>NC_060139.1:961623225-964598225 GCF_021461385.2 Schistocerca piceifrons | reverse complement strand
TTCCCTGAGGCATCGTGCACAATGGCGGAATTATGAAGAGTTTTCACACTACAGGACGAGAACGGGATATACAAATGCATACAGATCGGTCCTCCGTCCGGCTTCGATGTGTTGCAAAGACATCAGATTAAGGGCTCGGGATCTACAAGCATACACATTCAAGAAGAGAGAGTTTCAGAACAATATTAGATAAATTAATGTGTAAATCGTCTACTACCAGCACGAATAAAATAAATAATTAAGCTACTGCACCATTGTCTCCATGAAACTATTAGTTACATGTTCCGAACCAGCGTTAAGTTTCATTTGAATTAACATTTCTGTTACTTGTTACAAGGTCCCAGTGGTAATTACGGTCTTTAGCGTTGGTTGGTTTTCGGAGTATAGGTGTGGATTATGATGGAAAGTTTAATGAAACATGTAATTACAGAACTTCTGTCTATTTATAGAATTTAATATTCATAAACGTCCTAAAGAAACTAATCTAAAACTCGGCATCAGTTCGAAAAGCAAGCAGACAAACCACCAGCGAACTGTATGATATGTTCGTATATACATGTCCGTTACTAGGAAAAAGTCCCTGCACTGCATAAGTGCTCGACCGTGTGGGCCACTGTCAGAAATTTCTGTCTACTCCGTTTTGCGTCGTAACGTCGTCTCCACCGGCTTCTCATAGTTTGTGAATCGCTTTGTCGTAACCAGATACTACGTGACACGTAATTAAAGCAATCTGTTCAACAAAAAATAGACTGCTTCTTATTTCCTTGGTGATGTTGGCAGATTGAAATAAGGTATTATTAGTTGGGATACATATTAAGGAACCAAGGAAATGTTAATTTTGTGACGCAAGGAAGGGTGGAGGGCAGAAAGTTTGTCATGAGACCACACTTGATAACAAGAAGCTGGTTCAAGTGGATGTAGAATACAGAACCTACGCATAGATGAAGCTAGACCAGCATGAAGGTCTGCATCAAAGGAGTCTGTAGTCTGAAGGGCACAACAACAACATTAATTACGAGGGCTACTCGGGCACTAAGTCCCGATAAGTCGCGAAATGGAAACCACTATGAAAATCCGATGAAGTTTTGCACAGATGTGTTGGACAGTGTGTCTAGCATGTCCGTAGAATGCGGCACGCTGCTCCTTTCAATTCTGAGCGAATAGCGAACACTTAAAGATGGCTAGAAAATAGTGTTTCCCGCCAAGCACGGGGGCCTGGTGAGAGATTTCGCCTGATGTGCAACCCACATAACATATCTGTCATGAGTTTCGTTCTTCATGACAATTCTCGGCCGCACTTTGCAGGGGCAGTGAAGATGATTCTAAATCGTTTTCGATGGGAAGTGTTTGATCACCCACAACACAGTCCGTAACTGGCTCGTCCTGTGTTTCATATGGATACAAAATTTTGGCACAGATAACGGGCTGAGGACGAGCGTAGAGAGTTGGCGGAAAGCACAGGCAAATACCTTCTATGACGAGGGTATTGAAACATGAGTACAATGCTACGACAAATGACTAAATCGGAGCGGCGACAGTATAGAGAAGTATAGAAAATCAGTCATTTTTATTTTCACAATGGTCTCCTCTTCACAACAGATTGGAACTTACTTTGTGAATAGCCCTCGTATTTAACTAAGCACTCTATACCTTGGATGACACTTTGCAAAACTTCCGATACCAGAATACTGCCAATATCGACACCAAATTTACCAACCAATTTTACAATGAGGGTACAAATGTCATGGGAATATCTCCTAATGTCGTGTCGGGCCTCCCTTTGCCTGGAGTAGTCCAGCAGCTCGACGTGGCGTGGACTTAATAAGTAGTTGGAAGTCCCCTGCAGAAATATTGAGCTAAGCTGCATCTGTAGCCGACCATGATTGCGAAACTGTTGCCGGTGTTGGATCTTGTGCACGAACTGATCTCTCGATTACACCCTATAGATGTTCGGTGGGATTCATGTCGGAGAATCTGGGTGGTCAAACCATTCGCTCGAATTTTCCGGAACAATAGTGAACAATTATTGTGGCCCAGTGAGATGGTGCATGGCCCATCTTTGTTGGGAAAATACAGTCCATTAGTGACTACAAATGGTCTCCAAGTACTCTAACATAACCATTTCCAGTCAATAATCGGTTCAGTTGGACCAGAGGACGTAGCCCATTCCATGTAAACACAGTCCAAACCATTATGGAGCCACTAGAAGCTTGCAAAGTGCCTTGTTGACAACTTGGGTCCATGGCTTCGTGGGTCTACGCCACACCAACTAAAATCGGGACTCTCCCTGCCAGGCCACAGTTTTCCAGTCGTCTAGGGTCCAACCGATATGGTCACGAGCTCAGGAGAGGTACTGCAGGCGATGTCGTGCTGTTAGCAAAGCCACTCGCGTCGGTCGTCTGCTGGCATGGCCATTAACACCAAATTTCGCCACCCTTCTTAACGGATACGTTCGTCGTAAGTCTCACATTAATTTCTGCGGTTATTTCACCAACTGCTGTTTGTCTCTTAGAAGTTACAACTCCTCGAAAATATCGATGCTCTCGGTCATTAAATGAAAGCTATCGGCCCCTGCATTGTCTGTGGTGACAGGCAATGCCTGAAATTTGGTATTCTCCACACACAGTGTTAACACTGTGATTTTCGGAATATTGAACTCCCGAACGATTTCCGAAATCGAATGTCCCATGCGTCTAGCTACAACTATCATTCTGCGTTCAAAGTCTGTTAATTCCCATCTTGGGGCAATTAGGATGTCGGAACCCTTTTCACGTGAATCGCCTGAGTACAAATGACAGCTCCGACAATGCACTGCCCTATCTTGTGCACGCGATACTTCCGGCGCCCATATATGTCCTTATAGATACCCCATGACTTTTGTCACCTCAGCCTACTCACATGGACGAGAACTAGCCACCAGAGGGAAGACCGTTCTTGCCATTACACATTTCTATTTCCTTTTCATGTGGCCATTTTCGGCCTCTTCGTCTCTTACAAGCAATACCCCGTGCACTGCTTTCTTTATTTGCAAGATAATATAGAAGCCATTGATACCCAATTGCTTATCCATAAAGAGAACTGAAGCGACTGAGGAAATGTCTGAAGTGGAAATACATTTCTGGCCATTAAAATGGCTACACCACGAAGATGACGTGCTACAGACGCGAAATTTAACCGACAGGAAGAAGATGCTCTGATAGGCAAATGATTAGCTTTTCAGAGCATTCACACAAGGTTGGTGCCGGTGGCGGCACCTACAACCTGCTGACATGAGCAACGTTCCCAACCGATTTCTCATACACAAACAGCAGTTGACCGCGGTTGCCTGGTGAAACGCTGTTGTGATGCCTCATTTAAGGAGGAGAAATGCGTACCATCACGTTTCTGACATTGATAAAGGTCGAATTGTAGCCTATCGCGATTGCGGTTTATCGTATCGCGACATTGCTGCTCGCGTTGGTCGAGATCCAATGGCTGTTAGCAGAATATGGAATCGATGGGTTCAGGAGGGTAATACGGAACGCCGTTCTGGATCCCAACGGCCTTGTATCACTAGCAGTCTAGATGACAGGCATCTTATCCGCATGGCTGTAACGGATCGTGCAGCCACATCTAGATCCCTGAGTCAACAGATGGGGACGTTTGCAAGACAACAACCATCTGCACGAACAGTTCGACGACGTTTGCAGCAGCAGGGACTATCACCTCGGAGATCATGGCTGTTGTTACCCTTGACGCTGCATCACAGACAGGAGCGCCTGCGATGGTGTACTCAACGACGAACCTGGGTGCACGAATGGCAAAACGTCATTTTTTCGGATGAATCCAGGTTCTGTTTACAGCATCATGATGATCGCATCCGTGTTTGGCGACATTGCGGTGAACGCATATTGGAAGTGGGTATTCGTCATCGCCATACTGGCGTATCACCCGGCTTGATGGTATGGGGTGCCATTGGTTACACGTCTCGGTCACCTATTGTTGGCATTGACGGCACTTTGAAAAGTGGACGTTACGTTTCAGATGTGTTACGACCCGTGGCCCAACCCTTCATTCGATCCCGGCGAAACCCTACATTTCAGCAGGATAATGCGCGACCGAATGTTGCAGGTCCTGTACAGGCCATTCTGGCTGCAGAAAATGTTCTCCTGCTTTTCTGGCCAGCACATTCTCCAGGTCTCTCACCAATTGAAAACGTCTGGTCAATGGTGGCCGAGCAACTGGCTCGTCACAATATGGCAGTAACTACTCTTGATGAACTGTGGTATCGTGTTGAAGCTGCATGGGCAGCTGTACCTGTACACGCCATCCAAGCTCTGTTTGACTCAATTCCCAGGCGTTTCAAGGCCGTTATTACGGCCAGAGGTGGTTGTTCTGGGTACTGATTTCTCAGGATCTATGCACTCAAATTGCGTGAAAATGTAATCACATGTCAGTACTAGTATAATATATTTGTCCAATGAATACCCGTTTATCATCTGCATTTCTTCTTGGTGTAGCAATTTTAATGGCCTGTGGTGTAGTTTCGAGCTGCATTCGAGAAGACTGTAATTTCTTTCGCTATTGGCTGGACCGAATATATTCTTTCATTATTTCCGTAAACCGCCACAGTAATACCGTTTTATTGTCGGAAAGCATTCAGCGTATCTTCTTCATAATTATTTACAGTAACGTCTAGGCATTCGTACCGCGGTTGTCGCGGGTGGAGTTTCGGCCTGCGCTCGCGTCCTCAGGCGGGTGTTGTGCTGACGTCACTGCGGCGGCGGAGAGTGTCCGCGACGCGCAGTAATTAAGACCCTGGCGTCGCGCCCGCGGGCGCTGAGGCCGCCTCCGCCCACGCACCCTGTCCCGTGGCCACCCCCACAGGCTCTCCACAGCCACTCCCCTACCGCGTGAGGAATAACTCCAGCACGCCGTTCCGTGGCGCGAATTTGCGGTTCCAGCCACAGCCTTCCCCATAACAGCGAACTGAAACAGTCTCCCTAATGGAGACTCCAGTCGAATGCGTCACTCTGGCCGCCATCCAAGCTCGCGACTCGTTACACTTGTCAGCGTACTTTTCTCATCAGCCGCATTTAATGAGAAGTGGAATTACGCTGTGCAGCGTCTATCAGTTTGCGGTCGGAAGTCACTTTTGCTTGGCAATATGTGTCGTCGAAGCTGCAATTTAAGGTAGATTTATATGGCACGGCTTTAGTTTTGAGACAGTTTGATGAGACACAAGACTGTTTGAAACGCAGAATGCCAATTCTGTTTCGAGATTTCTTTTTTCAGTGTGATGCTGAGGTAATTGGAGGGGGCGAGGGTGTCATCAATATTTTGACTGGTTTGATGCGGCCGCCACGACTTCTCCTGCGTCAACCTCTTCACCTCTGAGAAACTGTACAGCTCTCTCTAGTACCATGAAAGTTATATTGATGTCTTGACGCATGTTCTACCATCCCGTACCTTCTTCTTGTCAGTGTTCTTCATATAACAGGAAATGTGTTCGAAATTGCGAATAGGAACCACCATCGGCTGTATTTTGAAATGACGACAATGAAAATTTATACTGGACAGGGAGTTGAACGCGGATTACCCGCTTTACGCTAGCGGTTGCCTTATCCACTTCGACTATCCGTGCACGAAAGACGGCCAGACCCAAACTTTCATATGACGTCGTCCACGTGCCACAACCTGCACTCGTGCATTACATACCGCGTGATCAAAAAGTCGGTATAAATTTGAAAACTTAATAAACCACGGAATAATGTAGGTAGAGAGGTATAATTTGACACACATGCTTAGAATGACATGGGGTTTTATTAGAACAAAAAAAAAACAAAGTTCACAAAATGTCCGACAGATGGCGCTGGACAGCAAAACGTCAGTGACTGCGCATGACAATCGTGTATAAAAGGAGCTGTAATGAGAGAGAGAATCAGATGCGCCAGCAGTCGCAGCATGTTGACGTTCCCTGAAAAGGCGCTTTCAGTGAACCTGTATTATCAGAATGGGGAATGTGCTAGTTCAGCGTTACGATTCTATCGCCATACGAAGGGGATTCGAACGGGTAAAGGTCCGTTGACAAATGCAGCTGTGGCGAGAATGATTTCGAAGTTCGAAGCCACGGGTTGTTTAAACGATAGACCCCGTAGTGGCCGACCGACCACAAGGCGTAATGGTGTTGAGACAGTTCAGGAAAAAATGGAGACTGTAGCGGATTCGTCTGTACACGGGGAAGTCAGCGCTCGTGCAGTCGCACATCGCACCGGCATTCCATACACTACTGTTTGGCTGGCACTTAGGCGTACCCTCCGATGCTATCCTTACAAAATCCATCGGCGTCATGAACTGTTACCTGGCGATTTAGTGAAGCGGAGGGCATTTGCGGTGTGGGCGTTTCAAAAGATGGCGGAAGATGACGGTTGGTTGAGTAACGTGTTGTGGACCGACGAAGCTCATTTCACTCTCCGAGGGTCTGTCAATGCCCACAACTGCAGAATTTGGGCTACCGAAAATCCTAGAACTGTTGTGGAAACCCCATTGCACGAAGAGAAAGTCACGGTATGGGTTGGATTTACCACATCTACCGTTATCGGGCCTTTTTCCTTCGAGAAAATGCGTGAATCTGGCTTTGTAACTGCTACCGTGACGGCTGAGAGGTACGCCGATATGTTACAGAATCGCATCATCCCCAGCCTGGCTAATAAACACCTGCTGGAATGTACGATGTTTATGCAGGATGGCGCTCCACCCCATATTGCTAGACGCGTGAAAGATCTCTAGCGCGCGTCGTTTGGTGATGATCGTGTGATCAGCCGCCACTTCGTCATGCTTGGCCTCCCAGGTCCCCAGAACTCAGTCCGTGCGATTATTGGCTTTGGGGTTACATGAAGTCGCAAGTGTATCGTGATCGACCGACGTCTCTAGGAATGCTGAAAGACAACATCCGACGCCAATGCCTCACCATAACTCCGGACATGCTTTACAGTGCTGTTCACAAAATTATTCCTCGACTACAGCTATTGTTGAGGAATGATGGTGGACATATTGAGCATTTCCTGTAAAGAACATCATCTTTGCTTTGTCTTACTTTGTTATGCTAATTATTGCTATTCTGATCAGATGAAGCGCCATCTGTCGGACATTTTTTGAACTTTTGTATTTTTTTGGTTCTAACAAAACCACATGTCATTCCAAGCATGTGTGTCAATTTGTACCTCTCTATCTATATTATTCCGTGATTTATTCAGCTTTCAAATTTATACTGACTTTTTGATCACCTGGTATATTCCCGTCCAGAAAGAAAATATTTACAGGGAGTCGAGGGCCTGGTATTGGTGAATAGATGCGAAATAACGGTACCATAATATTTAAGAAGTGTGACGAAAATGTTCCTTCGGCCCTGGACTGTCAATAAGTATGTCCTTCTTGGACGGGAATACAAGTAACGCAGGAGTGCAGGTTGTGAGACGTGGACAACAATGTGTGAAAGTTTGGCCTTGGCTATGATTCGTGCACCGACAGCTGAAGTGATTATTATGACCCCTCGGTCAAAGCGGGAAATCCGGGTCGAGTCGTAGTCTGGCACAAATTTTCACTGTCGCTATTCTAATACACAGCGAATGGTGGTTCAAATTCGCAACTGCGAATACATTTGCTAAATTTCTTGGTGCTTGTAGTCGCTGCAGTGCCTGTTCCTTCAGACATGCATGTTTGTCAGAAGTAACATCGCATCGCACTTCTTAATAACACAGGCGCTGCTATTTTGTATTCCGTATTCTTCATACGAAGGTTGACCAGAAAGTAAGTTCCGATCGGTCGCGAAATGGAAACCACAACGAAAAGCAGAAACATTTTATTTGCAACAGTTAGGTACACCTTCCACCTACATAGTCGCCACTCCAACTTCGAGTTTTGTCGTAGTGTTGTATCAACCTTCCGATATCCTCACCATAGAAAGCAGCCGCCCGTGCTTTCGACCAGTTATCTGCACTGGTCTGCAGCTCGTTGTCTCTGGAAAAATTTTGTCTGCATAGCCAGCGGTTCTTGTGAGCAGAGATGAGACTCCTGGGGAGCCAATTACGGACTGTATTGTGGGTGATCAAACACTTCTCATCGGAAACGCTGCAGGAGCGTCTTCATTGCCCCTGCAGTGTGCGGCCGAGAATTGGTATGAAGAAGGAACTGCTCGACAGTTGTGTTATGTGACTGCATGACACAGGCGATATCTCTAACCAGGCCCTCATACTTGGCGGGAGACGCTATTCTCTACACATCTTTACGTGCTCACTGTTTACTCAAAACTGAAAATAGCGACGCGACACGATCGACGGGCATACTAGAGACACTGCCCAACACATCTGTGCAGAGGTTTACCGGATTTTCCCAGTGGTTCCACTTCGCGACCGATCGGACAACCTTCATATGTTTCTTTCTTCGCTGAATCTGTGGAGAGTCTCATAATTTCTTATCACTTCATATTATTTAACACATCCTTCCATAGCAACACATCCCCAATGCTGCGATTATCTTCTTTTCTTGTTTTCCCACAGCCTTTGATTCATTTCTGCACAGTGTTATGGTCCAATAAAACCTTTTCTGAAATTTTTTGCTCAATGCCATATTAGTTACTAGTAGACTTTTTTTTGGACAGAAATGCCCTCTTTTCTCGTCCTAGTCGTTCTTGTATGTCATCCTTGTTTTGTACATCATGTGCACAGAATAAGTGTCCCTTCTTGCTTGCACCTTGCTTCTATCTTGCTTGAAGCATGTCCATTGTTGAGTCTTGCCAGCTGTCAGGAAAGGGTACGGTGGAGTATATATTACGCTGTGGATAGACAGAGCAAAGTGGAAACACTTCACTGCAATCCCTATGAGAACAACTTCTGTATTCGCATTCTTAAGTGTACACCTTTTTAATGCTAGTACGACAAATCTGTGGACTGATACCTCGAACATGCAGCTAATAAGAAAATTGGCGACTGACTGATAGCAATAAGTTGTCACGTTGTTGTCATCTGAGTAGAAATTACTACCATGTACGCGAACTGCAGACCTGTCGAGGTGACACAGTGGTCAGCTCACTGAAGGTTTGTCGGGGAGGGTGGGTTTCAGTCCCTATTCGACCATTATTATTTACATTTTCCTTGGTGTTGGTAAGGCGCTTTGAGAATTTGCCAGTATCATACCATTAAAAAGGATGTAACAGATTTCAGTCCTCGTCACACAAAAAACTTTTGCTTGTTGTCTAACCACATCGATCTCTGTGAGATGTTAAATACTAATCTTCCTTCCTCCATTTATGCGAAACCGTTACCCGCAGTCGCGCTCGCATATGAGTCGTTTTGTTATGATAAGTGATCGTGAGTAAGCAAGTTGTTGTACGTGAAATAATGTTCAGTTGCCATCACGTGCTTGCCTGTCCGAGCAAGCATACCTCATGATGTGTGCCATTCCCAACTGCTCCAACGCATGAAGTCGCATCAGGTGTAGCTTGCTGCCGAGCAGATAATGTGGAGGCACGAGGGGATCTATACCTTACACAGTGTGTAAATTGTCTAACAAATTTAATAAGTTTTAACACGGTTTACGTTAACTGATATAAAAAAATTCCTTACTTCACCCTCCCAAGGGCTTTTACTTTGTAAAACAGCCTGTGTTGTTTCTCAGGGTTCAAGCTATCTCCATACCAAATTTCATCAAAGTCGGTTCAGCGGTTTAATCGTGAAAGTGGAACACAGTTACTTTCGCATTGATAATATTAGTATGGATACAGAATCGATTACTAGATCTGCTAGTACAGCGTAGCACGCAGTGGTCTAGCTCCCGGGAAGGAAATGAGCCTGGCACGCATCGAATCTGCGGCAGATTAATGACTGTGTAAGGTGTCAGGCAAATCCAACACCTTCCATGAAAACCCTGACATGATAAGCAAATCCAGTAGTATGTCACATAGCTTCGAATAAATCGTGACATTAAATTAACCAAAGTAATACGAGTAACGAGTGAGCAAATGGAATACCACAGACTAACACAAGAATGCCTAAATGCATGTCATACCTTCCCACCGTGAGACAGACGCAGTTCCGAGGGGAGAAACGAGAACAGAAGCCGAGAACAGAACCGTGTTAAGCTAGAAGGCCCTACGATAAGGGACGGACACCCACGTCGCCAGCTAACCGCTAGGACCACCCCCCAGCCCATGCTAAAAGCTAGAGCCCTCCAGAAGAACAGTATAGATCTTAAGATAACACTAAAAGGGCCACACCAGCTGCAAGTTTTAGCGTGGGACTTTTTCGCGTCTCTGTTACGTCGCAAACGTTAAAAACATTGCCTCACCACGAAAAGTATAACGTTTCTCATTGGATAGACAGAATTTTTGTAGGCGTATCTTAAGATTAACATTGAGACCCTGATTGGTCAGGTGAAAACACAGCCAGATAGTTTTTTTTTTAAACTAACTTCGGTAAATTGTATTAAGGAGAAGTTAGAAAGGAGTTGCTTCCGAGACGGCGAAGGTGGAGCTGCGTCGCCCGCTGCCCCCCAGAAGCTGCCTAACCAACGACAAGGTAATGAACGCACGCGATTCCGCATAACAGCGCGTAAAGCTTCACTCAGAACTGCAGAAGTCTCATCTGTTACACCCCCGTTTTGCGTAATACTAGTGTCGATCGTCAATTAAAGCTCATGGTATTCACATTTGCTACGTAAGTTAAAATCTGAAACGCGATGATTTTTCTGTTATATAATTATTGAGAAGCCACATCAGCCACTGTAATTTACGACAAGTTAGATAAGTAATTAAAGATAATTGAGGGTCACTATAGACCATTTTGATAGTTTTCTCTTTTGTGAAACTTAATTTAAACCTAGATTATAGATGTGATATGGCATAGGTCATCCTTCGATCCATTGTAGAACTTGGAAACCCATTCAGGGAATATTCGTTCGCATTTTTGTTGAACGCAGTTGGTTTCATCATCCTGTATTAAAACATTTCCTTTTATCAATAGTGCAATTTATAAACAATGTTTTGTGAGTAGAATAAAATTTCCAGTGGTAAACTTAACTGCTTTTTCGACGTTATTTTACCAGCTAACTGAAAATAGGAAAGCCTTGAACCCCTTCCACTAAATTTAGTTAGTATTAAGATTCTTTTACAAGGAGTGCAGTGGAGCTGACGCTGAAATCACTAAGTATTTGGTTATATCATCGCTAGTCTCACTGAACTCTTCTGAACTCTACATGTCATGTGTGGTCTGGCGTCTCCTTACCAGCAACAGGTCCCAGGTTCAAACTAGTCAATTCCCTAAAAAAACACGCTCAGAGCGTCGTTGCGCGAAAGTGGCAGGGTGACACGACTTAGAACAAACAGACACCACGCAGAATGTTAGAACTGCTGGTTTGACAAACAGAGCTGCCCGAGTGTTGTTGTTAGGTGATTTCACATCTCGGTTAGGCAAATGCTGGGTTAGACCCAAATCTCCAATTCAGGAAATGCTCTACACAGACAGTCCAGAGATATGATAACGCTGACAACAAAGATTAGACTATTCACAGTCTGGTGGCCATGGAGGTATAATAAGGGGCGCTACAGACTTATTCTGTACACTGTTTTGACGCTGGCTCCGTCATGGTAGTAGCCCCTAATTATTAACAGACTCCTGTTTACAACTGCTTCTTGTTCTTAATTTCTGTCGTGTCCACGAAGTAGTTACCGAAAATAGTAAATATTAGAGTGCTTTCGTGAGTGATATTGGGTCAGGAGAGCATTTTCAGACGTTTGTCAGCGTCTTAAAGGCAAATTTCATCCAGTAATTACGAGGCATTTGGCCCCTTAAAAGTAACTTGCTTTCTAGTACACGTTTCGATTAACCAAGAAGCGAAGTATGTGATGTGCTGCTTTCGTAATCCAGCATTCTCCTTATCACGGAATGACGAGACTGATGTTCTGTATACGTCCTCTTTCCAAAAATGCTGAGAACATCTTTTTTCTATGTAAGGACAATTTACAAAATTTCCTTCTCACAGCGTCCAACCAGACTACCTTCGAATTGTGTTGAGAGGCAATCTAAAATCAAATTACAGAAATAAGTCCACTACAGTAAAAGTAATCCGCTCAACTAAAATTCGTGTATATAAAAGAAAATATCGCTTTAATGAGTCCACTTGCGAATGAAATGCGATTCATTTTAACTTTATATTGTAATCAGAACGACTAGTACACCTGTAAATGAAGCAATCTCGCATATCTTATGAGAAAACTATCACCAGAAGCTAATGTTTGGGGGTAGGCTACTAACATGGCGGACGTCGGCTTCAAGTATATGACCTCATGGCAACTCGCCGTATTATACGTACATCTATGCTGTTCGCGCACAGGCTTTCCTCCCTTTATTGACGACTGTGCTGGAAGACCATAATGTTGAATTAAAATAAATCTTCCAAATCGTCAAAATATTTGTAGTCCCTTTACGACGGGATAAACAACTGGAAAGAGAGACAGATTCATAGAAAGTTTTACTTTTCCCCACAAAAATGAATTCCTATCTATTTCGATGACGCAGACGGATTCACGTGGATCAACGGAACAATATGAATCACTTTTATGTCATCTACACTAACATCTACGTACTTCCTCATGAAACCACTGTCTAGTGTATGACAATATGCACTTCCCATTGCACCACTTCCTAGGGCTTTTCCCGTTATATTCACGTAGGGACCACGTAAAAATTGATTGCTCAAGTGTCTCTGTGCACGCTGTAGTAAGTCTAATCTTGATCAGTGGTATTAAACCTCCTGTTGTTCTACGTTCCTACGTTTCTCACGTAATGCGTTTTTTATTTTTATTTTATTTTTTTAATTTTTTAAGTAGACTTTCGTGGTCTGTCTTCAAATGTCCCCCAATTCAAGTTTTTATTCGTTTCTATGATGCTCTTAAACCCAACAAAACCATTACCATTCGTGTAACCCTCCTCTGTATGCTGTAGTGTGTGGGGTGAATGCTGGGACCCCAGGACACTAGTGGAAACACTGTTGACAGTTAAGAATTTCATTCACTGACTTCAGTACATGATGTAGTGAGGCAAACAGGCCTCTCTCTGTTGTCCCTGGCTGGTGCTGATGAACGAGTGGCGGCGTCCACCCTGGGTGCTGAGCTGGCACCCTGCATTGCTGTCGAAAGCCTCGTGGTCAGCCAGCAGTCTTGCTTTATCTAGGATTCATCCAGGCTACGTGATCGTACGTTTTCAATCCTCACAAACTGTTTCACTTGTGTAAGTTGACTGTAATGTTGTATAGTGTAATGGTTATTGGATCCGCAGACAACATACATTGTATGTGTCAAGTAAAATTTGTATCAGAAGCATAGAATAGTATACATTTCCCGAACAAATAGAATTCAGCAAATTATAATTTTATTCATCAATATTATGGACTCACACCAAATTAAATTACAGTTTCACTTACAGTATCTGAGCTATGAGTTCATATACACTCATTTAAAAACACTTTTGTGATTTACGAGAGCTACATCTCATTTTGTACACAATACTACATTGGAATTCGACTTACACGGTAGCGCACACAAAATCATTTACACACGGTCCAGTCACATTAATGTGACCGCCACTCACAGACAACAGGTGGCAGCACTAGCAGTGGAGGGTATACATCTCACGAAATAAGCATCAAACGAGAAAACTACAAAGACGGAAACTAGTCTAGCTTGAAGGGGGAAACCAGATTGTAGGGAAGCAGCCTACTCACGCCGTAGTAAATTCACACCAGTCTTTCCATTGTGTGCCAGCCAGTCCACTGTAACTAGCTCTGACGTCATAAATGTTGCGCAATACTTTAAAAATCAAGTAAATAACCTAAAATGTTTCTAGCATGTCAGGAGTAATACTAAATTAATATGTGTTGAATATCAGTTCGATAACTTTAACCATTTTCGAAATTTGGACGTTTTTCTGTAAAAATCATTGGCGCAACAGAAAAGAGCTAGAGATTTAAAAATTTATATTTAGATTCCTTTTTCATAATTATTTAATAGAAACAGTCTTCTGGATCTCACAAATTAAGATTTTAGTTGAAATTAATAATTTTCTGGTTTTTGTCTTAAAACTTAAGGAAGCAAGATAGATTAAGTAGGCTAATAAATAAGGCTAGGATGTTTAGATTTAAGTAGAATGGAGACCCGCTATAACCATAAAGATGTGAGAAGTTTCATTTGAATAACTATAAAACTATAGCGATAGCGTATCTCAAAAGTGCAAGTTCAGAGCTCGTCTACTGCGTGCAGTGTAATTAAATTAATTCTCTCGCCCAAAATATTTATCTTAGCCACGTCAAGCTTTTATTATGATTACTTACCTGTGTGCTGAATGCACATTTAAATTGAGAGCTTCATCGGCCATCAGCAAAAGAAGCTATGATTTATTCGGTAACTTAATGTGGTGCATTACTAGCCCAGCGGCTAGTCGGGAGAACCGATTTGATCAGGCGTTCCCTTAGCCGTCCGCATCGCGGCTTTATATATGAGAATGCTGCGCGAGGAAGCAAGGCGACTCATACACGCTCAGTGAACATTCGCGCGCCGGAGATCGTCGCCGTCAGTGTTTCGTGTGTGTGCCTTCGTTTGTGTGTAGTGTTGTTCGCCGTCACGCCACCACCGTTTACATGCCGTCGCCATCATCCATGTTCTGTGCACCGTGTCGCCAAGTGTTAGTGCTGTTTCTCGTCCAGCGTGAACGGCTCCATGTTTTTTCGATTTTTAGTGTCTACATTTTTTGCCCACCGTTTTGACTGTCTTCTCTGTGCCACCTTTATGTACTACTTGTTGTCAAACTCGAGGCTGAAGAGCGGCGTATTGTGCTGCTGACAGCCCGCCTTTGTATAAGGTGTTTAAAATCACAATAAAGAAAAAAAAAAAAAAGGAAGCAAGGCCCCAGTTCTCTCCAGACGCTGAATAGCACGCCATCTGTGTCGGGAGTCGCGTCGCGTCGGTATCATTGCTACAAACAGCCTCGGATGCCGTATTAAGTTACTCGGGATACGCGTAACCATGAAATCATTTCGAGTCAAGTGTTAATTTTGGGTTGACTTTAATTATCTATCTTCATTTTGCGTATGTCGTATTTTCACGTGCCGTCGCGGGACAGACATTCTACCATTATTTAGCGTGGCGTTTGATGAACCTAATCATCAAATTATGGCGAGCATTCATTTAAATATTTAATTTGGACAGTTATAGTGGCATCAGTGCATTAGACTCTGAACTGCTCTGTTAGTTAGATTGTGTGGATTCTTCTTTTTTTTATCTGTGACTTTCAGAATACAGAGAGTTTTTTTTCACGATCGTTTTTGATTATGAATCCCAGACAATCTCCTAATTCCTCAGAGCTATAAGCTGCAGCTATAAGTGTGTTTCTCAGATGAAGTGGGCACTAGGAATTCTAATTACAGGCTTCACGTTTTGCTAATCACTTTCTGGTTGCCAATATTGTAGTTAGAGAGCCAGTGTTGAGAACGGCAAAAGACAGCATAAATAATAGGAACATTTTAAAACAAAATAATTCCACCCGCCGCCCCACAAGATGGCGCTATGGATGGCCCGCTAGATGGCGCTGCCGTAGGTCAGACGGATATCAACTGCGTTTTTTAAAAATAGGAACCCCCATTTTTTATTACATATTCGTGTAGTACGTAAAGAAATATGAATGTTTTAGGTGAACCACTTTCAGATTAGTTAAACTTGTCGCGAAATTGAAGGAGATACTTCCTGTGAGATAGTATGGGCAGAGGTCATTGTTGGCAACCGGAATAAAATAATAATTAGATCATTTTACCGACCTCCCAATTAAGATGATACAGTTGCTGAAAGGTTCAGAGAAAACTTGAGTTTGATTTCAGACGCGTACCCGACTCATACGATTATAGTTGGTGGTGACTTTAATTTACCCTCGATATGTTGGCAAAAATACATGTTCAATTCCAGAGGTACGCATAAAATTATCATTCGAAATAGTAAACGGTTGTGAAAACACACTTGACCTATTAACAACAAACAATCATGAGTTAATAACCAGCATCAAAACCGATATAGGGATTAGTGAAGCAACTTAAATCACTTTATAAAAGCAAGTCTTCTGGTCTAGACTGTATACCAATTAGATTCCTTTCGGAGTATGGTGATTCATACTTAACAATCATATACAACCGTTCGCTCGACGAAAGATCCGTCCCCCAAGAATGGAAAGTTGCACAGGTCACACCAATATTCAAGAAAGGCAGTAGGAGTAATCCACTAAATTACACGTCCATATCATTTACGTCGATAAGCAGCAGGATTTTGGGACATATATTGTGTTTGAACATCATGAATTACCTCGAAGAAAACTGTCTATTGACACACAGTCAACATGGGTTTAGAAAACATCGTTCTTGTGAAACACATCTAGCTCTTTATTCACATGAAGTGTTGAGTGCTATTGACAAGGGATTTCAGATTGATTCCGTATTTCTGGATTTTCGGAAGTTTTTTGACACGGTACCACATAAGTGGCTCGTAGTGAAATTGCGTGCTTACGGAATATCGTCTCAATCATGTGACTGGATTTGTGATTTCCTGTCAGAGAGGTCACAGTTCCTAGTAATTCACGGAAAGTCAACGAGTAAAACAGGAGTGATTTCTGGCGTTCCCCGAGGTAGTGTTACAGGCCCTTTGCTGTTCCTTATCTATATAAACGATTTGGGAGAGGCTAACCAAAGACTACGTTTTATCGCCAGGACACTTAAGAAAATGTAACAGACCTACTAAGGAGACTGCCTACACTACGCTTGTCCGTTCTCTTTTAGAATACTGCTGCGCGGTATGGGACCCTTACCAGGTAGGACTGACGGAGTACATCGAAACAGTTCAAAGAAAGGCAGTACGTTTTGTTTTATCGCGAAATATGGGACAGAGTGTCACAGATATGATACAGGGTTTCGACTGGACATCATTAAAAGAAAGGCGTTTTCCGTTGCGACGGAATCTTCTCACGAAACTGCAGTTACCAACTTGCTTCTCCGAAAGCGAAAATATTTTGTTGACACCGACTTACATAGGGAGGAACGATTACCACGATAAAATAAGGGAAATAAGAGCTTGTACGGAAAGATATAGGTGTTCATTCTTTCTGCACGCTGTACGAGATTGGAATAATAGAGAATTGTGAAGGTGGTTCGATGAACCCTCTGCCAGGCACTTAAATGTGATATGCAGAGTTTACATGTAGATGTAGATGTAGAGGATGACACGGCGGCCGGTCGGTACCGTTGAGCCTTCAAGTCCTGTTCGAACGGTGTTTTTTTTTTCTTTTTTTGTAGAATGCATTTATAGTATTTGTGTATTTCCAGTTGTAACTCATTGATATTGTATGCTAAGATTTCCGCGTTTTGTAAAGTGCACAATTTCTCACTTTTGTGCATTAACACTATGTTGCCAATCTTTACACCGCTTTGAAATTACGTCGACATTTGACGATGTTTGTACGTATCTTTTTAGGCTGTACTTCATTATGGGTAACAGCCTCATCTGGGAGCATCGCCCTCACTTTGGCCGCTTTTGAGAAACGTTTTAACGAAACCGTGTACTCTGCTGGATTGGCGATGCCTTGGCCGGAATCGAGAGCGAACGCTCCATCGCCGGGGCACGTCCCGCCGACCCAGCGGAGCGGCGTCGTATTGCAACCGGTATTGCGTTTCCAGGCGCCGCTCCGCGCCCTGACGTCAGAGGCCCAGCCGCCCACGCCGCGTCGGCATTCACATCCCCGTTCACATTCACTGGCGCCAGTCGGCCGGCCGGTGCCAGTCCCCTCTGCGCTGCGCCTGCAGTTGTCACTCGTCACGCGCACAACGGCGGCCGCCCGGCAGCTGGCGCCAGTTCTGTGCCGCCGGTACATATGCGGGCAGCGGCCGCCCACCGCTGCGCTGAATTTTACAGCTCGGTTAGCACTCAGCCAGGCGCGCCTAAAGTGCTAAACCATGTCGCGTTTTCACGTGATGACAAACGTAAAATCCCACTGTGCCTACTTCAATCTCCTGGCTCATAATCGTGTACATTTAGCGCCCACCAGCGTCCGAGGCATATCGAGCCGTTGCCTGTCCCGTATGCGTCGTATGATGTAGCGAGAAATTGATAGGCGCTCCACAGGGTTCGATTTTCGGTCCATTATCGTATGGTTTTTTTCCAGGTATTAACGGTATTCATAAAATTTGTTCGCCTTTCAGTACACTTTTCCCAGCGATGGATGACTTCGAAGAGACCTTTGAGTGTAGAAGGTCTCGCGTCTGTTGGCTGTTGTAATTTAATTTATTATTTACTACACAAATTGATTGGTAATGGTGATTGTTGCTGACTTACATGGTGGGCCTTAATCAAAATGATATTTTATTCAATTCTGATTTACAATTAAATGCTTTTGTGAAGTTGTCTCTTTTTTAACAATATTAATCTTCAGTGGAAATTATTTGTCACGTTAATGACTGCAACACTTGCTGAATATTAAAACATGAGCATATAAGTTGAACAATGGGGTAAACTATTCATGTTAATTTCCCCGCCTAGTGAGTTGACTTTAAAGCAAAAAATCTTAAGTTATTAATTACAATTGCGGCCCACACACGCGCTAGGGTATTTTTTCTTACCTCCGTTAACCATTGAATTGTAGTCGGAGTCCTGGCTCTGGCTCTCGGCTGTTGTACTGAAAATAAGAATCTTCAAGCTACGTATTTTCTGCAACGTCGGGCGGCTGTGGAGAAAAATGTGTATTATGTTAATAGTGGGCGAGTTTTTCGCTTCCGCTAATTTTTATAAGTTAATGTCGCCACGTAATGGCGTCGTTGGCTGCATAGGCTGCTGCGATTGTTGCATTGTAAATTACTCGAATGCATGTTAATTCAAGGAAGGCGGACATGAAATCAGGATCACCTCTTACAAATTAACAGTGAACAGAAATATTAAATCAATATATTATCTGCTTAATTAGTACAAATATGCTTACATTTGACAGCACTTGCAAGATGCCCGTCTACACACAACCAAGACAAGAGAAGAAGTGAAGACGACTAAAACGTTAACAAAAGAGCGCATCTTGTCGTCTCTTTAGATCATTTTGTTTCGAGTGCATCTTTATATTTCTTTGCCCTCGAAACTTACACAGATAAATTATTATAATACGGATACATGAGAAAAATACATGTTCGCGTGAACGGCTAGTGTCCACTTATTATTCAATTTTTAAATGTCTCTTCTTTGTAAATACTGTTTTAAGTCTTTTCTTAGTATTTCACTGGGTACGGTATAAAGGCTGCTGTTCAGTAAATGTTCAGCTTCAAAAATCATCTTATTGTCGATCTGTGAACGCCTGCCAAGCAGTGGTTTCTTCATCCAAAGAAGAGGGAGACATTACTGGGGTGCCATCTCAGGATAAGTCAACGGCTGAGACAACATTTTGCTGTCCCAAGAACTTGCTTTTGCGACAGTGTCATGATATTTAGTACTGCCGTCAATCAAAACACTCCTCTGCGCAGCGTACCATGACGCTTTGTCTTGGAAGCCACCAGTAACCTCCTGAAGTGATTTTGGCAGTCTGGTCCAATGGCAGTTTGCTCATTAGGAGCATAATCTGTTAGCATCACGCCATGGTAGTCCCAGAAACCTCGTAGGGTGATTTTGGTAGTCTGACCCTGTGACGGTGTGCCCATTGCGAGCACAATCTGTTAGCTCCACACCATGGTAGTCACGAAGAAATGTTATCACATTGTCTGACGATGGATGAGTCCCCTCGTCCTCCTGCGGCTGTGAATCCACACGTTTCCATTGGCTCCTTTGTTCTTTTGTCTCGAGGCCAGACTAAGGCAGCCAACGCCCACCTACGATGCCGAAGCGGTTACAGAAGTCACTTACATCTACCTGAAACAGCTACAACATTTCTGCTACTGCCTTGGTTTGCTGGGTGTTTTGAATGGGTGTCAGTAGCTGCCGAATTTTTCCGTGTTTAATTTTTTGTGCGTGGGGGCGGAGAGGGGAAGGGGTGGCGTCTTGGTGCTCAGTTACTATTTGAACTTGAAACATGGAGTCAAAAGTTTTTTAGTTTAGCGCGGCCCAGCTGTCATTTCTATAGCCATTCGAAAGTAGATGTCGTACTGTAGCTAAAGTCTATAAGCAGGGTCTGAACGACGAACCGGAGCTGGTGCCCAGGCAAATTGCTGGAATCGACTAATTCCTTTTCCCAAAGATTTTAGGCTGACATCAATGCTCAACTAATGCCACCATTTGTATGTGCGCTGTTCTAATTATACGTGCAATACCAGTCAACATTAAGTAACTCGGGATTGGAGCAAGCAGAAATCGCGGTTTTTTGCGAGTTTCTTACATGTGCCATTTCTGTGTTTCAGATTTGTGCGAATCGGTTCATATTTGGTAAGAAGATAAACAGATTCATGTAGTTCATGGCTGTCTCGTTTTTTTTTAACTGTATCCTTCCCACGATATAAGCGACATAGTTTGAAAGGCAATAAAAACATCCATACCGGATCAGTCGTCGCCCGAGTCAGCAAGCTGTTGTGGTCTAATGTCAAAATTATGGTGGAGTTAAAGTTGGAACCCAGAATGGAATGGCCTCCGGTCGTAGCACAATGAAGGCGACTATGCCCCGGGCAGAGATAGGGATGTAAAAGAAGGAAACTAGCCTTTGGACTTATCTGCCGGGTTCAAAGACATATGAATCAAAATGTTTTGAAATTTTCGCGCTTTTTACTAGTTAACCTGCCCACATCTCTCAAAACACTGCACACTGCCGAGGCTTTGGTTTTCTCACAGCCCATGATTCACAGCCATCCACTTCTGTGCTCTAAACGTACATCCTCAGAAATTTCTTCCTGAGATTGAGATCGATGTTCAATCAGCAATGAATGACCTTTCTGCCTGTGCTGGGAATTTTATGTTATCTTGCTTCCAAGGTAGGCGAATTCCTTAACTTCGCATAATTCCTGCTTTCCAATTTTTTTTAAAGTTTGCTGCCAATCTCATTTCTACAACTCCTCATTACTTTCGTCTTTGTTCTGTTTATATTACATCCGTATTCCGTACTCTTCAGATCGCTTAATTCATTCGACATGTCCTGTACTTCTTCTTCCGTTTCACTGAGGATAGCGAACTGTTCTCAAACAGCAGTAAGAGTCCGTCGAGCTTAACGTAACCGTCTGCGCGACGGATCATCTTCAATAGTATCACCTGCCCTCATCTCCCAAGACACTGAGGAGGCTTTGGAATTTAATCCAAGACATCGTTGGAACGTTTGATAGTTAGATACTGTACATAATCACCTCTCCTTCCCTTTACGGGAAAATACAAGTGAGGAAAATTTCTTTCACCTCAAATTGTAACAACTACCTGCGCGTCTCTAGCCATCGCACACAGTATTGCTTCCTGTTATTAGTCATATTACAATTAAGAGAAATGTTTGGCTACTGATGTTCACCAAAAATTTTGTAACGGGATGCTATAGAGGCTTTGTTTTCTGTTATGGACATTATTTTGGATTTGTCACAATTTAAGGAGAAACAGAATCAGAATTTTGGCATATTCCATGGGATGCAAACCATGGTATTCCTCCCGCTGAGTCTGTACTTCTGCTGTCGGTACAGTATGAGCTGAGATGGTGATTAATAAGCTAGAGGTATTACCAGTTGATGTGGGATACGGTATATGGCACTGACAACACACTATCAGTAACAGTGTGTAAGCAAGTTGTGGGTACTTCACATCACGGGCTAAAATAGTTAGCGTATATCTGAAAAGACAGATCGTTCCATTCTCAGACAGAAGCAGTGCGGAAGGTACCTTTTAATATAATGCCCTAGTGCTATGATCTTTGTAATTGCCAGAATGTACGCTACTCGCGAAATATGATTTGCACGCTCTACTCTTGTGGCTATCACAAAACCCCTTTATCTCGTGCAGGCCGAACCGTCAGGGAGCCAGACATTCAGTAAAAGTAAATACACTGACGGAAATGGATAGTGCTACACCATGAACACTTGCCAATGCAGCTCAACACCTTCTTTCCGTCTTTGAGAAAGATCGAATGATTGGAATGGGACATGGAAACATCATACCGACAGATCAGACAGACTGTTGACTGTGGTGCAATGACTCCAGTACGACTGGAGACAATATGGACTCAGGATGACAGTATGGCGAGAAAAATAGGCACAGGTACTTTCAGGAGGATTGCGCTACGTGACAATAATAAGACTGATCGATTTGCTCTGACGAATGGATGGATGAAATCTGGCAGAGTGGCACGCCGAAGCGTCGGGAACAGATTTCTGGAAGCCGAGTTGGGATTTCGAGTTGGCAGGCACCGTTTACCGCGGGCATCATATGATAGGCAACTGAAACTTGCATGGAGCAGAGCTAGAGTTAACTAGGACACTGAGTGGCATCCTGTGCTGCCCAACGATGAGTCCTGTTCTGGTTGCAATGGTCCGATCGATGCCAGTCAGTCCAAATACCACGTGGTGAAAGTTCAGAGGAAGGAGTCATTCTCGACACCTGTATCTCTCCAACTCCTGCAATCATGATGCGAGAGACATTGGGATACGACCGGAGGACTGATTTGGTAGTTGTTGAAGGAAATTGATGGCAGACCCTACACTGCGGTTCTCACCATACAAATCTTGAGAAATATGTGGATTGTAGATTCGCTTGCTCGGTTTCTTGATTTCTCACCCCTACAGCATGTTTCGAATGTCACAAGAGAACGAATGTTTTCATATCGGCATGCACACAGCAATAATCATAAACTGACAAAAAAAACCGTGTTTCAGGCTTGGTAAGAGATTCAAGATGAATTCGTCTACACTGTTTTGCTTCCGTGTCATAACGAATACGAGAGAGCATCTTTACCCATCAGGGCCACACATACTGATGCTGATGAAGGACATCCGTTCCGTCTGGAATGAAAATTTAATCATTCAATATCCATTATACGAGGAACATCCCCACGAAGTTTGTAAATATGTGACTGATGCTTGACGGTGTACCACCTTGCATTTTCGTCAGTGTAGGTGACGCCAGCTGAGGGCAGTTCCAGAGCATTGAAGCCTTCTGACTTACTGTTGCCCGGTGGCGGTACCGTTATCGTTTTCTTAGTACAAAAATCGAGTGGTAAACAATCACCGGCAACCCACCTGATGTAATATCGACAGAGAAAATTGTAATTGACGATTTTATAAAACCAGTAATTATTGTTAGCACGCAAATATGTTTAGATACCAAAAATGGACAGAAAGAAAGGTAGGAAGATTGGGTTTAACGGTCCGTCGACATCGAGGTCACTGGAGACGGAGCACAAGCTTGTATTGTGTCAAGGATGGGGAAGGAAATCGGTGGTGCCCTTTCAAATGAACCATTCAGGCGTTTGCCTGTATAGATGTAGGGAAATCACGGAAAGCCTAAATCTGGATGGCCAGACGCGTATTTGGACCGTCGTCCACCCGTATGCGAGTCCATTGTGCTAATCAATGTACCAAAAATTGCATTGCTGCGAAAGAGACTATTAATACAAGAGCAAAACTTCACTTAGTATAAGGATACAGTTTGTCTCCGATATTTTCTTTAATTTCTATGTTGATGATATGTTGGCAATTGAGGCAATGGTTAAGTAAATAGAGCTCTACTAGTATAATACTAACCAACGAAATTACCTAATGATAATACTGCTGATGACCAACTTTTCGCAGCTGAAAGTGAAAATACCCTTTAAGAAGCCATTTACAAATTACAAAACAACTGTTAAGAGCTACATCTTTACATTCTAATGACAAAACACATGGCTTCTCAAGATAAGAAACATTGTCAAGCGAAATCATAATAAACACGAAAAAAAGAGCGAATGAATTCTATGAGGGCTTGCTGAAGAGTAATGCTTACGATTTTTTTATGTGAAGACGGTCAAAACGTTTTAAATAAAATAAATGCGATTATAATTCTACACTTTTATTCTTTGTGTCTACATACGGGCCGGCCGGAGTGGCCGACTGTAGGTGCTGCAGTTTGGAACCGCGCGACCGCTACGGTCGCAGGTTCGAATCCTGCCTCGGGCGTGGATGTGTGTGATGTCCTTAGGTTAGTTGGGTTTAAGCAGTTCGAAGTTCTTGGGGACTGATGACCTCAGCAGTTAAGTCCCATAGTGCTCAGAGCCATTTGAACCATTCTACATATTGTATTTATTTCTCAACATAGCCACCGTGGCGACGAACACTTTTTTCGCAATGAGTGACCCGTTTGTTCATACCGTCATAGTTGAATGTTTGTCACTGCTGACAGAGCCACAACCACAACTGTGCTTGCAGCGCTTCGCCACTACCAAAATGAAATCCTTGAAGGTGTACTTTAAGTTTCTGAAACAGACTAAAATCAGATGACAGTGAACGCAACACGTCGGATTGTTCCAGATGTCGCAGTGCTTGTGTGTGGTCTCGCGTTGTCATGCTGAAGGAAAGGGTGCCCAATGTGTGGACAAACTGTTCGAATTCGAACTGTTCGAATTCGAAACCACGATTGCAGCACGCTGTTACTTACACACAGACTCAGTTACGTTACATACCACCATCTTACGCGTTACAATTCGGAGTAGCGGCAGAGTACTGCAAATATGTAGGCATGAAGAGTAAGAATGTTCATAACGTTCGTTTCTTTTAAAAAGTTTTAAGAGATTTCACAAAAAAAGTTCAGAGGCATTACTTTTCATGGCGCCCTCGTACTTCTGGGGAAATACCGAAAAGGGTTGAAAGATTCAGTCAGATTAATGGAAACAAGCACAGAACACTTAATGAAAGAAACCCGAATTATGTTCTAGAAAACAGCAATACTAGCTATACTTTATGGCAGAGAGACGTGAACAATAACAGATGGAAATGAATGAAGAATACAAACTGCCGATCTAGGATTATTAAGATGAAAGTTATTGACTATCTGGTAAGATAAGAAACAAAACAAACAGACAAGAACAAGTATTTAAAAACGTAAATTAACACAACACGGGATGCAGAAATAAAGGAAGAGCTCATGTCACAAAATTGAATGAAAGTACACTACTGGCCATTAAAATTGCTACACCATGAAGATGACGTGCTACAGACGCGAAATTTAACCGACAGGAAGAAGATGCTGTGATATGCAAATGATTGGCTTTTCAGAGGATTCACACAAGGTTGGTGCCGGTGGCGACACCTACAACGTGCTGACATGAGGAAAGTTTCCAACCGATTTCTCATACACAGACAGCAGTTAATCGGCGTTGCCTGGTGAAACGTTGTTGTGATGCCTCGTGTAAGGAGGAGAAATGTGTACGATCACGTTTCCGACTTTGATAAAGGTAGAATTGTAGCCTATCGCGGTTGCGGTTTATCGTATCGCGACATTGTTGCTCGCGTTGGTCGAGATCCAATGACTGTTAGCAGAATATGGAATCGGTGGGTTCAGGAGGGTAATACGGAACGCCGTGCTGGAAACCAACGGCCTCGTATCACTAGCAGTCGAGATGACAGGCATCTTATCCGCATGGCTGTAACGGATCGTGCAGCCACGTCTCGATCCCTGAGTCAACAGATGGGGACGTTTGTAAGACAACAACCAGCTGCACGAAGAGTTCGACGACGTTTGCAGCAGCATGGAATATCAGCTCGGAGACCATAGCTGCGGTTACCCTTGACGCTCCATCACAGACACGAGCGCCTGCGATGGTGTATTCAACGATGAACCTGGATGCACGAATGGCAAAACCTCATTTTTTTTCAGATGAATCCAGGTTCTGTTTACAGCATCATGATGGTATCATCCACCTTTAGCGACGTCGCGGTGAACGCACATTGGAAGCGTGTATTCGTCATCGCCATACTGGCGTATCACCCGGCGTGATGGTATGGGGTACCATTGGTTACACGTCTCGATCACCTCTTGTTCGCATTGACAGCACTTTGAACAGTGGACGTTACATTTCAGATGTGTTACGACCCGTGGCTCTACCCTTCATTCGATCCCTGCGAAACCATACATTTCAGCACTATAATGCACGACCGCATGGTGCAGTTCCTGTACGGGCCTTTCTGGATACACAAAATGTTCGACTGCTGCCCTGGCCAGCACATTCTCCAGATCTCTTACGATTGGAAAACGTCTGGTAAATGGTGGCCGAGCAACTGGCTCGTCACAATACGCCAGTCACTGCTCTTGATGAACTGTGGTATCGTGTTGAAGCTGCATGGGCAGCTGTACCTATACACACCATCCAAGCTCTGTTTGACTCAATGCCCAGGCGTATCAAGGCCGTTATTCCGGCCAGAGGTGGTTGTTCTGGGTACCGTTTTCTCAGGATCTATTCACCCAAATTACGTGAAAATGTAATCATATGTCAGTTCTAGTATAATATATTTGTCCAATGAATACCCATTTATCATCTGCATTCCTTCTTGGTGTAACAATTTTAATGGCCAGTAGTGTAGAATGCCCAAAATTATGATTTATCCACGAAAAGGTAGAGGAAAAAATAGGTGGCGAGATCGAACAGAATGTACACGCACACACTAGGAACAGTGAACAACACGACGCTAACATGCGAATGCCTAAAACTTGAAGAAAGCAGAAGGATGAGGAGGCAGCAACGGTATTCCGTATACTGTTCGCCAACAGCTAGACTGCACGACGCCATTCACTGAGTTGCAGGAGTGCCGCTCGCTGCTGGAACGGAAGTGTCTGATCGGCGATGCGTGCAGGCTGCCGGCGGCATGGAAAATCTGACAGTGCTGCGACGCGATGCTTGCATACAATGGTCTGGGCTGTTCACCCGCCAAGACTGTGAGGCGACAGGTCCAAGCAGAGTGTTGGGTAGCGCCCACTCTGCATCGCCAATTCGGCATCTCCGCACCTGTAAGGCCAGTACCATACTTACGGAACAACTGTTCAAACGACACCGTGGACTCCTTCACAATATTGAACGCTTTATAGTCCCTTTCGCATTCTCTTCTCCTTCCTGAAACGTTTCTGCTTATCCAGTTTGTTCACAATGCCTCATCCAAGCTTCTCCTTTCTCCCTCAGTCTCCTTGTGTTCACACCATCCTTCTCCTTGTCTCTCCATCTTGTTCGTTGTCTTCCACTTGGTCTTCGCCCAGATTTGTTCATTTGGTGCTCTTCTTGGAAGTCTTTCAGGACCCATTCTTTTAGTGAGGCCAAACCATTTAAGCCTATCAATTTCCATAGGTTCTTTTAGGGACCTGATCTGCAGGATGTTTCGCATTTTTTCATTCCATACCTTGTCCCCTCTCGTTTCATCCAGGACCCTTCGCAAAAAGGTGCATCTCTGTTGGTCGGATTCTGCTCAGGTATTTCTTTGTCCAAGTCTTGCATTCTGATCCATAGGTCACAAATGACAAGTAATAGGGCATATATATCATAATCTTTGCTTTGGAAGATATTTCCCAATTTCTAATTATGGCCGATACACAATAACGAAGCTTGAAACAATTTTCTGTTCTCTCATAAATTTCATTCCAGTTGTTTTCTTCCTTGGTTGACTTACATACTACATACTTGAAAGCATCTACTTATTTAATACTTCTTCCATTTCAAATTAGATTCTTCATCTTTTTCATTTTTCCTACTGATTTACATTACTTCCCTTTTGTTAAGGTTATTTCCATGATTTCTTTTTCAGTTACTTTATGTCAAGTATTTACATGTTCTTTCAGTTTCTGCTCATTTTCTTCCCAAATCATCACATCATTTGCATGATTTTAACGTTATCTGCTACTGACAGCAGGCGAACTTTCCTTGTGAAGTCGTCCATGATTATATTGAAAAGCACTAGTGATAGCCCACTTCTTTCCCGAACGCCTATGTCTGTTATAAAACATTAATATTTTTTCGTCTATTATAACACAATTCAAGCTTTTTTTTCATGTTTCTGATTCTCAGTTGCAGTCTTTGACAGTTACAGTCTATTGAGACCTTCACATATATCTTTCCTTGTAACCGTGTCATAAACCTTTTCTACATCTATGAAAGCGTCGACGATGTCTTTCCTAAATTCTCATTTTTCTACAACTGCTTGGTTGTAAATACGGCGTCTATAGGCAACCTTCCACGTCAAAATCCTTGTTGCTTCCGCATCTATGCAGTAACAGTCGTTGTAACTTACTTGGTGTTCGGTCAGCAGCAAGTAAAGAATTCAATTGATTTACTTCCACCGCTCCAAAAACTACAAATATTCTTATGGTCAGTTGACGATGAAACACCGAAAAATACAATACACTTCCTTTAATCACAAATATGTTTAAAAATTCTCCAATAAATACTCACTGTAATACGTGTAAATGCAACTAACACAGTATAGCAACTGGTCAAAAACCCGTTACGTTATTGTCTGGATCTATGTTAATATACTACTAGTCAGTTTGGGAAAGTGATGAAAATGTTAATTAGGTATGTTACAATAAGTTTCTGGTCAAACAACTGAAAATCGGTAATTATTCAAACTCTTATTACCAATGATATAAAGAAAATTCGTTCAATCTTCAGTAGCTCTTTGTGCACGTTACAGTAACATAAGAAATTTTCTTTGTTACGTTAATTAACACTCTATTTTTATTTAATATTAACTGACACAACAAAAAGACAAAGCTGCCTAACAGCCATTGGCAACGATTTTCATTTACGTATATCTGTTAGTATTTAACGTCCGTAAATCTTGGTTCTCAAACCTGGAGCACTCGAAAACAAGACCTTAAGCGACTGCTCACATTTGAAAGGAAAGTCCTCAGGAAAATATTTGGACCAGTCAGAGGTCAGACTACTGGAGAATGGAGAAGACGCCATAACACTGAATTAGAAGAGCTGTACAAGGAGCCTAACATCTTGGGAGTGATGAGAAGCAAAAGACTGCAATGGGCTGGACATGTTGTTAGAATGGAGGCAACAAGATGGCCCAAAATCACAATGGACTGGATCCCGTCAGGCAGCAGACCAGTGGGAAGACCTAGAAAGAGGTGGATCGATGGAGTGAGGGAAGACCTGTTGCAGCTGGGAGTCACGGAAAACTGGAGACAGATAGCAGAAGACAGAGACGGATGGAGAGCTCTAACTGTGGTGGCGCGCGGTCCTCTGGGCCTGACCGCGTGAAGAAGAAGAAATCTTGGGAGAATATTTAAACATCAAAACTTTAATTCACTTCTAAATTGGTTCGTTCAAAAGCATAGCTACCCATAAACCTAAATAATGATACAAAACACATCTAACCATAATCATGATTCCGCACACAAAGGCCTTCCAATTTCCAGCCAACAAGTTTCCACGCTTTCTCCTCCTCTTGACAGTCCAGTCTTGATAGTAATGTTGCCTTTCAACGACAAAACAAGAGACATCCGCGCGACGTACAACTGTCGTCACATGGGACGAGTTTATCATGCTGAAGAGCGGCAATCGTATTTATCAACGTAGTGAGTGAATGCTCAGAAACGAGGTGGTACATCACACGGAACGAGTTCGTCATCGTTATTTGCTGCCGCAACGCTCTCCAGCAGCATTTCTTAGCTACATCTGGGCGGTAAACTGTAGATATAGACATTGTTTACCAAAGTGAATGGACGTAAAATAGCTACGTTAGCTGCGTTACCGATCGTCGAACGTGAAAGAAGACTGTGAATAACGTCGATGTATTGAACAATGAGTTGTTACGTATACATCAGAAATTGATTTGGTGGTAACTGATAGCGAATTTTAACTTTTCAAAATAATTAGGCAAGTGGCCGGCTTGGTAATTTTTAACATGGTAATTGTTATTTTTAACATTCTACAGAGACTGCTCTTCTTTCACAGGATATATCAAAACGCACATTTGCTTCGTTGTCCAAGTGATAGCCATGTTGTTCTGCATAAAGTATACACTGTACTGGATTGGCAAGGGTCAGTGACCTAAACAAAACTCTTACAATTTGTTGGTCCACGTCACCTAGCATTTTGAAAAATTCGAATTAATCACCGCTGAATCGTTAGCTCTCTTACTTAGCACTAACTGTCCCCGGCTACACTTTGCTGTGGCACAGTCTGGTTAAATGGAAATGAGAGAAAAAAGGGAACACACGTTTCTAATATGTATGAGAAAAAATGTTCAAATGTGTGTGAAATCTTATGGGACTTAACTGCTAAGGTCATCAGTCGATAAGCTTACACACTACTTAACCTAAATTATCCAAAGGACAAACACACACACCCATGCCCGAGGGAGGACTCGAACCTGCGCCGGGATCAGCCGCAGAGTCCATGACTGAAGCGCCTCAGACCGCTCGGCTAATCCCGCGCGGTTATGTGTGAGAATTGCATATAGGTCATAATATCCTTCTCCTTCTCTCTGTCCATCTCCTTCTCCCCCTCCCTTCGCCCACCTCCTCCTACCTCCTCTCTCTGTCCATCAAATCCTCCACCTCTCTCTCTCTCTCTCTCTCTCTCTCTCTCTCTCTCTCCATCTCCTCCTTCCCCCTTTCTGTGTCCATCTTCTTCTCACCCTGTCTCACCACTCGTTCTTCCCCTCTCTTTACCCCTTTCTCTGACCATCACCTCCTCCCTCCTTTCTTATCCATCTTTTCCTCTCTCACCACTCGTTCTACCCCTCTCTCTTCCTCTCGCTCTGTCCATCAACTCCTCCCTCTTTCTGCGTCAATCTCCCCCTTTCTATCCATCTCCTCCAGCTTCTGTCCTTGCCCATCTCCTTCTTCCCGCTTTCTATGTTCGTTTCCTCTCACTACTATCATCAGCTCCTAACATTATCATCTCTAGTCAAAATAGACAACGGTGTACCAGAACATACAGCGGGTGATCAAAAAGTCAGTATAAATTTGAAAACTTAATAAACCACGGAATAATGTAGATATAGAGGTAAAAATTGACACAAATGCTTGGAATGACATGGGGTCTTATTAGAACCAAAAAAAAATCAAAGTTCACAAATTGTCCGACAGATGGCGCTGGACAGCAAAACGTCAGTAACTGTGCATGACAATCGTGTATAAAAGGAGCTGTAATGAGAGAGAGAATCAGATGCGCCACCATTCGCAGCATGTTGACGTTACCTGAAAAGGTGCTTTTAGTGAAGGTGTATTATCAAAATGGGGAATGTGCTAGTTCAGCGTTACGATGCTATCGCCATAGGAAGGGGATTCGAATGGGTAAAGTTCCGTTGACAAATGCAGCTGTGGTGAAAATGATTTCGAAGTTCGAAGCCACGGGTTATTTAGACGATAGACCCCATAGTGGCCGACCGAGCACAGGCGTAATGCTGTTGAGACAGTTCAGGAAAAAATGGAGACTGTAGCGGGTTCGTCTATGCACGGGGAAGTCAGCGCTCGTGCAGTCGCACGTCGCACCGTTATTCCATACACTACTGTTTGGTTGGCACTTAGGCGTACCCTCCGATGCTATCTGTACAAAATCTATCGGCATCATGAACTGTTACCTGGCGATTTAGTGAAGCGGAGTGCATTTGCGGTGTGGGCGTTTCGAAAGATGGCGGAAGATGACGATTGGTTGAGTAACGTGTTGTGGACCGACGAAGCTCATTTCACACTCCGAGGGCCCGTCAACGCCCACAACTGCAGAATTTGGGCTACCGAAAATCCTAGAACTGTCGTGGAAAGTCCATTGCACGACGAGAAAGTCACGGTATGGTTTGGATTTACCACATCTACCGTTATCGGGCCTTTTTTCTTCGAGGAATTGCGTGATTCTGGTTTTGTAACTGCTACTGTGACGGGTGAGAGGTACGCCGCATCATCCCCAGCCCGGCTGATAAACACCTGCTGGAACGTACGATGTTTATGCAGGATGGCGCTCCACCCCATACTGTTAGACGCGTGAAAGATCTCTTGCGCGCGTCGTTTGGTGATGATCGTGTGCTCAACCGCCACTTTCGTCATGCTTGGCCACCCAGGTCACCAGACATCAGTCCGTGTGATTATTGGCTTTGGGGTTACCTGAAGTCGCAAGTGTATCGTGATCGACCGACATCTCTAGGGATCCTGAAAGACAACATCCGACACCAATGCCTCACCATAACTCCGGACATGCTTTACAGTGCTGTTCACAACATTATTCTTCGACTACAGCTATTGTTGAGGAATGATGGTGGACATATTGAGCATTGCCTGTAAAGAACATCATCTTTGCTTTGTCTTACTTTCTTATGCTAATTATTGCTATTCTGATCAGATGAAGCGTCATCTGTCGGACATTTTTTGTAGTTTTGTAATAAATCCCCATGTCATTCCAAGCATGTGTGTCAATTTGTATCTCTCTATCTTCATTATTCCGCGATTTATTCAGTTTTCAAATTTATACTGACTTTTTGATCACGCGGTATATGAGCAGGTACCAGAATACATATCTGCACCTCCGTCTATCGTCTCTTCCCCCCTCTCTCTGACCTTGAATCTTGTCGTTTCTCACTATTATATATATTAAAATGTATAGCCTATATCCGTCGACATGTATAAAAATTTGAAGTTAACTGACGAAGAACTTTCCGATATTTTCGGTAATAAAGTTGTCCCTTTATAAATTACATATTTATTTATATATTTTATATATTAAAGATAGGTATATATAGAAACACGCATTTATTCAAATGCAACGTTGTACCAAAATTTCAAAATTTCGAAGGAATTGGTAAAGAACTCCGAAGAATTAGGATTTTTAACAGACGAGTATTTACATTTTTATTTGTATAAATAACACTGAATATTCTAGAACATGTTTCTGTTGATCCTTTCACTACATCGTGTCGTATATGTTCCACGATAGATTATCAGGGTTTCATAAGAGGACTACGCGAAAACTACTAGACGTGCAGGAAAATATCAGTCGATAGAACATCTCTCTAAGTTCTGACGCGTAATACTCTCCCTGGCGTAGTCGCCCTAAGGCTCAGGTATGTCAGAACGTGTAGATAAATCATCCGCTCAGTATTATCACATCGAATTAGTTCGCATCTGCAGATATGTATTCTGGTACACTGTTGTCTACTTTGACTAAAGATAATAATGCGAGGAGCTGATGATAGCTGGTAACAAGGAGTTCCAAGAGGTTGTTTTTTCCGCGTAATCTGGTACAACTGTTGTATTTTCCTGATCGTCATCCGCTACTGAAGTTGGGACCGTTTTAGTTTCTTCCTCTTCTGCGGCAGCACATCGACGTGCTGACTCTGTTCGCCGCGGGAAGACAAAGAGCAAAAGATCCCCCTCTCCACGGGGCTGCGGTCTCCGCTGCTACCATCCGCCCCCGCACGGAACATTCTGATCAATCACACGCTGACGTCCGCTTTTCATACAAATGCGTGGGCGGCGAGGGTGTGGTACAGGGGGTATGAGGAGGTGGGAGAGGAAGGTAGCCGTGTCTTCGGTGGGGAGGGGAGAAACAAAATGGAGAAAGAACGGAAAGGGCATCTGCGTGGGTCTCGTTGGGGGCACTCCCCCTTCGCGACTTGAATAACTCTAAAGAGGGAGAACCAAATGCAATGCCACGTGCCGGTGACCTCTGCTTTACCTTTCTTTTCTACATCTTCATTTATGTCCAACCTGTGAGTCTGAACATGAAGGGATTCTTTTCTCGATTACTTACTACTCCCCGTTTTTTCTTATCGTTTCATGTCGGCCAACTAAGGGCCATGACATGCAACTATTGTGATAGAAGTGGGTTATGATGTTCGCCCAGCAGTTATGTATCCTCTGACTGTGATGTTTCTTCCTCTCGTTTGAGCAGTGGACAACTGTCTTCATTCTTGGTGGTTTGTCCTGCAACATTCTGAGAGGTGTCCGGTCTTTTAAGTCGATTTCCTGTACCTCGCAGTTCCTACAGATCTTTTATCACGTCTATTGACCATGATGACATGGTCTTCCTCTTTCGCCAGCATGCAAGAAGCTGACTCGTCAACCAACTAGGACACTGGGCTCTTCCTAGCGACGTACGCGATTTTTTCACAGTCTTTAAATAATTCGTGATGTGGTCGTCTTTCATAAACGTTACCTTAATTGGCTGGTCCCAGTGTTTCCCTCATTAGCTTCCTTTCCTGGATTTAAAGTTTGTGTGTGATGAGACCCTTCCTCTTGCGAACTAGACACTCTGAAGCACGGAAGCATGTTCGTGGTGCGTTGTGTTTTTTTTTTTTTTTTTTTTTTTTTTCAGGCGACACTTTTAATTCTACTTTTGCTGACTGTTGTCGGGAACATTGGGCTGATCCACTGACGTTTCTACTGTATTAAAAATGCCAGATAGTCAGCAAGTTCTAGGCAATCAATCTTGAGCCTGTTGCGTTTGGGCCCCATAGGGGTTTCATTGGGAAGTCTCTGTCTAGCCAACTCCCTTCGGCTCTCCCTTATTACTGCATCGAGTGCGCAGTTAAAGGGGATAGTGTGGACACCATCTCCCTATCTTAGCTTGAGGTTGTCTAAATCTATTATAGCCCAAACAGTAAGTTACAAAATTATTTAAACAATGTCATCCTCAAATGTAGGATGTTATTCTTGGTACACGATTTGAGGAAAGGAAATTCTGAGAAAAATAAACACATTACACTTAATTTTCCATATATCTGCAAGTCGTACAAATTAAGAATTTGTTTCCTAATTTCTGTCAGTGGGTGCTTAAACAGTATCACTCTTATAAACTATGTCCCTTAGCTTGAAGATATGTGCTAGTCCAAGTTTATAAGAAAATGTTCCATATTTCAGTTCTTATACCAGTATATGCAAGCATTGCAGTATAACTTTCCACTCTTTTCCCCGACCTCTGCACACTTTCCATGAATTCACATTCTGCATTTCATGAGTGTGAATATTGTTTCCATTCGATCTTTCTCGAAATACCATTCCTCTCTTTTGTGAACGCGTCCTTTGGTGTCCTCTCCGCAAAGCCTCCGGAATACTTCCCTTTCACAAGTGGAGCTGTAATTCTAGTTTTATTCTCCTTTACTGATGCCAACTTTTTTCTGCGTAAGCTACTCGTCAGCTGACATGCTCCTTTGATAGGCATTGTAATTTTGGTCGGAACTTTCATTATTTCCCTCGGATTCAATAATATTTCTTGGATGGACATCTATAGTCCATATTTTCCTATCGTAGCTTCTTCTGCATTGAAATTATGGTGAAATACGTTTCGTTCTGCAACGTCGAAAGCAAGTTTTCTTACGTCCGACATGCATAAACGGAACATCATCTCTTCAAATGTGAGAATAAGCTCTTACAGATGGTTTTCAACTTCGTTGGAAAACACGTTACTGAAAGCAAACATTTTTATACACCCATTATTATTTTTATGTTCAGCATTCCTCTTGATTCGTTACTGAGGCACATTTTATAAGCGTGGGCATTCATTTAATCCATGGTTTCCACTTATACATACTGTTAAAGCTAAACGCTAGTCATCTGTGTTCGGCTTTCCAAAACGCCTTAGCCTTGTCGTACTATAATACAAAATAATTACATAATTAACGGATTAGTAAATTCAATACATCCATCCTAAAATTACGTTGTACTAATAATCCTACATGCATTTTAAATCTCACGTTACTGGCAAGTTTCTTAAATTGCACTAGTACAATATCGTAAACTTACAGCGGCACAGAAACTTAGAGCTTTACATTACAGGCAATCGTTGTCATGTTCTCTTTGTTAGTTTTCTACAAACTAATCACAAGGGATACAGATTCGTCACTGTCTGAAAAGTAATTCATGTATATGCAGCCATAAATAAAATAAAAGTTACATGAACGCTACAACGAAATCAGTGCTGTCTTCAAACGATTTTTTCCTAAATTTACAGAATACATAACTAACAATATGGCAGCAAGGAGTACATAGTTCACGGGGACCTTATTGAATGTCGGATAGTGCAATAGGTGGGAATTTTATAGTAATGGTACAAATTGTCGTGAATCTCTCGCCCAGCACAAAGTCCCAGGCGATTGGAAAAAAGCGCGGGTGACTACTGTATATAAGACGGGTAAAGAACAGATCCGCAAAATTACAGACCAGTAACCCTACCTTCGGTTTCCTGCAGAAGCCTTGAACATATGCTGACTTCGAATACATTAAACTTTCTTGAGACTCAGAATCTAACCAGCATGGTTTTAGAAGGCATTGCTCGTGTGAAACTCAGCTTGCCCTTTTCTTTTTACTGCCAAATATGGATGAGGGCAACAGGCAGATTCCATATTTCTAGATCTCCAAAAGGCATTTGACGCGGTGCCCCATTGCAGGCTATTAACGAAGGTATGAGCGTATGGAATAATTTCACAGATATGTGTCTCCCCGACTGCTTAAGTAATACAAAACGTCAGGAGTGCCCCAGGGAGCCGCGCGGAGTGGCCGCGCGGTCTCAGGCGCCATGTCACGGATTGTGCGGCCGCTCCCGCCGGAGGTTCGAGTCCTCCCTCGAGCATGGCTGTGTGTGTGTGTGTTGGTCTTGGCATAAGTTAGTTTGAGTAGTGCATAAGTCTAGGGACCGATTACCTCAGCTGTTTGGTCCCTTAGGAATTCACACACATTTGAACTTTTTTTTTTTTTTTTGCCCCAGGGAATTGTGAAACGGCCGTTGTTGTTCTCTATACACATAAATGATTTGGCGGATAGGGAGGGCAGTAATCTGCAGTTCTGTGATGATAATGCTGTGATATACAGGAAGGTGTCGAAGTTGGGTGAATATAAGAAGATACAAGACGACTTAGACAAAATTTCTAGTTGTGTGAATGAAAAATGTAATTTAATACAGATGAGGAGAAAGAACAAACCTGTAATGTTCCGATACAGTATTAGTAGTGTCCTGCTTCACACAGTCACGTCGGTTCAATATCTAGGCGTAGCGCTGCAAAGAAATATGAACAGGAATGAGCATGTAAGCATCATAGTAGGGACGACGAATGGTCTATTTCGGTTTATTGGGAGAGGTTAAGGAAAGTGTAGGTCATGTATAAGGGAGACCCTTGGAGGGCACTAGTGCGACCCACTGTTGAGCACTGCTTGTATGTTTGGGGTTCGTACCAGATCGGACTGAAGGAAGATTTTGAAGCAATTCAGAGGCGGGCATCTAGATTTGTTACCGGTATGTTCTAAAAACCTGTAAGTGTTCCGGAGATGATTCGGGAAGTCAAATGCGAATCCATCGAGGGAAGGCGAAGTTCTTTTCGATAGGCCGGCCGGAGTGGCCGAGCGGTTCTAGGCGCTACAGTCTGGAACCGCGAGAACGCTACGGTCGCAGGTTCGAATCCTGCCTCGGGCATGGATGTGTGTGATGTCCTTAGGTTAGTCAGGTTTAAGTAGTTCTAAGTTCTAGGGGACTGATGACCTGAGATGTTAAGTCCCATAGTGCTCAGAACCATTTTTTTTTTCTTTTCGATAAACACTATTGAAAAAATTTAGAGAAGCTTTATTTGAAGCTGACTGCAAATGATTCCACTTCCGCCAACATAGAATACGAGTAGGACGACGGACATCTACATTTACATCTACATCTACGTGATTACTCTGCTATACACAATAAAGTGCCTGGCAGAGGGTTCAATGAACCACCTTCATGCTGTCTCTCTACCGTTCCACTCTCGAACAGCACGCGGGAAAAACGAGCACTTAAATTTTTCCGTGCGAGCCCTGATTTCTCTTATTTTATCGTGATGATCATTTCTCCCTATGTAGGTGGGTGCCAACAGAATGTTTTTGCAATCGGAGGAGAAAACTGGTGATTGAAATTTCATGAGAAGATCCCGTAGCAACGAAAAACGCCTTTGTTTTAATGATTGACACTCTAATTCACGTATCATGTCTGTGACACTATCTCCCCTATTTCGCGATAATACAAAAAGAGCTGCCCTTCTTTGCACTTTTTCGATGTCATCCGTCAGTTCCACCTGATGCGAATCCCACACCACACAGCAATATTCCAGAATAGGGCGGACAAGCGTAATGTAAGCAGTCTCTTTGGTAGACCTGTTGCACCTTCTAAAAGTTCTGCCAATGAATCGCAGTCTTTGGTTTGCTCTACCCACAATATTGTCTATGTGATCGTTCCAATTTAGGTTATTTGTAATTGTAATCCCTAAGTATTTAGTTGAATTTACAGCCGTCAGATTTGTGTGACTTATCCCGTAATCGAAATTTAGCTGATTTCTTTTAGTAATCATATAAATAACTTCGCACTTTTCTTTATTCAGGGTCAATTGCCACTTTTCGCACCATACATAAATCTTATCTAAATCGTTTTGCAGGTCGTTTTGATCATCTGATGACTTTATAAGACGGTAAATGACAGCATCATCTGCAAACAATCTAAGATGGCTACTCAGAGTGTCTCCTGTGTCGTTAATATAGATCAGGAACAATAGAGGGCCTATAACACTTGCTTGGGGAACGGTGTCGAAAGCCTTCTGGAAATCTAAAATTATGGAATCAATTTGATATCCCCTGTCGATAGCACTTATTACTTCATGAGTATAAGAAGCTAGTTGTGTTTCACAAGAACGATATTTTCTGAAACCGTGCTGACTATGTGTCAATAAATCGTTTTCTCCGAGGTACTTCATAATGTTCGAATACAGTGTATGTTCTGAAATCCTATAGAGAATCGACGTTAGTGATATAGGCCTGTAATTCAGCGGATTACTCCTACTTCCGTTTTTCGGTATTGGTGTGACTTGAGCAATCTTCCAGTCTTTAGGTACGTATTTTATCAGCATACTCTGACAGGAACCTGACGAAGATAAGATACAAGAAATTAGGGCTCATACGGAGGCATATTGACAGTCGTTTTTCCCTCGCTCTATTTGTTAGTGGAACAGGAAAGGGAATGACTAGTAGTGGTACAGAGTACCCTCCGCCATGCACCGGACGGTGGCTTGCGGAGTATGTATGTAGATGCAGATGTAGATGTAGGAGCCAGTTTAAGTATAGGCAACTTTCCCTTGCACCTGTCTTGATTGCAGGACTTCTAGAAAGTGTTCCCCTGAACTTCACTCGTGATCTGGTGTTGTTTAAAGTCTGCTGATTAATGTTATGGAACTTCTGGTGCAGCCCTAGTTCCCACAGGCTCTTCATGAGAGGAGGTCTGTCAACCGAGTCATGGGCCTTCTTAAAATCAAGGACAACTACGTATTTCTTACCAGCCATTTTCACTTGTTACAGCACTAACTCCAGGTGAGCGTCTGGTCGCTACAAGGGCGTCCTTTTCTTAATTCTTTCGGGTTATATCAGCACCAACATCACTATCAGGCATTCGCCATCCCCTTTTAGTAATTATTACCTGGTTTTTGCCTCTCCCGGTTACGAGTATGTTGTTACCTAGCAGCGTTCGTCGTAACCCTTTAGCGAATGATGATGATGATGATGTTTAGTTTGTGGGGCGCTCAACTGCGCGGTTATCAGCGCCCGTACAAATTCCCAACCTTTGCTCAGTCCAGTTTCGCTACTTTCATGAATGAGGATGAAATGATGAGGACAACACAAACACCCAGTCATCTCGAGGCAGGTTAAAATCCCCGACCCCGCCGGGAATCGAACCCGGGACCCCGTGCTCGGGAAGCGAGAACGAGACCGCGAGGCCACGAGCTGCGGACATAACCATTTAGCGATGTAAACAGTCATCAATACCCGTAAATGACTCCACCTGAAGTATCAATATCGATGGGTCGCTGTAGACTGAGTACTTTGCCTCCCATAGCTTAGCACTGTTACGGATTTTATCTATGAAAGCGAGGGAAAATTGTTTTACAGTGTTTTGTCCGGTGATAGAAGACTCACTGACTCGCAAATTTAACTTTCCAGTATCATTATGTGCATTCAGCAGTCTGTACGTCAGAAGTCAGAATGTGATAAACTATCAGGTAGAGTGAGCGGCACAAAAGAACTAGAACATCTGTCCGAGTTTTTATCGTCATTCACTTCGACTTGTTCCCTATTACTGAACTGCAGAGTTTATTTCTAACTGGCAGTTCAGAGCTCATAGTGTCTCATTTAGTTCACAATATTACCGATGCTGGTAAGACATCAACACTGATGAGAAAAAAATGTAGCAGTACAGTCTTCCCAGAATTCCAACTGTGCCATCCTTGTAAACATATTCCATCATAGAATCTGTTGACAAAGTAGACTCTTTGAAAAGAAATTGTGGTATTCATTCAGGGAACACTAGGCGGAAAAACTGTTTCCACTTTAATTACTCTTATTAAGCATTGTATAGAAAGGTTTCATTTTCAATAGACTTACAGCGGAACAGAAAAACTGACTGATGAACTCCAAGTCTCCAAACCCATGTTGAATGTTTTTCTTGTGACACACTCCTTCTGTTTTGTACAGAGGATTCCTCGCAGTAGTTCAGAAATTTTCTCCATCATGTGTTATTTATTTGTGTACTCCCTCACAACTTTTTTCCTGCTTTATTTCTTTAGTTTATTTTGTTTATCAGTTTTCTAATCAGCATACTTTAAAACTCTGTAGCGGCTCGTTCCATTATCGCGTAGCTATGGCTCGCATGATCACACGGAACCTGATAAATAAATGAAATATACCCAATCAAAATAAACAAAACAGTAAAGTTGAAAGCGAAAGCATACAGTTCTGAAGTGTTCGTCTGATACAACTAACAACGTCATTGTCACTGTAGACATTTATACCTTGAACGAGTGTTACAGATTGCAACATACATGTGTCCATATCAAATATTCGTTAACCTATAGTGATTATGTAGGGACGTTTAATGTCATAACTTGTTCTGCAGCTAGGTACTAGAAAACTGTTAGCGTTACTTCAGCATCATATGTACACCAGACATCTTCTTTGCTTGTGACGTAAATGTGCGGTGGCATGTGACGACACACGTGCAGAAACAGAGCTAGAACTGAACTATTACAATAGTGATTTTAGTTTTATGTCTGTTTTTTGGATTAGGTTGTGGTGGCACACTTAAAATGTGTCCCGATGTTTGGAAGGTAGCAGTTTGGTTGATACCCGGCGCAGCCAACAAATCGACGGCCACTAATGTCTCTTGTCAAGGCACCAAAAATATGGAAATCGCAAGGAGAGAGATCGGAACTGTGTAGAAGATGTGAAAGCGCTTCTCAGCGAAACATCTGCAGCTTTGATAAACGGGATCATTCTGTTGGCGCCCATATGTTGCCAAGATTGTTTCAAAAATGGCTCTGGGCACTATGAGACAACTTCTGAGGTCATCAGTTCCCTAGAACTTAGAACTACTTAAACCTAACTAGCCTAAGGACATCAAACACATCCATGCCCGAGGCGGGATTCGAACCTGCGACCGTTGCGGTCGCGTGGTTCCAGACTGTAGCGCCTAGAACCGATCGGCCACGCCGGCCGGCTGAGACTGTTTCAACCACTCTGCAGATGTTACGCTGGAAAGCTCTTCCACATTCTCCGAACAGTATCCCACGCGATTTTCGTATTTTTGGAGCTCTGAAGAAATTCGTGGTCGCCGATATGATTCGGATGAACAGTGCACGCATGTGTACAATCACGGTTTCGTAGACAATCACAAACATTTTTCCATGAAGGCACTGACCGTCTTGTCTCACAATAGGATGACCCACTTAAAAGCTATGCCGATTACTTTTGAAATGATAAACAGTTTACTTATTTTTTTCCCCATATGTTTCGTTTTCATTTGACTGCCTCTTACTTAAAGCTTAAATGTCGATTTTTCGGCAACACAATGAAAATCATTTACGTTTAAACGAGTACATAGGCACCATATAAAAATAGTCATGCAATTAGCATCACATGCGGAATGGTGATGGCGTTTATACAATTTTACAAATTGAGAAGCACATCGAGCCCTTGTTGCAGTTGCTGTTCTACCTGCAAAGATGTCTCTCTCAGTCAGATACGAAACGTCAGGTGTAACTGGTATGTTGTTGTTATGGTCTTCAGTCCTGAGACTGGTTTGATGCAGCTCTCCATGCTACTCTATCCTGTGCAAGCTTCTTCACCTCCCAGTTCCTACTGCAACCTACATACTTCTGAATCTGCTTAGTTTATTCATCTCTTGGTCTCCCTCTACGGTTTTTACCCTCCACGTTACCCTCCACTACTAAATTGGTGATCCCTTGATGCCTCAGAACATGTCCTACCAACCGCTCCCTTCTTCTAGTCAAGTTGTGCCACAAACTCCTCTTCTCCCCAATTCTATTCGATATCTCCTAATTAGTTAAGTGATCTACCCATCTAATCTTCAGCATTCTTCTGTAGCTTCTATTCTCTTCTTGTCCAAACTATTTATCGTCCATGTTTCACTTCCATACATGGCTACACTCCATACAAATACTTTCAGAAACGACTTCCTGACACTTAAATCTATATTCGATGTTAACAAATTTATCTTCTTCAGAAACGCTTTCCTTGCCATTGCCAGTCTACATTTTGTATCCTCTCTACTTCGACCATCATCAGTTATTTTGATCCCCAAATAGCAAAACTCCTTTACTACTTTAAATGTCTCATTTCCTAATCTAATTCCCTCAGAATCACCCGACTTAATTCGACTACATTCCATTATCCTCGTTTTGCTTTTGTCGGTGTTCATCTTACATCCTCATCTGAAGACACTGTTCATTCTGTTCAACTGCTCTTCCAGGTCCTTTGCTGTCTCTGACAGAATTACAAGGTCATCGGTGAACCTCAAAGTTTTTATTTCTTCTCCATGGGTTTTAATACCTACTCCAAATTTTTCTTTTGTTTCCTTTACTGCTTGCTCAATATACAGATTAAACATCATCTGGGAGAGGCTACAACACTGTCTCACTCCCTTCCCAACCACTGCTTCCCTTTCATGCCCCTCGACTCTTATAACTGCCATCTGGTTTCTGTACAAATTGTAAATAGCCTTTCGCTCCCTGTATTTTACCGCTCAAAGAGAGTATTCCAGTCAACATTGTCAAAAGCTTTATCTAAGTCTACAGATGCTAGAAACGTAGGTTTGCCTTTCCTTAATCTATCTTCTAAGATGAGTAGTAGGGTCAGTATTGCCTCACGTGTTCCAACATTTCTACGGAATCCAGACTGATCTTCCCCGAGGTCGGTAACTGGTATATGTGCTGGTATTTCTAGTGGTGACTGAAGACAGTTTATTGAACAACATTGTGTCAGTATTTACGTCATCTGCCCACTAATAATTACAGATATTACAAGTTGCATGTTTTTAAATTGGGTAGTACCTCTAAGTACACATGACAAGAGCAATCCATGAATGCTTATTTCTGCCTGGGCAGCAGGTCCAGTGTTGTAGCGCGAATTTGTGGAAGAAAACGGTCAGTCTATACTAAGTGGTGTTTTCCACTTAGTGGTGCAGTGAGGACAGAGCAGAAGACAGCAGTTCGTAAGGTTTGTGATGTGTCTGTGGGAAGACTGTACGATGTGGAGAAAAAACAACCTACATACTGATATGTGTACATATTAAAGTACCACACATGAAAATACCTGCACTGATATCCATTACATCCTGCATAGACGATGGCATGTGAGTCCAGAAGTCTTAACAGAAGTAAACACCAGCTATGAAAAACTACACTGTGTGAGAAAAATTTTACATTGGCAGCTATATGTGATATGGTGCAGTCTAGAGTAAAAATTACAGATAACATATTGTTAAATTGATCTTGCACTCTTAATGATGTTACATCACTCAATGATATACAGATCAGTTTTTAATTGTTATATGTATTGTTGATTTCTCGGGATTGCCTTCAGTTCTTTAGAGTTCGTAAACTGGACATATCGTTGCAAGACAGTTTTGCCCTGCCTCTGCCAGCCTATCAGTTTTCTGGCTGTCAGGAATTGGAAACCCCTGGCTTTGTGCTTCCAGTACGTGGAATATAAGAGAGCTACTATTGCTGGAGGCGGTTAGGTAGGGGAAGGGTGGGCAGCTGGGAGACACGTGGCGGTAACGTTGAGGAATGGTGGAGGGGGGAGATGGGGGGGAGGGATGGCTCAGAGCCGGTAGCGTAAACAAGGGGCCGTCGCCGGCCTGGCGCCCAGACCTGTTTGTTACCACAGAGTCACACGGATCACGTGCGGCCACGCCCAGCTCGCATCGCGGCCTTTGAACCCCTCGACTGTCGGCAACCACGTATGCAGCAACGAGTTGATGTGTTGCCTTCTATCCTCGTATGTTACTTCAAAAGTACAAGTCATCAGTCGGTATTATACTTGCAAAACTACCAAAGGCTACTGCAGATTCCCATAAGTAAGCGTAAACTATGGTCAGTTAATATCGTACCCGCTTTACCTGTGGATTAGTTGTGTTGCATGCCTATCAGGCGTTGCCTCGAAACTATCGCTCTTTTTCTGTACGCCATCAGCGTCGTATTAGGTTCCCATGGAAACTGGAAATGTGAACCATCTAGAAACTTATGGGACATTTTTGTTTTACACAGTTATCCTCCAGTCTGTTACTTAAAAACACAGTATTTACAGCAAAATTGAAATTATGAATGTTTCAGTTTTTATTCGAAAATTGTTTTCAATGTGAAACAGAAGGACAGCGCTAGAGAACGCAGCTTCCTCAAAAAACGGTACTTAAAAAGCAGGCAAAACAAAGCGGTATCATGCATCACTTCAAGTATTTTGTCGTCCTTACATAAAATATGTTTCTTATATTGCTAAACAAATTTTGCACTTATCAGTAAGAGAAAACTCTTGCCTTTGATCATAATGAAGAACATTTTGTTGAGTACAAAATAACAACAGTAATTATATAGTTTTTTATCTTTCTGCATGTGAACTGTACTTGCATGAAAAGTAATTGGTTAAGTTACATAAGAGTGCAGAAGTTACGTGGTCAGCTAATTTTTATTACTTATGAAAGGCAATTTATATTTTGTAAGGACCCATAATACACAATGGATTAACGCTAAACGACGCGCAGTCCCAGCTATGCGCTAAACAAACTAACAAACAAAGACAAGTCATCAGCTCTCAATTTCTCTCTGGTATATTCATTTATGTTCCTTTACTACCAATGCTAGCAACACTACGAGTGATCCTACCAATTACTACATCATTTACTTGAATTGCTATTTTATTTCTTATTTTTCATGCTTGCCCTTATTTGTCTTTTCCATTTATCTGTTAACAAGATTTCAGTCGTGTTTCAGTTTATTTTCACTTTGAGATTGTCAGAGGCATCAGACAAAGTTTGTACATATAGTTCACGTCCCGTTCAGAATCTTCTAGCACTACAATATCATCAGTAAATCGAATACAATGTATTTGTTTAGCATTAATTTCGACCCGTTTAAGCCGCTTTTAATTGTTTGCACTCTTCTTTCTATAAATAAATCAAATTATCACATTTGGGGCGGGGGGGGGGGGGGGGGCGAGATAATAGCCTTCTCGGATGCCTCCTCTTATACTACACTCTTTCCTTGATACCATTGACATATTGCTCTGGTTTTTGTGTAGATTGATCCGCCTCTGTAGTTCAGTGGTCAGAGTAGCTGAATGCCCTGCGACGGATTCGGGTTCGATTCCTGGGTGGTTTCCTCCAGTCTGGAATTAGATGTTTTGTTGTCTCACCACCATTTCGTCATCATCGACACGCACGTCGCGGAAGTGGCGTCACATAAAAATATTTGCACCAGGGGACCGAACACCCTGAAAAGGAGTTCCCGGCCAGAATATGCAATACCACACGTACCTTTCTTTTTAGATTGATTCCCAGTCTCTTCTGCCACCAGTTTTATTCAGTTTTTCAAACAGTTGTCTAAGCCAGTCTACTGTATCAAAAGGTTTTTCTAGGTCAATATACTTTTTTTTTAAATCTCAGCTCGCCTTTCTAAACTCATATAATTTTAATACCATTACCCGCCACCACATTCGAAATTCTTACAGTTCATGATCATATGTCAAAAATGGCTCAAATGGCTCTGAGCATTATGGGTCATCAGTCCCCTAGAACTTAGAACTACTTAAACCTAACTAACCTAAGGACATCACACACATCCATGCCCGAGGCAGGATTCGAACCTGCGACCGTAGCGGTCGCGCGGTTCCAGACTGAAGCGCCTAGAACCGCTCGGCCACAACGACCGGCGATCATATGTCTCCGCTCGTTAAAATTCACTCGCTACGTGAAATAACATATAGGTTATCTCGACAGATGCGAGCCTCGTCGTACCAATATAACACTCCCACGGACGATCGTCAAACGGGCTCCTGCCAAACTTCTGTTAAGAGTTGTCACGTCTTGTTCGTACTGTGAAGTCGTAACCTGTCATGAATCAAAACAACACCGTTGCGAACTTTCCGCAGTGCTTATTCTGTATTGCGTGGCGTATCTTTATAAGCGTCCCACTATAAACATTGGCACTCCCCAAACGACTGTGCGCATGTCTTTACGAGGTGTGGTTGGATTTAATCTTTACAGATTGCCTCCATTCCATTGATTATCGTTTCGACTGAAACGATTTCATAAGCGACCCAAATCTCATCGACGGTCACTATTATGTTTAGCAAGTCATCACTATTTTTGCTGCAACGTGTCGAAAAGTAAAGTGTATTGACTAAATGCTGTCTCTTGTGCTGCTCTTTAAGAGTTTGCGGCGCCCGACGAGCACACAGCTTTCGATAATTCACTCATTGATGAATGTCGACCGATTTAGTGTTCCTCGCATTCAGAAAGCAAATTACAGACTTAGCTTCAGGAGCGGGAGGGAGAGGGGAGGGTGGGGATGTTCAAGCGACTTCGCCGTCATAAACTACCACTATACAGCACAAACAACAAAGAGAAAACTCAAAATGTAGTCATCTCGTTCTCCTTGAGTCAAAGTAAGTGCTGCCCAGCCGCCAAACTCGGTTTGTTGCGTTGCCGCAGTAAGAGATACAAGCGGAAACCACATTCTCGACGGACGTCGTATGTACAGTGTTATTACAAATGATTGAAGCGATTTCACAGCTCTACAATAACTTTATTATTTGAGATATTTTCACAATGCTTTGCACACACATACAAAAACTCAAAAAGTTTTTTTAGGCATTCACAAATGTTCGATATGTGCCCCTTTAGTGATTCGGCAGACATCAAGCCGATAATCAAGTTCCTCCCACACTCGGCGCAGCATGTCCCCATCAATGAGTTCGAAAGCATCGTTGATGCGAGCTCGCAGTTCTGGGACGTTTCTTGGTAGAGGAGGTTTAAACACTGAATCTTTCACATAACCCCACCGAAAGAAATCGCATGGGGTTAAGTCGGGAGGGCGTGGAGGCCATGACATGAATTGCTGATCATGATCTCCACCACGACCTATCCATCGGTTTTCCCCTTACAGAGGCATCCAGAAGCTTTAAACTGCGCATACCATCGCAGAATGGAGTTAGCAGTTGGTGGATCTTTGTTGAACTTCGTCCTGAAGTGTCGTTGCACTGTTATGACTGACTGATGTGAGTGCATTTCCAGCACGACATACGCTTTCTCGGTTCCTGTCGCCATTTTGCCTCACTGCGCTCTCGAGCGCTCTGGCGGCAGAAACCTGAAGTGCGGCTTCAGCCGAACAAAACTTTATGAGTTTTTCTACGTATGTGTAGTGTGTCGTGACCATATGTCAATGAATGGAGCTACAGTGAATTTATGAAATCGCTTCAGTCATTTGTAATAGCCCTGTATCTGAAAACGTAACATGTTACAGGCATTCAGTATACAATAAGACTACTTCTTCCGGTTAGAACCAAGTTCTGTCCTCCCTAATCAGTTAGCCAAACAATCAACTACTCCACCTGTACCCCCAGAGAAGAAAAGCAAGTGTATCAGTTTCGAGAGTGCCTCTGAGAAGAAACCACATCCCCGTGTATGACATCACTTCAACAAGAGGCGCCATTTAAACACAGAGGAGCTCTCTTTTCAGAACGCTTACCTTTTACGGCGTTTTCACACCATAGTTTGCTTTTATAATGTACTCTGCTTTTTGGATAGCGCTGCAACAGAGGTGTCTCGCACTCATTGGTATGGCATCTTCAGCAGGTGACCCTCTAAACATTGCTTAGAATATAGGTTTTGAATGTGGTGTACTATTTACTTACTGCATTTATCATTTCTTTTTTTATACCTTTAGCCAACGTATTTTTTCCTCGTTGCAACAGAGTCGTAAAAGTTTGGTTTAACTCACTGTAAAACATAAGAATTTATTTCAGAATTGCAGAATCGCAATACATGTTGCTTTATTAATACGGGGCTATTACAAATGATTGAAGCGATTTCATAAATTCACTGTAGCTCCATTCATTGACATATGGTCACGGCACACTACAGATACGTAGAAAAACTCATAAAGTTTTGTTCGGCTGAAGCCGCACTCCAGGTTTCTGCCGCCAGAGCGCTCAAGAGCGCAGTGTGACAAAATGGCGACAGGAGCCGAGAAAGCGTATGTCGTGCTTGAAATGCACTCACATCAGTCAGTCATAACAGTGCAACGACACTTCAGGACGAAGTTCAACAAAGATCCACCAACTGCTAACTCCATTCGGCGATGGTATGCGCAGTTTAAAGCTTCTGGATGCCTCTGTAAGGGGAAATCAACGGGTCGGCCTGCAGTGAGCGAAGAAACGGTTGAACGCGTGCGGGCAAGTTTCACGCGTAGCCCGCGGAAGTCGACGAATAAAGCAAGCGGGCAGCTAAACGTACCACAGCCGACGGTTTGGAAAATCTTACGGAAAAGGCTAAAGCAGAAGCCTTACCGTTTACAATTGCTACAATCCCTGACACCCGATGACAAAGTCAAACGCTTTGAATTTTCGGCGCGGTTGCAACAGCCCATGGAAGAGGATGCGTTCAGTGCGAAACTTGTTTTCAGTGATGAAGCAACATTTTTTTCTTAATGGTGAAGTGAACAGACACAATGTGCGAATCTGGGCGGTAGAGAATCCTCACGCATTCGTGCAGCAAATTTGCAATTCATCAAAAGTTAACGTGTTTTGTGCAATCTCACGGTTTAAAGTTTACGGCCCTTTTTCTTCTGCGAAACAAACGTTACAGGACACGTGTATCTGGACATGCTGGAAAATTGGCTCATGCCACAACTGGAGACCGACAGCGCCGACTTCATCTTTCAACAGGATGGTGCTCCACCGCACTTCCATCATGATGTTCGGCGTTTCTTAAACAGGAGATTGGAAAACCGATGGATCGGTCGTGGTGATCATGATCAGCAATTCATGTCATGGCCTCCACGCTCTCCCGACTTAACCCCATGCGATTTCTTTTTGTGGGGTTATGTGAAAGATTGAGTGTTTAAACCTCCTCTACCAAGAAACGTCCCAGAACTGCGAGCTCGCATCAGCGATGCTTTCGAACTCATTGATGGGGACATGCTGCGCCGAGTGTGGGACGAACTTGATTATCGGCTTGATGTCTGCCGAATCACTAAAGGGGCACATATCGAACATTTGTGAACGCCTAAAAAACCTTTTTGAGTTTTTGTATGTGTGTGCAAAGCATTGTGAAAATATCTCAAATAATAAAGCTATTATAGAGCTGTGAAATCGCTTCAATCATTTGTAATAACCCTGTAAAAGTGAAACGCATCAGGTGTAACGCTCTCTTAAATATCAGTCCCGTAAAGACAAGGAAGAAAAGCAAGTAGTAATAATTGTCATATAACAGCTGCTGTTGAAAATGCTCATAAAAACACAGTTTTTGATGATTTAGATAGTTAAAGTCAGACTTTTCATATCCATGAGTCAGCCTTCTCACGATCGTCCGGCAGCTGCTAACATTTCATTATTACCAGCCGAGTGGAGCGGCCGCGCGGTTAGAGGCGCCATATCACGGATTGTGCGGACTATCCCGTCGGAGGTTCGAGTCCTCCCTCGGGCATGGGTGTGTGTGTGTGTGTGTGTGTTGTTCTTAGCATTAGTTAGTGTAAGTTAGTTTCAGTAGTGTGTAAGTCTAGGGACCGATGCCGTCAGCAGATTGGTCGCTTAGGAATTCACACGCACACATTATTATCAGTTATTTTTAGTTCTTAGACACCTTATTCCCTTCTTTCCTGTCGCGGTTTAGGCATGGCTCCCCATTACTCTGCGCTCTGTACCAAGATAAATGAGGCCGATCTGCCGACGCCAGTCATACACGGTAGCGTAAAGCACGGAATACTGGCGAGGGTCATTGCCACTAGCCGTCCGTCTAAGGCCAGCAAGTGTTTGCGACCTTCACGTTATTGTACCACATTCTTGTTAAACTTCGTTGCTGTAACTTCATGTAAGGAAGAAAGGAAGATTAGTGTTCGACGTTCCGTCTTCAATGAGGTCAGTAGAGACGGAGCACAAGCTCGGAATATTTTAAAGGTGAGGAAGGAAATCAGCTGTGCTCTTTCAAAGAAACCGTCCCGGCATTTGTCTGGAGCGACTTAATGAAATCACTGAAAACCTAAATCTGGCTGGATGGACGCGGATTTGAACCGTCGTCCACCCGAATGCGTGTCTATTGTGCTAACCACTGCATCACCTTACTCGTTGCAATATAATGGAGACCCAGTGAGCTCATCTGGCTCATCGTGCTCGTAGAGGTCGCTTTAGATGTCCCCTGAGAGATGAATACCAAGTTGTGATGCGTGACCATCTCACTCATGCGATTTAATTTCTTCTTGTAAACCTATATCTACAGCCACATTTTACAAGCCACGTTATGGTGCGTGTGAGAGGGTACCTTGCGTACCTTTGTCACTCCCACCCCTCCTCCCCCCTCTCCGCGCCATCTTCCACTCAGTAATTTATTTTATTTTTCGAATCCAGGACATAAAATAATTACAAAAACTAATAAGTATTGATTCACATAACAAATTTGCGAAATTAAATATGTACACTAGTATTTATGACACAGTTTCAATAATATTTGCAAACAAGCAGCGTGGTCGTGCGGTTGCGTTCTCGCTTCCCACGCCCGGGTTCCCGGGTTCGATTCCCGGCGGGGTCAGGGATTTTCTCTGCCTCGTGATGGCTGGGTGTTGTGTGCTGTCCTTAGGTTAGTTAGGTTTAAGTAATTCTAAGTTCTAGGGGACTGATGACCATAGATGTTAAGCCCCATAGTGCTCAGAGCCATTTGAACCATTTTTTTAGCAAACAAGCAGCAGATAAATAAGCAGCAAGATGATTATATTTCTGACGGGCCCAGTATTCGGCGGTTATCACAGCAGTTTCGCTGGCTGCAGCAAGATCACAGATAGTGCACGCAGCCGGTAGGTTCCTGCAGACTAGCAGATGTTGTTCGTCCTGTACGTCACCACACTGACAAGTTTCCTCCTCATTACTGAAGATCCACTTCCTGAGGCTGGCTTTGCACCTTGACACCCCAACTCGCAGTCTGTTCAAAGTCTTCCAGGTCACGTACGACAGGTGCGAACCTTCGGCTATTTCCTCCTTGATCGTTATGTGATTGTCTTCAGCTAGGGAGTCTTGCTGCGAGTTCTGGCAGATGAACGTATTGCCATAGTTTTCTGTAGGAAGCTTATTCTTGACCTCAGTCTTGGCTGTTGAGGGTCATGTCCGAACAAAGGATGTCTAGGGTCGATATCTTGTTTTTTCTTCTCCGCTTCTGTTGCAGCTTGCCTTCGAATGCGTGGCGGTGCTATACTCATTATTTGGTACAGCTTATTGTCAAGAGTAGGTCGTAAGCAGCCTGTAACAAAGCGTCCTGTCTCGTTCAGGGCTGTATCTACATGTTTAGTATGTACAGAGTTTTGCCAGACGGGTGCTGCGTATTCTGCGGCGGAGAAACATAGTGCCAAGGCGGATGTTCTAAGCACTCAGGAAGGGTTTGCAGAAAGAACGATCACTAACAAACTTCCGTGTGAGGTCTAATCTCTCAAATTTTATCTTCATGGTATTTTCTGGAGATATGTGTAGGAAGAAACAATATACTGGTTGACGTATCTAGCAACGCACGCTCTCCAAATTTTGAAAGGAACACACGCTGCGATGGAGAACGCCTCTCTTTACAGCGTATGCCACTTCTAAGGTACCGTTTATTTTCAGATAAGAGCGCGTTTTACTGTACTTCCAGGTTTGCTATTTCATGTACGTGAAGTGAATGTATCAGCACTGCAGTACATACGGAGTAAGCAGTGAGCGGTAGGTTCCCAAGCTGGGTGGCAGAGGCAGTTGGCCATCTAGCACTTTCAGAGCCAATGGGATGAGGCTCCGGCAGAAATCGCTCGTGACGTCAGGAAAGAGATATGTAGGGGAAGTACAGTTATTCTGGCCCGAATCAAGTAATCGTTATTAATAAATATTTGCTAGCAAAAGTTGCCTCTAGCCGCTCAGATATTTGGAGGAGTCTACGGGTCACAAATACTGCCTTTCAGGATTTTACAATTCCAGGGAACGTTGATATTAATAAATAAATGAATAACTTTGGCATAACCGAAGATGTATTATCTTATTCGATCTATACTGATTGTACGCTCAAGTTACAGACTGTGGGCCATAGTCGGCAGTCGTCTATAGGATGCCTTTCGATCGAGTCATGTGATAAACCATGCTCTCGTACCGTTAGTAGTTAGCCTGTAATCAGTGTGAACAAGTTCATTTTACGGCGTTTCTTAAATAAACGACAGTAAAGGCATCCCATGTAAAAATTATTTCATTAAGTAAACTATAGACAGTAGAATTGCCCTTTCGGAATCCGACGGCGCTGCTACGGCTCTGCAAGGGGACATAAAACTGTGAGAACATCTTCAGTTAACAGGTAGGAAGAATTCCTACGCTGTGGTTCACTAAGTCAGTTCATGGACGGACTGGCTTAATTAATGGAAAACTAGTGTGGGAAATCGTGGCCAGTTACACTGCACGCTCCTTGTACCACCATGTAGGGGCTCACCGGGTAAACTGAAACATTTCTGGAGGTTTATCAAGAGTCGGGGTCTCTTGCACACTGCAGTTAGCTGTGCGTTTTCGTGGCGCTTTTGTGCTTACTAAGTGAACCCGCACTGAAACACGCTGCTCTTAGTTGAGTCTTCTCTGTATCCTCTATCAGCCATTTCCGGTAGTGGTCACAGACTAACAAGCAAAATTCAAGTATTAGTCGAATAAAGGTTTTTTAAGCCAACTACTTCCTGTATGGACTACCCTTCCTGAGGATTCCTTCAATGAATGTCAGTCTGTCATCTCCCTTACCTGCGATTAGTTTCATGTGAACGTTACACTCCTACAGACGTTATGTCTGTGATCGCTTCCAGTTGTTGTTCTGCAATCGCGTGATCATGCAGTAGTGGACGTTCTGCCTGTTTATTCCCAATACGTTATATTTATGCTGAGGTCCAACCGCCGGTCCCTGCATCAATTGCGGGTCTTCCTGCATTTCGCTACAGATTTATAGCGTTGAGATTTTTTTGTGCAAAACGGCCTCACGAGCGGGTAGTCTCACGGAATTTTCGAATTTATGCACTAGGCCATTTGTGTATATTTTAAAAATAATGGTTCTAATACACTTCCTCGCCTGAAGCTAGTTTCACTTCTGAAGACTTCTCTCCGCTGAGAATGACATGCTGTGTCCTGTTTGCTAGGAATCTAGTGCCCAATCACAGAGCCGGTCTGACATTCCGTGCGCCTGTACAGGGTGTCCCAAAATAATGTATACACTCTTTGAAACTGAACATCTCTTTAATGAAAGGAGTTAGAAATACAATCTTAGTGGTGTTAGGTGCCTCATGGTCCGACTTAAGGTGGTAAATGTTCAAACTGGTGTCCGTCCATCGCAGTACACCGTCGACAACGACTTACGACTGAGCGATATGCCCCCTTTGTTTCCAACGGAATAGCATCACAAGCTTGGTCAGTTTGCTCTCTAAGATCATGCAGTGTGTGTGGCCTCGCAGCGTAAACTGTGTTGTTGGGAGTACTCTACAGGAAGAAGTCTAAAGGACTTAAATCTGGATATCGAGCTGGATACTCCACAAACCCCCCCCCCCCCTTTCGTCCTATCCATCTGGCAGGGAATATACGATTGAGAAATGCCCTCACATCCAGGTGAAAGTAAGGTGGCGCCCCATCCTGTTGAAAGTAATAATCTTCATTTCCAAACACAAGCCTAAGTCCAGGAGTTATCATTTCCAAAATTTCCGAGTACGAGTCGCCCGTGAAACTCTTGTCAAAGAAGTACGGCCCGATTAAACCTCTAGAAGACAGATCACACCAGACTGTTACTCCTGGTAGATTAACATGCCTTTTCTCGGTTGCATATGGATTCTCCCTGGCCCAGTACATGCAATTATGGCGGTTAATTGTTCAATCAAGTTTAAACGTCGCTTCATCTGACCAAAGAATTCGATCTTGGAAACGTTGCTCTTCTTCACATCTGTTAATGAACCACTCACAAAATTCGCTTCGTCTATCGGGATCATCCCCGTTAAGAGCGCGGAGAAGTCTTGGTATATAAGGATTAAAGTTCTGAGGCCGCAAAATCCTATGAACACTGCTTCTGCAGATCCCAGTCTCACGAGATCATTGCCTCACAGATTTCTTCTGGGATTGTGTGTACACCTGGATTACTGCGTCAACACTCTCATTGTCTGTTGAACTTCTCTTTCGTCCACTATGTCCCTTCTTCATATCGTGCACCGTTCCTTCGAGTTCAAACTTATCTCTGATTCTTGTAATTGTCGGTGGTGGTGTTCCGAATTCAAATCTCTAACGTCGGCGTACCGCATTCATATTCGGTGTTCCCTAGTAACACTATAGCACCCATTTCCGTTTTTCAATGATAACGCTATGTTTGCTGACAATCCTGCAATAAAAGAAAGCATTGTTATGTTTCCACCGCCTTCTAAACTATTACCCATAAAAATTGTATTTCTGTCTCCTTTAATTAAAGAGATATTCTGTTTCAAAGAATATGTTCATTATTTTGGGACACCCTGTATTTCATTCGTTGAGCGGCAGTGCGGAACTATGTCGAAAGGCTTCCGGAAGTCGAGGAAAACGGTATAAATTTGGACACCTGTATCTACAGTGCCTCGTGGGCGAACAAAGCGAACTGCACTACTGGCCATTAAAATTGCTGCACCAAGAAGAAGTGCAGATGACAAACGGGCATTCATTGGACAAATGTATTATAATAGAACTCACATGTGATTACATTCTCAAGCAATTTGGGTGCAAAGATCCTGAGAAATCAACCACCTCTGGCCGTAATAACGGCCTCGATACGCCTGGGCATTGAGTCAAACAGAACTTGGATGGCGTGTACAGGTACAGCTGCCCATGCAGCTTCAACACGATACCACAGTTCATCAATAGTAATGACTGGCGTATTGTGACGAGCCAGTTGCTCGGCCACCATTGACCAGACGTTTTCAATTGGTGAGAGATCTGGAGAATGTGCCGGCCAGGTCAGCAGTCGAACATTTTCTGTATCCAGAAAGGCCCGTACAGGACCTGCAACATGCGGTCGTGCATTATCCTGCTGAAATGTAGGGTTTCGCAGGAATCGAATGAAGGGTAGAGCCACGGGTCGAACACAACTGAAATGTAACTTCCACTGTTCAAAGTGCCATCAATGCGACCAAGAGGTGACCGAGACGTGTAACCAATGGCACCCCATACCATCACGCCGGGTGATACGCCAGTATGGCGATGTCGAATACACGCGTTCACCGCGATGTAGCGAAACACGGATGCGACCATCATGATACTACTAAAATGTAAACTTTCACGGCCGGAAATATCATGTCCATTATAATTATCCGGGCTGTTATGCCGTGGTCGGTTGATGAATTCCGTGGGAATCACCACGGAATTCATCAACCGACCACGGCATAACAGCCCGGATAATTATAATGGACATCATCATGATGCTGTAAACAGAACCTGGATTCGTCCGAAAAAATGACGTTTTGCCATTCATGCATCCAGGTTCGTCGTTGAGTACACCATCGCAGATACTTCTGTCTGTGATGCAGCGTCAAGGGTAATCGCAGCTATGGTCTCCGAGCTGATAGTCCATGCTGCTGCAAACGTCGTCGAACTGTTCGTGCAGATTGTTGTTGTTTTGCAATCGTCCCCATCTGTTGGCTCAGGGATCGAGACGTGGCTGCACTATCCTTTACAGCCATGCGGATAAGATGCCTGTCATTTCGACTGCTAGTCATACGAGGCCATTGGGATCCAGCACGGCGTTCCGTATTTTCCTCCTGAACCCACCGATTCCATATTCTGCTAACAGTCATTGGATCTCGACCAACGCAGGCAGCAATGTCGCGATACGATAAACCGCAACCGCGATAGGCTACAATCCGACCTTTATCAAAGTCGAAAACGTGATAGTACGCATTTCTCCTCCTTACACGAGACATCAGGACAACGTTTCACCAGGCAACACCGGTCAACTGCTGTTTGTGTATGAGAAATCGGTTGGAAATTTTCTTCATGTCAACACGTAGTAGGTGTCGCTACCGGCGCCAACCTTGTGTGGATGCTCTGAAAAGCTAATCATTTGCATACCACTGCATCTTCTTCCTGTCGGTTAAATTTCGCGTCTGTAGCACGTCATCTTCGTGGTGTAACAATTTTAATGGCCAGTAGTGTAGGTTTCAAGCGATGTTTTCGTAACCCGTGTTGTTTCCTCCAGAGGTGTTGTATGTACGTCAATGTCGTGCGTATCTACGAGGATAGCTGTGCCTCTTAAAGCACTGCTTCACGGATGGGGTGGTGCACCGACCTCGGATGGAGTCCGGCCGGGTCGGTGTAGCAGCCAGCCTTGATATGGTTTTTAGGCGGTTCCCTGCACCTCGCTAGGAGAATGCCGGACTGGTACCCAATTCTCGCTTCAGTTACACGATTCTCAAACATTTGGAAAGTTTTCGCACACTTTCCCAAGAATAACACTACATGCAGACAGCTGAAGTACACATACTCCACCGAGCGAGGTGGCGCAGTGGTTAGCACACTGGACTCGCATTCGGGGGGACGACAGCTCAATCCCGCGTCCGATCATCATGATTTACGTTTTCCGTGGTTCTCCTAAACTGCTCCAGCTAAATGCCGGGATGGTTCCTTTGAAAGGGCTCGGCCGACTTCCTTCCCCGTCCTTCCCAAATCCAATGACACCGATGTCCTAGCTGCTTGGTCTCTTCCCCCAAACAACTCAACCCAACCCAACACATACTCCAAATGGTTCAAATGGCTCTGAGCACTATGGGACCTAACATCTGTGGTCATCAGTCCCCTAGAACTTAGAACTACTTAAACCTAACTAACCTAAGGACATCACAGACATCCATGCCCGAGGCAGGATTCGAACCTGCGACCGTAGCGGTCACGCGGTTCCAGACTGTAGCGCCTAGAACGGCACGGCCACACCGGCCAGCTCAACACATACTCCGTCGTGGGAAGTAACAGGGTGGCGACAGAAAGGGCATCTGGCCATCCACTAATTTAACAATGCCAAATCTGCCAAGAAACACGCCGAACCTGCTTCATTGCGGGGCAAAGACACCAGAGGAAGCTGGTCATGTCAAGGTCACACGAACATTTCATTTCCATATTAAATCTTTTACTCTTATAAAAGCACCCAGCTTCGGACTGCTATATTCTGCTACGAACTGTGCAATGTTGCGGATGTATATACACACACTTTATCTGTTTTTTTCTCTCTCGGCTGATAAAGGCGGGACGCACCGAACGAAAATATCCTCTCCACCCCCCAGGCCGAACTTGCTTTCTCCGTGGAGGACAGGCAGATTGCCTCTTCGAGTGATTTCACATTCGAATGACCGCCGTTCCTCTCGGATGAGCAGCGGCCCGACGTCGGGCTGGGAAACAAAACGATGCCGGCGACCCAGATGCAAGCCTTAGCGTCAGCGGATCGATGTCTGGGGAGGGGCCACGCAGACGCTGACAATAAACTAGGAATGCGGTGGAGGCCGGGGTGTACACTAGGGGCGGGAGGAGGCCGTGCGGCGCTATGCCGGCGTGGTCGGGGTTAATGAGTTGGCACGCCGCGCGGGGATCGCTCGTGGCCGCACGCCCGACCCCCCTCGTTAGCGGCAGGCGCCGTCACAACAGAAGACAGCCGTCCTCCTAGGCGTCCGCGAGGAATGTATCTCCGCGCGTGTAGAGGACGGAGACCGCGGGGCCGCCCAGATATACTGCAAATGAGACAACACGCCGAGGGCGAACAGTTTCGCTATCTCCCGACTCTGCTTGTTTTTCTCTTGGCTGGAAAGGATTAGCTGCCAAGTTCGATGCGCTTCGCTTTCGTTCCGAGCCAGATAAGACTGCAGCACACTTCGCGGACGCTGCGTGAGGGTAAAGGCGATGCGGAGAAATTCGACCTTGCCAAGTCTATTAGAGAGAAAAATTTTTGCGTTATTTTTGCTGCTGATATCGGCTGCTGTTGTGACGTTCCACCTATTTATCATCGGTTTTGACGTTTCCCACCAGAGGTTATAAAAAGCTTCTACCCTCTCGTTAGTACTGCTCTTCGATTAAGATTGTCTTTGAAACGTTGCAGCACTGTCACTCAGTGACGAGTTCTATATTGATACCCCCAGTCTCCTACAAGTACACTAATGGCCATTAAAATTGCTTCACCAAGAAGAAATGCAGATGATAAACGGGTATGCATTGGACAAATATATTATACAGGAACTGACTTGTGATTACATTTTCACGCAATTTGGGTGCATAGATCCTGAGAAATCAGTACCCAGAACAACCACCTCTGGCCGCAATAACGGCCTTGATACGCCTGGGAATTGAGTCAGACAAAGCTTGGATGGCGTGTACAGGTACAGCGGCCCATAAGGCTTCAACACGATACCACAGTTTACCAAGAGTAGTGACTGGCGTATTGTGACGAGCCAGTTGCTCGGCCACCACTGACCAGACGTTTTCAATTGGTGAGAGATCAGGAGAACGTGCTGGCCAGGGCAGCAGTCAAACATTTTCTGTATCCAGAAAGGCCCGTACAGGAACTGCAACATGCGGTCGTGCATTATCCTGCTGAAATGTAGGGTTTCGCAGGGATCGAATGAAGGGTAGAGCCACGGGTCGTAACACATCTGAAATGTAACGTCCGCTGTTCAAAGTGCCGTCAACGTGAACAAGAGGTGACCGAGACGTGTAACCAATGGTAACCCATACCATCATGTCGGGTGATACGCCAGTATAGCGGTGACGAATACAAGCTTCCAATGAGCGTTCGCCGCGATGTTGCCAAACACGGATGCGACCATCATGATGCTGTACACAGAACCTGGATTCATCCGAAACAATGACGTTTTGTCATTCGTGCACCCAGATTTGTCGTTGAGTGCACCATCGCAGGCGCTCCTGTCTGTGATGCAGCGTCAAGGGTAACCGCAACCATGGTCTCCGAGCTGATAGTCCATGCTGCTGCAAACGTCGTCGAAATGTTCCTGCAGATAGTTGTTGTCTTGCAACGTCCTCATCTGTTGACTCACGGATCGAGACGTGGCTGCACGATCCGTTACAGCCATGCGGATAAGATGCCTGTCATCTCGACTGGTAGTGATACGAGGCCGTTGGGATCCAGCACGGCGTTCCGTATTATCCTCCTTAACCCACCGATTCCATATTCTGCTAACAGTCATTGGATCTCGACCAACGCGAGCAGCAGTGTCGCGATACGATAAACCGCAATCGCGATAGGCTACAATCCGTCCTTTATCAATGTCGGAAACGTGATGGTACGCATTTCACCTCCTTAAATGAGGCATCACAACAACGTTTCACCAGGCAACGCCGGTCAACTGCTGTTTGTGTGTGAGAAATCGGTTGGAAACTTTCCTCATGTCGGCACGTAGTAGGTGTCGCCACCGGCGCCAACCTTGTGTGGATGCTCTGAAAAGCTAGTCACTTGCATATCTCAGCATCTTCCTCTTGTCGGTTAAATTTCGCGTCTGTAGCACGTCATCTTCGTGGTGTAGCAATTTTAATGGCCAGTAATGTAAATAGTCAGCTGATACCTTCCCTCAACTTGCCAATTAGCTTGTAAAATTTGTAAATGCCTTACTGCACGTAACACGTAAGGGTTCTGTAGTAAAACGGTAATCAAAACACATAGTGAACTGTTGTGAATAAATGGTCATACACCTGTCCATTTAAACCAACTCCTAATCAGACTGCTTGTATCTTGAACTAATATGTCTAATCAACTGCTAGTTAAAGTCTGTCCCTAAGAATGATTGACTGGATTCGTAGATATGGAACACAGGCATACTTAACTCACATGCAAAATAAATACATCTAAAAAGTGAGACACATGAGCAGATAAAATATTATGTAACACGAGCTGCTGTGGCAATAATATCTCTGGAAATATGGGTAGGGAGTGCAAGTTTGTCACACGGAAAATTCCTTTCACCAATCTAGTTAATTTGATGCGTATTGGTTTATTAATGTTAGCAATTTAACTCAGTTAAAATTTAGAATGTCCTTAATGGGAGACTTTAATTATTAATCAGAGCAATCAAAAACCAAATAAACGTTCCCTGATTGGAATAAAGCCAATCTCAGCTCTAAAGAATGAGTGGTTACCCGGCTAAGGATAATCTATCTGTAAGGAGTTTTGATTTCAAGTCGTAGTTAACTGATTGTAAAGGATTCAGAATGAACGATTACATCAACACGCTTTGTTATGAGAGAACTGCGCAAAGTTCCGGCATTTGAAATAACCTTTCCATCACAGACCGTAAATTTAATATAAGGTGCTACTGGAGGAGAATTGTTGAAGCGTTAAACTGGCATGAATTTACTAATGCACGTTAATAGTATTTATTGATGGGAATTTGTATTGACAGCTCGCAGGAACGTAATGTCGATTAATAATCGCAATGTGGTTGCAGAGATGCGCGTGCTGCAGCTTCCCCCTTGAGGCGATTGCTGTAAGATCTCTGGTGTCGATGCTCCGTTGTCTCTTTGTTCAATGACCCGTCGAAGTACTCTATAACAAAACTGCATTGTCTCTTAAGGACGGGATTGGTCGATCGAGTAAATTTAATTTGGAGAACAAAAAATGAATTCCAGAATCCAACAGTAGACGGCAGACCGAATATCCACCCTGACGTGCAGTACGCGCGCTCATTTTTCACAAGGCCAGAATTGAATTGTTTAGGAATTCGGCCCTCACATAAATTTCAGATACAGTTTTGAGCCGACGGTCTGAATTAACGACAGTCCGTCTCACTCGTACTGCTCAGCTTTACACGTAACTGCAACAGACTAACGACACTCCTCGAATTACACAGAAATTATGTAATACTTGGAAATGACATTAAACAATAAATAGTACTGATTCTACATAATGCATTACACTGCGTCTATACATACAAAACCATTATAATCCAAGATAAGCAACGTGAACACAGAACACAAAAGGAAATGCAGAAAAAAATACATACAGACTTCATATAAGCCAAGTAAGCCTGTTGTAGTTAGCTGTTTTCTCCTTTCAGCAGTCACAGTTGCTCCAGTCGAAAGCCGTTAACCCAATCTCAACCACCTCTCGATCAACAAATAATGCCCGTGACAGAAGTAGCCTTCCTCTTGTAGTTGTTTTCGGGGGCCCAGATTCACACCTCCTTACGTCGGCTGTCATTGCTCAATCTTTTAACATGCAGAACTTTTATTGTCCAGATTGCTCCTTCTGGAGTGTGCCACTTCCCTTTTTCTCATGTTTTAAATATTTTGATCTTATCTTCACGGATGACATGCATGCAGCTTTACGCAAAATCTAATTTCACTGGCCTGATCTTGTCCCTTCTTTCATTCGTAAGTGGCCAAGTTTCTGCACCCTAAGTAACTACGAGGGTAATCCTAAAAGTAAGGTCTTCTATTTTTTTATAAGTACGTAGACCTGTTTATTTCTACAATAGCTTACATCAGTTTACAGCTTGAACATTTAGCTATTTTTCGACATAACCACCATTTCTGTCGATGCATTTTTGTAGTCGCTGTGGCAGTTTTTGTATGCCCAGCTCGCTGCTATGCTGTTCAGAAAGTTATGAACCTCTTCTTTCACCTCGTCGTCGGAGCTGAATCGCTTTCCGGCCACATGTTCTTTTAAACTAGGGAACAGGTGATAGTCACTGGGTGCCAAGTCAGGACTGTAGAGTGGATGGGTGATTATGTTCCATTGAAACTGTCGCAGGAGAGCAACGGTTTGCCGAGCGATGTGTTGGCGAGCGCTGTCATGGAGAATGTGTACGTCCTTGCTCAACATTCCTCTTCTCCGGTACTGAATTGCCCCTTTGAGTTTTTTCATAGTCTCACAGTACCTGTCAGCGTTAATTGTGGTCCCAGCGATTCAGCTCCGACGACGAGGTGAAAGAAGAGGTTCGTAACTTTCTGAACAGCATGGCGGCGAACTGGTGTGACATGGGCATACAAAAACTGCCACAGCGTCTACAAAAATGCATCGACAGAAATGGTGATTATGTCGAAAAATAGCTAAATGTTCAAGCTGTAAACTGATGTAAGCTATTGTAGAAATAAACAGGTCTATGTACTTATAAAAAATAGGAGACCTAACTTTTGGGATTACGCTCATATATTTTCAGTAATACTGTGTGTTGTGACTTGGCAAGACAGCCAAGTCACTATGAGAGGAAGCCGAAAGGCACGCACTTAAGCTCACGCAGGCTGGCGCGAGGTCTGGAACGGTTAAGGGAATTAATAGTAGCAAATAAAGTACGTAGTTGATATAATACTTAACTTTAATCCATAATTGGAGAACATCGCTCTTGACGGTACATATTTTATAATTTCAATATTAACTGGTAATGGCGCCTTGCTAGGTCGTAGCAAATGACGTAGCTGAAGGCTATGCTAACTATCGTCTCGGCAAATGAGAGCGTATTTGTCAGTGAACCATTGCTATTAACGTCGGCTGTACAACTGGGGCGAGTGCTGGTAAGTCTCTTTAGACCTGCCGTGTGGTGGCGCTCGGTCTGCAATCACTGACAGTGGCGACACGTGGGTCTGACGTATACTAATGGACCGCGGCCGATTTATAGGCTACCATCTAGCAAGTGTGGTGTCTGGCGGTGACACCACACTGTGGACTATTCTTTCTTTTGTTTGTGCGCTAATGCTATGGTTTCACATCAGTCAATCAACGTATGGACTTTCTCAATCGTTTACTTTCTGTTGCTTTGGTCCGAGTACCCTTCTGAAAGTGCTGTCACTGGATATAATAGAAAATAAATATTTAAAATTTTCACATTTTTCGTCTGCGATGACTATCTCCGTTCCTTGTTTATCAATACACATATGCTCTGTCTTTTCTAAATCAGTTTTAGATCCTTTCTTCTGTATTCCTTTTGCAGTTTATCCAGCAGGTGCTTCACATCTGGCCTGCTGTTTACGAAAATTATTTGGTCATCTACAAAAAGAAGTAAATGCATTTTTTTACTATGCTTACGGATATTGGTATATGAATGTCTTAAGATGTAATGGAGATAGAGTGCAACTTTTCTTCATGCATTTAGTGGCTTTAAAGCTTGCTGTCATTCTGTTTCCAGTTTTTACTTTTCTTTTTGTCTCTTTGAACATTGTCATGAATCTATTAACCATTTATCTCGTACATTTACTCTCTTCATGGCAGGTGCAGTCGCAGATCATGCGATGCTGTCGTATGCTTTTTCCAGATCCAACTAAATGAAGATATTCACATTCAGTTGCCTCTTCCGCCTGCAACAATGTAACTGAAATTAACTGGGTCGATAGCCGCATTTTATAGTTTACACGCAAGACAAGGGTAGTTTTTAAAATAGGAATCAGTATTGAAGACCCTGCATTCGCTCGTCAGATCAGTAAACTGCAGGGATGTTAACGACGGACGATTAACAAGAATAAACACTCGTACAATTACACACACACTTCTGTTCACGGTGCACACTGAAAGAGAAATGACGACACAAAGTACTTGAAAACATTTAAAGGGGACAAGACTAACTGTTAGAACAGGACACCACAATATAAATTGGAAGCGCTGATTTACGCCACCATACTTTCATACACACTGAAACATAAGGTTTAACTTAGTAACCATAGACACTCTAGTCTCTTCAGGAAGCTAGCTAACGTAATACAAAACTATGTGTTCCCTATCTTCTATCGATCAGAACTCTTCCCGACGCGTAAACAAACTTAAGCGAGTTCCCATCGGCACTTTTAATTTTCGCTGCGAGCAATGCGTCTTTCCGCTGCTTCAGGTAGAGTTAAGTATTATTCCTTCCTTCTAATTACACTCTGTCCCTCTCGCCACTGTCTGAGGACCCCGATTAACGCCGACCCACTGCGCTCCCACCGTGCATCTAGCCGTGGACTCACTTTTCGCCTTATTAGGTTCTTAACTGAATGTCTCACCAAAATCAATGAAAGCGAGCTCGCATTGGTTGCTTGGCGACGCAGGCGAATTTTCATTATAGCCGCCATCCAGAAACCACAGGTATCGCTTTACAAAAGGAAAACAACACTTTGCAGCTATAAATTGACAACCATCTGGTGTTCACAAATAGCTTCCGAGTTACCAGAGCCGCTACGGGTTCACAGCTACAGGTATCGAATAGGCTTCATGGCAACATTTCGGTGGGCTATTTTACTTTGCTGCCTCAGGTTACCCGAAGTCTTTTTTATATGAGCTCGTACATCTGCATGTAAATCTGCATAAATATTCCGCAAGCCACCGTACGGTGCGTGGCGGCGGGTACCCTGTACCGCTACTGGTCATTGCCCTTCCTATTCCACTCACAGGTCGTGCGGTAGCGTTCTCGCTTCCCACACCCGGGTTCCCGGGTTCGATTCCCGGCGGGGTCAGGGATTTTCTCTGCCTCGTGATGGCTGGGTGTTGTGTGCTGTCCTTAGGTTAGTTAGGTTTAAGTAGTTCTAAGTTCTAGGGGACTGATGACCATAGATGTTAAGTCCCATAGTGCTCAGAGCCATTTGAACCATTTGAACCATTCCACTCACAAATAGAATGAGGAAAAAGCACTATCTAGATGCCTGCGCGTGAGCCCTAATTTCTCGTATCTTCGTGGTCCTTACGTGAAATGTGTGCTGCTGGCGGCAGAATGGTTCTGTAGTCAGTTTAAAATGCCGGTTCTCTAGTTTTTCTCAGTGGTATTCCTCGACAAGAAAGACGCCTTTCCTCCGGGAATTCCAGCTTGGGTTCCCTAAGCATTTCTATAATACTTGGGTGTTGTTCGATCCTAAAGGTAACATAGCTAGTGCCATACGGATGAATTGCTTCGACGTCTTCTTTTAATGCGACCTGGTGCGGATCCCAAGCTGTAGAGCAGTACTCAAGAATAGGTCTCACTAACGTTCTACATGCGGTCACCCTTAGAGATCAACCAGTTTCCCAAAATTCTCCCAATAAAATGAAGCAGACCATTCGCCTTCCCTACCATACTCCCCACATGCTCGTTCCATTTCATATCGCCTTGCAACATACGCCTAGACATTTAAACGACGTGGCTGTGTAAGGCAGCACACTAATAGTGTTTTATTGGAACATTATGGGTTTATTTTCCCTACTTACCTGCATTAATTTAAATTCTACATTTGGAGCTAGCTACCATTCTTCACAACAACTAGAAATTCTGTCTAAGTAATCTTGTATACACCTACAGTCACTCAACTACGACATATTCCCTTACTCTAAAACATCAGAAGCAGCCATTGCAGATTGCTGCTGCCATATCCACGAGATCATTTATGTATATTGAAGATAACAGCGGTCCTATCACACTGCCTGGGAGACACTCGTCGAGGACAACATACTGGGCTGTGTTATTTAAGAAGCCTTCGAGCCATAACACACTACGTGATCAAAAGAATCCGGACACCCCCAGAAACATGCGTTTTTTAATATTAGGTGCATTGTGCTGCTACCTACTGCCAGTTGATCCATATCAGTGACCTCATTATTCACTAGACATCATGAAAGAGCAGAATGTGGCGCTCCGCGGAACTCACAGACTTCGAACGTGGTCAGATGATTGGGTGTCACTTGTGTCATACGTCTGTACGCGAGATTTCCACTCTCATAAACATCCCTAGGTCCGCTGTTTCCGATATGATAGTAAAGTCGTCTGTTAACTGACAGAGACCGACGACAGGTGAAGAGGATAGAAATGTGTAATAGGCAGACATCTATCCATACCATTACGCAGGAATTCCAAACTGCATCAGGATCCACTGCAAGTACTATGACAGTTAGGCGGGAGGTGAGAAAACTTTGATTTCATGGTCAAGCGGCTGCTCATAAGCCACACATCACGCCGGTAAATGCCAAACGACGCCTCTCTTGGTGTAAGGAGCGTAAACATTGGACGATTGAACAGTGGGAAAACGTTGGTCGTATGGAGTGACGAATCATGGTACATAACGTGCCGATCCGATGGCAAGGTGGGCGTATGTCAAATTCCCTGTGAACGTCATCTGCCAGTGTGTGTAACGCCTACAGTAAAATTCGGAGGCGATGGTGTTATGGTGTAGTTGTGTTTTTCATGGAGGGGGCTTGCACCCCTTGTTGGTTTGCGATGCACTATCACAGCACGGGCCTACATTGATGTTTTAAGTACTTTCTTGTTTCCCACTGTTGAAGAGCAATTCGGGGATGGCGACTGCATCTTTCAACACGATCGAGCACCTGTTCATAATGCACAGCCTGTGGCGGAGTGGTTACACGACAATAACATCCCTGTAATGGACTGGCTTGCACAGAGTCCTGACCTGAATCCTATAGAACACCTTTGGGATGTTTTGGAACGCCGACTTCGTGCCAGGCCTCACCGACCGTCATCGATACCTCTCCTCAGTGCAGCTCTCCGTTGAGAATAGGCTGCCATTCCCCAAGAAACCTTCCAGCACCTGATTGAACGTATGCCTGCGAGAGTGGAAGGTGTCATCAAGGCTAAGGCTGGGCCAACACCATATTGATTTGCTGCATTACCGACGGAGGGCACCACGAACTTGTAAGACATTTTGAACCAGGTGTCTCTATTCTTTTGATCACATAGTTTATCTGGGAATCTATTCCGTATCAAATATTTTTCGGAAATCTAGGAATATGGAATCTGCCTTTGACCTCGCATTCGTAGTTCGCAATATATCATATCATGTGCAGAAAGGGCAAGCGGAGTTTCGTACGAGCGATGCTTTCTAAATCCGTGCTGATTCGTGTACAGAAGCTTCTCGGTATCAAGTAATTTTATTATATTCGAACTGAAATGTTCAAGAAGATAAGTCCGTCTCCTGACTTCACAACGTCACTGCACGATACACACATCCTTCACGGGGGATCATTAGCCACAGACGTGTTATTCTCCCTGGGGCTGAGTTGCGGCAACAGTCAATTGTAGGTTCCAACGTTTGGCCTTTAACTAAAGAATGGCAGCTACTGAGTTAAACATTCCGATAAAGATCGCCTAAATGAATCATCACACGGTCACTCTGATGTAGTTTATTATTTTATTTACTATACGTCAATCTGAAATGTATTTGTTGTAAATTACAAGTTCTACAGAAACAAAATGGTACAAATTCAGCAAAAATTAGTAGATATCCAGTTAAGAGCATAAGCTGCAGCTTCTAGGTCGTAACTCCATTTTCCAGGGTATCTTCTCTTGTAGTACTATTGGAGGGTGTGGTTCTTGATTTATTCATCATTTGGACTTGCTGCCTTGATATTTCCCGTGCTTTCAGTTTACATTAATGGATGTAAGGTCCTGTTTTGCAAAACACTGTTCTTCCATGTGACCCAAGCATATTTCATCACCTCTGTGCCACCTTAATTGGGTTTCCTTTATTGAAATCTGCGAAATGAGAACATATTTTAAGTGATGACTAATCTGCGAAAATTGGGCCCAAATAAAAGTTTTTGATCGTTCTTGTTATTGCCTTAATATTACATTCTACGCTTGTGTAGCACCATTTGTATAGTATCATGTACCTGCACCTTGTCATTTGCACCCAAACGATGTTATTATGAATTTGGTTTGCAAGTTAACACATCACTTTATGACACAACAAAATTGCGTGTGAACATAAACTGCTTTAACCAGCAAGCCAAATTCACATTAACTTCGTTTGGTTGCAGATGACAAGCTGCCAGTACATGATAATGTAGAAATGAGCCTATATAAGCGTATGATGTAATTTTAGATAATGACAAAAACGACCTAAACATGTTCTTTAGTCCTAATTACCGTAGATTAGTTTTCACTTAAAACATGTTCATACATTTCATAAGACTTCAATAAAGGAAACCCACTAATAATGGCACAGAGGTTCTGAAACATGTTTGGGTCACATGAAACAATAGTGTTTTGCATAATAGGCGAACCTTCTATCCAATGATTGTGGTCCATGATTTGTTCAGCAGCTACACAGATCAATCGATCGATCGCTAGCTCCAGCGTGTTGCATATATGGATCACTTTCTCTTTTCTTGAGTCATCTGTCTTCAGATTGGTTTCATGCGGCCCACCACGAATTCCTCTCCTGTGCCAAGCTATTCATTTCAGAATAGTCCTTGAAGCATGCGTCCTCAAATATAAACTGAATGTATTCGTGTTCCAATCTACACTCCTGGAAATTGAAATAAGAACACCGTGAATTCATTGTCCCAGGAAGGGGAAACTTTATTGACACATTCCTGGGGTCAGATACATCACATGATCACACTGACAGAACCACAGGCACATAGATACAGGCAACAGAGCAAGCACAATGTCGGCACTAGTACAGTGTATACCCACCTTTCGCAGCAATGCAGGCTGCTATTCTCCCATGGAGACGATCGTAGAGATGCTGGATGTAGTCCTGTGGAACGGCTTGCCATGACATTTCCACCTGGCGCCTCAGTTGGACCAGCGTTCGTGCTGGACGTGCAGACCGCGTGAGACGACGCTTCATCCAGTCCCAAACATGCTCAATGGGGGACAGATCCGGAGATCTTGCTGGCCAGGGTAGTTGACTTACACCTTCTAGAGCACGTTGGGTGGCACGGGATACATGCGGACGTGCATTGTCCTGTTGGAACAGCAAGTTCCCTTGCCGGTCTAGGAATGGTAGAACGATGGGTTCGATGACGGTTTGGATGTACCGTGCACTATTCAGTGTCCCCTCGACGATCACCAGTGGTGTACGGCCAGTGTAGGAGATCGCTCCCCACACCATGATGCCGGGTGTTGGCCCTGTGTGCCTCGGTCGTATGCAGTCCTGATTGTGGCGCTCACCTGCACGGCGCCAAACACGCATACGACCATCATTGGCGCCAAGGCAGAAGCGACTCTCATCGCTGAAGACGACACGTCCCCATTCGTCCCTCCATTCACGCCTGTCGCGACACCACTGGAGGCGGGCTGCACGATGTTGGGGCGTGAGCGGAAGACGGCCTAACGGTGTGCGGGACCGTAGCCCAGCTTCATGGAGACGGTTGCGAATGGTCCTCGCCGATACCCCAGGAGCAACAGTGTCCCTAATTTGCTGGGAAGTGGCGGTGCGGTCCCCTACGGCACTGCATAGGATCCTACGGTCTTGGCGTGCATCCGTGCGTCGCTGCGGTCCGGTCCCAGGTCGACGGGCACGTGCACCTTCCGCCGACCACTGGCGACAACATCGATGTACTGTGGAGACCTCACGCCCCACGTGTTGAGCAATTCGGCGGTACGTCCACCCGGCCTCCCGCATGCCCACTATACGCCCTCGCTCAAAGTCCGTCAACTGCACATACGGTTCACGTCCACGCTGTCGCGGCATGCTACCAGTGTTAAAGACTGCGGTGGAGCTCCGTATGCCACGGCAAACTGGCTGACACTGACGGCGGCGGTGCACAAATGCTGCGCAGCTAGCGCCATTCGGCGGCCAACACAGCGGTTCCTGGTGTGTCCGCTGTGCCGTGCGTGTGATCATTGCTTGTACAGTCCTCTCGCAGTGTCCGGAGCAAGTATGGTGGGTCTGACACACCGGTGTCAATGTGTTCTTTTTTCCATTTCCAGGAGTGTATGTCTTCCTCTGCAGTTTTTCTCCTCTACAGTACCCTCTAGTACCATAGTACCATGTCCTACCACGCTGCACCTTCTTCTTGCCGCCGTTTTTCATATATTCTTTGGCTCGCCATTTCTGCGGAGAACCTCCTCATTGGTTACCTTATCACAACACTTAATTTGGAACGTTCTTCTGCAGCACCACACCTCTAACACTTCGATTCTCTTGTGTTCCGGTTTCCCCACAGTCCACGTTTCTCTACCACAAAATGCTGGGCCTCAAACGTAGATTCTCAGAAATTTCTTCCTCAAGTTAAGGCCTATGTCTGATACTAACAGACTTCTACCGGCCATGAATGCCCTTGTTGCCAGTGATAGTCTGTTTTTTATGCCCTCGCTCCTTCCGTCATGGGTTATTTTATTGCCTAGGAAGCAGAATTTCTTTAACAACATCTACTTCATCATCACCAATCCCAGTGTTAAGTTTCTCGCTGTTCCCACGTCTGCTACTTTTCATCACTTTCGTCTTTCTTCGATTTACTCCCAATCCATACTCTGTACTCTTCATCACTTTCACTGACGATAGCAATGTCATCAGCCAATCTTAGCATTGATATCGTTCTCCGATGTATAGATTGAACAGCAGGGGCGAACGACTACATCCCTGTCTTACACACATTTTAATCCGAGCACTTCGTTCTTGATCTTCCACTCTTATTGTTCCCTCTTAGCTCTTGTACATATTGCATATTACGAGTCTTTTGCAATAGCTGACACTTGTGTAGATGGCACCAAATCTTGCTGTGTAGTTCAGATTCGTTTTCGTACTCATCATGATAGGAACCCTTGTTCTACGTCTACATCTCTTTTCGTATTTCCATCAATGTGAAGTGCATGGCAGAGGGTGCTTCTCATTGCACTTCTTTATCAGCGTCTTCCCACTCCATTCACGTATGGCTCGCTGGAAGAATGGTTTATTAAACGTTTTTGGGCACTTTGTAATTAGTCTCATGTTGTCACTGCAGTCCCTGGGAACAATACGTAGTGGCCTGTAGTACAGCCCTAGACTGATTTAAAGCTGGTTCGCAAAGCTTTGTAACCAGGCTGCAGCTGGTTTGTTCGCGTCTGTTTTCAAGCATCTGCCAGATAATTTTGCAGCATACCCGTGACGTTCTCTCACTCTCCATATCTGTGACTTCCGTGCTGCCCTTCTTTGTGTACGTTAAAATTTCTCTGGTAGAAGTGTCTAGTATGCGTTCAACGGCAATATTCTAGGACTGCCTTCACAAATATTTTGTATGCAATCTACTTTGCAGGCATTGCGTTTTCCAAATATCCTACAAATCAACCAACATGTACCACCTGCTTTATCTACGACAGAGTCTATGTTGTCATTCCATTTAATATCCCTAACAATCTTTGAAACAATGCGTCTGATTGAGTTGACTGCTTCCAATTGTAGTCATAGGAATGAAGTCTGCTAGTAGCAAACATTGGCCTTAATTTGAGAAAAAAGTACCTGCGAATGTGCTTTTCAAGCTCAACATCGTATGGATGTGAATAATGAACTGTTTGAAAACTGGAACAGAAGAGAATCGAAGCGTCTGAGATGTACTACACAAGAATGCTGGAAATTAAGTGGACTGATAAAAAATGAGAAGGTTCTCGGTAGATTCGGTGACGAGAGGAACGTGTGGGAAACAGTGAGAAGAAGGACAGGACGTTAGGACGTGTGTTAAGACATCAGGAATAACTTCCAAGGTACCTGAGGGAGCAGTAGAGGGTAAACGCTATAGGAGAAAACAGACATTGTAGTATATCCAACAAATAACTGAAGACATTAGGCGAAAGTGCTACTCTCCGAGATGAAGAGTTTGTCACAACAGAGAACGTCATGGGGCACTGCATCTAACCAGTCAGAAGACAAACAAAAAAATAAAGAAATAAAAAATAATTACAAAAAATGTACGTTTTTTTCGTTTAGTTTTGTCTGGGGTTTTAGTGCCAGTACATAATAAAGTAGGTTGCTAAACTTTGCACCTCTTTGAAGTGATTTGAAGATCTGACTGGAGCAGCATTTTATTTGACAGTAAGTCATTATAGTTGATGATACGTCATCTGTGAAAATTCTGAGGTTATTATTGATATAAAACATGAACAGCAGGGGTAGGTTTCTGACACACTTACCATCTAAAGTTAAGGTTATTGCTGTATTACTCCTAAACCCGCTAAATGAGTTCGTCGATGATCCAAGTGCTAGCCCAGCCCGACAGTGCTTAACTTCGGTGGTCTCACGGGAGAAATAAAACCTAAGCATTCGCAAAATCGTTACAACTTCTCCTTCCTGTATGGAGTGCTCCTAACCTACATCTTTCACATCAGATTATTGCAGATATCTGCTAAAGTGAGAATAGAACATCAGCTTGAATTGTCACCATGCTGCCGGCCAGAGTGGCCGAGCGGTTCTAGGCGCTACAGTCTGGAACCGCGCGACCGCTACGGTCGCAGGTTCGAATCCTGCCTCGGGCATGGATGTGTGTGATGTCCTTAGATTAGTTAGGTTTAAGTAGTTCTAAGTTCTAGGGGACTGATGACCTCAGAAGTTAAGTCCCATAGTGCTCGGAGCCATTTGAACCATTTGTCACCATGCTGCCCTGGACGCTCATCTTAAACGAACTTGCTACCGGCTCATTGAGCAACACGGCCATGGTAGCGTGCGAGAGTCCTTATTTCAGTGATGTAGTGGTGAAAAGTAAACGCTGGTATAGAGCAAAGACAAGTAACACTACACTTAAATTAAGTGTACAGAGCCAAATGAACACTGCACAAGACTGCAACTGCCCGCAACCATTACAGGCTGTCCTGGGTTCGATTCCCGGCGGGGTCAGGGATTTTCTCTGCCCCGTGATAACTGGGTGTTGTGTGCTCTCCTTAGGTTAGTTAGGTTTAAGTAGTTCTAAGTTCTAGGGGACTGATGGCCATAGATGTTAAGTCCCATAGTGCTCAGAGCCATTACAGGCTGTAGCTGTGGACTGAAAGAAGTAAGGCGTCTCAGACAGCGAGATTTGAGAACTTTCTCTCTGTAGGCGTGAAGCAGTCGTAATATGACAACTTCCTTTCTCTTGGAGAAGCTTCTCCGTTATTACTGTCTCTGCAAAAGAGTTGTACGGAGGCAGATCTCTGTCCCTCTTTAATCTTTCTGCCTTTCAGTTTCGAAGTGGAGAAGTTTCATACCTTTGAGAGCAGCCCTTTCCCAGACTTTGCTTAGAGCTGTACTGTGTCAACAATTCGCAGATCCAGATGTACTTTCGACCACTTACTCTACGTGCAGAAAAATTTCTAAGAAACGCCCTATTGTTTCTCCACCGAATAATGTGACAAGAATTATGACAAATGGTTTGACGTACATTGCTCAGTTTACCCTCATCAGATTCATATATTGACTAGAAGATAGTTATTATCATAAATACAATAAAAAGCAAGTTTATTCAGTGGAAATGATTTTTAACGGTGTCTTGGATGAACGACAGCGCTAACACATTGCGAAAATGTACTAAATTTTTCCATCAGACATTTATGAAAATTGCATCAGTAATATTTGAATTGGTATGATGGTACAGCAGATAGCATGACAACTGTGACGATCTACAATCGTTCTGTGACAAGTTATGCAATGCGCATAGTGCATCTTAACTGCGTCCTCCAATGCAAGCCCGCTAATGTCAGCAACGAGGACAATTCTTCATACTTTTGGCCTGTACAGTACCGATATTATCACCTGTTTTTAGACGCTTCACAGGAAGAAACTGTTGTCTACAGTCAACTTTATCTCTCAGTATAACACGTGATCTATCATTTACAAACATTAGCACCAGGCCGTCGCGTTCATAGCACCTATACTTATGCTTCCTAACATTTACGAAACCATTAGACCTGAGTGCAATCAGATATTAGGCAGTACCCCCACCGCCTGAACTTCAGAAAGAAAACGAATTTTGTTTGAAAATTTTAGTTTTTAAAATGAAGAAAGGTGAATTATATTTAGTTTTAGTAGGTGTTTTGCTGAAGTACAAAATAATGAGTCAATAAGACAGTTGGTATTGTTTGTTTCTAAAAACTTTTTTTATAGAATGATCAAGCAATACTCAGAGCGTCGCGAGTGCTACAGAATACTCCTTCTTAGGGTACATTATACTTAACAGTTTTTAAATCATTTCATTGCTAGACTCATTACTTCTGAACTGACAGAAATTGGAAGACTTCAGGCTCTCAATGCTTTGTGTATGACGACTTCCACTAATAATAATATGTAGGTCCTACAGCTGTGTGCAGCCGTTACATAGTTGTTAGTGGATCTGCTGTCAATTACTGTAGTTTGTTTATTTGTTGCGAAATGAATAATGAAGCAATCATCATTACATCCTTACGAAATAGTGATGACAGTAATAGTCTATGAAAAATAACTTAGTTTCGTGATCAAAACACAACCAAACTCTTTTGGTTTTACACCTCAGAAAATTACATTTTTCCCCTCACAGGGTAATCACCCCCCAGACTAGGAACCTCTGACCTATAAATTACTTTACTGCCACACGGTCGAACTATTATCCGTCTTCCAAAACTGAAACAGGAGTTCCACTTCGCAGCAGACGGGATAGTTTATACGTTTTCATGTGAGTAGACTTGCATCACTCGTACAACATGTACTAGACGAAGCACGACAGGTCCCTAGGAAAGAGAACGAACCACAAACTTCCATAAAATAGGTGGCGGGATATGACAACATGTGTTTACTTTCTTGCCCTTTCTTCCCACTCCCAGGGTCCTTCTCAAGGGCGAGATTAATATACTATAGGTTTTCTTTACACTGTCTAACCAACATCTTCTTTGCCACTATCCTCCCAAGTTAAACCGGCTAACCGACCAGTTTCGGATGCACCGAGGATATTATAAGGATCACGACCCCAAAAAATACCTTACCATAAGCGTTTATGTGACAAGAACAAATCACTGAGCAACTGCACTGACATGTACATCTAAATGTTGTGGAGAGAACAATGGAGAGCAGTAACAAGATATCAGAATAAAACCTCGTGCTTCCAGTCAACTCAAAAGGTTAAAATGCCACGAGCTTTCGACCATGTAGCTCCGTCTGTAATGAAAAATGGGAATGAGGGTATGGCATTTTTGGCCGAACCGCCCCATCGGGGAAGTCGCAAGTCTTATTTCAGTCGGCGCCAGATTGGGCGACTTGCGTGTCGTTGATGAGGATGAAGTGATGATGAGGACAACACAACACCCAGTCCACCTGCGGAGAAAATCCCCAATCTGGCCAGGAATCGAACCCGGGCCCGTTGCAAAGGAGGCAAGCACGTAACCACCCACCTAAGCAGGTGGACGTAGCTAATGACATCGATGTCGACGGGACGTTAAACCCAACATTCCTTCCCCCAACATTCCTTCCTTCCTTCAACCATGTATTCTCCGGCTGTTATCATGTAGAATGCCTGTTGATGGACTGCAAGAAGGCCCAAAATATAAAGTACCGGCCGTGTTGTGACATGTATCACCATACATGAACACTGACTCGCGCTCGCTGCGCCCTCATAAACCTTGCAATCGCTAGATCCCTAGCCGTGTCGTCATGCTTATTAAGAGTGTAGGCAGTTATTTTTACTTCGATGGTTTCTTTAATTACACTGCCCCAGAATCCGCTCTTGCTACCCACGACACAGGTGTCGTAAAATATAATCCGGCGACCGTCTTCTAAAGCAAACTTACCTATTTTTTCGGGGTACCGTAGGCGATAAAATCTCTTTCGCTCCTTCATGCGTTGTTCTACATTGAACACTGTTCATCTGACGTAAAATTGCCCTCACTCGCAAGGCATTTTGTAAATCGAAGGTGTTGTAAGACCTGGTTTCAGTAATTGCCGGATATTCCACAGAGGCCTGAAGATATGTTTGATTTAGTCACTGTACAACAGGTAGTTTATCTTACAGAACAGGGAGCTACAGAACGGCAAAAATGCAAATTTCTCTTCCTACTCTTCGTTAGTGGTGTTATCGTGGTTGTTACTTGAGATCACTTCATTTGTTGGATGATCGTGGTAGTCGTTACTTCTGAGATCCTCGTGCCGGTGGCTCAGCTCATGGGGAAGCTTATCGGCGTCTGATATCGTTCTTGCACGATGAAACACAGTGCCCTTCTGTGTCAAGTGATGGTGGCTGATAACGTGGAAGTACAGATCAGTGTGAGTACGCTTTCTCTAGAAGCTGTGACCAACGCGTCCATTTCGTTTTTGCCAAGGAGGACGTCGAGGAAGAGCTATTTGTGGTAATCCAACGATGTGCTCTGACTGTGTCTTGAAACCGCGGGAACTTTAATGAAATGACAACCGGGGCAATGCCCCTTGACCCTTCATAATAACTGAGCTCCTGGCACCCGAAGGAAGGAAAGGGGAAAAAATATAAATTAAAGTGAAGAGCAGAATTGGAAAACTTATTAAAATTGATCAGTCAAGTGACTCCAGTTCCTATTTTTTCCAGTTTAGTCGACACATGCGGTGCCACTGCTGCTAGACATGACAGAACTTGCCGATTGTCGACATATTAGAGCTCGAAGTAATGGTTATAATTGCTCGGTAAATCTCTCGTGTATGGCAGGACCGATGGAAGCGACCGATGGCAGCCGATATTCCTGCCGAGATTACCAGCGATACATCGGTCGTGTGTGTGGCCCTTAATGAAATCTTCGTCGACGCGAAACTTGATCTGCAAGGCCAGAAGATCACAATGTCGCAAGAGGTCATGCTCAAATAATACTGGTTTAAATTATTTACCATGGAATGATCAAGCAGTGACGCCTATATGTCACACCTATAGCGCATATCACCATGTGACTGCCAAAGTTAGCAGCTACCTCTACCAATCCAGTACTGGAAAGACTGGAACATAAGAAAATGTGAGCGTTCTCATCTGAGAATGAGGATACGAATTGCACTGACACAAAAGCGAAAAACGTAATTATTTGTTAGCAGAAGTAACAATTTTCAAATCGCATTTCAAACCGTTAACAGCCACACTTTTCAAAACGTCTTTTATTTAAAACTCAAATTAGTTTTCGAAGAAAAATGTAATATAATAGATTAACCCATCTAGAGAAGAGTTGTGCCGCTGACAGCCCTCCCCTGCCCATATGGGGCAGGGGAATGAAATCACAATGAAGAGAAAAAAAAACTAGAGAAGAGGTTCTCAACCTTTCTGAGCCCATTAACGCTACATGTAATCAGATATTGGCTGGTGTGACTGGTACCCCCTTCCCCCACCCTCCTCCACTGTCATCGGCATTAGTGTGTAATTAAACATCAGATATATCAAATACTTGGATTTTGTAGATGTTTCATTAAAGCACAAACTAATGAGTGAATAAGACAAAGCGTACTTCTTTCCTCTAGCAATCTTTTTTTTTCCGGAATGAAGCAGTTCTCAGAGCATTGTGAGTGCTACCTAGAACACCTGAGAAAAGGAAGCTGTCTGCATTGAGGGTGAATACTTGTTACAAAACATGCTTCCTCTGCAGTACTCCTCCCCCAAGTGAGACGTGCTTCACACATACCCTGCACTCCGATAAAAAAATTAACCAAGTTCCAATATGTAAACTAAACTTACTGTTTCTAAATCGCTTGGTCGCTGGACTCCTTACTTCTGAAGTGGCAGAAACGGGAAGACTTCAGGCTTGTAGTTCTGTGTGTCTGACCACTGCCACCAATTATGATAATAATAATAAACCCGTGGAGGCCCGGGAAAAGAATAGGCCTCCGGTATGTTCTGCCAGTCGTAAAACGCGACGAAAAGCACAAACCACTAATAGGGCTAATCCCCCTTTTAGTGTGAATAGTTGGTTCAGGAAAGAACTAATGAAGCCTCGGACAAGTGCTGTCATGGTCGGGGACGACGCTTGAACCCATGCCCGTCCGCAATGGTAACAACACTGCTAGCCACACGGAAAATGATTTAAATCCAAATAGAGGTGTTTTGCAGGATATGCTTCCTGCAACCACTCTAGAAGGAAAACAGACAGAGGATGAGATGGTCAGATGAAGTTAACAGACACCTCATGTTCTGTTATTACCAAGCAACAAACTTAGGAACCAACACAACTGGATACAGATCACAAGTATACACAACATTTATTACCAGACACCCAGAATTAAAATTTTTAACACAGGATACCCCAGTCAGAACTAGAAAGCATCAAACAACAAGTACCACAAATACTGGAACCAAATAATGTGCAATCAGAAGAAGAAGAAAATACAGTAATGGACTCAAACATCCCAGAGCAAACAAACAAAGAACAACACGCATCAATTAAACAATCAGAGGAAAACAAAATCCTAAGACAGCTACCAGAACAAGCACAAATAGAACACGAAGTGACACACGTGTTAGATATAGAAGAAACATTTCAGCTGACATTTATAGAATACAAAGACGCAAATACAGACATTACATCATTCTTGCATAGACCACCAAATAATTCACAAGTCGAAACAACAATAACCACTATCAACACAATCATACACAACAAAATAAATGAAAATACAACTACGGAAGAGTTAAAACTACTGGTTTATATAGGAGCACTCACTACACTAAATATACACACTAGGCAGAGATCAGAACCAACCAACACACAGAAGAAACCCACAAAACCAGCATGGCAACACAGGCTACAGATCAGAATAGAAAAACTGAGAAAAGACATCGGACAGCTAACACAATTTATAAGAAATGAAATATCAGACAAAAAAACGAAAAAGGTTAAGTAAAATCTCACAACAAGAAGCGATAGAGCAATTAGATGAAAAGAAGCAGAAATTACAATCATTGGCCAAACGACTTAGAAGATACAAAAAAAAGTGAAAATAGAAGGAAACAAAACTAAACATTCAACACATACCAAAAGAAATTTTACCTGACAATAGATAACACACTCATTAAAATAGACAATCCATCAAACATAACAGACATGGAACACTTCTGGAGCAATATATGGTCAAACCTGGTACAGCATAACAGGCATGCACGGTGGATACAAGCAGAAACAGACACATAGAAGATGATACCACAAATGCCTGAAGTGATAATTTTGCAACATGAAATCACCCAAGCAATTAATTTTACTTACAATTGGAAAGCCGCTGGAAAAGATAAAATACAAAATTTCTGGCTAAAGAAGTTCACCTCAACACATTAACATCTAACTAAATAATTTAAGTTACATTGCAGACCCATACACATTCCCTGATACACTTACACATGGAATAACTTACCTGAAACCTAAAGATCAAGCAGACACAGCAAACCCAGCTAAATATCGCTCCATAACATGCCTACCAACAATATACAAAATATTAATTTCAACCATTACACAGAAATTAGTGACACATACAACACAGAACAAAATTATAAATGAAGAACAAAAAGGCCATTGCAAAGGAGCACGAGGATGTAAAGAGCAACTGATAATAGATGCAGAGGTGACATATCAAGCTAAAACTAAACAAAGATCGCTACACTACGCATACATTGATTACCAAAAAGCTTTTGATAGTGTACCCCACTCATGGGTACTACAAATATTGGAAATATACAAAGTAGATCCTAAATTGATACAGTTCCTAAATATAGCAATGAAATTGGAAAACCACACTTAATCTCCAAACATATTCAAATAATATCACATCACAGCCAATACAGATTAAGCGTGGAATATACCAAGGAGACTCATTAAGTCCTTTCTGGTTCTGCCTTGCTCTGAACCCACTATCCAACATGCTAAATAATACAAATTATGGATACTATATTGCTGGAACATACCAACACAAAATCACACATTTGCTATACATGGATGATCTAAACCTACTGGCAGCAACAAATCAACAACTCAACCAATTACTAAAGATAACAGAAGTATTCAGCAATGATATAAATATGGCTATTGGAACAGACAAATGTAAGAAAAATAGCATAGTCAAGGGAAAACACACTAAACAAGAAGATTACACATTGGATAACCACAGTGACTGCATAGAAGCGATGGAAAAAACAGATGCCTATAAATATCTAGGATATAGACAAAAAGTAGGAATAGATAATACAAATATCAGAGAAGAACTAAAAGAAAAATATAGACAACGACTAACCAAATTCTGAAAACAGAATTGACAGCAAGAAACAAGACAAAAGCTATAAATACTTATGCTATACCAGTATTGACCTACTCATTTGGAGTAGTGAAATGGAGTAACACAGACCTAGAAGCACTCAATACACTTACACAATCACAATGCCACAGATATAGAATACATCACATACATTCAGCAACAGAAAGATTCACATTAAGCAGAAAGGAAGGAGGGGGATTTATCGACATAAAATACCTACATTATGGACAGGTAGACAATTTAAGAAAATTCTTTATAGAACGAGCAGAAAGTAGCAAAATACACAAAGCAATCACTCATATAAATACATCGGCTACACCACTGCAATTTCATAACCACTTCTACAACCCTTTAGATCACATAACATCAACAGATACGAAGAAAGTAAATTGGAAAAATAAAACACTACGTGGCAGGCACCCGTATTATCTAACACAGCCACACATCGATCAAGACGCATCCAACACAAGACTAAGAAAAGGCAATATATACAGTGAGACGGAAGGATTCGTGATTGCAATACAGGATCAAACAATAAACTCCAGATATTACAGCAAGCATATTATTAAAGATCCCAATACCACAACAGATAAATGCAGACAAATAGAAACAGTGGATCACATCACAAGCGGATGTACAATACTAGCAAATACAGAATACCCCAGAAGACAAGACAATGCAGCAAAAATAATACATCAACAACTTGCCATACAAAATAAACTAATAAAACAACATGTTCCCACATACAAGTATGCACCACAAAATGTACTGGAGAATGATGAATACAAATTATACTGGAACAGAACCATTATAACAGATAAAACAACACCACATAACAAACCTGACATCATACTCACCAATAAAAAGATGAAATTAACACAACTAATCGAAATATCCATACCCAATACAACAAATACACAGAAGAAAACAGGAGAAAAAATTGAAAAATACATCCAACTGGCTGAGGAAGTCAAGGACATGTGGCATGAGGATAAAGTTGACATTATAGCAATTATACTATCAACTACAGGAGTCATACCACACAATATCCACCAGTACATCAACGCAATACAGCTACATCCAAACTTATATATACAACTACAGAAATCTGTAATTATTGATACATGTTCAATTACCCGAAAGTTCCTAAATGCAATGTAACATATACCATACAGTTAGAAGGAAGTCACGCTTGATCAATGTCCGCGTCACTTTCCATTTTTAACCAGACATAACGTCTGAGAAAGGAAAGAATAATAATAATTCTGTGTAGGCCACACAGCAGTGTAGCAGCCATTAGACAGTTACTGTTTGTTTCGCTGTCTATTACTCTGTCTCTTTCTTCGTTTGTCTGTTACCAAGCGAATAACGAAGCAATTTCTGATCCACTACAGTCGCCACATACAGTTCAAAGAAGACATTCTCATGAGATATTTAAGCATATATGATGTGCATGAGTTTCACTGTCATGAATGGATGGTACAAAGTGCAGAGTATGTGTCTTGTGGGGGAAGTATGAGAGGAAGTTCTTGTTCGTACATTTGTTTCACAAAGTTTAACCTCTACCACACTGCATCATTCGTTAAAAAATGTAATTACTGGTAACTTACATAAGGATTACTACAGTCTTATGGAAAGTGATGATACTAATTATCATTATAAATAATTTAGTTTTGTGACTGAAACACAATAGAACCCTTTTGTTTTCTTACCTCTCAGAAAATTTCATTTTATGCCTCAGGGTGTAGTCACCCCCAGATTAGCCCGCCCGGCTAGCCGCGCGGTCTAACGCGCTGCTTCCCGAGCGGGAAGGCGTGCCGGTCCCCGCCACGAATCCGCCCGGCAGATTAGTGTCGAGGTCCGGTGTGCCGGCCAGTCTATGGATGGTTTCTAAGGCGGTTTTCCGTCTACCTCGGCGAATACGGGCTGATTCCCCTTATTCTGCCTCAGTTACACTATGTCGAAGATTTCTGCGCAAACACCGTCTCCACGTACACGTAGACCTACCATAATTATGCTAACACGCAATTTGGGGTTACACCGTCTGGTATAAGAAGTTCCTGTGGAGGGGGGGGGGGGGGGGTCAGGGGGACCGTTGGGGGCCGAACCGCACAATAACTCTGGGTTCGATGTCGTTGGGCGGCGGTGGGGCGGGTGGACTGCTGTGGCCTGTTGTGGGTTTGTCAACCACTGAGGGCTACGGCGGGACGAAGCCTCTCCGTCGTTTCTAGGTCCCCGGTTTAAATACACAATACGATACACCCACAGATTGGGACCACTGATCTAGAATGCATTAGAAATTATAAAAATGTAATATTACTTATGATATCTCCATGGGAAACGTATGTTTCAAGACATCAACGTGATACACTCGTCTGATTAAACATTATCCATAGGAATGCATTTGGCTCGGAGACATCACAGGAAAATGGATAATCTGTGGTAGTCTCATTTTCCTGTAAGTCCCAGATTTTAAAAATACAGATTTATAAAATTCGTGATTTTCCACGACAAACTGCCTTATACAATCGTGATAAAAATTTTGAATAACTGGTTTGCTAAATCAAATTACTCCGAAGGTAACTACAATATTGCAAATCTACATATTCAAGGAACGAATAAATACGCATGTAATAACTTTTGCTGTGCATCGCTATTAGGTTCAACCGTTTTGATCCGTGTGTTCTGTTTTTGTTACGAGCTGGGAGAACTCAGATGTTTGTTGGTGACTTACCTTCTGCCTGTTGCAGTCGACCCGCACCTCACCGCGCTCTTTCACTGTTCTCTTGAGATGTTGCTGACTAAAGGACAGAGACATCCATCCGTCTTCTTCGCCGCCCGCCTCGTCTTAAACTGTTGCTGAGCAACGGCGTGGGCCGAAGCAGGGATCCCTGTATTGTTGAGAATAGCGTCACTTCTCGATTTGTCGTTAATTCTAAGAGGACACGCGGAAAATAAATACCACACAATTACAGAAACTATCAAGCGATAACAAATTGCCCGCCGGTGTGGCCGTGCGGTTAAAGGCGCTTCAGTCTGGAACCGCGTGACCGCTACGGTCGCAGGTTCGAATCCTGCCTCGGGCAAGGATGTGTGTGATGTCCTTAGGTTAGTTAGGTTTAAGTAGTTCTAAGTTCTAGGGGACTGATTACCACAGCAGTTAAGTCCCATAGTGCTCAGAGCCATTTGAACCATTTGATAACAAATTACGGAAACTATCCAGCGATAACAAGACTTTAGTGAGCTGATATCGAAATGCCTTGAAATATCTGAAATTGTCCTGAAGTTTCTAGTAGAACCTACAGCTGTTACAAAAGCTGAGCGTTCTTTTCTCAGTGAGCAGCGGAAAGATGAAGTCCTCGAAACAATTTTAAATGTACCTACGTTCTATACCGAGTAAAGAACGGTTGTCTGAATACAAGAAGGACGGCTTGCGTATAGCCACACGACTGCTTGACTGGAGAGTGGGCGTAATACAAAAGTTGAAAAATCTGAACTGTTAGATCTCGAAGCAAGCCGCTTAACATCACGCAAAAATGTATGAGAGACGAAGTGTGGACGATGTTTTGTTGACTTGAGAACAGGTTGGGTATTGGAGACAGGAAGAGGAGGGGGGGGCGTTTCAGGAACTTGATCCGGGGCTCCTATGAGTTTAGTTAGTTACGCCCTTCTTCAAGCTGAGGTCACCCTGGCACCGACATCGGCAGATTCCGCCGACAACCGACATCGGCCGATGGCGGCCAGTCTTCGCAAATCAGTACACCAGCATGTGCACGGCCTCAGTGCAACCGGTCTCAACGCTCGAACCTACGGACTTGTCACGGCGCTCTGTGGAATTCAGATTAGTTTCCTTTATTCTGTGAACTCCGCCAACATTCCAACAGGAAAAATATACACTGAGAGAAATTTTTAGGTTTAGTAGAAGGAAGGAGTTTTTGGCAATCTGTGGATAAGAATGGTAACGACTCCGATATGACTCGAAATCTATTTTTTGAAATCGCTGCTTATTGGAAACGACAAGCTTTGAACAACCAAAAAATTTAATAATAATATATTCAACATTATCTGACATTACATTACGCACATTCTGACGCTGTCTGGCCATTTCAGCTCAATGTCCATACATAATGCAGCATGTCATCTGCAATACAGGCAAAATAAATGTTCAAATGTGTGTGAATTCCGATGGGACCAAACCGCTGAGGTCATCGGTCCCTAGACTTACACACTACTTAAACTAACTTAAACTAACTTACGCTAAGAACAATAGACACACCCATGCTCGAGGGAGGACTCGAACCTCCGGCGGGAGTGGCCGCTCGATTTGTGACATGGCGCCTCTAACCGCGCGGCCACTCCGCGCGGCCCAGGCAAAATATGTCTCAAACATATACAGGGTGTTACAAAAAGGTACGGCCAAACTTTCAGGAAACATTCCTCACACACAAAGAAAGAAAATATGTTATGTGTACATGTGTCCGGAAACGCTTACTTTCCGTGTTAGAGCTCATTTTATTACTTCTCTTCAAATCATATTAATCATGGAATGGAAACACACAGCAACAGAACGTACCAGCGTGACTTCAAACACTTTGTTACAGGAAATGTTCAAAATGTCCTCCGTTAGCGAGGATACAAGCATCCACCCTCCGTCGCATGGAATCCTTGATGCACTGATGCAGCCGTGGGGAATGGCGTATTGTATCACAGCCGTCCACAATACGAGCACGAACAGTCTCTACATTTCGTACCGGGGTTGCGCAGACAAGAGCTTTCAAATGCCCCCATAAATGAAAGTCAAGAGGGTTGAGGTCAGGAGAGCGTGGAGGCCATGGAATTGGTCCGCCTCTACCAATCCATGGGTCACCGAATCTGTTGTTGAGACGCGTACGAACACTTCGACTGAAATGTGCAGGAGCTCCATCGTGCATGAATCACATGTTGAGTTGTACTTGTAAAGGCACATGTTCTAGCAGCACAGGTAGAGTATCCCGTATGAAATCATGATGACGTGCTCCATTGAGCGTACATACTGACGAAACTAAAATGAGCTCTAACATGGAAATAAAGCGTTTCCGGACACATGTCCACATAACATCTTTTCTTTATTTGTGTGTGAAGAATGTTTCCTGAAAGTTTGGCCGTACCTTTTTGTAACACCGTATATATATATATATATATATATATATATATATATATATATATATATATATATATATATATATATTGCTGTGTAAGGTCGGCATTACCTGTCTTCGAGTTATTAGTACTGCTTACTGACGTTTTTACGCCAATCGGATTGTAAGTGTGTTATATCAGGTGGTTTGCAAATGTGGTGTAGATGTTTCCGCTTTTCAGTATTTTAGGTGTTTAGAGAATCGCATCCCGAAATTTATGTTTCACAAGAATGCTGAATGACAGTCACTGAAACTTTATTTAGAAATGTCTGTTTTCTTGAATTTATTTGAGGTTTTGAAGAGTGTTTGTAACCTTACTCTTCACTGTCACCATGAACCGTCTCGAATATGTAATGGAATGATTCTTTCTTCATCTCATATAGTGTTTTCCGGTTATTCCACCAACTGAGAAAACACTGTGGAGTACTCGTCACGTTCGTTTCGAGCTAGATGTGTCTCATTCACATGCATTCGATGCTCTTTTAATTGCGAAAGGCGCAGTGCAGCATTTCGTCTGCACGCACAGAGGCGTCGTGGCAACCAGCCCGCGCAAGGAGGTTCAAATAAGTTCTAAACTCATTGTTAGAGTACATTCTAATCTTTCAAAATGATGGAGCACAGTAATCAGTCGTCTTTTCGTTTCAGATTCTTCGGTCTTGAATAAACTGTGACAGAGCCCCGAACAACAGGGGCCTGACGTACTAGGCCATGTATTAAAACTCTGAAATACCGCACTGACAATGGCTAGTTACTAACCTAAGTCTTGATTTGCTGTAATGAAGCCTGAAAGAAAAGGCAACTGATTGCTGTGCCCTCATCAATTTGAAAGTCATTTCACATTCGTTGAGTGCATTCCACATTCCGAATGGAAGGTAACGTGACATTCTACCCTAACATAACCTAACCTAACGTCCTCGATGCCGCCGAAAACCTGCGGAAGACATCGGACGTGCTGTGAGCAAGGTGCTCGCCGATGCTATCGGGCGATCTCTGGTGACGGCATCTGGGGACCGTCGTCGATGCCACTGTGAACACAGGCTTATGTAAAGTGTTTTCTCTCGAGGCGGGGCGCCGACTGCTGCGACCGAGCGGTTCTAGGCGCATCAGTTTGGAACCGCGCGACCGCTACGGTCGCAGGTTCGAATCCTGCCTCGGGCACGGATATGTGTGATGTCCTTAGGCTAGTTAGGTTTAAATAGTTTTAAGTTCTAGGAGACTGATGACCTCAGATGTTAAGTCCCACAGTGCTCAGAGCCATTTGAACCATTTCGAGGCGGGGCGCAGCCTACCGCGTCCCAGACTGGGCAGAGTGACACGCCAGTGGCCTGCTTTGCGCAGAGACGCGCCGGCGGCTTTTTAGGGAATGAGGAGAAATCTTAGAGGATGCAGGCTCGTATAAAAGGCGCGCATCTCGTAGACTGCGCAGCCCGTAGCTGTGTGTGGCTGGCGGGTTGCCCGGGCCGCGAGACTGCAGTGGCCGGCCATGTCTGCGCGGCTAGAGAGGACCAGAGAGACCCGCGGCCGCTGCCGCTATCGATGCGGGGCTGCGTCCAGCCGGCGCCTGCTCATCCATCACTTGCCCGCCGCCGTCGCCGTGTTGTTGCTGCTGATGCCGACGGTGGCGCTTCCGGCTCCGTCCACGCTGGTCGCTCATTAGCAGGAGTGCCCCCAGAGTTAGTCACGCGTCCCCACTGCGCGGTATTCCCAGGCACAGTGGCACCGCAAAGTATTGGCACACCTGTCATTATATATACATTATAAACAAATGAAGGTGATGCCAAGGCACTGTTACATTTATTTAAATGTACAGTAGTAAATGTAAGGTTCTTTTAGTATAATTAGCGTCTCACAACAAAAATATTAACTTATAGTCATTTGCGTCCCCCTCCGTCGTATGTGTCATAGTACTCTCAGACTGAAAAGCCAAAGAAACTGGTACACCTACCTGATATCGTGTAGGGCCCACGCAAATTCGCAGAAGTGCCGCAACACGACGTTGCATGGACTCGACTAACGTCTGAAGTGCTCGACAGAACTGACACCATGAATCCTGCAGCGCTGTCCATAAATCCGTAAGACTACAAAGCGGTGGAGATTTCTTCTGAACAGCACGCTGCAAGGCATCCCAGATACGCTCAATAATGTTCATGTCTGGGGAGTTTGGTGGCCAGCGGAGGTGTTTAAACTCAGAAGAGTATTTCTGGAGCCATTTTCTAGCAATTCTGGATGTGTGGGGTGTCGCATTGTCCTGCTGGAACTGTCCAAGTCCGTCGGAATGCACAATTGTTCAAATGGCTCTGAGCACGATGGGACTTAGCATCTGAGCTCATCAGTCCCCTAGAACTTAGAACTACTTAAACCTAACTAACCTAAGGACATCACACACATCCATGCCCGAGGCAGGATTCGAACCTGCGACTGTAGCGGTCGCGCGGTTCCAGACTCAAGCGCCTAGAACCGCTCGGCCACACCAGCCGGCGCCGTATTCTGCCTGTTTACATATCTCTGTATTTGAATACACATGGCCGGCCGCGGTGGTCTAGCGGTTCTGGCACTGCAGTCCGGAACCGCGGGACTGCTACGGTCGCAGGTTCGAATCCTGCCTCGGGCATGGGTGTGTGTGATGTCCTTAGGTTAGTTAGGTTTAAGTAGTTCTAAGTTCTAGGGGACTTATGACCTAAGATGTTGAGTCCCATAGTGCTCAGAGCCATTTGAATACACATGCCTGTACCTGTTTCTTTGTGCGCTTCGGTGTATATTATGCTCCGAGACCAAGGCGCTGGCCGGCCGCAGTGGCAGAGCGGTTCTAGGCGCTACAGTCTGGAACCGCGCGACCGCTACGGTGGCAGGTTCGAATCCTGCCTCGGGCATAGATGTGTGTGGTGTCCTTAGGTTAGTTAGGTTTAAGTAGTTCTAAGTTCTAGGGGACTGATGACCTAAGCAGTTAAGTCCCATAGTGCTCAGAGCCATTTGAACCAAGGCGCTGCTTATTCGACTATATTTTTATTACAATAGGCCTATTTCGGAGTGATTGCAATCTTCGGGTGTATTAGCTGGTCTTAATATCCGTATGATATCACTGCCTTAGTTGCTGTCAGTGCTGTATAAGTTTCCTCCTTTGATGTTAGTGGAGCTGTAGTACCTATTAATCTTTGGATGGAGCAGTTATTTCTGAAGCCGTCGAATTATGGAAGTTTATTTCATAATGACGTCAATTGTCAGCTGTGTCAGCGACATAACATCGCGTATCATTTGGACAGCAAGATCACCTGATACAACCTGAAGATGTCAATGACGCCGAAATAGGCTACTGTAATAAAAATATAATGAAACACAGCACCGTCTTGGTGTCATAGCAAAGCCAAAATATTAGTTTACTAAGAGAAATCATTTGCTCTACACATCAAAAAAGTATTTGCCCACCTGCACAAAAATGAAGTTAAAGTCTCTCTAATTCACGTAGCTGCTGAAGTCTAGTAGCCTGTGTGCATACCGTCGTCACTGATGACAGCTTGTAGTCGTCTTGGCATGGAGTGAACCAGGTTAGGAGTAGTACCTGCTGAGACATTTCTTTAACAACACCTTTTGAAACTTCCACTTCTCTGAAGAACGAAATTTTATAACTTTTGTGTGCAAGTGTGCCTAAAGATACTCTACCGCACTGAGATCAGGCCTCTGTGGATGAATGAAAAACCCTTCTTCGAGGGTTATATAATAACCGTTCCCGAGTTCTCAGAGCCGTACGTTTAGGGTCGTTGTCTTGTTGAAAGTAAAGGACACCATCAGGACCCGATTTCAGTGTACTACTACGTAAATCGCCTCGCAATATATCGATATGTTTGCGAAGATTCATGACAAATTCAGCGACTGACAAGTCACCAACACTGAAAGCTCTCATGCATTCCCAAATCATTTAAGTTCTTTTTCCTTGTGTTACTGTTGGTAGGACATGTTGTGATTGGAGCTTTGTATTTCGTTTCAGCCACACTTTTCTCTTCCCATAAGATTCAAACAAGTTAAACTTGGATTCGTGAGAAAAAAGCACAGTATTCCAAAATTCAGTCGATTTGTTGACATAATAACCGGCTAACTGCAAGCGTTTCCTTTGGTTAACGTTCGAAACAAATGGTTTCTTTCTGAGAGAACTGCCATGAATATCAGCTACGTCTAAAATATTCCTAATTGTATGAGGACTGGAAGTTGACTGGATGTCCGACTCGACCCTTCACTTTTAAAGGGCTCTTTTCGTGCAAGACGAACTTTCCTTCGACGCTCGCTACGTGTAAGAATTCTTGGGACGTCTGTGTCTGCGTTCATTGTCTGTTGCACCAGTCTCTCGAAACTCCTTGATAATTGCCCGCACTGTTATGTAATTGACAGAAAGTCGTTTACCAATTGGACTGTAGTTTTTACCCTGCGTATGCAATAAAAAACCCTTGTCGCGCAACGACACGCAGTGCTCCTTTTCCTTCGGACTAGTCATGACAAATGAATACCCCTTATAATGACCCTCAGGTAAGCGGCTGAACTGTTTCTCAACTCTGATTGCACTAATCTGGTACGCTCTGCGCTGTCTGTCAAACACGATAACAAACGTCTTACAGTGTGCCATTAGTTTTTGAACAGGAGAAAATCCTCATTCAATTTATTACACGTGTTTCTGTTGTGCTGGGAAAATATTTTGATATACAAACCATTTCTTTTATTGAGTCAGAGTTAATGGTATATTTATAATGTTCTTAGTATTTATATATTTTGTATTAGATACGAAAGGGTGTACCGGAAATTTGGCTCAAATACACTGGTGGCCATTGAAATGGAAATACAGTGAAGGTAGCAATAACGTCATATCGACACGAAGTGCAGGGAAGAGTGTTATACAATATAACAAACCCCTTGGATAGGCTACTAACACTTCATGCATGCGTAGTTAGTGAACGTCACTTATACTGCACTGTCTTTTTAGTGTTCCAAGAGAAGATGCTATATAAATAATTATCTTGATTTTGACTTCAGCGTTTGGGGATGACGTGCAATGAAAATCTTGATTAAAATAACTTCACTAGTATAGCACAGAAACACTTAGTTGACTTTTAACTTTGATATCGTTTGTTTAGACATTTTATCGTCTCAAGTTTATTAACAAGCAGCGTGATTCAAATAACAAAGCACACACCGTTCTAGCAGAAAAGAGAAGAAAATTACATACGCAATTTCTAGTACAAAAAAACTACATTCTAAACTGACGTTAAATAATCGCAACACCAAGAAGGAGTTGTGCGACATAAAGTTGGTAGGTGTGTATCTACATCTGAAAGATGATGTATGTTCAAATTTCGTGTCAGTCGCACAATAGCGGCGCTAGTAGCGGCAGTACGAGGATGCAAATCAAGTTTGCTTTAAATATACGCTGTAACGGTCCTGAGCGTTTGTTACCTTCGACATTGGTTATGCTGAGTTCATGTTAGTCAAGAACGCCTTTAAGGCAAAAAAGACGCCATTATCAGCACCTCACTGAATTTGAACGAGGTCGAGTAATAGAGAAGCTGCATGTTCCTTGCAGAAAGATTTGGCAGGAATGCAGCCACTGTGTATGATTGCTGGCAGCGGTGCTCAAGACAATGTACGATCGCAGAAGAACGGGTTCCGGACGGCGATGTGGCACTACCGAGAGGGAAGACCATCGCGTTCAGCGTAAGATTCGGCGTGTCGTACTACATCTGCAGCAGCAGCCGCGAGGAGTGGCCGCGTGGTTTGAGGCACCATGTCACGGATTGCGCGGCCCCTCCTGCCGGAGGTTCGAGTCCTTCCTCGGGCATGGGTGTGTGTGTTGTTCTTAGCTTAAGTTAAAGTAGTGTGTAAGTCTAGGGACCGATGACCCCGGCAGTTTGGTCCCTTAGGAATTCACACACATTTGAACATTTTGCAGCAGCAATTTGAGCAGCAGTTGGCACTACAGTGACACAACGAAGTGTTACAAATACCCGTCAAGGACACTGACCCCAAGCGAATTCTGTGATGTCAAGCGAGAGCTCACTAGAGGGCAGGGTGGAGGTCTGTTGCGTTTCCTGATGAAGCCTCTTTCTACTTCGGTGGCAATTGAGGGCCTGTAACCAACCTGTCTGCGTGCAAGAAACACTGGGCCTACACCTGGAGTTACGATCTTGGACAGGAGCACTTTCGTGGTTATCCACGCACTCCGACAGCAAATTTGTACGTCAGTCTGGTGATTCGAACTATTGTGCTGCCATTCATGAATAACATTCCGGAAAGCTTTTTTTTAAAAAAAAATAGCTTACGCTCGCCCTCATACCGCTGTTGCAACCCAACATGCTCTAGAGCAAATCGATATTTTGCCTTCGCCTGCGCAATCACCAAGTCTGTCTTCAATCGAGCACATATGAGACGTTTTCGGACGACAAGTCCTCCGTCACCCACGAACAACATTATCCGTATTGACCGGCCAAGTGCAGCAGGCGTGGAACTCCATCCCACAAACTGATATCCGGCACCTGTTCAACACAATGCATGCACTTTTACATGCTTGCTTTCAACGTTCTGGCGTTACACCGGTTAACATACCAACGTTTTACATTTGCAATGGCTTATCGCGCGCTTACATTAACCTATCACCTCGCAATATTAATCACTTAACATTTGTTAGCTAGACAAATGTATTCCCAAAATTTCATTACTGTGCGTTAATTATTTTTTGTGTTGTGATTTTTTCCGCCGGCCGCTGTGACCGAGCGGTTCTAGACGCTTCAGTCTGGAATCGCGTGACCGCTACGGTCGAGGTTCGAATCCTGCCCCGGGCATGGATGTGTGTGATGTCCTCAGGTTGGTTAGGTTTTAGTAGTTCTAAGTTCTATGGGACTGATGACCTGAGATGGTAAGTCCCACAGTGGTTCAAAATGTTTCTGAACACTATGGGACTTAACATCTTAGGTCATCAGTCCCCTAGAACTTAGAACTACTTAAATCTAACTAACCTAAGGACATCACACACATCCATGCCCGAGGCAGGATTCGAACCTGCGACCGTAGCAGTCCCGCGGTTCCGGACTGCAGCGCTAGAACCGCACGACCACCGCGGCCGGCTCCCACAGTGCTCAGCCATTTGAACCATTTCTTTTATTTTTTCCGGCAGTATATAAAAACCCCTTGGATAGGTTACTAAAACTTCATGAATGCATAGCTAGCGAACTAATACTGCACTGTCTTTTCGAGGTTTTCCGCAATTCATAGTAAGCAGAGGGGCACGTAATGTTTAGCATGAATGAGGATCTGATCTCTGATGTCAACCACGGTACTGAAAGAAGTCTTATTATTTTTTTTAACGGAATCGCACACTTGTCCTATGTGCCTTCATAGCTCTTGGGAAGGCGGTTCATCGATATAGTCCTTGTGAGTATTGACGTTGCAACCTTTCTCAAATAGAAATGTACTCAAATTGGAAAGCAATGCGGCCAGAATCGGCAGAGGTCTTGTGCCTGGCTTTGTAGTTACATGCAGCAAGACAAGCCTACGCTACTGATATAAAATCTCAGTTCCTATGCGACATGGCTACTGGATCAGTATATGGAATTACGGCTTCTGCTAGCTTCTGGCGCATCCGATGGGTCTTACAAAAACTATATCAAACGTGAGTACGTTTTCCACGTTTTTGCGGAAGCGACAACACTCTCGTCAGGCATATCTCCATCGCCATTTGTGTGACATTCATCGTATAAAAGTAGCATGTCTAATTTCTCCTCAGTGGTGTGCATGTTTGCAGACAAGAAATGTTGAAGCAGAAATGATCTGATGACAAGCAACACAGTTGCTACTACTTTTGCAGTACAACAGACAAGCAAACAGTCGAGAGGTTTGATACATCGACGAAGCCTGGCATGAGCATGTTTACAAAACAATAGCCGATTAGCAAGAACAGTACTAGTAAATGCATTTCACTGTTCGAGGTAACAGAACAGGTTTCGCTTATACCTTTCGACTCGTTCACTTCCAGACCAGGGTCACCTCAAACTGATATATTTACCCATCTCCGTCATCCCTGAAAGTTTGTAACATCATGACGGAATCACCCAGAATATCATCACAGTTGTCACATAACAATATACTGCTTGAATAAAATCGTGGGCTGTTAAAGAGACTGCAACTGCGCGCACAACTGACTGTCAGTGTTTACTTCTGTGGAGAGATTCTTTGCTGTATCATTAACTTGTTTCTTGTCGGTAAAGACTACTCTACAATCATGTACATGTAAGTTATGGAAAGTGTCGTATAGTAAGAACATTCTCTGTGGTGTCACCACCAGACACCACACTTGCTAGGTGGTAGCCTTTAAATCCGCCGCGGTCCGTTAGTAAACGTCGGACCCGGACCCGCGTGTCGCCACTGTCAGTGATTGCAGACCGAGCGCCGCCACACGACAGGTCTAGAGTGTCTTCCTAGCACTTGCCCCCAGTTGTACAGCCGACTTTGCTAGCGATGGTTCACTGACAAATTACGCTCTCATTTGCCGAGACGATAGTTAGCATAGCCTTCAGCTACGTCATTTGCTACGGACTAGCAAGGCGCCATTATCAATTGCTATTTATCTTGTGATGCATGTACCGTCAGACCGATGTTCACCAATTATGGATTAAAGTTAAGTATTCCAACAGATACGTACTATTTTTGCTAGTCTCATATCCCTGACCTGTTCCAGACCTCACGCCATCCTGCGTGAGCTTAAACGCGTGCTTTTCGGCTACCTGTCATTGTGGATTGGCTGTCTTGCCAGTCCACGACATTCTCTAAGAGCTCTTTTTTTTTCGGCAGAGCAAAATAGTATGTTTGTGCTTACATTCTTATCGCCAATAATCTAACATTTTTTGTATTTGTTGCTAATTAGGATGGTGTATTGCCATGATCCTTTGTCAGCTCTCGTGTACTCTGTTCTCATACGCAGTCCCTAGCCAATAGGTCTACCAAGCATGCAATAAAGTGCAGCGTGGGTGCTATGTAAACTAAACAACAATAAAGAGGAAATAGAAAATGCAAAGCCTGAGCGCATTGTCCGCTAACGACAGACACAGTATGAGATCCTCATGTCCTACACATTTTTTCATTTGTCGTCAGGATATATTAGAATGCCGACCCCGTTGCAGCATGAAGGACTTGTTTCGGGATTTCGACTGACAAACAGGCAGCGGACAAAGGTTTGCTTAGTAGGCACTGTTCCCTTCGGCCCATGTAACGGAAATGCGCAGAGAGATACCTGCTGGAAGTGAACAACGGTTCTCTGTTTCCCACAGAGCTTTTGAGCGACGCCGCTAAGTAGCCAGGGCCGTACTTGCAGTTGTGGCTAGCAGTTTATTTCTTTCACTTTCGTGTTGTAGGTGTTGCGAAGCGTCTCTCGTTCCATGTGACTGTTCGCTCAATTTCCCGTGGTCGCCCGCGTAGCTTCCGCGAGCCAGAATAGTGCGGTTTCAGTGATAGCGCAGCTGCAGCGAATTTTGTTTGTGCCCTGTTTCATGTTTCTGTAGTCTAGCACTGCAAAGCAAAATAAAAAAGAATATCCGTGCCAGATAGGGCTGATAGAAGAGATGGAGAAGATCCAACGGAGAGCAGCGCGCTTCGTTACAGGATCATTTAGTAATCGCGAAAGCGTTACGGAGATGATAGATAAACTCCAGTGGAAGATTTTGCAGGAGAGACGCTCAGTAGCTCGGTACGGGCTTTTGTTGAAGTTTCGAGAACATACCTTCACCGAGGAGTCAAGCAGTATATTGCTCCCTCCTACGTATATCTCGCGAAGAGACCATGAGGATAAAATCAGAGAGATTAGAACCCACATAGAGGCGTACCGACAGTCCTTCTTTCCACGAACAATACGAGACTGGAATAGAAGGGAAAACCGATAGTGGTACTAAAGGTACCCTCCGCCACACACCGTCGGGTGGCCTGCGGAGTATGGATGTAGATGTAGATGTAGCTACGTAATGATGAAAGAACAGTCGCTGAAAAATTTATATGTTTTAATGTCATTTTCCGTTACTCGCTGACGTTTCACGCTTGTAATGCCTGAGTAACTACGGCAAATCTTGTGTTGCACCTGTCTCAAGTACTGTGCTTTTCTGCAAAAGGCAGACTTTTCGCTCAGAAAATCATTGGCTATATGCTGATAGTCATCAGGACTTTTTGATGTAATCGAAGGGATGACATATTTGGGAAACCATGACTGCTGTTACTTACTTATTTATTTAACCTGATCAGATTAGGGCCATCAGGCCTTCTCTTACATCGGACCAGTGTTCCACACATGCAGCATTTCACACATCAGAGTTACATCATGACAATAGTTTAAATAACAAAATTAGATTACTCTAGCGACAATATGAATAAAGAGTAATGACTAAGACCTTATAAAGTAAATGCTGGCAGTATTTTTGCAACAGGTGCTATACATACAAATTATGATAAAAGCAATAATAATAACAGTAAAAAAAATCAAATAATAATGATACACTTTAATAAACTTTTGGACCACTTGCTGGTTTAACTACTTTTTATTAGGTCACTTTCGTGTCTTTCTATCTTTCCGGTACAAAATTTGCAATTGATTTTAAAGCAACTTTCCGATAGTCTAGATACTTGAAATTTTAAATATAGGTCAGCACTGGATAACAATGCAGCATTAACTCATTTTTTTGTATGGTGTACGGTGGAGAGTACTTTATCACTATCACTTACCTATGAGCTAGAGAACTGAAATTCGCAGAATAGCTGAGAAACTGGACGGTAATGCAATGCTCTCTGCTTTTCTTGTCTGGTGTGTGACGGAGAGCACATGCAGTGTACCACTGCCACTTACCCCTTTTCCTGTACCAGCCGCGAATGGTTCGTGAGAAGAGCGGTTGCTGGCAACCCCTCTGTGTGTTTTTTTGCGAGATGTACATAGGAGGAAGCAATGTACTGGCTGAGTCAGGTGAAGAGAAACTTAAATAAACCTAAATAACCTGTGCTGTGATCTCATCAAAATGTTTGAAATCGACTGAAAAATATCCCACACACACACACACACACACACACAATAAAAAGCAGAAATTAGTTATTAAAATAAAAAGGAATTTTTAATATATCGCGTTTTGAATCGAATTGAAACTATAAAATAATTTCTCCTACTTCAGTACAGATTCCTAATCCGAAAAGACAGCCCAGAACATTTGTGTTTGTGGAATTCTGATAGCTACGAAAGTACTTCTCAGATTTATAACGAAAAACGTGTGGCGCATGTAACAAATAATAGTTAGCAGGTGAACTATTCACGTCAGTTAAGTATTGCACGCGCTTCATGTTTTTACTCTTGCAAGTATTTTAGTACCTATTAAAAATTCACAGTCACAAATCTCCAGGACAATCCATATGAGGTTAGGGATCTGTATGGGGCTACGAGAAATTATTTTAAACCTTTTAGTCCGATTTAAAAATCTCGCATAGTAAAAATTCATTTTTATTTAAATGACTATTTATGAAAACAAACAGTTACGACATGCTGCTCAAAGAGCTTCAAATAAACAATAAAGAAAAAGTTCAAAAATTAGTGCTGCAAAGTGTAGTTCGTCAAATATCCGAGGATACTTAAGAGAACTACAAAAATTGTACAACTTACGTAGTTAGTTCATCGCGTTGCTAATAAACTGCATTTCGCAGCACTAGTTTTTTCTTCGCTCTGGACATGAGCTGTACAATAGTTAGAAACTGAATAAAAAAACTGCAAATGCTCCACACTGCGTCTTTTATCTCACAAAATAATGGTTTCTGGACTATTGATATATCATTATTCTGTGTTAACCAATGTGTTTTTGTTAAACGTCAAACAAAGATATCTGTTCGAGGAAACAGAAGAAAATTAAGGCAAAGCACCCTGCAGATTTGTAAAGATGTTATAGCGCAACCTGTACATATCGCGTTTTGCAAGAGTCGTGCGTTCTTAAGAAACATAATGACATCTGTTTTAAGAGAAACGCAAATGGCAACTTCGGTTACGGTATCATTAAAAAATCTGCCTTGTCTTTTCTCGTGGTCTTATTGCGATTATCATGCGTCAACACTGACTGCCTTCTACACCGAAGCAACGTGAGCCGTTGATCTTCATTACTGGCATGATTAGTACCCTACGGGTCACACAGTTCCTACATATGACGAGGAAGCAGTCTGTAAGCTTTATGATGTGAGCTCTATGATAAGTGAGAATCGTCATGTACAGAGTTGATGCCTACGAAATTTCGAGGTTTGGCACGTCAAGTGAATTCCCTCATCTGCTCCTCGTAGAACTGTCCGTCTCTTGTAACAACGTTGTAAACGGAAAGATAAATCGTAATCTTCCTTCGTTCCTTCTTTCCTTCCTTCACACAACAGTACTGCTGCGTGGCGTGAGTAGCATTTGCGGTGTAAAATCGCCTGTCGGGCGTACGAAGCAAGTTTGCTACATTTATGCATCATTCTGAATCCTCACAATCTGGAAGAACCCCAACTGAAAACGAGAAGTCCTGCCATTAGCCACAAGCTGGAAACGATAAATTTTGTGCCTTGTTCAATGCTTGACAAGTTGTTGCAGGTGGCCTCAGGAATGATAGTCCTGTCAATGAAGGAAAATTATGGGAAAAATCATATTGTGGTAAGAGGTAGTGTCGTGAATAACATACCAAAAACCCTTACCGGTGGGGTGTGAGCGTGTGGAGATACGTTCATAGATTCCATATAATGCGTTTCTTGCTTTAGTATTGTTAATAAGTTATATCTGTATTCGATGTAGTGTTAATGTATTTTGTGGAAAATCAATGTCCGCGGGCATGTCTGGGCCCTATGTCGCCACTGATTCATAAGGCGAAGGATCGGTGTAACTTCGTGAAACAACCTGTAGTTGCTTCTTGTGACGTTGGGGGGGGGGAGGGGGGGGGATAGAGTGGGGGATCACCTGTTAGCTCTTCATTTTCCAGACCTGTGAAGGAGGGACGTGCATGACCACAATCTGGTGGCCTACTTTCCTTCTTCTAACTTCCATTCCCTCCTCATTCATTCTATTACAGTCCCAGAACCGAATTTAGCCATCACTACGGCTCTACTGCGGTGAGGAGTGGTACACATATTTAATATTTGTTCTTAAACGACTTCATTTAACAGTAAACTTTATGTAATTAAAACACGGTTTTTATGTGTGATTTTTCCAACCCCTCTAACGCGGCAACTAATATTCCTAGAGAAAAAATGAACAGGACTTTTTTTGTAGGAAATTTTATCTACTTTAATTTTTTTCTGATAAACATTTTCGCTAGAAGCCGCAATTTTCAAAACATTCAAGAAAACCGTGGAAATAAGACCTCTGAACGCCCTCCGACTCCCACATCCACACCTCACTGGTCAAGATTTTTAGTTTGTTGTTCGTAACACTGTCTCCTACCACTGTACAAAAATTTGCAACTAAACGGTTTTTTTCTCCCATTCGTTTTTTTCTTTTCTTCGTTGACTGGCGAAGCAAGCAGCCGTACAACAGGCTGGCAGCGCAGAAGCGGACGTAACGTGGACGCGCGAGGGCGCTGGAGCTCTGCCACGGTAGCTCTGATGAGCTCTGCCACGGTAGCTAACGAGGCCGCGAGAAACTGGCACTTCTTTCATTACGCACCTCTTTGTTCCCCCACAGCCCGAGGAGCACCGTAGCACAACGCTGGAGGCAGCGAAGCGCGGCTGCCACCGAGAGCTTCCACTCTGCTGCGCGCCTCTCATTCGCTGAGGTCCGCCCAACTAAGGCGATACCTGTTAATTATGCACCATGTTCTTTTCATTTTGTTTCTGTTAACTATTGTGACAATACCCCTCGGCTATTCATTTATTATAGCCATGCTATTTTATTTTCCTAATTGTTTTCTCAGTTCGTATGTAGAGACGTGCTGGAAGAGGACGATGACTGTTCTTCAGGCAAAATATGAACAATTTTACAATGGCAAAGAAGATAAGATTAGAAAGTCAGGGAACTGACTGAGAAAGTGGATGAGTGTTAAAGGTGACACAGAGTGATAAGAGGTAAAACAAGTAAGGATAGAGAATAGGCGAGAGAAAGTGAGGGGATTGGGTGACAGAGAAGATGAAAGATATGAGAGGTTTAAGTTATGTAAGTGAAGGGGATGAAAGAGAGGAAGTGAGAAACAATGGCCACTGAAGAGGTGGCAGGTAGGAGGTGGTGGAGGGGAAGTGAGAGAGAGGCAGTGTTGGGGAGCCACCGTAAGGAAGCTTACAGACGTGGATGTAGAGGGAGGTGTAAGGGAATATGAGAGAAGTGGGTGAGTTTGATGGGAAAGAACTGGAGAGAGATATGGTAGGGAGATATGGTAGGGAGATGTGTGAGGAAAACGTGATATGAAGGAGACTTACTGTTAGTGCGGAAGAGGAAATGTGCGATAGGCACCAGTGTTAGAGGAAAGAGTATGGAAAGAGGAAAATGTGTGAAAGAGGAAAGAGTTACCAGGTACTTAAGAATATTAGCAACATGATGTTCAATACATGTGGTTAGTGTTTATGTTACCGCATTGCTTCTTGAAGTGGAGGAGCGGTTCTAGGCGCTACAGTCTGGAACCGCGCGACTGCTACGGTCGCAGGTCCGAATCCTGCATCGGGCGTGGATGTGTGTGATGTCCTTAGGTTAGTTAGGTTTAAGTAGTTCCAAGTTCTAGGGGACTGATAACCTCAGAAGTTAAGTCCCATAGTGCTCAGAGCCATTTGAACCATTTTTGCTTCTTGAAAGATCACCCTGTTGCACAGAACTTGCAAAGCTGATACTCCGCACTGCACTGCAAAGAAAGTACTTCATTGTTTACCCATCCCCCTACATTTCCGAGAACACTGTCTGAACGCTTAGAGTTCAGTCCGTGCTACTTGGTGTCGAAACGTAAAGCAGTGCTTATGTAGCACATACCGTTGATCGTCTATGTAATGTAGCGCAAGATCTGAGTGGAGTGCGGTTTGGGCTGGGAGCTGTGCAGACATGGGTTCAATTTTACAAACAATTTATTAAACATAAAATAGTCTTCTTAACAGTGAAGAAATGATAACAAAAGAAAACTTAATTTACACCCTGTTGTAGTGCTATAAGGAAGGGCTGAACATGAGAGTAACAGCATAAAATACCTTTAACACAATGAAAACAAAATGCAGATCTACTCTACCCTAGCAGGTAGAATCGGGACAATAATAATTCACTATATCTCACTGGCCATAGTTAGAAAAATGACAATAAAATTAGCTCCTGAGAGTAACTATGGGAGAATGATCTACAATCTCTGATTTAATTAAAGCTACCACTCTAGCACTTAACTAAATATTCAGCTACAACCACTCCTATCGCCAACTCGTCACTAAAGCAAAGCTACTCTCAACCACCACTCAATATAGAGCTACGATCACCCCCGTCACCAACCAGTCACTAAAGCAAAGTTGCTATCTACCACCTGCAGAATTATCTACACAAATTTCTCTGTAACATTTTGTGTACAATATAGCATACAAAACAGACCACTTTTACAGTGTAAAATAACAAGATCATTTTCAGTACAATGGCATCAACAAAATCAGTGACACTCACAGCATAATAATAACAACATTGGCTTCTGTACGATGGCACATACAAAATCCATCACGATCAAAAATAAATACGAAGATATAAATAGCTCTCACTTTCAGAGAAACCACCATACCATGCCACACTGTACTCACAGACCTCTGTGTATGATATTACTGGTCATCAGATGCACTCGATGCACAACTTGTACTCTTCACTGAATACCGTTCTGCATCATTCAACTGACGACGTCGTTACTGTCGGTCTCCATAGCACCTAGTTAGTGCCCTAGTTGCAATTTGAAAGCCTCTGTTTGTGGCTCCACTGGAATAGCCTTCCTATCGCCCAGAGAAAGACGCCAACAGCCCCAATGGATTGCTTATAGTGACCATACCTGCAATAGACAGCTTCTTGGTGTACTAGCTCGGAGAGGACTTCTCATTCTTTGCTGTCCATCAACTGCTCCAATTGTTCCACGCAAAACAACAGACTGCATATATGGTCCTGCTTATGGCATACACAGCATGAATAACTGCCTCTGCTGTCCACAAAATAGCTCCAGGCAGCCATCTTTTGCCTTCACCACATGTCCAAGGCATCACTACTCTGCCTGGCATGCCTGCTGGTGAGCCCAGGACTCGTCCTCTCATCTGCCGGTCAGCTGAGAACACGTTCTGTTCGCATGCTGGTCAAACCAAGGCTCGTCTGGCTTGCCTGCTGCTCAGCCGAAGAATCGTCTGGTTCGCCTGCTGGGCAACTCAAGACTCGACGGCTCGTGCACTAGTCAACCCAAGGCTCGTCCTTCTCACTCACTGGTCAACCCAACGCTCGTCCTCACCCACTGGTCAACCCAAGACTCGTCAGTTCATTTGCCAGTCAGGCCAAAACTCTCTGCTCCCATTTATCACCGCCTGGTCGGAGCGGCGCCAGCATCACCACAAACGCTGTCAACCACACTCCAGTCCAACCATTGTCACGAGAGCAGTTCTAATGTGACCATCCGAGCGGGACAAGAAACAAGATCTACCATGGACTAGAAATTCACTGCGCAGTATAAACAAGCTGGTTTAAAATATAATGCTTGCGAAAAGGATGAAATCGAGGTCTGGCAGAAGACTTCATTCATCACAACATTCACTAATGAGGTAAAACATTGTGGTCAGTGCCGACTATGAGACAAATGGCAAATGGCTCTGAGCACTATGCGACTTAACTGCTGAGGTCATCAGTCGCCTAGAACTTAAAACTAATTAAACCTAACTAACCTAAGGACAGCACACAACACCCAGCCATCACGAGGCAGAGAAAATCCCTGACCCCGCCGGGAATCGAACCCGGGAACCCGGGCGTGGGAAGCGAGAACGCTACCGCACGACCACGAGAACTATGAGACAGATTGCCACTTTGTGGTGTTGCGGTCACATGAAGTGGTATCGAAAGTATATGAGCGAATGGGGAATAATTCCAGCGGCGATATGGCCCACAAATGGGGTGAGCCATTGACAGAAGTTACTCTGCCTCTGCGGATGCTCTTACAGGCTGGCGCCTAGGAACTAGTATCTAGGAAATGGCGAAGCTAGTTGGCTTTTCAGGTGCAGCTGTCGTGAGCATTTATGGAAAGTAGTTAAAGGATGGTGGGAGCATGGGTGCACAACAAGGTGTTGGAAATCCACGCCTCATCACAGAACATGGAGGTCAGATATTTTTGACAAGAGAGTACAACGTCAATGCAGCCGTAAGTGTTTCAGTGCACATTGGACAGCACACGTTGTTGATCATGGACCTCTGTGTAGTGCCATGTTGACGCAACAAAATCGTCGGTTGTGACTGCAGTGGGCATAGGATCATGGAGGCTGAACTGAGGGTAGATGGGAATGTGTCACCTGGTCAGAAGAATCACGCTTCTTGTTGCACCAGATCAGATACGCCCACATCCACGCCTATGGCTGCTGAAATCATGTACTGTGCCACAGAAGCAGATTGGTCGAGGCAGTGTTGTGCTATGGGGTATGTTGATCTGCACTTCTGTGGCACTGGTTATAGTAATAAAAAGGTACCACAATCGCCATGGATACATGAAAATCATAGTGAACCACCTACATATTCGTTCACTCTTGATATTGCTCCCGACGGCGACTAGTATTTTCCAGTAGGCTAACTATCCATGTCACAAGGCTATAATCAGTGATTTCAGGAGTATTATAGTGAATCCATGTTGACTTCTTGGGCATCAAACTTGCCTGGTATTAACCCGATGGAACAGTTCTGGGATGCTATCTACCTCGCCACCCACAAATCACTGGCCCATAATCTACGGAAGTTTCATGACTTGTGCGTAGACATATGACGCCACATACCTCCAAGGACGTACCAGGAACTCGTGGAGTGCATACCAGCGAGACTAGTGGCTCTGTGCGTAGGGTTAGTCCCGCCCCCCCCCCCCCCCTCCCGTGAAAGCATGAAAAATAAGTGTTTTTCGTGATTTTTCAGGTAAAATAAACAATAATGAAACAGTTATATGTCTTACACTTTTGTCTTTAAGAACTCAGTTTTGTGTCCACATCGGACGCTTCCTGTAACTGCTGGAACAGGTGGAAGGGGCCCCTGGTAGCCGGAACATTGGTCATCGGAGGGAATTCTGGAAGCCCTCCTATAGACCTGTAACAAAATAATTTTGTATAAGTCATTTACAGTATAGTTTCCACAATCATACTGAGGACAATTGAAAAATATTCTTACATAATGGTGACTTGTTGACGTTAACGCCACTTTTTCGCCCAAAAAATCGAGACAAAGTCGTTCACCGAAAATGGACTTTTGAAGATACCACAAAACAACTACGTATGCCGATAGATAAATTAATTTAGAACGTCGTCATCGAATTCTGATCAAAGTTGTGTGTACCATTCTAAAGCTATGTTTCCCGCCAATCTGAGAAAACGGTTTCGACAAAAACGCTTTTAAGGTTTTGAGTTACATTTTTTTGTAGTTAACGCAAGTTAATCATACCTCTAGTCAGCGATCCCTGGACCATACCGAAATCCTTCTAGATCGAAAAGAAGGACCTCATCCACCTTCTTTGTCGTCCTGCGCACCTCTTTGGCGACTTCTGTCACCTGCTGCTCTGCTCTCTCGATACGCGTTTCGTCCGCTTTCTTACAGAAGTGCAGAAGCTGTAACGCGCTGGTCTTATCTCAAGTTCAAGTACTTCTGTAATTTCCACAGTGCCGGTTAGTCCTTCGTTAAAAGTACATGCTGGCATCCTGGCCGCAATTTCGGCTACTTATTTCCAGCTGTGAATGATTTTCGGAGACACCTTTTCACAAATCGCGTTGTAATTCGGTAACGGAGTTTCTGACAAACTTGGAATGAAAACTTCAATGAAGCAGAGATCCCAGAGAACATGTTGAGCAACAAAAAAAATTTAATTTTTTCAGAATTTTCAAAGAAGATTACCGCCTCAAGCAGGTGCTCATAAATTTGTGACTCATCGGTGTTTTTATTACTTTGCATGATCAACATTTCTGAACTGTTTTAGCCCATATTACTGAGCCGGTCCGCAGTCGATGGCGAATATTTGCTTCCACCTCGTGAAAGCATGGTATCGCCGCCTGCTATGAGGTGGGTTAATCGTGGCATCGACAGTTGAAGTTGGTACGCTGGACGTCTCGAAGAGGGTGTCGATTAGCTCTGCCTTGTGCTTTGGCTAATGTGTTTGTAAGTTTTTGAGTGCTTTCGTTTTGAGTTGATGAAGTCGTACCAGGCCCGTTGTGGTGCGAAGCCTGTAGTGGGGCATTGTGTGCCATGTAACCATTGCCACAATGAACTTGAGACGTAGGCGTGGTGTTCGGTGGCGATCACGATCCAAAATTAAAGGAGTTCGGTGTCTCCATTTTGGATAAATAGAGGCGTCTTCTAAATCCTGTCTTCACAGTTATGGAGCACTCTCAGTGGATTGATAACTGGCTCATGGATGTATTTGTGGAGGCTCTGCAGCGCTGCATTTTGAAAACGGTGAGCATCAACGTGTTTTCACTTAAATGATTTCTTGCCTTCGCCGTCAGGTAACTGGTGGAAACTGGCACTCTCCCTACGACGCCGCGCGGGGTAGCCGCGCGGTGTGAGGCGTCTTGTCAAGGTTCGCTCGGCTCCCCCAGTCAGAGGTTCGAGATCTCCCTCGGGCATGGGTGTGTGTGTGGTCCTTAGCATATGTTAGTTTAAGTTAGATTAAGTAGTGTGTAAGCCTAGGGACCGATGACCTCAGCAGTTTGGTCCCATAAAAACTTACCACCACCACCACCACCACCACCACCACCAACCCACCACCATCACCACCACCACGACCTGAACGATGTCACTGTTACACTTTGATTGTAGTGAGCTATTAGGAACTTTTCCCTTGTAATGCTATGGCACCTTCTTGAGCTGTATGTCCGGTGTTATTGGTTTTCAATAAATTTATTATTCCTTTTGAAACCGTAAAGTAGTAGCGCCAAGCCACATGCACCTTTATTAATTGATAGCATATTCTGGCCCATTTATTTCACAAATGTCCATACTCGTAATTCGTTTGCGAACAGGGCGGCTAACAGCGTAGCCATTTAAAATTTTAGATGTGAGCCGTTACTTTTACTGTACTCGCCAGCTTGGTTTAAAGTTTTATCTGGTTTATAGATATACTTTACGCTCGTACTAATCTCTCTACGTTTGGACAATGAATACGTGTTATCATGTTTAAGTGATGCTAATGACTTATCCCTTTGTTGGCTAAAAGTTTTATATAGTCTCGAGCTCTGATAGGTTTACTTTTAACGAGCGTTTTATATTAACTCAATGATTTATTGAAATATTTCATGTCTGGTAATTGTTTTGTTTTATGTGTGTTCTAGAAATTTCTGTCCATACTGTTGCTAACTGTTGTTTAAAGCTAATCGTAGGCTGCCGGTGTTGGCATTCAGTGAGGGCCTGTAGCTGCTTGCTTCCGCAACTACAGTCATTTGTTGAATGCGGTGTGGTAACGATTTAATTTCATGGGTTTCCATTTTTGATTAATTTTGTAACTAATCAATATTTTGAACACGGCTGCGGTTAAAAGTCAGTAAATCAATCCAAAGCAGCCAACCATTTCCAACAAAGGTGGTTTTATTCAGCGTTTGAGCATCGTTTCGAAGGATGTAAACCTGTCTTCTTCAGAAATACTTGAAGACAATGTAACAGCCGGAAACGTACATGTCAAAATCACGCGTCATATAGAGACTACATCTCCACAAAGAGGAGGGAATATCACATATACAATAAAACATAACCAAAAGACTAAAAACTGATACCTACTAAAATTCCTCATTGGAAAAATATCAAATAATGAAGCGATCTGACATTTGTCCAACGAAAATATGCTATCAGCGGAAATAATTTTACATGTCATTAAATACGCTGGTCCCTATCACCAGGGCTTGTCAACTAAGAGTAGTTAAAAATCCACGAATAAAACCAATGAAATAAAATGTCAGGTCATGTTAAGAGCTGCACGCCGACAGACAGGAAACGTAGCTTGTGACCACCAGGAAAACAAAGCATGTGGCGCGTGCACCGAGATCGAAGAACACTTGCGGCATAAACGGCCAGTAAGTCGAAATGCGCTGAGGAGGCATGTGGAAGGAGTGAGAGCACAGTGAAAAATGAAGAATGTTGAAGGACGATACTGTAAAGTAAAATACATTAACTCACATTGAAACCCTTATAACACCACAAGTACATTATCGTACAAACAGTAATAATGTTAAAGCTTGAATGTGCTATGATAAACTTACCTGACGGTGAAAAAGATCAGTGTATGGGTCATCATATAGTGCAAAACATACAGTAACGAGATTGGGTAAAATAAGTGTCTTCACAAAATATAAAACTGGGAAGACGAATACGTATGCACAAATAATGTATATTAGAATTTTGAGGAATCAGCAACTCGCAAAGGCTAGCGGCAACCGTGTGAAGACTTTTTGGACAGCATAGGTTTGAAGCCTTCAAAAGAATATCTGCAAGCGAGAAGCAGCTGGCCATTCAGTAAATTTCCGTCCTATCGCTCTAGATGTGTAAAGACGCCTAGCTTTTCCCAAAGATCCATCTTACACCTTTTGATTTCTCTGTACAAAAATCCGGCCATCCTGATTTAGGTTTTCCGTGATTCCCCAAAAAGCGCTTCAGGCAAATACCGGGATGGTTCCTTCGAAAGGACACGGCCGACTTCCTTCCCCATCCTTCCCTGATCTGACGGAACCGATGACCTCGCTGTGACGTACATTCAGATATGATGTAATAATGTTTTGATTTCGACGTTCGTATCTTCTGGTTAATCTGTAAGGTCCCGCCACACACAGAGCCTGGGCGTTTATTTCTGTTGTGCTTTTCTGATTAAGTCTGTGTTCCTGAAACGCCCACTAAACCCGCTGGGCACAACAGGTGATTCGGATAGTGGAAAGAACCAAATAAGGTGTCTGTCAGGTTCACTCAAAATTGTAATTCATTGTTTCTTAATAACACCTTTAAACCAAAACGGCACATAGCGGAATCTTTAGAACTACAAGTTTCAAACAGGAAATTATTTCACGGCTGTAGGCCTCCAAATAAGAAATCTTAAAGCAACAAGATAAATCTCAAGTGGTAGAAACATGCAGTTAAAAATTGCAAATAAAATAATTAACATATACATACAAAGCGAGGCTGAGAGCCTCAAGGCAAGGGTGAATAGACAAACATAAACGCCGGCCGAAGTGGCCGCGCGGTTCTGGCGCTGCAGTCTGGAACCGCGAGACCGCTACGGTCGCAGGTTCGAATCCTGCCTCGGGCATGGATGTGTGTGATGTCCTTAGGTTAGTTAGGTTTAACTAGTTCTAAGTTCTAGGGGACTAATGACCTCAGCAGTTGAGTCCCATAGTGCTCAGAGCCATTTGAACCATTTTTGAACAAACATAAACAAGATGCAATACAAAACGCTGAAGGCATACAATGAAATTTTCTAGATTTTAAAATAAATTCCCATAACCTTTCAAAGACATAAGGGTGCAATGTTTTTTTAATAAGGATTTCAGTGGCTGAAGTCCCACAATTTATTTTCCAAAATTCAAAATTACATAAAATCCAGTAAACGCAAGAATTTTTTGAATCATTGGCTATGATAGATTATAAACAGATAGTTAAACACCGGTGAGAAGGACAATAAGGAAAATGGCACTCAGAAGCCTCCAGGGAGGTCGATCTGCCCTCGTCAATTAGGTGGGACAGGTGGTGAGCCCAACTACACTTGATCCGTCGGAACCCAACCAGGGGACAGCCACGGACCGATCGACAAAACGACTTGTTTGCCACCAATCGGTACATGAGAACCCAAACACAAAAAGTTACAAACGTGATTATCCACAATGAAATATGTATAAATATGTATTAGCTGTCAAGACTACACGCCATGCTGGACAGAGACAACAGGTGAGGAAAGGACGCTGCCTGAAATTACGTTAGTATCCAGGGCAGGTAACAGGAACACTAACGGCCACAAGGCAGATGGGGACAATTGCAAGACAACAACCATCTGCACGAACAGTTGGGTGACGTTTGCAGCAGCATGGACTATCAGCTCGGAAACCATGGCTGCGGTTACCCTTGACGCTGCATCACAGACAGGAGCGCCTGCGATGGTGTACTCAACGACGAACCTGGGTGCACGAATGGCAAAACCTCATTTTTTCGGATGAATCGACGTTCTGTTTACAGCATGATGATTGTCGCATCGGTGTTTGGCGACATCGCGGTGAACGCACATTGGAAGCGTGTATTCGTCATCGCCATACTGGCGTATCACCTGGCGTGATGGTACGGGGTGCCACTGGTTACACGTCTCAGTCACCTCTTGTTCGCATTGACGGCACTTTGAACAGTGAACGTTACATTTCAGACGTGTTACGACCCGTGGCTCTACCCTTCATTCGATCCTTTCAGCAGGATAATGCACGACCGCATTTTGCAGGTCCTGTACGGGCCTATCTGGATACAGAAAATGTTCGACTGCTGCCCTGGCCAGCACATTCTCCAGATCTCTCACCAGTTGAAAACGTCTGGTCAATGGTCGCCGAGCACCTGGCTCGTCACAAGACGCCAGGCACTACCCTTGATGAACTATGGTGTCATGTTGAAGCCGCATGGGCAGCTGTACCTGTACACGGCATCCAAGCTCTGTTTGACTCAATGCCCAGGCGTACCAAGGCCGTTATTACGGCCAGAGGTGGTTGTCCTGGGTACTGATTTCTCAGGATTTAAGCACCCAACTTGCTTGAAAATGTAATCACATGTCAGTTCTAGTATAATATATTTGTCCAATGAATACCCGTTCATCATATTGCATTTCTTCTTGGTGCAGTAATTTTTATGGCCTGTAGTGTAATTTGGGTAGAGTAATGTAATCAAAACACGACGTAACGTTATTCTAAAGCTTAAAGTAAGTCGACCACAGCACAGTTACTTCATTTCATTGAATATTCGTTGTTTCCGTTGCCAATGACGCCATTCATTTAATTTCAGGGTGTTATACTGGGCAAGTCCTGCTGCAAGTTCTGTGCGGGTGCGCGCCTCTGGAGTGCAATGCTTCTGGTTGCAGGTGGCGCGGTGAAGTGCTACCGGTGCGCGATGGGCGACCCGCGGTGCGGCGGGCCCGGCATGGACCTGTCCGAGGTGCCGACGGAGAACTGCACGCTGGCCGCCGTCGCCACGGGGCTCACCGAGTCCGTGGGCGAGGACCGCTTCCCCAAGATCGAGAGCGAGGCGGGCATCGGCTCCTTCAGCCTGCCGGAGGCCACCGCCGCCGCCATCCCACTCGGCTGCCTCAAGCTCGAGAAGCGGAGTGAGTACCGCCCGAGCCGCGTCCGTCTGGCCACCTCTATTACACAAAAAATTCTAATATGTTCCTATTTATTGAACACACTTTCAAAAGTGCGGTACAAGCTGCCTCGTTCTATTTTCCTGAGCACCTTTAAAAATTTTCCCAAAAGATTCGGCACGCGAACAAATTCGCCCTTTCTGAACATTCAAAGCACCTCTAACTTCCACAAGCTTCCCCAACTATAACTCACACCCAGTAGCCCAACACTGTAAGTCGCTTATACACATCCACTCTCAGTTGGCCTTTCTCACTCTCCCGTTCAACACAACTCATTATCATTATTTCTTTATGTCTCTCTCTCCTTGTCTCAGCTCACTTACCATTACAGTCTCCTCTCGCTATCACTGTCTCCCTCTTGGTCTCTCTCTTATTGCTCGTATCTCATTCCTTCCTATCTATCGCTGCTGTCTTGTCACTATCACTATCTCCCTCGTTCCCATCTTCATTGTAATATACTCTGTCTCTTACCTCCTTCCACTTTCAATTTATTCTCATTCCCTCCTCCCCCCTCGCCCTGGCACTGTCTCCTTCACTCTTTTCCTAGCACTGTTCTGTGACTGTCCATTACGTTCCATTGCCAGTGTGCCTCTCTCCTTCCCTCACACTGCCACTGTCTTCTTCACTCTCAACACAAAATAATGCGAATATGTTCACATGCAAAATTTATACGAAAATTTTTGAAGGTACTGAGGAATGAGCCAGCTAGTACTTCACTTTTCAGTCACTCTTTTAAATAAATAGGAACTTACTCGAATTTTTTTGTGTTCTGATTGTAACTGTTGTGATGGCAGAAGAGATAACACCGCGTTACTAGAGGAGGCCGAAAGGCACGCGTTTTAGCTCACGCAGGCTGGCGTGAGGAGGGAAGGACTATACTGACGTGAGGTCTGGAACATGACAAGGAATTAGAATTCAGAAGGCGGACGTAATTAGTTTCATACTTAACTTTAATCCATTAGTGATGAACGTCGCTCTTGACGGTACATGATTCACAATATTATCTGTTAGTAACTGAATATGGCGCCTTGCTAGGTCGTAGCAAATGACGTAGCTGAAGGCTATGCTAAACTGTCGTCTCTGCCAATGAGATCGTATTTAGACAGTGAACCATCGCTAGCAAAGTCGGCTGTACAATTGGGGCGAGTGCTAGGGAGTCTCCCTGCCGTATGGCGGCGCTCGGTCTGCAATCACTGATAGTGGCGACACGCGGGTCCGACGTATACTAACGGACCGCGGCCGATTTAAAGGCTACCACCTAGCAAGTGTGGTGTCTGGCGGTGACACCGCAGTAACTGTCTTATTCAAAGACAAAAATAACACTAAAATCGATATACGACGCTCCCGTGGACATTACAAAAGGCGGGACATGGATGTTAACACTTTGCCGTCCGCACGTCTCGTACAAATTTATTTACTTGGCGCCGACAGCCCTAAGTAGGATTACTTGGCTTGTCGCCGGCCGATTGTCACCTTCCCGTTGATGTCAAGCTTCAACCACTTTGACTTTTGCACGCTTTAAATTTTCCGGAAATCCTCTATTTTGCTGTTTCGTTCCACAAACTCGAATTTTATTTCCAAGTACCTTCCCTGCAAGTTCTACACATAATAGTTATCCACACAGAGGTGTTGCCACTTTCCATCAGATTGTGTCAATAGTTCCATCAGTGTTTTTGCTAAAGGCTGTCCAGCGCCGGAATATATCTTGTAAAGGGAAATGTATACCGTACTCGAATCACACAGCATCCAAATGAGTATGCCGTATTTCGTAATTTTCGACGGATTGTTAACTTTAAAATTTAACCGTCCACACCACGCTTCCTTCATCAATTGAAATGTTTTGACTTAGATTAAACGTTTCTTTAAACTTTTTGCAAAAATGATCAGTTAGGAATTGCACTTAGGCAAGCCTGTCGGCATTATCCGGTTTATTGTTGCTGTCGGAAAAATGACCAATAATCATCGATGCTTGCTTTTTTTTACAGTTCCCATAAGGATAGCAAGCCTAAACAATTTTCTAAATTCGGGTCCCGTAACGTCGAAAAATTTGGCATTTTTTAAATCCAGTTTCCTTCTTTTGCAATTTTGATTGTAGTACTTGTTGGTTGCGTTCCTAATATTTTCAAATAGATCGTTCCCAATATATAATTCTACGATGCACTCGACGCTCTGTGTATGTTTGGTAAATATGTTTGGAGCGGGGGATCCTTCAAATTTATTATTGGTCCTCGGTAAATCAAAGTCTGACCACGGTGCACTGTCTTCTTCGTCTGATTCAGCCGAATGAGTTGCAACCGTAGCGTTCGCCGAATTCTGCTTGGGCGTATTTCACTATCTTCCCACGATTCTGCTTCACTTTCATTTTTTTGATATCCACTGTCTTCTTCCCAGTCGGCCAAATCGTCCGGAACCTCAGGCAAGACGTCCGCGCATTCATCGTAAATAATCCTATTGTCTCTTTCGTCCGCCATGATGAAAGGGCGCAGGTACTTATAAAAACAAAACACTTGTTGACGTGTGTAACTTACTGTTACCTAAGCAAAACACCAACAGAATGCAAAAGATAATAACGTGCTGTCGCCGGCCACTGCGCGATACGACACTCACGACACCACTGTGGTGTCGCCGGCCACTGAGCGATACTATGCACGGAGTGGCCGAGCGGTTCTAGGCGCTACAGTCTGGAACCGCGCGACCGCTACGGTCGCAGGTTCGAATCCTGCCTCGGGCATGGATGTGTGTGATGTTCTTAGGTTAGTTAGGTTTAAGTAGTTCTATGTTCTAGGGGACTGATGACCTTAGCAGTTAAGTCCCATAGTGCTCAGAGCCATTTGAACCATTTTTTGATACTATGCACACGACACGACTGTGGTGTCGCCGGCCGTTGACCGCTATTTCACGCACGACACCACTGCGGTGTTGCCGAACGTCATAGTGTTAATACGGTCATCAGCACGGCAGTGTATGCTCTGCAAAGTGCTGTCCACGAGTTTGGTAAGTTCTTGTGGTACAGCGTTCCATTCCTCCAACACGGTGGTTGGCATGAACTGGACGCTCGTTGGTTCATGTCAATGTGCTGCAGTATGTCTTCCCAACGCATCCCACACGTGCTCGGGAATTTAAGTAGGAGGACGGGCAGGCCAGTCCTTTCGATGTATATCCTGTCGCTCGGAGAACTCCTCCGTCTAATTGTTTGACTTGCACCAGGCCATAAAGCCACTACACCACCCGCGCTGTTCGGTGTGGTCGCGCATTGACATCCCCAAAAATAAAGTCAGGACCGAATACACACCTGAGAAGACGCACATGGGGAAGAAGAGCAGTGTCACTATCATGTTGACCAATAGTGAATTGTTTTGAAAGATTTAGAGCTCAGTACGCTCATGGAAAATTGTATCTCCGCACACTATAATACCTGTACGATCAATAAGGTGATGTTCACCAAGGGTGGATGTACCGTCAAGCGATGGGAACACGTAATGCACTCAGCGCCATCTAGCGGGGTAACCATAGCCAAGCTAGACGAGTTTCGCGTTCTTTGTAGTTTTTTCGTTTGATTCTTATTTAGTGAGATATTTGGCCCGGTCACGATCAATGGACCACCCTGTATATAACTTGTCAAATAAGGCAGAAAAGGTGAAGAGCTCCCAAAGAAAATGCAATAAGAGAACCACAGTAGAGATGTGTCGAAATGTGACAGGAAGAGGAAGCCGTGCAGTTCGTGAGACGATGCCCTGATTGCGAGAGCGTAGCGGTGTTAACCTTTCCACGAACGAGGCTTCCGCTCGTTATGGTGATTCACCTGTGGCTAATGGCAGTGCGTGGGAACGTAAGCAAGATAACGACAGTCTGCAGCCGGTAACACGCGCCAAATGTGCTCACTGCACTTGCCCCACGCGCGGTAATTACAGCGTCGTCAGCGAATTATCACACAGGCAACTAATTTCTCTTCGCAGTCCACGTTCAAACAGATTCTGGCGTGAGTAATGTCCATCGACGATTCCAGCCCAGTAGTTCCCCTGGTACAATGTCCAGCCAACACGAAAACGGTTGTTTACAATCACAGTACGTAATTACAATTATTACCGGTTCGGCAGACACAATTCCCATCTTCAGAATCTACTCACCGTAAGTGGCGCATGGTGAACAAAGCGTCCACATCAAACTCGTCCGTAGTTATACACGCTGCTAACCATTAAAACTGCGACACCAGGAAGGATAGCAAATAACACAATTCTGTTTAATTCAGGTGATTCGGGGCTAATCAGGATGTGAAATTTTATACTCAAAGATGGTGCCTCTAGCAGCAACGATGGTTCTAATGTGGTTGGGCTCGGATGACACAATCCATTACGTCATTCCGTCTCTTGGCACATCGCGATCAGTTGTTTCGGTGGGTTTGAGGTTTTTGAACGTACAGGTCAGGACAACAACCACCCTCTGAACGGCGGTACATTAAGATAGCACTGGAAATATGTGGTCATGTGTTATGTTGCTGAAAGACAATGTCGCCGAGACATCAGAGATAGGGCACAGCCACCGTCATTACCATGTTAGAAATGTAATGCTCGCTGTACTAATTACCAGCTACGAGAACATCAGGTTAACGTCTTGTGCACTCAGTGGCACTTCTTACCACCGCAGTAGGTGCTGATGCCCTATGACGTTGCAATCTGCAACAGCCGTTCTGCTTGGAGGCTCCGCATACGATGAAACTTAACTGTTTAAATTTATTTTATTGAAAGTAGACCTGTAATGTTGATTGCATTTTTAATGTTAAATTGTGTCTTAGATGCTAAACTTTTGACTTCATGTTTTGAATGGTGCGCGTACCACACCTTAAAGCTGATAGCTGGCATAACGCTAACTGTTGGTGATAAAATTCAACTGCGAAAATACATAATGAAATCTAACTGCGAGAATTCTAAGAAAAACGTGCCCCATTCAATAAGTTATTGCTGTCACAAAATCCGACAGTAAACGTCGATGAACAACTGATTACTTTAAAACTAAAGTGGGTCCCAGTGAAATTTAATTAACGAAAGGATCTGTTTTCTACATTATTTGGCTTACCTGGGTCACACTGGATAACGCCATGCAAACTATTCACGTAGCTACAGCGCGTCTGGGTAACAGAGCTAAAAAATCTAACTACTGAGATACGCAAAGGTGCAATTCTTTAAAAACATTACTACCAGTCTTGGTTCGTAATTGTTAATAACTGTTTTAAATAAGTTGAAAATGAATTGATTCATTGGATGTGGGCAACGACTCTGGCTTAAAACTCCGCAGCAGTCTCATATCATTTGACTTAATAACATTTAATGAAACTTCAATAAGAAGCTGAACGCGGCTCCCCCCGTCGGAGATTCGAGTCCTCCATCGGGCATGGGTGTGTGTGTTGTCCTTAGTTTAAGCTAGGTTAAGTAGTGTGTAAGCATAGGGACCGATGATCTACGCAGTTTGGTCTCATAGGAACTTACCACAAATTTCCAAAATTTTCCTTTCTCTGAAATCATGTAATTACTGTATAATCCAAGAATTACAAAACTTAAATTTCAGACGTATAATCTTTCCTTAAACAAAATTGCAAAATCTGATTCTTAAATCCATTTCTCTCACAATGATCGACAAATTCTAACAAAAAAAAATGAAAAGCAAAAATTTCCTGGTCTGTATGTCTGACGAGCCAAGAATGCTGCATTACCTGTAATCCATTCTTCACGAAGAGTGAGCCTATAATAGTACCAATATGAAAATCAATTCCTTTTTGCTCCACAATAAATCTTTCATTGATCCGTAATTTAACAGCAAAAAATTTACACTGTTTGCTGCTTACTGCTACTAAACCAAAAGTCGACTCTCCACACCTAAACCAAAGTTCAACTTTGTCTTCTTTCCTCGCCATCAACAGATAAATCTTACTCGCATCTTCGCAGAGCAACGATCACCTATAACTCATCTTCGTGCAGCGCAGCTTCTCTGCCGAGTCTGCGTGCCCATCTCTAACAAGCAAATCAAACCTTACGACCGCGATTCCAGATATCGAAAACAAGAAATATCCCTATGAAAATTTACACATACACCTTTCAACGGATATGTTCATAGTGGTGCCTGAAAAGGCGATGTGGTACTACTTATGCGTCCAGTGTTGTCATCTCGCACCACAGTCGGAACAACTCTTTGCAGTCGGTACAACTCCTTCTGCTGCTTAGTTTAGAGATCCGCACCAACAGCCACCCTGCTGATGTGGTAATTCAAGGTGGCTGTACGATGTATCTGTCCTCTCCGTCACTAGTTGTACGTGGCTGCTGAGATTCTGCATGTTGTCGACTATGGCCTCCCTAAACCCATCACTTCCGTGACCAGCAATGTCACGAAACGAAAACCCCTAGTGTCGAGAGACCGCGATCCTCACAGACGCGTTTGCATCCATCTCCTTCATACTGGGTGGCTATAATTACAGTGCATCTACTCACGGAGATCCAGTATGTACTGTAAGTATTGTATGGCAGCAAAACATGGTAGACATGCTAACGCATTAATGTAGAACCGATTTATGCTGGAAAAAGATCAGTTCCAATTTTGGCCACCCGGTGCAAATCTGGCGCTGTACACCATCTCGTTGACGTCTACAGTGATCAAACTGAACAAGCTGCATAAGCGACTGCTAATAATAAAATCAACATCATACCTTTGACCTTTTGCCCACGTCCTGTTCCAAATCCATTACATATGGAAACATTTATATACCTCTTTTTTTCATTCACAGCACTAAAGGTGGAACAAAATATTTTCCAGCATAAATTGGTTCCACATTAATGCATTAGAATATCTACCTAGTTTCCTACCCATAACATAAATGCAGCCCACACTGCACCTCTGTGAGTACCTGCACTATATTTATTTATTCGAATAACCCTTTTGGAGTTCGCCCCCGGTACCTGAGTGGTCAGCGCAACAGAATGTCAATCCTAAGGGCCCTGGTTCGATTCCCGGCTGGGTCGGAGATTTTCTCCGCTCAGGGACTGGGTGTTATGTCGTCCTAATCATCATCATTTCATCCCCATCGACGCGCAAGTCGCCGAACGCCGGAGTGGCGTCAAATCGAAAGACTTGCACCCAGCGAACGGTCTACCCGACGGGAGGCTCGGTCACACGACCCTTTTGGAGGGTACAACAAATCATATTTGGTTTTGATTCTTTGTATTTAATTTTCGTTGGTCCCAGACTTCCTTCTTCATTTGAGAAGATTGTTCCTTTTCTTCCTGGGTCCACTTCCTTCCTTTTGCAAACCTCTTTCTTTCCTAAAATCCGGCCTTTTGTGTTGTTTTTCTAAACAGTATTCAGTTATCTATTATGTCCATTCTAATTCCAATGGTTTTCATATCTTTAACAATTTCTGTGAACCGTGTGGTTTGAGTTTGTAGCTGTTTAGTAAACTGAAGCTCTGCTTCGTTAGTCTGTTATTATCCATTAGGTATAGGTGGCCATAAAACTGTAATCTTCTTTTCCTCATTACATCAATTACCGTTTCCATCTTCAAATAGAGCTCTGTTTGGTCTTAATTTGTATTCAACATTACAATTACTTTAGGTCCCAGTATTTTCCTTAGAATTCTTCTTTCAACTTTTCCCACTTCTTCAGGGTCCCCAAATCTGGTCAGTTTGTCTCTGCTTCATACAGTGTTTCAGGCCTTGTCACTGTTTGACAGTCTCTTAGTTTTGTGTTCCTGGACAAAGGTTTTTCCGTCCTATGTTTTTGTTGTTTGGAATGTCCTTTCCCTTTTATGTACTCTATTTTCTACGGCTATCTTTTTCTTTGTGTTGATTGTTATTCATTTTCCTAGGTACAGTATTTAAAATAGTTTGTTTTAGATATTGTGTTGCTATGAATTTTATGATTTGGAGGGGCATCATTGACATGGATCATGAAATGTGTTTTTTTTTTTCGAAAGCTGCACTTCAGTTATAACCTCCCGATACGTAAGGCATAACATGATCTTCCCATACACAACCAACATTCAACTGCAGTGTATCAATTAGAATATCGCTGTGTAATCTGCTCCTGTATACAGAATCTAGCTGGCGTTTGTCGTACCTACTCTGTGCAGCTTTGCTGAAATGTTCATCATTTGCCTCGCCCAAGCAATGTAGTATACTTCATGTGTACAACTGTTACATACTGCCTCCATGGAGTTGCAATTTTAATAGTGAACACTGTAAATGCGTAACTCATAAGACAAATAAATGCAATACATGGAAACAAATAGAAGTTTATAATTCGTCAATCAATCCTTTTCCATGCAAAGGTTTTTTATCCAAACATGAAAACACTAATACGACAATGCGACATTTTCGTGATGTGATATACAGCTTTGTGTCAAAAAAATACACTACTGGCCATTAAAGTTGCTACACCAAGAAGAAATGCAGATTCTTGTGCAAATATATTATACTAGACTGATATGCGATTACATTTTCACCCAATTTGGGTTCATAGATCCTGAGAAATCAGTACCCAGAACAACCACATCTGGTCGTAATAACGGCCTTGATACGCCTGGGAATTCAGTCAAACAGAGCTTGGGTGGCGTGTACAGATACAGCTGCCCATGTAACTTCAACACGATACCACAGTTCATCAAGAGTAGTGACTGGCGTATTGTGACGAACCAGTTGCTCGGCCACCATTGACCAGACGTTTTCCAATCGTAAGAGATCTGGAGAATGCGCTGGCCAGGGCAGCAGTCGACCATTTTCTGTATCCAGAAAGGCCCGTACAGGACCTGCAACACGCGGTCGTGCATTATCCTGCTGAAATGTAGGGTTTCGCAGGGATCGAATGAAGGGTAGAGCCAAGGGTCGTAACACATCTGAAATGTGACGTCCACTGTTCAAATTGCCCTCAATGCGAACAAGAGGTGACCAAGACGTGTAACCAATGGCACCCCATACCATCACGCCGGGTGATACGCCATTATGGCGATGACAAGTATATGCTTCCAATGTGCGTTCACCGCGATGTCGCCAAACACGGATGCGACCATCATGATGCTGTAAACAGAACCTGGATTCATCTGAAAAAAGGACGTTTTGCCATTCGTGCACCCAGGTTCGTCGTTGAGTACACTATCGCAGGCGCTCCTGTCTGTGATGCAGCGTCAAGGGTAACCGCAGCCATGGACTCCGAGCTGATAGTCCATGCTGCTGCAAACGTCGTCGAACTGTTCGTGAAGATGGTTGTTGTCTTGCAAACGTCCCCATCTGATGACTCACTGACTCAGGGATCGAGACGTGGCTACACGATCCGTTACAGCCATGCGGATAAGATGCCTGTCATCTCTACTGCTAGTGATACGAGGCCGTTGGGATCCAGCACTGCGCTCCGTATTACCCTCCTGAACCCACCGATTCCATATTCTGCTATCAGTCGTTGGATCTCGGCCAACATGAGCAGCAATGTCACGACACGATAAACCGCAATCGCGATAGGCTACAATCCGACCTTTATCAAAATCAGAAACGTGATGGTACGCATTTCTCCTCCTTACACGGGGCATCACAACAACGTTTCACCACGCGACGTCGGTCAAGTGCTGTTTGTGTATGAGAAATCGGTTGGAAACTTTCCTCATGTCAGCATGTTGTAGGTGTCGCCACCGGCGCCAACCTTGTGTGAATGCTCTGAAAAGCTAATCATTTGCATATCACAGCATCTTCTTCCTGTCGGTTAAATTTCGCGTCTGTAGCACGTCGTCTTCGTGGTTAGCAATTTTAATGGCCAGTAGTGTGTTTACCCGTAACAGTACCGATATCGTGCGAAGGGTACAATCGCAATAAATAGGCTACCTAAGAAAGCTCATGTCAAGGGCCATAGACTGGAACCATTAAGCACAACAACAGTCCACAAAGAAGACGAGCAGTCCGGCTAATACCCGAAGAACTTATCTTCCTTGTCTTCCACGGAGGCCATAAAATGACGACTGGTGTTCGGCGCCGGCATTATCTTACATAGAAGTGTCAGCGACTGGCGTGGCCCAGCGTATGCGGATCTCACTGTGGTAGAGTCTGTGGCGCAGAGGTCAAGAAATCCTGCTGTGCACAAACAGAGCGACTGTAAGTGCAAGATCTCGTGTTTGCACAGGGTTCGTTTTTCTTTCGGTAAGTGTATTGTGTGGTGCGGCTTGAGACTGTATTACAGCCCTGAACACCGATAACATATGCTGCTTGATTTTTGTGTGGAAGTAAATACACAAAAGAAACACGCCGGCATAGCCGTGGGATTAAAGGCCACTTGCAGGACGGGGCGATGCGCCCTGGACCCGAAGCAAAGCCGCCCGCCGGATTAACTACATGGATCGGTGTGCTGGCCAGACTCAATACGGTTTTTAGGTGGTTTCCTACATCCTATTGTGTGAATACTATGCTGGCACCCAATTCCCACCCCAGTAACGCGGCTCACAGCAATTATAAAATTTCACTCACTTTCCTATGAATAACATTACACACATTATACAACCGTTCACTCGACGAAATATCCGTACCCAAAGACTGGAAAGTTGCACGGCTCACACCAATATTCAAGAAAGGTAGTAGGAGTAATCCACTATATTACAGGCCCATATCGTTAACGTCGATATGCAGCAGGATTTTAGAACATATATGAACTACCTTGAAGAAAACGGTATATTGACACACAGTCAACATGGGTTTAGAAAACATCATTCCTGTGAAACGCAACTAGCTCTTTATTCACGTGAAGTGTTGAGTGCTATTGACAAGGGATTTCAATTCGATTCCGTATTTCTGGATTTCCGGAAGGCTTTTGACACTGTACCACACAAGCGGCTGGTAGTGAAATTGCTTGCTTATGGGATATCGTCTCAGTTATGTGACTGGATATGTGATTTCCTGTCAGAGAGGTCACAGCTCGTAGTAATTGACGGAAAGTCATCGAGTAAAACAGAAGTGATTTCTGGCGTTCCCCAAGGTAGTGTTATAGGTCTTTTGCTGTTCCTTATTTATATAAACGATTTGGGGGACAATCTGAGCAGCCGTCTTCGGTTGTTTGCAGATGGCGCTGTCGTTTATCGACTAATAAAGTCATCAGAAGATCAAAACAATCTGCAAAACGATTTAGAAGAAAAATCTGAATGGTGCGAAAAGTGGCAGTTGACCTTAAATAACGAAAAGTGTAAGGTAATCCACATGAATGCTGAAAGGAACTCGTTAAACTTCGGTTACACGTTAAATCAATCTGATCCAAAAGTCGTAAATACAACTAAATACCTAGGAATTACTATTACGAACAACTTAAATTGGAAGGAACACACAGAAAATGTTGTGGGGAAGGCTAACCAAAGACTGCGTTTTACTGGCAGGACACTTAGAAAATGTAACAGACCTACTAAGGAGACAGCGTACACTACGCTTGTCCGTCCTCTTTCAGAATACTGCTGGCGGTGTGGGATCCTTACCAGATAGGACTCATGGAGTGCATCTAAAAAGTTCAAAGAAAGGCAGCACGTTTTGTACTATCGCGAAATATGGGAGAGGGTGTCACAGAAATGATACAGGATTTGGGCTGGACATCATTAAGAGAAACGCGTTTTTCGTTGCGACAGAATCATCTTACGAAATTCCAATCGCCAACTTCCTCCTCCGAATGCGAAAATGTTTTGTTGACACCGACTTACATAGGGAGGAACGATCACCACGATAAAATAAGGGAAATCAGAGCTCGTACGGAAAGATGTAGGTGTTCATTCTTTCCGCACTCTATACGAGATTGGAATAATAGAGAATTGTGAAGGTGGTTCGATGAACCCTCTTCCAGGCACTTAGATGTGATTTGCAGAGAATCCATGTAGATGTAGATGTAGACAGACATTTAGTGTACACGGATTCTATCCCAGGAGGCAAGAGGAAGGGTACCCGGCCACCCTTGAAACTAACCATGCCAAATCCGTTAATAACCATGCCGACCCTGGACCGATGTAGGTCAAAGGCATAAGAAAAAGTAAGCAAGTATGCAGAACAAGAAAACATTGGTGTGTTGTGCGTACTGTAAGACCTTCGGTACACACACCATCAGATTATTTGAATTGTCGCTCTAACGAAGTAGGCGAGTGTCAGCAATATGTCTCGTGGTCTTATTGTGGCGTGTTTATCTTCTGCCGTCGGGTCAGACGATAGAAATGCCACTTGCACGCTTAGAGTAGCAGATTGACGGTGACCAACTTTAAACAGAACTTGATTAATTTTCACACATATTTATTAAAATAATAAAAAGCATAGACATTACGTAACTTGATTCTGGATGCTGTTTACAATTGACAGTCTGAAGTTCCTTTGGTCTTGGTACGTTAATCTTACTCTCACAATTCTGATACTTGACAAAGTGTCTATTCATTTATCTTCATGACTATGTACAGGAATATGGTAATCTTATTAGGCGCAGACTGAAACTTGACTATAGACTATAGACTGGTACAGACTAATGCAGACTCACTGATCGGAGGTCTGTACACTAGTTATAATACCTCACACGCTTAGGTATCACTGCGCGATTGTGATCCGTGAGGAGAAAAGGTTCTACGTTAGCAGCAATCTCATCGGGTGCGTTACATATTACTACACGGATCGGCGGAAGCAGAATTTGGTCCGTCTCTAAGGCAGGGCCATCTCGTAGTGCGGAGACGGACGAGCGCAGCGCCTGCGCTGTTGTGCTTAGCGGGGCGCGCTCTAGTGGGAAAGTTTTGTACGCGGAACTATGTACACAACAATTGGTCAGCGCCAAGACATATCACGCAAATAACGTGAAACAAGCCTCTAGTATTGAAAATGGCCTCAACTGATCCAGGAGTGGAGTCCATAAATTTCTTCAGGTACCCCATAACTAGCTGAGTCACTCATTGGTGATCAAATCCTGTAGAAGAACCAAACACCTAGAATGTAGACTGCTGCGTTCCACCTGCTTTTCCGAATAGTTGCGGGTATAAAGATAGCGTGATGTGGAGTCCCAGTGAAGTGCAGTAGGGTGCCTCAGTGTTCGTCAAACCAGAAGTGTATGCGCACAGCGTTGGGCTCACAGCGGCAGTCAGCCTGCAAGATGAGAGTGTTCACAGCATGCCCGTGATGAAGACGTAGAAGAAGGGGAACACTTGGTCACCAGGAATGATGAAATAATCGTCCTGTTTCATGTTTACAGTATTCGGAATGGGTGGGCTCAAATCACATGCAGAACAACACAGAACCACCGCCAGCCATAACTGCACCCTATACACCTTGCTCTCGGCGCCTTGTATCATTTAAAAAGAGGCAAAACTGCGGCTCGTTGGATCGTTATACACTCTTTCTTTCAGCTTCCAACCGCTTTCTATGTTGTTTGGCTAATTGACGACGTGCAGTTTTATGTGCCACTCTGAACAATGGCCTTTTTTGTGAGACACCAGACACCAGTTGGCCTTTTAATTGATTGATTTACACGCTGAGGTAGAATTACGGTGACCGTAGTCCATTGTCGCGCGCACCGAAACTGAGTTTATCGCTTCACGCCATTCTGTAATCACTTTGGTCACGCTGACAGAGATCTCAGAGCTGCTCGGCTGTCTGAATGAATGTAGATGCCACCATCATTGTCTCATCTGCGCCGAATCTCCATTCCGCATACTATGATAGCGGATATTTCCGCCTGGAATATCATGGCCAGCTTCCATAGAGAGATTTCTCTCTCTCTAGTCTAGGCTGTATCCCTTATACCCTGGCCTCTACACATTCGTCTGACTATTGCATGCATTTCCCTTCGCTATCTTCTTTTGGAAACTGGATGAGATAGATTGGTTGTTGGTTGGTTTGGGGAGGGCGACCAGACAGCGTGGTCATCGGTCTCATCGGATTAGGGAAGGATGGGGAAGGAAGTCGGCCGTGCCCTTTCAGAGGAACCGTCCCGGGATTTGCCTGGAGTGATTTAGGGAAATCCAGTGTCCAACCACTGCACCACCTCGCTCGGTTGGATGAGATAGACCTGCAATCACTGACAGCGTAGGTTCCCCACTATGTGTTTCTGTCTAGCCCAGATTTACCTCCCACTCTATAAAAAGTTTACGTAGTACCAAAATTATGTACCCACAAACTGTTACCCAACTTAAACTCGTATTCTAACCTTTGACTAAACAGAACCTAATTTGAATTGAACAGTAACTGGTCTGAACACGATTTGTCTCTACAGTAAATGTGCAGCTGAAGTAAAACAATTACCTGGCCCTAATCATAATTTCCACTAACCCCGTGTCTTGACGACATTCTTGAAGATTTCTCGAAAGCACAACAGCGACCAGCAAGCAGCCAGTGGCTAAGATAGATTTCTATTTTTTGTAAATAAAATGTGGAAACAATATTCCAACTGTTGCATACTACAGGGTGCGACAACAATGTAATGAGACTGATGTGAAAAAAAAATGTTGCTTACTGTTTTAGCCAAGTTTAGTGTTGTCTCCTTCAAAGTAGTTCCCTTCTGATTGCACACACTTTTCCCAGCGCTTCTGCCATTGATGGTAACATTTCTGGAACTCATCTTCTGTAATATCCTCCAAGACCCTCGTCACAGCTTTTTGGACATCTTGTGTTGCCTGAAAATGGTGTCCCCTGGTCGCCGTTTCGACTCTTGGAAATAGAAAAAAGTCGCACGGAACGATATCTGGTGAAAAAGGTGGCTGTCATAGTACTGAAATTTGTTTTGAGATTAAAAATTGCTGTACTGTCAGAGCAGTATGGGATGGCGCATTATCGTGATGCAGAATCCAATTATCAGCAATGTTGGCACACCAGACACGAAGAACTCTTTTACGAAGTTTTTCTAAAATTTCTTTGTAGTAATACTGGTTAACTGTTTGTCCAGGAGGCACCCACTCTTTACGAAAAATTCCCTTGGAATCAAAGAAGCACACAAGCATGCATTTCACTTTTGACTTTGACATGCGAGCTTTTTTGGTCTGAGTGATCCCTTTGAGCATCATTGCGAACTTTGGTGTTTTGTCTCTGGATCGTACTGAAAAACCAACTTTCATCACCAGTGACAACACAGCTCAACAATTCTGGATTGACTTCCGTTTGCTCTAACAGATCGGCTGCCACATTTTTCCGTGTTTCTCGCTGTTGTAGTGTGAGATTTTTGGAGACCATTTTTGCACAAATCTTTCTCATACCAAGATCTTCAGTTATTATTAGACGAACTGTTTCTCGATTGATGTTCAGTTCTTCTGCAATCATTTCCACGGATAATCTTCGATCAGATCATACGAGTTCACGCACCCTGGCCAAGTTGACATCCGTCCGTGATGTTGATGGTCGTCCACTGCTGTCTTCATCTTGAACATACGTTCTGCCTTCACTAAACATTTTATGCTAATGAAAAACTTGAACTCTTGACATAACCTCCTCTCCAAAAACCTTCTGAAGCTTACCGTAAGTCGGCGTCGCGTTTTCACCCAATTTAATGCAAAAAGAAATGGCACACCGTTGCGCAATATTATGCAGTTCCATTTCCGTGACGAAAGACACGAACACGTGTTAACGTATTACAGCACAACTCACGACTGAGCAGTTGCATCGATGTGCCGCTTGGACTAGAAGCAGCTTATAGACCAAGGTCAAAGATATTGTGCCTACGCAAGCCTGCAGAGTTGCACACCTTGCAAAGAAAATCAGTCTCATTACTTTACTGTCACTCCTCGTATATGATGCATTGTGGTAATGCATAACGGTAAACATTCTTTAAACAGTAGGATAGGAGAGTAACTATCACTATCAAATGGTATTCCTAGATAAAGATTTTAGAATGTAGTCAAAAAGACTGAGTAAAACTTCGCCCTATCTACACACACACACACACACACACACACACACACACACACACACGACGTTAGTATGACTATACTAGGCTTAACGAAGTGAACAAGGATTTAAAAAGGGTATAAGGTTAACATACAATTTGTATAAAAACGCCAGGAAGCCATCTGGCCCAAACGGTATCCCCTTAAGATTTTATGTTGACTATGCTACAAATATAGCACCATTCTTTTCCATCATCTATCAGAGATCATTAGAACAGCGGAAAGTTCCACGGACTGGAAGAACGCGAAGGTCACAGCAGTCTTAAACAAAGGTAGAAAATCAGATACACATAATTGCCGGCTAATTTCACTGACATCGATTTGTTGTAGAATCATGGAACATATTTTGTATGCAGACATAATGACTTTCCTAGACTCTGAGAAGTTCATCTGCAGAAACCAGCACGGTTTTAGGAAACAGCGGTCATGCGAGACGCAGCTGTCCCTCTTTGTGCATGATATACAACAGGCTCTAGATACCGGCTCGCAGGTTGATGCCATATTTCTCGACTTTCGAAAGGCGTTCGACTCAGTTTCGCACTGTCGCTTGCTCCAAAAAGTGCATGCTTATGGTCTATCCGATGAAATATGCGGTTGGATAGAAGGTTTTCTAATGGAGAGCAGTATGTCGTCCTGAATGGGGAGACTTCAACAGAAACAAGCGTAACTTCAGGTGTGCACCATGGCAGCGTAATTACGATTTACATAAACGATCTGGTTGATGGTATTGACAGCAGCATTAGATTGTTTGCTGATGATGCTGTAGTCTACAGGAAAGTAGTATTACACGAATGTTTTGAACAACTCAATGAGGATTGCAGAAAATAAATGCGTGGTGTAAAAAATACGGGTCAAATGGCTCTGAGCACTATGGGACTTAACTTCTGAGGTCATCAGTCCCCTGGAACTTAAAACTACTTAAACCTAACTAACCCAAGGACATCACACACATCCATGCCCGAGGCAGGATTCGAACCTGCGGCCGGAGTGGTCGCGCCGTTCCAGACTGTAGCGCCTAGAACCGCTCGGCCACACCGGTCGGCTGCGTGGTGTAATGACTGGCAGTTATCTCTCAATATTAGTAAGTGTAACGTACTGCGTATAACAAAGTGAAAAATCCCCATTGATGTACGAGTACAAAATAAATGCCCAGTCTTTGGAAGACGTAACATCCGTCAAGTATCTGGATATGACCATTCGAAATGATCTCAAGTGGAACGATCAGATTACACAAGTAACCGGTAAGGTGAACTCTAGATTGCGGTTTATTAGTAGAATCCTGAAGCGATGCCGTCCTCCAACAAAGGAAATTGCCTACAGTACTTTCGTTCGTCCAGTCTTAGAGTATTGTTCGTCTGTATGGGATCCTTACCAGTTGGGTCTGATTCAAGAGATTGAGAAGGTCGAAAGAAGAGCGACAAAATACGTGACTGGTGCATTTAGCCATCGCGAGAGCGTAAAAAATCTCATAGAAAGTTTGAAGTGGGACACACTTGCTGATAGACGACGCGCTAAACGGAAGGTGTTGCTCACTAAATTCCAAAATCCGATCTTCGCCGAGGATGTAGAGCATATATCATTACCACCAACTTTGAAATCGCACAATGATCACCATTCAATGATAAGGGAAATTAGATCTCTTACTGAGGCGTTCAGACAGTCGTTTTTCCCTTGCGCGATCCGCTAGTGGAACAGAGGGGTGGAGGGGGGGGGGGGAGAATTATGACTTTGGTACGAATAGTGCCCTCCGCCACACACCGCTAGGTGGCTATCGGAGAACACATTTAGATGTAGAACCGCTTATTTAGTTGATATGTTAATGTATGACTCAGAGAAATTGGATGTTCTTTTTCTCAGCCCTGAGCAAGTGAACAAATTTAACTAGCTTACGATAATCATTCCGACAAACTAGCTGCACAGTGCTGCAGTCTTAGCTCAAACTTCTGTTACAAAAAATAACGTTATTCAAAATTTATATTCTTTTCGCCTTTCAGTATATTCATCACATTCATCCTTTCTGTCTTTTACAATAAATCCTTCTTTATCTAACAGATACAATCACAAGTCAACACATCACAATTGAATAAGTCCATCACCTACCACACCTCAACTAAGAATGTATCAGACTACACAGAGGCAAAGACTAGGTCACCAGAAGACCAAAAATTGTGTAACAGTAACATAACTTTCTCTCTCTTTCTCTCTCTCTTTCTCTCTGACTCTCCCTCCCTCTCTCTCTCTCTCTCTCTCTCTCTCTCTCTCTCTCTCTCTCTCTCTCTCTCTCTGTGATGTGCACATCGATAACTTACAAAAGCCAAAATGGCGTGCCCACATTACAATAGCCGTGACACCTGTCGCGTTAAAAACCGATTGTTATTGACTAGGCATGCCGCTTGTGTACATATCCCGTCGGTAAGGATCGATCTACGACCACTGTTTTCTAGCCATGTTACATGGTTGCAGGTGGTACACCATTCCTTGTAGACAGCGGAGGAGGGTCACATGACAGCCTGACATTACTATCATGCCATTTAAAGCGCTCCAAAGCCATCCATGATCTGTTTTAAGCTGTTGGATAATAAACGGTTAACATTAGTAAAACGGACAAACTGCTGGGACGGATCCCTCACTGGAAATGGACGAAAAAATGTCCTCTGAACATGTGTACGTAAGTCTATCGTTGCCACGGTAGATGGCGCTGACGAATGGCAGCTCTTCTGACACACGTGCCATGTGTACCTTGCACGTTGCAGGCTGTGTGATTGATGCAGCGTACTGTAAACGACAAATGGCCTGGTATTCATGTCGGGAACAAGCCAAGATAGTGTTTGTGTACGGCCGAGGAGATGGAAACGATCGAGAGGCAGCACGCCTATGTCAAAACAAGTACCCTTGCAGAAGCCAACCACATCTCGCAACTTTTCGAGCCCTTTTTGGTCGTTTGTGTGATCATGGGTCCTTTCAGACAGACGAACGTGCAGGTAGGCGGAGGGCTGTGCTTACACGAGATGTGGAGGACCAGGTTCTACAGGACACTGAGATGAATCCTAGCACAAGCTCCAGATCTGGTGTACGTACAGTCCACGGCCTCACTGCATGTTCTTCTGTCTGAAAGGACCCATAATCACGCAAACGCCCAAAAAGTGCTTGAAATGTTGCGAGATGTGGTTGGCGTGTGTGACGGCATTTGTTTTGATATAGGCGTGCTTCCTCTACACCGTTTCCGTCTACTTGCCCGTACACAAACTCCGTCTCTGCTTGATCCCGACAGAAGTACCCGACCATTCTGGTGCTTACAGTACGCTGCGTCAATCTCACAGCCTGCAACACACAAGGAACACGTGGCACTTGGTCAGAAGAGCTGGCATTCGTCAACGCCATCTACCGTGCCAACGATGCATTTCAAGACAGATGTTCATGGGACCTTTTTGCCCCGTTTCCAGTCAGGAATCCGTCTCTGCAGTTTGTCCGTTTTTTTTAATGTTCACCCTGTATTTTGTGTGGTGAACTTCACTCACGAACTCTGGTACAGTTCGTGTGAAGATCACGAGTCCCAGTCCTGACGTCATGGGCATGTACCAAGAATGATTAATATGTATGTTAAATACAGCTGTTTGGTCATAAAAGTAAATAGGAAAGGGAAAGAATAAGTTTACGCAGCTAAACGTTGTGATACCGTATCGTGACAACAAGTTTCCGTGTCATACGAAGCCGTCACATGGGAATGGAGCTAGTTAGAGGCACCCATATGTACCTTTCAGTAATTCGAGAAAATTTCGGCACAAGAATTTCTTAATATTTAAACAAGTATACATTCTCTGGAGGAAAATCACGATTACCGGATGGATAGTCAAACTTAGCCTAGCGCAACCCGTTTGGAATCATATACAATACATTTAGTAATTTAGTTCACCACCATAAACAAATTGAAAAAAAAACTGAAAAAACAAACAGTCAAATATATTGTAAAACTATTTGTCGAAAAGTAGGAGATTATATAGTTTAGAGAAACATTTGACCCACCTTCGAATATTGCTGGAAATCGTATATAATGGTGAAATACTCATATATCAGCGACGTAAAGACGACTGAGTGTAATTCTACCAGACAAATATCCTCCATAAAATTGTAAGTTTAACATTGAAGTGCATCAAATGTTTCTCTAATATGGTTTATTTCTTGCTCTTAGACAAATGCTGTCACAAAACATTTGATCGTATTTTTAAATTTTTGCTCTGAGAGTATGAAATATATTTAAATGTCCATCGGTATTCACTTATTAAGAAGAGTATATAGATGAAGATAATGCAGGGAACTTTTACGCTGAGATTTTTTGACAGTTCATTTACATAGCTAGCAGCAGCTGTTTGTGAAATATTTCAATTTTCACTCAATTCACTAATTAACATTCCCTAAATTACCTTGAATATTATCAGGTAATTTTTTTCAAAACTGGACCTCACTTTGGTCAATTTGATACCCCATTTGTCCATTTCCCACTCTTCGTTTGGCTATGACAATACTGATTTCAACCTATTTTGTATTTTTCCCTCAAATCACTAATTAAGTTTTCTTAACCATCCTGATTAGTTTCAAGCAAAAGGACATCTCAAGCTGGTCAATTTCATACCTTATTTGTCCGTTTCAAGCTCTTAGTTTGGCTTTGAAAATTCGGGCGAGACTCCAGTGTGTATTTTCTAGTGAGTGTTGTTTTCGCTCCGCTCGCTCATCTGACCAAAAATACCCCACGAAATTGATTAATCTTCCAACCGTCGCATGTTAGGTATTAATTCTCGTAACTCCTTTAGCTTTCTATTCTCATCAGTCATCGCCCTCATTCAGCACGTCGTAAAGATTTGTAAAATGATCTTGGCGTTCCTCAGTTATTGGCCCGGCTTTTCTCTAAGACCCACCAAACACACAATGGAGGGGTGAACGCTGCGGTATAATCCAAAGAACCTGTAGCGGGAAACACGTGCCTTTTGGTAATTCTGAATCTTGAGACGCATTTCGTTGCCAGACATAGCTAATTAACAGCACTGCGAAGTATTTACGACACTCTTGAGCACGAAGGTGTCATTTACTGAGCCATTTTACAGCTTAGCTAAAGCCGTAGTGCATACATTTCAAAGCACGCTACATGCAAAGTACGTCTGATAGCTGCCGTCCTTGGCATACGAATTGGGAAACATGAGTGGTTGCGTGATGAGAGCACAAATCATTGTTGCATTTCTATTACAGTAGCGGAAGTTGCATGTTGACTGCACAAGTCCATGTGACGAATATCAGTCGCCATAAAATGAAAGATAATATATGATGTAAAACGTAGTCTCTGCATTCCCACTCTTAAAAGGGTCTATTAATAAGTACTGTGAAGGAAAGCACAGCAACAAACAGTTTTGTACAGGACCGAAAACCTTATTCCTTATCTTCACTAAACTCGATGTATTTGATCCAGTTTGTTATTTTATTCCCTCAAACAGAATGTGACTTTACAGTACAGATACCATTTTCATTCTATGAAAATGTGTTATAAATAAATGTGATCAACATTACAGGTTCTTTTTTAAACTAATAACCGATTTCGTTCCAGTGCTGCACAACTTCAGATATCTCTTAGGCATCAATAAAAGGCATGCTAAATGGGACTACATGCAACTAAACTACTTAACACATGGTGTGCAGAACAAAACGTGGGATTTCAAGAGGAATGCAGAAATAGTCATTAAGAAGACATTAGAATGTGTCGTACTCTTTGCGTGGTACATTCATATGACGAGGTCGTATTGCCTAAAACAAAAAGCTACATAGTTGGAATTACAAATTGTTTTCTTAGCTAAAGTCACAATAGAAGAGACTCTTTAAAATCAAATATCGAACATAGATAGTATTTATGTCCTTTTTCCTAAGTGTGCAGGGATCAGGACTGAAATACAGACTGTGTGTAATATGTGGCTTGGCCAATAACCGCAAGTGACCAGTTAAAAGTTCGGGTGAAGTAGCCAACCGTTTTCTATACCTTTTCTTTGTTTCTTCGTTGAGTGTCATTGAAGCGTCTTATATAATACCCTCGGGACCAAATTATTGGGCTGAAACCTTTCGTTTCAAAAACAGTCAACACAGTTTTCAGTTTGGTTCTCTCGACGTATTTTTTCGCCGTGTTTTGGGTCTGTTATGTAACTGTTTTGTAATGTCCCATGGACATTTAGAGTCTGTAGAGGCTTCTTTTTCTCTTGGCAGCGAACATAATTAACAGAGCTTGATGTTTATTTCATATCCACGCCTGTAAAATTTCCGTACGCTTGTAACATAATTAAGGAAAAGCCACCCAATGAAACAACTGAAACTTTCAACACGATGACAGCAGGACATCTGATGGAAGACGGAGTGTCTCAGAGACACAGTTGGACGATGACGTCACTCCACTGAATCAGCATCTCGACCAGCTGACGGGCGGCTTATGAAGTAAATGTCAATCTTTCTTTGCTGTAGTATTTTCAGGCAAGATGTTTTGATTATAGTGGTGATACCTTGTACATCTTGTACAGCCAAACACTAACAGAGAACAATGTGTGAAATACATTAACGTTTCGCACAGGTAACGTTGTCTTAAAAATATCAGATTTCTCCATGCGGGTGTTTATTTGTGTATCAATAATTTGTAGATAAATATAATTACATACCTCTTTCAAAGGTAAATGCGTGAATTCTCAAATAAGAATTCGCATGTCTTTCTTTCTTTTTTATGTCTTGACAAGAATTTCATTCTTGTGTAATCATCGGTAGTGGTAACATTTTTCCTACACGTGAAGTTCAAAGTAATGTTTTGAGTGCTGCCTTGGAAAGGAAGAATTTGTAAACAAGCGGGGTGCAGCTATTCAGGAAACATTTTTCGCTTGGCTGTTTTTACACAAAGGCCTTTGTATAGGAAAAAAATTGAAACTGAGATGATGCAGCTCCATAGCTACATAGATAGCTATATTACATAACTCGCTTACACAAATAATACACACATATGCACATAACGTTTAATACGACTTCCAGAAAGGAACGAAGTTTTCTTTCCACTTCAGTATGTTTTCATACGGGCACCGTTAGTTGATCAACAGCCTACATTTTTATTTTACGAGGTGACTACAAGAAGTTAGTTACACATGTCTTCCCATGTTAAGACTGCTGCACAACAAGAGTGGCACATTATCATAAGAGGGCAGATGTTCCGAGTTTCCTGCAGACACAGCTTTGCTGGGATACGGATAGCAAATGCATCACGATGCATGACTGAAGCGGCGCGACAGCTGGAAACATACTCCAAAGCTGAAGTAGTCAGGACAGTACGATTCTTGTGGGCGAAACCTCCAAATTGCACACAGATTTACCGCGAATTCCTGACCATGTATGGACCAAATGCAATGCCGCATTCAGCCGTAATGACATGGTGCCGACAAATTGACCAAGGTCGCACGGACGTGGGCGATGCTGATCGGATAGGAGACCATCAACACTGCCCACGGAAGACATAAAGCCGAGGAACTGATTCGCAGAACTCGCAGATTTTACAACGTTGAGGAACAAATACTGTATTCGAACATTATGAAGTACCTCGAAGAAAACGATTTATTGACACATAGTCAGCACGGTTTCAGAAAATATCGTTCTTGTGAAACACAACTAGCTCTTTATACTCATGAAGTAATAAGTGCTATCGACAGGGGATGTCAAATTGATTCCATGTTTTTAGATTTCCAGAAGGCTTTCGACACCGTTCCTCACAAGGGTCTTCTAACCAAACTGCGTGCGTACAGAGTATCGTCTCAGTTGTGCTGTCAGAAAGGTCACAGTTCGTAGTAATAGACGGAAAGTCATCGAGTAAAACAGAAGTAATATCAGGCGTTCCCCAAGGAAGGGTTATAGGCGCTCTATTGTTCCTGATCTATATTAACGACATAGGAGACAATACGAGTAGCCGTCTTAGATTGTTTGCAGATGATGCTGTCACTTACCGTCTTGTAAAGTCATCAGATGATCAAAACGACTTGCAAAATGATTTACATAAGATATCTGTATGGTGCGAAAAGTGGTAATTGACTGTGAATAAGGAAAAGTGTCAAGCTATTCACATGATTACTAAAAGAAATCAGCTAAATTTCGATTACGCGATAAGTCACACAACTCTGAAGGCTGTAAACTCAACTAAATACTTAGGGATTACAATTCCAAATAACCTAAACTGGAACGATCGCATGGATAACATTGTGGGTAGAGCAAACCAAAGATTGCGATGCATTGGCAGAACACTTAAAAGGTGCAACAGATCTACTAAAGAGACTGCTTACACGACGCTTGTCCGCCCTGTTCTGGAGTATTGCTGTGCGGTGTGGGATCCGCATCATGTGGGACTGACAGATGACATTAATAAAGTACAAAGAAGGGCAGCTCGTTCTGTATTATCGCCAAATAGGGAAGATAGTATCACAGACATGATACGTGAATTGGAGTGGCAATCATTAAAAGAAAGGCGTTTTTCTTCTCATGAAATTTCAATCACCGGTTTTCTTCTCCGATTGCGAAAATATTCTGTTGGCACCCACCTACATAGGGAGAAATGATCATCACGATAAAAATTTAAGTGCTCGTTTTTCCCGCATACCGTTCGGGAGTGGAACGGCAGAGAGGTGGTTCTTTGAACCCTCTGCCAGGCACTTTATTGTAAATATCGGAGTAATCACATAGATGTAGATGTAGATGTAGGAAATTTGAATGGCTCTGTGACTAAGGAACGGAATTACATCGTCCAGATATTGAACGACCGATAGAACGTTCTGACCACTGTCTACAGACTGGCTTACTACATTGAAAAATAGTGTGATGTGCCTGTGCCTCGTTCAAGTGCAGTTTAGCATTCAATAAAAGTTTCTTGGCCTGCCATAACAAAACAATGTATAACTTGTATTTTGTAGCCTCCTCGTACATTTCATTTTCCGATTCAGATTATAATGATCCTCCGTATTTCTCTCAAGTGGCAGCATTGTACCTCTTTTCCTTTAGGTCAGTCCAAGCCACGGCGTGCCAAACTTCGTGTGTGGACGGTGTGTGTGTGTGTGTGTGTGCTGCTTGCAGGCCAAGGCCGGGCCTGTCTCAGCTTTGCTCGTTTCTTCTCGGACGTACCCGGAACAGGGTGACATTTCACTGAGTAAACGGAAGTTGGTTGGAGGAGGGAGAAATGAAGGGAAAGCTAAAGGATTAAAGATGTCAGCTGCATCAGAACATTATACGGAATCAGCGGCGAGGAGTTAGAATGTGTAGTGGACCGGGATTCGATTCCTGGAGCTCCTTGCGTACCAGGCAGGTGCGTTAACCACCGCACCGTATGGGACACGGTGTTATCGCATCTGCGCGGACTATCTCGGCACACTTTACGGCCGGACCACAATCCCACTGAACGCCACCAACACGCAGTCCCTGTCATTTCCTCCATGCTTGCTGCCCTGAGATTCCCACATGAGGTCGGACGTAATTGCGCATTTGCACTGAAGAAGGTGGGTGCATTGTCCACCTAGGAGAATCAGTTATGTGAATGTGTTGTGTCTGTTCTTTCAGACATGTCCGAAAGAGCAGAGACCACGCATTCACATAATTTCATTGAGTACTGCGGTGCGGCATTTTTCGGTCGGTACGATTCTCTTGAGTTCGGCAGAATCGTAGCATCGGCGCTGTTTACCCTTCACTGTTTGTTCGCGTTATGAAGGACGTTCACAGGTGTGGTGGTTGCTTGCACAGAAAGAGGCAGTATAGCGATCTGTCGTCACAAGCCTATAACAATGAACTGAAAGGACAGAAGAAAGGGATAAGAATTCTCAGTATACATTAGGCTGACACATAAGCGATCGGTACAGCAGATTGGCTAAGAAACGACATTAGAACATCAATCAGAAAGAACTTAAGGATCTAGTTGACAATGAAAGAGCAAAAAATTACACTGATCGACAGGCGGGATTCATTGGTCTGTACATCAAGAAGCAGTTTGTGCTAAATTTACTGGCCTGGAGCAAGTGAAGAACTGTTGCTATGAACTGTAACATTGCTGAAGTCGGACGCATTATTTCACTGATGCAACAGTTTTCGATGGGACTGTGCGAAGCGTATCGAGACTTTATATACTGCTCAAAGTATGTTGGTTAAGTGAACGGACATTCCTGGAATGATTTTTCGGTTTAAAACTCGCTATTCTTGAATTTATTAAGGAAAAAGTAGTGCAGGAACGAAATTATAACATACGGAATGGATTGCAGACCTCGCATTTTAAGTAGACCTGACTGTTCACTGTCCACAGTAAGACATTGCAGGGTGAGAAATAACTCCTTTCTGATTGGAAGAGGATTCATACGCAATAGCAAAATCACTTTGAAGGAAGGACACATTCTGATGAACACAGTCCAATTTCGTAAGATCACTGGCGTTAAAGAAAGCATTAGGTTTGAAGAATTCATTGTGGCCTTGAATGAGATAGGATAGTTTTCTAAACGCTTTGAAGACTGTGAGTTTTACATCTGTTTCTGAGACCATTTGCCATTTCAGTTGGGAGCAGCCCTGGCTGACCTGCAAGTTCATTCTCATTTTAAAGACAAATCCCTTTAAAGTTAAAAATGTCCAGGACGTCTCCATAGTGTTCCTCAGGTAGAGTTTCACGTCACCACAATGAGGTTGCAAAACTGCTACAATATTTCGATTGACATATTTATATGACAGGCTTTTTCGATTGTGAAACTAAATAAGTCATTATTACATGGCAACCTGAGTGCGAATATCTGTAACATTGTCTGCATGCCGACATTTTGTACCAGATAAAAATTATATAATGTTTTCAGCGCACCAAAGTAATTAAATAATACTGAAAATTTCCAGAATGAGATTTTTCACTCTGCAGCGGAGCGTGCGCTGATATGAAACTTCCTGGCAGATTAAAACTGTGTACCGGACCGAGACTCCAACTCGGTACGTTTGCCTTTCACTGGCAAGTGCTCTACCAATTTTTTTTTCTGTCTTGTTCTTTGAATTTTTTCGGGGCGGGCGTCCGATGACACCCATTTAGGTTCTTCGTTGATCCATTCACTCAGTTTTTTTGTTACAATGTGTAGCAAACCCTCTGACCGAACACACTGAGCTATCGTGCCGGCATGAAGTGAGCTATCCAAGCACGACTCACGATTCCTCCTCACAGCTTGAATTTTGAAGATAGGAGACGAGGTACTCGCAGAACTGAAGCTGCGAGGACGCATCGTGAGTTGTGCTTGGATATCTCCGCTGGAACAGCACTTCCTCCCGAAAGGGAAACGTCTCGAGTTCGAGTCTCGGTCCAGCACACAGTTTTAATCTGCCAAGAAGTTTCATGTTGAAAATTTGTTTCTGATCTGTGTTGTTGAGAAATGTTAAATATGAGACCAATTCATGTGGAGTGCAACTACACTGTCATTTAAATATGAAGCAATCGCAGTGCCCCCCCCTCCCCCCCCCCCCCACTGCGTGACGTGGCAGTGGGAGAATACGCCAGCCAAGCTGAGCGCTATGGCACTCGTGCCAGCGCGCGGCTCACAACGCAATACGTGGCCATCCCTGCTTTAGGTGCTTACAATAAATAATAAAATATTGGAACAGTATGTGACTGCTCTTTTCTTCCGACACTAAACGTATTAGAGTTAACTAAGTTGAAAACATGCTGAAAAGGATGCAAAACGGTTTTGCCGTTCTGGTCATCACAGTAACCTACATGTTCAGAATTTTGTCACTACGAAATCATTCTTTTATGACCCTTCATGGCCTTAAATACCAGTATTTAGTGAAGTAGTTGCATTTTTGCTGGCTCCTCGCTGGTCATCATTTAATCTACCGGGTGATCAAAAAGTCTGTATAAATTTGAAAACTGAATAAATCACGGAATAATGTAGATAGAGAGGTACAAATTGACACACATGCTTGGAACGACATGGGGTTTTATTAGAACCAAAATAATACGAAAGTTCAAAAAATGTCCGACAGATGACGCTTCATCTGATCAGAATAGCAATAATTAGCATAACAAAGTACGACAACGCAAAGATGATGTTCTTTACAGTAAATGCTCAATATATCCACATCATTCCTCAACAAGAGCTGTAGTCGAGGAATAATGATGTGAACAGCACTGTAAAGCATGTCCGGAGTTATGGTGAGGCACTGGCGTCGGATGTTGACTTTCAGCATCCCTAGAGATGTCGGTCGATCACGATACACTTGCGACTTCAGGTAACCCCAAAGCCAATAATCGCAAGGACTGAGGTCTGGGGACCTGGGAGGCCAAGCATGACGAAAGTGGCGGCTGAGCACACGATCATCACCAAACGACGCGCGCAAGAGATCTTTCACGCGTCTAGCAGTATGGGGTGGAGCGCCATCCTGCATAAACATCGTACGTTCCAGCAGATTTTTATCAGCCAGGCGATTCTGTAACATATCGGCGTACCTCTCACCCGTCACGGTAGCAGTTACAAAACCAGAATCACGCATTTCCTCGAAGAAAAAAGGCCCAATAACGGTAGATGTGGTTGTTCCAACCCATACCGAGACTTTCTCGTCGTGCAATGGTGTTTCCACGACAGTTCTAGGATTTTCGGTAGCCCAAATTCTGCAGTTGTGGGCCTTGACAGACCCTCGGAGCGTGAAATGAGCTTCGCCGGTTCACAACACGTTACTCAACCAATCGTCATCTTCCGCCATCTTTTGAAACACCCACACCGCAAATGCCCTCCGTTTCACTAAATCGCCAGGTAACAGTTCATGAAGGCGATGGATTTTCTACGGATGGCATCGGAGGGTACGCCTTAGTGTATGGAATGCCGGTGCGACGTGCGACTACACGAGCGCTCACTTTCCCGTGCATAGACGAACCCGCTGCAGTTTCCATTTCTTGCTCTACTGTCTCAGCAGCATTACGCCTCGTGCTCTGTCGGCCACTACGGGGTCTATCGTCTAAACGACGCGTGGCTTCGAACTTCGAAATCATTCTCGCCGCAGCTGCATTTGTCAACGGACCTTTACCCATTCGAATCCACTTCCTGTGGCGATAGGATCGTAACGCTGAACTAGCACATTCCCCATTCTGATAATACAGCTTCACTAAAAGCGCCTTTTCAGGTAACGTCAACATGCTGCGACTGCTGGCGCATCTGATTCTCTCTCTCATTATAGCCCCTTTTATAGACTGTCACTCGCAGTCACTGACGTTTTTCTCTCCAGCGCCATCTGTCGGACATTTTGTGAACTTTGTTTTTATTTTTGGTTCTAATAAAACCAAATTTCATTCCAAGCATGTGTGTCAATTTTTACATATCTATCTACATTATTCCGTGGTTTATTAAGTTTTCAAATTTATACTGACTTTTTGATCACCTGGTGCTTCTGTCAGGTAAATGTCCAGTTATTCATCTACATTTTCAACGACACTGTGAAATAAACTCGTTATGTAGCACCGCTCGGAGTGCATGGTCTTGTTGTAAGACTACGAGTTTATCAAGTATTTTATGTGGGCCGATGAATGCAGTCGTTTGTATACTTTCCACATATCAAGAAGTGACCTGCCTTGTCTCTCGACCTCCCAATGTGACATGCGTCTACAGGCGAATGTCCGCCAATGGATGAAGATGAGTACCGACATCTCAGCTCACTGTTCAACAGAAGACTCGACAGAATCTGCAAACCAGTATACTGGTTCACTTTCACGGTAAAGTGAATATGTGGGCCGAAGATATGATAGGTACGAAAAACTCCCCACAACATCACGGAACTATCAAATGGCTCTGAGCACTATGGGACTTAACTTCTAAGGTCATCAGTCCCAACAACTTAGAACTTCTTAAACCTAGCTAACGTAAGGACATCACACACATCCATGCCCGAGGCAGGTTTCCAACCTGCGACCGTAGCGGTCGCGCGGTTCCAGACTGTAGCGCCTAGAACCGCTCTACCATCCTGGCCGGCACGGAACTATCTCTGACTTGAATTGCACCCTCCACACCGAGCGAGGTGGCGCAGTGGTTAGACACTGGACTCGCATTCGGGAGGACGACGGTTCAATCCCGCGTCCGGCCATCCTGATTTAGGTTTTCCGTGATTTCCCTAAATCGCTCCAGGCGAATGCCGGGATTGTTCCTTTGAAAGAGCACGGCCGACTTCCTTCCCTAATCCAATGAGACCGATGACCTCGCTGTCTGGTCTCCTTCCCCAAAGAACCCAACCCAACCCACCCTCCACACATCACAGGTTAATCGTCTCATAGAGCTGTCGGCGCACTCGACGTCTTACATCGTTTGAAAACAGGCGAAACAGTGACTGCCGAACCACAGTTCAGTCTTCCAATCACAAAGAGACCACACTGCAATCGAATTTATGCAATTATATACATTGATGCACAAAAAATTGCAACACCAAGATGTTCTGCGACATGAACGGATGTTGGTAGGCGTGTTTCTGCACCTGAAAGATGATTTCTATTCAAATTTCGCGCGAGTCGCACAACAGTGGAGATAGTAGCGCTACTATGAGGATGCGAATCAGGTTTGCTTTAAACACACGCCGCAACAGTCGTCAGCGTTAGTTACCTTTGAGAATGAACGTGGTGAGCTGATGTTAATCAATAATGCCTTTAAGGCGACAGAGGAGCCATTGACAATACGAGTATCTCATTGAGTTTGAACGAGGTAATAGGGCTACGAGAAGCTGGATGTTCATATTACGATATTGCAGAAAGACTTGGCAGGAATGTAGCCACTGTACACGATTTCTGGCAGCGGTGGTCACTACCGAGAGGGAAGAAAACTGTGTTCGGCGCATGACTCTGGCGCATTGTACTGCACCTGCAGCAGCAATTTGAGCAGCAGTTGGCACCACAGTAACACAACGAACTGTTATAAATCGGTTTATTCGAGGACAGATCCGAGAGACACGCCGTGTAGCGTGCATACCGCTGAACCCAAACCACCGCCATTTGCGACGTCAGTGATGTCAAGCGAGAGCTCATTGCTGGGCAGGGTGGGGGTCTGTTATGTTTTGTGATGAAAGCTGGTTCTGCCTCGGTGCCAGTGATGGCTGTGTGTTGGTTAGGAGGAGGCCACTTGATCTGCAACCAACCTGTCTGCGTGGGAGACACACTGGATCTGCACTCAGATTTATGATCTGGGCTGCGATTTCGTTTGGCAGTAGAAGCACTCTCGTGGTTATCCCACGCACCTTCAGAGCATATTTGTACGTTGACCTGGTGATTCGACCTGTTGTGCTGCCATTCATGAACGGTTTCCGGGGGGTGTTTTCCAACCGATTAACGCTTGCCCGCATATTCCTGTTGTATCCTAACATGCTCTACAGAGTGTCGGCGTGTTGTTTTGGCCTGCTCGATCATCATATCCGTTCCAAACGAGCTCATATGGAACGTCATCGGACGACAACTTCAGTATCATCCACAATCAGCATTAACCCTCCCTGTGTTGACCTACCAAATGCAACAGACATGGAACTCCATCCCACAAACTGACACCCGGCACCAGTACAACACAATGCATTCACGTCTGAATGCTTGTACTCAACGTTCTGGCGATTGCACTGGTTATTCATGTACCAGAATTTCACATTTGCAATCGTTTATCTCACGCTTACATTTACCTTTGGTCTTGCAATGTTTATCTCTTGAATACGGCATCCAAACAAATGTATTCCCAAAATTTCATTAACCTGTGATAATTACTTTTTGGCGTTATGATTTTTTTCCGACAGTGTGTATTTATGGTGCGTAAAGCTCAGAACTCAAATATCAATCTCCAGTTACTTGACGGTGAAATTCTCAAAGATTCTGGAGAAAATCGACGCCTATATTTCCAGAGCGTCTTTAATAACCTATGAAAAGATCAACCTCTTCGCACAATGGCGAGCTGAAAAGTAATACCCCGACTTCTTAATGTGAGAACTCTTCAAGCTTTTTAAGTACAACAAACATTATTAAGATTATATCTCTTTATTCTTCAAGTCTACATACAAGCAGCCTCTGCCGCTAGAGGGCTCCGAATTCTAGCTTGTAACATGGCGGTGTGTAACGTAATGATGGCGGTGCGTAAGAAACAGTGTGTTGTAATCGAGTTTCTAAACACAGAACTGTCCGCCCAAACATGGAGCACCCTCTGCTTCAGCATGACAATGCCGCACCACAAACGAGCGCTGCGACATCTGCAACAATCCGACACCTTGGGTTCACTATCATCGATCATCCTCCATACAGTCCCAACTTGGCCCCATCCGGTTTTCATCTGTTTCCAAAACTTTAAGAACACTTACGCGTATTACACTATGATAGTGATGGTGCGGTGCAAGCAGAGCTGAGTTTGTGGCTAGTTAATAAAATCATACTATTTACAGTAAAAGTGTCAACAAATTGGTCACTCGTTGGAAGAAATGTGTTCGTCTCCAGGGTGACTACGTTGAGTTTATACGAGGGTCGTCCGCAAAGTAAGTTCCGTTTCTATTTCTATCCGAGGCAGCGCTACGATCGCAGTTCCGAGCATACGCGGCAGTTAATCTGACTCAAGGAGAAGATATGTACGTCATTTTCAGATCGCTGCTGTCGACTTGTGCTTTCTAGTGCTTTTTTATAATGTCAGCCGTAATTGAAAATGCCGCCGGGTGTGAAATCAGATCTGTGATTCGTTTTCTGTATGCAAAGATAATTAAACCAAAGGAAATTCATCGGCAAATCTGCAAGGTTTACGTACAAAATGCTATCAGTGATTCAAGAAGATGGGTGAGACTGTTCAATGAAGGATGTGCTGAAGTGCACTATGAAGAACGAAGTGGACGCCCGTCTGTGGTTACTGATGAACTGGTTCCCACAAGTGAATAGGAGATTAAGCACAATCGTAAGTTAGTGTCCTTGCTATAGAAGTTCCGCAAATCTCAGTATCACTATTTCATGAAATTGTTACTGAAAATCTGAAATTTCGAAAACTTTTCTCACGTTGGGTATCCAAAATTCTTATTGAACAACGCAATAAACAACGGATGGGCAGTGCACATTAGTTTTTGACTCGCTACAATGAAGAAGGCGATGGTTTTCTTTCTCGGATGGTCACGGGGAATGAAACTTGGGTATCGTACGGCACCCCTGAAACAAAACGGCAATCAATGAAATGGAAGCACACTTGATCCCCAGAGAAGGTTAAGCCTAAGCAAATCTTGACACCTCGAAAAGTCATGTGTACCGTTTTTTGGGACAGAAAAGGCATTTTGCTGATTGATTTCTTACCACGAGGCCAAACAATCAATGCACATGATAACTGCGAGACCATTAAGGAATTACGCCGCGTAATACACAACAAGCGCGGAGGATTACTGTCAAAAGGTGTTGTTTTTTTCCACGATAATGCCCGACCTCACACGCGGATGTGACCAAATAACTCTTACGGGAATTTCACTGGGCCCCTTTTGATCATCTTCCATACAGCGCTTGCTGCGTAGGGCTCTGGAGATCTAATCCCAGCCCATACAAATTTTTAAACAAAAGTGCATGTACTACGAGAATTTTCCTGACGCATTAAACACAAAAATATGAAAAAAATAAGTCGTGCTCCAGACTAGTAATCTCTGGATCACTGATTCGAATCTCGTTTCGGTCTTTATTTTTCCCGTTTCTTCTTACTTTCTGGACAACCCTCGTATAAAAACATGCATTTATGCAATCTTTCCCACACGTATAACGCATCAACCAACCGACATTACAAATTTCATTGAAAAATCATCATTCGTGAAATACATCAGGTATTATTACATACTGAGCTTCCTTTCACGCTTTCTTTTAGTATTCGCAACCTCTAATTCCCACTCCACTTCCTTTCCATAGCTCTTCCACAGATAAATAGCTCTCCATGGTGATCGAAAGTGCACAGTTCTGCAGTCAGCAACACATTGTGAGCTGCAAGATGAAAATACCGGGAAGAGCCAAGGAAAAAGCGGGCTAATAACACAGTCTGGGAAACATGTCTTGAACATAATACATTTTGAACCTTCGGCAGTGGTGTACATAATGAGATCTGATCCGATTGATGGGTTTCAGCACTAACTTACTATGGGAAAGAATACGAAATTATTCGATCCGGCTCAACAGCCGTAAAGAGCGTAACAGAAGTGGGGTTAAAACGCGACAAACTGTATTTTGACCTCAGCTGCATTTAATACGTTTTGAAATAATGCTTCTCCAATGTGCTTCAAACGCAGTTCTCTTAGCAATGATCGTTCCCAAATTGGTCGAGACTCCAGTCTAGTTTAAAACAGGCTGTGATGGGCAAGGTGTGAATCTTGCCTCCCGTCTCTGTCAGTTAGGATCTCTTTGCGGCCACTGTTCTTATGGCGAGTTACATGGCTGCTAGTGGTAGGCCTACACCATTCCTTGCAGACGCGTTGGCCACAATCCGCGTTGATTACATCAACACGACGGGTAACTTCATTCAAAATACGGCCATGGTCACGTCCAATAAACACCAAACACGATTGCCATTGTATCTAATCTCCTCTGCAACCACCCTCCCCCCCCCCTCCCGCCCTTCAAATGGTTCAAATGGCTCTGAGCATCACACACATCCATGCCCGAGGCAGGATTCGAACCTGCGACCGTAGCAGTCGCGCGGTTCCGGACTGCGCGCCTAGAACCGCGAGACCACCGCCCCCCCCCCCCCCCCCGCCCTTGCCCGAACCTTAGCAAGCGTTGCAGAGGCACATGTGCCCCTGGTACTAGTTCTACATCTGTAGCGTTCCAAAGCGCCAAGTATGTTCTTTTGACTAACATTTTGTCTTATGGGCATATTCAAAACCGTTATATGCTCCTGCTTTGTTAAGGATTCTGTTCTAGCCCCCCCCCCCTTCCTCCCCCGGAAACCTTAGATTCAACCGGTGTGCAAAAAAGCTAAGTTCTATGGTTTCTAATAGTTCCAAGGCGCCGGCCGGGGTGGCCGAGCCGTTCTAGGCGCTACAGCCTGGAACCGCGCGACCGCTACAGTCGCAGGTTCGAATCCCGCCTCGGGCATGGAGATGTCCTTATGTTACTTACGTTTAAGTAGTTCTAAGTTCTAGGGGACTGATGACCTCGGAATTTAAGTCCCATAGTGCTCAGAGCCATTTGAACCATTTGAGTTCCAAGGCCACGTACGCCATCATTTACACAAAACACGAGCTGCGTCCAGTATCACTTCAGCAAAAAAATTCTACAAGGAATATATAGCAGACGAAACGATGGCGTCGGCGTTAACTACACACTTGCTCAACTAAAAAGCAGCTTTAAGAGGATGAGGAGTTCATGAGGTGCAACGACTGTCCTTGGCATCAGAAGGTTATAATAAGCAATTATCGAGCGAGGAATGTTGGGGGACGACGAATTTTTAAGTGACCTGTGGAAAGCTTCACACAGAGACGACGAAAGTAATGGGATAGCGATATGCACATCTAGGTGGCTGTAGTATCGCGTATTCGGTGTATAAAAGGGCAGTGCGTTGGCAGAGCTGTCATTTGTACTCAGATGATTCATGTAGGAACGTTTCCAATGTGATTATGACTGCGCCATGGGAATTACGAGCCTTTGAACATGGGATGGTAGTTGGAGCTACATGCATGGGACATTCAATTGGGAAATCATTCAGGAATTCAATATTCCGAGATCCACAGTGTCAAACGTCCAAACGTTCGTTATCTGACGATGAGACATCTGTGCTTGCCAAGGGAGGAAATTTTGCTGTTAGTCCGCGTTTTGTGCCCACGGAAGAAATTATAGCCAATGTAGAAGCAGGAATTCGCAGTGTAGATTCTGTAACAGCTGAAGAAATCCGTATAGAAACAGTGAGAATATTAGCCAATGCAAAACCGCCGAAAAGTAATATAACTGTGGGTAAGAGAAGAGCTTTAAAACTCCTGAATGACGACGATAGTATTTTGGTTCTCCCAGCTGACAAAGGAAGCGCAACGGTGGTTATGGATGTGGCCGACTATTAGAGAAAAATTACGGATCTACTGGATCCGCAAGCATATAGGAAGCTGAATAAGGACCCCACTAACAACGTTCTCAGAACTGTGTCGCGGTTAATAAAAAAGTCCTCCATTGAAGAGAGTGTACAGAAAGGTCTCTGCAGTTCGGTTGCGCTACCACCGAGGCTTTATGGATTGCCCAAAATTCATAAAGAAAATGTTCCGTTAAGACCGATACTAAGTGCCATTGGTTCACCCACCTACTCGTTAGCCAAGTTTTTGACTACGCTGTTAAAACCACATGTGGGCCGTTCGGACTCGTATATAAAGAATTCGACACATTTCATCAGCAGATTGAATGGCATAGTGGTCCAGCCGGAGGACATATTGGTCAGCTTCGATGTGGTATCGCTGTTTACCATGGTTCCACTTAATGATGTATTGAACAGCTGGATCGAATTTTTCCTGCTGATATTTTAGAGCTGTTTAAGTGTTGTTTGACGACCACATACTTCAAGTGGAATGAACAGTTTTATGAGCAAACGGATGGCGTGGCTATGGGAAGCCACCTAAGTCCCATAATTGCAAACTTCTTTATGGAGAAATTCGAAGAACAGGCCTTAGGTACTGCCAGAAAGAAACCAAATGTATGGTTGCGATACGTGGATGACACGTTTGTGTTGTGGAGACATGGTAGGGAGGAACTAAGCCGGTTCCACGAACATCTGAACAGTATAAACTCGAGAATTCAGTTTACTATGGAGGAGGAGCCAGACGGCAAACTACAATTCCTCGATGTGCTTGTGTTTAGAAACGAAAATGGTAGTTTGGACCACTCAGTGTACCGCAAACCCACGCACACGGACCGTTATTTGCACCGGGATTCGAACCACCACCCACAACAGAAGCGGGGTGTTATCAAGACGTTAGCGGACAGAGCTAGAAATATTTGTGAACCTGAGTTGCTCGACGCTGAGATGGAACATCTCCACAATGCACTAACGAAGAACGGATATTCGTCCGCCGAAATAAAACGTGCGTTCAGGCAGCCACGCAGAAATCATACTGACGTACAGGCTACTGCAAAATCTAAGGTTTTCCTGCCGTTTGTTAAAAATGTAACGGAAAGAATAGGGAGGATCTTGGCGAAGCGTAATATTACCGTAATTTACAAGCCCACCAGGAAGATACAGGAATACCTTGGGCCTGCCAAGGACGCTTGCAAACCATTGGAAAAATCTGGAGTGTATAGGATCCCATGCAGCTGTGGTGATGTTTATGTGGGTACCACCAAAAGAACTGTTTCTAAACGTTTGGAAGAGCACAAGGGAAATTGTAGAAGAGGAGAAACGGAACGATCAGCTGTTGCGGAGCATGCTTTCCAGCCAGGGAACCACAATATTCGTTTCGAGGGGACGCAAGTACTAGCGGCCACGAGCGGATACTACAAAAGGCTCTACAGGGAGGCAATCGAAATCGCTAAACACCCAAATAATTTCAACCGAAAGGAGGAGGGCGTCAAATTAAACGGTATATGGATGCCGGTGTTAAAGAAGATGTGTACCACTCGTCCACTACTGGGTGATGGCAACGGCGATCGACGGCGACGGACAGCGGCCAATTGCACTGACGTTTGCAAAACACGTGACATCACGCCGCGGCGCGGGGGCGCGCGGACACGGAATTTAGCGGCAGTCAGTAGCGAGCCAGTGGGTGTGTTGGACCTTCCATCAAGCTTTGGACCCCCTTGAAGATGTCTCCCGCAGTCGGAGACGAAACGTTGGGAATCACCTCAGAATTCATCAACCGACCACGGCATAACAGCCCGGATAATTATAATGGACTTAACCTATTGTTCTGTTAAGTGCCTTGTCAATCAAAAGGAAATGGGGGTGATGTGGAAAAGCACTACATACCTACATACAGAGCTGTACCGATAGTGGTCCTTCATACAATCCATTTGCATTTGGGACAGGGAATACTGGGTACCAGAAGTACTCCCCACTAAACACTTAAAGATAGTGTGCAGTGTATATATTTAGAGGTAATAGTATAGCAGTCCTTTCAGTTCACTCTAGAACTGCACAGGGTGAACGAAATAAAACTGACCAGTGAAAACATTTATTGCACTTTAAGATGTGCTACCATCATTGGCGCCCAGGGGAGATGATTTAAGTTGGGTTGCCTATCTTAAGTTGCAAGAAATACACTCCCGGAAATTGAAATAAGAACACCGTGAATTCATTGTCCCAGGAAGGGGAAACTTTATTGACACATTCCTGGGGTCAGATACATCACATGATCACACTGACAGAACCACAGGCACATAGACACAGGCAACAGAGCATGCACAATGTCGGCACTAGTACAGTGTATATCCACCTTTCGCAGCAATGCAGGCTGCTATTCTCCCATGGAGACGATCGTAGAGATGCTGGATGTAGTCCTGTGGAACGGCTTGCCATGCCATTTCCACCTGGCGCCTCAGTTGGACCAGCGTTCGTGCTGGACGTGCAGACCGCGTGAGACGACGCTTCATCCAGTCCCAAACATGCTCAATGGGGGACAGATCCGGAGATCTTGCTGGCCAGGGTAGTTGACTTACACCTTCTAGAGCACGTTGGGTGGCACGGGATACATGCGGACGTGCATTGTCCTGTTGGAACAGCAAGTTCCCTTGCCGGTCTAGGAATGGTAGAACGATGGGTTCGATGACGGTTTGGATGTACCGTGCACTATTCAGTGTCCCCTCGACGATCACCAGTGGTGTACGGCCAGTGTAGGAGATCGCTCCCCACACCATGATGCCGGGTGTTGGCCCTGTGTGCCTCGGTCGTATGCAGTCCTGATTGTGGCGCTCACCTGCACGGCGCCAAACACGCATACGACCATCATTGGCACCAAGGCAGAAGCGACTCTCATCGCTGAAAACGACACGTCTCCATTCGTCCCTCCATTCACGCCTGTCGCGACACCACTGGAGGCGGGCTGCACGATGTTGGGGCGTGAGCGGAAGACGGCCTAACGGTGTGCGGGACCGTAGCCCAGCTTCATGGAGACGGTTGCGAATGGTCCTCGCCGATACCCCAGGAGCAACAGTGTCCCTAATTTGCTGGGAAGTGTCGGTGCGGTCCCCTACGGCACTGCGTAGGATCCTACGGTCTTGGCGTGCATCCGTGCGTCGCTGCGGTCCGGTCCTAGGTCGACGGGCACGTGCACCTTCCGCCGACCACTGGCGACAACATCGATGTACTGTGGAGACCTCACGCCCCACGTGTTGAGCAATTCGGCGGTACGTCCACCCGGCCTCCCGCATGCCCACTATACGCCCTCGCTCAAAGTCCGTCAACTGCACATACGGTTCACGTCCACGCTGTCGCGGCATGCTACCAGTGTTAAAGACTGCGATGGAGCTCCGTATGCCACGGCAAACTGGCTGACACTGACGGCGGCGGTGCACAAATGCTGCGCAGCTAGCGCCATTCGACGGCCAACACCGCGGTTCCTGGTGTGTCCGCTGTGCCGTGCGTGTGATCATTGCTTGTACAGCCCTCTCGCAGTGTCCGGAGCAAGTATGGTGGGTCTGACACACCGGTGTCAATGTGTTCTTTTTTCCATTTCCAGGAGTGTATTTTTGCAGAACAGTTTTATTTAATTTACTCACCCTGTAGATCACAGGTGGGCTACCAGCGGTCCATGGTCCTGATCTGGAGCATGATTCGTTTCAGTCCATTCTACAGGAGACTTTCGAGGGAGGGAGAGAAAGAGAGAGAGAGAGAGAGAGAGAGAGAGAGAGAGAGAGCGAGACATGCATTTTACTCTGTACAGAAAGCATTTTCAAATTTCCGCCATTTTATTGTTCACATTTTCACAGTTTGTCTTCTGTATAATTGGGCCAATATACACGGTGATTCAGCTGCCCCTACCACTGGGTTTTATGCAAACCACAATGCCTTCAAATACCGCACGTTACATTTTCACAGTCTCTCGTTTTCTACACGCAAACTATTAGTCCTACAGAAAAAATGAACCTGGCCCTTTTGTAGGAAATTTTATGTAGCTCAATTTTGTACAGGGATATGTTTTCGCTAAACTCCGTGGTTTTTGAAATTATCCGAGAAAAAAGCACAAAAGTTACCACCAACGGCGTTTTTTCTGAATAACTCAAAAACCATAGCCTCCAGCAAAAACGTACACCTGTATGAAATTTAATTACGTTAAATTTCCTGCAGAAAAGGTCGTGTTAATTTTTTCTGTTGGGTTAATAGTTTGCATGTAGCGAGTGAGAAAATATGAAAGTCTATCATGTGGTTTTTGAAGGCAATGTGTACTGCAAATTTTGAACAGACATCTTTCTGACCTAGAAACGCGACTGCCAACTCGCTTTTGTGTCAACTCCTTCTTGGTGTTGCGATTTTTTTCCGTCAGCGTGTGTTTGATTTATACAAGTCAGGACGTTGTTTCTTTCTAACAGCGTTACAGAATTTTGCAACGGAAGTTTTGCGGACAACCGTTGTAAAACTTCGTAAGTAAAGAACCATTGTTCTCGACTCGTAAACAAATGCAAACATCTGAAGAAGGGGTGAATACAAAATGAATACACGTCGTGTTTTGAGGCATAATTTGTTGTCGTGGAGTGTTGGGAAAGAGGGTGCCATTGAGATCGGTGCGCTGCCCCACAAACACTAACTTCACGGTCTGTACAGTTTTGATTTCGTACGCCATGAGCGCTGCTGTCGCTGCTGCTGGCCCGACAGCTTGAGTGCGTATGTCACCAAAGGTTGTCGACCATGGCCTCCCTACGTGAAAACCAAGTGCATGGGGATAACTGCTGTGTCTGGTTTGTGTCCAGCAGACGTGACGACGGGAGAAGTGAGCACGGCGCGGCACTGCATCTGGCTGGGTCACGACGACGTTGATGCGTGCGCCGCCATCAGCGCCTCTGCCGACGTCACGTACTGCGCCATCTGCGACTACGACCTGTGCAACGCGGCCGGCCTGCCAGCCGTGACGTCACTGCTGCAGCTGCCACTGTGGGCGCTCGCCCTGCGACTGCTTTCGCCCTGAGACCAGGGCGCCACCCATGCTGTGGATCCTCCCCACTGGGGCCGTCTGAGGAACTCGTACTTAAGCTATTTATTTGATACAGACACGTATACAACTTGAACACATAAAGTACATTGGAACAATATAAATAGATGTAGGATGAAAATAGTTTCATTATTATTTTGCTAAAAATATACTGTAAGATTGTGAACGTGCGATCGCTGTACACGGTGATCTGAAGAGGAGCGAACTTGATAATCAGTAGGAACAAACACTGTCTTTGGATATCGGTTTCCAGAAGAGTGACAAGGGAATTTCTAGGAAGGCACCGTCGGTTTCCTCGCCAATTTTCGATGTATTTTGTTCCTTTGGAACTGCTTACAACTTTTATGTCTCTTTCTCGCCAGTTTTCAACTAGATCGGCGTTTTTGTCTACGATCTTTTTGACTGTCTCTTTTTTTCTTTCTCTGGGACCAATTTCTGTGATTTCGTTTATCATTCAAGTCTTCCTATTATTTTTTTCTCTATTTACCTTATGACGACTCTCTTTCTGTTCATAGTATCTCCTTTACGTCTTTTACTATCATATTATCAGATTTAACTGGCAATTCAATTTATTTTCACTAAAAGCTTTGCAAGTTATTAAAATTTGTGAAACAATCACGTGTCGTCTTTCTTAGTTCCCTTTTCATCACTTCACACAATCAGTCAAGTTTAATTTGTCAGGAATACGAGTTTTAGAGAATTCTTGTAGTTGTCGTAAAAACTGAACATGCCTAGATACTGTTATAGTGCTACTAAATACCGAAAATTTTTTTAAAAAAGAAAAAGGAACAGCAAATGAAATGACTATGTGCTCTTAAACGAAATGTGTGTTCAGGTTCAAATCACGTTATGGATTCTCCACAGAACGCAAAAGTCACTTCTTAGGGGTGTGATTGCTGAGCCACAGAAAAGCAATACCGATGCCTGGTCTTTGCAAAAAACGACAATACGTCCCAGCATTCTACTGCAGAAAAGTCCTAGCTCAAACCGACTAGAAAATATACCCACTGCTACGTTGTACCCATAAATTCGCAGTTTAGCGCTTCCGTCATAAAAACAGTTTCTTAAACAGACCATTTACTGTTCCAATTTTACCCTTTCCTCTAAATATGTTTAGCATGTCTCATTGCATTCCTCGAGAGAGAAGAATATGCAGCACTACATTTCTCTTTATCTGAAACAACTCGGCGCCGTAACGTAGGAGAAAATGTGTGTGTAAGTGATCGATTCTGTTCTTAATGGAATTTGTTAACAGATAAAATAGTCGTCTAGTAATCATAGCAGTCCTTCATTACCTGATACTTATGGAAGAATTCAACAACCCGAGCTTCTCTTGATAAAGCCCAATACAAATGCTCACCTTCGGATAACCGTGTTACCACGCTGACTTTATTATATTCTGCCCTTCTACATGATGTATATAGCAGAGCCTTTTAAAAATAAAAAACAGGTTTCAGAAACTATTCTCTGCGTCACAAAGCTGCCTTAACTGTGTAAATATAATTAAAAGCCACTGTTGTCGCTTATCTAGTTCCAAATACCCTTCCTTCTTAGAAGTAATGTTCCCATTTTCATTTTTTTCCTCGGACCTTACATAGTTCTCAACTATTGCGTCCTTTTCATTTGTGGACAATTTAAACTGGATGTAACGAAAAGGAATAACACTGTTTCATCAACTTGGTTGGTATTCACGTTGTGTGTATATATGTTTGCTGTAATGAATATGGTGGTTTAGCTTTATGACTGAACTCACTGTGCCTGCTACGTGCCTGAATAAAGAGCAAATTTTCATGATATGTAAATACATGCCTTTAGCAGCAGAGTCCTTCGATGTATTTTCAAAATATATGGATTTACACAATGGAATCATTGTAGTGTCTGTTTACTAGTGCCTAGTGTCAGTAAATGGTGTAGAATTTTAATATATGGATTTTGCTGCAAGTCCGCGATGACAATGTTTTTTATAACAGAGAAAGGCACTTGAAAAGTATTAGAGTACACAATTTTTCATGACAAACACGGGTCTTACATAACGGAGCTTCAGCGAATAGGTTTAAAATGTTTGTTCTGAATACTAATATTATACACATATATATTCAACGAAATGCAATACTCAAAGTGTGTAATGCAAACACTCGATACATGAGATCGTATTGTAACTTCCCGGCAGTGTTAATGTACAAGAGTACCGTATATAACAAAAGGAAGGGTAATTATTGTGTGTGGTAGCAGAAAATGGATAATCTTTTTCATGTAACAGAAATTTTATGTCAGTTTACTGCATCTGTTGTTCATGGATGTGACACTTAAATTTAGCTTTTAATTATGTAAAAAACTGTGCTGTTTGTATTTATTATACTCAAAGGGGGATTGTATCTGAATAAAGTTATTTTACCTATCCCAATCTTCGGCTGATATTATTTAGTTATATAGTGAGTAGCACTGTTTTGCTATGGTGACTGCTGTAATAATTATTTTTATGACATTACTGAATAGATTTATTCCCTATACTCTCGTTCTACTTATGAAGTAAGTAATATTTCAGTAACATTCATATGTGAAGACAAACGTAAAGTTTTCTATTTCACTTCGTTTCCCTTTAATAATCATTCTTGTTAATTACATGCAAATCAACGTCAGTGCACGTATAAGATATGTACGCAACACTGCAATTGGAGAACAGTTTTTTATTGGAAGAGAATTTGACCAGGTAATTACACTCTGGTCTTCCCTATACACTGCTCTTCACCTGCCTGCCACTACCCACTAGCAAACATGTTGGCTTATCACTAACATTAATCACTGCATACTACTGTATTGAAGGCAGTTAATACACCGTATAAAGTTATTCTACTCAGTGCACAATTGCAGTGCCAATTGTGTTTCCTTTTATTAGTTTCTAAATACAAAATGTATCCATTACGAGAACGTTAAATCACCGCTTGCAGCGTGTACTTTTGTGTCTATAGATGACCACTGGCTAGTTGAAATGAAAGCATTTTCCCATGCTCATGTGATGTTGTCAGAAAAAGTGAAAGAACATATCTAATTGTGTTGTGAACAGTATTTGCTGAGAGCCAATGGAAAAGTTGTCTTATCAAACATCTTACACATTTCGTATTACACCAATATGCACTAGTGTGTAGGTATAATTAGTGAAAGGTAACCTTGAGGAATTTTTATAAAACGCCAAACAAATTTCTTCGTAAGAGGGAACACCAAAGATTTCTTAAATCGAAGCAGCCAATAATCCAATGAACCACAGAAAGTCTGTCAGTAGAATGAAACATGTGACAGCCTCACAGTGTCTAAAGTAAAAGAGAAGCTTAGCAGTGTCATAAAAATCAAACTAGATCCTTATCTTTCTCCTCCAGTTTAGTATACACTGGCAACAAGTAGCTAATACTACTTTGCTCCATCAAACTTCACTGTCACAGTTGCCTTGTTATGTAACTATTATCACATCAGACCCAGTTATATTTGGCAAGAAAGCGAATCTGTATTATCTGTGGGCAAGAACTACTTCAGACTTGATCAAAGATACATCACAGCTATACATTTGACAAAAGGAAGTGGTTAATTTTCGACGGCAGCTGAAGAGTCCCATTGTGATAACACTGAATAAATTTCGGTTGCAGGATTCCATTGTGTAAATATCGAGATGACATGTCAGTGAGTTTTCAGTGACCAATTATTTATAGTTTTAAAATAATTCCATAGTTTCGTGTATTGCAGGTTCAAATTGATACATTACTGGTTTTGGCCATAAAAAAATCTTCACATCTGAGAACATGTGTAACTTGGGGAATTCAGATTTTAAAATGACTATTCATCCACTAAATTAGGCAAATATAAATTAAAAATTACGATCTAGATGACACATTAAATTTATTGTTTTGTCCGTGAGTACTGTCAGACATTAAGAATTTCTTGAACTGTAATACCATTTAGTACTTACACAAGTCCCCAGACAGTTACTGATTTATTGAAATGAATTGTATTCAAACAAGACTGGCCATTTTCTACACATGTCAAAAATTTTAAGAATCATCTTTCCAGAATAGTTTTCTTCCTCAGGTATTATAATAAGAAACAAATGTGCTAGCATTAATCTTTAATCTGCAGCTGATACTGATGATGACCAGTTAAAAGTAGCAACTGGATGTGGAATTAAGTCAAGGTGCAGCTGAAGCTGTTGTTTATTTAGCATACTGAAATTTATTAAAAATATTGCGTCACATCCCACAGTATGTTGCAGTTTAGTAAGCATACGTGTGTCGATATCGAAGGTAAGAGAATTGATGTTATGTTAGCAATTGCATAAGAAGCTTAACTTCAGATTACATCAGCATCCTTTTTTCCTTACACAGTAATGTGAGGCATCAGTGAGGTGTCTAGATCTCGGAACCATTGCAGCCATCAGATCTGCATACAGTGCTTATGAAGACGACCTGCCCTGCACCTTGCGGCACACAGCCCTCCAGAGTGGATTCGCCATCGCTGCCTGTGCAAGAGCGCTGTATGCCATCTGGAACCGACACAAACACAAGGGCATTAGAATGGTTCATTACGTAACCCTTTCTCCCCATGTGACACGTCAGATATAGCCCTCGGGAGTGGAGGCGCTGTTGTTGTGTCTGCCAGACCATTGTGTGCCATCTGAACTAGCACAAACACAAGAGCATCAGAAAGATTCATTAAACAACCTTTCCTGTCTTGCGCTATGTGAGACACAATCTGTCAGAGCGGAAGTATTACCCTGTTTGTAGGACTGCTGTGTGGCATCTGAAACCAACACAAATACATACACTAATACTACAATAATAATGAATTGGGGATGCGTCCTCCTTTTTGTAAGTACACAAATTATTGTTCTGTTTTATCATCCAAAGAAGTTTCATCACAGTTGTCAACCTCAGTGTCTTTTTTATTATTTTCATTTTATCCTACATTTTGTGTGTTCTGCGGCTGCCAACCAAAATCAGCCACAGGTTTACATCAGTACACTATGAGGGATGTTTGAAAATCATTTACACTGAATTTTTTATTATCCAATCTATAAAATGTATGTGCTGGTAAAATTCGTGGTCTGTGTCCGTTTTTCACCAGCATAACAGGACGCAGTACTTATAACCAAGCAAAAGAAAACGTACATTTGGTACATAAAAACAAACTTGTCACTACCAAGGATTTGCAAAATACTATAATGGTAAAGTAAAAAACGGACATTCGCTACGAATTTTACGAGAACATACATTTTAAAGGTAGGATAACAAACAAAAAATTCACTGCTGACGATTTTCAAACATCCCTTGTGTTTGCAGATAACATGGTGTTCTAATGTAGACCTGCGTCCGATTTAAGTTGGCAGCCACGGAACACACACAATGTAAAATAAAAGGATAATAGTAAAATAACACTGAGGATATCACTACTATGGTTAAAGATGTTTGAGTGATTAAATAGAACAACAATTTGTGTACTTGCGAAAATGCGGACCCTTTTCTAATTCGTTATTGTTTTTCTGCATGCACTGGAACCGAGCTCAGAACTTCAATATGGTACTAACACAAGAGCATTACAAAGTTTCGTTACACAAATCATCCAGATCCCTAACTGCAAAATACATTCGAAATCTTTCCATCAGCAATACAAAATGGGAGCCAAGCATAGTTGTTTCATCAGCCTCCTCGCGCATTCCATACCCTTTACCAAGAAACCTCCAAGTGACCCCTTCTCCCATAAAAACGAATGTTCACCAATATTTATCCATCATATCATCTCTACCTCTTCCCTCCCTATTCTACACCTCATCAGGATTTCTCAATTTTTTTTCCTCATTTCCCTTCATATCATGACTCTGTTGACACGCCAGTCCCCTAATATCCACCGAACACACACGCAACTGTGCGTTGTTCACTGGTTTTCGAGTGGTTTTCCCACGTAAAGTCCATGTCTCATGTCCATAAGTGAAAACTGTTAACATACATACATGGCAAATTGTAGTTCCAGAAACGTCAGAAGTGTATTTTTTTGTTCTGCGTACTTTGGGAAAAGTACTACACATCATCTGAAAAGCTCTGTTATTTTCTTCCGCTTCCATTTAGCCATCGTGTTCAAATGGCCTAAATAAAGTCAGAAACAGTTCCATGAACGTACTGTTAATTTGTACAAGTTTTCTTTGAATGTTAGTAAGACATTAACTTTGTCTGATTCTAACAGTTTTTTCGAACAGGTTCTCTTGAGATCTTACACTTACCGTTGAAGTTTATCTGCACTACAGTAAACAGTTAAATTTCCTCTGCAAAATGATTGATATAGGACACCCTATGCAAAGTGTGACATTATACATTGAACGTTTGCGTCTGAGGTGGGCGTGTCCCGCAGCCTCTGAAGCAGAGAGGGGAGGCTGCCGATGCATGTGGCTCTGTCAGACTGGCTTACCGCCAGAAGACTAGTATGGTGGGTTTGGAGACTTATCGCCACGTAATATGGCGGCCGGGCTACTGAAATTTTAATACAGACACGTGCTGTGGACACCAACCAATTTCCAGAGATGGACAACGCGACATATTAAAAAGCATGACGCCCAGTTCATTTCAGTACAAATCTATATAGGTCACATACAAATCACTTAATATACTTGAAGTTGAACGAATAAGTCACATACAAATCGTTAGAAATTACCAACAGTTTACTAAAAAAATGGTCTAGCAGTGATCATTATGTCAACTTAAGAAGGCCTTCAAGACAAATCAAGAATTACACTTGCATTTGCCAGTAAAGAAATACCAAGTACCTTCAGTAAGTAATGCAGTATATTCTTTTCTGAAAGCAGGTTGATCTTATCCAGTATTCCATTACACCATATTAATCCCCGGATTCCATTATACCATATTACGCCCCATTCTTTTGGCTAGAAAACACAATTTTTCAACATAATCTCCGATCAAAACCAGGCATCAGGCCATCTTAGTGGTAGAACCTGCGGGTCTGCATGGTACTGCTTTACTGCTAGACGTCGGAGCCAGCCTCTTGTTGCCCCAATAATCTTCCCAACTTCCACGTACTGATCCCGCAGAGTGCACCCTTCATTGGGCAAAACACTTGGAAGTCGGAAGTTGCGAGATCCGGGCTGTAGGGTGGACGAGGAAGAACAGTCCAGTGAAGTTTCGTGAACTCCTGTAGAGTGCGCAGACTTGTCTGAGGCCTTACATTGTCATAGAGAAGGAGAACCTCGTTTGCATTTTTGCGACGAACGTTCCAACATTGCAGGAGTCACAGCTGGGTGCGGCCAGTCGGCGCGCGGGAGAACGAACACGTTTGCACGACCTTGTTGCGATGATGACATGCGCCTCGCCCAACGACTTACCGTGCTTTTGTTCACTGCCACGTCTTTGTAGACACTCGGCAATCGCCTACGTATATCTGAGATGCTCTGGTTTTCCGCCAAAAGAAACTCAAACGACAGCTCTCCGCTTGGAAAGCACCTCCGTTACACACGCCATTTTGAAGCCTATATGTAATGAAGCCTCCTATCGGGACTTCATGAAACAACTGGGAATATTATACGATCTCCCGCAACAAATTTCACATTTTTGCAACCGAAATTGGCCGAGAAAAAGAGTGTTGCATTACTTACTGAACGCCGTCGTAATTCAACGAGAACTGACAGTTGTATAGTAACTCAGTATGAAATGAAGCTGATTCAACACGTAAGTTACCTAGACATAACAAAAAGTACCCTTTCAGGAATCTGAATCATAGAATTTGTAATGTATTTTTTTCATTTGTTTGATTAATTCCAGTCGATTAATATGTTCCCTATCAAAATCGGCAGTAATTGAAATTGTGCTGTGTCTGTTACAAAACTCATTAGACCAAAGGAAAGAGCAGTTAATTTTTTACCAAAAGAATGGAGTGCCCTTTTACTTTTAATTTCCGAATTTAAGGAACTGTTAATTATTTAATGAAAGTGTATATCATAGTGACTATCTTTTTTGTTAAATATTAGTAAACTATTAATCGTTTAAACTCCTGCATCAGGTTATTTTAATAAGTTCGAGTCAGCCACACTCGGGTGTTGCATTTATTTTGTGGTTTAACTAATAACTTATTTCGAGCTTCAGCACTCTAGACATGCAATATTACAGCAGTGCCTACAGTTCTTGGGGTTTTCCACGTAGTCTACGAACTTTAACATTTATTAAAGGTACTATGTGCTGAACTACTTCAGTAGTGAGGAAACAGAGACAATTTAAGCTTACGTTATACATCATGAATTGATACAAACTGGCGTAAGAAACTTTTTCTTCAAATAAAATTCAGTCACATTAACATAAATAGTTTCATCTCTGCTACGGCGATCTACAGCCATCACTAATGTAGCGCTATATTATGTACTTATATCTACTGTGACGGGAAAAAAATCGCAACACTAAGAAGTAGTTGTGCGACTTAAACGAATGTTGATAGGCGTACTTCTACATCTGAATGATGACGTATATTCAGATTTCACGCCAGTCGCATTAGAGTAGCGCTAGTATCGTGATACTGCAGTAAGACTTGGTAGGAATGTAGCCATCGTGCATGACCGCTGGCAGTGGTGGTCAAGAGACTATACGGTTGCAAGAAGATCGGACTCTGGTGGACAACATGGCACTACCGACAGGGAATATCATCATATATGGCATATGGCTGTGACGCATCTTACTGCATCTGCAGTAGCAATTTGACAAGAATTTGGCACCTCAGTGACAAAGCGAACTGTTACAATTAGGTTACTCCAAGGAATGCTCCGAGCCAGCCACCCTGTAGTGTGCATTACACATATCCCAAACCGCCGCCATTTACGGTTTCAATGGTGGCAAGCAAGAGCTCATTGGAGGACAGGATGGGGATCTGTCTCGTTTTCTGATAAGAGCTGGTTCTGTCTCGGTGCCAGTGATACTCGTGTGTTCGTTGACAGGAGCCAGTTCAGGAGCTGCAACCATCCTCTCTAGACACACTGCAGCTGCACTTGGACTTTCAATCTGGTGATTCGACACGTCGTGCTGCCATTCTTAACAGCATTCCAGGGGACGTTTTCCAACAGGATAACTCTAGCCCACATACCGCTGTTGTAGCACAACATGCTCTACAGAGTGTCGACATGTCCCTTCGCCTACTCGATCACCAAATATGTCTCCAATAGAGCGCATATGGGACATTATCGGACGACAAATCAAGCGTCATCCTCAAGCAGCGTTAACTGCCCCCGTACAGACCGACTAAGTACAGCAGGCGTGGAACTCCATCTCACAAACTGACATCCGGTGCCTGTACCACACAATACATACACGTCTGCGTGCTTGCTTTGAACGGTCTGGCGGTTGCACCTGTTATCAATGTACCAGCATTTCAAATTTGCAATGTCTTATCTCGCGCTTGCATTAACCAGTGATCTTGCAATGTTAATCACTTAAATGTGTTAACTAGACAAATTTATTCGCGAAATTTCATTACTGTACATTGATTATTTTCGGTGTTGCGATTCTTTTTTCCATCAGTATATTTAGGTGCAGCTTATGGACGACTTCTTACTAACAGTAAGAGACTTAGTCACACCCTTAAACTTCCCTATCCCCTACCCCCCAAGACCCACCTCCCCCAAGACAACGTATAACTAGGAATGCCTTTGCATTTTAGAGCTCAATACTCTTTATTTATTTTTAACAATATATAGAGTTTCATTTTCGCATTTTGTGCGTCATTTAGACACAACACAGAGAAAAAATACTCTGATAACGTTTATTTTCTTGCACTGGATGGCACACTGGATGGTAAACTGTCGGCCGCGGTGGTCTAGCGGTTCTAGGCGCTCAGTCCGGAACCGCGCGACTGCTACGGTCGCAGGTTCGAATTTTGCCTCGGGCATGGATGTGTGTGATGTCCTTAGGTTAGTTAGGTTTAAGTAGTTCTACGTTCTAGGGGACTGATGACCACAAATGTTAAGTCCCATAGTGCTCAGAGCCATTTGTACCATTATTTTCTTTTACGGCAAACTGATCATATTTCAAGCAGAGACCCATCACCAAAAATTCATGGTTTGGATGGTATGGGACGTCGAAATTTGAAACGGTCCACATATAGTATTAGCTAAACGAGCGCTCCGAAATATTTTGCCTAAATTCATTATATCTGGCAGTATTTCCTTAGTGCGTCTTGGGTGAATAGCTTTCCTTTTAGTGCGTGAATTTACTTTTGGTTCGATTATAACAAATGGTTCAAATGGCTCTGAGCACTATGGGACTTAACTTCTGAGGTCATCGGTCCCCTAGAACTTAGAACTACTTAAACCTAACTAACCTAAGGATATCACACACATCCATTCCCAAGCCAGGATTCGAACCTGCGACCGTAGCGATGGCGCGGTTCCAGATTGTAACGCCTAGAACCGCTCTGCCACTCCAGATTATAACAGTCAATTGTACTTTAATTTATTCTAGTGAAAGTGTATCCCCACCACGTATGCTGGGGCATATGGCGAAGGGGGTGGTGATTTCGACGCCCCTGTGGCTAAACATCGACAACAGCCGGTTGCCCAGCGGTTATATGAAGATTCTTCCCCTTTCAGGCATCTCCAGAAACTACGTTGGAGTCCCCGATGGATGGCATCAGCTACTCGTTAGCGGTCGTCAGGGGTGAATATGGAATATACCTTGATGAGAAGAAGATGTAGATGTCAGAACAGGACCCTCCAAGTCTCCTAGCACGAGAAATCCTTCACTGCAGTGGCCAACCATCTGCTACTGTTCTTTCAAATATGTGTGAGCCCCTTGTAAAACCGTTTCTGCTCCTGATTCTTGTCAAAAAAAAATGTCAGAAACTTTCTTTCTGCAGTGTCTGTAGGGATTCAGAGGTCTCCCATCCTTTACAGGCGTACAGATAGTGATCCGTACGTAGTTTACTTGGAAATTTTGTATAAAAACATAGGCCATCTTCATCCTATGACCTAGGGAAAATTTTCCACCCTTCCTTGCCTGAGCTAAGCAATGCTGTAATCTTCTGTAGGGAAACCAAAGCGAAGTTTGGATTTAGAAATCCAAAAAAGGCCAGTTCCTTCGTAAACAGCGAAGTATCAAAATCTAAAAATCTGGAAGCTTACGTTCCTTCTTTCGTTGCTCACAAGTAGGGAGTAATAAGAAAAGATGTTAAAAGTCTTGAACAAGCAGAGATTTTGAAAGTCATACAGTCTATATTTTCCGTTATAGGCGTTCGAAGTATTGCTACGCATTATGTAAGGGATGGTAAATAATAAAGAATCAACCTACAGAGCTGCTTGTTGACCTTCGAGCCTCAAATTTTACAGCGTGCTGTATTTGTCCATGGACACGGATGTCCTGTAGATTCTTATGTGTCAACTGCCAGGCAGTGCTTTATATGCCTCCGATACGGGCACATCAGCAAACAATTGTTGGTCTCAGATAAAATGAAGCAAATGTAGTGGGCTACATTCCGTAGAATCCCACACTTCGTCTCTCACTCTTTGTGCTCGCTGTGGCGGTCAACACCCATCCACGGGTCAATCCTGTCCTACATATCATAGACGGCGAAGAGCTCTGGAACTAGGAACGTCTAATAACAGAGACTTAGGGGTTGCACTGAACATTATCAGTACCCTACCTTGGCATCCGTCACAGAGGGACAACATATCCATCCTGTGTCGATCTTTTCTGCTCAAACAAACAACAGCACGCCAAATTACCAAAACAAAGAACATTTCCCGCCAAGCATACAAGGTTATTAATACGCAAATGGGATCGTTGCTAAACATGTTAATGAGGCTCTTCAGACAAACACTGCTCTGTTGACATGCAGAAGTAAGAGAACGCCGTGATGTAAATGAGTGATCTTACTATCGAAAGCTGCTATACCCCACGCAACATGCAGTCACTCCTCTAAGTCAGAAACCCTATCTGCTTGGTGCCAACAAGGTAACAATCATTCCAGTCCAATTGAACAGTGTCGTGTTTGATTGTGATCCGTCGTTTGATTGTGATCCGTCGATCACCACGTGTGTCTGCACATTCGAACAATGCAGGAGTCACATCTGCGTGCGGCCGGCCGGCGTGCAGAAGATCGGACAGGTGTGAGCGACCTTGTTGCGATGATGATATACGCCTCGACCGACGATTCACCGTGCTTCTGTTCACTTTCAGGTCTCCGGGGATATTCTGCAGTCGCCTATGAATATATGCGATGTTCCAGTTTCCCCCCAAAAGAAACTCAACGACAGCTATCTACTTGAAACGCAAATCGGTTACAGACGCCAGGCATCGAAACTTCATGAAACTATAGGGGCTGAAATGGGAATATTCCACGACGTCCCACAACAAACTTCGCATTTTTCCATTCGATAGCGGCCAAGAAGAAAAAATTTATTGCATTGCTTATTGAACGTCCTTCGAATTATTATTATTATTATTAATAACAATATCATTAGTGGCAGTGATCAGACAGGAAGTATTGGCGAACTGAAATCTTCCAACTGCTGACAGTTTTGAAATAAGGAGTCCAGCAATCAAATTATCTGCAAACAGTAGGAGGAAGTGTAGTGCGTACATTTTAATTTGGTTGATCTTAAATGTGGGTGCAGGGTGTAGGTGAAGCAAGTGTCGCTAGGGAGAGCAGTAGTGCAAAGCAAACACTTTTTGTTTGCTCTCAAAGTAAGTATCTGAGAAGGAGCTGTTCGTAGCACTCACTAAGAAACGCTTCATCCTTCTACAGCAGAAAGCTTTTAGAAATAAGTAGTACCAACAGTCTCAATGACTCATTCCTTCATGGTGCAATAAAAGTCGTACAAAACTATCATTTATCTCTCGTCATTTTAAAAATGAAAAATTTCAAAGAAAATTCTTTTTCATTATAAATTTTAGTTAGGTGCTAATGATGATTATGGTGGTGGAAGGGGTAGGAGCAGGAGAGGGGGGGAGGGGGGCAAGAGCTAATATCTGATAGTCATTTGTACACTCCTGGAAATGGAAAAAAGAACACATTGACACCGGTGTGTCAGACCCACCATACTTGCTCTGGACACTGCGAGAGGGCTGTACAAGCAATGATCACACGCACGGCACAGCGGACACACCAGGAACCGCGGTGTTGGCCGTCGAATGGCGCTAGCTGCGCAGCATTTGTGCACCGCCGCCGTCAGTGTCAGCCAGTTTGCCGTGGCATACGGAGCTCCATCGCAGTCTTTAACACTGGTAGCATGCCGCGACAGCGTGGACGTGAACCGTATGTGCAGTTGACGGACTTTGAGCGAGGGCGTATAGTGGGCATGCGGGAGGCCGGGTGGACGTACCGCCGAATTGCTCAACACGTGGGGCGTGAGGTCTCCACAGTACATCGATGTTGTCGCCAGTGGTCGGCGGAAGGTGCACGTGCCCGTCGACCTGGGACCGGACCGCAGCGACGCACGGATGCACGCCAAGACCGTAGGATCCTACGCAGTGCCGTAGGGGACCGCACCGCCACTTCCCAGCAAATTAGGGACACTGTTGCTCCTGGGGTATCGGCGAGGACCATTCGCAACCGTCTCCATGAAGCTGGGCTACGGTCCCGCACACCGTTAGGCCGTCTTCCGCTCACGCCCCAACATCGTGCAGCCTGCCTCCAGTGGTGTCGCGACAGGCGTGAATGGAGGGACGAATGGAGACGTGTCGCCTTCAGCGATGAGAGTCGCTTCTGCCTTGGTGCCAATGATGGTCGTATGCGTGTTTGGCGCCGTGCAGGTGAGCGCCACGATCAGGACTGCATACGACCGAGGCAAACAGGGCCAACACCCGGCATCATGGTGTGGGGAGCGATCTCCTACACTGGCCGTACACCACTGGTGATCGTCGAGGGGACACTGAATAGTGCACGGTACATCCAAACCGTCATCGAACCCATCGTTCTACCATTCCTAGACCGGCAAGGGAACTTGCTGTTCCAACAGGACAATGCACGTCCGCATGTATCCCGTGCCACCCAACGTGCTCTAGGAGGTGTAAGTCAACTACCCTGGCCAGCAAGATCTCCGGATCTGTCCCCCATTGAGCATGTTTGGGACTGGATGAAGCGTCGTCTCACGCGGTCTGCACGTCCAGCACGAACGCTGGTCCAACTGAGGCGCCAGGTGGAAATGGCATGGCAAGCCGTTCCACAGGACTACATCCAGCATCTCTACGATCGTCTCCATGGGAGAATAGCAGCCTGCATTGCTGCGAAAGGTGGATATACACTGTACTAGTGCCGACATTGTGCATGCTCTGTTGCCTGTGTCTATGTGCCTGTGGTTCTGTCAGTGTGATCATGTGATGTATCTGACCCCAGGAATGTGTCAATAAAGTTTCCCCTTCCTGGGATAATGAAATCACGGTGTTCTTATTTCAATTTCCAGGAGTGTATTTTCAATTTTTCGATGGGTGCTCATGGCGTACATGTTTAACTTGAACCTAAATGTTACGAGCCTGCCTACTTGCACGACACGCAGCGCACCAGAGACGACAACTGCAATTCTGTGAATCGGGTGGTCTTTGTGCTGTATCTGCACTGAAGAGGATGACGTATAAAGTTGTGTGACAGCTGCAGTGCTATTACCGCTTTTCATGTAATGCCGATTTCCAATCTAACTGTATAAATACAGTGTTCAAACAAGTTTCAAATTGTTTTTACGCTTTTAAGTTTTATCATACAAAATATATTACGTTCCTTTGTCACGAGCGAAACGAGCTAATCTTTAGCTTTTACAAATTACGTTTACGATCTACTTTAAAGACACAGGTTGTGCCACACTTTAGAAAAGTATGAAAGGTATTCTACTTCACATCGTTTAATATACACTGCGGTGACAAAAGTCATGGGATAGCGAAAAGCATGTACACACATGGCGGTAATATCGCGTAGACAGGGTATAAAAGAGTAGTGCAGCTGTCGTTTGTACCCACGTGATTCATGTGCAAAATTTTCAGACGTCATTATTGTTGCGTAACGGGAATTAACAGACTTTGAGGGCGGAATGGAATTTGGAGCTAGACGAATAGGACGTTCCATTTCGGAAATCGCTAGTGTATTAGGTCTTCCGAGATCCATAGTGTCAGGTGTGTTCCGAGAGTACCAAATTTCAGGCATTACCTTTCGCCAGGGACAACGCGGTGGTCGACGGCCCACGAAGCCATGGACCTGTCCAGCTGAACCGATCGTTGACTGAAAATGGTTATCTTCGGCTATTTGGGGACCAGTTGCAGCCTTTTATGGACATCAGATTTCTGAACAACGATGGAACTCTTATGGATGACAATGCGCCATGTCACCGGGACTCAGGTGTTCGCGATTAGTTTGAAGAACATTCTGGATAGTTCAGTGAACGATTTGGCCACCCAGATTGCGCGTCATGAATCTCATCGAACATTTATGGGACTTAATAGAGAGGTCAGTTCGTGCAAAAAATACTGCACCGGCAGTAGTTTCGAAATTATGGACTACTTTGGAGGCAGCATGGCTCAGTAATTCTGCAGGGGATTACCGATGACTTGTTGGGTCCATGCCACGTCGAGTTGCTACAATATGCCGGGGAAAAGGAGGTCCAACACGATATTATGAATATATCCCATCACTTTTGCCACCTCAGTGTACACATAGTATACAAACACTTTCACTTGTCTGGAACCGAGAGTTTACTGGCCCAACTGGCTCCTGTGACTGCAAAATTTACTGATCCATAAACCTCCCTACCCCCTGAATCATTTCCCTTGCCATGGTGGGTAGGCTTACATGCCTCAACGCTACAGAATATAGATAGCTGTGCCATAAGTGCAGCTACAGCGGAGGGTATCTGTTGAGAGGCCAGACGAACGTGTGGTTCCTGAAGAGGGCAGCAGCCTATTCGGTAGTTGCTAGGGGCGACGTCTGGATGACTTTGCTGTGCTAGTACCGTGAATGGCTAAAAGCAAGGTGAAACTACATCCGTTCTTTTTCCCGATGGAATGCAGCTTTACTGCATGGTTAAACAATGATGCCTTCCTCTTGAGTAAGATTTCCGGAGGTAAAATTATCTAGTCGGGTCTACCCAGAAGGATGTCGTCACCACAGAAGACAAAACTGGCAATCTGCGGGTCGGAGCTTGGAATATTAGGTCCCATAATCTGGAGATTAAAAAAGGAAAACTGATAGGTTTGAAGTTAGGTGTAATATGTATCAATGATGTTCTGTGGCATGATGAACATACTTCAGAGAGGGAAAGCTTAAACGGAACTTGTAGAGAAACCAGACGGCATTGATAAGAGTCGAGAGGCATGAAAAGCTGTGGCCGAGAAGGGAGTCAGACGTGGTTGTAGCCTAGCCCCAATGTTATTGAGTCTGTACACTGAGCAAACAATAAAGAGAACCAAAGAAAATTTTTGTGAGCGTATTAAAGTTCACGGGAAGGAAATAAAAACTCTGAAGTTCTCCAGTGACATTGTAATTCTGTCAGAGTCAGCTAAGGACTAGGAAGAGCAGTTGAACGGGATGGACAGCATCTTTAAAGAAGGTGTAAGTGGGCTGCTTCTGTGTTGGCAACGCTGTGTAGCGCTTTGCATTGGAGGTCTGACTGCGCTTTCTTTGTAAGAGATTCTGTGGCTGGTCGGACTCGTTGGTGGAAGTTAATCGCCAGTACTGTGGGGCAGTTGCAGGTGAACAGCCAGCAGTGGTGGATGTTAGATGTGAGAAGTTAGCATTGATGGAGAGTAGAGGTCTGAAGTGTTAGCGTAGGTTAACGATCTGTACATGTTCGACTTGGAGACTGAATATTATTCATGATTATATACCTTTGTACTGGATGTCAATGGACGATTTATATTCGTGTTTGAACTGGATGTCGCATTATTAAGGTACAAAAAAATACATTATTTAGTTTGCAACAAAATCTTTCATTTGCTAACCACATGCCTATTAGTAGTTAGTGGCTTTATTAGTTAGGCCGGCCGGAGTGGCCGTGCGGTTCTAGGCGCTACAGTCTGGAACCGCGTGACCGCTACGGTCGCAGGTTCGAATCCTGCCTCGGTCATGGATGTGTGTGATGTCCTTAGGTTAGTTAGGTTTAAGTAGTTCTAAGTTCTGGGGGACTGATGACCACAGCAGTTTAGTCCCATAGTGCTCAGAGCCATTTTTTTTAGTAGTTAGAATCTTTTATTTAGCTGTCAGTATTGACGCTCGCTGCATTGCAGTAGTTCGCGTAACGAAGATTTTAGTGAGGTAAGTGCTTAATGAAATGTATAGGTTATTGTTAAGATTTCTTTTTAATCAGAGCCATTCTTTTGAATTAATTATTTGAAGTCAGGTTGTAACTTTTTTGAGCAGTCGGATTGCGTTGCGCTAGAATATTGTGGGTCAGTGTTGACATGATAAGAAAAAGTAAAGAGAAAGTATGCTCAATACGTCCAGTTTTACTCAGCTGTTTCAGAATCAAATAATGTAGAAGTTTCATCTTCTCAGTCATTCTGCAATTTAAGTAGAGACACACTCATTTCAATAAAGAAGTTTCAAAGGTTATAAGATTATCTTCAACAAAAGCAAAACAAGAGTGATGGAATGTAGTCAAATTAAATCAGGCGATGCTGAGAGGATTAGATTAGGAAACGAGACAATAAAAGGAGAGGATGGGTATTGTTGTAACTGACCTAGTCGAAATACAGAAGATGTAAAATGTAGACTGCCAATGGCAAGAAAAGCGTTTCTGAAGAAGAGAAACTTGTTAACATCGAATATAGATTTAAAGTGTTAGGAAGGCTTTTCTGAAAGTACTTGCGTGGACTGTAACCATGTTTGGAAGTGAAACATGAACGATACCCAGTTCAGACAGGAAGAAAATCTTTTCAGATGTGGTGCTAGAGAACAGTGCTCAAGATTAGATCGGTAGAACACGTCACATATGAGGAGGTACTGAATACGACTGGAGAGAAATGATATTTGTGGAATAACGTGACTAAAAGAAGGGATCGAATGACAGGACACATTATGAGACATGAAAGAATCACAAATTTGGTATTGGAAGAAAGTGTTGGTGATTTGGAAATAGGACAAGGGATGAATGTAGTAATCAGGTTCAAAAGGATGTGGGTTGCAGTAGCTGTTTGGAGATGAAGAGGCTTGCACAGGGCAGAGTAGTGTGCAGAGCTGGACCAAACAACTCGTCGCATTGAAGACTACAATAACAACAAAAACTTTTCCATAAATATGCATTTTTTGCTCTTGCTGCTGTAGTTTTTAGGTAAATTGATCACTTTCTTCCCACATGTAATGTCTATTTTCTTGTCTCATAACTGTGTTGATACGTTTTTATTATATCTTCTAATTTTTAGCTCTGATTAAGGCAGTAAAGCCAAAACCAGTTATCAGTTTTAATGCAGTAACATGTACCCAAGATGTAATTCTAATTGTAATCCGATTCATAGGGTATCGGTCTCCTCAGCAGCTCCAAATGGGCTTATTTCGTGTCATTCTTAAGGATTTTATTACAATAAGCATCCCACGCCACTATTTCCTCTACAATAAGAACACTCCTCTGATCGGCGTAGAACGTGCACATGATACGTTGTAGAGCAATTCGAAGGAATCTCACCTGTGGAGTTTTTCTTGACACAGAACCCATCCTCGTCTGGGCAGGTCACCAGTAGGTCCTCAGGATCGCTGAAGGGATCTCCACAGCGATAGTCCTCTGCGGAATCGCATACGTAGCACTTAATGGCGTCAACTGAAACAGATAAGGAGCTGACTGAGTGGTTGCGTTTGGTGGAAGTGATTTACTATTGAATTCTTCCAGCTTGCTGTTTATCACTGAATGACTACGTTGTGTGAATGACTCTGATGAATATTCCTGAAGAACAGCGTTTTCTATATGTCATTGTGGGAGGAAGGGATGGAGAGTGCGGAATCGAGAACTGCCAGTAAGACTACGGCTCTTCAAGAACACAAAGAGCTTTAAATTCACATCCAACCGAAAGATAAACATCACAAATATCATACGCCCTCACTGCATGAAACACTGGTAAAATGTTTGGAATTTATACCCGAAGACGGGAACAGAGTTTGGTTATAAGGAATCGCTACATACCTCACTTTGCATACTACTAAACTAAACTAAACTCCTCCTGAACAGGCCATGAAGGCCCAAAGGTACCAACCGGCCGCCGTGTCATCCTCAGACCATAGGCGTCACTGGATGCGGATATGGAGGGGCATGTGGTCAGCACACCGCTCTCCCGGCCGTAAGTCAGATTACGGACCGCAGCCGCTACTTCGCAATCAAGTAGCTCCTCAGTTTGCCTCACAATGGCTGAGTGCACCCCGCTTGCCAACAGCGCTCGGCAGACCGGATGGTCACCCACCAAGTGCCAGCCCAGCCCGACAGCGCTTAACTTCGGTGATCTGACGGGAACCGGTGTTACCACTGCGGCAAGGCCGTTGGCCCCTACTTTTTACACTACTTAGTGCTGAAAGTACCACAAACTACAGAGGCCCTAGCCACTTGGATCGAGCGCAACCGCTTATAAGGGAACTGATATCAATCGCACGACACAGGGCCGTACTTATCTAAACACTCCTAAGCTGAAACCACAATGTCGAAAATTTTGTGATGCCTATCCTGCAGAAAACAGCATTTTAGGACAATTTCCAAATAAAAATCTGTAAATACAGGATGTTTCAAAAATGACCGGTATATTTGAAACGGCAATAAAAACTAAACGAGCAGCGATAGAAATACACCGTTTGTTGCAATATGCTTGGGACAACAGTACATTTTCAGGCGGACAAACTTTCAAAATTACAGTAGTTACAATTTTCAACAACAGATGGCGCTGCAAGTGATGTGAAAGATATAGAAGACAACGCAGTCTGTGGGTGCGCCATTCTGTACGTCGTCTTTCTGCTGTAAGCGTGTGCTGTTCACAACGTGCAAGTGTGCTGTAGACAACATGGTTTATTCCTTAGAACAGAGGATTTTTCTGGTGTTGGAATTCCACCGACTAGAACACAGTGTTGTTGCAACAAGACGAAGTTTTCAACGGAGGTTTAATGTAACCAAAGGACCGAAAAGCGATACAATAAAGGATCTGTTTGAAAAATTTCAACGGACTGGGAACGTGACGGATGAATGTGCTGGAAAGGTAGGGCGACCGCGTACGGCAACCACAGAGGGCAACGCGCAGCTAGTGCAGCAGGTGATCCAACAGCGGCCTCGGGTTTCCGTTCGCCGTGTTGCAGCTGCGGTCCAAATGACGCCAACGTCCACGTATCGTCTCATGCGCCAGAGTTTACACCTCTATCCATACAAAATTCAAACGCGGCAACCCCTCAGCGCCGCTACCATTGCTGCACGAGAGACATTCGCTAATGATATAGCGCACAGGATTGATGACGCCGATATGCATGTGGGCAGCATTTGGTTTACTGACGAAGCTTATTTTTACCTGGACGGCTTCGTCAATAAACAGAACTGGCGCATATGAGGAACCGAAAAGCCCCATGTTGCAGTCCCATCGTCCCTGCATCCTCAAAAAGTACTGGTCTGGGCCGCCATTTCTTCCAAAGGAATCATTGGCCCATTTTTCAGATCCGAAACGATTACTGCATCACGCTATCTGGACATTCTTCATGAATTTGTGGCGGTACAAACTGCCGTAGACGACACTGCGAACACCTCGTGGTTTATGCAAGATGGTGCCCGGCCACGTCTTTAATTTCCTGAATGAATATTTCGATGATCGTGTGATTGCTTTGGGCTATCCGAAACATACAGGAGGCGGCGTGGATTGGCCTCCCTATTCGCCAGACATGAACCCCTGTGACTTCTTTCTGTGGGGACACTTGAAAGACCAGGTGTACCGCCAGAATCCAGAAACAACTGAACAGCTGAAGCAGTACATCTCATCTGCATGTGAAGCCATTCCGCCACACACGTTGTCAAAGGTTTCGGGTAATTTCATTCAGAGACTACGCCATATTATTGCTACGCATGGTGGATATGTGGAAAATATCGTACTATAGAGTTTCCCAGACCGCAGCGCCATCTGTTGTTGAAAATTGTAACTACTGTAATTTCGAAAGTTTGTCTGCCTGAAAATGTACTGTTGTCCCAAGCATATTGCAACAAACGGTGTATTTCTATCGCTGCTCGTTTGGTTTTTATTGCCGTTTCAAATATACCGGTCATTTTTGAAACACACTGTAAGAAGTACTTAACTCAAAAGATTTAGGTAAACCTTTCATGATTTAATGAGTTAATATTATTAAGATACTTAAGACTATTTATTAACATCGCTTTAAACAACCTTATTTTAAACAAGTTGAGATTCTCATCCACACAAAAAATTACCTATTGTAACTGGCAACAAACATGTTTTTATGCAAATGCTAAATAACAAATGGAAGGTGTCAACTAAGCAAATTTTATCATCTTTTAATTGAAATACGATACTTTTCCAAATAATCAGCCTCAAAATGAACGGCTTAAAACAATCTGATCCGCTAATTGCTCTGCGCCTACACTACAACCAATGGAGGTATTTACACTGAAGCGCCAAGGAAACTGATATAGGCATGCGTATTTAAATGCAGAGGTGTGTAAACAGGCAGAATACGGCGCTGCGGGCAACAAGTGTCTGGCGCAGTTGTAAGATCGGTTCCTGCTGCTACAATCGGACGTTATCAAGATTTAAGAGAGTTTGAAGCTGATGCCACAGTCGACGCACGAGCGGTGGGACACAGCATCTCCGAGGTAGCGATGAAGTGGGGATTTTCCCGTACGACTATTTCACGGGTGTATCGTGAATATCAGGAATCCGGTAAAACATCAAATCTCCCACATCGCTGCGGCCGGAAAAAGATCCTGCAAGAACGGGACCAACGTCCAGTGAATACCATCTTTCAACGAGACTGATGTGAAATCCTTTCGGAAACTGCTCCAGATTTCAATGCTGGACCATCAACAAGTATCAGCGTGAGCGACATTCAACTAAACATCATCGATATGGGCTTTCGGAGCCGAGGGCACAGTAGTGTATCCTTGATGACTGCACGACACACAGCGTTACGCCTCGCCTGGGCCCATCAGCACCGACATTGGACTGTTGGCGTCTGGAAACATTTTGCCTGGTCGGAAGACTCTCGTTTGAAATTTTGGACGTGTACGGGTATGGAGACAACCTCATGAATCCATGGACCCTGCATTTCAGCGGGGGTCTCTTCAAGCTGGCAGAGGCTCAGTAATGGTGTGGACCTGTGTTGTTGGAGTGATACGCGCCCCTTGGCACGTCTAGATACGGCTCTGACAGGTGACAAGTACATAATCATCCTGTCTAGTCACCTGCATCCATTGATGTCCATTGTGCATTCCGGCGGACTTGGGCATTTCCAGCAGGACAATGTGACACCCCACACGTCCACACGTCCAGAATTGCTGCAGAGTGGCTCCAGGAACACTCTTCTGAGTTTAAACACTTCCGCTGGTCACCATACTCCCCAGACATGTACATTATTGAGCATATCTGAGATGCCATGCAACGTGCTGTTCTGAAGAGATCTCCATCTCTGGTACTCTTACTGATTTATGGACAGCCCTGCAGTTCCCTCCAACACGACACCAGGCATTAGTCGAGTCCATGCCACGTCGTGTTGCGGCACTTCTGCGTGCTTGCGGAAACCCTACACTATATTAGGCAGGTGCACCAGTTTCTTTGGCTCTTCGGTGTATAACGTCTTCACAACTTAGTTGTCTTAAAATATCACTATATCACTTTCCATACTGCGCAACGCTAAAATGTTAAACCGGTCCTCTAGAATGGAGGTTTGAATCCTGTTTGTGAATGAGATTTTCCCTCTTCTATTAACGAAATACCGATGCTGCTAACATTCGTCGTCTGATTTACTGTGTATGGTTCTGATGTGGATTTTTACTATCTTTCTATACAGATCCCGTATACCAAACAAAATTCACATAAATCTTTTTTGCTTTGCTTTTGAAAACATAGAATACTATAGGTATACCACTCTTTTTGCAATCTTCTACGTAGTCTCTGTAAATACATGCAATAGTTCTCCCTGTCGCAGGACGTGTGGACTCCTAGATAATGACTCTCAATGCGAAGGGCTGATTTAATGCTCGCGCGCATGTTATTTTTAATATTGTCATCAACTGAAACATGAATAGTCTATTTACCCCAAAGATCCTCTAGTACAAATCCATCTTTAACTTTTTTGGAAGTTAGTAGAAACCGTTCGTCATACAATATCCAAGGTACACATAAAAATGTTTACAGATTGTCAGTCGATGTCCATTCTCTTCGAAATAGAATGCGTGTTTCAGCTTTCTCTCTTTCTTCGGATGCTTACACTGAGGTTCTGTTTCGACAGAACGACGTACGATGTTTTCAAGTTGCGTAGACAAATCCCTTGTCTTCCAGTAATTTGAAGATATCCATCATCTGTCATCTTTAGTGAATTTAGTAGTACAATTCTGAGAACAGTTTTGAGATAACGACATAGTACTCCTAGACAATTTTTTGTTCTGCTTGTAAAGAGAAACACTTCTGCCCGAATTACTTTTTTTATTTTTTATTTTTTTTTTCAGTGCTTCCATTAGGAGCGATGAATTGTTTTTCGTTTTTCCTTGGCTGTTTGCATTATTATTGATTGCTAGGTTTTCTTCATTGCTAGTACTACACAAGAATCATTTTTTTGATACCCCGTAATTGTCTCCCATTCCCACACATGGCTCAAAGATGCCTGTAACCTATCACTTTAATGGTGAAAAAGCATGACACCCTGCACACTCGGGATTGGCGACGGTTCAAAAGACAAGGTGTCGAGCCATAGCTGAGATGTTTATGTGAATTGTAAGATGGGTTAATGACTTCACATTGGCACCAAATTGCACCACAATTGGCGCCCTAGCGACTGAGGTCAGAACCGCGACACCCAGTGTTGAATCACGTGGCTGTTCTTATGGGTGGCCGAGGAAAACATTTCAGGCTCACCGCCGCTCAGAGTCGACAGGGGGTCGCATAAAGGGCGTCAGTGAAACCAAGTCTTCGCCTGGGACATTGATTCCCACACATTTCGCTGCTGGAAACGACGGTTCGTGGTGCTATGAGCAACAAGACGACGTTCTTCACAAAGTTCGTCACAGCTGCCACTCCCTGGGCCTTTCAATCCTTCTCTAAGGAAATGGTGGAACTGCAACCCCACTGAACTTGATCTGACCATTTTGGAGAGTAGAGCGACTGCAGGTTTTCTCTGCTGTATAGCTTGTAATCAGTAGGGACTGTTACAAACCATCCATCAAAATGTGAACGTGATCCGAAGCGGCAAAGAGTTCCTATGCTTTTTCTACGTCTACATCTATATAGATACTGTGCAAGCCACCGTACGCCTCGTGGCGGAGGTTACCCTGTACCTCTACGAGGGGCGTTTGAAAAGTCCGTGCAAAAATAAAATCTACTTACGTGTTTCGCGTAAACCTTTTTTGTTTATCGAAATAGTCTCCTTTTAGACTTATACATTTCGTCCAGTGCTGTTCTAATTCGTTGATACCTTCCGAATAATAGGAACTGTCCATGTCTGCAAAATACCTATTAGTTGCTGCAATCACCTCCTCGTTTGAATAAAATCTTTGTCCCGCCAGCCATTTCTTCAAATTGGGGAACGCATAGTAGTCCGAGGGAGCCAACTCTGAAGAATAGTGGGGATGTGAAACGAGTTGGAATCCTATTTCCATTAATTTTGCGACCACAACTGCTGAGGTGCGTGCTGGTGCATTGTCGTGATGGAAAAGGTCACTTTTGCGGTCCAGTCGCCGGCGATTTCTTGCAGCTCGGTTTTCAAACGATGCAATAATGGTGAATAATATGCACCTCTAATAGTTTTACCCTTTCCCAGATAATCGATGAGGATTACCCCTTGCGAATCCCAAAAGACAGTCGCCATAACCTTCCCGGCCGAAGGATTGGTCTTCGCCTTTTTTGGTGCAGATTCTCCCTTGGTAACCCATTGTTTAGATTGTCGTTTCGTTTCAGGAGGATTGTAATGTATCCATGTTTCATCCTCAGTGTCGAAACGACACTCAAATTCCTGTGGATTCTTGCTGAACAACTGCAAACGATTTTTGCAAAACTTTACACGATTCCGTTTTTGGTAAAGTGTGAGCAATCGCGGAACCCATCTTGCGGATAGCTTTCTCATGTCCAAATGTTTATGCAAAATGTTATGTGCACGTTTATTGGAGATGCCCACGGCACTAGCAATCTCACGCACCTTAACTCTTCTGTCGTCCATCACGATATCATGGATTTTATCAATGATTTCTGGAGTTGTAACCTCCACAGGCCGTCGAGAACGTTCAGCATCACTTGTGCCCATATGGCGACGCCAAAAATTTTGAAACCACTTATAAACTGTTCTAATCTAAGGTGCAGAGCCACCGTAATGTTTATCAAGCTTCTCTTTAGTCTCCTGAGGCGTTTCGCTTTTCATAAAGTAATGTTTAATCACCACACGAAATTCTTTTTCGTCCATTTTTTGACAATCACTCGGCTTCCTTGATTCACACGAATGCCAAACACAAAGAAATAGATCAATATGGCTGAAACTTGGTGTGCGTTCTTTCCAAAGATGCTACTAACTAAAGATGACCTCGCTACTCGCTCGTGGTGCCATCTCTCAAACTTTACACGGACTTTTCAAACGCCTCTCGCATATGTCATTTCCTTTCCTGTCCCACTCGCAAATAGAGCGAGGGAAAAACGACTGTCTATATGCCTCCGTATCATCCCTAATTTCTCGTATCATATGTTCGTGGTCCTTACGCTCAATGTATATCTTAATTCGTAGTCCTTACGCACAATGTATGTTGGCGGTAGTAAAATCGTTCAGCAGTCAGTTTCAAAAGCCGGTTCTCTAAATTTTCTCAATAGTGTTTCTCGAAAAGAACGTCGCCGTCCATCCAGGGTTTCCCATTTGGGTTCCCGAAGCATCTCCGTTAACACTTCCGTCTTGTTCGAACCTACCGGTAACAAATCTAACAGCCCGCCGCTGAATTGCTTCGGTATCTTTCTTCAATCAGACTCGTACGGATCCTAAACACGATCAGTACTCAAGAACAGGGTTGCGCTATCGTGCTATATGCTGTCTTCTTTATAGACGAACCACAATTTCGCAAAATTCTTCCAATATACCGAAGTCGACCATTCGCCTTGCCTACCATAGTCTCGCATGCTCGTTCCACCACGTATCGCTTTGAAACGTTACTCCCAGATATTTAAACGACGTGACTGTGTCAAGCAGGACACTAGTAATAACGTATCCGAACACTACAGTTTGATTTTCCTAGTCATCCGCAATAACTTATAGTTTTCCGCATGTAGAGCTACCTGCCATTATCCCACATTTTTTACTTCCTCCTATGCCATGTCATAGAAGGAAAGCAACATTAACATGCGTGAGAATAAAACGAAAAAGGGTCCCTGTAAGACACCCCGTTCAGGAACACCCCTCGTTGTCTCCCAGTTACCTTAGTTGAGCTAAGCCTGAATGTAGACAAACACCACCTGAGGGTTGTCGAAGGGATTGCCTAACTCTGTGGCGCTAGATTAGCCATGAGGCTGAGTGTTTGGCGAAGTTTCTGAGAGGTAGATTCACGCTTTCAATACTTTTCAGTGGAATTTTCAGAGAAACATTTCCATCACTGTTAAAGAGGTAGTAGTTATCACTGTTTGCTTCGAAGCACATTTTTCCATTTGAGCTTTTGACTACAAGAGGGAACAGTGAAAATCCTTTTCTCAAAAGGACTGCAAGTATTGAGCATATTCGTAATTGTTCAGCAGCCAAATATTCCCACTGTCAGACTACTTCTTGAAATTAAAGCAAACACGCTTGCTAGAACTTTCCTTCATGGTTTCATCTATTTCTTTCATCTTAAGCATTCGCTCTGGTTCTGTTTGGTCTTCAGCGTTTTGTGCCTTGGCTGTTAAAACTATTTTTTGACCTCTCCCAGTGAGGACTAGGATTGTTAATATCGTGATTTTAATTTCTAAAATATCAAAAAATAAAAATAAAGAAGTAAAAGGAAATTATGCCTATAGTATATATCATACTTTTCTGTGCAGTGGAAATTTACTTAACAAAGTAATATTAACGAGCAACATTACATACCACAATAACGTAAACGGGCAAAATTACAAATCAAAATACCGCAAACGACTAAAGGCACGAATCAAAATTAAACAGAAAAGTAATGCTACTTTACATAATAGTTTAGGCAAATAATGTGACAAGTACAAAATGAGTTGCCTAGTACTGTGATAAGTAGAAAATGCCATGGGAAACAAGCAACGAAAAAATTCAAAAAGTCAATCTACTGATCCTGCACTATCCATCTTTTTCCTCCAACACAGTACTGTTACAGCAGCCATCTCTCTGCAGTTCTGCACACTAGGATTATCGCAATACTACATTCGTTGTTTCTTTTGTGCCACATTAGTAGTAACGGCGTGTGAAATTCTGGTTATATCAGCAAAGAAAGATGTGAAGCAGTTCGAGGAAACCGAAGTTGTTTATCAGCGCAGGAAGTTATTATTATGAACAGTGACAAGGAGAGCTGATTGCAGCCTTTCTATGCACTTGTCAGAGTAGTAGAAAAGAGCATCTATCGTTCGAATTACTGAGATACTTCAGAGTCGGTACAGAATTGGTAGCTGTTTGTTTTCATACAACGATCGCAAGTGTAACAACAGTCGTCTGAGTCATTCAAGGGTAGTAAAGGTAAAATAAACAGATTTAGCAGACAACTGATTTGTTTGGAAATGTATTATATTCTTGATTAAATTCAGGTTAGAGAATTATCTTTTTCCACTGTTGTGATCATACAGTACAGACAAGCACATTTTGCAGGTGATGCTGATAGTATTATAATAAATCCCATTAGAGAGAAAACAACATAAGAGTTTGTGAGTGTTGTTTTTCAAAACATTATTAAGTGGTTTTAAGAAAAGCGTAATTTCCAGGCAGCGGTTGGAGCGGTGGAAAGAGTACAGAACTGAAATCCGAGGGTTGTGGGCTTCATTCACTATGACGACATTTCTTTTTATTAATTTTTTATTTTCCACTTTTACGTTATTTACATTGGAAATAAACCGAAATAATGCTCAATATGCAGAATTTATTAATATGTTCGTACAAGGCATGAAAAGGAATTTTTAACTGACGTGAGGAAGACCTATATGCACAACAAATTTCTTCCGTTAATTGACTCTTTTGGGGTGAACAAATCAACAATTATACGACGAGAATATTCAAGGTGAAGATAGACTGACATCGTGCAACATTAACCTGATTCTCATAAATGCACTCCGCTAGCACAATCTTGCGAGGACTACTTTAATTTTCAGATAAACAATTTCTTCAAAACTGCTCTTACGTCACTGAGAGAGAAAAAGAAATCACACTCAGGGGAGACTGCATCACAATACATCATCAGCTATTCTCACGGATACTTTGCGAAATAAAGCGTTACTCGTAGTTGCTGCCAAACTGTTCGATTAGAGAAAAACTTTTACGAATGTAGACCGGGTCTGCTTTTGTATAGAAACTTTAGAACAACTATGTGATTGTAAAAATACGGCGTTTATAAAGCCAGTAAGACGGCTAGAAAATTATTGTTTTCTTGTTTTTGCAATGAATATCACCCCGATTCGTGTAAATCATCAACTGTAAAATAAGAACAGTATCTAATTTTATATAATAAGTCCTCGTGTCCACCTTACAATCCCTTCCTGCAAACTTATTTGCAATGCTTAATTTTCTTTTGCCTTTTCTTTTCATGCCTTTTATGAAAATATTAATAAACACAATACACTGCGCATCATTTAGGTTATTTGTAATGTTAATGACGTGAACATTGAAAATAATAAAAGAAGTATTGTTTGCACAATAGCGAACAGTTAGAATAATATGTCATGAAGACTTGTTCAAGGTGTTAATCTTTGTAACTGTACCATCAAAAACAGATTCGATAGTGAAATTCGTCGTAAATAATCGATCACAATTTGAGAAGAAGTGTTGACAATATCTAAAAGACTATAGAAAAAATACCTTTATAAGCCTTTATTGAATACTAACTGACAAGCTCGGCACATCCTGGGTATTCATTTCGCCAATTTTCTGCTACAAACGGAAAAAAAACTGAGTTGGGTCTGTAGTGAAGCAACGAAAAAATGTCATGTTCATGTATTCTCTCAAAACACCTTTTCAATTTTGAAACAGTCGTACAAAGAAATAAAAATATTGTACAAATGTGTAAGAAAAATTTTCAAATCAATAAGCATGAAACCGGAAGTTTCTGTACGCTGGGCACAGCTAGTTCGAGTGTCTACATGAAGATTTTGTAAACGTCTCTTTGGTAACTTCTTTTCATAGCTCTATAGACGGCCATCGTCACCGCCTACTGCCATCTGCGTTACCTACTTTTACCCCAACCTATGTGGTATGACCGTATATTGCACAGTGATGACTTACATCAAACATAATTTAAGCCATAAAAAATAAGTCCTCAAACTTCATATATTTTGTTTATGTCCTGTTTATCTTGCACTTAAATATATTTGAAGTAACGAAAATGAAAACCATCATTGTTACCCGCTTTCTCCTTAACTAAGTGATTGTATCCTAACTTCCCTTCAAAAATAATTCTGTTGAATTTCTGGTAGACTATAAATGAAACAGTTTTGGACACTGTCGATCTGAATGAATTTCTAGGGATTATAATTAGAAACAACTAAAAGTGGAACAATTACACAAAGAATACTACTGCAGGCAAGACAAACCAAAAACTTCATCTTAGTATCAGAACATCTAAATTATGCAGAAAATCCACTGAGAAATTGGTGACACTACGCTTGTCCGTTATGATCTAGAATATTACTACATAGTATGAAATCCTTATTAGATAGAATTGACAGTAGACACAGAAATTTTTTTTAATACAGTCAGAACGTTTTTTTGTTAGCACATCTTCGTGTTTCATGTAGATTGTAAATGAGATGGGATCTCAATCATTAAAACACAATCGTTTTTCATTGCAGCGAAATATTTTCAAAAATTGCAGAAAACGTCTTTCTCCTTAGAATGACAATGTGTGTTGTCGCTTCCCACCTGCTGTGGGAGGAATGACTATCATGGTAAAGTAAGAGAAATCAGAGCTCTCACGAAAGGATTTATGCATTTCTTTTTCCCATTGTGGTTTTCGATATGGAACCATAGAGATATAGTTTGGAAGTTGTGTCTTGCACTTAAGTTCGAGTTACAGAGTAATCATGTACATATAGGTGTAGAAAGATGACGTTTTGCAGAGTAACCATATAGACCTAGATGTAAAAAGATGATGTTGTTCTCTCGGAACCTTGTTAAGTAGATTTAGACAATAATTGCAGAACAATTAATGGAAGCAGTTACTTCTATAAAATATCAGGGAGCAAGAGCCCAAAGCAGTTCAAAATGGGACGACCACATAAAGCTAATACCTGGTAAGCCAGATGCCAGACTGAGATTCTTTAGGGGAATCCTTTTGAAATGAAGTCTACACACAAAGGGGGTAGCTTACAAAACCCTTGTTCGACCAATACTTGAATATTGCTCGTCATGGGGTTGGTGACCCTCCAGCTTTGATGAGGTTCTTAGGCGGTTTCCCACATCCGACAAGGTAAATACCGGGCTGGTATCCAAGTCCCCCTCTCAGTTGTATGACACTCAGAAACATTAAGAAAACGTTCTCATTCTTGAACATGGAATTTACTCTGGACACAGATGATAGGGTGCACGTACTCCGTCCTGGAGGGTGAACAAGAGGCTGATGACTATAGATGTTTGATCTCTTCAAGCCCATAATAATCATCATAACCGGTAGGAGAGGCTACAGTTAGGTGTCGTGTATCATGGAGCAGTTTACTGTAAAAATTCCGAGAGCGCACGTTTCTAGAAGAGTCAAGCAGTTTATGTATATCACCTATTTATACCTCGTGAAAAGACTACAAAGGTTGTAAGTAGGCTGTTTAGGTTTTTATATTGGTAATGCTACGTAGCACTCTGTATGAAAATCACTAGCTGTGCTGCGTGCAGTCTGTGGCTGGTTTGCATTCTTGTTGGCCATTGTAGTGTTGGGCAGCTGGATGTTAATAGCGCGTAGCGTTGCACAGTTGGAGGTGAGCCGCCAGCAGTGGTGGATGTGGGGAGAGAGATGGCGGAATTTTGAGAGCGGATGATCTGGACAGAGACAGTAAATTTGTAAGACTGGATGTCATGAACTTATATATATATATATGTTATGACTTTTGAACACTATTAAGGTAAATACATTCTTTGTTCTTTATCAAAATCTTTCATTTGCTAACTATGCCTATCAGTAGTTAGTGCCTTCAGTAGTTCGAATCTTTTATTTAGCTGGCAGTAGTGGCTCTCGCTGTATTGCAGTAGTTTGAGTAACGAAGATTTTTGTGAGGTAAGTGATTTAGTGATTTGTGAAAGGTATAATTTGATGTTAGTTAGAGCCATTCTTTTGTAGGGATTATTGAAAGTCAGATTGCGTTACGCTAAAAAATATTGTGTGTCAGCTTAAGCACAATCATGTATAATTTTTCTAAGGGGACGTTACATATGGCGACCATGCCAGGATACCTCACTGGAATCTTCTGATTTTTCCTTGTTGTTTGTGTAATTAGTGCAGCCTTTGTTTATTGCTAGCACGTAATTGTAGAGAGAATTTCATTTGTAGTTGTATTTGTTCATTCTTGAATAGTAAAACAGTTGTGGCATGCATGTAGATTTGCACCAAGTATTTCGCAGCTGCGCTTACAATTAACGAGATATTATTTTCAATGTTATGTTAATGTGTTTTCTTATTTTGCTCTTCAAATTGTGCTTTTCTGTGTTGTCGTGTGAAATATTGTGACAATAATGGCGTGTGAAAAACGTAATACTAGGCTCCAAAGTAAACTGAGAAATGACAGTGAAGTGTGTTAGCGCCGCCAAGTAATGGATTAACTAATGTTCAAAGTAGTAATTTGGTAACTGTGCACAGGGCAATGGAGCGGGCTGCAAATAATGGTGTAGGCAGTGAAACAATTAGTGAACAGGGAAGCATTATCGATCGATCAGTCGGCAACAGCTCACCTCAGGAATCCGAAATGACAGGACACAGTCTTACAAATACTGTAGATTCAGGTTTTGCGTCCTCACCGTTTTCTCAAATAAGTCAAGACACATTTTCTGTTTGTCAAAATGTGAATGTTGCCGGTGCATCTTCATTGCTGAAAAGCATAGAGGAACAGATTCCAGACACTAATACATTATTATTACAATTAATGCAACAAATGAAACAAAATCAGAGACAAACACAGCAACAGTTAGACACAATGGAACAAAATCAGAGACAAACACAGCAAAAGCTTCAAAAGTTAGACACCACACTTGAACAAACACGTGAAGATTTAACTACAGAGTTACATAACACTGAATCGAAATGTCAAAAATCTGTAATGACGTAAAAACACCAATTTGTGAGCGTTTTCAACCTATTCTTTCGCGGCATGAAAATACATTACAGAATCACGAAGCAGCCATAAAAGAACTGCAAACTATTGTTCATGAAAATCATGAGACCTTGTGGGCTACAATTGACTCGGTTGCATCTACCGATTCGGTTACACTACCTGCAAAAACTCAGGAAAACTTAAAGGATACAGTAGATACTCTGAAAATTGGTTCAGAAAGACACATGGAGGAAATTAGTTCATTATCAGAGAAAATAGTCGAACTTTTGGATCAGCTAAATAATTTATCTACGAAGGTAGATGATAATCTGAATGACGCAAGACTGGTAGTCTTTAATGACACAGAAGAGTACAAACAAATTAGGAAATTCAAACAAAATCAGAATCAAATTAATACGCAACACAAAAGAGAAATCCGGGAAGTACAAGATCAGTTGGCACAAGTAATACAAGAATTACATATTTCAGAGGACACTCGCACTTCAACATGGAAGAGGGACTTACAAATACGGAAAAGCCACAAAATAATAACACAGGGCATTTCGGAAATTATGAAAGAAATTGGCAAGGCGCACCGAATTTTGAGATGGAACTGTAACAATGACCGATATGCGACTCGCCAACACGATGATTTTGACTATAAGCTGTTCATTACTACACGTAAATTCAAAACATTTAAGAATTCTGGCAACGACATTCATCCACAAGCGTGGATTCATGAATTCTCTCATTGTTTTCCTCCCAACTGGTCATTAGAGCACAGATTAGAATTTATGTGTGGCTACTTTGAGAATGAACCAGCTGTGAGAATGTGATCAGTCATTCACGATTGTCACAGTGAAGGAGAATTTTATCATGCCTTCCTCTCAACATATTGGTCTCAAGCCACACAAGACCAAGTAAAACATAGCATCATAATGATGAAACATTTCGAACAATCTGAATATTCCAGTATTGTGAAATATTTTGAAGACATGTTGCACAAGAATCAGTACCTATCAAACCCTTACAGCCCCTCAGAACTCATCCGCATTTGCTTAATCAAATTGCCTGAACATTTACGACATATTATTTTGGCAGGACGTTGCAACGGTGGCATTGAAGCTTTTCAGGGACTCTTACAAGAACTGGAAATTGACACTGACAATCGCGGAACGCGAAAACAGGAGCACAACAATTACAGGTCACATCCATCACAATCCCGCGATGACAGAAATAACAACTGGACATGTCAAGGCTATTCTTACAATGTAAATCGTGACGGAAACAGACACCACCTGTATGACAACCGTTGGCACAGTAGTAAGAATTACAGGGAAAGATCACCTCTCCGTGGTAATGACTATCACAGAGACAATCATAGAAACAGACAATATGGCAACCAGAACTATTATTATCATGGGAGACAGAATAACTTCAGACGCAATGGTCCACCGTGCAGTCATAATTCAGGGAGAAATTCTTCACCACTTCACCGACAAGAAAGAAACTACAGAAATTACCGACATGACGACAGACGATATAATCATAATGACAGACCTGAATTTCATCAGAACTGGCGGGATTCAAACAGGGCAGGGCCCTCTCGGCAAGGTGAATTTGTAGAAGTTAGGTCTCCTAATCCCAATAACGATGCACGCCAACAAAGAGATAGCAGACAATGACTCACACCGCAGGCAGCCACGTGCGCCGGCTGGCTCTGAGACAAATAACATAGACGCTAACCTTAAGAAAAATTTGAGCATTCTTTAGCGATGTACCATATACCACATGATAATTCCGTTGAAGCTGGAGCTCTGCATAGTAGGAAGAGTAAAGGATTGCACCACATTTCACATGTAACTTAGGCTCTGCCATAAAACTTTTCACTTCACATTACTAGTATGCTTTGTCAGACTTAGAATCTGTTAACATGCAACAATGTTTGAAGTTGAATATCCAGTCAAGAACCAAGAGAACTTATTTAAACAGAAATTACGAATGCATTGTTATAGTGAACAGAGGACACAGTGTTATTGTGTGTGTACATTCTTGCTTGTTAATTGCACGATTATGTAACTACTATAAGGCCTACATACTTAGAACATATACTGCTAATGAGATTTTAATGCAACATTTTGGTTTAGTTGAAAAGACATTCTTCATTTGAACTACTTTCTGTGATATTAAAGATGACTTAGTATTTGGTTTCTTTGACAGCTACACGATTATATCATGACGCTACTAATGTGTGACACAATTTACATTGTTGCTTTTGTGGTGTATCTGTTTCATATCTGCACAGTTTTTATGTATTATTCTGTAAAGTAAAACACGTTTTAGTAATAACTTTTGTGGTATAGCTACAATGAGACAGGCTTTCCGTTGTACAGCCATACGTTACAGTACAGTACTTTCTTCATCACAGCAATAAGCATAATAACTACGATATCTATACGCAAAGCATTTCACTTCTGTTTATGATGAGATAAGTACATTGACTTCAGCAGAACTTTGCTTATAGAGGACGATAACTACGACACTTCCACAGAATTATCTTACAGCAAGATGCACATTTAGTGCTACAGGACACGCATTTGAGTGATTAATTTTGTACTTAAAACATTTATTTTTAATACATTTCATTCCATTGCTGTAATCTGTAACACCTGAGGGTATAATTACATTAATCCTCGGGGGGGGGGGGGGGGGGGGGTGTACACGCTTTCTTTGTGTACCATGTGTGCGACAAGCAGAAGGAGCCCTAGCTAATATGATATTTGCTTATACAACTTAACACATCGGTACCATATTTCTCTAACACATAAATTACACAGCTATTTGACCATTTAACAGAGAAACAAAATTTTTGTTTTACTATGTCAGTGACAGATGTTTACGCAATTACACAGTTGGATAACTTCATACTTATGAAATTGTATTTTGTCTGTACTTTGTGAACTGTTCATATTTTTTCGGAACCATTGTGATACTGTGAGAGCTTTGAATGTTGTATTTGGCATGGGATCATGATTTTTAAAGTACGTTTGAGGTAGATGACACTACTGAAATGAGCAGAGAATTTTTTTTTAGGTTTCGACATTATTGCAGAAGGCTACGGCGTTTTAGAGATTTGACTGAGGTGTTATGATGTTATTTTTACGATGACGATGTGTATTATGCTGTTAAGGTACGTTTATGATCAATAAGCTGATGCTATATGAGGAATTTGATTATGCTATGTGTTTATTAGGATGAAATATTGAAGAAGTGTCGACGAATATGTATATGTGTAATAAGGTAAGGAATAATGAGTAGTGGTTAGCGACTATGACTTGAGAAAAGCCGGCCGCGGTGGTCTAGTGGTTCTAGGCGCGCAGTCCGGAACCGCGGGACTGCTATGGTCGCAGGTTCGAATCCTGCCTCGGGCATGGATGTGTGTGATGTCCTTAGGTTAGTTAGGTTTAAGTAGTTCTAAGTTCTAGGGGACTGATGACCACAGAAGATAAGTCTCATAGTGCTCAGAGGTATTTTGAACTTGTGAAAAAGGATGTTGGAAACCAAGAATCGTACTTTAAGAGTTATGAAATGTGTGTAAATGCGTGAATGTATCACAATGTCGCTCAAAATTTTCTGGACACTGTAATACTTATAGGATTTTGTTTCTACAGATTTGTAACGCAAATATTTCGACCTGTGAAATTTTATTTGTATCAAACTGTCACTGTAGCGGAAACTGATGTCGTAAATGTTTTGGTAAGGAAGGTAGGTCACTGTAAGCACCCAGCTGCGTGACAGTCACCTGGAAAAAAGCCATTAGTTTGTGCCTTTCAGAGGCACAGGTGGAAAAAAAAAGGAGAGGCCATTGCCTCGCTATTGACATTTCTTTCTAGAAAGCATCGCAAATACGACATGCTCATTACTTGGAAAGATACTTACATCTGCACACCTGATTATGATAAGCGTCTTTCTACGAGAGTTGAGAGAATTTCTACTAACTTATGAAATACCACATGACTATTGAATGATATTTTTATGCTTTACTTTGTACATAGTTGCTTATTTCATTTGATATCAGGTTTCCAGCTGTGTTGCAACATTGGTTTTATAAAATAAAATAAAATTCATTTGCTAATGTGAACACTTTCTGCCAACAGATTTATTAAATAATAATTTTATGATCCATATTCTTCGAAAAAGGAGCACTTGGAAAGGAAAGAACAATAAGAAGGGATTAATAACAGTTACTGCATACATAATTTTCTTTTCAACTACTTGGTAATTTTTTTGGTAGAATAACTTCTTGTGGTGCACCACTTTAATGACACAGATATTAAGGTGTGAATAGACATTTACCGTATCTGCATTGTTGTCTTTAGTGTAATATTTTTTCTGCTTGAGCTTTGTCATGTTTAGATATAAGTTATTGCATTTGCTGCTGCTGTTTGCCAGGCATAATGTCACTGAATTTGACTTTGTATTACTCTGTTAAGCCAGTTTTACTACGGATTTATTTTTCTTGTTTGCTGTGCATTGCCTTATATTAGTTGTAATATTGCAATTGCTTTGCTAATTTATGCTGCTTGCTTTGCCAATTTGCATTTTTTTGTCACTGCTGTTTGTGTTAATTGTTTTGTGCTGCTGCGTTGTCTTGTCCCTTACTTTAACATCTGAGATCAGTAGATTTAAGTTAGCTTAAGATGGGGTATGCTATATAAGAGAACGAGTTGTGATGAATTGGAAGAAATGCATAGAGAAGCTCTAAGAAAATGGTTTATCCAAAAAAGTATTCTTGAAAGAGGATATGAACAAAAAAGTAGGGTTTAGGGACAACAGTTTTAGGTAGGATTTTCTTGGAAATAAATGATGAGGTAAGATAATGGAAAATAAATAGTGAGGTAAGAAATATGTGAACATATAAATACAGAAAGCATGCTTGGATTGGATTTTTTTGGTGGAAATGTTGAAATAAGACGAAAGATTTGTGTAATGAAGTTTTTGGTTGGACTGCAGTACCAAATGTCATACTGAAAACAAACCCTGTCCTGTCCTTTTGTATCATTCCACTATGTGTTTGTGTACCCTTGTGTATTTATGTTTTTCCTGTCTTTATGTGTTTATCTGATAAGACTTACGTTGCAGAATTTTCTAGTACTAAGCTACATTCACTATTATGAGGAATACTGTTGTCCTCAAATATAATTTGCACTAATAATATGTTACTTTCTTTTTAAAGATGTTTAGACATTATTTATTCTGTTTTGCTTTAACGCTCATGTGTGAAGTTGATGTTTCAAAAGTTATTCTGATCTTTTATGTATGTACTTATGTCATAATTCTTGTAACACTGAAGTATATGTTAGTTCGATTCTTTTGTAAAGCCTGTATTACTACAAATGTTATATGTATTATTATGTTTTTAATTATGTATTTTGTACCTTTGTTATTGTATTCTTATGTTATAAAATTGTAATTGACACCAGTTCATCAAATTAAGTAACTTGTAAGTTACATTTCACTGCACACGTTTCTGTTGGTCATAGTATATGGACAATATGTGAGAAGTATTGACTGATAGTGTTTGCACGTGTGTTAATAATTCAGCAAGGGACTGGATAACAGCATTGCTGGTTCTAAGGACATTCAAAAAAAATTTTGTGAGTGCACAAGTGGTGGTTCATGGACTTGCAATATTGTCCACAAGACTCTTCTATGGTGATTGTGCACCTGCACAGTCGCAACGGATGGCTGCTAGCCATCTCTACAAGGACTACAGTGGGTCTACACCTTTGATGAGTCACCAACACCATTATCTCTACAAGGACTGCAGTGGGTCTGCACCTCTGGTGGCCCACCAATACCGTAATCTCTAACAAGACTACAGTGGTCTGTTCTGTGATGACCTACATACCAATATTCTTCAAAACTTCGACTGACTCTGCTGTGGGTTTGCTCTGGTGTGGCCCATTACCTGTCTGCATGTCAAGAGTCAGCACTGTCTTTCCGTTGGAAGGACAACACTACTTCTTCAAGACTGCATGCAATTCCACTACTTTCGTGTGCATTTTCTTTTACTGCTCAGACTTTGAGAAAAACACTGCAATTTTACTGTGATGAACGATCAGGACTGTCTTTATGGACTGTGAGAAAATTTTAGCTTTTGACCAACATTGTATCAATAAGTGTGTGCATTTGATTTCTTTGTTATTGTAATTATGAAAATTTTTTCAAATCTGTATTGGCCACTGCCCAAGACAATTTGTAAAATTTTTTGTGTCGGAGCATGGGGGCTACGTAAGCAGGCTGCTTAGGTTTTTATATTGGTAACGCCACGTAGCGCTCTGTATGAAAATCACTGGCTGTGCTGTGGGCAGTCTGTGGCTGGTTTGCATTGTTGTTGGCCATTGTAGTGTTGGGCAGCTGGATGTTAATAGCACGTAGCGTTGCGCAGTTGGAGGTGAGCCGCCAGCAGTGGTGGATGTGGGGAGAGAGATGGCGGAATTTTGAGAGCGGATGATCTGGACAGAGACAGTAAATTTGTAAGACTGGAGGTCATGGACTGATATATGACTTTTGAACACTATTAAGGTAAACACATTGTTTGCTCTTTATCACAATCTTTCATTTGCTAACTATGCCTATCAGTAGTTAGTGCCTTCAGTAGTTTGAATCTTTTATTTAGCTGGCAGTAGTGGCACTCGCTGTATTGCAGTAGTTTGAGTGACGTAGATTTTTGTGAGGTAAGTGATTTAGTGATTTGTGAAAGTATAGTTTAATGTTAGTCAGTGCCATTCTTTTGTAGGGATTATTGAAAGTCAGATTGCGCTGCGCTAAAAAATATTGTGTGTCTGTTTCATTTTTCTAAGGGGACGTTTTATAAGGTAAAGTTAGATCGATTTGAGTTCATACAGAGGCTTGCTGAAAAAATCGTTCCTCCCGCGGCCGATTTACGACCGGAACAGGAAAATGGAGAAAGTGACAGTGAAGCGTCTTTCGGGGTGCAGATGTAGACACAGACTAGCTCTATGTCGGAAATACCATGCAATCATTTGAAAACTGCTACACAGACGAAATTCAGCAGTAATGTATGCAAGATACAGGAATTTTTTAATCTAGGCCGCATCACGGCAAAATGTTATCATTGTAAATACATCCCGCTAACAGCCGTCACATGTAAATGACTTACTCCGTTGAGGTACCAAAAACCAATGACAATCGGCGTACGTGGCAAGTATCTATGAAATTGGAAAAATCTGAGCTATTCGTATGCATCTGTGTTGGAAGTAGGCGAACGTAGGCTAATACCGGGTGTGCGAGTCAAACAAGGAACCTCCAGATCTCTGTGACTAGTGCTGTCAGTGGTTTAATAACACTCGGAACTACAAGGAGCCGCCATACCGGGTAATTGTAGATAATCGTTATTAGTGGATGTCTGTCACATTTCCTTTTAGACTTTTTTAATGTTTTCGTCGAAATTTTCTCCGATGTTGGCGCTTCTTGGTGCAGTGCTTGAAGATAAACATTATTACGAAAACATAGGTAAATAATTAATTCGATTTTTCGGTGTATTTCAGTGTTCATATGATGAATGTAATATTAATGCTCGCATTACAGACCAATGCATTGTTCCGTTTTGCGGTGTGCGGCAAAACTATGTACACCAGGTGGGGAAAAAGCGGGTGTAACTTGAAGGGGAAAAAAAAGAGAGACTCACAAGGCAAAGCACAACAAAAGGGTAGCTAAGATATTTCCATATTACGTCCCTTACGCTAATGCGCTCAAAGATATTCTCTACAACCGAAATACTGCGGGAATGACGTCAGGCTAACGGTTGCGGTTTCTTGGGATTCTGACACGTCTTCATCATTCTTTGTGTCACCAAGCTTCTAATGCCACCTTCAGGAGTTGACTTGGTAGGAAATGTAAGCAAAATCTCCTATAGGAAAAAGGGTAAAACAGTAATAGTGATTTCAGCTCAATACAAAAAGCATTTGGAACTGTTTGACAGAGAAAACCCAAAAGGGCCAAGCTGTAAAGAAAGCGAATGACCAGAAAACGACAGTTGGAAAGACTAGCTCGGCTCAAAAAACAAAATAAAATAAACCACTCAGGTGAAACCGGGCTGCATCAGACATAAACAACAGATCTATGTTCACGCCACACATTGTTATCTCAGTGGAAAGCCAACTACGAAACTGGAGGCGCTGAGGAGCATCTGCTTGTTTTAATGCACGAATAACAGACACGCAGTAGGGATGCATGTGCAGCTCCAGGTGGAGTATTCGTCCGCATGATCGACGTGATTTGCCGATCTCTTGGGACAGGCGTCGTGCTGATTTGATAGGAATCTCAACCATTTTCTGGTGAACTGCAGCAACATTTTCTGTAGTGCAGGAACATTTACGAACGTTTTTTGACTTGTTGAAGACAGATCCTGTCTGACGGCATTTTCGGATTAAGCGTAGCGTGGCGCTCTTTGCTGGCACTTTGACACCGTTAAACTTTTTAGCAAACAACTGACCACACCGTTTCCACGACTTTTTTGTCACATAAGTTTCCACAAAGAACACCCAGTGCTCCACTGTGAGTACCGCCGTCTCACGTGGATCACGTGGCGGGTGTACAAATGATGTGCGCATCACGGAATGTGGTTATATGCATACATTCACCTCAAATCGTATCCAGTTGTTCGGACCACATTTATTTGCCCTACCTTGTAGTATTTTTAGAGACTTCTATGTGCTTTCATAATTTTTTGCAGTAGTATAAAACTTTTTTGTTTTCAAAATTTTTCCATTTGTTTAAGGGTACCCCATTTTATCCCATTGTGGGTGCAAAACCGGATACTCTACACCTAACGAGGTTATGATTTTTTATGCTGAGATGGTTTGTTTTAAGCTGAAACCGACTAGTATCGTGTTGTTGAATATGTATGAGATATTCATAACCTTAATTTGCAAACTTGCTTAGCACTGAAAATAGTTTATATGAATTCAAAGCGAGACACCCTGGTTTGCCCTTTCTTTTTGAGTCATCGGTCTTCCGACCAATGGGTTTTCTGCGACCCCCCGCCTGAATTTCACTCCTGTACAAACCTTTTCATGACAGAGTAACAATTGCACCATACGTCCTCAGTTATTTGCTGAATGTATCACAATCCCTGTGCCCCTCCACGGTTTTTACACAATACAGCTCCCTCCGATGTCTTAGCAGATGTCCTATCGTGTCCTATCGTCCTGTCCCTTCTTTTCTCGTCAGTGTTTTCATATATTCTATTCTTCGTCAATTCTGCGGCGAACCTTCTCATTCCTTACCTTATCAGTCCACCTCATTTTTAACGTTCGTCTATAGCACGACATCTCAAATGCTTCGATTCTGGTTTCTCACAGCCCTTGTTTCACTACGATAGAATGCTGCACTCGAAACGTACATCCTCAGAAATTTCTTCCTGAAATTAAGGCCTATATTTGATGCTTGCAGAGTTCTATTGACCAGGAATGCCCTTTCTGCCAGTCCTTGTTCCGTCAATCCTCGATTATTTTGCAGCCTAGGTAACAAAATTCTTTAACTTCATCTACTTCGAGAACACCGATCCCCATCATCAATCCTGATGTTAAGTTTCTCGCTATTCTCATTTATGCTCTCTACCTATATCTACACCTACATGGTTACTCAGGAATTCACACCTAAGTGCCTGGCAGAGGGCTCATCGAACCATTTTCATACTGCTTCTCTACCATTCCATTCTCGAATGACGCGTGGAAAAAAGGAACACCTAAATCTTTACGTCCGAGCTCTGATTTCTCTTATTTTATTATGTTGATCATTTCTTCCTACGTAGGTAGGTGTCAACGAAATATTTACGCATTCGGAAGGGAAAGTTGGTGACTAAAATTTCGTAAATAGATCTCGCCGCAAAGAAAACCGCCTTTGTTTCAGTGACTGCCACCTGAACTCGCGTAGTATCATATCAGTGACACTGTCACCCCAATTGCGCGACAACACGAAACGAGCTGCCCTTCTTTGCACTTTTTCGATGTCTTCCGTCAACGCTATCTGGTAAGCATCCCATACCACGCAGCAATATTCATGCAGAGGACGGACAAGTGTAATGTAGGCAGTCTCTTTAGCGGGTTTGTCTCATCTTCTAAGTGTTCTGCCAACAAAGCGCAGTCTTTGTTTCGCCTTCCCCACAATATTATCTATGTGGTCTTTCCAATTTAAGTTGCTCGTAATTGTAATTCCTAGGTATTTAGTCGAATTGACAGCCCTTGGATTTGAGCGGTTTATCGAATACCCAAAATTTATCGGATTTCTTTTAGTACCCATGTGGATGGCCTCGCAATTTTCTTTGTTTAGTGCCAATTGCCACTTTTCGCACCATACAGAAATTCTCTCTAGATCGTTTTGTAATTGTAATTGATCGTCTGATGATTTTACTAGACTGCAAACAATGATTTTACTAGATCTGCAAACAATCTAAGGGGGCTGCTCAGATTATCACCTAGATCATTTATATAAATCAGGAACAGCAAAGGGCCCATGACACTACCTTGCGGAACGCCAGATACCACTTCTGTTCTACTCGATGATTTACCGTCTATCACTACGAACTGTGACTCTCTGAGAGGAAATCACGAATCCAGTCACACAAGTGAGACGATACTCCATATGCACGCAATTTGATTAATAGTCGCTTGTGAGAAACGGTATCAAAAGCCTTCTGGAGATCTAGGAATATGGAACCGATCTGAGATCCCTTGTCGACAGCACTCATTACTTCATGGGAATAAAGAGCTAGGTGTATTGCACAAGAACCGTATTTCCTGAATCCATGTTGGTTATGTACCAATAAGTCATTTTCTTCAAGGTGATTCATAATATTCGAGTACAGTATATGCTCCGAAATCCTACTGCAAATTGAGGTCAGTGATATGGGTTTGTAATTCAATGGGTCACTCCTATTTCCTTTCTTGAATATTGGTGTGACCTTTGCTACTTTCCAGTCCTTAGGAACAGACCTTTCGTCAAGCGAGCGGTTGTATATGATTGCTAAGAAAGGCGCTATTGTGTCTGCATATTCTGAGAGGAACCTGATTGGTATACCGTCTGGACCGGAAGACTTGCCTTTCTTCAGCGATTTGAGTTGTTTCGCAACACCTAAGAGATCTCATTACTTTCGCATTTGTTCGAGTTACTTTCAGTCCATATTCTATGCTCATTAGACTGTTCATTCCGTTCAGAATATCCTGTAACTCTTCTTCACTTCCACTGCAGATAGCAATGTCATCACCGAATCTTGTCACTGATATCCTTTCACCTTGAATATTAATCTTCCTCTTGAACTTTTCTTGCGTGACCCTCATTGCTTCTTCGATGTATAGATTAAACAGTAGGGACGAAAGACTACATCCCTGTCTTACACGCTTTTGAATCCGACCACTTCGTTCTTGCTGTTCCATTCTTATTGACCCTGTTGATTCTTGTAGATATTGTATCTTATCCGTCTTTTCCTATAGCTTTCGTTTCGAACATCTTGCACCAATGTCATTGTCAAGTGCTTTTTCCAGGTCGTCGGATCCCATGAACGTATCTCGACCGCAACGTCATAACTGCCTTTCTGATGGCTTCATCGGTACTAAGGCCATAATGATCGTCATCTGATAAATCCTCAATTTTCTTTTTCATTCTTCGGTAAATTTCCCTACTTTATCCAGGATCGTGAGTAGAAACTGTGAAGTTCCATGCAGCACTGACTACGCACTGAACAGTGAAAGCCGCCCGAAACTTGGCAGTGGAAAGTAGCGCTGTGAAAAAATAGGTGTGTAACAAAAGTGTCTGTACGGAAACAGTTCAGAGTCTCCTGCTACGTAAGCAGCTCCATATTAAACGCATGGTGTCAAGCCTCCCACGTGTAATATGTTTCTTCCTGCTAGTTGTAGTTATAGTAGAAGATTAGCGAGGTCTGCATGATGATCACCGACATTACTGATACTCGTCACTGTGCGAGAAGTTCCTGCATGGATTCTGCGTAGTACTCACTTTTCCCGTGTTGCCAACATACAGGGCGAAGAAAAATTCGCGTACTCAGACATCGCAGCGCGACTCCTCACATACTGGCACTACAAAAATGTCTCTCATAAAATTTCGTTCTGCGCATATTTCAGGCAGGAAATGGACGTTAAAGATCGGCAATCTGGCAACACTGTAATCACGTGTACGGTAACTATCTCTGCTGGATATACCTGTAGAGTTGTGCTGTTGGACACTGGATAGCGTTTTGGGTTAACATACAGGAGGTCGAGGGTTCGATTCTGGATCATGGATTTTTTTATTTTATTTGCTAAAAGTAGTCTGCGTCTTAACCGTCATACAGCGATTACAGTGGGTCTTCTACAAAACATTTGCAATTACGTATTACGAACACAGAAATGGAAATAGAGTCGTTTGCATGGGCCAGCTTTTAAGGCAACCTTTTGCATGTCGTGGACGCGAATTATTTCGCACCACTGCGTCTATTAGATTCCAAACTTGCTTTGCGTGTACCTTCCCCCAATGATCCCATTGATTAATACCAACTATTATTCTTGCCACGTTCAGGTCCATTACAGTCCGTTAGGGCCTTACGTAACCAGCAGCGATAGCAACGTACTTCGCAAATAATTTTGATGGGACCATTGGAGGCGGGTACATTGAAAACTGGTTTGGAATCTAGTAGTCGCAATGGCGCGAAACAATTCGCGTCGACGACGTGCAAAAGGCTTCTTTAACAGATGACAAATGGAAACGAATGTACTTCCATTTCTGTGTTTGTAGTACGTAACTGCAAATGTTTTGTAAAAGACCCACTGTAATCGGTGTTTGACGATATGAAGGCAGATACCGCACTACGCAGACTACTTTCAGCAAATAAAAGCAAATATGCCGCTCCCCAGAATCGAACCCTCGACTTCCTGCATGCCAGCCCAATAGACTATCCACTGCACCAACCTCACAACTGTTGTCTCTTTCCTGACAGAGATAGTTGCCGTACATGTGATTACAGTATTGCTAGATTACCAAATTTTAAGGTCCACTTATTGCCCCAAAGACGCACAGGTTGAAATTTGGTAAAAGACATTTTTGTGTTGGCAGTATGTGACGAATCGCGTTGCGAAGTGCGAATGCGCGGATTTTCCTGCACCCTGTATGTGGACGTGTATAAGCTTTAATATATTCAAAGATGAAAGCGTATAAATTTATTAACGTAACCTCTGACACTGCACGTCAGACATCGTCTTTACAATGTAATAATATATAATCAATGGGGAACTAAGTGTTGAACAATCTTTGCTTGTACCAGAAGTTACTGAAGTCTACATAGCGTCAATAAACCGCACGCAGCGACCTACACAGCCCATCACAACACACAACCCATTGCTGTTGAACTGCGCTGTGAGTAAGAAGCATTATTCGGTTGACATTTAGCACAATGTAGCATACCCGGTGAGAAAATGAAACATTATACTATTAGGGACACTCCACCTGCCCAACTGAAGCCTGAAGTCGATAAAACATTACGTAGCGTCATATTAATAGGCTGGACTTCATGAATAACAGTGGACTAGGAGTAGAGTAAAAGAAACACGAGTACGCTAACAGGAAAAAAAGGGAAAAAGGCAGCGCCATTATCCGTATGGAACGGAAATAGGTAGATGTGAAGTACATGTACAGACAAACAAATGACTACCATTACAAAAAATTTGATAATTTATTTAAGAGAAAGAGCTGCACAAATTGGGCAAGTCAGTAACTCTTTGATCCACATCTAGCTCCTATGCAACCAGTAATACGGCTTGGCATAGACTCAAAGAGTTGTGGATATCGTGAAAGATTGAGTCCAATTCGTTCGTTAGATCGTCAATATTCCGAGATGGTTGGAGGGGCCTGCCCATAATGATGCAAACTTTCTCAGTTGGGGCGACCTTCTTGGCCAAGGCAGGATTTGGCAAACATGAACGCAAACAGTAGGAACTCTCAGCGTGTGTGGACGGGCATTATCTTGCTTAAATGTAAGCCCAGGATTGTTTGCCAAAAGGACAACAAAACGGGGAGTAGAACATCGTCGACCTACCGCTACGTTGTAAGGGTAGAGTTCCGCGAATGACAAGCAGTGGAGTCCTGTTATGAAAGAAATCGCACCTCAGACCATCACTGCCGGCCGCTGTGGCCGAGCGGTTCTAGACGCTTCAGTCCGGAACCACGCTGCTGCTCCGGTCGCAGGTTCGAATCCTGCCTCGGGCATGGATATGCAGGTACAAATCCCGCCTCGGGCATGGATGTGTGTGATGTCCTTAGGTTAGTTAGGTTAAGTAGTTCTAAGTCTAGGAGACTGGTGACCTCAGATGCTAACCATTTTTGAGACCATCACTCCTGGTTGTCGAGCTGTGTGGCGGGCGACAGCAGGATGGTACCTCATCGCTATCCGATGCGTCTCCAGACACGTCTTCGGCCTGAATCTCATTGACTGGAGTAGAATTGTCTTCATTTATGAGTGCCGCTTCGAACTGGGACCCGATGACCATAAGACGTGTCATCCGCGGCACCTTTACAGCACAGCTGTAAGGCGATGATATTCAACGCCCCGTTTTGTATACCTTCATGACAAGCCATCCTGGACTTACATTTCAGCAAGATAATGTCCGCCCACACACTGCTTGTCTTCGTGCTTGCCAAATCCTACCTCAGACAGCAAGACTGTCGAATGATTCCCAATTGAGAACGTATGGAGCAATGTGGGCAGGGATCTCCAACTAGATTCGGATCTTGACGATATAACGCGTCAGTTTGGCAGAATTTGGCACTTTATTCCTCCAGCAATCAATGCCAAGCGGAATAACTGCTTGCGTAAGGGTCAGAGTTTAACCAATGCGTTACACCTCAGTTTGTAGAACTCTTGAATAAATCATCCAATTCTTCTGAAACTGTTATCATTTGTTTATCGGTACATGTACATCAGGTATACCGATTCCCTCCCAATCGGATAATTACTTCGCGGTGAGCCGGTTTTTTGTTTTTTGTTTTTTTGTCCTAGAGTGTATGATGGCTCATAATTATCGGTATTGTTTTATAGTGTGAGGGGTCTACTTGAATGTGGAGCCCGATTTTGTAAATGGTTATCACTTGTAGAAGAGATTGTATCTTTGACACCACTGAACCAAAGATGTTGCCTGAGTGGGTGAATCGATTGATAAGTGGAGGCGCGCAGAGTGCAGTAGCAGTTGCCGTTGCACTCTGTTAAATGCAGGATGTAAGACTTAAAGCTAGTGGCTAGCTGTGATGGTTCAATTGTATGAACTGTACCGTTGTTTTGGTATGCAGAATGCCGCAGTGGATGGAAACGAACATTAGGTTACTTAAGAATGAACTGAGACTGCTGGGGCTGATGTAATGAAAGTTGCTGTTGCCAAAATTACGCTTAAATTCCATTCATGCTTGTGGTGAACATTTCTTTGCTGTTGATCGTTTCGATTTGACTGTGACCATTGGTTTTTGTGCGTGAATTTATTCCCTTGCGGTTGCGTAAGATTACTGGACTGGGCTACACTGGCAAAGTGGGGCGGTGGCACATTGATCTACGGCTGGGCTTGTCGATCGTATTGTTTTTGGATATTTCCGGGCTGCTGCAGCTGCGGCAAGAATTGCGGCTGGAAACTGTGATTGTTGACGTCGAAATTCTGATATAGTTGCTGAATACACTGTTTATCAAAATGTTGTCTCTTGTTAGCATGTCCATGAAATCGTTATCGGAACCAAATCTTTTATTTCTTTTGCTGTGGAATGGGCGGGATTGCTCGTTGTAACCGAATGAGTTGTTAACTTGATTGCGGTTATTAAAGTTCTTATTGACAAAAGAATAGTCCGACTGCTGAATTTATAATAATTGTAATTAGTCACTGAAGGCTGAAATGCTTTCCTTTTGTTGTCCGGTGAGAAGGGAAACTCGTAATAAGCGCGGAAGTTTTGAGATGCATAATTGTATGATCGCAGATTGGCTATACGATTCGGTCAGGCACTGCTTTTGATGAACCATATACTCAAAGAACTGGGTCATAGTTGGAAAACTGGAGTGTTCAAAATTTGGAAAAACTAATTAGTTGATCTTGAATGTCTCGCTGAGTCGTTTCCGACCATTTTCAAAGTCTTCGACGGAGTGGCATTGTCTTGCTCTGGGTCTCATACGGCCAGCCGCTGTGGTCGAGCGGTTGTAGGCGCTTCAGTCCGGAACCACGGTGCTGCTACGGTCGCCGGTTCGAATCCTGCCTCGGCCATGGATGTATCTGATGTCCTAAGGTTAGTTACGTTTAAGTAGTTCTAAGCCTAGGGGACTGATGACCTCAGATGCTAAGTCCTATAATGCTTAGAGCCATTTGAACCATTTTTGGGCTCATACGCATCGAAGGTTCTCCCTCTAAAAAGCTCCAGCTTGTGTGTCACTGGCCAGTTGGGTGGCAGCGAAAATGAAAATTGCTGCACCCAATCAAGGGGATGCAGGTCTGTGCGGTTATTTCTAAATACCTTGAGTTTCTTTACAGACAGGAAATATTTATAGTCGAATCCTTCACGTTGTAGAATTTGAGAGGGTTCGGCGCCGTAAAAGAACTGATTGTGAGATGGCTGGCTTGTATCAAAGTTAAGCACTCTTTGTAGTCTGCTCATATTATAGTGAGGCTGTAAAGTAGATGACTGTTGCTGTTGCTGTTGCACGTTGGTTTGAAATTGATTACGTGGAGAAAATTTTCTGATATTGTCTGCTTACTGATGCAAACTGTTAACTTTCCTATGTAGCGAACTGTTATATGCATCAAGCTGATTTAATGTTTGCTGCATGTACTGATATTCTCGAGAGATGGTGAACGGAATGGGAGTTGCGACGTCTGGTTTATTTTCGGTTTGATTTTCAAGTGTTTCCAATCATGCCGATAGCTCATCACATGTTTCCGTGAGCGTAACAATGTGTGTGGAATTGTTTGAATCCAAAGCGTCGACTTGCTTCTGTAATTTGCGTGTAGTTTTGTTCATCTTTTTCAAATCTGCTTTAATTGTGTCAGGGTCCTGCACCAGCTCAATTTGTTCAAGACGAGAGCTTAAAGACTCAGCGTCATCCGTACACTTCTCTTCAACTTTTTGGATTCGTGTGTCACCAGTGGTTTTGAAATCAGTTACATCTGTCTGTATTTGGTTCTGTGATTCTTTTACTCTATTAACCTCGTCTGTAACGGAAGTTATACTAGCGTCAACATGGATTGTAAGACTAGTGAGTAACTGCTGTTCTACTTCTTGTCTTTGTACTGCTAATGACGGTAACAACTGATTGTTTTCCTCTGTGTGTTTACGGAGAAAGTCTTTGTATCGCTTTTCTGTGGTCTCTGTGGGAACTTTAAGAAGTGCATCTAATCGAAGGTCTCGTTGATCTATTCTTTCATTAAATGATTGGATTTCATCTGTAAGTTTTTTATAGGTTCACTACATTGATATCTTAAAGCATTTATGTCATTTCTCAAAGGTTTGGTACTGTCTGCGCATTGCCTGGCTGTCGCTTCAATTGTGTCGCAAGGACGTTTTTCACTGGTCATAATATCTGCATCTACCTGTCTGAGACGGTTATCAGTCGTTTCTGTGTACGATTTAAGCTCATCACGTATGGTGGAAAATTGTTCATTGAACTGAGTGGTGGTGTCAACATGGTTTTCTCGTATATTGGAAAATTGTTCGTGGACCTCAGTGATCAGGTTAACCATCATTTGCATGAGAGTTTGCAGCGTCGCTTCCGTATTCTTTTCAATTGATGCGTCAGATGGTACCTGTGTTGTGTTTTGTGGTGTGAAGACATCATCTACAACCATGGACGTCTCGTTTGTTGCATTATCCGCACAATTACTGCTACTAAAATCTGACGGATTTCCAGTAACAGACTGAGCACTTTGCGCTATTCTTTCCTCTGACATACTATTGGCCATCTGGTTAATTGTGTAAAACGTAGGTAAATTATTGACCTCATTCGTTAAACAATCAAGATTTGAATTGTGCACATCAGCCATGTGCAGATCAACGGCATGCGCAATACGCGAATCTACCGTCTGATTACTAGTCAGATTAGTGGGTGAAATTATAGTTTCAGGAATTTGTTCATTATTCTTAGAATCGGCATGTACATTGTCTGTGGTGTTTCTCAACTGTTGCACCGCAGAGTGGTCATTGTCATTCTCAACATTGTTGTCAATAATCGGAAAGTCGTCCATTTCGGTATCTTTAATTGTGAGATTGGGCGCCGGAACCTTAACAGTTTTGCGCGGCATCTTAAATCACATGCAGAGTGCAAATCCTAAGACAAAATTTCGACACTCAACTCAATGAAAAAAACAAGGTGGAGCATAATAATTCCAATGAACTGTGGAAAAATTTTATACAAGTTAGTAAACAGTGTTGCGCCAAAAAAATGTAACTACTATTATTGCTGCAGAATGATGAGAGAACAGAATATATTTATCGACTATTCTAATATAAAAAATTTACAAAGCGAACAACTGGAGGAGCTACCGCCAAGTGTAACGTTCTTAAAAAATAATATTATTTTGTGCTATCCAAATTTACTGTGTGCTGTGTTGTCAAGGAAATGGTGTGCTTAATCAGCTTTACTGTAATCCAAAGAAAAATTAAACAACTTAATCTGGAAAACCAGTATATAATGCCTATAACGAAATCAATCCCTCTGAAGTTAACTCAGTGTCATGAGCACCGAGTCCTATGACCCTGTGCAACAAACTGATAAAATTCCCTATGCAAATAAACAATGAAATACATTTTCCTTAGCTCCTGAGTCGCAACGGATGTAATCTTGGTATTCTATTCTCTCCACAGTAGGCATACAAAATATTCCATCTTGGCTCAGCAAAGGCCGGCTGTAAAATAGCTTCATACAAATAATGTCAGTAGATTAGTTGATAAATGAATAACCTTGCAAATGTTCAGTGATAATTTAGGACATTGGCTCAGCGCTGTGCACTGCTACTCGCATTGAAACTGTTACAAACATTAATACTTTTCTAATTCTGGAGCATTAATTTTTTTTTACTCTGATTGAATAATCATTTCTTTTGAAAAATATTCACTGGATTTAAATAAACACGAAATAGAAGAGGATGAGGTACTGATAAGGGAATATGCTAAGACCGAATTCTTTAGTTCAAAAATTGTATTCAAAATAAAGTTTCTCCTTCACAAAATCTGATACGAAACATCTTACGTTAACTTCCAAATCAGTGAACTTCTCAACTGTTCTACAATTATCACTTACTGACGTAGCTAACAATACTTGGATAGTTACATGACAAAAGGTCTTACATCGTTTGACAAAATAGATTCCAAAATTTAACTTCCTTGTATCAGGTTTACAAAATACACAAAATATTACAAATCGGGTATACCTAATCAACCTATTGGTTCCTACATTCAAGGATCGGTACTGTTAGAATTAGCAAAATCCCGCATTGCGTTGCTGCGTACTTAAAACTAAATATACAAAGTTTCATTACCTCATAAAAGTGTATTACGCTTCGTCCATAGGCCAACAACTAAATTCTCACAGCTAGCCACTAGCTACTGATAGGCCACTAGCTAGTCTTACATCCTACCTTTAACAGAGGGCAACGTTTGCTACTGCCTGCCACTCAGGCAACATCTTTGGTTGAGTGGTGTCAAAGATACAATCTCTTCTACATGTGATAACTATGTCAAGTCATTTTTCATTAAATATATTACAAAACCGGGCTCCACGTACAAGTAGAACCCTTATATAATAGGAGGGTTACTATATTCCTGTCACAAATAGTGTGAAGTACATAGTTCCCGTCTGACAGACGAATTCACTACTATCGCCTGAACTCGTCCTTATTCTGTAGGACACAACAACATACATCACAAATTTGTTGCTGCTCATGTAAAGACATTTCACCCACATTTCAAACATTGCCTGTGAAAGAGACATAGCTTATCTCCAGACCAAGACAAAACGAGACAGCCATTACAAAGTGTTGGGCCTAGACGTTATACCGTTCGTCATTGTGTGGAGACAGTCAAGTTGCCTCTCAGATACAAAAGTCCCCTAAAGGTAAACTACGGCACCTATCATTAGCAGAACAAACGCTAATGCTACAGAGTTGAATGGAAAGATAGTAAGTTGTGAAACTTCCGTTGACAGAAATCTTCATCGTCCGTATTTGGCCGGAAAGAGGATCGTGAGGTGTTTGTGCGTAGTCTGTAGTCTCAATTACCTCAGTTAAATCCAGTACCTCACCGTAGTGGAATGTTGGGATATGACCATTAGGATAAAACAGCATCAAACGTTAATACGCAAAAAAAAAAAGAAAAAAAACACTGCCGGCCGATGTGGCCAAGCGGTTAAAGGCGCTACAGTCTGGAACCGCGTGACCGCTACGGTCGCAGGTTCGAATTCTGCCTCGGGCATGGATGTGTGTGATGTCCTTAGGTTAGTTAGGTTTAAGTAGTTCTAAGTTCTAGGGGACTGATGACCTTAGAATTTAAGTCCCATAGTGCTCAGAGCCATTTGAACCATTTTTTGAAAAAAACACTGGAACATTTATATATATAGCTTTAGATATTCATAAAAAAAATAAGACTTCGCTCACGAAGTTTGACCAACTTTCAAACTAACTACGATTTTTTTTAAAAAAAAAAGAATGTAACACTTTGCCATATCACCCATTTATCAGGGTTAGAGATCAGAAACGCAAGGGATAGATGGCCAGCAGGAAAAAAGTTTAAAAACAAACAGGAAATCGCTAGAAAGAGTATCCAATAATCTTAACATGTTGTTATTGAACTGTTTGTTACAGATAAGTTTTATAGAGACAATTACGGGAAATCACACAAGTCGCTCATCATTTGCTAAACGCAATAGGAGCCTGGCCCCATTGCAGTTTTTGGATCACAAGCGGTTTGTATTTTTCGTTCTACGGATTTGCTTGGAATATTAAACTCTACAGTACCTTTTCTGACAGAATAAGTATCATTTTTTTTACTGTATTAATAGCAATTTGAAGGTCTTCTTCTCTCCATCTGCCTTTAGTAGAACCAATTTTGGGGACGTACTTAGTTGGTATCAGTAAAACAACGAATACCCGTCACAACTAAAAATTAAACATAGTTCTACGGCGTGGCTAACTATACCGAAAGTGGTGCGGCCAACTCTTATAAGCCCCAGGGAGAGATGGCCATAGCGCGAAATCAACCATGGTGGACTAGAACGCAAAGAGAAACATGGCAGTATGCAGCGAGACCTATATAACCCTGAACTGTAGATATCCGTAACTACTCACAATGTAACGTACGGAAAAATGGAAAAGTATTGACATGGCATGTAATGTTAAGGTGTATTAAATCTAAAATTATGAAAAATACTTACTTTTCTTCTGAAAAAAGTGTCAAGGTAAGAATCTATGTGTCAATCGCGGCAAAGACGTGAATCACTGGACCGGCAGCGCTATAAAGTGGGAAGCTGGATAATCACAGCCGCTGGACAACTCCCTCGAATGGCTATCTACCCCTGTTTTACGGTACGTATAGTGATCAGCCCGTCGGCTGGAGACCATAAACTCGATGGCGCTATGATACGACGTTTCCCTCTCTCCTTTCGTTTCATTTCCATAATCGTACTTAACAACACAAACAAGAGACGATATCGTACACGCTACTGCGTAAACACCACACACAACCATTCACGTCATTCACATGCCTGGGTGCCGCATTTCGCGGAACATCCACTACTCAGACGGTGGTGACAGTCCGCTAGGACCTCGAGAGGAGAACGCGAAATGTCCCACATTGTCGCCATGTCCGCTAATGCGTTCAAGGACCCTCTCAGTCATCATTAGGAAGCGCAGGAAGCCGTCAACTACGCCAGTGTAAATTGAGACTCACCCGTCACGACTGCGACAGCGGCGGAGAAGAGGACGAGCAGCAACAGACGGGGCATCGCGAGAGACTGGCCCACACCAGCCGGCAGCCAGGCGCTGTCTGGTGCCTGCTGTGTCGAGCAGAAGTGACGGCGCCAGCCTTGAACCTCCACACTGGCACTTGATAGCCTTCTGCCAGTCACATCTCCGCAGTCAGACGGCGTCCGCCCGATAGCAGCCACTTTCCTCTTCCGCTCTCACTGACTGTCGGACAAAGTCGCCTGCTTGGGAACTGGCATCCACCAGATGCATGCTCACAGGAGTTCCATTATTCCTTAAGTCGTCCTTTTTTCATCCGGTTTGAACTCCTCTCTTCTTTTTCGTGCCTTGTTCTAATCTTTTCGCCGGCCGGTGTGGCCGTGCGGTTCTAGGTGCTTCAGTCTGGAACCGCGTGACCGCTACGATCGCAGGTTCGAATCCTGCCTCGGGCATGGATGTGTGTAATGTCCTTAGATTAGTTCGATTTAAGCAGTTCTAAGTTCTAGAAGACTTTTGACCACAGATGTTATGTCCCATAGTGCTCAGAGCCATTGGAACCATTTTTCTAATCTTTTCATCCCTATTTTCCTCTACATATTGTTTGTTCGAGGGTAAGTCAATTATTATCCGCAGTTTAGTTATATTTTTGCTTAATTTGGTAGTACTGTCGTTTCACGTTGATGACGCATGCGTTGTTTATTTGTTGTTATATCTTTGCAGTTTTCAAGCTGATAGGTTAGTTTCGTTATCGCTGCCGTGCTGTTAATCATGGCTGCTCCGCTGTCTATTTGCACCAAAGAAGAGATACGTTCAGTGATCAGTTTTCTTGTGGTCGGAAGGCGTATCAGGGGCCGAAATTCATCGAATACTTTCGGTACAGTATGGGAACAGTATTTTGCCACAATGAAGTGTCTGCGAATGGATTGAAAAATTCCGAAATGGTTTTGACAAGTGTTACGCACGATGAATGAGCCGGATGACCGTTTACCACCACAGATGAAGAAACATTGAGCGTTCATATGAAGATAGTATCTGGTCTTTCGGACATGTCCGAAGGAACAGATACCATTTTCGTATAGTTAAGGCTAACCGGCCATTGACCTTCTTCTTCTTCTGTGCGGATGCACACGCATTGCACGAACTGTTACGGGACTCGGTAAGATTGTCTGCCAGGAGTAATGAGTGTAATGGGCAGGGGCACTACGAATGCAGTGTGTGGACATCAAGTCGGAAATGTGGGTCTCATGGGGAACGTGCAAGGGATAAGTCCCTGTCGTCGCTGTATCCTCTGTGCCGTCAGGGGCTCAGCTGGATAGAGCATCTGCCATGTAAGCAGGAGATCCCGGGTTCGAGTCCCGGTCGGGGCACACATTTTCCACTGTCCCCGTTGATGTATATCAACACCTGTTGACAGCTTAAGGTCTTGATTTAATTATGAGATCACTGAGCGTTCACGTGAAATGATTCTCTTAGACAGACGATTAACTATTGACGAGATCACCCTCAACAGACTTGGGTTTCATAAAGTTTGTGCAAGATGGGTTCCAAAACAACTCACACAGTTGCATAAACAAACGCTCTTGGACATCTGCAAAAAACATTTGGATCACTATGGTAAAGAAGGGGACAACTTCTTAGACAGGGTCATTATTGGTGACGAAACATGGACCCATCATTGCGAGCCGGAGAGTAAACGGCAGAGTATGGAATCGAAACATCCAAACATGCCGTGCAAGTAAAAGTTCAAGACCCAACCGTCCCAAGAAAACTGATGCTTACGGTTTTTTGGGAAGTACAATGTACAGTACTGGAACGTTATGGGGAAAGGGACACCACAATAAACAGTCTACATTACAGTGAGATCCTTACTGCCTGGATAAAGCCTGCAATTCGAAGCAAACGCCGATGATCGCTGTCAAAAAGTGTTGTTTTGTTGCACGACAATGCCCGTCCGCTTGCTGCTGACAACACTGCTGAAACGCCCCAGAAACTCAAAGTTGAAGTACTGGATCACCCTCCATATAGTTCCGATCTTGCCCCTTCTGACTATCACTTGTTTGGGCCACTCAAACAGGCGTTAAGGGGCCGTCGATTTGCCTCGGACGAAGCAGTGAAAGAAGCGGTGCATTCCTGGCTCGCAGCTCAACCGAGAACCTTTTATGAGGGCATCAGGAAGGTTGTACAACGATGGACCAAGTGCGTTGAAACGCAAGTAGTCTACGTCGAAAAACGATGTTCTTGTAAGTTTCCTATTTGATTACAATAAAATTTTATAACAACTTTGCGGATAATAATTGACTTACCCCCGTATGTTCTAGTCTTTGTCCATTCCTACTGTTGCTACCCTCCACCGCTCCTTCCAGTGCCAATTAAATTTTCTTGTCTGCTGTAGCAGCACCGTGTTTCACTTTTTCCCTCGCTCTTCCGTAAAATATTGTCTCAAGAGCCTTTTTCTCATTTTCATATTATCTACAATAGAAAATTTTTTGCCTGTGATGCTGAAGCAAATATGTTTTCTTAAACTGAGCATACAGCGAGCATAGTGATGCAACTATTGTTATGTTCACGATGAAACCTTTCGCAAATATATCCGAGAAATGGGCTAAGTGAGCTCCTCATACCAAGCTCCACCGTTGTTTCAGTGCTTTTGACTGTTTACTTGTATCCGCAAAAACTGTTCTCCTACATACGATTATTTATACAATCCAAAAATACTCGCAGTTTTTCTAAGCTGCTTCTTATGAGCTACAAGTTAGCATCCACTTGCATACACAATAGCCGAGCTGACTCTTTATCTACGCCGTATAAATTAAGATCAAGAGGAACTAAATTTTATCTTATTAGTCTGTCTTCTTGTTGATATAACGACGGAGCCTTGTACAAAATCCCCACTTGGCAGAGCTTACACCGCAACAGCCCAATCCGGCAGCCTTGCCTTTCAACTTTAGTTTGTTTGTCATATAAGTTTCTGGAAATTTTTAACGCCAACGTTGACGGGTGTTATATAACTGTACTCGTCTTCCGAATGCCGTTAAAAAAGACATCGCTCCATGTAAAAAAGTATATCATATTTCCAACATCAAGTTGATTGACACAAGCGTTAGTAGCAATACCCCTACACAGAATTACGTACCCCTCTGCTAATAACCATTTGCTGAAAATCTCGTTTAGATATCATTATTCATATCTCCAACATCAGGTTTGGTTGACACAAGCGTTAGTAGCAATACCCCCACACAAAATTACGTGCCCTTCTGCCTGCTATCATTTGCTGAAAATCTCGTTTTTTATTTCATATACAGGATGTGTCATAATAGAATAAACGGGTACCGTCGAAGGTACACGATACAAGAGTCAAAAAGTCTCAGTAAACATAGGTCCGTAAACGAACCGTTTGCAATATAATAGCGACTTTGTGGTTACCAGCCACCACTAACTTGATTCTGTGTGAACGTCAACCCAGTTAGGAAAAGGTAACAGTACTGTGCAGCATTAAGATAAGTTATTAGATATAATTTGGTAGAAGTGCTGGTGTTCTAAATGAACACGCCAGCAGTTACAAGACTGTACTCATAGCTAAAGGAGGTGTTCAAAGTGTCTTCCTTGTACCCGGATGCAGGCCTGTACCCGACACCGCAATCAGTTCTGAATCCTTTCAAACACGCCCGGATCATTTCGAAATTCTTCACAAGCACTGATAAGTCTCTCTCCAATTCTTCAACTATGTTAACCGGAGTGGAGCACGCTACACCTTTAATATGGTCACAAACTCAGAAATCCACGGGGTGCAGATGAGGTGATCTTGGAGGCCACGATACGCATTCTCCTCGCCCAATCCCGCTTTGGCCATATCGGCGCGTCAGATGTCTAACCACTCACCATAGCAGCAAAATGTACCGGTACTCCATCATGTCTGTACCATATTCTCCGGCTTTGCTCTAAGCGAACGTCCTCAAGCAATCTTGCAATATGATACCGCAGAAAGCGAAGGTAATTCCGTCTGTTGAATTGTATTATCAGATAAAGTTGTTTTACATCTTTATTTATCGATGTTTGACTTCGCCTTTCCAAGCGTGTTTCTCGCCCTTGGAACCTGCGTATGCAGATAGAAGCGTCCAAGTGCAAGGCAGTTCTTGGTACCGTACTGCAGGCATAAGGTACTTCGCGAATCACAACAGGCATACATTTTCAGGTAAACATTACACGTTTGGTCGTTTCGACAATTATAAATAAAATATTTGATGTAATAATAAAAATTAGCAAAAAACAAAATAATCTTCGAAATTGAATAAAAGTTCTATAAATGCACTTGTCTTTTCATATATTACCTTTCAAATGTATGAAATAACATGACTAGTGCTGAGAAAAATATAAATTTAAAAGGAAAGAAAAACACGGACTTGATCCAGCTATGCACTGATTACGAAACGTGAACGCTATCGCCGGCCGCGATGACCGAGCGGTTCTAGGCGCTTCAGTCCGGAATTGCGCTGCTGCTACGGTCTCAGGTTCGAATCCTGCTTCGGGCATGGATGTGTGTGATGTCTTTAGGTTAGTTAGGTTTAAGTAGTTCTAAGTTCTAGGGGACTGATGACCTCAGATGTTATGTACCATAGTGCCCAGAGCAATTTGTGAACGCTATCCACAACACCGCCGCCAACTCGTACCTACAGTCCCAACGCGCTACTACATCACTGACGCGTGAAACTTCTCACCCGATTTTCTCGAATCGGTTCGGAATTAACGCATTAGAGAACCTACCAAGTTTCGCTGCCGTACGATAATCACAGACCCAGCTAACCTCTGTCAGCAGCTGCACTTTATTATAAACACCCAACACATACTTGTAGCGTTACTCTTTTTGAAAAATGTCGAAAAAGTGAATATTTTGGTGGGACACTTGGCAACAGAATCAGGGACTGATTACACTAATATAATAACATACGTTGAGCATTAAACTCCTGGTTGGATTATTTTGAACAAGAGCAGCAGATTGATTTACTTGATATCATTCGGAAGGAACATTATCATTTCTGTGCATTTTTATAGTCGCAATGTAGTCATACCCGGAACAACACTAAGGGACCAGAAGGTTTATAGACTTTAAAATAAATACAACACTACACAATTTAAAAAAAAAACAGCTGATTCAGAAATAATAGAAAAACGATAATGTTCCTTCTGCCTCATGCTGCCTTCGGCCCATCAGCGTGATCCTAATTTCTGCTGATGAACTAACACAAAATAATTAACGTTCAAGTAAATCAGGAGATAGAAATTGTGGTATCGACAGCTACGATGCCACGGCGTAGGATGGCGCTACGACACCGACACCGAGGATAGCGCCCTCTAGCAGGCTCTGTGGAGATCTACGAGCTCCGCTGCAGATTCTGCCCATTTCATCAACAGCAGATGGCCTGGAAACATCGCTTCAACCTCAGCTTCGCTTCATATACTTTGCTCTGCTTACGTCGGGTCTACGGCTTCGCACCTACGTACTAAGTTATGTATGCCTCTGTAAATATTCATGCACCAGTAAACCACTTTTACTTTCTTGCAGTAGCGACGTGTTTTACCTTTTTCTGCTCCTACTCACTTCCCTCATTCTGCAAACCTTTCAGTTTTCGGAGCAGACCCACGCACCGCCTTCCAGGCAGGATACAAAAGAAATCATCAATGTTAATTTACTAAAATCAGCACACTTGTCTTTAACACATGTTTTTCATACTACGTACCTTTTCATAATAAATTATAATAGATGACCATTGTGGTTAAATACTTTATACATAACAGTCCGAATGTCCTCTTGATGCTGTCTGTTCGTAATCAATTACAAGAAACTACATGTTTTCTGATTGGAAAAATAACAATTAGCATATTTACTGAATATTTTCACATAAAATATGAAATACCGATGCGGAACGCAGCAAGTCCGCGTCCGCCTTTCATGGAATACGAACAGTAAAAGGTGAGGCGCCCAATGCCTCATTTGTCTTGAAACAACAGAATTCTTTTTTTTTATATCATTAATCGACACATGTACATAGAGATATACAGGCACCGCACAAGAACGGCATAGATAAAGAATAACAGATTCTGTCGCCGCTATGCGATGGTTCATTTCTTTTACTTTACAATTGTTCGATAACTTTAGGCCATCAGGCGTTTACTATCGAGCGTATATTAATGTTTGTGAGGCGAAAATTACTAATATTACACAGCGCAGATGTTAAAATAGCCATAGGACACAAGAACTGTGTAAAGTTTACTTCCCGTCCACGGCAATATGGTTTGCCAAGGTCGTGAGATATAGAGGAAACCAGGCACTCTTCCAGGTACTTAAATGTGATTTGCATAGTAGCCACGCAGATGTGCCCGCATCTCGTGGTCGTGCGGTAGCGTTCTCGCTTCCCACGCCCGGGTTCCCGGGTTCGATTCCCGGCGGGGTCAGGGATTTTCTCTGCCTCGTGATGGCTGGGTGTTGTGTGCTGTCCTTAGGTTAGTTAGGTTTAAGTAGTTCTAAGTTCTAGGGGACTTATGACCACAGCAGTTGAATCCCATAGTGCTCAGAGCCATTTGAACCACGCAGATGTAGAACATTCAAAACACAACACTTCCCTGCCAAAGAAATACATACCTTTAAAATTTTGTGCAAAAGTTGGTTACTAGTACAGGCATGGTACAAATTACAATTGTAAGTTAATTCTTATTTCAATAAGTCACGTGCCTGTTCAAAAGTTTTTAACGAAACTGAAAGAAAACCTGGACTGAAACGCGCGAGGGGGACTAATCAGTAACGCAGGCACATTTTTAGCAAAAACTGTTATTTGTGTTTCCTGTTAAATATTCTTATGCATACCACGTGTATTTATGAATAATATCACAAACGTAAAATATTCTCCTATCAATCTTTCCACGTATGCAAGTTATCAAAGATCTGAATAAGTTTAAAAAAAGGAATACCAGAGCTAACTGAATAGCCACACTACATGTATATTCGACAACATACATACCGTGCTAACTACAGACGGTTGGTCTCCACTTTGGACCCTGGAAGACTGGGTTGGCTTCGCGTGCTTCTCTTCGGGCGATGGCAAGAGACCAAACATGAACCATCCCGTCTGAAATATACGACATGCAGATATGGTATGAGGGGCATTCAATAAGTAAAGCAATACAGTTTTTGCCGCCAGTTTCAGTTGAAAAAATGCAGAATTTGTGGTGAGACATCGTAGGATATTCCCGCTTCAGCTCCTACAGTTTCACGAAGTTCCGATAGGCGGCAGTGCTGTAAGTAGCGTTCAAGATGGCGTCCTTAACGGAGGTGCGTTCCAAGCAGAGAGCAGTTACTGAGGTTCTTTTGGAGGAAAACCAGATCATAGCTGATATTCATAGGCGCTTGCAGAATGTCTGGTAATGAACAAAAGCACGGTGAGTGGGGCGAATCGTCTGCCATCATCACAAGCTCGCGCAGACCTGTCTGATCTCTCGCGTGCCAACCGGCCGGGGACAGCTGTGAGTCCTGAAATGTGTTCGTTGTCACAAAAATGCGTACGAACTTCTCCTTCTCCATTACTACGCAAGTCTACGCACCCGAGAGGAGCTTAAACAACTTCATTGGACTGTTTTTTTCTCATCCGCCCTACGGCACGGATCTCGCACCTTCCAACTTCCATCTCTTTGGCTCAATGAAGGACGCACTTCGCGGGAACCAGTTGGACGTGGTTGGGGGAGCGGGGGCGGGTTCTTGATGCGGCAAGACGTTGGCTCCTTGGCTCCAACGTCGACGAGTAGAGTGGTACCATGTGGGCATCCAGGCCCTCCAAGGAATTGGCGTCAGGCCGTCGCGTTGTACGGAGATTATGTTGAAAAATGTTTTTTTAGCCAAAAGAGTGCGGAATAAGTTAGTATACTGGAGTCCCGAATAAAACCAACCTGCTTTCAGAAAAAAATGAGTGTGATATTACTTATTGAATGATCCTCATAGAAGAGGCTGCAAATATTATATTCTTGGGATCATAATTTGGTGATAAAATCTATAGGCTCGCTTGGTAGCTCATTTGCAACTTATTCGGTTACTAATGCAATGGTTTTGAAACTGATTCCTAGTCATTCTGCAATTTTTATCTGTCACGTATCACTTTTCACCTCTAGTAAAATTTGTTGAACCGAAATTTGCAGTTGCAGCGTGATTCGGAATCCATGTTAAGCTGTAGCTCCACTGCAATTAGATGTGTAAGTCAGTTCAAAGTCCGCAGAAAGACAATGGCATACCTTCTCCAACGGTACCACGTCTGGCAAAGTACTGCGGTGTTAAATCCAGCCTTTCGATAATTTACAGTTTCTGCCTATGGCTTTGTCACGTTGGTAACAGCGGTTCCCGTCCCATCACCAAAGTTAAGCAACGCTGGGCCCGACTGGTACTTGGACGATTTGGGGGAAAACGAGTGCCGTTGGTTTTCGGGACGCGCAAATCCCCGAAGTGGCTTCCAAATGACACTTGCAGCAGGCCGTTGTGCCACACGACATTTTATTACAGATTATCGTTTTCATAAAATCAATTAGGAGAAATATACCATGGAATTGTTGAAACGCCTGATCAAATCTTTATTGGCAATGCACATGGTATCGAGCAGGCGTCTTACATAAACAAAAAAAATCTGGCATGTTCTGCTCACTTTCATTCCATAACCGCGTATGGATAACGCACGAACCAAAAGTTTTCCCTGTAAAAGTGTGTAATACGAATCATTTGCCGTGTAAATTCAAGAAAATCCTCCAGAGGTCTGTTCAAGGAATTGGACCTAATAACTACATAGTCGCTGGGCAATCTTATGCATTGTAGGTCATGCACACTGTAAATTTTTGTTCCTGACTCTTCATCCAAAGCAACATTGGACATATTCAGAGGCACTTCTGATATTGCTGAGTCTTATCAACTGGCAGAACCAGGCACACCTATGAGCCTATTATCCAGTGATAATCTAGTCTTCATGTTGTGACAGTTAGTTTGTTAGCTGCAACAGGCGGAAGATGAACTTTGTTGATGCTGCCCATTTTTATAGATTTTGACTGAGAAACTAATACTGCAGTGTTCTTCTTCGGTACGCCAGTGTAGAAGCTAGCACAGGAACAGCTAAGTAACAAATCGTTGCAATTCGCACGTTTATTTACACAAAGCCAACTCCAGGATTTTCCCTTGCGGGAGACTGTGTGTGCGAGATTCGTGTGCCGATTTGAAATTATACATTCTTGTATTTTACTGTTCATGTCGCTTCTGCATAATCTTTCATTTATTGTATTAATATCCGTTTTATTGTGATATATTGTGAAATTTCGAACATTCGCGAGGGCCGTGATAAACTGCTACGTTACCGTCAATTGTAGGTTCCAACTGATTTGTGTTTTTTTTTTTTTTTAGTTTTTGAGAACAGTTGACCTTTCCTCTTTCAAAATAATCGTTCTTTAATTTCATTGTATAATTGATTGAGAAATAGGTTATTTTTGAGGATTTTCGGACGCTTACAAAACTATATTTTCGTAAGTTATGGTAAACGTATATTTTGAATAATTTATTTCGTAGCAAATCAGTATTTGTGATACACAGTTACTGCTGAAGAACGGATCACTCCGAAATTCATTGAATATTAACTCAAATAGATGTGCATCTTTGAGAATTTTCGGAAGTTGCCATTGTCCTGTGCAAAATCTAATTTGTAGTAAATTGGCATTCGTAATTTAGTTACTGTAGCAGAAATTCTGATAAACATATTATATTACATCTGCTTTCTCCTTATGGAGTGGAATATATTATTTACATTTATCGTAAATTAATTCTATTTCTGAGTTTGCTAATAACTGTAACTAACCTCAGAATTTTTTAGAAAACAAGTACTTTATATGACAGGTTTTTCTGTTGCCTCAACAGAAATCTCGTTTTTTGTATTTGCTTCAATTATTAAAGGGAATTATTAGTTTTTTTAGCTCAACAGATATGATAGATAATCACCAGGCTTAGTTTGAAGTTATTTGTTCACTGTCCTGTAACACATTTTACCAGCCAGAATGCAGCCCCACTGTAAATGCTGTTCTTGAGCACGGGGATGAGTTGGTTGACGTTCTTTAGCAGCTGTAAACCGCCCTGTTGTTGTCAAACGATTGGCAGCTGCTGTGAATCGGTGTGTTGGAAGACATTCCGAGAGTAAAGTACCTGTTGTACCGGTACCAAACGGTACGTTTGGTACCGGTACAACAGGTACTTTACTCTCGGAATGTCTTAGGTACTATCCTCTCCTGTGGATCCTGTCTCCTCTGCAGAAAGTGCGGGATCGTCCACTTCACTATGAATGGCATTTTGTGGTAGATTTAGGCGTCTCGTACTGTGTGGAGGAGGATCAGGAAGGACTCAGGGGGTTATGTCGATCCCCCTAACCAAAAATTTCGACGTGCCATCTTCCACTGAAACTGCGTCTGTGAGACTCACTCCACCTCTATTGGGGGCGGGGGGGGGGGGGGGGGGGAGGGGGGGGGGACCTGTTTTGTCCGTTGTCAAGAGGAGGCAAACGCAAAAGGACAGAGGTCTATTAATCGTTGGCAGTTCAAACGTATGGAGAATGATGGTACCTCTTAGGTAAATGACAGCAAAGGACAAGAAAGGACACCAGGCCCACTCAATGTGTATGTCTGTGGGTCTCATTCAACGTGTTGAAGAGACTATTCCGGCAGCCATTGAGGAAAGAGCTGCAAGGAACAGCAGACTGTGACACACGCTAAAACAAATGATGCCTGTAGTCTGGGCTCCGAGGTCACACTTGGATCATTCCAGCGAGTGTCAAAGAAGGTTGAGAAGACCAGCCTTGAGCACGGGGTTTCAACGAATCCCACAATTTGCAATATAGTTCTCAGAACTGATCGTGGATTCTTGAGTCCAAGTCGAATAGAAACACTGAATCAGAAACTTCGAAAGTTCTGTGACAAGTTAGGCTGCGACTTCCTGGATTTGCTCGACAGGGTTGAGAATTGTAAGGTGCCCGTATGTGGGTCAGTGAGCGCTACACATCAGAGGCTGCTATCCAGGTAACTAACTGTGTGTGGGATACACATAAGGCTTTTTTAAAATAGGCGAGTCTCCATCCAGTGCACATAAAGAACACTGTAGGGAACCCCGAAATCATGACTATTGAGTGAGAGATGCTGAATAGCTGTCAAGAGGGCAATGCGTGAATCCTTCAATGACTACGGTAGCAGAATATTGTCAAATGATCTTCCACAAAACTCAAGGAAATTCTGGTCGTATACAACGTCTGTTAGTGACACCAAAGTTAGTATCCTGTCCCTCGCGAATGAGACAGGAACTGAAATTCAGGATTGTAAAACAAAAGTTGAAATGCTTAACTCTGTTGGGAAATGGTGCTTTTCGGATGAATACACAGGAGAACTGCCCAAGGGTTAATCCTCGTACAGCTCAAAATATGAGTAAAATTAGCATTAGTGTCAAAGGTGTTGAGAAACAGCTGAAATTCGTAAAACTGAACAAAACTCCAGCGCGTGATGGAGTCCCTATCAGATTCTATATTGAATTTGCAACTGAGTCAGCTCCTCTTCTGACTACAATCTATTGTAGATCCCTCGAACCAAAAACCGTGTCCAGTACATGGAAGAAAGCACAGTTAACACCCGACCTCAAAAAAGGTAGTTGAAGTAATCTGTCGTCCAGTGTGTTTAACATCGATTTGTTGAACATATTCTGAACTCAAACATAATGAGGTATCTTAAACAGAATTACGTCCTCCATGCCAAACAGCGTGGATTCCGAAAACATCGATCATGTGAAACCCAACTCGCACATTTCGCACATGACATACTGAGAGCTTTGGATTAAGGTTGTCAGATAGACGCTGTATTTCTTGAATTCCGAAAATCATATGACTCAGTATTACACCTACGATTATTGTCAAAAGTTCTGAGGTGTGTAGTGTAATTTTTTGCTGGACAGGGGACTTTTTGGTAGGTTGGAAACAGCATGTTATCTTGTACGGAGAGTCAACGTCAGATGTAGAAGTAACCTTGTATGTGTCCCAGGGAAGTAACCTGACAGACAGTATTAACAGTAGCCTCAAACTTTTGCAGGTAATGCAGTTATTTATACTGAAGTGCTGTGTGAAAGAAACGGCATAAATATTCAGTCAGACCCTGATAAGATCGCAAAGTGATGCAAAGATTGGCAATTTGTTTTAAATGAGCAGATGTACAAAACAAAAAGCAAAACAAAACGAAAAAGCGTAATATCCTATGACTATAATATAATATTAATGAGTCACAGTTGGCATCGGCACAACTCACGCAAATACCTAGGTGTAACGCTTTGATCTGATATGAAATGGAATGACCACATAGGCTCTATTGTGGGTAAAGCAGGTGGTAGACTTCGGTTTATAGGTAGAATACTGGAGAAGCGCAATCTGTCTACAAAGAAAATTGCTAACAAACCATTCCTGCGACCCATTCTAGAATATTGCAAGTGTGTGGAACCCGTATCAAATAGGATTAACAGAGGATATTGAACTTGTAGAGAGAAGGGCACTACGAATAGTCACAGGTTTGTTTGACCCATATGAGAGTGTTATAGTGATGCTGAAGAATCCCAACTGCCAGACTCTTGAAAACAGACGTTAACTATCCCGAGAAGGACTACAAACAATGTTTAAAGAACCGGATTCACATGATGACTCTAGAAATGTGTTACAAGCTTCTGTGTAACGCTCACATAGGGATCGTCAGGACAAGATTAGAGTAATTACAGCACTCGCACAGGCATTCAAACAGTCAATTCTTCCGGCGTTCCATACGTGAAAGAACGGGAAGAAACCCAAGCACTGCCATGCACTTCGCTGTGGTTTGCAGAGTGTGGATGTAGATGTAGGTAAGATGGGAAATGTACAAAGATATAGCATTGGCCGTAGGATAATGGCGAGAGCGGTCTAACAGTTTCAGAAATCTATTTATGCACATATACGTGTTGTACGCCAAGAAAACAGTATAAATAATAAATAAATAAGTAAGTAAAATTATCAAAAAGGTGTACCAAATGGGGAAGCTTGCAAACTTAAAGTTTCACTTAGTAAATAAACAATCTTACCTTACAGTATGGGACCTATGAATAGAACTGTTGTTTAGGAATTGATTAGCTGTAAGCAGAATGCCAGTAAAATTGTGGAGATATCTTCTGTTTTGTAGTTATGGTTGTTCGTTATAGGAGTAATTTTTAAAACTGCTAAGAACTTCGATTTCTTCTAGAATCTTCATTTTCCATCCTTTTCCTGCCCGATGAAGGATTTGGAGGTACTCGTAAATACTTTGGAACGTTAGTTTGTTGTGTATGACGATGGCACTTGGATTATTTTCGTTTAAGTTTTTGTGCTGTTTCAACCGAATCCGAAAATTTCTTCCGTTTTACAGTACATATAATATTCCCATTCAGTATCATTAATTGGTGTGCTTTCTTTTACAGATGATAACTGGGCAATGGCTAAAACCGCCGAAACCGGAGGTGAAATGAAAGAAAAGTTTTGTAAGTAGGCTGTTTATGTTTTCTTATTGGCAACGTAACGTAGCGCTCTGTATGAAAATCACTGGCTGTGCTGTGTGCAGTCTGTGGCTAGTTTGCATTGTTGTCTGCCATTGTAGTGTTGGGCAGCTGGATGTTAACAGCGTGTAGCGTTCGGCAGTTGGAGGCCAGCCGCCTGCAGTGATGGATGTGGGGAGAGAGATGGCGGAGTTTTGAAATTTGTAAGACTGTCATGAACTGCTATATATAATATGACTATTAAGGTAAATACAGTGTTTTTTCTCTATTAAAATCTTTCATTTGCTAACTATGCCTATCAGTAGTTAGTGCCTTCCATAGTTTGAATCTTTTATTTAGCTGGCAGTAGTGGTGCATGCTGTATTGCAGTAGTTCGAGTAACCAAGATTTTTGTGAGGTAAGCGATTTGTGAAACGCATAGGTTAATGTTAGTCAGGGCCATTCTTTTGTAGGGATTTTTGAAAGTCAGACTGCGTAGCGCTAAAAATATTGTGTGTCAGGTTAAGCACAGTCTAGTATAATTGTTTAAAGGGGACGTTTCATATGTCGACCCTTAGCCGAGGATACCTCACTGGAATCTTCTGTTTTTTTCTTGTAGTTTGTGTAATTAGTGTAGCTATTGTTTATTGCTAGCGCGTAATTGTAGAGAGAATCTCCTTTGTAGTTGCAGTTTTCATTGTTGTACAGTAAAACAGTTGTGGCATGCATTTAGATTTCCGCCAAGTATTTCGCAGGTGCGCTTGCAATTAACTACATATTATTTTCAGTGCTATGTTAATGTGTTCTCTTATTTTTGCTCTTCAAATTGTGCTTTTCTGTGTTATTGTGTGAAATATTGTACACAATAATGGCGTGTGAAAAACGTAACAATAGGCTCCAAAGTAAACTGAGAAATAATAGTGACGACGAGCGTAGCTTGCCAGCACCACTGTGTAATGAATTAACAGACGTTCAAAGTAGTAATTTGGTAACTGTGCATAGGGAAATGGAGCAGGCTGCAAACAATGGCGTAGACAGTGAAACAGGTAGTGAACAGGGAAGCATTATCGATCGATCGCTCGGAAACAGCTCGCCTCAGGAATCCGAAATGACAGGACACAATTTTGCAAATACTGTAGATTCAGGTTTTGTGTCCTCACCGTTTTCTCAAATGAGTCAAGACACATTTTCCGCTTGTCAAAATGTGAATGTTGCCGGAGCAAATTCACTGCCGAAAGGCACTGAGGAACATGTTTCAGACACCAGTGCATTGTTATTACAATTAATGCAACAAATGGGACAAAAGCTTGAAAAGTTAGACACAATGGAACAAAATCAGAGACAAACACAGCAACAGTTAGACACAATGGAACAAAATCAGAGACAAACACAGCAAAAGCTTCAAAAGTTAGACACAGTCTAACAATATCTTAAAAAGTTAGACAAAATGGAACAAAATCTTCAAAAGTTAGACACGACACTTGAACAAACATGTGAAGATTTAACTACTGAGTTACATAACATCGAATCGAAATGTCAAAAGGTCTGTAATGACGTAAAAACACAAATTTGTGAGCATTTCCAACCTATTTTTTCGCGTCATGAAAATGCATTACAGAATCACGAAGCAGCCATAAAAGAACTGCAAACTATTGTTCATGAAAATCACGACACCTTGCAAGCTAAAATTGACTGAGTTGCATCTACCGATTCGGTTACGCAACTTGCAAAATCTCAAGAAAACTTAAAGGACACAGTAGATACGATTTCAACACAAATGGACACTCTGAAACTTGGTTCAGAAAAACACACTGAGGAAATAAGTACACTATCGGAGAAAGTAGCCGAACTTTCGGACCAGTTCACTAACTTATCTGCAAAGGTAGATGATGATCTGAATGACACAAGACCTGTAGCCATCACTGACACAGAAGAGTATGAACAAATTAAGAAATTCAAACAAAATCAGAATCAAATTAATACGCAATACAAGAGAGAAATCTGGGAAGTACAAGATCAGTTGGCACAAGTAATACAAAAATTACAAATTTCAGAGGACACTCGCGCTCCAACACGGGAAGAGGGACTTAGAAACACGGAAAAGCCGCAAAATAATAACACAGGGCATTTCGGAAGTTATGAAAGAAATTGGCAATGTGCACCGAATTTTGAGATGGAACGGCCGACACGATCTAACAATGACCGATATGCGACTCGCCGACATGATGATTTTGACACGTAAATTCAAAACATTTAAGAATTCTGGCAACGACATTCATCCACAAGCATGGCTCCATCAATTCTCTCATTGTTTTCCTCCCAACTGGTCATTGGAGCACAGATTAGAATATATGTGTGGCTATTTAGAGAATGAACCAGCTGTAAGAATGCGATAGGTCATTCATGATTCTCACAGTGAAGGAGAATTTTACCATGCCTTCCTCTCAGCATATTGGTCTCAAGCTACACAAGACCGAGTAAAACATAGCATCATGATGATGAAACACTTTGAACAACCTGAATTTTCCAGTCTTGTCAAATATTTTGAAGACATGTTGCATAAGAATCAGTATCTTTCAAACCCATACAGCCCTTCAGAACTCATCCGCATTTGCTTAATCAAATTGCCTGAACATTTACGACATATTATTTTAGCAGGACGTTCCAAAGATGACATTGAAGCTTTTCAGGGACTGTTACAAGAACTGGAAATTGACACTGACAATCGCGGAACGCGGAAACAGGAGCACAACAATTACAGGGCACATCTGTCACAATTCCCCGATGACAGAAATAATACACAACAAGGCTATTCTTCCAACGTAAATCGCGACCAAAACAGACACCACCCGTATGACAACCGTTGGCAGAATAATAGTTACAGAGAAAGATCGCATTTCCGTAGTAATTAATATGACAGAGACAATCACAGAAACAGACAATATGGCAACCAGAACTATTATTATCACGGGAGACAGAACAACTTCAGACGCAACGTTCCGCCGTGCAGTGATAATTCAGGGAGAAATTCTCCACCACTTGACCGACAAACAAGAAACTATGTAAACTACCGACAAAACGACAGACCGGAATTCCATCAGAACTGGCGAGCTTCAAACAGGGCAGGGCCTTCTCGTCAAGGTGAATTTGTAGAAGTTCGGCCTCCTAATCCCAATAACGGCGCGCGCCAACAAAGAAACAGACGATGACTCGCACCGCAGGCAGCCACCTGCGCCGGCTGGCTCAGGGAAAAATAGCATACACGCTAACCTTGAGAAAAATTTTTGCATTCCTTACCGACGTATAAAACACGATAATTGCATTCAAATCAAACTGTGAGTACTATGTAGAGTAAAGGATTGCACCACATTTCACATGTAAAACCGTTTATTGAGAGATAATCTGCCTTTTAACTTAGTCTTTGGTATAAAACTTTTCACTTCACATAGAAACTGTTAACATGCAACAATGTTTGAAGTTAAATATCCAGTCTAGAACCTAGGGAACATTTTTAAACAGAAATTACGAATGCATTGTTATAGTGAACAGACGTCACAGTGTTATTGTGTGTGTACATTCTTGCTTGTTAGTTGCACTATTACGTAACGACTATAAGGCTCACATACTTAGAACATTAACCAGTACTGCTAATGAGATTTTAATGCAACATTTTGGTTTACTTGAAATTTGGTGTATCACGAGGTAAGTACATTGGCTTCTGCAGAACTTCGCTTTTGGAGGACGATAACTTCGACACTTCCACAGAGATTATCTTACAGCAAGACGCACATTTAGCGCTACAGGACACGTATTTGAATGATTAATTTTGCACTTAAAACATTTATTTCTAAAGATATTTGAAGTACAATGATACAAAACTTTTCCGTGATACATTTCATTCCTTTGCAATAATCTGTAACACCTGGGGGTATAATTACATTAATCCTCAGGGGGGTACACGCCTACTTTGTGTATCATGTCTTTGGCAAGCACAAGGAGCCCTAGCCAATATGGTATTTGCTTACCCAACTTCACACATCGGTACCATATTTCTCTAACACATAATTACACAACTATCTGATCATTTAACTGAGAGAGACAAACCTTTTTACTACGTCAGTGACAGATGTTTACGCAATTACACAGTTGGATAACTTCACACTTATGAAACTGTATTTTGTCTGTACTTTGTAAACTGTTCATATTTTTTCGGAACCATTGTGATACTATGAGAGCTTTGAATGATGTATTTGGTATGGTATCATGATTTTTAAAGTGTGTTTGAGGCAGATGACACTTTTAACATGAGCAGAGAATTTTTTTAGGTTTGAAATTATTGGAGGAAGCTACGACGATTTTGAGAGTTGACTGAGGTGTTATGATGTTATTACTACGATGACTATGTGTATTATGCTGTAGCAGTAATTTTATGATCAATAAGCTGATGCTATATGAGTTATTTGAGTATGCTACATATCTGTTATGATGAAATATTGAAGAAGTGTCGACGAATAAGGTAAGGAATAATGAGTAGTGGTTAGGGACTCTCGTTTGTGAAAAAGGTTGTTGGAAACCAAGAATCGTACTTTAAGAGTTATGAAATGTGTGTATATGCGTGAATGTATCACAATGCTGGCGAAAATTTTTTGGACACTGTTATATTTATAGGATTTTGTTTCTACAGATTTGTAACCCAAATTCTTGACCTGTGAAATATTTTTATATGAGACTGTCACTGTAGCGGAAACTACCATCGTAAATATTTCAGCAAGAAATGTAAGTACCCTTTGTGTAATGTGTTTTGGGCGCCCAGCTGAGAGGTAGACGTCTGACAAAAGAAAGCCATTAGGTGCAAAAAAAAAAAAAGAGGCCATTATCCTTGCTATTGACATTCCTTTGTAGAAAGCATCGCAAATACGACACGCTCGAACTTGAAAACATATGATTACACTGTGGAGATCTAAATTTATGATATTTACTAAAATGCCTAATGAAATTATGAGAAACATTTTACATCTACTGTCTTTCTAGTTGAGAGAATTTTTTTGCCTTTGGAGACGCCATTTGCGTAGTGAATGACGTTTCATATGTTGCTTTATATATATATATATATATATATATATATATATATATATATATATATATATATATATATAATTGCTCATTTTGTTTAACATCTAGTTTCTAGCTGCACTGCAGCATTGGTTAAAGTAAAATTTTATAGATGTACTAATATAAATATTTTCTGTCTACAGATCGAGTAAATAATAATTTTTTCAAAAAAAATGAGGGAGCACAATAAGACATTTACCTTCACAGGAACTGCATTCATAATTTTCTTTTCAAGTACTTGCTAATTTATTTTGTAGAATAAGTTGTGGTGCACCACTTTAATGACATAGATATTAAGATGTGAATAGACATTTCCCTTATCTGCATTGTTGTCTTTACTGTAATATTTTTCTGCTTGAGCTCTGTCATGTTTAGATTTAATTTATTGCATTTGCTTCTGCTGTTGGCCAGGCAGAGTACTACTTAATTTCACTTTACATTACTCTGTTAAGCCAGTTTTACTACTGATTCATTTTTCTTGTTTGCTGCTCATTGCGTAATATTAGTTGTAATAATGCTGCTTGCTTTGCCTTATCTATTTTTTGTCATTGCTGTTTGTGTTAATTGTTCTGTGCTGCTGCATTGCCTCGTCCCTTAGTTTAGCATCTGAGCTCAGTAGATTTAAGTTAGCTTAAGAGGTGGTAGACTATAGAAGAGAATGAGTTGCGATGAATTGGAAGAAATGCATTGAGAAGTTATACGAAAAAAGTACAGAAAGCAGGCATAGGTAGGATTTTCTTGGGAATAAATAATGAGGTAAGAAATATGTGAAATAAATACAGAAAGCATGCTTGGATAGGATTTTTTTTGGTGGAAGCAAAGGTTGAAATAAGACAAAAGATCTATGGAATGAAGTTTTGGGTTGGACTGCAGTACCAAATGTTACACTGAAAACAAACCCTGTCCTTTCCTTTTGTGTTATCCCACTATGTGTTTGTGTACCCTTGTGTATTTGTTTTCTTCCTGTCTCTGTGTAGTTTCATAGAATTTTTTTTCTTCTAATACTAAGCTACATTCACTATGATGAGGAATACTGTTATCCTCAAATATAATTGGCATTAATAATATGTTATTTACCTTGTAAATATGTTTAGACATTATTTATTCTGTTCTGTTTTAATGCTTAGGTGTGAAGTTGATGTTTCAAGAGTTATTCTGATCTTTTATGTATTTACTTATGTCATAATTCCTGTAACACTGATATATATGTTAGTTCGATTCTTTTGTAAAGCCTGTACTACAAATGTTCTCTGTATTGTTATGTTCTTTAATGATGTATTTTGTACCTTTGTAATTGTATTCTTATGTTATAAAATTGTAATTGACACCAGGTCATCAAATTAAGTAACTTGTAAGTTCCATTTCACTGCACACGTTTCTGTTGGTCATACTATATGGACAATATGTGAGAAGTAGGGACTGTTAGTGTTTGCACGTGTGTTAATAATTCAGCAAGGGACTGGTTAACAGCACTGCTGGTTCTAAGGACAGTTCCAGAAACTTTGTGAGTGCACAAGTGGTGGTTTATGGACTTGCTATATTGTCCGCAAGACTCTTCGATGGTGATTGTGCACCTGCACATTTGCAACAGATGGCTGCTGGCCGTCTCTACAAGGACTACAGTGGGTCTGCACCTCTGGTGGCCCACCAATACCATACTCTCTACCAGGACTACAGTGGGTCTGCTCTGTGATGACCTACCTACCAATATTCTTCAAAACGTCGAATGACTCTGCTGTGGGTTTGCTCTGTTGTGGCCCATTACCTGTCTGCATGTCAAGAGTCAGCACTGTCTTTTCGTTGGAAGGACAACACTACTTCTTCAAGACTGCATGGAAATCCACTACTTCCGTGTGCATTTTCTTTTACTGCTCAGACTTTGAGAAAAACACTGCAGTTTTACTGTGATGAACGATTAGGACTGTCTTTATGGACTGTGAGAAAGTTTAGCTTTTGACCAACATTGTATCAATAAGTGTGTGCATTTGATATCTTTGTTATTGTAATTATGAAAAATTTTATCAAATCATTATTCGCCACTGCCCAAAACAATTTGTAACATTTTTTGTGGGGAGCATGGGGGCTATGTAAGTAGGCTGTTTATGTTTTCTTGTTGGCAACGTAACGTAGCGCTCTGTATGAAAATCACTGGCTGTGCTGTGTGCAGTCTGTGGCTAGTTTGCATTGTTGTCTGCCATTGTAGTGTTGGGCAGCTGGATGTTAACAGCGTGTAGCGTTCGGCAGTTGGAGGTCAGCCGCCTGCAGTGATGGATGTGGGGAGAGAGATGGCGGAGTTTTGAAATTTGTAAGACTGTCATGAACTGCTATATATAATATGACTATTAAAGTAAATACAGTGTTTTTTCTCTATTAAAATCTTTCATTTGCTAACTATGCCTATCAGTAGTTAGTGCCTTCCATAGTTTGAACCTTTTATTTAGCTGGCAGTAGTGGTGCATGTTGTATTGCAGTAGTCCGAGTAACCAAGATTTTTGTGAGGTAAGCGATTTGTGAAACGCATAGGTTAATGTTAGTCAGGGCCATTCTTTTGTAGGGATTTTTGAAAGTCAGATTGCGTTGCGCTAAAAATATTGTGTGTCAGGTTAAGCACAGTCTAGTATAATTGTTTAAAGGGGACGTTTCAGTTTGAATAAATATTCATTCGGTATACATATGGCTGTCTCATCCTCCATGAAGAAAATAAACACACCAACTTTCAAGTTAATTACGCTTGTGAATTTGCTTATAAATAGATAACTTTAATTGTGGTATGTTTGAAATGGGTATTTTCTAACAGTATGTTAGTTTTTCGTTATTTACACTGGGCTCTGCTTATTTTGCTTACTTTTGCTGTCGATGTTTCTCAGTTCCCAAAGAAGTATGCAAAAAAGTCTCTCCTACCTCGTGACCATAATACAGGAAGTTGTCATAACATCAAAGAATTGAAGCCGACGTCCGTCATGTTAGACGCCCCAGGCCTTAGCTTGTGCGGAAATGTTTTGATAAAAAATGCCAGCTTTCATGATTTACAGGTGAACTAGTACGTCTGATTGTAGTCTCACGTTTAAAGCAATAACATTTAATTCGTAAGTGGATTCGCTCAAGCGACATTTTCATTCATGATCATGTTTTTTAGTTGCTCTCGTTACTTTACTGTAGTGGTTTTATTCGTGTAATTTGGCTTCAGATTTTCTTTCAGTACAACTCGCATAGCACTCTGCTTGAACGCTGTGAGAAGAAACTATTGTAAACCGTCCAAAAGTAGAAAGATATGTCCTCATCATTTTCGGCAAGATGACATAGATGGAACATTAGTTTCGTCATCCTGTATTAAGGAAAATGCTGGATTACGAAAGCACCCATTTTTCATCACATACGTCACTTCTTGGTTATTCTAAACGTGTAACAAAAAGAGAGTTACATTAACGACGCCCAATGCGTCATATTATTGGATCAAATATGCCTTGAACACTAGAAAAACGTCTGAAAATTCCTTCCTGGCACTATGTTGTTCACGAAAATAGTGTAATATTTACTATTTAAAAGAACTACTGTGTGGACACGACAGACATTGAGAACAAGAAGCAGTTTTAAACACTAGTCTGCTAATGTTTGGGGGCTACCAACATGGCGGCGACGCCTTCAAAGCAATGTACAGTATAAAGCCTAGTTTACGCTACGACAGTAGGTTCCAGGCAACTGCACTACCGGCCACTGCGCCGCGAGTTAGCGCAACTCGTCGGTGAAACTAAACAGTTTCGGCGTGTTCCAACTTCGGCGACACTAGTTGCTTGAGTTTTCAGGTTATGCGTGTTTGTAGAGTGTAGACAAACTGAAATATGAAGTGGGGAACGGAGAATAATGTTCAATTTTTTGATATCTAAGCTTTGCATAGGTGTTTGTGGGATTTCAGTGATGCTGATTACAAAAATAAGCAACATATTGCTGCTCCTGACAACTTCACGTTTGATCAGAACGTAGATAGTTTGACAATATGTGATGTGTAGGGCAAAATTTATTGAATCAGGAGCACATACACAACTGAATTAAGAAAAATACAAGCAAATGTAATTCGAGCTGTGGAAATGCTCTCGTCTACAAGACTAAAATCCCATCGTTCGTTCGAGTTGGCTGACTCTTTTTTTCTTTTTTCTTTTTTTTTAAGGAATATTGTTGGCAGGAGGAAAGGCTACGTAAATCAAGAAGCTGCATTCTTTATTCAGTATTCATCTATTTAAAACGCCGCAGCAGTGCTCCCCATTCACATATGTTTGAATTTTGAAATATTGCCACTGAAGAGATCTATCTTCAAGAGAGTAGTATGCAAACCATTCTCTTCTTAATGCGGCCTGCTTCGATTAATTACTGCTGTTAATCTTAATAATTATTACTGTTAATGTTAATAGTTATTGGTTTTAATGAGAAAGCGTCATCACCAACTAAAACCGCATCTTATTTCATTCCGAGTGCTCTCGATTGTAATGCTCGCAATGTGATAGATAATTTCAGTTCTGGCGACAGTGCGTCATGCATTACAGTATCTATTTCGAAGAAACGTGAAAAGTTCTGGTAACATTTTAAGATAGTTAAAAGAACTTCTTGGGTCTTCCTTTATAAATTATTTCAGCATGGATGCTGAGCAACCGAGCTGACGTCTTTTCTTCATCCAGTCACGAATCGAAACACGTTTCTTATTTTTTTTTTCTTATGCAGCGATTCCACGCTACAAGCTTGTAAGTGCATCACAACTCGTGCGACGTGCATCTGCCAAAACTTTCATTTCAGACACGACTCAAGAACCATCAAAACGACGAAACTGAAGTGTATAGTGGTTTCGCCTTGTCTACAGTCAAATATGAAACCATCTGCGTGCAACTCATCCCAAGAAACGAGTGACGCAACCCAATGTCGTCGTGTAAACTAGGCTTTAGTCCACAGCGCCTCCTCCCGTTATTATACCTCCAAGTTCGTGACGTATGAAGACTGCGAGTCGTGAACGAGTTCCTGCTTTCGCTGATTTCGCTAAGATGATGTGGTCCCTTTCTAGATTTTATGGTAATACGCACTAAAATCGTGTTGCTGGAGCTCATGAAAGGCAATTTGGGTTGAACTGACAGCTTTTCTGAACATTACAAATAAACTTGGAGCAGAATATGATGGAATGTCCGTGTGGGACTAATATTTTCAATTCACTCAGTATCACCTGTTTTCAGATTTTAGAGACGTGATCATTTATTAAACAGAATAGTTACACAAAGCTACTATGTGAGCTACGACTTCACAGAATTTTTATAAAGTCATCAGACGTTTCTCCGCGTAACTCCGTAAAAGGCCACATTCTTTCGTCATGTACAGCTCACACATCAGCTTATAAATCGCTTGCAAAATCTCAACAGCTTTAAACGCTTGAAGTCAGACGTTATTTACTCCACGTGTACACATTTTTTCCCTAACTGTTAGTCCCTGAGAAGTTTAAATTCACTTTCGTTACATTTTTTGTCTATAGGGAACTCACATCTTTACTCAATCTCTGCTCGCTATCGTTCAACTATCTCCGTCCCCTGTGCCTCTGATTTTTCATTAATTATAATTTCTTTGAGCAAAGTACTTATGCAACAGAAAATATACACAATCATTATTTTGTATATAAGGTCATATAATTTATGTAACTTAGATGGCATGAGAGACGGAAACAAACAATAATTAAACAAAGAGAATCACCTCACAAGTGTTTTGTAAACAGGTTTGTTTCAAACAGAAAATACTGCAACTACAACGACATGTTGTGCGGAATGGCTCCCTTTTCCCTCAAGAAATAACGTTGAGCACCGGTGGAAAAACGTAAGAGGCCCTATTTATATCGTAAGGTATGTACAATAGGAAAAGTCCCCAGGCGACTAAGAACCAGGCAGCCGAGTAAGCCCCTGCAGCGAATGGGTACAACTACAGGCTTTGTTTACAGGTCTTTCACTCCAGAAGCTCATTTTCGAAGCTTTTCACGTAAAAATTTTCGCAGCTTTTCAGGTGAATGAATTAGTAAGCACACTCGCAAAGTCATTGAAAGGGAGAACCGTTGCGTCGCATGCGTGGGTATGGCACACCGAAAACGAATTGCTAATTAAATAGAATACTGTAGGCTAATGCAATATTTTCGTTTGTTGGAAGCTTTTAAATAAATGTAAAGTTTTAATTTTAACGAAAGTTAATTTTAACCTTAGGTTGGCAGAGTTTACAGCAGTATCAATAAACATTTTTAGGAAATACTCGTCAGTTTTATTTTATGGTGGATTCTGTACTACAAGAAATATAATGATAAACTGCCACAGAAATCGTACTTCTGTTAAACTAAATGGGTTATCATATGAAGAAGGCATAAAATAAACAGAGGACTTTAGGATTAACTTGTCAGAACAACCTATGTACCGTCAACTCCCAAAGTGTGTGACTTGAGAGTTACACACTTCTATTTGCTCTTTAGCTTAGTGTGTGCCTCTTCCTGTAATAAGACGTAAACTGCAATATTCCACTACAAGAACTGTAAAACTGATGGTACTCAATTAGATCCAAACGGTCAAATTCATCAGCTGTTCCCTGGTGACACTGTGATTGTTTCTGATGGAACATGCACTTCTACAAGAATGCTTACTCAGTTTAGGAGGTTTCATTTTAAAAGAAGTTAACATAACGCCTGTAGCAGTTATTATACTACCAGCCATCACAAAATTATTCCACCTGTTTGTGCAAGATATAAGAGAGAGACGAAATACCCTCAGACTTCAAGGAGAATGAAATTCATCTAATTACGTAAAATGCAGGTGCTGAAAGGTGTGAATATTATCGAAGCAAGTCATGGTTGGTAAATACTGACACAAATTATTTACAAAAGAATGGAAAAACTGGTGAAACAGACACTGGTTAAGATCAGATTGTGTTCTCGAGAAATTTTTGTGTTTTAATTAAATATTAAAATTTTGTTTTTTCGTTACATTCCTTCCATTACCTTCCATTTGCCTGCCAGCAAGGTATAGTAAGTTATTTTTTTAAGGAAGTACTGATTTTTATGAAAAATTTATAAATCTCAGGTTTTTGTTCTTGTTTTAAAAAGTAAACTTGTTCATAGCGTTGTTGATAAATCATTTTGAATATCTCAGCGACTTTTCTTGTTTTTAATCTCATTAATTCATTAAACCGTAAATCGTTCAGAACTTTCAGTACGATTAAATAATTAGTCTTAAATGCTGTTTCCATTGGTAGGGCTCACACAACAGGTTCAGCCTAGGGGTCTGTACGCAGTAGTACAGCCCTGATGTTGACATTGGGGGTGTGTTGAAATAATGAAAGATGTCCTCCACACTGCAGATGGGTACAGACTCGAGTACATCCTCGTGGCAAATGAAAAATGTGCATGTCGGATGAGGATCCCAAACTGTGTACGTGTCTTCAGTGGACTATACGTTAGCTGTTGATGTGATACGTCTTTATGTCCTGTATATTTTCATTTGGTATATAAATCGTGCACTCAGTACCTTGTTACATGGTTGGTACATCTGAGAATTTAAAAAGAAGTGTATGCAATAATATACAGTGCACACGATAAATCATAAGAACACAGAATGCTAATCAGCAATAGAAACACATTTTTTCACTATTAACGAGAAGAGGAGTAAATAAACTCTCAGATAAACTTCTGATTACGAAGTGTTATCCATAAAATAAACATTAATAAACCATGTGTATTGAGAGAAATCTGTCAGATCCCTCTCATACGTTGCTTTTCTTTCTTGGCTGTTCATTTACTTTTGCCACCTGCTACCCTGTCTCAGAGTGTTATCAGTCTCTCAAAAGAAGTATGTCGTTTTATACTTGAGGTTCACTTTATTAAGTCCATATCCCTTAGTGATATCCTAAGCCAGGTAATATGGAAATACAGTCCGACAGCGGATAACGAATGAGTAAATTAATAAAGGGAACATAGGAAGATTCTGTGGCATGTCTCACAATTTGCAATTTGAGTGAGGCACCCCCCTGCTGTGATGAAAAATCGTTTAAGATCAATTTCCACCAGTTATTTCAGTGTAAGCATAAGCAGAGCAGAAATAATTGTAATCAGCCTAGTAGCTAGGTCCCTTTTTATTACCATTTATACATAACTAGCTTAGCAACCGCTACTTCGCTCGTGTAGACAGGTGATCTACACCGATTTGTGTTTTTCTTTTCTTTAAAGGCGTTTTTCGCTGTTGAACACCTTCTAAGCTTTTCAAGTTAATTGAGCTCGTAGAAACATGGTCTTTTCTGAGTGTACTTCTGACCAAAAAGAGATTCTGGTTGCTGGAGCCCAAGCTTTTTGTTAATCATGCTTTTTGCGTTCTTGTGGTGATATTTCCACAGAAACTTTTATCCCCTAACAATAAATATTTCTCTTTATCTAGCCGAGACGCTAAATACCAATTTTCATAATCCAGCTTTGTTATTTTTAACATATCAAAATATTTTCTTAAAAATTTTCTTCCCCTATCTCATCTTATTTGGGGGTTTAATCTCCGAAAACAACGAAACAGGTATTCTTTCTATTTCTAATCGAATAGTTAGACACAATTTTTCGCAGCTGCAGCTTTGAAAATGCTTTAGCAGTTTTTAAATAATTATTTATATTAAAAAAACTGTCACACATTATTTCACCCCTTCATTGTCGACTTTCCAAAAGTGCTGAAACATACATTTTTTTTATTTACACCTGAGAAACCAAATACCAATATTCGAAGTTACAGCTTCAAAATTGTCTTAATAGCGACATATTTTCAAAAAGCCTTCCATCCTCTATTTCACCCCCTTAGGGGTGGAATTTGGAAAAATCCTTTGTTAGACTATGTTTACAGTACTCGATCAACACCCTTGACAAATTTCAAGTTTGTATCCTTAGCGGTTTTGGCTGCGCGATGATAAATCAGTTAGGAAATTGCCTTTTATGTACATACATAGATTAGATTCTCCTCTTAACATGACAAGGAATAAGCAAGTCATATTTCATTAAAATAATAGTACTTTTCGTACGTTGCAATGTCTAGCATGACACGTTTCTCATTGGAGTCTCGTCCCACCTGGGCAGAGCAGCCTGTGTGTTCCTCAGACAACGGACAGTTCCTTCACTACATTTTTTTTTTTTTTTTTTTTTTTTTTGGTCATCAGTCTACTGACTGGTTTGATGCGGCCCGCCACGAATTCCTTTCCTGTGCTAAGTTCTTCATCTCAGAGTAGCACTTGCAACCTACGTCCTCTATTATTTGCTTGACGTATTCCAACCTCTGTCTTCCTCTACAGTTTTTGCCCTCTACAGCTCCCTCTAGTACCATGGAAGTCATCCCCTCATGTCTTAGCAGATGTCCTATCATCCTGTCCCTTCTGCTTATCAGTGTTTTCCACACATTCCTTTCCTCTCCGATTCTGCATAGAACCTCCTCATTCCTTCCCTTATCAGTCCACCTAATTTTCAACATTCGTCTATAGCACCACATCTCAAATGCTTCGATTCTCTTCTGTTCCGGTTTTCCCACAGTCCATGTGTCACTACCATACAATGCTGTACTCCAGACGTACATCCTCAGAAATTTCTTCCTCAAATTAAGGCCGGTATTTGATATTAGTAGACTTCTCTTTGCCAGAAATGCCTTTTTTGCCATAGCGAGTCTGCTTTTGATGTCCTCCTTGCTCCGTCCGTCATTGGTTATTTTACTGCCTAGGTAGCTGAATTCTTTAACTTCATTGACTTCGTGACCATCAATCCTGATGTTAAGTTTCTTGCTGTTCTCATTTCTACTACTTCACATTACCTTCGTCTTTCTCCGATTTACTCTCAAACCATACTGTGTACTCATTAGACTGTTCATTCCGTTCAGCAGATCATTTAATTCTTCTTCACTTTCACTCAGGATAGCAATGTCATCGGCGAATCGTATCATTGACATCCTTTCACCTTGTATTTTAATTCCTCTCCTGAACCTTTCTTTTATTTCCATCATTGCTCGCTCGATGTACAGATTGAAGAATAGGGGCGAAAGGCTACAGCCTTGTCTTACACCCTTCTTAATACGAGCACTTCGTTCTTGATCGTCCACTCTTATTATTCCCTCTTGGTTGTTGTACATATTGTATATGACCCGTCTCTCCCTATAGCTTACCCCTACTTTTTTCAGAATCTCGAACAGCTTGCACCATTTTATGTTGTCGAACGCTTTTTCCAGGTCGACAAATCCTATGAAAGTGTCTTGATTTTTCTTTAGCCTTCCTTCCATTATTAGCCGTAACGTCAGAATTGCCTCTCTCGTCCCTTTATTTTTCCTAAAGCCAAACTGATCGTCACCTAGAGCATTCTCAATTTTCTTTTCCAATCTTCTGTATATTATTCTTGTAAGCAGCTTCGATGCATGAGCTGTTAAGCTGATTGTGCGATAATTCTCGCACTTGTCAGCTCTTGCTGTCTTCGAAATTGTGTGGATGATGCTTTTCCGAAAGTCAGATGGCATATCGCCAGACTCATATATTCTACACACCAACGTGAATAGTCGTTTTGTTGCCACTTCCCCCAATGATTTTAGAAATTCTGATGGAATGTTATCTATCCCTTCTGACTTATTTGACCGTAAGTCCTACAAAGCTCTTTTAAATTCCGATTCTAATACTGGATCCCCTATCTCTTCTAAATCGACTCCTGTTTCTTCTTCTATCACATCAGACAAATCTTCACCCTCATAGAGGCTTTCAATGTATTCTTTCCATCTATCTGCTCTCTCCTCTGCACTTAACAGTGGAATTCCCGTTGCACTCTTAATGTTACCACCGTTGCTTTTAATGTCACCAAAGGTTGTTTTGACTTCCCTGTGTGCTGAGTCTGTCCTTCCGACAATTATATCTTTATCGATGTCTTCACATTTTTCCTGCAGCCATTTCGTCTTAGCTTCCCTGCACTTCCTATTTATTTCATTCCTCAGCGACTTGTATTTCTGTATTCCTGATTTTCCCGGAACATGTTTGTACTTCCTCCTTTCATCAATCAACTGAAGTATTTCTTCTGTTACCCATGGTTTCTTCGCAGCTACCTTCTTTGTACCTATGTTTTCCTTCCCAACTTCTGTGATGGCCCTTTTTAGAGATGTCCATTCCTCTTCAACTGTACTGCCTACTGTGCTATTCCTTATTGCCGTATCTATAGCGTTAGAGAACTTCAAACGTATCTCGTCATTCCTTAGTACTTCCGTATCCCACTTCTTTGCGTATTGATTCTTCCTGACTAATGTCTTGAACTTCAGCCTACTCTTCATCACTACTATATTGTGATCTGAGTCTATATCTGCTCCTGGGTACGCCTTACAATCCAGTATCTGATTTCGGAATCTCTGTCTGACCATGATGTAATCTAATTGAAATCTTCCCGTATCTCCCGGCCTTTTCCAAGTATACCTCCTCCTCTTGTGATTCTTGAACAGGGTATTCGCTATTACTAGCTGAAACTTGTTACAGAACTCAATTAGTCTTTCTCCTCTTTCATTCCTTGTCCCAAGCCCATATTCTCCTGTAACCTTTTCTTCTACTCCTTCCCCTACAACTGCATTCCAGTCGTCCATTAGATTTTCGTCCCCCTTTACATACTGCATTACCCTTTCAATATCCTCATACACTTTCTCTATCTGTTCATCTTCAGCTTGCGACGTCGGCATGTATACATGAACTATCGTTGTTGGTGTTGGTCTGCTGTCGATTCTGATTAGAACAACCCGGTCACTGAACTGTTCACAGTAACACACCCTCTGCCCTACCTTCCTATTCATAACGAATCCTACACCTGTTATACAATTTTCTGCTGCTGTTGATATTACCCGATACTCATCTGACCAGAAATGCTTGTCTTCCTTCCACTTCACTTCACTGACCTCTACTATATCTAGATTGAGCCTTTGCATTTCCCTTTTCAGATTTTCTAGTTTCCCTACCACGTTCAAGCTTCTGACATTCCACGACCCGACTCGTAGAACGTTATCCTTTCGTTGATTATTTAATCTTTTTCTCATGGTAACCTCCCCCTTGGCAGTCCCCTCCCGGAGATCCGAATGGGGGACTATTCTGGAATCTTTTGCCAATGGAAAGATCATCATGACACTTCTTCAAATACAGGCCACATGTCCTGTGGATACACGATACGTGTTTTTAATGCTGTGGTTTCCATTGCCTTCTGCATCCTCATGTCGTTGATCATTGCTGATTCTTCCGCCTTTAGGGGCAATTTCCCACCCCTAGGACAAGAGAGTGCCCTGAACCTCTATCCGTTCCTCCGCCCTCTTTGACAAGACCGTTGGCAGAATGAGGCTGACTTCTTATGCCGTAAGTCTTCGGCCGCCACTGCTGATTATTTATCAAAATTCAGGCAGTGGTGGTGATCGAACCCAGGACCGAAGATGTTTTGATTATGAATCAGAGACGCTACCCCTAGACCACGGGTACTTCCCTACGTAAGTTATACGAATTCATGTGACATTGGCAGACCGATCATCCCGCATTCTTTTTCTGGCAAGCTAGGGTCCGTCATACTAAAATTTCACTGTAATGGTCTGAGAAAGACAACGTTCTGATTGACGCCCGCCACAGAGGCGCCAGCGCTCGTTACTAGTGGGCAGTAAGAATGCTTCAAGATGTAGTTAGACGTTTCAAAATTATAACGATTGTTAGGGGAAGGTGAGAGTATTTAATTTTGTGCCTTGGGGTAACGATGATACAACACTGAAGAGCCAAAGAAAGTGGTACACCTGCCTAATACCTTGTACGGCCCCCGCGAGCACACAGAAGTGCCGCAACACGACGTGGCAAGGACTCGACTAATGTCTGAAGTAGTACTGAAGGAAATTGACACCATAAATCCTGCAGGGCTGTCCATAAACTCGTAAGAGTACGAGAGGATGGTGATCTCTTCTGAACAGCACGTTGTAAGACATCCTAGTTAAGTTCAACAATGTTCATGTGTGGGGAGTTTGGTGGCCAGCGGAAGTATTTAAAATCAGAAGTGTGTTCCTAGAGCCCATCTGTAGCAATTCTGGACGTGTGGGGTGTCACATTGCCCTGTTGGAATTGTCCATGATCATTGGAATGCACAATGGACGTGAATGGATGCAGGTAATCAGACAGGATGCTTACGTACGTGTCACCTGTCAGAGTCGTATCTAGACGTACCAATGGTCACAGACGCGCAGGGTAGCCGGAACGTCTGAGCGCCTTGCCACGGTTCGCACGGCTTCCCCCGTCGGAGGTTCGAGTCCTCTCTTGGGCATGGGTGTGTGTGTTGTACTTAGCGTAAGTTAGTTTAAATTAGATTAAGTGGTGTGTAAGCCTAGGGACCGATGACCTCGGCAGTCTGGTTCCACAGGAACTTAGCACAAATTTCCAAATTTCCACGAGTCTTCCTAGGCGCGTCAGTCTGGAACCGCGCGACCACTACGGTCGCAGGTTCGAATCCTGCCTCGGGCATGGATGTGTGTGATGTCCTTAGCTTAGTTAGGTTTAAGTAGTTCTAAGTTCTAGGGGAGTACTGAGGACCTCAGATGTTAAGTCCCATAGTGCTCAGAGCCAAATTTCCAGAGGTCACATATCACTCCATCAGCACACGCCCCACACCATGACAGAGCGTCCACCAGCTTGAACAGTCCCCTGCTGACTTTCAGGATCCATGGACTCATGAGGTTGTCTCCATACCTGCACACGTCCATCCGCTGGATACAATTTGAAACGAGACTCGTCATAACAGACAACATGATTAAAGTCATCAACAGGACGATGTCGGTGTTGACGGGCCCAGGTGAGACGTAAAGCTTTCTGTCGTGCAGTCATCACGGTTACATGAGTGGGCCTTCGGTTCTCGAAAGCCCATATCGATGATGTTTCGTTGAATGGTTCGCACGCTGACGCTTGTTGATGGTCCAGCATTGAAATTTGCAGCAATTTGCGGAAGGGTTGCCCTTCTGTCACACTGAACGATTCCCTTCAGTCACTGGCCCCGTTCTTGCAGGATCTTCTTCCGGCCGCAGCTATGTCGGAGAGCTGATGTTTTACCGTATTCCTGATATTCACGCCGACCGAAGTGGCCGTGCGGTTAAAGGCGCTGCAGTCTGGAACCGCAGGACCGCTACGGTCGCAGGTTCGAATCCTGCCTCGGGCATGGATGTTTGTGATGTCCTTAGGTTAGTTAGGTTTAAGTAGTTCTAAGTTCTAGGGGACTGATGACCTCAGCAGTTGAGTCCCATAGTGCTCAGAGCCATTTGAACCATTTGAACCTGATATTCACGGTACGCTCGTGAAATGGTCGTACGGAAAATCCCCACTTCATCGCTACCTCGGAAATCCTGTGTCCCATCGCTTGTGCACCGATTATATTACCACGTTGAAACTCACTTAAATATTGTTAACCTACCATTGCATGTACAAACAAACAAATGACAACAGTTTTAGAAAAATTGTATGATTTATTCAGTAGCAAAAGGTGAAGTATGAAAAAAGTTTCGACATTATTTTGCTAAAATTATATCGTTTAATTGCCGTATGCATTAAGAACATGCAGCTTGTTAATAACAAGAAAACCGCTATCATTGCCTATCGGTTTCTGTGGGGATGTAACATGAACTTTCTAGCAACACTCCTTGGTTTCCTCACCATTTTTTGAAGTGTTGTGATGCTTCAGAATTGATCCTAATTTCTGTTTCTATTCCTTGTTAATTTACATTCAAATGGCCTTTTTTTAATTTGGTCGATTATGTCTCTTTTTCCTTACTCTGGGACCAATGTCATGAGTTGTGTTTTGATTCATGTCTTCCTGTTTTTACATTTCTTCAATTTAATTTATGAAATCGCATCTGCTGATAGTTACTCCATATTTACGTTTCCTGCCAAATTATCGTATATAAAAGGGAATTCTATTTCTTTTGTTTCTAAAAGCTTTTTGAAGTGCGTGTTAATATTTTTAAAATATATTCTTTTTTTCTTTATGTCGCATCCCTCCCCCTCAGCACAAACAGTTACGTCTAAAGACTTGCGAAAGTGTGTATTTATAATATTCTTGCAGTTGTCTCAAGTAACTATATATCTCTAGACGTTGTTTATGTTGTTTTAGTGCCGTAGAACCTGTAAATTACAAAAAGGCTAGTACGGATGTACCTTTATAGTCATATGTGTGTTGAGGATGTTATGGATTCCCATTCGACATCTATATCAGTTCTTAGACTTGTGCCTAGTAAGCCAAAGAAGAATCGTGCGAGACAGATGTCGAAATACTCCATTCTAGTATACTGACAGAGTTCACGTACAAGAGTGTCGTACATAATAATAACAAGACTGGTTAGCAGGTTAGTATTCAGTGTAGTAGCGCAAAAGAGATAACCTCTGTCGTGGAACGGATATGTTACGGCAGTTTCCTTCACCTTATGTTCATGTGTAAGACACTTAAATTTGACCTAAATGATGTAATCAGACTTCCTTATTTATATTTCTTAAACTTACAGACGTTTATAACAGCATAAAATACCCCAGTAATTGGATGATACTGTTTACTAATGTTAGTGTATTGCAGTGATTGCTGTACTATTTATTTTTGTGATGTTACTGCATAAGACCTTAGCTTCTGGGGCTAAACCAGAACATCGTTCTACCTACATAGAAAGTAATACTGCAGTTATAAGAATATAAAAATACAAAACTACAGTTCCATTTTCCCCTTCATTTCCCTTTCTTAATGATTTTAGCTAAGTTCTTGCAGCTCACTATCAGTGCGTCGCGTCTATAGTTCGGCTCTGTAACCTCGTCTGTGAAGAACTATTCGTCACAGGCAGATAATTTGTCCAGACAATCCGATATGTTACATTCTGGCCTTACTGACATACACTCGTACGTTGCTCTACATTGAACTGCAGCCTCCGCACAGCTAACCTCGATGTTAATCACTTATATTAACCTTTGCATACCACTCTACTGTGAGTAGTTAATGAATTGTAAATAATTATTCTACTCAATGTACAATTGTAGTGGCAATTGTGTTTATTTTTGTTCACCAGCTAGTCAGAATCAGTTAGAGCATTCTGAAAGTCTCTTGTCATGTTATTAAAAAAGGAAAAGAAAGTATGTACGAGTATTCGTGTTGTGACCAGTATGTACTATGAGCCAATGGAAATGTTTTCTGGCCAGACATCTTATACATTTCATTATATATATATATATATATATATATATATATATATATATATATATATATATATTCGCACTAGTATGTAGTGCACTTAGTGAAACGTATTTTACGTGATATACAAAACAAATTACTCTGTAACGTAGCAGGAAAGACCAAGGATTACTTAAACCAAAGTAGACAATAAATCTCATTAATCTCTGAAATATTAAGTAGGAAATACTTCCTAATGTTCAGCAAAATTATATTTATTTGGTCACGAACCGGATTTCGGCCTCTTAGGCCGTCTTAAGCATTTTACTTTTTCAATATTTTTATTATTTTATTGTTAGTTAATAAATCTCTGAAAGTTTGTCAACAGAATTTGAATCTCCATTCAAAATGTGTGAGAGCATCACATTGTCCAAAGCTCTTATAAAAATCAAATAACCTTCTCATCTTTCTTCTCAGGTTTAGTATACAATGGCAACATTTAGTTAATAGCGATAGGTTATAACTCTATCACATGAATTGCAAATACCCTTTTTGTTTTGTGATCTTTGCTCTGTAATCATGTCTATGTATCCCGTGCTTAGGTCTTTAACTACTCTGTGGTAACTCGTATGGACATCTTAACTTCTTACTGAATGTTGAGGTTCATGCTACAGTGACTTTAATTAACAACGATGGGCTTCTTTAGTTATATATTTATTGGTTCTACAAAGAAACTGAAATTTAATCAAATGAACACGCAACGGACAACGCTAGATGTACCTCGAACCAACACATTCAGTACAGTGGGTGGTAACCGTTTCTTTTATCATGACCTTAGTTAAGCTGTTATTTGCTATCGTTCATTAAAACCATTAATCATTCTTCCTGCAATATTTTACACATTTCAAATCGTTCTTTGCAACGGGCTTCAACACAATCTGCATTTGGTGAGGAAAGAGAGTGATGATATTGTTATACTGACCTTAAAAGGTGGTTCTTTATAGTTATATACATTTATTCGTAAGACATTGCCTTCAACATGAAGTTATATACATAACATATATTCTTCGTGTGGTAATCACGTTTCAGTTAATGACAACAGGTACGAACTTTACCATTGTTCATTTTCTGTGTAGAAAAAGAAGTCATACTGTAGTTTAGGTTCATGGATTGCAACAGTCGTACATGTACACGTAAAAACTACTGACACGGTGGGACGAGAGACCGGGGTATGGTGGATGGGAGCCCATGCGTATTCCGAATAATTCCGACCAGCTAGCATTCTCACAAAGCGAAGCACAACGGAGATTTCTGAGGGGCTTTGTATAACTTCATACTGACGAATACACAAATTAAGTTAGGCCGTATAAGGTTGGTTACCGTATCTGATATCGTTTAGGAAAGCAAAGAGGTATGGGCTGACACAAAAAATAAAATCGATAAGTTAAAAAACTTGATATAAATTAATGAATTTAACCTTGAGGGGCTATTATTGCACAACAAGGGGTTGAAACAAACGTCTTAGACGAACATGGGGCAACGGAAAAACAATAGTGGTAACATATGGAATCCGTTAGTATTCAGAAAGCAGCTCTACGAAAATCATTAAATTTTTACGTAAGACTTGGCTGAGGACCGTCAGGATCACTAAACACCATATGAATCATTCTCGATTTGGGCACCACGTGAACTTCTGCTACGCACTTAGTCACACCTCTGAGAGAAACAAGTAAAAATCGAAGGAAAATTCTCACAAAAAGGTGCATCAAATTTCGTAGAGTCACTTTTAGAAAACATGAAGACACTTTAACACACTCTGATACCTCACGTGAACTCAAACCAGATCCCACGCATCTACATGCCGAGCACTGTAGCTCCAGTACAAGTCACAAGGAAACTGTCTAAAATTTACAAAATGCCTGAACGAAAATACTCTGGCCCGGCTTCCATTTCCTTTAGCAACCATTTAAAATAATAAACCACAAACATAACATAAGTTTCTAGCTGTCTGGTTGTTAATCAGCAATCACAGAACTGGTGCGAACATATGCCTACGACCACGTTACAAAAAAAGCTTGTATAACATTCCACTTTAATCCACAGAACTTTAGTAATTATACAAGAACTCACCGTCTGTGAAATGAACACATTTTACTTGCAGTTATTCCCCAAACAGAATGCAGAGCTGATGGTTAACACACATACTCAACTGTCATGAACACAATTTCCCAGTTACTTGATACCATAAAAACTGTGATAGTTAAACCGTCTCTTAACACTTCCCTGACGAAGCTGACTCTGTTCGACACATTTAGAATGTTATCCACCATGATACTACTCATTTTTATACCTTTTATTCGCCATATCAGCAAGAGCTTCAAACATCAGGCCACCTCGTCCAAGAGTGCCCCAGTATGGCGAACTTCCGGAGACGTCTTATACCAACTACCCGAAGGGGAAGCTCTCCTATTGGCCGTAGCTACCTAACAACATCTATTCCTTGTGTCGATCTTTCCTAAGCCTTCAGGCAACCTTCTTGCTTAGCCTTCCCCCAGGTTAGTAATGCAACATACACTCCTGGAAATTGAAATAAGAACACCGTGAATTCATTGTCCCAGGAAGGGGAAACTTTATTGACACATTCCTGGGGTCAGATACATCACATGATCACACTGACAGAACCACAGGCACATAGACACAGGCAACAGAGCATGCACAATGTCGGCACTAGTACAGTGTATATCCACCTTTCGCAGCAATGCAGGCTGCTATTCTCCCATGGAGACGATCGTAGAGATGCTGGATGTAGTCCTGTGGAACGGCTTGCCATGCCATTTCCACCTGGCGCCTCAGTTGGACCAGCGTTCGTGCTGGACGTGCAGACCGCGTGAGACGACGCTTCATCCAGTCCCAAACATGCTCAATGGGGGACAGATCCGGAGATCTTGCTGGCCAGGGTAGTTGACTTACACCTTCTAGAGCACGTTGGGTGGCACGGGATATATGCGGACGTGCATTGTCCTATTGGAACAGCAAATTCCCTAGCCGGTCTAGGAATGGTAGAACGATGGGTTCGATGACGGTTTGGATGTACCGTGCACTATTCAGTGTCCCCTCGACGATCACCAGTGGTGTACGGCCAGTGTAGGAGATCGCTCCCCACACCATGATGCCGGGTGTTGGCCCTGTGTGCCTCGGTCGTATGCAGTCCTGATTGTGGCGCTCACCTGCACGGCGCCAAACACGCATACGACCATCATTGGCACCAAGGCAGAAGCGACTCTCATCGCTGAAGACGACACGTCTCCATTCGTCCCTCCATTCACGCCTGTCGCGACGCCACTGGAGGCGGGCTGCACGATGTTGGGGCGTGAGCGGAAGACGGCCTAACGGTGTGCGGGACCGTAGCCCAGCTTCATGGAGACGGTTGCGAATGGTCCTCGCCGATACCCCAGGAGCAACAGTGTCCCTAATTTGCTGGGAAGTGGCGGTGCGGTCCCCTACGGCACTGCGTAGGATCCTACGGTCTTGGCGTGCATCCGTGCGTCGCTGCGGTCCGGTCCCAGGTCGACGGGCACGTGCACCTTCCGCCGACCACTGGCGAATACATCGATGTACTGTGGAGACCTCACGCCTCACGTATTGAGCAATTCGGCGGTACGTCCACGCGGCCTCCCGCATGCCCACTATACGCCCTCGCTCAAAGTCCGTCAACTGCACATACGGTTCACGTCCACGCTGTCGCGGCATGCTACCAGTGTTAAAGACTGCGATGGAGCTCCGTATGCCACGGCAAACTGGCTGACACTGACGGCGGCGGTGCACAAATGCTGCGCAGCTAGCGCCATTCGACGGCCAACACCGCGGTTCCTGGTGTGTCAGCTGTGCCGTGCGTGTGATCATTGCTTGTACAGCCCTCTCGCAGTGTCCGGAGCGAGTATGGTGGGTCTGACACACCGGTGTCAATGTGTTCCTTTTTCCATTTCCAGGAGTGTATTTTTCTCTGAAGTCGGGTTAGTTTGATTCTGTATGAAAATCGCTGACTGCGCTGTGTGCAGTATGTGGCTGGTTGGACTCATTGTTGGAATATTTGCTTGTGAAGTGTCGGGTAGCTGGATGTGAACAACGCGTGGCGTTGTGCAGTTGAAGGTGAGCCGTCAGCAGTGGTGGATGTGGAGAGAGAGATGCCAGAGTTTTGAGCGGACGATCTGGACGTGTGTCCGTCAGAAGCAGGAAATTTGTTTAATTGGATGTCACAAAATTATATATAGTATAAGGTAAATACATTGTTTGTACTCTATCAAAAGCTTTCATTTGCTAAGTATGCCTATCAGTAGTTAGTGCCTTCAGTAGATAGAATCTTTTAGTTAGCTGGCAGTATTCGCGCTCACTGTATTGCAATAGTTCGAGCAACGAAGATTTCTGTGAGGTAAGTGATTCATGTAAGATATAGGTTATTGTTAGTCAGGGCCATTATTTTGTAGGGATTATTGAAAGTCAGACTGCGTTACGTTAAAAATATTTTGTGTCAGTTTAGTAATGATCAGAATAAGCAAAGAGAAAACTGTTTGAGTACGTTGAGTTTTGCTCAGCTGTTTGAAAATCAAATAACGTAGACGTTTACCAGCACAGTCATACTTAATTTTTCTAAGGCGACGTTTCACAATACGCCATATTATTCCTCAGACTTTTGTCTGCAAAACACTATTTTTCAACATAATTTTCGTTCAGTGCGACGGTCTTTCGCCACGTTGCTGGGAGCGCGTGTAAGCCAGCATTGTAGCACTCTACTGGTCGACGTCGGAGCCAATGTCCTGCTGCATCAATAGCCTCCTCATTACACACGTAGGGCTTCCCGGGACCGGATCCTTCATTGGGCCAAACAGATGGTTGTCGGAATGTGCAAGATCCGGGCTGTAAGGTGGATGATGAACAGTCCAATGAAGTTTTGTGAGGTTCTCTCAGGGGCGCAGACTTACGTGAGGCTTTGCCTTTCCTCGTAGAATGAGAAGTTCGTACGCATTTTTGTGGCGATACGCACGCTGAAACTGTTTCTTCAGTTTCCTGAAGGTAGCGCTATACACTTCCGACTTGATCGTTGCAGCATCAGGGAGTACATCAAACAGAACAACCAAATGTGTTCAAGTGTGAGTGAAATCTTATGGGACTTAACTGTTAACGTCATCAGTCCCTAATCTTACACACTACTTAACCTAAATTATCCTAAGGACAAACACACACACCCAAGCCCGAGGGAGGACTCGAACCTCCGCCGGGACCAGCCGCACAGTCCATGACTACAGCGCCTGACCGCTCGGCTAATCCCGGGTGGCACAGAACAACCCCTTCAGGGTCCCAGAAGACGGTCGTCATGACTTTGATGGCTGAGTGTGCGGCTTTGAACTTGTTTTCCGGAGGAGAGGCTGTGTGGCGCTACTCCATGGATTGCCGTTTTGTTTGCAGTTCGAAGTGATGAACCCATGTTTCGTCCGCAATGACGATGTTCGAGAGAGAAATGTCACGGTAAGCCTCGTAACGCGCAAGCAGTTTTGGATGGGTGGCCGTCCAGGCCACCGTGCGCTATTGCCATTTTTCGGGGTGCACTCAGCCTCGTGATGCCAATGGAGGAGCTACTCGACCGAATAGTAGCGGCTTCGGTCAAGAATACCATCATAACGACCGGGAAAGCGATGTGCTGACCCCACGCCCCTCCTATCCGCATCCTCCACTGAGGATGACACGGCGGTCGAATGGTCCCGGTAGGCCACTCGTGGTCTGAAGACGGAGTGCTTTTTTCGTCTATCTATAACCTATCATATTCAAACTTCATACAGTTACACACACTCACGGAAGAGTGTAGATAGGGAATTGGAAGTGTAATACATTAAAATAAAACACAGATCGATTCACTCATATCCAAAGGCCATATTTCATGAGTGTAAAATAGAAAAATTGTTGTTATGTCACAGAGTACCACGACAGTCCATCTAATGACACTCTAAATAGTGGGAGAGCAAATGGTTTAAATGGAGCATTCTAACCGTACAGCTTATAACTGTCTTGTTACATAATTGTCATAACATCAAACAAAGCTCCCTGTATATTTGGCAAGAAAGCCAAGGAACTACTTCAAAAATGATCAACGTTGCATTAGCTCCGTACATCTGATGGAATAAAGTTAGTAATGCTTCAGCTTGACGTCAATCGAAAGGTGTCACTGATATAAAACTGAGTAACTTTCCGCAGCAATATGCTATTTCGTAAATATTGGCATAATTTCTCTGAGATTACAGTAATCACATATTTACATTTGTATAATAAATATATAGTTTGTTGGGATGACAGTTCAGTGTTTCTATATTCTTATTTTTTACCGTAAATAACCATCTTTAGATATGCAAAAATAATCAACCAGTGCAATACAGGTTTGAACATAACTGTTCATTCTATAAGCTAGACTGAATAAGTGAAAAATTTACGATCCCGAGAGACATTTAATTTATTTCTTTGTACATTATTACCTTCTGGCACTAACATTTTTCGAACTGTAGCAGGACGTAGTACTTAAAAACAGCTTCAGATGCTCATTCTATTACTGTAATTAACAGTAACGAAAAGATACATGTCATCAACTGGTTCTATTAATCACTTGTAAAAATCAGCAGAGTGACTGCCCTTCCCGAACAGATTTTTTTCCTTCTTTTATTGTATGACTTAGAAATGTCCTAGGGTCGATATTGAATATAAAGACGACACTGATGATGATTAATTAAAGGTAATAAATAAATCCACATACAATTAATTCTACTGTTTATTTACCACATGATAAATTTTAAATATATTCTGTGACATGCTGAAATATATCTCAGTTCACCAACCGTATGTTTATCGATATAATAGGTGGCAGGTAACAGAGAAAATGTACTGTCTGCAATTCAGAGGTGAAGTTTAACTTCAGTGGTCATCAGAATCGGATCCATTACAGCCATGTGCAAAGCAGAGGATGGTGGTAGTCTCGACCCGCCCTGGACCATGCTTCACACAGCATCCCGGACTTTTGTCGTCATCGTCGCATAGGCAACACCGCTCTGCGCCACCTGGTACAAAAAAAAAACAAAAAAAAAACATTAGAAAGGGTCATAACATAACCCTTCTGTCAAACAAGACACACCCTTAGACACTTCCTTAAAGAGTGGAGGCGACACCACAGCCAGTGCGAGACCGCTGTATGCCATCTGAAACCAACACAAGAAGTTATGAATTCAGAGAGTGGTGTCCAGAGAGGCGAATGAGCCGCCGCTTCCTCCCGGAAATTAAAAATTCCCCTGCACCTCCCCACCCCCCCACGACAACTTCATATCTACACTGACGGAAAAAATAAAATCGCAGCACCAAGAAAGAGTTGTGCGACATAAAAGAAAGTTGGCAGGCGTGTTTCTACATATGAAAGGTGATATCAATTCAAATTTCACGATAGTCGCATAAGACTAGCTGTAAGTAGGCTGTTTAGGTTTTTATATTTGTAACGCCACGTAGCGCTCTATATGAAAATCACTGACTGTGCTGTGTGCAGTCTGTGGCTGGTCTGCATTGTTCGAATATGCTATTGTAGTGTTGGGCAGTTGACTGTTAACAGCGCGTAGCGTTGCGCAGTTGGAGGTGAGCCGCCAACAGTGGTGGATGTTGGAAGGGAGATGGCACAATTTTGAGAGCGGACGATCTGGACGTGTGTCCATCAGAAAGAGTACATTTGTATTATTGGATATCATGAACTGATACATATATATGATGACTTTTGAACATTATTAAGGTAAATACATTGTTTGTTCTTCATCAAAATCTTTCATTTGCTAACTATGCCTATCAGTAGTTAGTGCCTTCAGTAGTTAGAATCTTTTACTTAGCTGGCAGTAGTGGTGCTCGCTGTATTGCAGTAGTTCGAGTAACGAAGATTTTTGTGAGGTAAGTGATTCATGAAAGGTATAGGTTATTGTTAGTCAGGTCCATTCTTTTGTAGGGATTACCGCTACGGTCGCAGGTTCGAATCCTGCCTCGGGCATGGATGTGTGTGATGTCCGTAGCATAGTTAGGTTTAAGTAGTTCTAAGTTCTAGGGGACTGATGACCTCAGAAGTTGAGTCCCATAGTGCTCAGAGCCATTTGAACCATTTTTTTGTAGGGATTATTGAAAGTCAGATTGCGTTGCACTAAAAATATTGTGTGTCAGTTTAGTGTTGGTCAGAATAGGTAAAGAGAGAAATGTCTGAGTACGTTCAGTTCTGCTCAGCTGTTTGAAAATCAAATAACGTAAGAGATTTATCAGCACAGAAATTCATTAATTTTTCTAATGGGACGTTTGATAGCGCTAGTAGCTACGCTGTGAGAATGGAGATCAGGTTTGATTTAAATACACGCTGTACCAGTCGTGAGAGTTAGTACCTTTGAGGCTGGCCGTGGAGAGTTGATGTCAGTCAAGAATGCCTTTAAGGTGACAAAGACGCCATTGTCAGCACCTCACTGGATTTGAACGAGTCCGTACAATGGGGCTACCAGAAGCTGGGCGTTCCTTCTGCGATATTGCAGGAATACTTGGCAGGAATGTAGCCACGATGCTTAATTGCTGGCGCTGGTGGTCACGAGAATCTACAGTCACAAGATGATCGGGCTCCGACGGCCACGTGGCACTACCGAGATGACAGGTAACAAGTAATAGAAATGATGTGCTGTTAGCAGTTTACAGGTGAAGTTTAACGTGAGATGTCATCAGCATCCATTTCTATTAGTGGTTTGGTTTGGTTTGGTTGTTTGGGGAAGGAGACCAGACAGCGTGGTCATCGGTCTCATCGGATTAGGGAAGGATGGGGCAGGAAGTCGGCCGTGCCCCTTAAGAGGAACCTTCCCGCCATTTGCCTGGAGTGGATTAGGGATATCACGAAAAACCTAAATCAGGATGGCCGGACGCGGGATTGAACCGTCGTCCTCGTCCGGCATTAGTGGAATTAACAGAATTGACAAGAGTCTTCTCATCACCTGGTTCTACCAATTATTTGTAAAAATCTGCAGAATGAATGCCCTTCCCGAACAGTAATGGTTGGACGTGGGAGTTCGTATGACAGCAGGAGCACTCTCGTTTTTATCCCACGCATCCTGACTGCAAATAAGTATGTCAATCTGGTGATTTGACCTGTTGTGTTGCATGGATCTGCATCCAACACTCACATCCGGCACCTATACAACACAATGGATGCACGTTTGCATGTTTGTATTCAACGTTCTGGCGGTTACGCCGGTTGTTAAGGTACTACCATCTGCAGCAGTAATATGAGCAGCATTTGGTACCACAGTGACACAACGAACTATTACAATTCGGTTCCTTCAAGGACAGCTCTGAGCCAGATATCCTGTAGCATGCATTCCACTGACCCGGAACCACCGCCATTTGCGACTTCAGTGGTGTCAAGCGAGAGGTCATATGAGGACAGGGTAGAGGTCTGTTGTATTTTCTGACGGACACTGTTTCTGAGTCGGAGCACTGATGGCCATATGTCGGTTAGAAGGAGACTACTTGTGGGCCTGCAACCAACCTCTCTGCGCGCTAAACGCACTGGACCTACATCTGGATTTATGGTCTGAGCATGAAAGCGGAAGCACTGTGTGGTTATCGCACGGACACTGACTGCAGTTTTGTACGCCAGTCTGGTGATTCGACCTTTTGTGTTGCTATTCATGAACAGCATTTCTATGTGTGTTTTCCAACTGGATAACGCTCGCCCACATACCGCTGTTGTAGCCCAACATGGTCTACAGACTGTTGACATGTCTTGCCTGCTCTATCACCAGGTCTGTCTCCAAGCGAGCACATGTGGGATATCATCGGACGACAACTTCAGCGTCATCCACAAACAGCACTAGCCGTCCTGTATAGATATATACTAAGATGGCATCTCTTCTTTCGGACATGTCAGAAAGAACAGATACCATCTTAGTAACCGAGCGAGGTGGCGCAGTGGTTAGCACACTGGACACGCATTCGGCTGGACGACGGTTCAATCCCGCGTCCGGCCATCCTGATTTAGGGTTTCCGTGATTTCCCTAAATCGCTCCAGACAAATTCCAGGATGATTCCTTTCAAAGGGCACGGCCGACCTCCTTCCCCGTCCTTCCCTAATCCGATGAGACCGATGACCTCGCTGTTTGGTCTCTTCCCCCAAACAATCAATCCAACCATCTTAGTAAATATATAGCCAAGGCTCACCGGCCACTTGACCATCTTCTTCTTCTGTGCGAATGCACAAACAGTGCCCGAACTCTGGGCAATAGGCAACGCGCCGCGAGTAATGAGTATAATGGGCGGGGGCACTACGAATGTAGTGCTGGACAATACGTTGAGAATGTGCGTTTCGCGGGAGGCGTGCCAGAGATAAATCGCTGCAGTCGCGCTATCCTCTGTGTCCTCGGTGGCTCAGATGGATAGAACGTCTGCCATGTAAGCAGGACATCCCGGGTTCGAGTCCCGGTCGGGGCACACATTTTCATCTGTGCCCGTTGACGTATGTCAACGCCTGTAAGCAGCTAAGGGTGTTCATTTCATTGTAATTTCGTCCTGTATAGAGCGGCAAGTGCAACAGGCATGGATCTCCGTCCCATACTGACATCCAGCGCGTATGCAACACGAGTGAAGCACGTTTGCATGTTTGCATTCGACATTCTGGCGGTTACGCCGCTTGTTAACGTACTATAATTTGACATTTGCAATGGCTTATCTCGGGTTGCATAAACCTGTGATCTTGCAATTTAATCACTTACGTATGTTATCCATACAAATGTATTCCTGAAATTTCATTACTCTAGACTAACTATTTTTGGGTGTTTCTATTTATTTCCGTCAGTGAATTTGTATATAAGTTTAAAAGTCAAAATAATATATGAATTTAAATTCTCGTCTTGACTGGTGTTACGTAACAGCTAACAAGCTTGCATTGTTTCGAGAAATTTCAACTGTGCCGGCAGTATGAAATCATATATGGACAAATCTTGATAATTTTGCGTATACTAATACACCGAACAGGATTTAGGTAAATTCAAATGCTGCCGCCTGCTATACACTACGACACTAAGAAGTTTCCACTATTATAATAAATTTCAACTTCATAGATATTTTAATGGTTTTGCCTGTGAACAACTTAATGATGTGTTGGTAAATGTGCCAACACCTTGTAGATAAAGCAGGCCGAAATGCACGCTATCTAACGCAGACGGGCGTGAATTCTGGAACAGGATAAGTAGTGAATGGTAGCAAGAAAAGTACGTAGCTGCTATACTTAACTTTTATATCTTCATTGGTTTACAACGTTCTTGTAGGGACATGCTTTATACGGTAAGTATCAAACTATGTAAGGCTAATGGCGCCTTGCTAGGTCGTAGCCATGGACTTAGCTGAAGGCTATTCTAACTGTCTCTCGGCAAATGAGAGAAAGGCTTCGTAAGTGTAGTCGCTAGCAAAGTCGTCGTACAACTGGGGGCGAGTGCTATATCGTATCTCGAGACCTGCCTTGTGGTGGCGCTCGGTCTGCGATCCCACTGTGGCGACACGCGGGTCCGACATGTACTAAATGGACCGCTGCCGATTTAAGCTACCACCTAGCAAGTGTGGTGTCTGGCGGTGACACCACACTTAAGATGGAAGAGTGATGTGACTATGCAATGTGCAGCGGGTCTTAGTCAATTCGTCGTACGAAAAGAAATGTTAGCGTCGAAATACAGTATCGAAACAACAAACGTTATTTGATTTCTTTTGGTATAAAAGACGGCGTACTGCAGAAAACATAAATGATTGCGAGTCTACTGAAAGAAATGCTAGTGAATCTACAGCTAGGCTACACACATACAACGCAAGCCGCCGTATGGTGCGTGGCGGAGGGTTCAAAAATTGCTCTGAGCAATATGGGACTTAACATCGGAGGTCATCAGTCCCCGTGGCGGAGGGTACCCTGTACCTCAACCAGCCGTTTCCTTTCCCGTTCCACTCGCTGATGCAGTGTGGGAAAAAGGCCGGTCTATATGTATCCGTATGAGGTCTCGTCTCTTGTACCTTACCTTCGTGCTCCGTAAGCGAAACGTAAGTTGGCCGCAGTACGATCGTTCTGTAGCCTGCTTCAGATGTTGGTTCTCTAAATTTACTCAGTAGTGTTCCTCGAAAACAACATCGCCTTCCGTCCAGGAACCCCAACTGAGTTCTCGAAGCATCTCCCTATCACTTGTATGTTGTTCAGACCTACCAGTGAGGAATCTAGCAGCCTGCCTCTGTATTGCTTCGATGTCTTCGTTAATTCCGACCTGGTGTGGATCCCAAACAAGCCGTACTCAAGAGTAGGTCGCACTAGCGTCCAATACGCCGCCTCCTTTACGGATGAACTACACTGTCCTAAAATTCTCCCAATAAATCGAAGTCGATTATTCGTCTTCACCACCACAATCCTCACATTCCATTTCATATCGGTTTGCAACGTCACAGCCATTTATCTAAAAGACTCGACTGTGTCATGTAGAACACTACAAATGCATCCGAGTGCTGCGAGTTGTCTTTCCTATTCATCCGCATAAACTTGAATTTTTCTACATTTAAAGCCCGCTGCCATTCATCATTGCGACTAGAAGTTGTGTCTAAGACATCTTCTTATCATCCTACAGTCACTCATCTTCCATACCTTCATGTACACCACGGGATCATCAAGAGACAGCCATAGACTGGTGCACACCCGGTTCGGCAGATGATTTATGTACATGGTAACAGTTACTGAATGATACGAAAAAAACGTAAATTACTTACAAACTACGGCGTGCACATTTATTCAACATCTAAACGTCACTACAGATATTCGGGTAGTTCGATATGCCTGCCATCATTGGCGATGATGTGGCACAGACGAACAGTGAAGTTCTGTATGACCCGCTGAATTGTCGGAACATCTATGGGTCGATGACCTCTTGAATGGCTGGTTTTATCTCTGTAATGGTTTTGGGATTGTTTACGTACACCTTGTCTTTAATATAGCCCCACAAATAGGAGTCACATGTGTTCAAATCTGGAGAATATGGCGGCCAATCGACGCCCATGTCAGTGGCCTCTGGGGACCCCAGAGCCAGAATGCGGTCCTCAAAGTGCTCCTCCAGGACATTACACACTTTCCTGCTTCGATGTGGTCGAGTTCCGTCTTGCTTGAACGACATCTTGTCGAAATCAGCATCTCTTTGGATAAGAGAGATGAAATCATCTTCCAAATCCTTCACGTACCGTTCGCTAGTCGCAGTGCCATCAAGGAATATCGCACCGATTATTCCGTCACTGGACATTGCACACCACACAGTCACCCGTTGAGGATGAAGAGACTTCTCGATTCCGAAATGCGGATTCCCAGGCCCCCAAATGCTCCAATTTTGGTTATTGACGAAGCCATCCAAATGAAAGTGGCCTTCGTCGCTAAACCAAGCCACACTAATTCCCATCATGCCCCGCAGCCAACCGTGCAGTTAGAACGTCCCAACACAAACCGTTCAGAAGTTATGATGATTTTATTTCATATAGTTCAGTAACTGTCACCCCCTATCTGGGGAATAATCTGAGACATATCGCACTTCCCTGGGGTGAATTGTTTCCTGAATCTCCAGTTACTCTTCCTGCGTCTTCGAACTTAATATTTACTATTTCTGACCCATCCATAAGTCGTCATCCAAAACAAACTGTTTAATTGGAGACTTGGTATCAGCAAAAATGGGAGTATATGTACATTAGGCTGTACTTCGACCGCAACGCGGATGGTGTCTCCTTGCAAACTGTTTGAAATGCATCTAATAATGATATCGAAGAAACAGGGGGCTATTCATTTCTGTATCCTTCACTAAATTTAGAAAAGCTACTGCAAGCACCGGAAAACTACAAACGCACGCCAAATCAGAAAAACATGCGAAAAATCTCGCACACGAAAATTGTAAATTACAGAGATTAAATGCTCAGATTTATGCCCAGATGGTTAACCACAATGAAACTGAAATAGTGTTAAACCTCCAAGCAGTGACTTCCTTAATTCGAAGTGTGTATTTCTTTTTCGGGGAAGAAATGCCCCACACTACAAATATGAACCTCTAACTCTTATTACAGTACCAAAAAGTGATATTAATCTTGAAAAATTGGTTAAATTTCAGTGTGAAAGTTCCACATTTGTCAGAAAATATACTGCTTCAGAATTACTAAATTCTGTTGGTGACGTTTTAAGCAGAGCCAAGATGAAGCAGATCTATAAGATACTTTTCCTTAATGTCAAACGAATCTACAAGTGTTTCCGACCAAAGTGATTTGGCTTTGCTAGTTCGTTATGTTGCGCCATCTCGGTCTTTTGAAGCGACAGAATGGATTTGAGGTCTGGTTTAACAGACGAGTACTAAAGCTGAACCTACATTTAGAGCAGTTGATAATAATCTAAGGAAACGAAAGCTTCTGTGCGGTAAATTAGTAACATGCTCTTTCTATGGTGCTGCTAATTTTAGTGATTCTGTCAGTCAGGTCCACGCTCGATTATCAGAGAAAAGGTGGCACAAGTTGCCATACATTCACTGCAGAGGACACGTTTTGTCAGTTGCTGCTAACAACTGTAGGAATAAACATCCTGTATCAAAACATGCATAAAATATTGTTCAGGACATTATTCTATAAAGTTTTCCATACTTCTCCTACATGAGAAAATGTGTTGCATCAAAATCAGTGTTCTTTAGGACAACCTGTTTTAAAAATACCTGAAGCTGTTCACATCCACTGGTTGAGTACCTATAGCACATTTCAAGTTATGTTCCCGTGCTATAAGCCGATCATCATGACATGTGAACACACGAGTATATGCAAGGGCGATATGGATTCAGCAAATCTGGCAGTTGTTATAAATGATGCGTTACAATTTTGTTGTACGTTTAGTGATTTTGGATGGTAGATTAACCGCCGTTTCAAACTTAATAAAGTATTGCAAAGAAAAAAATTCACAACTCCTAGCACTTGCTTCTAGAACCTGGAACATTTAAGACACATTCACTGGATGAAAATGAAGCACTAAATAAAACTGCAAAACCCTACAGAGAAAAGTAGCCGTATTCATCACGGTATACAAGCATACACTCAAGAGCGTTAGAAACATTCAATACACATCCCTTCATGTAAGAGAATCTAAGTCCCAAATATGTAAAACTAAAAACAAATAATAGTTCTTTCTATGTTAAGTTTGCACAAAAAAGGCGAGAATATCTGGTTGAAAACGGAAATGCCACAACAGTTCAAGAAAAAAATCAGTTAAATGTTAGTACATAAACTATGTTTGTACTAATTCTACTAACCACCTAACATATGAAGTACGTTTTAGCCAAGATATTATAAACAAAGCTCTAAAAGACAGCCGCAAAGAGATTACGAAAAAAGCTATGTCAACTCAGACAGTCAAATCTTACATCCTACAGCAAAATATGCATTACAAATTGTTCAGGATATTATTTTACAAAGTTTATCATGCTTCTCCTAAACGAGAATATGTGTTGCATCAAAATCGCTATTCTTTAGGACAGCTCTCACAAATTTTTGCCAGGAGTAGGAGTCAGAGTTCTCACAGATTTTTGCCAAGAGTGGTAAATTTCACAAACATTCACTTCAATAACAGCGAACTTACTTTTCTAAACAAAAGCCTTAATGTAATGTATAGCAATAACTTAATCATAATAACAACAAGGACATCATCTGTTCAGTAAAAATAACAGCTAATATGACCAGACTAAATAAAAATGAAAAAAGTAATGAGCACATGCTATTAATTCAATAGAGAAACACATAAACTAAAATCCAATAAAAGAAGTTGAAGAGGAGAATTTGTTGCTTAAAAACATCAACAGGGAACTCTATGAGGGTGGCACATTGGTAGTGAAGGCCACTGAACGTACTAGATGAGTGATTATGAACAAATCTGAATATGTAAGTAAGACACTTCATTTCCTTTAGAATTCTCATACACAGAAAATCACACAAGATCCCACACAGATTAACATTAACTTAAAGAAGCAGCTGAATAAGACATTTTTCTTATCACTTAGTGAGAAAATTCGTAGATTAGTAATAATGAATCCAGGAGCTCCAAAGTTGTGGGCCCTACCAAAAATCCATAAGGCTAATGTCCTCATCAGACCCACTGCGAATTCTATTACCTATACAGGCTGCAAAGTTATGAAAAATCTGCATTCAATTTTACAAAATAAATACAAATTGCAAATCTGCTTTTCAGTGAAAATTAGTTACCAAACAATCAAGGCATCAAAGTACTTCAGATTCCAGTCAATGGTAAGTTTATTTTCCTAGACATAGTAGAATATCAGACTATACCCACAGCTGTAATAGTTGTACTAACAGAATGACTTGATCTGTTCTCTCCCACAACTCATTCAAATACAACAGCAAAATGTATAAACATGATGTAGGCGTAGCAATTGATAGTCCAACTCAATGGGATCATTGCAGAAAGTTTCATTAATCACCTTGAAAAAAACTTCTGAACAATAAGAACAATATCACTCAGAAAATTGTACACTGCTGCAGATATCTAAATGAGATATGCATGGCATATAATGGAACAAAGAGGAAATAGGTTGTTAAGTAGATTCAATAACTCACACAATAACATTCGTTTCACCATAGAGCATAAGAAAGATAATAAAATAACTTTTTAGACGTGATAATAACCAATATAAACTAGACCCTGAACATAAATGTACACAGAAAACCAACAAACAAGGACAATGTTATCGATAAATCCTCCACATATCCCAACTCATATAAACAAGCTGCTTCCAAATCCTTCATAAATGGAGCACATAAATTCCCACTGAGCGCTACTGATTACAAGCTTCATGATATGCGGTACACATCATACCACATAAGCAGCGTAAAGGCACAACAAAGAAACTTTATTATTGTATAGGCAGCAGCAGGTTGGATAATAAAGTTTCTCTGTTGTGCCTTTACGCTGCTTATGGGGTATTATGTGTAAGGCATTTTATGAAGCTCGGTTTACTGGTTAATTAAGTGGTCTTCACCACTAAATTATTTTAAAAATTTGTTTGGTTTCTTTTTTGTTAGCGTATATTATGTGCACGATTACTCCTGAGTAACTATGGTTTTTCTGTTGAACATGGTAGTTCTTATTTATTTGATTGTAAAGAAATGGCGAATAGTCGTTTCTGGTCCGGTTTCAGTAATTTCCACTTATTATTACTGCTAATATATTTACATTCTTGCCATGCTGTCCACGTAACCTCCTCCTTTTTTGGCTCCTTAATCTCCATCCTCCTCCCCCTGCCCGTTTCCCAGCCCTCTATTCTCACCCCGCTCCCCCCTGCCTTACAGTCCCACTCCTACTCTACATCCACATGGTTATGATCATGTTACATCTTCCTCATGAGGGCAAGTACATTTTTGGTGCCTTGAGAAAAGACAACTTTGTGGTTTAATGTTTGTCTTTATGTGAGGCATATTATGAACAAGTTTTTTATCTGCGCATAATTTGTAAAGTTTTGTGTGGTAAAGTTTTTATGCTTGTAAGTAGGCAGAAATCATGAAGATTTTTAACCTCATGTTGTGTTGTTTTCTTTTAATACTAATGTTCTTGTTCATATTTAATGATTTTTAAGTGCCAACACGGCATACAACTTCATAATACACGTCGTGGGTGGTGTTCTTGTGTTTTACTGTTCAGTATTTTCAAATAGTTCACTGTTTTTGGTAAAGGATTGAAAAATAATAATTTTATTGTTGACTTGTACAATTTCACATTTAATGATTTTTATGTGCCAACATAGAATACAACTTTGTAATACGCACCGAATGTGGCGCTGCTGTGTATTGCTGGTCAGTCAATTTAAGTATTTGACTCTTTTTGGTAAAGATTTTAAAAGGTATTAATTTTATTGTGAACTGGTACAGTTATTGTATAAATTGTTGTATTCTTGATGGTTGGAGAACATTTTAATAAATAAAAAAGTTTCCTATATCCAGATAGGGCGCCTCCTTCCCAAGGTTTCCTTACGACAGTGGAAGGAGTAAACTGCCATTAAATGTTCATTGCACATTTTTGACGTCTTCGGAAATGCCATTTTCGGCTTTGTAATGTAGGATTATTTGAAAATTAGTATCGAACTGACGATAGTCATCGAATGAATAAAAAAATTGCATCTTGGACTGGTTTTTTGTTCTACTGATTGACAGAAGTTGCTGACCCAAGCTACTCCAGCACGCTGGAAGTTCGTAAAAACCCAAGTATATGACTATAGCGTACTTAGGAGTCGTTTGAGAGAACATAGCAAAGCAGTTTAAAAACACAGATATCAGCCTAAGTGTCACTACCAACAACAACCTCAGAAAGTATCTAGTTGATGACATCTCACAATCAACAGAGAAACTGAGCAAATCAGGAATTTATAAAGCTACATGCAGTCATTAAAAACAAATACTATAGGACCAAATAGGCAGAAATTTTATAACCCATTTTGACTGTATCAGAATTTAGAAAGCCAACAAGTCAGCTATAGCAAAACAGATTGAACAGGACACAGATTTGCAATAGGCAACGGTTCTAAGGTACTGCACACCTGAGAAACGAGCTTGAAAATCGAAATCTTGGAGCAAATACAAATACTCAGCCCTTGGAGCAAATAGAAATATTCATTCACAGTGAAAACTGGATAAACGAGATCCTAAATGAAGTGCAACAGTTTGAGCACTTACGTTTCTTCAACAGTTCCAAGTCAGTGCTCTTAAAACAGAAAATACACAAAAATTAATATTATACATTAAAGTAGGTCACAGAAATACTTCTGTATTTCTTTAAAATAAATTTATCCTGTCGTTTTAATATAAAATTGTCAGAGTCCCTCATTTTGTGATATGTAACTTCGACCAACATCAGTGATGTGACAGGAAGGTGTGCACAAGACACTGCAAGTGACTAACAGCACCAGGATCGAAATAACCTGCACTGTGATAGCCACATTTTCTCCTACCAGTTGAGTTGTTTATTGTATTGTGTTTCAGATTATGATGAAGTTTGTGAACAATGGATAACAAGTTAATAGTGAAGTGGAGGTACCCAAACACATCACAAGAAGGCAATCACTCGACTAGAACAAAGTGAGTGATTATTTGAAAACTTTTATTTGACCAGAAAACCACCACAGGAAGAAACGTAGCTAACCTCTCTTTCTCCCCAGGATCAGCAGAACACATACCAAGACTTTACAAATAATTTTGCTATCCATGTTCACCTTTATTAAACGTTTTTTCTCTGGTAGCATGACCTGATGATGAAGTCTAATCTAAAAGTATGTTGCTGATTAAATAATTAAATAGTCAACACAGTTTGTGACTGGTAACGGTATTTGTAATACCTTTTCATAAAATAATGTACAATGTGAACAATAATAAAACCAACAAAGAACAGAGATGGATTTCTAGACCTTTTTCTTACATTGCCAGTCAGCAATGTGTCCCTGCAGTTTCTCAGTTTTATTAAAGTTCACCCTGTATAGAGAAGAGCTTCATAGAGAAAAATAGTTCTGACAATTTTTCCTGCTTTTGCATCTCCTCTGCATAAGATACTCTGCACACTTGTCCAACTGTCAATAGTTTAATTTATTGTGCTATTCACAGTACTGCCATGCCAAAAAAAATACCTGGCAGAAAAAGTCATTAAATCTCGAAATGCAGGTTACATATATTATGTATTTTAGAATTCAAAACGCTAACTTGGTTGTAGTATTATGGCAGTGTTTTGTAATTGTTAATTATAAATGTGTTGTGAAATTGTGCCACTTCTCCTTTGCTACAGCTCTTGTGACTAACAATTATCACAGGACGTTTCTCTACTTTGTGAGAAGATTTGCGGTTTCACTGCTCGCTTCTTCTGTTACTGGTCAGACTCCAGAGAAGCATCGCAGACATCCTGGCAGCGTCGCCATTTGTCATGCCTCAATTATTATGTCAGACAGCTATTAAGCTCATAGTGCCCCACTGAACTTCAGATGGCGCTAAAAGCGTGTGAGGTGGCAGCAGCGGCTACAGTATATTGTAGTGCAGAATTAGTTTCTCATGACTGGTTATTTTATGCCAAAATATTTATTGAACGAAGTGTAGCTCGAAAGCCACTCATTTGTAGCCGATCTCTATCTCAGTTAGATTGGATATTTTCCACCTTGTTGAGGGAGATAAGTGATGTTATTACATGAAGTCATTATTTGAATTTGAAGGTGGGGAAACTACACACTAAGGTAACTGTGCCTCTACATTATTGTAATAGCAGATTTGATGGTGAAAGTAAGCACTCAGGAAAGAGTGACTTTGCAGTATTGTGTTCGGCTTCTTTTGCGACTTCAGTGTGGGCGTTGATGTATTTTAGTTAATGTCTGTAAATCTCTATACAGATAACAAGACAGTGTTATATGTATATAGACATGTAATTAGGAGAACGAATAGTTAGAACCAATCTATGTTAGTTGGAGATTTGGACGTGTGGTCTCTGATTTAGTACGTTTTCCTATAAAACACTAAATGACAAAGGAAGAGGACAGGCTAACTGTCTCTCCTGTCATACACAATATCCTGAGTCTTATTTGCCTCATATTTAATTTTTAAAAGATATTTTAAAAGTATAGCTCAGTTTTATAGCAAACGAATAATTTTTAAGTATCTTAAAGTGGTAAAAACAAGTGACAGATTAGATAAAGAAAAATCTCCAATGTTGCACAAAGTAAACATAATTCAAATATTATTCGCAACTAAAGAGGAATCTTAGTTCAGATCTGTTAATTTCCAAAGAGAGAAATTACTTCATATTTCTTAAGTTAAAAAGGAGACAACTTATCTCCAGGATTTTATTTAAATAGAAAGATGGTTAATTCTTGAAAGAAAGACACCTTACTTATTTCTGAGAGTTTGAGAATTTTGAAACGAATTAACACGTTGGTATTGAAGTCATGCAACGATATTGTTGTAGCATAGTTGCTACACACAGCTAAAAACTGAAGGAAGTTGTCATTACCTCATGAACTTGAAGACGACGTCAGCCATCTTAAGTAGTCCAAAACATTAGGTTCACCGCATTCATACCTCCACGGATCACCACGGTGATACTTCCTCGTGATGTCACTCTGACGTACCCTTGCCCATTTTCTGTGCGTGATGGGTGCTTTGATTGAGTGGAGACGTGGTTGTTTCATCAAAAATGCCAGCTTGCGTTGTTTACCGATGTACTAATCGATCCCAGCGTAATCTCAAGTTTAAAGGGATCACATTTCATTCGTAAGTAGCGCCGTTCAAGCAATATTTTCTTTCGCATATATGAATTGTGGTTGCACTGTTTATTTTTATTGTAATTATCTCATTTGACTTCAGATTTGCCTTTCTTTACTCAGTGTCCATTCTTTCTCTTCTTTGCTGTGCTTTTCAATGCTTTCCAAATCACAAATGCTCCAACGTCCGAGCCACACTGTATCAACGGTCTCGTTCCGGCTTACCACACGGCTATGTAATCACTGTGATTGTTGAGGCAGTATCTCATTCCCGAAATTCCCCCTGCCAATAATTATTATTCATTGTTCACATGTCCTCTCCATTGCTTACTTTCTGAAGAACTCTTTGGTTGAAAATTTATGTGCACACTACTTCGTCGTGCTTGCCTGCTGCTCGGCGTGTGAGTAGCAATCCATCCGTTTCACTGTATAGTTTTTCCGTCACGAAGTTTGTTGTAAGTTATCCACTGTGCTACAACAGGAACAATGATGGACATAATTACAATATCAGAAGAAAAAATTATATTGATTATGCTACATTAAGGTTGTCTGTACCTCAAACATGAGTTCGCACTGCTGCAACCAAAAATTTTGATCTTTTACCCATTCACATTAAATGCCTCACACGCAGCAAAGTAAAATTTGAAAATAAACTGAAAACGTTTCTCTTTGACAGCTCCTCCTGTTCCGCAGAAGACTCTATTCTTGTAACGTTTAAATGTTGGTCACTAGGGATTACTGACTAACATCTGTGTATCTTTAATTAAAAAACAAAAAAAAACCTAATAAATGATCAGCATGGAAGCTTACTTACAAAAAGAAATTGGTTTTAATATAAAATGACTCGTTCCACATCATAAAGATTTATAGAGCAAATTATAGGTGGAACATGAAACTATGCAACTAGCTACTGGTTCACCACAAAGCATGGTATAAACTTCTGCACTCTGAAAACTTCAAAATGAAATTCAAAAGTAAATGAAGGAAATTAACAAAGAAGACGTGTATTCCAACTGTGATATGTTTGGTGACTCCTGAAAAACTGACAGAGTTACTGGCGAGAAATATTCTTGGAAAAGAAGCAAATAGGCTACTACTGGAAAGGTATGACTTCACGTTACACAGGTTAGGCTATCATTTCTAAAGAAATAACTTACATCCAAGTTAAAGCAAAATATCCCGTTTACGGGGGTATAATCGATTGAGGCCATTACGGGGGTATAATCGATTGAGGCCATTCCCTTAATCTCGTTTATAGTATTGCACAATGCTGCAACATGTTTAAAAAGTTGTATCCTCTTTTTACCCAATAAACTGCTATTACTGATCACACACTGAATGAAGCAACATAGGTTAAAATCTCAAAGTGGGAAGATATGTAAATTACAATGAACTAATGCACTGACAGCCTAATAAAACAAGAACTCTATTCTGCTTAGAGACACGTCTCTATGCACCTCTGTATCTTTGACATTTCAATAATAGTTCACTTTGTTGCCATGCGGAAGAGACGATTGCATCCCTTGCGTCTTCCCTCACTGCTCTCATTTATGGGCTAGCAAAGAACAAGTAGATAAGTTTTTTGTAAACACGAACATGAAAAATGTTATGCATACGAGTTCAAAGCTGAAAATGTAACGAAGAAGAAGCAGCACGAGTAAACAAACAAGCATTCGTTTCGGAGTTCCAGCTTCATTTGCTATCGATGAAAATACAGTAAAAGTGGAATTAAATTGATTCCGAAAGCACGCTTTTCAGATTATTTTCTTCTCTTCTTGGTTACTCGAAATATACCAACAAAAAACAAGTTACAGTAACGAGGCCAAATGTGTCGTATTACTTGAGCAAATACGCGTTTAAAAATAGAAAAACGTTCCAAATTGTCTTCCTGGCATAATGTTATTCATGTAAGAATTGTAATTTTGAGTATTTGAAACAGTTGTTGCGTGCACACGACAGTAATAATGAACAAGAAGCAATCGTTAACAGCAACCTGCTAATATTTTGGGCTATTTAAGACGGCGGCATAAACCCCCCCTCCCCCTCCCTAGCTTAAAAACAGTGTAGAGCGTAAGCCTATAACACTATCCCCCTTTTTTTTTACCTCCACGGTTGCTACCTACAGAATTTATCCCTAATCAACAACGTTAACTGAACAAGAGAGTAAATTATATCTCTGAAGGTGCGATGTAAAATAAATACAATTTAAAAGGGCAGACAAGCACACTACAGTTGGCTGGTTCTATGTACTTTGGTGGTGGTTTTGATCCGAAAAGTTATTTATACAGTATTATCGAGCACGACGGCTCGTATTTTTTTTTTTTTTTTTTTTTTTTTTTTTGTAAAAGAGTTGAACATTTCAGTTACGCCGTTGCTAAGCGAGCTGCGTAGCGGTGTAGGGGCTCGAAGACTTTATTTTGTTGCTGTTGAGTGGTAAGGTCGAGTATCTGACGTTCTGTCCAACGCATGCTATAGTGCATAAGCATTTTCTATTGAAGCTGACATCGTCTTTGGTGGAGTTTTCGTACGAACCTCGTAGTTTTCTTTTGATAGTCAGATGCGTTATTAACATCATTATTATCAGATTCCAACAGGTACCACTAGCCCATCAAACCACAAATAGTACCTGTGGCAATACTGCAACGCACATTTTCTTAGTGGTACAGTGTATGGGCTGTACCGAGAGAATTTCAACATCCGAGTAAACGTGTGGTCGGACAGACGATGTTGCCAATGCAGATGTTTAAGCCCGCTGGCTATATTAGGCGTAGTCTTGCCTGTGAATTCGAGTGACGTACTTCCACGATAGACCTAACACAGAAGATTCTTGTGTTGTTCTTCTTGAGTACAACTGAGCGAAAGTAAGGTGTTGTTGATTTCTGCTGTGCGCGGTTACTCTCCTCATACGTGTCACTGTACATCTTTAGTGTCTATTGGCTCTGTGCTTTCTACGTAGATGGTCGTGTCTGTAGGATTGCGCAGTCCACAGACCAGGTCATCATCCCTGGTTTCCGGACCATATGGCGTACGACAGTCAGGTTTGTATCCCAACCTCGTCTGGGGCTGCTCTAGAAAGGTCTTCTGCCTACTTTCCCATTGGCTCGACTAGAATTGTCTTCAGTGATGAGTCCTACTTGGAAGTGAGGTCCGGTGATCGGTGAAGACGTGTCTGGAGACATATCGGTCGGCTGTGGGATACCAACCTGATTGTCGCCTACCATAGTCCCGACAACCGGGAGTGACAGCCTGGGGTGCCATTTCGATCCATAGGAGGACCCCTTTCATTGTTATCCGTGGCACACTTCTAGCACAGCGATATGTCGACGATATTCTACTTCTCGTTTTATTGCCCTTCATGCCAATCCGTCATGGGCTTACATTTCAGCAACCTAAACTCCACCCGCACCCGACGAGAGATTTTGCTGCTTGTCTTCTCGTCAAATCCTACCTTGGCCATCAAGTTCCCCACGTGTCTCCCGTACTGGAAACATTTGGTGCATTACGTGCAGGGTCGTCTGTCAATCAATGCCAAGCCGAATAACTGCTTGCTTAAGAGCCAAAGATGGACCAACGCGCTATTGGTTTGCTCAGTTTGTGAAGCTCTTTCTATTGAATAAATCATTCAGTTTTTCTGAAATTATATTAATTAGTTTGCACATTCATGTACGAGGGTCACACCAAAAGAAATGCACACTATTTTTTTTAAATATCCATCTTTTATTCTACATGTTTGAAAGTTTTACGGTGTGTAGATACATCCTTTAGGGACAATATTTTCATTTCTCCACATAATTTCCATCCCTCTCAACAGCCTTACACCATCTTGGAACCAGCGCCTGTATACCCGCACGGTAAAATTCTGGACCAACCTGTTGGAGCCACTGTTTGGCAGCGTGCACAAGGGAGTCATCATCTTCAAACCTTGTTCCACGAAGAGAGTCTTTCAGTTTCCGAAAGAGATGATAGTCACATGGAGCCAGGTCAGGACTGTAAGGCGGGTGTTTCAGTGTTGTCTATCCGAGTTTTGTGATCGCTTCCTTGGTTTTTTGACTGACATGCGGCCGTGCAGTGTCGTGCAACAGAAAAACATCCTGCTTTTGCCGATGTGGTCGAACACGACTCAATCGAGTTTGAAGTTTCTTCAGTATCGTCACATATGCATCAGAATTTGTGGTGGTTCCACTTGGCATGATGTCCACAAGCAAGAGTCCTTCGGAATCTAAAAGCACCGTAGCCATAACTTTTCCAGCAGAAGGTGTGGTTCTGAATTTCTTTTTTTTCTTGGGTGAATTTGCATGATGCCACTCCATTCATTGCCTCTTCGTCTCTGGTGAAAAATGATGGAACCGTGTTTCGTCACCTGTCACAATTCTTCCAAGAAATTCATCTCCACCACTCTCGTACTGCTCCAAAAGTTCGCTGCATACCGTTTTTCTCGTTTCTTTGTGAGCCACTATCAACATCCTGGGAATCCACCTTACACAAACCTTTTTCAACACCAACACTTTCAGTATTCTGCAAACACTTTCTTCCCTTATCCCAACGTAGCATGACAGTTAGTTCACTGTGATGTGTCTGTCAGCAGTCACCAATTCGTTAACTCTCTGCACATTGTCTGGAGTGTGTGCAGTACGAGGCCTGCCGCTGTGAGGACAATCCTCAACACTGCCGTGCCCGCTTTCATCACGTAACCTGCTTGCCCACTGACTAACTGTACTGCGATCGACAGCAGCATCTCTATACACCTTTTTCAATCTCTTGTGGATGTTTCCCACTGTCTCGTCTTCACAGCACACGATTTCTATGACAGCACGTTGCTTCTGACGAACGTCAAGTGTAGCAGCCATCTTGAAGACATGTTGTGACGTCGCCACTCACGGGAACAGGTTGAACTAACTTTGAAAACAAGCTGGAAGGATGTATCTACACACTGTAAAACTTTCACACATGCAGAATGAAAACTGTATTTTTACAAAAGTAGTGTGCATTTCTTTTGGAGTGACCCTCGTACATTATATCCACCGATTTCCCTGACACTCGGATATTCCTTCGTGGTGCGTCTTTTTTGTGCTCTTAAAAGGGTAGGAGTGAGGCGTGTACACAATTTCTAACTTTACTACTTACCTCACTGTGCTACACCTTCAACATTAATATTGTCGCATTTAAAGGGTTCATTTCGACAGAATTTAAATTTTGAAATTCAGTGAATAATTGTATGAAATACTGAAAATCAACCTCTTTTAACCCATGCAAGCCAGTAAACAGGCACCTTGCTACTGTGACAGTGTGGCTGTGTTCTCCGTTTAGTGAAACAGATTGGTGGGAATCTCACCTTCGAAGTTATTCTTGACGCAGCTGTCCGCCTCCTCTCCTGGACACGTCATCAGCAGATCCTCAGGATCACTGAATGGGTCTGCGCAGCGAGAATCCTTTGTGGAATCGCAAACGTAGCACTTGATGGCTTCAGCGACTTCATTTGAAACATCTGAAAAATGTGTGAGCTGTTGGTTTAACATTTCAAGCCAAAAATAAATTCATGCTCAAATAGTAAGCGTTGGAGACCATGCATAAATCCTCCACAGCTACACTCCGCTGGGGCGTAATGGAAGTGGTTAGTCGCTGAATTCTTCTGATCTACTGTTTAATATCGAACATGTTTGTATAACCATGATGAAACAATAAGAGTGAACGACAAAGAACACAGTGGTAGCATTAAAATGACTACATGGCAGCGTTACAGACTTTCACACATGATAAAAGGCTGTCAGTGCTAATAGTCCTGAATGCATTGCTATCCTCCTTATAAGTGATCAAGGATTACTGGAACTGTTGAACAGAATAAAACGTCTAATAGGTACAGAATATGGATTGAGACCGAACCGTGGAAAGGCGAAAGTATTGAAGGGTCGACCACGAAGTAAAGAAATCCCACTACCTTGGAAGCAGAGTGACATTTGTTGGCTGGATCAAGGACGAAATAAAATGCGACGAGCTCAAGCAAAACGTGGGTTCACTGAAAATGGAGGGTATACGTTTGGAGCACAGCACTGAATCAAATTGTGGCGAAGATTAATCAGAAAGGATGGCCTCTGTGTTCACCTGCAATGGCAGATCGTTTCCTCAAGACATTCTTTGGCTTCAAAAACAGGCTTTCTATCCGAGATGGTGTTCTTCTCCTGCCAACTGAATTAGAACGACGTATGACTATATTTCCTCCAGCTTTCCGCCCCAGAGTACTCGCACTCCTGCGTGTTGCTCATTGAGGCATCTCCTGTATCAAACTGCTGGCATACATATTAGCTGGTTGTCAACAAGGACATCGGTGCCAAGGTATGTCCTTGCAAAGAGCCTTCTCAGCAACAAACGGCACCGTGCGCGGTGTTTCCTCCTCTGGCCACCATCAGGGATTCTGGGAACGTATCTATGTCGACTTTCCAAGTTCTTTTCTGAATAATAAGTGACTCATAGTGGTGCATACCTAGTCTAATCTCCTGTTTGTGACACACTTATGTTGAACGACAACAGCGAACATGATCAAAGAGCCTTCCAAAGGCCGTATCTTGGTCAACCGCCTCCAGTTTGCATCACCCCAGTTTTCACAACTGCATGAGCTGCATAGTATCTAATAACTTCTTTCGGCACCATTCCATCCCCATTCCAACAGAGAGGTGGAACGCATGGTGCATAGTACTTTGAAAGAGAAAATGTGTGCAATAATGAATTCTACACCATACAAACACGCACCTATGTTGCTTTTAGCCATCTACAGGACCACATCGATAGCAAGCGAAGAGCCCAGCCGAGTAGCTTCATGGGAGGCAGCCTTGGACTTTCCTCACTCCGCTGTCACCGTGAGACCACCATCAGACACAGGCTACAGCCTGCCGACGGTATCAGGGAGGCGCGCCAGTGGGGATGCTATCATTCAGTGAGCACAAGGCCGCCAGCTGTAAGAAGTCACTGCCATGGCACAACATTCGAGAAGACACCAGAACCAACTATGCCAATGGTCATCTGAGGCAGGCCCAACCATACTGTACAGTCTGTGATACCGGCCACATCTGCAGCAGCTGCACCCCAGGCTGTGTAAGCACTGGTGACCCCCCCCCCCCCCCCGACCAGTGCGGTGTGGATTTAGGCCCAGCACCCCCCCCCCCCCCCCCGTCTGTTTCAGAACCAGCGGCGGCTGACCAAGCTTCGACAAGCTGTCTGAGGGTGTCGAGGTCCACTCGCAGAACATAGGAGATCCAGTACCACGACCCCTACGTTGGAAGCAGAGACGCCACTAACCGTGCCTATTCGCCCCTAAGTGCCGTCTCAGGTGTTGGGGAGGAGAGGTACAAGGGAGGGAGGAGCGTAGTACGAGAGCGATAGGGAATTCTTGCAGCTGAAGGAGGCCGACGATCACTCATTGTCCCACCTCGGATGGAGCAATTAATGTCATTGCATTGCTCGTTATATTACGAGCACCTCATCCTTATTATTGTTCGAAATTCTACAGCTGATGCAATTTTTTCTAATTTACATGACCATATCTCCTGATTTACAGTACGTGCATAAGCTGAGAAAAAGGCACCGTGATCAATCCCTGTTGTAGTAATGACATCACATACAATTTTTACTCTACTGCAACAGAGGCTGCTAGAAACTAGTACGTTCATAACTAGGAGGGTTGACTGTGGTGCAGGACGGACATCCCACACTTTCAACTCTGAAGAGGACGTCATTCGTCACACAGAAGAGAAACAGATGCCGTGCACTCGAAGCATTTCTCATGAAAAGGGTTCATGTACAAGACGCAGGTTAGAGGCTTCTCGTCTCCGCTGTTAGGGTACTGTGAAGCGGGAGGCTTGTAAGCGATCCAATCATCAAACTTATTTTACTGTTCTAACGGTACATTTTTGGAAATAGTATCCTTATGAAAACCTTATCTTCTACGCCCCGTCTACGATCCCTTGAAGTCTGCAGTAAGAACTGTGATACAATAGTAATGAATTTATTTATTTATTTATTTATTTATTTATTTATTTATTTATTTTTTGCGGAAATACATCCAGGTACGTTTCACCACAGTTGTGGCATTCTCTGACAGTTTTCTTCTTTTATTTTTCTCAAATACATACACAGATTATGTTTAGGTTAGGATATGTCTTACATCGGATTATGTTGTTATTTAAATTTATTTACTGTTTTTTTTCTGCGAATGTCAAATCAGCACAAAACAGTAAACAAACGAACGTCGAAAGCGCATCAGAAACGTAAATTTGTTTAGTGATACATGTGTAAAAGCCACAGCAACATAGTAAGATGAAGTATTCAGAAATGAGCAGGAGAAAACGTTAGTAAACACTGTCAAAATACGAAACACAATCCATGAATAACAAACAACACCCAATAGTTCGCCATCCCAAAGTTTCACAAAATTTTTTACCTATGTCCACATGTCATTACAACTACACAAAAACACCTTTGGCATACACAAACAAACCCGTCACAGCTCAGCATCAGACAAATATTAAAACGATAAGGCCAAAAACGGGCATATGCCACGATTATTTACCTGCACATACAATTTAAAGATTGGATTATAAACTAAAATTCAGTTATCCTAACATCCCTCATGTTTGCAGATGATATGGTGTACTAATTTACACTCGTGCCCGATTTTGGTTGGCAGCCACAGGCCACACACATAATGTTAAATATAAGGTAAAATACATACATAATTTAAATAACAACAAAATCCTATGTAACAATTAGCCTAACCTAAAGATAATCTGTTTGTAAGTATTTGAGAAAAATAAAAGAAGAAACCCCACTGAGGACTCCACACCTGTGGTGGAACATTCTTGGGTGTTCAAAAACAATAATTTGTATTCTTCAAAAAAGCAGAGCCGCACTTAATTCATTGCTGTTTTCTGCAAGCACCGGAACTGGACTCAAAATTCCAGTGTGACTGTGATACACTCTGTATATATGTGTACCTCATAAAGATTGTATTATACACTTGACAAAGCCTTACTAATGTTGGCTACAGAAGGTGGTTTTGGCTAGATTATGTTGGGTGAAAGTACGTCCACTAGCCTGTACTCGTGCGTTTTGTATTTAGTGATGGTTGATTCAAATAAACAGCATGACTATTATTAGAAGACACGACGTTTTCACACAGAAAGAGAACAGTATGGTAAAACCACTGCAGAATAGCTGATAAGCCCTTCTATCCTGCCACATTTAGACTGTAGCATATATAGTGCACCTGGCCTAGGATGGTACATACTGACAGATAGGACAGGACGGAGGGAACTAGAAAAGCACACAATGGAATTGGCTTATCCTTGGAGAACCTAACTTTCATCAGCCGACTAAACTTAATAATTGAAAACTGACCAACAAGTCAGTCACCACTCCAAACTGCCCTCAACATTTACTACCGTCCCATTTAGTGCGACATCGATAGTGCATTTATTTACTTCAATAATTACTTACTTACTTACTCCTTGGCGCTACAGCCCCTGTAGGGCATTGGCCTCACTGAAGATCACAGCCCAATCCTGACGATGTTTGCTCTCATTTCCTCCATCTCCTGACTCCAAACTTCCTCAGATCATTTTCCAATCCTCCAGTCATCGTTTCCGAGGTCTCCCTTTGCTCCTTTTGCCACCTGGATTTCCTGTGTACACCTTTTTGACAGCTCGATCCTCTGACATTCGCTCTACATGGCCCAGCCATCTTTATCTGTTACACTTAATTTCACTCACCAAGTCAGGATTTCTATACAGTTATTCCAATTCCTTGTTTCTCCTTATCCTCCATTGCCCCGCATCATACACGGCTCCAAAAACCTTTCATAATATTTTCCTCTCCCATCTTCTGAAGAGTTCCTCTTCTGCTAGTCATTGTCCATGTTTCTGACCCAAACGTTACCACTTGTCTTATGAGCTTATCATATCTCTCACAATTGCCTCTGTTCAACTTCATATATTTCTCTTTAACAACAGCATTTTTCCTGGAAGCAAAGAGATACTATAAGCTAGATTTTGGTGCATGTGGTTAAACAGAGTGTACCTCGGTTATCAATCTCCATCCTTCGCATCACCCTCTCCAACACTATTTTGAAGAGTAGCGTGGATAATACATCACCCTGTCTTAACCCTTGGGTGACCTCAAATTCCTTAGAAAGTCTTCCTTCTACTTTTACCTGGCATTTTGTGCTGGTGAGGGCCATTTGTACCAGTCTGATAAATTTACTTGGGAATTCCATCTCCATTAATGTGTCATATAGCTTTTTCCTTTTAACACTATCATAGGCCTGTTTAAAGTCTAGAAAAAGTTGGTGTACATCCACATTATATTCATAACACTTTTCTATTTGCCTTATAATGAAGATCTGGTCTGTTGTTGATCTGCCCCGTCGAAAACCGCACTGCTAGCTCCAAGTATTTCTTCTGTTATTGGTGTTAAGTCCAATATCAATGACTTTGGTTAGTACTTTGTACACCACGCTGACTAAAGCAATACCGCGATAATTTTCACAGTTTGCTTTGTCCTTTTCTTATGAATAGAGCACATAATGGCCATGTTCCACTGGTCTGGCATCTCTTCCTTTTCCCATATTTCCACTATCAGCTGATGTACCAATCTTGTTAGATGTTCACCTCCACCCTTGATCATCTCTGCTGAAATGTTATCGTTACTTGGAGCCTTATGATTCCTTAGGATTTTAATTGATTTCCTAACTTCCTCTATAGTTGGTATAGGTACAGGTCTTTCATCCTGACTAACATTCAGCCACAGTTGGTGACCCTCTGTTTCATTTTCTTCCAGAACTTCTCTTTCTGTAGTGACATTCAGCAGCTCACTGAAATATTCGGCCCATCGGTCTAGAACCTGTTCTTCTCCTCCTATAAAATTTCCTTCTTTATCTCTGCAGAATACCGTACGTGATTGGAAGCCTTTCATAAGTTCCTGAACTCACTTGCTGAATTTTCTTACTTCTTGATCATTATATTCTTCTAGCTCTGTAATCCATCTCCTCTCTAATTCTCTTTTCTTTCTTCTGCAAATCCTATCTGCCTCTTTCCTTTTCTTCATCAATTCTTCTGTGTTATATCTTGTTGTCCTGTTTATCATTTTCTTCCCTGCCGCATTTCTCTCTTCCACTGCCTTTTAACAATCTTCATCATACCATCCTGCCCTTCTCACCCTTTCTTCTAAACCTAAGACTTCTTCTGCAGTTTCTTGTAGAGCCTCTTTAATCATACTCCACTTCCCTTCGATGCTTTCCAGAGCTTGGCTTTGTTTAACCTCACATTTCTTCTGTAGTTCTGTTTCAAACTTTTCGGATACTACCTCTTCTTTCAATTTAGAAACATTGTATCTTCGAGGAGCTTTTCTCTTCCCTCTGGATCCATATTTCACTCTTACCATATAATGATATGAATCGCAGTCAGCCCCCCTGCAGCTATCAACTTCAAGGATGTCAGACGCATGTCCCCTGTCGATTACCACATGGTCAATTTGATTAAAAGTAGTGCCACCTGGCGAGCGCCATGTGGCTTTCCCTGTGTCCTTTCTCTGGAGCCATGTACTCTTCACTACCATTGCATTGCCCATGGCAAAGTCTATAAGTCTTTGTCGATTTTTATTCGACACCTCATGCAAGCTTTCACTTCCTACTGTTTCTCTAAAGGCTTCTTCTTTTCCCACTTTTGCATTGAAGTTACCCATCACTAACTTTAAATCATTCCTTGGTATACCTTCTAATTCCTGTTCCAGACGACCATAAAACTCATCTTTCACTTCAACCTCATCATCTTCTGAGGTTGCATAAACACATACTAGAGTATGAAGAAGCGGGCCTTCATTTTCAAACTACACATCCTTTCATTTATAGGGTTAAAATTTATGACTGCTGATTTGTACTTATTGTCTACAAGAAAGCCAGTACCACCTACTATACCACTGTCTCCTCCACTATACATAATAGTGTAATTACCGCTTTTTATGATACCATCTCCTCTCCATCTGACCTCTTGAACTGCTGCTGCTACTCCTATACGGTATTTCCCCATCTCTTGTTTGAGTCCATGTAGAGCTCCTGGCTTGCTCAAAGTTCTTACATTCCAAGTACATCTACATCTACATACATACTCCGCAATCCACGATACGGTGCGTGGCGGAGGGTACCTCGTACCACAACTAACATCTTCTCTCCCTGTTCCACTCCCAAACAGAACGAGGGAAAAATGACTGTCTATATGCCTCTGTACGAGCCCTAGTCTCTCTTATCTTATCTTTGTGATCTTTCCGCGAAATATAAGTTGGCGGCAGTAAAATTGTACTGCGGTCAGCCTCAAATGCTGGTTCTCTAAATTTCCTTAGTAGAGATTCACGAAATGAACGCTTCCTTTCCTCTAGAGACTCCCACCCGAGTTCCTGAAGCATTTCCGTATCTCTCACGTGATGATCAAACCCACCAGTAACAAATCTAGCAGCGCGCCTCTGAATTGCTTCTATGTCCTCCCTCAATCCGACCTGATAGGGATCCCAAACGCTCGAGCGGTACTCAAGAATAGGTCGTATTAGTGCTTTATAAGCGGTCTCATTTACAGATGAGCCACATCTTCCCAAAATTCTACCAATGAACCGAAGACGACTTCCCTACAACTGCCATTACATGCTTGTCCCACTTCACATCGCTCTGCAATGTTACGCCCAAATATTTAATCGACGTGACTGTGTAAAGCGCTACACTACTAATGGAGTATTCAAACATTACGGGATTCTTTTTCCTATTCGTCTGCATTAATTAACATTTATCTATATTTAGAGTTAGCTGCCATTCTTTACACCAATCACAAATCCTGTCCAAGTCATCTTGTATCCTCCTACAGTCACTCAATGACGACACCTTCCCGTTCACCACAGCATCATCACCAAACAGCCGCATATTGCTATCCACCCTATCCAAAAGAATGTTTATGTAGATAGTAAACAACAGTAGCAAAGCAGCAAAGTATGTATCATTTCTGCGTTTACGTTGTCCTTTTCTTTGCATGGGTCGTTCATCAGTATCATCAGTCCGGCTGTTCCTATCTTTGAGTTTCGGAAGAATATTTCTTTCCGCTATGCGGATGTTAGCCCCATGATCAACCCCCAACCTGAATTGCCTGGATTTGTATCGGGTTTACTCCCTTAGGTAGATTGGCTTCACCACGCCTCTAGAGCCCTCCCTGCCCCATGTTGTAGAAATTGAAAATGATAAGGAAAAAGGATTGGCTTAGGATAGGATAGGACAGGAGACAGGTTATCGATAGGTCGTTGTGGGACACACTTGGTCTCGCTCCTCCCCTTCGGCTTGTCCGGCATGGGTGACCCTGCTGGTAGCTACGCTACCGCCGGCATAGCCCTCCAGATACAGAGCATGCAAACCTCCTCGCCCACACGGACAGTTTAGGTTCGAAAAATGTGCAGGAAAGGTGCTTCACAAGTCATTGTGCAGTAAAGACGGAGTCAATTATGACCGTTATGCATAGGAATACCAGATTTTCACGGTAGCCCGAAGCCAAGGTTAAAACACAACGTGCTTTCGGCACTATGTGGCCATGTCTTGCCAACACAGGGTGTGTTTGGCCTTGGCATGTGTAAGGTAACTGTCGGCGATGGTTCCTTCATGTCAGACCCATTTCAGTTGGTACCCTCAGTCAGGTGGTGCGAGAGTCGCTCCACGGACAAATTTGACTGGCGAAGCTATAAAGCCACCAACGTCTCGTTGTCAAAAGGTGAGTCACGCAGTCGCTCTCATCCCAGCTCTGTCACACGAACAGGAGCAGCTTTTCCAAGAGATGAGCCTGTCTCGACATTTCTTCCGTTGCAGCATATTACATCCGCTCAGTTCTGGTTAGTCCCCCATTAAATTACCCCTGGAAGGGGTGGAGGGGGATAGTACCTGTAGAAGAACAATGTGCTGTTTCCATGTTTCTGTACCATATGTGTGTGTACTCCAGTGTACTGCTTCATTTAATTTCAAGGAAAGCTTTGGCTGTAGCTAGAACATCATCATCATTATCGACCTGAACAGTTTCCCATCACAGGCTGGGTCCGTTTGGAACATAAGCCTCGCACATCTAGTTCTGTTTTCCCTCCACCCTTCTTTGTTCACTCTGGTCCATTCCTCGCCTCCCTTTTCAACACACTCCTGTACATCTTTCAGCCATCTATCCCTTGGTCTTCTTCTTGATCTTTCTTTCGCAGCTCCATTTCATGTATCTTTTTCGGACTCCTCTTGTTTTCCATTCTCTTTAAGTGCCCATACCATCGTTGCCTTGATGTTTCTATCTCTCTCTTCAAGGATTCTACTTTCACTATTTCCCTTATCCTTTCAGTCCTCATCCTGTCTCTCTTTGTCAATCATATCCTACTTCTGGAGAACTTCAGTCACATGCCTGTAATCTGCCTACATCTATTTTCTTCATTATCCATGTTTCAGATGCACAGGTCAGTGTTGGGATGTAGTAACTTCTATATATTACTTCTTTTGTCCGTAGCTAGGTGCTAATTTCAGTACAGTGAACTCGGAACTGGCAGCCCAATTTTCACTGCTAAGACCATCAATATATACTCTAAAACAAAACAAAAAAAAACGACTAACTACGGAGGAGCTATCCGACAGGGACGGAAAGTGGTAATATATGATGTACATGGACAGATAAACAAATGACTACAATGTTAAAAATATTGCATGATTTATTCAAGAGAAAAAGCTTATCAAATTGAGCAGATCAATAACGCTTTCGTCCACCTCGGGGCCCCTATGTAAGCAATTATTCCGCTTGGCATTGTTTGATAGAATTGATGGATACCCTCTTGGGGGCCAAATTCTGTCCAATTGGCGCGCTATATTGTCAAAATTCCGACCTGGTTGGAGTGCCATGCCAATAATACTCCAAACGTTCTCGTTCTGGAGAGGTATCCGGTAACCCCTCTGGCTATGATAGTGTTTGGCAGCACGAAGAAAAGCGGTAGAAACTCACATCGTGTGCGGGCGGGCATTATCTTGCTGAAACGTAAGCCCAGAATGGCTTGCCATAACGAGAAACAAAACGGAGCCTAGAATATCGTCGGCGTACCTCTGTGCTGTAATCGTGCCGCGCATGACAACCATAGGAGTCCTCCTTTGAAATGAAGTGGCATTCCAGACCATTACTCCTGGTTGTCTGGTTGTTGGGTCATATGATAGGTGACAGTCAGAATGGTATCCATAGCTGTTCATGGCAAGACGTCTTTGCTGATCACAGGGGCTCTGTTCGAAACGCGATTGATAACTGAAGACCTACGCACTCAATGAGACTCCAGTCCGAAGCTGTGTCAGGAGACACCCCAGACAGCGGTGACAAATGGCTCTGAACACTATGGGACTTAACATCTGAAGTCATCAGTCCCCTAGAACTTAGAACTACTTAAACCTAACTAACCTAAGGACACCACACACATCCAAGCCCGAGGCAGGATTCGAACCTGCGACCGTAGGAGTCGTGCGATTCCGGACTGAAACGCCTAGAACCGCTCGGCCACCGCGGCCGGCCAGCGATGAAATATCAATGACTGTCGCCTGCCGTATGGCCTGAGAATCAGGAGTAATGATCTGGGTGCCATTTCTCTTTATAGTAGGACACCTTTGCTTGCCATTTGCGATACCCTTGCAGCACAGCGACACGTCCATGATATTCTTCGCCCAGTTTTGTTGCCCTTCATGACAAGCCATGCTGAGCTTACATTTCAGCAAGATAATGTCCGCCTGCACACAGCGAGAATTCCTACTGATTGTCTTCATGCTTGCCAAACACTGTCTTGACCAGCAAGGTCTTCAGATCTCTCCCCATTTGAGATGGTTTGAAGAATTATAGGACAGCTGGACAGAATTTGGCACGTTACCCCTCAGTAGAATACCCAAAAATTTTATCAATCAATACTAAGCCAAATAACTAATTGCATAAGGAGCTAGAGGTGCAACAATGCGTTACTGGATTGCTCAAATTGTGAAGCTCTTCTCTTGAATAAATCAACCACTATTTTTGTAAATGTAATAATTTGTTTGTCTGTATATGTATATCACAACTGCTGATTTTCGTTCCATCCAAATAATTCCGTCGTGGAACGTCTTTTTTTAGGTTAGAGTGTAGTATTTTATTTATTATTCTCTTATATATACGACCTTCTTTAGAGCTGAGGAACTCTGGAACAAAATGTTACTCCACCCTTTAAAGTAACGGTAAATAGTGATAGTAAATCCTCTGTCCTCAATGTTACAGGATACGAACCTACGTGCAAGTGGTCAAGTAAGTCCGAATAGCTTCTCCAACGGAAAATTTATATAAACATTTTCTTTGTGTGTGAATTAATTTAACATGCAGAGCAACATCTTCCAAAAGACTATTCGTCCCTCAGCTTCCATCACCTCTGCTCAGCTCCACAGCTCCGTTTTGCCACGTTTCTCCCCAAAACTAACAAAAAAAGGGATGCGAAAAATACGATAAAGAGACACCTTGATAAGTAATGTGTTAAGGCATCAGGAAATTGTAAAGTGTCAACCAAAGGTACTCTAGGCACCTGATGCTTGAAGCTGCGACAGCGAAACTCGCCACAGGATGGCCACCAAACGACATTTTCTGATTGGATTGTTAGATGAGCAGCTCACACATCTCTTTGGACGACTATTAGAGAGCAGATATTTGCACAATGAAGGCTATTTGGAGGCATACTTTGGGGCAAAGCTGAACACGTAGCTGGCAGATATCCAAGAAAATAAGTGCAACCAAAGATAATGCTTTCATAGAGAAATCTTCTTGGCTAGCGTGTATTTTCTTTAGAATGGGAAAAGTCAAATTTATGGGACAACAGGAAATTCTTTTAACAAATAATTAGACCACCGAGACCAAGATCCTAAGCTGGCCATAAGACGTATGGACACACCGAGAACAACTTTGGAGAACTCTAGGGTAGAGTTCCCTTGGAATCGGACACTTCTATGTGTGATTTAATTAGAGACGCTTCACTGTTAGGTCTGACAAAATATGCTCCCGCAAGATTTTGTTTGTCAGCACAGGTCTGGACCGGCAGTGAAGCACACAGCTGGTCGCTGACTCACTCAACTGCTGTTGCAGCACTCACTCACCCCCCCCCCCCCCCCCCGCTTCCAAGGCCTGTTCTTCCCCTGGCCGCAGCAATAACGTCACAAAAGAGCCACACTGCCGACAGGCTGCTCAATGTCCTTGTCACAACATTCAGTTAAGCACTCCAGTCATACTCGACCTGCGACCTGAGATGTTCTGCTCGCCTTAGGGGAATAACTTCAACCCAGAAACACGAACAAGTGCTTTTCTTTAACATAATGAAAGAAAGGTTGAAGACGGATATTTGCAGATTTATGTGAAGGGTTTTCACAATGTTGATTATACTACTCTCTTTGGCATTTTGGAGATAGCAGGGGTAAAACTCTGGGAGACAAACATTTTCCACATCTTATATAGAAACCAGCCAGCAATTGTAAGAGATCAAGGAAATGAAAGGGAAGTAGTGACTGATGCAGGAGTAAGTCGGAGTCGTAACATATCTCCAATGTTATTCAGTCTGTACATTAAGCAAGCATTAAGAAAAATCAAGGAGAAATTTGAAAAGGGAATTAAAGTTCAGCGAGTAGATATAAAAAGTTCGGGTTTTGATGATGACAATGTAATTTTGTAAGGGACAGGAATGGACTTAGAAGAGTTGCTGACCGCAATCGACAGTGGCTGGGAATCGGACTATAAGAAGAACATCAACAAGTTTAAAAGAAGCGTAATGGGATGTACTCGAATCAAATAAGGCGATTTTCTGGGATTACAGTAGGAAATGGGGCATTGAAAGTAGTAGATGAGTTCTCCACTTCAAGTAGCGAAAACCTTATGATTGTCGAAGCTGAAAGGGTATAAAAAGTACAAAAAGAGGATTTTTTGCATCTGACATAAATTTAGCAGCAGCATTTCTTTTTGGGGGATATTTCTCTAGGATTTGGCCTTGTACGAAAGTGAAACGTGAACAATTAGCAGTTCAGACCAGAAGAGAGTAGAAGTTTTTGAACTGTGGCTCTATAAAAGAATATTAAGGATTGCATGAGTAGATAGAATAACTAATGAGGAGATAGAAAAGAAATTTATGCCACGACTTGACTAAAAGAAAGGATTAGCAGACAAAACACATCCTGATGCATCAATAAATAGTCAATAAGCTAATGAACTAGGGGTAAAAACTGCTGAGTCAGACCTAGGTATCAACACTGTAAGCATGTTCCAGTAGTTATTCAGCGGCGAAGAAGTTTACAAAGAATTGGTTGGTTAGCATAACTTGTTGGTTCAAACTGGTTTTCACACTGAAAACCACAATAACTACAATAGACATTTTGTTGTTTTCTGATATTACTCATAATAATGGGAAAATATCCTAAAAGGAAATTAACTATGCTTTATACAAAAAAACAGATTTAGTTTGTGGAAGTAAAGTGATTGTAATAAACTGTATTTATATTTCTGTGGATGGTGTATATATACCCTGTATAGAGAGTGTAACAGTTATAAGTGGAAATATTATTACTGAGGATACTGTATTGATCAACATTACATCAGTATTTACTTCATTTGCAGACTGTTAATTGTGGCTGTTAGTAGCAGTATGTTTTTATGTTTGTTAGTGCCTCCAAGTACATGTAGCAAGAGCAAGTCATGTTTATTTTTCCTTGGGCAGTACGACAGATTTTGAATTGTGGACATTTGGTGTCGAAGAGTGGACATTTGGATTCCCAATAGGTAGCCTACACTGCAGGCCTAGTGCACTTATTTGGTACAGTACGACTTGCAGAAAACATCAGGTAGTAAATTTTGTGAAGAGTGTTTGATGCAGATGAAAAATATGATATGGGTAAATAATAAGGTACCACATATAAAAATATCTGCACTTATACCCGCTACACCGCATATATTAAACTAATTCTCAGTGTTACACCTTTTTCGATCCCATAAATAATAAATGAAATCGACATTAATTAACTCATATGTCGGGTTTACCTAAACACATCGCTGCAGATTGACACACAACATTCACCTTTTTCTACATGTATGACTACATTACTTCGCTTCACAACATTGGTTCTAATTACATTAATCACAAATTCCATTGTACTGGAGAGAATGTAGAGGGGAAAAATTGTTGAAGACAGAGACTGAAATATGACGAGAAATAATTTCTACATGTGTTACTACGTTACTTCGCTTCACAACATTGGCCCCAAATAAATTAATCACATATTGCATGGTACTAGAGAAAATATAAAGGGGTAAATTGTTGAAGACAGAGACTGCAATATTACCACAATTAATTTGGATATTAGGTGTGGGTGCTACTCTGAGACGAAATTGTAGTAAGCGGTATCAAATCAGTTATAAGACCCACTGTCAAAAGAGGAGAAAAAAGAAACAATACCTGGCCACGGCCATCAATTCGTTCATCAAAGCCCTTCGACAGCACTTCTTATTGTCGTTGTAAAGAACATTGAAAATACTACGACACCCTACCTCATGATCTAATTCTTTGGCTGGCTTTGCTTTACTGACGTTCGACCCTCTTAAACAGCGAAACATGTAAGTTTCTTAATAAGATATTTGTCTGGTAACAAGTGGATAGAAGCAGCGAGTTCAGGTATTAGTCTTTGTAATACAATGTAAGCATCATTCCTCACCTTTTCCGGAACACATTATGTGAGGTCTTCGAAAATGCTAACACTATTGGCAAGGAGTAGTGGCAACAAAAAGCAAAGAATTTATGCGTGCCTTCGAGCAGCGTTTCTCTAAACAGACTTGAGAAATAGACTTTCATGAGGACTACAGCGCATTCCGTAGTCACATTGACGCTGAAATAAGGTAATAATTACTCGCTGTTTGCTCTTTGTTTTCGCAATTAAGGCTCCTACATACAGCAAAGGTGTTCTCCCTCCGCCACGGAAAATCCCCTTAACTCGAACAGAGGGACCGCGTAAACTGGCAAGATCTAGTTTTAAGAGATTTGTGGCCAATTATCTCCTCTCTCTCTCTCTCTCTCTCTCTCTCTTCCTCTCTTTGTCTCTCTGCCCGTTTGTTACTCCTTTTCCCTTCTGAACATCACCTTCGCAGTATGTGTGCAGATGTGAATGATTGGGGGTCTGTGTGTGTGTGTGTGTGTGTGTGGCGCGTGCCAATTAGGTAGTGTTACAATGGATACTGACACTTCTAAGTCAAAAATAAGATCAGTTAAATTACGTCCGCTGTCTGCCTTACAAAGGTGTAATACACGAAATACAGTGGTATTACTTTCTCTTTCATTTCATTCCACCTCTAATACGCTTTAGTTTTCAGCTAATCATAGAACATTTCAACTTTTTGTCCTTCGCAGGTCTGAAGCTAGAGAGCAGCTGCGTATCACCCAGTAAGGAGTCAATACCTAGAACGGTTTCCAGCTCGTTGGAATTACTTGGTATTTCAGCTCTCTGATCGAGAACATGCTTAACAATAATGGAAAATAAAAAAAAAACTGAATAAAATGCTTGTTATAAAAAATACGGTTAAACAGAATATTAGAGTTATAATGTTCGTTGTAAAAAAGGAAAAGAAGAAGAAAATTCACTATACTCATGTTGCTCAGTCGGTGTTTCTAACAGACAGTTTTCAGTCTTAAAATTTTTTGCATTTATCGAAATACACGCGACAATGAACCTATAGCTTTGACAATTACTCACATAGTTTATAAGGAAAGGGAAATCATCGAGCCCATAGGTTATCACTTCGTACCCGCTTTCCGGAGGAGACATGTGTTTCTTAGGATGCCTTTAAAAATTTGAAACGTTACGTTAACCGAATATGAACTGCAACTATGAGGACTTTATTTTCTAATTTTTCCAGCAATTTCAAGCGTTAACGAACAAACGAGAACGAAAATCTCAATAAATTACAGTATGTATGGTGGTTCACATAGAAAGTGTTACACATAGGGTCTATTATTTGCTTTACCATCGAATGTAGGTAGCTGTCCCACTTGAGGACCAGACCAGTGATTCTAGTCCTGGATATAATAGATCGTAGATTTCTCTCAAAACATTTATGTCTTTTTAAAGAAATATTGTGAAACACTCAAGAATCACAGAAGAGTTTACTAAATTATAAATACGTGTGAATATCTGGTAGGGGATTGTGATCTAGTAGTAGCGTCTTTTACTAATAATCAAAATATCCAGTGTTCTGGGTTCGAATCAAGACACTGCTTAAATTTCGTATAAACATCACCTGAAATCGCTTCCGAACACTCCTGGTATCAGGCTTCACCCTTGTTCTGCCAAGGGGTCGTCAAAGAACCGGAGAAGTGAACAGAAGTTCAGGGCAACCTCTTACCCTTGGGAAACAATCAGCAATGATGAATGGCATGAGGATGCAAAAGGCAAAGGAAACGACTGCGTTAAAAACACACACACTGCTTGCTCAAGACAAGTGGTCTGTGACCGGTAAGTGTCATGACGATCTCTCCATTGAATAAACAACTCGGACTAGTGCCCCAATCGGATCTCCGGGATGGGCTGCAAACGATGAGATGAAAATGAAAAAAAGGCGAAATAACAAATGGAAGGATAACGTATTATAAATCGGAGAGTGGAAAATCAGAAGTTTCGAAGTGACAAGAAACCTAGAAAATCCGAAAATGTAAATGTAACGACTCAATATATATGTAGTGGAGGAAAGTGAAGTGAAATGGAAAGAAGGCAAGGATACCTGTTCAGCCGATTGTAGCGTAGAAAATGATAAAACGTGAATATGAGTAGGGAGGTAGGGCAGGGAGTGATTTACTGTGAACAGTTCAGTGATAGCTGGCCGCTGTGGCCGAGCGGTTCTGGGCGCTTCAGTCTGGAACCGCGCGACCGCTACGGTCACAGGTTCGAATCCCGCCTCGGGCATGAATGTGTGTGACGTCCTTAGGTTAGTTAGGTTTAAGTAGTTCTACGTTCTAGGGGACTAATGACATCCGATATTAAGTCCCATAGTGCTCAGAACCATTTGAACCATTTGAAGTTCAGTGACATGGCTGTTCTCATCAAAATCGACAGCATAACAACGCCGACAAGAATAGGTCAGGTATAATTGCTGACGTTGCAAACAGAACGTGAAGAGACAGAGTCAGTGTATGAGGGAAATGAACGGTTAATTCAGTACATAGTGGGAGATGAATAATAATAATGATCGGGGTGTGGAATGTGGTTGTAGCGGAAGGAGAAGAAGAAAGGGCTGCAGGAGATTGTGGGTTTAGTGGCAGGAATGAGAGAGGAGAAACGCTAACTGAGTTCTAAAATAAATTTCTGCTGGCAATAACAAAAATACTGTTCAAAAATCATAAGAGGACGAGGTATGCTTGGAAAAGGCCGGGATGCACAGGAAGATGTCAGCTGGATTTCATCATCGTCAGGCAGAGATTCCGAAATCAGATATTGCATTGTAAGGCGTACTCAGGAGCGGTTCACAATATTTAGTAATGACGTAGATTAGGCAGAAGTTTAACACGCACGTCCCTAAGAACCAGCGTGCAAATACTGAGGAATGATGAGATAGGTTTGATGTTGTCTAATGCTACGGACACTGCGGTAATGGATACCACAGTAGGAACTTCAGTTGAAGAAGAATGAACATCTCTAAAAGCGCCTACATCTACATCTACATCTACATACATACTCCGCAATCCACCATACGGTGCGTGGCGGAGGGTACCTCGTACCACAACTAGCATCTTCTCTCCCTGTTCCACTCCCAAACAGAACGAGGGCAAAATGACTGCCTATATGCCTCTGTACGAGCCCTAATCTCTCTTATCTTATCTTTGTGGTGTTTCTGCGAAATATAAGTTGGCGGCAGTAAAATTGTACTGCAGTCAGCCTCAAATGTTGGCCTATCACAGAACTTGAACAGACAGACATAAATTCAAGGACGGTAACTGCGTAGAAGCCTTGCCTGACAAATAAAAGTACTTCAGTTGATCGGCCATGTAACGAAGCACAAATATGTTCATCTGAAGACTAGAATATAGAAATGTGTACCAATTAGGAACTAAATAAATAGGGACTGCATGGAAGTCAAAAAATGGTCGCCGAAACGATTCAGTGTACAGAAAAGTCGAAACAACCTTCAGTGAAATTAAAACCAAGGGTGTCAACGTTAAGAATGCAATGGGCATCCCACTGTTAAGCGCAGAGGAGAGACGGGACAGGTGGAGGCCTATACAAGGGCGAAGACTTGCCTACTGACGTGATTGAGGAAAAATGGGAGTCGATATGGAAAACAGAGGGTATCCAGTATTGTAGTCGGACTTTAATAGAGCTTCAGAAGACTTCCTATCAGCGATGGTTTCTGCCACTGATAACATTCCTTCAGAGTTTTTACCATCATTGGGGTAAGTGCCACCCAGTGACTATTCAAGTTGCTGTGAAGAATGGTTCAAATGGCTCTGAGCACTGTGGGACTTAACTTCTGAGGTCATCAGTCACCTAGAACTTAGAACTACTTAAACCTAACTAACCTAAAGACATCACACACATCCATGCCCGAGGCAGGATTCGAACCTGCGACCGTATCGGTTGCACGGTTCCAGACTGTAGCGCCTAGAACCGCTCGGCCACCCCGGCCGGCCGCTGTGAAGAATCTATGAATCTGGAGATACACCATCAGATTTTCTGAAAAAATATCACGCACACAATCCAGAAGTGTAAAATGACCGATAATTGCGAGAAATACCGCACAATCAAGTTATCGACAGAAGCACTAAAGTTGCAGACAAAAATAATATACAGAGTATCGGAAAAGAAAATTTAGGATTTATTCGATGACGACCAAATTGGCTTTCGGAAAGGCAAGATCACGAGAGAGGCAACTCTTAAGTTGCGATTGATTGTGGAAGCAACACATATTGAGAAAATCAAGACACGTAAATAGAATCTGTCGACTAGAAATGATGCAAGATATTCAAAATTCTGAGAAAAATACGTGTCTGCTATAGGAAATGGCAGGTTATTCACAATACGTGCAAGAAACAAGATTGAATAATAAGAATGGAAACCAAGAACAAAGTTCTCGGATTAAAAAGTGTGTAAAGAGGGACGTAGTCTTTCAGTCCTGATACTCACTCTGTACATTGAAGAAGCAGTGGCTGAAGTAAAAGAAAGGTTTAGAAGAGGGATTACAGTTCAGAGTGATTGATGACATAGTTATCCTCGCTGAAAATGAGGAAGATTTAAAGGACGTGTTGAATGAAGTGAACAGGCTGATGAATACAGAATATGGACTAAGAGCAAACAGAACAAAGATAAAAGTAACGAGGATTAACAGAAGTGACGAAACTATGAAATTGGGGACAAAGAAATAAACGAAGTTAAGTAATTCAGCTACCTCGAAAGCTAAATAGCACATTACGAACGAAGCAAGGAGAACGTAAGAACCAGACTAGCCCCGGCAAAAAGGGCATTCTTAGCCAAGAAAAGTCTACTGGTATCAAACATAGGCCGTAGTTTAAGGAAGAAATTTCTAAGAATATACTTTTGGAGTACAGCATTGTATGGTAGTGACAAAAGTACTGCGAGAAAAGCATAACAGAAGAGATTCGAAGCATGTGAGATGTTTCGCTAGAGGACAGTGTTAGTACTAGAGTGACATGTAGATAGTAACAAACACAGGGAAAAGCAGAATTTGGAAAACATCGAACAAAGAACTGAGTACGTAGGTTCAAATGACTCTAAGCACTGTGGGACCTAACATCTGACGTCATCAGTCCCCTAGACTTAGAAGTACTTAAACCTAACAAACTTAAGGACATCACACACATCCATGCCTGAGGCAGAATTCGAACCTGCGACCGTAGCAACAGCGCGGTTCCGGACTGAAGAGCTTAGAACCGCTCGGCGACAACGGCCGGCGGAGTACGTAGGGTATAACAGCTACTCTGAGATGAAGATGTTAGCACAAGAGAGCAACTCGTGAAGGGCTGTATCATATGCTCACAAGACTGATGAACCCACACCCCCTCACCGGAGAAGAAAGAAACAGAGTAGGGGCGGTGTAAAAGAACTCCCCATGTTCCAACCCGCCAGTTCAGTGCATCAACACACTTCATTGTAGTCTTATTTCTTGATCACAGATATACGTTAATTTCAGCGTAACCACACAAGACAAATGAGCATTTTTGGAAGAAGATTTGGAGTAATTTGCGTTCCCCTATGAAATGAGCAAAGAAGGGAAAGCAGAAAGGTGGAAGGAGTATAAAGAGGGTCTATACGAGGGCGATGTGCTTGAGGACAAGTTTATGGAAATGGAAGAGGCTGTAGACGAAGATGAAATGGGAGATATGATACTGCGTGAAGAGTTTGACAAAGCACTGAAAGACCTGAGTCGAAACAAGGCTCCGGGAGTAGAAACCATTCCATTAGAACTACTGACAGCCTTGGGAGAGCCAGTCCTGACAAAACTCTACCATCTGGTGAGCAAAATGTATGAGACAGGCGAAATACTCTCAGACTTCAAGAAGAATATAATAATTCCAATCCCAAAGAAAGCAGGTGTTGACAGATGTGAAAATTACCGAACTATCAGTTTAATAAGTCACAGCTGCAAAATACTAACGCGAATTGTTTACAGACGAATGGAAAAAGGGGAAGATCAGTTTGGATTCCGTAGAAATGTTGGGACCCGTGAGGAAATACTGACCCTACGACTTATCTTAGAAGAAAGATTAAGGAAAGGCAAACCTACTTTTCTAGCATTTGTAGACTTAGAGAAAGCTTTTGACAATGTTGATTGGAATACTCTCTTTCAAATTCTGAAGATGGCAGAGGTAAAATACAGGGAGCGAAAGGCTATTTACAATTTGTACAGAAAGCAGATGGCAGTTATAAGAGTCGAGGGGTATGAAAGAGAAGCAGTGGTTGGGAAGGCAGTGAGACAGGGTTGTAGCCTATCCCCGATGTTATTCAATCTGTATATTGAGCAAGCAATAAAGAAAACAAAAGAAAAGTTCGGAGTAGGTATTAAAATCCATGGAGAAGAAACAAAAACTTTGAGGTTCGCCGATGACATTGTAATTCTGTCAGAGACAGCAAAAGACTTGGAAGAGCAGCTGAACGGAATGGACAGTGTCTTGAAAGGAGGGTATAAGATGAACATCAACAAAAGCAAAATGAGGGTAATGGAATGTACTCGAATTAAGTCGGGTGATGCTGAGGGAATTAGATTAGGAAATGAGACACTTAAAGTAGTGAATGAGTTTTGCTATTTGGGGAGCAAAATAACTGAAGATGGTCGAAGTAGAGAGGATATAATATGTAGACTGGCAATGGCAAGGAAAGCGTTTCTGAAGAAGAAAAAATTGTTAACATCGAGTATAGATTTAAATGTCAGAAAGTCGTTTCTGAAAGTATTTGTATGGGGTGTAGTCATGTATGGAAGTGAATCGTGGACGATAAATAGTTTAGACAAACAGAGAATAGAAGCTTTCGAAATGTGCCGCTACAGAAGACTGCAGAAAATTATATGGGTAGATCAGATAACTAACGAATACTATTGAATAGAATTGAGGAGAAGAGAAGCTTGTGGCACAACTTGACTAGAAGAAGGGATCGGTTGGTAGGACATGTTCTGAGACATCTAGGGATCACCAATTTAGTATTGGAGTGCAGCGTGGAGGGTAAAAATCGTAGAGGGAGACCAAGAGATGAATACACTAAGCAGATTGAGAAGGATGTAGACTGCAATAGGTGCTGGGAGATGAAGAAGCTTGCACGGGATAGAGTAGCATGGAGAGCTGCATCAAACGAGTTTCAGGAGTGAAGACCACAACAACAACATGAAATGTGATAAAGCCTGTTATGTTCTTATTGTATATGAATGATTTAGAGGAAAATCTGAACAGCCCTCATAAACTGTTTGCAAACTGATGCCGTCGTTTTCCTCCTAGTCAGATGAATGGAAGATCAAAAGAACTTACGAAATGACCCTGACAAAATATCTCAGTGGTACAAAAAGTAGCAACAGACTACAATAAAAAGTGTGTGATCCTCCACCTCAATACTAAGAGAATTTCTTTCAATTTCTGTTACGTGGTAAATGACACATGTAACAACTGGAACTGGAACGATTATACAGAAAATATTGCACGAAAAACGAACCAAAGACTTCATTTTATTGGCCGAACATTTAAAAAATACATAAAATCCACTGACAAACTCCTCATACTACACTTGTGCGTCAAGATCTGCGCAGTATGGGATTCCTGCTAGAGAGGAATTGAAACTTCCCCTTTGAATGTAAAGAATGTGTGTGCTGGTAAACTTCTACGTTACTTGATTTTCAAACTCCAGAGTGAAACTGAACGTACTCAGACTGTTTTCTCTTTACTTATTCTGATCATTTCTAAACTAACACACCATATTTTAGCGCAACGCAATCTGACTTTTAATAAACCCTACAAAATAACAGCCCTGACTAACAATAACCTATACCCTTCACGAATCACTTACCTCACAAAAATCTTCGTTAGTCGAATTACTGCAATACAGGGTGCGCCAATACTGCCAGTTAAACAGAAGATTGTAACTACTGAAGGCACTAACAACAGATAGGCATATAGTTAGCAAATGAAAGATTCTGTTAGAGAACAAACAATGTATTTACCTTAATAGTGTTCAAAATTCGTGACATCCAGTTTAACAAATTTCCTTTTTCTGGCGGACACACGTCCAGATCGTCCGCTTATAGTAACCTCTCAAAACTCTGGCATCTCTCTCTCCACATCCACCACTGCTGGCGGATCACCTCCAACTGCCTAACACAACACTGGCGAATAACTTCCAACAACGAGTCCAACCAGCCACAGACTGCACACAGCGCAGTCAGCGGTTTTAATAGAAAGCGCTACGTGGCGTTACCAACAGAAAAACCTAAACAGCCTTCTTACAAAATGTCAGAAGAAATCGAAAGATTTCACGTTTAGTGTTAACACAGTTTTAAATTTTCATGTATATTATAAGTGAGTTGCGATCGGAATCATTAAAGCAAAAGCATTTTCCATTGCTACGAAATCTTTTCATAAAATTTCGGTCAATAACTTTCTCCTCTGAATGCCAAAACATGTTTTTGCTTCTCTCGTTAATGCTGGTAACAAGTACCCTCCGCCATTCACTGTTATTCAATTGCGAAATACATAAATAGATGCAAATGTCTATAAACTTTTGACACCAAAAATTTGCTTTTTTACGAAAAGTCATGATGGAAGAGCTACTGCATGGATTCTGCGTAATTCCCATTCGTTGCGAGTTGTCTTCAGATTCCGACACGATAAAACTTCGACATCTCTGCAGACGGAGAACTTATAAATTTATTAACAATAAAGTCTCGCACTGCGTGGCAGACATCGTCTGCTCAATCCGAACAACCTAAGAAAAATCTCTACATCCATCAGAAGTTAAAAGTGTCTACTTTCGGTGTCAATGAAACGGACGCAAAGCATTATGACATCTTCCCTCTTATAGCTGTCGAGCTGCGCTCTGATTAAGAAACATTCTGTTAACGTTTCGTATAATCTAACATCTCACGTTGGAAACAAACATTGTGCCTTTAAGAACACCCTACTTACCTCATCAAAGTCTTAACTAGATTAACAAATTAGGGAGTGTCGTACTAATCCGCTGGACTTCAAGAATAAAACTAGACAAGTAATAGGGGAAATGAATTACCATGGCCCATTATATTAGGTATTGTTTATCGTAGGTTTCTTATGAGCATGATTAACTCATGAAACTGTAATTTTTGCTAAAATACAAATCGTTAATAAAGGGGTTCTCTCTTTCTCTCTCTCTCTCTCTTATAAAAATATATGTTATGCAACTATAAACCTATAATCCATGAAAGATACTGTTGGTGACTTATTTTAGAAATTCCATGCATTATATTACATGGGTAACAATAAACTGTAAATTAAGGCCGTTAACATCTTGATAAGACAATGACGAAAATCTCAGTTAGCTCTGAAAGTATGTATATTTCAAATTATCATCTCGAAACAAAACTGCTATCACCCGCTGATAATTTAAAAGTTACAACAATGATACTCAATACGACCAAGTAAGGTATTAAACTAATTTTCACATGGATTCAGAACTCTCTCTAAGAAACAAGGTATTCCTTATTTAAATTCAAACATCTTCTACAACTTGCCCATAAACACACTAAAAGAAAATGGATAACCATAAAAAATCATAAATTAAAAGCATAGCTCATTTCTCACTCTTCTGCAAAGTATGTGATTATTTGCATTGTTGATTTTCAAGTTTCCCATACGTACTGTAGGGTACAGTGTCCGTAGGGTACAAGGTCCACTACAGACAAGCCTCCAACTATATCCAGTATGACAATTGTTATTGTCAAACTTTAAGAAGTTTGCTCCCAAAAATGTGTAGATAAATAAACTATAAAAGCCGCAACTTTTGACAGAGGAGTGGATTCTATATTAACCCAGTAAGAAGTTGCAAACGTAGTGTTAATGGACATCAGTTAGTGCCACTGCTATGGAAAATGTTTCACCTGCTATTAATCATACTTTATTGTTAGTGCAAACTACGGAAATAATTTATGGTGCTTGTAATAATGTATGCCTTGACTCGTTTCCGATCACTAGAAATTTCCTCTCGTGATGTCAGCAGCAGACAATGGAATGAATGAATCGTTATTGTGTTTACGTTGTTAATTAAAATATCAATGACGGTGAAACACAGTACCGTTTCGTACCTCAATGCGTCAAGCTCACAGAGAAGTACGAAGTTCCGTCCGAAACACACAATAACCACCATCGCCTGAACTCATCCTCATTCTATTCTATATGATGCGCCAACAATTCCTTAACATACATGACAAATTTAAAGTTGTTCATGCGAAGGTAATTCTTGGGTATTTCAAATATTATCTGTCGAAACGACATAACTTGGCTACACGAGCACGACAAAACGAGGCAAAGTGTTGAACCTAGACGTTACACTATTTGTCAGTATGTGTAGATAGTGAAGTTGCCTCTCAGATATAAAAGAAGCAAAAAGGTAAAAGTGCTGCTCCTATCATTAGCAGAACGCACGTTAATGTCATAGCGTTCAAAAAAAAAAAAAAAAAAAAAAAAGTGCTCACTTGTAATGTTGTCGTTGTTAGAAATTTTCACCAATTGGCTGGAAAGAGAGGGTAGTGACGTGTTGGTGCATAGTCCGTAGTCCCGAAAGCGTGTGTCACTACCGTGGCTTAAATCCAGTACCTTTCCATAGTGTCTGTTGGAACGGGGTATGTGCCACTGCGTGTAGTAATCAGTCTGTCGGATGGAGACCTTAAGCTCGACAGCACTACAGTCCGATTAAAATTACTTGATAGCTGGCACTTCACGATTTTGAAGCTGGTTTCCTCCAGAGTACTCAACTTCACGCCCGAACCGTTCGCTGTGGCCAAACTGCCACAATAATTGGTCAGTACACTTCCACTACCTTGTCTGGCGTTCTTTGTTGTGTTTGGATCCCCGGCACTTTGATTTCGTATTTCATCGCACATGAAAACCACACCAACAACCAAACACACACACACACACACACACACACACACACACACACACACACACACGCACACACACGAAACAATGCTAATGAAATACTCGCGTTACATATAAAGCAGTAACCAAACTCTGCTGGATACTTCCAGACAAGACGCGATTCAGCGTACGTATACAGTTTTTCACAATCACAGAGATCGGCTTACATTAGAGAATCTTCGCACGATGTTGTGTAAAGCAGATTTTTCGTAGACCGCAATTCATCTTTGCGACTGGGTCACGTCAGTCGTAAATATAACTACTTAATCCAGTGTTATGGCATAGCGTAATGATTAACGTATAAACCTGCCGTGTATATGTTCTTAGGTTCGTATCTCGAAAAATGCAGCGAGACATTTTTGTTTCTAAATCTAATGAAAAGATTTTGACTATTATATTGATTCAGTTAATCGGTTGAAATGTAATCTGTTTTTGTTTCTAATTTCTTGTCCCATCATTTTCATCACTTATTAACTTTTTTATTTGCTCTTATTTTTTTCCTATCATTCTGTTTTCGTTTGAAATCTGCCTGTGTCGCCTATAATATGTAACCTCGTCCCAACAAGGGCTGCACATCGGTTGGTAACGCGGCAGCTCGTGTAGTCAGTGTCAGGACAGGTTGCTTTCAACGCTGAAACTGAAGTTTTCCTGTACCGAGTTTGTTCTTAGAGGTTAGCTTTAATCGGCGTGAAAAAAGCGATCGTGATTTTAGACCTGCAGCACGTTGTTGATAGCTGTTTTCTCATATACATTGGACATCACGAGGTTGTGGTTAGCTTAGGACATGAGTTAAAATTACGGTCTATAAAACGAGTCGTTGCTGCAGCTCAGTCACTTGTCACTTATAAGTTGTCCACAGAACATCTCGCATTTCCGTCATACCTTGGGTGGCCACTTCTAACTTTGCTCCGCGTTACACGTTAACAGCATTTGTAAAGTGGCCCGTCTTCATTTGTGTCGCCTACAGCTGAGCGGTAGTCGATGGCCGATGTGACAAGACTGTAGCGGCTAGTGACAGATGTCAACTATTGAAGAAATTTTAATCGGACTATAGTTGCTCTGTCACCAGGTTCAATCCTCTCTTTTCATTTTCATAATCATACAGAAAAACGTAAACTAGACACATTATTGTGCAACCTATTGCATAAATACCACACACAGTCATTGACATGGTTAAGGTGCGCATTTGACGCAGCATCTTTCGATCAGAGAATTGTAGGAATCTGTCAAATACGCCAGTGGAAACTGCGACTCACCCAACACACGTGCCACAGCGGCAGAGCAAAAGGCTAGCAGCAATAGTCGGCGCATCGTGTGGGACTGGTCCTCACCAGCCAGCAGACACTTGCTGCACACTGTGACGAGCAGAAGTGGCGACCAGCCTTGAACCTTCATACTGATAGCTGATAGCCTTCAGCCATCTTGAACACAGCAGCCACCTGCGTTCGGCTGATAGTAACTAGTTTCCTCCTCGGCTAACACTGATTGCCCGGCAAGGTCGTGAACTTTGCAACCATAACTCTTCTGTTTGGTCTCACTAGTACCCAGTTTTTTTGAGTCGTCACTCTTTCAGTTAGTTATGTGAACACCACTTGTTCCAATTTTTCCTAAATTTTTCATCTACCCGTAGCCACTATTCACATTTTACTCTATAATACTTTTGCATATTCTAACCTTTGTTCATCGTTGCAGATTTCCCGTCTACTGCTCCAACCAGTGCCCAGTTAACTATTTATGTCCGTTGTCGACGTCTTCGTTCCCGTAACTGTATTACTTTGGTAAAAAAGAAACAATGAGATATTAAGGCTGGTAGGAGTCAAACGGGCAGACTAGGAGCAAAAGAGGCACCATAGGACATTTTAATTTCCACTGTTTATACTTTTACTAACAAATTCATAAAACCTTGTCAGCATGATCAGGAAGGATTCAGGATTCACACCCATAGCAGTGGAAGTTCAAAAACATAACAAAATAAATTTTTTACACGTAAAATTTCATCATATTTTCACTTACTATTGTCTGCATTTGTAGCTATAGGTACACTTTTCTTCATAAGTAAGAGAGATTCTTCATTGAATTTTGCACAGCATACAAACCATACTTACAGGTGTATGAAACTCTAGAATTTATGTAGTTTATGAAAAAATGAATGAGCTGTTACATTTTAAGCTTCATGTTTAGAAAAACTCAAATTTTATAGTTAATTATCTCAATTTTTACCACAGTTTTTCATATATTTGGAAAATTCTACAGTTTCATACTCCTGTAAGTATGGTTTTATGCTGTGCAGAGTTCATCGAAGAAGCTCTCTTACTTATGAAGAAAAGTGTACCTATAGCAACAAATGCAGCTAGTAGTAAGTGAAAAAATGATGAAATTTAAATATCAAAATTTATTTTGTTATGTTTTTGAACTTCACTGCTATGAATGTGAATGCTGAATCCTTTCTGGTCATGCTGACAAAGGTTTATGAATTTATTTGTAAAAGTATAGACCATGGAAATTAAAATGTCCTGTGGTGCCTCTCCTGCTCCCCCTTAACACAGTAGTGTTGAGTGCCGAGATAGTAAGTTACTGTAATGTGCTGTCAGGGCAGTGATACTGAAGCTAGAGAACACTATGTAGTGAAAAGGGGTCAGGCAATCCCGCTTTATAAAAACTTTACACGCAGACAATATAGGAGAGCAAAATCTACTGATGGGTAGGCATGGAGATGTCGAACAAACTGAATAGTAACTCCAAAATTTTTGCAATAGGATGGGCTCGACGCTTTCTAGAGGCGTTGGAAATCACATTGTTATATCACGTGTGGAAAGAAGGTGGCGTCCACGAAAACTCTCTGGGATGCTGGCACAGTTCCACGACCAGTGGCACTCGCGAAAACCACGGAGTGTCATGCTAACTGGCGAGCAGTGTGTCTGAAAGTATGGTCAGGAACAAACACGGAACAAAGACAGAACGACAGCACAAAGTATGCACAACACTGCTCAAGTGAGTGTAGTAGGTCAAGTAGACTAGAATCTACTCCAGTCTCAGTACGCAGCTGACTTCGAAGTCCACGTGGACGCATCAGGAAAACTACAACTCCAAAGGTACTGCTCAATGTACGTGACACTCACATGGGGCAATCTCACTCTCGACACCTCCTTGTCCGACGTTCAGGAATCTGATTGCGATATAAAATCCATCTCCCCATTGAGAGGCGCAAACGGCCAAAAATGCTCCATCCTGTGCCTAAGTCGCCGACTCAAGGGACGAGGAATGATGAGTATGTCCACCGGGGTTTCCTTCTGGGTACCTTGTGCATGGAAGTCACGGATGACGCTTGAGATGGTGGCAGGTTTACGCTTCACCAGAGATTGGAGGTAATGAAATGGTGAGGGCTGAGGGCCAGTGGCACTTTCTGCTAGTTGCGGTGAAGATGGAAGAAGATATTAAACCTTTATCAGAAAACTTCCCTCCCTCTGAAGTGTTTCTCTAGGTAGGGGCGTAAATCATACTGCTAATGGCGAACAAGCAGTGGGATAGTCGGCAGGTGCCACTGCTGCAGAGTGCGAGAGTTGGTTGATCCTTTCCACATGTGTTAACAGCTCCTAAGTGCCTGCACATACATATGTATCTCTGTACAGTTTGACGCAGAGGTTCTTTTGGTATACCAGGTGCTGCTGACCTACCTCAAATGTATAATGTTGTCACAACTTATGTTGCACCATAAGGCCTTGTGTCCATCCAGGTGCGTGCCCAGAAGATGAAACCTTGCTGATACTGTGGCATATCCTGTGAGTGAGAGGTCCAAGGCACAGGGACTATAGATCTAAGACATCGTGAAGCTGATCGTCAAGCAGCACATCAACTGAACTGTGTCCATTGACTGTAGGTGCTCAGTAAAGTTCCAAAAAACTGGACTGGACATCCACTCTTGGTACTGCCAGAACTGTTTTCTTTCGTTGTGCTTTGAACGTCCGGACCAATCGCTCGACCTCTGCAGTTGGTGTTGGATGTAACACCGCAGCGGACAGTTGCTAGAGCCCGGGGTCTACGTTTGGGTTCTGCTGTATCGTTTGCGGGTTCGTACCCTCACCTGACGTGAGGCCGTTCCACGCTCTATTACTTCATTGTAAATTTCAGGTTATGGTGTGTCTCGGCGCAACTTTCAATGTAAAGTATTTATAATTAATGTTTTAATAAAAAACTTCAAAGAATATCTAAACTGTTTTGCTTCTGGTATTTCACGTTTAATGTCTTTTCATAAGAGTGAACCCTCAAGTTTAATATTGAACGTGTTTTTAACGTACTTTTTAAGCTGAGCCTAAGAGGGAAATAAAATGTTGTTGTACAATAAATTGTTCTGAAGAGTACTTGGTAAAGGATGATGTTCAGTAGTTTTTTCGGCCATTCCTCTAGGACGTGTTGGTTGGTATCCTCTTAAAATACAAGCTCTTGTTGCCTGTATTAAGAAGTACAACCGCAAACCAGTTAAAAACAGTATGAGACAGAAGCTATGGGCGACGAACACAAATTCACAATTTCAAGACAGGGAAAACAGTTAAGGCATTGCAGAAAGGCAGTTCATTTGCAGATATGACGCGTTACATGGTAGGAGACATTCTTTAGCTTCAAGCTACTAGGTGGTGGACGACTGATGGCATAATTGCCCATAGGTTATGTAATTAGTTTTAAAAATACACAGAATTTTACTCACCATTAAACTCTGTAACTGGAGAATTAACCATATCTTTCAAGTAGCACTTAAATAAGTAGAACTTCTAATATTTACAAACAATTCAAAAAACAATTGGAAGACAATAATAAAAACTGTAGAAAATGCCGGAAACTGCTTATGGCGGTTTTCTGTTGCGGATTCCTTCAAGTTATTCTAAAATCAGTCAATAGACTTAAATATCGACGAGGAAACATACATTGTCTTTAGCTACATTACCTTTCAGTCACCAAAAGCTCCTCTATCAGAATACTGGGGATTCTTAACAACCAGAATTTACAAATGAAATGGACAAGATCCAAAAAAGAGCAGTGCGTTTCGTTATACAGTTGTTTAATAAGGACAAAAGTGTCACGGAGACACTCGTTCAACTACAATGACAGATGCGAGAAAGAAGAATTCTGCGTCACGCAAGGGTTTGCTGTTACAATTCCGGGAGCAAACTTTTTAGAAGAGTCATCCAATATATTACTTGCTCCTACGTATATCTTATGAAAATATCACGAAATTAGATAGATTCGAACTCGGTCAGGAGCTCAGCAACAACTGCTTTTCAGGCTCACCATTTGCGACTGAAACAACAAATGGGGGAATTGGCAGTTTTATACAAAACCATGGGGGGGGGGGGGGGGGGGGTGGGGGGCAGCTGAGTGTACATGCAGATGGCGAGCCTGCAAATATTTAGCCATGGCGTACATGGCGTTTTTCTTTCTGCATTGTCGTTGACTCTCCTCACATTAAGCCAATGGAATTCGCAAATAGAGATCGCAATGGTAGGATCAGTAGCACAATAAGATTGTTGGCTGACAATGTGCAAGTTCCACTCAACGATGGAAAATTGGGGGTAAAATGTCATGTAGTCGCAAATTTTTGTGCAGTGGTAGGAGGGAATGTCATTAATAACATACTAAAAATTCCGACTGGTGGAGTGGGATCGAAGGACTGGGGGTGAGGAGCGCATTTAAGGGTAACTTTTTTTAGATTTCCTTTGACTACCTCGAAAACGGCAGTTTGTAGCGAAAATGATTGCACTACAAAATTAAATTACATTATAATTCTTACGAAAAACATCGCATACGTTTTTTGTCTGTGACTTATGGTTTCCACGTTCTAGTGAATGGAAAAGTAACAGATTATTAAAAATAGCGTTTTAAAGATATAAAATTAATGTTCATTTATAAATGACGCGGGTTGAGAATAGGTTATAAATACTTGTACCGCATGTAAGTGCAGTAGATTTGTACTTAGGGATGAACTTTGTTCTTGCGGTGTAACAGACTGATTAGCCGAGTATTCGCCAGCACGGTAACTCAGCGTGTTCTGTCAGAGGGTTAGCTGCCCTCTGTAATAAAAAAAAAAAACTGAGTGAATGGATCAATAACGAACTTCAACGGGCGTTAGGGGACGTCCGCCACGAACAATTGCAACTAACTACAACGATCAAAAAGAGATTTATAAAAAAAAAAAAAATGTGGTCTGAGGCGCTGCAGTCATGGACTGTGCGGCTGGTCCCGGCGGAGGTTCGAGTCCACCCTTGGGCATGGGTCTGTGTGTTTGTTCTTAGGATAATTTCGGTTAAGTAGTGTGTAAGCTTAGGGACTGATGAAGCTTAGGGGTTAAGTCCCATAAGATTTCACACCCATTTGAACATGTTTTTGTAACAGAGTGGAAAAGCCGGGGCGGAGCTTAGAAGCATCAGGGAAGGTGGATCAACGATTTTTGTCTTGCAGTTTCCTCTTTCAAAGGTCTGCAAAATGAAAAGTGAGCAGGAAGTTCCCCTTTCTCTCTACTGCACTACATCACAACAAGCAACTAAATAGTATTTCACGAGGTTATAGCGATTCTTCCATAGCTCGCCTTATGAATCACTGGCGACGCAGTGTGCACAGAGACCTGGGGATATTTGTTTTTTCACAAAAGTGTGTAAATACTACATGGAATACAGGTATGAATGACCAACAGTACTAACGCAAGGAAAGCATACGGTGAGAATCTAGGTAAATTACTGCACAGTCTTCTGCAGTGCTACAGGGGAAATTACAGGTGTAGCGTTCTTCTGCGAAAGGCCACTTCCATTATTAGAAGGCTGCTCACTTTTCAGTTTACAGATACACTACACCTCCCCATCTCTTCCTGTGCAGTTCTATCGTGGGAGTAAGTAAAATAACTTCACTGAGCTAGTATCTAGGTAGTGAAGTTATTTTCAGTTTATTGACTATTAATGAGTGGTAGTCAAATGAAAACGAGGCAAATGGAGAAAATGTAAGTAAACTATTGTTATATCAAAAGAAATCACCATAAGTGCTAATACGCTTATCCCACAGCGAGACAAGATGATCAATACCTTCACGGAAAGATGTTTGCTGTTGCGTACGGAACAAAGTGAACCTCTTAGTTCAAACCAAATCGACTGCCACGATTATCTTTCTTCAGGGCTCCAGTAATACGAAAATTGCATGGGAAGAGATCGGGTCTGTATGAAGAATGTGTAAAGGCTCCTCAGCGACGCTTGTGCAACGTATTCAGAACAACCCTAGCAACACGTGGGTGAGTTTTCCATCCCCCGGAAATTATTAGCGGTGGAGAGAAAATTGAAGATCACCTTTCTTGCAGACATTTTAATCTAGTTTTTGTAACGGGAAGCATTTTCGCTGGAAGCCGCGGTTTTCGAGATATCAAGAAAAACCTAAAAATATGACCCATAATCACACACATACACAAATCGCCGATTCCCACGTTGATACCCCTGTCGTTCAGGGCTCTCCGCGCCCTACCAGTGTAGAAAAATTTGCAACTACACTAATTTTTCCCACAGATGATGTCTTTTGCTTTCATTGACTGGACTAACGGGTAAGTATTGCAGTTCGACGATCCTAAGGAGAAAATTTGTACAAAATTTCCACCTGGCGTTATGAATGCCAGTTCTCTTTAAATATGGATACATGAAAAGATAATACCGATAAGAACGGAGTAGTATCCATTTGAAAGTTGTTGTCAATCATCTTGAGCACATCATCTGGTACGAGCATTCAGCGGTGGCATTAATAAGTGACTTAAAATGCTTACATTCGTTGGAAGATTTTTGGGAAAATACAGTGCATCCATAACGGTAATCGCACACAAAATTCTAGTGCTACCCATTCTAAAATGTCAGTGATGTCTCACCTCTTTTTCCTTAAGGAATTCTACTCCCATTTCTATAACAGCTTTAGACATCTGATAACTTTACTAGCATGTTAGTGTGTTAAATACACACATCAAAACAAGTTTTGCATCACCTCGGTTCCGAGAGTTCCGGAATCTGTACAGAAAATTGGAATAGAGATCAACATAAACATCACTTCCGCCCGTTTTATTGCTCATGAAAACCATACATTGCATGTTGTACCACCATACAGTTAGACCTTCAGAGGTGGTGGTGCAGATTACTGTACACACCGGTACCTACCCAGTAGCACGTCCTCTTGCATTGATGCATGCCTGTATTCGTCGTGGCATACTGTCCACAAGTTCATCAAGGCACTGTTGATCAAGATTGTCCCACTCCTGAACAGCTATTCGGCGTAGATCCCTCAGGGTGATTGGCGGGTCACATCTTCCATAAACAGCCCTTTTCAGTCCATCCCAGGCACGTCAATAGAATTCATGTCTGGAGAACATGCTGGCTACTTTAGTCGAACGACGTCGTTATCCTGAAGGAAGTCATTCACAAGATGCGCACGATGGGGGCGCGAATTGTCGTCCATGAAGACGAATGCCCCGCCAATATGCTGCAGATATGGTTGCACTATCGGTCGGGGGATGGCACTCACGTATCGTACAGCCGTTACGGCGGCTTCCATAACGGCCAGCGGCGAACGTCGATCCCACATAATGCCACCCTAAAACAGCAGGGAACTTCCACTCTGCTGCACTCGCTGGACAGTGTGTCTAAGGCGTTCAGCCGGACCGGGTTGCCTCCAAACATGTCTCCGACGACTATCTGGTTGAAGGCATATGTGACACTTATCGGGGAAGAGAACGTGATGCCAATCCTGGGCGGTCCATTCGACATGTTGTTGTGCCCATCTGTACCGCGCTGTATGGTGTCATGGTTGCAAAGATGGACCTCGCCATGGACGTCGGGAGAGGAGTTGCGCATCATGTAGCCTATTGCGCACAGTTTGAGTCGTAACACTACGTCCTGTGGCTGCACGAAGAGCATTATTTAACTTGGTGGCGTTGGTGTCAGCGTTCCTCCGAGCCATAATCCTTAGGTAGCGGTCATCCACTGCAGTAGTAGCCCTTGGGCGGCCTGAGCGAGGCATGTGATCGACAGTTCCTCTCTGTTATTTCTTCCATGTCCGAACATCACTTTGGTTCACTCCGAGATGCCTGAACACTTCCCTTGTTGTGAGACCTTCCTGGCACAAAGTAACAATGCGGACGCGATCGACCCGCCGTATTGACCGTTTAGGCATCGTTCAACTACAGACAACACGAGATGTGTACCTCCTTCCTGGTGGTATGACTGGAGCTGACTGGCTGTCGGACCTCCTCCGTCTAACAGGCTCTGCCTGCCCATGCATGGTTGTTTACATCTTTGGGCGAGTTTAGTGGCCTCTCTGAATAGTCAAAGGGACTGTGTCTGTGATAAAATATCCACAATCAATGTCTATCTTCAGCTGTTCTGGGAACTGTGGTTATGCAAAACTATTTTTGATGAGTGTATATGACGTTAAGGATGTAAAACCCTTATTATTGGAGACGGAAAACCCTAATTAAGTTGATTTCAATAGTTTCTGATTATTCTCTCACAGACAAATGAAAACGTCAGAACCAAAACTGGTAAATCAAAAAAAGTTATAACCACTTTCTCTGTTCATGTAAGACCTTTCTCGCAAATAGTCCACAGTGTCAGACCATTAGTTTTAGGCTTGATCGTAGCAAGCGGTTTATTGCATGAATAGCGGCAATGAAGTACGTGATAATTTTTTTTCCTTTATAATTTTCTGAGGAGTGTCGTGAGAAAATGTTTCGGAAGAATTTGAAATTATCTGTGAAGTTTGTTGGAAATCGCTAAGTACTCCTATTCTGAAGTGCGGGAGAATACAGTCTGGGTAATTTGTGCGTGATTTAACACTGCTCAAGACGAACACACAGTTTCTAACTTTAATACTTGATTTACTATGATAAACCTTTAAAGTAATATTATACGTCATAATCGGTAGATTATCACTCCACTTTAAATTTCTTCATTTAGTCAATAATCATATGAAATACTGAAAATCAGTTTCTTGTCGCTGCTGAAAGCCTTTGGATAAGCTTCTTGTAACTCGAAGTGGGAGTCCGGCATGGGAGAGCGATTTACACGTTTACAGATGGCGGCAGTATCGCGTACACAAGGTATAAAATGGCAGTGCACTGGCAGAACTCTCATCTGTACTCATGTGATTCATGTGCAAATGTTTCCAACGAGATTATGGTCACACCACGCGAGTTAAAAGACTTTGAACGCGGAATAATACTTGGAATTAGACACATGGACATTCCATTTCTGATATCGTTAGGGCACTCAATATTCCGAGACCCAGGGTGTCAAGAGGTGCAGAGAATACCAAATTTCAGGCATTACCTCACAACAAGGACAACGCAATGGCCGACGACCTTCACTTACTGACAGAGGGCAGCGACTTTTCACATAGAGTTGTCAGTGCTAACAGACAAGCAACACTGCGTGATATAACCGCGGAGACAAATGTGGGATGTACGAAGAACGTATCCTTTAGGACTATGTGACTAAATTTGGCGTTATTGGGCTATGGCAGCAGACGACCGACGCGAGTGACTTTGCTAACGGCACGACATCACCTGCAGGATCTCTTCTGGGTTTGTGACCATATTGGTTGGATCCTAGAATACTGGAAAACCGTGGCCTGGTCAGATGAGTCCCAATTTCAGTTGGTAAGAGCTGATGGTAGGGTTCGAGTGTGGCACAGACCCCATGAAGCCGTGGACTCACGTTGTCACAGGGCACATTGCATGCTGATGGTGGCTCTATAAAGGTGTGGGCTGTTTACATGGAGTGGACTGAGTTCAAATCATCGACTGGAAAACGTTATGTTCGGCTACTTGGAGACCATTTGGAGCCATTCATGGACTGCATATTCCCAAACAATTCAACGACAGAATTTTTGTGGATGACAATACTCCATGTAAGCTGACCACAGTTGTTCGCGATTGGTTTGAAGTACATTCTGAACAATTCCAGCGAATTGTTCCACCCAGATCGCCTGACATGATTCCCATCGAACATGTAAGAGATAAGCGAGAGGTCAGTTAGTGCACCGGCAGTATTTCCGTAATTGTGGACGGCTATAGAGGCAGCATGCCCCAGTATTCCTGTAGAGGACTTCCAACGACCTGTTAAGTCATTGCCAGGTCTAGTGGCTGCAATACGCCGGACAAAAGGAGATGGAAAACGACATTACGAGATATACCATGGCTTTTGTCGCTCCAGTGCACATCGTCCCAATGATTGAAGTCCCTAGCAAGTGGGCGGGACAACAAGTCCTCCAACGAATTCAGTGTCGCGACAGTTCGATTCAGCTTATATGAAAGTGTAGCAAAAGCACTCGGAGAACTTGAAATCTTTTTAAAAACTGACATATTACCAAATATAAGCATATGATATTCGTAAGTGTTCGTATAATAATTTATTACGTCGCGATCGCTTACAATGTGTAATAATACATATTTTTAAGCGATCTTGACTTTAAAAATTATTACACATATCTTGAAATCCTAGGAAAAAGAAACCTATCTGCTATTCCAAGAACACTGGACTACTATTATACTTCCATCTTCGTACATCTAACGTATGGACCATGGCAGTAAGATGAGAGATATCAGAGCGTGTACAAAGGTACATAGAGGCGATTTGTACCTCACTCAATATGTGAATGAAATAGTACATCAAATCTCAACTATTGGTACGTTCCACCATCTGCCATACTCCGTAGAGTGGTTTGTGGAGTATATATGAAGATGTACATATAGATGACTTATCAAGGTTTTTTTTTATTTTTTTATTTTTTCTTAGAAAATCACCACCCAGAGGAACTAGTGATCTTGGAAGGCGTAGAAAAGCGTACGAGTTTGAAGTAATCGATACGTATATCCAGCACCCTCCCATTTCGATGCACCTATGATACTCTGCCTGGCTCCATAGTTTAGAATCCACAAATTACTGAGACTAAAGGGGGCACGGCTACGATGTCGCTGGTGAGCTGAGTGGCAAAGTATAGGGTTGTCGTAAGAGGGCTGCATCATCTTTTCCTACCATAAAGGCTGCACGCAGAATATACCAACGGTTCCCATGCCTACCGTGATTAATTTGTGGAGCATAAAATTAACCAAGTATCAGAAAAAAAACAAAAAGTCTTCAACTACACATACCAACGATGAAATGAAGAGCGGCTGATTCTTGTGGTTGTTAGTGTGCTGAATCCTAATTATATAATAAAAAGCAATATCATCTACCATTTTTACGATTAAGGCTCAATAATTAACACCATTTTTAGCAATTTAAACCATATAAAGTGAGAACAAATTCTTTCCAGAATTATAATCATTTATTTCTAAGGAACTATTTCACATATAGCTATGCGGGATGTTGCAAGTGGTAGCTTAACTCATAAAGGTTTTATGGAATAATTTCCACATGTCTATGCTGTTTTTTGTAAATGATAGCTTAACTGATGAACTTTTTATGGAAGCACTTTCACGTGTGCTCTGACAGTACCTTATTTCTTTTCCCTTTGTTTTATTACTAATACTCGATTTACAAGTGCTGCTGTCAGAATTGTCCCTATGCAGGAGAAAGTGCAGTGTGTTTTGTGCTTTTATGAAACACGGTCGCCTATTACATTTCAGTAACAATTCCGAAGTACCTTTTTTCGAGATCCTCCAGATACGAAGTGCATCAGGGGAAGGTATGAAAAGTTTAAAGTCAATAGCAGTGTTTCTAATAAAGCAAGGAGCGGTAGAAGTAGAGCGGGCGACGCTGTTGATGGGAGAGCACTTCGTCGCAGACCTCGGAAATCGTCGCATTGTGTTCCCACAAAAACTGTCAACCCTCGGAGTATTGTGATGAACGTATGACACAAACGCTTGCATTTCTATTAATATACAATGCATTCCTGCAAGATTTTCAACAAGACAATACGCCAAGACGTGCTGAGTTCTTCCGAAAAACGCTAAAAAGAGTCGACGAAGACAATGAGTACCTTGGCAAACTTTGTTTTCTCCATGAAGCGACTTTTCACATCTCCGGAAAAGTAAACAGACGTAATGTCCCGATCTGGTCATCAGAGAACCCATATACGAGTACTGTGGCATAGCAGATAAGGGAAACCCGAAAGAGTATGTGTGGTGTGGCTCGATGCACAACAGTTATTATACCGACCTTTCCTCTGACCCTACCATTACGGCAACAGTTTTCCTGGACATGTTGGAAACTTTATCTAGGATCACAGTTAAGGAATTTCAAACAGCAATGTGGTCCACCGACACAACGGCGGTTATTTATACTCCAGTTTTGGGATGAAACCTTTCTGGACAGAGGCGGTCCAAAATCATGGTCACAATGCTCACCAGACATTAACCCTCCTGACTTTTTTTTTGTGTGGTTCCGTTAAGAATGAAGTATTCAGTTCGCAAGCTCCTGATGTGTAAACTCCTTCGCCAGGGATAAGACACGATGATGATGTTTGGTTTTGTCGTGCGCTCAACTGCTCGGTTATCAGCGCCAGTACAAATTCCCAACCTTTGCTCAGTTCAAACTCACCACTTTCAGGAATGATGATGAAGTGATGAGGACAACACAAACACCCAGTCATCTCGAGGCAGGTGAAAATCCCTGACCCCGCAGGGATAAGAGATGCTGTATAGGGGGTGATGGAAGAGATACTAGCGAAGACATGGAGATAAATTGAATATCTCCTGGACGTTCTACTGCCGAAAACGGAGCACCTGTGGAATGGTATCCGTAAAAAAAATTATGAGTTAATTTTACGAAATGCATGTTAACTTTGCTGTTTTAAATTTTACACATTTATTCCGACTAATTTCAGTTTTCAACCATCTCCGAGGGACTATACCAAATAGACAGACAGGAATATTACATGCGACTATCGAAAAAGACATAATCCACAGTCATTAAGTCCTGAAACATCATACATGAAGATAACAGAAAACGACCTCTTGCAAGGCGAAAAACAATACGTCTTTAACATTAGAAGTAAAATGCTGCAGGCTAATACATTACTACGGGACATATTATGACACACATCATTAGCTACCAGCGAAATATTGTAATTCATTCAACTGATACACAGAGACTGACGGTCAAGGATACTTGTAGAACGACCAATAAGCATATGGTGCCGCAGTAAACAGTTTACCTGTCAAAGATACTACAGTCCAACAACCAAACACGATTTAAAACAATCACTATGAAAACATCTAAGATGTATTATATACATTTTTATAGTACAATATATTCAAAATTCACGTCTGCATATTACCAGGATATCAAATTAACATCACTAACCTCAGGCTTATATTAGCTGCTCCTCGCCGCGGAATCACCCCATACATACGTGAAAAACCTTATTGTATTTAGTATAAAAATGAAATAAGAGTTACACATAAGAACAAGGTACATCAGCTTGGTATGAAACCAAGTGCAATGCTTACATTCAATGAACAATGAAATCTTCTAAATTCGTATAAAGAAAATTATCGTTGAGAAATAAAAAGTACGAAAAATTACATATCACATAAAATCCATATACGTATATGTTGGAGAAGCATTACAACGTAAACGAAATGACACAGAAATAAGAAGTGTAGTTGAGTACACGACAGACGAAGATGGAATTCCTGGGTAAGTCACCAGTACAAGAATCTTTCCACAAATTTTTGGACTAATGAAAGTCATTCATACATAAATATACCAGCAACTTTGTAAGTAGACCAGTCCCCTGACAGCACACGCAGACAAAGATGGAATTCCTGGGTAAATCACCAGTACAAAAATCTTTCAAAAAAGTTTTGGAATAATGAAAGACATTCATACACAAATATACCAGCAACTTTGTAAGTAGACCAGTCCCCTGACAAGTATAACATCTTAAACCCATATTCTCATAAGAGAGTAGGTAGCACGATACGAATTTCCAGGGGAAAAATGTGCAACAATATCAGGTACCTAGACATATTTCTGGGAGTGATTATCATATAGGAGATAATCCATTCCCAAGGCACTGCATAACACCAAGGAAAATAGTAAATCATTTCTTCACTGGGACATACTTTATATAAGAAAGTGAATACCATTTTTATGGGAACATTATAACAATTCTGTAGCACGGTAAATTCTCTTACACCAAAGAAGGGAAGTGTTACTGTGAGACAAACCATAACTGAATTGTATCTGTAATTACGTAACATGAGCCACATGGATCTGTAACTGTCATCTCATATACATTGCAGATGTAAAATAAACAAATCATAGATTCAGTGAAGACATCAATATTTGACGAGCCAGTACAGTAACTGAACAGTATTAACAAGACATTTACGGTTATGAAAAGTAGAAAAATTAGTGAAAACCAGAATTAGAAATCTACTTGCTACAGTATTTGTAGCCACATGTGGTCAGACACTGGGGAAACATCAGTATCAAAATAAAAATAAAAAATAAAGTATGGCCTTACACGACATAGGCAGCCCAGATGATGCTGTATGCATAAGCTATGAAGCATCTATGTTAATTAGGAATAAGAACTATGTCACACCACAGGAACAATTCTTATTCTTTAGCCTGATTCTATTAGAAGTTCATCAGCTGTATTATTTTTCTCTATTGTCAATTCCTAGTAAGAAAGAATATTACTGTTTTCGCTGGTGTTCTGCACTTATTTGACTTATGAATGGATTATTCTATATGATAGTCACTTCCAGAAATATGTCTACGTACATGCGATTTTAGTCTTTCTCAGCGTATTCAACTGATGAATTCTTCTCGCATTATCAGCTGAGAAGAATTCATCAATGTCTAGGTACCTCACATTGTTACACATTTCCCACCTGGGTATTCACTTCATGCCACCTATCCTCTTACGAGAATATGAGGTTTAGATGTTATAATGCTAGAGAACTGGTGTAATTATGAAGTTGCTGGTATATTTATATATGAATATCGTTCATTATTCCAAAACTTTTTTGAAAGTTTTTTGTACTGATGATTTACCCAGGCATTCCATGTTAGTCTGTCACGTACTGAACAACACTTCTTGTTTCTATGTCACTTTATTTATGTTGTAATCCTCCTTCAACATACACATGAATGGATTTTACGTGATATGTGATTTTTTGTAATTTTAATTTATCACCAATAATTTTATTCATATGACTTTGGAAGATTTCTTTGTTCATTAATTTTAGACATTGCACCATATACAGGAAAAACAATTTTGGTATCATACCAAACTTGTGAACTTTTTTGCGTAATATTGCAATCTTCAGATTTTTACTTCAGTGTTGAACTCAGTACAGTGAAGTTTATCACATGTATGTGGGTAATTCTGCGCTTAGGAGCATATATTAAGCTCATGTTATTGATATTGTTTTGATATCCCGGTAATATAAAGATGTGAATTTGTGAATATTTTGTATTATAAAAAACGTTATTTATACATCGGATATTTTCATAATGGTTGTTTGAAAATCCTGATTGTTTCTAGTTCTGTAATATCTTTGAATGGTACGTTCTGTGCTGTGGTTCTACAAGTATCTTTTATTCTCAGTATCTGTATATCAGTTGAATGAGTCACAATATTTCGCTGGTAGCTGCTGACGTGTGTCATAACATGCCCTGCAGTATGACAGTCGTCTGTAGCATGAGACTTGAAATTTAAAAGTTGTATTGTTTTTTGCTTTGAAAGTAGCTTGTAGGGATTATCTTTATGTATGATGTTTCACAACTGAGTGACTATGGATTGTGTATTTTTCGTCAGTAGCATGTATTGCTCCTTTCTGTCTTTTTGGTATAGTCCATGGATGATAGTTGGAAACCTAAACTGGTAAGAATAAATATGTAAAATTCAGTACAACAAAGTTAACATCCATTCTTAAAATATGTTCATGCTGTAGATAGTTGCCTAAAAAGATGGTTATGAGTTAAGTTACCACTTGCGACGAACCTCATTGCTGTATATAGCGTAGTTCATTATAAACAATTTTTTTTGATTGGGCAAAGATTTTATGGTCACTCTGTACATGTTAGCAATGTTATTTCAATTAATAAAAGCGTGGGTGGGATACTACAACACATAAACATTGGTCTTGGTAAAATCGCCTGCATGGAAATCTTTAAAGCGTATGGAAGAGAACTTCTTGTGTAAGTACCTAGTGCAACCAAGAAAGTTTCGATTACCATTTCCAACATTTAGCTGATGTTACTGAGATAGTTTTTTTAGAGAATTTACCCAAAGATGCCAAATATTTCGAGTACCTCTGAGAGATTTTTTTCCCTTCTGTTGGAAGAGAACTTGAAATATAGTGTGTTTATTGGACCTGACACCCAAAGAATTATAATGCAGTTCTAACTTCTATATCATCTAAATGCGTCAATAGATAACTAGTTCATAATCCGAACTTGCATCGGTTTAATGAACATTATACAGGGGTGGACAAAAAATGAAAAAATGCAAGATGTTACCATGCCTGAAACGGTGTAGGAAAACCGTTGACATTCAAAACAAATTCCAGTCGTTTCGAAATGGATAAATACAGGTCCTGTATTATTTTTAAGGGAATGTGTAAGAAAACGTTACAGACTACTACTGTCAGTTTTACAAACTCAGAGATAACGTAATTGTACATACATGTAGTGTAACAGTACTCTATGTTATCTTTTCATTCGTATTTTGTCTAAAAAACAAACGTTGGAGTTGCAGCATCTGCTGCTGGCTTTTCGTTCCTGGCCCTCCTCCTAACTGAACGTTAGGCACAAGATGGTTTAATTCTTTGTTGTATGTTTTATGATAATATAATCTTATTGAGATGCAACTACTAATTAATTATTACTTTATTCATTTTCCTGTCCTAACTTGTTTTATAATTATTTTTTAAGCAAATGTTGTTAAACGGCGTGAAACAAGTCGGATGTCTTAGTATGGTGGTGGCACTGTAGCAGCTTAAATTGCATATCGCAAGATCATTGCTAGAACCTGTCGTTACTTAGATTTTTACAAGGAAGTCTGATACACATTGCTGTACGTCTGTCCATGTTTTTCTAACAGCCACTCACTATGACCTTAAGTGTTCACTATTGACAATGATGGAACTAAAACAAAAATTGGAACAACTGGATGTTTAACTACAATATTGATTCATGAACATTACAGTCTCTTCGTATAATTTAATTAACTAACAAATAATTATCCATTTAATTAATATTACTTCACCAGCTTCAGATTTTACAAATTTATGTATTTTTATATTTGTTTTAACCAAACACATTGCCATGATGGTGCCTTGCATTAGAATTTCTCATTTGAAGGTAATAACTTTATTACATTTGATTTTTCAGGTCTGAAGTAACAAAACAGAATAAAGCATTTGTTTCTATTAAAAAATGACGAAAATAACATTTCGTCAAATAACATCATTTTCTGGTTTAGATTGTAACTGCTTTTCTTATGCTTTTCATTTTAATTTCAGTTTATTTGCCATTATCAAGCATCTATAAAACTATAATATAATGTACTAAGAAAAATGAAATAGGAAAACAACTGTAAATACAACAGGTTTGCAGTCTGTTAACAATCACATACTTACAAGAATCGATGTCCTAGTACAGCGCAGAAACAGATTAGAGATAACGATGCCTCTGTATGGCTCTGTCTCCTTGCGGAGCAATATAGTGGACAGCTATGACCAATAAAGCGAGCATAATTTCCAAGAACGTTTGCTTATCGAAGCTGCGGGGTCCAAAGGATAGATATCGAGAGTGCGATTCTAAATAGATCACGCGACTATGGTGGCGGGCGTTCTGAGCTTGTTTATAGTGGTCACTACAGCAACGACAAAAGAAGAGCGTTACTAAAATACTTGTAATTACAATGGAAACGATTTACCTCACTTGTCGTCGACATTGTCATTATGAGAAAGTCTATTTGATGTGCATGCTACGGAAGCATTCCCTTTTTGCTGTAACCTGGGTACACTCTGCGTATGTCACGCAGAAAAATGGGTAGAGTGTCACATGCGTCAACTTTTCCTTGCAACCGCAAATTATGGAAGTACAGTTACTGAAACAAGTAGAGTTTGTCTATTTCTTCTGGAGGCCCTTCTCTTTTAATGGAAGATTTCACTGATTTCCACAACCGCTCGATGTTCTGCGCCACACTGGGGTCACCGAAAGACACGAACCTTACAGAGAGTTGACGAAGTCGTGACTGAATCCTTCTGCTTTCAGTGTCTTGTAGGACTGTAATCACTTTGCTACCGGGTAGTATAAAGCGCTTTATCACACCGACGAAATTTACCTTGTCTCTGGAGAACATTCTTACCACAAAGCACTTCCGGAACTCTCGTTCTATACCACCAAATACCCAAATATGTTTCATTTCATTCTTTAAAGGTCGTCCTCTCTGGTTTTTCCTTCTTGCTATGTGTGATTCTTCCATTTCAACAACTTTGTTTGGTCCTCCGACCGGTGCACTGTCGTTCGTCACTGGGAAATAACAAATTTCTCTGCAAAACCCGAAGCAGTCGCACACGTTATACGGTATTGGTAGATAAGTCAGTTTCCGATGCTGATGCTTGCAGGCTGTAGTCCCTAATCCAGCAAGATACATGAATTATGCTGGTCAGGATCGATAATTTGGAACAGTCAAACCATGTATTATTCCTGATAGTCGTTCGTTTACTACAGTTTCCACAACGAAACTTTAAAGGCATTTCACTATCAGAACTCGTCTTACGAACTTTTATAGACATCGCGCAACCGCTGTTTACACAGTCCTTCCCTTCGTAATTCGGTATTAGTCCATATTTCTGACAAAAATTCAATCAATTTTCTACATTGCATATGCATGGAATTAGATTCTGATACATGAGGCAATCGACCGAAGAAACGTCTACAATACCAGTCATCCCACTCACCACTGACGTAAAACGTTCGGGTTTCCCTAGCAACTCACAAATAATTTATCATAACGCCAGCCACCACAGTCGCGTGATCGATTTAGAATCGCACGTTCAATATCTAACGTTTGGAGCCTGCGGCTTCAATAGGCAAACATTCATGGAAATTACCAAAACGCGTAACATAATATGTAAGTTTCTGTTACATACATGCTGGCTCAAGTCATTCAACGTGGGGCAGAGACAACTATGTAATATGTATGCACAACAAAGAGTAACTGATCAGTATGTAATAGATCTTTGTACACTAATTTATTTAGTATAATACTGAATGGACCGTATACATCACAGCGGAGATTTTAATAGTTAAACGTGGGTACTTACACCGCAATACAGTAAAATGCTAAAACAGTCTAGAAACCCCTTGCTTCTGAGGCCTATTTATCACTTAGTATAGGTTTAAGTTGTCACTGAAGGCGCTATATATGTCAGAGCATCTCCAGAGCATTCATTAATTTACGCTTATTCACATATGTAGGCCTTTCAAAGAATCTCAGTGCTACTGGCCTTATGACTATAATTTTGGCAGATGTGCACTAAATTAGAATCTGGCCTTTATCTGTTTGCCCTCTTAATCAGGTGCAAAAACTTTCACAGTCATCAGATTTGATTTCCGTTTTGTAGGTGGTGTGCTGACTGTCTTTGTTATCTTGTTGTCCTTGTGGAAGCTAATTCGTACCTTAGCTTCATGCAAATCAGGGGCTGTTCTAGTTTATATATCAACATACTAAGACAAAACAATGAGAAACAGAGGCAAAAGCGGAAAATGTCAACATTTCAAGAATTTGTTAAAGCTTTTTACCCACATTACAAGAAGTTTATGAAAAAACAATACTTACAAATAGTTTCACTAAATAGAGTCGTACCCATTTATGTAAGAAATATTCGTTCATATTAGAATCAGGATGAAAACGCTCCTGTCATGGCACAAAAAAGGCGAATATGTCCTGGCCAGAGTTAAGGACGTAAAAGAAGGGAACAAGCTTTTTGACGTACCTGACAGCTTCGGAGATATTTAAATTAGAATATCTTGATATATTAGCCCAGACCATCACATTACACACTACAATTTTAACTCAAATGAGACTGAATGACAGGGATGTTTCGGTATCATTCATGGAGGTTGTTACCAAGTTCCGGAACAGTAAAAGTTATTCACTTTTTATTCTGTTAGAAAAGTTCAGTGCGGTATTCTCGTCTGATGATCCTCAAATTTGACCTCTTGAACAGTTACCGTGATTATTTCCCCGAAAATCCCTATGATGGGTCAGGAATAACATGAGCAGTCACACGAGATCATTAAAGTGATAGAGTCACAACAGTAGAGAAGCTGGAATATCCACATGGTGAGAAAGTATTGTACCGCCAGGGCGTACAAGAGGCAATTCATGAGTGAGAAACCTTTATTAGACGTTTTGAGGAGAAGAGAGAACGGAAACATATGCCAATGGAGACTTCATTCTGATGAAATAAAGTGATGTTTACGTGGTTACATTTCATTAAAAACTTATCCGTAGAGTGAAATTAATTTATTTTTCTTTCTATTCAGATATACTTTGTTAATTTTCTCGTTAGCAATGAGACCAGAACGTCACAAAATTGCATGTGACGGGAAAAACTTGAATTTCGATAAGCAGTTAGTGTAAATAAGCTATTACATAACAAGAGATAACCTAAATAATTTTTTTTATTTACTGTGTTTTCATTTAATGACCACTGTATATTATGGTTTACATAATAATCACCATTTCGGTAGATTGAAGTTTATTAGAGAAGAACATCATCACCAGCTGGAGCAGCAGCCATTTGACATCCATTGTTGGGTAAAGGACTGTGTGGAATACTCACTACATTGCAGTCAATAAGTGCATCCATTTGTTCCTTGATGTTTCCTAATGTCGCCTACTCACTTTCTATGATGATGTCATCTCGGTGCATTCTGATTTCGTAATATCCAGCGAAAAACTTCCTTTGGGTATTTCCGTCTATCTGCCTGGCTATTTGTAATACCCACCTATATTTCACACTCTCTGATCAGAAACATCCAGACACCCTCATGTAACGCAAGATTGAACCGTAGATGTCACGAAAAGCCGATCCGCCGATATAAAAGGAGGTGTGGGAGTATCGTCATGTCATCACAGAAGTAGAAACAGCAGAACAGCTCGGTCAGGAGCGTCAGTGGCTTCGAACATGGACCCGTCATTGGATGTCACCTTAGCAACGATCCCACCAGGGACACATCAACCATTCTAAAGCCGTCCAAGCTGACTATTGCTGACGTCATAGTGAAATCGACAAGCGAAGGAAAAACCACGTAAATCAAGACCAGGCATTATGGAAGGTGGTCGCAAAAAATTGAACAAAGTCAGCGGAAGTAATCACTTTTGAGTTACAAACTGCTACCAGTAGTCCATCTAGCTCAATAACTGTGCGTAGGGAGTCAATAATCTAGGGTTACAATGGTCGAGCAGCTCCTCATGAGCTACACATTTCTGTCGTCAGTGCAAACGACGCTTGAGTTGGTGTAAACATCGTCGCCATTGGAATGCTGATGGCTGGAAACCAGTGATGAGCCACGCTGTGCCCTGCAGCAACCAACGGAAGGGTTTGCTTTGGCGAATACCTGGAAGACGTTATCTCACATCATGTGTCGTGCCAACAGCAGATGGTGGAGGAGGCAGTGTTACAGAATCAGGTAGGGTGTGATCCCTTTATTGCACTTAAGAAATCGCTACATACAGAAGGATATGTAAATGCATGCCTTTAGTAGCAGAGACCTTTGATGTATGCTCATGACATACGGATTTACAAATTTTCTTTTGTCTGATTACTGATGATGATGATCGTACGGCATTGTTGGCCGGGAGGCCCCATGCGGGGAAGTTCGGCCGCCGTATTGCAAGTCCTTTTTAGTTGACGCCACTTCAGCGACTTGCGTGTGTTAATGATGATGATGAAGAACACACAACACCCAGTCATCACGAGGCAGAGAAAATCCGTGATCCCGCTGGGAATCGAACCCGGGACCCCGTGCGCGGGAAGCGAGAACGCTACCGCAAGACCACGAGCTGCGGACTGTCTGATTCCTAGCACCTGGAGTCAGTAGATTGAGTAGAATTTTAATATACAGATTTTCATGTTTTGATTTTGTTACAAGTCCAGTTATTAGTATATATATATATAAGTTCCACGTGTAAGCCTCTCTTCTGTCTTCTGTCAAGTAGTAGTATTGTGCACTGTAATAGCTTACAAGTCCCTTTATATATATACCAAAGAGATGTAATACCATAGATGTATATTGCGCATACTCGAAGTATTGTAGTCTTGTATTATAATTTCCTGGCTATGTTCAGGTACAAGAGGTACTCTTAAAATGTGTTCAATGGTCTAATTTGACTGTGTTATTTATATTTCCTAAGTTCACAGAATGTTTATAACTGAATAACACATCCCAGTACTTGGCTAATACCGTTTAGTAATTTTTAAGTACCGTATTACAATGATTACTATACTATTTATTTTATTAATAACCTATTCTTTCTCTTGGTTGTTAAGCTCTGTGGTCTGTGGATTATTTTAAGAAATAGGGCACCCAGCCACTTTTTATGTATTTTTATTTAAGCTAATATGCATTTCAGGCTTTCACCCAATCCTCATTTATCGTAATGTATAGCTGGATCTACAGTAGGTATATCGTTAAAACAAAGATGGTTGCTGCAGCTGCCTTTCTACTCTGCTTGTTGGTATTCCAATTTTCGCCTTTATAGATGTGACACTTTCCACTTCTATATTGCACAAATCCAGCTTAGTATCCCGCCATGTTGCCAGCTCACCATTCCGCCATGTGGTTCGGTGAAATGGCGCTTACTGGGCTGTTTTTGTGCAGTACGGAAAAGGAAAGTGTTTGTGCCATTCTACAAACGCTAAAATTGGAATACTAACAAGCAGAATAGAAAGTTAGTTGCAACATGCAATTTTCTCTCGATGTTTTAACGATGTACCTACTGAAGACCCAGAGACGTGTGACGCTACTCCAAGATGTGTGAAAGGCCAAAACGCATATTAGCTTAAATAAGAACACATAAAAAGTACCTTACTTTGCTCTACGCTAACCTGCAACTTCACCACAACAAACAATTGGTGCTAATTACTAATATCAGTCATTGCAAATCACTCTTTTGTAGGTTGTTAATGATCTGTAAGGAATTATTCAAGTCAGTAAACAGTTGCAGTGGCAGTTCTGTTTCTTTGTCTTCACTTCTAAATGATGACGAAGTATTTCCATTACGGGAACATAAGGCTGCCGCCTGCAGCATGTGCTCTTACTCAGACGGTGACCACTAGAAAGTCGAAATCAGTTAGAGCAGTCTGAAATGCTCTTGTGATGTTATCACAAAAAGCAAAACAACATGTGTGGCTGTGTTGCGAACAATACGTCGATGGAAATGTTTCCTCACAAAATGTCTTATACACTTCGTAGTACACGTATTTGTGCGGGTATGTGGTGTACTTAGTGTAATATAGCCTTAAAGTATTTTAGGTAATACACAAAACAAATTACTCGGCATACAAACAGGGAGGCTCAAGGGTTTGTTAAACCAAGCAGCCAACAAATCTGATGAATTTCTGAAAAATTAAATAGGAAAACACTTCCTAATGTTCTGCAAAATTATTTTTATTTGGTTGCACACTGAATATCGGCATCTTATGCCATGTTCATGTGACAACTGAATGTCACAAACGCAGATAATAATCGTGTTTTATTTGTACTGAAGATACGAAAGTGTCATGCAGTGTATACGTAGGAAACAACCACATTTTTTGTGACGTAGGAGTAGTTGCGTTAACTAAAACAGCAACTAAAACGTAATCTAATAAAAGGGGAAAAAATAGCTTTAGCCTGATTATTGCCACAGCTTTGTCTGACTGACCATTATACATGTAGTCACATTGCTTGCATATGATTTTATACAAACAACTCTGAGCCAAGGTTTGTAATTTGTCTTTACTATTGAATAAAAAATTTTATATAACGTAGGTATTAGAAAATGCATGTCTGTAGTTGCGATACTTTAAATTTTGTTCCAGATCATCTGAAACGTTATCAGCATATGGGATTATGCACCAGGCTTTACAGCTATTGAGGGACTGCTTTTAGTCAGAATACAGAAGTGGTGTATTTTTAGGCTTTTTTTTTTTTGCTTAGTATATTATCGCTCAGTGTAGCCCTGTTGTCATCGCAGGAAGTGAAATTTTGGCGGTCTACAGTCCTATATAGAAGCCTGTTTGGATAACAGAACAGATATTAGGTGATGCTCTATCAAATGGAAACTTCCATGTTTGTGACAGCATGGGTGCTGTGAGCTTGCACGGATTTCTTTATTATTTGCTGAATAAGTGTCTCCTTAGGGTAATATCTATATTAAGGTCAAATAAATTTATTGTAGAATCTCCCAATGCCATTTTGAAGTGAATTTTCTGTTTTAAATGAGTTTAATGTATTTCATTGTCTAGTGGTTCTGGTCCACATATCCGAATCATTACATTAAAATCCAATTCTGTGGCTGTTTTTTTACGAAAGTTTGTTCCAAATTGTCCATGAAAAATTCAGATAGTATAGGACTGAGAGGTGAACCCATACCTAGATCTCAGACTGACTATAACACTGATCTCTATAAAACTGTAAAAGATCTGTTAATATGTTTGTAAACTCATCAGTAGGAACATTTCAAAATTAACTAGTAACATCAAACGATACTTCTTTAGAATTGAAATGGATTTACACATCTTTACTTTTATCAATAACAGCCATCTATTTCTTGCTACTAAAATTAGGTATTAAATTTCTTTTTTATTAAGTGATATAATGTAACCCTTTCCCTAGTAAATAACAAGGTTCAGAAATTGATTACACTAATGGGCATAATGGAATACCATCTTTATACAATTTAAGTAATCTGTATAATGCAGGAGCCACAAGATTCACATTAAGAAGTATATAGCCTTGAGAGAGCTGGCCATGACAAAACTCTTCCATCTGGTAAGCAAGATGTGTGAGACAGGCAAAATACCCTCAGACTTCAAGAAGAATATAATAATTCCAATAACAAAGAAAGCAGGTGTTGACAGGTGTGAAAATCAACGAACTATCAGTTTAATAAATCGTGATTGCAAAATACTAACACTAATTCTTTACAAACAATTGGAAAAATTGGTACAGATAGACCTCGGAGAAGATCAGTTTGGGTTCCGTAGAAATGTTGGAACACGAGAGACAATAACGACCCTATGACTTATCTGAGTAGATAGATTAAGGAAAGGCAAACCTACATTTCGAGCATGTGTAAATTTAGAAAAAGCTTCTAACCATGTTGACTGAAAGACTCTCCTTCAGATTCTGGAGAGAGTAGGTATAAAATAGGGAGCGAAAGGCTATTTACAACTTGTACAGAAACCAGATGGTAGTTATAAGAGTCGAGGGGCATGAAAGGGAAGCAGTGGTCGGGAAGGTAGTGAGACAGGGTTGTAGCCTATCCCCAACGTTATTAAATCTGTATATTGAGCAAGCAATAAAGGAAACAAAATAAAAATTCGGAGTAGGTATTAAAATCCATGGAGAACGAATAAAAAATTTGAGGTTCGCTGTTGACATTGTAATTCTGTCAGAGAGAGAAAAGGACTTGGAAGAGCAGTTGAACGGAATGGACAATGTCTTGAATGGACGATATAAGATGAACATCAACAAAAGCAAAACAAGGATAATGGAATGTAGTCGAATTAAGTCGGTTGATGCTGAGGGAATCAGATTAGGAAATGAGACACTTAAAGTAGTAAATGAGTTTTGCTATTTGGGGAGAAAAATAGCTGATGATGGTCGAAGTAGAGAGGATATAAAATGTATTCTGGCTATGGCAAGGGAAGTGTTTCTGAAGAAGTATAGATTTAAGGGACAGGAAGTCTTTTACGAAAATATTTCTATGGAGTGTAGCCATGTATGGAAGTAAAACAAAGGTAATAAGCAGTGAAGACAAGAAGAGAATAGAAGCTTTCGAAATGTGGTGCTACAGAAGAATACTGAAGATTAGATGGGTAGATCACATAACTAATGAGAAGGTACTGAACAGAACTGGGGAGAAGAGGAATTTGTGACAATTTGACTAGGAGGAGTTATCGGTTGGTAGGTCACGTTCTGAGGCATCAAGGGATCACCAGTTTAGTATTGGAGGGAAGAGTGGAGGGTAAAAATCCTAGAGGGAGACCAAGAGATGAATACACTAAGCAGATTCAGAATGGTGTACGTTGCTGTAGTTATTCGGAGACGAAGAGGCTTGCATAAGATAGAGTAGCATGGAGAGCTGCATCAAGCGAGTCTCTGGACTGAAGACCACAACAACAATAACGACAACAACAGGTATTGGTTTAAGATATAATGGTTTATTGATTTGATGGTGGATTGTATTTGTTCAACGAAATCTGCCATCAAAACTTTTGGTAGATGTTGAAAGACAGGACTAAGGAGGAATTGGTTCACTCTGACAATGCAATCGCCTATGTTCAAAACAGCTGAATGACATTGTTAGAGATTGCTTTCCTCTTAAACCTGCATGTGAATAGGTGTTGTAAAGGCGTAAATGCAGCTCTCCACCAAATGTATTGCGTCAAAAAGAAAAACTGTGGCAGTTAACAACAGATAAACCATCGACAACACCTGTTCGTAACCAACAGTTGTTATGTAATAGTAAATATTTTGATTCAATTGTAAAGACAAATTGTATAAAATCATACAGAAGCAGTGTGATACAGTATATATTGGTCAGTCAGGCAATGCTGTGGAAGTTAGGTTATCTAAACATGAGAGAAGCTGGAGATTAAGGAAGAAAATTCCAATCTTGCCGTACATTATTTCAACAGAAAACTTTTTGTATGCTGTAGAATGTGAAGTTTAACATATGAATAGCAGAAATGTGGTCCTACTGGAAATACTGGAAATCAACAAACTCATGACACAAATTCACAGCTTAGTATTAAAGGATCAGACTCAATTTCCTTTTTCCCTTTTGTTAAGGTATATTTTAATTACAAATACTACATTCAAATCGTAAAATCATTTTGTTTCTCATCAGTTGTTAAATGAATCTCCACATAAGAAACTTTGTTCCCCTCCCCTTTTTAGTTAATGCCGTTATCTCTATGTGACGAAGAAACAATATGTTCATATGTAAGCATTGTACATCACTTTTTGTATCTTCTTGCAGTTGATATCTGCGAAAGTTGCACATCATTATTACAGTGCTTGCGATATTAAATTATGCCCAAAGAAGCCAAAAGTCACCTCATGACCAAATAAATATACTAAACATGCCCTACGAACCCGAAAGCCAATTCATACATTTTTGCAGAACATCAGGAAGCGTTTTTGTTTTTTAATACATTTTGATGGTCTGCCAAACAAAGAAGGAAAATTCAGTTAATAAATCTTTGATAGTTTGTCAATAGAATTTGGAACGTCCCTACAAAATATGTGATAGTCTGGCCGTGTCTAAAGCTCTTATTTAAGATGAAATAATGTCCTTACCTTTCTTCTCAGTTTAGCAGTATCGACAACATTTAGCTAAAGGTCTGTGGATCACTCAGTTTTACTGCGATAACTGTCTTACTACGTGACTGTCAAAGCATCAGACAGAGGTATATTTGGCAAGGAAGCGAATCTGGGTTGTTTATTATTTTGTGAACAAGATGTACTAAAAAATGATCAAAGATACATTACCTCTGTACATGTGGCGAATAAAGTCGATAATTCTTCAGATCGATCTCAATTGAAGACTGTCACTGAGATAAAATTGAGTAAATTACTGAAGCAATTTTCCGTTGAGTATATATTGACATTATCTCTCTGAGACTACAGTAATCATTTATTCACATTTTTCGAATAAATTTATAGTTGGGTTCGATGACAGTTTCGTATTTCTACATTCCAGGTTTTGATTAAAAATAATCTTCTTTAGTTATGCAAACGTATTTAATCAGTGGAATACATATATTGAAATAAACTGTTCATTCAACAAGGTAGACCTGAATAGTTCAAATATTAATGATCCAGAGAGACATTTCATTTATTCTTTAGTACACAGTTACTGTCTGACATTAAGAGTTTTGAAACTGTTGCAGAATGTAATACATAACAAACAGCTTCAGATGCCCGTTCTGTTATTGGCATTAACAGTATTGAAAAGAGACTTGTAATATTCTGGCTCTACCAGTTATTTGTAAAAATTTACAGAATGAGTGACCTTCCTGAACAGGTCTCTTTTGCTCTCCTATAATTATGACTCAGAAATGTCCCACAGTTGATACTGAATCTGCAGAGGACATGGATGATGATTAAATAAAGGCTGTAAATATATATGAAATTAAATCCAGGTAAATTTGATTCTGCAGTTTATTTAGTATATATTAAATGTTTTAAACATATGTGTGGCATGCTGCAATATATTTCAGTTTAGTAAGCATACGTGTGTTGACAGAGGACGTAATAGATAACAGAAGTGACGTCCTGGCGTACTTTAGATGTCATCAGCGTCATTTTCTCTTTAAAACTCTAAGTTGGAGCCATTGCAGCCATCTGCAAAGCAATAGCTGTTTTTGTACGCTAACCGATCATGCTTGGCACAGCATCCCAGTCTGGTGTCGGTGACGTTACATGAGCAACATCGCTCTATGATATCTGGATCTAAAACAAACACAAGAACACCATTAAAAAGGCTTATTATGCAACAATTCTGTGCATCAAGGCGCGGAAGTTCACTGTGCATTGCCTGTCATCTGCAGCCAACACAAACAAAAACACTTCATCACTACAAATGTTCATTATACACTCTCTCCTACCCTGTATCACGTAAGTCACAACACTGAAGGGGGACACGTTGTTACTGTGTGTGTGCAGTATTACCGGTTACCATCTGAAAGCAACACAAACACAAATTTAACAGCTTTAGTAAGGTTCTTTATATAATCCTTGTCGCCCTGCTCCATGTGGAAGACAACCCTCCAAAGTGGAGGTGCCGTCCCTGCGTGTACAAGATTACTGTTGACATCTCGAACCAATATAGTCACAGACATAAGAGCATTACAAAGTTTCATTACATAATCCCTATGGCTCACATACCGTTAAAAAGAAAGTGCACTTTAACCATTCTATTAACAATGAAAAATGGACCCAGGTATACTTTTTTTCTCAACCTCATATATACACTCTGTAAACTCTACCAACGAAACTGCAATTCACTTCTTCCCCTAGACAAACGGATCAGCGTCAGTATTTATCCATACTGTCAACTCTACCTCTTTCCTGCTTGTACTATTCCCTATTATGGTGAGGCTAAACAAACGCTGTATCACTGTAAGAGGTGCAGAGGGGAGTGAGTGTACCGGTGCTTACCCCAGTTGATTACAACCTGCGCCACATGATTATAATGCGCCAGTGCTTAACATACAAACGACTGAATTTTAATCTAAGAATGAACTTAAAAATGGTTCAAATGGCTCTGAGCACCATGGAACATAACATCTGGGGTCATCAGTTCCCTAGAACTTAGAACTACTTAAACCTAACTAACCTAAGGACATCACACACATCCATGCCCGAGGCAGGATTCGAACCTGCGTCCGTAGCGGTCGCGCGGTTCCAGACTGAAGCGCCTAGAACCGCTCGTCCACAAAGGCCGGCTGAAATTAAAAGTTAAAACAACTTTTCCAAACTTCGCCATTGTAGACTTAAGTATATTAATGTTAACACTGTAAGATCTCAGAATAATCAAATGAATATATTAGGCAAAATATATTATCTTAAGGAAAAAATAAATAGCACTGAATAATAAGACTACAAAGCTAAAAATTGTTCAGAATATGTAAATGGTTGTCATCACCTAAAAGCTACATGTCTCAACTTGATCAGATCAATATTTCGGCCAAAATTGGCATTTTAAGAAAAATTGAAGCCGCTAAATATTAGACTCAGAAAGACAAAAATTCGTATATAATCTAAGTTACATGTGAAAACATTGTATATGTGACACCAATAAGCATACTCCTTTTCAAGTTATTTACTAAAAACCAGACTTAGAATGAAAATGTCGTTATTCATGATAGATAAAGTATCATTTGTACTTGTAACAGAAAGTTCTACTTGAAGCACTCGATTATATTCATGCAATAATACAAGTGTACCAAGTTTCGAGACTGTATCGTGAGTAATAATAATTACAAGTAATCTTAAAGAGGCAGTTCAGAGGTCACGTTCTACTGTCGGTTCCATTCTAAAAATACTAACTGATAAAGTTTCAATGCAGTCCAGGTAAAACTTTGTCAGTAACATATGCAAACTTAACTCTGTTTGTATAGAAGTTAAGAGCATTGTTATTTGTTAATCCATGGAGATATTAATTAATAAATGGTCGATGAAGAGGCCATTTAATTACTGCCTGCTGTGCCTAGGGCCGTTGATGGCAGACATCCGCTGCGCCCTTATATAACTGCAAGCAAAGAGACAATGGGAAGAGACACTTCGCACAGAGATATCAGTCTGTTCACGTCAGTCAAACACCTGAGTGCATTGTTCCCCGGATGACGTCAGGATTGGGCCGACTTGAATGAGTTTTCGATAGAAGTAGAAAGTGAGCTCGTGAGGACTGTACGCCCTCCTGGATCATTTAGCTTTCACGGACGTAACTGTTTGTGTGCCTCCCTCCCATAGTGTTGCCAAACCCTCGTGGCAAGTAGCAAGATTATTTTCCACTTTTAAGGCTAGCAGTTAACGTTTGTTGATTATAAGTCAGGGCGACAGATCATTTTACTTGGAACCTTCCGTAGAGGTCGCCTCTGAACTGTTAACAGTGCTCTATCCGATAGGTACATAAGATAGAACACTAAGACATTTTGTGCATGTGAAATTTCACAGAATATATCAGCCTGTTCAAACTCAAAACTTTTATTTATAGTCATGGTTCCCGATCCTGCTGCGTAAACAGCAAGTAAGAATATTTTCTTTCAGTGAGCACAAAGAAAAATGCGAACTTCCAGACTGGAAATTAAGGTCAGTATGTTCTCCATCGCTTTCTGGCTGACCGCAAAAATAGTTTTAAGACTCTTGTTAAAGGCGAAAGTAAGTTAAAATCACGCACAGACCATTTAAGAGTTTTTTCATAACGAATAACGGAGATTATTAGATTATTACCCGCCGCCCCACAAGAGTTTCTCCTCTAAATACCAATTTTTTTTTTCATTTTTACTTCATACCATGTCCGCTTGCGTCACCTGGTCCACAACCCCATTTCTGCCTCCTAATATCCACTCTTCTCCCATGCAACTGTGTATTGTTCACTCGATCACCATAGTTTTTCTAATCTTTTGTCATTTAAAGTCCATCTCCCACTGCTATAAATCAAAGTTGGCAACAAATACACTGAAAGTGAACTTCAGTTTTCACAAATATCAGAAGTGTGTTGTTTCAGTCTTATGCATTTTGAAAGAAGTACTTCAGATTATTGGGACACTTCTGTTTGCTTATTCCCTTTTGCATGAGGCCTTGTCTTTAAATAATCGATAGACTCAGAGCTAGTTTTATGAAGTCAGCGTTACTTTCTACAAATTTCTTTCCATATTTTCTTAACACATTGATCTTGTGTTATTAGGACACATTTGAAGCCCTTCATTCCCAGTCATATTCTTATGAGATCTTCCACTGGTTTGTTGAAATTTATCTGCACTAGAGGAAACAGCAAAAAGAATGATAATCGATACTGCGCAACATACAGGGTGTAATATTACATACGGAATGTTCTCACGTTAAGTATGACACATCCAGTATTCTGCCAAACTCCAGGTGGGCAACTGTCAGCGCTTGTGGGTCTGTCAAACAGATTTAGTCGCAGAAGTCGTGGGTCACACCCTTGGGGAGCTACCGCCAAGGAAGGTAGTAGACGGGCTAATGTATTTTCAACGTATGTTCGCGTTCACGGCACCAAAAAATTTACAGTGTTACATGACATCTCATACTAAAAAGCGTGACGTGCTACTCAATTAAGCGGACATTTATATAGGTCTCATACAAATCACCAAAGGTACAGGAAGTCGAATAAAGATATAACACAGAAATCGTTCAAACTGATTACAGTTGACAAAAAAATGGTACAACATTAATCAAAATGTCAGCTTAAGGAGCTCATCAGAACACATGTGGAGGTTGTAATGGGACACTTTTCTCTAGCATTACCTTTTTTTGTAGTAATAACCGATACCATTTATACTATCGGTTATTCTACAGCTGGACATTCCAAGCTGTTTAACTAAATGAATTTCATATGATTTTGTATACGATGTATTATATTTCAGGCTAAAATGAATAAAAATAAATTAATTTGTAACAGTCGATATGTATGGGTCCTAACCGTTAAAACTACTCTTCTTTCAAAAAATAGTTGAAACTACGAAATATCTGGCATACTTAAAATTCATAGTATTAATTGCACAATCTGATGCTAATTATTAAATTTATTCCTCGATTCACTTATAAAATAATGTTATATCTTAGTGATGATTCTTCTTTTGTCAAGAAAGTTTGTGAACTCTTTTGTTTTGTAAACTCTTTGGAATATTGTGAGTACCACAGAATGTAGGAGCATTGGACATGGTTCTGATGGATGCAGACGAATTTCTAATCTTGTCAGCAACAATGTGAATTTATGTCCCGAATCGGAAATTGTATAGTCGGTGCGATGTAGAAGAATGGCATAAAGTAAAATAAATTCATAACAACAAATAGTACTTTATCAGTTATTTAGTCAACTACAACCCAGTAAGTCAAAATTTCAGCCACAAGAATGTACTCCTAGACGCAAGACTGGGGCCAACAACAAGAGAAAATGAAGATAAGTAAAAAGTTTTTCTTTTGCATATCTTACGCCTCTCTAAGCTTTCAGAACTTGTGCAGCGACAGAGAATTTTAAATGTGATGTGTGGAAGGGTAAGATTGCAAGGTACAAGAATCTTTTTCACCAACTAAATAAATCATTGAGATATGTCGGGTACATGCAGAATCGGTATAAAAATAGATTAATTTAACATGGAAGACTGCTATAGTCAGTAGTAACTAGACCTTCTAACATATCAATCACAGTATTTACAATGTAAGTTTTCCGTAATTTATTACGTTAATTCCAGCCAGCGATAATACACACTACCAAAGTCACCCTTAATCCAAATAGTATAGAATCTACGATAAAAGTATTTGCACTCACGGAACGAACGGTTCATTTTACAAAAAGATGAGATGTCACGTTTCTTTTAAAGTATTAAACACTGATAATCACTTGATGAAAGTGTGCTACCATCGTGATAACCTTTTTGTAAACTGTGAGTGAACTATTAACCGTACAACCCCCGACAATACTCTATTTTAATCACCACAGAATTGTGCATTTGTACCTGTAACTCCTAACTTTTACGATTATAGAATAACTGTACTGGTGAATAGTCTGAGCCTAATGACCAACCATGAGAGGGAGTGCAATTTACGGCTATATAAAGACGATCAGAAACTGGAGTGGAATACTCGAATTTGGGACCATGAATGAGATAGGAGGTATGTCAGTCTACTCACCTGTTTGGCCTCGAGTACCCGTTTTAATTTAGAGTTTAATGTGTGGGTGCTCTAGGCACCTGAGACATTTTTCAGGCGTTCACTTGCAACTCGAACTTCCGTGGTTTCTCGAACTTTATCAGCTTCCTCATGTGCTGTTGTGAGAGCGTGTACTGTTTATCGTGAGTTATACATGCTCGGAAATTTCATTTATTTTGTGGTTTAACATAGTTTGATTTATTTTGAGCTTCAGCGCTCAGGACTTGTATCATTACAGTTGTGGCTACGTTCTATGGATACTCTCGACGTAGTCTACAAACGTTGTCATTTACTGAGTGCACTTGGTGCTGTTGTACAATAATACTTGAGAAACAGAGACCATTTAAGCTTACCTTACATATCATGAATATGTAGATAGAAACGTGTGACCATTTTCTTTTGCATGATATACAGTGATATTAACAAAAATAATTTGTTGTTATCTACTATGATACGTATTAGCTTGCCCATCAACAACCAAAATTTATATAGCTATTTAGCTGCATGTTATCTGCGACTCTGAACTGACAAACGCAGACAGCAACAGATTCGCATTGAAATTTAGTCAAGTAATACCCACTGCGTGATGAACACCTCCACGAAGTTTGATAAATATCTGACCGGTTCCTCATGAGCTAGCACTTTCCACATCAGATAGTTTGATTTTGACTCTGATATCAGCATTTCAGGCAGTAGGGAACCATGACAGTTTCAGACTATCTTGCATTATTACCATTTTCCCCTGATATGCTTTCTCTCTGGTTTTATGCCAATATATTTCAGATGGAATGAATGGAAGACTACGTTCCCTAGTACATGACACCTCCTCCAGTAGCTGACATCCCTAGTGACTGGCACCGTCTTTTTGATTCCAAAATGATATTCCCCTCTCTCTGAAATGGTTACTTTAATGAGGCAAAAGCGAAAGGAATACAGTTGCGAACTTAATAACTGCTGCTTAACCCACTGGTTTTATCAATAGTGCCAGTATGTAGGCTACTTTTTCTTTAAAAAATATTTTATAATAACTGAATTATGACAGTAATATCATGTGTGACTTGTGTTTGAAGTCCTCCGTAATAAAGCAATTTTAGTTTGTCGCAAAGTTTGAATTTTCACTTGTGACCATTTCTTGTAAATTTCGAATTATTTAAGGTAGACGGTTGGTGGTGGCTAGCTTTCAAATCTTCAGCAAAAGCCAAGTGGTTTATGACCTTACCAGTTTTGTTCAATAAATGTTTGCAGAATCTCGTCTTAAACATCCTACCTGTTTGTACAATGTATTCAGCATCATATTCAGTGCAGTCACTCCTATATATCCCAGAATCATTAAATTTGTAAGTGTGTGCCTGTTCGTCATGAATATAAGAGCTGTGCACGTTGTTAGCCGACTATACAGTGCTTTTTTTGGTCATCAGTCTACTGACTGTGGTAACCTCTTCGTCTCAGAGTAGCACTTCCAACCTATGTCCTCAATTATCTGCTGCATGTATTCCAAACTCTGTCTTCCTCTACAGTTTTTGGCCTCTACAGTTTCCTCTGATACCATGGAAGTCATTCTCTCATGTGTTAACAGATGTCCTATCATCCTGTCCCTTCTCCTTATCAGTGTTTTCCACATATTCCTTTCCTCTCCGATTCTGCGCAGAACCTACTGACTCCTTATCTGATCAGGCCACCTAATTTCCAACATTCGTCTATAGTATTACATCTCAAATGCTTCGATTCTCTTCTGTTCCGGTTTTCCCACAGTCCATGTTTCACTACCACACAATGCTGTACTCCAGACGTCCATACCCAGAAATTTCTTCCTCAAATTAAGATCGATATTTGATATTAGTAGACTTCTCTTGACCAGGGATGCCCTTTTTGCCATTGCTAATCTGCTATTGTTGTCCTCCTTGCTCCGTCCGTCATTAGTTATTCTACTGCCTCGGTAGCAGAATTCCTTAACTTCATCTACTTCGTGACAATCAGTCCTGATGTTAAGTTCCTCGCTGTTCTCATTTCTGTTACTTCTCATTACTTTCGTCTTTCTTCGATTCACTCTCAATTCATAATCTGTACTCATTAGATTATCCATTCCATTCAGCAGATCCTGTAATTCTTCTTCACTTTCACTCAGGACAGTAATCTCATCAGCAAATCGTATAATTGTTATCCTTTCACGTTGATTTTTAATACCTCTCCTGAACCTTGCTTTTATTTCCATCATTGCTTCTTCAATGTACAGATTGAACAGTAGGGTCGAAAGACTACTTCCTTGTCTCACACCCTTTTTAATCCGAGCACTTCGTTCTTGGTCTCCAATTTTATTAATGGCTCTTGTACATATTGTATATCATCCGTCTCTCCCTATAGCTAACCCCTATTTTTCTCCGAATTTCGAACATCTTGTACCACTTTACATTGTCGAACGCATTTTCCATGTCGACAGATGCTATGAACTTGTCATGATTAGTCTTGCTTCCATTATCAACCGCAACGTAATAATTGCCTCTCTGGTGCCTTTACCTTTCCTAAAGCCGAACTGATCGTCATCTAGCGCATCCTCAATTTTCTTTTCCATTCTTCTGTATATTATTCTTGTCAGCATCTTTGATGCATGAGCTGTTAAGCTGATTGTGCGATAATTCTTGCACCTGTCAGCTCTTGCAGTCTTCGGAACTGTGTGGATGACATTTTTCCGAAAGTCAAATGGCTACCGCCAGACTCATCGACTCTACTCACCGTCGTGAATAGAAGTTTTGTAGCCACTTCCCCCAATGATTTTAAAAACTCTGATGGAATGTTATCTATCCCTTCTGCCTTATTTGATCTTAAGTTCTCCAAAGGTCTTTTAAATTCTGATTCTAATACTGGATCCCCAATTTCTTCTAAATCGACTCCTGTTTCTTCTTCTATCACATCAGACAAATGTTTCCCCTCATAGAGGCTTTCAATGTATTGCTTCCACCTACCCGCTCTCTCATCTGCATTTAACAACGGAATTCCGGCTGCACTCTTAATGCTTCACGCTTGATTTTAATGACAGCGAAGGTTGTTTTGGCTTTCCTGTATGCTCAGTCTGTCGTTGTGACAATCATTTCCTTTCCAATTTCTTCATATTTTTCATGCAGACATTTCGCCTTAGCTTCCCTACACATCCTGTTAATTTCATTCCTCAGTGACTTGTATTTCTGCACTCCTCAGTTTCCCGGGACATTTTTGTACTTCCTCCTTTCATCTATTGACTGAAGTATTTCTTCTGTTACCCATGGTTTCTTCGCCGTTCCTTCTGTGTATCTATGTTTTTCTTTCCAACATCTGTGATGGCTCTTTTTAGAGATTTCCATTCAACTTCAGCCGTACTGCCTAGTGAGCTATTCCTTATTGCTATATCTATAGCCTTGGAGAACTTCAAACGCATCTTGTCATTCCTTAGCACTTCCGTATCGCACTTCTATGCGTATTGATTCTTCATGACTAATCTCTTAAACTTCAGCCTACTCTTTCTCACTACTGTATTGTGATCTGAGTCTATATCTGTTCCTGGGTACACCTTACAATCCAGTATCTGATACCGTAATCTCTGTCTGACCATGATGTAATCTAACTGAAATCCCCTCGTATCACCCGGTCTTTTTCAAGTATAGTTCCTCTTGCGATGCTTGAACAGAGTATTCGCTACTACTAGCTGAAATTTACTACAAAACTCTTTCTCTTCTCCCATTCCATGTCCCAAGCCCATATTCTTCTGTAATCTTTTCTCCTACTCCTTCCCTCACAGTGGCATTCCAGTCTCCCATGACTATTGGATTTTGATCTCCTTTTACGTACTGTATTACCCTTTCAATATCGTCATATACTTTCTTTATCTCTTCATCTTCAGCTTGCGACGTCAACATGTATACCTAAACTATCGTTGTCGGTGTTTGTTTGCTGTCCATTCTGATAAGAGCAACCTTATCACTGAGCTGTTCACAGTAACATACTCTCTGCCCTACCTTCCTGTTTATAACGAGTCCTATTCCCATTATACCATTTTCTGCTCCGCTACTGTTGATATTACCCGATACTCATCTGACCAGAAATTCTTATCTTCTTTCCATTTCACTTCACTGACCCCTAATATATCTAGATTGAGCATTTGCATTTCCTTTTCAGATTTCTAGTTTCCCTACCAACTTCAAGCTTCTGATATTACACGCCCCGACACCTAGAATGTTATCCTTTCGTTGGTTTTTCAATATTTGTCTCATGGTCACTTCCCCCTTGGCAGTCCCCTCTCAGATCAGAATGAGGGACTGTTACGTAATCTTTTGTGATGACACTTTTTGAGTTACAGGCCGTGTGTCCTGTGGATACACTTTACGTGTCTTTAATGCAGTGGTTTCCATCGCCATCTGCATCCACATGCCGTTGATCATTGCTAATTCTTCCGCCTTTAGGGGCAGTTTCCCAACCCTAGGACAAGAAGTGTCCTGAACCTCTGTCCGCTCCTCCGCCCTCTTTGACAAGGCCGCTATCAGAATGAGGGTGACTTATTATGTCGGAAGTCTTTGACCGCCAATGCTGATTAGTAATCAAAAGTTAAGCGGTGGTGGGATTCGAAACTGGGACCGATGACGTTTTGATTACTAACGAAATACGCTACCCTGGACCACGGGTGCAACATATGCAGTGCTTATTCCGTATTTTTGAAGGAGTTTGACTAAGTCATACGAAAGATTCCCCACAAAAGTGATTCTCAAAAATTCAGAAATAATTACTTATGGCGTGGGGCAGATGTTGTTCTTATCTGGCGTAGTCTTGTTCCTGTGTGGATCGCCAACAGCCATTACATGTGGTGATATATCTAAGACTGGTCAAGATATAGATAATGGCAGTTCACTAACTTGGTGAATCATAAGAATGAAATATAAGTTAAAGGTAATAAAGACTACGGCGAACATAATTTTGAAGAAACATTGTCTTCAACATAATCTGATTCCCGTCTACCTGCAGGCAAATCTAAGAACTAACACCCGAATAAAGACTTCCTTAAGTGTACTAGATTCCTCATTTCAGGCCACATTAGGTGTTTATACAAGGAAAAAGATAATCTTAATCTACTTTCCCACGATGTTTATGTCTCAGCGGTTTAACTTCGGTGTTACGACTAAATGGATGTTTGAATGAAAGTTGCCAACCAAGTTGTTTGGAATACTGTCCAACCGATCGCTCGCACCTACTCTCGCAAGTTAAATAATTAAAGATATAGTTACTGCCCTACACCTAAAAAAAGAGCGTGCTAACGTGGAGGGTCTTTCTTGTTTGCTGAGGGAGTGTTTAATCTCTCTGGGATACGCTTTGACCAACAAGGAATGCAATTGTTAAGTAAGAGTCTGAAACACGGCATTCAGCCTAATCCAGATAGGAAACTAGCGACGTCCCTAACAGTGGATTAGAAAATAGTCATTGACGTTTCCCCATGCACCAGAGATGAGAAGATTAAAATCACTTATAGAGCTAATGACCTAATATAGAAGGCCTCTCGTAATAAATCGAAAAATGTTCATTACTTATCATTAAAAACAATAAGTTACCAGTGGTTTAAGAAAGTACTTCCACAGTCTTATACAAAATTGACTGCATCGCCAAAACGTTACAGTTCCTTAATAAGAATAGCACCAGGAGAACTAAACTGACCAAGAGAACAATTTGCAAAGGAGTTTAATTCTGCCCTGATGTGACGGCAAAAATGAAAATAATGAATCCTAAAACCTCATTGTTATGTGCCCAAATTGAAGGTCACCCGATAGTACGATTCTAATCGTATGGTAACATGGGGGAACTAGTCTATAAATACGTATTAAAACTTTGCAAGAGAACTTTGTATTCAAGTAGAACTTCTCAATACGGAACAGGAAAGAATTAGTTGATTTACTCACTAGTAGCGTTTTTCAGCTAACAGTATTCTCCTATCTTCGGTTACAAAAAATATTGACACTACTGTTCCAATAAATGAGTCAATTTCTCCCATACAGGAAAATTTTGTGAATAATACCCGACTTACACAAGACGAGACTAATGAAATCTGCTGCACGCTACCGCTGTTGACAGCTCATAATTATTTTTCATTTAGTGTCAAATACTATGGAAAAACCGAAGACCTGGATGTGGGTAGGTCTGTAGCAGGTTTCATCGTCGATGTTTCTGTGAATAGTCTTGAATGTAGCTATTAAAATAATAAAATAATAACAAGTCCTCTTTTACAGAAGATACGTCGACAACATTTTTGATCTCCTCAACAGACAAACATAAAAGGTCAAAGAGTTAGTAGAAAACTTTAGTACACTTAATCCAAAAATGGAATTCGTCCAGGTATTGATGAATGAACATTTAGTACTTCATTATGTGGATTTTCAGCTACAACTTACTGTACTTAGTATCACGTTTCATATTTACGCAAACCAACTACAAGTCACTCCATGATACATACTTCCTCCTGTCATCCGCTCCGTTACTTACTCGCTTCCTTCAAGGCTATGATTCACTGTGTTAATGAATTGCCATTATCTGCAGCCTCCATGGCAAAAGTGGTGACAAGTCAGATGTATAGCCACTCATTTTCCACCCTGTTAGCGGACAAATGTATAATATTTATATCATATTTCTGAAGAAGTTTGGTTAAGTCGTACGAAAGGTTCCCTACAAAGCGGATTCCCCAAATCTGGAAGCAGCTGTTGAAGGTATGGTGGTCATGCCGTTCTCATCTGGTGTAATCTTTTTCCTGTACAGATCGTCATCAACCCCAGCAGCGCACAAGAGTGGACATAGGTCCAGGGTATTCTCTTGCTCTTGGGATGAGAAACTGCCCTACAGGCAGGAATAATCAGTGATTATCAGCAACATGAGGATGCAGAAGGCAATGCAGATTGCTGCATTAAAGATACGTAGTGAGCATCCAAAGGACATGTGGCCTGTTGTTGAAAAAGTGTCGTCATCATCTCTCCATTTGCAAAAGATTCCGGACTAGTCTCCCATTCGGATCACCAGGACGGGGCTGCAAGGGGGAGGTGACCATAAGAACAAGAATGAATAACCAACGAAATGGTAACATTTTACCAGTCGGGGTGTGGAATGTCAGAAGTTTGAACGTGGTAAGGAAGCTAAAATATCAGAAAAGGGAAATGCTGAGGCTCAGTCTGGATATAGTGGGCGTCAGTGAAGTGAAATGGAAAGAAGACAAGGATTTCTGGTCAGACAAATACAGGGTAACATCAACAACAGCAGAAAATGGTACAACGGGAGCAGGATACTTTATGGATAGGAAGGTATGGCGGAGAGTGAGTTACTGTGAACAGTCCACTGATAGGGTGGTTCTCATTGGAATCGACAGTAGGCCAACTCTGATAACATTTCAGGTACACATGCCGACGTCGCAAGCTGAAGATAAAGAGACGGAGAAAGTATATGAGGATAACGAACGGGTAATTCAACACCTAAACGGAGATGAAAATCTAATAGCCCTGGGGGACTGGGATTTGATTATAGAGAAAGGAGTAGAAGAAAGGCTTACAGGAGAAAATGGGCTGGGTACCGGGAATGAGAGAGGAGAAAGAGTACTTGAGTTCTGCAATAAATTTCAGCTCATAATAGCGAATTTTCTGATGAAGAATCACAAGAGGAGAAGTTGAACTCGGTGAAGGTCGGGATGTATGAGAAGATTTCGGTTGAATTGCGTCATGATCAGGCGGAGTTTCCGTAATCAGATATTGGATTGTATGGTATACCCAGGAGCAGACACAGATTCCGATCATAATTTAGCAGCTATGTAAGGCAGGCTTAAATTTAAAAGACTAGACAGGGAAAACCAACAGGCAATGAAGTCAGACAAAGGAATACTAAGGAATCAAGTTGTCTGAAGCTACAGAAACTGTGGCAACGAATCTCAGTAGGCAGTTCACCAGAAGCAGAACTGAAATAAGCAGTAACAGAAGTTACAGAGAAAATCACATGTACCAGGAATGTAACTACGAGAAGAAACAATGGATATCAGAATAAATACTTCAGCTGATCGACGAAAGAAGGAAGTACAAAAAGTCACTTAGGACTGCATTGAGGCTAAATCGCAGAAAGGCGAAAGAAATGAGAAGTAGCAGAAATGAGCAGAACCAGAAGCTTAACATCAGAATTGGGGATCATGATGAGACGAAGATACAAAATTTCGCTCTCTCGGCAACAAAGTAACCCATCACGGATAGAGCAAGGAGGATATAAGAAGCTGACTAGCTCTGGAAAAAAGAGCATTCTTCTTGACCAAGAGAAGTCTAATAATGTCAGACGTAGGCCCTGCTTTGAAGAAGAAATTTCTGAGAATGTACGTTTGGAACAAAGCACTGTATGTTGCGAAATACGGACTGTGTAAAAACTGGAAGAGAAAAGAATCGAACGATTTTAGATGTGGTGGTACAGAAGAATGTTGAAAATTATGTGAACTAATGAGGTAAAGAATGAGGAGGTTCTCTGTAGAATCGGCGAGGAAAGGAATATAGGGAAAAACTGACAAGAGGGAGGTACTAGATGATAGACCATGTGTTAAGACATCATGGAGTATCTTCCATGGTACTAGAGGGAGCTCCAGAGTGTAAAAACTGTAGAGGGAGACATATTTTGGAATACATTCGGCATGTAGTTGAGGACAATGGATGCAAGCGCTGCTCTGAGATGAAAAGATTAGCACATGAGAGGAATTCGTGGTGGGCTATATTAAACAGGTCACAAAACGTATGAGCCTCCCCCCGCCCCCCACCCAAATAAAAAGGATAAACGCTAACACGAAGCATCAAAGTGCACTTATAACATGTGCGTGAATAAAACGGCAAATCGTTGTTATAAGACCCCCCAGTTCGGCAGATCTCTCCGTGCCTTCCGCTCAGCTTCGTTGAGCACGTTACACATGCACCTGTCAGAAACTTGGACACCAATTCAGTCTCGAGGCTGCTGTAACGTCTCAAGGTAGACAAACCGCATCCACGAAGTGTCGAAAGGGTTACCTTACCCAAAAGCGCTAGAGCAGAGGCCTAGTTGATATGATGTTGAAATTTCTGAAGGTACAATTCTAAAGCATTCAGCAAAGGTGCGTGGATGATAGTGAGGTTGTTGCCGAACTTGGATGGGGGGAATCTTAGAGGGACTCTGTGACGTTTTATTCTCGTTGTAGTCTGCCCCCTCCTTCGTTCTTCCATCTATTGTCGATATTAAACAATGCCCAGTCCAAGTAATATATAAATTGTCCACATTAAACAATGCCCAGTCCAAGTAATATATAAACAAAGTCTTTTATGAAGATTTGAGAGGAGCGAGATTATATCAAACGTTCAAGTTTACTTAGCTTGTCTTGTCGAGATGGCTTCACTACTTCAAGTCCAGGGGTCTGATTCTTGAAGCTGAAAATTTGACATCAGGTCCTCACGGTTAGTTTGAACTAAGTAGACTGTAAGATTGTTGTTCAGAATTTGTTACGTAAATATATTTTTGACTGATTTTCTCTCATTTTAGTATATCATACAGTATTTTGATTGTTTACATTCTGAAAGCCGAAATTACATTATTCGCGCCTAGTATACGTCAGAGGCAAGCTTACGACTCTCACACTCCACGTGGAAATAACACTATTCCTAAGGGTTTAAAATTTTTCTTAACAAATGAATTCCTACTAGTTTTAGTTGCATTAATAATTTCGATTATTATTTCGTAAATGAATTTAGAAATAAAGATGGTAAACAGTACAGGATTGCGTAATTAATAATAGAAATTTTAAGTGTGCTAATAATTCGTAATTTCAAACGTGTCTAAAAAAATGACTTTAACTGTACATTCCGAACTAGTACTTATCGATAATAACATCGAAAGTAAAATATTTTATAAAATAATTCCTTTTCATAAAATTTAGCTTGAAATATAACACACTATTTATAAAATTAAATGAAAGTTTTCAGAAAAACAACTGATATACTGACCTGTCCAAAATTCGAAAAATAGTACTGGTATCGACAATATAGTTGAGGAAAGTAATGCTAGAGGAGCAAGTCCCGTTACACCGTACATGTTAATGTTGCACTTCCACGTAATCACGGCACAGGAAGGCGGAAAACAGGAGCGCTGAAAAGATGTAAGTACCCTTTGTTGCTTCGGATAACGTTCAGATTTCGTTGAATTGTTTTTAATGGTCCCTAGATTTTCTAACATCTATACGAAAGCGAAAATAGCGGTCGCGCTGCGCTCCAAAGGGCTGCGAACAAGTCAAGAGAATGCAGTCCCACAATGTCATTAGGGAAGGGCAGAAACGTCCGAGGTTGTCATCAGTATCCAAGGTTGTCAAGAATGTCTTCCTGTTTCTCACTGCACCGCAAACTGTCGTTTTCAACCGCGAAATGGAATCAACGTTCCGGCGGCCGGGGTGGTTTCATTGACACCATTTATGACACCTCCTGAGGTGTTCTCGTGTGGATTCTGAGCGGTGGTGTGTCTTAAATGTTTTCCTCCGACAACCATAACAAAACTGCGAAACTTCAACGCTGGGTGTCGCTGTCCTGATCTCCAGCGCAGACGCAGACACGACAACAGAAGGGGTGATAGCTGAGTAAGAGGGGCTTTGACGACCTTCTCATTGTGTGACATTTTCGTGGTGGCGTTGGGCAGAATTGTGTAGAAATTTGGTGCCAATGTGACATCATTAGTCCATCTAAAAGCTCATCTGAACTTCTGAGCTGTGGTCTTTTATTCGCGGCCGGCCGGTGTGGCCTTGCGGTTAAAGGCGCTTCAGTCTGGAACCGCGTGACCGCTACGGTCGCAGGTTCGAATCCTGCCTCGGGCATGGATGTGTGTGATGTCCTTAGGTTAGTTAGGTTTAATTAGTTCTAAGTTCTAGGCGACTGATGACCTCAGAAGTTAAGTCGCATAGTGCTCAGAGCCATTTGAACCATTTTTTTATTCGCGTATGTCGACACACTGATGCTTGAAGCGTCGTCCAGCCCGAAGGTGACGTTTCATGACGCCATGATTTTGTAGTGTTACAGAGCAGTTGGCAATTGAATCTCAATGTAGACAAGTGTAATGTGCTGCGAATACACAGAAAGATAGATCCTTTATCATTTAGCTACAAAATAGCAGGTCAGCAACTGGAAGCAGTTAATACCATAAATTATCTGGGAGTACGCATTAGGAGTGATTTAAAATGGAATGATCATATAATGTTGATCGTCGGTAAAGCAGATGCCAGACTGAGATTCATTGGAAGAATCCTCAGGAAATGCAATCCGAAAACAAAGGAAGTAGGTTACAGTACGCTTGTTCGCCCACTGCTTGAATACTGCTCAGCAGTGTGGGATCCGTACCAGATAGGGTTGATAGAAGATATAGAGAAGATCCAACGGAGAGCAGCGCGCTTCGTTACAGGATCATTTAGTAATCGCGAAAGCGTTACGGAGATGATAGATAAACTCCAGTGGAAGACTCTGCAGGAGAGACGCTCAGTAGCTCGGTACGGGCTTTTGTCAAACTTTCGAGAACATACCTTCACCGAAGAGTCAAGCAGTATATTGCTCCCTCCTACGTATATCTCGCGAAGAGACCATGAGGATAAAATCAGAGAGATTAGAGCCCACACAGAGGTATACCGACAATCCTTCTTTCCACGAACAATACGAGAATGGAATAGAAGGGATAACCGATAGAGTTACTCAAGGTACCCTCCGCCACACACCGTCAGGTGGCTTGCGGGGTATGGATGTAGATGTAGATGTAGATGTAGCATGGTTATAGGTACCTTTGAGATAAATTTGAAACTTTACGTGGTTTCGGAAAAGTCATCTTTTAGTTCTGGAGCGCAGTATAGTATGGGTGATTTCCACAACATTAGCCGTCCGCAGCTCGTGGTCTAGTGGAGCCGGCATAGTAGCTCAACGTGTTCGGTCAGAGGGTCAGTTGCCCTTTGTAATAAAAAAACTGAGTTAATCGATGAACGACGAATTTAAACGGGTGACTTACAACGTCCGCCCCGAGCAGATGCAACGAACGAAAGCTAACAAAATAAGGTTAAAAAAAGAGGGCCGATTGGCCTCTGTAATAAAAAAACTGAGTAAAAGAACCGACGATCAACTTGAACGTACGTCATGTGACGTCCGCCCAGACCAAACTAACCTAACAATACCGCACAAAATTTTTGAAAAAAAGTGGCTATCGTTGCTGCCTCTGTATCTCAGGGTCCCGGGTTCGATTCCCGGCCGGGTTGGGGATTTTCTCCGTCCGGGGACTGGATGTTTGTGCTGTCCTCATCGCTTCATTATCATTTATTGAAAGCGCCAAGATTGGACTGAGTAAAGACTGGGAATTTGTACGGGCGCTGATAACCGAGCAGTTGAGCGCCTCACAAAGCAAACATCATCTTCACGCCATTAGGTACGACGCCTCGAGACATATACACAGTTTCTAACTTCAATGCTTGACTCATTGTGTTGCATGATTACCGTTGATACTGCATATCTTTCCTACTTGTGCACAATTTGAGTGACTAAATTTTGCTCTGTGTCGAGTCTATCAAGGGGTCATTGCTTGACTCTGTTGATTTAAGTTTGCGTTGATACTGATACTCTCTCTGCATTTCTTGATTCAGTGCTTGGCAAATAGTCATTAAAGGGATAGCACAGATTTTCTAATTGGTTATTAATTTAATGATGATTCAATGAATCTATTTCGCTGCGGATAACGCAAATTAACCGGTGAGGTGGGGGGGGGGGGGGGGAGGGGGGGCTCAATCAACCAAAGATCCCAGCTAACCGAGAGCATCTGCACCGCTTTCAGACACGATATACTCACACATGGAATCTTTACTTTCAATAATTTCTGATTTCACGTTATTACGGTGGCTCACTTCACGATTGCATTTACTGGGCACTGTATACGGGATGGAATTTTTGTTGCATACACGTAAGATTATCATTTAAATACACTTTCCTTGGGCCGCACGCCTCTACTCTCAGTTCAGCACAAACTAACATTCACTAAGTTACAAGTACATGATGCGTTCTCCGTGTAATCTAAATGGTCTCTTAGTTCAATGATACGCACGTGATAGAGCAAAATGTTCCGTTACTCTTGGGATTACCGTTCTCACACGACACTCTCATACTCATGCCACACGTGGACTGAGTAACAACTGCTATCTTAATACAATCTACTCAAAACGGATTTCGGTGTTCCCCTCTGATTTTGGCGGGACAACATCGCATGCTAGGACGCGACATTATAGCGGAGGTTCGCGTGATAAGCAAGCAGACACATTTATTAATTGTTCATACACAGAAATGAAATTCATTCTATTAAATCCGTGGCAGGAACACTCGCAAAACCTACAATCAATTTCTACGAGAATGCTCGTATGCAATGACGAACCACCCACAACATTTCATTAATATCTTGTCATTGCCAATAAATTTACTCACCATCTTTGATAGTTGTTGGATAGTATCAATCCTTCACACGAACCACACGCAATTCCTACTCTATATACCGAGCGAGGCGGCGAAGTGGTTAGCACACTGGCCTTGCATTCTGGAGGACAACCGTTTAAACCCACGTCCGGCCATCCTCATTTAGATTTTTCGTTATTTCCCTATATCGCTTCAGGCAAATGGCGGAATGGTTCATTTGAAAGGGCAAGGCCGACTTTCTTCTCCATCCTTCCCAAATCCGATGGGACCCATGACGTCTTTGTTTGGTCCCCTCCCCAGTTCAACCAACCAGCCTGTTCTGTGTTCCCACAAGAACGTCCCTTAGCTCATCGACTGAGCAGCCAAGCCCACGTGGGATCTTGGAAATCAGTGGCTCTAAATCAGTCACCATCTATGATGATTCTTGGATTTTATATTACAGTCTCACACGCAAAATCTTACTGATTTTGATTTAGTAAGCTGGTGGCCGTTTCTCCGTACAGTATTGCACGCTTGGCACCGTGGAGACAAAGGCCAAAAAGAAAGAAAGAAATCAGGGAAACTAACGTGACGCGCCAAAATTCTTTAAATATTTCACACTATCCACACGCCCAATAGCTAAACTGAAGATGATTACTCTTTGTCACATGACTACTGCCATATGGTTGAAGGGTGCACAAAGGGAGAAACTCTCGCTACCAATAAAAATCATATGAATTCTGGAATTTAATAAAATGAAATATCAACTTAAAACTGGATTACAAAGATCTCCACGCTCACGTTTGAATTGTGAACTCTAACCATCCAATACACTCGGAAAACAATTAAAAAAGCGGTCACAACGTGAGCCTAGCTGTGATGATGCTGAAAAGAGCGGATTACTGACAGAATCTAAGATATACGTCATACTTCTGTTATACACTACTGACCATTAAAACTGCTACATCACGAAGATGACGTGCTACAGACGCGAAATTTAACCGACTGGAAGAAGATGCTGTGATACGCAAATGATTATCTTTTCAGAGCATTCACAAAGAGTTTGGCGCTGACATGACGAAAGTTTCCAACCGATTTCTCATACGGAAACAGCAGTTGACCGGCGTTGCCTGGTGAAACTTTGTTGTGATGCCTCGTGTAAGGAGGAGAAAAGCGTACCATCACGCTTCCGACTTTGAGAAAGGTCGGATTGTAGCCTATGGCGATTGAGTTTTTCGTATCGCCACACTGCTGCTCGCGTTGGTCGATATCCAATGACTGTTAGCAGAATATGGAATCGGTGGGTTCAGGAGGGTAATACGGAACGCCGTGCTGGACCCCAACGGCCTCGTATCACTAGCAGTCGACATGACAGGCATCTTATCCGCATGGCTGTAACGGATCATGCAGCCATGTCACGATCCCTGAGTTAACAGATGGGGACGTTTGCAAGACAACAACCATCTGCACGAACAGTTCGAAGACGTTTGGTGCAGCATGGACTATCAGCTCGGAGACCATGGCTGCGGTTACCCTTGACGCTGCATCACAGACAGGAGCGCCTGCGATGGTGTACTCAACGACGAACCTGGGTTCACGAATGGCAAAACGTCATTTTTTCGGATGAATCCAGGTTCGGTTTACAGCATCATGATGGTCCCATCCGTGTTTGGCGACATCGCGGAGAACGCACATTGGAAGCGTGTATCCGTCACCGCCATACTGGCGTATCACCCATCGTCATGGTATGGGGTGCCATTGGTTATACGTCTCGGTCACCTCTTGTTCGCATTGACGGCACTTTGAACAGTGGAAGTTACATTTCAGATGTGCTCGACCCGTAGCCACATGTCAGTTCTAGTATAATATATTTGTCCAATGAATACCCGTTTATCATCTGCATTTCTTCTTGGTGTAGCAATTTTAATGGCCAGTAGTGTATTAGGTAACTGTTTGACGGAGACCACCTCATATTCCGTCCATACTCTCTGCCATCGGGAACCGGACTGACGGCAAATGGTGGAGCACCCCTACCGGTTTCTTTGCTCATCCGTGAAGCAGAGGGGAAGACTTGCTACCATCCCCCATATACTTTCGCACTTTTGGTGCATCTTTGCCAGTCTACCTACGAGACTTTTGTTGGCACCAAACCAAACAAAACACGCATCTTTGCATTACAGCTGTTGTACTCTCAAATCACACCCAAAACCAACATTCATTCTGACGTTTAAGAGCAACATAACATGGCTGGAAAGAGGATGTGCATTAATACACAATCAGATAAACTTAGTGGGGTCCACCTCTTCACCAGAGCTTCTCAGTACCAGAGCAAATAGTTACAAATACCATTCTGTCATTACCAATACAGGAATTCGGGATACCTTGAAATGACGTAATGGGGCGGAACAACCAGGTCCGTCTCAGTGTTACACCTTCATAGTAAGATTATAACATTTAATGAATACATTTGACACAATACAAATTCTGAAATTCAGTCAATAATTACAAGAAGTACTAAAAAATGAGCTTTTTGTGGTCCCTTAAGCTATAAAACATGTAACCTGCTGCTGTGACTGTGTCAGTGAAACAGATTAGTGAGACTCACATCTGAATTTTTTCTTGACGCAGCTGTACTCTCCCGGACAGGTCACCAGCAGGTCCGCCGGACGGTTGAATGGATCTGCACAGCGAGAATCCTTTGTGGAATCGCAGACGTAGCACTTGATGGGTATATTGTCATCGTCTGAAACATTTGAAAAAATTTCTGAATGTTTGATTTAATATTTCAAGTATCTCGTACTCAAATAGTCAGCGTTTGAGACCACGCATAAATTTTTCACAGCTCTTCTCTCCTGGGTCCTAATGGAAGTGGTTAGTCATTGAATTCTTCTGACTTTTTGTTTACTATGAAACATATATGTACGTACAACAACCAAGAGCAAACACTAAGAATGGAAGACCAAGAACGTAGCAGTCACATCAAAAAGATAGTAAGACAGTGGTGCAGTCTTTCAAAACTACTGTTCAAGCAGCAGCGACGGAAGTAACAAAGATTCAAGACTGGGCTTAAAATTCGTGGTGAAGGGCTGTTAGTGCTAATACCCGCTGAATGCATTGCTATCGTCAGTGTAAGTGAAGAAGGTTTTGCAGGACCTGTTGAATAGAATGGCAAATCTACTCAGTACAGAATACGGACTGAGACCAAAACATGTTGATACGAAAGTAATGAAGAGGAGCTGAAATGAAATTAGTGATAAACGCAACATCTCCATTGGTGTCCATGATGCAGAGGAAGTTAAGATATCCTTCTACCTCGGAAACAAAATAATATATGCTTGACAAATCAAAGAGAAGACAAAATGCTGAAGATCACACGCAAAGAGTGCATTCACTGCCAAGAAGTCTATTAGTACCGGAAGTAGGACCTAACCTGAGAAAGAAATTTCTTAGTGTGTACGTTTGGAGCACATCATTGTATGGTAGTGAACCAAATTGTGGGATATCTATCGAAAATACCCATGGGATTTGAGGTATCGTGCTATAAAAGAATATTGAAAATTCTATAAACTGATAAGATACGAAGTGAGAAGATTCTTCGTAGAATCGGAGTGAAACGGAACGTGTGGAGACCACTGGCAAGCGACTAGATGATAGGAAATGAGAGACCATGGAATAAATTCCATGGTATTAGTCGGAGCAGTAGAGGAGAAAAGCTGTAGGGGACGATAGAGTTTGTAATTGCGGTATTGTACACATGTCGCGATACCACATTACAGTCGGCAGTGCGAATCGCTCCCACAGGTATTAGTGAGAGCTTGCTGCAATCGGCAACGACGTATGTGAGGTGCTCCTGGAGACCGCGCTTTCCCTGTCATTTTAGCACCATCCTTACGCCGAGGTCGACGTGCTGTAGAGCATGCAACGGCTTTTCCCCATTTCGAGACCTTAGATATAGCAGTAAACAACATCGTGAAGAAACATGGCTTGTCAAGGGTCACATGAACTTGCACCGTTGCTTAAACATTGTACTTCAAGAGGACAGTTTGTCAATTAGTTCATTAGGTAATGCTTTGCTAGTCCATGGTGGTTGTAAATTATCCAGTACTCCTGTTGCAAAGTTAAGTAATTTATGTAATAAAGCGAACTCATATCATCTGTTACAGTTGCAATGAATCATCTCCCTGACCACTTGTAGAACCCACACTTGTGGCCGGATGATTGTACTTTCATCAGATCACAACTATAATATCTCCAAGAATTGCAGTTAAATTTAGTGAAACTAAACTTCTAATTGTTGTTGTTTGTAGGCCCCCTAACTCTGACTTCAGAGCTTTTCTGCTCAAACTAGAGAGGATTTTTGGCTCACTTTATAGGAAGTACCAGAAATTAGTTATATATGTGACTTCAAAAATAATTTTGTATATGATTGTGCAAGAAAAAGGATGTTGGTAGATCTCCTAAACTCATATTATCTAATGCAGACTCCGTTTTTCCAACTAGGTTTCAGGGAAACAGTAGCACAGCCAAGAACAATATTTTCATTCGTTCTTCATTACTAGGTGAGTATTCTGTTAGTAAAAGCGTGAATGGCCCTTCAGACCATGATGCACAAATTTTAACACTAAAAGGCCTTTGTACTCAAACAAATGCCACAAATAATTACAAACTATGTAGGAAGGCTAATCCAATAGCAGTAGAGAGTTTTTTAAACCTAGTTAAGGAACAAGAGTGGCAGGGTGTTTACACCGCCGATGACATAGATGACAAATATAATGTTTCCTTAACACACTTCTCATTCTCTTTGAGAGTTGCTTTCCACGGAGCGTTTTAAACGGTGTACTAGTAATAAAAGGCGAATTGGGTGGCTGACTAATGGAATAAGAATATCATGTAGAACAAAGCGGGCATTATACCAAAATGTTGGAAACAATGACAATCAAGCTACAGTAGCCCAATACAAACAGTATTGTAAGGTGCTTAAAAATGTTACTAGGAAGGCAAAGAGTGTTTGGTACGGAAACAGAATAGCTAATTCACAGGATAAAATTAAAATGATATGGTCATTTGTGAAGGAAGTGTCTGGTCAGCAGCACAATGTCGACAATATAAAGTCAGTTCGCAGTAACAATATTTCTGTTACTGATAAATCAGACATATGCACACTATTTAACAATCATTTTCTGAGCATTGCTGGTGAATTAAATAAAAATTGAGTTTCTACAGGGAATCATATAACTCTCTTGGAAAATGCCTTTATGAGACTGATGCCTGAAATACTATTCTGTGATACAGAACAGACAAGGGGGAGATTGAGTCAATAATTAAATCACTGAAGACTAAGGACTCTCATAGATATGATGAATTGTCTAACAGAATATTAAAGTACTGTGCTGCACTTCTTAGCCCTGTATTTAGCCATATTTTTAATTTTTCCTTTAGGAATGTTCAGTTTCCTGAACAGCTGAAGTACTCAGTAGTAAAGTCGATTTATAAAATGGGAAAAGGGATAATGTAGATAATTTTAGACCTATTTCTATGCCATCAGTGTTTGCTGAAGTTATTGAAAAGCCTGCATATGTAAGAATAATTGATCATTTTATATCACATAAATTGCTATCAAATGTACATTTCTGCATTATAAGTCGTTTAACAACTGAAACTGCTATATTCACTTTTCTCTGTAAGGTATTTGATGGATTAAACAACAAGTTTCGAACGCTAAACTTTTTTGATTTTACTAAGGCGTTCTATTGTGTTGATCACAAAATATTGCTCCAGGAGTTGGATCATTATGGAGTATGGGGAGTAGCTCACAATTGGTTCCCCTCTACTTTAGCAACAGACAGCAAAAGGTCATTATTCACAGTGTTGAGAATGGCTGTGATGTGGGGCTGAGTAGGGTACAGTCAAATAGCGGGTGCCCCACGGATCAATGTTGAGGCCACTCCTGTTCCTTATTTATGCAAATGATATTCCCTCTAGTATTACGAGTACTTCTGAAATATTTCTGTTTGCTGATGACACTAGCTTGGTAGTAAAGGATGTTGTGTGAAACATTGGCTCTGTTTAAAATAGTGCACTTTATGACATAAGTTCATGGTTTATATAAAATAAACTAATACTAAATCACAGTAAGACTCAGTTTTTACAGTTTCTAACTCACAGTTCAACAAAACTCTACGTTTTAATTTCACAGAATGGGCATATGATTAGCGAAAATGAACAGCTCAAATTTCTAGGTGTTCAGGTAGATAGTAAAGTGTCGTGGAAAGCCCACGTTCAGGATCTTGTTCAAAGAGTTATTCCTGTCAGTTTTACTATGCGAACGGTATCTGAAGAAAGTAATCGTTCGACAAGAAAATTAGTCTATTTTGCTTTTTTTCATTCGCTTATGTCGTATGGTATTTTATTTTGGGGTAACTCTTCCTATTCTAAAAGGATATTTTTGGCTCAGAAACGGGCAGGTTGCGCAATGGGTGGTGTAAGTTCGCGAACCTCTTGTCGGCCCCTGTTCACTAGTCTAAGTATTTTGACATTGCCCTCTCAATATATATTTTCTTAACTGCCGTTTCTTGCTAACAATATCAGCTTATTTCAAAGAACTATCAGCTTTCACTCAGTTAATACTAAGCAAGAATCCAATCCGCATTTGGATCGCACTTCCTTGACTCTTGCACAGAAAGGTGTACAGTATACTGCTGCGTGCATTTTCAATAAGCTACCACAAGAATTCAAAAATCTTAACAGTAGTCCACGCGGTTCCAAATCGAAACTGAAGAGTTTCCTCATGAGTCACTCCTTCTATTCTGTTCAGAAGTTCCTTGAAAAATTAAGCAAATTCGTATGTTATATTGTTGACTGCGTTTACTTAAGCTTATGGCTTGACTTTTTGTGGGTTCATAAACATTTTATTTTATCTATCATTACTTTTTTGCTGTAATTTCATGTACTGACACGTTCCATGACCTTCGAGATTTGCTCCTCAACTTGGTCCTACGGAACTAGACGTGTAAATAAATAATAAATAAATGAAACAATTGATAGTGTTTGCAGCAACTACTACTCTGAGAGCCAAAGGTCGACACAGAAGAAGCTCTTAAGAAGACTGATAACCTAAGAAACGTCTATAACGTATGAACGACTGTGACGAGCATTTGTGAAGAGAAGCGTTTTCGATATGCTGTTGTGGGAAGGGTTTGGAATTTAACCAAAGAAATATGGTAACCGTTTTATCTACCTATTGTTGCGCTGTTTACATTGTTAGTTACACTGCAGCTACCTTCTCTTTATTATTGTTCTAAAGCCTACAGATGTTATTTCATTTTAATTTATGTGTGGAATTTGGGAGTTATATGCATGCAGGGTGTTCCACAATTCAGATCATGGGCGTCTACAGGTTGTAAAGGGGATTTAGGTGATAGGGGTTAGATAAGGAACCCACGTTCAGAAGAAGATCGGATAACTTTAAGGTCTGATGTATTACAATACAAACATAAATTGTGAGGACGGCGCTGTCATCTGTTCCTGTTGTGATTATGACGTCACACAACATTTTACTCTACTAAAACAGAAGCTACGAGAAAATGGTACGTTCACAAATAGAAATGTGTACTGTGGTACTGCACGGAAATGCCATACTTTCAGTTTTGAGGAGAACACCATGCGTCACGTAGAAGAGAACCCAACGGTGAGTACTCGAAACATTTCTCACACAATGGGCTCCTGTACAACATACTGGACAGAGGCTTATCGTCTCCGTTGTATGAGTACCGAGACGAGGATTGTTTGAAAGTGATCTGATCTTCAAACTCAGTTTATATCCTAATTGTACATTTTCGAACATAGTATCCTTGTGAAAACTATCTTCGAAGTCCCTTCTACAATCTGTAGAAGTCTGTAATAAGAAATATGGTACAATAATGATGAACTACGCATGGGTTCGCCCCTCTTGCATGTATAAAAATTACTGTTTTGCTTTGACACTCAAGCACGTTTCACAACAGTTTGGTTTTGTGGCCTTTTAAGACTTGGAACTTGAGACTATATAGTTAGGCGCGGAATTTTTTGGGAGTGTAAACTATAGCCACGGTTTTGGTTTGACGTCGACGAAGTAAAGCAATAAATAACCGTCAACCGGAAGCGCATCAGAAAAGTAAATTTGTGTAGTGAAACACAGTATTCATAACAAAACACAGTATTCATAAACGAGCACGAGGAAATACTTTCATAATACGAAACGTAATACATGAATAACTACCTCAAACAGTTCTCCACACCTAAGCTTCACAAACCTTTTAACTATGTCTACAGGTCAGTGCAACTACACAGTAGCACGTGTGGCACACAATCATAAATCTGCCACAACTCAGGACTAGCCATATACTACAAGGGTATGGTTAAAAACGGTATGTATGCCACGATTTCTACCCGAACATACATTTGAAAGATCAGATTATTAAAAGAAATTCAATGTAGACGATATACTAACATATTAGCAGATGACTTGGTGTACTAATTTAGACCTGTGATTTCGATTGACAACGACAGGACACAAATATGTAAAATAGGAGGTTAAATACGTATATATAAGTTAAATAACAAAAAATACGGAGCAACATCATCTGTATATACGTATTTCGGACAAATTAAAGAAAATAACCCACTGAGGATGCCACAACCGTGGTGAAATATGTTTACGTGTTAAAGCAAGACAGTAAATTCTCTACTTGTAAAAAGTCAGAACCATCCTTAATGTTCTTTATTATTTTCTGCAAGCCCAGGAACTGGGCTTAGAACTATAATATGATTGTGATACACCCTATATAAATGTGTATTTCTTAATGCGTGTGTTACACACTCGAGGAAGCCTTAATGATGCCGGCTGCGGAAGATGATCTTAGATTGGATTATGTTTGTGAGAGCACGTCCACCATTCCGTACTCATGCGTTTCGCATTTTTTAATGACTGATCTAAATAAACAGCATGATTGTTAGGCGAAGACTCGATATTTTCACGCTGAAAAACAATGGTATGATTGAACCACTGGAGAATAGATGCTACGCTGTCCTGTGCTGCAGTATTTTGACTGAAGTGTATACTGTTCACGTGACCTAGTATGGTACATACTGAAAGATAGGGTAGGACAGAGGGCTAGGAGAGCACAAAAACCAATGTGATGAGACAAAATTACTAATGAGGAGTTTATTCAGACAGCCACAACAAGAAGGCTGATAGCAAGGTAAGCTTTCGACCAAAAAGTCTCTTCTGCAGTAGACAATACACACACACACACACACACACACACACACACACACACACACAACACTTTCACCTCAATGCAGCTCTCTCTCTCTCTCTCTCTCTCTCTCTCACACACACACACACACACACACACACACACACACGCAAGACCATTGTCTATGGCTGGGTTGCGTTTGCGTGAATGAATGTGTGTGTGTGATTGACGCCTAATTCAGAAGAAGGCTTTTTGGCAGGAATCTTACCCGTTGAGCTTTCTCTTTGTTCTTCTGGTCCCATTCCACTGTCAACTGGAACATAGAGAAGTGAACGTGGAATATACTGCCTTGTCACCACACCCAGTAATGTGTTTACGGACCCTCCCAGGCATCATTGCGAAGTGCAGGAAGCCGTCAAATACGCCAGTGAAAACTGCGACTCACCGGACACGTCTGCCACAGCGACAGAGAGAAAGGCCAGCAGCAACAGTAGGCGCATCGTGTGAGACTGGTCCTCACCACCGGCAGACACTTAAACTGTATACTGCGGCGAGGAGAAGTGGCCATCACCATTGAACCTTCACACCGATAGCTGATAGCCTTCTGCCATGTAAAACGGAGAAGCCACCTTCGTCCGACCTATAGCAGCTACTTTTCCTCCTGGCTATCAACGATTGAAGGACAAGGTCACCAACTTTGGGGCTAGTATTACTCTTCTGTCTGGTCTCATAAGTACCTATTTTTTTTAAGTCAGTACACTTTCACCTAGCTAGATGAACTCCATACCTTACAGTATTTTTTGAACTTTTCATCCCTAGATAACCACTACTTCCATTTCTGTCTGCGACACTTATGCATACTGTAATCTTCGTTCATCGCTCCAGTTTTCCCCTCTACTGCTCCTTGCAGCGCCCAGTTAACAATTACTGTCCATTGATGTCAGTGTTGTTGCCACGACTGTATTACTTTCGTGAAAAAGTAAACAAATACTCAGATGATAACGTAGTAGTGCTGAGTGCCGAGAAAGTAAGTACTGTACGGTGCTGTCAGATCAGTGATACCAATGAGCGAGAACACTGTGTAGTGAAAGGAATCAGGCACTCCAACTTTCTAGTAACTTTGCTTGTAGATATTGTTAAGAGCTTGAAATCTACCGACGTGTAGACTTGGAGATGTCGAACAAGCTGAACAGTAACTCCAAAACTTTTGCTGTAGGAAGTGCTCGATGTTTTCTAGACGTGTGGAATATCACACTGTTATATCCCGTGTGGCAAGATGGTAGCGTCCGCGACAACCCCCTTGAACGCTCGCGAGCTTCCACGACCTGTGGCACTCGCGAAAACCACCAAGTATACACGTAACTGATGAGCAGAGGGTCCGAAAGCTTGGTCAGGAACAAATATAGAACTAAAACAGAGTAACAACATGATGCAAGCGAGCATAAGCCAAGTGAACAAGAATCCAGGCTAGTGTCGCCGGCCGGAGTGGTCGAGCGGTTCTAGGCGCTACAGTCTGGAACCGCGCGACCGATACGGGCGCAGGTTTAATTTCTGCCTCGGGCATGGATGTGTGCGATGTCCTTAGGTTAGTTAGGTTTAAGTAGTTCTAAGTTCTAGGGGACTGATGACCTTAGAAGTTAAGTCCCACAGTGCTCAGAGCCATTTGAACCAGGCTAGTGTCAACACGCGACAGACTTCCGAGTTCGCGTGGATGCACCAGGATAGCTATATCTCCAGTGTACGCGACACTCGCGTCACTTACGTTGGAGTCACGGATCAGTTCGACTCTCGACACCTCCTTATCCGACATTCAGAAGTCTGGTTGGGATATGAAATCCCTCTCCCCTTGAACAGGCACATAGGACCGAAAATAGCTTGTGCCGGATTCACTGTGTCAAGGGATGAGGGACGACTGGTATGTCTACCAGGGTTTCTTCATGGGTGCTCTGTGGCAAGAAGTCAGAGGGACGCTTCGTGCGGTGATGTGCTACACTCCACGAAAGACTGAAAGTCATGGAATGTTGATGGTTGGGGGCCAGCGGCACCTTCTGCTAGCTGCAGTGAAGATGGGAGATGATACTTCATCTTTATCACAACCATTACCTCCCTCTGGTGTGTTCCTCCAGGCAAGGGCATAATTTCTAGTGGCGAACAATTGGTGGAACAGTCCACATGTGTCACTTGTGCACAGAGAGCGTGGGTTGATTCTTATGTCCCACCTGTGTTAACAGCTTCTATGTACCCGTGCCTTATGTATGGTGCCCGCTGTCTGGTTTGACGCAGACGTAGTTGATTCTCTGGGCATGTCAGGTCTGCTGACCTATCTCAACTATATCATGTTGTCACCCCTTATGTCGCACCATGAGGCTTTATATACAGCCAGGTGTGGGCCAAGAAGGTGGAACCTTGCTGATACTGTGGCAGATACTGTGGGTGAGACGCGCGTGGCACAGGGCACTATAATCGAAGAGATCGTGTGTCTGATCCTTGTGCAACACATCAGCAGGACTGTGTACATTGATTGGAGTTAATCAAATGCCAAAAACCTGGACTGAACAGCTACTCTAGGTACGGCCAGGACTGTTTTCTTTAGTTGTGACTTGAATGTCCTGACCAACTGCTCGACCTCTGCTCTTGATGTGGGATGGAACACTGCAGTGGATAATTTCTGATTTCCATTTTGGTGGCAAGCGCTTCAAAATCCTCCAACACAAACTGGCAACAATTGTCTGACACCAGGGTGCTAAAAACGACTGAGTTGTGCACGGATCATTTTCATGCCATTTATTGTTTGTCATCTTCTGTTACGGTACTGTCGCCTCGTTTTCTTATACCATTTACTGGCGTCACTAACTTTCTGCCTTACTTTCTCGTGAGCGGCAGCAGCAGCGCGTATCGATAAGTGCACTGTCGCACCATCTCTGGAGCGACCGATAGTATTTCCGGGCCGTCGTGTGTCTGGCAGTCAGTTGGAGACGGAACAGCAGTGCAGTCGGAACGCAGCAGCAGTGAAGTCGGGGACGGAGCGCCGGTGAGGCGCCGACAGCCAGTGCTCGCCGACCGCTAATGACACACACGAACTGTCCGACGGAGGGAGCTTGGAGCAGGATGACCGCTGGACGACCGTTTTAGTCCTGCATCAGATAACACACGAAACAAAGCATGTAAATTTGCAATATGTTCTTCAGGTGTACGACCTGCTACGACAATATCGTCCAAATAGTTTGAGCAGTTTGGCACTTGTACAGTCAGCTGTTCCAAATGCCATCGGAAAATGGCGGGTGCGGAACCACTGACAAAAGGCAAATGCAAATACTTAAACAAGCCCAAATGAGTATTCACCATACACATTTTTTGAGATTATCCATCGAGCTCTATTTGAAGATAGGTGTCCCGCAAATCAATCTTTGAAAAGTAGCGACCAGCGCCTAATCTATTCATGAGATCCTCTGGGCGTGGCAAGGGGTAAGTATCAGTCACAGTTTTCGGTTTGACTGTAGACTTAGTCAACACAGAGGCGAATGCGACCTGAAGGTTTGGGGAGCAAAATCAGTGGACTTGCCCATTGACTAGCTTGTGTGGGCGCAATAGCTTCGCTATATTGCCATCCTTTAAGTTCAGAAGCGACTTTGTCCCGTAATGCAATGGAAACAGTTCTTGTCCGGCAAAATTTCGGCTGAGCATTTCCTTTCAGAGTAATATACGCAACAAAATTGTTAGCCTTGCCTATAACTTCAGAAAAGAGTTCAGGGAATTCCTTCAGCAAGCGAGCTATACTGCCATTGGCATTGAATGCAGTCACTGACAACACATTGCTCTGAATTTTAAAACCAAAGAAATCTAACGAATCAAGGCCAAATACGAGGGTTCGAACTTAAATAGCGGCAACTACTTATTCACAACCGGTAAAAAAGATATACATGTTTGCACCTGTTACTGTCCTTCCAGTATTGTGTAGATCCCGTTGCTACCGATGTAGAAGGCGTAGTATACCGTTATCAGAGCCTGTTGTGTTTATAGTGCGAATGGAGCGGTCTACTGCCTGTCGAATCTCTGGAATAGTTCTGAAGCGAATGCCACGAAGTGGTTCCTCCATCTTCGGATTTGTTTAATGTCATATAGTCATTCCACGTAAGGTCGGCGTGCATAGTTGCTACTAGACGTTTTACCATGGTTACTGTTTCCAGCAATTTTTCATCAATAGTGTAGTTAAACAGTATTGGATTTCTCTCCGTATGTATGTGCAATATGTTACATTTACTTACGTTCAGGGTCAACTGCTAGACTCTCCACCATTCATCAATCTTCTGCCGGTCATTGTGCAAAAAATGGTGCAAATGGCTCTGAGCACTATGGGACTTAACTGCTGTGGTCATCAGTCCCCTAGAACTTAGAACTACTTAAACCTAACCAACCTAAGGACATCACACACATCCATGCCCGAGGCAGGATTCGAACCTGCGACCGTAGCAGTCTCGCGGTTCCGGACTGCGCGCCTAGAACCGCTAGACCACCGCGGCCGGCGGTCATTGTGCAAATCGATACTGTCTTACCACGTTGCAATCTTCGTACAAATAATCACATCATCTGCGAACAGCCTTAAAGAGCTTCTGCTAGTTCACTTATATACACTGTAAACAGTGATGTTACTCTCACACAGTCTGGAATCGCGCGACCGCTACGGTCGCAGGTTCGAATCCTGCCTCGGGCATGGATGTGTGTGATGTCCTTAGGTTAGTTAGGTTTAATTAGTTCTAAGTTCTAGGCGACTGATGACCTCAGAAGTTAAGTCGCATAGTGCTCAGAGCCATTTTTCGTCCTCTCACGTTCCCTGGCGTACCTACGAAACTACCTTTACTTCCGTCGATTTTTGTGCGTTAAGAGCGACGCGATCAGCTCTATCAGCAAGCAAGTCTTGAATCCAGTCGTAGATGCGGATAGGCGGTAAGCTATTTTTTTTTCACTAAACGGCAGTGCGAGACAGTGTCACGTTCCTTCCTGAAGTCGAGGAACACGGACTCAACTTGAGCGCCAATGTCTACAGCGCTGCACATCTCATGGAGCAACAGAGAGAGCTGAGTTCAGCTAGATCTGTCATTTACGGAATTCAAGTTGATATTTATAGAGGGGATTTCGCTCTGCAACAACATCCTAATACTTGAGCATAAAACATCTTCCAAAATTTTACAACAAATTGACGTCAACGATAAATATGTGCATCCGTCCAACGAACGTTGTTGATAACGGGAATGACCTACTCTTTTTTTCAAGTCGCTAAGTACCCCTCGTTGTCCTAACGACGTACGATAAACTGCTGCTGGAAGGGCAGCCACTTCTTTCGCATAATCTCTGTAAAATCTTACATGTATCTCATATGGTCCTGATAGCGTTGCAGTAAGAAATGATCGTAATTCTTTTTCTATTCCACTACCAGTTATCACAACACCTGCAAAGTTCACGTGAATGTAGGAGTAGTGTTACGATCTTATGCGGAGAAACTGATTCAGAAGACCGAGTTAAGTATCTCGGCCTTCTCTCTGTCATGTTCCGTTTGGTTGTCATTATGGTTGCGGAGTGACTGAATAGATGAGCTCGAACCTTCGTAGGGTTTTTAATCAAATCGGCTGACAAAGTTTTACTTTCAAACTTATTGAACGCTTCTCTCATTGGTATCCCTACGCTCATTTTCGCTTCGTTCAGCTTTTGTCAGCTTGAAATTGACTTCTCTAGAACCTGCCATGGAGGTCGCTTTGCTTACGTAGCAGTTTTCTAACACGGCTATAAAACCAAGGTGGATCTTTCCCATCCTTTAAGACCTTGCTCGAAACATACTTTTTTGAAGTACTCTGAATGATGCTTTTGAATTTTTTCCATTTGTACTCCACATCTCCGTCCCCAGCACTGAATATTTGATGTTGACTACTCAGATACTCTGCAGTTTGTATGCTATCAATCTTGGTAATCAAAAATATTTTCCTAACATTTCCTGTAATAACCGTAGTCATACATGCTATCACAGCCTTATGATCACTGGTACCCTCCTCGATGTTAACTGATTCGAGTAATTCATGTCTGTTTGTTGTTAGGAGGTCTACGACGTTACCTTTACGAGTTGATTCTTTAATTTTTGATTAGTTGATATGTCAGTCCATCGTCCAAAGGGATCTTTCTCAGAGGAGTTTGGCTCTATCCACCCTCTTAGATATTAAACTTCTCCGTCCGTTTGATTTCTCCATCTTCTATCTCTAGTCTACGTGGTGATTTGGTGTTTGCAATTATAATAATGAAATAGTGGTAATATAAAAAAACTAATGTACACGTAAGGCAAGGCACAAGAGTGATAATGTGAAGTGATAATGACATATGAATTTGGCTGCTTTGGCTTTGAGATATCGGAAAGACCTAGTGCACATAGAGAACTTAGGTTAAAGGATAAATTATATTGAACCGTGGTTGTATCCAAACTCAACGGGAAACAAGTTGTTGTAGGAAATAGGTGATCATTTACCTTTCGTAAGAACAGAAATGAGTAAGTTCTCTGATACTGTGAAGGAGAAAATTTCTTTATCGGGTTCAAGCTGCAGATAATGGTCGCTGATAGGGGGCGCGAGTAAGAAATGATTTTACTTTGAGTGGAAGGTCTGTTTCGCTATGCTGCCAGATGAAAGGGCTAACGTTCCAAACATATATAAGGGACTAAATACGTCGATCAGACTGTTAAGCAGGAAAGTGTGTGTAAATTTCTGCTGTAGTCGAGATTTGGAAACACAAGTGTTTGCGTAGATTTCTACTTCACGTCGAAAGAAAAAATTAAATGTTTTGTATTTCCTGGAAACATAATGGTGGCTTCTTGCGAGTTGAGCGTTCAGCCCGGTTTAGTTTACTGTCTAATATTACTCACAGCCATAGAAAAAGAAATATGCATTTCTCCCACTTAAAAATAAAGGTGGCAGTGACTCCTGAAATTCTGGAATGACCACTCAGCGTCGCACGGGCCTCATAACTTATCCTTTGAAAAGGATAGAAGGATGTTGTCTTGTGCCTAGTTAAGTTACGCTGAAGGGACATAATAGTAACAATATCAAAGCCCGCCTGGTTAGCCGTGCGGTCTAACGCAGCTACACTATGTCGGCGATTGCTGCGCAAGCAAGTTCTCCACGTACGCGTACCCCACCATTACTCTACCACGCAAACACAGGGGTTACACTCGTCTGGCATAATGAGACGTTCCTTGGGAGGGGGGGGTATCCACTGGGCGCCGCGCCGAGCCGCACAATAACCCTGAACGAGTGGTTCGGCGGAGTGGTGGACTGCAGTAGTCGTCGTGGGGTTGTGGACCACTGCGGCTGCGGCGGGGACGGAACCTGTCCGTCGTTTCTAGGTCCCCAGTTAACATACAATACAATACAATGTCAGATGACATTCCTTCTTGAGAAGTGCCACATGGCAGCTATTAAGATTATTTCATCTAAAATATTCGCGAGTTTACGTCAACTTCATTCAAAGAAAAGAACTGTTTCTTTTAATTGCATCTATATACAAGGAAAGTATTGCTAAAATCAATATTTTTAACAGGCTTACGTTATACCAATCTTTGTTCTCCGATAACTGTTGTGTCTGAGAAATATGTGTCACTACATTTTCTTTTTCTTGTTCTGGCGTCGACACATTGCGGATGTAAGTTGTACTAGATCTATATTTTCGCTAATGATAACTGAAATCCTGCGTCTTTAGTGGCCGGAAAAGAAATATGGATCTACTATTACAACCTGGAGACTAATCAGCAGTATAAAAAAAAATTACAAAATCGTCGATCTGTTAGTGCACCAAGAAAAGCAAATAAACTTCCGATCGGTGGAAAAATGGATTACAACCTTTGATTTTTCATCGCAAGACGTTATCATTATTTACTGCTTGGAATAGGGTGAAGGAATGACAGATTCTTTGGGTGAGGTTATTAGATCATTTGCGGAGTGGAAAATAGGAATCACTGATCGCTTGTTTTATTTGGCTCTTCAACCGAAGAATGCCCCAGCCCATTTATGAGTGACTGCTATGGCGAAAGTGCATGGGATTTTACCACAGCTGTGGAAATAGCCATGTGTTTTTAAGGAGATTTCCTAACCTCCTTACAGGAAATAAATTTTCGTCCACTGTAGAGATTTTCCGAGCTGTAAACCGGTATTATGCAGAGCTACAAACAAGTTTCATAGTTGAGCGAATGCGACAGCACTAATCTCACTGACATGATTTCTACCATTTTCTTGCTGTCAATTCCGCTAATTTAGAGTCGATTTCTTTCCTGGTTGTTATGGACATGAGCTGATGACCTCGACGTTCAGTTTTAAAGGACCTTGGCCTTTAACGAGGAGAGTGCCTATATCGACGGCATTGAAAACATGTCTATCTAAGAGCGATTTTTTGTTTGGAGCGTAACAGTTCCTAGAATCACAACGAGGAAGTACAGATACCATTTGGCCTAGAGTGGCGCTGTTCATTTGGCGATAATTGGATCTTGGAAAGCTGGCGTTGTTATTTTCTCGACTGCGTAACCATCACTTCTAGCTGTGTCTGCGGGACTAAAAATGGCTCTGCGAGTGCGTTTAACGCCTCTCGTGATTATACAGAAACTTTATATTAAACTAGCTTAGCCGGCTGCGGTGGCCGATCGGTTCTAGGCGCTTCAGTCCGGAACCGCGCGACTGCTACGGTCGCAGGTTCGAATCCTGCCTCGGGCATGGATGTGTGTGATGTCCTTAGGTTAGTTAGGTTTAAGTAGTTCTAAGTTCTAGGGGACTGATGACCGCAGTAGTTAAGTCCCATAGTGCTCAGAGCCATTTTTCTAAGTTCTAGGGGATTGATGACCTCTGATGTTAAGTTTCATAGTACTCAGAGCCATTTTGAAACTAGCTTAGAGCCTCTGCTTCGCTCACGTAGTGTGTATGGCCTGCAGAGACTTTTTTGTTTTTATTTAACTGAGTTTTTATGTTGTTCATAAATTACAACACCTTCTACGCTTTTCACGCTAATTAAGGTCATATAAGCATGTTCTTTTCCGAATGTACCTCTAACCAAAAAGAGATTCTAGTAGCTGAAGTTCGGAGTTATCTTTAATCATGACTTTTGCGTTATTGTGGAGATATTTCCATAGCAAATTCCGTCACCTAACAAATACATCTTTATAACTAACCGAGAAGTGTAATAAAAATTTTCATAAATTTAGCATTAAATTTTTTTTAATGTAAAGAAATATTTTCTTAAAAACTTTTATCATATTTTGCACTCCCTTAGAGGTTGAATTTCCAGAAAAACTAAAATACACATTTTTTTTTATTTCCAACTCAGAAGTCAACTACCAGTAGTCACCCATCTAGCCTTAAAAATTATTCAGTAATTTTAATTATCAAAAAAACTTTCACCCACTATTTTACCCACTAAGTGACTGAATTTCCAAAAATGCTGACACACGTATTTTTCATTTTCTGGCAGAGAAACGAAATACCAGTTTTCCTAATTCTAGCTTGAAAATTCCATTAATAGCGACATACATTCAGAAATCCTTTCATCCCCTATTTAACCCCTTTATTTCGGACAGTCCCTTCTTAAACGATACCTACTGTGTAGGATCCACACCTTCTCCAAATTTAGAGTTTCTATTCTTAGCTGTTTGGGCTGGGCGATTATCAGTCAGTCAGCCAGTCAGTGCATTGCCTTTTATATACAGAAATTATTCGCTTATTTCCTCATGGCAGCGCCCGAATGATATCCAGAAGCTGTTACATTGTACCGAACGCTGTGGTAATCGTGAAAGTTGACTGTACGTTGTTGATGGTATGCTGGAACTGCGTGTAACTGAACTTCTCGCTAACAATCTGAAAACTCTGGTTTCTAAATTCTGATTACAGCTTCAGATCTAGAATAGGCGTAGGTACGCTACATTTGAACATGAAGTTATTTATGCAAATTACTTTTCAGGAATACGATTCTGATAAATCTGAATTGTGTCTCACTGTATGTACATTATATTGCATAAAAATGATTCACAAGAATACTCAGATTAGCAATTTAAATGTGGCCTATTACAAAAACGTATATGTTAAATTTACATGAAATTTCACTAACTGAAGATTGTTACCAATATTCTGTGAAAAACGTTCATCTCGGTCCTACAATACGTTCTCACCTTGCAGCGGATAACTTGATTTTGTTGTGGCTGCACGGAGAGAATGATCAGCTAAAGTAAATAACTGCATGGTAGTTTGCTTTTTTTCTTATTTATTTACATTGCTAATTTATCTTTTCAAAATTATTAATTACTACCCATGCCAAAATGCACGGAGTGGGCGAGCAAATTTTCATAAAAAATTCTAAAACATTTTTACATGACAAAATGAACTACTTTAAAATTATATTCATTCATCTTAATGACACAAAAAGAAACTCAAACTAATACGGACCATCTGTATCTTTCTTCTCCCCATTGTCATACGTCATAATTTCTGCTTCTACAAAACATTTCTATTACAAAAAATTGTTTACTTGGATTCCGAATGAAATACTATTTAACCAACCGAAATGGGGAATGTTAATTAGAATACTGAACACATGACTGATACAATATTGCAGTGCCTGTGTTATCCAGATGACGATGCAATGTGGCGACCGCAGCCGTTACGAAACACATGAGATGAATTCGCAATTTCGAATAATGGCTGCCATCGGCTGTAGAATGGAATTACGACAATGAAAATTTGTGCCGGACCGAATTTCCCACTTATCGCGAGCGGTCGTCTTACCATTTGGCTATCCGTGCAAAATCTGAGTCATGCACGGATAGCCAAATGGTGAGGAAAAGGTGGGAAATTCGTGTTAGAGTCCCGGTCCGGCACAAATTTTAATCGTCGTCAGTCCATTCTACAGCCGATGGCAGCCATTATTCGAAATTGCGAATTCATCTGACATGACTGATAGTTCTCCGTGATTAAACATGTAGATATTATTGGGCACAAAGAATTCTTTGTATGGCAGTGATTACTGAAGTCACGCTTGCTGCTAACGAACTCAAAATAAGTTACCCATGTCTCAAGAGTCGTCTCTTCATAGAAACATCCTAAAAATAATCGTTCATCCTAAGGCTACACATCAAGGAACATTTTAAATAGAAACCTCTGTGCGGCACCTCAGCTCTCTAAGCTGATACAACACCCTCTTTCCGCAACTCAGCAACTACTACTAGACGACTGCAACTCGACTCTTAGCTACCTCCCTGCCGACGCCCTACTCAATACGGCAACCTCTGGAAACCAGAGACTGTGTATCGCTGATGTTTTCAGAGTGGTGAAATGTTTACACTGGCAACGTTCCGAATAAACCTCTAAGCTGCAACAAGTGGTAACACAAACATACTGAGATTTAGTATCGGTTCACTTAATGTACTAAGTTTTCAGTTCGTTAATATTTGCGGTCGGGTTGCGAAATTCGGCTATGGTGTAGTAAGCGCGAAAACGAAGACTTCACAGTGAAACTTTTGCTTCTACTACCTAACTCACCTCAACTAGGTTGCAAACCATTGCAGTCACTCGTCATGGGACTGACTAAAAAGGAAAATGAACACACTTCATACGCCGCGATCACAGTGTAGACACTTTTATTGCTCCAAAATGACCGATTTCGATAATATTAAGATGCCATCATTTGATCTATGGGGATATAAAGATAATAAGGAAGACTGCAATTCATATGATGGACATATAAAAATATACAATATTCCACGTACCTTCTGGCACTCGCTATAAAATTTCCATGTTACATCACATGAAGTCAAAGCATAAAAGGCACTCTTCACATACACATACCTTGATAAATAAGTCCAGTCGATAAAATAAGCGCATTTGGTACGCACACAAATCACAAAAAGAACACACAGTTAAAATTCTCGCATCGGCCATGCGAACTGGCGGCGAACATGATTCTCACAAGCTTGCCGCCCTGCACGCCGCTGCCGGCTTAGTGTTGAAATTGAGGAGGCAGACCCGCTACGTAGTTACCTGTCTAGCCGCTGCGTGGCGTGTGTGGTACATGCTAAGCGATCACATACGGTCGTTGCCAGCAATGCATTTCACCAATTGTGTGCATTTTATCGACTGGACTTTTATCAAGGCATGTATAATTGAAGAGTGCCTTTCACGCTTTGACTTCATGTGATGTAACATGGAAATTTTATAGCACGTGCCAGAGGGCACATGGAACATTTTTGTTTATTTTTGTATGTCCATCGTATAAATTGTGGTCTCCCTCCACCCTCCTTGTTGTTTTTGATTCCCAGTAGATCAGGTGATGACAGCTTAAGACTATCGAAACCGGTCATCTTGGAGCAATAAAAGAGCCTACACTGCGATCACGGCGTATGAAGTGTGTCCATTTTCAACCATACCGCTCACCCCACAGCACAGCATGTGTGCCTTACGTTATAAAAAGGAATAATCGTTACAACATGGCGTAGCATCTGATAGTTGGCCCTCGACATAAAAAAGTGCAACGTATTGTATATAAATAGCTCTAGAGACCCATTATTTTATGATTGCACGATTGTTGAACAAGCATTGGAACCAGACATGTCCATTAAATATATCGGAATATGCGTTTGGAGTGGTTTAAAGGTCAACAATCATATGAACCTGTTAGTACGAAAGGTAGATGGCAGACTAAGACCTATTTTAAGAATAAGTTTAGTACATTTTCTTATTCCAGTATGAAATTATGGCATTTGCTTTACACATGCAGAAGTATCTTTCTGACACTACAAAAGTGACTCCAGAGATTTGACGTTTTTTTCCAAATGAGAAGTAACTCTCCAAAGGTGCTGCATGGTCAGGTACCCTGGAGTAATAGTTTATTATACTCATGTTCAAAAACGTTTCGCCGGCCGCGGTGGTCTAGCAGTTCCAGGCGCTCAGTCCGGAACCGCGCGACTGCTACGGTCGCAGGTTCGAATCCTGCCTCGGCCATGGATGTGTGTGATGTCCTTAGGTTAGTTAGGTTTAAGTAGTTCTAAGTTCTAGGGGACTGATGACCACAGATGTTAAGTCCCATAGTGCTCAGAGCCATTTGAAAAACGTTTCAATCGAGAAAATTTTATCAATAGTGTATTTAATAGTCTATATATTACATTATTACACACCAATAATCATTAAGTGAAATCATATTAAGAAATACTATCAGAAACAAGTTGCAAGCTAACAACTGTTTGAAACAGAAGTGAGCCATGCATCGAGTTCGGTAATTGAACACATTCTTTGCTGTCTAGAGGGCCTTTTGTATTCTCTCTGCATTATGCTGCTTACAGCGCCATCTACTGCTACATTTTTTAACTTTTCATTCGTATTTAGTTTTAAAAACAAACGCTGGAGCCGCAGAATCTGCTGCTGTCTTTCCTATTTTGGAGCTCCTCCTGATTGCACGTTAGGCACTAGATCGTTTCATTCTTTGTTGTATATTTTATGAGCATTATAAACTTATTGAGGTGCAACTACTATTTAATCATGCTCTTAAACATTTCCTTGTCCTAACTTGTTTCATAAGTATTTTTGAAGCAAAAATTGTCTGACATACCTTGGACTCACCACTGACCGTCACCTCATCTGGATCCCTCATCTCCACTCTATCCAATCCAAAGCCCACAAAGGCCTCCTTCTCATTAAACACCTATCAGGCCAGATATGGGGGTTTAACCCCGCTACCATCCTCCACACCCACAAATCCTTAATCCATAAAATCCTCTGTTATGGCCGTCCCACCTGGATATCCACACCCCCCCCCCCCCTCCTCATGCGGATCATGTATGACCTGATTCCTTTCCCCCACCTTCTCCTTTTCCTCGAACATGTCCACGTCCTCTACACCTCCCACTGACTTGATCCACCTCATTCTCTGGTTGCTCCTCTCCTCTCCAACCCTCGCCCACTGCCATGTCCTCACCACTGGGTCCCCCACCGCCCTACCCTCCACCTCTACACTCTTCATCTCCTTTCCTGAGGTAGCTCCCATCAAGTACCCCTACTGGATGATGCTCTCTCTCTCTCTCTCTCTCCATTTATCCCTCCTATCAACTACGGTCCTCACCTCCCCCTCCCTCCCTCTGTCCTTTTCCTGGGCTCCCTCTCCCCCCATTCCATTCCATCCTGTTTTTTTCTCCACCTACCAATTCCTTGGCTCTATTCTCTCCCCCGGAATCCTTTTTCTTCCCCTCTGCTGCCTTCACACCTACTTTCTCGCATCCGCCCTGCTCCCCCCTTTTTCTGGGCCCTCTCCTTCCATTGGCTCCTCCCCTTTCCCCCCCTCATCTGTCCGGGTCCTCCCCCCCCCCCCATACCCTTATGCCTTCGTACTCTATAGCACAGTGTTTTCCATGAGTGCTCAGTGTTGTACGTCCCCTTTTTAAAGTGTTGCCAACAAAATCCAGACTGTCGCCATGTTTTTCAATTGTGCCTGTCTATTTCCTAAGCGTTTTTAATCAGCATCACAAACTTCTCTGTTTTTTTATGTTTTCTTCACATCTTTTTCGCCATGTACCAGTTTTAACCAGTCACCGTTTTCTCACGTCTTTTATTGTTATATCTCCTCATTATGGTTTTAACTTTATCTGTAGGCTGCAGAGTGGCGTGTTACGCTGCTGCCAGACCTCTTCCCTCGGATTGGGGAGGGGGGGGGGGGGACCGAAATACAATAAAGAAGAAAAATTATTAAAGAGTGCGAATCAAGTCGGACGTCTTAATTTGGTGATGCCATTGTAGCAGCTTCAATTGCATATCACAAGATCAGTGCTAGATCCTGCCTTCACTTAGATTTTTACTGCGAAGTTCGACATTATTTTGGAGAGTTATTTTTGTATAATTTCAATGCTGGCATTCAAATTTTTAATTGTCTTCCCATTGCCATGTATGAGCTTATGAATGACGGACAGATTAACACTATTTACGCTGATTTTCCGCCCCACACATCAGTTAATTGTAATCTGCCATTTCTCAGTCAATTTACTTTACCTCATACCAGTAACCTTCAAAATTTACAACAGAAAGGGTATTTTACAAATGTTACACCATTTTTCCTGCAAAATAGTGGCAAGTCCATGTAACGCTCATGCAGGTGCATAGCGATCATGTACCCTTCACTCCAATAACACTGAGACCTGGTGACTGTGACGGTGGTCAGGAGACGTGCGACAATTCCTCTTCGACCTCACAAAACCAGTCTTAGACGTTGTGTGCTTTGTGAACAGGGGCCCTATCTGCCTGGAACACAGCGTTACCATTGGGGAACAAATACCGTTATCTAAGATGGATCTGATCAACCAAAATCGTCACATAATGACTGACAGAAATGCGACCTAGCGAAGTAACTATTGGCCTACCACGATATGGCTGCTCAAATCATTACTGAAACCCCTCTATGTTTCACTCTTGCCATGTACACTGCGCCTGTAAGTGGTAGAGTGTGTGAAAGAAGGCGCATGGACCAAATGACGTTCTTCCATTGCTCCATAGTTCAGGTTTTATTTCTTCAGCACCACGTTTTCCCATTACTGACATTTGCGTCACTATGAATGGTTGTGGCATTCCAGTTCCTAGTTCATGGAGCGTTCGACAATGTTGACTGGAATACTTTCTTTCAAATCCCGAAGGTAGCAGGGGTAAAATACACGGAGCGAACGGTTATTTACAATTTGTACAGAAACCAGATGGCAATTAAAAGAGTAGAGGGGCATGAAAGGGAAGCAGTGTCTGCGAAGGGAGCGAGACAGAGTTGTAGCCTATCCTCGATGTTATTCAATCTGTATACTGAGCAAGCAGTAAAGGAAACAAAAGAAAAATTTGGAGTAGGAATTAAAAACCATGGAGAAGAAATTAAAACTTTGAGGTTTGCCGGTGACATTGTAATTCTGTGAGAGACAAAGGACTTGGAAGAGCAGCTGAACGGAATGGACAGTGTCTTGAAAGGAGGATATAAGATGAACATCAACAAAATCAAAACGAGGATAATGGAATGTAGTCGGATTAAATCAGGTGACGCTGAGGGAATTAGATTAGGAAATGAGACACTTAAAGTAGTAAATGAGTTTTACTATTTGGGGAGCAAAGTAACTGATGATGGTCAAAACAGTGAGGATATAAAATGTAGACTGGCGATGGCAAGGAAAGCGTTTCTGAAGAAGAGAAGTTCGTTAGCATCGAGTATAGATTTAAGTGTGTGGAAATCCTTCTGAAAGTATTTGTATGGAATGTAGCCATGTATGGGAGTGAAACATGGACGATAAATAGTTTAGACAAGAAGAGAATAGAAGCTTTCGAAATGTGGTGCTACAGAAGAATGCTGAAGATTAAATGGGTAGATCACGTAACTAATAAGGAGGTTCTGAGTAGAATTGGAGAGAAGAGGACTTTGGGCACAAATTGAATAGGACATGTTGTGAGACATCAAGGGATCACCAATTTAGTATAGGAGGGAAGCGCGGAGGGAAACAATCGTAGAGGGAGACCAAGAGGTGAATACACTAAGCATATTCAGAAGGATGTAGGTTGCAGCAGTTACTTGGAGATGAAGGAGCTTGCACAGGATAGAGTAGTATGGAGAGCTGCATCAAACCAGTCTCTGGACTGAAGACCACTACAACAACAACAACAACAACAACAACAACGCTTCACGGAGATTCCTTCGTGTTCTTTTATGTGGTGACAGGGTTCGCGAGTGTGGCATTCAGTTCTGCAGTGACGTATCCGGCTTCAGTCCCCTTACCTCTCGTCACAATCCTCTTCAGTGATGGTCTGTCACGATCACTTCCGTCTGAGCTGTGAGCATGCGGATGGTGTTTTTTCGTTTTCTGTGTATGAGGTATAAAGCTTCGATACGGTGCCCGTTGTTACACGAAACAGTTCGGCTACCTTGGTAACTGAAGCTCCCACCATATGAGTACCAGCAAATTGCTCACATAATGCACTCACAGCAAGTCAGAACACTGTTCTGACCACTGCAACGTATTGAGGACATTGTACAGGTGCCGTTCACGGTCAGATAAAACACCATCTGCAGGCTTTTATCTACCATCCTCATCTATGTTCAAGCCTGCATTTCTTCCGGGTTTTTACATATATTTGTTCAACCTGTACATAAAAATTTACTTGAGAACTGGAAGCAAAGGAATCACAAACCTTCTGGGTCAAATTGAAATAGGTGATGGTGAGTCCATAACCGATTATGCTGAGATAGGGAACCAGTGGTTGGAATCACATATTTATTGTGTTATGGACATACACAGCATACACCACATAACATCAACGCAGTTGATAGTAATTGTTCAAAGTGACGACCGCCAGCCTCAGTGCATGCATGGCAACGGCGCATGAAGTTCTGCTACATTCTCTTAAATATCTCTGGTATGTGTTGTGCAAGGAGACAAGCAGTTTGGACACTACTAATCAGGTCTTCATCAATTACTACTGGGGTTTCATACAATAATATCTTGATGTAATCCCAAAGGAGAAAGTCCAGAGCTGTGAAATTCGCCAATCGTGCTGGCCATGGGACAGGACCACCACCTCCAATCCAACGACGACGGTACATGTTGCTCAGGTGGTTGTCAACATTAACACTGAAGTGTGTTGGGTTGTGCTGAAACCACATCCTTTCGCGGACAACGTGGTGTGCAGTCTCCAAGGACTGTAACAGCATTCACAGGAACGCCAGGTGACGTGGACCAATCAAACAGTGTGTTTGGTGGTCAGGACTGTACTCCGTCTGTTCCAGTGTACAACAGACGCCTGGGATCTTTGCGAGGGTGCGGTAATACTGCATACGCTGTTGCAATACATGCATCAGTTGGAGGTTGTCGCATTGAACGATTGATATGAGCTATGTTGTTGTTATGCGGTATACGTTGTGTATCTCCGCAAAGCGATAAATATGCATTTCCGACCATTGGTTCCCTGTCTCAACGTAATTTGTTGCGGACCCACTATCGTCTCTTCCAGATTGACAAAAAAGTTTGAGACATCCTGTTTTTATTTGAATTTCTTGATTAAGATCAAACATTATTGTATGAGTTTCTTCTTCGTTTTTCAAAGTTCCTTAAGTAAGAGATTTTAAGCTCTAGATTTCGATTACAGGCGTTCAAAACAGTTACTTCATTTGTGAATTTTTCACTATAATTTCTTTTATTGTCTTCGTTTGTACTGGGTGCACCGTGGTTACAAAACGCTAGTAACTATCCTTCACATCTTGCTGTACTTGTGCCTGTACTCCTCTCACAGCTACTCACTATAACCTCAAGTGTTCACTCTTGGCAGTGGTGGAACCAAAACAAACACTGACACAACTGGATGTTTATTTATAATGTTGATTCATGAACTTTACGGTCTATTAATATAATATAATTTACTAACAAATAACTTTCCAATTAATTAATGTTACTTCATCAGATTTAGATTTTACAAATTTGTACCTTTATAAATTTGATTTAACTGAACATGTAATGGTGGTGCCTTGCAATCGAATTTCTTATCTAATGGAATACCTTTTTCATATTAAATTTTCGGATCTGATGTTACACAGTAGACGAAAACTTTAGCTTCTTTTAATAAATAACAGAAAGAACCATTCGTCAGCTGACATCGTTATCTGGTTTTGATTGTAACCGCTTTTATTGTGCTTTTAATTTCCGTTTCGGCTTGTCTTTGATTATCAACCATCTACAAAGCTATAATACAACGCACTAAAGAAATAATAAGACAACAATTGCAGGCACAAGAAATTTGAAGTGTGTTAACAATCACATACTTACAAGATTCGACGTCCTAGTGCAGCACAGAAATAATGATGTCCTTTTATAGCTGTGTCTGCAGGCTTTCTAATAAAAATGTGATGTGATGGTGTGGTGGCACTCAACCACATACCCTCCGACTCAGAGTTGTAATATTAAAAGTTTTGGCATGTTTCGTTGTTTAGGGGCTGGGATACGTAGTTGCCGCATTACAAGCCAAATACTGCTGAGTCTACAGTTTACAATATGAATATACACATGAATCGAATAGTCGAAGATTCCTATCACTTGGCGGTTGCGAGTTTTGAATGTAAGATAGGCAATTGTAAACGAAAGATTGCAATTAAATAAAATCTGCAGGTACTATCTTAACGTCTTTAAATTATGAGGACAATAGTAGAAGTACTTCTGAGAATGCAGTATATTTCTGAAAAACACTTATTGGTGTCGATGGTCTAGCAATTAAATAAAATATAAGTTGGGAAACAATAGATTCCTACTGCACTTATTAGTTATGAACGACAACATAGCTCACGAGATATTCACTTCTAAACGCATACTATGTCTTCACTGTAGAAACCACAGAAATCTCACAAGTTCACAAGTCGGCACTCCGTAGTATTTCTTTCTCTCGCGATCACGCGCAAACTGCTCCACTCCAAGTCTTTCCCGAGACTTTACGTCGCGCCTTCACGTCCAACACTTTCCGTGTCCTGTCCGATACTGTCCAAGAAGAACTCTTCCCCCGCTTCCATCCAGTCTTCCCATTCATGAGTGTTGTGATTGGCTAGAGGGCTCGCGCCATGTCTTAAAACCATCGCACTCACACAAACATAATGAAACACATTCGAATTACTGGTTTTACAGTTAAATAACTTGAAATTGAATAAATATTCCTATGGCTAGACCATAAACACGCTCTAACACACATTATTAGATACATAAACAAATTAAATAAACATATATCAAAGGAACAGGTAAGCCAGTAGCCTAATGTTTCTGTGCCTTCCAAACACAGCAAATATTTAACCAATTTCTTCATGAAAAGTATATATCAAATACAAACTAGCATGGTGCTACCGTTTTTTCGTGCAACTTTGGAGTGCTAATGGCCTGACGCGATCGATAGTAATCGGCCACTTTAACCTCCAATAGCTCATGTACTATTCAAGTTACATGCATGTAATTTATAACAATTTAGGTTTACGCTAATAGCTTTCTAAAGATGCGTCGATCGACGAAATCGGATGAAGCGCTTAGATTTTGGAAAATCTTTGCTGGGTGTTACTTGTATAATTTACTGTCAGATACTAAACTTTAAGCTAATAAAGATATTGAAAATCTTCAGAATGAGATTTTCACTCTGCAGCGGAGTGTGCGCTGATATGAAACTTCCTGGCAGATTAAAACTGTGTTGCCGACCGAGACTCGAACTCGGGATCTTTGCCTTTCGCGGGCAAGTGCTCTACCATCTGAGCTACCGAAGCACGACTCACGCCCGGTCCTCACAGGTTTACTTCTGCCAGTATCTCGTCTCCTACCTTCCAGACTTTACAGAAGATCTCCTGCGAACCTTGCAGAACTAGCACTTGCCCGCGAAAGGCAAAGGTCCCGAGTTCGAGTCTCGGTCGGACACACAGTTTTAATCTGCCAGGAAGTTTCATATTGAAAATCTGATTACACAATCAGAATCTTAATGCAAATTATAGTAATGTACATGTTTCTTTTTAAGATATCGTGATTCATCTGGCTACTATTAATTTCCAATGCAAACTGTGAAATGTCTGCCATAACGTTTCACATCTTTGGCACTCCCGGCGTGTCTCCTTCATCGACGCAGCATCACCATGGAATTCCCAGCCATGCGACTGGACCCTTCTTGCATCGGCCAACGTCCGGCACCACGTGGTCGGCCTGCCTAGCGGCCCATGCGGCCACTCCAACCCCGAACTTATAATATATTTTCAGGGCGCCACAGTTCGCCCATTACCTCACATGTCTCCCTGCATGGTAATATAGTCGACAGCTGGGACCATTAACAGGGGTAATGTGATATGTAGATTTTTGTTACATAAATGCTGGTTGAAGTCAATCAACACTGGGAAGAGACAGTAATGTGAGATACATCTAGAGCAAAGAGTAACTGATCCATATGCAATCGATTTCTGTACGCAAGGTTATTTAGAATAATCTTGAGTGAACTATTTACATGACGAAGCATGTTTGTATAGATAAAGATATGTACTTACACCGCAGTACAGTAGAAGAACAAAACAATCTAGACTTCTGAGGTCTATTTGGCACACAGTATAGGTTTCAGTTGGTCACTGAAGGCGTTATATATATCAAAGCATCTCCAGAGCAGTCATTAAGTTACCCTTCTTCACATATGTAGCACCTTCAAAGAATTCTCAGTGCAGCTGGTATTACGACTGTAATTTTGCAGATGCACACAATTCTGGCCTATATTTGTGTGCTCTCTTAATCAGGTGCAGAAACAACAACCTTTTTTCCCCATGCAGAAACTTCCACAGTCATCATATTTGTTTTCATAAATTCCGGATTGCGAAAATGGTTCTATTTTGTGGGTGGTGTGCAGACTACTTTTGTCATTTTGTTGTCCATGTGGAAGCCGAATTGTACATTATGTTTATAAAAATCAAGGGCTATTCTATCTGATATATCAACATAAAAATAAAACAAACAACAAACACTGCCCGAACAGGCTATGAAGGCAAAACTCTACCGACCTACCGCCGTGTCGTCCTCAGACCTTAGGCGTCACAGGAAGTGGATACAGAGGGGCAAGTGATCAGCATACTCCTCTCCCACCGTTGTCAGTTTTCATGACCTGTGCCGCTACTTCTTAGTCAAGAAGCTCCTCAACTGGCCTCACAGGGCTGAGTACACCCCACTTGCCAACACCACTCGGCAGACCTAGACAGTGACCCATCCAAGTGCTAGCCAAGCACAACAGTGCTTAACTTCGGTGATCTGATGGTAACTGGTGTTACCACTGCGTCAAGGCTGTTGGCATATATAGCAACATACTAAGGCAAAATAATGAAAACCAGAGCCAGAAATGGAAAATGCAATCATTTCCGGAATTTGTTGAGGCTTTATACATGCATTACAAGAAGTTTATGAAAAACAGAATACTTTCAAATAGTTTCACTAAGCGGAGTCATATCCATTTATACAAGAAATGATCTTTCATATTACAACCCGAATGTAAATGCTCCTATCATAGCACAAAAAAGTCGAATGTGTTCTGGCCAGAGCTAGGGATGTAAAAGAAGGGAACTAGATTATCTGGTAGCTTCAAAGAAACTTAAATCCAAACATATTGACATATTCGCCCTTTATTGCTTTCTCGTATTAATACCATTGCTACCCATGTCATGTAATACAACACTTCGAGCCGGCCGAAGTGGCCGTGCGGTTAAAGGCGCTGCAGTCTGGAACCGCAAGACCGCTACGGTCGCAGGTTCGAATCCTGCCTCGGGCATGGATGTTTGTGATGTCCTTAGGTTAGTTAGGTTTAACTAGTTCTAAGTTCTAGGGGACTAATGACCTCAGCAGTTGAGTCCCATAGTGCTCAGAGCCATTTGAACAACACTTCGTTTCTAGTGGAGTAACACAATTCATGATGTCATGTAGTATAATATGACACATGTCATCAAGTCGTCGAACATGGTGTTTGTCATGACATCCAAATAACACAAACTGTCACTAAAGTTTAGGGTGCATGCATCCTCACTCTGGGATACTTTCTATTGTAAATGCATCCCCCCTCTAGAAGCACATAAATTTCTGCCCCCACCATATTTGTAACAGAGGGTTGGTTTTGGGGAGAAATGCTTCCCTCAGGGAAATCATCAACCTCCTCCTGCAACTAGAAATCAGAAAATTGTTACATCGTATCCTCAGGTACGAATCCGCCATCCTATTCCCCCAGAAAATTTTTTAGTTGCTACTTGTATGGTCTTTAATCATCTGAAATTATGTGCTGTTTACTGTGTCTGGCGAATCCTATTGATTTTGAGCACAGGATAGGGGACTTCAGCCTATAAATTGCAAGATGTGAGTCAACACCCTGCAGCTAAGAGAGGTCACTACGCTGCGGAAGTCGGTTTACTCACAAGCAAAGGCATGAATATGTCAAGATGTGTTGATTCAAATGTCTTCAAGCTCTAATAAGTCTTAAAGCTAGTTCCCTTCTTTACGTCCCAAACTCTGCCCAGGACGTATTCACCTTTGTTTGGGCTGTGGTAGGAGCATTTTTCTTTCTGGTTCCCAACTTCTAGTCCACCATAGTTTTGACATAGACCGCAAGTGCTTGGCAACCGACGTAGAGTTCTGTTGAATCGGGCGACGACTGATCCAGTATACGTTTTTTAACGGTTGTCGAACCTAGTTCTTTGAGGTGGACACCCTCAGCCTGGCTCCTCTGCTGCTACCTGCGCGGTATGGAAGAACTTGTCCAGTGTCGTCCATTGTGTTCTCAGAGCAGACAAGCCTCCGCACCACGTCAAGGAGGTTTGTTATTTTTTTTCGTATTTTTGTATTCTTTTTATTATGTTGTTGTTTAATTTAATACTTACTTTTGTTTAATTTTTTATTGTTCTTTAATTTTTTGTATTATAGTTACATACCTGTATATTTCGTTCATGTACACATGAGACTGTATGTCCAAACATATGAAAAATAACCACACTACTGGCCATTAAAATTGCTACACCAAGTAGAAAAGCAGATGATAAACGGGTATTCATTGGACAAATATATTATACCAGAACTGACATGTGATTACATTTTCACGCAATTTGGGTACATAGATCCTGAGAAATCAGTACCCAGAACAAACACCTCTGGCCGTAATAACGGCCTTGATACGCCTGGGCATTGAGTCAAACAGAGCTTCGATGCCATGTACTGGTACAGCTGCCCATTCAGCTTTAACACGATACCACAGTTCATCAAGAGTAGTGACTGGCGTATTGTGACGAGCCAGTTGCTCGCCCACCATTGACCAGATGTTTCCAATTGGTGAGAGATCTGGAGAATGTGCTGGCCAGGGCAGCAGTCGAACATTTTCTGTATCCAGAAAGACCCGTACAGGACCTGCAGCATACGGTCGTGCTTTATCCTGCTGAAATGTAGCGTTTCCCAGGGATCGAATGAAGGGTAGAGTCACGGGTCGTAACACTTCTGAAATGTAACGTCCACTGTTCAAAGTGCCGTCAGTGCGAACAAGAGGTGACAGAGACGTGTAACCAAATGGCACACCGTACCATCACGCCGGTTGATACGCCAGTATGGCGATGACGAATACACACTTCCAATGTGCGTTCACAGCGATGCCGCCATACAATGATGCGAGCATCATGATGCTGTAAACAGAACCTGGATTCATCCGAAAAAATGACGTTTTGCCATTCGTGCACCCAGGTTCGTCGTTGAGTACACCGTCGCAGGCGCTCCTGTCTGTGATGCAGCGTCAAGGGTAACCGCAGCCGTGGTATCCGAGCTGATAGTCCATGCTGCTGCAAACGTCGTCGAACTGTTCGTGCAGATGGTTGTTGTCTTGCAAGCGTCACCATCTGTTGACTCAGGGATCAAGACGTGGTTGCACGATCCGTTACAGCCATCAGGATAAGATGCCTGTCATCTCTACTGCTAGTGATATGAGGCCGTTGGGATCCAGCACGGCGTTCCGTATTACCCTCCTGAACCCACCAGTTCCATATTCTGCTAACAGTCATTGGATCTCGACCAACGCGAGCAGCAATGTCGCGATACGATAAACCGCAATCGCGATAGGCTACAATCCGACCTTTATCAAAGTCGGAGACGTGATGGTACGCATTTCTCCTCCTTACACGAGGCAGCACGACAACGTTTCCATGATAAATCGATTGGAAACTTTCCTCATGTCAGCACGTTGCAGGTGCGCCACCGGCGCCAACCTTCTGTGAATGTTCTGAAAAGCTAATCATTTGTATATCACAGCATCTTCTTCCTGTCGGTTAAATTTCGCGTCTGTAGCACGTCATCTTCGTCTTGTAGCAATGTTAATGACCAGTAGTGTATAAACACACAATACTGTGCACAATATAACAGAACATATAAATACGACAGCTAACGAAATATTAACTACCATGGTAGTAGGTATTTAAATAGTTCCTATTACGTAGATAAACTTGCGACACGACCATATTACATAGACTAGCGTATTTAAAAGGTTACTATGTCGCAACCTCAATGATTCTCTCAACAAATAATAATTACCGAAAAGCACACGTCTTGTTATTATGTCTTATTTTAAAATTCTTGTCACTGTTTATTGAAACTACGCAATAATAAAAACTTAAACCGTCTCAGCACGTGCGATTCGCGTGAAACGGGATTGTGCGTGCGTTTTATGTGCAACTTTAGAAGCTATATCGTGGCAAGAGATCAAGCTTTCACAAAACAACAAGCCGACCATTAATAACATGTATTTATATACCTCCTCACAATAGTTGAATCGATTCCCACAAGTCTGAAATATAGAAGGGGCACGCATTAAAAAAAACGTGTAAATTCCAAATGAAGATAGCTTTTTTAAAGCAAGTTTTCAAATATATTGTAAGACTACGTTTTTTAATTTATTTTATTCACTTCACATAGTTACCGAAATTCAATTCACGTAAAACTGAATTTAGATGCCAGATGTAGCTCGTCTTTAAACTATGATTATATCGACAATGGGTAAAGATTATTATATAAAAAAAATTCGTTTTCACTTTATCCATTTGTCCACCTTCGTGCAAAGTTCGTACAAGTCTGAAGTATAGAAGTGGCACCTCCCAGTAAAACCTGTTTTTCGCACGTAAAATCCAAATGCAGGAAGATTTCTTTCAAACTTCTCTGAGATCAGAGAAGTTTGATGAGACCAGTACACGGGTGGACCAAATTTGAACCATCAGTCACGCTCCAGTCTGGAGTTATTTAAGGGAGACTGCACGTAAATTCCGAACGAGGGTGACTGTTTTTGCACGTAAAATCCGAACGGTGCATCACAGAAATGGTGGCATTAGCTGTGCATTAATTTCAGCCCAATTAGAATCCTTTGCAAAAGGAAGTAATGCGTTCGCACTGTTTGCCTGCGCACCAGCTACGGTTCGTCGTGATTCATTGCTTGATGTACTCTAACGTAGACAGATGTTTGAAGGGATATACAAATGGCCACTGGTCCGGACTGAACAAAAAACCTTTTACCTGATGATCCTGGCTCAAACAGGAGCAGAGCATGAAGACAAACCGCGATCCATACGACTAAAAGGAACTAATTACTATTGGACAAAGGTAAATCGCGTTAGACATCTCGAGTCTTATATACAGGCCCACATTTCACCATACCTGAGTCATCAGAACACTGTCACTTTCTAGTAATCGATCTGATCCAAACTATCACATTACACTCTCCTGCTTTAACTCAAAAGTGACTGTGAATGACAGGGATGTTTGGGTATCGTTCATGGAGGTTGTTGGCCAGTTCCGGGACAGTGAAAGTAATTCACCTTTTATTCTGTTGGAAAATTTCAAAGCGGTATTCTCGTCTGATGATCCTCAAATTGACGTTTTGAAAATTTACTGCGATTATTTCCCCGAAAATCTGTACGATGTCAGTCAGGAATAACGTGAGTGAAACTTCCTGGCAGATGAAAACTGCGTGCCGGACCGAGACTCGAACTCTACGCTGCAGAGTGAAAATCTCATTCTAATAACGTGAGAGGTTTCACCAGATCATTAAAGTGATAGAGGCACAACAGCAGAGAAGCTGGAATATCCACATGGTGAGAAACTATTGTATCAGTATTAGACCTTTTGAGGAGAAGAGAGGACGGAAACATAAGCCAACGGAGACTTCATTCGGATACAATAAAGTGATGTTTACGTGGTTACATTTCATTAAAACCTGTCTGACACTGAGAAATTAATTAATTTTTCATTCAATTTAGGTGTGTTTTGCCAATTTTCTCGTTTTCAGTGAGACTAGAACGTTACGTATGTGAAGGGGAAAAACCTTAAGTTCGATAAGTAGTTAGTGTAAATAAGCTACTACATAACAAAAAATAACGGAAATAAATTTTTTTTGCTTGGCTGTGTTATCATTTAATGACCACTGTATATTATGATTTACGTAATAATCAACATTTCGGTAGATTGACACTGTATATTATGATTTACGTAATAATCACCATTTCGGTAGATTTATGTTTATTAGAGAAGAATATCATCTCCAGCAACCGCAGTCATTTGACATCCATTGTTGGGTAAAGGACTGCTATGGACTGCTCCCTTCATTGCAGTCTTCCAATAAATGCATCCATTTGTTCGTTGATGTTTCCTAATGTTTCATGATGATGTCGCCTCGGTGCATTCTGATACGGTAATATCCAGCGAAAAACTTCATTTGGGAATTTCCAGTCTATCTGCCTGGCTATTTTTCCTGCCCGCCTACATTTCACACTGTCTGATCAAAAACATCCAGAGACCCTTATGTAACGCAAGACTGAATCCTAGATACCACGAAAAGCGGACCCACCGGTATAAAAGGAGGTGGGGGAGTATAATGCTGTCATCAGACAAGTAGTATCAGCAGAACGGCTCGCTTCAGGAGAGTCCTTTGGCTTCGAACGTAGAACTGTCATTGGATGTCACCGTAGTAACAATCTCACCAGGGACATTTCAACCATTCTAAAGCCGTCCAAGCTGACTGTTGGTGACGTCATTCTGAAACGAACACGCAAAGGAAGAATCACAGTAAATCAAGACCAGGCTGACCTTATGTACAGATGGACAGGGACTGTCGGGTATTACGGAAGGTGGTCGTAAAAAATTGGACAAAGTCGGCGGAAGTAATCACGTGTGAGCTACAAAGTGCTACCAGCAGTCCATCTAGCACAATAACTGCGCGTAGGAAGTTAAAAATCTATTATTAAATGGACGAGCAGCTCCTCATAAGCTAAACACTTCTGTGGTCAGTGCAAGCGACGATTGAGGTGGTGTAAACATCGTCGTCATTGGAAAGCTGATGGCTGGAAATGAGTGATGAGTCACGCTGTACCCTGTGGCAACCAACGGAAGGGTCTGCTTTGGCGAATACCTGGAAGAAGCTACCTGGCACCATGTGTCGTGTCAACAATATATGTCGTGTTCACAATATATATAAACGACATAGTAGATAGTGTCGGAAGTTCCATGTGGCTTTTCGCGGATGATGCTGTAGTATACAGAGAACTTGCAGCATTAGAAAATTGCAGCGAAATGCAGGAAGATATGCACTTGGTGCAGGGAGTGGCAACTGACCCTTAACATAGACAAATATAATGTATTGCGAATACATAGAAAGAAGGATCCTTTATTGTATGATTATATGATAGCGGAACAAACACTGGTAGCAGTCACTTCTGTAAAATATCTGGGAGTATGCGTGCGGAACGATTTGAAGTGGAATGGTCATATAAAATTAATTGTTGGTAAGGCGGGTGCCAGGTTGAGACTAATTGGGAGAGTCCTTAGAAAATGTAGTCCATCAACAAAGGAGGTGGCTTACAAAACACTCGTTCAACCTGTACTTGAGTATTGCTCATCAGTGTGGGATCCGTACCAGGTCTGGTTGACAGAGGAGGTAGAGAAGATTCAAAGAAGAGCGGCGCATTTCGTCACAGGGTTCTTTGGTAAGCGTGATAGTGTCACGGAGATGTTTAGCAAACTCAAGTGGCAGACTCTGCAAGAGAGGTTCTCTGCATCGCGGTGTAGCTCGCTGTCCAAGTTTCGAGAGGGTGCGTTTCTCGATGAGGTATCGAATATATTGCTTCCCCCTACTTATACCTCCCGAGGAGATCACGAATGTAAAATTAGAGAGATTCCAGCGCGCACGGAGGCTTACCGGCAGTCGTTCTTCCCGCAAACCATTCGCGACTGGAACAGGAAAGGGAGGTAATGACAGTGGCACGTAAAGTGTCCTGCGCCACACACCTTGGGGTGGCTTGCGGGATATAAATGTAAATGTAAATGAACAGCAAATAGTGGAGGAGGCAGTGTTCCAGAATGGGGTAGGATGTGATCCCCTTATTGCACTTAAGAAATCACTGAATGCGGAAGAATGTGTAAATGCATGCCTTTAGTAGCAGAGACGTTTTAATATGTATGTTCATCACATATGGATTTAAAAATTTTTTTGTCTGTTTACTAGGATCTGACGTCAGTAGACTGGGCAGAATTTTAATACAAATACTTTACTATTTTAATTTTGTTGCAAGTCCACAATGACTATATATTGTGAGTATTCAGTACAAATATTTTTAAAATGTGTCCCATTAAGTTTCATGTGTAAGCCTGCGTCTTACACACGGTAGCTAATAGATTTAAAAATAATAAAAAAATATATGTTACACATATACATAATCAACGAAATGTAATGCCGTACGTGAATATTGCACATACTCGGAGTATTGCATTATAATTTTCTGGCTGTGTTCAAATACAAGAGTATCGTATATAATAGTGACAGGAATGGTTAGTATTCAATGAAGTCGCACAAAAGAGAAAACCTCTTTAATAGAACAGATATTTTACATCACTTTATTTCAATTCTTGTTCTTGGATGTGACACTTAAAATGGGCTTCAATGGTGTACTTTGATTGTTTTATTTGTATTTCTAAAACTAAAAAAATGCTTATAACTGAATAAAATATTCAAATACTTGGCTAATGCTGTTTAGTAATGTTGACATGTTACAGTGATTACTATACTATTTATTTTTATTAATAAACTATTCATTCTATTTGTTGCTGAGTTCTGTGGATTGTGGATTATTTTAATTTAAGAAGTACAGCAACCATCAACATTTTATGTATTTTTATTTAAGCTAATACTCGTTTCAGGCTTTCACCCAGTCTTCAATTACCGTAATGTATATCTGTATCTTCATTATGCACATCGTTAAAACAGAGATGAATGCTGCAGCTAACTTTCTGCTCTGCTTGATGGTATTCCAATTTTCGCGTTTATAGGTATGACACTTTTCCACTTCAGTCTTGCACAAAACCAGGCCAGTATTCGTTATGTTACCAACTCAGTTTTCTGCCATTTGTAGTCGGCGACATGGCGCATACTGGGCTGTTTTTGTACAATGCAGAAGAGAGAAGTGTTTGTGCCATTCTGCAAACATTATAATTGGAATACCGACAAGCAGAATGGAAAAGTAGTTGCAACATTCAATTTGTTGTCGATGTTTTAACGATGCACCTACAGAAGATCCGGATACATGTTACACTAATTCAAGACGAATGAAAGCTTGAAAAGCGTGTTGTTTTAAAAAATAACGTATAAAAAATGCCGTACCTTGCTCTACACCTACCTGCAACTAACTATTGTTGTTAATTACGAATATCAGTCATCGCAAATCACTCTATTGTAGGTAGTAAATGAAATATAAGGAATTATTCCATTCAATATACAATTGCAGTGCTAATTTTGTTTCTTTGCGTTCGTTTCTAAATGATGACGAAGTATTCCAATTATGGGAACATAAAGCCACCGCTTAGTCAGAATATGAGCAATGGTTAGTTCAGTTACAGCATTCTGAAACGCTCTAGTGATGTTATCAAAAAACTAAAACAACATATGTAACTATGTGTTGCGAATAATATGTGCTATGACTCAATGGAAATATTTCCTCACAAAACATCTTATACATTTCATAGTACACGTGTTTGCTCGAGCATGTTCTGTATGTAGTGTAATACAGCCTTAAAGTACTTTAGGTAATACATAACACAAATTACTTTGTGTAGAAACAAGTAAGTCCAAGGGTTTCTTAAATCAAGCAACCGACTAATCTGACAAACTTTTGAAATATTAAATACGAAAATACATAGTAATGTTCTAATAAATTATATTTATTTGTTCACGAATTGGATATTGGCTTCTCATACCATCTTCAGGTGACAACTGAATGACGCAAACACAGATAAAAATCATGTGTGACTTACAAAGATATTATGTGTACTGAAGAAACGAAAATGATGTACAGTGTTGACATAGGAAAAAACCACATTTTTTGTGCCACAGAAGTAATGACACTAACTAAAAGCGCAACACAAACGTAACCTAAATGTGAGAAAAAAGAAAATTTAGGCTGATCATTGCCAGGGCTCTGCCTGACTGAGCAGTATAGACGAACCTGCATTGATTGCAAGTGATCTTATGCATACTACTTTGAGCCAAGGATTGTAATTTGTCTTTACTACTTTTGTACGCCAAAAGTATTATAAACTCAGATCTGTCATCGCGAGACTTTAACTTTTTTGCAAGGTTACCTGAAACGTTGCCAAAATATGAGATTATGCACCAGCTTTTACAACTGCTGAGGGATTGTTACTGGCCAGAGTACAAATGTGGTATGTATTTACGTATTCCTTTTTTGTAGTAATCAGGACAGAATTATTACCATCGCACGATGTTATTTTTGATAGTCTGTAGTTTTCTTTAAAAGACTGTTTTGATAATGGAACAGATATTAGCTGATGCACCATCGAATGGAAAGCTGTATGGTTGTGGCTGTATATGTCACGGCAGCTTGCAAGGACTACCGTACATGTAGCTACGTTTTTTTTTCGGTAAATGCAGATTAAGTGTCTTCTGGTGGCACAGGACCAATTAATTTATGATAGAGTCTCCCAGCTCCGTTGTGATATGAACTTTCTATTGTTGCGAGTTTAAATGTTGCGGTAATGTATTTAATTGTCTAGTGGTACTGGTTCACATATCCGAATCATTACTTTAATTTCCAATTCAGTGGCTGTTTCTGTAAGAAAATTTGTTCCGAATTGTCCATGAAAGTTTCAGAGCGTATAGGACTAAGAGGTGAACCCTTTCCTAGGTCAACACACTGACTACAATACCTGTTCTCAAATCGGTAGTAATTCTGATTTTCACATATTTGAGCACCAGTGATTACGTCTCGTATTTGTAGATGATTCACTTTGTATCTGTGTGTCAGATCTGTTAATACGTTTACTTATTTATCAGTAGGAACATTCCGAAATAAGCAGGTGATACCAAACGATACCGCTTTATGACTGAGTGGGACTTACATATCTATAATTATATCAATAATAGCCATAGATTTCTTGCTACCAAAATTGGATTTAAAATTGATTTTTCCTTTTTAGTGCTATATTGTAACTCTTTCGCAAGTAAATAACAAGGTGCAGAAAAGGATTACACTAATGGGCATACTGGAAAGCAATCATTATGTAATTTAGGTAAACCAAATAATCTAGGAGCCATAGGACTCATATAAACAAACATATTGCTGTTGGTTTAAGATATGATGGTTTTTTAGTATATGTAATTATTTCTACGTGAAATAAAATTTTAATGTGTTCCTATGTAACCACTGTACAACATTTTTGTATCTTCTGAACAGTTAATATCTGCGCAAGTCACACATTATTTTTACAGTATTTGAGACATTCAGTTGTTACCGAGAGATGGTCTAAGAAGTCGAATGCCAGTTCGTGACCAAATAAATATACTTTTGCAGAACATTAGGAAGAATTTTACTATTTTATATTCTTATGACGTTCTGCCAAGCTCCGACGTAAAATTCAGTTATTAAATATCTGAGAGTTTGTCAGTAGAATATGAAAACCCTACAAAATATGTGATGACTTGGCAATGTCTAAGGCATTTATGAAAATGAAACAGTGTCCTTACCTTTCTTCTCAGGTTTAGCATACACTGGCAACATTTAAGTAAAATTATGTGGATTACCTAATTTCACTGCCATACCTGTCTTTTATATGACTGTTACAACATCAAACAAAGCTATGTTTGGCAACGAAGCGAATCTGCATTATTTATTACTTTGTGAACAACGATGGACTTCGGAAATAAATATACATTACCTCCGTACATGTTAGGATTAAAGTCAGTAATTCTTCAGATCGATGTCAACTGAGGAGTGTCGCTGTGATAAATTTGAGGGAATTACTGTAGCAATATTCCATTGCATAAATACTGTCATAATCTCTCTCATATTACAGAAATCATTCATTTATTTTTTCCGAATAATTTTGTAATTTGTTTGAATGACAGTCTTGTACAACTACATTCTTAGTTTTTAGCATGTCCTAGAGTTGATACTGAAACTGCAGAGGATGCTGATGATGACTAGCTAAAGGCTGTAAATATATGTGAAATTAAAACCAGGTAAAATTAATTCTGCTGTTTATTTAGCATATAGTAAATGTTTTAAGTACGTTACTTGACATACCACAATATATTTCAGTTTAACAAGCATACGTGTGTCGATAGAACAGGTAAAAAATAACAGAAGTGATGTACTGACATACTTCAGATATCATCAGCATCCGTTTCTCTTTACTAATAGGAGCCATTGCAGCCATCTGCAAAACAGAGGCTGACAGTGGACACGACCCTGCCTGGGCCATGCTCGCTACAGCACCCCACACTGGTGTCGCTGTCACTACATAGGCAACACCGCTCCGCGCCACCTGGAACCAAAATAAAAACAAACATTACCGTTAGAAAGGCTCATTACGTAAGCCTTCCGTCATTCAAGTCGCCAAAGTTTACTATGCAGTGCCTGCCATCTGGGGCCAAAACAAACAAAAACACTACATCATTACAAATGTTCATTATGCACTCTCTCCCACCCTGTGTCACACAAGTCACAACACTGAAGGAGAGATTCATTGTCACTGTTTGAGCAGTATTGCCATTTGCCACCTGAAAACAACAAAAACCAAATACAAGAGCGTTAGCAACATTCAGTGTATAACAATTGTTGCCCTGCTCCACACAATACACAAGCCTCCGAAGTGGAGGTGCTGTCCGTGCATGTACAAGATTACTGTGAGTCATATGGAAGCAACACAGTCACAAACATAAAAGTATTACAAAGTTTCATAACATAATAACACTGGCTCACAAACCATTAAACAAAATGTACACTTATAACCTTTCTATTGTTGTTGTTGTTGTGGTCTTCAGTCCTGAGACTGGTTTGATGCAGCTCTCCATGCTACTCTATCCTGTGCAAGCTTCTTCATCTCCCAGTAACTACCGCAACCTACATCCTTCTGAATCTGCTTAGTGTATTCATCTCTTGGTCTCCCTCTACGATTTTTACCTTCTACACTGCCCTCCAATACTAAATTGGTGATCCCTTGATGCCTCAGAACATGTCCTACCAACCGATCCCTTCTTCTAGTCAAGTTGTGCCACAAACTTCTCTTCCCCCCAATCCTGTTCAATACCTCCTCATTAGTTATGTGATCTACCCATCTAATCTTCAGCATTCTTCTGTAGCACCACATTTCAAAAGCTTCTATTCTCTTCTTATCCAAACTATTTATCGTCCACGTTTCACTTTCATACATGGCTACACTCCATACAAATACTTTCAGAAACGACCTCCTGACACTTAAATCTATCCTCGATGTTAACAAATTTCTATTCTTCAGAAACGCTTTCCTTGCCACTGACAATCTACATTTTATATCCTCTCTACTTCGACCATCATCAGTTATTTTGCTCCCCAAATAGCAAAACTCCTTTACTACTTTAAGTGTCTCATTTCCTAATCTAATTCCTCAGCATCACCCGACTTAATTCGACTACATTCCATTATCCTCGTCTTGCTTTTGTTGATGTTCATCTTATATCCTCCTTTCAAGACACTATCCATTCCGTTCAACTGCTCTTCCAAGTCCTTTGCTGTCTCTGATAGAATTACAATGTCATCGGCGAACCTCAAAGTTTTTATTTCTTCTCCATGGACTTTAATACGTACTCCGAATTTTTCTTTTGTTTCCTTCACTGCTCGCTCAATATACAGATTGAATAACATTGGGGAGAGGCTACAACCCTGTCTCACTCCCCTCCCAACCACTGCTTCCCTTTCGTGTCCCTCGACTCTTATAACTGCCGTCTGGTTTCTGTTCAAATTGTAAATAGCCTTTCGCTCCCTGTATTTTACCCCTGCCACCTTTAGAATTTGAAAGAGAGTATGCCAGTCAATGTTGTCAAAAGCTTTCTCTAATTCTACAAATGCTAGAAACGTAGGTTTGCCTTTCCTTAATCTAGCTTCTAAGATATGTCGTAGGGTCAGTATTGCCTCACGTGTTCCAATATTTCTACGGAATCCAAACTGATCTTCCCCGAGGTCGCCTTCTACCAGTTTTTTTATTCGTCTATAAAGAATTTCCGTTAGTATTTTGCAGCTGTGACTTATTAAACTGACAGTTCGGTAATTTTCGCATCTGTCAACACCTGCTTGCTTTGGGATCGGAATTATTATGTTCTTCTTGTAGTCTGAGGGTATTTCACCTATCTCATACATCTTGCTCACCGAATGGTTGAGTTTTGTTAGGACTGGTTCTCCCAAGACTGTCAGTAGTTCTAATGGAATGTTGTCTACTCCTGGGGCCTTGTTTCGACTCAGGTCTTTCAGTGCTTTGTCAAACTCTTCACGCAGTATCATATCTCCCATTTCATCTTCATCTACATCGTCTTCAATTTCCGTAATATTGTCCTCAAGTACATTGCCCTTGTACAGACCCTGTATATACTCCTTCCACCTTTCTGCTTTCCCTTCTTTGCTTAGAACTGGGTTTCCATCTGAGCTCTTGATACTCATACAAGTGGTTCTCTTTTCTCCAAAGGTCTCTTTAATTTTCCTGTAGGCAGTATCTACCTTACCCTTCGTGAGACAAACCTCTACATCCTTACTATCCTTTCTATTAGCAATGCAAAATGCATGCCAGACATACTTTTTTCATCAACCCATATACACACGCCATGGACTCTACCAATGAAACCGGAATTCAATCCTTCTTCTAGGCAAACGAATCTGCGCCAATATTTATTCTTCCTACCATTTCTACCTCTTCCCTCCCTATGCTACCCTCTGTCAGGATGAGGTGAAACAAGGGCTGTGTAATTGTAAGAGGTACAGAGGCGAGCGAGTGTGACGGGGCTTACCCTAGTTCACAGCTTCCAGCGCCACGTCTTCATAACGCCCCTGTGCTTAACATACAAAGGACTGCACAATAATCTAACAGTGAAATTAGACCAACTTTTCCTAACTGAGTGTATACTTCAATACATTAATGTTAACATTGTAAGGTGTCAGAATGCTCAAGTGAATAAGTTAGGCCAAATGTACGATCTTAAGAAAAAAATGAGTGGCGCTGAATAATAAGAGTACAAAGCTAAAAACTGTTCAGAATATGCAAATGTATGTCTCAATTAAAAGATACAAATTTCAAATTGATCAGAGCAGTATTCTGGTCAAAACTGGCGTCTTTTTACGAAAAACTGAAGACACTAAATATTAAACTCAGAAAGATGAAAATTACTTTGTGAGCTCAGTTACTTGTAAAAACATTATATATGTGGTACCAATAAGGTACCTCTATTAGTTTTCAAGTTACTTACTAAAAACCAAATTTGGAATTAAAATGTCCTTCTTCATGATAGATTAAGTATCATTTGTATTTCTAATAGAAAATTCTACTTCCGGCTCTCTATCACATTTATGCAATAATACAGCCTGAACAAGTTTCAAGACTGTATTGAAAGTAATAATAATAATTGCAAGGAATCTTAAAGAGGAAGTTCTGAGGTCATGTTCTACTGTCTGTTCTGTTCTAAAAGTTCTAGCTAGCAGAGTTTAAATTAAGTCGACCTACAAATTTCTCTGTAACTAAAGCAAACTTAACTCTATTTCTTTAAAAATTAAGATTGTTAATTGCTAAAAGGCAGAGATATTAATATGTGCCTGAGACGGGATCATTTAGATACTGCTACCTGTGCCTAATATGGTTGATAGCAGATGTTCCGTTTGGCGGTCCACTGCGCACGTATGTAAATACGGCCAGAGGGGCAGTGAGAAGGGGCACATCCACCGAGATGTCAATCTGTTGGCGTCAGTCAAACGCCTGCGTCCTTTGTGCTTTGTATGACATCAGAGCTGGGCAAATTTCAATTCGTTTTCGATAAAAGTAGGAAGTGAACTCGAGAGGACTGTACGCCATTCTGGATCACTTAGATTCCGCGGTGTGCCGCTAGTCATGTTCACAAAACCGCGTGGCAAGTAGCGAGATTATTCTACACTTTTAAGAGGAGCAATTAACTTTTGGTAATAAGTCAGAGCGATAGACCATTTTACTTGGAACTTGTCGTGAGGTAGCCTCTGAACTGTTAATTGTATTACTTCCATTAGGTATATCGGATAGAATACTAAGACTTACATTTTTTGCGAGAAAACATTTACAGCATACAGCAACCTGTTAAAACTCAAAACTTTTATTTATAGTCATAGATAATGATCTTTGTGAGTAAATAGCAAGTAGGAACATTTTCTTTTAGTAAGCACAAAAAGTAATGTGGACTTCCAGATTGGAAATCATGGTCGGTAGGTTCTCCGCCGCTTTCTGACTGTCCGCAAAAATAGTTTTCAGACTCTTGTAAAAGGCGAACGTAAGTGCAAAGCATGCACTGATAATTTAAGCGTCTTTTTCTAACGACGTAACGGAGTAACGACAGTTTGGACTATTACACGTTACCCCTCAAGGGTTTCTCCTCTACATCCCCATTTTCTTTATTCATATCTTCTTCATACCACGACCACCCAGTCCCCTACCCCATTTCTGCCTCCTAATGTCCAACCACTGCCTATGGACCTGTGTACTGATCACTGGTTCAGATGGTTCAAATGGCTCTGAGCACAATGGGACTTAACATCTGAGGTCGTCAGTCCCCTAGACTTAGACCTACTTAAACCTAACTAACCTAAGGACATCACACACATCCATGCCCGAGGCAGGAATCGAACATGCGACCGTAGCAGCAGCGCGATTCCGGACTGAAGCGCCTAGAACCGCTCGATCAGAGCGGCCGGCGTGATCACCATAGTTTTTCTAATGCTTTTGTCATTTAAAGTCTGTCTTCCACTGCTATAAATCAAAATTGGTAATATATACGCTGAAAGTAAACTTCAGTTTTCTGAAATACCGGAGGTGTATTGTTTCAATCGTCTGGTATTTTGTAAGAAGCACTTCAGAGAATCAGAACACTTCTGTTTATTTCTTCCCTTTTCCATGCAGTTTTGTCTTCGAGTTCTTAATAGACTCAGAACTGGTTTTGTGAATTCAGTGTTAACCTTCCCACAAATTTCTTTTCATATTTTTTGACACACTGATCTTGTTTTATTATAACACATTTTACGCCCTTCATTCCAAAACATATTCTTAGAAATCCTCCACTGTTTGCTGAAGTTTATATGTACTTGAGGAAACAGCAAAAAGAATGACGATTGATACTGCTCAATAGACAGGGTGTAACATTACGCACGGAATGCTGGCACCTAAGTGCAACGTGTCCCTTAATCTGCGAAACTCCAAGGAGGAAACTGTCAGTGCATATGGGTCTGTCAAGTACATTTAGTGCCAGAAGTTGGGAGTAATACCCTTGGGGAGCTACCACCAAGGAAGATGGCGTCCTGGCTACTGTATTTTCAACATAATTATGCTCAGGTTCAGGACACCAAAAAGTTTACAGTGATCCATGGCATCTCATATCAAAAAGCGTGACGTGCTGTTCAATAAGAGCACGTTTATACAGCTTTTATACAAATCACTAAAGATACATGAAGTCGAATAAAGATGTAACAGAGAAATCGTTACGAATTCATTAATTTGATAAAAAATGGTACAGCATTAATCAAAATGTCAACTTTAAGGAGCTCATCAAAACACATGTGGAGATACAAGAATCGTTGTCACTAATTAAACAACTCACTGAGAAATGTCGAATACAAAAATGGCTCTGAGCACTATGGGACTATACTTCTGAGGTCATTAGTCCCCTATAACTTAGAACTACTTAAACCTAACTAACCTAAGGACATCACACACATCCATGCCCGAGGCAGGATTCGAACCTGCGACCATGGCGGTCGCACGGTTTCTGACTGTCGAATACATGCAGAATCAGTATCAAACTAAGTTGAAACTTGATGGCAGGTTAAAACTGTGACCGAGACTCGAACTTGGGACCTTCTGCCTATCACCGGCAAGTGCTCTACCGAACCTTTTTTATCTCATTTTGTTCTATACTGTTCGCTGAAATTGTTCGGGGCGTACGTCCGATGACACCCGTCCACTCAGTTTTTTTATTGCAGAGGGTAGCTAACCCTTTGACCGAACACGCTGAGCTACCGTGCCGGCAGCCGACTGAGATACTCAAGCACGACCCACGACCAATCCTCACAGCTTTAATTCTGCCAGTACCTCGTCTCCTACTTTCTAAACTTCATTCTGGAAACATCCCCCCGGCTGTGGCTAAGCCATGTCTTCGCAATATCCTTTCTTCCAGGAGTGCTAGTTCGGTAAATTTCGCAGGAAAGCTTCTGTGAAGAATGGAAGGTAGGAGACGAGGTAGTGGCAGAACTGAAGCTGCGAGAAGGGTCGTGAATCGTGCTTCGGTAGCTCGGTCGGTAGAACACTTGCCCGTGAAAGGCAAAAGGTCGCAAGTTCGAGTCTCGGTCTGGCACACCGTTTCAATCTGCCAGGAAGTTTCATATCAGCTCACACTCTCCTGCAGAGTGAAAATTTCATCCTAAAACGAAGTTATTTGAAAAGGGAAGCCTGCTACAGTCATAGTAACTATACATTCTGATTCACAAATCACAGTATTTACAATGTAATTTTTTCGTCATTTACCAGGTTAATTCCAGCCAGTGATTATAAACACTACCAAAATCGGCCTTCATTCAAGTTGTATTGAATCTATGACAGAACTAATTGCACTAACGTAAGGAACAGTTCACTTCACAAAAACATCAAGTGCCACGTTTCTTTCAAAATATTAAGCACTGTTAATCACTTTGTGAAAATGTGCTACCATCGTAATTACCTTTTTGTAAACTGTGAGTGCACTATTAACCATACAACCCCCAGCAATACTTCATTTAAATCAGCTCAAAAGTGTGCGTCTGTACTTGTAATTTCTTAGTTTCATGATTATAGACTTTGGGACACTGTACTGGTGTATAATCTGGGCCGAATGAGAGAGAGTGGAACTTACGGCTGTATAAAGACGATTAGAGACATGAGTGGAATAACTGAATTTGGGACCATGAATGAGGTAGGATTTATGTCAGTCTACGCACCTATTTGGCCTCGCCTGCCGTTTCAGTTTAGTTTTATGTGTGTGTGCTTTCTGCACTTCAGAATTTTTTCGGCGTTGAGTTGCAGTCCGAACTTCCTTGGTTTTCCGAACTTTGTCGGCTTCCTCAGGCGCTGTTGTGAGAACATGTACTATTTTTTGTGAGTTATCCACGCTCGGAAATTCCATTTATTTTGTGGTTTAACGAAGTTTGATTTATTTTGAGCTTCAGCGTTCAAGACTTATAATATTACAGTGCTGATTACATTCCATGAGGATTCTCGACGTAGTCTACAGACTTTGTCTTTTATCGAGTGCGCTAGGTGACGTAGTATTATAATGCTAGCGAAACAGAGACACTTTAACTTTACTTTGCACATGAGCAATATTTAGATATATGCACGTGTGACCATTTTCCTTTAGATGAAATACAGTGATATTAACACAAATAAGTTCATATTGGCTACTGTGACACGTATTAGCTTGTGCATCAACAACCTAACTTTATATAGCTCTGCGACTCTGAACTGACTGGTGCAGCCAGAAACAGTTACGAATGTAAATTCCGTCGAGAAATACCCGTTTTATGATGAGCACCTCCACGAAGTTTGATAAACATCTGACTGGTACCTCATGAGCTAACACTTTCCAATTTCGGTAGTGTGATTCCGGTACTGATAAGAGCATTTCGTTTACAGCATGGATACGCGCAGTAAGGTCTTTCCCCTGATTTTAAAAATAATAGCCAGTAGAGGCACCATGATAGCATTATTGTCATTTTCCCATGATATGCTTTCTCTCTGATTTTATGCTAATATATTGCAGATGGAATGAAAGGAAGGCTACTTTCCCTAGTACATGACACCTCCTCCAGTAGCTGACATCCCTAGTGGCTGGCACCATCTCTCTGATTCACACATCAAAGTTACGTTTCTCTCTCTCTGTAATGGTTACTTTAATGAGGCAACAACCTTACGAAGTACTACTGAGCGGATGAAAGCATTACATTTTTCCGTGGAAGCTGACACACTCCCAGCAGCTGCCACCATCTCTCTGATAAAAACCAAAGCAAATTTCCTCTCTTTCTGTACTGCTTAGTTTATCGAGCCAATAACATTATGACATATTACAGACGATACGGAGGGAACACAGTTGTGAACTGATTTGATCACTAGTGCCAATATGCAAGCCAAGTGTATTCTTCTGAAAATATTATAGAACAATTGTAACAGTAATACCGCATGTGACTTGTGCTTGAAGTCTTCCATACTTTGAAAAATAATACAAATTCAAATTGCAGCAAAGTCTGAATTTTCGTTTTTGACCATTTTTTGCGAATGAAGTATTTTCAAATTATTTAAAATGGAGGGATGGTGGTAGTTAGCTTTTAAATGTTCGGCAAAAGCCAAGTGGTGTGTGACCTGACTTTTTGTTCAACAAATGTTCGCAGAATCTCGTCTTAAACAAACTGCTTGTTTGTCTAACGTATGCTGCACCATATTCTTCGCAGTTACTCGTATATAACTCATAACCATTAAACCTTTACGTGTGTGGTTATTCGCTATGAATACAGCGATTTTGCACCTTGTTAGCCGACGAATAGACAGCGTCTATATTGTGTTTTTGAAGCAGTTTGGCTAAATTGAACGAAAGACTTCATAAGAATTCAGAAATAGCTGTTGAGGGTGTTGGACAATAAGCTTAAGACGAGATTCCGCGAACATTTATTGAACAAAAAGGACAGGTCATACGTCACTTGGCTTTTGCCGAACATTTGAAAGCTGGTGTAGTCTTGTTCGTTCGCCGATTATCAACAAGCGCCGGGCTTTAGTTGTTACGAGTGCTGATATATCTAAGACAACTCAACTCTTTCTCTATGTATGCTACAGATAATGGCGGGTCACTAATGCGATGAATCACAGCTTTGAAATGTAAGTTAAAAGTAATGAAAACTGCGGTGAACATAATTTTCAACAAACTATCTTTATGATAATCTCATTACCTTCTACTTGTATGCAAATCTAAGGACCAACGTCCGAATAAAGACTTTCTTAAGCGTCTTAGATTCCTCATATCAAGCCACATTAGGTGCTTATTTAAGGGAAAAGATAACCTACTTTCGCGCGAAGTTTATTTCTCGACAGTTTAACTCGTCTGTTACGACCAACTGGGTGTTTTAATGAAAATTGCCAACCATGCTGTTTGAAATACTGCCCAACTGATTGTTTGCACCTACTCTCTTAAGTTAAATAATTACAGATGTATTTACTGCCCTACACCTAAGAAAGAGTGTGTTAATGTTAAGGTCTTTTTTGTTTCCTGAGAGAGTGCTTAATCTCTCTATCAAAGGCTTTGACCAAAAAGAAATGCAGTTGTTAAATAAGGGTCTGAAACACTGCATTCAACGTAATCTAGACAGAAAACTAGCGCCAGCCCTAATTCTGGATCAGATAATCGCCACGACCATGCACTAGAGATGAGAAGTTTAAAATCGCTTGTAGAGCTAATGAGCTCATAGAGAAAGCCTCTCGTATGAAATCTAAAAATTGTTCATCGCTTATCATTAAAAAGTATTAACGATAAGTTAAGGGTGGGCAAAGAAAGTACTTCCATAGTTTTATACAAGACTGTCTGTATCGCGAAACATTACAGTTCCTTAACGAGGACAACATCGGGAGATCGGGAGATGGAAGATCCATTTTCAAAGGAGTTTCTTTCTGCCCTATTGAGGCGGCAAAAAATGAAAATACGGATCCTAAAGTCCCATTGTTACGTGCCCAAATCAAAACTAATAAAATAATTAGTTGATTTACTCACTAGTACCGTTTTTCCATCTAGCAGTGTTTTCCTATCTCTGATTACAAAAAATCTTGAAGCTAGTGCTCCCATAAACGAGTCATTGCTCTCATACGAGACTAATGAAATGTGTTGCATCCCATAGCTGCTGACAGCTCATAATTATTTTTCGTTTAGTGACAAGTACTATAGATAAACCGACGACCTGGCTACGGATAACTCTTTAGCAGGTTTCATCGTCGACGTTTCCGTAAGTGGTCTTGAATGTAGCTATTACAATAATAACAAAAAGAATTCCAAACAAGTCTTCTTTTACCGTCGATATGTTACAACATTTTTGTTGTCTTCAAAGGACAAACAGAAAAGGTGAAAGGGTTAGTAGAAAAATTCAGTAGACTTTATATCAAAATACAACTCAGACAGGAATTGATGAATGAACATTCCATATTTAATAATTAAGGTTTTCAGTTAGAACGCAATGTACTTAGTATCATGTTTGATATCTACCACAGACCAACCACGAGTACTTCCGTGATACATGCTTTCACCTGTCACCAGTTCCGTTACTTCAAGGCTATGATTCACCGTATTAGCGAATTTCCACTGTCTGCAGTCCTCATACAGGAAGTGTTGACAGGTCTTAGATACATAGGCGCTCGTTTTTCATTCTGTTAGCCGACCAATATATAGTGTTTGTAACGTATTTTTGAAGGATTTTGGCGAAGGCGAACGAAAAGTTCCCTAGAAAAGAGATTCTCCCAAATTTAGAAGTAGCTGCAGACGGTGTGGGGTGATATTCTCATCTGGCGTAGTGTTCTTCCTGTACAGATTATCAGCAATACCAGTGGGGCAGAAGAGGGGACATAGGTTCAGAGCACTCTCTTGCCCTTGGGGTGGGAAACTGCCTGAAAGTCGGAAGAATCAGCAATCAGCAACGACATGAGGATGTAGGAGGCAATACAAATCGCTGCATTACAGAAACGTAATGAGTATCCACAGGATACGTGGCCTGTTACTGAAAAGGTGCAATGATGACCTCTCCATTAGTAAAAGATTCCGGAGTAGTTTCCCTTTCGGATCTCCGGGACGGAGCTGCCAAGTGGCAAGTGGTCATGAGAAAAAGATTGAATAACCAACGGAAGGGTAATGTTTTACAAGTCGGGGCGTGGAATGTCAGAAGTTTGAATGTGTTAGGAAAGCTAGAGAATCAGAAAACGGAAATGCTAAGGCTCAATCTAGATATAGTGTCGGTCAGTGAAGTGAAATGGAAAGAATACAATGATTTCTGGTCATATTAGTACGGGGTAATATCAACAGCAGCAGCAAAAGTTAGAACGGGAGTAGGATTCGCTATGAATAGGAAGGCCGGGGAAAGAGTGAGTTACTGCGAACAGTTCAGTGATAGGATTGTTCCCATCAGAATCGACAGCAAACCAACACCGACAACAATAGCTCAGGTATATATGCCGACGTCGCAAGCAGAATATGAAGAGATAGAGATAGTATTTGGGGATAACTAAAGGGTAACTCAGTACGTAAAGGGAGATGAAAATCTAATAGTCGTGGGGGACTGGAACTGGGTTACAGAGGAAGGAATGGAAGAAAGGGTTGCAGGAGAAAGTGAACTTGATAATGGGAATGAGACAGAAGAAATAATAATTGTGTTCTGGAATAAATTTCTACTGGTAATAGCGAATTTTCTGTTCAAGAATCACATGAGGAGGAGGCATACTCGATAAAGGTCGGGATCTATGGGAAGGTTTGAGTTAAATTACATCATGGTCAGGCAGAAATTCCGAAATCAGATATTGGACTGTAAGCCATACCCACAAGCAGACATAGATTCCGATCACAATTTTAGTAATTATGTACAGTAGGCTTAAGTCTAAGAGACTAGTCAGGAAAAATGAACAGACAAGGAAGTGAGATACGGAAGTACCAAGGAATGAAGAGATAAACTTGAAGTTCTCTGAGGCTACATATACTGTGATAATGAATAGCTCAGTAGGCACTTCAATTGAAGAAACACGGACATCTCTTAAAAGAGCACTCACAAAAGGTGGAGAAAAATACATATGTGCGAGGAAGATAACTACGAAGAATCAGTAAAACACAGTTTGAACTACATGTAGGCATCTCAGAGTTCTTATTCTACTAATGGATTGAGAACTGTATTAGTTATTGCTCCTGCACATTTTTTAGTACCATGGCATTTTGCTGCATGCACATTGTTATGGACACTCGCAAATAATGTGATGCCTTCTGACGAAGGGCACTAAGTGCCCGAAACCAGTAAAGTAATTAAATTTCTTTTATGTAGCTGGTTGCTTATTATCTCATTATAGACGACTACAGTTCCTGAAGATGCATGAAATACCAATCATACAGTTTCTCCAGTTTCGCTGCGAAGGCAGGCAATATGACAGCCCCCCTGGTTTTGGAAGACTTAAATACTTCTTTGCTGGACCCAGTAGCGTAAAGGTTTTAGATGGTGGACGAAAAACACCTTAAACACTATCTCGTTCTGAGAATCTGCCGGCTGTTCTGGAGGTATTGCCGGCAAACGAGGAGTACAGCAGTGACTTGCGATCTTCTTTTTGTTCCTGCTGCTGTCTAGTGCTGCCTGTCTAAACTAATGCCTTATCTGATTGATCCTGTGAACCTGTACCCCTTTGTTTGGGTTGTAGTCTCCAGGTGCTTCAGCCCAGATGGAAAGTTGTGCTGCTCGCGTGCTGTGAACGATAGTGAGTAAAACAACTTCACATTAGGAGTTGTGGTGAGTACTGAAAGCATGTAGATACAAATCAGTGTGTGTAGGTTTCTTTCCCACATTATTTCCCAGCTGAGCATCTGGGATCCGTTTCACCAGGGCGCCAAAAAATGGGAGGACGCCTGCAGTGGTTCAAATGGCTCTGAGCACTATGGGACTTAACATCTGAGGTCATCAGTCCCCTAGAACTTAGAACTACTTAAATCTAACTAACCTAAGGACATCACAAACATCCATGCCCGAGGCAGGATTTGAACCTGCACCCGTAGCGGTCGCACGGTTCCAAACTGTAGCGCCTAGAACTGCTCGGCCACCTCGGCCGGTCACCTGTAGTGTATCAGAGTTCTGGACATGTAACGATCTAATCTCATTATCAACGCTCATGACTCCCTGATAATTGAGTGTGGTACACTCAAGGTCAGGATGTAAGCTAATATCCCTCACATGTAAGGATAAATTGGAAAAAGAAAGTCAAACTCTGTCTCCCCCTCCTCTCCACCAGTAGGATTTCTTGAAAAGAGTTGGAAATCAAGTTCCCTTTACCACCACCTCTTTTCTGTCTATTCCTATTGTCTCAGCGCCGTCATTTGAGGTCTGCACACTCTAGCGGAAGGATCTTCATAGAGATTTCGGAGTTTCCCTTCTTGAAATGGCGGGAAATTTTTACCTTAATTTAGGATCCAAAATTACGTAACCCACTTCGACGTTGCAGTGTGTTTGAAGGAAATTCGAAGCAGCATGTTGTCCTACTGGCTGAGTTACTGCAATTTAATGGTGTCATAGCATTTTCTGTAAAAATTCCAACGTATGACCACGTCCAGTTGCTATTTACCATTGCAAGGTTATTTGTTAGATTTTCCCCTACGTTTCTAGATTATTAAGCAAAGCTGCACAAAAAATGATGCTTTTATTGCATAAACTTTTCCTAGTGTATTGTTTAAATAAACAAATTTGTCATTAGTAGAATAGCTGTATATTGGTAGATTTCTTCTCCTATGTAGGTACAATATGTTGCATTTACACTCTTGGAAATGGAAAAAAGAACACATTGACACCGGTGTGTCAGACCCACCATACTTGCTCCGGACACTGCGAGAGAGCTGTACAAGCAATGATCACACGCACGGCACAGCGGACACACCAGGAACCGCGGTGTTGGCCGTCGAATGGCGCTAGCTGCGCAGCATTTGTGCACCGCCGCCGTCAGTGTCAGCCAGTTTGCCGTGGCACACGGAGCTGCATCGCAGTCTTTAACACTGGTAGCATGCCGCGACAGCGTGGACGTGAACCGTATGTGCAGTTGACGGACTTTGAGCGAGGGCGTATAGTGGCCATGCGGGAGGCCGGGTGGACGTACCGCCGAATTGCTCAACACGTGGGGCGTGAGGTCTCCACAGTACATCGATGTTGTCGCCAGTGGTCGGCGGAAGGTGCACGTGCCCGTCGACCTGGGACCGGACCGCAGCGACGCACGGATGCACGCCTAGACCGTAGGATCCTACGCAGTGCCGTAGGGGACCGCACCGCCACTTCCCAGCAAATTAGGAACACTGTTGCTCCTGGGGTATCGGCGAGGACCATTCGCAACCGTCTCCATGAAGCTGGGCTTCGGTCCCGCACACCGTTAGGCCGTCTTCCGCTCACGCCCCAACATCGTGCAGCCCGCCTCCAGTGGTGTCGCGACAGGCGTGAATGGAGGGATGAATGGAGACGTGTCGTCTTCAGCGATGAGAGTCGCTTCTGCCTTGGTGCCAATGATGGTCGTATGCGTGTTTGGCGCCGTGCAGGTGAGCGCCACAATCAGGACTGCATAGACCGAGGCACACAGGGCCAACACCCGGCATCATGGTGTGGGGAGCGATCTCCTACACTGGCCGTACACCACTGGTGATCGTCGAGGGGACACTGAATAGTGCACGGTATATCCAAACCGTCATCGAACCCATCGTTCTACCATTCCTAGACCGGCAAGGGAACTTGCTGTTCCAACAGGACAATGCACGTCCGCGTGTATCCCGTGCCACCCAACGTGCTCTAGAAGGTGTAAGTCAACCACCCTGGCCAGCAAGATCTCCGGATCTGTCCCCCATTGAGCATGTTTGGGACTGGATGAAGCGTCGTCTCACGCGGTCTGCACGTCCAGCACGAACGCTGGTCCAACTGAGGCGCCAGGTGGAAATGGCATGGCAAGCCGTTCCACAGGACTACATCCAGCATCTCTACGATCGTCTCCATGGGAGAATAGCAGCCTGCATTGCTGCGAAAGGTGGATATACACTGTACTAGTGCCGACATTGTGCATGCTCTGTTGCCTGTGTCTATGTGCCTGTGGTTCTGTCAGTGTGATCATGTGATGTATCTGACCCCAGGAATGTGTCAATAAAGTTTCCTCTTCCTGGGACAATGAATTCACGGTGTTCTTATTTCAATTTCCAGGAGTGTATTTATGTTCAGAGTCAACTGCCATAGCCAGCACCATTCATCAGTCCTCTGCAGAGTGATCTGCAGAGGTTTGATGAATGGTGCAGGCTCTGGCAGTCGAACCTGAACATAAATAAATGTAACATATTGCGCATACATAGGAAAAGATATCAACTACTGTACAAGAATACTACTTATGACAAGTTGCTGGAAATAGTATCAACTGTAAAATATTTAGGAGTAACTATCCAGAGCAACCTTAAGTGGAGTAACTACAAAAAACGAATAGTAGGAAAAGCACACACCAGACAGATTAATTGGAAGAATCTTAAGGAAATGTAACTCGTACACGAATAAAGTGGCTTCTGCGACCGATTCTTGAATATTGTTAATCAGTCTGGGATCCGTACTAGCTAGGACTGATAAGAGAGGTACGAAGATCCCACGGAGAGTAGCTTCGTCATGGGATCGTTTAGATCAGGTGTCTCCAAACTACGGCCTGCGGGCCGAAACCGGCCCGCGAGGGCCGGCAAACCGGCCCGTGTTAGCTGACCGGATATCCCCGGTATCCGGCCCGCCAAATATTGAGGCCTATCGCGACATTGGCTCTGCTACTCGTTACAAGACTACATAACTAAACTTATTGTTGCGCCGCTTGAAATAACAATGCGTTGACGGGCGTTTCATAGGACGTGGAGGACGCATAAATTGGCCAGCCCGTTCTCCTGATATTACACCTCTGGACTTCTTTCTGTGGGGTACGTTAAAGGAGAATGTGTACCGTGATGTGCCTACAAACCCAGAGGATATGAAACAACGTATTGTGGCAGCCTGCGGCGACATTACACCAGATGTACTGCGGCGTGTACGACATTCATTACGCCGGAGATAGCAATCGTGTGCAGCAAATGATGGCCACCACATTGAACATCTATTGACCTGACATATCGGGACACACTCTATTCCACTCCCTAATTGAAAACGGATACCACGTGTGTACGTGTACCTCACCCCTCATGGTAATGTACATGTGCGTCAGTGAAAAAGACCAATAAAAAAGTGTTAGCATGTGGACGTAATGTGGTGTTTCAGTCTCTTCTGTACCTAAGGTCCATCACCGTTCCCTTTGGATCCCTACGTAATTCGGTGCTCCCCGATACACACGATCAAACAGCGGAGGAGTGGTACTCAAGCGTCAACTTTAGGTTACAATATCTCCGGATGTAATAACATTTTACAATGTAACAAACGGCACTGATTACGTATTTGTTTATATGTTCAGATGTGCTAACAAAACTAACGGGGTTCCATTTAAAAAAACGTAGGTTTGTGTTAAAAAACATACTTCCGTGCATTTTTTTATGGTTTGTATTAACCAATTAACCTAGCCCCTCTCCTCACGTTCTGTCTGTGGAATCGATTCGTCAGTATTTGATGTGGTTTACGAAATATATCCAGCGGCAACGTTAGGTGACTCACCCTGTATAAGGGTTGTAAAGGGGATTTAGGAGTTTGGGGTTAGATAAGGAACGTACGTCCAAAAGAAGATCGGATCACTTTCAAATCTCCTGTATTACAGTACGTATATAAACTGTAAAGATGGCGCTGTCATCAGTTTTGTCGTAATTACGACGTCACAGGCTGTTTTTAATCTCCTACAACAAAGGCTACGAGAAACTGGTAAGTTGAGGGTTGACTGTGGTGCTGCACGAACATGCCATACTTTCTATTTTTTATTAAAAATTAAATTCCTTCAGCTGTACTTAAGGTTTTTTATTTACTTCGTTACTAGTTTCGGCGATGCGTCTACGCCATCTTCAGGCCCGCGGTGAGATCTCACCGCGGACTTGTAGACTGAGCCACATACAACTGATTTCATCAAAGCGTACGGGCTAGAAAATGGCATTGATGCAACGCCGAAACTAGTAGCGAAGTAAATAAAAAATCTTAAGTACAGCTGGAGGAATTTCATTTTTAATAAAAATTATACCACCTTCATCCAGTTTAAATATGGATGTACGAAGATGGCATACTTTCAGCTTTGAAGAGGACAGTCTTCGCCACGAAGGTGAGAACCCAACGGCGAGTACTCGAAACATTTCTCACACAATGGGCTCCTCTACGACACACTGGTCACACGCTTGTCATCTTCTTTTTATGAGTACCGTGAAGCGAGAGGTTTGAAAGTGATCCGATCTTCAAACTTATTTTACATCTTAACGGTACATTTTCGGACACAGTATCCTTATGAAAACTTTATCGTCTAAGTCCCGTCTTCAATCCCTAGAAGGCTGTAACAAGAATAATGATGAATGAAGGATAGGTCTGCCCTTTTTGTGTCCTGTTATCAGTTGGAACTTAACGCTATATAGTTAGGTGTGGAATTTTTTGACAGTGCAAAATATAGTCACAGTTTTGGTTTCACGTCCGCAAGGTAAAACAATAAACAATCGACAACCAGAAGGGGATCAGAAACGTAAAGTTGTGCTGTCTAAGCCACAGCTACATAACAAGACACAGCATTCATAAATGAGCAGGAGGTAACGCTTTCGTAATACGAAACATGATCCATGAATAACAAACTATACCAAATAGTTCTCCATACCTAAGCTTTACAAATCTTTCACCAATGTCTACATGTCTACAGGTCAGTCCCACTATACAAAACCACGTTTGGCATACAAAAGCAAATCTATCAGAGCTCAGGACTACTACAATGGTAAGGTGTAAAACAGGTTCTACCTGAACATATAGTTTAAAGATAAAATTTTAAAAAAAATTCGATGCAGACGAGATACTAATATTCCTCATATCTGCAGATGACTTGGGTTGATAATTTAGACCCGTGATAATTTCGGTTGGCAGCCACATGATACGCAATAAGTAACATGAAAGATTAAGTACAGGGTATTTAAAAAATTAATATCGGGGTTTTAACACTTTATAATATTTATTGTATTAAACTTACAGTTATAAATGATATCCCAAATGAAAGAGCAACTCAAACAGTTTTATCAACAACCTTATAAATGTTCAATATGAGCACCATTTGTCAACGGCACACATCAAGTCTATAGCCGAGTTCTTCCCGAACGTTGATAAGTGTGTCTTCAGTGATTGTAGCGACAGCTGCTTCAATCCGGTTTCTTAATTCAGGGAGGGCTGCTGGTAGCGGAGGCACGTACACACGATCCTTGACGAAGCTCCAAAGGAAAATGGTATGGCGTTAGGTCTGGTGAACTTAGAGGCCATGCAAAGCAAGCCCTGTCATTGGGGCCCTTGCCGCCTATCCAGCGCTTGGGTACAGTGAAGTTCAACCAATCACTCGACCTAACGCCATGCGATCGTTTCCTTTGGGGCTTCGTCAAGGATCGTGAGTACGTGTCTCCGCTACCAGCAGACCTCCCTGAATTAAGAAACAGGATTGAAGCAGCTGTTGCTACTATCACTGAAGACACACTTATCAATGTTTGGGAAGAATTCGGCTATAGATTTGATGTGTGCCGTGTGACAAATGGTGCTCACAATGAACATTTATAAGATTCTTGGTAAAACTGTTTGAGTCACTCTTTCATTTGACATGTCATTTATAACTGTAAGTTTAATGTAATAAATATTTTAAAGCGTTAAAACCCCGATATTCATTTATAAACACCCTTTACATATATAACTTAAATAACAACAAAATTCGATGTAACATAATCCATTCATATGTATTTCAGAAAAATGAAAGAAAAGAACAAACTGAGGATGCCTCCACTGTGGTGAAACGTGTTTGAGTATTACAGAAAAACAATAATTTGTGTACTTGCAAAAAAGCGGACCCATCCTTAATATTCATTATTATTTTCTACAAAGACAGGAACTGAGCTAAGGACTACAATATGATTGTGGTTCACTCTGTGTGTGTATTTCATAACAGACGTGTTACACACTCGAGAAAGCCTTAATGATGCCGGTAGGGTAGGTGGTTTTAGATTGGAATACGTTTGGTAATAGTACGTTCACTATTCTGTACTTGCACTTTTGTATTTTGTGATGGCTGATCTAAATAAAACACACGATTGTTAGGAGAAGTCACCTCTTTTTCATACTGAAAAAGAATGATATAATTGAATCATTGCAGAATACATGATACGGTGTCCTGTCCTGCAGTATTTTGACTGAAGCTTATACTGTTCACCTGGCCTAGTGTGGTACACACTGAAAGAAAGGATACGACTTAGGGAAAGCTAGGAAAGCACAGAATCGAATTCGATGAGACAGAATTACTAATGAGGAGTTTAGTCGCAGACGGTCACTATAAGAAGACTGCTAAACAAGTAAGCTTTCAGCCAAAAAGGCTTTTTGTTAATGACGCAACACAAATGCACATTCACCCAAACCCACCTTACACACACCTATTCACCTAAATGCAGCACACACACACACACACACACACACACACACACACACACATACACACACACACACAAGACCAATGTCTTCGGCTGCGTTGCGTTTGCGTAAATTCATGTGTGTATGACGTCTAACTCGGAAGAAGGCTTTTTCGAGAAAGCTTACTCGTTTAGCTGTCTTTTTGTTGAGTCTGCCTTCGACTCAGCATCTTCATTATGTAGTGAGTAGAAATGTAATGTTTCCATAATAGTGTCATTATTCCATCCTGGATTTTCCATTGATTGACGAGCAGCTTTGTACCACACAAAAACAAAGACTGTCCGAATAGTCCTTGAAGGCCCAACGGTACTGACCGGCCGCCGTGTCATCCTCAGCTCTGAGGCGTCACCAGATGCGGATACAGAGGAACATGTGGTCAGCACACCACTCTCATGGCCAATGTCAGTTTTCATGACCAGTGGTGCTACCTCTCAATCAAATAGTTCCTCAATTTGCCTCACAAGTGCTGAGTGCATCCCACTTGCCAACATCGCTGGACAGACCCGGACGGTCACCCATCCAAGTGCTAGCCCAGCCCGACAACGCTTAACTTCAGTGATCTGACAGAAACTGGTGTTACCACTGCATCAAGACCGTTGGCGTTGTATCACTTAGTTTTCAAAACAGGTCCAAGAGACTGCAGCTGCCCTCCTTTCTTTAGGAAGATATAACGCAAGTATACACATTAATAGGATATTGTTGCTTGGAGGACTGAATGTGTGGCCCGTAAAAACTACGTCCTCACACTTGCAACTTATAAACAAGATCCGTTAAATTACGTTCACTGCCTGCCATAAAAAGGTAACATATACGAAATACAGTGGTGCTTATTTCTCAGCCTTTTCCTTTGATACCATTTCCCCCGTACGATGCTTTCGATTTTGGTCAGTCACAGAACGTTTCCAATACTCTGTCCTTCGCCAAGTCAGAAGCCACGGAACAGTTCGTACCATCCAGTAATAACCCAGGACTAAGAACGGTTTCCATCTCGTCGGAATTACTTAGTATTTAAGTACACGGATAGTTGACATACCTAAGAATAATGAGAAATAAAAGAAAAAATAAATAAAATGTTAGCTATATAAATTACGGGTAGACGGAATAAACACCTACAATGTTAGCTGTGAAAAAAGGAAAAGAAGAAAAACATTCAGTACACTCATATTGCGTCAGTCGGTGTTCCTAATAATTAGTTACGTTTTTAGTGTTTGTCGAACGACGTGCGACGATGGGGCTATAACTCTTACAAATACTCACACAGTTTACAAGAAAAGAGATTATCACTTCATATCCGATTTCAAGAGGAGATATGTTGTGAAATAATCAGAGTTTATAAAATTATAATTACTTGTAGAAATCCAGTAGGGAACCGTGATCTAGGAGTTGCGTCCTTTACTAATAATCAAAACGTCCAGTGTGTCTGGTTCGCTCCTAGCCACTGCTTAAATTTCGTATGAAGATCATCAGCAGTCGTTTCCGAATACTCTCGATATCAGAATTCACCCGCGTTGTGCCAACATCCTTGTCAAAGAGGCCGGAGAAGCGGACTGAAGTTCAGGGCAACCTCCTGCATTTGGGATGGGGAATAATCAGAAAAAAGAACTCTGATTAGTCCCCTATTGGGATCTCTGGGAGGGGACTGCCAAGGAGGAAGGTAAAAATTAGAAAATGACTGAATAACAAACGAAAGGACAACATACTACGAATCGTAGTGAGGAAAATCAGAATTTTCACTGTGTGAGGGAATCTAGAAAATTTGAAAAGGGAAATGCAAAGACTCAATATATTTGTATTGCAAGTAAAGTGAAATGGAAAGAAGAAGTCCGACAGTGCTTAACTTCGGTGATCTGACAGGAACCGGCGTTACTATCGCGGCAATGCCGTTGTCTTTGTATCACTTAGTTTCCAAACAGGTCCAAGAGGCTGCAGCTGTCCTCGTATGTTTAGAGAGATATAACGTAAATATACACATTAACAGGACATTATCAATTGCAGGACTAAATGGGTGGCATGTAAAGGATCCGTTCAGGTGCAATAATGATAAAAAATAGTTTATCCTTGGAGAATTAAACCTTAATCAGCCAGTTCAATTTAATAATTGTGAACTGACCGAAAGGTCAGTTTATCTCACTAAACTGTTCTCCACTATTTACTTCTGTCCCAATAAGTGCGACATGCAGAGTGCATTTTTTTAATTCAAGAGTTAGGTCCCAAAAATGTGCAGGAAAGCTGCTTCACAAGTCTCGGTGTGGTAAAGAGGAGTCAGTTGTTGCCGTTAAGCATAGGGATATCACATTTTCCGGCACTGGTGGTTAAAGCCCGTAAGTTGCATCCGCACTTTCCGCACCAAATGACCGTGTCTTGAAAAACGGGGGGGGGGGGGGGGAGGGGGGTGTTGCTCTTGGCTTGTGCAAGTTAACTATCGGGGATGGTTCCTTCACGCCAGAACCCTTCAGTTAGTATACTAGTCAGGTGGTGCGAGAGCCGCTCGACAAAGAAATTTGAACGGCGAAGCTATGAACCCACCATCGTCTCTTTGTAACAAGGTCAGTTGCGCAGTCGGTCTCAGTCCGTGTCGATAGCGCTAATGTGAGCAGTTTTTGCTAAGACGGAGCCTGTCTCAGAAAGTGTGGATGATTTATTCAAGAGAAAGAGCTTCATATATTGAGCACCTCTGTAACCCGCTGGTCCACCTCTGGCCGCTATCCAACCAATCATTCGGCTTGTCATTGGTGGGTTCAAATGGCTCTGAGCACTATGGGACTCAACTGCTGAGGTCATTAGTCCCCTAGAACTTAGAACTAGTTAAACCTAACTAACCTAAGGACATCACAAACATCCATGCCCGAGGCAGGATTCGAACCTGCGACCGTAGCGGTCTTGCGGTTCCAGACTGCAGCGCCTTTAACCGCACGGCCACTTCGGCCGGCCTTGTCATTGATCGATAGAGTTGTTGTTTGTCCTCCTGAGGGATATAGTCTCAAATCTGATCCAACTGGCGGGTTAGGTAGTCAAAATCCTACCCGCAACATGTCGAACATTCTCAATTGGGGAGAAATCCGGAGATGTTACTGGCCAAGATGTGGTTAGGTAAGCTCAAAGACGAGCAGAAGAAAGTATCGCCGTGTGCGGGCGAGCATTATCTTGTTGAAATGCAAGCAAAGGATGGCTTGTCATGAAGGGGAACAAAATGGGACATGGCATATAGTCGACATACTGCTGTGCTGCGAATGACAACCAAAGGGACTCTGCTATGAAAAAAAAAAACTGGCGTCCAAGACCATCACTCCTGGTTGTCGGACCGTTTGGCGGGCGACAATAACGTTGCTATCCCAGCCTGCTATACGGTGCGTCTCCATACACGTCTTCACTGGTTCAAAAAAAGTTCAAATGGCTCTGAGCACTATGGGACTTAACTGCTGAGGTCACCAGTCCCCTAGAACTTAGAACTACTTAAACCTAACTAACCTAAGGACATCACACACATTCATACCCGAGGCAGGATTCGAACCTGCGACCGTAGCGGTCGCGCGGTTCCAGACTGTAGCTCCTAGAACCGCTCGGTCACCACGGCCGGCTCTTCACTAGTCATTGGGGCTCAGTTCCAAGCGGGACTCATAACTGAAGACAACTCTACTCCGGTCTACTTCCAGTCTGAAGACGTCAGCGGTAGAATTTTGAGTCATCAGTCTACTGACTGGTTTAATACGCCCCCCATAAATTTCTCTCCTGTGCCAAATTCTTCACCTCAGAGTAACACTTGAAACCTGTGTCCTCAATCATTTGCTGAACATATTCTAGTCTCAATATTCCTCTACAGTTTCTACTCTTTGCAGCTCTCTCAAGCACCTTGGTAGTTCTTACGTGATATCTTAACAGATGTCCTATCATCCTGTCCCTTCTTCTTGTTAGTGTTTTCCACATATTCCTTTCCTTGCCGATTCGGCGGAGATCTTCCTCATTCCTTGTCTTAACAGTCCACCTAATTTTCAACATTCTTCTGTAGCGCCACATCTCAAATACTTCGATTCTCTTCTTTTTTTGTTTTCCACGTTCCATGTTTCACTATCATACAATGCTGCGCTCCAGACGTTTGTGTTCAGAAATTTCTTCTTCAAGTTAAGGCCTATGTTTGATAGTAGTACAATTGTTTTTGCCAGACATGCGCTTTTTGCCGGTGCTAGTCTGCTTTTTATGTCCTGCTTTCCCCATCCGCCATGAGTTATTTTACTTCTTAGGTAGCAGAATTCCGTAACTTTATCTAGTTCGTGATCACCAATTCTCATGTTAAGGCTTAGAGCAGTAACTTGAACATGAGCCAGGAAACACGACCCAGTGATTTCTGTTAACATAATGGCAGATAGGCTGAAGAAAGAGATCTGCAAATTTTGGTGAAAGCTATTGACAATTTTGATTGGACTACATACACTCTTTGGCATTTTGAAGAGAGCAGGGATAATGTACAAGGAGCCAAATATTCTCCACAGCTTATACAGAAAACAGACTGCAGTTGTAAGAGACGAAGAACATGAAAGGGAAGGAGTGGTTGACAAGGGAGTAAGACGGAGTCGTAACATATCGCTAGTGTTATTCAGTTTGTACACTGGCCAATCAGTACGGAAAACCAAGGGGAAAACTGAAAAAGGAATTAAAGTTGGGGGACAGGAACTAAAAGTTCAAGCTTTGCCAGTGACAACGTAGTTCTGTAAGGGACAGCGATGGACTTAGAAGGATAGTTTAAGGAAATTGATAGATCTTGGAATCATATTATAAGATGAACATCAACGAGAGTAAACGAAGAGTAATGGAATGCACTCGAATAAAATAAGACGATTGAGGGAAGGGGGGAGGTTAATTGCAATGGGAAATGAGGCATTAAAAGTGGTAGACGAGTTCTGCAGTTTAGGTACAAAAAACCAATGATTGTCGAAACTGAGAGGATAAAAAATGTAGAAAAATAGGAATTTTTTACATCTCATATAAATTTAACTTCAGGGAGTCTCTTCGGAAGGTATTTGTCTGTAATGAGGTCTTGTACAAAAGCGAAACGTGAACAGTAAGCAGTTCAGACAAGAAGAGAATAGATCTTTTTAAAATGTGGCGCTACAGAAGAATATTAAAGATTGGATGAGTAGATTGAATAGCTAATGAGGTAAAAATGAAATTTATGAGATGACTTGACCAAAAGAAGGGATCAGATGATAGGGCACATTCTGAGGCATCAATAAATATCATGTTTGGCAAGAGGTGTAAAAATTTCTGATGGTGACCTAGGCATTAACACAGTAAGCATGTTCTAACAGTTGTTCAGAAATGAATAAGTTTTCAAAGGACAGGCTAGCATCAAGTGCTGCTTCGAACCAGTTTTAAGACTGAAAGTCACAATAACAACAATAGACAGGCTGTTTTCTTAATTTACTCATAATGATGGAAAAATATTGTAAAGGGTAAGTGGAATTAGATAGGTTGGATGTAAGTAACACATTTATTTTGTGGAAGTAAAGTGATTGTAATAAAGTTTATTTATAATTATGTAGATGGTGTATATGTTTCCAGCATTGTGTGAAATTTGGAATTCTACAGAATGTCTAGAAATGTATATAATGCCTAAAATAGAACGACAAAGTACTGAAATTTTATACATTGTCTAGGCATTGTATACTTTGTCGGATTATCTGCTGTCAAAGTAGAAAATACGGCTGTCCCGCCATTTTTTCCCTCCACCACTGTTTGCGGTGGCGTTCCAGTCTTTGCTTCAGTATTGAGAAAGCTACCGAAAGTAAAACGGAATCTAAACTGAACCATGAGATTTAGGCCAAAAAATTCCTCCTGTGCCTTTAGGTGCACTGTGCGAGATTCGATTGTGAGCGTCGACAAAGGGTGGGGTGACTCGCAGTCTGTTGGCAAATGTCACGAACGTGACAGAAGATGGCTTTTACTGATTTGGAACAGCAGAAGGAATCTTGAAGCGGCTGTATCAAATGGTTCAAATGGCTCTGAGCACTATGCGACTTAACTTCTGAGGTCATCAGTCGCCTAGAACTTTGAACTAATTAAACCTAACTAACCTAAGGGCGTCACACACATCCATGCCCGAGGCAGGATTCGAACCTGCGATCGTAGCGGTCGCTCGGTTCCAGACTGCAGCGCCTAGAACCGCACGGCCACTCCAGCCGGCCTGGCTGTATCCAAGATCAAAATATAACCATATACCCAATGGACTGAATGAGAATTAAAGAATTTTCTGACCACGAGTACCTTTCCGATCTGCACGTACTTCTCAGTCCACAGTAAGTAGCCAGGGATTCCTAAGATGTATGAGCTACACGAAATGATAAAATATGAGGCGCCTTTGTTTGAAAAGCAAATTACGTGCAGCTCAAAATGTCACTCTAGCTTTCCCTGCTGCAACAAGAAGGTCATGTCAGTTCTGCTTTGTGTTTTGTTAGTACCAATATTCTCTTCGAAATCCTCTGTTAAGTCGTAAAATGTATGTACAAGATCAAACTACCAAAACGTAGTGTTGTTTTTTTTTCTTTGTGAAGACGAAACGTGAGTTCAAGTACTTCAATCTCAGTTCTGCTTTCATTGTTTTTCGTTAAGAATATCCGTTGCTTTATTTCATAGTTTGTTCTTTCACTATCAAATGTGTGTTAATTAATAATGGCTTCTCGTCTTGCGCCCTTTTAACACTTTGCGTAAAAGATACTTGTCATTCTTTATAATGTCAAGAAATTGTATAGAACGCCTAGAAAAAGAATGTACTGTTTTCACAAAAAACTTATAATTCACAGTTTACGTATTACAGTCAGGCATTCTATACGCCTAGAAAAAGTATGTACCGTTTTCGCAAAAAACTTATAATTCACAGTTTGCCTATAACAGTCAGGCATTCTATACATCACCCAGGCATTTTATACAGCACCAGAATTTCACGCAATGCCGGTAACATATGTAAACTCTACATGTAGGGTGTAACAGGCGTAAGTGCAGATATTTTTAATGGTGACTGAGGACAGTGTACTAAGCAACATTACATCAGTATTTACGTCATTTTCAGACTAATAATTTTAGCTATTAGGGGTAATATGTTTTTAGGTTGGTTAGCAGCACGAAGTACATGTGACAAGAGCAAGCCATCAGTGCTTATTTTCCATTGAGAAGCACATCATTTGTTGAAGTGCGGACATCTGGATGCACAGTGAGTAGTCTATACTGTAGCCGTAGCCTACTTACTGGCACTGTTGCGACTGTTCAGAAAACATCAGGTTGTAAATCATGTGAAGACAGTTCGACACATAGAAAAAACATGATATGGGTAGATGTAAGGTACTGTACATAAAAGTATCTGCATTTACAGTCACTAAATCCTGTAAATGTGATTTGAGACTTTCTCGGCGTATTCCATTCGTGAAATCTTCTCGGGTGATCAGCCGAGTAAAGGCGTCGTCTTCTCGCAACGTTTCGAAGGGTTTCGTACCCATCATCTTCGCTTGAAGATGATGGGTACGAAACCCTCCGAAACGTTGCGAGAAGACGACGCCTTTACTCGGCTGATCACCCGAGAAGATTTCACGAACTAAATCCTGTATATTAAAATAATTATAAATATTGCACTTTCCCCTATCTTATGAACAATAAATCAAATCGACATTAATTAACTCAACTGTGAGGTTTATCTAAACTCATCGTTACAATAATGGTGCACAAAGTGGAACCTTTACTGTATCTATTGCTGTGTAACTCAGCTTCACAACATTGCTCCTAACTAAACCAATCACAATCACTTACGTGGTACTAGAGAGAGCATAGAAGAAACAATTGTGAAAACAGAGAATATATATGACAAATAAATTGGATTTACGATGTAGAAGTTATTCTGAGGTGAAATTGCAGTAAGTCACATTAAATCAGTCGTAAGAACTGTGACCCAAAGAAGAGAAGAAAAGGAAGCATATATGGTTATTCTATCAATACATTCATCATAAATCTCATTGAAAACATTTATTATTGTCATAGTAAAGTAAAACGAAAGTACGATCCCATAACTCGCGATCTAATTCTTTGGCTGGCTTTGGTTTACTAACATTCGACCCTTTCCATCAGCGTAACATGTAAGTCGTTGATTAATAAATTTGTCAGAATTGTGTGAAAACAGATCGTTAGAAGTCGCGAGTTCAAATATTAATTTTTGTAATACAATGTAAGCACCAATCCTCACCTTTTCCGGAGCACATTATGCAAGGTATTCGAAAATTGCTCACATTATTGGCAAAGAATGGAACGAACAAAAAATTAAAAACTTATGCGTGCATTCGAACAGCATTTTCTCGAACCGGTCTTGCGAGATAATGTGTCACGTGGACTACGTCGCACCACCGTCTCCATAGCTCTGTGATATAAGTGCTCTCCGCTTTATGCTGCCACGGGAAATCCCCTTAACAAGGAGAGAGGAACCGCTTTACTAGAGGAAGGGCGAGTTTTAAGAGGGTTGCGGCCGGCCCGTTCTCTTTCCCTCACCACTCCCTCTCTCTCTCTCTCTTTGTCCATTTGTTACTCCTTTTCCCTTCCAAATATCACCTTTGCTGTATGCATTCACGCGTGAACAATTGTAGAGTGAAAATCAATAATGGCCTAAGTGCCAAAAAAAAGTGTTTTTTTTTTGTAATTCCCGAAAAAATCAAGCTAAGTGCCGCTGCCAGCAATCTGAAAGGCGGGCTAAGCGCTACGATCATTTCTAACAGGGCATATAAGGCCCTAAGGATGGCATGAGCGGTATATGCGGAGCGCTGGTGAGGCTATAGGGGGCTAAGTGCCACAAATTTTTGTAACTGTTTGTAGCGAGTCACACAGATTTTGCCGAAATTGAAAAACGTAAGAGGCTGGAAGCACGTTACAGTGTAACCATATTTGTGGTTACTATGCTCCAGCCTGACGACCTTTATATTTTATAGAAGCAACCGATACACTTATTGGGTTGCGTTGGGTTGTTTGGGGAAGACCAGACAGCGAGGTCATCGGTCTCGTCGGATTAGGGAAGGACGGGGAAGTAAGTCGGCTGTGTCCTGTCAAAGGAACCATCCCGGCATTTGCCTGGAGCGATTTAGGGAAATCACAGAAAACTTAAATCAGGATGGCCGGACGCGGCATTGAACCGTCGTCCTCCCGAATGCGAGTCCAGTGTGCTAGCCGATACACTTATTAACAACGAAAATAAATATTTCCAAATTCAGTTGGATTCAGGTGGAAAAAATTGTACCAGGTGTTGTCAAGATGAGAACAGTGTTTAACGAAATCAAAGACTGGGCCATCTACAACTACAAGATTTACGAGAAAGGGATTACCACTGACATAATAAAGAACTTTGTTTTACCATCGCAACAATGTAAAAATAGCTTGTCAGCTGAAAAGAAAAAGGTTCTGTAAAGGCCGTTTCACACCGCGGTCACACTATGTCACGTTACGTAACGTGACAAATTTTTCAAAAGATCTGTTTCCATAGTTTTAAATGGTGTAATTCACACAGACCTCGCAGAGCATCACAGACGTCGACAGACGAATCTGCGAGATCGCTCCGAGAGCAATCTTTTCAAAGCATCTGTCGACGTGTTGCCTCGCGCATGCGCAGTGGCCCAAACTGCACTGCCACGCCCGGATCTCGTGGTCGTGCGGTAGCGTTCTCGCTTCCCACGCCCGGGTTCCCGGGTTCGATTCCCGGCGGGGTCAGGGATTTTCTCTGCCTCGTGATGGCTGGGTGTTGTGTGATGTCCTTAGGTTAGTTAGTTAGGTTTAAGTAGTTCTAAGCTCTAGGGGACTGATGACCGTAGATGTTAAGTCCCATAGTGCTCAGAGCCATTTGAACCATTTTTTTGCACTGCCACGCGCATGACCACACCTGCCGGGGAGTTTCGTGCTGAACTCGTTACACTAAGCTGTATTGCTATTTTTGTTATTTGTTATGGAACAGGTAATTGAATCCGTCAGAACGCGTCAACTGCCGAGGAATACAGATTTGGAGGAGTATAGAGACAGCAATTTAAAGGACACAGCATGGGGCGAAATAGCAGAGCAACTGGGACAAGATAGTAAGTAGTTCTTAATTGTACTAGTTCAAGCTTAAAACCTTTCAGCCGGCCGTTGTGGCCGAGCGGTTCTAGGCGCTTCAGTCCGGAACCGCGCGAATGCTGCGGTCGCAGGTTCGAATCCTGCCTCGGGCATGGATGTGTGTGATGTCCTTAGGTTAGTTTGGTTTAATTAGTTTTAAGTTCTAGGGGACTGATGACCTCAGATGTGAAGTCCCATAGTGCTCAGAGCCATTTGAACCATTTTTTGAAAACCTTTCAAAATAACCCTTCATAATTGATTATAGTCTAATAATATTAACAACATAAATGTGTTGTCTTAATACTTATTACACTGGCTTTAATATTAGCATAAATTTGTATTGTTTATACTCTTTAATGAACAGCCCAAAGTAAATTTAGTACAAAATATCGCAAGGGTAACAAATCACGAGTTAACAAAAAGAAGAACACATGCATGCAAATACAAATTGGCATTATGTTTATACGAAAATGGCTCACAAAAATTTACATGTCAAATAATGTTCATATACAGACAGTAGAATAAACATTCTTACTACATGCTGACTGTTAACATCACAATTTTTTTTGTTAATATTAATCATACACAACAGCAGAACACATACAAATTGTTAGAACAAATGCTGTTTTGGTTATCATTAAATGTGGTTCCACTGCCATGGAACACTTCCATCTTCGAACATGAAGTATTTAACAAAGTGATTTCGTACCTTGGTAGCTTCTTTAGATGCCTGAGCACCATAACGAGGAATAGGTTTCCATGCTTTGTGATAAGGTTCTAAAATTTCATCAGGCGTCATTACTGGAGATAATGATCCCTTTGTTAGCCGAGCGGTCTTAGGCGCTGCAGTCATGGACTGTGCGGCTGTTCCCGGCGGAGGTTCGAGTCCTCCCTTGGGCATGGGTGTGTGTGTTTGTCCTTAGGATAATTTAGGTTAAGTATTGTGTAAGCTCAGGGACTGATGACCTTAGCAGTTAAGTCCCATAAGATCTCATACACATTTGAACATTTGAACATTTTTGATGCATTTCAGCAACGATAATTGTGGAGGACGGCTGTTGCTTTGACTGTCTTGTTTACTACGTGCAGCTTACAGTTTAAGGGTCTGAAATAGATACGCCATCTCTGCACAAGAATGCCAAAAGCATTTTCAACCACTCTTCTACAACTACAAAGTCTGTATTTGAACATTCTTCTTTCATCGTTAAGATGTCGGTCCTTTGGGAATGGACGAAGCAAGAAACGTTTAAGGGGAAAACCTTTGTCACCCACAGTCACGTAAGGAACATTGAAGTGTCCTGCCATAGCATAGTTGCTTAGTCTTTTCCCTAATTCTCTCTCAACAAAAACACTACTGCCAGATTCTTTTCCATAGGCACCACAACCTATAGCGATGAACTTGTATTCTGAATCAACCAGTCCCAAAAGGACAGTAGAGTAGTATTTTTTCTAATTAAAAATGTTTGATCCAGAGTTTGGCGGAGCTTGTATTTGTAAGTGTTTGCCATCAATGGTTCCTATACAATGCGGAAAATCCCATCTGGAACATAAGCCCTCTTCAATGTTTCGCCACATGTTTTCGTCTGGAGTAGGCATGTACAGAGGTTGCGGGTTCTTCCATAAAGCACACCTCTTCAATTATTCTTGACGCGGTACTAACTCCAATGCTGTAGTTGAAGCTGATTGTTGTAAACGTATCTCCTGTAGACAAGAATCTGAAAAAACATATCCAACACTTCAATTGTGTTAATTTTTACAGAAGCGAATTTGAAAGAGGAATGGAGGAAATTACGTGACCGCCACCGCCAAGTTCTCTTCCGGAAGAAGACCAAGTCAGGCCAATCAGCTACAAAATGCATGCCATGGAAATACGAACAACAAATGGAGTTCCTCGTTACAACAATGAAACATAGGAAGTAAAGACCTTTATTCATTGTCAAGGATATTTTCAAACATTTTTCAATCTAAAAGTGATGGGGATGAACGAAGACTATGGTTGTCGTTTTAAGTGACAATGTTTCAGTAACATGAGAAGTGTTGTTGACGTTGCAACGTATGCAACACTTTACGTCTTATAGCAATTAAAATATACACTCCTGGAAATTGAAATAAGAACACCGTGAATTCATTGTCCCAGGAAGGGGAAACTTTATTGACACATTCCTGGGGTCAGATACATCACATGATCACACTGACAGAACCACAGGCACATATACACAGGCAACAGAGCATGCACAATGTCGGCACTAGTACAGTGTATATCCACCTTTCGCGGCAATGCAGGCTGCTATTCTCCCATGGAGACGATCGTAGAGATTCTGGATGTAGTCCTGTGGAACGGCTTGCCATGCCATTTCCACCTGGCGCCTCAGTTGGACCAGCGTTCGTGCTGGACGTGCAGACCGCGTGAGACGACGCTTCATCCAGTCCCAAACATGCTCAATGGGGGACAGATCCGGAGATCTTGCTGGCTAGGGTAGTTGACTTACACCTTCTAGAGCACGTTGGGTGGCACGGGATACATGCGGACGTGCATTGTCCTGTTGGAACAGCAAGTTCCCTTGCCGGTCTACGAATGGTAGAACGATGGGTTCGATGACGGTTTGGATGTACCGTGCACTATTCAGTGTCCCCTCGACGATCACCAGTGGTGTACCGCCAGTGTAGGAGATCGCTCCCCACACCATGATGCCGGGTGTTGGCCCTGTGTGCCTCGGTCGTATGCAGTCCTGATTGTGGCGCTCACCTGCACGGCGCCAAACACGCATACGACGATCATTGGCACCAAGGCAGAAGTGACTCTCATCGCTGAAGACGACACGTCTCCATTCGTCCCTCCATTCACGCTTGTCACGACACCACTGGAGGCGGGCTGCACGATGTTGGGGCGTGAGCTGAAGACGGCCTAACGGTGTGCGGGACCGTAGCCCAGCTTCATGGAGACGGTTGCGAATGGTCCTCGCCGATACCCCAGGAGCAACAGTGTCCCTAATTTGCTGGGAAGTGGCGGTGCGGTCCCCTACGGCACTGCGTAGGATCCTACGGTCTTGGCGTGCATCCGTGCGTCGCTGCGGTCCGGTCCCAGGTCGACGGGCACGTGCACCTTCCGCCGACCACTGGCGACAACATCGTTGTACTGTGGAGACCTCACTCCCCACGTGTTGAGCAATTCGGTGGTACGTCCACCCGGCCTCCCGCATGCCCACTATACGCCCTCGCTCAAAGTCCGTCAACTGCACATACGGTTTACGTCCACGCTGTCGCGGCATGCTACCAGTGTTAAAGACTGCGATGGAGCTCCGTATGCCACGGCAAACTGGCTGACACTGACGGTGGCGGTGCACAAATGCTGCGCAGCTAGCGCCATTCGACGGCCAACACCGCGGTTCCTGGTGTGTCCGCTGTGCCGTGCGTGTGATCATTGCTTGTACAGCTCTCTCGCAGTGTCCGGAGCAAGTATGGTGGGTCTGACACACCGGTGTCAATGTGTTCTTTTTTCCATTTCCAGGAGTGTATTTACAGTTATACTGCACGTACATACAAGACGGTAAACATACATAAAACGCATTCGATTTCGACCAATCACATCGGTCATCATGAGGCACATGAATGGCAGAATCAATATGGCAACACTGATTAAATGCTAACAACAAGAAATAACAGAATTCACCCCAGTGGCATCTATCGTAATTTGTATCCGGAACTTCTGGTAGCCAATAGAATTTAAGCAGTGACACCGTTTTATTTCTGCCATTCTTAGGTCTGATGGTGACCAGTGGGATTGATCAAACATGATTGTTGGCATATATATTTACCATCCTGTAAATACGAGTTGTAAGACAAATTATTACATACATTATAATTATTAATTAAAACGTATACACATTAAGTTTTGAAATTTAGCTCTCCTTGTAATTATTGATATTAATATGTTTCTGCGTGTGATATCACCGTTGTACTGCGTCTTTGTTTTTGTGTGTTTCAGGTGTGACACTAATAACCCTCCAATGGACCAAAGTGTTGTTGGGGGAACAGTCCCTGACTGCGACTGTCCTCTCACTCCAGGAGATGAAAGCATTACTCATATAGAGGAGAATGAAGAGATTAGTCTCCTTCCCTCTACTAATGCGGCAACACCAGGTGACTCCCCTAAGAGTCACCCCAGAAATGTGGACAAATTAATTAATTATTTGCAAGAAAAATAGAGAGCAAAAAGAAGTGCACCAAAGGCTGATAACTTGGACTTATTTTTCGCGAGTGCTTACAAGTCCACTCGTTTGCTCCCTCGTCTTTTGCAAACACGGATAAAACTAGAACTGATGCAGTCAATAGCAAAAGCAGAGGAAGAGCATTGGCCCTCTTCGGTCCCAGCGTCGCAAGCTGTTCAAGAACCATCAAGTGTACCACATCATTCATTTTCTCCATCCTGCCTCTCTCCTTCATCCAGCTCTTCGAACATGCATTGCACCTCTTATTTGAGTGATAACACCACCAGTTTTGAGTCTCTCTAATTTCTCAGTAACTTTGCACATTATGCTAATTTCAATAATGTGATGTATATTTTCTTCGACCAAATATTGTACTCTTTACCTCTATAAAAACGATTTCAGTTGAACAATAAACAGTTTTAATTGTTCTGGTTGTGAGTGAGTGGTAGAGGCGGTCGTATCGGATTTTGCCCCAATTACACAATGTGAATCGTGGGAGCCGATTCCTTCTCGATTATTAACTCAAAATAAGTTGTAAGGTGCGTAATTAAAGTACAGATTCAGCTAAATGTGAATAATTTTTAAATAGAATAAATGCTAACTAATTTTCAAAAGTAATACATTTTTGTTTATATGTTTCAAATAAATTTTACCAAAATTATAAACCACTTACAATAAGATTTCAAAAAAGTAAATTGCATAAAGCATTAGTAAACTTACCTTAGGCATAGCGCCAATCTTTCTCTGCTGGAAATACATCTCCTGTAGTTGGTGTCTTTTTTACTAATATCGTTACTTATCAATGTTAAGATCTCTTCAAACTCAGGTTTAGATAGCCGAAAGTATGTTCTGAATCTGTCATCATCTAGCTCCAAATCCTCCATCAGATGATGATACTCGCCGCACTGTTCCCGTCTTACGTTGATGGGGTGCACCCCGTGCGTTCGGTTTGTAACCGAGTACAACAGTATGAATTCCTGTTCACTACTCTAAGAACTATCGCCGTCATGCAACCAAGGCACATTCTTTGTAAACGCGCTATCGCATCACGAACCACTTGCCATGTTACCTGTTTCAACTGAACTGACTGACAGAGCAGAAACAATGTCCCAGTATATGACAGACGTCGGTGGCGGTGTGAACTGCACATCTGTCACACGACATCTGTCACGTTACGTAAGGTGACATAGTGTGACCGCGATGTAAAACAGCCTGAACAGATGCTGCCGTATTTGAATGGAGCTAATAGAATAATTTGCGAACAGTTAATCAATTAAAATTGCTTTGTGCTCTATAAAATTAAAAGAAGGATTAAAAATAATTTAATCGCAGCGAAGTATATCTGTAAAACGTATCTGAAAAACGTTTATTATTAAAAAACTGATAAATGCTTGAGATTTCTATTATTGGCACTTACCTCGTGTTTGCCAATATATCTATGGAATGTAGCACTTTCTGTGTTTTTGAGAATAAAATATTGATTTTGTTTCATCAAAGGAAGGGAACCTTAAAAAATTGCAAAAAAAATGGCAACAGTTTTGTGACTCCTACTGTAGATAGTAAATAATGATGAGGTTTTTTTCACCGAAATATTTTTATCAAAACAAAAAAACTGAATAATTCGGAATCAGTCTTTTGACACTTAGCCCGTTATTGATTTCCACTCTACGATTGGGGGTGTGTGTGTACGTGTGTGTATGTGTGTGTGTGTGTGTGTGTGGTGCGTGTCAATTAGGCAGTGTTGCCGTGGGTCTTGACACTTCGAAGTTACAAACAAGATCCGTGAAATTATGTTCACTGCCTGCCTTACAGAACTATCATACACGCAATACAGAGGTATTACTTTCTCAGGCTTTCCCTCTAATTTCATTCTACATGTAATACGCTTTCGTTTTCAGCTAGTCATAGAACATTTCCAACTCTCTGTCCTTCGCAGATCAGAAGCCACAAATAGTTGCATACCACACAGCAAGCAGTCTAGACTTAGATCAGTTTTCAACTCATCGGAACTGCTTGGTATTTAAGCTCTCTGATAATGAGAAATCTTAGTTACAAAAATTACTGCTAAACGCAGTGTTACACGTGTCATGCTTGTTATGAAAAAGAACAAGACGAAAAACATTCAGCACACTTATACTGCGTCAGTCGGAGTTTCTAATAGGTCGTTACAAAATATTTTGCATTTATCAAACTACATGCGACGATGAAGGTATATCTTTGACAAATGTTCAAGTAGTTCGCAAGAAAAGATTAATCGTATAGCACACAGATTATTACTGTACACCCACTTTCAGGAGGACACATGTACTTAGTTTACACTGAAAGACCTAACTCGAAACGGGGTCCCTGAAGTAGACGACATTTCCTCCTAACTACTGATAGCCTTGGGGGGAGCCAGCCATAACAAAGATTCCATTTGGTTGTATGATACATGCGAAATACCTTCAGATTTCAAGAAGAACGCAATAATTCTAATTCCAAAGAAAGCAAGCGCTGAAAAATGTGAATATTATCGAGCTATCAGTTTCACAACTCATGGTCACAAAATTATTTACCTAAAAATGGAGAAACTGGTAGACACTTGAGGCGTTCCTGACCCTACGTCTTTTTTTAGATGGTAGGTTAAGAAAAGGCAAAACCTACGTTTACAGTATTTGTAGACTTAGAGAAAGCTTTTGACAATGTTGACTGGAATACTTTCTTTGGAATTCTGAGGGAAGCAGGGGTAAATTGACGGGAGCGAAAGTCTGTTTACAGCTTGTACTAAAACCAGGTGGCAGTTGCAATAGTCGAGGGGCATTAAAGGGACGCTGTGATTGAGAAGGGAGTGAGGCAGATTTGTAGCCTATCCCCTATGTTATTCAATCTGTACATTGATCAACCAGTATAGATAATCAAGAAAAAATTTGTAGAATTAATTAAAATTCACGGAGGAGATATAAAAACTTTCAGGTTTGCCGATGGCATTGTAATTATGTGAGAAATAGCAAAGGATTTGGAAGAGCAGTTGAATGGAATGGACAGCGTTTTGAAAGGAGTCAATAAGATGAACATCAATTAAAGAAATGCAAGGATAATGGAATGTAGTCGGATACATCTACATCTACATCTACATGGTTACTCTGCAATTCACACTTAAGTGCATGGAAGAGTGTTCATCGAACCATTTTCATACTACTTCTGTACCATTACAGTCTCGAATGGTGCGTGGGAAAAAGGAACACTTAAATCTTTCCGTTCGAGCTCTGATTTCTCTTATTTCATTATGATGATCATTTCTCTCTACGTCTGTGGGTGTCAACAAAATATTTTCGCATTCAGAAGAGAAAGTTAGTGATTGAAATTTCGTAAATAGATCTCGCCGCAAAGTAAACCGCCTTTGTTACAGTGACTACCACCCCAACTCGGGTATCATATCAGTGACACTCTCACACTTATTGCGCGATAACACGAAACGGGCTGCCCTTCTTTGCACTTTTTCGATGTCCTCCGTCAATCCTACCTGGTAAGGATCCCATATCGCGCAGCAGTATTCCAGTAGAGGACGGACAAGTGTAATGGAGGCTGTCTCTTTAGTGGGTTTGTCGCATCTTCTAAGTGTTCTGCCAACAAAGCGCAGCCTTTGTTTCACCTTCCCCACAATAGTATCTAAGTGGTCTTCCCAGTTTAAGTTGCTCGTAATTGTAATTCCTAGGTATTTTGTCGAATTGACAGCCCTTAGATTTGTGCGATTTATCATATACCCAAAATTTATCGAATTTCCTTTAGTATCCATGTGGATGACCACGCACTTTTCCCTGTTTAGTGCCAATTGCCACTTTTCGCACCATACAGAAATTCTCTATAGATCATTTTGTAATTGGAATTGATCATCTGATGATTTTACTAGACGGTAATCACCTGCAAACAATCTAAGGGGGCTGCTCAGATTATCACCAAGATCATTTATGTAAATCAGGAACAGCAGAGGGCCTATGACACTACCTTGCGAAACGCCAGATATCACTTCTGTTCTTCTCGATGATTTACCGTCTATCACTACGAACTGTGACCTCTCTCAGAGGAAATCACGAATCCAGTCCCACAACCGAGACGATACTCCATGTGCACGCAATTTAATTAAGAGTCGCTTGTGAGGAACGGTATCAAAAGCCTTCTGGAAATCTAGGAATATGGAATCGATCTGAGATCCCTTGTCGAACGATATTTTCTGAATCCGTGTTGGTTATGTATCAATAAGTCATTTTCTTCAAGGTGATTCATAATGTTCGAGTACAGTATATGCTCCAAAATCCCACTGCAAATTGAATTCAGTGATATGGGTTTGTAATTCAATGGGTTACTCCTATTTCCTTTCATGAATATTGGTGTGACCTGTGCTACTTTCCAATTTTTAGGAACAGACCTTTCGTCAAGTGAGTGGCTGTACATGGTTGCTAAGAAAGGCACTATTTTGTCTGCATACTCTGAACCCCCCCATGAACCATGGACCTTGCCGTTGGTGGGGAGGCTTGCGTGCCTCAGCGATACAGATAGCCGTACCGTAGGTACAACCACAACGGAGGGGTGTCTGTTGAGAGGCCAGACAAACGTGTGGTTCCTGAAGAGGGGCAGCAGCCTTTTCAGTAGTTGCAAGGGCAACAGTCTGGATGATTGACTGATCTGGCCTTGTAACAATAACCAAAACGGCCTTGCTGTGCTGGTACTGCGAACGGCTGAAAGCAAGGGGAAACTACAGCCGTAATTTTTCCCGAGGGCATGCAGCTTTACTGTATGATTAAATGATGATGGCGTCCTCTAGGGTAAAATATTCTGGAGGTAAAATAGTCCCCCATTCGGATCTCCGGGCGGGGACTACTCAAGAGGATGTCGTTATCAGGAGAAAGAAAACTGGTGTTCTACGGATCGGAGCGTGGAATGTCAGATCCCTTAATCAGGCAGGTAGGTTAGAAAATTTAAAAAGGGAAATGGATAGGTTAAAGTTAGATATTGTGGGAATTAGTGAAGTTCGGTGGCAGGAGGAAGAAGACTTTTGGTCAGGTGACTACAGGGTTATAAACACAAAGTCAAACAGGGATAATGCAGGAGTAGGTTTAATAATGAATAGGAAAATAGGAATGCGGGTAAGCTACTACAAACAGCATAGTGAACGCATTATTGTGGCCAAGATAGATACGAAGCCCACACCTACTACAGTAGTACAAGTTTATATGCCAACTAGCTCTGCAGATGACGAAGAAATTGAAGAAATGTATGATGAAATAAAAGAAATTATTCAGATAGTGAAGGGAGACGAAAATTTAATAGTCATAGGTGACTGGAATTCGAGTGTAGGAAAAGGGAGAGAAGGAAACGTAGTAGGTGAATATGGATTGGGGCTAAGAAATGAAAGAGGAAGCCGCCTGATAGAATTTTGCACAGAGCACAACTTAATCATAGCTAAAACTTGGTTTAAGAATCATGATAGAAGGTTGTATACATGGAAGAACCCTGGAGATACAAAAAGGTGTCAGATAGATTATATGATGGTAAGACAGAGATTTAGAAACCAGGTTTTAAATTGTAAGACATTTCCAGGGCCAGATGTGGACTCTGACCACAATCTATTGGTTATGACCTGTAGATTAAAACTGAAGAAACTGCAAAAAGGTGGAAATTTAAGGAGATGGGACCTGGATAAACTGAAAGAACCAGAGGTTGTACAGAGTTTCAGGGAGAGCATAAGGGAGCAATTGAAAGGAATGGGGGAAAGAAATACAGTAGAAGAAGAATGGGTAGCTCTGAGGGATGAAGTAGTGAAGGCAGCAGACGATCAAGTAGGTAAAAAGAAGAGGGTTAGTAGAAATCTTTGGGTAACAGAAGAAATATTGAATTTAATTGATGAAAGGAGAAAATATAAAAACGCAGTAAATGAAGCAGGCAAAAAGGAATACAAACGTCTCAAAAATGAGATCGACAGGAAGTGCAAAATGGCTAAGCAGGGATGGCTAGAGGACAAATGTAAGGATGTAGAGGCTTATCTCACTAGGGGTAAGATAGATACTGCCTACAGGAAAATTAAAGAGACCTTTGGAGATAAGAGAACCACATGTATGAAATCAAGAGCTCAGATGGAAACCCAGTTCTAAGCAAAGAAGGGAAAGCAGAAAGGTGGAAGGAGTATATAGAGAGTCTATACAAGGGCGATGCACTTGAGGACAATATTATGGAAATGGAAGAGGATGTAGATGAAGATGAAATGGGAGATACGATACTGCGTGAAGAGTTTGACAGAGCACTGAAGGACCTGAGTCGAAACAAGGCCCCGGGAGTAGACAACATTCCATTGGAACTACTGACGGCCTTGGGAGAGCCAGTCCTGACAAAACTCTACCATCTGGTGAGCAAGATGTATGAAACAGGCGAAATACCCTCAGACTTCAAGAAGAATATAATAATTCCAATCCCAAAGAAAGCAGGTGTTGACAGATGTGAAAATTACCGAACAATCAGTTTAATAAGCCACAGCTGCAAAGTACTAACACGAATTCTTTACAGACGAATGGAAAAACTAGTAGAAGCCGACCTCGGGGAAGATCAGTTTGGATTCCGTAGAAATACTGGAACACGTGAGGCAATACTGACCTTACGACTTATCTTAGAAGAAAGATTAAGGAAAGGCAAACCTACGTTTCTAGCATTTGTAGACTTAGAGAAAGCTTTTGACAATGTTGACTGGAATACTCTCTTTCAAATTTTAAAGGTGGCAGGGGTAAAATATAGGGAGCGAAAGGCTATTTACAACTTGTACAGAAACCAGATGGCAGTTATAAGAGTTGAGGGACATGAAAGGGAAGCAGTGGTTGGGAAGGGAGTAAGACAGGGTTGTAGCCTCTCCCCGATGTTATTCAATCTCTATATTGAGCAAGCAGTAAAGGAAACAAAAGAAAAATTTGGAGTAGGTATTAAAATCCATGGAGAAGAAATAAAAACTTTGAGGTTCGCCGATGACATTGTGATTCTGTCAGAGACAGCAAAGGACTTGGAAGAGCAGTTGAACGGAATGGATCGTGTCTTGAAGGGAGGATATAAGATGAACATCAACAAAAGCAAAACGAGGATAATGGAATGTAGTCGAGTGAAGTCGGGTGATGCTGAGGGTATTAGATTAGGAAATGAGACACTTAAAGTAGTAAAGGAGTTTTGCTATTTGGGGAGCAAAATAACTGATGATGGACGAAGTAGAGAGGATATAAAATGTAGACTGGCAATGGCAAGGAAAGCGTTTCTGAAGAAGAGAAATTTGTTAACATCGAGTATAGATTTAAGTGTCAGGAAGTTATTTCTGAAAGTATTTGTATGGAGTGTAGCCATGTATGGAAGTGAAACATGAACGGTAAATAGTTTGGACAAGAAGAGAATAGAAGCTTTTGAAATGTGGTGCTACAGAAGAATGCTGAAGATTAGATGGGTAGATCACATAACTAATGAGGAAGTATTGAATAGGATTGGGGAGAAGAGAAGTTTGTGGCACAACTTGACCAGAAGAAGGGATCGGTTGGTAGGACATGTTCTGAGGCATCAAGGGATCACCAATTTAGTATTGGAGGGCAGCGTGGAGGGTAAAAATCATAGGGTGAGACCAAGAGATGAATACACTAAGCAGATTCAGAAGGATGTAGGTTGCAGTAGGTACTGGGAGATGAAGAAGCTTGCACAGGATAGAGTAGCATGGAGAGCTGCATCAAACCAGTCTCAGGACTGAAGACCACAACAACAACACAACAACAACTCTGAAAGGAATTAGGTGATACTGACGATATTAAATCTGGAAACGAGAAATAGAATGAAGTACATTTTTTTGTTATTTGGACAGCAAAATAACTGATAACCGAAGTACAGAGGATAAAAAATATGGACTGTGTATAGCGAGGTGTGCAAGTGAATCATGGGCAGTAGACAGTTTCGACAAAAAGAGTATAAAGGCTTTTGATAAGCGGTGGTACAGAAGAATGCTGATTATTAAATGGGAAGACCACGTTACTGATGAAGAGATACTGAACAGAATTGTGGAGACAAAAAATTTGTGCCGTAACTTGATTAAAAAAGGGGATCGGTTGACAGCACACATTCCGAGACATAAAGTATAGCAGACAATTTTAAAACTGAGATTTGATAAATTAAAAACACCAATACTGTTGCTGGGAATGAATCTAGGGATTTGAGGTTGCTCAACAACACAAGAAGGAGGAGTATTTTCTCAAGAAGAGAAATTTTTTATCATTGAAGATAGATGTAGGCGCTAGAAATACTTTTCTGAAGGTATTTTTAGGTGTGTAGCCATGTGCGCAAGTGAATTATGGGCAGTAGACAGTTAAGACAAAAAGAGAATAAAGGCTTTTGATATGCAGTGCTACAGAAGAATACCGAATATTAAATGGGAAGACCGCGTTACTGATGAGATACTGAACAGAATTGTGGAGACAAAAAATTTGTGCCATAATTTGATTAAAAAAGGGGATCGGTTGATAGCACACATTCTGAGACATAAGGTATCGCAGACAATTTTAGTATTGGAGGGAAGTGTTCCCTACCGCAAACGTCAAGCTCACAGAGAAGTACGAAGTTCCCTCCGACAGGCGAAATCACCACCATCACCTGAACTCATCCTCAGCCTATAGGACGCACTTACATCACAAATTTAACGCTGCTCGTGAGACAATAGTTATTTCAGAGATTATTCATCAAAATGAGATAGATTGTCTCCAGAACCCTGGAGAAACTAGACAACGTTTTGGGCCTAGATATTATACCGTTTGTCATTGTGTGGAGATAATGAAGCTGCCTCTCAGATAGAAAACAGGTAAAAAACATAGACTGCAGCTTCTGTCATTAACAGAACACACGTTAATGTTATAATGTTGAATAAAAAGGTAGTCGGCACTAATACTGCCGTTGGAAAAATTTTTCACTATCTGTATTTTGCAGGAAAGAGGATTGGTGTTGGTTCGTGTTTCGTAGTCCCGAGATTGTGTGTCTCTGTCCTGGATTAAAACCAATACCTTTCCCTGTCGTCTGTTGGAATGTGGGAAAGGTGTCCGCTCTATAGAGTACTAAGTCTGTAGGGGGGATACCTTAAGCTCGACAACACTAGTTACTCTGCCACCATGCTGCACCACCTCGTTTCATTTTCATAATCATAGATATCAACACAAACGAGAGACAATATTGGAAAAATAATTGCTTAAAATGACTACACTATATGGGTTATACATTATGGATGCACAAGTACGGGTTGTAGATGTTGTTGACGACATATGGAAGTTTGGATCTGGCTGTGAATCGTGCTCTGACAGCCTAATGGTAAGGTGACCGCTCGCGATAAGTGGAATACCGTTGTCATCATTCCATTATACAGCTGGTCGCTGTCCTTATTCGCGACTGCAAATACATTACATGTATTGCATAAACGCTATACACATTCTTAAAACTAAGTTGGGCATTTGGAGCAGCTTTCTCGAGTCAGAGAATGGCATTTGTGCACTGCGACTTCGAGAAGACACCGTGGAATGTACCACCTTGTCAGCACTCCCAATTATGCGTTTAAGAATCCTCGCAGGCATCATTGCGAAGCGCAGGAAGCCGTCAAATACGCCAGTGGTACCTACGACTCACCCAACACACGTGCCACAGCGACAGAGAAAAAAGCTAACAGCAATAGTCGGCGCATCTAGTCCTCACCAGCCAGCAGACGCTTGTCGTACGCAGTGGCGAGTGGGGACCAGCCTTGAACCTTCACACTGATAGCTGATAGCCTTGCACCAGTCAAGACACAGCAGCCACCTGCGTCCGACCGATAGCTGCTACTTTCCTCCTTGGCTATCACTGACTGCCAGACAAGGTCGCCAACTTTGGAACTGGCATAACTATTCAAATGGTTCAAATGGCTCTGAGCACTATGGGACTTAACTTCTGAGGTCATCAGTCCCCTAGAACTTAGAACTACTTAAACCTAACTAACCTAAGGACATCACACACACATCCATGCCCCAGGCAGGATTCGAACCTGCGCCCGTAGCTGTCGCGCGGTTCCAGATTGTAGCACCTAGAACCGCTCGGCCACCCCGCCCGGCCATAACTATTCTGTCTGGTCTCAGGAGTGCCTAATATTTTGAAGTCGTCATTCTGTCAGTTAGTTAGATGAATTCCATCTCTTCCAGCCTTTTCTAAATTTTTCAACCCTGCCTAGCCACTACTCTCATTTCTCTCTACAACACTTATGCATATTCAAATCTATGTCCATCGCAGCAGTTTTCCCCTGTTCTGCACCTTCCAGCACCCAGTTCTCTTTATTGTTGTCTGTGTTGTTACTGTGATTGTATTACTTTAGTAACTAGTAACTATTGTATTACTTTAGTAACTAGTAGTAGTGTTGCGCGCTGAGAAAGTAAGTTCCTGTAAAGTGCTGTCACAGCAGTGATACTGAAGATGGAGACAGTGTGTGCAGAAAGGGTCCGTGCAGCCCTACTTCCTAAACGCTTTACATGCGGACACTATAGGGGAGTGAAGTTTACTGGCCGGTAGACTTGGAGATGTCAAACAAGCTGAACAGTAGCACCAAAATGTTTGCAATAGGCAGTTCTCGAAGATTTCTAGCCACGTGGGAAATCAAATCTCACTTATCAAGACGATACCCTACATTAAAACTTTCTGGAATGCTCGTGGAGTTCCCTGACCTTGCGAAAACCACAGAGTGTCAACCTAATTGGGGACCCCCAGGGTTAGGTTTTAGGTCCCACACTCTTTCCATTATAATTGTCTTTATCATTATCGTTATCATTATTATTATCATTATTATTATTATTATTATCACTTAGTGGCAGCAGCTGCAGTAATACGAGTACCAGTGCTGCCAATATTAATTTCATAGTTGATAGCATAATTTATTCATACTATCACTTCACTCAAATCATTTTAATACAACTCAGGCAGACGTTACAGATAGAAAAACATTCAGCCAAAAGATATTTGCTTGGAAAGTTGGTCAAAGGGAAGTTAGAAAACGGATTGGAACACTGTGGTCCAATGAAAGAAAGAGACTTCATTCTGAAAGGAAGAAACAATTTTGGACACAAAGGAAGGCCAGCCATCATTAGTGATATTGATGGATTGTACCTCGCGTCGTCATATTGGGTCCATACATGAATAATAATAAGTACTTGTCATATTAAAATGGTTATTCCTAGGTAACTATTCTGTAAAAAAAGGTATTGTACGTGTGAGCCCTGATTCGGTGTAAGAGAGGGCCTGATAGCCCTAATCAGATTAGGTGTAGTAAATAATAAACATATATTATAAAAGTAAGTGTACAATGTGCGTGCCGCTAAAACTCAGAAACGAGTACCGGTACGATCAAGGGAGCTATATGATGTGGTAGACCTCTATCCTCCATCCATGCAGTAGATTCCCATTTTCACCTGAAGGATGTGCTTTGGAAGATATAAGAGCTGGGAAGTTTCGCTCTCTACAGATTTCTAGAACATTCCAGAATATTCTAGAGTATTCAAGAACATTCTAGAACATTCGAGAGTATTCGAGACCATTCGACAACGTTCCAGAATGTTCCGGGATATTCCACAATGATCCTGGATGTTCTGGAATGTTCGGGAATTGTCTATCATATTCGAAAAAATCCCAGAATGTTCGGGAACATCCCGAAACATCACAGATCATTATGGAGTATTCCAGAACACTCTCGAATGTTGTGGAATGTTGTTGAACAATATGAACCATTCGAAGTCTTTTTGGTATATTCTGGAATTCGCCACTGGTGGGGTTACACATGGATAGGGGTGTATAAAGCAAGACCCGTCATGGGTTCGAATATCAGTTTCTTATCAATTAAGAAGCGAGGTACCTAAAAAGTAGAGTAGTGAGTGAATAAAAACAAACAGTGAAGTGTGAGTAGTCAAGGAGATACAGTGACTGAATATAAATCGAAACAAAGTGCGAAATGTGTGTAAAGTGTACTTAATGTATTTGTTAACACAAATTGATTTCATATTTTAGACAATGCTCAAACAAACAAAAAAATGGTTCAAATAGCTCTGAGCACTATGGGACTTAACATCTGTGGTCATCAGTCCCCTAGAACATAGAACTACTTAAACCTAACTAACCTAAGGACAGCACACACATCCATGCCCGAGGCAGGATTCGAACCTGCGACCGTAGCGGTCACCCGGTTCCAGACTCTAGCTCCTAGAACCGCACGGCCACAACAGGCCGGCAATGCTCAAACGTAAAAGAGGAGGAGCTCTTGCCAGTTCTGAAGCAAAACGGCGAAAACAAAATGAACAGCGAAAATACGAAACAGACGAAGAGCGCGAGAACCGTGAGAAGCAGAGAAACCGAAGAACAGGTAAAATAAATGCATAAATAAATAAATAAATAAACAACGAAATGAACGAATTGAAGAATCAAGAATTGCGACACAACCTTATAACAAAAGATTATGACCTCATGCCAGCCATGTAAATAACACCCTATGAGCAGCGCGAACGAGGACAAGTCAAGATTGCAACCTAACAAATAAAGCATTCCACTACGAACCGACGAAGGAGTATAAGTAACACGTCGTAATCGAAAAAATGGATAACAGCTGCTTACTTTGCAGAGCGGAAAAATTCAGTATAGGAACACCAGGATTCTGTTGTGTGAATGAAAAACTTCTATTACCGCCAATGGAAGCATCTCCGCAGGAATTTTTACGTCACATGACCGGAAAACTCCAGATTCAAAACACTTTCTTCAAAATATAAAAGAGTACAGCGTCTGCTTACAAACGTCTTTTCCGGTGTCACTTCGATCAACACAAACAGAGATGGAATAAATTATGTTTATTCCATCCAAGGACAAATCTATCACAACATGGGATCATTACTGCCACTACCCAACGAAGACCATAAATTTCTACAAATATATTTAATCGGAAATTAAGAAACAAAAATTGATCGACGATGCACAAATATCAGTGGCTTCAGACGGGTAGTAGTGCAAGATGTACAGAGAATTTTACGCAAATACAAGCTACTGATTTAAACATTCAAAACAGCACTAGACCGAATGATTTCTGATGACTATAGAGTTACAACACAAGCCGACAAAAAACCACCTGGAGAACACGAACGTTGATTTAATGCTTCTTAGATAGACGAAGTCGCCATCGTAATTGTGGATAATGAAAGCACAAGCCATGACATAATTTTATAACGAAGAAAAGAAGGATTACAAAGCACTGCATAGACACACCGTTCATATGATGTCCTCCCATATCCATTAATATTTCTTCACGGAGAGGAGGGATATCATTTGAATGTTAAGCAAATCCAACCAGAAACAGGCGTAGAAACAAACAAAAATGTAATTTCCAAGGAGTTCCATGCTTACCGTTTAATAATCAGAGACAATGAAACACGCAATCACATTCTCAACAGTCGCCGTTTATTCCAACAATTCCAGGTAGACATGCGCGCGTAAGTAGAAACGGAATGGATGCTTTACATAAGACTGAATCAGAAGAAACAACGCACGGAAGAATGCATCCACTTTCGGGAAACAATCTTAAATGACGAAAACATTGACGACATTGGAACAAGGGTAATCTTACTCTTATCGTACATAGGAAGTCCGGAGCACATGCACGAATACACTCAACATACTATGATCTAATGAGAAAGTGTGGACGACCTGACCTCTACATAACACTCACTTGCAACTCGTCGTGGCCAGAAATCAAAGAAGAACTAACAAGGGGAGGCCGCCAATTGTGAAATTCAGGTTCGATTCATACTGCGCATAATAGAAGCTCATGGCCAGAGGTGTAATGTGGCAAAGCACCAAGATGCACTTCTCAGCCGTTGTCGAGAAAATCGAGTTAAAAGAAACCGTTGCAGTGAAATACTCTCAACGACTATTTTTTTTTTTTTATAGCGTCGTGGCGGAGCGGTAAGCGCTCGGGTTCGTAATCTAAAGGTCGCCGGATCGAATCTCGCGCCATGCAACTTTTTTTTATTATTTGTTTTTTTGTAATTCAAATATATATATATATATATATATATATATATATATATATATATATATATATATATATATATATATAAAATTCCCGGCAATCAGTTGCAACAATTATGCATATAATAAGTTGTTGAAAGTCGTTTGTCGTGGTAAATTAATACTTGAAATAAAACACAATATCACAAATAGTATTCAAGTGGATACAATTTATTGATAAGTTCGGTATACACTCGCACACAATTAACAATTAGTGACCAGAAGTAGCTGGAGTATCGCACGAACCAGAGCGATAGTTATCACAGAAACATGGGAATCAGAAAACAGCACGACATCGGGCACATCTGATAAATGATGCGTTTTTACAAGAACAATTGTTTTTTAAATATATGTTGGGAAACACACCTGATTGACATTCTGAAAAAATTATTCTATCGTTCGTCAGGTTTGATGCATACCACGCGTATCGTATCATATCGGCAAAAATCGGAGAAGACAATTGATGGTGGACGATGGATTGGATATATATATATATATATATATATATATATATATATATATATATATATATATATATATATATATATATTTGAATTACAAAAAACAAAATAAAAAAAAATTGCATGGCGCGAGATTCGAACCAGTGACCTTTGGATTACGAACGTGAGCGCTTACCCCTGCGCCACGACGCTGCACATTATTATTAATCGTAGAGAGTATTTCACCGCAACGGTTTCTTTTAACTGACGACTTTCTCGTCAACAGCTGAGAAGTGCATCTTGGTGCTTTGCCACATTACACCTCTAGCCATGAGCTTTTATTATGCACAGTATGAATCGAATCTGAATTCCACAATTGGCGGCCTCCCCTTGTAAGATACGGATAAAAACCTATGCATCGACCGACATAATAACCCCAGTTTTCCGACAAAAAAGAGATATATTGAAGTCATCACAAAACAGCACATCTTTGAAACAGTTAGATGCTGGATCTACACAATCGAATGGCAAAAACGAGGACTGCCTCACTCACACCATCTCATATGCTACACGACAGAATTCATCCCACATATATGGACAAAATTGTCCAAGCTGAACTTCCTAATCCACAAGAAGATTCGTATCTGTAGTGAAAACCACGATTCACGGACAAAGCGGACCATTAAACCCCAATTCGCCAGGTGTGACTGATGGAAATTGTGCAAATAAATACCCAAAACCATACTTGGACGACACACAAACTAGTGTTGATGATTATCCCAAATACAGAAGACGATCACCGAAAAACGTTGGCTTCACAGCAAACATACAAATATGAGGCAGCAACGAATTGAAAATAGATAATCAGTGGGTAGTACCATACAACACACTACTTTCCGAAATGTTCCAAGCACACATAAACGTAGAATGCTGCTATTCGGTGACATGGGAGTGACATGGGAGTGTTTCAAATAGCCAAAGAAAGCGAACAACAAAACAGAAACGACGAGTACCTCATGTACCAAATGGGAAGATACATTAACAGTAACCAAGCAGCGTGGCGGATTTGAAGAATGGACAAAGAGTTTACTTCACAAGAGACACCGTCAGAAAAATGGCAAGCGAACAGCCTCAGAACAAAACACTAACATCATTTTACAAACTGTACCAAACAGATCCATTAGGGAAAACATTACTATATGTTGACGACCCCACTTATTATACGTGGAACACAACAAGAAAATCTTTCAACGACGAAAACAAGGAATTCCAGTTGAAGATCATACAGTAATCATGAAAACTGACGCACTAGGCCGAGCGTACACCGTACATCCGAACAACGCCGAATGTTTCTATCTCCGGTTGTTGCTACACGAAATATGGGGACCAACAAATTTCACAGATCTCACGACTGTTGACCTTTATCTGTGCCAGACGTACAGAGATGCATGCCAAAGCGTAGGACTACTGGGAAACGACAACCACTGAAAACTAACACTACAAGAAGCCTCACTCACAGTATCATCTGAAAAAATAAGAGACTTATTCGCCATAATTCTAACAACATGTCAGCCATCGAATCCAAAACTGTTGGGTTGGGTGATGACAGACTGTACCAAATCCGACATTCCCATCCTCAACTGACCATCGAATTCGACGACGACATCTTCAATGAAACAGTCATTCGCCCAAAAGATAAATGCTTGGCAATAAAGAACCAAGTATCAGTACAGCTTGGGAGGCAAGCACCACGAAAAGATGCTATAAGCGTGCTAAACTTTGAAATTATAAAGGAAAAGAGCTTCAACATTAACGAACTACTTCAATACATTGCTCACAAAAAACCGCTCCTCCATGACAATCAAAAGGAAATCTACAGGTTACCACGGGCCGGATCGACAACAACACTGGCGGAATTATTTACTTGGACGCACCAGGTGGCTCCGGGAATATGTCTCTATGTTTCTAATAAATCTGTTGCTAGCGGAAATACGTGCTAAACAACACATCGCATTCCACTGGCATCATCTGGCATTTCAGCTACACTTATAGAAGGAAGACGAAGTGCTCATTCCGCCCTACAACTACCACTGAATTTAGCTGAAGAACAATTCCCGGTATGTAAAATCTCAAGAGCAATTGGACGGGGTGTATTTCTAAAGGAAGCTAAAATTATCTTCTGGGACGAATGCCGAATGGCACATCAAAAATCACTCGAAGCGATGGACAGGACACTACAAGAATTGCGAGGAAACTCTGGAGCGATGGGAGGAGCGCTACACATACTCTCAGGAGATTTTCGACAAACACTTCCAGTTATCCCCAAATCAACACCAACAGACGAGATCAACGAGTGCTCAAAAAAATCACGTCTCTGGCCACATATACAAATACCACACACTCTGTCATCAACTCTCTGAGCGAGGCCTGGTACCCCAGCTAGTTAACAAGTAAATACTGCCCTCTATGGGCAGAAACTACATTTCTCAAGCTTCAAAGGCAACGTATAGTCGATTTTCGCTGAAAAACTGTCAGAGAATTTTGGAGTCTGAAACGCAAGTGTTGTCTAAACCGAACTTTTGACTGGAAAGTACCAAGGACACACACTACTTATCGCCAGATTACCACTGATCTCCACTGAACTGCCATTCCAATTTAAAAGACTGTAATTTCCAATCAAATTAGCCTACAGTTTTACAGTTAACAAGGCGCAAGAACTAACTTTAAAATGTTGCGGCATCAACCTCGAAGATGCCTGCTTCTCTCAATGTCAATAATACTAGCTTTCTCTCGAGTAGAAAATTCGAAAAATTTGCACATATAAAGAATAAGAAAATGAAAAATATTGTTTATAAACAATTACTGTAAATAGTTAGAATATGTTTTCAACAACAAAAAATTACCTCTTATAATTTAACAAGTATCGTAAACAGACTCGAGCTCGGGACCTTTGCTTTTCACGGGCAAGTGGTAGAGCACTTGCCCGCGAAAGGCAACGGTCCTGAGTTCGAGTCTCGGTCCGGCACACAGTTTTAACCTGCCAGAAAGTTTCATATCAGCGCACACTCCGCTGCAGAGTGAAAATCTCATTCTGGAGTATCGTGAACAGTTATAATATAGTTTCAATAATTTTTTTTTACCTCTTGTACATTAAAGTTTGTTCTTTTATTCCAACTACCACACACACTGTAATCACCTCTCTGAGCAAGGCCTAGTATCCCAGCTAGTAAACAAGTAAATACTGCCCTCTATGGGCAGAAACTACATTTCTCAAGCTGCAAACGCAACGTATAGTCGATTTTCGCTGAAGAACTGTCAGAGAATTTTGGAGTCTGAAACGCAAATGTTGTCTGTATAGCTGATCCAGTCCAGGATATCATTGATAAGTTGCTCATGAAAACGCTGGAATATTCCTGGAGCTGAAGCCACCCCAAATGGCAAACTGTTAATTTGGTGCATCCTGAAAGGACTAATTAATACCGGATCCACCAAGACTCATGTTAAGCGACAATTGCAAATGTGTATCTCTGAGGTCAGTTTTGTACAAATACTGTCCACTGGCCAACTTACCCAGCCATTCCTCAAGACGTAGTATGGAATAAACATCTATTTCACTTTGTGTGTTGGTTGTATGTTTCAAATTGCCACAAAGCCTAACATCGTCATTGGGATTCTGTATCGTTACCATAGGGGTGAGGCAATAGCTTGATGAAACCGGTGCGACCACTCCCAGACGCTGCCGTCTGTCAAGTTTCGCTTTCACTTTTCTTAATTTCAGGAAGAAATTTATGAGAATGTACGTTTGGAGCACAGCATTGTATGGTAGTGAAACATGGACGCCGAGAAAACCAGAAAAGAAAAGAATCGAATAAAAAAAATGGTTCAAATGGCTCTGAGCACTATGGGACTCAACTGCTGAGGTTATTAGTCCCCTAGAACTTAGAACTAGTTAAACCTAACTAACCTAAGGACATCACACACATCCATGCCCGAGGCAGGATTCGAACCTGCGACTGTAGCGGTCTCGCGGTTCCAGACTGCAGCGCCAGAACCGCGCGGCCACTTCGGCCGGCGAATCGAATCATTTGAGATGTCGAGCTACAGAGTGAATGTTGAAAATGAAGCGGACTGATAAGATACGGAATAAGGAAGTTCTCCGCAGAATTGAATACGGAAAACACTGACAAGAGGAAGGGACAGGTTGGTACGACATCTGCTAAGACGTCATGGAATAACTTCCATGGTATTACAGGGAGCTGTAGACAGTAAAAACTGTAGAGGAATACAGAGACAGGAATATATCCAGCAAATAATTAGAAAATAGGCTTCAATTGCTTCTCTGAAATGGCTGGCGCAGGAGAGGAATACGTGTGTAGTGGGACAACCTATCAGTCACCCCACATTCCATTGTTGCCAGATGTATCCAATATGGCAACGATGACATCATCCAAGATGGAATGTGTAGACTTGGCCACAGCACATGACGTCACTCAAATGGCGGATTTTGGCGGGAAGATAGGTCAATTGGACCACCTCCACTAACCTAACCACCTCCCCAAGAAAAACGACAGGAAGTTCAAATTCCGACAGGATAATACGCCACACCCCATTTTTCTCCACTAAGAAAGGGAAAACGCGGGTAGATAGCTCACTTGGCCTACCTCCACTAACCTAAGTCACCCGACCGACACCTCCTCCTAAGGATTCGTAGGAAAAGGACTTGGGCATAAATCTTTATTCGAACAATTTCATGCAGGTGTGTTCGCCACGAGATCCGGACTCCAACTGACTTAGTACACAGCGCCACCACCAGAGGGCACTCTCATCTGTCACGTAATCCAAGATGGCAACACCCAGTGTATTTGCCAAGAGGTCTGGACTCCAACTAATTTAGTACACAGCGCCACTGCCAGAGGACGCTCCCGTTACGTCACATGATGACGCAAGTACCATTATCCAAGCTGGCGGCAAACAGTGTATCCACCACGACGTCTAGAGTCTACTTCATATCGCTGCCACCAGAGAGCGCCACCGTGACGTCAGATCATGACGCATGTACCGTTATTCAAGATGGCTGCACCCAGTGTATCCACCAAATGGCTTGATACACAGAGGACACTGTCGTGACGTCAGCTTATCACGCGAGTACCGTTGTTCAAGATTGCCCTGACATCCCAAACACGCCACACCATCCGACATTTCGCCGACATTGATAGCCGCTATGTCATCTGACAGTTACCGAGCGCATGGGACTATCCGGCCGCCGCAGCTGGTGCATGGCCCCGCACTACTCGCGCGCCGTAGTCCTGCCTGCTGCAGCAGCGTAACTGCACATCACTGTTTGACCCCACAGCCTCATATAGGTAAGAAAAGGGGTTTGCTACGCTTTTAACTACCTAGTTTCAAATACTTTCCTAGGAACCGGCGCCGAGTTTGAATTCTTGCACTAAAGAAAGGTCACTTGCCCTTTCGCTACCATCCTAACAAACGTTTTGCTTACCAAGGTCACCAACACTAACCTAAGCCTCCAGGACGCAACCTCTTCCTAGGGGCTGCTGGTAAAAGGACTCAGCCAGCACTAGGCTGATGGTGAGAGGAAGGAATGTACGTTATTTATTTGGGGGCATTTTATTTAGGGATGGAGTATATGTATTACAGAACACACGCACTGACAAGCCCCACAGCATACAGACCTGCAAACCACTCCTACTACGTAACTCATTTATAAGGTCTACACACAAGCTTGCTAATGGTAAACCGTCAAAAATAACACACAGCCTACAGACATGCGAACCACTCGTAAATAATGCAATACATTTACGTCCAGATAGCCAGACAACTCGTAAATTGTCAAAATAATAATCTGTCTAAAAGACTCTGCTTGCTAATCGTCAACTGTCGAAATCATACACCAGCCTTTATTTAAACAATTAGAGGCAGTACCACCACCCAGTGAATTTGACACTGAGTCCAGTGCCCAACTGACTTAGTTCATATCGATGCCACTAGAGGATGCTGTAGTGACGTCAGGTGATGACGCAAGTACTGTGATCTAAGATGTCATCACCTAGTGGGTTCACCACGAGCTCCAGACCCCAGCTGTCCTAGAACATTTCGTCGCCGCCAGAGGACACGTCCGTGACACCAGCTGATGACGCAAGTACAGTTGTCCATGATGGCGGATAACAGTGTGTTCTCCACGGGGTCTAGTACTCACTACCACCAGCAGAGGACGCTGTCGTCCGTTTTGTGACGTAAACCAAGATGGTGAGGCAAAATGGTGGGAAAACGACTCAGCCTGCGGTGGGCTGCTGGGGGGAGTAAAGAAGGAGTGCACTCTATTTAGTTTGAAACATTTTATTTAGTGATCGAATACATTTATCACACTGACACAAAACACCCGTCATATTATGCTTGGGGTCACAATACACAGTCTGCAGACACGCAAACAACTCTTCATTTACGCAAATAATTCAAGTACAGACATTCAGACTCACCCTAAATAATGCAGCACAGTGATGTGTAGACACGCTCAGGACATGTAAACTGTCCAAATAACGCATAGCGCAGCCTACAGACATGCTCGCAAAATAATGTAATCAACGCGCGCAAGCACCCTCTGCCACAGCCTGCCCACAGGACCGCGAAGTGACGCGATCGTTGGCTGTCACACCACGCACAGGCTCCCGCTCGGATCCCGCGGCCATAGGCGACCACATCCCTTACATACATCATTTCTGAGAAATTCCTATCGAAATACGTGTTCACCTAGAGCAGCTCCTGGCACGACCGGCCAGGGACGCGCGCTCCGCCGCACCCGCCAGCCGCCGCCGCGGAGCACTGGTGAAAGTTGCATGCCTCTATACACTCACCGTTATACTGCCATAGCATTCCAAAGCGAGTTCACGCCAGTCTCACATTCGAGGCATCTCCAGGCGCCGCTTGTCTTTACCATTGAAGGCAGGATAGCACAGAGCGTGTTGACACATGCGTTCAACCGCACATATCCGCCCCAGCGTGATCGACACAACACCTCCAAGTCCACGCACATAATTAGAAACTCATCTAACAATGTTCCCAATCTTATTCTTACACCACATCGCTTTGTAGAAAAATAAGAGCCAAGTCGACCTCTCGGGAATTGTATAGTGTCCCAGAAATAGTTAACACTCGCTTTGTAGATGCCTCAGCTTGTATGCACGGGAATTCTTACCCTAACAGGACCTGTTTACGTTAATAACGCCGAATGCAGTCTCCCCAGCGATCCTATAGTCTTACCCTTCCAGATTTCAAATTACGCAAACGGTCCCTCCGCTACGTAGAGACTTCTATATGACAGCACAAACGATGGCAATGAATCGAGCATTCTGCTGGCTCTTACCGAATTTAAACGCCATATTACTTATGCCACAGGTATCAAAGCACCATCCACCTATTCTTTCTCGGACTTCCAGCGGTTATTTTACACAGATCGCTAAATTGCATTAACAGTTAAACCTGCAAAATTGTCTCCACCTTATCAAATACACACCAGACTGACAAGAATATTCGAAGCCCGGAATATATTTACCAATGCAACTACAGTTCAATATACCATTGCTGCTACAATCTGACACCAATCATTGTACACGTAAAGTCTCCTCTTGACGACTGTTCTTCAGTATATATAGCGCTTATAATTTTCCACCTAAAAACTCTCTCTCATACCCTAGTCTTTATCGATGTGCCCAATCTATACGTCCCTCACGATAGGACAAAATGGTTCAAATGGCCCTGAGCACTATGGGACTTAACTGCTGTGGTCATCAGTCCCCTAGAACTACTTAGACCTAACTAACCTAAGGACATCACACACCATAGCGGTCACGCGGCTCCAGACTGTAGCGCCTAGAACCGCTCGGACTCACGATAGGACACACAGTCATCCTCTCTAGTCAGGCCGTAACATAAACCATATTAACTTTACAATGCAATATATACACATTTTAAAAAAAGTAAGCCACACTAACTTTATAATATAATATATACACATTCTACAGAATCAGTGCAGTTATCTTTTGTACCTGTATAGCATGCGAAAAAGTTATATATTTCGTGAATAAGTGTTTGCTTACGACACGAAATAATGCTGACCCAAAATCAACGATTCGTGTTCATGTGTCTTACGTTCTTCTTGCTAGTCCTGCCACCATGTCATAGACGTAATCGACTGGATGTTAAAGCAAAAAACTCTATCCCAACAGCTGCTGCATGTGTCTGTCACAAGCAGTCTTCGTTCTATAGGTTCACACAAGTATCTATGTTAAATGCTATACCCGCTTTACAAATCGAGGTATGACATTTGTAAGTAGGCTGTTTAGGTTTTTATGTTGGTAATACCACGTAGCGCTCTGTATGAAAATCACTGACTCTGCTGTGTGCAGTCTATGGCTGGTTGGCATTATTGAAATATTCGCTATTGTAGTGTTGGGCAGTTGGATGTGAACAGCGCGTAGCCAGTGTTGCCAATTTAGCGTCTTTGTCGCTAGAAATGGCGACTTTTGCCTTCGTCTTAGCGACAAAAAAAACTTTTTAGCGACAGAAATTATTTAGCGACTTATCTGGCGACTTTTGGAGTACTAACGACTTTTAAAGTACAAATCAAAACTATTTCGGGCCAGTACTTTCATTAAGAACACTAAGATTTTAACTATAGAATGGGTACTATACTGACTTTGTTCTAGATTTACTAAGTTAAATTAAGTTCTTAGCAGATCATGTAGCATTGTTCAGCATTTAGTAAACCTGAATGCGGGAACTGCCTACAGAGATAGAAAACCTTGACTATAGAACAATTCATTATTCATTACCCACTAGCTTGTTATCGTCGATAGCGTATCCATCTATAATTCTTCAACTTTTGAACTCCGTTTATTTTTCGAATTGACAAAAAACATACGTAATATTAAGTATAATAAAATACATTTCTTCCCAGCAACCTCTAATTTTTCGAAATGTTAACTCGCAGTCAAATTATTAACACATGCACAGTGCTAACATAAGAACAATTCGGTGGGGGTATCTCAGACATTATTACGTTTTAAACAATGAACAATAGGACTGATATCGAGTTACCGAGTGAGTAGATTTTTTCATGACCTCTAGTTCACCTGAGTTTTAATGTATTTTCAGTGATTCTAAATTCGTGAAACTTATGTTGTGGTGGCTTACATAATGGATTTACTGCAGAAGTACGCTCAAAAATATCGGGACGCGTGGGAAGCAGAACCTGAATTCAATGGGTGGCTGAACCCAGTCGTTGGAGACTTATCCAAGGCAAGATGTTTAGTATGTGCAACAGAGTTTTATGCTAAATTGTGTGATATTAGAAAGAATTCGAAAACTATTAAGCATAAACAAAAAACTGATTTAAAAAAAACACAAACCATCTTACCTGTGAAAATTGTTCCGAAAACTACAGCGAAAATAGCAAGCAGAGAGGAAGGCTCCCTTTCTTTATTTATTGCTGAACATCGTTCTGTTTTAGCAGTAGATCACTTAGGAATACTGTGCAAGAAGGTGTTTTCCGGTGATGAGGGCGCTAAAAACATGCAATTACATCGTACAAAGTGCACTAACATTATAACTGAAGTTTTGGCTCCATATGAAACGTCCCCTTTTTGAACAATTTATACACGACTGTGCTTAAACTGACACACAATATTTTGTTAGCGCAACGCAATCTGACTTTCAATAATTCCCTACAAAAGAATGGCCCTGACTAACATTAAACTATACCTTTCACAAATCACTTACCTCACAAAAATCTTCGCTGCTCAAGCTACTGCAATACAGCGAGCGCCACTACTGCCAGCTAAATAAAAGATTCAAACTATGGAAGGCACTAACTACTGATAGGGATAGTTAGCAAATGAAAGATATTAATAGAGAACGAACAATGTATTTACCTTGATATCATCATATATAAATATAGCAGTTCATGACAAATTTCAAAACTCCGCCATCTCTCTCCCCACATCCACCACTGCTGGCGGCTCACCTCCAACTGCGCAACGCTACGCGCTGTTCACAGCCAGCTGCCTAACACTACAATGGCGAGTATTACAACAATGCAAAGCAGACACAGACTGCCCACAGCACAGCCAGTGATTTTCATACAGAGGTGGCGTTACCAATAAAAAAACCTAAACAGCCTACTTACATAGCCCCCATGCTCCCCACAAAAAATTTTACAAATTGGATTGGGCAGTGGCCAATACAGATTTGAAAAAAATTTTTCATAATTACAATAACAAAGAATTCAAATGCACACACTTATTGATACAATGTTGGTCGAAAGCTCAAATTTTCTCACAGTCCATAAAGACAGTCCTGATCATTCATCACAGTAAAACTGCCGTTCCTTTTCTCAAAGTCTGAACAATAAAAGAAAATGCGCACAGAAGTAGTGGATTTCCATGCTATCTTGAAGAAGTAGTGTTGTCCTTCCAACGGAAAGACAGTGCTGACTCTTGACATGCAGACAGGTAATGGGCCACAACAGAGCAAACCCACAGCAGAGTCATTCGAAGTTTTGAAGACTATTGGTGGGTAGGTCATCACAGAGTAGACCCACTGTAGTCCTGGTAGAGATTATGGTATTGGTGGGCCGCCAGAGGTGCAGACCCAATGCAGTCCTCGTAGAAATAATGGTACTGGTGGGCCATCAAAGATGCAGACCCACTGTAGTCCTTGTAGAGATGGCTAGCAGCCATCTGTTGTGACTGTGCAGGTGTACAATCACCATTGAAGAGTCTTGCAGGTAATATAGCAAGTCCATAACCACCACTTGTGCACTCACAAAGTTTTTGGAATTGTCCTTAGAACCAGCAATGCTGTTATCCAGTCCCTTGCTGAATTATTAACACACGTGCAAACACTATCAGTCCCTACTTCTCACATATTGTCCATATACTATGACCAACGGAAATGTGTGCAGTGAAATGAATGCTTACAAGTTACTTAGTTTGATAAACTGGTGTCAATTACAATTTTATAACATGAGAATACAATAACAAAGGTACAAAATACATCATTAAAAACATAATAATACAAATAACATTTGTAGTAATATGGGCTTTACAAAAGAATCGAAATAACATACACATCAGTGTTACAGGAATTATGACATTAGTAAATACATAAAAGATCAGAATAACTTTTGAAACATCAATTTCACACATGAGCATTAAAACAAAACAGAATAAATAATGTGTAAGCATATTTATAAGGTAAATCACATATTATTAATGCCAATTATATTTGAGGATAACAGTATTCCTCATCATAGTGAATGTAGCTTAGTACTAGAAAAATTCTACAATTCTTATCAGATAAACACATAAAGACAGGAAAAACACAAATACACAAGAGTACACAAACATATAGAGGGATGACACCAAAGGAAAGGACAGTGTTTGTTTTACTGCAGTATTTTGCATGGAGATCTCCCTTTGTTCATCATTATTCCCAAAAGTACTATCTATACCTGCTTTCTGTACTTTTTTCGTTTAACTTCTCAATGCATTTCTTCCAATTCATCGCAACTCATTCTCTTATATAGTCTACCCCCTCTTAAGCTAACTTAAATCTACTGAGCTCAGATGCTAAACTAAGGGACGAGGCAATGCAGCAGCACAAAACAAGTAACACAAACAGCAATGACCAAAAAAATGGAAAATTGCAAAGCAAGCTACAGTAAATCTAAATTAACTGAAAAAATGCAAAATTACAACTAATATGAGCCAATGTGCAGCAACAAGAAAAGCTTAACAGAGTAATACAAAGTCAAATTCAGTAACACTATGCCTGGCAAACAGCAGCAGTAAATGCTATGACGTATACCTAAGCATGACAAAGCTCAAGCATTAAAAATATTACAGTAAAAACAACAATGCAGATAAGGGAAATGTATATTCACATCTTAATGTCTATGTAATTAAAGTGGTGCACCACAACAACTTATTGTAAAAGAAATATTACCATGTACTTGAAAAGAAAATTATGTGTTACTGTTACTAGTTCCTTCTTATTGTTCTTTCCTTTCCAAGTGCTCCTTTTTTAAAGAATGTGGATCATAAAATAATTATTTAATAGATCTGTTGACAGAAAGTGTTCACATTAGCAAATGCATTTCATTTTATAAAAGCAATGCTGCAACACAGCTGGAAACCAGATATCAAATGAAATAAGTAACTATGAAAAGCAAAGCATAAAAATATCATTCAGTAGTCATGTGACATTTCATAAGTTAGTAGAAATTCTCTCAACTCTCATAGAAAGACGCTTGTCATAATCAGGGGTGCAGATGTAAAAATATTTCTTGTCATTTTATTAGGCATTTCAGTAAATATCATAAATTACGAGCTCCACAGTATGCTTTCAACAAGGAAATGTCAGTAGCGCGGACAATGGCCTCCCTTTTTTTTTCTACCTGTGCCGCTGAAAGGCTAATGGCTTTTTTTTTTTTTTCGGGCGGCTGTCGCCCATGTGGGTGCCCGCGACGCATTACGTGCAGGTGGTCACTTAACTTTCTTACGGAAATATTTACGACAGTAGTTTCCGCTACAGTGACAGTCTCACATAAAAATATTTCACAGATCAAGAATTAGCGTTGCAAATCTGTAGAAAGAAAATCCTATAAATATAAGTGTCCAAATAAAATATTCGTCAGCATTGTGATACAGTCACGCATTTACGCACATTTCATAACTCTTAAAGTACGATTCTTGGTTTCCAACATACTTCTTATTCTTCATATACAGTAGCATCATCTTATTGATCATAAACATATCTCAACAGCATAGTACACATCGTCGTCGTAATAATAACATCATAACACCTCAGTCAAATCTCAAAAACATCGTAGCTTTCTACAATAATTTCAAACCCTAAAAAAAATTCTCTGCTCATTTCAATAGTGTCATCTACCTCAAACGTACTTTAAAAATCATGATCTCATACCAAATACATCATTCAAAGCTCTCATAGTATCACAATGATTCTGAAAAAATATGAACAGTTTACAAAGTACAGACAAAATACAGTTTCATAAGTGTGAAGTTACCCAACTGTGTATTGCGTAAACATGTGTCACTGATGTAGTAAAAAAATGTTTATCTCTCAGTTAAATGATCAGATAGCTGTGTAATTTGTGTGTTAGAGAAATATGGTATCGATGTGTAAAGTTGTGTAAGCAAATACCATATTAGCTAGGGTTCCTTGTGGTTGCCACACACATGGCACACAAAGTAAGCGTGTACCCCCCCTGAGGATTAATGTAATTATACCCTCAGGTGTTACAGATTACAGCAATGAAATGAAATGTATCACTGAAAACCTTTGTATCATTGTACTTCAAATATCTTTAAAAATAAATGTTTTAAGTACAAAATTAATCACTCAAATGTGTGTCCTGTAGCGCTAAATGTGCGTCTTGCTGTAAGATAATTCTGTGGAAGTGTCATAATTGTCGTCCTCCGAAAGCTAAGTTCTGCAGAAGTCAGTGTACTTACCCCATCATAAACGAAAGTGAAATGCTTTGTGTATAGATATCGTAATTATTATGTACATTACTGTGATCAAGAAAATACTGTGCTGTAAAGTATTGTTGTGCTACGAAAAAGGCCCTCACATTGTAGCTTACTACTAAAACATGTTTTGCTTTCCGGAAGAATTCAGAAAAACTGTGCGGATATAAAACAGATACACCGCAAAAGCAACATTGTAAATTGTCACTCATTAGTAGCGTCGTGATAAAATCGTGTAGCTGTCACATAAACAAACACTGTGTCATCTGGTATCTCACAGAAAGTACTTTAAATCCAGAATATATTTTCAGGTCAACCAAAATGTTGCATTAAAATCTCATTAGCAGTACTGGTAAATGTTCTAAGTATGTAAGCCTTATAGTCGTTCCATAATCGTGCAACTAACAAGCAAGAATGTACACACGCAATAACACTGCGGCGTCTGTTCACTATAACAATGCATTCGTCATTTCTGTTTAAATAAGTTCTCTTGGTTCTTGATTGGATATTTAACTTCAAACATTGTTGTATGTTGACAGATTCTAAGTCTGACAAAGCATACTAGAAATGTGAAGTGAAAAGTTTTATACGAAAGACTAAGTTAAAAAGCAGATTATCTCTCAATAAATGGTTTTACATGTGAAATGTGGTGTAAACCTTTACTCTTCCTAGTACGCAGAGTTTCAACTTCAACGCAATTATCATGTGGTATACGTCGGATTCTGTATGGTCCATTGTAAACTAGAAATAATTTGTGACTCAAGTGTTTCTTCTTATGTGACAATGAATGAGCTTTAATGAGAACTTTCTGACCAATATACAATTTCATTGCATTTGCTTTACCGTGTAGTTTTCTCCTTTTGTCTGCTGCAGATTTTATATTTTTAAGAGCCAAATCAATTATGTCTTTGTGAGGAAATTTACGTGTATTCGGGAAAGGTACAAGCTCTCTGATTCTGTTCGGTGGTTCTTCATTCTTCAGTACAAGAGTAGGTGGTAAAGCAGTGGAATCATGAGGCATTTCATTCAGCACGTTTTGAAATAAGTGTAAATATCTGTCCCAATGCTGATGCTTTCTGTGACAATAAAGCCTGCAAAGCTTATTGATTTCTTTCATAATCCGTTCGGAGGGGTTACAATGTGGTGAGTACAATGAAATAAAAACAGGTTTGATTTTATGGTTGCGAAGCATGCGTGACCAAACAGCAGATCTGAATTGCGGTCCGTTATCTGAAATGACTTTACTAATGTGTCCAACTTCACGTAAGAAATTTTTAACAAAGGCGTTGGATACAGACCGTCCAGTGGCTTTACGTAACGGTGTGAAAGAAACAAATTTTGAAGTAAGTTCAACAGCGACTAGAACGTACGAAAATCCATTAGATGTTCTGACAAGCGGTCCCAAGAGATCAACAGCAGCAAATTCTTTTAATTTAGAAGGAATGATAGGAAACAACGGAGCACGATGTGAGACAGTAGATGGTTTCGCCTTTTGACAAAGTTTACAAATAGACAAGACTCTTCGAATTCTCTTTTCCATATTGTTAAAATAACAAGTCGTTCGAAGAATATGATAACATTTTCGTGGACCAAAATGTGCGTAGCTGAAATGAATGTACCAAATGAGCTTATTAACAAAATCGTCTGGAATGCAAAGTACCCTTAGCTTGTCATCAACAGTGCAGCGTTTGAAGAGTATGTTGTTTCTAACCAGGTAATAATGCCGAATCTGCGTGTGTGTCTTTTCATGCCATTTGCTCTTGATGTCTTTCCAAATCGGATCTTTATCTTGTTCATGAGCAATGTCCTTTAAAGATGTGGTGATGAAGTTTTCAAAGGCGACTTTCTGAATGTAAAGAATACTGAAATTTTTCTCGAGGTTGCCTTCTGTGGTACTTTTCTCAAGCCCAGCCGGTGCGCGTGACAGTGCGTCCGCAACAATGTTCTCCTTGCCGGGAATGTAGACTATTGTGAAGCGTAATTCTAGCAGAAACAATGCCCAACGTTTTAACCTGTCATGATTTAATTTTGAAGACATAAGAAATTGTAATGCACGATGATCACTGTATACTTTTACGTGCTTACCAGAGAGAAAGAAACGGAATTTGTTAAATGCCCAAACGATAGCTAAAGCTTCTAATTCAGTAGCGGAATAATTTTTTTCAGATTTTGTTAGCACTCGGCTAGCAAAAGCAATGGTTTTCTGAATGGTAGTGCCATTTTCTATGGCTTCTTGAAATAAATGGGCACCAAGACCGACTTTAGAAGAATCCGTGCTAAGGCAGAAATCTTGTGACAGATCTGGATGAGCTAAGATTGGCGCGTGAAGTAACGCTTCTTTCAAAGAATTGAATTCCAACTGTGCTTGTTCGTCCCAGTTCCAAATAGTATTTTTTCCAGTGAGAGAACAAAGTTTTGGTGTAACAAGAATTTGCATATTCAGAAAACGACGGTAAAAATTTACGAGACCTAGAAAACTGCGGGCTTGTCTTTTTGTGGATGGAACTGGAATGGCTCTGATTGCTTCTAACTTTTCAGGATCCGGCTGAATGCCTTCAGAAGAAATAATATGTCCCAAAAACCTCACCTTTGACCTACCGAATTCAGAATTTTCCAAGTTAACTGTAATTCCAGATTCTGCAAAAATACGTAACAAACTGTTGAGGATGCGACTATGTAGTTCCCATGAAGCTTCTGCTATTAGAATATCGTCCACATATAAGGTGATGTGACGTTTTAAGAACTCAGGTAATATGGAATTTAGCCCACGAATGAATGCTGCTGAAGAAATGTTCAAACCAAAGGGAAGTTTCCGAAACTGATAACAAACGCCGAAACAAAGGAAAGCTGTGTATTTTCTACATTCTGGATGAAGTTCGATCTGATAAAAGCTGGATCTGAGATCAATGGAAGACAACACATTTACACCATTAAAATTTTGAAGAAGTTCTTCCAACGTTTGCGGCCTGTCTGTTTCAGGAATAATGATCGTATTGATTTGTCTCGAATCTAAGACAAGCATGATCGATCCATTTTTCTTCTCAACAACATGTATTGGATTGTTGCATGAGCTTACTGCAGGCTCAATAATGCCCTCGTCGAGCATAGATTGTATTTCTGTTCTAACACGGTCCCTATAATGTGCTGGAATTACATATGGTCTAACACAAAATTTAGTATGCTCACGAACACGAAATTGGTATTGAAATCCCTTGATTGTTCCTGTTTTATGAGTAAAAACTGTGGAATGTGCTTGTAAAATCTCAAAAACGTCCTGCCTATGAGTGTCATTACAATTCTCAATTGTTTGAATTTTATTCTGAATTAACTTATTTGTGTCAAATGCGCTGTCGATATCATCCCTGTCGGTACTTGCAGAATGATTGTTAGCGTCAAGTTCCGTAGAAAAGTCCGAACTGTTGTCTAACAGAAGGTAAAGCCGATTAATTTCCTCGTCATGGTTTGAGAGCCAATCTTCAAATTTCAAAGCTATTGACTTACCTTCTTTCTCTAAACTTATTTCAGCATCGTGAAAGTTTAAGATTGCTTTGTATTCATTCAAAAAGTCTACTCCCAATATAATTTCCGTCGACAATAATGGAACAATAAGAAAGCTCATAGAGAAGCTGTGGCTTTGACAAAAGAATTCTAAGTTGGTTTGTTGGCGTACATCTACGCTTTTTCCAAAGATTGCACCTTGTAATTTAATCTTACGTAACGGAAGTGTGGGACAATCGTTCGATTTGTTGCATTTGCTAAAGGCTGTTTCACTGATTACTGAAATGGGACTGCCAGAGTCAAGTACTGCCGTAAATTTTATGTCATTTACTGTAATTTGAATCACCGGATATGCAATGTTGTTACGTTTTACGTCGTGTTCTTGGAGTAAGATGTCCCTAATGTCTTCCATTTTTACGTAATTACTAGCTACGGCAGCTGCGTCGTTAGTGTCATAAGAACGTTTTGTGGCTGCCAGCGGTGTGAGTCATTGCCTATTGTCTCTTTGTTGGCGCGCGTCGTTATTGGGATTTGGAGACCTAACTTCTACAAATTCACCTCCTCGAGAGGGCCCTGCTCTGTTTGAATCCCGCCAGTTCTGATGCAATTCAGGTCTGTCGTTACGATCACATCGTCTGTCGTCATGTCGGTAGTTCCTGTAGTTTCTTTCTTGTCGGTTAAGTGGTGGAGAATTTCTCCCTGAATCGTAACTGCGCGCTGGACCGTTGCGTCTAAAGTTATTCTGTCTCCCTTGATAATAATTATTTTGGTTCCCAAATTGTCTGTTTCTCTGATTGTCTCTGTAATAGTCACTACCGCGGAGAAGTGATCTTTCCCTGTAATTATTACTACTTTGCCAACGGTTGTCATATGGGTGGTGTCTGTTTTGGTCACGATTTGCGTTGTAAGAATAGCCTTGTCGTGTCCAGTTATTGTTTCTGTCGTCACGGAATTGTGACGTATGTGACCTGTAGTGATTGTTTTCCTGTTTCCGCGTTCCCCGATTGTCAGTGTCACTTTCCAGTTCTTGTAACAGTCCCTGAAAAGCCTCAATGTCTTCTTTGCAACGTCCTGCTAAAATAATATGTCGTAAATGTTCAGGTAATTTGAGTAAGCAAATGCGGATGAGTTCTGAGGGGCTGTATGGGTTTGAAAGATACTGATTCTTATGCAACATGTCTTCAAAATATTTGACAAGACTGGAAAATTCAGATTGGTCGAAATGTTTCATCATTATGATACCATGTTTTACTCGGTCTTGTGTGGCTTGAGACCAATATGCTGAGAGGAAGGCATGGTAAAATTCTCCTTCACTGTGGCAATCATGAATGACCGATCGCATTCTTACAGCTGGTTCATTCTCTAAGTAGCCACACATAAATTCTAATCTGTGCTGTAATGACCAGTAGGGAGGAAAACAATGAGAGAATTGATGGAGCCACGCTTGTGGATGAATGTCGTTGCCAGAATTCTTAAATGTTTTGAATTTACGTGTAGTAATGAACAGCTTATAGTCAAAGTCACCGTGTCGGCGAGTCGCATATCGGTCATTGTTAGGTCGTGTCGGCCGTTCCATCTCAAAATTCGGTGCACATTGCCAATTTCTTTCATAGCTTCCGAAATGCCCTGTGTTATTGTTTTGCGGCTTTTCCGTATTTCTAAGTCCCTCTTCCCGTGTTGGAGCACGAGTGTCCTCTGAAATACGTAATTCTTGTATTACCTGTGTCAGCTGATCTTGTACTTCCCGGATTTCTCTTTGGTGTTGTGTATTAATTTGATTCTGATTTTGTTTGAATTTCCTAATTTGTTAGTACTCTTCTGTGTCATTAAAGACTACCGGTCTTGTGTCAATCAGATTATCATCTACCTTCGTAGATAAATTAGTGAACTGATCCAAAAGTTCGGCTACTTTCTCCGATAGTGTACTTATTTCCTCAGTGTGTTTTTCTGAACCAAGTTTCAGAGTATCTACTGTGTCCTTAACGTTTTCCTGAGTTTTTGCAAGTTGCGAAACCGAATCGATAGATGCAACTGAGTCAAATTTAGCTTGCAAGGTCTCATGATTTTCATGAACAATAATTTGCAGTTCTTTTATGGCTGCTTCGTGATTCTGTAATGCATTTTCATGCCGCGAAAAAATAGGTTGAAAATGCTCACAAATTTGAGTTTTTACGTCATTACAGACTTTTTGACATTTCGACTCAATGTTATGTAGCTCAGTAGTTAAATCTTCACGCGTTTGTTCAAGAGTTTGTTCCAATGAGTCTAACTTTTGAAGCTGTTGTTGTGTTTGTCTCTGATTTTGTTCCAGTGTGTCTAACTTTTCAAGCTTTTGTCCCATTTGTTGCATTAATTGTAATAACAATGCACTGGCGTCTGAAACAGTTCCTCAGTGCTTTTCGGCAGTGAAGTTGCACCGGCAACATTCACATTTTGACAAGCGGAAAATGTGTCTTGACTCATTTGAGAAAACGGTGAGAACCCAAAACCTGAGTCTACAGTATTTGCAATATTGTGTTCTGTCATTCCCAATTCCTGAGGCGAGCTGTTGCCGACCAATCGATCGATAACGCTTCCCTGTTCACTACCTGTTTCACTGTCTACACCATTGTTTGCCACCCGCTCCATTTCCCTATGCGCAATTACCAAATTACTACTTTGAACATTAGTTAATTCATTACTCTGCGGCGCTAACACACTGCTTTCGTCTTCACTGTCATTTCTCAGTTTACTTTGGAGCCTAGTATTACGTTTTTCACACGCCATAATTGCCACAATATTTCACACGATAACACAGAAAAGCGCAATTTGAAGAGCAAAATAAAATAACATAGCAATGGAAATAATGTCTACTTAATTGCCAGCGCAGCTTCGAAATACTTGGTGCAAATCTACATGCATGCCACAACTGTTTTACTGTACAACAATGAAAAAACTACAACTACAAAGGAAATTCTCTCTATGATTACGCGCTATCAATAAACAATAGCTACACTAATTACACAAACTACAAGAAAAAATCAGAAGATTCCAGTGAGGTATCCTCGGCTAAGGGTCGACATATGAAACGTCCCCTTTTTGAACAATTTATACACGACTGTGCTTAAACTGACACACAATATTTTGTTAGCGCAACGCAATTTGACTTTCAATAATTCCCTACAAAAGAATGGCCCTGACTAACATTAAACTATACCTTTCACAAATCACTTACCTCACAAAAATCTTCGCTGCTCAAGCTACTGCAATACAGCGAGCGCCACTACTGCCAGCTAAATAAAAGATTCAAACTATGGAAGGCACTAACTACTGATAGGGATAGTTAGCAAATGAAAGATATTAATAGAGAACGAACAATGTATTTACCTTGATATCATCATATATAAATATAGCAGTTCATGACAAATTTCAAAACTCCGCCATCTCTCTCCCCACATCCACCACTGCTGGCGGTTCACCTCCAACTGCGCAACGCTACGCGCTGTTCACAGCCAGCTGCTTAACACTACAATGGCGAGTATTACAACAATGCAAAGCAGACACAGACTGCCCACAGCACAGCCAGTGATTTTCATACAGAGGTGGCGTTACCAATAAAAAAACCTAAACAGCCTACTTACACATATTTTACACAATAATTGGTTGAAGATATAGGTGACCAAAAATACAGTGTAGTAATAGATGAAACCACAGATGTATCAGTATCTAAAATGCTAGGTATCGTTATACGGTACTATAGTGTAAAGAACCAAACCGTTAGATCAGCATTTCTCAAACTCGCTGTTGTTGTGAATTATTTGAAAGATCTCAAACTTCCAATCGCTAATATGGTAGGAATTGGCATAGATAATGCTTCTGCAATAGTTGGAATAAACAATGGCCTTTTCGAACAACTCAAGAGAGAATATGGTTTGAAGCATTTGGTAATGATCCGTTGCATTGGTCACGCTCTTCAGCTTGCAGTTCTGTCAGAGCATGAAACAGAAGAGTTATTCGATCTTCTAAGTGACGACGGTGATTAGCTCACATACCGGTATGTATATATTTTGTAACCTAATTTGAGTTCTTGCTTTCTTTTGTTACGGATATAGTTGCATATTTCTAGTATATTTGACTACTGTGATTGAAACAACAATTTATGTGTTGCGTCAATTAAGATAACATGTTTAATTAAACGTTAGCGTATTTTATATGTATGTTGTTGCAAGCGATGCGTCATTTAATTAAGACAATATAGCAATTAGGTATGAGACAATTTTTATTAATATTTTATTGCCCCCTCCCCCTTACTTGCTTATTGCACCATTCACAGCACGAAATTTTCAGTACACCCCTAGTAAAATCAGTTTTAGAGACTTTCTAGCGACTTTTGATACTGAATCTAACGACTCGGGTTTTTTAGAGTTAGCAACACTGCGCGTAGCGTTGCGCAGTTGGAGGTGAGCCGCTGAACTGCTGAGTGGTGGATGTGGGGAGAGGTTCAAATGGCTCTGAGCACTATGGGACTTAACATCTGTGGTCATTAGTCCCCTAGAACTTAGAACTACTTAAAACTAACTAACCTGAGGACACCACACACATCCATGCCCGAGGCAGGATTATAACCTGCGACCGTAGCGGTCACGCGGTTCCAGACTGAAGCGCCTAGAACCGCACGGCCACACAGGCCAGCGTGGGGAGAGAGATGGCAGAATTTTGAGAGGGGACGATCTGGATGTGTGTCCATCAGAAAGAGTAAATTTGTAATACTGTATATCATGAACTGATATGTATGATGACTTTTGAATATTATTAAGGTAAATACATTGTTTGTTCTCTATCAAAAGCTTTCATTTGCTAACTATGCCTATCAGTAGTTAGTGCCTTCAGTAGTTAGAATCTTTCATTTAGCTGGCAGTATTGGTGCTCGGTGTATTGCAGTAGTTCGAGTAACGAAGATTTTTGTGATGTAAGTGATGCATGAAAAGTATAGGTTATTGTTAGTCAGGGTCATTCTTTTGTAGGGGTTGTTGAAAGTCAGATTGCGTTGCGCTAAAAATGTGTGTCGGTTTAGTGTTGATCAGAATAAGTAAAGAGAGATATGTCTGAGTACGTTCAGTTCTGCTCAGCTGTTTGAAAATCAAATAACGTAAGAGGTTTACCTGCACAGTAATCGATAAATTTTTTCTAAGGGGACGTTACACATTACCTCTGAATGAGGTGGTGTTTTCCGGGCAAATACCATGACAGTGATCGTACGAATACGTGTTATCAGCCAACGATTCAACCTCGTGATAAAATCAATGAACTTTGGACGTGATTCTGCTAAGTAACGTGGTATGTAAGAGGTATTTGCTACTCCCTCAAACATATAATTTTATACTATTTCCATCACATTCTGCCTCGATACCATATCAGACATTCCACGATATATCCACTGAGTTATAGGCGATGACTGATTGACAAGGAGCACAAACAGTAGTAGTAGAAGATGCGTCGATTCAGGTCCTAAGGGGAAAAATGTACACTAGCTTCTCAGATCACTAGTGTTACGCTATATGTTAGAAATTATATCCATCATTTGGAATGAGGTCTCTCCATTCAAGCACATACTTGCATAGCCTCACACCCACTTGTCAATCATATTTCACGCACTCTCATATCTCTAAATGAGTCAACTTCCTCGAACCTGTCTGCTACAGTAAAATTACAACCTGCTTTAGTCATGCTCTAAACATTCTGCAGTCGTTCCCATGTCTACAGCTTTCCACATGCGTTAGTTCCAATTTAAGTCTGAACTGAACTGAAGTCTGAGAAACACATACCCAAGACATTCTGCACTCCATGCAGAAACAGAACGACTAGAGTTACTGCAACAGGAGCGTGTTTTGTCCATTCGACGGAAATGCGCGCAGTGTCCTACGACCCCAAACTAGATACAAATACTACACATCCGCGTCCGTTCAAATCAATCAGCCAGACATGATATCATCATTGTTCTCTACCACACCAACATAGAAAAATTACCAACCATAAAAGCTCATCCTATTTACAAGTCACCTAGGCACCGATGCGTGTGCAGTTACGTATAGCTGCAGTGGGCCTCCAGCACGGAGAACGAAGTTTCATAATACTTCCCCAGAATAGTGTAGCGTGCAGCCACCACGGCATTCCTAATTGTTCACCAAGTTCGACACATCAAACCGCAGCGGCCTACGTGGAGACGATCATATTAAATATACAAACACCGCATAGATGACTTTAAACTTTCATCACCTACACTCTAAGCGAATTATCGTATTAGATGCTCCATCTGCTCCTGTTTCAAACACTGTTTTCTAACACGCTTTTGTACAACACCTAGCATTTCGTTTTCAGCCACGACTTCGAGGTCTGTGTCAGATTCTAAACTGACATTAAGACGTTATGATCCACGACCTCTCACAGAAAACTAGACATCACACGATGTAAATCACATTCTTAGGGCGGATAGCATAACACTGAATCATTTTTAAATAAAACACACTTACAACATAAGGAAACTAGAGGAGTTTGGCAGCCTTGTCGAGAGCTTCCAAACTACCGTCCGAAAGAGATTCATGACCTCTACATTTAAATTCAAATGTCACCGTGACGGAATAGATGATGGCTCGGCGTTCCATTTCGAGTTATTCGCAATTTTCCACTCATGTACGCGATCGCTGATTAGCTGCTAGCAACCCCCAGAAGTTGCCACCCACCCACAAAACTTCTTCCCCAACTCAAACAAGTTATGTCACTATATCATTATGTGGTAACCAATGTGCGGATGTGATGGAAAAGAAACCATCGATGTACTGTAATATTAAGCAACAGACTTGATAGTGCAAAGAATTTTACACGAAGTTCAGCACCAGCCAATGATGTGACAGCATGTTTCCCCAATTTCAGTAACATAGCTAAACCATGCCCTCTCCACGTTGCAAGTATCATTGCGAACATCGATAGATGACTGAGCAGTACGTCCATTAACTCTTAATTCTCGAACACATAAATCATCAAAGTATACGACACAGTGCTCCACATATTTCTACCACCTCGAGCATAGTCTTTAATTTACGATCTATCTCTCGGCGTATGGGTGTCAGAGAGCATTCTCACCCTCTTAGGGTAAAAGATCAACCTCACACAGTCATTGATCAACCCACCCTGCAGCACCATTAGAGAATTAATCTCCAAGCGAGCAGAAGAAGAGCGCTACACTCCATGTCTCGTGAATGAATATAGCTTTCCAAGTCCCAACCCATCCAAGTGCAGGAGATTTCTCGAGATGTGACCATGTCGAGGAGCGTAGCACTCCTTATCGATGCACAGTAACAGATTTCAAAGTGCCGTAATGTAATACAATACAGTTACGAAGAACAAGAAAAGACTTATTTTTATACGCGATGGAGTTCGAGACAAATTGAGTTGGACACTTTTTTACCTAAATCAACGAAGCTATCAACTGTAAATTATTGTTCTAGAGTCTAGTACCTGTACCGGGAAGGTACTGGTAATATAGAGGACATAAACACACACACTCCTAAGACTACAACGTTCTGCACTTAAAAACGGGCTATAATGTTAGATCGAATACCTTTCCAGCCTATCAGACATACATCCTTCTCCACAGTTTCTCTACACTGAACTATCTTATCGAATCATAAAACATTTCCTTTGCATGATACAAGCGCAATATAGCTTTGTGGAGACGTATAGCGTCCACTGTTCACATCTGATCACGGTTCAGAAATTATACGATGCCTGCATAAGACCTACATAAAATGATAGTTAGTAGGAGGGGATACATCCTACAAGGAAAAAGATAAACGCACAGTAGCAGCGTCCGACATGTGAAAATTACAAGTCATTCCATCACTAACTCAGTAAACGGCGAATCAGTTGGGAAAATGTCTACATAGGGATTGCACCACGTCACAAGCTTTTACCGCTAAGTTAGTTTCACCCTGAAGTCTCGATTTTATACCCAAGCTGCGACAGGGGCGATCACATAAACTAAAGCTCCTTTAGAGGAGTGTGTCAAGTTTCTTCACACATGAGAAGGAAGTCCTCTGATGACCGACAGGTTTGCCGTTAAAGATCGCAAGTAGACAGTGCTTTAAAACACATATGGAACGTGTAGCTGTATACGAGTAAAATGCAGGCTATGCCACGTGACTGATGCATCCGGAATCACTGGTACCTCAATAGACATACAGCATAATGCAGCCTCAATGGGGAAAAAATAGATTGCTTCCCTTATTCCCTCCGTCTCGATGTCCACGTTTTCCAGGATTCCTCCTGTTGCAGCATACTTGGTCCCAAATACAAATTGTTTGGTGCAAACCAGAAGATAGCAAAGTACTTCCTCAATTTCACTGCATCAGGCTCTATATTCAGTCAATATGTACCTATTCCCTCATCACTTTTCGCAATTCTCTCGATTTGAGGTCAGATCTATTATTGCAATCATTACATAACATATCGTTCTGTGTTCCCAAATTGATTGTAAATGTAGCACAGCTGCCACCACCTAGCCCAAATGCATTGACCGTGACGTGTAATACAGCACTGCACTCGACTGTACCCAGTCACCTCCACATTCAGAGCGTTTGCCCTGCTTTCTGTATGTCTGTGTATATGCACGCCTTGTGGATGGCTCTCAGGACCCAGTCCCATCCGCTTGTGGACCAAACTTTGAACACAGAATACCTCTCCAGATGTAGTGTGTGGTTGGTTCACCTGCAAACCCTATTGTAGATGTGGCACGTGGTGGATCTGTCTCCGAACATAGCTCCATGTATATAGTCCATGACAGATCCACACCCGAACGCTAACTCAGATGTCATAGATTGTGTATCTGCATCCTAAACAATGCTTCACACATTGCGCGTGACAGATCCACCTCCATACCCAATCCCATGTGTGGCATATTGTGGTCCCGCATCTCAACACCGATCCAGATGTAACATGCGGCGCATCCACAGTCGAATGCTAACTCTGGTCCTCGGAATCGCCATCCTGAATGACGTCATGCACTCTTGCCAAGTCCACACGACGCCATCTTGGATGGTGTCATCGCCGCCAGCTTGGATACATCTGGCAACAATGGAATGTGGGGTGACACATAGGTTGTCCCACTACTTACATGGCCGACAACATCAAACCAGTCAGAAGACTGATGACTTGAAAACAAAAAAGCAGAGCATTCTGTTGCTCGTATTGGTGTGCAGTAATGTCCTATCTTTGCATTACTTATTGATTTTTTTTTCTTGTAGGCACTCTCTAAATGTGCGTCAGTACACCTCAAGCCACTTGAGGGAGTATGGTGGGGGGTACTTCCAGTAGCGTAACTGATCCCCCTTTACCTGTTCCATTCGCGAATGGCGCGAGGAAAGAATGATTGTCGGTTTACTTCTAAATTACCTTTAATTTCTCTAGTTTTCTTGTTGTGGTCGTTCCGCGCGACGTATGTGATAGGAAGTAATATATTGTCCGACTCTTACCGGAAAGTAAGCTCTCGAAATTTCAGTAGTATACCTTTCCTCGACGCACAATGCCCCTCTTGTACCGCCTGCCACTGGAGTTTGTTGAGCATCTCTGTTACGCGCTCGCGGTGAATAAACAATCCCGTGACGAAACGCGCCGCTCTTCGTTGAATCTTCTCCATGTCTTCTATCAGTTCTACCTAGTAACAGTCCGAGATTGATGAACAATACTCACTAATCGGTCAAACTCGGGCGATGTAAGACACTCCCTTAGTGGATGAATTACATTTCCTTAAGATACTTCCTGTGAATCTAACACTGGCATCAGCTTTTTGTACTATTTGTTTAATGTGGTCATTCCGCTTAAGGTCGTTCCGGATAAATACTCCAAGACATTTTGCGGTGGTTACTGCTTCCAGAAAATTGTCGCCTGTAGTTTAGTTGAACAGTAGTTGACTTCTTCTGCCATGTAAGCGCAATATGTTACATTTATTTATGTGTAGGGTCAGCTGGCAGTCTCTCCACCATTCATCAATCCTCTGCAGATCAGTCTGAAAATCCATACTGTCTTATCGCGTTGCTACCTTTATACTGATAACCTCGTCATCTGCAAACAGCCTTAAAAAGCTTCTACTATATCATTTATATATATTGTATTGAATCCAGTCGCAAATCATAATACTCCAGCATTAAACATGTTCCACAATTCTGCAATAGACTAGCGTCAGCGATGTACACCATTAATTATGTGCATCTGACGTATGACCCTTCTTGAAAACGGGAATGACCTGCGCTTTTTTCCGCTCGCTGGGTACTCTTTTTGCGCCAGCGATCTGCGATAAACTGCTGTTAGAAGGGGGGCAAGTTCTTTCGGATAATCTTTGTAGAATCTTATATGTGTCTCATGTGCTCCTGATACCTTCCCACTACTAACCGATTATAGTTGTTTTTCTCTTCCGCGATCGGTTATCTCGATATCTGTGATATCGACGTTCGTACGATGATTGAAAGGATGGATCGTGTTACGATCTCCCGAAGTGAAACAGTTCAGATGGCCGAATACAATATTTTGGCCTTCTCTCTGTCATTTTCCGTTTCGGTGCTATTTTGGTCACGGAGTCACGAAAGAGAAGATTTCGACCCGCTTCCTGATTTTAGTAAGCCCTCCTATGTTTTTAGACAGATCTGTTGACAAAATTCTGCTCAAATCTGTTGACAAAATTTTACTTTCAAAGACGCTCGACACTTTTCTTATTTTTTATCTTACGTTCAATTTCACTTCGTTCAGCTTTTGCTTCTCAGCTAGGATTTGACATCTTTTGAATCCGTGATGAAGCTCCCATTGCATATGTAGCAGTTTTCTAACACGGCCATTAAACAACGCTGTATCTCACCCATCCCTTACGAACTTACTCAGCACGTACTTGTCTAAGGCGTTCTGAATGACGCTTTTGAATGTTTTCCATTTGTTATTATATTAAAAAACTAAAAACCCGCCTCGATTGCGAAAAAAGCACCTAGTGTTAACCTAGGTTTCGGCGTAGGTAACTACACCTTCTTCAGAACAACAATAAAACCCACAAGTGCCTAAGAAGACCTTTGTCAATGATTAAAAGAACACCATAGCTATACATTTATAAACGAAAAAGAAAAGGAAAACACAAACAGTACATATGTACAAAGTGAAAACCACTACTTAAGGTTCTTTTCCATTTGTGCACCACATGTTTGAACTCAGCACTGAAGATTTGATGTTACTCAGGTACTCGGCAGTTTGTATCCTGGAGCTCTTGCTAAGCAAAAATAATGTCCTACCTTACTTAATATTTCTTGTAATGCCCGTAGTTATAGTTGCTATCACAGCCTTAGGATCAGTGATAACCTCTTCTACTTTAACTGATCTGGGAAGTTTAGGTCTGTTCGTTAATAGGAGATCTAAGACGTTACTTTCACAAGTTGATTATCTAACTTTTGATTGATTGATATACTGGTCCATGATCCAAAGCCTCTTTCTCTGAGATATTTGCCTCCGTCCACTCTCTTAGGTATTTAAACTTCTCCGTACGTTTGTTTTCTCCTTGTTCTACCTTTGGCCTTGGTGCTTGTTAAAACTATGATAATAACGAAATAGTGGTAACACAAAAAGCTAATGTATATATGAGGAAGGACACAAGAGTGATAATCTGATGTAATAAAGAGAGATGAAGTTGGCTGCTTTACATAGGGGCTTTCGGACATGGGAAAGGTCTAGTGCCAATAGTAAGCATTGGTTAATGGATGAGTGATAAATGTAGACGGTCGTGTAAAAATTTAACGGGAGACATGTGGTTTTAGAAAATAGGACATCAGTTGTCTTTTAAAAGTAAAGAAGTGAGTCACTTTTCCGATACTGTGAGGGACAAAACTGCGGAGTCACATTCATGCTATGGAAAACGGTCGCTAAGAGACGGAGTGTGTCAGAAGATATTTTACTGGGTGTAGAAGAAGTGTTTCGCTATGCTGTCCACACGAGAATGTTAAGGTAGGAAATACACTGAAGGAAAAACTCGCAACGCCAAAATGTAATTAATACAGAGTAATGAAATTTTGAGAATGCATTTATCTAGGTAACATATTTAAGTGGTTTACTCTGCGAGATTACGGGTGCCGTTTATTGTTTCCATCTCACACACACATTTAAAATCATGATTTTATGTCAGCAGGAGCACAACACGAAGGAGTTTTAGAGTAATTTTGTGTCTGTAAACGAAATATGGATCTTCTATTACAACCGTGAGACTAACCAGCAGTAAAAAGAAAGAAATCGTGAACCTAATAGTGCGCCAAGATAAGCGAAGAAACTTCTGATCGGTGGAAAAATTAATTACAGCCGTTGATCTATCCTCGCAAGACTTTATCATTACTCACTACTTGGAAAAGGGTGAAGCAATGACAGATTCGTCAGACAATGTAATTAGAACGTCTGCATAGGAAGAGAGAGGAAAACCTGTTCTCGTGTATTATTAAGGTTGCTCCACCGAAGAACGCACCTACCCTTTCATCGGCCATTGCTACGGCAACAGCGTATGTGTTTTTAAGGAGTTTTTCTAACCTTCTTCGAGGAAATAAAATTTTCGTCCAGTATAGAGGTTCTCCGTGCCGTAAACGGGTATTATATAGAGTTGCAAACAAATCTCATTTTTGAGCATATGGAACAACACTAGTCTCACCGGCATGAAATTCGTAACGCCTTGCTCTATAAGCGGAGTATCTCTACCGTTTTCTAATTGTCATTTGCGCTAATTTGGGCTCGATTTCCATCCTAATAGTTATGTATACAAATGACCTAAGGACGTCGACGTTCAGCTTTAGAGTAAACATCCATTATCACCTCCTCGCCTTTAACGAGGCGAGTGCCTATATCGGCAGTAGACGTGGCCATCTAAAGGCGATTTTTTATTTTGGGCGTAGGCAGTTCCTCGAATCATAATGAGGAAGTATAGATACCATTTCGCCTAGAGTGGTGCGCCACATCATTGCCAATGATGGCAGGCACATCGAACATGTTATAACCTAAGTCCGAATATGTGTAATGACATTTACATGTTGAATAAAGTGTGTGCACACCGTTGTTTGTAGCTAATTAACGTTTTTTCCGCATAGTTCAATAACTGTCACCCTCTATACGTCATAGAGTGGTAAACCCTAGAGCTAATAATGAAGGCAGGGGTGAGCGAAAAAAATCATAGCTAACACGGCCGCAGGGCTGCACGCCCACGTTTTCTCCGAAACGCTCCCCGCTATTGGTAGGACTAAAATCATATTACTGGAGAAATGGCATCAAATGAGATCGTTCTAGCACAACCATACAATTCCACTAGTATGTTTAATTTGTGGTACGTCGGTTTCCCCCTCTATTTTTGTATTTTATACTATGAGTTATTATTTTTATTTCTTGACAACTTCATTGTACATTTCATTACTTTTATTTCTTGACAATTGTATTTTGAATTGTATATTTTGCTTTTATTGTTTGTTCTGTGCCAGGCTTATATCAGTTAATGCCATTCACACAGTAGTATGGTTTTATTGCTATTATTAGCGGGTGGATTTTGGAAGAAAAGGTGGGGATGCAGCCGTTATAGCATGTTAATTTTCATTGATTCAACTGTGTATGACGATGTTCGTCTTTTTTTATAAAACAAGTTAGCTTCCTTGGAATCCTTGAGACTCTCTCACTCATCTGTCTTCTTAAAAGTAAGACATCCATATTTGTACTCTTAAGCTAATTTCTGATAATAATCATATTTCGAGATACTTGATTAAATGCCCATTGCATATAACCGTCACGTATCAATAATTATATGCGTTCTATGGCCCCACTATTTACTTCCGCTGAGAGGTTGGTGATACGATGACTGCGCGACATCCACGCATTACTACATGCTTAATTACCTCATTTACTGTAGTACGTACACTGTGATTTGTTTTAAATACAAAGTTCGATTATTCTTACTGTGCACTACGACACATCTCGTCGTTCTATACTTCATTATCACGCTACCACACATCACCCAACTTATCACTGTCCAACAGCGATCTCTGCGTCTAGGTTCGTCGGAACAGGACCAAAAAAACTGTAACACGTGCAGTGTCAGCTATAGTGGGAATTTTGTTCAAAAGCCGGCCGCGGTGGTCTCGCGGTTCTAGGCGCGCAGTCCGGAACCGTGCGACTGCTACGGTCGCAGGTTCGAATCCTGCCTCGGGCATGGATGTGTGTGATGTCCTTAGGTTAGTTAGGTTTAAGTAGTTCTAAGTTCTAGGGGACTGATGACCACAGCAGTTGAGTCCCATAGTGCTCAGAGCCATTTGAACCATTTTGTTCAAAACACATTTCGATTCAGAATTAATGCGAGTTATTTCCACTCCCACTGCAGCTGTTGTAATATATCCCGTCACAGAACAGTTAACATTCTATCAGATCCTTGTTCAGATTAACGCGGGACATATTACAACTAAGTCCTGCGAGTCAGGGCTTTGCATAAAGAGTGTAAATATTTTATGTATATTGTGTGTGTCATTACAATGCATTGTTGTAGTTTGTGATTGTTTCATGTGCAAATGATTAATGCATAATGTTGAAGGATAATGTTGTTAGAATGGACAACTGAGTAAAAAAAAAAAAAAGAATTGAATGTCAAACCATTTACTGGAGTCACAAGAAAAATTATAATACCAAAATACAACGAACAGCTGACTGTGCTCAACATACCAAATCAGGTAATGAAAAAATAGCCTATTAAAATATCTCATTTGTAAAGTGGTGTTGAAATACACACACTTCAGTGTACAAAGGTGAATCGCTAGCTGAAGACGAAGCCAACAACACGATAATAAATGAGTCAGTCTTTTACTTTCCGAGTTCAATGTAGCACATTTGTGTCTCAGCTTGTTAGCAAAGTGGTGTTCTATTACCTTTTTAAGGCCAAAGTAATCAGCTTACAGTAAGTATTAATTTGTATGTTGTAATTTTTGGATTCGAAGCAACCTTATTACAGCAGAGTACAGAGTGATCTGGAATAATGCTGTATATCTGTTGCTACACAGCGTTTTTCCATTTCAATATTTACTGATTTTCAGAAAACTGTGCTTAGCGCAATTTTAAAAAGCACAATTAAGTATTTTCAACAGTCTGTATGCACAAACAATACAAGTAGGCTATTACATTATTATTTTGTAATAATTCTCTGGCATTAACAGTTATCGTTGATTTCCTAAAAACTGTGCCATGCAGCATTATTCATGCACACTCTTCAGTTATAGAATATACATACATTATATACAACATGTACATCAAGACGTGTAATATTAAACATTATATTTTCCTTGTAGCTTTTGTACCTTTTCATGAATTACAGACAAGGTTTCTGTCAATGTCCATACAGCAGCTAACATTTATGTAGTTCAGATCTTTTATGTATTTCTTCGCTAACAGTTTCTCACTTGCGCCGTGGGATGGAGTAAGATTTATGATGACATATTTTGTGAAAAATTACCTCTATATGGCACCTGTGGTCAAGCGGTTTAGTTGTAAACCCTTGCAACTATATACATTCATGTCGGGAGTGAAATGTTCTTCAAATTCAAAACATTTTATTGTTTTGTACCACGTGTATAATTTATACTTGCACTTTTATTTATAGAACCTTAGCATTTGTTTTAAAATGTCAGTAGCCTAAAATTAAATACCAGTTCTACTGGAATTATAAATAACAGGGATGTAAAATATTAAAGTTTTACAATTTTTAGAAGAATATTTAAGAAGTATAGTAAAACATAAAATTGGATGTTTAAGTCAGTGATGTAGTAGTAACAGTGTATTTTAGGAATAAGAAGTCTTAAAACATCTTGACCATGCATCCTTTTTCCGTTTGTGAAAAACTATATATGGAATTGGCTACTTCATTAAGAGTACAGAAAGATGCAAAAAAATGTGTCCTTGTAGAGATAACTACCTGTCTGCAGGTAAGTCTCTACTGCAGATAAGTGTGAAGCAACTAGAGCTGCCACTGATGTTCAGCTTCTGACAGTGAGTACTGTGACATCTAGCAAAGTGAGTCGGTTTAATGTGAACTAAAGTCTAGCATGTTGTCCTTTCTGCAATTCTGTGCAAGAATGGATAATCGGACTGTTAGGATAAATGGCCATGGAAGTAAGGTGTCAAGTTCCCTACGGTAAGTCCGATACCTGCCATGTGTAGGGAAATCCCTGCCCAGTAGATCAGGTACATGTAATAGCTGCCAGAGAACACGTGAAAGTTTTGGCTTCTAACTGTTGTGTTTTCGGGAATCCTGAGAGCATGATGCACCCGCCAGTACTAGTTGAAGGTGGTGATCTGTAAGGAGACTGCTTCTGTAGCGATCAATTTCTGCTTCGTGGCTGCTGGGTTCTGCACTTGCAAGTGACCATAGTTGCCGAGTGTCGCCTTGTCTTTTGTATGTCAAACTGTCCACTGGCGATCTGCGGTCAAATACAGGATATGTTGATTAAACAACATTTAAAACAATTTGTTAAAATTGTGTAGGAAATTCTATTTTGTAGCCTGTTCTGGAAGAAAATGTATATAAATACTAATTTTGTCTTTATGATTTAAAGAGTCTTCTATTGTGTCATTTCTAATTATGTTAAATTAAATTATTTAAATTAACTATAATTGCCATTCAGCTGAAAAACTGTGGAAAGGAATTCATCATTTGTTGAATACATGTGGCTTATTCACTGTATTGTGTCAAGTACTGTTAAAGTGATGCCTACTGCTGTTTATATGGCAAACATCAATATGTGTAATATATGTTAATATACACTGGAAAAAATTAGTGTCTTCGGTAACGACAATGGTGGCTGAGGATTTCCGGCTTAAGAGACCACCATTCAGCTAACAGCTTTGTCAAAGAAGGCGGAGGAGCAGATAAAGTTTCAGGGCACCCTTGCCCTTGGAGCGGGACACTACCCCTAAAGTGGAAGAACCAACAATGATCAATGGCATGAGGCTGCAGAAGGAAATGGAAACCACTGCATTAAAGACACCTTATGTGCATCCACACGACAAGTGACCTGAAAATGAAAAAGTGTCATGATGATGTCTCCAATGACAAAAGATTCTAGACGAGTCCCCTATTTGGATGTCCGGGAAAGGTCTGGCAATGCGGAGGTGACCATGTGAAAAAGTCTGAATAATCAACGAAATGGTAACGTTCTACGAGACGGTGCCTGGAATGCTACAATTTTGAATGTGATAGGCAAGTTAGAAAATCTAAAAATGGAGGTGCTAAGACTCAATCTAGATATAGTGGAAGTCAGTAAAGTGAAATGGAAAGAAGACAATGGCTTCTGGTCTGAAGAATATAGGGTAATATCAACAGCTCAACAGCTTCAGAAAATGGTATAACGGGGGTAGGATTCGTTGTGAATAGGAAGGTAGGGCACAGACTGTGAACAGTTCAGTGATATGTTTGTTCATATCAGATTCGACAGCAGGCCAACACCGACAATGATAGTTTAGATATACCTGCAGATGTTGCAAATTGAAGATGAAAGAGAATATATATATATATATATATATATATATATATATATATATATATATATATGAGGATATTGAAAGGGTAATACAGTACTTAAGGGAGATGAAAATTAGTCGATTTCGAAGATTTCAAGTGCTAAAAAGTCAGAATTATTGCACAATCAGTATAACAGCTCAAACATCAAATTTACTTACAAAAATAATAGACAGAATAAAGTAAAATAAAATTGGGGATGTGTTAGATGACGATTAGTTAGACTTTAGGAAAGAGAAAGGCACCAGAGAGGTAATTCTGACGTTGTGGTTAATACTGGAAGCAAGACACATGCATAGCATTTGTCAACCTAGAAAAAGCGTTCGACACTGTAAGAGGGTGCAAGGTGTTCGAAATTCTGAGGAAAACAGAGATAAGCTGTAGGGAAAGATAGGTAACATACAATATATACTAGAACCAAGAGGAAATTGTAAGACTGGAAGACCAAGCATGAAGTGCTCGGATTAAAAAGAGTGAGAGACAGGAATGTAGCAATTTGCCCCTACTGTTGAATCTGTGCATCGAAGAAGCAATCAGGTAAATAAAAGGAAGCTTCAGGAGTGGGATTAAAATTCAATGTGAAAGGATATCATTGATAAGATTCGCTGATGACAATCCTATCCTCAGTGAAGGTGAAAGAATTGCAGGATGTGTTGAATGGAATGAAGAGTCTAATGAGTAAAAAATATGGATTGAGAGTAAACAGAAGAAAGACGAAAGTAATGAAAAGTAGTGGGAGTGAGAGCAGCGAGAAACTTGACATCAAAATAGGGGATGTTCGCAGTTCGTGGCTAGGGGATAGCATTGCTGCGTCTGAATCGCGGGGTCGTGGGTTCGATTCCCGGCTGGGTTGGAGTTTTCTCTGCCCGGGGACTGGGTGTTGATGATGATAACACAATCATCATCATCATCATCATCATGATTCGTGAGAGTGACTAGTTTGGATTATGAAAAGAAAATGGACTGTGTAAAAATTGGGACTTTGTACGGACGCTGATGACCGCGCAGTTGAGGGCCCCACAAACTAAACAAACATCAAAATTGGGGATCATGAAGCAGATGAAGTTTAGGAATATTTCTACCTAGGCACCAGAAAAATCAGTGATGGTGGATGCAAGGAGGACATAAAAGCAGACTAGCACTGACGAAAAAGGCTTTCCTGGCCAAGAGAAGTCTTCTGGTATCAAAGATAGGTCTCAACTTTAACTTGTATGTATGGAGCACAGCACTGTGTGGCAGTGAGACATGGACTGTAGAAAAACCAGAACAGGAGAGAATCGAAGCGTTTGATATGTGGTGCTACATAAGAATGTTGAAAATTAGGTGGACGGATAAGAGGTATGAGGAGATTGTATGCAGAATCTGCAAGGAAAGAAACATATGAAAACCCCTGACAAGAGAAGGAAGAGGATGATGGAAAATGTGTTAAGGCATCAGGGAGTAACTTCCACGGTAGTAGAGGAAGATAGAGATGGAATACATGCAGCACAGATCAGAGGTGTGCAGGGTGCAATTGCCACTCTGAGATGAAGAGGTTGGCACATCAGAGTAATTCATGTTGGGCCGCATCAAACCAGTCAGAAGACTGATGATCCAAAAAAAATGGTATTCATAACCTCTGATGATGCCTGGTTTTTCTACAAATGCATCTGCTCACTTTAAAAACAAATTAACTCTTTCAGGTTGTCACTGAATAAAGGTTTGTTCTGACACTGTCACTTAATAGGATTTTCAATGAAGTTCATATCTGTGCAATGAGGCCGCTGGCTCCTGATATGCGGCTTTCCTTCGTTTTCACAAATTTGGCATTTTCAACTTGATAGTACTTGCCATGTACGGGTTTTGTTTTCAATAGATCAGCAATGATATTCTTTCTATAAATACGAAGACAGCACTTAACGTTTGTTACATCTAGTTTTAGGTCACTCTCTCGTAAAAATTTAATATCAAGAATGCAATTCATCATTACACTTACTACAATTAGGATTGTGTACCTAATAGCTCGCCGCTCGAGGTAGTCTAGCGGTCTGTGGCGCCTTGTCACGGACCGTGGGGCTCCCCCCGTCGGAGGTTCGAGTCCTCCCTCGGGCATGGGTGTGTATGTTGTCCTTTGTGTAATTTAGTTTAAGTTAGACTAACCTACGACCTTACCACAAATTTCTTCTAATGGCTCCATCTGCTAGAATCATAGGCACTTCTGTTTGCACTTTGAAGCTGCCTGACCAAGTACCGACCACACAGGGAATAATATAATTATGAGCTGGAAAGGCAGGCACTTCTGTAATGTCAGTTCTATTGAAAAGATTAGTTAATGCCACACTGGCGGCAGCTTCAATATCCAGTACAGTTGTTGTGGATATGTTTTCCTTTACATTATTAACAGCAGCCTGAATTTTATTTTCATATTTTTCATTACACATTTTAAGATCAGATATAACTCCTGTCTAATATCTGTCCAATCATTGTATTGCAACAGATAAATGGCCTTCACTCAGTCCCATAAGCGACGCTGGGTATCGAGATGGGGTCGCTTCACGTTTATTGAATTTGCCGTAATGAGATGGCAATCTCACACCACCTCAACATGAAGTCTTTATCCTGCCATTATTTACATTTGATTAGCAATGATTTCCTGAATTAGGATTCCACCGACTGCGATGATTATTGTGCCACAAATTTCCTCTATTACCGAAGTATCCAGGACTCTACCTACTATCATGCCTTACTTAGGTTCGCCAGACTGATCCTTACATAAGATTATTCGTCAGATGGTCTACTGACGGCAGCTGTCATTACAATCATATGTTCTACTTACATTGTAAAAATCGTTACTAGGTGAAGTGAACTGACTGGTGCTGTTGACATGTATTTTACAATCTTCATGCATCAAGTCCATTTAGTCCAATATGGAGATAAAATGCTCCACATTAGTTTCAAGAAAAGTTACTAATTTTTCTCTGACGTTTAGTGGTAGTTTAGCTTTAAGAATTCGCAACGTATGGCAATGTGAGATTGTTGAGCCCAGTAGATTGTTTTGTCGAAATATTTTTCGAATACTTACTGAAAGTACGCTGTCAGCCGTGAAAGGCCCTGGATAAAAAACTTCTTGAGCTTTTCCTGTACAAAGATATACCAGTGTTTGGACAAGAAACTGTTAAATTGTTTATACCCGGACTCAACTTAGCTTCTTTTGCTCAAAATCGAATTCACCCCAGGTAAAGCCTGTAGTGAACTGTATTTTTTGTTAATCAGTCCATGTCTTAGGCGAAACGCCTTTCACTGATTGTTTAAAAACAAGGTGTGTGCTCCTTTTGTCCAGATGAAAAGACTTAGAACTGGCCATGCTTTAGTGACCTTTGTTCTAATAGAACAGATTAAGTAAGAGCTGCCCCATTCTCGGTAATACTGGTGAGATGCTACTATGATCTACTTCGCACTTACATAGAATATGAAAGTGACTCTAAACATTGTAAACCTCACCTGTCCTAATAAGAAAGGGATGGGCGTGCCTCATGCACTGTTTTTGTAGTAGCTGACAACTCCCTCTTCATATTAATTTGTACAGAAACAGTTTTACACAACTGAGAGATGTCCTTATTTTCTGTAGCTTTAATTTAATGAAACTCAGATTGAATTAGTTCCCCTGAAGTCCTCGTTCTGATGATGTTTCTCTACTAGCCTGTTGTGTAGTAAATTTTAACCCAGAGTCCAGCTTCCAATGAACCTTTGTGTCTTTCTCTGGTATTATTCTTTCTTTCTTTCGCTCACGCCATAGTCACGCATCAATCGCAGGGTCGGCGTGGTTACAACGGATTTGTCAATGTTAGTTTTATGGATGGCCGGATGCCCTTGCTTCCCCGTACCCCCCAGGATGGAATCAGTGTACCCCAACTGTCTGCGTCTAGCGTAAATTGGGAAATAGTGCGGACGTGTGTCAAAAGTCTGCGACGCGTATAACTGAGGCGGAATGTGGGGACCAGCCCGGTATTCACCTAACAGGATGTGGAAAGCCGCCTAAAAACCACATCCAGACTGGCCGGCACACTGAGCCTCGTCGTTAATCTGCCGGGCAGATTCTATCCGGGGCCGGCGCGCCTACCCGAGTCCAGGAAGCAGCGCGTTAGCGCTCTCGGCTACCCTGGCGGGTCGTGTCTTTCTCTGGTATCCATTTTGTAAATTCATCAAAAACGTTCTGGCTCTGCTTATCAACCGTTCTTTGAATTTTGTCTCCTGTTCAGTGGCAAAATTATTTACTCTTTCTGTTAGCTGCTTAATACTTCCCTTTAGGATGGACTGCATTTCATCCATTCCCGCCGGCCGTTGTGGCCGAGCGGTTATAGGCGCTTCAGTCAGGAACCGTGCGACTGCTATGGTCTCAGGTTCGAATCCTGCCTCGTGCATGGATGTGTGTGGTGTCCTTAGGTTCGTTAACTTTAAGTAGTTCTAAGTTCTAGGGGACTGATGACCTCCGATGTTAAGTCCCATAGTGCACAGAGCCATTTGAACCATCCATTCCCTTTGTTGTTCTTTTCATACCATCAGGTATTACCTGGTAAACACCCTTTAATCCCGAAATTTCGGATCTTATTTCGTTCTGGTATCGACACAATGGCGTCCGCCTTTGTTGATAAGGAATGAAAACTTGTCTTGAAATTCGTTTTCATCATTGCTTCTAATTTTTTATACAATTTCATGAACTGTTCCACTAACTGTGCGTCTAGTTTGTGGAATTAACTCGTGTCCTTCAGACTCTTATTTCGTATCATCAACTGCCGGCAAATCCGCCAATCATCAGAATGTGATTCATGATCATTCTTTTTTACACATTCCATATTTGTAATTATGTCTATCTGTACCATGCAACAGAGGGCTGAAATTTTTGTATATCCAATTTATATTGGAACAAACAAAAAATATTGGCTGAAAGTGTATACTTTGAACAAGAAATTACCCATCTAAGGAAACAAGTTAGTAGCGCTATTCCTTATTGTTGACTCCGTGCAGAAATTCAGTTATCTCTCTGAAGCTAATTTCATAAATAACATAAGTGATTACCAAATTTGAACAAGGCGGTTGAGAAAGTATCAGCCATGAAGTATCTACCTGACTGACTGACAAAATTTAGCAATGCATAGTCGGAGAAATAAACAATGATATGCTTAGCTTACGTGTGGTGGCGCATTTTAGATCATCGGGAAATTTTTGTCTTGACAATTTTATGAATTTTTCTGGGTTTTTACACCTTTCCTCTTATTATCTGTGGCATATTTGCCCAATTTCTCCATATCACATCATCTCATCTCATCACATACCTATGTGAACGCGGAAAGGAAGAATACAATTTGAAATTACTTGACAACAAAATTGTAGATAGGGGAAACTCAACAAAATTGCATTTTTGTCCTGATGGACAGTCGTCACTTCAAGTGGTTCAATACGCATAAGCTAACTAATTTTCTTGTTTATGTGTACCATGAAGTGTCGAACAAAACGATCCATTTCGAAGGTGGTAAAAAAAATAGAAAAGGGAAAGGGGTATTCTCATTTAAAAACTGAAATTTTTGTGAATACTGCTAATTTTCGGTTTGAATAAACCTGAGTTCATTTGATTTATTAGCTTCAATGAACGTTGAATTCAGACCAACATGGCCATTGTTGGTTAATGGTCCTCTTAGTGACAAATACCCGTGTATGTAGTTAATATTCTTATTAAGGTTATCACTTCTTAAAAAGTGAATCTGACTTCCAATAGAGGTGCAGGTTCGACTTTCTTGAAAGACGAAAACTTATTCATAGAGCGCTTACGATTCTTCATCAATCTCCATCACCAATTAAGTCACTTCCAGCACAATTTAAAGGCCGAAAAATTACTTACATTACATACTTACGAACAAGACAGCTGAGGGATTGTTCATTTTACAAAATAAAATAAAGTAAAAAATAGAAGAGTCTAATTTTTTTTGGCAAAACGTTACAACGAATGTACAACTCATTTTTAAAAAAAACATAACATCTTGAACAACTGGAGATAGAACGTTCACATTCACAGGACATGTACACTGGAACGGTCTGCAGTAATGATTAGCCTTTCAGTCATCTAAGTTCAGCATGTGTCCTGTTGCCTAATAGGGGCAATGTTCGCCATTGGCCCTAATGACATCGACGCATATTCGCTTTACTACAACATTCACATTTACGCAACATTCACTTTACTAAATAAAATGCTGCTGTGGGTCGAAACCAAGTATTGTAATTGACTAAAACAAGATGAAAGCAAATCCAGCTGATTTCTGCCATAACTCAGTAAACAAAAGAGGGGTTAGAAGAACGGATGAGCAGAGTTGTCCTATAGTGAGTGGAATCTCACTGATAGACGCCGTCCTTTCCTTGGATAGTGTGTACTGGTTCAGAATTCAACCCAACAAGTTGCTGTTAAGACCTCAGGAAGTATTTGGCTACCAACCACCCCACTTACTTTGTCGACCAAATAGTGACTATACGTACTATCATGTTCAGAAGTAACCGAACGACCTGAATTACGTTTCACCTGAGTAGCAAGCAGCCCACAACTATTTTGCCATTCCTCTGATGTCGTTTCGCCACTGTCACTTTATAATACAAAATGGTTACCAAAAGTGACCACTAGAAAACACTCCTTTGTATGGCGACATCTTTACATTTATATTGATATCACGATACTACAAATATCAGGGAACCCATGAGATAGTCCGTCCTTCTTGTAAAAAACTTAGTTTACAAATGTTGACATTTGTTAAGTGTTGCCACATTCATTACTACCTGATACATGTACGTAACTCTAATACATCAGTCTTTCTTGTACTGTTCTCTAAAAGATTTTCTTACCATCCATTGTAAGTAGGGTTAGGTTTTTATATTGGCAACGCCACAAAGCGCTCTGTATGAAAATCACTGGCTGTGATGTGTGCAGTCTGTGGCTGGTTTGCATTGTTGTTCACTATTGTTGTGTTGGGCAGTTGGCTGTCAACAGCGCGTAGTGTTGCGCGGTTGGGGGTGAGCCGCCAGCAGTGGTGGATTTGGGGAGAGAAATGACGGAGTTTTGAGTGCGGATGATCTGGACGTGTGTCCATCAGACACAGTTAATTTGTAAGACTGGTTGTCATGAACTGCTATATATTATGACTTTTGAACACTGTTAAGGTAAATACATTGTTTGTTCTCTATCAAAATCTTTCATTTGCTAACTATGCCTATCAGTAGTTAGTGCGTTCAGTAGTTTGAATCTTTTATTTAGCTGGCAGTAGTGGCGCTCGCTGTATTGCAGTAGTTCGAGTAACGAAGATTTTTGTGAGGTAAGTGATTTGTGAAAGGTGTAGTTTAATGTTAGTTATGGCCATTCTTTTGTAGGGATTATTGAAAGTCAGATTGCGTTGCGCTAAAAATATTGTGTGTCAGTTTAGTGTTGATCAGAATAAGTAAAGAGAGTAATGTCTGAGTACGTTCAGTTTTGCTCAGCTGTTTGAAAAGCAAATAATGTAAGACGTTTATCAGCACAGTAATTCAATAATTTTTCTAAGGGGACGTTTCACCATCAGCCATCGTTCACTGAGTGAGCACTTTTGCATGAACTGATTAATGAACTAACCACTTCGAAAAACCATGGTTAACAGCGTCGAGAGCTGTATGAAAAACTCAGTCAACAACGCATCACTCAATTTCACTAGATTCGTGATTGCACGTTGATCCATGTGCAATTTGAAAACTACCTATCGTACTTGTTATCTAACACAGGGTGACATTAGCAATTAAAGTTATTCATATGTTGTGAGACTTTACTACAACACTATTCGTGATTGCTGACTAACTATAAAGAGATGTGATGCTATACAATTTTCGCCAGTCAGTTAGCAAATCTGAACTTTAAATTTCATGGCGAAGGGTTTTGTACTGGATCGAAACAACTATCCAGAAACTGTTGTCCCTGTTAACTAACTATGATAGATGTTAAGTGTGGTTTCATTCCCAGATAACCCTTGTAATGGCAATGTGTTGTGGTGAATGATGATTCGAACCCAGCACCTAATACGATTGTTATTTAAGGACAGTCAAATTCCAGGTATCAGGACTAGCGATATGTTTGAAACTGCAATGACTAAAAAAACTGATCATTTATGCCTTCCCGGCATTCGAACCCGGCACGTACTGTCGCTGTTTTTTAGGCACGAATGCACACTGAATATAGGTTTCTTTCGCCAGAAGCGAGATGTGCCATGTTGTAACTGGAAGTAGCGTGACGAAGGGTACAGTAACGAGTGGGAATCCAACCACGCACATATCGTTGCTGTCTGCACATGAAGACACGTTAAGTATCGAATTCGTTTTCGCGGTAGCTAGGAGAAGCGTATTTGGACTATAAATGATTTAACGAAACGATCTGTGTCCCTCTGGGAGTCGAACCGGTCACACATCTTTATTGACAGTTCATGAAGAGACGTAAAAATCAAAATAAATGTTCGTTAACAGTTAGGCATCGTCATACCAAGCCCTGAAAGTACATTATGAAAATTTTTATGTCGAACCAAGACTCGAAACCTGAAACGCGCCTTACGTGGAAACTAGAGAAGTTTGGAACCTAGAGCAGACAACCATTTGTCGACGCGAAGGAATCAAATCCCGTCAAACCTGAACCAATACATTCAACACATCAAGCCGAAATAAAGGCAGAATAAGCGTCCTGAGACCTTATATGGCGTTTGGTTCTTTAATTAAAATAAAAATACTTGTTTCCAGAATGAGATTTTCACTCTGCAGCGGAGTGTGCGCTGATATGAAACTTCCTGGCGGATTAAAACTGTGTGCCCGACCGAGACTCGAACTCGGGACCTTTGCCTTTCGCGGGCAAGTGCTCTACAATCTTTTTTTTATTTTTTTTTATTTTTTTTTACCAACTTTTTTTTCTTTTTTTTGTTTTTTTTTTTATTTTTATTTTTTTTGTCTTTGTTTTTTTTTCTACCCCTTTTTTAAATAAAATGGAACTAAAAAACAAGTGCCACCGCCACTTTTCATCCTATAAAAAAAAAAAAAAAAAAAATCTGGTCCACTTCAGGCGTTGGCTCCTGACTAAACCTACCCCAGAGAGCTGCCTATATACCAGGGGGAATATGGGAAATCAAGGTTAGGGCTATCCTTACAAACATAACAAAATCTACCTTTTTCTGAAGTTTATTTTAATTTTTTTTTGTTTTATATTTATTTATTTATTTATTTATTTATTTTTTGTTTTTTTTTGTGTAATTGATCAGAGGCCTTCTGCGCCCCGCTGGTAATATGTTGAGTCACGTCTTCTCGAAATTGATGTGTTCCGTTCAATTGTTCAGAAATGTTCATTGGTTCAAATAGGAAACCTTCTCCTCTCTTGGCTTAACACATTCCAGCTGCGAGGCGGCTCGTGGAAAGCACTCCCAAGGAAGTTCGAGAAAAATTGTCTGTATTTTGGGTGACGGACAACGACATAATGACGGTCATTGAGGTATGTCCAAAAATCGAGTGCAGAGTCTACAGTTTGTCCAAATAAGTAGTGAATGGCATGTCCGCGAATCCAATTCACAGCATTGGTCTTTGTCCGAGGAAAATAGTCACGTTCCGGAAATAATAATGAAAGGGGAGTAATCCGATCCGGAATGTCCCGCGTTAGAAAAGCCACAATACGTCGAACCAAGTGCCAAACCTCCGCCGCCGGTCCGCAAACAAACCGATGTTCATCATTGTCTGGCACTCCACACGTGGAGCATAGAGGTGATTGGGCGAGGTGGATACGATGAAGGCGAAATTGGTTGATTTGCTTACCATTGACAGTTATGTACCAGACAGATTGAACATTCGTGTCAAGGTAACAGGCGAACACCGCGCGCCATACATGACGCCAGTCAACCTGTGGGAACTTTAGTTCAATCGGGTTAGGTGGACGACCTAATTGGAGGACATTGTATACTACCTTTGTCTTGAGTAAAAGCTGTCTTGGTAAGGTGAGGCGTAGATAACTGAGTTCCAGAAAGAAGTACCGTATATAATGGAACTGGGCCGGAACATCCGAGATCATCACTGGGGCTGACAGTGAGACCGGCGAGTATGCCGACAGGAGGAGACCAGTGAGGCTCGTTGGGCAACGTGTCCATACCGTCATCTGGGAGCTGACAAATAGGGCGCGAGCTCTATCCGGCACGTGAAACAGACCTATCCCACCTCGTTCACGGGGAAGAGTAAGGGTCGCATAGTTAACTTTGAGCAACATCCCAGAGGTGACGAAAGATGCCATCGCTGCCAACATGCGACGTGCCACAGTAAGCGGGAAAGGTAGAACTTGCGCTACATGGGGAACTCGGGATGCGATATATGTATTGATATATCGAGCTCGTTGGAGAATATCTAGGGATCGAAGGCGATGGTCCATAAGACCTGCTCTGATCATTTAAAAGGAGGCGTCGGCAGTTGATGGTGGCTGAACGCCGGAGATCAGATGAAAAATCTATTCCCAAACAACGAATGGTATCAACGGTGGTGAGAGGTGTAACGCACTCCACGGGAAGTCCCGTGCCAATGAACATAACTTGTGACTTACGTACGTTTAAAGAGCTACCCGACGCCTCACCATAAGTCGCTACCCACGTCAAAACAGCTCGAACTTCGTCGGCATTACGTAAACAGATGACGACATCGTCAGCATAGGCCGTGCAACAGAATCGGAAGCGATCTATGGACAAGCCTACCAAACGTTGTCTTAGTCCACATAGCAAGGATTCCAAGGAAAAGGCGTACAAAATTGCTGATAGAGGGCAACCTTGACGTACGGATCGACCTATTATTATCGGTGGAGTGAGTCTGCCATTGTACAGAATCCTGGATGAGGCACCCCGCAGAAGGCGCATCACTACCGTGATAACGGCGACCGGGAAACCCATATGGTGGAGAACGGCCGTAAGGAACGAATGGTCAACCCTATCAAAAGCTTGACTGAAGTCCAAAGACGCAAGTGCCCCAGAGAGGCGTTGTGCCTGGGTAACGGCGATCATATCCCTGTAGCGGCATAAAGCCGTGCGAATATTGTTGTCGCCTCCCAAAGAGGCTTGGTCTGGCGACACAACATATCGGGCAACGTTTTTAAGTCGTGCTGCCAAAAGGCGAGTGAAGATTTTCATATCACTGTTAAGGAGGGTGAGGGGCCGATAATCACTGATATTGTTGCCACCGTGCGGTTTATGTACAGGAATAATAATTCCTTCCATGAAAGCGTCCGGCACAGGTACTTCCGGAGACATCAGTTCCCGACAGATGGAGGTGAAGGTGGACTCTAACAAATCACGGAAGGTGCGATAAAATTCGAGGGGAAGACCGTCGGGGCCCGGGGAGCGATTGATGGTTCCTGCCCGGATCGCATCGCGGACTTCCTCATCAGTCACCTCCGACATCAGTTCAAACGCCGCATCTCCTGGGATACCACCGAAGTTGAGCTGTGAGACTTCCTCGATCAACTCTGGGGAATGTGGAACTGCGGCGTAGAGCTGCCGGTAGTGTGCGTGAAGCACATTCCCTATGGCAGATTGGGTTACGTAGCGACGCCCTTCTTGATCCGTTAGGACGTGAATCAATTTTCGGCGTCGATTTTGTAGTTCTTGGATGATATGGTACATCGACGGATGTTCATGAGGCATGCGATCAGCAGTACGAGATCGTACTATCGCCCCTTCCAAATGCCGTCGCATGAGATTGGAGATTTGGGCCTTAGCTTGGTTCATCCTTGTATGGCGCTCAGGGGAGGCTGGCATCGTGGAGCATTCTCGTAGGATCCTGTAGTAAAAGTCCATAGTGCTCTTCCTCCAGGCGACAACATCTTTGCCATACCGGATTAAAGTTTTTCGAAGAGCAGGTTTTGCACACTGGATCCACCAGGATATGGTAGACGGATACGTGGGTCGGCGTCTATTACATGTGATCCAAGTGTCTTCTATTAGAAGTCGACAGTCAGGTGAATTAAGAAGTGCCGTGTTCAGTTTCCATAAACCACGTCCGTGCCATACTGCCTGTCTTGTGAGAACAACATCACAGAAGTAAGCCTCATGGTCTGAGAAAGCAACAGGCCAGATTTCAGCCTGTCGAGTGTGTTGAATTAGGGATCGCGAGATGTAGATGCGATCCAGTCGGCTAGATGAGTGCGCAGTGTGGTACGTAAAGCCCAAAAGATCACCGTGAACATGTCTCCACGTGTCGACAAATTGTAGCCGCGTGACGACTGTTTCCAGAGCTGCGCATGGTGAATGACGCGGCAATTGATCCTGAGGTCGCTGGGTGCAGTTGAAGTCTCCACCCATGATCCAGTCATCGTGTGGTCCCATAAAAAGGGGTGTGACTTCATTCGCGAAGAAGGCATTGCGTTCACGACGGTAGCTGGAGCCCGACGGCGCATAAATATTGATGATGCGTACACTAAAGAGAGTAAGGGCCATACCTCTGCCGCTGGGGAGGTATAGGACATCTTCGGCAGGAAGACCTTCGCGTAAGATGATGGCAACACCACTACCGGTGTCCGAAGCGGGAGAAAGATGCACCGTGAAGCCATGTGGTGGTGAAAAATCGGCGACATGCACTTCCTGAAAAAGCGCAATATCTATGTCCGCATCATAAATCATATCGCGGAGCAGCGCTAGTTTGTGGGGCGCACGAATGGTCGCGAGGTTAATCGTTGCGACACGATAATGCTGGGGTTGGAGTCCCACAGGCACAGGCGGGGCTTCTTCTTCAGGAGCGAGAGGTCGTCGATCTTGCCGGTCCGCTGAAGAGGCTGCTATTGTGGAGAGTTTGCGGGCGCGGGCGCAACCGATGGGGGTGCCCCATCATCAGCAGCATCCACCCCAGTCCCTTCGACCTCCACGTCGTCTGCCCAGGAGACTGATGCTGCGGTAGGGCATCGGCTGTGCACGGCATCCACGTGGAGAAGAGACGTAGTTTTCGTCTCATCGGATAGGCTCTCTTCAACGTCGACCTGTGGGGGCGACGGCGTCAGTAATGAGGGGTGTTCGTTGCCAGTGGTCGCCTGTGGCGGGTCTGTCGCATCAGCCTTTCGGTCATCAGAGATCGGTTTGTCGTCCATCTTCGGGTCTGCATCCCCGGTATCCATCCGTAGAATGGATTCATCAGGGGGTGTACGGCTACGTTTCTTTCTCTTTCGTGTCGACCCTTGTTTTCGAACAAGTCGTTCAGAGTCCGATGGCGGGTGGCTTTCGTCTGACTCCGGACCAGTCTGAAGGAAAGCAGAAGTAGGTACCACTCCCGGATCAACGTCCATCTCAGTAGCATTTTCAGTCACAGTGCTGCGATGATTCGGCAGGTTAGGATCTGGCGTCTGGGGCACCTCAGAAGGAATCTCAGGAGCGGTTGCATCTACCTAATCAGACGACGTCAACGGAGCAGGAAGACTCTGTGTAGACGTGCTACCTTCCTGGGCAACCTTGGCGTATGTGACAGGGATCTGAATCATCACCGCTGGGGACGCTTCCTCGCCGACCGGCGTCTGGATCAGGCGGCGTCGCATGCAGGCGGATCTGACGTGGCCTTCTTGTCCACAACCCGCACATGTTCGGGGTTGGCCGTCGTACATGACAATGGCTCGCACCCCGCCAATGGTCAAGTATGATGGAATATGCTTTTTCAGTTCAATTTTGACCTGACGCACACCATTAAGGACATGGTAGGTCGTGAAGGTTTGCCATTTTTCCTCTACGTAACCGATGACGTTACCGTATGGTTGTAACGCAGAGACAACTTCGTCCTTCGGCACTTCAAAAGGTAGTTCAAACACCCTAACCGTGCGTTGACCGTACTCTGCGAGTTCAAGTGTTACAGCTCCGACGTGACCATCAGAGTATTTGAACTTAAGTCCATTGGCATGGCGGCGAATAACACCTTCACACACCTCGGTGTTTGTCATTTTAATATGAACGACACTACTCGTGATCGAAAAATGGATTCCGATAACGTGGTTAGGATCTAAACGAACTTCTTCACGTATGAACGTTTCAACTTCATGTGCACGAGGTCGCGCATGTTCAGCTGGGAAGGAAACTTTAAGGGTCGCACGGCGGTAAGCGCTCGACATGTTGTTCACGGTAGACGGACGCAAGCCTGAAAGCTACGACGCGGAAGTAAACAACGCCTGCAGCGGAGCACTGGCCGGCGCGCGGGGCAGTCCGCACGCTGCCACGGCTGAGAGCCGACTGTTGACCTTCTAAACTTTACAGAAGCTAGGAGGTAGGAGACGAGATACTGGCAGAAGTAAAGCTGTGAGTACCGGGCGTGAGGCGTGCTTCGGTAGCTCAGATGGTAGAGCACTTGCCCGCGAAAGGCAAATGTCCCGAGTTCGAGTCTCGGTCGGGCACACAGTTTTAATCTGCCAGGAAGTTTCAAAAATACTTGTGTTTGAAAGGTTACTGGTGACAGTTTCTCCACGCTGCCACTTACGCCTCTGTCGTGTCCCAGCCTGACCTGTAGTCGGTAGTGAAGGGACATCACGTTTAATGTACATTTGGAACCACGGTGGAATTGTCCGTTCTCCACTCGGCGTAATCAGAGGCCAATAGGATCTACTAGTGCCTATTGACAAAATCTTCGCCTGAAGTGGGACTGAAATCCTGACGCTAGGCATGGTAACCTCCACAACACTGAACGCCCCATATGGCTAGCACATGATTTTCTCACAGCACTACTGGGCAGACTGGAGAGAATTCTGACTTCCTTACTCCCTGAAGTAGATTATAGTCGGTTCAATGCATTCATTTCTTGTTGGGGCGAATCACCATTAATCAGCTGCCTCAGCTACCCCGAGCGTACCTTCAACTTTCTTTTTGTAATCTGTAATCACAGGAATAATATAACATGACGGCCACCTACACACACACTGCCAACACTGTAGGATGCCGGAGTTTCCACAGGGAGTGTTGCTTCCTCTTAAGCTACTCTCCGTGGTAACGTCGCGCAGTGCAAAAGACAAGCTGAGTTACTCAATCCGATTCTCCCGTAATTCAGTAAATTAAAACTAGTCGGTCTACTGACAGTCTCAGTCTCTTGGAAGCTCAGAAATAATTTACGTCGTTTTGTAAACCGCCAGTAAGAGTTAAACCTTGGAGAAACGTTTCCGTCAATAACTCTTGGCTGCCTGTCCTCATCAGTACAATTTCTGCTCTACCGAGGTAGCGATGAAGCGGGGATTTTCCCATACGACCATTTCACGAGTGTACCGTGAATATAAGGAATCAGGTAAAACATCAAATCTTCGACATCGCTGCTGCCGGAAAAAGATACTGCAAGAACGGGACCAACGACGACTGAAGAGAATCGTTCAACTTGACAGAAGTACAACCCTTCCGCAAACTGCTGTAGATTTCAATGCTAGGCTATCAGCATGAGAACCATTCAACAAAACCACAATATGGGCTTTCTTAGCCGAAGGCCCACTCGTGTACCATTGATGACTACACCACACAAAGCTTTACGCCTCGCCTGGGCCTGTCAACACCGACATTGGACTGTTGATGACTGCAAACATGTTGCCTGGTCGGACGAGTCTTGTTTCAAATTATGGATGGACGCATAGAGGTTTGGAGACAGCCTCATGAAGCCATGGACCCTTCAAGTTAGTAGGGAGCTGTTCAAGCTGGTGGAGGCTCTGCAATGGTGTGGTGCGTGTGCAGTTGGAGTGATATGAGACCCCTGATACGTCTATATACGACTGTGACAGGTTACACGTACGTAAGCATCCTGTCTGGCCAATGCATCCATTTATGTCCGTTGTGCATTCCGCCGGACTTGGGCAATTCCAGCAGGACAATGCGACACCCCACAGGTCCAGAATTGCTGGGGAGTGACTACAGAAACACTCTTAGTTTAACCACTTCTGCTGACCACTAAACTCCCCAGACATGAACATTATTGAGCATATCTGGGATGCCTAGCAACGTGCTGTTCAGAAGAGATCTCAACCCCTCGTATTCTTACGGATTTGTGGACATTCCTGCGGGATTCATGGTGTCAGTTCCGTTCAGCACTGCTTCAGACATTAGCCGAGTCCTTGCCATGTCGTGTTGCGGCACGTCTGCGTGCTCGCGGGGTCCCTACATGATATTAGGCAGGTGTACCAGTTTCTTTGGCTCTACATTGTCTAACTTACCATTTATTGTTTATTTTTGTAAGTCTTATTGAAATCAGTGTAATTGAACAATTTGCGTTTATCGTCCAGTAAAAATAAATAAATATTCATTTCGTGTAAGGATGAATTTTTAGTTAATTTGGATACATTATTATCTTGGGAAGAGAAAGGAGTATTTAAGAAGATTGAGCTCTTAGTCTTTATCACATTCGGCAAGTTGTGAAGTTGTCCACTGACTCATTTTAGTTTAAGCACTTTTAAGGTTGTTCTTGTAAAAAAACTGTCAGTAATTAATAAACAAATGAAAATGTCCTGCTTTTGTGGCAAAATGTCCGATTAAACACGCTGACGGAAAAAATTGTAAACAGGAAAAAAATAATTAATGTGGAGTAATGAAATTTCGGGAATACATCTGTCTAGGTAACGTAATTAAGTAATTTAACATTGCAAGATCGGGAGTTAATGTGAGGGCGATACAAGCCATTGCAAATGTAAAACGCTGGTACATTAATAACAGGTGTAACTACCGAAATGTTGCATGCAAACATACAGACGTTCATGTATTATGTTGCACAGGTGGCAATGCAGTACGTCCACACTCTAGAGTATGTTGGGTTTCAACAGCGGTACGTGGGCGAGAATTATTCTGTTGGAAAACACCCCCTGAAATGCTGTTCATGAATGGCCACACAACAGGCGGAACCACCAGATTGACTTACAATTTTGAAGTCAGCGTTCGTTAGATAACCACGAAACTGTTCCTGTTGTTGTAAGAAATCAGATACTGTAATAACTTAAGGTAAAGGTCCGATGCGCCCAGCACCCAGAGAGATTCATTGCAGACCCTCAGCTTGTCTCCTAATGAACACTCGGCCTTCACTGACACTAAGGCAGTACCAGCTTTCATTAGAAAACTGAACAGACCTTCACCCTGCCCTCCAATGAGCTCTCACTTGACACCACTGCAGTGGCAAACGACCGTGGTTTTGGGTCAGTGGAATGCACTCTACAGGGCGTTTGGCTCGGAGCTGTGCTTGAAGTAACCGATCAGGTTCACTGTGGTGCCGACTGCTGCTCATGTTGCTGCTGCAGATGCTGTACGACGCGAAAGAGCCGAACACGATGGTCTTCCTTCTCGGTAGTGCCACGTGGGCGTCCACAGCCAACACCTTCTGATACACAGGCCTCACGGCGGGACTATGACGTCATCAGCGCTAGGCTAACACCTTCTGCCGCTGCAAGACAGCCTGTGTGCTAGAGCCGATGAACGTGTATCTCTTTCATGAAACCATAACAAATTCACTGATCGTTACATTTGCCCTTTACAGAGAAATTGTGCCGCCCTTGTATGATATCGCGCGCAATCTGGCACACTGATTACAACACAGTGTGATCTCCTTCTGTTGTGTTGAAAATCGCATGCAAAATCTGACTTACTTGTTAAGAAAATCGTCGCTACAGAAACCTAGATCCATTAGTCAGTAAACGACACTAACGTAGATACTTCGTAACAGTTAACAGACAGGATGACGAAATTATTGTAGTAATCATAAGTTTATTACTGGGACAAAAACGTAATTCACTGCGGCATGAATCGCTCATCAATGATCGCATAGATATTGGAGATATTGTCACAGTGAAAAGTTTAATTACAAACGCTCATTTAACCAATGCAAAAGCGTGAAATAAGACTCATTTGTGGTGTAAATTCAAGAACATAATGTATAAATCTACTCAGAGAATTGGGTATTCTAACCACTGCTTCTCAGTATATTTATTCCTTAATGCAATTTGTTGCAAACAATATGTCTCTACTTCCAACCAATAGCTCAATACATAGTACCAATACTAGGAATAAGAACAATCTACATAAAGACCTAAAATCACTTACCTTGGTCCAATATTCAGGAATACACATTTTCAATAAATTACCAACAACCATTAAAAACTTGATTTGAGATAAAGCACAGGTTGGAAAGCTTAATGGTAGGTAACTCCTTTTGTACTCTACAGATGAATTTTTTTAACAGGGACTGTTAGAACAGCTGAAGTAAAAATGTCTGTTAGATTTAAGCTCTGACAGCACTTGGCCACAACAGTCAAGATTAGGTAATTTGTGTATGATATATTTAATAAAAGTGTATAATTCTGTTTCGTTCTGACTGTGTACATTTTGTAGATATTAGCAGTTTCAGTTTACTGTAAAGTATCTGGATATCTTGACAATCTACTGGCAAAATGATCAGGGAAGTGAGTATTATATTAGAGTGTCCTATGCTTTTATGTTATGTCTTCTGACATGTCCCACACCCATGAGACTCATATAATCTTTGAGTCTACAGTACACAAACTGAATCTACTCTAACCTTTAACCCACAAAGCAAAATCAGGGATTTTGTAACTTTGACACCTTTGTCTGTCTCTCTCATCAAAACTCTCAAATATGTAACAGAATATTCTTGATAATGATATGACATCATTGTAAATAGAATATAGGCCTAATTTTATGCACATTCATTTTAAGCAATGCAGCTACACACTTCAAGTAGAGAAAAGTAGGACTTAGGAGAGAATGATAAATGTAAATGTTTGTTAACCTGTCACAAAATTTATTCTAAACTACTTTAAAGTTAACAGTTTTCTCTTTTTCATTTTACTGCCAATATGGCTGTCATTAATTTTTCTAACATAATTATTGAGAAATATATTACATGCTGCTTTTACCACAGACTGAAGAATTTTGTCATCAGTGTGATCTACCTGACTACAAGAAAACTCCCTTAGGAAAAAGTCTTCCCTTTAAATTACATCAACAGCTAATTTTATAACTAGATTTCTCTGGGATGTACATCTCATGAAGGAGAGGTCATGTTCTCCAGACACCAAGTTTTTAACAATTAAATAAGTGAAAATAACAGCATTAATGACCTCATTATTAGGGCAATACAATCCACCTCTATCTACCTTTCTTATAAGTTCACAGCTTTCATCACTTTCTATTACTGATAATGTTTTATCAAGCACTAAGTATGTTTTACATGTTTCACACCTCAGCTTCTTAAGAACGGCTCTGGCACAGTATCCTGACAAGTATGTGAAAACAGGCAAGTATTCCTGAACAGACTGAACTTGTTCTTCACTGGCATCCATTATGCTCTCAAAGTTTGATGGTGGTGGTAAGGTAATATCATCTAGAAAATCACTTTCAAAAGAATCTAAATTTATGCCAACTTCACCAAAAGCAGAGGATGAAATTTTCAAGGAAAGCAGAGTCTGAATTCTTAGCTTGGATTCAATTTCAAATAACTGTCTCCAAGATACCAAATACCGAGATCCTGCCATTGTTTGATATTTTCAAAATCTTGCTTCTAGAGCATCTGTCTGAACCTTATCTGGCAAAAGATATTTAAAATTCAGCTCCTCAGTGCAATACTTCGTCAGTTCTAGAAGGGCATGAGTGGTATGTGATATGGCCAACTGTTTGTCACTGGATAATCCAAATGTACTATCAGAAACATGTTTCCATGTATCCAGGCATGATAGAAATCTTTCTGATTCACAAAGAAATTGGAATTTCTGTTTTATATACATCAGAAAATTGCCACCTAGCTGCTCAGCTGCCGTGAAAATGTGAACAGATTTTATGCAGTGTATTAGGATGAGGTAGCACAAGATACTGTGTACTTCTTATAAACTTATAAGCATGTGGTGATATTGAAAATAGAATACTTCAAAATATAATACAGTCTGTTGAGTAGGCCTATCTGTAATGGCTCTTGTGGACTCCCATTAGATTCAATTGCTCACATAAAAAATTTATTTTGGTACTTTCACTCTCATCAAAATGTTTTGCCATATCTTTCAAATAATCAGTAACGAATAGCAAGTGGTCTTTTGCAGTACTACCATTGTTTTTCCTAGTAAAGTTCTCCAAGTTATCAATAGTGTTAATTAAGTCATTTAAATGGTTTATAGTTAAAGGGTACTTTCTTGAACCAAGTTTTGAGATTACACTTTTACCTTCATCTAAAGACATACTCAGATCAGTAGTCACCACAACAGAACACAAAAGTGTAGGAGTATCTTTGATGTCTATTACAACAAAAGTTATGGAACTTTCTGACTATATCAGATGCCAGTCATTAGGCAGCTTGATACCCACTAAACACTTAACAAAACCATTGAAGTCCACAAAATGTCTTTCCTGTTCATACTGAGCATGAGTTGCTACACTCAGTGCAACGGCTACTTCTAAGTCTCTGTTTGCTAGACGCTTTCGTCTCTCATCTCCACTTTCCCTCAAACAAGAAGCTGACGAAAGACACTTTGGACAATTAGGCAGAATGGATGGTATGGCTCCTGTCTTAAGGCGAGGTTTTGGAAGTGGCACAGAATATTTCTTCCCTGTGGAACTGTTGAAATATTCACTATGTTTCAGAAAGAGGTCTTCAGTGAAGTGGAGCTCGCAGACCTTGAAATAATGAGAAAATCTTTTATCAGCTACATGTAATAATCTCGAGGGGAACTAATGCTAACATATGGGATTAGTGTCAGTTCAGATCAAATCGATTATTGTTCACTCGGTATGTCTGGTGGGTCTAGTGCAGCAGGGGATACAACCCGTCGGCTTTGAACAATGACGTCATTCCTTAGTCATAGATCTTAATGTCTTCACTTCGAGGCATAGATAATAAAGCAGTTCTGTGTTCTAATAAGCTTTTGCTGTGATGTTTCAATTTCGTTTTTTTACTGATTGCTTAATAAAGTAGGATCAGTTTATTCTATCTCGTGAGATTTTTTTTTTTTAAAGCCAAAAGACACTTATCAGCTACTGAAGGCAGCTACAACACTAGAAGAATCGCTTCTCGGCTTTTGACAAGATATTGCTTAATAAAGTAGGATCAGTTTATTCTATCTCGTGAGATTTTTTTTAAAAAATCCAAAAAAAAAAGTTGCTTAATAAAGTAGGATCAGTTTATTCTATCTCGTGAGATTTTTTTTTTAAATCCAAAAAAAAAAAAAATTGCTTAATAAAGTAGGATCAGTTTATTCTATCTCGTGAAATTTTTTTTTAAAAAAGCCAAAAAACATTTATTAGCTACTGAAGGGAGCTACAACACTAAGAAGAATCGCTTCTCGGTTTTTGACAAAATATTGCTTAATAAAGTAGGATCAGTTTATTCTATCTCGTGAGATTTTTTTTAAAAAAGCCAAAAAAACTCTATTGCTTAATAAAGTAGGATCAGTTTATTCTATCTCGTGAGATTTTTTTTAAAAAAAAAGCCAAAAAAACACTATTGCTTAATAAAGTAGGATCAGTTTATTCTATCTCGTGAGATTTTTTTTTTAAAAAGCCAAAAAACACTTATTAGGTACTGAAGGGAGCTGCTTAATAAAGTAGGATCAGTTTATTCTATCTCGTAAGATTTTTTTTTTAAAGTCAAAAAACACTTATTACGTACTGAAGGGAGCTAGAACATAAAGAACAATCGCTTCTCGGCTTTTGACAAGATATTGCTTAATAAAGTAGGATCAGTTTATTCTATCTCGTGAGATTTTTTTTTTAAAAAAGGTCAAAAAACACTTATGCTTTTGACAAAATCAATGTTTATCTCTCTCGCATTCCTTTGTTTCTCAACATTCTCCTCAGCTCTTTCATCTCTGTAATACATGCTCTCTGGCGACTTGTGACGTCATTGCTCAAAGCCAACGGGTTGTATCCCCTGTTGCACTAGTCCCGATATTGCTTAATAAAGTAGGATCAGTTTATTCTATCTCGTGAGATTTTTTTTTTAAAAAAGGTCAAAAAACACTTATGCTTTTGACAAAATCAATGTTTATCTCTCTCGCATTCCTTTGTTTCTCAACATTCTCCTCAGCTCTTTCATCTCTGTAATACATGCTCTCTGGCGACTTGTGACGTCATTGCTCAAAGCCAACGGGTTGTATCCCCTGCTGCACTAGTCCCAAAAGGCTAAAGCTATTCTTGCATAAGTAAATCACAGTTTTCCAGTGACTCAGTAATGTATGTAATGTAGTTGATCTTCTAGAGAAGGGATCAAATCAATCAAATTCACGTTGTTAATGAACATCTAAAGAGTGTGCTACTTAAATATGTGATTAGTTGCTCCCGCTTTCTAAATTAAAGAACACACACCCTGAGACAATCTAACTGAATTGTAAAGAACCTGAGCTTACCTTCGAATTCTGTGTAACCTGGAAATTTTCACGATGTATTGCAGATATCCATTTCTGCTGTAGTTCAGTGTTTTTAGGAAAATAAAACACCGCTACTCGTGGCCCATTTTCGTAATTTCCTCTGCAACGTGGAGCACAACACTTATACACTATTTCGAACGATTAAATCAAATCTCGGAGTTAAACGGAGATGTAATTTCGACGAATCAACCACTATACTTTGAAAGTAAACAGAACACAAGTTTTGTTTCCCGGGTAGGTTAGCCAACATAAACACAGAATTTCGAATTGCTTATAAAGGTAAATCGACACAAATTAAGCACAGCATATCACGGTGCAGATTTCTTATTGCTTTGTAAACGGCGCTACTTTTTCTGGCAGTGCTTCATATACTCATTTTCAATTAAATGAACAATGTATTCTACCGATGCCTTTTGTTACATGGTTGGTATGGCTATTAGATCCAGTTTTGGCCACCAGCAGCGCTAGTTGTAGCAAAATCTGTCTCTCCACCACTGGCCTAGTGGAAGTGACGTCACATGGCCTACTCGTCTTGGCTGGGAGGCCTGTATTAGAAATGTGTCGAACTCGTTCATTCCCGTGAACTACTTCATTCATTTCACTCTTTGCCGTGAAGCGTTGAAATGAAGTAGTTCATTCATGAAGTACGGAAGCCTGGCGAAGTTGCCCAGTTCGCCGCTCAGCCGCGGCTACGCTCGCTTCGCCTCGCTCGTACAATAAAGCTTCGTAATACTTCATAATTTTACCAACAGATGGCCGCGCTATGCAGTAACGTGCACGCAACGTTTTACGCTCTTACAGCGTCTGAGTTAAATAGAGCATGGTGGAAGGGGACAAAGGAAAGATAAACAGAGAAGCCTGTCACATAAAAAGAAGATATTACATTTAATCTTGCTCGACATTTTCTCATGAAACGCCCAAAAAAGTCTATCTGCCAAATGAAACATTATTTGTTGTATTCATGGACTGAAAACTAGGGCTACCAACGAAATGCAGTCCAATTTTATGTTCCTTTTAAAATTTAATCCAAAATAGAATGAGTATGCTTACCAATGTCACAAAGTCTATATACCTACGTTAAGTATAATTATTCAGAACTTTTCCTGTAGATTTTATTTTTGTTGGGAATAATAACCTTCCAGATTCAAAACGTAAACTGTCAACTGTAGTCATTGGTACGATTTCAGGTAAAATCCCTCTTTCAGTGTTATTAACAAACCTTTTATTTTCATGTTGGCTGTGCGTACTCACACAGCGAGCCTCTTCGTTTGTATATTTAATATTCATTTGTTTGCAAGCGCTGCCCATCTAGAGGGTTGGATCCCCTCCTTCGAAAGCGTCAGATTGCAAAGCCTGGGCTACTCTCAGGGTGGAATCTCCGTCTTCGAAGATTGTGTGTGTCTGTCTGTCTGCCCGCTGCTGTCGCTGTTCGTTCGTTCGTTCGTTCGTCCGTCCGTCCGTCCGTCCGCCTGCTGGCTGTCCATCGCCGTCGTCGCAACCGCTGCCGCTGCCGCCGCCGCCGCCGCCTGCTGTTCGTCCGTCTGTTCGCCGCCGACGCCGACGCCGACGCCGCCTGCTGTTCGCCGCTGCCCATCGCCGACGCCGACGCCGACGCCGACGCCGCCTGCTGCACGTCCGTCTGTCCGTCGCCGTTCGTCTGCAATGAGTACTCCCACCTCCACCGTCATCTACACCTCCCCCTCCCCCTCTCCCACAGTCACTTCCTGGAGTGCCGCCTCTGGCCTCCCTCCTTCCACCTCCCCTTCCCTTCCTCCACTTACCCACCCCCCTATCTCCTCCCCTGCTGTATACCCACACCTCTACACCCTTCCTCCAGCCTCCACACCCTCAACAGCTCCCACTACTACCCCCGCCCTCACGTACGCCTCTGTTGCCGCCTCTGCTGCCGCCCCTCAGGTGGTTGGCTTCCCCTCTCTCACCGACCCCGTCGCTTCGTCTTCTGCATCTCCCGCACGCATCACGTTGCGCCGAGCCACCATCGCCACCACTGAACCAGCTGCTTCTCCCGGTGCCTCCACTACGCCACAGGGATCTGCCACCCGCCACCTCCCTCTCCTCCCCGTCCCTCTCCCCTCCTCCCAGCCTCCAGTCTCCAAAAAACCCCAAAAGCGCGTCCTTACCGACTCTGCTCCCGCCACTTCCCACAAAAAATCAACGCCACCTCCCCCTCCCCCTGCCGTCACCATGGACACCACCCCTCCTCCTGCCACCCCTACCTTGGCCCCCACCCTCCACACCTTTGTCCTGTCCACTCCCGATCCTAAGTTCCTCGACGCTCGTACCCTCACCAAGGAAATACGAAAGTACTTACCTGGTGCTCCCATCTCCCAACTCATTCCCCGCAGGGACTCAGTCCTTATCAAGTCCCCGTCCCCATCATTTCACACAGACCTCCTGCGAAAACTCCCACGAGTTATGTTTGGCCCCCACGCCTCTCTGACACCCTTCCTTTCCGCTTCCACTCCTCGTCAGCCCCAGCCTCCCCGTCGCCCCCCCACCTACACCGCTGTGATCACCAAGCTCAGCCCGGTGATCACAGAGGATGAGGTGTTGGTCGAACTGAACTCCCACCCGGACTTGGAAATCCGCTCTGCTCGCCGTATCCACAATGCCTCTGGTCCCACCTACCTCATGCGGGTATTCTCAGAGTCCGCCCCGTCCATAGACCATCTCCTCACCCAGGGTGCCCTGATATACCACCGTCGCCACCCTGTTGAATCCTCTAAATCCCCTCCCCAATCCTACCGTTGCCAACGGTGCCTGATGTACAATGACCACCTGACTCCCAACTGCAAAAACCCCCCCACCTGTCCCCATTGCAAGGCCTCCCACTTTCTCAAGAACTGCCCCAACCTCGCTGCTCCTCCTTCCTGTAATACCTGCAATGGCCCCCATCCCACATACTCCCACAAATGTAAAGCTAAACCCCCTCCAGCCACCCCTGAACTTACAGTCCCAGTTCGTCCCGTCGATCCTCCTGTCCATCCTAACAATTCCCTCCGTCCACCCCCCACGGCCGAGGACATCATCCGGTTCATTACCGTTGTACTCCAAAACATTCACCCTTTTCAGCGCCCGCACACCTTCCAACAAATATCCCTTGCTGCTCGCTCTGTTTTCCACCTGAACACCTTCGCCACTTACTCCCACAACCAAGCCCACTTCACCTTCACCCGCCTCGACACCCTAGTTTAAGTCTCTTCCCTTCCCTCTCTTCCCCCCCTCCTTCCCGTCATGGTGCGGCACGAGTCTCGCATCCTCTTCCAGAACATTCGCTCCTTCCGCTCCAACAAATACCTCCTCATGCACACCCTCTCCCACCACCAGGTCGACACCTTCCTCTTGAACGAAACCTTTCTCCAGCCCCACCATTCTATCCGCTCCTCCCCCTATATCCTCCACCGCACTGATGCTCCTGGTCCTCGTGCGCAGGGTGGAGTCGCGATTGGCCACCTTAAGCATATCCCCGTCCGGCCACAACCTCTCCTCAATGACCCCACTGAACACCTTATCCTTAGCGTCTTCTTCCCCTCCCTCACCATTACCTGTGCCACCATCTATGTCCGCTCCACTGCTCCTCTTCCTTATGACTTCATCTCACACGTTGACCACACCTTCTCCACCTACGTGATTGCCGCCGACCTCAACGTCCATAGCCGCACTCCTGCTGCCCTTCGGCGGTGGCATCAGTTCCTCTCCACAATCCAGGGTGACCTTGTTCCCATTCCCCAGCACACCCGACCCGAAAGTAACACCACCCCCGATGTTGTCATTGCCTCCGCCAACCTCCTTGGGCGTATCACTGTCGCCGTCCTTGACCCCACAGGTAGCGATCACCTCCCTGTCCTTCTCACCATAACGTCTGCAAACCGCCCCCCTCCAGCTCCGCAACCTGCACCCCCTCCCAAGGTCGTCCATGACTATCGCCGTGCCAACTGGGATGCCTACCGGGACTCCATCTCCACCCAGGTCGAGAGCCACCCTCTTACCTATCGCCATCCTGACGACATCATCCGCGCCTCGTCCTTCCTTCAGACGGTAATTACTGACGCCGTGGAGGCCCATGTTCCTACTAAAACCATCCACCCACACCGTCCCACTCTCCCTCCGCGGGCTGTCCTCCTCCTCCGTGAATCCCACCGCCTCTATCGCTCCTTCCTCCGCACTCGTGACAGGGATACACTCCAACGCCACCGGCAAATAGAGCGACACGTACGGAACCTTATTACAGCAACGAAGCGCCGGGACTGGCGCCAGACCTGCACACGACTCAATGCCACCCTCCCTATCAACTCCTCCAAGTACTGGTCTGCCTTCCATCGTCTTACTGGTTCCCTTTCCGCTCCCCACTACCCCCTTCTCCATAACGATCGCCCCCTTCCAGACAACCTCAGTAAGGCCAACCACTTTGCTTCCCACCTTTCCGAGGTCTTCTCCATCCCCGATGATCCCCACTTTGATTATTCTCTTTTCCCCACCGTCATGGAACGTGCTGATACCTCAGTCGCTCCACTTGCTCCTAGTCTCCAGTACTTGGGGCAGTTGCCCCCCTCCGACGTCAACACTCCCATCACAGCACAAGACATTAAACTTCTCCTCCAGTCCAAACGCAACACGGCCCCTGGTCACGACTGTGTCACCTACCGTCACCTTCGAGAAAGCCCCTATTCCTTCCTAACTGTCCTCGCCCATCTCTATAATGTCATCCTCTCTACTGGCTTCTACCCTGACCTGTGGAAGACCTCCCGCGTCCTCCTCTTCCTCAAACCCAACAAACCCCCTTCTGCCGCCTCTTCCTATCGTCCCATCTGCCTCACCTCCGTCTTCAGTAAGGTCCTTGAATCCATCCTCTCCCACCGTATCCATCGGCACCTTGCTCAACACCACCTCCTCCCCCTTACCCAGTGTGGCTTCCGACCCTCCTTCTCTGCTGACGACCAACTCCTCAACCTTGTTCACCTTCTGTCCCTCCAGCTCACCTCCCGTCGCTCCGCCATTTTTGTTTCCCTTGACCTCCAAAATGCCTATGACCGTGTATGGCATCCCGGTCTCCTCTTTAAACTCCAAACCTACGCCCTGCCTATCAATTTTGTCCGTCTGGTCGCTTCCTTCCTCTCGCACCGTCCTTCCTATGTCACCCTCCACAACACCAACTCCCGTCTCTTTTATCCCACGGCTGGCGTCCCCCAGGGTTCTGTCCTCTCCCCTCTCCTTTATCTCTTGTATACAGCTGATATGCCCAAGCCACCCCCACCAGTTCACCTTCTCCAATATGCTGATGACACCGCCTTCCTGGCTCTCTATCCTACCCTTCAACGGTCTCAACGTACCCTCCAAACCCACCTTAACCAGTTCACCACTTGGTGTAACCAGTGGCTCCTCCGTCTGAACCCCTCCAAAACCCAGGCAATCATCATAGGCCGTACCACTCGCTCCTTTCGCCTCCAAGATTTCTACCTCACCCTTTACGGTCGTCCTATCCAACTCACCCCCACCCTGAAATACCTTGGCCTCACCCTTGACCGACACCTCACCTGGACCCCTCATCTCCTGACCATCCAGCAGAAAGCCCATTCCCGCCTCCGCCTGCTGAAACTCCTGTCCGGCCGGACATGGGGATTGCATCCTTCTACCATCCTCCACACCTACAAATCCCTCATCCGTCCTATCCTCTGTTATGCCAGCGTCGCCTGGATCTCCGCCCCCACCCGCTTTTACAAGGCTCTCCAAATCCTTGAACGCCATGCGCTCCGCCTTGCCTTCCGTATCCGCCTTCCTTCCCCCACACGGCTCCTGTATGAACTGATCCCCTTCCCCCACCTCCTCTTGTTCCTCCAACATCTCCGCATCCTTTACATTGTTCGCAGGGTTGATCCCCCCCACCCTCTGGTTTCCTCCTTCCTCTCCACCCCTCGCCCGTTGCCGCGCCTCTATCGCTGTATCCCTCCCTCTCTCCACCTCCACACCCTCCATCTCCTTCATCAGGGCAATTTCCAACGCCTCCCCCTCCCGGATGACGAACTTCGCCGTGACATATACCCTTCCTTCCAACTATAACCCGGCCTTGTTCCCCCCCCCCCTCCCCAGGGCCCCCTTCTCCTCTTTCCTCCTTCTCCCAGAGCGGATTCTCCTCCATCCCCCCCTCCCCTGAGACCCTGCACCCCATACTTGCCTCTCTCCTTCCCACATCCCTCCCTACCTGGCCCTCTTCCAAGCGACCCCCATTCCCCTCCCCCATCTCTTCCCCTCCCTCCCTTCTTCAGGTCTCCCTCATCTCCTTGAACCTGGCAGATCCTCTGTATTGATCATCATCAGTGTGCCACGTCAGTGTTGTGTTTCGTGCTATTTCTCGTGTGCGTCCAGAGGTGTGATTTTAATTGTGTACTGCCTTGAGGTTCGCCGTCAGTGTGCTATGCCATCCGTCAACACCTTCATGCTCCAGTCATACTGTGCCTTGTGTTCTTTTAATCGTCGCAGAGTGTGGCTTTTTGTGTGTGCTACTTTTAAACAGTTTTTTTTTATCTCCATTTTACAGTCACCCCGTTTTTTTTTTGTATATTGCCTTCCATGATGTTCTCCCTTTTGTATATCTATGTTCGCCTTATTCTCTCCTTTGCTGTTTTTAAATGTCTTCTATTGTTTTGTTCTATGTCTTTCGGCTGAAGAGCAGCGCATATGCTGCTGCCAGCCCGCCCCGATGGGGAATTGAAATACAATAAAGAAAAAAAAAAAAAAAAAAAAAAAAAAGCAAGCGCTGCCAGCGGTAGGCTACCCGTAGACGCGGAGTGTAACTGCGCAATTAGTCATGGGTAATGATGGCAGCACTGCAGGAAGCAACTGACGCTGCTTTCCCCTCGCCCCTCACCATCCCCACCCAACGTAAACCTATCTTTCCCCACAAACACCGCGCGATTCGTCGACAGGCAGTAGAGGGAGGACTGAAGTGAAGGGAGGATGAGTGACGTAGCGCCAATGTAGTGGTAGAGGGAGAGGGGAAGAGAGTGAGTGAACTAGAAAAAAGTGTGGAGTGTGCTATCTGTGAAGAGTTTGAAGTACCAGTTCATTGTAATCGAGTGGTTAGTTCACACTTCACTGGAGTGAAGCGTTCATTTGAACGACTCATTCACGAGCTCCCCATCACTAGCCTGTATGTTAGAAGGTGTTGCCACAGCCCGGTCTTCTTGCGACCGTACGTTCTCGTGACCACCGCTGCCAGCAATTATGTCTGGTGCTACATTCCCACCAAGTCTTTCTGCAGTCCAATCTCAAAGGTAAATAACGTTCACAACCGTTACAGCGCGTATTTAATATAAACCTGATTTGCACCTTCGTAGTGGCGCTACCATCGCAGCTCTGATGCGATTGGCGCGAAATCTGAATCGAGGTCATCTTCCAGAGGTAGAAACAGGCCCACCAATTTTCGTCCGCGCGACGCTTTCTTACCGTCGTGATATGTTTGCTGTCAGCGTGTATCGCTGAGTCCGGCTTTTCTATTTTTGGACCTGGCAGCCCTGGGTGGGGCTGAGTGGCTGTTTGAAGCTCGAACAACGAGACGACGGCAGGTGGCCGGTAGTCGCAGGCGGCCTGGGCCCCTAGGCAGGTGCGCTCGTGCGACATCTGCTCCGCGCGACGCCAAGGACAATGGCACTCTGCACGCAAGCGAAGGCAGCCGAGGTGCAGGTGGTCACCGCAAGTGGCGACCTCGCTGCCACAAAGGAACGAGTTCGGGTCCCGGGGCCGTTGCTTAGGGCGTGGCATTTTTCATCAGGCTGCTTCCACCACATTCTGCCACTCGCGGAGGCACTGTCCAGGTTTACAGTGTACAGGTCTAGAGACAATAGTGGCAAAAACTACTGGAGGTAATCCTATCTTTGTTTTGATTTTATCTGATTTCGGACAGGTTTGATGCATCCGCCAAGAATTTTTCCTCCTGTGCCGTCTTCTTCATCTTCATTTCGGCGTAGCACAAGCACCCTACGTCCTAAATTGTTTGTTATTCAACCGGGTGGTTATAACTGAAGTGCTGCTACTCACGAAGATGCGGTGTGGGCTGTCATTATAGGACGCCAGCGAAATTTGGTATATTTGCTAATGCGTTAGTGCGGAACCGATTTACCCGGGTGCAGATCTGGCGCTGTACGTTGTTTGTGTGATGGTATGATATCCACGCTGTCATTTGACAAGCCATAACTGAGTTAACAATATGGCTCTCGGGAAGAGAGACCGTACGCTCTTTGTGTAAGTAGGCTGTTTAGGTTTTTATGTTGGTAACGCCACAAAGCGCTCTGTATGAAAATCACTGACTGTGCTGTGTGCAATCTGTAGCTGGTTGGAATTGTTGAAATATTCGCTATTGCACTGTTGGGCAGTTGGATGTGAACAGCGCGTAGCGTTGTGCATTTGGAGGTGAGCCGCCAGCAGTGGTGGATATGGGAAGAGAGCGGACGATCTGGACGTCTGTCCATCAGAAATAGTAAATTTGTAATATTGGATATCATGAACTGATATATATATGATGACTTTTGAACATTATTAAGGTAAATACATTGTTTGTTCTCTATCAAAATCCTTCATTTGCTAACTATGCCTATCAGTAGTTAGTGGCTTCAGTAGTTAGAATCTTTTATTCAGCTGGCAGTATTGGCGCACGCTGTATTGCAGTAGTTGGAGTAACGAAGATTTTTGTGAGGTAAGTGATTCATGAAAGGTATAGGTTATTGTTAGTCAGGGCCATTCTTTTGTAGGGATTATTGAAAGTCAGATTGCGTTGCGCTAAAAAAAATATTGTGTGTCAGTTTAGTGATGATCAGAATATGTAAAGAGAGAAATGTCGAAGTACGTTCAGTTTTGCTCAGCTGTTTGAAAATCAAATAACGTAGAGGTTTTCCAGCACTGTCATTTATAAAATTTTTCTAAGGGGATGTTTCATTTCTGAAACTGTTTTACAGGAGTGGCATTAATTAAAGTGCGGCATTGAGAGACTATCGTCGACTGGAATGTCTGAGAAGAGGCCTGATGGCATTTAATGGTTTAAAGAAGATGATAATTAAATTCGAAAACACGGGTGAACTTAGCATGTTCCTGGAAGAGGAAGGTGTCCTATCCCGATGGAAATAATTGAGGAGGTTGCTGTTGCTGCAATTGACCAAGCAGAATGTGCCCCTGATAGTGGTAGAGCTCGCGCAGTGTCACGAGAATTGTCTATCACACGATCAATAGTACGGAAAGTTTTGCGGTGTATTTCACATTGGTACTGGTAAAAATCCGACGGTGTAGCAACTGAAACATTAGGATCCACAGCAACGTTCTACATTTATTCTTCAGTTGCTGGCACTGATCGAAGTTGATGACACGTGATCAGGTAATATTCTATGGAGAGATGAGGTAGATTTCACATTACAGGGTGCAGCGAATACACGGAATTGCCGAATTTGGAGTACTGTTAAACCAGGTGTTGTGCACTCGGCGTGTGTGGTGAGGTGAGGATTCGGAAGCACCTTTGTTATCGGTCCGTTCTTTTTTGAAAAGAATACATACAGATTGCCTTTGAGGCGTATCGTGACGTCTGCACATTAGTGAAGCCTCCTTGTACAGCTTGTCATTCCTGCTTTGGAAGTGCACAACTGTGTGGAAACCACTGTTTTCATACAAGATGCGTTAACACCTCACGTCGCTCGCCCAATGAAAGATCTGCTTAATTCAGCCTTCCACGGACGTGTTACGCCACAGAGTTTTTCCAGATGGGTGGCCTGCAAATCACCTGATGCGAATCTGTTCGAGTTTTGGCTCTGGTGATATCTAAATGAAGGCGTTTGACAGGGACACGTTCCGTCTGCTTGATTTGAAGGCTATTATATAGGAACACGTTGCTCAGATTGCACCGGAACCACTGTGAGTAATTGTTGATCACGGCGTTTTACAGATGCAGCGTCTCGTCGAAGTCTCTGATGTTCATAATGAACAACTTGTGTAAGCGGTGTTTAATAATAAAATCAACATTATGCCTTTGTCACTGGTTTCACCTTTTGTGTTCACGTTCACCCATTACATACCGAAACATTTCTATGTACCTGTCTTTCATTCACAGTGGCAGATTTGCACTTGGTCAGCAAAAATGGAACCATTTTTTTCCAAAATAAAAGGGTTCCGCATTACGGCATTAGAGTATCTATAAAGTTTCGCTGCCATACGACAATTACAGCCCACACTATAGGTCTATGAAAAGCTGTACTTTAATTATAACCACTCGGTATTTCGATCTCTCTCTCTCTCTCTCCCAGTATGGTTGATAACCTCAATACCATGGAAGTTAGTCCTTAATATTTCCATGCACGTTCCTCTCCCCACTAATTTTGCGAGGAACCTACTCATTTCTCATCACTGAACATAATTTTCAGCTCTACGCTAATGCGTCATTGTAAACTCTTCGATTATCTCCTTTCCTTTTTCTCCCAGTCGATGATTCACTTTCATTCGATGCAGTCCTCCACACAAACGCTGATTGTGCGATAATTCTCGCAGTTGCCGGCTCTCGCAATCTTCAGAATTGTTTGGTTTTTCCCGGAAGTCTGAGTGTATCGCCAGACTCAGGTTCTACACAACCAACGTCAACAGTCTTTTTTGTTGCCACTTACACGAATGATTTCAGAAATTCAGATGGATGTTATCTATCTCGTCTGCCTTATTCGTCACCGCTCTCTTAAATTCTGATTCTAACACTGGATCCTTTATCTCTTCTATACAGTCTACAGTTTCTTCATCTATCACATCATCAGGCAAATCTTCCCCTCGCAGTCCTTCAACGTACTACCCGGCTCTAAACGGTTCAAATGGCTCTGAGCACTATGGGACTTAACATCTGAGGTCATCAGTCCCCTAGAACTTAGCACTACTTAAACCTAACTAACCTAAGGACATCACACATATCCATGCCCGAGGCAGGATTCAAACCTGCGACCATAGCGACAGCGCGGTTCCGGACTGAAGCGCCTAGAACCGCTCGGCCACAGCAGCCAGCCATGATTTTTCATCTCACTGTATATCCTGCCAGGTCCAGTAACAAAACCAAGACTAATCAGTAATGCACTCTGGTGGCCGTATATTTGTCATACGGAATTTGAACTCTAATCATTTAGAACCCTGTCTATGGTCTGTTTTTGTGTGAAGTTACAGTCATAGTTTTCATTAGTCATTAGCTTTCATAAACTAATCCCACAAGTCAAGTCACGAGACCACTGCCCCATTTGTTCCCTGATAGTTTCTTTTGAAGTGTACTCTGAAACTATTGAAATGAGAGTTTAAATAAGAGGTAAAAAAGCCTCGGTACACTTATGGCGTTACCGTAACAGGGCGCCACAATTTCAGCGTATGTTGTTTGTTTACTGACGTGACACTATGAAATGGCGTGGTCAAAGAGATTCTCTGTACTAAGGGGATGAAGAGGATGAGTTGAGAATTGTCACGTGTCAACTGCAGGAGCGAATGTCTCATCAGTGTCACACTCATAGGGTGAAGATGCCATGTGTCCTTTGATTGAAAGGTGAAGGAGCATTAATGCTCCAGCTGTTTATAGGCTGAAGCGTCCAGAAGAAAATAGAATACATTTAAAAATAAAATTAATCACGACGCCACTATCCTTGTCACAATTCAGAAAAATCCATCAAAGAATTTATCTTCATCACTTCTTCGAAAGCATGTTTCTTCTTCATTTTACCTTCATCTCCAGCGTGATTTAATGGTTCAGATGGCTCTGAGCACTATGTGACTTAATTGCTGAGGTCATCAGTCCCCTAGAAGTTAGAACTACTTAAACCTAACTAACCTAAGGACATCACACACATCCATGCCCGAGGCAGGATTCGAACCTGTGACCGTAGCGGTCGCGGGTCCAGACTGTAGCGCCTAGAACCGCTCGGCCACTCCGGCATGCGCCAGCGTGATTTACATGTACTTTAAATAGCAGTCTTTTTTAAGGAAAATTCGAAACTCTTCGATCGCAACAATACTATAAAAAAATTACTATCAAGCTCATACTCTCTACGGAAACGCTTGTGATACTCAAAAATCACTGTTCATGGAAGTATTAAATTACTACTCTATGTTTTTTCAATCCATTGTCCTAAAGGCAAGAACTTTTCATGAAAATTCAATTGCCACGCGTTGATTGTTTATAATACTTGTCATCTGACTTTTACACCTTTTCAGCTCTTCACGTCAGCCTTGTGATGTATTTTTACGTTGGGAATAGAGCTGTGTATTATCCTTTTGTTCGTCTCTAAAGTGGAAAGAGTTCCAAATACGCCACTATTGGAACACCAACAAGCTGCGACTGGCTTACTGTCAGCCCCAGTAGCACCAACGGACAAAGAATCGAAGGGAGGAAAATTGTGTTTCTACGTTCTGTCGGCTTTGTGCCATTTGAATTGCAACGTAAGTTCGGATTTGATGAACGTGAGGCATTAGCTCGGTCTTCCTCTTCTAAAACGAAAATTTTAAGCGTTTGTCTTGGCCTACAGAGGGAAACAGCGGAAAACCAAATTCTATACAAACTAACGGCTACCTGCCCTCTTTTGTCAAATTTACGCCCAGTTCTCCGCTGGGAGGGTACCTAGATTATCGCACCACGTTAAAGGGGAGCTCTAATTGTTAAGGAAGACTTTAAGGAGACTCATATTTTTAATTTATTCAGTGAATTTCTGTAAAAAACGATAAACAATTGCACAATTTTATTGAACAATGATCTAGGAGTTTTCACCAAGCTGAGATATAATCTCATTACTTAGGAGTGCTGTATCTTGGTGAACCACTAAGAAACAGTCATACTCCAATCTTCATTCACCGATCCGCAGCTCGTGGTCGTGCGGTAGCGTTTTCGCTTCCCACGCCCGGGTTCCCGGGCTCGATTCCCGGCGGGGTCAGGGATTTTCTCTGCCTCGTGACGACTGGCTGTTGTGTGTTGTCCTTAGGTTAGTTAGGTTTAAGTAGTTCTATGTTCTAGGGGACTGATGACCATAGATGTTAAGTCCCATAGTGCTCAGAGCCATTTTTTGAACCATCTTCCTTCACCCTCCAATGTAATTTTACAGTCGTTCCTTTTTAGTCTGGATTTGAGCTGGGGAAGTGATTAGGAATGAACGACAGCAAATTTTTTGGGACACCCCTGATTATCACCGACAGCGCTGTTGGAGTAAAGAAGTCTGTTCGACAGAGAAGCTAGAACAATTTTTTGATCCGAAAATGCAAAGGCTCTGGAAATATTGTCATACATTTTCCCAAATTTCCTCATTTAAGTATGCATCCACCATTTCTGGCAATATAGAAATATAATTTTCTGCATTAAAGAACGTCCCGGCAGACAAATGCATGAGCCTAAATGAGGAAATTTTATATTATTTATTTTATGGTTTTTAGTGCCGGGAGTCTCCGTGGAGATGTCCGTCTCATCATCGATGCAACTGTTCTCGTTTAAGAAGAGAGGCTGACTCTTTAAGGGAAATTGAATCCGTCAGGAAACGAATTCGGAAGCAGTTGGCTGTGGCCTAAAGTAAGGGACTATCGCCAGCAGTGGGAAACGGGGAAAAAAATCCATATTCAAGGTTGCCAACAGATGTATTAGAATCAGGCCGGCTCCAGAATCCAGGGATTGCTAGTTGAGCATCTCAAGGCGCAGAGCTAAACCCACTCTGATAATTTGGAAAAACTGGTCGTTGCCAATTGTTTAAAATAAAATGCATGATAACGAAAGAAGTAATTCTGATATTCCATGTTTTTCCTTTAACTGTACGAGTTTGGTATTTTGATTAATGCTTGCATATCCTAAGATTTAATTGTGCATTGAATTGCAGATTCAGTTATTTTAGTATTACAAGAGCGTAAGCAGATTAAGGACGAAGGCAGTGCAATGTGGGGATTCTCGGACGAACTGAAGCAACCCGCCGAAAAATACACTACTGGCCATTAAAATTGCTACAACAAGAAGAAATGCAGATGAAAAACGGGTACTCATTGGACAAATATATTATGCTAGAACTGATATGTGATTACATTTTCACCCAATTTGGGCGCATAGATCCTGAGAGATCAGTACCCAGAACAACCACCTCTGGCCGTAATAACGGCCTTGATACGTCTGGGAATTGAGAAACAGAGCTTGAATGGCGTGTACAGGTACAGCTGCCCATGCAGCTTCAGCACGATACCACAGTTCATCAAGAGTAGCGACTGGCGTATTGCGACGAGCCAGTTGCTCGGCCACCATTGAAAAGCCGTTTTCAGTTGGTGAGAGATCTGGAGAATGTGCTGGCCAGGACAGCAGTCGAACATCTTCTGTATCCAGAAAGGCCCGTACAGGACCTGCAACATGCAGTCGTGCATTATCCTGCCGAAATGTAGGGTTTCGCAGGGATCGAATGAAGGGTACAGCCACGGGTCGTATACATCTGAAATGTAACGTCCACTGTTCAAAGTGCCGTCAATGCGAACAAGAAGTGACTGCGACGTGTAACCAATGGCACCACATACTATCACGCCGGGTGAAACGAATGCACGCTTCCAGTGTGCGTTTACCGCGACGTCGCCAAACACGGATGCGACCACTATGATGCTGTAAACAGAACCTGGATTCATCCGAAAAAATAACGTTTTGCCATTCGTGCACCCAGGTTCGTCGTTGAGTACACCATCGTAGGTGACACGAGGCCGTTGGGATCCAGCACGGCGTTCCGTATTACCCTCCTGAACCCACCGATTCCATATTCTGCTAACAGTCATTCGATCTCGACCAACGCGAGCAGTAATGTCGCGATACAATAAACGGCAATCGCGATAGGCTACAATCCGACCTTTATCAAAGTCAGAAACGTGATGGTACGCATTTCTCCTCCTTACACGAGGCATCACAACAACGTTTGACCAGGCAACGCCGGTCAACTGCTGTTTGTGTATCAGAAATCGGTTGGAGACTTTGCTCATGTCAGAACGCTGTCCAGTTTGACACACCTGATTTGCAAAATTTACACAGTGAACAGACAAATGTTTCTAACGAAGGTGAACAATGTACTCAAAATGTGTCAGATTTATTTGATTCTGACGTAGTGACCAACAGTGCACTTCCAATTAGCAAATCTTTTCGTGAATCAGAGAATGACCAAATGGTTACACAAAACGTGACAAATGTAGATACGCCATCACAAAGCACAGAGAATAGAGTAGCTAATTTTGGCATGGATCTAGTTATGGCATTATTTCTACAACTTAATGAATCGTACAAACAACTTAATGAACCGTACAAACAACGCAATGAAAAATACGACAACCATTTCAAACAACTTAATGGAAATCTCATACAGTGGAATGAAAAACTAGACAACAATTATAGACAACTTAATGAATCGAACAAACAACTTAATGAAAGTCTCAAACAGTCGAATGAAAAACAAGACAACAATTTCTACAACTTAATGAAAGTTTCAAACAGTCGAATGAAAACCACGACAGGTCGTTCAAACAAATTAATGAAAAACTTGACACCCCTATTGAACAGCTTAATGAACAGATTACAGCCGTTGTCGTACAATGTCATGATACTAAAGAACAATTACTTGAGGAAACTAAGGCTTGTGCTAGGAACAGTAGTGAAGAAATTAGACCTGTTGCACAAGAAACAAGTAATACATATGCTGCTGTAACTAAATTACTTAGAGATGAAATTAGTGTAGTTGCTAAACAATGTTCAGAAAAGGCAACACAGTTACGCTACGAGTTTAAATTAATGTCAGCAGAACTTTCACGCACTCTGGATGTGAAAGTCGATAAAAAATTCGAACAAAAGAACAGCCAAATTGACAAACGTTTTAAAGTGACAGAGATGAAAAATGTTTCAGTCTCTAATACGACACAGCATACGCCACATTTCGAACATTTCTCACACTCACACAGCCAGTACAATTTACGTAATTTACAGAGAGTACGTTACTTAGATTCCGCACAGACACAGACAAACAGATTGCTACACAAACCTGAACCTACTCAGTCATGTAGAGACGATAACTTTGATTACAAGCACTTTCTATCCGTTAGGAAATTAAATAATGACAGAACACAGATTCACCCTTTGGACTGGATACAACAATTTGCTTTTGAATTTTCACCGGCACTGCCTGGAATGCAGAAAGTAAAATTAATTTGCAGCGCGTAGGTGACCTCAGGGGATTCAGTACACTTCGATGAATATGTGCCGTTCGATTCCCGGCGGGGTCAGGGACTTTCTCTGCCTCGTGATGACTGGGTGTTGTGTGACGTCCTTAGGTTAGTTAGGTTTAAGTAGTTCTAAGTTCTAGGGGACTGATGACCATAGATGTTAAATCCCATAGTGCCACTTGAACGATTTTTGAATATGTGCCGTATCGTGCACAGGGCTCTGAGCCTTAGTAGTGCTATTTCACCTTTAGTTTTCTGCACTGCTGCCTTCTCTTTTACTATCCTTTATATCTATCAGAACAACTCTTCAACTATCGTTCTGTCTAGGATTAGGAATGAGTAAAGAAAACCTGATATGGCAGGTTTTACCGCAAGTGACAGTTTTCATTAGACACTCCCGAAATGACAAGAAATACCAGCGTAATTTTAATAACAGACAAAATTTTAATTATCAGTATCATCAAAATTATCAGCAACAGCATTTTGGTAACAATAGAGGCTTTTCCCCACAACAGCAACAAAACCAGCCGGTTGGCATACCTAACCAACAATCTAATGTGCAAGGTCAATCAAGCTTTAATGTTTCGCCGCCTACACGTATAACGTCGGCTCCACCAAATAGTGACGCACAGCAACAAGGAAATCACTACGTACAGAAAACACACCATTTCAACTCCTATCGCAATGTGGCGTATAGCAACGATTATTATGACAGACGTAAAAGTAATGGGCACAGTTTTCAGCGTAACAGTCGGTCTTACAAGCAGTAGAGTCATCCACAACAACAGATTATCATGAATGAACCAGACAGTCGATGTCATCCCGAACCTAATACGTCAGGACGAAGTAACAGAACAGTACAAATAGTCGAAATGCCACAGCATCCTCCCGCAAATAACAGTACGTCAGAAATAATTTGACTAGATACAGTACAGGTTGCATCTTCCAGCGGCGAAAGCAATACTTTTGACACACAGAGTCTTGTTCACGAAAATGTTATTGCTTTTGACGACATCCGAGACACACTTTTGCATGAAAAACCATTTCTACAAAAAAGAATTTTCCACCATGTCATTGAATTAAAGATTGGGTCATCTACATTTTCAGCAGTATTCGATTCTGGATCACCTATGTCAGTTATAAATGAAGAAACCTTCAACGAATGTAACAAAGAGAACACCTATCCTACGTTACCATTAGGCAAAACTAAAGTAAAAGGAGCAGTATCTGGTAAAGGAGTAGATGTAAAATTACAGACACACTTATCATTTTGTATTGCAGGTCATACGTTCCACTCAAATTTTTGGATTGTTCCCTTATTGACAACAGACGTTATATTAGGTACGAATTTATTGGTACAACACGACGCAATTATTGACTTTCAAAATTCCTATTTAATGTTAAAAGGATGAAAATGTACAAGTGGCATTAGAATTTCAGCACTCTTTATCTGCAGAAGAACAAACAATTAATCGGACAGAGGTCATTTCTGCATCACGTAACATAGACTGTCATTCCACATTGTTCACAGATACGTCTGTACACAACTATAATACACCAGACGAAGCCGACTATGACGTTATGCAACTGATTTCTGATAACGTTAAACAGAGCAGTGCAAATACAGACGACGAACGTAAAGAGCTACGCAAAATTCTTTTACAGCAAGCTCCAGTTTTTGACAACGTCCCTTTATTGTAAAGAAAAATCAGTTGTTTCTTTTTATACATGACAAATCTATCGGCCAGCATTGCACAGGGCTGTGCCAGAAAATTTCTTATAGGAGCAGATATATATGCGTTATCCGGCGACCTTATTGAGGTAAGAATTTTCAATTTATTTAGAATGATCTTTCAGGGCCATGACGCAGCACTGCTGACGTCCAAAATTTAGCAGTTTAAATTCACAGTTAATTACTGAATGGTTATAAATGAACCACAATTCTATTGAGAGATTAGTCACATTTTATTATTGGTAGGTTACGGAATTTTTTGTGGGGAGGTTACACTTTTGAGCAATCCATCGAAATTACATCAGCTCGAGTTCGCTAGCAACAAATTCATTAATCATTGACCTCTTACAACAGACAGCGGCAGTATTGCATACACAAGGTACAGAAGGGCAGTGTATTGACGAAGCTGTCATTTGTACTCTGGTGATTCATATGAAAAGGATTTCGACGTGATTATGGCCCCACTCCCGGAATTAAGAAACCTTGAGCGCGGAGTGGTAGTTGGAGCTAAACGTATTGGACAATCAATTACGGAAATCGGTAGGGAATTCAGTATTCCGAGATGACGGAAAGCAGCGGCGGTCGCGTAGAGTTGCCATTGCTAACGGACAGGTAACACTGTGTGAGATAACCACAGAGATCAACGCGGGACATACATCGAACGTATCCATTAGCGCAGTGCGGCGTAATTTGGCGCTAATGGGCTATGGCAACACATCACCTGCAGTGACTCTCCTGGATTCGTGACCATGTCGGTTTGACACCAGACGACAAAAAAAACCGTGGCCTGGTCAGATGAGTTCCGATTTTAGTTGGGAAGAGCTGATGGTAGGGGTCATGTGTACATATTGTCAACTTGATATAAAGCTAGTAGACGGGTCGGTATTGATTTTTGTCTTGTCGCTTAGCCATAATTAGAAACTATTACAAGAAGACACAGCACAAAAACAATAAACGGCAGTAATTACAATAAACTCAGTCGCAAGTAAGAACTGCTTAACAAAACAGTAAATGAAGTCCGGTAACGTCAGCATAGTACAGTATTTGGTCTTGGCTAAAGCAGGGATGCGCGATAACCGATAATGCTGTCGATACACTTATCGTTTGAATCCATCGTTGGTCTTGTTGAGTATCGATAGTGCGAATCCCCGTTTCGTCGTATTATGGAAAATCAAAACATTTTTCACTTTCACTACACGGCAAACAGGTCGTGTGTTATTCCATTTGGGTAATGGGGGGGGCGGGGGGGAGGTCCGGACGCCATGGATACCCCCCCCCCCCTTTGGTTATGTCCTTGCGTATTTGTCGCAGAAGTAGTATGGCCTTGCTTTTATGATCGTAAACAACTATTGTTTAAGTTATTACCACACTTTGCTCATTTATCTCCGTTCTGAGGTTGCAGGTCATGAATGGATTTAATGAATTACCAGTATAGCGATTACTTCTAACGAAAAATTTGCTGTATTTCAGGGGATGGGCTCCAGTAACATTTCTGTTTCACTGTTTTATCTGCCCATTTGTAGTCTTCTTCCTTTTGACGAAACCCACTAGTAACAATCGTTAACTGCTACTAGCCACCATTCTGGTGTTTGGCTTGAGAACCACAGTGCTGTAGTGGGCCTGGTCCTTTTGGAAATGCTTCACCGTAAAGATGAGAACATGTAACGTTAGAGTCATTGTCCTGCCGTCTTCAGAGTCATCGTAAATTGAACACAAACTCCGATCGGACAAGAATAGAAAAGGAAACCTTTTAAGACCTCTGCAGAAAACGAAGCCAGTATTCGCCTGATGAGAATTTGGGAAACCTAAGTAAGTATCGTAACTCTACGGTTCAACTGCTTCTCCTGCTGCTGCCACAAGTTTTTCATCAGAACGATGAAGCTACTTGTCAGTTTTCGGATACCAGGTACGAGGAGTGTTCAAGAGAAAAGGTAAGGAAACATACTGTGAGTTTAATTGAAGTCTTTACCCAAAAGTAACCACCAAACACCTGAGCACAACTGTCCCACTATTTCACGAGCGGAAAGATTCCCGGTTTCCAGAATTCCTGTGGATGAGACCGCGAGCAAGTCCTCCACTGTGTCACTCACTTCGTTGTCCGAGTTGAAGCGCATTCCATTGAGATGATTTTTTTTTTTAACGGGCGAAACACATGGAAGTTGCAGAGCGACATGTCCGGGTTTGAAGTTCGTGTTCAAGCTGCTCCCACTTGAACTGGGCCATTACACTTTGTGTCGCCTTGGAGACGTGCGGACAAGCATTAACGTGCAACAGAATCACTCCATCCGTGAACAGCCCAGGACATTTGCTCTTGATGGACTGTGTAGGCTACAGAGTGTCTCACAGTATACGACACTAAAAATGTAAATGTCGTGTGACTAGGGCCTCCCGTCGGGTAGACAGTTCGCCTGGAGGAAGTCTTTCGATTTGACGCCACTTCGGAGACTTGTGCGTCGCTGGGGATGAAATGATGACGATTAGGACAACACAACACCCAGTGCCTGAGCGGAGAAAATCACCGACCCAGCTGGGAATCGAACCCGAGCCCTTAAGATTGACATTCGGTCGCGCTGACCACTCGGCTACAACGGGCGGACAGTGTACGTCACTGTTAATGGTTTCTCCGTGCTCGCGGAATTCGATGAGTATCGGACCTCTGACGTCGAAAAGACGGTGAGCATCATCTCGCCGTCTGTGGGCACAGGTTTGACTCTCACTCTCTCTCTCTTTTCAGGAGGTGACGACGCATGCTTCCATTGTCTAGTTGTCTCACTAGGTTATCCCGAAGTGTCATAAGCAAATTTTAACCAGTTAGGTTGTTACGAAGTCTCGTACTTTTTCGTTTGAACACTCCTTATGTTTAGAAACACGAATAGCATGATCTCACACCTTTCACTACTTGCAATTTTGTGTTTTTTGCCCGGATAGTTGTCCGCAGTGACACAGTGAGCTCCCTACTAAGATCTTCGAAGAAGGAACGAGACTACATGTCGTCTATCAAAAATGGGAAACTTAACTTTATGAAGGAGAAACATCATTCACCAGATTACTCGTCGCTTTAGAAGTAATTTAATGCGTTTAGCGTTCCACACACAAATTGAAACTATGAAGGAGGTTTATGAAACGTAACCAGAAGCTCTTCTTGTAGAAATGCAAATTCATAGATGACTCAGAATTTAAATAGGTATTACAAAAACTTTAAAGAATGACATGTATTAGCATTTTTGCCTTTGTCGTTATCCATTTCCTATCAATTTGGAGCTCGTTATCAGCTACTATTCCGATTGACGTCAAGTTATCTGAAGCTTTATTTCGGTTCTATACTTGTACCTCAGAGAGTAGGTAACTCACACTCCAGGTATTTGTCATCTGTGTGGAAACGACCTCCACGTAAACTATTCACGTAGAGAAAGAGTTCAGAATATTGGCAGAAGTCCAAACAGCAGCTTAATTTATCACAGCTAAAACAGCAATTTAATGAAGAGCGTTTAATGAGAAGGTATTTATCTGAAAGACTACCTTAATTTATGGCAACTGATACAACAGTTTCGTGTCTAATGAGGCGTTACCTACGTCAAAATCTATAGCACAACGGTGGTATTGAGAAAATGTTCCTGGAACGGCGACAAAATAGCGCTTCGTCGCTTTCCACACAGTAGAATTGGTTACTGATGCTAGTATAGTCCCAGTTCTTGTTGGGACAATTGTTATAAATTATGTGCTACCGTGTTAATCGAACTGACACATGGAAAGAACAGGATATGTCGGCCAGTCAGAAGTTTCAAAAACTCGGTTAAGTATTCGGTAAAAGAAACTGAAAATGTCGCTCATTTGATGACAGTAACAATAAGAATAATAATAATAAAGCACAAGGCTGCCCAGACATCTTCGTTTCTGACATCACCGATATTCTTAAATAGGTGTCTGGTGTTCATGGCGAGGAGTACACCGACGAGAGAGCCTTCCCTGCCCTCCGTCTTCACATCACTTCTTGCTGAAACCAGTACTACTTACAGATAAATCCATTTAAACAAATTCTGAAAACTGTTACTACCAAGACACCAAATACTACGGGTACAGCTCGACAAAGCCAGTTGTATACGTAGCGACGGGACGAACTGTCTGCTTTTCTCGACAAAAGGATATCCTATTCTCAGAACAAATGAAAAAAATTTAACATTAAATTTAACCATTAAAAGCTATTATTCTCTCCGGAGATTAAATATAGACGAATACAGAGCAAAGAGACCTAAACATACTCCAACTGAAGCTGTTTTAAAATGCACACACTTCTCAAAAGCCAAAAATTTTCTTGGCCGAATTGTAACCTAACTTCCTAGAAAGGTACGATTTACAGACAATCGCACTGCAGGAGCGTATACTCAAGAGAGCAGTTTGATAGTCTGTCCAGTTATACAGATGTAAAGCCGAACATACAGTGCTATGCCCTTTGTAACTCACGTCGGTTTAAGTAGCACTAATAAACCACCTAAAGTATAAACAAGGACAACAAGAAAACTAATACAGTTACATGTTAATTGATAATTCATCTTCAGTGCTATGGGGATGTTACCATAGACGTAGCTTCTTTTAAAAGCACTGTGCATAAGGACAGTGGTATGCAACAATGGTAATGGGCGCTATTGATTCAAACACACAAGAATTACAATAAGGTTCTGAGATGGTAAATACTAATGATCTACGAGGTGTTCAATTGCTGCAATGAAAGCGATTAGGGTGAAAGCAGGGCAACAACAGGAGTGTCACTGGTCAGATACCGAATCAATGGAAAACGTTAATTTCTATAATCGTCGAAAGAGGAGCAATTCAGTACTCGTGTCGGTACTACACTGCGCAATACAGTTAAAGGATCACATTTTCAAAACTGTATAACTGTTTCCCATTGTGACATATAAATTTGAAACTGGGCTCAAAGGAGCGTATGCCGGTCGGGGTGGCCGAGCGGTTCTAGACGCTACAGTCTGGAACCGAGCGACCGCTACGGTCGCAGGTTCGAATCCTGCCTCAGGCATGGCTGTGTGTGATGTCCGTAGGTTAGTTAGGTTTAAGTAGTTCTAAGTTCTAGGGGACTGATGAGCTCAGATGTTACGTCCAATAGTGCTCAGAGCTGTTTGAACCATTTTGAAAGGAGCGTACGCCTTCGTCTGTAACGGTGCAAAATCTTGGCCCCCTGCGACGACAATCTCTGGCTAGGTGACGCTTCAAACTCTAAGATGTCGACACATGCGGGAAAAGAAAAACGCCAGGGCACAGAAGTTCATGTGGGATGTAAGGGCGGTTGGTGATGTCGCTTTGCACCAAATTCGCACCACAATCCTGCCTAAAAGCATTATAGACGCGTCACACGATGGGAAGGTCGTTGCACCCCCTCTTACCCATATTTCAGCCCTTCTTATGCCGCCTCTTGACGCCCACCGTTGAAATCACGCTACTTTCTTATGAGTGGCCGAGGAAAACATTTCAGACTCAGCACCGGTCAGAACCGACACAAAGAGGCCCCGGGGAGTAGCATGAACGGCGTCAATGAAAACACCCCTTTCCGTTGTGCGTTGAATCCCACACATTTCGCGCTCGGACACGAGAGTTCGCAGTGCGACGAGCAGTAGGAAAATGTTTTTTACAGCCTGTGCCACTACTCACACCCTCGAATGTTTCAACCATTCTCTAACGACATTATGGGGCTGCGTCCAACTGAATGTGCTCGCACCTCTTTGGAGTGCAGTGCTGCCGTAATTTTTGTTGTCTACAGTGAGAAACCGAAGCGTCCGTTCAACACCAGGTGACGAAATTTGCACACGATCAGAAGCAGTAAATAATGCTCCTGCTTCTTCATCCCTCGTGTTTTGCGGTCTCCTTTGTCACGACCACGAGCAGAGACGAAATTCACACATGTGTGGATAAAACCGGAAGGTCTTCGTATATCCATATTTAAACTGAATGAAGGTGGGTCACAGCTGGTATGATTTTTATTAAAAATGAAATTCCTCCAGCTATACTTAATATTTTATGTATACTTCGCTACTAGTTTCGACGTTGCCTCAGCGTCGTACACTTTGATGAAATCAGTAGTGTGTGGGTCAGTCAAGAACTCCGCGGTGAGACCAACACGTGCCCCACACCACTAGTAGCGAAGCAAATATAAAATCTTAAGTGCAGCTGAAGGAATTTCAATTTTAATAAAAACCGGAAAGGGTCCTTCTAAGACAACCCCTCCCCCCTCCACTTCGTCAGTACCCTCAATTAATTACCTATGAAGAAACATCACAATCGCAAAATATCATTTACTTCAAATGACCGATTTTGGCAAGTACAGTATCACGTCTTCAGACTGACAGTGCTGTGAAGATTATGAAGGTGCTCAGTAATTAGGGAGATCAGACTTGCATAAAATGTACAAAGATTAAACTAAAAATGAGTTTTACCCATTTGCTGTAGATGGCGACTTGCTGAGTATCTGTGTGTTATCAAGACGGGAACTGCTGCTAGTGGCTGAACTGCCTATCGTTAAGCTGTGCTCGATAGCGCGGCAATTTGCTGCGTTACGTCGGCTGCAGCCAATGGGATCTTACTTTACGCAAAAATACTTATGGCTTGCAAACGAAGTATAAAACCAACGGTACAGTTATATGCATATTATTACAGAAGTTGTGCCGTTTTAATAAATAGTGTAGGTCATTAATGAAACAGTTAACTTTAAATAAACTTTAATTACAAGTGCAGCAATACAAAATGTTGTGCCGTTGTGCATAGAGAATAGTGTGATTTATAAGAGACTGGAAGAATTACACGACATTTGCAATAATTATAATGTGTGAGTAATCAGTGTAACATCAGGGTAGAAATTCTTTTAGATAATTAATTAAAATTTGTAATGAGAGATATGTGGTTATGTCATACGTAATATAAATGCAACGGCGTTTTAAAAGGTTTTTTTTTTTCTGTAACATACAGTATGAGTATTCAAAAAATATTTAGGAAACAAAATATTAAAATAGTCTGAGCAGTAAAAGAAAATGCACACGGAAGTAGTGTTGTCCTTCCAACGGAAAGACAGTGCTAACTCTTGAAATGCAGACAGGTAATGTGCCACAACAGAGCAAACCCGCAGCAGAGTCAGTTTTGAAGAATATTGGTAAGTAGGTCATCACAGAACAGACCCACTGTAGTCCTTGTAGAGATGACCAGCAGGCATCGCTGCGACTGTGCAGGTGCACAATCACCATCAAAGAGTCTTGCGGATAATATATCAAGTCCATGAACCCCCACTTGTGTACTCACAAACTTTTTGTAATGTCCTTAGAACCAGCAACGCTGTTAATCAGTCCCTTGCTGATTTATCAACACATTGGCGAGCACTAACAACACCCTTTTTTTAACTTCTCACATAATGTACATATACTATAACCAACAGAAATGTGTGCAGTGAAATGAAACTCCACTATTTACTTAATTTGATGAACTGGAGTCAATTACAATTTTATTACATGAGAATACAATTAAAAAGAAAAAGAAACATCATTAAGAAACATAATGATAACATTAGTAATAAACCAGGGGTTACAAAAGAATGGAAATAAGCATATACATGAGTATTATATGAATTGTGACATAAGTAAGTTAATGAAGAAAAATGAAAATATTAATTAGAACATCAAATTGATACATGAGCATAAAAAGGAATCATAACAGAAGAAGTAATGCCTAAACATTTTTTTTTAAACTCAAGAACAGGTCGTATTTGAGGATAACAGTACTCCTCATCATAGTAAATGTAGCTTAGTATTAGAAAAATTCTACAACATAACTCTTATCAGATAAACACATAAAGACAGGGAGAACATAGACATACAATGTGTAAGTAGGCTGTTTAGGTTTTTATATTGGTAACGCCACGTAGCACTCTGTATGAAAATCACTGGCTGTGCTGTGTGGAGTCTGTGGCTGGTTGGCATTGTTGTAATACTCGCCATTGTAGCGTTGGGCAGTTGGCTGTTAACAGCGAGTAACGTTGCGCAGTTGGAGGTGAGCCGCCAGCAGTGGTGGATGTGGGGAGTGAGATGGCGGAGTTTTGAGAGCGGATGATCTGGACAGAGACAGTAAATTTGTAAGACTGTATGTCATGAACTGATATATATATATATATATATATATATATATATATATATATATATATATATATAGGACTATTACAAATGATTGAAGCGATTTCATAAATTCACTGTAGCTCCATTCATTGACATATGGTCACGACACACTGCAGATACGTAGAAAAACTCACAAAGTTTTGTTCGGCTGAAGCCGCACTTCAGGCTTCTGCTCGAGAGCGCAGTGAGACAAAATGGCGACAGGAGCCGAGAAAGCGTATGTCGTGCTTGAAATGCACTCACATCAGTCAGTCATTACAGTGCAACGACACCTCAGGACGAAGTTCAACCAAGATCCACCAACTGCTAACTCCATTCGGCGATGGTATGCGCAGTTTAAAGCTTCTGGATGCCTCTGTAAGGGGAAATCAACGGGTCGGCCTGCAGTGAGCGAAGAAACGGTTGAACGCGTGCGGGCAAGTTTCTCGCGTAGCCCGCGGAAGTCGACGAATAAAGCAAGCAGGGAGCTAAACGTACCACAGCCGACGGTTTGGAAAATCTTACGGAAAAGGCTAAAGCGGAAGCCTTACCGTTTACAATTGCTACAAGCTCTGACACCCGATGACAAAGTCAAACGCTTTGAATTTTCGGCGCGGTTGCAACAGCTCATGGAAGAGGATGCGTTCAGTGCAAAACTTGTTTTCAGTGATGAAGCAACATTTTTTTATTAATGGTGAAGTGAACAGACACAATGTGCGAATCTGGGCAGTAGAGAATCCTCACGAATTCGTGCAGCAAATTCGCAATTCACCAAATGTTAAAGTGTTTTGTGCAATCACGGTTTAAAGTTTACGGCTCCTTTTTCTTCTGCGAAAAAAACTTTACAGGACACGTGTATCTGGACATGCTGGAAAATTAGCTCATGCCACAACTGGAGACCGACAACGCCGACTTCATCTTTCAACAGGATGGTGCTCCACCTCACTTCCATCATGATGTTCGGCATTTCTTAAACAGGAGATTGGAAAACCGATGGATCGGTCGTGGTGGAGATCATGATCAGCAATTCATGTCATGGCCTCCCCGCTCTCCCGACTTAACCCCATACGATTTCTTCCTGTGGGGTTATGTGAAAGATTCATTGTTTAAACCTCCTCTACCAAGAAACGTGCCAGAACTGCGAGCTCACATCAACGATGCTTTCGAACTCATTGATGGGGACACGCTGCGCCGAGTGTGGGAGGAACTTGATTATCAAATGGCTCTGAGCACTATGGGACTTAACTTCTGTGGTCATCAGTCCCCTAGAACTTAGAACTACTTAAACCTAACTAACCTAAGGACATCACACACATCCATGCCCGAGGCAGGATTCGAACCTGCGACCGTAGCAGTCGTGCGGTTCCGAACTTGATTATCGGCTTGATGTCTGCCGAATCACTAAAGGGGCACATATCGAACATTTGTGAATGCCTAAAAAAACTTTTTGAGTTTTTGTATGTGTGTGCAAAGCATTGTGAAAATATCTCAAATAATAAAGTTATTGTAGAGCTGTGAAATCGCTTCAACCATCTGTAATAACCCTGTATATATATATATATATATATATATATATATATATATATATATATATATATATATAATGACTTTTGAACACTATTAAGGTAAATACATTGTTTGTTCTCTATCAAAGTCTTTGATTTGCTAACTATGCCTATCAGTAGTTAGTGCCTTTAGTAGTTTGAATCTTTTATTTAGCTGGCAGTACTGGCGCTCGCTGTATTGCAGTAGTTCGAGTAACGAAGATTTTTGTGAGGTAAGTGATTCATGAAAGGTATAGGTCAATGTTAGTCAGGGCCATTCATCTGTTGGGATTATTGAAAGTCAGACTGCATGATTATGTAGCTCTCAATTCGTTCGAGCAATCAGTCATTCATAATACGACACAGAGTCATAGCTCATTCACTCAAATGATTCAGAAATTTTACTTGTTAGAATGAAATCAGGCAATGATTCTTCTTCTCTGCAGGCTCATGCTTTGCGGCAGTCTGCCAATCTGTACAAATAAAATGCCTCGTAATTTTGGGAGCGTTGTATAATCAGTCAGGAAATCTCAGATCAAGAGGATGTGTGGCTTTGATGAAGTTTAACCTTCCGAAGAAGTAATGGAGCTCTTGGATTATTAAATGCAGGTTCGTATCCAGCCTTTCAGAAGTTCCCTTCTGATTAACAACTACGCAATATATCGACGAATATAATTAATTCTCAAATGTCAAATACACACCTTTTGTATGAAGGAGCAATATATACATATATTTCCCTTTTTATCTTACAATTTCGTATCAGTTATCTTCTGTCATAAATCTCAATAATCAGATTACAGTTTCCAAACAAAGCTCAGGCTAATCGGCACGAAAACAATCCCAGAAGCTTTTTTTCTTCGAACCACCAGAGAGAGTACTACAAAGGATAATTATGCGCTCATTGTGTAGCTGTTGTATGAAACTACTTTGCACATGGATTCTGCGAATATGAAGATAGAAAATTTGCAAACGTCATTCACTGGTAGAATTGTATCAGAATAATTCATCGAATATAAAGAGATATTACACACTACAAATATTGTGTGTCAGTTTAGTGTTGATCAGAATAAGTAAAGAGAGTATGTCTGAGTACGTTCAGTTTTGCTCAGCTGTTTGAAAAGCAAATAATGTAAGAGGTTTATCTGCATAGCAATTCATTAAGTTTTCTAAGGGGGTGTTTCATATGGCGACCCTGCCAGGATACCTCACTGGAATCTTCTGATTTTTTCTTGTAGTTTGTGTGATTAGTGTAGCTATTGTTTATTGCTAGTGTGTAATTGTAGAGAGAATCTTCTTTGTAGTTGTAGTTTTTCATTGTTGTACAGGAAAACACTTGTGGCATGCATGTAGATTTGCACCTAGTATTCTGCAGCTGCGCTTGCAATTAACTAGATATTATTTTCATTGCTATGTCAATATGTGTTCTTATTTTGCTCTTCAAATTGCGCTTTTCTGTGTTATCGTGTGAAACATTGTGACAATTATGGCGTGTGAAAAACGAAATACTATGCTCCAAAGTAAACTGAGAAATGACAGTGAAGACGAAAGCAGTCTGTTAGCACCACCGAGTAATGAAATTGACTAATGTTCAAAGTAGTAATTTGGTAATTGTGGATAGGGAAATGGAGCGGGTGGCAAATAATGGTGTAGACAGTGAAACAATTAATGAACAGGGAAGCATTAGCGATTGATCGGTCGGCAACAGTTCGCCTCAGGAATACGGAATGACAGGACACAATCTTGCAAATACTGTAGATTCAGGTTATGTGTCCTCACCGGTTTCTCAGATAAGTCAAGACACATTTTCTGCTCATCAAAATGTGAGTGTAGCTGGTGCAAATGCAATGCCGAAAAGCTTAGAGGAACAGATTCCAGACACTAATACATTATTATTGCAATTAATGCAACAAATGAAACAAAATCAGAGACAAACACAGCAACAGCTTCAAAAGTTAGACACCACGCTTGAACAAACACGTGATGGTTTAACTACTGAGTTACATAACATCGAATCGATATGTCAAAATTTGTGAGCACTTCCAACGTATTTTTTCGCATCATGAAAATGCATTACAGAATCATGAAGCAGCCATAAAAGAATTGCAAACTATTGTTCATGAAAATCACGACACCTTGCAAGCTAAAATTGTCTCAGTTGCGTCTACTGATTCGGTTACACAACTTGCAAAAACTTAGGAAAACTTAAAGGACAGAGTAGATACTATTTCAACACAAATGGACACTCTGAAACTTCGTTCAGAAAAACACACTGAGGAAATCAATTCACTATCGGAGAAAGTAGCCGACCTTTCGGATCAGTTCACTAACTTATCTACGAAGGTAGATGATGATCTGAATGACACAAGACCCGTAGCCTTCACTGACACAGAAGAGTATGAACAAATTAGAAAATTCAAACAACATCAAAATCAAATCAATACACAGTACAAAAGAGAAATCCGGGAAGTACAAGATCAGTTGACACAGGTAATACAAGAATTACATATTTCAGAGGAGACTCGTGCTCCAACACGGGAAGAGGGACCTAGAAATATGGAAAAGTCACAAAATAATAAGGCAGGGCATTTCGAAAATTATTTAAGAAGTTGGCAAGGCGCACTGAATTTTGAGATTGAACCGCCGAAACGAAGCAACAATGACCGATATGCGACTCGCCGACATGATGATTCTGACTATAAGTTGTTCATTACTACATGTAAATTGAAAACATTTAAGAATTCTGGCAACAACATTCATCCACAAGCATGGCTTCATCAATTCTCTCATTGTTTTCCTCCCAACTGGTCACTGGAGCACAGGTTAGAATTTATGTGTGGCTGCTTAGAGAATGAACCAGCTGTAAGAATGCGATTGGTCATTCACGATTGTCACAGTGAAGGAGAATTTTAACATGTCTTCCTCTCAGCATATTGGACTCAAGCTACACAAGACCGAGTAAAACATAGCATCATAATGATGAAACATTTAGAACAATCGGAATTTTCTAGTCTTATCAAATATTTTGAAGACATGTTACATAAGAATCAGTATCTTTCAAACCCATACAGCCCCTCAGAACTCATCCGCATTTGCTTATTCAAATTGCCTGGACATTTACGACACATTATTTTGGCAGGACGTTGTAAAGACGACATTGAAGCTTTTCAGAGACTCTTACAAGAATTGTAAATTGACACTGACAATCGCGGGACGCGAAAACAGGAACACAACAATTACAGGTCACATTCGTCGCAATTCGGCGACGACAGAAATAATAAATGAACACAACAAAGCTATTCTTACAACGTAAATCGTGACCAAAACAGACACCACCCACATGACAACCGTTGGCAGAGTAGTTGTAATTACACAGAAAGATCACCTCTCCGCAGTAATGACTATCACAGAGACAATCAGAGAAACAGACAATATGGGAACCGAAATACACTCCTGGAAATGGAAAAAAGAACACATTGACACCGGTGTGTCAGACCCACCATACTTGCTCTGGACACTGCGAGAGGGCTGTACAAGCAATGATAACACGCACGGCACACCGGACACACCAGGAACCGTGGTGTTGGCCGTCGAATGGTGCTAGCTGCGCAGCATTTGTGCACCGCCGCCGTCAGTGTCAGCCGGTTTGCCGTGGCATACGGAGCTCCATCGCAGTCTTTAACACTGGTAGCATGCCGCGACAGCGTGGACGTGAACCGTATGTGCAGTTGACGGACTTTGAGCGAGGGCGTATAGTGGGCATGCGGGAGGCCGGGTGGACGTACCGCCGAATTGCTCAACACGTGGGGCATGAGGTCTCCACAGTACATCGATGTTGTCGCCAGTGGTTGGCGGAAGGTGCACGTGCCCGTCGACCTGGGACCGGACCGCAGCGACGCACGGATTTACGCCAAGACCGTAGGATCCTACGCAGTGCCGTAGCGGGCCGCACCGCCACTTCCCAGCAAATTAGGGACACTGTTGCTCCTGGGGTATCGGCGAGGACCATTCGCAACCGTCTCCATGAAGCTGGGCTACGGTCCCGCACACCGTTAGGCCGTCTTCCACTCACGCCCCAACATCGTGCAGCCCGCCTCCAGTGGTGTCGCGACAGGCGTGAATGGAGGGACGAATGGAGACGTGTCGTCTTCAGCGATGAGAGTCGCTTCTGCCTTGGTGCCAATGATGGTCGTATGCGTGTTTGGCGCCGTGCAGGTGAGCGCCACAATCAGGACTGCATACGACCGAGGCACACAGGGCCAACACCCGCCATCATGGTGTGGGGAGCGATCTCCTACACTGGCCGTACACCACTGGTGATCGTCGAGGGGACACTGAATAGTGCACGGTACATCCAAACCGTCATCGAACCCATCGTTCTACCATTCCTAGACTGGCAAGGGAACTTGCTGTTCCAACAGGACAATGCACGTCCGCATGTATCCCGTGCCATCCAACGTGCTCTAGAAGGTGTAAGTCAACTACCCTGGCCAGCAAGATCTCCGGATCTGTCCCCCATTGAGCATGTTTGGGACTGGATGAAGCGTCGTCTCACGCGGTCTGCACGTCCAGCACGAACGCTGGTCCAACTGAGGCGCCAGGTGGAAATGGCATGGCAAGCCGTTCCACAGGACTACATCCAGCATCTCTACGATCGTCTCCATGGGAGAATAGCAGCCTGCATTGCTGCGAAAGGTGGATATACACTGTACTAGTGCCGACATTGTGCATGCTCTGTTGCCTGTGTCTATGTGCCTGTGGTTCTGTCAGTGTGATCATGTGATGTATCTGACCCCAGGAATGTGTCAATAAAGTTTCCCCTTCCTGGGACAATGAATTCATGGTGTTCTTATTTCAATTTCCAGGAGTGTAATTATTGTCAAGGGAGACAGAATAACTTCAGTCGCAACAGTCCACCTGGCAGTTATGATTCCGGGAGAAATTCACCACCACATCACCGACAAACAAGAAACTATGTAAGCTACCGACAAAATGACAGGCCTGAATTCCATCAGAACTCGCAGGATTCAAACAGGGCAGGGCCCTTTCGACAAGGTAAATTTGTAGAAGTTAGATCTCCAAATCCCAATAACGACGCGCGCCAACAAAGAGACAATAGGCAATGACTCACACCGCTGGCAGCCACAAAACGTACTTATGAAGCTGACGACGTAGCTGCCATGGCTAGTAATTACGTAAAATGGAAGACATTAGGGACATCTTACTCCAGGAAAACATAACAACATTGCATATCCTGTGATTCATATTACAGTAAATGAAGTAAAATTTATGGTAGTACTTGACTCTGGCAGTCCCATTTCAGTAATTAGTGAAACTGCCTTTAGCAAATGCAACAATCGAACGATTGCCCCACACTTCCGTTACGTAAGAGTAGATTAGAAGGTGCAATCGTTGGAAAATGTATAGATGTACGCCAACAAACCAACTTAGAATATTTTTGACAAAGCCACAGCTTCTCTATGAACTTTCTTGTTGTTCCATTATTGTTGACGGAAATTATGTTGGGAGTAGACTTTTTGAATGAATACAAAGCAATCTTAAACTTTCACGATGCTGAAATAAGTTTAGAGAAGGAAGGTAAGTCAATAGCTTTGAAATTTGAAGATTGGCTCTCAAACCATGACGAAGAAATTATACGGCTTTACCTTCTGTTAGACAACAGTTCGGAATTTTCGACGGAACTTGACACTAACAATCACTCTGCAAGTACTGACAAGGATGATATCGACGGCGTATTTGATACTGATGAGTTAATTCAGAATAAAATTCAAACAATTGAGAACTGTAAGGACACTGATAGGCAGGACCTTTTTGAGATTTTACAAGCACATTCCACAGTTTTTACTCACAAAACAGGAACAATCAAGGCATTTCAATACCAATTTCGTGTTCGTGAGCATACTAAATTTTGTGTTAGACCATACGTAATTCCGGCACATTAAAGGGACCGTGTTAGAACAGAAATACAATCTATGCTTGATGAGGGCATTATTGAGCCTGCAGTAAGCTCACACAACAATCCATTACATGTTGTTGAGAAAGAAAATGGATCGATCAGGCTTGTCTAAGATTCGAGACAAATAAATACTATCATCATTCCTGAAACAGACAGGCCGCAAACGTTGGAAGAACTTCTTCAAAATTTTAATGGTTTAAAAGCTTTTATCAGATCGAACTTCATCCAGAATGTAGAAAATACACAGCTTTTCTTTGTTTCGGCGTTTGTTATCAATTTCGGAAACTTCCTTTTGGTTTGAACATTTCTTTGGCAGCGTTCATTCATGGGCTAAATTCCATATTACCTGATTTCTTAAAACGTCGCATCACCTTATATTTGGATGATATTCTAATAGCAGAAGCCTCATGGGAACAACATAATCGCATCATCAACAGTTTGTTTCGCATTTTTGTAGAATCTGGAATTACAGTTAACTTGAAAAAGTCTGAATTCGGTAAGTCAAAGGTGAGGTTTTTGGGACATATTATTTCTTCAGAAGGCATTCAGCCGGGTCCTGAAAAGTTAGAAGCAATCAGAGCCATTCCAGTTCCATCCACAAAAAAACAAGTCCGCAGTTTTCCAGGTCTCGTAAATTTTTAAAGTCATTTTCTGAATATGCAAATTCTAGTTACACCAAAACTTTGTTCTCTCACTGGAAAAAATACTATTTGGAACTGGGACGAACAAGCACAGTTGGATTTCAATTTTCTGAAAGAAGCGCTACTTAACACGCCAATACTAGCTCATCCCGATCTGTCACAAGATTTCTGCCTTAGCACGGATTCTTCTAAAGTCGGTCTTGGTGCCCATTTATTTCAAGAAGCCATAGAAAACGACACTACTGTTCACAAAACCATCGCTTTTGCTAGCCGTATGCTAACAAAATCTGAAAAAAATTATTACGTCACTGAATTAGAAGCTTTAGCTATCGTTTAACAAATTTCGTTTCTTTCTTTCTGGTAAGCACGTAAAAGTGTACAGTGATCATCGTGCATTACAATTTCTTATGTCTTCAAAATTAAATCATGACAGGTTAAAACGTTGGGCATTGTTTCTGCAAGAATTACACTTCACACTAGTCTACATTCCCGGCAAGGAGAACATTGTTGCGGACGCACTGTCACTCGCACCGGCTGGGCTTGAGAAAAGTAGCACAGAGGGAAATCTCGAGAAAAAATTTCAGTATTCTTTACATTCAGAAAGTCGCCTTTGAAAACTTCATCAATACATCTTTAAAGGACATTGCTCATGAACAAGATAAAGATCCGATTTGGAAAGACATCAAAATTAAATGGCATGAAAAGTCACACACTCAGATTCGGCATTATTATCTGGTTAGAAACAACATACTCTTCAAACGCTGTACTGTTGATGACAAGCTATGGGCGATTTGCATTCCAGACGATTTTGTTAATAAGCTCATTTGGTACATTCATTTCAGCTACGCACATTTTGGGTCCACGAAAATGTTATCATATTCTTCGAACGACTCCTTATTTTAATAATATGGAGAAGAGAATACGAAGAGTCTTGTCTATTTGTAAACTTTGTCAAAAGGCTAAACCATCTACTATCTCACATCGTGCTCCGTTGTTTCCTATCATCCCTTCTAAATTAAAAGAATTTGCTGCTGTTGATCTTTTGGGACCGCTTGTCTGAACATCGAATGGATTTTCGTACGTTCTAGTCACTGTTGTACTTACTTCAAAATTTGTTTCTTTCACACCGTTACGTAAAGCCACTGGACGGTCGGTATCCAACGCCTTTGTCAAAAATTTCTTACGTGAATGGGACACGTTAGTAAAGTCATTTCAGATAACGGACCACAATTCAGGTCTGCTGTTTGGTCACGCATGCTTCGGAACCATTAAATCAAACCTGTTTTTATTTCATTGTACTCACCACATTGTAACCCGTCTGAACGGATTATGAAAGAAATCAATAAGCTTTGCAGACTTTATTGTCACAGACGGCATCAGCATTGGGACAGATATTTACACCTATTTCAAAACGTGCTGAATGAAATGCCTCATGACTCCACTGCTTTACCACCTATTTTTGCACTGAACAATGAAGAACCACCGAACAGAATCACAGAGCTTGTACCTTTCCCGAATACACATAAACTTCGACACAAAGACATAATTGATTTGGCTATTAAAAATATAAAATCTGCAGCAGACAAAAGGAGAAAACTACATGGTAAAGCAAATGCAAAGAAATTATATATTGGTCAGAAAGTTCTCATTAAAGCTCATTCGTTGTCACGTAAGAAGAAACACTTGAGTCACAAATTCTTTTTGATTTACAATGGATCTTACAGAATCCGAGGTATACCACATGATAATTGCGTTGAAGTTGAAACTCTGCGTACTACGAAGAGGAAAGCATTGCACCACATTTCATATGTAAAACCGTTTATTGAAAGATAATCTGCTTTTTAACTTAGTCTTTGCCATAAAATTTTTCACTCCACGCTACTAGTACGCGTTGTCACACTTAGAGACTGTTATCATGCAACAATGTTTTGAAGTTAACTATCCAGTCTAGAACCGAGGGAACATATTTAGAGAGTAATTACCTCTGCATTGTGATAGTGAACAGACGGCACAGTGTTACTGTGTATGTACATTCTTGCTTGTTAATTGCACAATTACATAACGACTATAAGGCATACATACTTAGAACATATACTGCTAATGAGATTTTAATGCAACATTTTGGTTTACTTGAAAAGACATTCCTTATTTGAAGTAGTTTCTGTGAGATTAAAGATGACTTAGTATTTGGTTTCTTTGACAGCTACACGATTATACCACGACGCTGCTAATGTATGACACAATTTACATTGTTGCGTTTGTGCTGTATCTGCTTTATATCTGCACAGTTTTTCTGAATTGTTCTGGGAAGTAAAACATGTTTTAGTAGTAACTTTTGTGGTATAGCTACAATGAGACAGCTTTTTTTGGTAGCACAACAATACGTTACAGTGTAGTACTTACTTCATCATGGCAATAAGCGTAACAACTACGATATCTATACGCATAGCAATTCACTTTGTTTATTACGAAGTAAGTACATTGACTTCTACAGAACTTTGCTTATGGACGACGATAATTACGACACTTGGCACACTTTTTACCCTAAAATAATGACAGAGATTATGTTACAACAAGACACACAGTTTAGCGCTGCAGTACACGTATTTGAGTGATTAGTTTTGTACTTAAAACGTTTATTTTTCAAGATTTTTGAACTACAAAGATACAAACGTTTTCCGTGATACATTTAATTCCATTGCTGTAATCTGTAACACCTGACGGTATAATTACATTAATCCTCAGGGGGTACACGCCTACTTTGTGTACCATGCGTTTGGCAAGCACAAGGAGACCTAGCTAATATGGTATTTGCTTATACAACTTTACAAATCGGTGCCATATTCCTCTAACATAGAATTCCACAGCTACCTGATCATTTAATAGAGAAAGAAATTTTTTTTTACTACGTCAGTGATAGATGTTTACGTAATTACAAAGTTGGATAACATCACACTTATGAAATTGTATTTTGTCTGTACTTTGTAAACTCTTCATATTTTTTCGGAACCATTGTGATACTATGAGAGCTTTGAATGATGTATTTGGTATGGGATCATGATTTTTAAAGTACATTTGACGTAGATGACACTGTTGAGATGAGCAGAGAATTTTTTTAGGTTTTGAAATAATTGCAGAAAGCTACGACGTATTTGAGATTTGACTGAGGTGTTATGATGTTATTATTACGACAACGATGTGTATTATGCTGTTGAGGTATGTTTATGATCAATAAGCCGATGCTATATGACGAATTTGATTATGCTATGTATTTATTATGATGATATATTGAAGTGTCGACGCAAGATTGACGTGTCGACGAATATGTATATGTGTAATAAGGTAAGGAATAAGGAGTAGTGGTTAGGGACTCTGATTTATGAAAAGGATGCCTCTCGGTAGCAGCTTGTACTGTTGGCGGATTGTTAACAGAAGTTACTTCCTCGTCAATGCTTAGGATTTCATCCTCCAATTCCTTCCTATCTTTAATCATTGTCCTATTGGCAGCACGCGTACTTTGTGCGGCGCTATTTACTCTCTCCTCTTCAAATTTGGGCCACGTCACCTTATCGACGTCCCTACTATTTCCTTTTCCACTAATTAACCTCCTTGCCTCATACTCCTTCTTAAAATCCTCCCACTCACATTGCTTGAGGCCCTTGTACAGATCGTCGATCTGCATACGCCAATTACTTACTTCCGCTAATTCATTCTCGCCATTTACTTCATTGCTAACACTGCTAACCGCACCTCTCTGTGTATCCACAGTTTCATCTATTATTTCCTTCGCCACGGAATTACCACTCGTAATGTATTCACCAGCTCTTACGGCAATGTTCATATCTAATGCTGCCTCATCGCTAGCGGCTTCTCTCTGAACAGCTGTTCTGTTAGGCAGGGCCGTTGCCCTCTGATGCTCCACTCGCCTGTTAACCTGTATTGCTCTGCGCGGCGAAGATGACTCATCCGCGCTTGCACCTGATGCTTGTTTCGCAACAACACGTTGCGTCGTTCCACGCCTGTCTCTAACATGTCTCATAACTTTACTATCGATCCGGTAACATTTCTTAAATCGGGGCCGGTATATACTGTCCGCTTCCGTTTGGCCCGCAACGTTCGCGGAAATCAGTTTCCCGCGTCGTTATTATTTTGTGCGGTGTACCCTCTACCGCGACCTGAATAACTCCCTCTTCCTCTTCCTCTGCCTCTACCTCTCTGTATCATATTGACGCGAAACCCATCGCCGTCATTTCTCTCGTCATTATTATGATTATTTCTATTACCAAAATTCTGATAATTGGCACGACTTTCGCGCCAGTGGTCTTCGTCTTCGACCCTCTCGAGAAACGCTTGGAAGCTGCGATGATTGCTTTCCACGTATCTCTTCGAATCTTCTGGAAGCTTTTTATATAGCTCCCATATGATTTCTGAATCGGATCTCCTTCCTCTTAAATGTGTCAACTTTCGGTACCAATATTCGCAGAAATCTTTCAAACAATTCCTGCCCCTGTTATCATGAAGCTTGGCCATGATAAACTCGCGCCACAAATGATCCTGTTTTTGTTCGGACCAATATTCTTCCGTAAACTTTTGTTTAAATTCTTCGAACGTCATTTTTTCGGTATTCAAATTAATTCCCCAGCGCTTAGCGTCACCTGCTAAGGCGCTAATTACTACGTTTATCTTTTCCTGACCAGACAAGTGTTCAGGAAACATCCTCTCAGAATTTTTGATGAAATCTAACGGATGCCATCCGTTATGTTTCTTGGCGGGATCGAAGCGCTCCTCACCTTCCAACAGCTTCGTAAGTGGTGTGCCATTATAGACAACACCAGGCCTCTCTTTAATTTTACTCTCAAGATCGAAAATTTTGCCTTGAATTTTCGAAGTATTTTGTTCACATTTTTGTACACATCCGGTAACTTTTTCGCCTAAATCTCTTTCAGTGTCTGAAACTGCCTTTTTCAACTGTGAGATTCCGTGTTGACATTCGTTTATGATCTCAGTTTTAAGACCAAAAACCTTTTCGTCTACTTTTGTTTCAAGCAGAGGCTCCACTTTTTCTTGGATGTTGAGAATTTCAACATCAAACCTACTGTTAATGTTGTCAATTTCTCCCTGCATTGTATCCATATTTTTATTAATGGTGTCAATTTCAAACTTCATAGTATTTACCACAGAGCTTAAACTACCCACTTTTTGTTCTACCTGTTCTATTTGTTTACTAATTTGAATTCCTTGCTCTTTGACCTGTGCTTTAACCTGACCAACTTGTGTTTTAAGCTGCTTGTCAACGTGTGTTTTAAGCTGATTACTTTGTGTTTTAAGCTGCTCATCAACATGTGTTTTAAGCTGACTAACCTGATTACTGGCTTGTTTCTGAAGCTGATCATTCTGTGTTTTGAGCTGCTCGGCAACGTGTGTTTTAAGCTGATTATTCTGTCCTGCAATTTGTTTGGTTAATTGTTCAAATAAATCGTTCATGCTTAAAATTTTCACACTGTTTTGTTCTATGGAATCGGTGTGTTCCGATCCTACTTCAAAAGTTTCTTTCGGTTCTTTCTTTATCTGTGGTGAATCAAAGCATGTCAGTGTATTCGTTCACGTACCCACTATCATCTAAAAAGTCATCCTCTACTTCTTGTTTTATCCCTTGCTGTGTTCGAGGCAATCTCGACATTTCAATCTGTTCATCAACATGTTCGTGATATTGTACGTACGCCAATTGTCTACCGCTAACGCCATCTGTTATCTGGCTGCGTACACTCCTGTCATTGCCAGCCGCATTTTCCATTTCGCTCGGCACATCTACTGTGTCTACGTCCCTGTCCATACTGAATGCAAATTACACCTCTCTACCGTACTTGACGTTCACTGCTATTTACTTTACTGAATAATATTGCAATTCGTGCCACTGAACATCCACTATTCGGTATTCACATTAATTTGTGACCGACAACTGGATGTCCTGTCACCGGGAGCCACTTGTAACATGCGCTAATGCACACGATACTCTTTAAAGCCTGTACTATGGTAAGTTGACGGTCTTCACCTTAAGAGAAAGGATTTTTGCATAGATTTTGACCGCGTGTACCTGAATGGAGGCAAATCAGATACACCCACTCATTAACAGCAATGATACGTCAAGCAATTCTGGAGTGCAACCACACATTAGAACGGACAAGAAACAATACAGCAGATGCTACCAAATTGTTAATAATATGGTCGCCAGCCTAATTAGGCATTAACTGAGTTTCTTCCCTGTACAAGGTGATGTACGTGCATGCAAAACAACATGTAATAATACTGCATAATATGGTAAATTTTAGAACCAGAAAATCTACTGAACTGATAATTTCACTTTCTGTACCAATATGGACAAGCCATAAAAACACAACAAAACACTATAATGTTTACTACAAACTTCGTACTGTCTACTGATCTGATTAAAATCTGGCATAGGTTACCCTACAAATAGCACTTTCGAAACACACATACAATGTCAATTTTGAAAAAGGTAAAACACTGATAAATTTTGGTTTTATATTGACTTTAACTTTGCTGGTCAAATCAGTTCAGTAAACTTCAGAATTCAAATGAATAGAAAAGAAAGGGGGGGGGGACCCTGAAACTGTTATGATCACTGTATTGAAAATTTTGATTATTGAAATCATTAAGCACCCAAGATTTCCAATATATGAGTTACTACTCTTTTTGTCTTACTTAACTACCATTATTTTTGTCTCAAATTAATTAAACTTCTTTACTAAACCATTTTCAACATTATCTTCCAACTTTGTCAGACCTATATTATTCATCTATTATTTCATTGACAACAAAGTTCTTTAAACATCATTCTAACATAGATAGGTATGCAGGTAATTATTATTAACATAAATTTTAAATCTTCATCTCGGGACACTCGGATTGCACAACATGTGGAAAGGACCCTGTCTAGGTTAGTTGTGAGGATAATTAACTGATAGGACAGTTCTGGTAAAATTTAAGTTGTTATTGAACAGTATGGAGCAAAAGTAACACTGGTCCACACGAATACAGTACTAAAAGTTTCAACCTGTTTGTATCGATGTGGCGGTTGGCGGGCGGCGAGATGGCGAGGCACAGAGCACACATACAATCACAGCAATGGCTCTTGATGTATCGGCACTTTGCTTCTTCTTAGCGTCGCAATACTTTTCCGTTTAGTGCCTATGGAATATTGCCATGCTGTATAGGCGTCGGAAACGGCACATCCGAGGCTCAACGAAACCACGTTTTCCAGGAGAGCCTCCTCGATCCAGAACGTGTTTCTCAGACCGATGCCCAACTCCGACTACTACTACTGAGCCCGTTGTGCCGTGCAGCGCCCGTGTGCATTTTCCCACGCTCGCTTGCCATCCACCTTTACCGCTCCCCTACAGACAGGGCATTCACCCGAGGTTTTGCATTCTGCATATCCTAACACATTACGTACGTATGGACCAGACGCACAATTACAACTTTAACATCTTACAATAGTTTCAACGTTTCTTACATTTCAATTCTGTTATAATACTGCTTAAACATTTGACATAAACATTAATATTCACATCGAAAATTGTTTACAGTTCCTTAAACATAATGGCATGAAACAAAAAAGAAATGAAATCAGAACATCGATTATACTAATCTATCGAAAATCAGAAAAAAATTATTATATGTACAATAGTACAGCGTTGTTGTTGTTACAGACTGTGAGAAAATTTTAGCTTTTGACCAACATCGTATCAATAAGTGTGTGCATTTGATATCTTTGTTATTGTAATTAAGAAAAATTTTAACAAATATGTATTGGCCTGTGCCTAAAACAATTTGTAAAATTTTTTGTGGGGAGCATTATGTAAGTCGGCTGTTTAGGTTTTTATATTGGTAACGCCACGTAGCACTCTGTATGACAATCACTGGCTGTGTTGTGTGCAGTCTGTGGCTGGTTGGCATTGTTGTAATACTCGCCACTGTAGCGTTAGGCAGTTGGCTGTTAACAGCGAGTAGCGTTGAGCAGTTGGAGGTGAGCCGCCAGCAGTGGTGGATGTGGGGAGTGAGGCGGCGGAGTTTTGCGAGCAGATGATCTGGACAGAGACAGTAAATTTGTAAGATTGGATGTCATGAACTGATATATATATATATATATATATATATATATATATATATATATATATATTGACTTTTGAACACTATTAAGGTAAATACATTGTTTGTTCTCTATCAAAATTTGCTAACTATGCCTATCAGTAGTTAGTGCCTTCAGTAGTTTGAATCTTTTATTTAGCTGGCAGTAGTGGCGCTCGTTGTATTGCAGTAGTTCGAGTAACGAAGATTTTTGTGAGGTAAGTGATTCATGAAAGGTATAGGTTAATGTTAGTCAGGGCCATTCATTTGTAGGGATTATTGAAAGTCAGATTGCGTTGCGCTAAAAATATTGTGTGTCAGTTTAGTGTTGATCAGAATAAGTACAGAGAGTAATGTCTGAGTACGTTCAGTTTTGTTCAGCTGTTTGAAAAGCAAATAATGTAAGAGGTTTATCTGCATAGTAATTCATTAAGTTTTCTAAGGGGGCGTTTCAAATGGTGCACATAAACACATACTGGAATAACACAAAAGGAAAGGACAGGGTTTGAGCTGGCCGAAGTGGCCGTGCGGTTAAAGGCGCTGCAGTCTGGAACCGCAGGACCGCTACGGTCGCAGGTTCGAATCCTGCCTCGGGCATGGATGTTTGTGATGTCCTTAGGTTAGTTAGGTTTAACTAGTTCTAAGTTCTAGGGGACTAATAACCTCAGCAGTTGAGTCCCATAGTGCTCAGAGCCATTTGAACCATTTGACAGGGTTTGATTTCAGTATAACATTTGGTACTGCAATATTTATCGTATTTCATTTACGAACAAAACTTCCTTTATTTCTCAGAGATCTCCCTTAGTTTATCATTATTCCCAAAAAGTCCTATCTATGCATGTTTCCTGTATTAGTATTTTCACATATTCATTACCTCCTATTTGTTTTCAAGAAAATCCTACTTAACCCTGTTGTCACTAAGCCCTACTTGTCTATTCACATCCTTATTCAAAATAATTATTCTTCATTGCACATTACCTTTCTTTTGCCAAACCTTTTTCTTATAGCTTCTCAATACATTCTTTCCCTATTCTTCGTAGATAGTTTCTTATATAGTATCGCCCCTCTTGCGCTAACTTAAAATCTACTGAGCTCAGATGCATAAACTAAGCGACAAAGCAATGCAGCAGCACAAACATTAACACAAAGAAGAACAAGAAAAAAATTCAAAGTGACAAAGCAAGCTGCAATAAATGCAAATTACCAAAGCAAATGCAACATTACAACTAATATGAGCTAATGTGCAGCAACAAGAAAAATAAATCATTAGTAAAACTGGCTTAACAGACTAATACAAAGTGAAATTCAGCAGGACAATGCCTGACAAACAGTAGCAGCAAAAGCAATAAACTATGCCTAAACATGACAAAGCTCAAGCAGAAAAAATTTTACAGTAAAGATAGGAAATGTCTAATACCTATGTCACATCTTAACACTAAAGTGATGCATCACAATACCTAACTCTACCAAACAAGTTGCCAAGTCGTTAAAAAGATTGTGCATGCAATTCCTATGAAGGGAAATGTCTATTTACATCCTTCTTTTGTGTCCTAGTGCTCCCGTTTTTTAAGAAAATAGATCATAATATTATTATTTAATAGATCTGTAGACATAAAATATTTACATTAGTACATGTTATAAATTTTATTTTAAACAATACTGCAGCACAGCTAGAAACTAGATATCAAGCAAAATAAGCAAGTATACACAAGGCAAAGTATAAAGATGTCATTCACTAGCCATATGGCATTTCATAAGGCAGCAAAAAAAAATCTCTCAACTAGAAAGACAGTAGTCATAATCAGGTGTATAGACGTAAAATATTTTTCATCTTTTACAAGCATTTCCGTAAATATCAGAAAGCGCGAGCTCCAAAGTGTAATCATATGTTTTCAAGTACGAGTGTGTCGTATTTGTGATGATATCTACAATCAAATGTCAGTAGTGAGGTTACTGGCCTCTTTTTCTACATCTGTGCCTCTGAAAGGCACAGGGAATCAGACCAGTCTTCCGGCCACCCAGGAAAATAAACAAAATGTTGCGACCCGTGAAAGATAATCTCGGCCCGAGAGTACCGGGAATTTACAGCATTCCTTGCGAGTGTGGCAAAAATTATGTGGGCGAGTCTATAGTAACTATTGCCGATCGCTGTGTGGAACATGAGTGTCACCTTAAATACAGGTATCTAGAAAAATCAGCGGTGGCTGAGCACAGTTTGTTAAATAAACATAAGATTTTACTCGATGAAACAAGAATGCTTGCTCACGCTTCAAAGTATTGGGACTCCGTCATCAGGGAAGCAGTTGAAATTAGATTTTGTGAAAATAATTTCAACAGAGACTCCGGATGCATGGAAGTGCGCAGTTGATGAAGAAAGAGCGCAGATGGCGACTGTGGTGTCACCGCCAGACACCACACTTGCTAGGTGGTAGTTTAAATCGGCCGCGGTCCATGTAGTACATGTCGGACCCGCGTGTCGCCACTGTGATCGCAGACCTAGCGCCACCACCAAGGCAGGTCTCGTGATACGAGAGTGGACTCGACCCCAGTTGTACGAGAACCAAGCTACCGCCCAGTTGTACGCGAACCTAGCTATCGCCCAGTTGTACGAAGCCTTTCTCTCTCATTAGCCGAGAGACAGAATAGCCATCAGCTAAGTTAATGGCTACGAACTAACAAGGAGCCATTTGTATCAGTGCCTATAGCTTACGAGTATTCAAGAGAGATGTATTCCAAGGAATTAATAAAAGATAAGTAAAAAGCATCTACATACTTTTCTTCTTATTCATTCATAAGTTTTTATGTTCCAGACTTCACGCCCGTCTGCTTATTGCCGTTCGTGCACTATCGGCCACAGCGTTAGTTTAGCGTGCCTTTCTTTTGGCTACTACCGTGTGGCGTAACAGTCTTGTTACGTCACTACAGATTGGCGACGAGGGAAAAGGACCTTTTTCTGATTGCTTACATTTATTTCTGATTGCTTACATTTATTTGTGTCATGGCTTCGCCACATTCTCCAGATGTACTGTCCGAATTTTATCGCTTGCAGAATCAGCAGACGCAGGCGTTACTGGATGCCCTTGGACAGCTCGTCCAGGGTCAACGTGCGCTGCCCACCGATGCGGCCGCCGCCGCTTCTTCGCTACCGCTGCCACTGAACGCTGTTGCACCTCCCTTTCGACCATACGTGGCAGCCGATGAGACCTGGCAAGAGTGGTCTCGTCAGTTCGCCTTTCACATGGCTGCCTACAGAATTCAAGGTAATGAGCGGCAGCCGTTTTTGCTTTCTTGTGTCGGTGTGTCCACATACCGTGTGATAGTGAAATTGTTTCCCCGCCGCGACGTAGCAACTTTGTCATACGAGGAAATTTTGTCTGCCTTAGATGCCTATTTCAAAGAAACAGTTAATGTGGTTGCAAAACGGTATACGTTTTTTCGTACAAAACGTACGGCCGGTCAAACTAATAGGGAGTGGGTAGCAACATTGCAAGGACTTACTAGGGACTGTGCCTTTGAATGTGACTGTGGTCTTTCTTATTCAGATACAATGGTGCGTGATGCAATTGCACAGAACGTTTCTGATGTTCGTATACGGGAGCAAATTTTGAAACTAGTTAATCCCTCCCTTCAACAAGTGATAGACATATTGGATAGACAGGACACACTTGACTGTGCTCAGGAATCTTTTGAAACTTCGCCAGCCGTGTGTAACGTTAACCGGCCCGCTGGACGCGCAGCGCGGCCCGGTAACCGGGCCTCGCGCCCGGGCGCACAGCTGCCGCCGCGTGCTAAGCCAGGTGTGCCGCGCCGGCCCACAAATGCAGTGAAATCATGCCCGCGGTGTGCTACTAGACATTCGCGTGAACATTGCCCGTCACGCCAAGCTATTTGCTTTTTCTGCAATAAGAAAGGACATGTTCAAAGTGTTTGCCAGAAAAAGCTCAGATCAGACAATCACAATCATTCCAGGCCCTTTGCTTCGCGCCGGAATCGAACCAAGGACACTCAGGCTCGTGGACCTTCGCCTATGGACATTCATGTCGTTAATTCCACTTCGTCCAGTGACACTTTCTCTAACAGTGCCTGTGATCGTCCCACAAAAACTGTGCGTCGACGTCGCCGGAAATCACGTCAATTAGCATGTGATTCTGTACCAGTGTCTGTTCCAATTGCACAAAACAGTCGCTCTTGTCGTCAGCAGAACAATAAACTTTTTGTGGACTTAGACTTTGACGGCCAAGTGATACCATTCCAGCTCGATACCGGAGCTGCGGTTTCTTTGCTCAATCACGACACATACAAACAACTGGGCGCACCTCCGTTGCGTGCCGCAAATGTTAAGCTAACTACATATTCCGGACAGAAAATTCCTGTGTTAGGACAGTGCAGCCTTCTTGCAACATACAAGGGACAAACAAAACTTGTGTCATTTTCCGTTCTTCGTTCTTCTTCTGCAGTGAACTTATTTGGTCTAGATTTATTTAAGTTGTTTAACATGTCTATTGTAAATCAGGTCCTATCAGTGAATCAGACTGTGCCTACAGACAGTGTTTCTCGGCTGTGTGACGAATTTGCAGACGTTTTTGCACCGGGCTTAGGTTGCGCTAAAAACTATGAAGCACATTTAGAACTGAAGGTAAACGCGCCACCGAAATTTTTCATGGCGCGCAATGTTCCCCACGCATTGCGTGATGAGGTCGCAAGAACGTTACACGATCTCGAATCACAGGGTGTAATTGAACGTGTGCAAGCTTCTCTCTGAGCCTCACCCTTAGTCATTTTGCCAAAACCTTCCGGAAAATTGAGACTTTGCGTGGACTTCAAGGCCACAGTGAATCCACAGCTAGTGACTGCTACTTTTCCTTTGCCCCGCCCGGAAGATCTTTTTGCTAAACTGTGCCCGGGAAAATATTTTTCAAAGTTGGACCTAGCCGATGCGTACTTGCAAATACCGGTGGACGACGAATCCCAGCGCGTATTGGTGGTTAACACGCATCTTGGATTGTACCGCTTCAAAAGACTGCCATTCGGGTGTGCATCCGCCCCTGCCTTGTTTCAGCAATATTTACAAACTATTTGTGCGTCGGTCCTTACTGCAGCAAACTATCTGGACGATATAGTGATCTCCGGACAGACAGAAGAAGATCATCTTGCGAACTTACGAACATTATTTCAGGTCTTGCGGCAACATGGTCTTCGCTTGAGGAAGGACAAATGTGTGTTTTTTGCTCGTGACTTACCATACCTGGGACATGTCATTAATGCCCAAGGCATACATCCGAGTCCAGAGCACCTCCGTGCCATACAAGACTTGCCGTCCCCTCAAAATCTCAAACAGCTACAGAGTGTGTTGGGTAAAATTAATTATTACCATAAATATGTGCGCAATGCCTCTTCCATTTCAGCTCCGCTTCATCGCTTACGCCGTAAAGGTGTTCCGTTCGTCTGGACGACGGAATGCGAACGCGCCATTCGCCAGTTGAAATCGGCGTTGCTTTCTCATACTTGCCTTACGCCATTCGATCCCCAGAAACCCCTTTTGTTGATGGTAGATGCATCGGATTTCGGGATCGGTGCTGTGCTTGCGCACAAAGTTGGCTCACATGATCGCCCTATTGCCTTTGCGTCCAAATTGCTCTCGTCTGCGCAAAGAAATTATTCACAGATAGAGAAAGAAGCTTTGGCTCTCGTGTTTGGTGTTACTAAGTTCCATGATTTCTTGTATGGTCGTCACTTTACCATCATCACAGACCACAAACCTTTGACATCGCTTTTTCATCCGACCAAGCCTGTACCTCCACGTACAGCGCAGAAATTCATTCGCTGGTCTATTTTCCTCTCGCAGTACCGCTACGATATCTTGTATCGGTCCACTGCTAAGCACGGAAACGCCGATGCGTTGTCCCGTTTGCCTGTTGCTGAGGATAAAGCATTCGATTCTTCCGAACTTGCTTGCATGTTCCTTGATTCGGAAACAGATGAAGTGGTCGAATCGTTTCCGATTGATTTTCGTCGTGTCGCTACAGCCACAGCTGCTGACCCTGTCCTTGCTACTGTTTACGTTTTGTTGCTACGCAATGGCCTTTGTCAAAGTCTCGGATCGAGGATCCGTTGGTTCGCCGATTTTTTGCTCACAAGGAGAGACTTTTTGTTCGACGTGGTGTTTTGTTGTTGCGTTCTGATAATGATCAGTCCAGAGTCGTGGTCCCACGTTCGTTACAGTCCTCTGTTTTACGGCTTCTTCATCAAGGACATTGGGGTATAGTGCGAACGAAACAACTTGCTCGTCAGCACTGTACTTGGTTCGGAATCGATGCTGCGATTACGAATATGTGTTCTTCGTGCCCGGCGTGTGCCGAACAACAGTCCGCACCGCCGCGGAAAGTCTTTGCGTGGCCCAAAGCCACTTCCCCTTGGCAACGCTTGCACATTGATTTTGCTGGTCCATTCTGGAATGCTCGATGGTTGGTTCTGGTCGACGCCTTCAGTAATTTTCCTTTTGTTGTTCGGATGTCTTCCACGACGTCCTCCGCCACCATCCAAGCGTTGTCTGCTATCTTTTGCATTGAAGGTCTTCCGCAGACTATTGTTTCCGACAATGGCCCACAATTCATGTCCGCAGAATTTCAGTCATTCTGCCAGGCCAATGGTATTCAACATCTGACATCCGCGCCGTTTTCGCCTCAGTCCAACGGTGCCGCTGAACGATTGGTCCGGACTTTCAAGTCACAGATGTTGAAATTGAAAGAGTCGCATTCTCGGGAGGACGCATTGTTGCTCTTTTTGTCTTCGTATCGCTCTCAGCCCCGAGATGGTCGCTCGCCGGCTGAGTTGCTCCACGGTCGTCCTCATCGCACCTTGATGTCTTTGCTGCATCCGCCGCATCAGGTTCCTGTGCAGCGGCAGACTCCTGCTTTTGCTCCAGGCGACGTTGTATTTTATCGCAACTATCGAGGTTCACGGCGTTGGCTCGCAGGGCGCATTCTTCGCTGCCTCGGCCGCGCGATGTATTTGGTTTTGGGGGCCTCTGGTGAGGTGCGTCGGCATCTCAATCAGCTGCGCCTCTGTCGTCGCTCGGGTTCTGCCGCTCCCCGTCTGCTTTCAGCGACGGTGCCGTCCGGTCAGCGCCCTGGGGACCCATCTACTGGCTCGCCTCATCCCCAGGTGTTACCGACGATGCCTTCCATTTTGCCCCATGGCGACGCGCCGCCGCCGCCGCAGCAGCAGCAGCCGCCGCCGCCGCCGCTTGTTCTCCCGCCGGCGCCGCCCGCATTCGACGCTTCGCTGCAGCCGCCAAGCGCCTCCCAGGGTCACGCGCCGCCGGTCGCTTCCCGTGACCAGCTGTCCTCCGCCATGGAACTCCCGCCCGCTCCGGACCACGTGACGTCATCGCGCGTCGGCTACCCCGACGCAATGGAGGTCGACACTTCGGCCCCTCATGTTTCTTTACGGGCGCATACACCGCATGTTGACGTGCACCCTGGACTAGTTTTGCAGGCGTTTCCTAGCTCCCCTCGGACCGGATGGCCGGGTGCGGGTGGCACAGCCTCGCCTGTTGTTAGGCTCCCCACCTCATCGCATACGTCAACATGTGGTCCTCCCCACGGCGGGCGGAAGCCTTATCTCACGACCGTTCGCCGATTTGCGGGGGAGGAATGTGGTGTCACCGCCAGACACCACACTTGCTAGGTGGTAGTTTAAATCGGCCGCGGTCCATGTAGTACATGTCGGACCCGCGTGTCGCCACTGTGATCGCAGACCTAGCGCCACCACCAAGGCAGGTCTCGTGATACGAGAGTGGACTCGACCCCAGTTGTACGAGAACCAAGCTACCGCCCAGTTGTACGCGAACCTAGCTATCGCCCAGTTGTACGAAGCCTTTCTCTCTCATTAGCCGAGAGACAGAATAGCCATCAGCTAAGTTAATGGCTACGAACTAACAAGGAGCCATTTGTATCAGTGCCTATAGCTTACGAGTATTCAAGAGAGATGTATTCCAAGGAATTAATAAAAGATAAGTAAAAAGCATCTACATACTTTTCTTCTTATTCATTCATAAGTTTTTATGTTCCAGACTTCACGCCCGTCTGCTTATTGCCGTTCGTGCACTATCGGCCACAGCGTTAGTTTAGCGTGCCTTTCTTTTGGCTACTACCGTGTGGCGTAACAGTCTTGTTACGTCACTACAGCGACTTCATACATTCCTCGCAATTCTCCGCCTGTTGCGATGAATGGCGCTGCAAGCAACGCTGCATAAAGCGTGCAAACAAAATCTATGAACAAAGAGGCCGCCACCTCCGTACGCGCCGTTTTCACCGTGACGTCATCCAGCCAATGAGAAGCCATCCACTGCTTATAAAAGTGGAAGCCTCACAGGTCCACGACAGTCTGTTTTACCCATGACCAAGATGATGGAGGTAGTCATCGAAATCTCGGGATTTTATCCAAATTTGACGCGGCAAGTAAACCGAGAACTTTTTATGCAATAACTTGAATCGTGTCACTCACTAGGAACGTCGTGATATAATTGTGTAGCTCTAAAACAAACCAAATACTAAGTCATCTTTCATCTCTCAGAAAGTAATTTAAATAAAGAATGTCTTTTCAAGTAAACCAAAATGTTGCATTAAAATCTTATTAGCAGGATGTGTTCCAGGTATGTAAGCACTATAGTCATTACGTAATCCTGCAACCAACAAACAAAATGTACCTGAGACTGTGTCGTCTGTTCCCTATGAAAATGCACTTATAAAATTATAGTCTTAATACTTTCCCTAGGTTCTTGACTGGACAGTTGACTTCAAAACATTGTTGCACGTTAACAGTTTCTAAGTGTGACAAAGCGTACTAGCAACGTGAAGTAGAAATCTTATAGCAATGACTAATTCAGAAAGCAAATTATCTCTCAATAAATGGTTTCACGTGTGAAATGTGGTGTAATCCTTCACATTTCCTAGTACGCAGAGTTTACATTTCAAGGCAATCATCATGTGGTATACGTCGGATCCTGTAAGGTCCATTGAAATCAGAAAGCATTTGTGACTCAAGTGTTTCTTCTTATGTGATAATGAATGAGCTTTAATGAGAACTTTCTTACCAATATATAGTTTCTTTGCATTTGCTGTACCGTTTAGTTTTCTTCTTTTATCTGCAGTAGAATTTATGTTTTTAATAGCCAGATCAATTATGTCTTTGTGTCGAAGTTTACGTGTATTCGGAAAAGGTACAAGCTCTCTGATTCTGTCTGGTGGTTCTTCATTCTTCGGTACAAGAATAGGTGGTAAAGCAGTGGAATCTCATTCAGCACGTTTCAGAACAAGTGTAAATATCTGTCCGAATATTGATACTTTCTGTGACAATAAAGTCTGCAAAGCTTATTGATTTCTTTCATAATCCTTTCAGACGGGTTAAAATTTGGTGAGCACAATGAAATAAAAACAGGTTTGATTTTACGATGCCGAAGCATGCGTGACCAAACAGCACATCTGAATTGCGGTCCGTTATCTGAAATGACTTCAGTAACGTGTCCAACTACCAGTATGAAATTTTTTTGACAAAGGCATTGGATACCGACCGCCTAGTGGCTTTACATAACGGTGTGAAAAAAAGAAATTTGAAGTAAATTCAGCAGTAACTAGAACGGATGAAAATGCGTTCGATGTTCTGACAAGTGGTCCCAAGAGATCAACAGCAGAAAATTCTTTTAGTTTAGAAGGAATGATGGGAAACAAAGGAGCACGATGTAGATGGAAGATGGTTTAGCTTTTTTACAAAGTTTACAAATAGACAAGACTCTTCGAATTCTCTTTCCCATATTGTTAAAATAAGAAGTCGTTCGAAGAATATGATGACATTTTCGTGGATCAAAGTGCGTGTAGCTGAAATGAATGTACCAGATAAGCTTACTTAAAAAATCGTCAGGAATTCCAAGTACCCACAGCTTGTCATCGACAGTGCAACGTTTGGAGAGTATGTTGTTTCTCGCCAGATAATAATGACGAATCTGCGTGTGGGTCTTTTCATGCTATTTACTTTTGATGTCTTTCCAAATCGGATCCTTATCTTGTTCATAAGCAATGTCCTTTACAGTTGTAGAGATGAAGTTTTCAAAGGAGACTTCCTGAATGTAAAGAATACAGAAATTTTCCTAGGGATTAGCTTCTGTGTTACTTTTATCAAGCCCAGCTGGTGCCCATGATAGTGCGTCCGCAACAATGTTCTCATTGCCGGGAATGTAGACTATTGTGAAGTGGAATTCTTCCAGAAACAATGCCCAACGTTTTAACTTGTCATGATTTAATTTTGAAGACATAAGAAATTGTAATGCACGATGATCACTGTATACTTTTGCGCGTTTACCGGAAAGAAAGAAACGGAATTTGTTAAACGATAGCTAAAGCTTCTAATTCACTGACGGAATAATTTTTTTCAGATTTTGTTAGAACGCGGCTAGCAAAAGCGATGGTTTTGTGAACAGTAGTGCCATTTACTATGGCTTCTTGAAGTAAATGGGCACCAAGACCAACTTAAGAGGAATCCGTGCTAAGGCAGCAATCTTGTGACAGATCTGGGTGATCTAGGATTGACGCGTTAAGTAGCGCTCCTTTCAAAGAATTGAATTCCAACTGTGCCTGTTCGTCCCAGATCCAAATAGTGTTTTCTCCAGTGTGAGAACAAAGTTTTGGTGTTACTAGAATTTGCATATTCAGAAAACTACCGTAAAAGTTCACGAGATCTAGAAAACTGATGACATGTTTCCAAGTTAACTTTAATTCCAGATTCTACAAAAATACGTAACACACTGTTGAGGATGTGATTATGTTGTTCTCATGAGGCTTCTGCTATTAGAATATCGGCCACATATAAGGTGATGTGACGTTTTAAGAACTCAGGTAATAAGGAATTTAGCCCACAAATAAATGCTGCCGAAGAAATGTTCAAACCAAGAGGAAGTTTCCGAAATTGATAACAAACGCCGAAACAGAGAAAAGCTGTGCATTTAATACATTCTGGATGAAGTTAGATCTGATAGAAGCTGCATCTGAGATCAATAGAGGACAACACTTTTACACCATTATAGTTTTGAAGAAGTTCTTCCGACGTTTGCGGTCAGTCTGTTTCAGGAATGATGATAGTATTTATTTGTCTCGAATCTAAGACAAGCCTGATCGATCCGTTTTTCTTCTCAGCAACATTTAATGGGTTATTAACAGCTTACTACAGGTTCAATAATGCCCTCGTTGAGCGTAAATTGTATTTCTGTCCTGACATGGTCCCTATAATGCGCCGGAATTACGTACGGTCTGACGCAAAAATTTAGCATGCTCACGAACACGAAACTGGTATTGAAATCCCTTGACTGTTTCTGTTTTTTGAGTAAAAACTGTGGAATGTGCTTGTAAAATATGAAAATGGTCCTGCCTATCAGTGTCATTACGGTTCTCAATTGTTTGAATTTCAGTCTGAATTAAGTCATTAGTACCGAAACGTCGTCGAAGTCATCCCTGTCAATATTTGCAGAGTGATTATTAGTGTCATGTTCCGTCGAAAGTTCCAAACTGTTGTCTAACAAGAGTTAAAGCCGATCAATTTCCTCATCATGGTTTGAGAGCCAATCTTCAAATTTATTTATCTTCTTTCTCTAAACTTATTTCAGCATTGTAAAAGTTTAAGATTGCTTTGTATTCATTCAAAAAGTGTACTCCCAATATAATTCCCGTTCACAATAATGGAACAATAAGAAAGTTCATAGACAATCGGTGGCGTTGACACAATAATTCTAAGTTAGTTTGTTGGCATATATCTGCACTTTTTCCAAAAACTGCAGCTTGCAATTTAATGTTACGTAAAGGAAGTGGGGGCAATCGTTAGATTTGTTGCATTTGCTAAAAGCTGTTTCACTAATTACTGAAATGGGACTGCCAGAGTCAAGTACTGCCGTAAATTTTATGTCATTTACTGTGATTTGAATTACAGGATATGCAATATTGTTCTGTTTTACGTCGTGTTCCTGGAGTAAGATGTCCCTAATGTCTTCCATTTTCACGCAATTAAAAGTCACGGCAGCTACGTCGTCAGCTTCATAAGTACGTTTTGCGGCTGCCAGTGGTGTGAGTCATTGCCTATTGTCTCTTTGTTGGCGCGCGTCGTTATTGGGATTTGGAGATCTAACTTCTACAAATTCAACTTGTCGAGAAGACCCTGCCCTGTTTGAATCCCGCTAGTTCTGATTAAATTAAGGTCTGTTGTTAAGATTATATCGTCTGTTGGTATTTTCCAAAGTTTTTTTCTTGTCGGTCACGTGGTGGAGAATTTCTCCCGGAATCGTAACTGCGAGGTGGACCGTTGCCCCTAAAGTTATTCTGTCTCCCTTGAAAATAATTACTTTGGTTCCCATATTGTGTGTTTCTCTGATTGTCTCTGCCATAGTCATTACTGCGGAGAGGTGATCTTTCCTGTAATTATTATTACTCTGCCAACGGTTGTAATGCGGATGGTGTCGGTTTTGGTCACGATTTGCGTTGTAAGAATAGCCTTGTCGTGTCCAATTATTATTTCTGTCGTCACGGAATTGTGACGGATGTGACCTGTAATTGTTGTTTTCCTGGTTTCACGTCCCGCGATTGTCAGTGTCAATTTTCAATTCTAGGAACAGTCCCTGAAAAGCTTCAATGTCGTCTTTACAACGCCCTGACAAAATAATATGTCTCAAATGTTCAGGCAATTTGATCAAGCAAATGCGGATGAGTTCTGAGGGGCTGTATGGGTTTGACAGGAACTGATTCTTGTGCAACATGTCTTCAAAATATTTGACAAGAATGAAAAATTCAGATTGTTCAAAGTGTTTCATCATTATGATGCTATGTTTTACTCTGTCTTGAGTAGCTTGATATAAATACGCTGAGAGGAAGGCATGATGAAATTCTCCTTCACCGTGACAATCACGAATAACGAACGCATTCTTACAGCAGATTCATTTTCCAAATAGCGACACATAAATTACAGTCTGTGCTCTAATGACCAGTTGGGAGGAAAAGAATGAGAGAATTAATGAAGCCACGCTTGTGGATGAATGTCGTTGCCAGAATTCTTAAATGTCTTGAATGTACGTGTAGTAATGAACAGCTTATAATCAAAATCATCATGTCGGCGAGTCGCATATCAGTCATTGTTACGTCGTGTCGGCGGTTCCATCTCAAAATTCGTTGCACCTTCCCAATTTCTTTCAAAATTTCCGAAATGCCCTGGGTTATTACTTTGTGGCTTTTCCGTATTTCTAAGTCCCTCTTCCCGCATTGGAGCGTTAGTGTCCTCTGAAATATGTAATTCTTGTATTACTTGTGCCAACTGACCTTGTACTTCCCGGATTTCTCTTTTGTGTTGCGTATTGATTTGATTCTAATTTTGTTTTAATTTCCTAATTTGTTCGTACTCTTCTGTGTCATTAAAGACTACCGCTCTTCTGTCACTCAGATCATCGTCTACCTTCGTAGATAAATTATTTACCTGATCCGAAAGTTAGACTACTTTCTCCGATAATGAACTGATTTCCTCCGTGTGTCTTTCTGAACCAAGTTGTAGAGTGCCCATTTATGTCAAAAACTTACCTTCTGTGTCCTTTAACATTTCCTGAGTTTTTGCGTAACCGAATCGGTAGATGCATCTGAATCAGTTTTAGCTTGCAAGGTGTCGTGATTTTCATGAACAATAGTTTGCAGTTCTTTTACGGCTGCTTCGTGATTCTGTAATGCATTTTCACGACGCGAAAAAATAGGCTGAAAATGCTCACAAGTCATTACAGACTTTTTGGCATTTCGATTCCATTTGAAGTAACTCAGCAGTTACATCTTCACGTGTTTGTTCAAGCATTTGTCAATTGTGTCATCGGCGAAGCTCAAAGTTTTTATTTCTTCTCCATGGATTTTAATACCTACTCCGAATTTTTCTTTTATTTCCTTTACTGCTTGCTCAATATACAGATTGAATAACATTGGGGAGAGGCTACAACCCTGTCTCACTCCCTTCCCAACCGCTGCTTCCCTTTCATGTTCCTCGAATCTTACAACTGCCATCTGGTTTCTGTACAAATTGTAAATAGCCTTTCGCTTCCTGTATTTTACACCTGCCATCTTTAGAATTTGAAAGAGAATATTCCAGTCAACACTGTCAAAACCTTTCTCTAAGTCTACAAATGCTTGAAACGTAGGTTTGCCTTTCCTTAATCTTTCTTCTAAGATAAGTCGTATTGCTTCACGTGTTCCAATATTTCTACGGAATCCAAACTGATCTTCCCCCAGGTCGGCTTCTACTAGTTTTTCCATTCGTCTCTAAAGAATTCGCGTTAGTATCTTGCAGCTGTGGCTTATTAAACTGAATGTTCGGTATTTTTCACATCCGTCAACACCTGCTTTCTTTGGGACTGGAATTATTATACTCTTCTTGAAGTCTGAGGGCATTTCACCTGTCCCATACATCTTGCTCACCAGATGGTTGAGTTTTGTCAGGACTGGCTCTCCCAAGGCCGTCAGTAGTTCTAATGGAATGTTGTCTACTCCCGGGACTTTGTTTCGACTCAGGTCTTTCAGTGCTCTGTCGAATTCTTCACGCAGTTTTTGTATGTCCCATTTCGTCTTCATCTACATTCTCTTCCATTTCCAGAATATTGTACTCAAGTACATCGCCCTTGTATAGACCCTCTATATACTCCTTCCACCTTTCTGCTTTCCCTTCTTTGCTTAGAACTGGGTTTCCATCTGAGCTCTTGATATTCATACAAGTGGCTCTCTTTTCCCCAAAGATCTCTTTAATTTTCTTGTAGGCAGTATCTATCTTACTCCTAGTGAGATAAGCCTCTACATCCTTACATTTGTCCTCTAGCCATCCTTGCTTAGCCATTTTGCACTACCTGTTGATCTCATTTTTGAGACGTTTGTATTCCTTTTTGCCTGCTTCATTTACTGCAATTTTATATTTTCTCCTTTCATCAATTAAATTCAATGTTTCTTCTGTTACCCAAGGATTTCTACTAGCCCTCGTCTTTTTACCTACTTGATCCTCTGCTGCCTTCACTACTTCATCCCGCAGAGCTACCCATTCTTCTTCTACTGTATTTCATTCCCCCATTTGTGACAATTGTTCCCTTATGCTCTCCCTGAAACTCTGTACAACCTCTGGTTTAATCAGTTTGTCCATGTCCCATCTCCTTAAATTCCCACCTTTTTGCAGTTTCTTCAGTTTTAATCTACAGCTCATAATCAGTAGATTGTGGTCGGAGTCCACATCTGCCCCTGGAAATGTCTTACAGTTTAATACCTGATTCCTAAATCTCTGTCTTACCATTATATAATCTATCTGATACCTTCTAGTATTTCCAGGATTCTTCCATGTGTACAACCTTCTTTTATGATTCTTGAACCAAGTGTTAGCTATGATTAAGTTATGCTCTGTGCAAAATTCTACCATACGGCTTCCTCTTTCATTTCTTTCCCCCAATCCATATTCACTTACTATGTTTCCTTCTCTCCGATTTCCTGCTCTAGAATTCCAGTCACCCATGGCTATTAAATTTTCGTCTCCCTTCGCTACCTGAATAATTTCTTTTATCTCATCATACATTTCATCAGTTTCTTCATCATCTGCAGAGCTAGTGTAAGTAGGCTGTTTAGGTTTTTTATTGGTAACGCCACCTCTGTATGAAAATCACTGGCTATGCTGTGTGCAGTCTGTGGCTGCTTTGTATTGCTTGGTAATTTATATTTACTGTAGCTTGCTTTGCAATTTTCCATTTTTTTTGCATTGCTGTTTGTGTTAATTTATGTGCTGCTGCATTGCCTCGTCCCTTAGTTTAGTATCTGAGCTCAGTAGATTTAAGTTAGCTTAAGAGGAGACTATATAAGAAACTAACTATTATAAATTTATAAGAAATGCATTGAGAAGCTATCAGAAAATGGTCTGGCAAAATAAAAAGGATACTGTACAGTGGAGAAAAACTATTATTGACAGAGGATGTGAACAGAATACAGAAAGCAGAGAGAAAAACTATTTTTGACAGAGGATGTGAACGAAATACAGAAGGCAGGCTTAGATAGGACTTTTGGGAATAATGATGAATGAAGGGAGATCTCCAAGAAGCAAAGAAAGTTTTGTTTGCAAAATACTGCAATGAAACAAACCCTGTCCTTTCCTTTTGTGTTATCCCACTATGTGTTTGGGTACCCTTGTGTATATATGTTCTTCCTGTCTTTATATGTTTACCTCATCAGACTTTTGTTGTAGAATTTTTCTCATACTCAGCTACATGAACTATGATGAGGAATACTGTTATCCTCAAATATAATTTGCGTTAATAATATGTTATTTACTTTGTAAAGATGTTAGACATTATTAATTCTGTTTTGTTTTAATGCTCATGTGTAAAGTTGATGTTTCAAAAGTTATTCTGATCTTTTATGTATTTACTTATGTCATAATTCCTGTAACACTGATGTATATGTTTATTTCTATTCTTTTTTAAAGCCCCTGTTACTACAAACGTTATCTGTATTATTATGTTTTTAATGATGTGTTTTGTACCTTTGTTATTGTATTCTTATGTTATAAAATTGTAATTGTCACCAGTTCATGATATTATTAACTTGTTAGTTACATTTCACTGCACACGTTTCTGTTGGTCATAGTATATGGACAATATGTGAGAAGTAGGGACTGATAGTGTTTGCACGTGTGTTAATGATTCAGCAAGGGAATGGATAACAGCATTGCTGGTTCTAAGGACAATTTCAAAAACTTTGTGAGTGCACAAGTGGTGGTTTATGGACTTGCTACATTATCCGCAAGACTCTTCAACGGTGATTGTGCACCTGCACAGTCACAACAGATGGCTGCTGGCTATCTCTCCAAGGACTACAGTGGGTCTGCATCTATGATGACCCACCATGCCATTATTTCTACAAGGACTGCAGTGGATCTGCACCTCTGGTGGCCCACCAATACCGTAATCTCTACCAGGACTCCAGTGGGTCTGCTCTGTGATGACCTGCCTACCAATATTATTCAAAACTTCGAATGACTCTGCTGTGGGTTTGCTCTGTTGTGGCCCATTACCTGTCTGCACGTCGAGTCAGCACTCTCTTTCCGTTGGAAGAACAACACTACTTCTTCAAGACTGCATGGAAATCCACTACTTCTGTGTGCATTTTCCTTTACTGCTCAGACTTTGAGAAAAACACTGCAATTTTACTGTGACGAATAATGAGGACTGTCTTTATGGACTGTGAGAAAATTTTAGCTTTTGACCAACATTGTATCAATAAGTGTGTGCCTTTGATTTCTTTGTTATTGTAATTGTGAAAAAAATTTTAACAAATATGTATTGGCCAGGGCCCAAAAAAATTTGTAAAATTTTTTGTGGGGAGCATGGGGGCTATGTAAGTAGGCTGTTTAGGTTTTTTATTGGTAACGCCACCTCTGTATGAAAATCACTGGCTATGCTGTGTGCAGTCTGTGGCTGCTTTGCATTGCTGTAATACTCGCCATTGTAGTGTTAGGCAGCTGGCTGTGAACAGCGCGTAGCGTTGCGCAGTTGGAGGTGAGCCGCCAGCAGTGGTGGATGTGGAGAGAGAGATGGCGGAGTTTTGAAATTTGTCATGAACTGCTATATTTATATATGATGATATCAAGGTAAATACATTGTTTGTTCTCTATTAATATCTTTCATTTGCTAACTATCCCTATCAGTAGTTAGTGCCTTCCATAGTTTGAATCTTTTATTTAGCTGGCAGTAGTGGCGCTCGCTGTATTGCAGTTGCTTGAGCAGCGAAGATTTTTGTGAGGTAAGTGATTTGTGAAAGGTATAGTTTAATGTTAGTCAGGGCCATTCTTTTGTAGGGAATTTTGAAAGTCAGATTGCGTTGCGCTAACAAAATATTGTGTGTCAGTTTAAGCACAGTCATGTATAATTCTTCGTTTCACTAGTTGGCATATAAACTTGTACTACTGTAGTAGGCATGGGCTTCGTGTCTATCTTGACCACAATAATGCGTTCACTATGCTGTTTGTAGTAGCTTACCCGCACTCCTATTTTTTTATTCATTACTAAACCTACTCCTGCATTACCCCTATTTCATTTTGTATTTATAACCCTGTATTCACCTGACCAAAAGTCTTGTTCCTCCTGCCACCGAACTTCACTAATTCCCACTACATCTAACTTTAACCTATCCATTTCCCTTTTTAAGTTTTCTAACCTACCTGCCCGATTAAGGGATCTGACATTCCACGCTCCGATCCGCAGAACGCCAGTTTTCTTTCTCCTGATAACGACGTCCTCTTGAGTAGTCCCCGCCCGGAGATCCGAATAGGGGCGTATTTTACATCCGGAATATTTTACCCAAGAGGACGTCATCATCATTTAACCATACAGTAAAGCTGCATGTCCTCGGAAAAAATTACGGCTGTAGTTTCCCGTTGCTTTCAGCCGTTCGCATTACCAGCACAGCAAGGCTGTTGTGGTTAGTGTTACAAGGCCAGATCAGTCAATCATCCAAACTGTTGCTCCTGCAACTACTGAAAAGGCTGCTGCCCCTCTTCAGGAACCGCAAGTTTGTCTGGCCTCTCAACACATACCCCTCCTTTGTGGTTGCACCTACGGTACGGCCATCTGTATCGCTGAGGCACGCAAGCCTCCTCACCAACGGCAAGGTCCATGGTTCATGGGGGATATATATATATATATTCGTGACATCCAGTTTTACAAATTTCCTATTTCTGACGGACACACGTCCAGATAGTCCGCTCGTAGTAACCTCTCAAAACTCTTGCAGCTCTCTCCCCACATCCACCACTGCTGGCGGCTCGCCTCCAACGGCCCAACACTACTGGCTGTTCTCATCCAACTGCCCAACACTACACGATTGACTTCCAACAACGAGTCCAACCAGCCGCAGACTGCACACAGCGCAGTCAGCGATATTAATTCAGAGCGCTACGTGGCGTTAGCAACATAAAAACCTAAACAGCCTACTTACACACTCTGCATGTCCTATAAGATTTCAACAGGAATTGCGGATCACTCTGTATACATAAAACAGCGACCCATCCCAGCTTTGTACGGCTGGAACTAACTGTCTCTGGCAGGACAACATATCCAGTGCACAGGTAATTTAGTTTATGAGCTACTTCGTAGCTTTCTGATTAAAATTCAGGTTCACGCTGTGGCCACTTGCTAATCACCCTACTCCACCGCCAGTGCAGCAGGGGCCACATTTCCTGTGGGACGTTTTCCCGCATTACGCACTACGAAGCACCCTTTTCCAGGAAACATCAGTACGTAGCACACTTCACCAGTCTCAGTAGGTATGGAGCACCCTCCGCCTTGCAATTGGTAACAAACGACTTTTGCCGCCCAACATTTCTATGAACTTCACAGCAAACATAAACATAGCCAAAGCCTTGCAGACAAACATAAATTACGCGAAGCGAAATGTAGTGTGACGAGGGCTATGCGAGAGGCGTTCAATGAATTTGAAAGTAAAGTTCTATGTACTGACTTGGCAGAAAATCCTAAGAAATTTTGGTCTTACGTCAAAGCGGTAGGTGGATCAAAACAAAATGTCCAGACACTCTGTGACCAAAATGGTACTGAAGCAGAGGATGACAGACTAAAGGCCGAAATACTAAATGTCTTGTTCCAAAGCTGTTTCACAGAGGAAGACTGCACTGTAGTTCCTTCTCTAGATTGTCGCACAGATGACAAAATGGTAGATATCGAAATAGACGACAGAGGGATAGAGAAACAATTAAAATCGCTCAAAAGAGGAAAGGCCGCTGGACCTGATGGGATACCAGTTCGATTTTACACAGAGTACGCGAAAGAACTAGCCTCCCCCCCCCCTTCTAGCAGCGGTGTACCGTAGGTCTCTAGAAGAGCATAGCGTTCCAAAGGATTGGAAAAGGGCACAGGTCATCCCCGTTTTCAAGAAGGGACGTCGAACAGATGTGCAGAACTATAGACCTATATCTCTAACGTCGATCGATTGTAGAATTTTGGAACACGTATTATGTTCGAGTATAATGACTTTTCAGGAGACTAGAAATCTACTCTGTAGGAATCAGCATGGGTTTCGAAAAAGACGGTCGTGTGAAACCCAGCTCGCGCTATTCGTCCACAAACTCAGGGCCATAGACACGGGTTCACAGGTAGATGCCGTGTTTCTTGACTTCCGCAAGGAGTTCGATACAGTTCCCCACAGTCGTTTAATGAACAAAGTAAGAGCATATGGACTATCAGACCAGTTGTGTGATTGGATTGAAGAGTTCCTAGATAACAGAACGCAGCATGTCATTCTCAATGGAGAGAGGTCTTCCGAAGTAAGAGTGATTTCAGGTGTGCCGCAGGGGAGTGTCGTAGGACCTTTGCTGTTCACAATATACATAAATGACCTTGTGGATGATATCGGAAGTTCACTGTGGCTTTTTGCGGATGATGTTGTGGTATATCGAGAGGTTGTAACAATGAAAAATTGTACTGAAATGCAGGAGCATCTGCAGCGAATTGACGCATGGTGCAGGGTATGGGAATTGAGTCTCAATGTAGACAAGTGTAATGTGCTGCGAATACATAGAAAGAAAGATCCTTTATCATTTAGCTACAATATAGCAGGTCGGCAACTGGAAGCAATTAATGCCATAAATTATCTGGGAGTACGCATTAGCAGTGATTTAAAATGGAATGATCATATAAAGTTGATCGTCGGTAAAGCAGATGCCAGACTGAGATTCATTGGTAGAATCCTAAGGAAATGCAATCCGAAAACAAAGGAAGTAGGTTACAGTACGCTGGTTCGCCCGCTGCTTGAATACTGCTCAGCAGTGTGGGATCCGTACCAGATAGGGTTGATAGAAGAGATAGAGAAGATCCAACGGAGAGCAGCGCGCTTCGTTACAGGATCATTTAGTAATCGCGAAAGCGTTACGGAGATGAAAGATAAACTCCAGTGGAAGACTCTGCAGGAGAGACGTTCAGTAGCTCGGTACGGGCTTTTGTTGAATTTTCGTGAACATACCTTCACCGAAGAGTCAAGCAGTATATTGCTCCCTCCTACGTATATCTCGCGAAGAGACCATGAGGATAAAATCAGAGAGATCAAAGCCCACACAGAGGCATACCGACAATCCTTCTTTCCACGAACAATACGAGACTGGAATAGAAGAGAGAACCGATATAGGTACTCAAGGTACCCTCCGCCACACTTCGTCAGGTGGCTTGCGGAGTATGGATGTAGATGTAGAGATGTAGAAGCATCCTCTACCATGCAGTACTGTTACGAAGCACCCTCTGCAACTTAACATCGCTACTAAGCACCCTCTGCCACATAACATCAATACGGAGCACGTTCTGCCAAGCAATGTCGGTAAGGAGCAACTTCCGCCTTGCAAATGATAGTAAGCCACTTCTACCTTGCAACGTTGATGCTAAGCACTCAGCATCACAACGTTGATACGGAGTACCTGCTGCCACTCAACATTGCATGTAGCACGTCTGCCAACCACACTGCTATGAAGGGACCCTCTATCACAAAACATCATTATGAAGCACCCTCTGCTAATAAAATTGGTAAGACGCACACTGCTCCATACAACACTATTCCGAAGTACGCTTTGCAATGTAACGTCTCTAGAAAGCCGCCTCTGCAATGGAATATTGGTATGAAACAGCTTTTGCCACGTAACGTTAGTTCGAAGCACCTTCTGCCATTCAACAGTGGTAGAAAGCATACCTTTACCACAGAACATCGGTACGCAGCACCCTGTAACACGCAACGTTGGTACAAAACATACTCTGTCACGTAACAACGATACGAAGCGCCCTCTATCAATCAACACTGGTACAAATCAATCTTTGTCATATGACATCCGTACGAAGCACGCTCTGCCACGCAAAACTGATAAGAACCACTAACGGTTCTCTTTTAATATTCTATATTGGTTTTATGCTTTTTTATATTGCGTAAGGTAAGGCGTTAGCATTAATTATTTTCTTTACATAGGTGCTATCGTTAGAATCAGATTATCTTATAGGAGGCTAAAATAAATGTTTGTTTTCAATTTAAATGAGCGTCAGGCTCCCTACAAGATTATCATAACTGGTTTTCATCTAAATACAGTCGAGGCCAAAGTTCACAGATCTACGACAAATGGTATCTCTGAGTGTATTTGAACTCTCGCAAAATTAACTCATGGGACCATTCAGATTTAAATTAGTGTTTTAAAATGATTTTATCACTTCTGTTCTTGAGGAAAGCTGTAGGAAAAGTTAATATTAAGTCCGCCGATTAATGGCGGCCAGTTGTTGCCAATCATCGATCACTGCTTTCGTCTTCTTGATAGCTGAAAAATACTAATTATGCTCTCTTTTCAGTTAAAACATTGCGATTAGTGCCTGGCATGTCCTTGAAATAATACACTCCTGGAAATGGAAAAAAGAACACATTGACACCGGTGTGTCAGACCCACCATACTTGCTCCGGACACTGCGAGAGGGCTGTACAAGCAATGATCACACGCACGGCACGGCGGACACAACAGGAACCGCGGTGTTGGCCGTCGAATGGCGCTAGCTGCGCAGCATTTGTGCACCGCCGCCGTCAGTGTCAGCCAGTTTGCCGTGGCATACGGAGCTCCATCGCAGTCTTTAACACTGGTAGCATGCCGCGACAGCGTGGACGTGAACCGCATGTGCAGTTGACGGACTTTGAGCGAGGGCGTATAGTGGGCATGCGGGAGGCCGGGTGGACGTACCGCCGAATTGCTCAACACGTGGGGCGTGAGGTCTCCACAGTATATCGATGTTGTCGCCAGTGGTCGGCGGAAGGTGCACGTGCCCGTCGACCTGGGACCGGACCGCAGGGACGCACGGATGCACGCCAAGACCGTAGGATCCTACGCAGTGCCATATGGGACCACACCGCCACTTCCCAGCAAATTAGGGACACTGTTGCTCCTGGGGTATCGGCGAGGACCATTCGCAACCGTCTCCATGAAGCTGGCCTACGGTCCCGCACACCGTTAGGCCGTCTTCCGCTCACGCCCCAACATCGTGCAGCCCGCCTCCAGTGGTGTCGCGACAGGCGTGAATGGAGGGTCGAATGGAGACGTGTCGTCTTCAGCGATGAGAGTCGCTTCTGCCTTGGTGCCAATGATGGTCGTATGCGTGTTTGGCGCCGTGCAGGTGAGCGCCACAATCAGGACTGCATACGACCGAGGCACACAGGGCCAACACCCGCCATCATGGTGTGGGGAGCGATCTCCTACACTGGCCGTACGCCACTGGTGATCGTCGAGGGGACACTGAATAGTGCACGGTACATCCAAACCGTCATCGAACCCATCGTTCTACCATTCCTAGACTGGCAAGGGAACTTGCTGTTCCAACAGGACAATGCACGTCCGCATGTATCCCGTGCCACCCAACGTTCTCTAGAAGGTGTAAGTCAACTACCCTGGCCAGCAAGATCTCCGGATCTGTCCCCCATTGAGCATGTTTGGGACTGGATGAAGCGTCGTCTCACGCGGTCTGCACGTCCAGCACGAACGCTGGTCCAACTGAGGCGCCAGGTGGAAATGGCATGGCAAGCCGTTCCACAGGACTACATCCAGCATCTCTACGATCGTCTCCATGGGAGAATAGCAGCCTGCATTGCTGCGAAAGGTGGATATACACTGTACTCGTGCCGACATTGTGCATGCTCTGTTGCCTGTGTCTATGTGCCTGTGGTTCTGTCAGTGTGATCATGTGATGTATCTGACCCCAGGAATGTGTCAATAAAGTTTCCCCTTCCTGGGACAATGAATTCACGCTGTTCTTATTTCAATTTCCAGGAGTGTACAATGAACTCACTTTTACGCATGTATTTCCATCAGTAAACTGATACACACCTTTTTTATCGTCTAGTCGAAAGAACAAAAAGCATTCTGCTAGCGTTCAACGCTACACACACAATATTCATCTAACAACAGTAACATGAGAATCAGGAACAGCAGAAGAGCGAGTAATAACATATCTTTTCCATCTTCTATAGTTATACAAAGACATAAATGTTTTATTTCACCCTATTCCTTACTGGGATATTGTTTATCATCATTATTGTCTTTCCCTAACGTAATATCGACGTTATATTTTTTGTATTTTTTTTTACTATTGACTTTCAGTTTGTTCTGTTTGGTCTTATTCAATATTTTTATACATACTTCACACGCGTTATTCAAAACATTGCAAAAGGGATACTACACACCCTCTGTCATTCAACACTGGTACAAAAAAATCTTTGCCATATGACATCCGTACGAAACGCAAAACTGGTAAGAACCACCCTCTGCTAAGCAATATCAGTAAAATGCACTCTCTGCCATGTCAGACTGCTATGGAGAACCGTCTTTCACGCAACGTGGGTATGAAGCAGCCTTTACCATGTGAAGTATAACAAGGCACCCTCTGCCACTTAACACTGGTACACGCCTGAAGGGAAAACCAGACCACACAAGCAACCGAGATTCCAAGTAACTCTACCATTCACTGCTAGAGCGCAATTCCATCGTTTTGAAAGTGGTGGGGGACTTTGATTCATCCTATTTCAGCCGATTTGCCCTGTGACCAAATTAAAACTGTCCCAGAAAATACTTCCGCACCAGGTGCAGATGATGTAACTTGGGTTCCCTATCTTAAGGTGCATCAAATGTTTTCTGGTGCAGTTTTCTTTTGACAGTCCTGTGTATACATTGTACGTCCAAAAAGTTTTATGTCTGATTTTATTCCCGGCATGTAAGTGACGTCAGTGCCATAACTACTTAAAGAACTTGAACAAACAACTGTAAACAACAGATATACATTCATCCAGACAATTGTTACCAGGCGGTATTAAGTAGTGAACACGCAAACGTAATATATCAACATTGTTAAGTTGCAAATCGCAGTGGAGCAACATCACTACATCAAGAATTCAAAGCGTTATCCAGAATGTGTGAGCAAAGTTTGCCCCACACTTCTAGATTCCCACACAAAAACAACGACGCGTGAAACCCTGTCGCGACTCGATGGAATGCAAAACGTGGAGAATTCTTTTCTGCAAAAAATCGTAACGGGCAATACTAAAGTGCCACAAAATACAAAGTGAAGAAATTTACATAAAGAGAGAAACGCTTTAACGACATAACGAACATTCAAGCCAACGCAACGCGCCAGTAGAGAAACATCCCAAAAGAAGGAATTTTCTGTCGGTTTCACAAGGTCGTATGAGCGTTCTGTGCGTTCTACTCAAGTACAGAGAGACTGTAGAACACATTTAATCCAGCTTCTTAACTTTTTTGTTTTTATTACTCTGGTCCTGAAACATTTTGGATTTGCATATTGGTCGGTTTCCAGAGGTATGAGGTCCCACATGTGAACGCATAGGTCACGTAACTGAGGTATATTATGGAGTGTTCCATAGAGATCAGATCAGGTAAATTTCGTAGCCATCGCGCTCCTCAAACTACTGTAGAACGATTCTGGCCTTATAATATGGACAGGTCCTTTGCTGGTAGATTCTTTCGCGGTCAGGGAAGAAATGAAGTGAGAAAGGATGCAGATGGTCTGCAATAATGTTCACGTACTCCACAACTGTTGCAGTGGTTTCGATTACTACCACAAGTCCCATGGAAGCGCAGGTGAAAGTCTATCATAGTATACTGCTGACCACACCGACTTGTGTCTAGAGCAGTTCTTGTTTCGATGAGCCATTCACCTGGATAACGACCTGTGTCCACATCTACAGTTACTTATGCATAGACAATCCGCGTACCTCCCACGACAACTGGTCATATCCATCCCTATTCCATTCGCTAGTAGAGCGAAGAAAAAACGACTGTTTATATGCCTCCGTATCAGCCCTAATTTATAGTATCTTATCTTCATGGTACTTGCACGCATTGTACACTACTGTCCATTAAAATTGCTACACCACGAAGATGACGTGCTACAGACGCGAAATTTAACCGACAGGAAGAAGATACTGTGATATGCAAATGATTAGCTTTTCAGAACATTCACACAATGTTGGTCCCGGTGGCGACACCTACAACGTGCTGACATGAGAACAGTTTCCAACCGATTTCTCATACACAACAGCAGTTGACCGGCGTTGCCTGGTGAAACGTTGTTGTGATGCCTCGTGTAAGGAGGAGAAATGCGTACCATCACGTTTCCGACTTTGATAAAGGTCGGATTGCAGCCTGTCGCGATTGCGGTTTATCGTATCGCGACATTGCTGCACACGTTGGTCGAGATCCAATGACTGTTAACAGAATATGGAATCGGTGAGTTCAGGAGGGTAATACGGAACGCCGTGCTGGATCCCAATGACCTCGTATCACTCACTTGCAGTCGAGATGACAGGCATCTTATGCGGATGGCTGTAACGGATCGTGCAGCCACGTCTCGATCCCTGAGTCAACAAATGGGGACGTTTGCAAGACAACAACCATTTGAACGAACAGTTCGACGACGTTTGCAGCAGCATGGACTATCAGCTTGGAGACCATTGGCTGCGGTTACCCTTGACGCTGCATCACATACAGGAGCGGCTGAGTACACGAATGGCAAAACGTCATTTTTTCTGGTGAATCCAGGTTCTGTTTACAGCATTAAGATCTTCGCATCCGTATTTGGCGACGTCGCGGGGAACGCACATTGGAAGCGTGTATTCTTCATCGCCATACTGGCGTATCACTCAGTTTGATGGTATGAGGTGCCATTGGTTACACGTCTCGCTCACCTCTTGTTGGCATTGACGGCACTTTGAACAGTGGACGTTACATTTAAGATGTGTTACGACCCGTGGCTCTACCCTTCATTCGATCCCTGCGAAACCCTACATTTCATCAGGATAATGCGCGACCGCATGTTGCAGGTCCTGTGCGGGCCTTTCTTGATACAGAAAATGTTCGACTGCTGTCCTGGCCAGCACATTCTCCAGATCTCTCACCAATTGAAAACGTCTGTTCAATGGTGGCCGAGCAGCTGGCTCGTCACAATACGCCAGTCACTACTCTTGATGAACAGTGGTATCGTGTTGAAGCCACATGAGCAGCTGTACCTGTACACTCCATCCAAGCTCTGTTTGACTCAATGCCCAGGCGAATCAAGGCCGTTATTACGGCCAGAGGTGGTTGTTCTGGGTACTGATTTCTCAGGATCCATGCACCCAAATTCCGTGAAAATGTAATCATATGTCAGTTCTAGTATAATATATTTGTCCAATGAATACCCGTTTATCATGTGCATTTCTTCTTGGTGTAGCAATTTTAATGGCCAGTAGTGTATGTTGGCGTCACTAGAGTCGTTCGGCAGTCAGCCTCAGATGCCGGTTCTCCAAATTTTCTCAGTAGTGTTTCATCGAAAAGAACGCCCCTTCACTCCAGAGATTCCCATTTGAGTTACCCAAGCATCTCCGGAATACTTGTGTGTTGTTCAAACCTACCGATAACAAATCTAACAACCCACCTCTGAATTGCTTCGATGTCTTCATTTAATGCGACCTGGTACGGATGCCACACACTCGAGCAGTACTCACACTTTCCTAAAATTCTCTCAATAGAACGAAGTCGACCATTCGCCTTCCATACCAGCGTTCTCACGTGCTCATTCCATTTCGTATCCCCTTGCGAGTTGCTCGCAGGTAAGATCGTTCAGTTTTTGACAGGCCGTCCATTGGGCCCTCTTACACTAAATCTGTCCGCCCCCGGTAGCTGAGTGGTCAGCGTGACGGAATGTCAATCCTAAGTGCCCGGGTTCGATTCCAGGCTGGCGCGGAGATTTTCTCCTCTCAGGGACTGGGTGCTGTGTTGTCCTAATCATCATCATTTCGTCGGCCGGAGTGGCCGAGTGGTTCTAGGCGCTACAGTCTGGAACCACGCTACCGCTACGGTCGCAGGTTCGAATCCTGCCTCGAGCATGGATGCGTGTGATGTCCTTAGGTTAGTTAGGTTTAAGTAGTTCCAACTTATAGGGGACTGATGACCTCAGAAGTTAAGTCCCATAGAGCTCAGAGCCATTTGAACCATCAGCACATCATCCCCATCGACGCACAAGTCGCCGAAGTGGCGTCAAATCGAAAGACTTGCACCAGGCGAACGGTCTACCGGGCGGGAGGCTCTAGTCACACAACATTATTATATACCACTAAATCTGAGGGGGGGGGGGGGGGGGGGGGAGTGGGGGAGGGTGCGCGATGTGGAGTTTCCCTTGTTAGCCACACAACGCGGCAGCGATGAATCAGCTCGAAACGACCACCACAGCTCAGTTGGCACCTAGCATTTTTCTTGATGTCTTTCGGGGTCTAGTGGAAAGTGTCGCCAGACAGTAGGGAACGTCCCGGAGGATAGCTGAATGGCTGCCTCAAAAGATTAACGATCTGTGTGCCGCGCCGCCAGTTAGCTGTCTGACGGCCGGCCATCGGCGTCAGACACGCGGAAGAGGAGGGACGGCGCAGAGCGTGGACAGAGCTGGGCCGATGAGGAATCGATAGGGTGGCGCCGCGTCTAGAGCGCGGGATGTCCTGCTCGCCGCTGCGATCGTAAACCGGCGCCCGCCGACACTAAACCTAAAGACAGAAAGCGCCAGGCGGGGCAGCGCGGCGCCCCGAGGCCCGCGATGCGGCCACGCCCACACGTGCAGCGGCTAAATTGGAGAGGCAGTCTTCTGGCGTTGAACGGTAGTAGCTGTTATCATGCGAGTCGGCAACCGCTACGTTACGGGGGAGCCAAATGTTGCGTCCTCGTTGTTTGTGGTAAATGGGTGGAAGGTGGCCGAAGGGCTCTGTCGCCGTAGTGATTCGAACAGCCAAGTAAAAGATCAGTTGACGTAAGTAGATTCCGTATTTCTAGATTTCCGGAAAGCTTTTGACACCGTTCCTCACAAGCAACTTCTAATCAAGCTGCGGAGCTATGGGGTATCGTCTCAGTTGTGCGACTGGATTCGTGATTTCCTGTCAGGAAGGTCGCAGTTCGTAGTAATAGACGGCAAATCATCGAGTGAAACTGAAGTGATATCAGGTGTTCCCCAGGGAAGCGTCCTGGGACCTCTGCTGTTCCTGATCTATATAAATGACTTGGGTGACAATCTGAGCAGTTCTCTTAGGTTGTTCGCAGATGATGCTGTAATTTACCGTCTAGTAAGGTCATCCGAAGACCAGTATCAGTTGCAAAGCGATTTAGAAAAGATTGCTGTATCGTGTGGCAGGTGGCAGTTGACGCTAAATAACGAAAAGTGTGAGGTGATCCACATGAGTTCCAAAAGAAATCCGTTGGAATTCGATTACTCGATAAATAGTACAATTCTCAAGGCTGTCAGTTCAACTAAGTACATGGGTGTTAAAATTAGGAACAACTTCAGTTGAAAGACCACATAGATAATATTGTGGGGAAGGCGAGGCAAAGGTTGCGTTTCATTGGCAGGACACTTAGAAGATGCAACAAGTCCACTAAAGAGACAGCTGACACTACACTCGTTCGTCCTCTGTTAGAATACTGCTGCGTGGTGTGGGATCCTTACCAGGTGGGATTGACGGAGGACAACGAAAGGGTGCAAAAAAGGGCAGCTCGTTTTGTATTATCACGTAATAGGGGAGAGAGTGTGGCAGATATGATACGCGAGTTGGGATGGAAGTCATTAAAGCAAAGACGTTTTTCGTCGCGGCGGGATCTATTTACGAAATTTCAGTCACCAACTTTCTCTTCCGAATGCGAGAATATTTTGTTGAGCCCAACCTACATAGGTAGGAATGATCATCAAAAAAAAAAAAAAAAAAGAGAAATCAGAGCTCGAACAGAAAGGTTTAGGTGTTCGTTTCTCCCGCGCGCTGTTCGGGAGTGGAATGGTAGAGAGATAGTATGATTGTGGTTCGATGAACCCTCTGCCAAGCAGTTAAATTTGATTTGCAGAGTAATTATGTAGATGTAGATGTAGATGTAGAAGTGCACTTTAAATAAATACCGGATGCTCAAAAAGTCAGTAAAAATTTGAAAACTTAATAAAACACGGAATAATGTAGATAGACCACACATGCTTGGAATGACATGGGGTTTTATTACAACAAAAAAAACAAAGTTCATAAAATGTCAGACAGATGGCGCTGGACAGCAAAACGTCAGTGACGGCGCATGACAATCATGTATAAAAGGAGCTGTAATGAGAGAGAGAATCAGATGCGCAAGCAGTCGGAGCATGTTGACGTTACCTGAAAAGGCGCTTTTAGTGAAGCTGTATTATCAGAATGGGGAATGTGCTAGTTCAGCGTTACGATCCTATCGCCATAGGAAGGGGATTCGAACGGGTAAAGGTCCGTTGACAAATGCAGCTGTGGCCAGAATGATTTCGAAGTTCGAAGCCACGGGTTGTTTAGACGAAGGACCCCGTAGTGGCCGACCGAGCACAAGGCGTAATGCTGCTGAGACAGTTCACGAAGAAATAGAGACTGTAGCGGGTTCGCCTATGCACGGAGAAGTCAGCGCTCGTGCAGTCGCACGTCGCACCGGCATTCCATATACAACTTAGGCGTACCCTCCGATGCTATCCGTACAAACTCCATCGGCATCAGGAAATGTTACCTTGCGATTCAGTGAAGCGGAGGGCATTTGCGGTGTGGACGTTTCAGAAGATGGCGGAAGATGACGATTGGTTGTGTAACGTGTCGTGGACCAACGAAGCTCATTTCACGCTCCGAGGATCTGTCAACGCCCTCAATTGCAGAATTTGGGCTACCGAAAATCTGAGAACTGTCGTGGAAACTCCATTGCAGGACGAGAAAGTCACGGGATGGGTTGGATTTACATCTACCGTTATCGGGCCTTTTTTCTTCGAGGAAATGCGTGATTCTGGTTTTGTAACTGCTACCGTGACGGGTGAGAGGTTCGCCCATATGATACAGAATCGCATCATCCCCAGCCTGGCTGAAAAACACCTACTGGAACGTACGATGTTTATGCAGGATGGCGCTCCACCCCGTATTGCTAGGCGCGTGAAAGATCTCTTGAGCGCGTCGTTTGGTGATGATCGTGTGCTCAGCTGCCACTTTCGTCATGCTTGGCCTCCCAGGTCCCTAGACCTCAGTCCGTGCGATTATTGGCTCTGGGGTTACCTGAAGTCGCAAGTGCATCGTGATCTACCGACATCTCTAGGGATGCTGAAAGACAACATCCGACGCCAGTGCCTCACCATAACTCCGGACATGCTTTACAGTGCTGTTCACAACATTATTCCTCGACTACAGCTATTGTTGAGGAATGATGGTGGACATATTGAGCATTTCCTGTAAAGAACATAATCTTTGCTTTGTCTTGCTTTATTATGCTAATTATTGCTATTCTGATCAGATGAAGCGCCATCTGTCGGACATTTTTTGAACTTTTGTGTCTTTTTGGTTCTAATAAAACCCCATGTCATTCCAAGCATGTGTGTCAATTTGTACCTCTCTATCTACATTATTCCATGATTTATTCAGTTTTCTAATTTATACTGACTTTTTGATCACCCGGTACACTGACGGAAAAATTGCAACACCAAAAAGTAATTAGAATACCGAAATTTAGGGACTACATTTGTCTAGGTAACATATTTAAGTGATTAACACAATAAGATCACAGATTAATGCAAGTGCGGTGTAAGACATTCTAAATGTGTAAGCGCCAGACTGTTGAATGCAAGCATGCAAAACGTGCATGAATTGTGTTGTACAGGTGTTGGATGTCAGTTTGTGGGATGGAGTTCAGTGCCTGTTGCATTTGGTCGGCCAATACAGGGGCAGATTAATGCTATTTCTGGATAATACTGGAGCTGTCGTCCAATGATGTACCATATGTGCTCAATCGGTCACAGATCTGTTGCTCCTACCAGGCTTACCCACTGTTTCCTCCTGCGTAACGAACCACCCCCCACAATGTGGTTGTGAAGACTGACGGCATCCCACAAATTGATGGAATGTCCCCTTCTTTTGATCCTTCGTGCTAAGTATAGTCTTTCCGGTTCCTTACTTTTAATATTAGCAGACGATTCGCGGATGGTGTAACCTCCCCACAAAATAAAATAAATATTATGGATAATGATTCTCATTTAGTGTAACCTCAAAACAAAATTCTTTCACAGTGTAACCTCCCCACAAAATTCATTTACATTTATAATCTCCCTACAAAATTCTTTTCACATTAACCTTCACACAAAATTCGTTTACATTTAATCTACCCACAAAATTCTTTCTGATTTAGCGTACCCTCACAACAGAAAAATTCTTAAACCTCTCAACAGTAAAAATTATAATTATGTCGTTCACATTCAGTGTAACGTCCCAATAAAAAAAAATTCAGTAACCTGGTAATAAAACAATGTAACTAACCTCTCAATAAAACTGTCGCTCACTTATGACTTTTCAATAATTCACTGTGAATTTAACCTGTGTAAATTTTGGACGACAGCAGTACTGCGTCATGGCCCTGAAAGATCATTCTGAATAAAAAAAGGAAAAATTCTTACCTCAATGAAGTCGCCGGATATATCTGCTCTTACAATAAATTTTTCCGGCACAGCTCTGTGCAATGCTGGCCGACCTATCTGTCATTTATGAAAGGGAGCAACTGATTTTTCTATTGCAATAATCGGGATGATCATGGATGGGAGAAATTAGTAAATTCTTCAAATTGAAATGAATGGTTGTTAAAAGTTACTTTTTATGAGGAAGACTATTATTACGAGAGTTTTAAAACATTTACATGCAACTTGAGATAACATTACTACATATGTGCGAGGCTGCTTTTTACCTTATACAATAATACTCAGGCTCCGGCATCGCTGCACCGCGACTGGGCCAGCCAACACGATACACCAGACCAGACCAGAGCAGACTCCAGACTAGCAACAACTTACTGCTACAGCTACACAGTTCCTACTGCAGTCAACACTGCTCTCTGGTCAGAGATTCTCTTATACCTCGCCTATTGCAGGCAGCACATGAGCAATACATCGAAATTACATGTGCTCAGACCTCTTACAATGGTTGGTCCTCAGTTTCCACGTTGAAAGTGGCTTTTATTTCCAGACATAAGGTTTTGCTTTACTCCTTGGTCCGAGCACGGGGCTCACAACTCGAACCACACGCCACTGTTAAGCACTGATAAAGGACTGGGTGCCTTACTTCGATTGCACATAATTCATTAAGGACAATCCAACACATTTATTTCAAATAACATAAATGAAGTTACATTTGAATCTGTCTGACATTAAACAGGGATAAAAAAACAATTTCAATATCAGCTGATTTAGTGCGTGAAGCGCGAGGTAAGCCAATAACCAGATAAACTAAACAATTCACCGTAATTCAAAAGAAAGAGAAAAACAAAATTGAATCACTACATCCCACTGACAAATATCCAAGAAACCTTACAACACTACTCAAAAGAATACACCGAAGTGGGGATCAGTCATTCACCTGACAGAACACTTCAAAATGAGTTCAATAACACAGCTGCGTGCCCCCAAAAACAGCAAGACATCAAATACACTTCATTTGACGAATAACAAATACTCATTAACATTACGCCACTCCTGTTTGAACTCCAGTGTTCCAATGAAACAGGCGCTTATTCTGAAAGAACAATTTTTTTTATATGTCTAAATTACAGTATAAAGGAATTCCAAAAGATGTCCAATCGAACCCCCCCCCCCTTTCAGTTGGGGCACAAATCTTTCCCCTTTCTAGGCGGAGGCTGAGCCAGAAACACAGAATGCCACAAAAACACAGTTTTGCTGTGAAATTTTACAGGACACCCGGAAGCAGTAACAGACAAGGGGTCGGCATGCACAAATAACACAGGCTAAGAGTCAGGCTGGGAGCACATCCTACGAGAACTTGTTCACACTGTGCTCACCACAAACTGTAGACATTCCGGCCAAACATCCGCTTGCGGTGGCTGCCAGGCCCACGCCGTGCTTCTCACACAGGCACCTCAATTCGTACAAACGTCTAGGCCAACAACTCCGGACTCCCCTCTCACTCCAAGGCTTCGCACAGTTTATATGAAATGCCTTCCAGGCAACCTGTAACGGCCGCAGGAGTTTCACGATTAGCAAACAGCCCCATCGTAACAGACATCACACATGTGCTTACGCCCGAGCCACAATTCCGCCAGTCTCACCGGCCGCCCCAAACCGACTGCCTCTCGCCGTCCCGCGCGCCCCAGCCGAAAACGCAAAGATGCTCATGCCCGGGGACGCGCCAAAGATAACAAGCCGGTCGCTGATGATCGACCAGCGATCTGGCTCACTCCTGGAGCAGAGGCAGGGTGGTTGTGGTTTGGAGCCCCTCTTCATGTTTTCTCGGTCTGGGACACATGACCACTTCCTCTTAGAAAGACCTCTCTTTTCTTCCAGTTTTTAGATGTGGTCTCACCTTTTATGCCTTTTACTGTGTGTATTTTAACTTCCTTGCTTTATAGTTTGACTCCCCTGACGGGTTCCGTCCACTTTCAGCGGACCCTCTTTCTTCTGGGAGTAACTTCGGAATCGCGGGTCTGATGACCTCGAAGTTTGGTCCCATAAACCGTTTGAATTAATCAATCAATCAGTCGAGCGGGCCAAGACAACACATCGACACCCTGTGCAGCACGTTGAGTTAAAACAGTGTACGAGGGTGAGCGTTATCCTGTTGGAAAGCACGCCCTGGAATGCTGTTCATAAATGGCAGCATGACAGGTCGAATCACAAGACTGAAGTACAATTTTCCAGTCATGGCCGTGGGATAACCACGAGAGTGCTTCTGCTGTCATACGATGTCGCACCCCATGCCATAACTCCAGGTGTAGGTCCATTGTGTCTAGCAGACAGACAGACTGGTTTCATGTCCTCACCTGGCCTCCTTCTAATCAGTATCACTGGCACCAAGGCAGAACCGGCGTGGTTTGGGGGCAGTGGAATCCACGCTACAGGGCGCCCGTCTTAGCTGTCCTCGAATTAACTGATTTGTAACAGTTCGTTTTGTCTCTGTGGTACTAACTGCTGCTTAATTTGCTTCTGCACATGCATTACGATGCACCAGAACCATACGCAGAACACAATCGTCTTTCCTCTCAGCAGCGCCGCGTGACCGTCCGGAGCCCAGTCTTCTTATGACCGTACAATCACAACCACCGTACATGACCACCACTGCCAGCAGTCATGTACAGTGGTTACATTCCTGTCAAGTCTTTCTGCAATATCGCAGAAGGAACACCCAGCTTCTCGTAACGCTGTTACACGACCTCGTTCAAACTCAGTGAAGTGTTGCTGATGGCGTCGTTGTCACCTTAAAGGCATTCTTGACTATAATCAGCTCACCAAGTCCATTATCCAAGGTACCTAACGTTCACGACTGTTACAGCGTGTATTTACAGAAAACCTGATATGCATCCTTCTAATAGCGCTGCTAGCACTACTCTTATGTGACTGGTGCCAAATTTGAATAGACCACATCTTAAGTTTATGTCGCAAAACTTGTGCAGGTACGGTCATGCTCAAAAGTATCCGAACGACCTGAATTGCATTTCGCCTGATTCGCATGCAACCCACATAACGCTGCTGTCTAGCGGGTCCTCTAATCACTCCTTGGTACAGTCGTTTGACTATTGAAAATAGTTCCAACAAGTCACCACTAGAAAACACTACTCTGTATTGCAATAACTCAAGATGTAAAGTAATACTACGATATTAAAAATATCAGGGAACACCTTATCACAGATAAGACTGTCCTTAAGGCTTGTAAGCTCACATTTATTACAATAAATGACATACCTGAAATGTTACCTCTCTCATTATTACGTCAGATGGGTAATGCATTTATTAAGTTCTTCGTATTCATGATTTCCTCTACAAAGTAACATACCGTACTTATTATTTAACACAACATGACATTAAAAATTTAAGTTAGTCATGAGCAGCTACTTGAGAATATGTATGAACTTCAAATGACACGACGAACCGGCTCGTTCTGCATTTGGATTCAAACCCAGATCATGCAGGCTAAGCAAAGATTTCGTGACTGTCGCAAACTAACAGTCATTCCTGACATATCGCATTTTCTCGGCAGTAGCTAGATGATAATAATACCCAGAACTGACTGCAAACTAAGCATCATAAATCAATAACTCTCATAACTGTTTTTATATTTCTTTCGTAAGTGTACTCAAAACTAAGAAGCTCATTCACAGACGTTTTCGTGCCTCGCCGATAGTCGAGCACAACAAACAAATAAAAATAACAAAAGAATGTGTGTGTGTGTGTGTGTGTGACAGAGAGAGAGAGACAGAGAGAGAGAGAGAGAGAGAGAGAGAGAGAGAGAGAGAGAGATGGTTCAAATGGTTCAAATATCTCTGAGCACTATGGGATTTAACATCTATGGTCATCAGTCCCCTAGAACTTAGAACTACTTAAACCTAACTAACCTAAGGACATCACATACATCCATGCCCAAGGCAGGATTCGAGCCTGCGACCGTAGCGGTCACGCGGTTCCAGACTGAAGCGCCTAGAACCGCATGGCCACACCGGCCGGCTAGAGAGAGAGAGAGAGAGAGAGAGAGAGAGAGAGTGTAGAGAATTGTAAAGAAATTGAATCATGGTATGTAAAGAAATCATTTATTAAAATGACACATTCCACATCTTTACGAAATACCGTATTCATGATCTGTGAAGCAAGAATTAATCTAATGTAATCTAATCTAATCATATCATATGGATGACTAGCCATGAAGAGTCATGAGTTACCAAAGTTTTTGCCAATACCAGTAACCAGATCTAAACTTGAAAATAAAAGAAAACAACTTTTGTAATAAACTGGGACTTCTGTCAAGACCCATTCGTCCCTATTAATTAACCACAAAAGATGTCTGATATATCTCTATTCTGAAGTAACAAAGTGTGCATGCATTTAAAGATGAAGTGCATGATGTGAAGTTCTGTAACGGAGATACAAACCCAACACGGTTCTTTCCCTGTCTACAGAATCCTTTTCATGTTAATATGAAACATCAGCAGTTACTCGTAGATTACATTAAAACTAAAGTAATTGATGAAGACGTTATTTGATAACAAAAACGCGCTGCCTTTCTTCATTTACTTGTGAAAGTAGGCTGTTTATGTTTTCCTATATTGGTAACGCCACGTAGCGCTCTGTATGAAAATCTCTGGCTGTGCTGTCTGCAGTCTGTGGCTAGTTTGCATTGTTGTCTGCCATTGTAGTGTTGGGCAGCTGGATGTTAACAGCGCATAGTGTTGCGCAGTTGGAGGTGAGCTGCCAGCAGTGGTGGATGTGGGGAAGTGAGATGGCGGATTTTTGAGAATGGATAATCTGGAGGTGTGTCCATCAGAAACAGTAGATTTGTAAGCATGGATGTCATGAACTGCTATATATATTATGACTATTAAGGTAAATACATTTTTTGTTCTCTATTAAAATCTTTCATTTGCTAACTATGCCTATCAGTAGTTAGTGCCTTCTGTAGTTTGAATCTTTTATTTAGCTGGCAGTAGTGGCGCTCGCTGTTTTGCAGTAGTTCGAGTAACAAAGATTTTTGTGAGGTAAGTGATTTGTGAAACGTATAGGTTAATGTTAGTCAGGGTCATTCTTTTGTAGGGATTACTGAAAGTCAGATTGCGTTGCGCCAAAAATATTGTGTGTCAGTTAAGCACAATCTTCACTAATTTTTCCAAGGGGACATTTCATATGGCGACCCTGCCAGGATACCTCCCTGGAATCTTCTGATTTTTTCTTGTACTTTGTGTAATTAGTGTAGCTATTGTTTATTGCTAGCACGTAATTATAGAGAGAATTTCTTTTGTAGTTGTAGTTTTTCATTGTTGTACAGTAAAACAGTTGTGGCATGCATGTAGATTTGCACAAAGTATTTCACAGCTGCACTTGCAATTAACGAGATATTATTTTCAGTATTATGTTAATGTGTTATCTTATTTTGCTCTTCAAATTTTGCTTTTCTGTGTTGTCGTGTGAAATATTGTGACAATAATGGCGTGTGAAAAACGTAATACTAGGCTCCAAAGTAAACTGAGAAATGACAGTGAAGACGAAAGCAGTGTGTTAACGCAAACGTGTAATGCATTAACTAATGTTCAACATAGTAATTTGGTAATTGTGCATAGGGAAATGGAGCAGGTGGCAAACAATGGTGTAGACAATGAAACAATTAGTGAACAGGGAAGCATAATCGATCGATTGGTCGGCAACAGCCCACCTCAGGAATCGTGAATGACAGGACACAATCTTGCAAATACTGCAGATTCAGGTTTTGGGTCCTCACCGTTTTCTCAAATAAGTCAAGACACATTTTCTGCTTGTCAGAATGTGAATATTGTCAGTGCAACTTCACTGCTGAAAAGCACCGAGGAACATGTTTCAGACACTAGTGCATTGTTATTACAGTTAATGCAACAAATGGGACAAAGGCTACAAAAGTTGGACACAACGCTTGAACAAAATCAGAAACAAATGGGACAAAACCTTCCAAAGTTAGACACAATGGAACAAAATCTTCAAAAGTTAGACACAGTGGAACAAAATCTTCAAAAGTTAGAGACAATGGAACAACACCAGAGACAAACACAGCAACAGTTAGACACAATGGAAGAAAATCAGAGACAAACACAGCAAAAGCTTCAAAAGTTAGACACCACACTTGAACAAGCACATGAAGATTTAACTACTGAGTTACATAACATTGAATCAAAATGTCAAAAAGTCTGTAATGACGTAAAAACACAAATTTGTGAGCACTTTCAACCTATTTTTTCGCTGCATGAAAATGCATTACAGAATCACGAAGCAGCCATAAAAGAACTGCAAACTATTGTTCATGAAAATCATGAGACCTTGCAAGCTAAAATTGACTCAGTTGCATCCACTGATACGGTTACGCAACTTGCAAAAACTCAGAAAGACTTACAGGACACAGTAGATACTCTGAAAATTGGTTCAGAAAGAGACATGGAGGAAATTAGCTCATTATCAGAGAAAGTAGTTGAACTTTCGGATCAGCTAAATAATTTATCTACGAAGGTAGATGATAATCTGAATGACACAAGACCGGTAGTCTTTAATGACAGAGAAGAGTATGAACAAATTAGGAACTTCAAACAAAATCAGAATCAAATTAACACACAACACCAAAGATAAATCCGAGAAGTACAAGATCAGCTGACACAGGTAATACAAGAATTACGTATTTCAGAGGACACTCGTGCTCCAACACGGGAAGAGGGACTTAGAAATACGGAAAAGCCGCAAAATAATAACACAGCGCATTTCGGATATTATGAAAGAAATTGGCAAGGTGCACCGAATTTTGAAATGGAGCCGCCGAAACGACGCAACAATGACCGACATGCGACTCGCCGACACGATGATTTTGACTATAAGCTGTTCATTACTACACGCAAATTCAAAACATTTCAGAATTCTGGCAACGACATTCATCCACAAGCATGGCTCCATCAATTCTCTCATTGTTTCCCCTCCAACTGGTCATTAGAGAACAGATTAGAATTTATATGTGGCTATTTAGAGTATGAACCAGCTGTAAGAATGCGATCGGTCATTCACGATTGCCGCAGTGAAGGAGAATTTCATCATGCCTTCCTCTCAGCATACTGGTCTCAAGCTACACAAGACCGAGTAAAACATAGCATCATAATGATGAAACATTTCGAACAATCTGAATTTTCCAGTCTTGTGAAATATTTTGAAGACATGTTGCATAAGAATCAGTATCTGTCAAACCCATACAGCCCCTCAGAGCTCATCCGCATTTGCTTAATCAGACTATCTGTACATTTCCGACACATTATTTTGGCAGGACGTTCCAAAGACGACTTTGAAACTTTTCAGGGACTCTTACAAGAATTAGAAATTGACACTGACAATCGTGGAACGCGAAAACAGGAACACAACAATTACAGGTCACATCCGTCGCAATTCCGCGATGAAAGAAATAATAACTGGACACGACAAGGCTATTCTCACAACACAAATCGTGACCAAAACAGACACCACCCTTATGACAACCGTTGGCAGAGTAGTAATAATTACAGGGAAAGATCGCCTCTCCGCAGTAATGACTATCACAGAGACAATCAGAGAAACAGACAATATGGGATCCAAAATAATTACTATGAAGGGAGACAGAATAACTTCAGACGCAACGGTCCAGCGCACAGTTACGATTCAGGGAGGAATTCTCCACCACGTGACCGACAAGAAAGAAACTATGGAATCTACCGACATGACGACAGACGATATAATCGTAACGACAGACCTGAATTTCATCAGAACTGGCGGGTTTCAAAGAGGGCAGGACCCTCTCGACAAGGTGAGTTTGTAGTCTCCAAATCCCAATAACGACGCGCGCCAAGAAAGACACAATAGGCAATGACTCATACCGCTGGGAGCCACAAAACGTACTTATGAAACTGACGACGCAGCTGCCGTAGCTAGTAATTACGTAAAAGTGGAAGACACTACGGACATCTTACTCCAGGAACACGACGTAAAACATAACAACATTGCATATCCTGTGATTCACAAAACAGTAAATGACGTAAAATTTACGGCAGTACTTGACTCTGGCAGTCCCATTTCAGTAATTAGTGAAACAGCCTGTAGCAAATGCAACAAATCGAACGATTGCTCTACACTTCCGTTACGTAAGATTAAATTACAAGGTGCAATCTTTGGAAAAAGTGTAGATGTACGCCAACAAACCAGCTTAGGATTCTTTTGTCAAAGCCACAGCTTCTCTATGAACTTTCTTATTGTTCCATTATTGTCGACGGAAATTATATTGGGAGTAGACTTTTTGAATGAATACAAAGCAATCTTAAACTTTCACGATGCTGAAATAAGTTTAGAGAAAGAAGGTAAATCAATAGCTTTAAAATTTGAAGATTGGCTCTCAAACCATGACGAAGATATTAATCGGCTTTACCTCCTGTTAGACAACAGTTCGGATTTTCGACGGAACTTGACACTAACAATCACTCTGCAAGTACTGACAGGGATGATATCGACGGCGCATTTGATACTAATGTGTTAATTCAGAATAAAATTCAAACAATTGAGAATTGTAATGACACTGATAGGCAAGACCTTTTTGAGATTTTACAAGCACATTCCACAGTTTTCACTCACAAAACAGGAACAATCAAGGGATTACAATACCAATTTCGTGTTCGTGAGCATACTAAATTTTGTGTTAGACCATACGTAATTCCGGCACATTATAGCGACTGTGTTAGAACAGAAATACGATCTATGCTTGACGAGGGCATTATTGAGCCTGCATTAAGCTCATACAACAATCCATTACATGTTGTTGAGAAGAAAAATGGATCGACCAGGCTTGTCTTAGATTCGAGACAAACCAATACTATCATTATTCTTGAAACAGACAGGCGGCAAACGATGGAAGAACTTCTTCAAAATTTTAATGGGGTAAAAGTATTGTCTTCTATTGATCTCAGATCCAGCTTTTATCAGATCGAACTTCATCCAGAATGTAGAAAATACACAACTTTTCTTTGTTTGGGCGTTTGTTATCAATTTCGGAAACTTCCTTTTGGTTTGAACATTTCTTTGGCAGCATTCATTCGCGGGCTAAATTCCACATTACCTGAGTTCTTAAAACTTCACATCACCTTATATGTGGACGATATTCTAATAGCAGAAGCTTCATGGGAACAACATAATCGCATCCTCAACAGTTTGTTACGTATTTTTGAAGAATCTGGAATTACTGTTAACTTGGAAAAGTCTGAATTCTGTAGGTCAAAGGTGAGGTTTTTGGGACATATTATTTCTTCTGAAGGAATTCAGCCGGATCCTGAAAAGTTAGAAGCAATCAGAGCCATTCCAGTTCCATCCACAAAAAAAAAAGTCCGCAGTTTTCTAGGTCTCGTAAATTTTTACCGTCGTTTTCTGAATATGCAAATTCTAGTTACACCAAGACTTTGTTCTCTCACTGGAAATATATTATTTGGAACTGGGACGAACAAGCACAGTTGGAATTAAATTCTTTGAAAGAATCGCTACTTAACGCGCCAATACTAGCTCATCCAGATCTGTCACAAGATTTCTGCCTTAGCACGGATTCTTCTAAAGTCGGTCTTGGTGCCCATTTATTTCAAGAAGCCATAGAAAATGAAACTACCGTTCAGAAAACCATTGCTTTTGCTAGCCGAGTGCTAACAAAATCTGAAAAAAATCATTCCGTTACTGAATTAGAAGCTTTAGCTATCGTTTGGGCATTTAACAAATTCCGTTTCTTTCTTTCTGGTAAGCACATAAAAGTATACAGTGATCATCGTGCATTACAATTTCTTATGTCTTCAAAATTAAATCATGACAGGTTAAAACGTTGGGCTTGTTTCTGCAAGAATTCCACTTCACAATAGTCTACATTCCCGGCAAGGAGAACATTGTTGTGGACGCACTGTCACGCGCACCGGCTGGCCTTGAGAAAAGTAACACAGAAGGCAACCTCGAAAAAAATTTCAGTATTCTTTACATTCAGAAAGTCGCCTTTGAAAACTTCATCACCACATCTTTAAAGGACATTGCTCATGAACAAGATAAAGATCCGATTTGGAAAGACATCTAAAGCAAATGGCATGAAAAGACACACACACAGATTCGGCATTATTATCTGGTTAGAATCAACATACTGTTCAAACGCTGCACTGTTGATGACAAGGTATGGGTACTTTGCATTCCTGACGATTTTGTTAATAAGCTCATTAGGTATATTCATTTCAGCTATGCACATTTTGGGCCCACGAAAATGTTATCATATTCTTCAAACGACTTCTTATTTTAATAATATGGAAAAGAGAATACGAAGAGTCTTGTCTATTTGTAAACTTTGTCAAAAGGCTAAACCATCTACTATCTCCCATCGTGCTCCACTGTCTCCTATCATTCCTTTTAAATTAAAAGAATTTGCTGCTGTTGATCTCTTGGGACCGCTTGTCAGAACATCTAATGGATTTTCGTACGTTCTAGTCGCTGTTGAACTTACTTCAAAATTTATTTCTTTCACACCGTTACGTAAAGCCATTGGACGGTCTGTATCCAACGCCTTTGTCAAAAATTTCTTACGTGAATGGGACACGTTAGTAAAGTCATTTCAGATAACGGACTGCAATTCAGATCTGCTGTTTGGTCACGCATGCTTCGGAATCATAAAATCAAACCTGTTTTTATTTCATTGTACTCACCACATTGTAACCTCTCCGAACGGATTATGAAAGAAATCAATAAGCTTTGCATACTTTATTGTCACAGAAAAGCATCAGCATTGGGACAGATATTTACACTTATTTCATAACGTGCTGAATGAAATGCCTCATGACTCCACTGCTTTACCACCTACTCTTGTACTGAAGAATGAAGAACCACCGAACAGAATCAGAGAGCTTGTACCTTTCCCGAAAACACGTAAACTTCGACACAAAGACATAATTGATTTGGCTATTATAAATATAAAATCTGCAGCAGACAAAAGGAGAAAACTACATGGTAAAGTACATGCAAAGAAATTATATATTGGTCAGTAAGTTCTCATTAAAGCTCATGCATTGTCACATAAGAAGAAACACTTGAGTCACAAATTCTTTCTAGTTTACAATGGACCTTACAGAATCCGAGGTATACCACATGATAATTGCGTTGAAGTTGAAACTCTGCATACTAGGAAGAGTAAAGGTTTACACCACATTTCACATGTAAAACCGTTTCTTGAATGATAATCTGTTTTTTAACTTAGTCTTTGCTATAAAATTTTTCACTTCACGTTACTGGTACTCTTTGTGACACTTACAAACTGTTAACATGCAACTATGTTTTAAAGTTAACTATCCAGCCAAGAACCTGGGGAACTTAGACAAGTAATTACAAATGCATTGTTATAGTGAACAGACGACACAGTGTTGTTATTTGTACATTCTTCCTTGTTAGTTGCACGATTACATAACGAATATACAGCTTACATACTTAGAACATTTTGGTTTACTTGAAAAGACATTCTTTATTTAAAGTACTTTATGTGAAATTACCGATGACTTAGTATTTGGCTTCTTTTACAGCTACACGATTATATCACGATGCTACTAATATGCGACACGATTTACATTGTTGCTTTTGCGCTGTATCTGTTTATCTGCACAGTTTTTCTGAATTCTTCTGGAAAGTAAAACATGTTTTAGTAGTAACTTTTGTGGTATAGCTACAATGAGACAGCCTTTTTCGTAGCACAACAGTACATTACAGCATAGTACTTTCTTGATCACGGTACTGTACGTAATAACTATGATATCTATACACATAGCATTTCATTTTTGTTTATTACGAGGTAAGTACATTGACTTCTACAGAACTTTGCTTACGGACGACGCTAATTACTACACTTAGCACATTTTTACCGTTAAGTAGTGACAGAGATTATCTTACAACAAGACGCACAGTTTAGCGCTACAGTACACGTATTTGAGTGATTGATTTTGTACTTAAAACATTTATTTTTAAAGATTTTTGAATTACAATGATACAAAGGTTTTCTGTGATACATTTCATTCCATTGCTGTAAACTGTAACACCTGAGGGTATAATTACATTAATCCTCAGGAAGTACATGCTTACTTTGTGTACCGTGTGTCTGGCAAGCACAAGGAGACCTAGCTAATATGGTATTTGCTTATACAACTTTACACATCGGTACCGTATTTCTCTATCACAGAATTACACAGCTGTCTGATTATTTAACAGAGAAACAAAATTTTTTTTACTTCGTCAGTGACACATGTTTACATAATTACACAGTTGGATAACTTCACACTTATGAAATTGTATTTTGTCTGTACTTTGTGAACTGTTCATATTTTTTCGGAACCATTGTGATAGTATAAGAGCTTTGAATGATGTGTTTGGTATGGGATCATGATTTTAATGTACGTTTGAGGTAGATGACACTATTGAAATGAGCAGAGTATTTTCTTTAGGTTTTGAAATTATTGCAGAAAGCTATGACGTTTTTGAGATTTTGCTGAGTTTTTATGATATTGTTATGATGACAATGTGTATTATGCTGATGAGGTATGTTTATGATCAATAAGCTGAGAATCGTACTTTAAGAGTTATGAAATCTGTGTAAATGCGTGAATGTATCACAATGCAGGCGAAAATTTTTTGCACACTGTTATATTCATAGGATTTTGTTTCTACACATTTGCAACGCAAATTCTCGACCTGCGAAATTTTTTAGATGAGATTGTCACTGTAGTGAAAGCTGGTGTCGTAAATATTTCGGTAAGAAAGTTAAGTGACCTTCACATAATGCGTCGTGGACGCCCAGCTGTGCCACCTGCCTGGAGAAAAAGCCATTAGGTAGAAAAGAAAAAAAGAGTTACCATTAACCTCGCTATTGACATTCCTTTGTAGAAAGCATCGCAAATACGACACGCTCATTACTTGGAAACATATGATTACTCATACTTTGTGCTACATACTGAAATGCTTATGAATTGATGGGAAATATTCTTACATCTGCATACCTTATTATGACAAGTGTTTTTCTACAAGAGTTGAGAGAATTTCTACTAACTTATGAAATGCCACATGGCTATTCAATGATATTTTTATGCTTCACTTTAGATCATTGATTATTTCATTTGATATCTGGTTTCCAGCTGTGTTGCCGAATTGGTTTTATAAAATAAAATTAAATGCATTTGCTAATGTGAACACTTTCTGTCAACAGAACTATTAAATAATAATTTTATGCTCCATGTTCTTCGAAAAAGCAGCACTTGGAATGGAAAGAACAATAAGAAGAGATTAATAACAGTAACTGCATACATAATTTTCTTTTCAACTACTCGGTAATATTTTATAGAATAAGTTTTTGTGGTGCACCACTTTAATTATATAGACATTAAGATGTGAATATACATTTCCCTTATCTTCATTGTTGTCTTTAGTGTACTATTTTTTCTGCTTGTGGGTTTGTCATGTTTAGATATAAGTTATTACATTTACTGCTGCTTGCTTTGCCAATTTGCATTTTTTTGTCATTGCTGTTTGTGTCAATTGTTTTGTGCTGCTGCATTGCCTCGTCCCTTAGTTTAGCATCTGAGCTCAGTAGATTTAAGTTAGCTTAAGAGGGGTAGACTATATAAGAGAACGAGTTGTGATGAATTGGAAGAAATGCATTGAGAAGCTATAAGAAAATGGTTTGGCCACAAAAAAAAAAAGTATTTTGAAAGAGGATATGAACAGAAAAGTAGGGTTTAGAGACAACAGGTTTAGGTAGGATTCTCTTGGAAATAAATGATGAGGTAAGATAATGGAAAATAAATAATGAGGTAAGAAATGTGTGAACATATAAATACAGAAAGCATGCTTGGATAGGATTTTTTTGGTGGAAACAAATGTTGAAATAAGACGAAAGATCTATGGAATGAAGTTTTGGGTTGGACTGCAGTACCAAATGTTACACTGAAAACAAACCCTGTCCTTTTCTCCTGTGTTATTCTGCTATGTGTTTATGTACCCTTGTGTATTCGTCTTTTTCCTGTCTTTAAATGTTTAGCTAATAATATTTATGTTGTAGAATTTTTCAAATACTATGTTATTTTCTTTGAAAAGATGTTTAGACGTTATTTATTCTGTTCTGTTTTAATGCTCATGTGTGAAGTTGATGTTTCGAAAGTTATTCTGATCTTTTATGTATGTACTTATGTCATAATTCCTGTAACACTGATGTATATGTTATTTCGATTCTTCTGTAAAGCCTGCATTGCCACAAATGTTATCTGTATTGTTATGTTCTTTAATGATGTAGTTTGTACCTTTGTTATTGTATTCTTATGTTATAAAATTGTAATTGACACCAGTTCATCAAATTAAGTAACTTGTAAGTTACATTTCACTGCACACGTTCCTGTTGGTCATAGTATATGGACAATATGTGAGAAGTAGGGACTGATAGTGTTTGCACGTGTGTTAATAATTCAGCAAGGGACTGGATAACAGCATTGCTGGTTCTAAGGACAATTCCAAAAACTTTGTGAGTGCACAAGTGGTGCTTATGGACTTGCTATTTTCTCTGCAAGACTCTTCGATGGTGATTGTGCACCTGCACAGTCGCAACAGATGGCTGCTGGCCGTCTCTACAAGGACTACAGTGGGTCTGCACCTCTGGTGGCCCACCAATACCATTATTTCTACAAGGACTGCAGTGGGCCTGCACCTCTGATGACCCACCAATACCATACTCTCTACCAGGACTACAGTGGGTCTGCTCTGTGATGACCTACCTACTGATATTCTTCAAAACTTCGACTGACTCTGCTGTGGGTTTGCTCTGTTGTGGCCCATTACCTGTCTGCGTGTCAAGATTCAGCACTGTCTTTCCGTTGGAAGGACAACACTACTTCTTCAAGACTGCATGGAAATCCACTACTTCCGTGTGCATTTTCTTTTACTGCTCAGACTTTGAGAAAGACACTGCTATTTTACTGTGATGAACGATCAGGACTGTCTTTATGGACTGTGAGAAAATTTTAGCTTTTGACCAACATTGTATCAATAAGTTTGTGCATTTGATTTCTTTGTTATTGTAATTGTGAAAATTTTTTTAACAAATTTGTATTGGCCAGTGCCCAAAACAATTTGTAAAATTTTTTGTGGGGAGCATGGGGGCTATGTAAATAGGCTGTTTATGTTTTCTTATTTTGGTAACGCCACGTAGCGCTCTGTATGAAAATCACTGGCTGTGCTGTGTGCAGTCTGTCGCTAGTTTGCATTGTTGTCTGCCATTGTAGTTTTGGGCAGCTGGATGTTAACAGCGCGTAGCGTTGCGCAGTTGGAGGTGAGCCGCCAGCAGTGGTGGATGTGGGGAAGTGAGATGGCGGATTTTTGAGAATGGATAATCTGGAGGTTTGTAAGAATGGGTGTCATGAACTGCTATATATATTATGACTATTAAGGTAAATACATTTTTGTTCTCTATTAAAATCTTTCATTTGCTAACTATGCCTATCAGTAGTTAGTGCCTCCGTAGTTTGAATCTTTTATTTAGCTGGCAGTAGTGGCGCTCGCTGTTTTGCAGTAGTTCGAGTAACGAAGATTTTTGTGAGGTAAGTGATTTGTGAAACTTATGGGTTAATGTCAGTCAGGGCCATTCTTTTGTAGGGATTACTGAAAGTCAGATTGCGTTGCTCCAAAAATATTGTGTGTCAGTTTAAGCGCAGTCTTCACTAATTTTTCAAAGGGGACGTTCCACTTGCGCCTAGAAATGGCTATCGAGTACTGCCGAACCAAAAGGCAAGAGATCTTACTGCCTTCCGATATACGTCGTTGTCAGTTCTTCCATATGATTTGGTCGACATGACCTGTTTCAAGTTGTGTATGACAGGCAATGATTTAGAAAATCAATTGTTTTCCTTTGTAATAAACAGAAAGATTTTCATTCTAAGCTATCCAAGTACAAAATTTTCGCAATATTAGTTCAAATTTAATTATCGCTTCTATAATGTAGGAAAGTATTTCACAGTTGTAAAACAAACGTAGTGCACTAAGTGCATTACCTATCTGACGTAATAATGAGAGTGGTAACATTTCAGGTATGTCATTTATTGTAATAAATGTGAGCTTACAAGCCTTAAGGACAGTCTTATCTGTGATAAGATTTTCCCTGATATTTTTAGTATCGTAGTATTACTTTACATCTTGAGTTATTGGAATACAGAATAGTGTTTTCTAGTGTTGACTTGTTGGCACCATTTTCAATAGTCAAACGACTGTACCAAGGAGAGATTAGAGCACCTGCTAGACAGCTGCGTTATGTGGGTTGCATGCGAATCAGGCGAAATGCAATTCAGGTCGTTCGGATACTTTTGAGCACGACTGTACATGGTGAAAGACCCCCTGGATATGGTACAGTTAAAATTTACTTAAAAGAAAAGATGAAACAGCAATAATGATGGAAGCAAAGATCGACCATAAGCGTCGGAAAAGACATTAATTATGAATGCGCGGTAAAGAGCAGGCAAATGAACAAAATACATCATTCATTTTTTATTTGTACATGATTTTGTTTCTCTCTCTCGTATGAAGAAGGATGGTTAAGATGTATTGCTCGAAGTATGGCGTGCTACGAGTGTTTCATATTATATGCAATTCTAAATAAGAGTATTACAGTATTAAGCATTTTTATTGAAGTGAAGTGGAGCCAAGTTGGGAGGATTTCCTTCATCTTGAAAGGCACTGGTGTCCTTGGAGTGAGCTGCCTGCATCTACAATTGAAATGTAGGAGAGAACGTCCGTGGTCCTATTACATAAGATTAACAGAAGTATAAGAGCTTTCAGAAAACGACAGATATGTTGTTGTTGTGCTCTTCAGTCCAGAGACTGGTTTGATGCAGCTCTCCATGCTACTCTATCCTGTGCAAGCTTCTTCATCTCCCAGTACGTACTGCAGCCTACGTCCTTCTGAATCTGCTTAGTGTAATCATCTCTTGGTCTCCCTCTACGATTTTTACCCTCCACGCAGCCCTCCAATACTAAATTGGTGATCCCTTGATGCCTCAGAACATGTCCTACCAACCGATCCCTTCTTCTAGTCAAGTTGTGCCACAAACTCCTCTTCTCCCCAATTCTATTCAATACCTCCTCATTAGTTATGTGATCTACCCATCTAATCTTCAGCATTCTTCTGTAGCACCACATTACGAAAGCTTCTATTCTCTTCTTGTCCAAACTATTTATCGTCCGTGTTTCACTTCTATACAAGGCTACACTCCATACAAATACTTTCAGAAACGACTTCCTGACACTTAAATCTATACTCGATGTTAACAAATTTCTCTTCTTCAGAAACGCTTTCCTAGCCATCGCCAGTCTACATTTTATATCCTTTCTACTTCGACCATCATCAGTTATTTTGCTCCCCTAATAGAAAAACTCCTTTACTACTCTAAGTGTCTCATTTCCTAATCTAACTCCCTCAGCATCACCCGAGTTAACTCGACTACATTCCATTATCCTCGTTTTGCCTTTGTTGATGTTCATCTTATGTCATCCTTTCAAAACACTGTCCTTTCCGTCCAACTGCTCTTCCAAGTCCTTTGCTGTCTCTGACAGAATTAGAATGTCATCGGCGAAACCAAAAGTTTTTACTTCTTCTCCATGAATTTTAATACCTACTCCGAATTTTTCTTTTGTTTCCGTTACTGCTTTCTCAATATACAGATTGAATAACATCGGGGAGAGGACACAAGCCTGTCTCACTCCCTTCGCAACCACTGCTTCCCTTTCACGTCCCTCGACTCTTATAACTGCCATCTGGTTTCTGTACAAATTGTAAATAGCCTTTCGCTCCCTGTATTCTACCCCTGCCACCTTCAGAATTTGAAAGAGAGTATTCCAGTCAACATTGTCAAACGCTTTCTCTAAGTCTGCAAATGTTGGAAAAGTAGGTCTGCCTTTTCTTAATCTACCTTCTAAAATAAGTCGTAGGGGCAGTATTGCCTCACGTGTTCCCATATTTCTACGGAATCCAAACTGATCTTCCCCGAGGTCGGCTTCTACAAGTTTTTCCTTTCGTCTGCAAAGAATTCGCGTTAGTATTTTGCAGCCGTGACTTATTAAACTGATAGTTTATATATAATTAAAATATATATAGTGATGGACACACGCACAAAAAAAAAAAGAAGCGACTCAAGGTAAAGTGAATGAAGAATAGCACAATTTGGTACACACAGAACATTTATTAATAATGCAATTTTATTACCCTTAAATTTTTTTCATTTTAATTATATGTCATCATTTTTTTGTTATTATAATACAGACTCCTTCTTGGTGCTGCAATTTTTTTCCTGCCAGTGTATCTTTTATTCAACTTGAAGCTGAAGAACTGCTACGCTGTTCACAAATTGTAGCGGCCGTGGTTAGCTAAAGAGCCCCGACACGGGCGTGTGTTTGTGTACATTGAACACTTGCCTGTAGAGCTAGCTCCTAATAGACTGATGTAATGTTCGGCACCAACTAGCATCACGGAACTAATCTCGAATTATAAAAAGATTCCCAGGAGACGGCGGCATATAAAACCGTTCTGGTGGTCTTCACTGGTTGGCGGGCTGGAAGCTCTTCATTGGTCATGGCGACCTTCAAAGTCCCCCTCACGGTGCTCGTTCCGGCTCCAGCATTATCGATAAGTTGCGATATTACAGCAGCGAACAAGTCTGAAAGGACAGCCATATACAGAAGCAATTAGTCAGATTGTGACAGCAGTTAAACCATAGACTTCATCAAATTGAAACAGGTGTCTCGATCAGCTGATATCAGGCGTCTGCTGGAAGTATCATCGTCATCATTATCATCAATGTACAATCCCAGTTTCCTGGGGACCGTCAGTCATCCTCTTTCATTTCACTCCATCCACATACACCCTGTAAGGACGAGCATTATCCACCTATCCTCTAGCAGCGAAGTCGTTCTTGATCGTCAACCAATGGGTTCTGGGTCTTCCTAGAGGACATTTCCCTTCCATCCCTCACAGGCTCCTATCTCATCACGTACCCGTATCCACCCCTCCTCATTCCCCCCGCCTCCCTCGCCCCCTCCCCCAGGTACTAAGCCTTGACGTCTGTGGAGTCTCTGCACGCATTGTTCCAGACAACCCTTTGATCATATTTCACCATCATATGCACAGCTTTCCTCGCTGCACACAGACAAGTGCAGAGATTTTCATACCCACCGCTTTCTCTACTGTTTTATCAAAGTACACTGTTCCTCATATCTCTCTTGTCTGAACAACGTGGCAGAAACGCACCTTCCCATCATAGCAAAATCCTCTATGTCCTACTCCATCCTTCAGCCACTTTTTCGAAGTTCTTCTCAGCAGAAACCTCACTCTGAGTAACAACCCACACTATGTTACAGAACACAATAACATCTCGAGCTTCAGAAGAAGTCAAAGACATATCTACTGAAGCAACAATACTGATTACCACTGTCCCTCTATGCACTAGTTATCTTTCCTTGTACACCCTTCTTTCCAACCAGATCTTCCTCATCTCCCAGTACTGTTAGCTGGTGTAGTCTCCTTAAATTTTCTTTCCCCATAACTCTTTATACTAGAAAACGTCTATTTTATACACCTATAAATTCTTTTTATATCTGTCACTATCATCATTATCATTATTATAATTCTTTCTGTATTATTATTATTATTATTATTATTATTAGTGACAGCAGCAGAAGTAGAATCACTGCTAGTACTAACTTTATTTGTTCATAGTCAGTATTACTTACTCGAAATGTCCCTACAAACTTTCATTTCAATACTATCTGCATATTAAAATTGTTATTTCTTAGGTAACTACTATGTAAAAAGGTATCAGTGTAAAACCCTGGTTAGGCGTAAGAAAGGGTTTGATGGCCCTGGTGAGATCAGGTTAAGTAAATAAACTCTCCCAAGAAAAAAACTGTGGCCCTTTGTTTCCAAGATTAATTAGGTGAATTTGCAGGTGAAGCAAAGAAGTGACACCATTACCATGCAGATGTGAATAGCTTTCCACGTCAGCCCAATCAACGGAGACCAAAACAGGTCGAATAGAGGCCATGATTTGCACAGTCGCAAATTTTTACTCAGTAGTAAGAGGGAAGAGACAGGGGATCCAGTATCACAATCAGAATTTAGAAGAGTTTTGGAAGACTTAAAATCAAATAAGGCAGAATGGATAGATAACATTCCATCGGAACTTCTAAAATCATTGGGGGAAGTGGCAACAAAACTATTATTCAGGTTGATGTGTAGAACGTATGAGTCTAGAGGTATACCATCAGACTTCCGAAAACATCATCCACACAGCTCCGAAGATTGCAAGAGCTGACACGTGCGAGAATTATTGCACAATCAGCTAAACAGCACTTGCATCCAAGTTGCTGACAAGAATAATATGGAGAGGAAAGGAAAAGAAAATTGAGGATCTGTTAGATGACTATCAGTTTGGCTTCAGGATGGGTAAAGGCCCCAGAAAGGCAGTGCTGACGTTGTGGTTGATAATGAGAGCAAGGCTGAAAAAACAGTCAAGACACGTTAATAGGATTTGTCGATCTCGAAAAAGCATTCGATAATGAGAAATTGCGCAAAGTGTTCGAAATTCTGAGAAAAATCCGGGTAAGCTATTGGAAAAGACGGGTAATATACAATATGTACAAGAACCAAGAGGGAACAATTAGACAGGAAGAAGAAGAATGAAGTGCCCAGATAAATAAGGGTGTAAGCCAGGGATCTAGTTTGTGGCCCCTTCTGTTTAGTCTATACATCGCATCAGTAATGACGGAAATAAAAGAAAAGTTCAAGTGGTGGTTTAAAATTCAGCGTGAAAGAACATCAATGGTAAGGTTCGCTGATGACATTGCTATCCTCAGTGAAAGTGAAGAAGTATTACATGATCTGCTGAAGGAAATGACAGTCCAATGAGTACAGAATACGGACTGAGAGTAAACCAAAGAAAGACAAAGGTAATTAGAAGTAACAGAAATGGTAGTAGCGAGAAAGTTAACAAAGGAAATTGGTGATTGCAAAGTTGACAAAATTAAGGAATTCTGCTGCCTTGGAACCAGAATAACCTATGATGGACAAAGCAAGAATAAAAATCTGAGTAGCACAGGCAAAAAGGATATTACTGGCCAGGAGAAGTCTTCTAGTATCAAACATAGGTCTTAATTTGAGGAAGACATTTCTGAAAATGTAGTTTTAGAGCACAGCATTGTATGACAGTGAGACATAGACTGTGGGAAAACCATAATAGTAGAGAATAGAAACGTCTGAAATGTGGTGCTGCAGAAGAATGTTGAAAATTAGATGTACTGCTAAGGTAATGAATGAGGAGGTTCTCTGCAGAAATATACGGAAAAAACTGACGACAACAAAAACGGACAGGATATAGGACATCTGTTAAGACATCAGGGATTAACTTCCATGGGACTAGAGGGAGCTTTTGAGGGTAAAAACTAGAGAGGAAGACAGAGATTGGAGATGCAGCCAGTAAATAATTGAGGATGTAGGTTTGAAGCCCTACTCAGAGGAAAAGGTTTGCACAGGAGAGGAATTCGTGGCGGACCGCATCAAACCAGTCGCAAGACTAATGACTCAAAAAAGGGGTAGTGTCTTGAACAACATACTAAAAATACTCATCGGATAAGGCTGAGCGAGGAGTCGAAAGTCGAGTGTTTAAAGATAACCTTTTCTTGTTTTCTGGGAATAATTCCAAAGTCGTAGGCTCTAGCGAAGACTCTTTCGGTACAAAACTAAAAGTTATAACATTTTCTACAAAAAATATCTTATTCATTTTTTCTCAACGATTTATTGTGTGGCGTCGATAGTTACGATGCCACAACGTAGGTGCAAGCTCTCGTAAGTTGGCACTACGAGAGAAGACTAACTACGCCGACCATAGCGCCCCCTGGCCGACGCTGTGGAGCTGAGCGAGTGCCGTCTTCATTTATGGGCATTTCATCAAGAAGAGACGGCCTGGAAATATCGCTTCTACTATCGAGTGGGCTAGCTTGCTATTGAGACTTTGTATTAGTTGCGTTCAGTTAAAGTTTGGACAGCAACGAGTATTTTTTAGTTTTGAGATTATACAGAAAAGTCATCCCAACTTCACAGGGATTTAGACATGGAGTACGGCTTCACACCTACGTGCTCATCACAGCCAAAGTTCTGTACACATTTGATATTTACTTGTGTTTTTTGACTCTATTAAAACCGTTAAAGTTACCTGCAGTACCGAAGTGCTTCACCTCTCCTGATCCTACTCGCTTCCTCCAGTCTCAGCCTATATTACAGAAGCAGTTCACAGGAGCAGACCCACGCACCGCCTATCCAGGCGGGATAGAAAAAATTGTCTGCGCAAGGAAGGGATTTAAAAATCGTAGATTGTCGAAAATAGCATTTTAATGGTATAATGTTATTCTTCAAGCAAAATGAAGTGGGTTAAGACGTAGTATTAAATGTCTGTAGGACATCTGGGCAACGGCTTTGCCATAGTGGGTACACCGGTTCCTGTGAGATCACCGCAGTTAAGCGCTGTCGGGCGTGGTCGGCACTTGGATGGGTGACCATCCAGCCGCCATGCGCTGTTGCCATTTTTCGGGGTGCACTCAGCCTCGCGATGCCCATTGAGGAGCTACTCGACCGAATAGTAGCGGCTTCGGCCAAGAATACCTTCATAACGACCGAGAGAGCGGTGTGCTGACCCCACGGCCCTCCTATCCGCATCCTCCACTGAAGATGACACGGCGGTCGCATGGTCCTGGTAGGCCACTCGTGGCCTGAAGACGGAGTGCTGTAGGACATCTAAGTGCAATATGGCAGTATTAAAGGATAAATTGTACTCTCGGGATGTAATTGGCTGGAAGAGGAAGCGGTGGAGGGTAGAAGCGTGAGGGAAGGAGGTCGTCTGAACGTGGTCGAATGCTTCCGACACTAACACCCCATCTACAGTATATCACAATAAGCAACCACGCTCTTTCACAATCGTACCGACGCTTCCGCAGCGCACCTTGCAAATCACTGGCGAGCCAGTGTGTAGACAGGCGCGAGGAGTGTTTATTTCCACAAAATGCGTTCACCCTATGCGGGAGACAGATATCAGTTACTTATAAAACTAACGTAAAAAGCGGATACGGGCAGAACTAAGTAATCTCCGCATCCTGCTCTGCACTGTTAGAGGAGAAATTTAGTTTTATTCGTCCTCTATGGAAGCAGTAGCCTTTTTTCCGCACCAAAAGCGCTTCTCTCTCTTCAGTTTACAGATAGGCTATATCGCCCCAGCTTTTCCTGTCCAGTTCTCTTATGTGAGCAGACAAAATATCTTTATTGTACCCGTGTTTATATCGCAGATTTATCCTCAAATTGTTAACTGAATTCCTATCTGCATTGCTAAGTGAATTTTGATATAAAATAAGTTCCTGTAAACAAAGGACGTGAAATGTTAAAATCGTGAGTGTGATGTTCTCAGTGACCTATTCAGGGTGATTTAGTTGCCCCTATCTAGAAGTTTTATGCGACCCGCAACGCCTTCAATAACCATGCACGAGTTTTCCACACTCTCTCCCTCGCTACGCGTAAACTATTAGCCTCACAGAAAAAGTGATCAGAACTCTTTTGTAGCATATTTAATGTAATTAAATTTTGCACTAGGATATGTTTCCGCTGCACGGTTTTCTAGCTATTCAAGTAAAACACTCTTGAAGGTGTAATGTTTCCATAAGATGAGGTTCAAAAGCGATAAAGTATTTTATATTCCGGGCGAGAAGGAGTGCCACGTCCCCGGCACGAAACCGGATTCGTGCCGACGTGCAATGAACCGGCCAGTCTGTGATGGTTTTTAGGCAGTTTTCCGTCTGCCTCGGCGAATGCAGGCTGGTTCCCCTTATTCAGCCTCAGTTACACTATGTCGGCGATTGCTGCGCAAACAAGTTCTCCACGTACGCGTAACCACCATTACTCTACCACGCAAACATAGGGGTTAACACTCGTCTGGTGTGAGACGTACCCTGGTGGGGTCCACCGGGGGCCGAACCGCACAGTAACCATGAGTTCGGTCTGGGGCGGCGGAGGGGTGAAGTGGACTGCGGTAGTCATCGTGGGGTTGTGGATCACTGCGGCTGCGGAGGGGACGGAGTCTCTCCGTCGTTTATAGGTCCCCGGTTAACATACAATACAATACAAAGTATTTTATAAAATTAATTTTAACCATCAGCTGTTTATTTGTCCCATTAGTCATCTACCGGTTTCGGTTATTAACCATCATCCAGGATCTGTTGGACGCTACATCCCGGATGATGGTTTGTAATGGAAACCGGCGGACCACTAATGGGACAAATAAACAGCTGGTGGTTGAAATGCGTTTTATAAAAAAGAAATTTATAAAATAAAAAATCTCTTCAATGTTACTTTTGTACGTTTTTCTTGAATAGCTCATCCCAGTGCAAAATTTAAATGCATTAACTTTCTTACAAAAAGTTCCTGTTCTTTTTTTCTGTAGGACTAATAAATTGCGTTCAGCAAGCGAGAGAATATGCAAATCTCGCGCTTGGTTTTTTATGGCGTTATGGGTTGCAATAAACCCATAGGTAGAGGCAGCTGAGTACCGTGTATAATGCTGGTGGGAAAGGGACACGTGCCGGCCAGTGTGGCTGAGCGGTTCTAGGCCCTTCAGTCTGGAACCGCGGGATCACTATGGTCGCAGGTTCGAATCCTGCCTCGGGCATGGATGTATGTGATGTCCTTAGGTTAGCTAGGTTTAAGTAGTTCTAAGTTCTAGGGGACTGATGACCTCAATGTTGAGTCCCATAGTACTCAGAACCATTTGAACCAATGAGAGACGTAGGTTGGTAAATGAAAAAAAAAATCTGAAAAGAGATGACAACACGATGTTGTTCATGAAACTAGCACAAAAGAGTACATCAAAACTGACTCAAAAGTTCTGAGAGAAGCTTTTTATGAAGAAAATCCTTCAAAGTCAGACTAAGTGCCACTTTTGCGTTCAGACAAGTGTACTTTGATTTTAAAATCAACTGACTGTTTTTTTGCGGAAGCTGTTGATGGAGAATTATTTGATAAATAGCAGGAAACAACAACTGCGCCGAAACTTTTATGGTCTTCGATCCCTCAATGGCAACAACAGAATTACATTTCGTTTGTAGGAGAATAAGGATGATTTGAGAGACACCATCCGAAGGCATATGTACTCTGTTGCAGATCCACGTGTTGCAGATGCAAAGTATCATGAGAATTGCTGTAATAAATTGTCTACAGTCTCGTGATGATCATGATGACGATTTTTGGTTTGTGGGGCACTCAAAGACGCGGATATCAGTGGTCGCACAAAGTCCCAATCGTTTCACTATCCAGTCTCGCCATTTTCCCGAATGATGATCTAATGATGAGGACAACACAAACATCTAGTCCTTGAGCGGAGAAAATCCCCGGCAACGACCGGGAATCGAATCCGGGACCTCGTGATCTAGCGGCAGCAATGGCTGGCCACTAGAACATGACTGTATAGGCTCAACACCTCTATCGAGGAAACGAGGATGTCCTGAGGATGAGTGAATTTCCACGTCATCACAAGATACTGAGATACATGTAGGGATACCATGACTGCCAGTTTACTTTGGACGAGTTTGTTAGAGCAAGTTTCGGGAACAATACTTCAAAGACAGTCAAGGACAGAAAGAGAGAAAAATATTGTGACTGCATTGTTTCCATCGCAATTTGCACCCTAACAACTGTTGTGCAATAAAGTAGATTCGGTGAAAAATCTTGAATTATGTTTGATACCCTTCTAAGTGCAAAGACAAACAAGCACAAGTGTAGAGAATCATCAGCGTAGCTTCGACAATACACTTGAAAGAGCCGGCCGCTGTGACCGAGCGGTTCTAAGCGCTTCAGCCCGGAACCGCGCTGCTGCTACGGTCGCAGGTTCGAATCCTGCCTCAGGCATGGATGTGAGTGATGTCCTTAAGTTAGTTAGGTTTAAGTAGTTCGAAGTCTAGGGGACTGATGACCTCCGATGTTAAGTCCCATAATGCTTAGAGCCATTTGAACCATTCTTGAAAGACATTGAGTAATCACTTATGATAATCTTGTTTTGCCACCTTGTGAGAAATTCTATAATTGGGCTAAAAAAACAGTACTTTGAATACCCCGTGTCCTCATCTGTTGCATTTCAGTGAGAAAAGGGACAAAACTGAAAAGAAGTTGCAATCTCACAAGCCATCAGTGCTGCCTAGTCCCCTCGCTCATTCATATTTCCTATCCTACATGCAACCTCTCTCTTCATTCGCAGGAAGTTGGATCAAAAAATCTGTTTTATATGCATTTGACTGTGGATTCAGTGGAACTTACTTTGAAACTCAAGAGCTGGAGCCATCAAGTGTCTATCGCACTGAAGAGTGTAACATTCTTTCATTATCTATTCGACAATTCGATGTCAGTGTCTACACTATCGATGAATGGAATATTTTTCACATTATGGAAGCATCAAACGTGCCGGGTGATCAGTCTCTTAATGCAACCGCCAGGCGCCGGATTTTGTTGCCCGACCGACAGCCAGCTGGAGGTCGCTCATGTGTGGAATGTATTACTCCACGGCTACGGGGCCTTTGTTTGATTTGATTGCACGAGTTTATTAGGCGATGCAGTACATGGTATGGAATGAAAAGTTAAATGGAGAAATACAACTATTCAATTCGGTAAAGAGTATTCATAAGTGGGTACAGAAACAGCGTTTGCAGTAAGGAGATTATTTCAAGAAGAATTTCCTGATGTTAAGTTTCCTAATCGGAGTACGATTAATCGACTGATAAATAAATTTCATGAAACGGGAAGTTTTCTTGACAGGAAACATAGACATCCACGTACAGTACTCATGGAACAAACTCTGGATAATACTGGGCATGCCGTCCGGGGTGGCCGAGCGGTTCTAGGCGCTACAGTCTGGAACCGCGCGACCGCTACGGTCGCAAGTTCGAATCCTGCCTCGGGCATGGATGTGTGTGATGTCCTTAGGTTAGTTAGGTTTAATTAGTTCTAAGTTATAGGGGACTGATGACCTCAGAAGTTAAGTCCCATAGTGCTCAGAGCCAATACTGGACATGCTCTGGAAAGATCTGCTGGAAAATCAGTTGAGTGTCTTTCTCAGCAAATGGGAATTTCCTATGGCTCTATTCAAACGGTCACAAAGTTACTGAAGCTACAGCCATACAAAGTCACTGCAGTGCAAGAACTTAAATCGAGTGGCCCTGCACAAAGGTTGCAGATTTATTTCTTGAATAGGGTCCATGGCAGAGAAAGTTACCTTCACCTAACTTTTTTTTGGATGAATCATGATTCCATCAAAGTGTATATGCTAACTCACAAAATCGGTTTTTGGAGTTGTGAAAGGCCTAACGTAATAAACGAGGCCCGCCTGCATGATGAAAAAAAAAAAAGTGTGTGCTGTGCTATTAGAGGTGAGAGAATAATAGACCCTATTTTTTATCCCAGGAAACAATTAATAGAGAGAGATATGTGGAAAACATTTTACCGTCTCTTTTCAGTTATTTAACTGAGAGATGACGCGCTTTCACGATCTTCCAGCAGGACTCTGTGACAGCATCTACAGCCAACTTCTCCTTGCAGGAAATTCATCAACTGTTTCTTTTGAAAACCCTTGTCGCCAGTTTTGTAAAGACCCTGTCGCTACTGCTGTGGAGACCGAGATGCCAGTGTTGTTACGGTAGGCCTAGTTTGTAAGTTCGTGAAACGGCTTCTTGTACAGTACACCGCTAAGACCATTTCTTCCTGCCGCTATTACACAGCTGCGCCTCAGGGTCATATAACCTATAGGAGAATGAAGGTTCTACAACACTGCAACAAATTAGTAACAAAGTCACGCAAATGAGTTGAAAAGGTTTACTTATCTTTGTGACTTATTGAATGAATATGTCTGCGACTCTGCATGTAATATATCACAAAACGGTCCTCAATAGCTGTGTGCAAATAATCATAGCTAAATTTCTCAGTGCACAACGAATGAAATTACAACAACTGTCTGTTTACTTCTAAGAGTTCACTAAACGACGTATCCCTGTCTAACTCAGCCCTCGACGATGACCTTTAACCAAGTGGGCTAGAGCTGCTCCTCTGTCTTCCGAGTAGGCCTCTGTCCGTTGTCGTCCAGTCATTGGCGGATAGTATTCGGCCGGCAGTTTGTCGAGGTGAAGTCGATATTTTCACCTTCAGCGCCGCCCGTGGCGCTGGTGGAACTCGGGCAAGTGGCGAGTCTCTATGGCACTGGCATCAGCTCGCATATTTACGCTCGTGACGCCTTTGCCCTGGCTATGTCTTGTTCGGACGACACAGCAGTATCAGTATACAGTTATCAGTAACAATATATAGTCGTTCCCCCGATTTAACACCCCTGAGATTTTTATCGCCGCGCGGGGTAGCCGCGCGGTCTTGGGCGCCTTGTCACGGTCCGCGTGGCTCCCCCCGTCAGAAGTTCGAGTCCTTCCTCGGGCATGGGTGTGTGTGTTGTCCTTAGCGTAAGTTATTTTAAGTTAGGTTAATCAGTGCGTAAGCTTAGCGACCGATGACCTCTGTAGTTTGTAACCTCCCCAGAAAAATAAAAGATAATATTCAAATGTAAATGGACATAGAGCCAAGTGTAACCTTCCCACAAAAATATGAAAATGAAAAGAATTGAATAGAATTGCAAATAGTGCCAAATGTTAGCTTCCCACAGTAATAAAACTCAATGATAATAAAAATGTGCAAAAATGTTAAGTCCGCACAAAATTAACGTTAAGGTGAACCTGAAAAATTTTATAAGGGCAGCTGCGCTGACCTTAGGCACTGTGCAATAATTATCCTGATAAATTGATTCTGGGAGGAAAAGCCTAGGAAATATTGTTTCAATTGGAATGATTCCTTATTTTCAAAAAAAAAAAAAAAATGATTGCTTTGAAAACAAAATTATTATTGGGGCATTTCTTGAACAAATTAATTACAATTGACTGATGTTATTGGCTGAGCGCAATGCTGCTTCATTACCTTATTTAACAATATACCTCGTCCCGAACCTTGACCAGAGACCCATGTCGACGCCCGTCGACTCCTCACACACGACTCCGACAGGCAACTCGCAACTGAACTACATGCTCTCGCGACTCGCTACGTACAACTACTGCACTCACGAGCGGTCAAGCGCAGACTAGCAACGATAAACAACTCTCTGGTCAGAGATTCTGTCATGCCTCGCCATCGCTGGTTGAAGCGTACGCGTTTCATAACCCTCCACTGGGGGGGGGGGGGGGGGGCAAAAATTTGGCAGCGATGGTGAGTCATTTGGACTTGCCATGAGCAACAAATTTTTTCAGAATTAATTAACTTTTACAATCACAGAATATTCAGGTGTAGAGCATGAATTAAATGTGGTGCACATGCACCGAGTACAAAACATATTAGGCAATGACAAAATGTGAGTACAAGACATATTAACAGATGACATAAGTGCAGACGCACTGAAAAACTCTTTAGCATTTTCACAACAAATAAACATAATGGCAAAAAATCATGTTGACAAGTGACATAAGTGCCCATGCACTGCAGTTCAGAACATATCAGCAAATCAAAATGTACATACAATGAGTAGTAATCATGTTATAAAATGACAAAAGTGCACACGCACTGAAATTCAGAATATATCAGCAAATCACAAAATGTATATACAATAAGTAGAAATCATATTAGAAAAATGACAAAAGTGCACTCGCACTGTAGTTTAGAATATATCAGCAAATCGAAATGTACATACAATGAGTAGTAATCATGTTAGAAAATAACAAAAGTGCACTCGCACTGTAGTTCGAAAAAAATGTATAGGCCATGAATACAAATGATGTTGGCAAAAAAATGATTTTCACTATGTTACAAGAATTAGGATAGGAAAGGGAAGGATTGCATCATGGTTGTAGCACTTTAGGTTGTACGCAGCTGCACTGAAAGTCCGTATCTTTCCACAGAAGTACAACACCAAGTGAGACAATCTGAAGTTCTTTTCCCAGAAGTATTTATCAGCGTACCCAAGACACTGAAATGTCGTAGTAATATTCCATGTTATCATTTTGGCAGTACATCAGGTACACCAAACAGTGCGACCATAATAACTTCTCCATCGCTCACGGTGGTGGACAGCATGTCGCGTCAACACCACGCTCTTACAAGGCACACCAACGTAGAATTAGTGCAAAAACCAAAATATAGTGCTCCATGATCAAGAGGATATACAGGACAAATGGATATTGCAGTAATTCAGGGTAGTTAGGTCAGAAGGTGAAGGACATTACGTCACATGCAAGTCTTCATTGGGAATTACATTAGTAGTTTGCGGCATTCATAGCCCAGTTATTGAACATTTCTGTACCATGTATGTAGTATTACAGAAAAATTTTCATTAATTGATTTACAGACAACATTGTCATTGGTCATTTCAATACCGTAATCAGTAGCGTTCATTTCCCAGTTACAAAGCATAATCAGTAGCATTCATTTCCTTGTTACAAAGCATTATTAGTAGCATTCATTTCGTAGTTACAAAGCATTATTAATCATTGCTCATTTAAATACAGTAATCATCTCATTACAGTAATCAGTAGCATTCTTTTCCCAGTTACAAAGCATAATCAGTAGCATTCATTTCCTTGTTACAAAGCATAATTAGTAGCATTCATTTCCTAGTTACAAAGCATAATTAATTAATCATTGGTCATTTAAATACAGTAATCATCTCAACACAGTAATCAGTAGAATTCTTTATTCAAGTGACATATTATCCATAGCTGATCAGCATTACTCAGAACTCTCTTAAACTGGTAGCATTATTTGGGACTGGTAATACATTTTTTTGTTAGCAATGCATTGCGTTGGGTAATTATAGGGGAAAGCAAGAGAGAAAAATTTGCTTCTGGGTTGTTGGTGTAAATGAAAATGTGTAATGTCATTCGTCATGAGTCCGCTGTTGCAAGATTATGAAACAAGTAGAGTATATGTAATCACATTCATAAATGATATAGATTTAATGGACAACTGCTTATAGCACATTAATTTCATAAATAATTTCTCCTGCGAAAATATACAAAAAATGGATTATTAAGCTGAAAGAAGAAATGCATTTTATGCTGAAAAGTAGTGAACTTCGAATTAACAGGTAGTGAAATGTGTATAAAAATGTGTTCCATAGCTGTCCTTTCCAAAACCTTCCGTCATTATACTATGCAATATAACACCTGCTGTCAAAGCAAACTGCAACAAATACTTAAATAACTACATAGCATAAACACATAACTTCAACAATATCCTCATCTGTAAAGAAAAAACTTCATTATCCATCACTTCATTATCATAACTCCATTATTATCATCACCTGTAAAGAAAAACTTCATTATCCATAGTAGCATATTCTTCATCATTATTCATCAGCATTCATTATCATTTGCAAAAAAATCACTTCATTACTCATTACATAACTATTCCTTATCTCTAGCATATTTCATCGCTAAAACTAAGATGTGTAGTTCTGTCTGACAGCTTGCATCAATCGCCTTGTATTCTGAAAGAAAAAATTAGTTAAGACTGCTATTCTACGATGTGTATAGTATATTCTTGTTAATGCTTGTTAATCCTGATCCATTTACTCTTCATCACGAGGTTTGCATCTTCTTTCGTTCATTCCGAAGATGAAATTCCCATTTCTGTTTAATTTATTTCTTTCTGAAATTGATGAACAAAGATTAATGTCTTGCATTTACATCATATACTCATTAAATAATGACTGGTTTATGGTAGCATAATTAAGCATACAGCATAACATGACAGAAAACGTAATATGAAAAAAAATAGACAGTATTCAAATGCAAAAATGTACACAGAATATCACAATGCAGCAGCAAAAAATGTAAAACAGTCACGATTTTGAGTTATCATAGGGCAAAAATGTCAAAGTCAACTGGTGTGTGTTATATCTTAATTATTTCACAGTGCATATGAAAACAATCGTACATACATAAAAAAAATGATGACAACAAATGTGACCTTCTTTGAGTTCACCTTGTATGTTGTGTAGTTAGTAGAGGCGAGAATTAAAGACTTTAATGGAGAGAGAATTTAATAAAATTAATATGTCACTAGATAAAATTGCATAATTATTCATAAGATACGTAAGTTTCTTTGGAAAAAATGTGCACAGTCTGATATGTAACGACAAGAAGAACGACCTGCTAACCTTACCTTGCCGGGCACTTGCCAAGAAAAAATACGATAATCATCAATAAGTAGTCACATAAATATAATTGCAGAAATAGTCATAAACGTGTAAATTCATCTGGAAAAATATGCACGGTCTGATGTGTAACGACAAGAAGAGCGATCTGCTAACGTTACCTTGCTGGGCACTTGCCAAGAAAAAATACGATAATCATCAATAATTAGTCATGTGAATATAATTGCATAAGTGAGCATAAAAATTAGTAAATGGCTTCATAGTATGTTAAATCATAAAGTGTCTTCATTCAATAAAGGGTTTAATATTGGAGACATGGTGGTTGCCTTTACTTTTTCTGGTTCTCAAGAGTTTCGACGTATACAACATTGGGGTGAGGAATGCTGCGAATCCGATATGGACCTGCGTATAGAAGTTCAAATTTACTGCACTTACCTTTTATTCTGCTGGATAAATAGTGTGTACGTACTAATATCTTCTGTCCAATGTGAAAGTCACGCCGTATACAAACTTGTTTTTGTTGTCTTCTCCGGCGCTCTGCGGCACGTTTGATGTTGCTCAGCGCAATGTTAATTATTTCATGGTGTCGTAGTCGACGACATGTAGGAAAGTTTACTAATTCTGTAATTTTGTTAGGTGGTTCTACATTTTTCAATATAACAGACGGGGATAGCATAGTAGATTCATTTGGTATGGAATTAATTACATCTTGGAATGAGAATATGTGAGTGTCCCAATCAATACGTCATTTGTGGCAGTATATTCTACACAGTTTACCAATTTCTTTCATTAATCGTTCACAAGGGTTCGAAGAAGCATGGTACCTGGATATATAGATCGGAGAAATGTTTCTAGTTCGCAACATACGTGTCCATATAGCAGAACGAAATTGTGATCCATTGTCAGAAATTACTTTCAACACATGCCCTACATGAAATAGAAAATGCTTTAGAAATGCTTTCGAAACGGTTTTAGCAGTAGCTTTGCGTAACGGAGTGAAAGTAACAAATTTTGAAGTGAGCTCAACAGCGACAAAGATGTAGCAGAAACCTCTATTAGTTCTCGGAATTGGACCAAAAATGTCTACAGCAGCCATATGTCTCAATTTAACGGGTACAATGGGATATAATGGAGGAATATGTGATGTTGTGTCTGACTTAGCTTTCTGGCAGATTTTACATGACGCTAAAACTCGTCGTATACGTTTCTCCATGTTGGTAAAATAACATTTCTGTCTCAGTATAAGAAAACATTTTCTGGCTCCGTAATGTGCGTAACTTAAATGAGTATACCAGATTAATTTGTTAACCAGTTCGTCAGGAATGCATAATAACAATTGTTGCTGTCAGGATGAGAGCAGCGAAACAGAATGTCATTGCGTACAGTGTAATGGTTTCTAATGGTAACATTATTCCTATCTTGCCATAGGTGTTTAATTTCTTTCCACACGTTGTCTTTACTTTGCTCTCGTGCTATGTTCTGTAATGATGATGAAATAAAATTTTCAAATGCAACTTGTTGAATGTACATCACGCTGAAATTTGCTTTGCAGAAGTTGGTTGCGATGTCTTGCTGATTGTTGCCGAGAAAACGAGATAGTGGGTCTGTTACAACATTTTGTGTGCCGGGAATGTGAACTATTGTAAAATTAAATTCCTGTAAATAAAGCTTCCATCTGCTTAATCTGTCGTGTGTCAATTTAGCTGAAAGTAAAAATTGTATCGCTCTGTGGTCTGTGTAAACGGTGGTATGTCTGCCATAAAGAAAGTGCCGAAATCTCGTAAAAGCCCATACAACACATAATGTTTCCAGTTCTGTAACGGAATAATTTCGTTCAGCAGGTGACAGAATGCGACTTGCAAATGCGATGTTTTTAATTATTGTAGAGCCATCTTCTTCAATTTCCTGAAAAATATGTACGCCTAAAGCGGTGTTAGAACTGTCGGTGGCAATGGAAAAATTTCTAGTAAGATCTGGGTGCGATAAAAGTGGTGCATTCAACAAAGCATGTTTCAGATTCATAAATTCAGAATGTGCTTGCTTATCCCAGGACCAAATAGTGTTTTTACCTGTCAATTGGCATAATCTAGGTGTGTCTAAAGCAGAGTGATGAATAAATTTACGAAAAAAGTTAATTAATCCCAAAAAGCTGCGTAGTTGTTTCTTCGTTGTAGGAACAGTAATGTCACGTAGAGCTTGAAGTTTTTCCGGATCAGGCGCAATGCCTTCTGCTGAAATTACGTGTCCAAGAAATTTTATAGAAGTTTTGCCAAAGTGCGATTTACTGAGATTAACTGTGAGTCCTTGTGCATGAAAGGTTTGAAACAGTTGTTCTAAAACCAGATTGTGTTCAGACCAGTTAGCTTCTGCAATAAGAATGTCATCTACGTACGTCATTAAGTTCTGTCGGAAGTATTCTGTTCAAACCGCGAATAAAAGCAGCAGATGAAATTGTTAAGCCGAACGGTAATTTACGAAATTGATAACAATCGCCAAAACAGAGAAGAGCTGTATACTTTCTGCAATTCGGATGAAGCTGAATTTGCCAAAACCCCGATTTTAAATCTAATGTAGAATAAATAGCAGTACCATGAAATTTTTGTAGAAGTTCTTCTAGTGTCTGTGGTCGATCTGTTTCATTAATAATAATGTCATTGACGTGACGTGAATCAAGTACGAGGCGAAGTGACCCATCTTTTTTCTGAACAATATGTAGCGGGTTTATGTACGGACTAACTGCTGGTTCAATAATTCCTTGGTCAAGCATATCCTGCAATTCTTTCTTAACCTGTTCTCTATGAATATATGGAATGGGATAATGCTTTGCTTTAAATGTGTCGTGCTGTTTGACTTGAAATTCATACATAAAACCGGACATAGTACCAGGAATGTTGTCGAAAACTGGAGCTTGCTGTAAAAGAATTTTGTGTAGTTGCGTGCGTTCGTCGTCTGTACTTGCACTGCTTTGTTTAACTTTATCAAAAATCATCTGCATTACGTCGTAGTCAGCTTCGTCTGGAGTGTTATAGTTATGTACGTACGTATCTGTGAACAATGTGGAATTGCAGTCTATGCTACGTGATTCGGAAATGACCTCTGTGCGATTAATTGTTTGTTCTTCTGCAGACAAAGAGTGCTGAAATTCTAAAGCCAATTGTAGATTTTCATCCTTTAGCATTAAATAGGAATTTTGAAAATCAATAACTGCGTCGTGTTGTACCAGAAAATTCGTACCTAAAATAACGTCTGTCGTCAGTAACGGAAAAATCCAAAAATTTGAGTGAAATGTGTGCCCAGCAATGCAAAATGATAAATGTGTCTGTAATTTAACGTCTACTCCTTTATTCGATACTGCTCCTTTTACTTTCGTTTTGCCTAATGGTAATGTAGGATAGGTATTCTCTTTGTTACACACGTTAAACGTTTCTTCATTTATTACTGACAGGTGATCCGGATTCGATTACTGCTGAAAATTTCGATGAACCAATTTTAATTTCGATGACAGGATGTGAAATGGTTTTCTGAACAACTGGTCTTTCCTCTAAAAGAGTGTCTCGGATGTCGTCAAAAGTAATAACATTTTCGTGAACAACATTCTGCGTGTCTAAAGTAGTGCTTGTGTTACTGGAAGATGCGACCTGTACACTATCTAGTCAAATTCCATCTGACGTGCCATTATTGTCAGGACGATTCTGTGGCATTTCGACTATTTGAACTGTTCTATTGTTTCTTCCAGACGTATTATGCTCTGGATGATACCTACTGTCGGGTTCATTCATGAGAATATGTTCTTGCGGATGATTTTGCTGTTGGTGAGACCGACTGTTGTTATATGTACGCTGAAAATTTTGCTCATTATTTTTATGTCTGTCGTGATAGTCATTCCTATACGGTGCATTGCGATAGGAATTGAAGTACTGTGTTTTCTGCACGTAGTTATTTCCTTGCTGGCGTGCGTTACTATTTGTTGTACCTGGGACTATACGTGCACGCGGCGAAACATTAAAGCTTGGCTGACCTTGTGCATTACATTGTTGGTTAGGCATGCCAACCGGATGACCTTCATGCTGTTGTGGTGGAAAACGTCCATTGTTACCAAAATGTGGTTCCTGTTGCTGATAATTTTGACGATATTGATAATTAGAATTTTGTCTCTTATTAAAGTTCTGATGGTTGTCGTTCCTAAAGCGTCTGTTACTTTTACTATTGTAATTACGTGACTGATTGTAATTACTGTAAGTTTGTTGGCCTTGGTTATTATATAAAAAAATTTTGTTTATAAAGGAATAATCCGATTGCTGTACTTCCAGAAGCTGTAACAGATCTCTGAATGCCGAAATGTTTTCCTTTTGCTGACCCGTTAGAAGTGACACTCTTAATGATCGTGGTAATTTAGAGATACATAATTGAATAAGTGCAGATTCACTATAAGGTTCACTTAAATACTGATTTTGTTGGACCATGTGCTCAAAAATTGCGTGACAGTAGAAAAATTTGAGTTTTCATAATTTGGTAAACTAATTAATTGATCTTTCATTCCGCACTGTGTCGTCTTCGACCAGTACGCTGACAGAAAAGCACTCTGAAATTCTTCTACCGAATACCATTGCCTCGTGATCAGTCTCATACGAGTTGCCGGTTCGCCTTCCAAAAAATTGCAAATAAATTCAAGTTTATGCGTTACGGGCCAAGTCGGTGGAAAAGCAAAGCTATATTGTTGTATCCAATCTAGCGGATGAATCTGTGTTTTGTCATTTTTAAACACTTTAAATTTTCTCACTGACAGAGAATGTTTGTAATCAAAATTATCGTCTCTGTATGACGGAACAGGTTCTGTATTGTAAGAGAAACTATTTGTCCGTGTCTGTTCTGAATCTAAGTCCCGTACTCTCTGTAGATTACCCAAGTTATACGCGCTGCGTGAGTCTGACAAATGTTCACAAAGTGGCGTCTGCTGTAATGTGTTGAACGCTGAGATATTTTTTATCTCTGTTACTTCTTGCTGTAAACATGACAATTTTCTACGTAAGGTGTTATTAGACGAATCAATCTCATTGATTGTCTGTTGTAGATTTTGAAATTCAAGTGTTTGATTAAATGAAATCGGTGCAGTATCGTCTGATTTATACTCATTATTACTTTCAATAACATCAATATGACTGGCCAGTTCATCGTATTTTTCAGTCAGTATTTTTACCTGATCATCAGTTTTAGTGTCAGAGGCATTAATCTGTTTTTGCGTTTTACGTGTGGTTTCGTTCAGTTTTTTAACGTCAGCTTTGATGTCATCGGAATCCTGTGTTAGTTCTAATTGTTCGAGTCTGTCGGTCACTGTTTGAATATCTACTGTGTGTGTATCTGTTTTTCATTTAAGATCAGAAATTTCTTCACGTAATTCGTTGTTCAACTGTTCGCTGGTATTAATTTTGTCCGATACTGTAGCAATATTGTTGTCCACGTATGTTTTTGCCTTCGCGAACAATTTACGTTTGTCTTCTTGTCTCTGTGCTGTGATTGTTTCCATTACTTGTCGTTTTACTTTATTTTGATCCTGTATGAATTTGCGGAAACGCGTATCACTGTTTTGTATGTGGTGATAAAAACGCTCGTCAATTTGAGTGTTCTGTTGTTCGAATTTCGCGTCTGTCTTTGCGTCCATTGTGCGCGAAAGTTCTGCTGTCATTAATTTAAACTCGTCGCATAATTGTGTAGCTTTTTCAGAGCATTGTTTACCGACTGTACTAATTTCGTCTCTGAGTGATTCTGCTGCAGCTGTTTGCATATCCCTTAATTCTTGAGCAACAGATCTAATTTCTTCGCTACTTTTTCTTGAACAAGCCTCAATTTCCTCACGTAACTGTTCCTTAGTGTCATGACACTGCGCGGCAACGGCTCTAATCTGTTCACTAAGCTGTCTGGAATTGTTGTCTAATTTTTCATTAAAGTATTGTTTGAGTTTTTCGTTATCTTGTTTGTTATCTTCACTCTGTTGTCTGACCTGTTCACTAAGTTGTTTGAGATCTTCATTATTATTGTCTAGTTTTTCATTCCGTTGTTTGGAATTGTTATCTAGTTTTTCAATACGTTCATTAATTCGTAGCAACAATGCCATAATTGGATCCGACACAAAATTAGCATTTCTATTCTCTGTGCTGTTTAATGGTGGATCTGGAATTGTCTCGCTTTCTGTAACCATTTGGTTATTCTGAGATTTACAGAAAGGTTTGCCAGTCGAATGTACACTGTCAGCCACTATTGCGGAATTAAATAAATCCGTCATACTTTCAGTACACTGTCCATTTTCATTAGAAAAATTTGTATGTACGTTACTTGAGTTTTCCAAACCGGGTGTGTTAAGCTGGGCAGCTCTCATTACAATAGAGCGCCCCGCGTCATCAATTGTCGTCAAATTAACAGAGGAGACAATTGAGTTCGTTTGTTCATCATTAAGATAAAGATCATCATTAGTGGTTGGAACGCACTGAATGTCCGTGAACGAAGGGTTGTCATCATTACACTGCGTGTCACAATTACTATCGGTCAAGTTGTTTAATTCGGTTATTTCACTCATTATACCTCGCGATGCACTATTAATAGACTTTCGCGGCATTTTTACACAAATCACACTTATTCACAAATGAAACAAAGACAATGCAAAATTCAACAAATACAAGTACAACAAAGAGCAACGAATTGCCTATGACCTGTGAAAGAAAGTCATAAAATTAGTAAAAGCGTTGCGCCAAATGCTAATTATATTTTAGTAAATAAGAGCAGATATCTGGCTACTTTTCAGAAGATTTTCAAAGAAATACGATCCTGGACCGGATGTCGCCAAGTGTAACCTCCCCACAAAAATAAAAGATATTATTCAAATGTAAATGGACATAGAGCCAAGTGTAACCTTCCCACAAAAATATGAAAATGAAAAGAATTGAATAGAATTGCAAATAGTGCCAAATGTTAGCTTCCCACAGTAATAAAACTCAATGATAATAAAAATGTGCAAAAATGTTAAGTCCGCACAAAATTGACGTTAAGGTGAACCTGAAAAATTTTACAAGGGCAGCTGCGCTGACCTTAGGCCCTGTGCAATAATTAACCTGATAAATTGATTCTGGGAGGAAAAGCCTAGGAAATATTGTTTCAATTGGAATGATTCCTTTCTTTAAAAAAAAAAAAAACGATTGCTTTGAAAACAAAATTATTATTGGGGCATTTCTTGAACAAATTAATTACAATTGACTGATGTTATTGGCTGAGCGCAATGCTGCTTCATTACCTTATTTAACAATATACCTCGTCCCGAACCTTGACCAGAGACCCATGTCGACGCCCGCCGACTCCTCACACACGACTCCGACAGGCAACTCGCAACTGAACTACATACTCTCGCGACTCGCTACGTACAACTACTGCACTCACGCGCGGTCAAGCGCAGACTAGCAACGATAAACAACTCTCTGGTCGGAGATTCTGTCATGCCTCGCCATCGCTGGTTGAAACGTACGCGTTTCAAGTTTGGTCCCATAAGACCTTACCACAAAAAAAAAATCTCTGGTGGGCATTAAAAGACAAAGTGTCCAAATAATTTCACAGTCTTTAGATGAAATTAAAACTAACATTCATCAACAAATTACTGCTATTTCTCAGAGGGAACTGCAGAGTGTAATGAGCAGTTTCCTAAATAGGTGTCAGCGCAACTGGAGCAACAAAGGGAGGCAGTTTCAGTAACTCCTTGCTTAATACAGAGGGCCCCAAAAAAATGTATCCACTGTTTAAAAGTCCATAACTGGCAAACTAATTGATGGAGTTGTCTCATCTTTGGTAGTGTAATAGTTTGTAGTTCCGGCAATCGCCATACAAGCGTTGTATTGCGTTGTTTTGTTTTGTCAGATGACAGTCGCCAGATAGTCAATGTTTTGTTTTTAGTTGCACCTAGTTACTCGAGTAAACATGGCTGACGCAAGGCTTACTTTCGATGAAAGGAAGTCAGTTTTGAAGTGGTATTTTAAGTACGAAAACATTAATGGGGTTCAACGGAAATGGCGAAATGAGTATCAAATAGAGCCACCGACACGTTTAACGATTCGTCGCATTCGAGACAAATTTGAAGCCGAAGGCTGTGTTAAAAATGTACACAAACAACGATCTGGACGACCTGTAACAGTAACAAGTCCAGCTAACTCCCGTCGTGTGTTACAACAATTCACTCGCTCACCACAGAAGTTGTGAGGCAGTGTGCCCGTGAAACTGGAGTGAGTCGCTCAAGTGTTGGGCGAATTTTGAAGACAGCGGGGTGAAAGTGCTGCATCCCACGGTTGCTACACGCAATGAACGAGGACGATCCAGATCGTAGAATGGAGTACTGCTTGTGGTTTACTAACATGGTGGCCAACGATGAAGAGTTTGCAGAGATGATTGTGTGGTCTGATGAGGCACAGCTCAAACTCAGTGGTACAGTAAATCACCACAATTGCATCTACTTGGCCGCCGAAAGTCCGAACGTCCACGTAGACAAAGCCGTGAATTTGCCAGGAGTAAATTTATGGTGTGGGTTGTCTAACCGGGGCTTGATTGGGCCATTCTTCTTTGACGGCACAGTTACCGGTGAGGTGTACCTTCAGAAGCTTCAGACATCCATTTTACCTGCCATCCGAGACTTGTATGGAGACGGAAGAGTTTACTTTCAACAAGATGGTGCCCCAGCCCACTACCAAAATCGTGTTAGGGCTTATCTTGACGAAAATCTACCAGGAAGATGGATAGGCCATAGAGGTGCTGTGGAGTATCCACCACGTTCCCCAGACCTAACTCCTCTGGACTTTTACCTGTGGGGAGCGCTAAAGGACGTCGTTTATCGACAAAAGCCACGCACATTGGATGAACTTCGAGAATCCATCGTACCTTCATGTGCAAATACCCAACTGAACACGTTCCAGTCAGTATTTCGTGCTGCAGTTCGGCGGCATCGTTTGTGTGTGGATGTTAATGGTGACCATTTCGAACACCTACAGTGAAATCTTTAAGTTGGAGTTTGAGCTACAGTTTCACCAAACATGAGACAACTCCGTCAATTAGTTTGCAAGTTATGTACTTTTAAACAGTGGATACATTTTTTGGACCCTTCTGTATATGTCTGTAATTTACTTTTCTTTTTAAGTCTTTATGTTATGTATGTTAGAAATAACTGACACGACAAACTGTACTATATTCGCTGCGGGCGTCCTGTCACCGGCGCCCTGGGAACAGCAGCTGGGCTCGCCGGCCGGCCGCACGCCGCGAAAATTATTCCGGTAACAAATGATCACCCTATCATCAACTAGCCCACCACTAGAAGAGGTGCAGGTGCTTAAATTGCCTCCCTCCGTCACAAAAGTAAGCTACCTAGGTGTTAAGGAACTTCGGATACTTGAACATCGTACAAGCAATGCATTGCGCAGTTTACTGTTCCTGACTTTAACATGAACAGTCCCACTTCAACCAACACATTGACACTCCCCTTGCAAGATATGCTGTGGCTCCTCTTTTCGCAGCTCACTCTGCAGGTGCCATCAAATCCGTGCACATGCTGTGTGGCACATGCTGGGGTACGTGTACGAACTATGCACCAATACCTGATCTCCAAAATGATGGCCGACCGTTGTGGCCGCGGGGTTCTAGGCGCTTCAGTCCGGAACCGCACTGCTGCTACGGTCGCAGGTTGGAATCCTGCCTCGGGCATGGATGTGTGTGTTGTCCTTAGGTTAGTTAGGTTTAAGTAGTTCTGAGTCTAGGGGACTGATGACCTCAGATGTTAAGTCCCATAGTGCTTAGAGCCATTTGACCCATTTGAACCAAAATGATGATGACAGTCACGATACAGTTGTTGATTATAGAAATGGACACCTTCAGGCTAAGATGATTTTTTTCAAGAAATAATGGTGATTTACTGTTAGTTCAAGGTACTTGTATAATTGAAATTAAACGTTAATTTGATACCGTTCACATATTACTTTCAATAATCAGTGATTTATTTTTATTAATCCCAAAGAAAAAAATGATACATATTTTGTAGGAAATCTGATATACACTGAGGTGACAAAAGTCATGGGATACCTTCTAATATTTTGTGAACAGCCGAGCGGGGTTTCCGCGCGGTCTGACGCCCCTTGTCACGGTCAGTAGGGCTACCCCGTCGGAGGTTCGAGTCCACCCTCGGTCATGGGTGTGTATGTTGTCTATAGCATAAGTTAGTTTAAGTTAGATTAAGTAGTGTGTAGGCTTAGGGGCGGATGAACCCAGCAGTTTTGTCCCGTAAGACCTTACCACACATTTCCATTTTTTTTTTCTTTCCGGACAAGTGGTTGAAAGTCCCCTGCAGAAAAATTGAGCAATGCTGCCTCTCTAGCCGTCCATAACTGCGAAAGTGTTGCCAGTGCAGAATTTTGTGCACGAACTGACCTCTCCATTATGTCCTAGAAATATTCGATGGGATTCATGTCAGGCGATCTGGATCGCCAAATTATTCGCTCAAATTATCCAGAATGTTCTTTAAACCAATTGTCATCCACAAAAATTCCACCGTTGAATGGCTGCAGAACGTCTCCAGGTAGCTGAACATCACCATTTCCTGTCAGTGACCATTTCAGTTCAACTTGAGGATCCAGACGATTCCATGCAAACACAGCCCACACCATTATGGAGCCGCCACCAGCTTGCACAGTGCCTTGTTGGCAACCTGGGTCCATGGTTTCACCGGTTTTGTGCCTGACTCGAACCCTACTATCAGCTCTTACCAACTCAAATCGGGACTCGTCTGACCAGGCCACGGTTTCAAGTTGTCGAGTGTCCAACTGATATGGTCACGACCCAGGCGAGGCACTGCTGGCTATGTCGTCCTGTTAGCGAAGGCACTCGGGTCGGTCATCTGCTGCCATAGCCCATTAACGGCACATTTCGATGCAGTGTCGTAACGGATTCGTTCGTCGTACGTCCCACATTGATTTCTGCGGTTATTTCACTCCGTGTTGCTTGTCTATTAGCACTGACAACTCTGCGCAAACGCCGTTGCCCTTTGTCGTTGCTCGTGATGAAAGGTAAGGCCCGAAATTTAATATTCCCGCACACTCTTGACACTGTGGATCTCGGAATATTGAATATCCTAACGATTTCCGACATGGAATGTCCCATGCGTCTAGCTCCAAGTACCACTCCACGTTCAGAGTCTGTTAATGCCCGTGTGCGGTTATAATCGCGTTGCAAAGCTTTTCACATGTATCACCTATGTAAAAAGACAGCTCCGCCGATACACCTCCCTTTTACACCTGTTGCACGCGATACTACCGCCATTTGCACAAGTGCATATCGTTACCCCATGACTTCTATCACCTCATTGTAGTTTAATTTTGTACTCGGACACGTTTTCTCTGGAGGTCGCAGATTTCGAGATATTCAAGAAAAATGTAAAATAAGTAACCTTTAAACGCATTTCCACTCTAGTGTTCACCCTTAACCGATCAGGATTCTTAGTACCTTGTTCATGACGCTCTCTGTCACCACTGTACAAAAACATGCGACGACACGAATTACTTCCCATATTTTCCATCGTTGACTGGGCTGTTTGAGAGAATTTTTGTGTCTAAATGTTACGAACTGAATGATAAGGCTCATTATACAGGGTGGCCAGAAACAGCCAGCACAGGTCGTAGAGGTGTTGTAGGGTTGGTTGTGCTGAGAAACAATTATTCAGGAAAAAATTCGGTACACTGCGCCACTTTCGAGTTAATTAGCACTGAGGTTAGCCAATCAGGTCGTTGCACGCGCAGATCCAAACGGCCCTCCAGAGATAGTGTGGCCAAACGTGACGATGAGGGTAGAGGTGATTCGTGTGACCCGTCAACCAACAACTCTTACAGAATTGCATCAACAACTCGGTCAGGCGTGGCGTAGCGTTTCTGAAAACAGTATTCGCCATATATACGATCAGCTGAATGCCAGAGACAGCGCCTGCATTACCACCCGTGTAGGTTACACCACGTACTAAAATGCGTGTTTCCATATGGGTCGATGCCCAGTAATGCAGAATTGCTTGAGCTTTTGACCTGTAAATGTAATATTTCATATGCTCCGTATGCACTGTTGCAACAATAAATCTTGAGTGAAGTGGAAACCTCTGTAACAGTTTACTAATTTTTTCCGGAAATATACAGGGTGATTTTTTCCACCGTGTACAAACTCAAGGGGTTGGTCGATGAGAAGATACGGAACAAAAAATTTCTAATGATGTTCGGAAATGTATGGTTTCCGTACTGGAGACAATTTATTCAGTCATACTTTGTCACAGAAACTGCCACCTAACATCCGCTGTATCACGCAGCTACGGCTACAGTATGCATGGTGTCCACCTAGAGGGTGGTACTGTTCCTGATACGTCATGCCCCAGCGCTCTCTCCTGCCGTAGTAATTGGTAATGTTGCGTCCGATTCACTTCCCTTGCTGACACACTTTGTGGTGTAAAGCGTTGTACATAATGGTTCCCTATTCTAATAGAGAGCTTGCCGACATGGTGTTTACGTACAGAAAGGCGAATGGCAACGGGTGGCAGGCAACAACATTGTATCGGAAGACCTATTCCCGCCGACAACAATCACAGCATTCATTGTTTGCAAACAGTGTTTCGCCGTTCGTCTGGTACAGGATCGTTTCAGGAAGCAGGAAATCATGAAGGACGTACCCGGAATGTTGGGTCACAAGACTTGCAGGAAAACGTGATTAACGCTGTGGAAGCCGACCGTCGTGTCCGTACCAGGCAGGGTAAGCCACACGACCGTGTGTAACATTGGTTCAAAATGGTTCAAATTGCTCTGAGCACTATGGGATTTAACATCTGAGGTCATCTGTCCCCTAGAACTTAGAACTACTTAAACCTAACTAACCTAAGGACATAACACGAGCCGTTTTGTCACTGGTTTCTTCACCAGGCAACCAATTCTAGGATTTGTGTCATCCATCCTATTCACAGATGAGGCCACGTTTACGTGAAGTGGTATCTTCAACTTTCACTAACAGTCATCAGTGGGATAGTAGGCAGAACCCGCACGGTATGGTGACAGCGAATCACCAGCATCGATGCGCTCGGAACGTGTGAGCTGGGCTGATTGGCGACCCTATTTAGGCACCAGTCTTCCTCCCACGTCGCCTAACAGGCCGGAACTATCGGCGTTTCTTGCGGGTGGCTTTGCCTCTCCTGCTGGAAGAAGTGCAATTGATGATTCGAAGGCTTATGTGGCTGCTACATGATGGTGCTCCAGCCCACTCCGCCGTTAAAGCCCGGACGCATTTCATTCGTGTCTTCCCCGGTCGATGGATCAGATGACGGGTCCAGTTGCATGGCCTGCTCGTTATCGGATACTAACCCGTGCTATTTCTGGTTATGAGGCCATCTCAAAAGTATCGTGTTTGCAGAGCCCATTCCATATGTAGAGACAATGAAGCAGCGCATTCATGCTGTCTGTGAACACTGTTCGGATGCAGCCTGGCCGATGTGAACGTGTGAGACAACATGCTATGTCGCGTAAACGCATGCCCTGAGGCATATGGAAACCATTTTCAAGACATACTGTAACTGTGGCTGCATGTTACAGCGTATATTAGATTGCAGTCTCTGTAACAATGTATGATTGAATCAATGGTCTCCAGTGTGGAAACCATGCATTTTCGGAGATAAGTTCATTAGACCTTTCTTGTTCCGTATTCTCTCATCGATCAATCCCTAGAGTCTGTACACGGTGGAAATATCACCCTGTATACACAAACAGTAGTCAGACCTGGAAGAGAACTGTGGTGTCACCGCCAGACACCACACTTGCTAGGTGGTAGCCTTTAAATCGGCCGCGGTCCGTTAGTATACGTCGGACCCGCGTGTCGCCACTATCAGTGATTGCAGACCGAGCGCCGCCACACGGCAGGTCTAGAGAGACGTCCTAGTACTCGCCCCAGTTGTACAGCCGACTTTGCTAGCGATGGTTCACTGACAAATTACGCTCTCATTTGCCGAGACGATAGTTAGCATAGCCTTCAGCTACGTCATTTGCTACGACCTAGCAAGGCGCCATTATCATTTGCTATTTATCTTGTGATGCATGTACCGTCAGACCGATGTTTACCAATTATGGATTAAAGTTAAGTATTCCAGAAGCTACGTACTTTTTTTACTAGACTCAACTCCTTTAACTGTTCCAGACCTCACGCCAGCCTGTGTGAGCTTAAACGCGTGCCTTTCGGCTATCTCATAGTGGCTTGGCTGTCTTGCCAAGTCACAACAAGAACATTCTAGCGAACTGAGTTACATAGACCAACCTTCAGTTCGTTTTCTGGCAACTTTCAGTAATTACGTTATGACATCAGTTAATGCAGACGAAAGAGGAATGTCACAGACGTATGGCAGGTGCTGGTACGACGGAAGCAGGATGTACGTGTAATTGTGCGGAAAGTCAGTAACACTTATCATCTTATCACCTTTAGGCCTTGCAGATGTCTGAAACGCAGTTACCGTCCCCAAGATATTACGCATTAAAACCAATAAAGCTGCAGTTCATCCCACCAGTTGATGATGATGACGAGGTCCCATACTCCGAGGAGCGTAGGAGACGATGCGGGAAATGAAATCGACAAAACAACACCCAGAAAACTAGAGGCAGGAAAAATGCCCGACCCCACCGGAAACGAACCCGGGACCCCGCGCACGGGAAGCGAGAACGCTACCGCAAGACCACGAGTTAGTAATAAGAATAGCTTTCAGAATAATTACCATTAATGTCGAATGATTAAATTCAAAAAATAAAATTGCAATATTGACTCTGACCTCGAACGTTTAGTTGCAAAGTAAATATTGTTGCGTAAAGGTATAGCCACGTGCAGCTTGTCACCATAAAGTTTTACCCGCAATGTCAATATTCTCGCAGGCTACATACAAAGTAATATCGCCATTGGATAACTGCAGGGAAAAGTTAACAACTTTTCCACTTACTTTCCACTTGATATGTTCCAGGGGAAGAGCGAGTCTAACAAGGGGCAAGGACAGTATTTTTATGAGCTACCTGTTTCTGGGGGTACGTTGACGCTACGTTTATGGAGCGACCACATGGACTGGACGCCTCCAGCCGTTTGTTGGATCATTTTAATTGACTTCAAGTCAGCATCAAGTTCATAATTCAGGACGAAAGGAATGGGTAGTTTCCTTTTCTGGGCGCTTTGGTCTACATAAAAGATGATGGGAGTCCGGGAAACAGTGTTTATAGAAAATCAATGCATACGGCCTGCATCTACATGCGATGAGTTGTGGTCGACCGTACCAACACAAGGGGGTCCTGAAGACGTTTGTAAGAAGGACTTATGCCATCTCGAGTGCAGAAACATTGACATAAGAAATAGAACATCTCGAGCACACGTTCAAGTAGAATGGCTACCCTGACAATCAGATCCGTCGTGATTTGTAGTCCGGAACTTTGTCGGAACCAATGGAAGAGGTATATTGATCCGTTGCTTTCCTTCCTCAAGTTATTAGCGAGTCCTCCAATATGCGAAGGATTTTAAAATGATAATATAAACGTGTGTTTGTCCCCCTGCAAGATTGGGGCTCTCCTTGGGTAGGCTGAAGACGATCTACGATTGAGGAAACTGAGTGTTTACAGAATCCCTTGCCATTATGGGAAACCATACCTTATTGGCCAACTGGTTCGCCCGTTCACGACAGATGTTTTGAGCACCATCACCACACCTGATCACTCAAGGCTGGGTAATCGGCAGTGGCAGAGCATTATCCTACCGTCCGCCCCGATAGCTGAGTGGCACAGTCCGCCTTTAGCCGCGGAGCAGCTCGGACTTGTTTACGTCCCGGCTGCGAACGTTCGCGGAAGAAGCGGTGTTTACACCGTCGTCACTCGCGTGTGTTATTGTTTGAATCGAACGCAATGGCACACAATTTCCGAAAAACCACGATACAGTTCACGTTCTGTAACGAGTATGCACGACCGAAGGCATTCGAAATCGAACGTTTCTTGAGGGACGAAGTGCAACTTAATTACACTGAGGTTATTGGAATTCATTTATCGATCGTGAGCAGCACTCTTTACGTAAAGATGATTGACGACGCAGCATGCGATAAGATCATTGAAGCTGCCAAACGAGGATTCCAGTTCCGACACTCCGATGGTCATATTGGCGAAGTGTTAGTCGCTCATTCGGGCCTGGGCGTGCGTACGATTCGAGTCTTTGAGCTGCCATTCGAGTTACCAGAATCCTTGGTCACTGAATCGCTCCAGCCATATGGCAGAGTTATCAGTCATACGGCCGAACGTTGGACAAGTTTTAGCACGTATCCAGTGCTCAATGGTGTCCGACAGGTGCGAATTGCACTTACGAAACATGTGCCATCGTACATCAACATCGGCGGCTGTCGAGCTATTGTCATCTATGATGGACAGCCCCGGACATGCTCCGGGTGTGGTGGTGAAGGACATCTTCGATCTGCGTGTATGCAGAGGAGACTCGTGCAACTCCCCAGCGGAGACCTCCAGAATCCGACTACACCAACGTCACTGCCGATGACTTACGTGGCGGCGCTTCGCGGGGAGGTGACGCCGAGGTCGGAGCGCACTATTGAACCGACGCCGCAGTTGATTGAGGCGCCTTCGGACCCCACTGAAGAAGGAACAGCTCCCACCAACCCTCAGTGCCAGACATTACAGGTGGTGCAGAAAGAGGATGAGAGCATCACAACAGGCATGGAAGCTGAAGTGGAACGGCCCCAGGGCGTTGTAGCGGCGGCGAGAGCGCAGGTGATGCAAGATTTGCCAACACCAGAGGCCGAGGTTAGGGCCCGCAAACAACGCTCGCCAAAGCGCCGCAAGAAGCGCCGACTAAACTCTGCGGAGACGCTCCCTTCTCTTCTTGGAAGCCCAGATGAGTCTAACACTATGGAACTGTCTGACTTGGAACCACAAGCTTCGGATGTCGCAGACCATATGAATTCGGACAGTGAAAAGATGTCATGTCGCTCGGAAGACGCATCCGCTCCGGGGCCTGCTACCCCTTCTGCGGTGGAGTCTAATGCTGCGAAAGAACAACAGATGTCACACATCAATGCCGCACAGGACAATTTGGAGCACCCCAATAGTATCAGCTGGTATGAACAGGACGACGAAATCACCGATGCGGACCATTCTACTGGTGGGGACTCGCATCCGTCCGCATCTCAAGAAACCTAATGCCGCAGGGACACGTCCGTCGGGCGACCCTCTGCGGATGTGCAAAGGGACTATCGATACGGTGAAACTTTGTCATTTTAACATCATGTGGAGATGACAGCTACTCGACCCCAGGCATACAGAATAGGGACAGTGAATGTAAATACCATTAGATCGCCCGTGAAACAGCAGTTGTTTAGGGACATGATACACGCGTCGGATGTGGATATACTAATGGTGCAGGAAATTTACATTCCTGAGTTCCAGGAAGTCCATGGATACATCTCCTACACCTCGCCGCACTCGAACAACGACAGTGGAACGGCGATATTGGTCCGGGACGGGATTCCGGTCCGAGACCTGGCTTATCTACCTTCGGCACGAGGACTGGCGATAACTGTTAATGGAATTCGCATTCTCAATGTTTATGCCCCTTCCGGCACAGACAACAGACGGGCGCGTGCTAGATATTATTCAGAAGAGATTGTGCCCTTATTTACCGGCAGATTCGATCATTTCATTATAGGTGGTGACTTCAACTGTGTTTTAGCACAAAAAGACCAGACTCCACATTACAATACCTGTCGTGAATTGCATGTGCTATGCCGGGATCTGGAGTTAAGCGACACCTGGGACATGATTCATAGGAACCGTGAGGGATATACTTTTTATACCAGTCACTCGGCGAGCAGACTCGATCGAATATATGTTTCGGTTGGCCTACAGGATAAGGTGGTCGACGCGGAACGATGGCCTGCGGCATTTACTGATCATCTGGCTTACATTTGTACCATATCACTCCCTAGGCAAAGTGTGTGGAGAAGCCGCGGGACATGGAAGCTCAATTCGTCACTTTTGGCGGACCCCGAATGTCGTCGGAGAGTCGAGGAGGTATGGGTCACATGTCAACGCCGTCTACCAACATATACCTCCGTGCTTCAATGGTGGCTCGAGTGTACTAAGCCGGCATTAAGAAGAGCTCTCATACAGTATGGTCGGGATAAGACGAGATGGCAACGAGACACTCTTGAGTATTATTACACCATGCTTCGTGAGCTGTCCTTCCAGGTGCCGTCTGCAGAACATCATGCGGAAGTTCAACGTGTCAAGGCACAAATCCTATCGATCACGCGACGACGACTGGGTGGCATCCCAATACGGGCAAGATGTCTCGATACCATCACTGGGGAACGTACCTCGATGCACCATGTGTCGCGGGAACATAAACGTTACCGCCGGGCATTGGTAACAGAGCTCCACGGTTTAGATGGCCGTCAACTGACAACACAACAGGACATTGCAAATGAATTTTTAGAGCATTTCCGCCACCTCTATGCCGGTACACCGACGGACCGTCTGGTGGGGGAAGAGATACTGCAACATCTGCAAACGACACTGACAGAGACGGATAAGGCGGCGCTTATGGAGCCACTCACAGAAGACGATATAAAGGTGGCACTCACAAAAGGAGCGGCCCATAAATCACCAGGACCAGATGGGATTACGCTAGAGTTTTATCGAGAATTCGTGGACATGATGATGCCACAGTTGGTGTCGATGTACAATGAGGCGATGCGTCCGGACATGCGCCTACCGTCGGATTTTATGACGGGCTTTCTTCTTCCTATCCCGAAGATGGCGGAGAGTCGTAGTGTTAATCAATATCGGCCTCTCACTATGCTAAACACCGACTATAAAATCTTTGCACGACTACTAGCGTCTCGTCTCAAGCTGGTGATTTCCAGGACAATATCCCCTGATCAGGCTTGCCTAGGGGTGCGAAGCAACATCTCCTCGGCGTTAAGTGAATACCGTGACGTTATCGCCCTTGCGGAAACGTGTAAAATGCGAGCAGCGATGATATCTGTGGACTTCGATCGTGCTTTCGACAGGATAAACCATGACTTCTTGGTGTCAGTCATGAGTCGAATGGCGATTCCTCCGGTTTTCATCTCCATCGTTATGAGGCTAATACGAGGGGCTACATCGAAGGTGATTGTAAACGGTCGGGAAGCGGGCTCGATTCCCATTAACAGCTCAGTCCGACAAGGGTGCCAACTCTCCATGATGCTGTTTGCGATAGCGCTTGAGCCGCTGATGTGTGTTATGAGGCGCTCACTTACTGGGATAGCGCTTAATGAGAACTCTTTCATTTGTCGCGCATATGCGGACGACCTGATCCTTCTTGTCAGATCAGGACATGAAGTTCGTCAGGCTGTTGAACATCTAGACTCTTACGGGACGGCGGCAGGCAGTGTCGTTAATATGACGAAATCCAAAATTATGCACATTGGACGGGGTCTGGTAGACGTACCGGGACCGTTCCAGACGGTGGAATCGCTGAGATGTCTGGGGATTACATTTACCCGTTCACTACGGCGGTCAGCGGCGGCGAGTTCTCGGCGGCTTCTGCAGAATGTTCGTCTGACGATACGCAACAACTCACTGAGAGCCTTTGACATGATCCAACGTGTGGCATACACCAACGTTCACATAGCGTCACGAATGCCCCATTTAGCGCAGATCCTACCAATACCGAAGGGTATCGCCGACCGCCTCAGGGCTGCCTTTGGTTACTATGTTAGTACTGGGATGTTATTTAAGATCAAATATGATACGTTAACGCTACAGTTCCGGAACGGTGGCCTCAACCTCACAAACGTGCGAAACAAAGCTCTGGCGCTTTACATGCGAGCAATGATACGAAATTGGCAACAAAGAAAGCATACCATAACGTCAGCTCTGATAGAAGCACTTGTTCCGCCTTCGTACGAACCCCCTATTGCGGTGGGCAATATTTCGCCTTCTCTTGCACACATTGCCTCATTTCTTGTTGATTACAGTTATGTTCGTCTGAAAGTCCCTTCAACGAGAATACCCACGACTCGGGAGATCTATAGATGCTTGATGGATCACCATGGCCGCAACATAATGGAATTCAAATACCCGTCGAGAACGTGGAACCACATTTGGTGTGCAGTGCATACTCCATTACTGTCAACAGCAGCGAGATCGATGTGGTATATTCTTATAAACCGTAAACTTGTGACCAGGAGTCGATTACATACAATTCATATGGTCGATTCTCCTCTTTGCACCAACTGTGGACTGTTAGCCACGGAAGAACATGGTTTAGTGTGTGGCGCAGCGAGGGACGTCTGGATGCTGACGCGTCGAATATTGGCCTTCCTTCGGCGCACTAACTACGCAGAAATCACATCGGATGTACTTTTTCTACCGGACAAGACCTTTTTTCCGAATCAAAAGACGTATGCGGTCAATTGGATCGCTGGACATGCGGCGAAATATTTGTATTCGTACGATATTAAGTCCGTGATGGATTATTGGTTGTATTTACAAGAACAACACGAGCTCATACGGAGTCATACGAAATACAGGACTTACTTTTCCAATTTTTTAGGAAGTGTTTTTCACAATCCGCCCGACAGCTGGGGTGTCCCAGAACAGGGAAGACTCCTGCAGCAGAACGACTAGAGACACTGGCAGAAATGGTCAAGATTATATGGCTTTCTGCCAGGTTTATGATGCGACACCGCGTGCTGCAGGGATTTTGATGCAGATGATAACTTCACTTTCACTCCCGCCCGTGACTAGGATTGTCATTTACTTTATTCCTGTTAAAAAAAAAAGAGAGCGGCCTTTGCGTTGATTGATTTTATGGTTTTCAAATTGTTTTTGCTGTCTCGATACTTTACTTCTCCCTAGGACAGCACAATTGTACGAATAAAGATTGTTTGTTTACCCTTACTTCCTGTTCCCAAAAAAAAAAAAAAAAAAAAAAAAAAAAAAAAAAAAAAAAAAAAAAAAAAAAAAAAGAGTCAGATAGAGCGTCTTCCATGGAAGCAGGAGATCCGGGGTTCGAGTCCCGGTCGGAGTACATATTTTCATCTGTCCCCGTTCATATTTATCATCGCCTTTAAGCAGGTAATGGTCTGGATAATAAAAATAAAAAAAAAAAAATAAAAAAAAAAAAAAAAAAGTGGCCAGCGTGATGGAATGCCGTGCAAAGGGGCCCGGGTGCTATTCCCGGCTGGGTCGGATATTTTCTCCGCTCAGGGACTGGGTGCTTTGTTGTCCTGATCATTATCATCTCGTCTCCATCGACACACAACTCGCAGGAGTGGCGTCAACAAAAAGACTTACATCACACGACATTACATTACATTGTTCTACCGACGGACAGAGAATGATGTATGATGGGAGACGGACAGTCAGGCAGATCCCAGATTGAGATTCATTGGAAAAATCCTCGGGAATGCGGTCCATCAACAAAGAAAGTAGCTTACAAAACACTCGTTCGACTAATATTTGATGAACGATCGTCTGTGTCCGATGTGTACCAGATAGCTTTTACAGAAGAAATAAAAAACATCCATGTTACAGTCTCGTTTAGTAAGTGCCAGAGCGTCACTGAGATTCTCCGATGGCAGACGCAGCAAGAGAATCGTTCTGCGTACGTTATAGTCTACTCTCAAAACTCCGAGAATGTATGTTCCTAGAAGCGACAAGAAATACACTACTGGCCATTAAAATTGCTACACCACGAAGATGACGTGCTACCGACAGGAAGAAGGTACTGTGATATGCAAATGATTAGCTTTTCAGAGCATTCACACAAGGCTGGCGCCGGTGGCGACACCCACAACGTGCTGAAGTGAGGAAAGTTTCCAACCGATTTCTCACACACAAACAGCAGTTGACCGACGTTGCCTGGTGAAACGTTGTTGTGATGCCTCGTGTAAGGAGGGGAAATGCTTACCATCACTTTTCCGACTTCGATAAAGGTCGGATTCTAGCCTATCGCGATTGCGGTTTATCGTATCGTGACATTGCTGCTCGCGTTGGTCGAGGTCCAATGACTGTTAGCAGAATATGGAATCGGTGGGTTCAGGAGGGTAATACGGAACGCCGTGCTGGATCCCAACGGCCTCGTATCACTAGCAATCAAGATGAGAGGCATCTTATCCGCATGGCTATAACGGATCGTGTAACCACGTCTCGATCCCTGAGTTAACAGATGGGGACGTTTGCAAGACAACAACCATCTGCACGAACAGTTAGACGACGTTTGCAGCAGCATGGACTATCAGCTCGGAGACCATGGCTGCGTTTACCCTTGACGCTGCATCACAGACAGGAGCGCCTGTGATGGTGTACTCAACGACGACCCTGGATGCACGAATGGCAAAACGTCATTTGTTCGGATGATTCCAGTTTTTGTTTACAGCATCATGATGGTCGCATTCGTGTTTGGCGACATCGCGGTGAACGCACATTGCAAGCGTGTATTCATCATCGCCATACTGGCGTATCACCCGGCGTGATGGTATGAGGTGCCACTGGTTACAAGTCTCGGTCACCTCTTCTTCGCACTGACGGCACTTTGAACAGTGGACGTTACATTTCAGATGTGTTACGACTCGTGGCTCTACCCTTCATTCGATCTCTGCGAAACCCTACATTTCAGCAGGATAATGCACGACCGCATGTTGCAGGTCCTGTACAGGCCTTTATGGATACAGAAAATGTTCGACTGCTGCCCTGCCCAACACATTCTCCAGATCTCTCACCAATTGAAAACGTCTGGTCAATGGTGGCCGAGCAACTGGCTCGTCACAATACGCCAGTCACTACTCTTGATGAACTGTGGTATCATGTTGAATCTGCTTTGGCAGCTGTACCTGTACACGCCGTCCAAGCTCTATCTGACTCAATGCCCAGGTGTATCACGGCCGTTATTACGGCCAGAGGTGATTGTTCTGGGTACTGATTTCTCAGGATCTATGCACCCAAATTGCGTGAAAATGTAATCACGTGTCAGATCTAGTATAATATATTTGACCAATACCTGTTTATCATATGCATTTCTTCTTGGTGTAGCAATTTTAATGGCTAGTAGTGTATTTAACTCGCGAAAAGACCATGAAGATAATATTAGAGAGATTCGTACGAACAGGGGCGCTTACCAGCAACCTTTCTTCTCGCGAACCTTACGCGACTGGAGTAGGAACATGTGAAGCGCCGAAGGTACACAAAGCACTCTCCCCTACGTACCGTAAGGTGACTTCCGCGGAATAGTTGTAGATGAAGAAAAGTTGTTCCTGCATCTCACTGTAAGGGACTGTTTCTCAAATTAATCGATTGAAATTATACTGGCAGATAATATTATAAAAAGAAAGAAGCGGTTCCCTCAGCTAAAGCCGGCCGTAGTGCCCAAGCGGTACTCGGCGCTACAGTCTGGAGCCGCACGAGCGCTACGACCGCAGGTTCGAGTCCTACCTCGGGCATGGATGTGTGTGATGTCCTTAGGTTAGTCAGGTTTAAGTAGTTCTAAGTTCTAGGGGACTGATTACCTTAGAAGTTAAGTCCCATAGTGCTCAGAGGCATCTGAACCATTTTGAACCTCAGCTAAGCGTGAAACCACGTTTTATCAGATATCAAAAAGTAACAGTCGGTGACTCGAACGCAGGGCCGGCTGAAGAACATTTTTCCACACAAGTGACTTACCTCGGTGCCCCCCCCTCCCCCCCCCCCCCCCCAAGCCCATTTTTTCTTGTACACTTTGACACGCGTCGGTTTTCGCTAATTGTGATACACACGGTCACTGTATACGTATCTTGCTTTTCGGTCCCCTTGTGCACCAGCCGGCGTGTTGTGTTGGACTGAACTTAAACCGACCCTACTCGCCTGTGTACTTCGTAGCGAGTCAACTTTTATGCCAACTTTCGCCAATGGGGCACTCTTTTTATCTTCACTTTGCCTTCTGGGCTAATAGGCAACAGTCTCTCTGGCAGGCATTTCTGTTCTCCGCGCAATATTTTACCCGCTCTTTTAGCGAGTGGTTGTCCATGAAGATGAACGTAATGGCTACTGATGTAATGGCTACATATGGCTACATTTGTGATTCTAAAAGTTCTTTAAATCACACAAAGCGTTCTTGATGCTGGAGCCGGTTTGGGAAGGAGCACGTGACTTAGAAACCGACGTGCTGTACTTATGGCGAGTGGCTTACACGTGAGTCCACCTCGAAATGATCCTTATCAGTTACAAGCAGGTAGAGTGCAGAGGTTAGATTACGAGCAGTGATCTATTCCAAGTGAACATTGCACCCCCGCCCCCCCCCCCCTGAAGCGATGATCTTACTTGGCCCATAGACCATACTTATACCACGACAAATATTGTAATGAATTACCCTGATTAATTAGACTGGCTTGGCTGCCTGTACAGATAAACGCATGGTAATAACCGAACAAAGAAGACGAATTCGTTTTTATCCGATTAGGGGATTCTGGTAAGCATATAGAGCCCCTCGACACATCGGTCAAATACCTTGTGGCGATAGCAAGAAACAGTTGTAGCGATACACTTATCCCATCCACCAATCCGTTCCGTGTAGCCTCAGCAGCATTGCACTCGATCCTTCCTACAACAAAGCCGAAGCTACAGGCAGTTCAGAATCCTCCTTATCACCTGGTCAAACTATGCACGTTGTAGTTGCCATGTAGGGAAATTGAAAGACATTTTGATTTTCAATCATACGACGAAAAGCGGATACACACCATCAATAATCGACTTGGCCACCGTCATATTTACACTATGGGTAACACTGTCGGCTGTCACCCACCTTGCAGCAAAATTTAATGTAATTGCTGCCGTTTATTGTTCTGTGTTGTGTGCTGTTGTGACTTTTTTAAATTATGGATAAGTTTGAAACGAGAAAGAAGTGGAAAATCGATTTTGATTCACACATTAGCGTTATGGTGCGTAAAAATATGTGGCACTACTATAATAGCCTGCTTACCTGTCTAAAGCAGTTTAGTGTTAGGACTGGAGTCGTTATTTGGAGGCGGGTGGACTTATGGGTTTGTAATATTCCAGTATTTCACAAGGCAACGGAGCGGAAAGAGCATTACAAATAACATTACATTAAAATCAGCGCATAATAGTAGACGTGGATTTGCCTGTCTCCTAAATATCGATGATTGAGTTTCTATAAAAATAATTCGCTCAAAATTGTATCAGCAGTAGCCCAAATGGCAAAATAATGCCCGATCTGGTCACCCGGGAAATACCCAGTTATGAAAACCATTTCCGATGCGTATCGATGGAGAGGGGTTTGTGATGAGTTGAAGGGGTATGCGATGACAGAACATTCTATAGTTAGTTCATTTCTAAAAGTTTACTTTAGCGAGCCGACTGCACACTGCATTCACGCCGCCCCCCGCCCCCCCTCCCCGCGCCCCCACGCCTTTCGTCAAAATGGACGCTCGTCTTACACTATAGTAACTGTATCCAGGAATTCCATGCATAATTAAATCTTAAAAATATCATGCACTATCAAATGACCAAACGTGCACAATTAAAGAAAAACATGCAATATCAGAATTTCTTCTGCTATTGTGATGCATTTGATTTTATTTTAAAACAATGTACTACAACCAGTTTTACACAATCACCACCGACTGTGATAGGTCTGCGCGTTGAGATGCTGAGCTGCCAGTCCCTGGATTCGGGAAGAGAGGTGGTTCGAATCCAACCGCCGACAACCTTGAAAATGGGTTTCTATGGTTCCCCATTTCCAATTTAGCCAAATGCTAGGGTTGGTACATTTCTATAGGCCACAGCCACAGCCAATTCCTTCTCAATTCCTTTCTTTCCTGACAGATTACAATTCCCTTGAAGATGTAGCCTGTCTGCTTAAATCAAAAGAGCTGCATCGAAGGCGTGCCGAACATCTCTTAGGAGACTCCCGGCACTAAAAGCCGTACGACAATTAAATAATAATCCAAATTATCCTCACTGAGGCTCATGCATGTATCTGCCGGGATATTCTTTACTGCAGAAAATCATCTTTCTACATGTTAAGAAGTGATAGATGCCACATAAATGAAGAAATTTGGGAAATTGTAAGGTTGAATACTTCCACATCCTTTGCCTTTTGACTCTCTGTCGAACAGAATAACATCAGAACTGTTTAATCCAGCAGCCTGTCGGTAATATAACGGAGTTCCAAAAATATACGTTCGTCCATTCCTCATCACTTCCTCAGCTCAGATCCAGACTGAAAGAGGCAGAGTGTAAAATGACCTTGGAGGATTAAGAGAAATTAGAGCATGACTACTTCTTGATGGTTTGCCAGAATAAGGCACTCCCAACTAACGAGATTATGCTTTTGCTTGGTGAAAACTCCGTATCATTGTCGAATAAAATGGTTTATCGTTCTTTATGGAAATTCCATATTTTGTGGAGCAAAATTCAGGAAATACGCTATTAGGCACAACAGCGTTATATTATGCACTACAGACAAAAAAGGTGAGCTATATTCAGGATTAAAGTGTAAAATTTATCATATAAAGTATTAAAAAATCAAAATATGCAATATCCGTAAATTTATAATCATGCAACAAAAAATTATAGTTATTTGGTATTATTAAGACATACCAAAATCCTGTAGTTTTTCTTTGCGTCTTTGTACATTTTTATGTTATAGAAAATGATTGATGTAAGAGTTTGAGAAGTCTACGTAACATATACAAGACACGCATTTAAATGAATATCCTGGTTCTAGTAATAACTAACTGTTTTTTTTTTTTGCAACAATCTATTGTACATGAATTTTAAGCACTATTTCTGCAATTCTGTTATGTACATGGGCAGCTGACTCGATGATGAAAAATGTAGGAGAAAAAATGATTTCACTATTACGGGAACGAAGAAATATCCAACTTACCGCTTTGCCACCAACATTTTCAACTGCCATCACCAGTCAAGGTAGTTGTGCAGTGTCGTTTAACAGGAAACAAATATTGCGTATCGAAAACATGTGACCAGTTACAGTCAAACATCAACTTGTCACGGCTGTGGATAGATACTAGGGACACTCTTGTACACTATTATGTTAATATTCAAATGATGATGTATTTGTTATATGCATGACAGTACATTATTCCTCTATGGACATAAAGTGCGAAAAATCTTCACTCCAATGGTGTATTTTAGAACTAACCGAGGGATCAATTTTCGCCATATCACAATGGACTTTTAGAGCTTAAAATCGATGTATTGTTGGTAATAGATGAGAATACACCAAGAAAGAGGGGTAGAAGCTGCACTTCATGATAAACTGAAGTTTTATCGGATTGTTGGTATAGACAACCAACGGATATGCAACCCGAATAATACAGAAAACTGTACTTAGCAATTTAACCAGTGTAGTCCAGGAGCAATGTTCTGACTCGGTTTCCCCGAGACCCAGTCGTAGATCCACTATTGTTCCTCATGTATCTTCTGTGTAATACACAATAGACAGATATTCTTCTTTTTTTAGATGACACTAGTACTGTAATAACCCAAGCATACATGCAGTAGCAGAAGAAATGGTAAACAGTACTCTTAAAAGCATTACTGGCTGTTTTCTGTGAATGATCCCATCCTCAATTAAAAAATAAAAAATAAATAAAAAGGCATTCAGCTTTGCACTTCCAGGGGTACTACGACAAAAAGTGTAACACACAGCGAGGAATTAACAAATAAGGTGGAGACTTCACAATTCTTAGGTGTCCACATCTATGTGAGCACGTTTTGGAACTCCTAAAACAACTTAGTTCAGCCATATTTGCACTTTGAATCATTGCAAATCTTCGGGAGAGACAAATCAGGAAAGTGACGTATTTTACATTCGATAACGTCATATGGAGTAATGTTCTGGGGTAACTCATTTTTAAGAAAAAACGTCTTCGTTGCTCAAAAACGTGCTGCCAGAATAACATATGGTGGTCACCCAAGATTATCCTGTAAATATCTGTTTGGGAAGCTGTGCATTATGGCTGCTGCTTCACAGCATAATTATTCCTTCATGGAGTTAGTTGTAAATAACCCATCGAGTTCAAAACGAATGATGATATACATGTTTACAATACGTGCAGAAAAAATAACATTCATTACTCCACGTTAAGAATGTATTGAACACAAAAAGGGATGCACAATACTGCAGCTACAGCAGAGAGCAAAGCAAAACCCGGAAAAAAAACTGAAAAAGTTTATCCTTGAGAATTCCTATTCCACAGAAGAACTTCTATTATTGTAATGTGTAAAAGATTGTGGGTACGAATTGCTATCTCACATCTGCGGATTGAATAAAGAAAATTTGTAAATGTTCAGCATGTAGCCATTTGCACAAATTAATTAGCAATGTGAATCTAAAATGATTTGGTGCAAATCATTACGGTTTACCATGCAAGTGATCCATGAAACATGAAACTCCTTAATAATGCAGACCATTTAGATAAAGTGAAGTGGCATGTGGTACTTCGCTTCCAGCAGCAGTGGTAATGTCTGAGCCATGTGAGACCAATCCATACGGCGAAAGTAGTCACCTAGACTGGACTGCTGCAGCTGCAATACTAATTACGTAAATTTATTATTCAGATGTGTTAATTAAAACTTAATTACTACCCAGAGACTCTGAAAATGACCAACAGATTTGTAAGGTGTCAGGCAAATCCAACATCTTCCATGAAAACCCTGACATGATAAGCAAATCCAGTAGTATGTCACATAGCTCCGAATAAATCGTGACATTAAATTAACCAAAGTAATACGAGTAACGAGTGAGCAAATGGAATACCACAGACTAATACAAGAATGCCTAAATGCATGTCATACCTTCCCACCGTGAGACAGACGCAGTTCCGAGGGGAGAAACGAGAACAGAAGCCGAGAGCAGAGCCGTGTTAAGCTGGAAGGCCCTACGATACGGGACGGACACCCAAGACTCCAGCTAACCGCTAGGACCACACCCCAGCTGCAAGTTTTAGTGTGAGACTTTCTCGCATCTCTGTTACGTCAGGACCACCCCCCAGCCCATGTTAAAAGATAGAGCCCTCCAGAAGAACAGTATAGATCTTACGATAATACAAAAAGGGCCACCCCAACCGCAAGTTTTAGCGTGAGACTTTTTCGCGTCTCTGTTACGTCAGGACCACCCCCAGCCCATGTTAACAGATAGAGCCCTCCAGAAGAACAGAACGCGATAACGCTAAAAGGACCACACCAGCTGCAAGTTTTAGCGTGAGAGTTTTTCGCGTCTCTGTTACGTTGCAAACTTTAAAAACATTGCCCCACCACGAAAAATATAACGTTTCTCATTGGATGGACAGAATTTTTGTAGGCAGAGCTTAAGGTTAACATTGAGACCCTGGTTGGTCAGATGAAAACACAGCCAGATAGTTTTTTTTTTTTAACCAACTTCGGTAAATTGTAGTAAGGAGAAGTTAGGAGGGAGTTGCTTCCGAGACGGCGAGGTGAACGGAGCTGTGCTGTCCGCCGCCCCCTGACGATCACCGACAATGTAATGAACGCACACGATGCCACATAACAGCGCATAAAGCTTCACTCAGAACTGCAGAAGTCTCATCTGTTACAGCCCCTTTTTACGTAATACTAGAGTCGATCGTCGATTAAAGCTCATGGTGTTCACATTTGCCACTTGAAGTAAAAATCTGAAACGCGATGATTTTTCTGTTATATAGATATTGAGAAGCCACATCAGCCACTGTAATTTACGACAAGTTAGATAAGTAATTAAAGATGATTGAGGGTCACTGTAGACCATTTTGATAGTTTTCTCGTTTGTGAAAGTTAATTTAAACCTAGATTATAGATGTGATATGGCATAGGTCAATCTTCGATCCATTGTAGAACTTGGAAACCCATTCAGGGAATATTCGTTCACATTTTTGTTGAACGCAGTTGGTTTTTACCATCCTGTATTAAAACATCTCCTTTTATCAATAGTGCAATTTATAAACAATGTTTTGTGAGTAGAATAAAATTTCCAGTGGTAAACCTAATTACTTTTTCGACGTTATTTTACCAGCTAACTAAAAATAGGAAAGCCTTGAACCCCTTCCACTAAATTTAGTTAGTATTAAGACTCTTTTACAGGGAGTGCAGTGGAGCTGATGCTGAAATCATTAAGTATTTGGTTATATCATCGCTAGTCTCACTGAACTCTTCTGAACTCTACATGTCATGTGTGGTCTGGCGTCTCCTTACCGGCAACAGGTCCCAGGTTCAAACTAGTCAATTCCCTAAAAAACACGCTCAGAGTGTCGTTGCGCGAAAGTGGTAGGGAGACACGACTTAGAACAGACACCACGCAGAATGTTAGAGATTAAAAGCAACTTTTGAAATCACTGAAGGGATTTGACACAAGAACTAATGTACCTCATTTAGCAAGTGGAAGCCAAGGTTTCATACCCTCACAACTTTGAATTAATACTGTATACACACTGGTGTGAAAAACGTAAAGATGAAAGTAAATTTCGCATGTTGTGTCACTGCCAAGAAACATAGCTCGATGAAATTTGGATGATACATAGAAAGAACTGCTACAGTATAGAAAAAAAAGTAAAGAAAAGAAACCGTCAATGAGACGAACAGAAATGACACTCTTATTTAAAGACAGTAAGTACACTGAAATATCCACGATCCATGATTGTACCCTGGATATTACAGAAGGTGGGGCATAGTTCTTAATAGGGTGCGTCATCACCATGGACAGCATTGCATTTGGTGAAACATCCTCCCACGTTAGCCACAAGGTTGGTAAGGAGTTCTTGCGGTGGGGCTTTGTATGCCTCCACCAGTGCAGTTGATAACTGCCGGCTGGTCGTTGGTGCTGTCGTCGTGCTGCAGTACACCTTGCCAATGCGCCCCTCATGTGCTCTCTGCTTAATGGGACTGACGTATTGAGATTGAGGCTTGACACTGGTTTTATCCTGCCCACCTATACTGGTTGAAAATCATCCCTTGTGGACTCTGTGATCAGGACACAGCAGTGGCGGATCTGAACCACGTCATACTGGCATGTACCAAGTATTTGCAAACTATTTAAAAGTTGCAGATATCCAGGTCTGATTTACAAGTTGTGCGAATCCGGTCCTCCGATGGAACCAGCCTGGATCGATTACTGGCACATCTGTTTGCGTTTTTACTTTCCATTTTAATTAAGAAACACTGGAAAGGTCACTCTCAGCTACAAAAATTTGAAAAAAAATGTTACTCACGTAAATATCACTTGTTTACTTCTTTGTAATATATACGACACTTTCATTTTAGGAAAAAATTTAAACCCTGTAGCAGTTTTTGCAGTTGCGTCATTTAAATTCTCTAATGTACTTTTAAAAGCAGCTTAAACAACATATAAAATTAGCATATGTTCTGCAAGAATTTAAAAGCAGTTTTTGTTGTTTAAAGTACTATGTTCTTGTGGACACAAAAAACAAGAAATACATTACTGTAGCCTGCCTCATAACAATAATAATAATATTAAATTAAATTGTTATAATACTGGTAATAATAATAGTAATAATAATTATAATTATTAAAATTATTATTATTTCTCTTTCCTCTCTCAGACATTATGTCTGGTTAAAAAGGGAAAGTGACGCAGACTTTGATCAAGTGTGACTTCCTTTTAACTGTACGGTATATGTTACATTGCATTTAGGAATTGCATTTAGGTATTGTAATTGAACATTTATCAATAATTACAGATTTCTGTAGTCATATACATACGTTTGGATGTAGCTGTATTACGTTGATGTACTGGTGGATATTGTGTGGTTTGACTCCTGTAGTTGACAGTATAATTGGTAGGATGTCAACTTTATCCTGATGCCACATGTCTTTGACTTCCTCAGCCAGTTGGATGTATTTTTCAATTTCTTCTCCTGTTTTCTTCCGTACATTTGTTGTACTGGGTATGGATATTTCGATTAGTTGTGTTAATTTCTTCTTTTTATTGGTGAGTATGATGTCAGGTTTGTTATGTGGTGTTTTTTTATCTGTTATAATGGTTCTGTTCCAGTATAATTCGTATTCATCATTCTCCAGTACATTTTGTGGTGCATACTTGTATGTGGGAACGTGTTATTTTATTAGTTTATGTTGTATGTCAAGTTGTTGATGTATTATTTTTGCTACATTGTCATGTCTTCTGGTGTATTCTGTATTTGCTAGTATTGTACATCCGCAAGTGATGTGATCTACTGTTTCCATTTGCTGTTTGCAAAGTCTGCATTTATCTGTTGTGGTATTGGGATCTTTAATAATATGCTTGCTGTAATATCCGGTGTTTATTGTTTGATTCTGTATTGCAATCATAAATCCTTCCATCTCACTGTATATATTGCCTTTTCTTAGCCTTGTGTCGGATGCGTCTTGATCGATGTGTGGCTGGGTTAGATGATATGGGTGTTTGCAATGTAGTGTTTGTATCTGTTGATATGTGATCTAAAGGGTTGTAGAAGTGATTATGAAATTGAAATGGTGTAGCTGATGTGTTTATATTGAGTGATTGCTTTGTGTATTTTGCTAGTTTTTTCTCTTTCTATAAGGAATTTTCTTAAATTGTCTACCTGTCCATAATGTAGGTTTTTTATGTCGATAAATCTCCTTCCTCTTTCCTTTCTGCTTAATGTGAATCTTTTTGTTGCTGAATGTATGTGATGTATTCTATATTTGTGGCATTGTGATCGTGTAAGTGTATTGAGTGCTTCTAGTTCTGTGTTACTCCATTTCACTACTCCAAATGAATAGGTCATTATTGCTATAACATAAGTATTTATAGCTTTTGTCTTGTTTCTTGTTGTCAATTCTGTTTTCAGTATTTTTGTTAGTCTTTGTCTATATTTTTCTTTTAGTACTTCTTTAATATTTGTATTATCTATTCCTATTTTATGCCTGTATCCTAGATATTTATAGGCATCTGTTTTTTCCATCACTTCAATGCAGTCGCCGTGGTTATCCAATAAGTAATCTTCTTGTTTAGTGTGTTTTCCCTTGACTATGCTATTTTTCTTACATTTGTCTGTTCCAAAAGCCATATTTATATCATTGCTGAATACTTCTGTTATCTTTAGTAATTGGTTGAGTTGTTGATTTGTTGCTGCCAGTAATTTTAGATCATCCATGTATAGCAAATGTGTGATTTTGTGTTGGTATGTTCCAGTAATATTATATCCATAATTTGTATTATTTAGCATGTTGGATAGTGGGTTCAGAGCAAGGCAGAACCAGAAAGGACTTAATGAGTCTCCTTGGTATATTCCACGCTTATCTGTATTGGCTGAGATGTGATATTATTTGAGCTTGTTTGGATATTAAGTGTGGTTTTCCAATTTGTCATTACTATGTTTAGGAACTGTATCAATTTAGGATCTACTTTGTATATTACCAATATCTGTAGTAACCATGAGTGGGGTACACTATCAAAAGCTTTTTGGTAATCAATGTATGCATAGTGTAGCGACCTTTGTTTCGTTTTAGCTTGATATGTCACCTCTGCATCTATTATCAGTTGCTCTTTACATCCTTGTGCTCCTTTGCAGTAGCCTTTTTGTTCTTAATTTATAATTTTGTTCTGTGTTGTATGTGTCATTAATTTCTGTGTAATGACTGAAGTCAGTATTTTGTATATTGTTGGTAGGCATGTTATGGGGCGATATTTTGCTGGGTTTGGTGTGTCTGCTTGATCTTTAGGTTTCAGATAAGTTATTCCTTGTGTATCAGGGACTGTGTATGGGTCTGCAATGTAACTGTTAAATAATTTAGTTAGATGTGAATGTGTTGAGGTGAAATTCTTTAGCCAGAAATTTGCTATTTTATCTTTCCCAGCGGCTTTCCAATTGTGCATAGAATTAATTGCTCGGGTGACTTCATGTTGCAAAATTATCACTTCAGGCATTTGTAGTATCATCTTGTATGGGTCTGTTTCTGCTTGTATCCATCGTGCATGTCTGTTATGTTGTACCGGGTTTAACCCTATGTTGCTCCAGAAGTGTTCCATGTCTGTTATGTTTGGTGGATTGTCTATTTTGATGTGTGTGTTATCTATTGTTTGATAAAATTTCTTTTGGTTTGTGTTGAATGTTTGGTTTTGTTTCCTTCTATTTTCACTTTTCTTGTATCTTCTAAGTCGTTTGGCCAATGCTTGTAATTTCTGCTTCTTTTCATCTAATTGCTCTATCGTTTCTTGTTGTGAGATTTTACCTAACCTTTTCCGTTTTTTGTCTGATATTTCATTTCTTATGAATTGTGTTAGCTGTCCGATGTCTTTTCTCAGTTTTTCTATTTTGATCTGTAGCCTGTGTTGCCATGCCGGTTTTGTGGTTTTTTTCTATGTGTTGGTTGGCTCTGATCTCTGCCTAGTGTGTATATTTAGTGCAGTGAGTGCTCCTATATAAACCAGTAGTTGTAACTCATCCATAGTTGTATTTTCATTTATTTTATTTTGTATGATTGTGTTGATAGTTGTTGTTGTTGTTTCGACTTGTGGGTTATTTGGGGGTCTATGCAAGAATGGTCTAATGTCTGTATTTGTGTCTTTGTATTCTATATATGTCAGCTGAAATTTTTCTTCTATATCTAACATGTGTGTCACTTCGTGTTCTATTTGTGCTTGTTCTGGTGGCTGTCTTAAGATTTCGTTTTCCTCTTATTGTTTAATTGATGCTTGTTGTTCTTTGTTTGTTTGCTCTGGGATGTTTGAGTCCATTACTGTATTTTCTTCTTCTTCTGATTGCACATTATTTTGTTCCAGTATTTGTTGTACTTGTTGTTTGATGTTTTCTGACTGGGGTATTCTGTTATTTTTTATTATTACACGGATCTGATCAGCTAGTCGTTGTTCTCTTAGAAATTTTAATTCTGGGTATCTGGTAATAAATGTTGTGTATACTTGTGACCTGTATCCAGTTTTGTTAGTTCCTAAGTTTGTTGCTTGGTAATAACAGAACATGAGGTGTTGCCTAACTTCATCTGACCATCCTCATCCTCTGTCTTTGTTTTCCTTCTAGAGTGGTTGCCGGAAGCATATCCTGCAAAACACCTCTATTTGGATTTAAACCATTTGCCGTGTGGCTAGCAGTGTCGTTAGCATTGTGGATGGGCACAGGGTTCAAGCGTCGTCCCCGACCATGACAGTGCTTGTCCGAGGCTTCATTAGTTCTGTCCTGAACCAACTACGCACACTAAAAGGGAGGTTAGCCCTATTAGTGGTTTGTTCTTTTCGTCGCCTTTTACTACTGGCAGAACATACCGGAGGCCTATTCTTTTCCCGGGCCTCCACGGGGTTTATTATTATTATTATTATTATTATTATTAATTCCTTCTTAACGTAAATAACTTGAAGAATATGTTGACAGTGGTGAAGCTATGTATCAACATCTGTAAGACACTGTAATCCATTGTAAATCAGTACAATAATAGATCTAGTTAAAAATATTATAGCTCAGTTTGTGGAACACTTGTCCCATGTCCCAAGTTCCAAGTCGAATACCACCCCATTCTGCACCAAATAATTTGGCATACTCTGCCATTGTATTTCACACGTATGTGTGGCACTCACAGGGGCAGCCTTCCATAAGCATGTACTATGGTTTACCTGTACATCTTCTCCACATTTCTGAACCAATCACAGGTAGTTTCTGGTTGCCTATCTCAGGGGCAGCTGTAGCTCATGGAGAATAAGCGAATCCTGAACTCGAACCTGATAGCCATGCAGTATCTTCTTCGACCAGTGCACACCTGTGGGAACAAAATACGGTCAAAAGGTATGTATGGGAGTTGTAGCCCAGACAGTAAGTTAATAGATTCTTCATCAGAAAATATGTAGCCTCCTTTATAATTTCCCCAGCTTATAGTAACTGATTCAAACAGATTCATTGAAAAAATAGGTTACCGTTCCTCCTCACCGGCTGGGCTGTAAGGACCATCCATATTTCGTCTCTTCTAATAGTGAACTGCACGTCCAACAGCAGCTGAAAATACATGAACTTCTAAGTCTCTCTAACCTAACACCAACAACTGAATACATATGGGCTGTTAAGTCTCTCTCTCTCTCTCTCTCTCTCTCTCTCTCTCTCTCTCTCTCTCTAAAAAAATGGCTCTGAGCACTATGGGACTCAACTGCTGAGGTCATTAGTCCCCTAGAACTTAGAACTAGTTAAACCTAACTAACCTAAGGACATCACAAACATCCATGCCCGAGGCAGGATTCGAACCTGCGACCGTAGCGGTCCTGCGGTTCCAGACTGCAGCGCCTTTAACCGCACGGCCACTTCGGCCGGCTCTCTCTCTCTCTCTCTCTCTCTCTCTTCAACACTGCAACAGCTGAGCTTTAATGTTACGTCTGATGTAAAATACGCTAATTATTTTCGATATAGCAATAAACTGACTGTTAAGTCTCTGACACTGCAAATGCATGAACTGCTGTGACTCTCACAAATGAACAGTCGCGTTTTATGGGAAATACGTACGATGGAATAAAACATATTACAACTTAATGTTGCAAAATAACATGTATTATTGTACATATTTTGATGCAGATTTCATAAATTGTCGCCGTGCGGGATTAGCCGAGCGGTCTTAGGTGCTGCAGTCATGGACTGTGCGGCTGGTCCCTTCAGAGGTTCGAGTCCTCCCTCAGGCAGGGGTGTGTGTGTTTGTCCTTAGAATAATTTCAATTAATTAGTGTGTAAGCTTAGGGACTGATGACCTTAGCAGTTAAGTCCTATAAGATTTCACAAACATTATAAATTGTCAATATATGTTTTATCCCCTATTCATTGTCCAAAGCAAAGTCATCCTTTGTTTTTCCTCATCGACCTTAATCATCACCTTGCATATTTTTCAAATAACTGCATTTTATATGATTTAAATTTGGCATGTATTACATGCCAACAAACTAGAACAGTATAGATGCGGTTATGCCACCTACAAACACAATTTGTCTGGACTTCCTGTTTATAGAGCTAATACTAGCAGACTTAAGTATGTAACACACATACACACACTAAAACGCTTTTCCATTTCCTTCTCCTCATGAACTTTATGTTCCAACACATACTCACGAAAGAGCACTTTAACATTTGTGAAACATTTAGAAAAGAGATTGGGAACCAAAGGCAACCTTTGGAGCAGGTCAGACTTTAACACAATGGTTCAGATGTGTACAGCCCCTGTGTACCTTGATACAATATTTATTTAAGAACTGTTTTATCTTACAGAGGCACAGCCGAGCATGAATTCAACACTGTCCACTGAAATACATGGGACGCCGGTCAGAAGCTCCTTGGATATATATAGCCGACAGCTTATAAACATGCAGCAAAATTTTTGGCAGATTTGAAGTTACTGCATTAACACAATTTTTAACAAATTCTAATAAGTGAATCCTTTAAAACCAAAATGAACACGGATAGACAAAATTAATATATGGGCAAATGCCCTATTATCAAAATACTAATAACCTTGAAACTGGTGAGCGCAGCGAGTGTAGCTCCCAGCTGAACTTAACGGAGACCTTGGGCACTGCCCCTTTGGTGATATTGTTTTTGTACATAAATAGACCAATACAGAAAAACATGCAGAATTAACGAATCTTAGCCTTTTTAAAATCATACAACCATCTAAATACTACAACATCTTAATCTTTTCAGGCTTGAATTTCATCTGAAGGTAGGAAAAGTTTCCCATATCTGGTAATGCTCTTAGGGGATCTTTTAATGATTTTAGATGCAAGATTTATACAAAAATATGTACTCGTTTTGAAAGCATACTTTGTACACTTGGCTTCATTTTATGGACTGAAGTAACTACTTACGAAATATTCTCTATTGTTGTGAATAGTAAAATGATCATTCAATAATCACAATGCAAAATAACAATCACAATATTCAATTATACAATGGAACATAGCAAACCAACCACATCTGTGTATTCTGCTGGTCAGACGTTGCTGCACAGTGCTACATTGACTTGCTGATAATTTTATAGCGATGTCCAAAAGTTGGCAACACTTGCGCCTGATGAAAAGCCTGAACATTCGCTTATGTGTACATCAGGTTTACATTGGGAAAAAATACTTCCGTTGGAGTCGAGACACAATGAAGTTGATGTAAACATTTGTAGCCAGAGGGTCTGAAAGGGTTAATCTGCTACATAATAAGCAACTTAGTGTCTGCCGCCGTTTTTCTTTAAAACACAGTCCACACCAAGCTAGGTGTCGAGCACTGCACTAGTTTCAGAAAAATAGCCATAATATACAGAAAGTACCAAGTATGTTAAGCCTCTATCAGTTACGTCAAACAAGTAATTCACAGGCGTATAATTAATGAATTTTAACGAGTGCCACGCACAGGGAAAGCACCAGCTCCAAAACAAATTTAGCAAACTATGCACAGTGGTAGGAAACCCAAGGAAATCCGGACATGTTACAGAATGGGCTTTACGAATCCGCTACTGAGTAAATGCATATCAGTTGTCCTGATGCTGAGCAAGCGCTTAAAGCACACTTTAGGTAAGTTTCCACAGCACCGACGGGCTACAGGGGCCCCACGCAGTACGTACAACCACAGAACTTAAGCCTCGCCTGTTTCCTGACTCCCTTGCATCATGCCCATGCCCAATGCCAACAATTTTCACAGGCGTCCACAACAAAAGAAAGACAGAGTTGAAGACTATCCAGTTTTAATGTTCCCTGAGAGCCCCTCAACAAGGGTACCTCATGCACACAAATAACTGCCTGTACTAATTCCACCATATGCAAACTGCACTCGCGCCACTTTTTTTGAAAAGGAAAAAAAGGACACGTAAGAGAGCGCATGCGATCCTGCAGGATCATAAGGGATCCCCAAATATTATAGTCTGGCAGTGAGTAACCCAAGGAGCTCAGCCCAAAAATACGGAACGAATAGAATCAAGTCCAGCCCACAAGTCCACGGGTGCAGCTTATCACTACACGCCCGGCCAGGCAGCAACGCAGCGACCTGCCGATCCATAAGCGACTCGGCAGACCATTTCGGAACTGCCACCTGCTTGACAACACGAGCCTAGCGATCCAGCACGTGACCACAGCGACTCCAAAATGCTTGCTGTTGAGCTTAGAGTCAATGCCCGCTGTGTCCAGCGACTGACCTCTTGCTTGATCTGTGAAGCCTAAAGTACACTACCGGCCATTAAAATTGCTACACCAAGAAGAAATGCAGATGATAAACGGGTATTCATTAGACAAATATATTATACTAGAACTGACATGTGATTGCATTTTCACCCAATTTGGGTGCATAGATCCTGAGAAATCAGTACCCAGAACAACCACCTCTGGCCGTAATAACGGCCTTGATACGCCTGGGCATTGAGTCAAACAGAGCTTGGATGGCGTGTACAGGTACAGCTGCCCATGCAGCTACAACGCGATACCACAGTTCATCAAGAGTACTGACTGGCGTATTGCGACGAGCCAGTTGCTCGGCCACCATTGACCAGACGTTTCCAGTTGGTGAGAGATCTGGAGAATGTGTTGGCCAGGGCAGCATTCGAACATTTTCTGTATCCCGAAAGGCCCGTACAGGACCTGCAACATCGGTCGTGCATTATCTTGCTGAAAAGTAGAGTTTCGCAGGGATCGAAAGAAGGGTAAAGCCACGGGACGTAACACATCTGAAATGTAACGTCCACTGTTCATAGTGCCGTCAATGCGAACAAGAGGTGATCGAGACGTGTAACCAATGGCACCCCATACCATCACGCCGGGTGATACGCCAGTACGGCGATGACGAATACACGCTTCCAATGTGCGTTCACCGCCATGTCGCCAAACACGGATGCGACCATCATGATGCTGTAAACAGAACCTGGATTCATCCTAAGAAATGACGTTTTGCCATTCGTGCACCCAGTTCGTCCTTAAGTACACCATCGCAAGCGCTCCTGTCTGTGATGCAGCGTCAAGGGTAACCTCAGCCATGGTCTCCAAGCTGATAGTCCATGCTGCTGCAAACGTTGTCGAATTGTTCGTGCAGGTGGTTGTTGTCCTGCAAATGTTTCGATCTGTTGACTCAGGGATGGAGACTTGGCTGCACGATCCGTTACAGCCAAACGGATAAGATGCCTGTCATCTGGACTGCTGGTGATATGAGGCCGTTGGGATCCAGCACGGCGTTACGTATTACCCTCCTGAACCCACCGATTCCATATTCTGCTAACAGTCATTGGATCTCGACCAACGCGAGCAGCAATGTCGCGATACGATAAACCGCAACCGCGTTAGGTTACAAATGGTTCAAATGGCTCTGAGCACTATAGGACTTAACATCTGAGGTCATCACGCCCCTAGAACTTAGAACTACTTAAACCTAACTAACCTAAGGATATCACACACATCCATGCCCGAGGCAGGATTCGAACCTGGAACCGTAGCGGTCGCGCGGTTCCAGACTGTAGCGCCTAGAACCGCTCGGCCACTCTGGCCGGCGATAGTCTACAATCCGACCTTTATCAAAGTCGGAAACGTGATGGTATGTATTTCTCCTCCTTACACGAGGCATCACAACAACGTTTCACCAGGCAACGCCGGTCACCTGCTGTTTGTGTATGAGAAATCGGTTGGAAACTTTCCTCACGTCAGCACGTTGTAGGTGTCGCCACCGGCGGCTACCTTGTGTGAATGCTCTGAAAAGCTATCCTTTGCCTATCACAGCATCTTCTTCCTGTCGGTTAAATTTCGCCTCTGTAGCACGTCACCTTCGAGTTGTAGCAATTTTAATGGCCAGTTGTGTAGTTTTCGCAGGGGTACACACGCATAGCATCTAACAAGAGGCTAAAATCTTTGCGTCAGCGGTGCGCTGCTGGATCGTATCGATACGACCGTATCAATATGTACATCATAGATTGAGTCTGACCACAGTGAACCATACTACAGAGTACATGAGGCACAGGCTCACAACACTTGGATGCTTTAAACACAGGGTGAACATTAATAAAACCGACAAACTGCAGGGGCAAATTCGTGACTGCAAGTGGAGGAGAAATGTTCTTATGAACATGTGTCGGAAAATGCATCAGTAGATGGCGCTGACGAACAAAAGTTCCTCCGACCAAGTAAGGTGTTTGTAGCCAACATATGACGATTATGTACATGGATGATTCCAGTCTGGTAAAGGTTACTTCTTCGGTAAAGAGGACTGATGCCAGATATCCCATAATTGTAATGGTCTGGTGCAAAAACTATCGAAACAATCCTTTACGTACAGGGAAGTCCGCTACTGATAATCCTTGCACCCTTTGCATGTGATGTGGATAGTAGCAGTTGTCATGAAGGATGCAGATAATTGTACTCGAAACTTCCTGGAAGATTAAAACTGTGTGCCGGACCGAGACTCGAACTCGGGACCTTTGCCTTTTGCGGGCAAGTGCTCTACCAACTGAGCTATCCAAGCACGACTCACGTCTCGTCCACACAGCTTCAATACCGCCACTACCTCGTCTCCTACTTCCCAAATTTCAAAGAAGCTCTCCTGCGAACCTTGCAGAACTAGCACTCCTGGAAAAAAGGATATTGCGGAAACATGGCTTAGCCACAGCCTTGGGGATGTGTCTAGGATGATATTTTCACTCTACAGCGGAGTGTGCACTGATACGAAAATTCGTGGCAGATTAAAACTGTGTGCCGGACCGAGACTCGAACTCGGGACCTTTGCTTTCGCCGGCGAGTGCTCTACCAACTGAGGAATAGTACTTCGGCTTACACCATGTTGGCGTGCCACTTGCCTTGAGCTTGTATTAGGATGCATCTCAATATCCTGTAGAGGTTGGTCCTCCAAATCTGGTGTGCGCACAGTCCGCCACCTCACTGCCCGTTAGTCTGTGTGAAAAGACCCATCATCACCCAAATGCCCAAGAAGGGGTCGAAATATTTTGTGATATGGTTGGTGTCTCTGATGATACTTGTTTTGGTATAGGCATGCGGCCTCTCGACCGTTTCCATCTGCTAAGACGTACGCAAACACTATCTCGGATTGTTCTCGGCATGAGTACCAGACCATTCTGCTGCTTACAGTACGCCTGCAACACACAAGTAACGTTCGTCACGTAGTCAGAGGAACATTTATTTGTCAAAGCCTCTGCCATGGCAACGATGCTTGTCCAGACTGAGGTCAGTAGGACCTTTCTTCTTGCGTTTACAGTCAGGAATCCATCCCCGCAGTTTGTCGGTTTTTTAATTTCCACCCCGTATATCCACTGAGCTATTTCTTGAAACTTCAACTTAGCCCCCTTATGCAAGTTGATAGTGGATACACTGTTGCTCGTGTTGCAGCTGGAGACGTCGATGTCCAGAAGCAATTGATGGTAGCCGGTTGTCATCCAATCCTCGGTTTACTTGAGGCTGGTGGACAACTGGTTGTACTCCATCTCAGTGAACTGCCCCGCAGTATCTTGCCAGTATTTCTACAGTTCTACCACAACTTCAAATTCTACATTACGTGCTGTAGCGACATTACCACAATTCAGTCTTCTGGTGGACATTTGATACATAAAGGTGAGCAGCAACATTCTGAAACGATTTGACTTGATGGCTGAACTGTCAACACAAACACACGAGCGCGCGCGCGCGCGCGCGCGCGCAAGCACACACCCAAGTGATCTGTGGTGTCAGTGAAATGGGGAGGGCGACAGCGGCACTATGGAAACTAGAGCTTCACAACTACACTACTGGCCATTAAAAAAGTTACACCACGAAGATGACGTGCTACAGACGCGAAATTTAACCGACAAGAAGAAGATGCTGTGATATGCAAATTATCAGCTTTTCAGAGCATTCACACAAGGTTGGCGCCGGTGGCGACACCTACTACGTGATGGCATGAAGAAAGTTTCCAACCGATTTCTCATACACAAACAGCAGTTGACCGGCGTTGCCTGGTGAAATGATGTTGTGATCCCTCGTGTAAGGAGGAGAAATGCGTACCATCACGTTTCCGACTTTGATAAAGTTCGGATTGTAGCCTATCACGGTTGCGGTTTGTCGTATAGCGACATTGCTGCTCGCGTTGGTCGAGATCCTTGACTGTTAGCAGAATATGGAATCGGTGGGTTCAGGAGGGTAATACGGAACGCCGTGCTGGATCCCAACGGCCTCGTATCACTAGCAGTCGAGATGACAGGCATTTTATCCGCATGGCTGTACTGGATCGTGCAGCCACGTCTCGATCCCTGAGTCAACAGATGGGGACGTTTGCAAGACAACAACCACCTGCACGAACAGTTCGACGACATTTGCAGCAGTATGCAGCAGCTCGGAGTCCATGGCAGCGGATACACTTAACGCTGCATCACAGACTGGAGCGCCTGCGATCGTGTACTCAACGACGAACCTGGGTGCACGAATGGCAAAACGTCATTTTTTCGGATGAGTCCAGGTTCTGTTTACAGCATCATGATGGTCGCATCCGTGTTTGGCTACATGGCAGTGACGCACATTGGAAGCGTGCATTCGTCATCGCCGTACTGGCGTATCACTCGGCGTGATGGTATGGGGTGCCATTGGTTACACGTCTCGGTCACCTCTTTTTGGCACTGACGGCACTTTAACCAGTGGACGTTAGATTTCAGATGTGTTACGACCCGTGGCTCTATCCTTCATTCGATCCCTACATTTCAGCAGGATAATGAACGACCGCATGTTGCAGGTCCTGTAAGGACCTTTCTGGATACAGAAAATGTTCGACTGCTGCCCTGCCCAACACATTCTCCAGATCTCTCACCAACTGAAAACGTCTTGTCAGTGGTGGCCGAGCAACTGGCTCGTCACAGTACGCCAGTCACTACTCTTGATGAACTGTGGTATAAAGCTGCATGGGCAGCTGTACCTGTGCACGCCATCCAAGCTCTATTTGACTCAATGCTCAGGCGTATCAAGGCCGTTATTACAGCCAGAGGTGGTTGTTCTGGGTACTGATTTCTCAGGATCTATGCACCCAAATTGCTTGAAAATGTAATCACATGTCATTTCTAGTATGATATATTTGTCCAATGAATACCCGTTTATCATCTGCATTTCTTCTTGGTGTAGTAAGTTTAATGGCCAGTAGTGTATATGAGTACGGAAAGGAGGTCAGGTAACCATGTAGACTGTGTCAATGAGATCCGACGTCACAGGCGAGGCGTCCTGGAAGTAACCTGGCAATGTGTACTGCCAGAAACAGCTCCAGCAACCACTACAGTAAAGCCATTACATTCCTAAAACAGCATACTTCTGTGTTGCTGCATTCCTGATTATGGAAATAACAACAAGCGTGTGTGACTAAGACATAGACGGCCTGCGTGCGTTTCGATTGGTCAGCGGCGATTGTGAAACTCGAACTGTGAAATAAAGATCTATAACAAATTTCTGTGTTAAATCACAAGCTCAGAAGTGAACGAAGATATCGTTGAACATCTTATCTATTTTATAAAAAGTGGTGAGACATATGACTAGGAGAAACTTTTGTATGTCTTCCTCAGTCAAAGAATATAAGACCATCAAACTCGGAGCTATAATACACAGCCGCAGAATAGATCCCATGTTTGACTCTGTGGAAGACTGTCTAACTGTATTAAACATTGACAAATAGTATTTAAAATGTACGAATCACTTCTAAGCCGTGCACTATATGGAACAGTTGCTGTGTTTTTACATTCTGGCTACAGAAACAGTAAGAATACCTGGAATTTGACGTGTAAAACTTGCCGAAAGAGAAAATATTACAAAATGTGTTCTGTCTATCTACAGCTTTAATTATTTAGGTGTAAAATGTGTGGGGACCCCAAAATAGGTATAAGTGTTATATTAAAGCATTTTGGACAGTTCGAGTGAATGGTTTGGCCTCTCAAATCGCCCGACATAAATGCCATTAAACGTTTATTGGACATATCGAGAGATCAGTTCGTGCAAAAATCCTGCTCCGAAAACACTTTCGCAATTATGGTTCAAATGGCTCTGAGCACTATGGGACTCAACTGCTGAGGTCATTAGTCCCCTAGAACTTAGAACTAGTTAAACCTAACTAACCTAAGGACATCACAAACATCCATGCCCGAGGCAGGATTCGAACCTGCGACCGTAGAGGTCTTGCGGTTCCAGACTGCAGCGCCTTTAACCGCACGGCCACTTCGGCCGGCTCGCAATTATGGTCAGCTATAGAGGCAGCATGGCTCAGTATTTCTGCAGAGGACTTCCAACGACTCTTTGAGTCCATGCCACGTCGAGATGCTGCACAGCGCCAGGTGACACAGTATCAGGAGGTATCCCGTGACTTTCGTCATCTGAGTTGTAATATTATTGGGCTTACTGTCGTATGAAAGCTATTAAGTACCCTTGGAAAGGCATTCACTAAGCTACGTATTAAATGATCAACTTATAAGACGAGACATTTGGTTTATATAATTTACGTAAATGTAAAGATGCGCATCTAGCGCAAACGCTACTATATCGACTGCGCAGTCAGAGAAACATTTTAACAGAAGCTGAACTGAGCGTTCCGCTTCGATCTAAATAAAAAATATGACGGTAAAAACTTTTGTAGATCTTCAGTTTTTATCGCACTTCTCCTTGTAATGTGAAAGGGTAAAAAAGGTCGATTGTGAGCCATAAAAACGAGCGGTCTTGCCAGCGTGCAGACAGCAGTTATTAATCGGTCAACTTCTAGTAATTTATGTTCGATACTGTAAATCGGCAAGTTATTGTTTTTATAAAAGTGTTAAACAGTGAAACAATTGCATCGAAAGAAAGAGAAAGATAATGAGTGTAATTTTTTATATAGTCGTGAACCAAGAAGCGATCACAAGACGGGCTGAAATCTTATAGTCAGAAAATTACTTATGTAAGTTATACTGTTTATAAATAAGCCCTAACTGCTTGTGAGAATTATTTGAATATATTTAGGGTTTACCAGAATTCTTATTCTATTCTTTTCCTTTTTTTACCTCAATGTCAGATTATTTTTATAACTGTCAATCAGCCTTTACTACAGCAGAGAATACTGCGGCATTCTGGTCGTAGACAGAAGGCCGATCCTTGTTTTCTATACAACTCATAGCCGCCCCATTTATTAATGATTTCATTTGCGAATGCAGTTTGTATTGTTCACAGTTAAAGGTCCCTTAGGTAATTATAAAATTCATACTGATTACGTAATGGAATCCGGGTTGTTCTTTTCCAAATAATAGAAGCCTTTGCGTAATCAGAACTAGCCTCCTTCTGTGAACGGTCAGGAGCCGACCAAAAGACGGACGTCTTCAGCCTCTTTCGTATTTCCCGTGGCAAAGCTGGGCCAAACTGAAAACACGACATTCTAGTATGAAATACAACACCTATATAAGTGTTAGATTAAAACTGAAAAAATTGTAATATATCAGTATTTAATTTATTTTTTCATCATACCAGAGAGTGTACAACAAAACTCAGAGACGACGAAGTGGCGTGGAGCGGGAGGGATAAGTAACGGCACAGTCCCACGAGACTGGAAGCTCGTAAGCCGTCCACCGATCAGAAGCAAAGCGCCGTTACGTCTCAGTCTCACGAGGTGATTTGCTCGTGCGCAGTAGCGTGAAGATAATGAAAGCGATGCCTTCGGGAGCGGCTAACGGGAGTGTAGCGTCGTACGGGGCTCATGGCGAGAGCGAGATGACAGTTTGACGAGCAGTGGCAGCAGTATGGTCCGTTTCAGAGACTCTTAGCGGCTGTTGGCCGGTCGGAGCTCCGAGAGTAACTGGCTTTTGAAGGGTAGAGCACCGACCTAAGGAGACGTCCGCGGAAGGATACATGAGCGCTGCCACGTTTGCTTGTGGCCGCGCGGAGTGGGTGCCTGCCGCTGCAGCAATGTGTACGGTGATCCGCCCTGCACGCTACATAGGGCGCCCACGGACGCTGTGGCCGCTGCATTTGATTTGACGGTACTCACGTCAGTGACTATGAAAGTAATGTGTGGCACTTGTTTTGACATCGAAATATGTACATATCAGTCCAGGGCAAGTGAACTGTGCTAAAATTTAGTTTAGAATTGAAATTTTTGGATCTCAAACTACAGGATGCGAAACTCAGGCGAGCAGCAACGAACAATTCGTCTGCGAGAAAGCAATCCTTTTTCAACGAAATTTACATATGCTATCTGACTGTAGTAGATTAAAACTGAAGAAAATGCAAAAAGGTGGGAATTTAAGGAGATGGGACCTGGATAAACTGAAAGAACCAGAGGTTGTACAGAGTTTCAAGGAGAGCATAAGGGAACAATCGACAGGAATGGGGGAAAGAAGTACAGTAGAAGAAGAGTGGGTAGCTCTGAGAGATGAAGTAGTGAAGGCAGCAGAGGATCAAGTAGGTAGAAAGACGAGAGCTAGTAGAACTCCTTGGGTAACAGAAGAAATATTGATGAAAGGAGAAAATATAAAATTGCAGTAAATGAAGCAGGCAAAAAGGAATACAGACGTCTCAAAAATGAGGTCGACAGGAAGCGCAAAATGGCTAAGCAGGGATGGCCAGAGGACAAATGCAAGGATGTAGAGGGTTATCTCACTAGGGGTAAGATAGATACTGCCTGCAGGAAAATTAAAGAGATCTTTGGAGAAAAGAGAACCACTTGTATGAATATCAAGAGCTCAGATGGAAACCCAGTTCTAAGCAAAGAAGGGAAAGCAGAAAGGTGGATGTACTTGAGGACAATATTATGGAAATGGAAGAGGAGGTAGATGAAGATGAAATGGGAGATACGATACTGCGTGAAGAGTTTGACAGAGCACTGAGAGACCTGAGTCGAAACAAGGCCCCGGTAGTAGACAACATTCCATTAGAACTACTGATGGCCATGGGAGAGCCAGTCCTGACAAAACTCTACCATCTGGTGAGCAAGATCTATGAGACAGGCAAAATACCCTCAGACTTCAAGAAGAATGTAATAATTCCAATCCCAAAGAAAACAGTTGTTGACATATGTGAAAATTACCGAACTATCAGTTTAATAAGTTACAGCTGCAAAATACTAACACGAATTCTTTACAGACGAATGGAAAAACTGGTAGAAGACGACCTCGGGGAATATCAGTTTGGATTCCGTAGAAATATAGGAACACGTGAGGCAATACTGACCTTACGACTTATCTTAGAAGAAAGATTAACGAAAGGCAAACCTACGTTTCTAGCATTTGTAGACTTAGAGAAAGCTTTTGACAATGTTGACTGGAATACTCTCTTTCAAATTCTAAAGGTGGCAGGTGTAAAATACAGGGAGCGAAAGGCTATTTACAATTTGTACAGAAACCAGATGGCAGTTATAAGACTCGAGGGGCATGAAAGGGAAGCAGTGGTTGGGAAAGGAGTGAGACAGGGTTGTAGCCTCTCCCCGATGTTATTCAATCTGTATATTGAGCAAGAGTAAAGGAAACAAAAGAAAAATTTGGAGTAGGTATTAAAATCCATGGAGAAGAAATAAAAACTTTGAGGTTCGCCGATGACATTGTAATTCTATCAGAGACAGCAAAGGACTTGGAAGAGCAGTTGAATGGAACGGACAGTGTCTTGAAAGGAGGATATAAGATGAACATCAACAAAAGCAAAACGAGGATAATGGAATGTAGTCGAATTAAGTCGGGTGATGCTGAGGGAATTAGATTAGGAAATGAGACACTTAAAGTAGTAAAGGAGTTTTGCTATTTGGGGAGCAAAATAACTGATGACGGTCGAAGTAGAGAAGATATAAAATGTAGACTGGCAATGGCAAGGAAAGCGTTTCTGAAGAAGAGAAATTTGTTAACATCGAGTATTGATTTAAGTGTCAGGAAGTCGTTTCTGAAAGTGTTTGTATGGAGTGTAGCCATGTATGGAAGTGAAACATGGACGATAAATAGTTTGGACAAGAAGAGAATAGAAGCTTTCTAAATGTGGTGCTACAGAAGAATGCTGAAGATTAGATGGGTAGATCACATAACTAATGATGGAGTATTGAATAGAACTGGGGAGAAGAGGAGTATGTGGCACAACTTGACAAAAAGAAGGGACCGGTTAGTAGGACATGTTCTGAGGCATCAAGGGCTCACAAACTTAGCATTGGAGGGCAGCGTGGAGGGTAAAAATCGTAGAGGGAGACCAAGAGATGAATACACTAAGCAGATTCAGAAGGATGTGGGTTGCAGTAATTACTGGGAGATGAAGATGCTTGCACAGGATAGGGTAGCATGGAGAGCTGCATCAAACCAGTCTCAGGACTGAAGACCACAACAACAATAACATCTGACTGTAAAACAAATGACTCAGATTAAAATGTTGACCCTGAATATTTCCAATCTTTATCTTTAGTCTTGTAAACAACATAAAAATTAACGAATCTGACTTTCTGAAAAACTGCTTGAAAATTCACAAGGTAGGACTTTACTGAAATCTTTTACTGGTATTGATCCTCAGAACCACTGCTAATATTTTCACAGACGCACTTTGGCAGTCGCTGTACATTACAGTGGACATCAGCTTTGACGGTAATTAAATTTATTGGCACGGAACGCTCATCTGTTCTGCAACCTGCTACTATTGAAATAATGATGATACTCAAAACTCAGGTTTCATAAGCCATACTTGCTATCTGCATTGCAAGACGGTATATTACCAATTTTTAAAAACTGCTCCTCAGTACACAACTCGCGATGAGCAATGCGACTATGCGGGGTCATGAAAATAATGAAAATGACGGACTAATATTAATGACAGGTAAATGAGAACAAGACTCCAAGGTAAATTATGCTTCATTAAGCCATGACAACAGTACATCTTCTCTTAAAGTTTTTACACTTACACAAATTAGCAAAATATTCCTTAATAACTTTCCCTTGTGCAATTACTTTCCTTAACAATTCTTTCGACTGTAAGACAGAATCATATGTTGCATTACAAAATTTCTACAGTAAATTAGAACCATAGCAATGTTCTAATAACAAGAAATTATACAGCTACAAATATCTAAAAAAATTGAATTACCGTTGTTTTATCGGTCTTCCACTAATATAGTCTCTTTTTTTTCCTCAGAACAATTTAGAACAACGTTGCCGGACTGTCCAACACACACTGCTACTCTCTTCAAAAGAAGTAACCTCTCTCACCAACATCTGTGGTCTCAAGAACAGACTTACTAAGAATATGATTATATCGATAGTACACAGGTTGACCGCATTTATCAAATTCGCAACTTCATTCACATTTATGGGCAAAAATTCTTAAAAATCGTCATAGCAAATTCGACAGTCCCCGTTCAACTCTTCTATTGACAAGATCAGTGACTCTTGTATTGAGAAACATCCTCCAGGTTGACGCACGGGCCGGCCCGCCACGCATATTCGTAACTGTGGAGGCCTAGCATGCAGGGGGGTAGCTCCGTCTATTCCACATTAAACATTCAAGTAATAATTATGTGATAGTACTTTAAACTTAGATCAACTGAGAGGGGGGGTGGGTGAATTGCTTAAACATTAAATATGCCATTTTAAACTTAGTGACACTAGGGTCGCCGTTTTAAACTTAACACAACTGGATTTTTTTTAAATTTCACATCATATTTATCTTAGGAAAACAGTTCTCATCCCACCGTCTTGGATTTTCTAATTTCTTACCGTTTAACCCTCCTGCCACCAGGTTTATTTTTTCTCATTGAGTACCAATGGCGTCAAACAGATCGCAAGTAAATTTCAGCGGATGTAATGCCAATATTTTAATGAAGTAACATGAAAACATACATTACAGTTGTTCATTGCAATAGTAAAGACTTTATTTTCATAAATATTACTTTCAAGAAACAGTAAGGGATTTAGACTGGAGTCGTATTGACCCCAGTGGTAATAGGAAGGGTACAACAACACCTGATGCAAGAAACCCTAACAATTGGTACAAAAATAAGCGGTAAATAATATTTTCATTGTTGCATGTGTTTTGTATAACAGCAGCTGTTCAGCATAACATTCATGAGTCCATTTCCAAACATGTTACATTCTACAAACAAACAACATCAGTTAGGGTCAAACTGATTCCAGTGGTATCCTGTGCAAAAATCATTAATACATTTTCATGTGTGGCAAAGACAAAACGAAACATCACTGGATATAACCGACTCAGAGGGAGAAGCTCATATACACTGCTCAAAAAAAGTTTTTAATACTCTCGTAAAATGTAGTCTATAATACTAGAGGTCTCACTGACCTAGGCACTTCATGCATTATCCAGTTAATGCACATACATTGGACGGTATTTACTACTGGTATGCTGTCTGGTCGTTTCCCAGTTACGTTAACATACCGCTGCCGCAGCGGCACATTGCGAGCAGTCAAATTTCAACAACAGCTTCATTCAGTTTGTGTTCAACAATGCAGTAACATGCCACATAGAGGCATAGAATACTTTGATAGAGTCAGGATAGTGCCTTTACTTTCAGTAGGCCACACAGCAAGATGTTGTCGATCGGCTACATGTCACTCAAAGTGGTGTGTCTAACGTGTGGGAAAAGTACAGAGAGACGGAACTGTGAACGATAGGCCTCGCAGTGGTCGTCCTCGTATGATAACACCAATGCAGGATCGCTTCCTCGAACTGCCGGCTCACAGGTGCCCAACATCAGCTGCCAGAAACAATGAAAATTACTTCTCCCAGGCAACAAGGATTCGTATTTTAGACCAAACAGTGCGCTAAAGATTGAATCAGGGTGGTCTTCATTCCAGAAGACCAATGAGATGTTTTGCACTAAACCAACATAACCGACGTAATTGAAGAACCTGGGTTCTTGCACGTCAACATTGGACCATTGCTGAATAATGTTATGTTTGCTGAAGAGACCAAATTTAGTTTGGCGAAGCGCTAGACCACACTAGGAACCCTGCCTGTTATTTTCAGTTTGCTGGTGGAAGTCGAATGTTCCGGGCGGCAGTTATGATTGGACGGCGAACCCCTCTAATTCCCACCGACGGCAATTTAACTGGTCCTCTATACCTCCAAGAGGTCCTACAAACGATTGTAAGGCCCTACACAAGGGAAGTTGGTGACAACTTCATCCTAGTCGATGACACTGCAAAACCGCACCGCATTCCAGCAGTGTCTCGGTATCTGCAAAGATGCAACATCAACCGAATGCATTGGCCAGCACTGTCCCCAGACATGAATACAACTGAGGATGTATGGGACCTGTTGAAAGTGCCCATTGCATAATGTACGAATCCACCTGACAATCTTCAGGACCGCACTGTACCTGCCATTGACCTGTGGGACCCCAAACCCTAAGATAAACTTGATGGTCTCATCCAGACCATGCCTCACATAGTAGAATAACCTATTCGTGTGCAGTGATTATATACTCACTGCTAATGACTGATAATCATCATGATGAGATAAAGATTTTCGGTGTTTTTGTTTTCTGGGTGTACACTTAGGAGAGAGCCTGCTTTGTTTTGTAATGAGTTTTTGTAACTAACCAAAATCATTCTTCTTTTCAGAATGCATTCTTCTTCTTCTTCTTCTTCTTCTTCTTTCGAATGGGCCAGCTAAGGGCCACGATATTCAGCTTTTCAGCCTGGAGAAGGACTTGATGTTTGCCCAGTAATCCCGCATTCTCTGGCTGTGTTTCTCCTTTCTCTCCTTAGTCCAAAGGGCGACGGTCTTTTTACGGTGTGATCTGTCCTGAAACCTCTTTTCTTCTAGTATCCTTCTGAGAAGTGCTCGGTGTCACTTTCAGTTATGTTCAGTTTCTTAATGTCTTTCAAGACTTCTATCAGCCATGGTGTCACGGGATTTCTGCTCTTCCAGTAGTTGAGTAGTCGGTTGTCTAGTCTTGTTTGGTCCATCCATGTGATATGTCCACAGAAAGCGAGACGTCTCTTCCTGGCTACATCTGTGATTTTCTCAGTATGATTGTATAGCTCCTGGTTTGTTTGTACTCATCATCTATTTTGACCGGTCCCAGAATTTTTCTCAGGATCTTCATCTCCTGAATCTCTAGTTTATCTGTCAAGCTTTTCCTGTTCAGATTCAAGCATTCTGAGGCATATAGGGTTTCAGGGCCAAAAAGTGTTTGGTAGTGTTCTAGTTTGGAATTGTGAGATAGGCATTTCTTATTATAGATGTTCTTGGTTAATCGATATGCTAATTGTAACTTACACTACTGGCCATTAAAATTGCTACGCCACGAGGACGACATGCTACAGACGTGAAATTTAAGCGACAGGAAGAAGATGCTGTGATATGCAAATGATTAGCTTTTCAGAGCATTCACACAAGGTTGGCGACGGTGTCGACACCTACAATGTGCTGACATCAGGAAAGTTTCCAACCGATTTCTCATACACAAACAGCAGTTGACCGGCGTTGCCTGGTGAAACGTTGTCGTGATGCCTCGTGTAAGGAGAAGAAATGCGTACCATCACGTTTCCGACTTTGATAAAGGTCGGATTGTAGCCTATCACGATTGCAGTTTATCGTATCGCAACATTGCTGCTCGCGTTGGTCGAGATTCAATGACTGTAGAATATGGGTTCAGTGGGTTCATGAGGGTAATACGGAACGCCGTGCTGGATCCCAACGGCTTCGTATCACTCGCAGTCGAGATGACAGGCATATTTTCCGCATTGCTGTAACGGAGCGTGAGCGCACGTCTTGATCCCTGAGTCAACAGATGGGGACGTTTGCAAAACAACAACCATCTGCACGAGCAGTTCGACGACGTTTGCAGCAGCATGGACAATCAGCTCGGAGACCATGGCTGCGGTTACCCTTGACGCTGCATCACAGACAGGAGCGCCCTGCGATGGTGTACTCAACGGCGAACCTGGATGTACGAATGTCAAACCGTCATTTTTTCGGACGAGTCCAGGTTCTGTTTACAGCATCATGATGATCGCATCAGTGTTTGGCGACATCGCGTTGAACGCACATTGGTAGCGTGTATTCGTCATCGCCATACTGGCGTATCACCTGGCGTGATGGTATGGGGTGCCATTGGTTACACATCTCGGTCACCTCTTCTTCGCATTGACGGCAGTTTGAACAGTGGACATTACGTTTCAGATGTGTTACGAGCCGTGGATCTACCCTTCATTCCATCCCTGCGAAACCCTACATTTCAGCAGGATAATGCACGATCACATGTTAAAGGTCCTGTACGAGCCTTTCTGGATACAGAAAATGTTCGACTGCTGCCCTGGCCAGCACGTTCTCCAGATCTCTCACCAAAACGTTCAAAACGTCTGGTCAATGGTGGCCGAGCAACTGGCTCATCACAATACGCCAGTCATTACCCTTGACGAACTGTGGTATCGTGTTGAAGCTGCATGGGCAGCTGTATCTGTACACACCATCCAAGCTCTGTTTGACTCAGTGCCCAGGCGTATCAAGGCCGTTATTACGGCCTGAGGTGGTTGTTCTGGGTACTGATTTCTCAGGATCTATGCACCCTAATTGCGTGAAAATGTAATCACATGTCATTTCTAGCATAATATATTTGTCCAATGAATACCCGTTTAGCCGGCCGGTGTGACCGTGCGGTTCTAGGTGCTTCAGTTTGGAACCACGTGACAGCTACGGTCGCAGGTTCGAATCCTGCCTCGGGCATGGATGTGTGTGATGTCCTTAAGTTAGTTAGGTTTAAGTAGCTACGTTCTAGGGGACTGATGACCACAGATGTTAAGTCTCATAGTGCTCAGAGGCATTTGAACCATTTAAATACCCGTTTATCTGCATTTCTCTTGGTGTAGCAATTTTAATGGCCAGTAGTGTATTATCCGAGTTGTTAGTGCTGTTCCTTCTGATAGATTAGGTTCCAACCATTCTCCTAGATACTTGAATCTGTCAACTTTCTCAATTTGACCTTGTTCCAGCTGTAGTTCACTGGGAGTATCACTGATATTGGTGCGGTATTTTGTCTTTTCGAGTGACAACTGAAGTCCTACCTTGGCAGCCTGGAGTTCGAGCATGTTGAGCTGCTTTACTGCTACTTCCACTGAGCTTGCTGTAAGTGCCAGATCATCTGCGAAAGCTAAACAGTCTACTACTAGTCCCTTCCGTTTATGTCCCAAGTAAATACCGCTCGGTATATTTTGTACTTCCATTTCTTTTCGCCACTCTCTGCTCACCTTGTCCAGTGCACAATTGAAGAGAAGAGGTGAAAGTCCATCTCCCTGTCTACCTCCTGTATTTATTTCAAAGCTTTCTGAAAGTGTTCCCCTGAACTTTACTCGTGACCTAGTGTTACTCAGGGTCTTTTGGATAAGGCTGTGGGTTTTCGGAAGGCATTATGCTTATTCTTTAATAAGGTATTGTAAAAACCACAATAGGTGTACTATAAGAAGTCATCGTAGCAAACTCCATGATATTCCGAACTTTTGTTGAGATGTGTATTTTGAAAATAATAATTTTGAAAAACATGGAGATACATATTTCCAATGTGCTTATGGGATCACACAGACCTCAGTGGTACTAGTAGGGTTACACATAGGTCATGTGACCTAGCTGCACCAATCTGGATTCTAAACTTAGCGCAAGTGACCTGAGTAGTCCTGGCAATCATGCAGTCTACAGAAAATCCAAATGGCTCTGAGCACTATGGGACTTAACTTCTGAGGTCATCAGTCCCCTAGAACTTAGAACTACTTAAACCTATCTAACCTAAGGACATCACACACATCCATGCCCGAGGCAGGATTCGAACCTGCGACCGCAGCGGTCGCGCGGTTCCAGACTGTAGCGTGCACCACTGAACTGTGATGTCAGGGAAGACGCAGAGTTTTTTATTTTCCCATCGTTTTAAACTTAGGTCATATGCCTATGCCCACCATCTAGGATTTTAAACGTAGCGCAAATTGGGGGAGAAATGGGAGGCAGAGGAGGCGGAAATCTGGAATGTCTGCATGACGTCATTGGGAAACATATCAGAAATTGGCTAATCACTTTCTGCATTGGAATCATATAGCACAACTGAAAATTTAGTTCACTCGAAATTAATTTAAAATAATCTATCGTATTCGACCTTTGGTGCCGGCCGAAGTGGCCGTGCGGTTAAAGGCGCTGCAGTCTGGAACCGCAAGGCCGCTACGGTCGCAGGTTCGAATCCTGCCTCGGGCATGGATGTTTGTGATGTCCTTAGGTTAGTTAGGTTTAACTAGTTCTAAGTTCTGGGGGACTAATGACCTCAGAAGTTGAGTCCCATAGCGCTCAGAGCCATTTGAACCATTTGAACCACCTTTGGTCCCTCGACTTTACTTTAAATGTTCTTGTGGATAAACAATATCAAAACACCTAGCTTTGGGTTCCTTAATAGTATAAAATTTTAGTAATTATTTCATGAAAATTTGGGCATTCCGTAATAATTCATACGCCCACCACATGTCTGTGTGAGATCACGTTTCTAACCATGCATAAAAGTGTGACGACAACGACGCCACGTTGATCGCAGTATCGTTCATACTTGACAGGTTGTAGTTAGAGTGAGCTGTAAGCTTTTATCATGATTTTTCTCTTTAAAAATACGAAATACATTGTTTAAGGGAAATATTTGCACAAAATGGTGTCCAGCCGCTTTACTCTTCAAAAGAGTACAAGAATGTGAAAAAAGTAACACGAGTATTTAACTACTCTGACGTTTCATTAGCATACTGCCCGTAGAAGAGACGGATCTGTATGATTGTCCCACACAGTTCATCGTTCCAGACAGCTCTGCAGAAGCACAACATTCCCCAGTGGCGCCGTATTTTTTGGAGCCATCCATCAGTCAACCGGACAGTCTCGCAGCAGACTCGGAAACGTGCTGCAGTAATCCCATTAAGAGAGTCGGAGAAAATTTCCTGTTTTTCTACTGCCCTCAGAGTGCACTAGCCACCAGTGAGGCCCAAGTACGCGCGATTGTCGCGAAAATTTAATTATTCCCTATAATTGCTGAACGCAGATGTGTAGAGTGACCATGAACTATTGTTAATCGAAAACAGCGAAAGGAACATAGACAAAAACAAAGACCAGCTGCATATTTTTCTGACACAACACACACATCAGTTTTAAGAGTAAAGATTTACGGTTCGTGTGCTCGGGCCTCTGTAGTTCTTTCGCCGTGATTTATTCCTAGGAACTTGTCTATGTCTCGATTATTTCATTACCCTATCGCTGTGTAAGTAGAAGCCATATCCACGCGGCTTCTCGTCGAAGTGAAGTCCAGAAGTCTCATCGTATTATCAGCGGAGTATCAGTAGTGTCTTCGTATTACATTTCGACAAGTTAAGTACTTGCCAGAAGGTGACAGGTAGAAACTTGTCGAAAGTTCGCTTTACAATGACTTTATTGATGGCCTGGTTAGCCGAGAGGACTTCGTCAGACTGTATGCTAACTCACTTTCTCCTCGAATATATCACAGATTTCAAAGATCCAGCTTTCAGAGAGGAATCAGTGGTTAATCTTCAGACTGCTTGTAGGGAATATGAACATAAAATTACACCAGTATTATTACAAGCAAGGTATTAACCAATACCTTGATGGCAAGATACATTTAAAAAATTGTACAGCTCAGTCAAAAATCTCAGTTACAGTACAAATAACATCTACATGTGACGAGAATTTCTTCACTTGAAGCATGATTTTCATTTTGCATTAGAAGACAGACAAAGCGTTTCACGAGACAACATGTGGAGATTAGGACGCCGAGGAAACTACACTGGCGGAAAAAAATCACAACACCAAAAAATAATTAATGTAGATTAATGAAAATTTGGGAATACATTTGTCTAGGTAACATATTTAAGTAATTAACATTGGAAGATCATAAAGATACACTGATCAGCCAGAACATCATGACCACCGACTTATTATCAACATAAACCCGTCCAGGCGATAGCAGCGTCACCTGGAGAGGAATGTATGCTAGTCAGACACACGCACGGTGCATGTCGTATCAGTGAGCGTGCTGTCCGTGTGTAGGATGGGGAAGCTGCGCGATCTATTTTGTTTCACCGAGGGCAGACTATGATGACCCGGAGGCTCGGTAGAGCATTTCGGAAACTGCACGAATTGTCGGGCGTTCGAGGAGTGTTGTGGTGTCTACAACACGTGGCGAAACCAAGGTGAAACCATGTCCTGACTTCGTGGGGCTGGGCGGTAACCCGTTATTACAGATGTCGGAACTGTGGCAGAACTAACATCAGACTTTAATGATGCGCAGAGATAAGTGTGTCTGAAGATGCAGTGTACTGAACACTAACGGTGGACCTCCACAGTCGACGATCGATGTGTCTGCCAATGCTAACAGCAGCGTTGCATGGTCTGATGAATTACTATACGATGCTCATCAAGCCAAGGGGAGGGCGCGAATCCGTAGTCTTCCAGGGGAACAACTTCTTGACACCTGTACCGCGGGGTGGAGACCAGCAGGCGGCTCCGTTATGCTTTGGGGCACATTCACGAGAACATGCATGAGTCCAGTGGAGTTCGTGCAAGGCTCCATGACGGCCAAAGAGTATCTTACATTGGTTGAAGACCACGTACACCCGTTCATAGCGATCATGTTGCCCAACGGCTGTCGAATTTTTCAACAAGATAATGCACTTACGCATTATGTTTCCACGTCTTTCAGAAACGTCATCCTTACGTCTGTCAAAATAATTTCCAAATTTGAAAAAAACCCTCTGTGTCACATCTTGGTACGAAGCAGAAATTCATTGCTGGAACGACGCTTGCAAAATAATCCTCGAAAAGTGCGTCCGGAATCATAATGTCTGATATAACGTTTTCCTTTAACCCACAAATTTAACAGCAAGCAAGCATATGGCGATTTTGAAACGTACTAAAAAACTTAATTGCAGTATTTCATATAAATTGAGGGAATCACACATTACTATAGATATTGCAACGGCTTTAACGACTGAGCGTTTCATCTTAAATTTTGCTTTTTAAGAAGCGATAGCGGCTGGTTCCACGCTGGGTTTCAGATTGCGTGAAACGTTGATCCGTTTTTACATTCAAGTCAGGCAGCCAGTGAGAGTTGTCGTAGAAATAAACTCTATTTGTATGCATTCTTAAATTTTGTTCTCACTGATGACCACACCTTAATAATAATTCACAGTGCAGCTGATCCCGGCGGAAGTTCGAGTCCTCCCTCAGGCATGGGTGTGTGTGTTCGTCCTTAGGATAATTCAGGTTAAGTAGTGTGTAAGCTTAGGGACTGATGACCTTAGCAGTTAAGTCCCATCAGACTTCACACACATTTGAACATTTTTAATAGTTCACAACAGTTGCGAGAGAAGCCCAGCTGACTTGATATTACTATCAAGTTAATTACTAACCATGCAAGATTAGGCATATAATTTAATACATTCTATCCAACGATAAACAAAACGGGGACAAGACAGTTTAATTGCAAAAGCATTCTTTTAAAAATCACTCTCCTAAATCTTCACTTTTCTTGCTTTTTGAGGACTAGAGACATTCACCAGTTTCTCCTTGTCGAGCGAACATTCATGTCTTTTCGCTGCTATTATGACAAGACCTCTTACCCGCTCGATGGTCATTGAGAATGTGAGATTTTTTTAATGATGCTTAACTTGTAAAAGCTACGTTCTGCAGAAGCTAGAGACAATGGCACGGACAAAAATATTTTTAACGCAACTGTTACATTTAGGAAAACGCCTTACAAGTTCATTTCGAAGATGTACTGAATTACTTTTAAACATGTCTTCGCAGTTTGTGGAAGCATAGTTGACAGCAGTTCCTATTCGTTTGCAAGATCCTGCGAATTTATGTCTCCTGAATGGATTTCATGGTCTCTCAAAGCTTCTGCAAGTTTTCTACATCCTCTGTTGAAATATTATTTTTTGTCGCCAAGCTCTTAACGTCAAAGATAACACTGAACACATCACAGCAGTAATTGAGATGCTGAGACCGTTCCTACAAAGACATAATAGCGGGGTTTTCAACAACATAGAAGTTTACCCTCACACTGTTCTCTTTCCCTGGAATGGGTTCATCCTTATTTTCGTAAGAAATCTGCCTATAATTCATCTGGATTCTGTTAACCCAGCGACATTTCCTAAAGATACAACCAATTCCTCCGTTCTTTCTTTACCTTTTCAAAACCTTGGCTCTGTGTTCTTCATCTACATCTACATCTACAGCTATGTCTACATGGTTCCTCCGAAATTCACACTTAAGTGCCTGGCAGAGGGTTCATCGAACCATTTACATACCACACTTCTCTACCATCCCACTCCCGAATGGCGCGTGAGGAAAAGGAACATTTAAATCTTTCCGTGCAAGCTCTGATTTCTCTTATTTTATTATGATGGTCGTTTCTCCCTGCGTAGGTGGGTGTCAACAAAATATTTTCGCGTTAGGAAGAGAAAGTTGGTGACTGAAATTTTGTAAGTAGATCTCGCCGCAAAGAAAACCGCCTTTGTTGCAGTGACTGCCACCCCAACTCGCGTATCATATCAGTGACAGTCTCACCCCTACTGCGTGATAACACGAAACGAACCGCCCTTCTTTGCACTTTTTCGATGCCCTCCGTCAATCCTACCTTGTAAGGATCCAATACCGCGCAGCAATATTCCAGCGGAGAACGGACAAATGTAATGTAGGCTGTCTCTTTAGTGGGTTTGTTGTACCTTCTAAGTGTTCTGCCACCAAAGTGCAGTCTTTGTTCCGCCTTCCCCACAATATTATCTCTGTGATCTTTCCAGTTTAAGTTGCTCGTAACTGTAATTTCTAGGTATTTAGTCGAATTGACAGCCCTTAGATTTGTGCGATTTATCGTATACCCAAAATTAATCGGATTTCTTTTAATACCCATGTGGATGACTTCGCACTTTTCTTTGTTTATTACCAGTTGCCACTTTTCGCACCATACAGAAATTCTCTCTAGATCATTTTGTAATTGGAATTGATCGTCTGATAATTTTACTAGACCGTAAATTACAGCGTCATCTGCAAACACTCTAAGGGGGCTGCTCAGATTATCACCTAGATCATTATGAAAATCAGGAACAGCAGAGGGCCTATGACGCTACCTTGCGGAACGCCAGATGTAACTTCTGTTCTACTCTATGATTTACCGTCTATCACTACGAACCGTGACCTCTCTGTGAGGAAATCACGAATCCAGTCACACAACTGAGACGATACTCCGTATGCACGCAATTTGATTAATAGTCGCTTGTGAGGAACGGTGTCAATTACACTAAGTGTTGATTTTATTAATTTGACTGTAGTGTCTAATTGCATATCTTCTCGCTGAACTGCTTTATGGACTCTGTGACATGGTAAAGGGCATTATGCCATACCTACAGCACACAAAGAAAAATTAAATTTTGAGATATCTTTCAAGAGGTTAGCTGCTTCACTGAAGCACAATGGATTATTTTCGCATCTGTTCGTTAATTCTGTTAATGCAAGTCTTATGTTATTAAGATCACATCTTACAAGCCCACACTTTCAATCCTAGCCTCCTATCATGTATCACGCAGCGGCTTCAGAGTCAGGTGTATGTGATTCTTGACTGCTTCCCAGCGCTTCAAAAAGGCAGAAAATAATGTAAACTATACCAAAAGTGTAGCTCGACTATAGATAATTTAACTGCATCACTAACAACCAAGTTAAAGCTATGAGCAGCGAGGTATATAATGATCTCTTGGATTTTCTTCGACGATACAAGCTTGAGTACCACTCTTCTTGCCCTTCATGTTGCTCCAGTTGTCACACGATTGTCCCCTACTATCTGCATGTGTACGCCAATGATCTCTTGGATTTTCTTCGACGATACAAGCTTGAGTACCACTCTTCTTGCCCTTCATGTTGCTCCAGTTGTCACACGATTGTCCCCTACTATCTGCATGTGTACGCCAAGGTTATGCAGTATCTGAAGTAACAGTTCTGTAAGACCTTATCCAGTAGCGTCACTCACGTCAAAAAGTGCAAAATGTTCTTCAACTGCATCTGTTTTGGGAAACACATCTAACACTCTTAAAACACCCTTAATTGTTGTGACTTAAATCTGTCGCACAGTTTAATATTATTAAATTGAATAATACTTATTTTTTACTATGGTACCCTTCATGATAGATACAATCTTATCAGAAATTATTCATGATTTCATTTTGTATGTCTTTACTCAATTATGTAAACAACCTTCCTGACTTAGCCACACGATTAATATGGTCACCTAATACAGGATAGAACGTGGGCATTATTCTATTTGCCCTAAAAATTTTCCACTGCCTGGATTTGCCAACATTTCATGGTCGCCTCTTAATGAAAGATTCCTTTCGACGAGGAAACATACTACAGAAAATAACCTTAACAAAACCAGTCTCCTCCTCTCTTCTCCCTGATCAGTTTGAAGCTGTGTCGCCTAGTCAATTAATTTTGAGTTTTTTAATTCTGTGCGAAAGTTCTTTCCACTTACACATTTCAGTAATATGATTGTGGGACACTTCAGGGTTAGAGAGAAATTTGGCAAGTGTTGCCAGTCTCTTAAACCACTTCTTGTGACAGCGGCAGCACTCGAACTGAACACTTTGCAACAAAAGCAATACAGTGCATCTTTTGTTCTAGAATATTGAAAGGTATGTGCTAAGGTCTGATCAGGGTAGATCCAGAAAATGAAGTCGATAGTTGCCAACCGCAAGGCGGAATGAGTATAATATCTTTCAGTAGGAGGATCTTTGATGGTTAAGAGAGCCGGGCGGGTGCAGGAAAAAACTCAGCAGTCGCAGCTAGGTGCCTGGAGGAAGCAGGCGTGTGGTGACAGCTTTAAGGTAGGATTAGCACTGCGCAGTTTACACTGAGCAAACTTTAGCACGTTAATGGGAGATGCTATATAATGATTACAAAATGGTTTTTGTTAGATAATGTTCAGAGTTAGGATTTGTATGTCCAAGGTTTAACGCAGTAAGCGTTTTGTAAATTTTTCTTAAAAGTGATTCGTGCTACAAAAATGATAGAAATGGTAGGTTTTGTGTATGACTTAAAATTTTAACAATATATATTGTTAAATATTGTTAAAATTTTAAGTCATATATATATATATATATATATATATATATATATATATATATATATATATATATATATAGAGAGAGAGAGAGAGAGAGAGAGAGAGAGAGAGAGAGAGAGAGCTCATTTTACTTTCGTCAGTATGTACTGTACTTCCTCGATTCACCACCAGTTGGCCCAATTGAATAGCGTTCTCGCTTCCCACGCCCGGGTTCCCAGGTTCGATTCCCAGTGGGGTCAGGGATTTTCTCTGCCTCGTGATGACTGGGTGTTGTGTGCTGTCCTTAGGTTAGTTGGGTTTAAGTAGTTCTAAGTTCTAGGGGACTGATGCCCATAGATGTTAAGTCCCATAGTGCTCAGAGCCATTTAAACCATTTTTGACCCCCATTTGAGGGAAGGTAATGTTGACTTCGGTGCTTGTGTTGACATGCGACTCATAAGCTCTACAGTACTAGCATCACGCACATCACTACGTAGCATCAACAGGTTAGTGTTTATCACGAACGTGGTTTTGCAGTCGGTGCAATGTTTACAAATGCAGAGTTGGCAGATGCCCATTTGATGTGTGGATTAGCACGGGGCAATAGCCATGGCACAGTACGTTTGTATCGAGACAGATTTCCAGAATGAAGGTGTCCCGACAGGAAGACGTTCGAAGCAATTGATCGCCATCGTAGGGACCACGGAACATTCCAGCCTATGACTGGGGAAGACCTAGAACGACGAGGACACTTGCAATGGACGAGGCAATTCTTCGTGCAGTTGACGATAACCCTAATGTCAGTGTCAGAGAAGTTGCTGCTGTACAAGGTAACGTTGACCACGTCACTGTATGGAGAGTGCTACGGGAGAACCAGTTGTTTCCGTACAATGTACAGCAGCAGATTGGCCTCCACGGGTACACTTCTGCGAATGGTTCATCCAACAATGTGTCAATCCTCATTTCAGTGCAAATGTTCTCTTTACGGATGAGGCTTCATTCCAACGTGATCCAATTGTAAATTTTCACAATCAACATGTGTGGGCTGACGAGAATCCGCACGCAATTGTGCAATCACGTCATCAACACAGATTTTCTGTGAACGTTTGGGCAGGCATTGTTGGTGATGTCTTGATTGGGCGCCATGTTCTTCCACCTACACTCAATGGAGCACGTTATCATGATTTCATACGAGATACTCTACCTGTGCTGCTGGAACATGTGTCTTTACAAGTACAACACAACATGTGATTCATGCACGATGGAGCTCCTGCACATTTCAGTTGAAGTGTTCGTATGCTTCTCAACAACAGATTCGGTGACCGATGGATTGGTAGAGGCGGACCAATTCCATGACCTCCACGCTCTTCTGACCTCAACCATCTTGACTTTCATTTATGGGTGCATTTGAAAGCTTTGTCTACGCAACCCCGGTACCAAATGTAGATACTCTTCGTGCTCGTATTGTGGACGGCTGTGATACAATACGCCATTCTCCAGGGCTGCATCAGCGCATCAGGGATTCCATGCGATGGAGGGTGGATGCATGTATCCTCGCTAGCGAAGGACATTTTGAACATTTCCTGTAACAAAGTGTTTGAAGTCACGCTGGTCCGTTCTGTTGCTGTGTGTTTCCATTCCATGATTAATGTGATTTGAAGAGAAGTAATAAAATGATCTCTAACATGGAAAGTAAGCGTTTCCGGACATATGTCCACATAACATATTTTCTTTCTTTGTTTGTGAGGAATGTTTCCTGAAAGTTTGGCCGTACCTTTTTGTAACACCCTGTATATATATATATATATATATATATATATATATATATATATATATATATGTGTGTGTGTGTGTGTGTGTGTGTGTGTGTGTGTGTGTGTGTGTGTGCTTAAATTTAACTGCCTGAATCATAGTCCACATCCATTGCTTGTATTGAAGATGAAAATAAGTAGTAAAGTTACCCACCAATGACAGAACGTAAAGAAAATGAGGCTTCTATGCAACATATATGTGCAGTTAATGGTTTGAAATCGATTTTGGTATAAATAAAGTCATCAGAGCAAAGTTATTTCAAATAATTAATTTTATGCCACTGCACAATTGGCATTATTCAAGACAAGATATAATTTCATTAAGTAGACATCAGGGCCAAAAGTTAATTTTTCAGTACCATCTTAATGCCATTGCACAAACGGCACTATTCTCTTAAACTTGATTGCTGAGTCAAATACATGTTTCATTACTGGCAAAAATGGAGGAGCGCAAGAAACAAGTTTACAGACGCAGTCAGATACAGGTTTGTTGAATAATTAATTTGGAACAATTTTATCTTTGATATTTTCACTAATTAAAAAGGAAACAATTTTGGGTGAGATACTTTCACTTTTAAAAACAATTTTATCCATGGTACTTTCAATATAAAAGCCACGTTCACTTAACTTTTTCATCATTTACAGTATGACAAAACCAATGGAAAACAATAAAACACGTTCTTGTCTCTCCATCCACAGCAGATGTGACACCTTTTTCACTGACACCTTGCGGCCGTTCCTAGTTGCCCTTATCCTAAAATTCAGTTTCCGAGTGAAACGTCCCCTTTGAACAATTTATACACGACTGTGCTTAACCTGACATACAATATTTTGTTAGCGCAACGCAATCTGACTTTCAAAATTCCCTACAGAAGGAATGGCCCTGACTAACATTAAACTATACCTTTCACAAATCACTTACCTCACAAAAATCTTCGCTGCTCAAGCTACTGCAATACAGCGAGCGCCACTACTGCCAGCTAAATAAAAGATTCAAACTACTGAAGGCACTAACTACTGATAGGGATAGTTATCAAATGAAAGATATTAATAGAGAACAAACAATGTATTTACCTTAATATCATCACAAGTCATAATATATATATCAGTTCATGACAAATTACAAAACTCCGCCATCTCTCTCCCCACATCCACCACTGCTGGCGGCTCACCTCCAACTGCGCAACGCTACGCGCTGTTCACATCCAGCTGCCGCTGCCCAACACTACAATGGCGAGTATTACAACAATGCAAAGCAGCCACAGACTGCACACAGCACAGCCAGTGATTTTCATACAGAGAGCGCTACTTGGCGGCGGCGTTACCAATATAAGAACCTAAACAGCCTACTTACATAAAGAAAACATAAACAGCCTACTTACATAGCCCCCATGCTCCCCACAAAAAATTTTTGCAAATGGTGTTGGGCACTGGCCAATACAGATTTGACAAAAATTTTTCACAATTACACTAACAAAGATATAAAATGCACACACTTATTGATACAACGTTGGTCAAAAGCTAAAATTTTGTCACAGTCCATAAATACAGTCCTGATCATTCATTACGGTAAAATATAGTGTTTTTCTCAAAGTCTGAGCAGTAGAAGAAAATGCACACGGAAGTAGTGGATTTCCATGCAGTCTTGAAGAAGTAGTGTTGTCCTTCCAACGGAAAGTCAGTGCTGACTCTCGACATGCTGACAGGTAATGGGCCACAACAGAGCAAACCCACTGCAGAGTCAGTCGAAGTTTTGATGAATATTGGTAGGTAGGTCATCACAGAGCAGACAAACTGTAGTCCTGGTAGAGATTACGGTATTGGTGGGCCACCAGAGGTGCAGACCCCACTGCAGTCCTTGTAGAAATAATGGTTTTGATGAATCATCAAAGATGTAGACCTACTGTAGTCCTTGTAGACACGGCCAGCAGCCATCTGTTGCGACTGTGCAGGTGCACAATCACCATCGAAGAGTCTTGCGGAGAATATAGCAAGTCCATAAACCACCCCTTGTCCACTCACAAAAAATTTGTTTGACATGTCCTTAGAACCAGCAATGCTGTTATCCAGTCCCTTGCGGAATTATTAACACATGTGCAAACACTAACAGTCCTAACTTCTCACATATTGTCCATATACTATGACCAACAGAAACGTGTGCAGTGAAATGTAACTTACAAGTTAATAATATCATGAACTGGTGACAATTACAATTTTATAACAGAAGAATACAATAACAAAGGTACAAAATACATCATTAAAGAACATAACAATACAGATAACATTTGTAGTACAGGCTTTACAAAAGAATCGAACTAACATAGACATCAGTGTTACAGGAATTATGACATGAGTACGTACATAAAAGATCAGAATAACTTTCGAAACATCAACTTCACACATAAGCATTTAAACAGAATGAATAATGTCTAATATCTTTACAAAGTAAATAACATATTATTAATGCCAATTATATTTGATGATAACAGTATTCCTCATCATAGTGAATGTAGCTTAATATTAAAAGAGGGAAAAATTCTATGAAACTACACAGAGACAGGAAGAAAACAACTACACAAGGGTACACAAACACATAGTGGGATAACACCAATAGGAAAGGACAGGGTTCGTTTTCAGTGTAACATTTGGTACTGCAGTCCAACCCAAAACTTCATTCTATAGATCTTTCGTCTTATTTCAACCTTTGCTTCCCCCAAAAAAATCTTATCCAAGCATGCTTTCTGTATTCTGTTCATATTTCTTTCAAAATAATTATTTCTGATTGTACAATACTCATTTGGGCCCAAATCCTTTTTATATAACTTCGCAATGCATTCTTTACCTATTCTCCATAGTCAGTTTCTCATATAGTCTACCCCCTCTTAAGCTAACTTAAATCTACTGAGCTCAGATGCTAAACTAAGGGACGAGGCAATGCAGCAGCATGTAAAACAATTATTATAAACAGCAATGCAAAAAATGCAAATTGGCAAAGCTAGCAGCATAAATGAGCAAAAGTCAAATTCAATAACACTATGCCTGGCAAACAGCAGCAACTTATACCTAAACATGACATAGCGCAAGCAGAAAAAATATTACACTAAAATGGCCATGTCTAATACCTATGTCACATCTTAACATTAGAGTGATGCATCACAATTTATTCTACAAAAGAAATTACCAAGTACTTGAAAAGAAAATTATGTGTTACTGTTATTAGTTCCTTCTTATTGTTCTTTCCTTTCCAAGTGCTCCTTTTTTTTTTAAAGAATGTGGATCATAAAATAATTATTTAATAGATCTGTTGACAGAAAGTGTTCACATTAGCAAATGCATTTCATTTTATAAAAGCAATGCTGCAACACAGCTGAAAAACAGGTATCAAATGAAATAAGCAGTTACGCAAACCAAAGCATAAAAATATCATTCAATAGTCATGTGACATTTCATAAGTTAGTAGAAATTCTCTCAACTCTCGTAGAAAGACGCTTGTCGTAATCAGGTGTGCAGATGTACGAATATTTCCCATCAATTCATAAGCATTTCAGTAATTAGCACAATGTGCGAGTAATCATATGTTTTCAAGTAACGAGGGTGTCGCATTAGCGATGAAAGGCACACCCTAATGGCTTGTTCTCCAGGTGTTTGACACGTCCCACGTCCCCTTTTTTTTTCTACCTGTGCCGCTGAAAAGGGCTAGCAATAATGGCTTTTTCTCCAGGCGTCTGACACAGCTGGGTGCCCGCGACGCATTACGTGCAGGTGGTCACTTAACTTTCTTACGGAAATATTTACCGCTACAGTGACAGCCTCACATAAAAATATTTCACAGGTCAAGAATTAGCATTGCAAATCTGTAGAAACAAAATCCTATGAATATAACAGTGTCCAAAAAATGTTCAGTGGCATTGTGATACATTCACACATGATTCACACATGTCATAACTCTTAAAGTACGATTCTTGGTTTCCAACATCCTTTTTCACAAGTCAAGAGTCCCTACCCACTATTCATTACTCCTTACCTTATTACACATATACGTATCCATCGACACTCGTCATTATTTCGTCATTATAAATATGAAGCATAATCAAATAACTCATATAGCCTCAGCCTATTAATCGTAAACATACCTCAGCAGCATAATACACATCGTCGTCGTAAAAATAACATCATAACACCTCGGTCAAATCTCAAAATCGTCGTAGCTTCCTCCAATAATTAAAAAAATTCTCTGCTCATGTCAAAAGTGTCATCTGCCTCAAACGTACTTTAAAAATCATAATCCCTTTACCAAATACATCATTCAAAGCTCTCATAGTATCACAATGGTTCCAAAAAAAATATGAAGAGTTCACACAGTACAGACAAAATACAATTTCGTAAGTGTGAAGTTATCCAACGGTGTAATTACGTAAACGTGTGTCACTGATGTAGTAAAAATAAATGTTTGTCTCTCTCAGTTAAATGATCAGATAGCTGTGTAAATTGTGTGTTAGAGAAATATGGTACCGATGTGTAAAGTTGTATAAGCACATACCATATTAGCTAGGGTTCCTTGTGGTTGCCACACACATGGTACACAAAGTAAGCATGTACCCCCCTGAGGATTAATGTAATTATACCCTCAGGTGCTACAGATTATTGCAATGGAATGAAATGTATCACGGAAAAACTTTGTATCATTGTGTTTCAAATATCTTTGAAAATAAATGTTTTTAGTACAAAATTGATCACTCAAATACGTGTCCTGTAGCGCTAAATGTGCGTCTTGTTGCAACATAATCTCTGTGGAAGTGTCGTAGTTATCGTCCTCCGAAAGCTAAGTTCTGCAGAAGTCAATGTACTGACCTCATGATAAACAAAGTGAAATGCTTTGCGTATGGATATCATACTTATTAAGCTTATTGCCGTGATGAAGAAAGTACTGTGCTGTAACGTATTGTTGTGCTACAGAAAAGGCTGTCTCCTTGTAGCTATACCATAAAAGTTACTACTAAAACATGTTTTACTTTCCAGAATAATACAGAAAAACTGTGCAGATATAAAACAGAAACACCGCAAAATCAACATTGTAAATTGTCACTCATTAGTAGCGTCGTGATAAAATCGTGTAGCTGTCACATAAACTAACTATTGTCTCATCTGGTATCTCACAGAAAGTACTTTAAATCCGGAATGTATTTTCAAGTAAACCAAAATGTTGCATTAAAATCTCATTAGCAGTACCAGATATAATGTTATTTTTCTCGGAGCCAGCCGGCGCACGTGTATGCCTGCCGTGCGAGTCATTGCCTATTGTCTCTTTGTTGGCGCGCGTCGTTATTGGGGTTTGGAGACCTAACTTCTACAAATTCACCGTGACGAGAGGGCCCAGCTCTGTTAGAATCCCGCCAGTTCTGATGAAATTCACGTCTGTCGTTTTGTCGGTAGTTTACACAGTTTCTTTCGTGTCGGTCACGTGGTGGAGAATTTCTCCCTGAATCGTAACTGCGCGCTGAACTGTTGCGTCTGAAGTTATTCTGTCTCCCCTGGTAATAATTGTTTTGGTTCCCATATTGTCTGTTTCTGTGGTTATCTCTGTCATATTCATTACTACGGAAATGCGATCTTTCTCTGTAACTATTATTACTCTGCCAGTGGTTGTCATATGGGTGGTGTCTGTTTTGGTCACGATTTGCGTTGTGAGAATAGCCTTGTCGCGTCCAGTTATTATTTCTTTCATCGCGGAATTGCGACTGATGTGATCTGTAATTGTTGTGCTCCTGCGTTCCGCGATTGTCAGTGTCACTTTCCAGTTCTTGTAACAGTCCCTGAAAAGCTTCAATGTCGTCTTTGCAACGTCCTGCCAAAATAATATGTCGTAAATGTTCAGGTAATTTGATTAAGCAAATGCGGATGAGTTCTGAGGGGCTGTATGGGTTTGACAGGTATTGATTCTTGTGCAACATGTCTTCAAAATATTTCACAAGACTGGAAAATTCAGACTGTTCAAAGTGTTTCATCATCATGATGCTATGTTTTACACGGTCTTGTGTGGCTTGAGACCAATATGCTGAGAGGAAGGCATGGTAAAACTCTCCTTCACTGTGGCAATCGTGAATTACCGATCGCATTCTTACAGCTGGTTCCTTCTCCAAGTAGCCACACATAAATTCTAATCTGTGTTCTAACGACCAGTTGGGAGGAAAACAATGAGAGAATTGATGGAGCCATGCTTGTGGATGAATGTCGTTGCCAGAATTCTTAAATGTTTTGAATTTACGTGTAGTAATGAACAGCTTATAGTCAAAATCATCATGTCGGCGAGTAGCATATCGGTCATTGTTACGTCGTGTCGGCGGTTCCATATCGAAATTCGGTGCACATTGCCAGTTTCTTTCATAACTTCCGAAATGCCCTGTGTTATTATTTTGCGTCTTTTCCGTATTTCTAAGTCCCTCTTCCCGTGTTGGAGCGCGAGTGTCCTCTGAAATACGTAATTCTTGTATTACCTGTGTCAGCTGATCTTGTACTTCCCGGATTTCTCTTTGGTGTTGTGTATTAATTTGATTCTGATTTTGTTTGAATTTTCTTATTTGTTCATACTCTTCTGTGTCAGTGAAGGCTACGGGTCTTGTGTCATTCAGATCATCATCTACCTTTGTAGATAAGTTAGTGACCTGATCCGAAAGTTCGGCTACTTTCTCCGATAGTGTACTTATTTCTTCAGTGTGTTTTTCTGAACCAAGTTTCAGAGTATCTACTGTGTCCTTAAAGTTTTCCTGAGTTTTTGCAAGTTGCGTAACCGAATCGGTAGATGCAACTGAGTCAAATTTAGCTTGCAAGGTCTCATGATTTTCATGAACAATAATTTGCAGTTCTTTTATGGCTGCTTCGTGATTCTGTAATGCCTTTTCATGCCGCGAAAAAATAGGTTGAAAATGCTCACAAATTTGAGTTTTTACGTCATTACAGACTTTTTGACATTTCGATTCAATGTTATGTAACTCAGTAGTTAAATCTTCACGTGTTTGTTCAAGTGTTTGTTCCAATGAGTCTAACTTTTTAAGATTTTGTTCCACTGTGTCTAACTTTTGAAGCTTTTGCTGTGTTTGTCACTGTTTTGTTCCATTGTGTCTAACTTTTTGAGATTTTGTTCCACTGTGTCTAACTGTTGCTGTGTTTGTCTCTGGTGTTGTTCCATTGTGTCTAACTTTTCAAGCTTTTGCTGTGTTTGTCTCTGATTTTGTTCCATTTGTTGCATTAATTGCAATAATAATGTATTAGTGTCTGGAATCTGTTTCTCTACGCTTTTCGGCAGTGCATTTGCACCGGCAACATTCACATTTTGACAAGCAGAAAATGTGTCTTGACTTATTTGAGAAAACGGTGATGACCCAAAACCTGAATCTACAGTATTTGCGAAATTGTGTCCTGTCATTTCGGATTCCTGAGGCGAGCTGTTGCCGACCGATCGATCGATAATGCTTCCCTGTTCACTACCTGTTTCACTGTCTACACCATTGTTTGCAGCCCGCTCCATTTCCCTATTCACAGTTACCAAATTACTACTTTGAACATCAGTTAATTCACTACTCGGTGGCGCTAACACACTGCTTTCGTCTTCACTGTCATTTCTCAGTTTACTTTGGAGCCTAGTATTACGTTTTTCACACGCCATTATTGTCACAATATTTCACACGACAACACAGAAAAACACAATTTGAAGATCAAAAATAAGAGAACACATTAACATAGCACTGAAAATAATATCTAGTTAATTGCAGCTGCGAAATACTTGGTGCAAATCTACATGCATGCCACAACTGTTTTACTGTACAACAATGAAAGACTGCAACTACAAAGGAGATTTTCTCTACAATTACGCGCTAGCAATAAACAAAATCTACACTAATTACACAAACTACAAGAAAAATCAGAAGATTCCAGTGAGGTATCCTCGGCTAAGGGTCGACATATGAAACGTCCCCTTTGAACAATTTATACACGACTGTGCTTAACCTGACATACAATATTTTGTTAGCGCAACGCAATCTGACTTTCAAAATTCCCTACAAAAGGAATGGCCCTGACTAACATTAAACTATACCTTTCACAAATCACTTACCTCACAAAAATCTTCGCTGCTCAAGCTACTGCAATACAGCGAGCGCCACTACTGCCAGCTAAATAAAAGATTCAAACTACTGAAGGCACTAACTACTGATAGGGATAGTTAGCAAATGAAAGATATTAATAGAGAACAAACAATGTATTTACCTTAATATCATCACAAGTCATAATATATATATCAGTTCATGACAAATTACAAAACTCCGCCATCTCTCTCCCCACATCCACCACTGCTGGCGGCTCACCTCCAACTGCGCAACGCTACGCGCTGTTCACATCCAGCTGCCGCTGCCCAACACTACAATGGCGAGTATTACAACAATGCAAAGCAGCCACAGACTGCACACAGCACAGCCAGTGATTTTCATACAGAGAGCGCTACTTGGCGGCGGCGTTACCAATATAAGAACCTAAACAGCCTACTTACATAAAGAAAACATAAACAGCCTACTTACACGAGATCGCAAACATCGTCGACAACTCGACAACCTAAAAGCCATTACCTTTCTTTGATGATTTTCTTTCGTCTTGGGGATCTACGCCTGCTCTGGTTTCTTCCCCAGTAAAATTATTATCATTTTTTTCCGCTAGTGGAACAGTTTCATCAGCCATTATCTCTTGCTTGCACTAAGAGTACGATTCTTCTGCACTGTCGACTGTTGAATCTTTAGTAACACTACATTATTTCACATTACACTGAACATTGACTTAAACACTATGAGATCGATCTAAAAATTTAATAAACATATTTACCACAGGTGCTCTCTTAGAGTGTCATACCTACGCTTTCCTTTTTGGCACCCGTCTTATGATCTAGCATAAAACAAATCACATGCTCCAATAGCACCAGACACAGACCACAAAATGCATTCGTACTTCACACCTGAGTAAGTTGCTGAACTAAGACACCGGAAACATTAGGTCAATTTACTCAAAAGCTCCTGCGTGTGAATTAGGAGTGGAAATCCCAAACTACTTGCTGGCCTAAACGGTGCCACTTTGCCCTAGCAGGCACGGCGTTCCGCGCGGGTCAGCGACAGCAAACGTTTCTGTTGTTTCCGTAGAGGCCGGCTACCGACTGGGACAAGGAAATCCCTATTTTCATCGGTTCACTGCCGCGGTATTCGTCAAAACTGTCCGGTGTAAGAAAAAATAGAATCAACAACAAGGGTGACGTTGCAGGGAATATACCGAATGAATTAAAAGACGTGGTTGTGCGCCTACTACACTGTAGAGTATCCTATGACGTCCTCGGAATATATCCACATGACTCTTCGATGCCCCTGAAAAGATGTTACGCAATTTCGTGCAAAGAAACATTCCCTAAATGTTTGAGTAATGATTCGGGATGGAAAGAATCTTTTACTGTTTTTCAATACAGATCATAGTCAGTCATAAATTTGCAATATGAAGTTCGTGGGAGCCAAGGAGCACGTTTTATCTAATCCGTTTACTGATCATACGAATCTTGGACATATCTCGTAGCGCAACTGGGCACCAGAGACTGCCGTCTTCCAAGATGACTTCCGAATCCTCACCTAACAGCGCCTGTGCGTGAATGAAGCAATAAATTGTACTCTGAGTAAGCTATACTAGACAGCTAAATCGTTATCAAAACAGTGCTGTCCAATGGTGCATGATTCCGCATTTCAGTCATAATCAGTGAATAGTTCTATGAAACAGACTCTTGAGCAACTGATTCAGAGATGGCAGCTGTGTCGAAAGGAGGGCGTTCCTGCAGCCTCCACGAACGGAATTATGTGACGTGTCACGTGAGTGAGATGACGTCAGACTTTCTTCTGGTCGACGCCACGACAGTCGACCGAACGACGGGCAGTACGCACGATATCGGGGTATTTCACCGCAGCGTGATCGAGGAGGTGTGCAGACATTTTCAAGTGCCCAAGTGTCAAGGACGTACAGTGAGTACCTTGCAAAGGAAGAAACAGCCGCCGACAGAATCGGGAATTGTAACAGCACGTAGACTGGCCTAACTACAGAAAACTTCACGTCAGTTCATTTCTCGTGACAACAAAAACGACATGCGGCCACCCGTATCATACAAAACCACCACCCTAGCGGTACACAAGTAGCTATCCCACAAATGAGTAAATGTAGCAAATACATAAGACAACATAATCTAACTTTATTTGTTATCATGCCGCCCCCAGTAGCTGAGTGGACAGATAGCACGGTAGCTCAGCGTGTTCGGTCAGAGGGTTAGCTACCCTCTGTAATAAAAAAAACTGAGTGAATGGATCAACAAAGAACGCAAATGGGTGTCTTCAGACATCCGCCCCGAACAAATTCCACGAACAATATAGAACAAAATGAGATTAAAAAGAAATGGTCAGCGCGACAGAATGTCAATCCAAAGGGCTCGGGTTCGATTCCCGGCTGTGTCGGATATTTTCTCCGCTCAGGGACTGAGTTTTGTGTTGTCCTAATCATCATCATTTCATCCCCATCGATGCACAAGTCGCCAAAGTGGCGTCACATCAAAAGACTTGCACCTGGCGAACGGTCTATCCGACGGGAGGCCCTAGTCACACATTTACATTTTTCCCGGCGTAGTGCTGCTATTCGACATGACATGGACTCAACAAGTCGTTGAAAGTCACCTGCAGAAATATTGAGCCATGGTGCCGCTATAGCTGTCCAAAATTGCTGAAGTGTTGCCGGTTCAGGACCTGACCTCTCGGATTATGTCCCATAAATGTCCGATGATATTCATCTTGGGCGACCTGAGTGGCCAAATCATTCACTCGAATTGTCCAGAATGTTCTTCAAACCAGTCACGAACAAATATGATCTGGTGATGTGGAACGCTGTAATCCATAAAAACTCCATCGTTGCTTGGGAATATGAAGTCCATTAATAGTTGAAAATGGTCTCCAAGTAGCCGAACATAACTATATCCAGTTAGTGACCGGTTCAGTTGCATCTGAGGACCCAGCCCATTCGATGTAAACACAGCCTACATCATTAAGGAACAGCCACCAGTTTGCACAATGCCTCCTTGACAACTTGAGTCCATGGCTTTGTGTGGTCTGCACCACACTCGAATCCTACCATCAGGCCTTACGAGGTGCAAGTTCTAAGGCCTCCGATTTTTTTTCTCCAGACTGGAAAGAGATAGAAACATGCGCATTGTTTTAAAATAAGGCCGCGTTCATTGTCAATACGTCCCAGAGATGGCAGCACCGTACAGCAGATGGAATTTTACCGCCAGCGATGAGAATGAGAGCTGTTTTAAATACTTAAAATGGCGACGTTTTCCTTACTTGAACAGCGTGCAATCATTCGTTTTCTGAATTTGCGTGGTGTGAAACCAATTGAAATTCATCGACAGTTGAGGGAGACATGTGGTGAGGGAGTTATGGATGTGTCGAAAGTGCGTTCGTGGGTGCGACAGTTTAATGAAGGCAGAACATCGTGTGATAACAAACTGGAACAACCTCGAGCTCGCACAAGCCGGTATGACGACATGATCGAGAAAGTGGAGATAATTGTTTTGGGGGATTTCCGAATGACTGTTGAACAGATCGCCTCCAGAGTTGGCATTTCTGTGGGATCTGTGCACACAGTCCTGGATGACGACCTGAAAATGCGAAAAGTGTCATCCAGGTGGGTGCCACGAATGCTGACGGACGACCACACGGCTGCCCGTGTGGCATGTTGCCAAGCAATGTTGACGCACAACGACAGCATGAATGGGACTTTCTTTTCGTCGGTTGTCACAATGGATGAGACGTGGATGCCATTTTTCAATCCAGAAACAAAGCGCCAGTCAGCTCAATGGAAGCACACAGATTCACCGCCACCAAAAAAATTTCGGGTAACCGCCAGTGCTGAAAAAATGATGGTGTCCATGTTCTGGGACAGCAAGGGCGTAATCCTTACCCATTGCGTTCCAAATGGCACTACGGTAACAGGTGCATCCTACGAAAATGTTTTGAAGAACAAATTCCTTCCTGCACTGCAACAAAAACGTCCGGGAAGGGCTGCGCGTGTGCTGTTTCACCAAGACAACGCACCCGCACATCGAGCTAACGTTACGCAACAGTTTCTTCGTGATAACAACTTTGAAATGATTCCTCATGCTCCCTACTCACCTGACCTGGCTCCTAGTGACTTTTGGCTTTTTCCAACAATGAAAGGCACTCTCCGTGGCCGCACATTCACCAGCCGTGCTGCTATTGCCTCAGCGATTTTCCAGTGGTCAAAACAGACTCCTAAAGAAGCCTTCGCCGCTGCCATGGAATCATGGCGTCAGCGTTGTGAAAAATGTGTGCGTCTGCAGGGCGATTACGTCGAGAAGTAACGCCAGTTTCATCGATTTCGGGTGAGTTGTTAATTAGAAAAAAAATCGGAGGCCTTAGAACTTGAATGCACCTCGTACCAACTGAAATCCGGACGCATCTGATGAGGCCAAGGCTTTCCACTCGTCTATGGTCCAGCCGATATGGTCACGAGTGTAGGAGAGGCGCTGAAAACGATGTGCTGTCAGAAAAGGCACTCGCGTCGATCGTCTGCTGCCACAGCCTATTAACGCCAGATTTATCCGCATTGTCTTGACGGTTATATTAGTCGTACGTCTCACATTGATTTCCGCGGTTATTTCACACAGTGTTGCTTGTCTGTTAGCACTGACAACTCTACGCAAACGCCGCTGCTGTTGGTCATTAAGTGAAGGCCATTGGCCATTTCGTTGTCCCTGGTGGGAGGTAATGCCTGAAATTTGGTATTCTCAGCACATTCTTGACACTGTGGATCTCGGAATAATGAATTCTCTAACGATTTCCGAAATTGAATGTCCCATGCATCTAGCTTTAACTGTCATTCTGCGTTGAAAGTCTTTTAATTCCCCTCGTGCGACCATAATCATGTCAGAAACCTTTTCACACGAATCATCTGAGTGCAAATGACAGCTTCGCCAATGCAATGTCCTTTTATACCCTGTGTACCCGGTATTTCCGCCATCTATATATGTGCATATCGCTATCCCACGACTTTTGCCACCCCAGTGTATGTATCGCCAGGTTCAAGTACCTTATGATCTATTGTGTCAATATGCTACAAGTGGTATTCCAAAATGAGAATTATTTAAACATGAATTAAATATTGTTATAAGTCTCTTACAAGCATCTGCTGCATCTTCAAAAAAAAATGCATACCTGAACCTTCTTTGAAAGCAGCAGAAATTCCTTTTCTGCCCCTCATTTCACTTACGCTCGTCATACTATAAATGCAGTCCAGGTACTTCTTAAGAGCCTAAACTTTATCATCACAGAGTGCGGCACTAAGCAGGAAATCGTCTGTACGACTTCTACTCAGAAGAGGTCCACAGTCTAACTTTCCAAAAATGCTTTTAGATCGTTTTCCTGTGAAATTCCACTTGCATCACTTATACTCTGAGGGCCTCAAATATTATTTATTACATGTTGGCACCTTTAAGTACGAATTTTTGGTTGAGATTTTCAAAACTATAGTGACAGTCTAAGAAGATGTGAATTGAATTTGTGTTAGGGAGGGCATTGGACTTGGATAGTCCGTGCAGCTATGTTAGCTATAATGGCTAGCACGCCTGCCTAGTAAATAAGGAGATCTGGGTTCGTTCAAGTCCCGGCCATGGTATTTTCATTCATTTCTTCAATTTTCATCACTATCGTGCAAATTTTTTTTTTTCCCCCCAGTACGCCAGATAAACTTTCTGCATATACAATATTTGAGAATGTTCTGTAAGGCCGACGCCAACGGCCTTGCCACAGTGGTAACACCGGTTCCCGTCAGATCACCGAAGTTAAGCGTTGTCGGGCTGGGCTAGCACTTGGATGGGTGACCATCCGGTCTGCCGAGCGCTGTTGGCAAGCGGAGTGCACTCAGCCCTTGTGAGGCAAACTGAGGAATTACTTGATGAGAAGTAACGGCTCCGGTCTCGGAAACTGACATACGGCCGGGAGAGCGGTGTGCTGACCACATGTCCCTCCAGATCCGCATCCAGTGACGCCTGTGGGCTGAGGATGACACGGCGGCCGGTCGGTACCTTTGGGCCTTTATAGCTGTTCGGGAGGAGTTCAGTTTTTTTTTTTCAGTTCTGTAAGGCCGAAACTGACCAGCTGTGCCTAATTAAATAAAGCAAGTACTTGGGTACAGCAACCGATGTGGAAACTGTCTTGGGAAACTGGTTCGACAGTCCACACTCAATGGAAATATTCTAAACCTTGGAGCTTCAAACGGGCTTGACAATATCGACGGTGTCAATATCGAGACAAGGATTAGTGTTCAAGATGTCATCATGGCGACGACGGTTACAAAAGTTAATAAATCCTTCAACAAGGCTAGGATAGGATTTTTGCTAGAAAGCGAAGATAAGCAGTTGTTAGGGTCCCACTTAGAAAATTAATGGACATCTTTTAGTTCCAGTATGGTAGACGTAGAAGAATTACGGGCAAAGTTTAAACAGGTTAAAAATCGCACCCTGGAGAAATATGTGGATTAAGGACGGAAAATGACCACCATGGCTTGATAACAAAATTCGGAAATTGTTGAGGAAACAGAAAGTGTGGCATACTCGGTGTAAAAAAGAAGGCGCAAACGGTGGCAGGCAAAAGTTAATAGAAATCTGTGCGTCCGTAAAAAGATCGATGGGCGAAGCATACTACTGCCACCGTCATACCTCAGCAAAAAATCTGGGCGAGAACTCGAAAAAATTCTGGGCCTACGAAAAATCGCTAAATGGGTCGAATGCTTCTAACTAGTCAGCCATTGGTCAATCTGGTGTGACAGTAGAAGACAGCAAATAGAAAGTCGAAGTTTTAAATCTCGCGTTTAAGATATCAGTCACGGATCAGGATCATACAAACATACCGTCTTTTGACCGTTGTACAGACTTCCGAATGGAGGAGATATAGGTGAAAACAAGTAGGTCGCCAGGTTCGGATGCAATCCCAGTTCGGTTATACAGAAAGTACTCTGTGGCGTTAGCCTCTTACATAGCTTTCACGTACCGCGAATCTCTCGCCCCGCTGAATGTCTCACGTGACTGCAAAGAAGGGAAGGGTGAAAAAAAGGGCCACAAAATTACAGACTAATATCTTTAATACTGTTCTGCAGTCAACACGTAGTGCATAGTGGGGCTATCACACTATTATAGAAACAATTCAAAAGCCAACATCGCTTAAATACTGTTTACTGGATAACCGGTTTCAGCACACTAAAGCTGCCATCATCGGATCTGTGAAGATACAACATGACAGGTTTGAGGGAGGGCTTACACCACTTACACTATATACATTACTATTAGTACAGTACCACATACCTGAATGTAGATTAACATTTGTAAACCATTTGGATATAACGATACATGAGTCAGACCAGCTGATATAAAATCACTGTCACAAAAAATAAAAAACAATTGTTCTCATGGTCATCCTTTCCATAAGATACGTAAAACTGCAGCCACAATATAAAACTATTTGGTACATGATCGTATGTATAGTATGTACAGTAAGTGTATGCGAAAATGTTCTTTGCATGGGTATTCGATTAGCAGTAATAGTAAGGTTGTATTGTAGTAGTAATGAGTGGTTATACTGTGGGACTGTGTGTGCACTGCTTGGACAGCGCTATCTAGTGGCCGGTTGTGAAACACTAGAATCGTAGCAGGTATACGAGCGCGGAATAGGGCAGTGTGGTGCCGACCGTTGTTAGTCGAGTAGGGTCATGTATCATATACTTTCATATTGTGGCTGCAGTTTTACATATCTTATGGAAAAGAATATCCATGAAAATAGTTGTTTTATATTTTTTGTGACAATGATTTTATATCAGGCTGGTCTGCCTCATATATCATTACATCCAAATGGCTTACAAATGTTAATCTAAACTCAGGTATGTGGTATTGTGCTAATAGTAATGTATATAGTGTAACTGATATAAGCCCTCCCCCAAACCTGTCATGTTGTATCTTCACAGATTCGATGACGGCACCTTTAGTGTGTAGAAACCGGTTATCCAGTAAACAGTATTTAAGCTATCTTGGCTTTTGAATTATTTCTACTCTTTAATATTGGTTTGTTGCACAATCCTTGAACATATTCCCAGTGCGAATACAATAAACACCTTTGAGACGGAAGAAGTTCTGTCCACAAATCAACACAGATTTAGGAAGCATCGCTCGTGCGAAACTCTGTTTGCCTTTTTTGCACATGATACCCTGCGAACCTTTGACGGAGGACAACACGCAGATCCCATATTCCTAGATTTCCGGAAAGCCTTCGACACGGCGTCTCAGTGCAAACTCTTAACGAACGTACGAGGATACGGAACAGGTTTCCAGATATGGGAGTGGCTCGAAGACTTATTAGGTAATAGCATCCAGTATGTTATCCTCGACGGCGAGTGTTTGTCAGAGACAAGTCTATCGTCTGGTGTGGTCTAGGGGAGTGTGGCAGGACCGCTTTTATTCCCTATTTACATAAATGAACTGATGGATCGTGTCAGCAGCACTCTCTGTTTGCTGATGACGTTGTGGCGCACGGGAAGGTGCCGTCGTTAAGTGTTTGAAGAAAGATACTAGACGCCTTCCAAAAAATTCCTAGTTGGTGTGATGAATAGTAGCTTGTTCTAAATGTAGAAAAATGTAAGTTAATGCATATGAGTAGGAAAATAATCCCGTAATTAGTAGTGTAGTGCCTGACACAGTAATCTCGACAAATTATTTACGTGGATGTTGCACGGCGATGTGAAATGAAACTTGCACGTAAGGGCGGTAGCAGTGATGTCGAATGGTCGACTTCGGTGTATTGGAGGCATCTTAGTGTTGCTCATATTTAAAGAACACGTATAGAACACTAGAGTGTCCCGTTATTGAGTACTATTTAAGTGTTTGGGATCCCTATCAGAACACAGCTTAGTGCCGCTGTGGCTTGCGGAGTATGTATGAAGATGTGCACGGTCCAGTCACGTTATTGTGACCACCGCCTATGTCCGTCGTCAACGTGCAATTAACACTGACAAACGGCAGGTGGTACCATTAGCAGTGGAGGGTATATAAAGCGTGTCGGGGGGATGCGACAGACAGTGCAGTTGCTGTCGTAACGTGGAAACGGAGCGATTTATCTGAAGGCCAAATCGGCAAATTGTTATACCGGAGCTAAAATAGCCCCAGAGGGCCGGCAACCCATATTACACCACAGAGGACAAGGTTGTCTATGACCAAGGCGTACCAAATGCACCATGGTAAACACCGGCTATTTACATACAAGATAATGGAAACATACATTCCGAGTACTACTTCCTGCAGGGGGAGCTCGAGCCAGGGCCTGCAGGAAGTATCACTACGCCAAAACCTGACTGGCTGGAGACAGCTATTTAGCGGCTAGAACCAGCCCCAAAGCTCAGTTCACTTCGTGTACTGCAACCGTTGGAGATTACGCCTTCGTCTCTGAATTGGGCTGTTACTAGTGTGTGGGTGTTTTACCATGAACCTTTGTGGAAAATTAGAAATGAACATTTGTTTGGCTCAATTAGGAGACTTTTACTGGCATCGTTATTGTTACCTTTCGATTGTTGTTCAGTCATCAACTTCGTGAACTTACGTCAATAAAAGTTGTGTTTGTGAAAAATTTCGAATTATCAGTCACAAGTCATTGGCTTTCGGGCCAAGGGTGGAAGCGTTTTCGAAACGGCGCAGTTTGTAAACTGTTTGCGTGCCGCTGTGTTCAGAGAATGCCGCGCATGGCAAAATGGCGCTATCCTTAACCGACGCCAAGACAACTGTGGTGCATCATGGACCATTATGCCATGTGTGAACGGTGGCTGTAGATATGTGTACGGGTGAATAGACTGCAACTGTTGAGCAGCTCACCGGCCAGATAAACCAAGGTGCTACCAACAGTGCCTCATCGTCTCCTCAACGACCGTTCAACGAACATTGCTGGGTATGAGCCTCCGCACCAGGCGCTTGGTTCATGAACCTGTGATCACTGCTCTTCATCGGTGATGAAGACTGGAATTTTCAAGCCAGTACCTCAGCTGGACTTCTACTGAATGGCGACAGGTGGCCTTTTCAGATGGTTCACATTTTATGCTCTATCGAACAAGTGGCAGTTGGCATATACAGCCCTGTAATAATCATCGGAAGAGTCCAGGCCGGAGGAAGGTGCGTTATGGTCTGTGGAATGTTTTCGTCTCAGGGTGATCTCGTCGTTCTAGAAGATACATTAGGTCATCACAAGTATGCGTCTATCCTTGGAGACCATGGTCACCCCTGAACGCACTGAAGGCACAAAGGATCAACGCAAGTATACGTCTACCATGGAGAACATGTTCATCCCTGAACGCGCTTTGTTTTCTTCCTCAGCACGTAGGCATCTACCAGCAGGAGAATGGAATATGTCACACAGCTCACAGTGTACATGCATGGTTCGATAAGCAGCAGGATGAGTTTACTATACTCCCCTGGCCACCAAACTTCCCGGATTTAAACACAGTCGAGAATCTGTGGGATCTCGTCGATCGGGCTTTACACGCCATGGATCGACATCCGAGAAGCGTAGAGCAGCTGGCCACCCACTAAAGTTGGCATAGTTCCACATCCCTGTCGGTACCTTGCAGTACCTCAGTGACTCTCTTTCTTCACATTTCGTAATGGCTCGGGTTGCAGAAGGTGGTTATTCAGGTTATAACAGGTGGTCACATTAATGTAGATGTATGACAGGACAAGTCTGTCGACAAATCTTTCTGAACAGACACATAACGACTACCGTCATCTTCCCCCCGATCAATGAGTCGCCTCCTCGCTTCCGTCAGCTGTGCATTCTCAAACAACTGCCAAGTGGCTACGCTCCCCTCCTCTCAGACAGGCAGGTGCGCTTGCGTACGCGACTTCCCTCGGTTCCCAGAGGACTATACTGTCATCATATTAACAAATTTCTATTTTTCGGAAACGCATTTCTTGCTATTGTCAGTCTGCTTTTTATATTGTTTCTAATTCTACCGTCGTCATGCATTTTTCCTGCTCAAATAACGAAACTCATTACTATTTAGTGTCACTTATTTCCTGGTCTAATTCCTTGAATAATACCTGATTTAATTTCACTACGTTCCATTAACCTTGTTTTACTTTTGTTAGTATTCAGCTTTTACCCTGTTCTTGGAGCCACTAGTCATTCAGTCCAACTGCTCTTAGGCAGTCGATTGCCTTCTCTGACAGAATTAAAATTCAGCATCAGATCTGGGTATTTTTATCTTTCCTCCCTGAAGCTTAACTCGTTTACCAAATTTGTCTTGGTTTATTTTACTACTTTCTCGATATGCAGACTGAATAACATCGCGGGTAGGTTGCAGCCCTATCTCAGTCGTTTCTCAACTGCTCCTTCCGTTTGATGCCCTTCTAGTCTTTATAACTACAGTCTGATTTCAGTGCAAGTTGTAGATAAAATTTCGCTACATCTGTTTAATCGCTGCTTGTGTCAGCATTCCGAAGAGGGTGTTCCAGTCAGCATTTTCAAAAGCTTTCTCTATATCTATAAATGCTATAGACGTAATTGCGTATTTCTTCATTCCACTTTCTAAGGTAAGTTGTAGAATCAGCATTGCCTCGCGTGTTCTTGCATCTCTCCGGAAACCAAAATGATCCTCCCCGAGGTCGGCTTCTACTAGCTTTTCCATTCTCCTATAAATAATTCGTGTCAGAATTTTTCAAACATGCTAGCTAGGGCATAATCACCTATGGCAAGATAACACACACCAACAACCGACAAACTTCAGCAAGCCCCTGCATATCAGCAACGTTGACTGGAAATACCAGCTGCTACTAAAGCCGACCAACAGGCTACAGCAGGGAAAACGACGAGCTCGTCCACTGACGCACAAACAAATCACCATTATTACCCTACACTGTGCATCTGATATATGGCCTATCGGACATAAAACGATGATGAACCTACTGTTACAGGTTTGCTGACGCTGACCGAGAGATCAACACCCGCACCCAGCGGCAGCCGCCGAGTGACAGCACCGCACAACGTCAGAGGTATCGACCTGCATGATACCTACTACTAACAAAGCCTACCCTTGCAGGACCTGTCGCAGGCAGCAAGACATCCGATAGTGCTCTTTCCACCCGACCTAACTATCGCAGATGTTATTTTCCCTTGGCTCTTGCCTTGGCGCTTTTCTTACTCTGCCCTTCAAATCGCTACCCTTCGTTCGACTTTCGACGCAATCTATCTCCAGATGAGCGCGTATTAATGGTTAACCCTAACCAGACGTACGCAAACATCGCAGTACCCACATCCTGCCACACCTCACTTTAGTGAATAGTAACCCTTATGCAGAGATGGCAGTAGACCTTTTGAGTTGGCCATCATGCCGGTGTGGGCGTGGTGGGGCTCTTCTAAAATTTTTCAAACATGACTTATTAAACATCGTTTGGTAATATTCGTATCTGTCAACACCTGCCTTCTGTGCAACTGGTATTATTACATTCTTCTTGAATTCTGAGAGTATTTCACCAGTCACATTTACCTCGTCTACCAAAAGGAATAGTTTTGTCGTGGCTGGCTCTCCCATGGACTTCGGTAATTCTGAGGGAAAGTCGTCCAGTCCAGAGGCACTAGGTATTACAGTGCCTTGTCAAATTTTTCACACAATATCGTACCTCCCACGTCATCTTTATCTGCTTCCAGTTTGATAATGCTGTCTCGTATTTGTTTTCCTCGAAGTAATAACAACTAAATACACTGTTCTACAGAATTCGGGGACGAGCCAGGTAAAGTAACACAACATATTAACTGCTTAATGGAAATGACTGAAAGTGCGGGAGCATGTTGCCAGCGGTCTACCAGTGCTGCACAGGAAATTGGTCATTACAAGAGGTGAAATCATCGTGGCCGAGTGAGGCTGTCGAAGACGAGAAAAGACAGTGTAAGACATGCGGCGAGCAGTTTCGGTGCACTGTGGTAATGTTCTTCATTACAACACGGGCCGGAGACAACGTTTGGACGGTTTCATATGGGGAAGAATCATGAGGAAACTGGAAAAGGACGAACTGTGAGGAGCATAACCCAGGAGTTTGGCACTGATCACACATTTTATCACGTGCGTGGGAAGCATTGCATGGGGGCTTAATTAAATATGATTGAAAATACTTTTAGTTTTTAGTAGCTGTATGTCCGATTACGCTGTTTCGTAAACGGTTGGCCCTGACTAGTATTATTACGCTATCTGACTGCAAAGAACAACAACAAAGAATGAAATGGAAAATTTTCGTAAACACAATTAATTAATTAAGTCCCCAGCAACTATGAAACCTACGAAACCAAAGCACAAGTATAACTGTTCCGTATGTGGAAGTATGACTCAACGCACATCTGGCACGGTTCTTCTTCAACAAGACAAGAATTTTTAAATACCAATTTTACTGACGTGATAAAAGAAAATTACAAATACTATAATTGCGTAAGGAAAGCAGAATTAAACTCTAATACAAGAACACACGCCAGATGCTTTGTTGACTGAACCTGTAATGACGCATTATTTAGGACACTGAAATAAAAAGAAACGGAGTTAGTTACCTCATTTATATTGATGAAAATCACTCTAATCCTTACATTATATCTCACACCGACTCTCTACTATCACATTTCAACCAGAACTCTCCAATATCACATCTCAGCAAGCACTGCCTAATAGCTCATCTCAACAAACACTCTCTGCTACAACATCTCAGCACAGACTACTCCGAGTCCTCGACAGGCACTGACTACCACGAGCTCTCGACAAGCACTGTGGAGGCGGCTTAATAATACTCTTTGGCGCAATCTCTGGCGCAGTGGCTCAGTGTAGCCACCTTTCAGCATTCCGAACCACAGGTACTGCTACTCAAAGGAGAGGAGGCGGTGACCATGGTCAGTTGCGGCATCAGATGATCGCTACGTTTGTTATCTGAGTCTGTTGTCTACATCTACATCAACGTATACATCCATACTCCGCAAGCCACATTTCGCGATTACTAAATGATCCTCTGACGAAGCTCGCTGCTCTCTGTTGGATCTTCTCTATCTCTTCTGTCAACCCTATCTGGAACGGATCCCACACCGGTGAGCAGTATTCGAACAGTGGGTGGACAACTGTACTGTAACCTACTTCCTTTGTTTTCGGATTGCATTTCCTTAGGATTCTTCCAATGAACCTCTGCTTTACCGACGATTAATTTTATATGGTCATTCCATTTTAAATCACTCCTAATGCCTATTTATGGAATTAACTGCTTCCAGTTGCTGAGCTGTTATATTGTAGCTAAATGATAAAGGATCTTTCGTTCTATGTCGGATATAAGAGGACTCGACTCACTCAGAGAGGAGAGTGAGTACACGAGTTCGCGAGAATAACTACTGACTCGTGGCATTCCCGCTTCGTACACAATCGTTTTGAAAGAAGTTTTCGCCATTAAACTATAAATGACTATTCATTTATTTCACAAAAAAAATGTGTTTGGCTTTATAGCTATTCTCATGTGCAAGTTGAAATGTTATAAAACGCCCGACCTGCCTAAATGACAGAAGCAAGTTGTATACCAATACGACTCATCGATTAGCAGTAAATATTATTATTTACACATACATTTCTATAGATACAACTTTTTCGAAGAGTGCTCTAAATTTATTTTAATACCTCTACATAGGATGTATAAAATGATGATGACATATACGTACTTTCGAGACACTACCGAGTCTGTAAAAACAGTGCCATAAAAGATGACATGAAGCTTAAGTGCAGTTTCTCAATGATGAGTCATTGATAAAATAAATTGTAGAAATGAATGATAATTTACTGAAAACTCGCTATTAACCCATACACGCAACTTGCCATGACCAAATGAAAACAGAAATAGAGTGCTTTTTGTCATAGTGATGTAACAATGTCATTGCTCTGTGCCCAGTTTTCGTATGCCGCAGCAGGTACACCGCTTGACAATTGCTAAGGAACAGAGACATTGTTGCTAGACAGGAATAATCTCAGGCAACGTTGGACGACATGAAACACAGTACATACGTAACAGAGGTGGAGTGGTATATTTGTAATGAAGAATGGTACAGATTTCACCACATTGAAAAGCAGGATAACAAGAGATAAATAACTTTCATGTACGACGCAGATCAGACTCCCAACGCAAAGGTCGATATCGGACTACCATCCCTGGGCACTAACGTACATTTTGTACCTGCTATTTATTCTGGCTGCCAAAATGTTGAGGAGTCCTTGAGGGACATTGTCCCACTCTTCTCTCAAGGCGGTTTTTCACTTTTTGGACGGTTATAGGTGGGGTTGTTCGTTGAGGAACACATCCGCCAAGAGCATCCCAGGGATGCAAGTTTAGGACCGAGCGGCATGCAGCCATTATATACATTCATTATTTTCGCTTTCCAGTGTGTCCGACTTCTCACTAGTCCTGTGTAGGAGGGCATTGTAGTCCATAAACAGAAAATTGGGACCTATCGCGTGCTTAAACATATGGACATGATTCAGAACAATCTCCATACAAAAACCCTGTGCTGTAATAGTACCTCGTGCAAAGGTAGGCAGCGGTGTTCGGCCATTGTTCATAATACCTGCCCAAGCCATAATGTCTAGGCCACGCCGAATGCGTTCATGATCATTCTGTGGTGTGTGACGTGTTTGCGGTAGTGCCAAGAGCGTAGGGGCTGGACCAGTGAGGAATGGGATCGCATGCTCTTCTCAGATGAGAGAAAACTCGGTCTCAGTCGTTATTCTGGATGTACCTTCACATGGTGGGAAGTAGGAATACGTGATGTACCCAGGAACTTGTCGAACATGATAGTTTTGGTGGTTCATGTGTTACGGTGAGTGGAGGCATAATGTTGCGTGTGAAGACCAGCCTCCAAAAACTTTGAACACGGTACATTCACTGATCAAAGTTGTTTTGACACTGTACTTCTTCCCCATGTGCTTCTTTCCAGGGATGTATTCATCGCAGACTTCGTTTTTATGATTGGTAATACGGGACCGCGCCGAACAGCGCAGGTGGTGGAGATCTTGGAACGAGAGGATATTCAGCAAATGAGTGACCTGCCCCCCCCCCCCCCCCCCCCCCGGGGGGACTTGCCCCGAGGTACCGACCCAAACAGACGTGTGCTGGCTCAGCGGCTGGTAGCAAGTGACAGAACTGGCAGCGGTTGCGTTGGCTGAGCAAGCAGTGGCAGTAGCAGATAAATCAACAAAAACGAAGGCAGCTCTACGGGAGTCCCCGAGACCAGCGTCTCTGACTCAGACACCCCTTAGTTGTTTCCAGTAATTGTTTTTTCTCGTTCACCCTTTGCAGCACGCCTTCATCGGCTATAATTCACCAGAGCGACTCTCCCGGTATTTGGTAGGAATCTTCGATGTTAAGGCCCCGATTCACTGGCGGAGTGGTCCGCCGGACTGGTGCATGGACTCATTTGGCTGTGTGTCGTCACTAGCGACCGTCTGCAGACTCTACCTGGCATCCATACAGTCACAGACCAGTATAATGACAGAGTTTTGGTTTGCATTCAGAGGTCGGATTAAGTAGGTAGCGGCCACCCGTATGTAGCACACCGACCATATACGGGCAGTGTAACGCAGCAGCACTGACAACAGGTGAGTATACGATGTTACTGTAATAAATCGACAAGGCCAACACAATGTTGTCAGGCAGGTTAGCTTGCTGCAGCAGTGAACTCAGTGGTACTGCACAGACTAATGCAGCAAGGGGCAAGGCATATTTCCACACTGATAGTGACAGCAGTGTTTTAGGATACGTGACTGGTAGTGGCACGTAAGGACAAGTGCAATGATGCAGGCATAGCTACTCGACATTGTTGTAATGGAGTTATTCTTAGCCTCACAGCTAAGATGATAGGACTGTGCCGGTCAAGGATGCACATGGACCTGTCCGTAGAGGTCACCGTTTCAACGCCACAGCAGGGCAAGAGCTCTAGGCACTAGGCACTAGGGCCACCATCGGGTACACGCCACTGTAGCGGGGACCACGCACCTGGCTTACGTAACGAGGCCATCGGCAGGGTGGGGTACCGCTTCAGTATCACGGGGTGAACAGCGGCCAGTTCAGTGGAGTTTAAAGGCCATCTGGACACTGAAGCGGTGTATCAGGCAGCGCAGATGTGTCAATAAGGAATTTGTTACATTTTCAGCTGAATTCCTCTGGAGTCTCCTGGGCTTCCACCTCAGCTCCACTACCCACTCACACCATTGTGACTCATAGATGCTCTGCACTGAGGGCGCTGTAGGTGGAACAGACGGACATAGATCGGTTTTGGAGAGAGTGGAGAAAATGAGTAGATGAACAGGAAAAACTGTGAAGTACTGGAAATGAAGGAAACGTAAGCAGACTTGGCCGAGCGGTTCTAGGCGCTTCAGTCTGGAACCACGCGGCTGCTACGGTCGCAGGTTCGAATCCTGCCTCGGGCATGGATGTGTGTGATGTCCTTACGTTAGTTAGGTTTAAATAGTTCTACGTTCTAGGGAACTGATGACCTCAGAAGTTAAGTACCTTAGTGCTCAGAGTCATTTCAACCATTTGAAAGCTGACTGGATGGAACATACACTACGAGGAGAGGAAAACGAACCATATCAATAGCTATCGAAGGTAGAAGGGAAGAACAGAATAAAATAGGACGAAGAGAGTAAAAATGCTGGATGAAGTGAAAAGAGGAAGATACGATACTATGCAGGAGTTAGTTTGGAACAGGATCCGGCGGAAACAGCAATTGTGTCAGAAATCTACCAGTAGGCAGAGCAGCTTGTGATGCTGGGGGCCTAAGAAATCCTAGCTGCTTGATAGCCGTTACGTCACGTAGACTTGAAGGTAAAATTAGGCTGGTGACCCTCATATACGTTCTTCGAGGATAGGAGAGCGCTAGACAACCTTAAGAGGGTTTGCTGGTTTAGTGATGCTTGTCAATGGTGTCTAAAGATAAATTGGTGTTTAGAAAGACTGCGATTCATGGAAGAAAGGATATTTTTCTTATGGACTATAACGAAATGGAAGAGTACATTTGCGACAAAATTAAGGGTGTCATGGTTGAAATATTGTAAACAGCACAGCGGTCAATGGGCTGCTCCAGTGCAAATTGGGCACAGCGAGATGGACACCAATATGGAACAGTACTTTCAAATACTCATGATCTGATAAGGCGCTGCTAAAATGCAACTGGTGTTAGATCCGATTCTGTCAAGAAAATGAATTTTGTCTACTACAGTCGGCTTTGTAGAAAGTTCGTCTTTCTCTCTGGCACCCTCATTTTATGATGATGGTGATGATGATGATGTTGTGATCTGCCCATCAACCTAGTCCATCACTGCCAGTCCTGCATTCTGCAGTCCTCCCAGTTTCCCTCCACCCTCCTCGTAGCTGTGGACCAACTACTTATTTTGATGTTGTCAATTAACCGGTACATTCTCCTACCTCTGATCTTATTCCCAGTCAGCACTTTTTCTTGTGTATCCTTCATTACAAAGTCTCTTCTCATCCAGTGTCTTAGCCAATTTCTTTTCCCTCCATAAACTGTTTACAGTATTTATCTTTTACCGATCACTGTTCGTAACATACTCTCAAAATGGTTCAAATGGCTCTGAGCACTATGGGACTTAACTTCTGAGGTCATCAGTCCCCTAGAACTTAGAACTACTTAAACCTAACTAACCTAAGGACATCACACACAACCATGCCCGAGGCAGGATTCGAACCTGCGACTGTAGCGGTCGCGCAGTTCCAGTCTGAAACGCCTAGAACCGCTCAGTCACACCGGCCGGCAACGTACTCTCATTCCTTACTTTATCAGCGCATTTCAGACCTTCGATTTTACGTCAGATCCACATATCAAAAGCCTCTCAGCGTTTCTGCTCACCCTGAGGCAGTGTCCACGTTTTGACACACTCCATACAAAACACTTCACTAACCCTTTCCTTTAGTGTTTATTTAACGGACCACAGAAAATACTCCTCCTTTGTAAAACACTCCTTTTTGCAACAGCTAGCCTTCTTGTTATTTCTTCATTACATGTCATGTTATTGACCGTTTTGCATCCTAGGTACCTGTAGTAGGTACCAGTACTCCATCAGCGACTAGGTAAGGCGTTATAATTTAATTAACATATTTTTGGAAACTCTGGGATACCGCCTAGCATTTTACATACAAGTGGGACACCTGTTTAGGTGGTCATCTTCTCTGTTTTTATTCTTGTCGATCTGAATCATTTTTATGTAATTTTAGTTTTCTTTTCTAATTACTTTCAATTCCCTTTCTCTGAGAGATAGGGTCGAGCTGTTTGAGAACGTCTTGGTTGCTTATTTCAGCCCTTGTTATTTTCTATATATACAGAAGATCTGGCAAAGAGGGTGGGCAGCGATCTGCGGCTGGCCGGCCGCCGTGGCCGAGCGGTTCTAGGCGCTTCAGTCTGGAACCACGCTACCGCTACGGTCGCAGGTTCGAATCCTGCCTCGGGCATGGATGTGTGTGATGTCCTTGGGTTAGTTAGGTTTAAGTAGTTCTAAGTTCTAGGGGACTGATGACCACAGATGTTAAGTCCCATAGTGCTCAGAGTCATTTGAATCATTTTTCGATCTGCGACTATTTGATGATGGTGATGATGATGCTGTGATGTATGGGCAGGTGTTGTCGTCGTTGAATGACTGTAGGACAGAAGATGACGTAGACAAAATTGTTACTTGTTGTGATGAATGCCAGCTAGCTCTAAACGTAGACAAATGTAAGACATTGCAGATGAGTAAGAAAAATAATACCGCTTTAGTAGTATGTTGCTTGACACAGTTACGTCAAATATCTGTGCAGGACGTTGTAAAGTGATATGAAATGGAACGAGCATGCAGGACTATAGTAGGGAAGGCAAATGGTTAATTGGGAGAATTTTAAGAAAGTGTGGTTCATCTATAAAGGAGGCCGTGTGTAGGACACTAGTGCGATCTGTTCTTCAGTACTGCTCGAGTGTTTGGGAACTGCACCAGATCGCATTAAAGAAAGACATGAGAGCACGGGTTGCTATATTTGTTACCGGTAGCTTCGAACAACACGTTACTATTACAGAGATGTTTCGGGTACTCAAATGAGAATCCCTGGAGGGAATCATCGAGTAAAACAAAAGTAATATCCGGTTTTCCCCAAGGAAGTGTTACAGGCCCTCTATTGTTCCTGATCTATGTTAACGACATAGGAGACAATCTGAGTAGCCGTCTTATATTGTTTGCAGACGATGCTGTCATTTACCGTCTTGTAAAGTCATCAGATGATCAAAACGAATTGCAAAATGATTTAGATAAGATATCTGTATGCTGCGAAAAGTGGCAATTGACACTGAATAAGGAAAAGTGTAAAGTTATTCACATGAGTACTAAAAGAAATCAGTTAAATTTCCATTACACGATACATCACACAAATGTGAAGGCTGTAAATTCAACTAAATACTTAGGGATTACAATTACAAATAACCTAAATTGGAACGATAACATAGATAATATTGTGGGTAGAGCAAACCAAAGACGACGATTCATTGGCAAAACACTTAGAAGGTGCAACAGGTCTACTAAAGAGACTGCTTACAGCACGCTTGTCCGCCCTATTCTAGAGTATTGCTGTGCGGTGTGGGATCCGCATCAGGTGGGACTGACGGATGACATTGGAAAAGTACAAAAAAGGGCAGCTCGTTTTGTATTATCGCGAAATAGGGGAAATAGTGTCACAGACGTGGTACGTGAATTGGGGTGGCAATCATTAAAACAAAGGCGTTTTTCCTTGCGACGGGGTCTTCTCATGAAATTTCGATCACCAGTTTTCTCCTCCGATTGCGAAAACATTCTGTTGGCACCCACCTATATAGGGAGAAATAATCATCACGATAAAATAAGAGAAATCAGGGCTCGCACAGAAAAATTTAAGTGCTAGTTTTTCCTGCGTGCCGTTCGACAGTGGAACGGTAGAGAGACAGCTTGAAGATGGTTCACTGAACCCTCTGCCAGGCACTTTATTGTGAATAGCAGAGTAATCACATAGATGTAGATAGATGCAGAAGCTGACGTTCTGTTTGAGAAAACCTGTTGAGAAAATTTAGAAAACCGTCACTTGAAGGTGACTGTGGCACGATTCTACTGCAGCCAACGTAGATGTCGCGCAAGGACCACGAAGGTAAGTACAATTAGGTGGGCATATAGGCAGTCGTCTTTCCATCTCTCTGTTTGCTGGTGGAGCAGGAAAGGAAATGACTAGCTGTGGTACCCTCCGTCACGCACCGTACGGTGGCTTGCGGAGTATGCATGTAGCCGTAGATGTATGTTACGTATTTTTCTTTCCTGTATTGTGCTACATTTCATATTCGATTTTATTTAACATTTAAGCATCTTAAATTTATATACACTCCTGGAAATGGAAAAAAGAACACATTGACACCGGTGTGTCAGACCCACCATACTTGCTCCGGACACTGCGAGAGGGCTGTACAAGCAATGATCACACGCACGGCACAGCGGACACACCAGGAACCGCGGTGTTGGCCGTCGAATGGCGCTAGCTGCGCAGCATTTGTGCACCACCGCCGTCAGTGTCAGCCAGTTTACCGTGGCATACGGAGCTCCATCGCAGTCTTTAACACTGGTAGCATGCCGCGACAGCCTGGACGTGAACCGTGTGTGCAGTTGACGGACTTTGAGCGAGGGCGTATAGTGGGCATGCGGGAGGCCGGGTGGACGTACCGCCGAATTGCTCAACACGTGGGGCGTGAGGTCTCCACAGTACATCGATGTTGTCGCCAGTGGTCGGCGGAAGGTGCACGTGCCCGTCGACCTGGGACCGGACCGCAGCGACGCACGGATGCACGCCAAGACCGTAGGATCCTACGCAGTGCCGTAGGGGACCGCACCGCCACTTTCCAGAAAATTAGGGACACTGTTGCTCCTGGGGTATCGGCGAGGACCATTCGCAACCGTCTCCATGAAGCTGGGCTACGGTCCCGCACACCGTCAGGCCGTCTTCCGCTCACGCCCCAACATCGAGCAGCCCGCCTCCAGTGATGTCGCGACAGGCGTGAATGGAGGGACGAATGGAGACGTGTCGTCTTCAGCGATGAGAGTCGCTTCTGCCTTGGTGCCAATGATGGTCGTATGCGTGTTTGGCGCCGTGCAGGTGAGCGCCACAATCAGGACTGCATACGACCGAGGCACACAGGGCCAACACCCGGCATCATGGTGTGGGGAGCGATCTCCTACACTGGCCGTACACCACTGGTGATCGTCGAGGGGACACTGAATAGTGCACGGTACATCCAAACCGCCATCGAACCCATCGTTCTACCATTCCTAGACCGGCAAGGGAACTTGCTGTTCCAACAGGACAATGCACGTCTGCATGTATCCCGTGCCACCCAACGTGCTCTAGAAGGTGTAAGTCAACTACCCTGGCCAGCAAAATCTCCGGATCTGTCCCCCATTGAGCATGTTTGGGACTGAATGAAGCGTCGTCTCACGCGGTCTGCACGTCCAGCACGAACGCTGGTCCAACTGAGGCGCCAGGTGGAAATGGCATGGCAAGCCGTTCCACAGGACTACATCCAGCATCTCTACGATCGTCTCCATGGGAGAATAGCAGCCTGCATTGCTGCGAAAGGTGGATATACACTGTACTAGTGCCGACATTGTGCATGCTCTGATGCCTGTGTCTATGTGCCTGTGGTTCTGTCAGTGTGATCATGTGATGTATCTGACCCCAGGAATGTGTCAATAAAGTTTCCCCTTCCTGGGACAATGAATTCACGGTGTTCTTATTTCAATTTCCAGGAGTGTATATCTTATACTTACACATCTTAATTTATTATGTATAATGTTTGCATATACGTTATAGCCTTATATGTCTTGTTATGCGTTTTATTATTAGTGTCGATGTACCTGATATTTTAGTTGATTAATTTTTACTATGGAGATTTCTCTATTATTTTAGTGTTATCGTGTTATGCTAGGTCACATGTTTTCAGTGCTGTGTGGTGCAGGGAAATTGGTTTTGCACTAATCTTAGTTTCTATAATGTTTTTATTGTCGTAAGGTGGTGCTACGGTCTCTCAAATATCAACGAAGCAGCTTCAGTCGTATTAAACAGCTGGAACAGAAGAGGTAAAGTGAACTACGGGTTAGGCGGGCTCCGTAAAGAGCGAGAGCTCATTGTATTCACTGCTGAGTTGCGGGAAGGTGCATTACGGAAGTAGTATTTCTGAAAGGCAGCTCCTTTGACAAACTTGCGGTTCAGAGACAAAAGATGTCTCCCGCCGGTGATTTCGCTTGCGCCCGCTCACAAACAGGCCAGAGAGCCAAGTTTCGATTCCTCTTCCTAACTAAACTTTACCGGGCTTACTCGTTGTTTATCCCCTGTGAAGTTTTCAGAAAAGTTCGTAGTTCAGCGATTTCCTCACCAGTCCGGAGAATGTTTCTCCGCGCAGCGATTTGTCATGGAGGGCGGACTACGTTTCTTGCCCGCTAGAGTGGGCGAGATACGAAGAAAATGACGCACTCTATGTTTACTTTCTGGTAATGGCCTGTCGTATCGCAGTATAAGAACTGATGCAGGTAGGTGACTTCTGTTGAGGGTAAGACGTACGGAGACCATAAATCACCAGAATGATATTGTTACCAGTACAGCATAAGAGAGGTCAACACCAAATTTTTCATTCTTAAACCACTCGCAATTTCTTTGATAGTTTTCTGTCAAACTTCGGCTGGTCGAATAGTTTCAGCCCCCCCCCCTCCACGCTCCACACGCTCCACAAAGCCCCTCATTTCTTTAATGAATCGAACTCTAATGTATAAAACTGCTTAAAACGTCTGATTAAAAAGGAGTTAAGGTGTTAAATATTTGACGTAAGGCATGTGAAACCTTTATGGTAGAAAACATTGTAGTTCTTTATGCATCTCAGTGTTTACGACGTCATATCTTCTGAACTAATTGTCGTACAGTGATATACAGGGTGATTCAAAAAGAATACCACAACTTTAAAAATGTGTATTTAATGAAAGAAACATAATATAACCTTCTGTTATACATCATTACAAAGAGTATTTAAAAAGGTTTTTTTTCACTCAAAAACAAGTTCGGAGATGTTCAATATGGTCCCCTCCAGACACTCGAGCAATATCAACCCGATACTCCAACTCGTTCCACACTCTCTGTAGCATATCAGGCGTAACAGTTTGGGTAGCTGCTGTTATTTCTCGTTTCAAATCATCAATGGTGGCTGGGAGAGGTGGCCGAAACACCATATCCTTAACATACCCCCATAAGAAAAAATCGCAGGGGGTAAGATCAGGGCTTCTTGGAGGCCAGTGATGAAGTGCTCTGTCACGGGCTGCCTGGCGGCCGATCCATCGCCTCGGGTAGTTGACGTTCAGATAGTTACGGACAGATAAGTGCCAATGTGGTGGCGCTCCATCCTGCTGAAATATGAATTGTTGTGCTTCTTGTTCGAGCTGAGGGAACAGCCAATTCTCTAACATCTCCAGATACTGTAGTCCAGTTACAGTAGCACCTTCGAAGAAAAAGGGACCAAAAACTTTATTGGCTGAAATGGCACAGAAAACGTTCACCTTAGGCGAGTCACGTTCATACTGAGTTGTTTCCCGCGGATTCTCAGTGCCCCATATACAGACATTGTGACGGTTGACTTTCCCGTTAGTGTGGAAAGTTGCTACATCACAAAACACAATCTTTGAAACGAAAGATTCATCTGTTTCCATTTGAGCAAGGATAAAATCACAGAAATCGATTCTTTTAATCTTATCAGCTGCAGACAGTGCTTGAACCAATTTCACACGATAAGGTTTCATAACTAACCTTTTTCGTAGGACTCTCCATACAGTTGATTGTGGAATTTGCAGCTCTCTGCTAGCTCTGCGAGTCGATTTTCCTGGGCTGCGAACAAATGCTTGCTGGATGTGTGCTACATTTTCATCACTCGTTCTCGGCCGTCCAGAACTTTTCCCTTTGCACAAACACCCATTCTCTGTAAACTATTTATACCAACGTTTAATACACCACCTATCAGGAGGTTTAACACCATACTTCGTTCGAAATGCACGCTGAACAACTGTCGTCGATTCACTTCTGCCGTACTCAATAACACAAAAAGCTTTCTGTTGAGCGGTCGCCATCTTAGCATCAACTGACGCTGACGCCTAGTCAACAGCGCCTCAAGCGAACAAATGTACAACTAAATGAAACTTTATAGCTCCCTTAATTCGCCGACAGATAGTGCTTAGCTGTGCCTTTTGTCGTTGCAGAGTTTTAAATTCCTAAAGTTGTGGTATTCTTTTTGAATCACCCTGTATTTTACGTATATAATCAGGATTATACGTGGATTGTGGATACTGCCCACAAAATTTGTTGCAAATACAATTAGTATAAAGAAGTAATAAATTAGAACTTCATGCCTGATCATGAAGGTTTACTGCGTCGACTGCGAAAGTGCAGCAAGCGGTAAACTTTTTTCTTTCATCATTCTGAAGTTGGTGTCAGAGAGAAAAAGTTTCAAAAAGGTTTAACGTTATGTGTAAAGGTTATTGGAAGTCGCTAAGTCCTCTCAGTTTCAAATACTGAATGAATACAGTCTGGCTAATTTGTGAACCATGAATTATACTGCCTCTAGAAATGTACCGGTACACACTGCCTTACTTTAATACTTCACTTATTGTGTTAAACCTTTAATCTAACATTATACCTCTTAACGAATTGATTATGACAACATTTTAAAATTTTTAATTTCGGTATGAAGTACTGAATAATTAGATTTTGGTTGCTCCTGGAAGTTGTTAGATAGGCAACCGAGCTGCGCATTCTCAAACGTGGAAAATGGTGGGATTACAGGGTAAAGCAGCCGGTAACACATCAGCGGATGCATTCGCCGAAAAATCAAGGAGAGAACCCGGAGACAAAACAAAGTTACTATCAGAAAATGATGCCTACACATCTGCTTGGGTGAGTCTGGTGACAGATTAAGAAGAGCAGCTGAGAGGCTAGCAACCTTTGTTTTCCAGTGCGAGGTAGTATTAGACATAATGAGAAGACTGCTGTTCATTGTACAGTGAGGGGTGCCAAAGGTGGACTGAAGTCTGGGTGCTACGAATTGCAAAAAGGTTTATTTCTTTGACACTGGAATGTTTGGTTTTGGAATTTAAGTTCACATTGACTTTGTAAATTGTGGTATTTATGGTTTGGACTTGTGTGTGGTGCTTGGAGGGTCAGAGTGCAACGTAGTAAACAGGAGAAGGGAGACTGATGTAGTTGGTTTCCAGCACATGCTTACAGAGGAAGATACTGTGAAGTGGCTTCAGCAAAAGTATGATGGTGTTACTCTTGCTGGGAAAAAGAATTGAAAACTGAAATTGCATCTGTCTTTCAATTCAAATACGTAAAAAAATAGTTAAACAGAAGCGGACAAGACCGTTAATACAGACCTGTGAGGTGGTGCACGACTCATAAGTAGCCAGTTCGATTCCTGATGGTGGGAAGAAATTTCCTCCAACAATATTTGGCCATCAAGGGGATATGGTGGAGTAAAGTTTATAATAATGGACGTTATACTAATCTCATGTATGAAGTTCCCAACATCTCTGGGGTGTCTCATATAATAATGGCTACTGACACTGTTAATTGTGATCAGATGGGGTCATTAATCTCGGTGGTCATATTGGTGTTACTCAAGTTGAATATGCTATCTGACGTCACTAGCTTTCACCCTTTCCCTTCCTTCATCGTACAACAAACAAATCTCACTACACACACACACACACACACACACACACACACACACACACACATACACACACACACAGTAGAATCACTTACAATCAAGAGATACAGTTAAGACAGAACTGCCTCACACCGCGAGGAAAAGGGCCATTGTGAGGGGATTAGCCGGCTGAAAAACCTTTTGGTGTCTCCCTGTCAGCAAAGCAGTACAAGTCTTCTCTTTTAGAGTAATTCTACGAAGGGCATTCAGTAAATAAGACATCACATTTTTCTCCACCATCTTCAGTTAAAAACATGCGAATTTGTTGTGGGACATCGTGGAATATTGCCGCGTCAATCCTTACAGTTTCACGAAATTCCGATTGGTGACGGCGCTACATGTAGTCTTCAAAGTAGCGTTTGTAATGGAGATGCATTCGACGCACAGAGCTGCCATTGCGCTTCTTTTGGCAGAAACCAGACCGTCGCAGGTATTCATAGGCGCTTCCAGAATGTTTACGAAGTCCTGGAAGTGAACAAAAGCACGATGAATCGTCGTGCGAAACATCTACCATCATCTCACACCTGTCCAATCTCCTGCATGCCACCTGGCCACAAACAGTTATCACTCCTCCATGGCATCCATCGCCAAAAAAATGCAAACGAATTTCTGCTTCTCCACGACAAAGCAAGGCCTCACGCAAGCCTGTGCACCCGAGAGGAGCCCTCAAAACTTCATTGGACTGTTCCTCCTCATCCACCCTACAGTCTGAATCTCGCACCTTCCAGCTTCCATCTGCTTGGCCCAACGGAGGATGCTCTATGCGTGAATCAGTACGTGGGTGATGGGGAACCTATTGGTGCAGCAAGACCTTGGCTCTGGCGTCTACCAGCAGAGTGGTACAACGCCGATATACAAATCCTCCTAGTAAAGTGGCGTAAGGCTGTCGCATTGAACAGAGATTATGTGGGAAAATAGGGTTTAGTAAGCAAAAGAGTGGGGAATAACGTGATGTATTGGGATGCTGAATAAAACCAATCTGCTTTCAGAAAGAAATGTGTTGCATTACTTACTGAACGGCCGTCATATTTTACACATACCTCTGCATGTATGTCTATATGCAACACACCAGTACAAAACGTATGAGAGAAGACATTTCTGTGGAATGGGACAAACACTATCTGATCAAAAGTATCCGGACCCTGTGAGTGGATATTAATACAGGGAACGTCCACACTTCGCGTTTATGACGGGTTGAACTCTGCTAGGGACATTTTCAGTGACATGTCTGAATGTCTGTGGAAGAATGACAGGCATCAAGAGCCAAACCCAGACAAGATAGTGACGTTGAACGCTGGGATATGGAGTCAAGTCATCATTCAAATTCATCTCGAAGGTGTTCCATTGGGTTCAGGTTGACTCTGGAGAGGCCAACCATTTTCAGGAATGTCTGCCTTACAGATAGTGTTTTATGACAAGCAGGGTTGTCATGCTGATACAAACCTCATTGTCTCTGACCTGATCCTTTACTGTGCACAGTGCAAATGTGTTCATATCCTTTCTAATGCTGGGTTTTATTAATCATAATAAAGTGACCACATCGTAACCACAAAAGTCTCCCTCGTATTGTAACACCACTTCCTCCAAACTTCGCAGTTGATAATATATATATATATATATATATATATATATATATATATACCGGTGGTCCATTGATCGTGACCGGGCCAAATATCATACGAAATAAGCGCCAAACGAAAATACTACAAAGAACGCAACTTGTCTAGCTTGAAGGGGGAAACCAGATAGCGCTACGGTTGGCCCACTAGATGGCGCTGCCATAGGTCAAACGGATATCAACTGCGTTTGTTAAAATAGGAACCCCCATTTTTTATTACATACTCGTGTAGAATGTAAAGAAATATGAATGTTTCAGTTGGACCACGCTTTGTGATAGATGGCGCTGTAATAGTCACAAACATATGGCTCACAATTTTAGATGAACACTTGGTAACATGAAGGTTTTTTTAATTAAAATACAGAACGTAGATTGGTTCAAACTCGCCTATCGCATCCATCTCCCCTCACCCACATGGATCCTGTACGACCTCATTCCGTTCCCCCACCTCCTCCTTTTCCTTGAAAGAATACGGATCCTCTACACCTCCCATAAACTCGGTCCTCCTCACCCGCTTGTCTCCCCCATCCTCTCGCGCCCCCGCCCGCTGCCGCACCTTTATTCCCACGTCCCACCCGGTCTTCATCTCTCCACCCTCCTTACCCTCTCCCAAGGTGGTTTCCGCCAGCTCCCCCTCCCTGATGAGGCTCTCCTCCCCTGCATCTACCCCTCCTATCAACTTTGATCCTCCCCTCCCACTTCCTGTGTTTTTTTCCTTTGGGCACCCTCCCTCCCTTCTCTGTCCTTTTCCCCCCGATCCCCCCTCCTCCACCCCCCTTCCCCTGGGCTTCCCCTCCCCTTTCCTCCCTTCCTTCTTCCCCCCTCTCTCCCCCGCCCTTGGCATCTCTGCTCTCCCCTCTCCCTCTCCCACCCGCCTCCTCCTCTCTTGGCAGGTCCCCGGACTCGTACACGCTCAGTGGAAATTCGCGCGCCGGAGATCATCGCCATCAGTGTCTCGTGTGTGTGTGTATGCCTTCGTTTTGTGTTTAGTGTTCTTTCGCTGTCACGCCACCACTGTTCACCTGTGCCGTCGCAGTCGTCCGAGTTTTGTGCGCCGTGTCAACAGGTTTTAGTGTTTTTTCTTGTCCAGTGTGAATGGCTTCGTGTATATTGTTTTACGTGTCTACAGTTTTTGCCCACCATTTTTATTGTATTATCTGTACCTCCTTTATGTCATATATATTGTACCACTCGTGGCTGAAGAGCAGCGTACTATGCTGCTGACAGCCCACCTTTGTACAAGGTGATTAAAATAACAATAAAGAAAAAAAAATTGGTACAAATGGCTCTGAGCACTATGGGACTTAACATCTATGGTCATCAGTCCCCTAGAACTTAGAACTACTTAAACCTAACTAACCTAAGGACATCACACAACACCCAGTCATCACGAGGCAGAGAAAATCCCTGACCCCGCCGGGAATCGAACCCGGGCGCGGGAAGAACGTAGGTAATTTTGAACATTTTATTCCGGTTGTTCCAATGTGATACATGCACCTTTGTGAACTTATCATTTCTCAGAACGCATGCTGTTACAGCGTGATTACCTGTAAATACCACATTAATGCAATAAATGCTCAAAACGATGTCCATCAACCTCAATGCGTTTGGCAATACGTGTGGCAACATTCCTCTCAACAGCGAGTAGTTCGTCTTCCGTAGTGTTCGCACATGCATTGACAATGCGCTGACGCATGTTGTCAGGCGTCGTCGGTGGATCACGATAGCAAATATCCTTCAACTTTCCCCACAGAAAGAAATCCGGGGAAGTCAGATCCGGTGAACGTGCGGGCCATGGTATGGTGCTTCGACGACCGATCCACCTGTCAAGAAATATACTATTCAATACCGTTTCAACCGAACGCGTGCTATGTGCCGGACATCCATCATGTTGGAAGTACATCGCCATTATGTCACGCAGTGAAACATCTTGTAGTAACATCGCTAGAACATTACGAAGGAAATCAGCATATATTGCATCATTTAGATTTCCATCGACAAAATGGAGGCCAATTATCCTTCCTCCCATAATGCCCCACCATACATTAACACGCCAAGGTCGTTGATGTTCCACTTGTCGCAGCCATCGTGGATTTTCCGTTGCCTAATAGTGCATATTATGCCGGTTTACGTTATCGCTGTTGGTGAATGACGCTTCGACGCTAAATAGAACGCGTGCAAAAAATCTGTCATCATCCCGTAATTTGTCTGGTGCCAGTGGCACAACTGTACACGACGTTCAAAGTCGTCGACATGCAATTCCTGGTGCATAGAAATATGGTAAAGGGTGCAGTCGATGTTGATGTATCATTCTCAACACCGACGTTTTTGAGATTCCCGATTCTCGCGCAGTTTGTCTACTACTGATGCGCGGATTAGCCGCGACAGCAGCTAAAACACCTACTTCGGCATCATCTTTTGTTGCAGGTCGTGGTTGACGTTTCACATGTGGCTGAACACTTCCTGTTTCCTTAAATAACGTAACGATCCGGCGAACGGTCCGGACATTTGGATGATGTCGTGCAGGATACCGAGCAGCATACATAGCACACGCCCGTTGGGCATTTTGATCACAATAGCCATACATCAAGACGATATCGACCTTTTCCGCAATTGGTAAACGGTCCATTTTAACACGGGTAATGTATCACGAAGCAAATACCGTTCGCACTGGCGGAATGTTACGTGATACCACGTACTTATACGTTTGTGACTATTACAGCGCCATCTATCACAAAGCGAGAAAAGTGGTCCAACTAAAACATTCATATTTCTTTACGTACTACACGAATACGTAATAAAAATGGGGGTTCGTATTTAAACAAACGCAGTTGATATTCGATTGACCTATATATGGCAGGCAAAGTTCTTCACACTTTTACAAAACCCAAGTTCTTAAATCAATCTGTCGTCCACTATCGGGTGACATCACTCTTCACCCCACCTCAAGTGTCATATAGCGTCTACTACAGAAATGAGTTTCTTGTGAGGATATGCTCGACCATTGCGCCCCATTCTTTTTAGCTCCCTATACACAGTCACTGCATGCATGGCGATTCTTGTCTGTCATTGCAAGAGCTCTGCCAGGTCTCGGTTTAGCTGTCGTTGCTCCTTTGGGTTTCCAGTTCACATTTCCACTAGCAACAGTCGACTTGGGTAGCTTTAGAATGGCTGAAAATTCCCCAATGGATTTACTACTCAGGTGATGTCCAATGATTAGTCCACATTCACAGTCAACGAGTTCTCCAAACCAACTCATTCTTCTTTCACTGCCTCTCCTTTTATACTGCCAAGTCCACCTCTCAAGACACGTAGTGGCCAATTCCAGGGTACATAGGGGTGTCTGGATGTGTCTGATAAGACGGTAAATGGGTTGTATACAAACTTGTCACAACACTGTTTTAATTCAGGCTCTATTGTCATACGTTCACCTTGTAACACGCCCTCAATATGATCGCTCCGCATCTAAACCAATTTCCCCCACACAAATCGAAGGTGTCGTACGCCGTCAGCGCGTCCATCTCCGTCAGTGTCTCGCAAGGATTGCCCTATGGCACAGGTGACGTCTTCTCTTCTGTTGTAACGTGTGTGCCATGAAGAGATTCCCTGATTTTAGGGAACAGGTCGTAATCACATGGACTCATACAAGGTGCATACTGTGAATGTTCCAGAATCTCCCATCCACATGTACGCAGAAGCGCCTGCATGGGCTTCTCCATGTGGCATTTTCGTGGATGATGAAGATGTCTGGTTTTTGGGGCGCTCAACTGCGCGGTTATCAGCGGCTGTACAAATTCCCAGTCTCTCCACTGTTCAAGAATGATGATGAAATGATGAAGACAACACAAACACCCAGTCATTTCGAGGCAGGTGAAAATCTCTGACCGCATTTTCACTGAGGATGATGGATTCACAATATTCATGACCTAACCATACATCACTGAATAGTGAGCAGATGGTCACTGCAGCTTCCTACTGAAATTTCTTGCGACATCATATTCGTCCTACACTGAGAAGAAATCGACAGTACGTTCTGGCACTGAATCCCATCATCCTTCATGACAGTGCACTATGTCATATGGCAAACCTTGTGCAGGAGTTCATGCATGTGTGGGGTAAGAGATACTGGAACATCCACCATATTCACCCAATATGAGTCCATGTGATTACAGCCTCTTTGCGGCACACACTACACTGCAAGAGAAGGTATCAAACACGCCATGGGGTGGTTCTTGAGAGACACCAACAGAGATGGACGCACTGATGGTGTACGATGCCTTCCATTCGTGTGGGGGAAAGTGATCAAGATGTGGGACGTTTATATTGAGGGCATGTAATACGGTGAATATCTGTCAATAAAGTCTGGAAAGAATTATAGCAGTGTTGCCACAACTTTGTATCTAACCCATGCATAAACTTGATAAAACTCTTTCATTTTAATTAGCAGCCTGGGGATTCACAAAAATTGTTCTCATTACCGTTGCGACTTCTTAGCAGGTCGCCATCAGCTGCTAGTTGTCATTATTTTGTAATTTAGTTTCTAATGTACTAGTCTCCCACTTTTCTCTCATGTTAAACAGATCATCTGATTTTGACTTTCTATTTAATCTAAACCCGTAGCGTAACGTTTGGTGTAAACAAAATAACTTATTTTCTTGCAATATGGTCGCTGTGCCCCTTCAGTCTGTGTAAAAAGCGTAAAATTCTCGATCTTGTCTCACGCTGCGTGTAGAGAGAACCAATACATACATTCTTATGGCAGTCTTTCGGAACTTGGTGGAGACGGCGAGAAAAGAGTTTTTTTTTTTTTTTTTTCATTGTAGATAAAACATCACACATTAACTGAATGTCATGTTACTTTGTGGTTCCAAGTGATATTTTACGTCTTTATGTTTATTTTTCCTTAGATCATATTACATGCTGTCAGACACAAGTCTTAAACACGCAGGAACAGGCAGGTTCTTGCGTTACTGGACTGGTTAGAGTTGTACACAGATATACACACATATAAAGAAATATTTATACTATGTATAAAAACAAAAAGTACATAGAATTACTTTTGCACCCACATATATGGCTAAATATATATTCAGAGTTGGCCTTCATGGAGATTTATTCCTTTGTTATACATGTTTTCCTTTTTTCATTACAGTACTGTTTCATTTTTTCTAATGTGCGGATTGCCCTGGTCTATGTGTAGTCTACCCCAACACTTAGTGTGCAAGGAGTGGTCTAAAAGGAAAATATTAAGCCTCTGAACTCAAGCCCTGTCAGGTAGGGAGATCCCGGATATTCCCACTGTTTGACATCAGAAGAACAACTGTTATCGGTGTACCTAAAATACGCCAATGAGGAAGGGGAACCACTATTTTGGGATAAACAAATGGTCTGTTCCCTGTACATAGAAGTTTTTTATTACGCTAATCACTACACACTTTCGGGTTCAGGGTGCGAAAATGATAATCTTAGGAAAATCCTATACAGTCTAAGAAGATCCCGTGTCAAAAATATAAGACAAGAAAAGTATATTCATCAAATTTAACAAAACTTAACACGAAAAAATGTGTCGAAAGTGCAAGTAGAAATCTCAACTGAAATTTCCGTCAGATATATTCAAGTAGTAATCTCAGCTGAAATTTCCGTCAGATATATTCATTCTGACAGCGTAAACTAAGGTACTGAAGCTGGGCAATGTTCCATATCACCTGTATGACTTATCCGAATTTAGACTCCACGCTGACGTGGCTGTCACCAGTACGAAGGAATTCTAGCTATTACTCCAATCTTATCTGAAGTGAAAGCACTTCAACATTCAGTGTCTCAGCAATGCGTCATTTAACTTCCGAAGTGTGCAGCAACAGTGGCGGCGGTGGTCGGCTGTAGCGTGCGGCGTGTCTTGTTGCTGCCAACCTAATAACACTATGCTGGCCTCTAACTAAATTTAACCAGTCGGAAACTTCCCTAAGTTTCAGTGACGTGGAAGACTGCATGTGTTCCTAGGTTAAGACAAACTGGCTCTGTACACTCCCCAATGCTGGGAGATGTGCACAATACTGCCCTCAAAGTTCTCGCAAGAATGTTAACTAGAATGAATCGTCTCGTTTTCTCCGCTTTGGGGCTTTACGAGGTAATCAGCACAAATATGACTGAAACAGAGCCTAGTGAACCAAAAAAGTTCACAGAAAAACCTCTTTCTGCGTCAACACAGGGCGTTAAGCGTCCTCTATATCTCTTTTGTTACACAACCTTCCCTTCTACAATAACCTATGAAACATTCCCTTAGAATTTCTATCTCTTGCTTACTAATAACAAATGAAATCTTCCGTTTGACATTAATTCTCCTTCTCAATAATAATAAGTGCAATCTTCGCATACAAATTTAAATGATGCTTATTAAAAGTGATTTGCTGATTATTTCGACGAAACATAGAATGTGTCGTCGTCGTGGCCCTCAGTCGTTACCTGCAATAACCCAAAACTGTTCCTTACCTTTTTTTCTGTTACTGGATCGCCGTCTGACTTCTACATCGAACTGCGACATGAAAATACTTACTCTGTTTTACTATACTCTATTAACTGCTGGTGGGCTGTCATAATAAGTGGCTGTATTTATTACCAAAGCTGAGGGTATTCTTTAATAGCAAAGGTGACGTTATTCTTTAATTAATTTGACTCAAGTTCTGTAACTCATAGTTAAATTTTTTCTTGACAACAATAAAATTTTGCAAAGTTTTACGTTGATGGTTATTGGGATGGATTATAATCAGTAATGCAATATTGCTGGCAAAAATTAATTATATTCTGAAAACGATTCTTCAGATATTTACTGTTGGTAATGAAATGATTTTACAAACATTCAAATGGGACTTACTTTTTACAATAATCTTACAACTAGCATTGCGCATACATACCTTCAGTAGTCTTGAGTTTCCCAAAAAAATAAAAATTCAATAATATTAGTTCCTCTTATGATAATAGTTAGCTGATGTCTCTGTATATCCGTTTATAATCCCCTGCAAATCGTAGCTGGTGGCTGGCAGGCACACCGCTCCTCTAAACCTCTCGCTTCAGACCTGCTACCGACTCGCTTCACATCTCGCTTACTACTGACTTCCTACGAACGCTGAAGTGCGGTCTCTCCCGCCAACAATGCCTTCTGGTGCAGACATCCCTGCTACCATTACAAAATGTATCAAGGCGCGGTCTTTCCCGCTCTTTTCTTAAAATGTATCCATACGCGGTGTCTCCTGCCCTTTTTAAAATTGTATCAATGTGCGGTCTCTCTCGCCAACAGTACTTTGGTGCGGACATTCCCTGCTACCACAATTATTTCCAAAATGACAAATATCAATTATACCTACTTAACCCTATTAATAAAATATAAACATCTTTCATAAATTGTGGTTTGACAATAGACAACAGAAATATACACGTCTTACAACTGTCGTGAACTTCCCCGGCTGAACCGCGGTCTTACCTCACACCAACGCCGGTAGCGGCCAATGGCAGCGCTTGGTACATTCCGTATTTGCTTGTTCGAGCCAATCAGAACTTTCCTAGCAAACTTCTAAGTCACAATAACGTCACCTTCTCTCTCCTCGTCTTCCTTTCGTTCAATCAGCGTCTGAGGTTTTGTTGTTGAGTTTAAGTTTCGTCAGAGCAGGTGCCTAGCTGTGAAGCCCACGCGCTATTCATGACAGGATTACATGATCCGAGTGTTTACAAAAACTCCTAAGCAGAGGGTTTTTTGCACCTACCTTAGATACACGCAGGGGCGAGATCCCAGACCACTGTCGTCTTAAATTAGGTCCCTGCAATGTGGGTCGGTTTGCTGCGCCTCGCAAATGTTTCTTAAATTTCCATGTCACGCTTTTGATTCCTCACCTAAGCGACTGGCCCCTCTCACTTCAGTTACACGTTGCTATAAAAATGTACCCATTTACCTGCATGCAAATTAAGAAGGGACCATTAATACCATGTACACGAAATCCACGTATGTGACCATTCCCCATTGTACTCCTCATTATGCAATTTAAGCTAACTACATCAGAAGTACTGCATGTAACATATCAATCGTATCGGCATGTCGTGGAGAATCACATGTGAGGCGGTAAAATAACCTGCCACCTTACAGTTTGTCTACTAATAATAACAGTATTTAACAAAAAACAAAAAAACTCGCATTGCCAATATCGTAGTATAACTGCTTTTACAGGGTCCTTCTTTAGTAGATTCAGTCTTTTACTTGTCATATAATAATCATTCCTTTATTCAAGGATACCGAACAACGTTTCTTTGTGTGTGTGTGTGTGTGTCTGTGTGCGTGTGCTGAAATTCTTAACATTTTGGCGGCTCTAACTTTTTCTCAGCTAGATTCTCTTGGCTGTAATTTTAGAATACACTTTACAGCTTTCTTTTGGAGCTTAGTCAGTATTTCTGTGTGTTTGTTGGCAGCACCACCCCAAACCAGCACACAGTATAAGTACAAACCTGTGGCACCGTAGTATGTCCTTAATAATGTGCCCCGAATACTGTGTTAGACATTTTGGTGATTAGGGATATGTCTGAACTCATTTTAGGACATAAATTATAACCGTATTTTATCATGGACAAAAAAAAATGGCTCTGAGCACTATGGGACTCAACTGCTGTGGTCATAAGTCCCCTAGAACTACTTAAACCTAACTAACCTAAGGACAGCACACAACACCCAGCCATCACGAGGCAGAGAAAATCCCTGACCCCGCCGGGAATCGAACCCGGGAACCCGGGCGTGGGAAGCGAGAACGCTACCACACGACCACGAGATGCGGGCTATCATGGACAAGTGGTTGTTTGTTAGCACACCAAGAAACTTGTAACTGCATTTCCTTTGTCTGTCTGTATTCTCAACTATGAAGCTGATATTTTCATTGTGAACATTTCTGGTGACATGGATCTGTGCGTACATTGTCTTTGTTCATTTATGAATAAATTTTAAGTGCTGAGATACTGGGGTTGCATTTTCCACATTCGGGGCAACTCTTCTCCCCATTTCATTCCTAGTGCCACGACTAGCCAGAAGATATGTATCATCAGCATACAAGATGATATGTGCACCCTTTGGTCTACTCACATCGTTTAAGTAAAGAACGAAAAGCAGTTGATCAAGCACTCCGTTCTTTATTTTTATTTTTACCTTTGGCCTTTGGATATGATCCATTCAGCCACTCTGTCACACAAGCTATGCTACAGATTAAATGACTCATACAAACTTGCACACACACACATGTTAACCATCACTGATACAGAAAACGTATATTGGCTGTAAACATAGTAACTGTGCAAGGTTCAAAATGGTTCAAATGGCTCTGAGCACTATGGGACTCAACTGCTGAGGTCCTTAGTCCCCTAGAACTTAGAACTAGTTAAACCTAACTAACCTAAGGACATTACAAACATCCATGCCCGAGGCAGGATTCGAACCTGCGACCGTAGCGGGCTTGCGGTTCCAGACTGCAGCGCCTTTAACCGCACGGCCACTTCGGCCGGCTACTGTTCAAGGTGAATCACCTAAAACTTGCACTGCAAATATTGCGGAAATTGAAAGCGCTACTGACGCGTGGTTATCACAGAATGGATTGGTAGTCAGGTGCTTGTTAAGCAACCAACGGATTGTAATAATACTTAGAAAGTGTATTTTTGTGCTAATATACACTTTTTAGTTGGAATAGTGCCTATTGATATCAACAAACTGGAAGTAGGGTAAATTTGAATGTCAGTGGTGTCTGTCGCACGATTCTAGTGCGAGTCGTTTACGAGATATCAGACTTTGAGAAGTTCCCACACCAGCACTTGTACAATATCTGTGGTAGCACACACTAAAGAACAACACAAGTGCATACACTAGTGATGTTGATTCTGACCAGTAACGAGACAACTGGTCATCACAGTGTGTGTGTAAAATGACCACCGGCAGTAGCAATACGCGCTAGCAGTATGGTATGGAGATACTGCTGCGCACGTGATAGCATATTAGCGGAAATGTTCCAGCAGGCTGCAGTAATACTTGCTGCATATCATCAGGAGTAGTTGGTATGTTCTCGTAGACAGCTCTTTTTGCTTTCCCCATAGAAAAAACTTACATGCGTAAATCCAAGGTACAGGTCCGGTGTGTCCAGTCCAACGATTTGCAAACAACTCTTGAAGACATGGCACAGTACTTCGTGATACAGGCTGGACAGCCATCACGTTGGTATCGCAGGTTCCTTATAATTTGCAGAGAACGTCTTCTAACATCCGCGAGAGATGGTCTGTTAGGAGGCTGTGATACTTGTGTGTGTTGAGTGTTCTGTCTATGAAAAATGGGCCTGTGAGCTGATGGTTCACTATACCACACCAAACGTTCAGAGTCCACGGGCGCTGACGTTCCACCTGACCAAAGCATTGGGAACTGTCAACAGACCAATAGTGCATGTTTCGGCAATTTACCTGGCCATGATTGGTAAATGTGGCTTCATCACTAAACAAGACACATGTTACGTCTCAAGTATCCTTTCTTAATGCCCATGTATAGAAGTTAACAAGGGTCTCATAATCGTTTTCCTGCAGCTTTTAATGGGAGAGAAGTGATACGGATGGACCCTACGTCGATGGAGAACGCGTAGCGTAGAATGCAGATCAACTGCAACTGCATCAAGAACATTAATTTTCCCTTCTTCTGTTGTCACTTGTGTCTTTCTGTTACGTCGTCCATGTGTTGCACTACCACTTTCACGTAATTCTTTAAGGAGGTTGATAAATAACTGATGAGGTGGTTGACGTCTGTTTGGATGCCTATTTGGAGCCGGCCGGTGTGGCCGAGCGGTTCTAGGCGCTTCGGTCTGGAACCGCGCGACCGCTACGGTCGCAGGTTCGAATCCTGCCTCGGGCATGGAAGTGTGTGGTGTCCTTAGGTTAGTTAGGTTTAAGTAGGTTTAAGTCCCATAGTGCTCAGAGCCATTTGGATGCCTTGTTTTATACACGCTTCAAGAGCGAACTACATTCTTCCGAACTCTCCATACACCATACGCACGGTGGCTTTTTCTGCATTGGTAAATCCCATTGTCCACTCACGACCTACTGCTTGAATTGTCAGACACTAACTAACTAGCAAGTCACAATGCACTCAAGGAACGCACAAGCACACTGTAAGCGAACATAGCGACACCATACCCACCAACTACGCAAGCTGAACGGCAGAAATAAGCGTCAGGGTGAAAACTTCTCAGAGTACGATACCTCGTAAAAGACTCGCACTAGAATCCTGCAACAAACACCACTGACATTCTAATTTACCTAACTTTTAGTCTGTTAATATCGATAGCTATTGTTCCTTTTAACAAAATGTATGTTTGCACAAAAATACACTTTCTAAGTATTTTACAATTTATTGGTTAACAATACTAGCTCCTGACTGCCAGTTCATTCTGCGAAACTCGCATATCAGTAGCACTTTCCATTTCCGCAATATCTGCGGTGCACGTTTTAGTTGTTTCACCCTGACGTGCTTAGCCGCTGTAAAGTTATATGTATCTTTATACAGAGTCACATCATCACTACTATACCCCAGAATAAAAACGACAGTCAAAGCAGCTGATTTTCCGCCACCAAAGAAAGCAAAGACAATTCCTTCGGAGGGAGAGGTCATTGCATCAGTGTTCTGGGATGCTAAGGGGATTCTGTTTGCAGATCATCTCCCCACTGGGCAAACAGTTACTGTAGAATACTATGCTAACCTCCTGGACAAATTGCAACAAAAGATACGCGAAAAAAGGCCAGGTTTAGCAAGGAAGAAAGTCATCTTCCATCAAGACAGTGCGTGCCCTCACACAAGTGCCGTCGCCATGGCAAAATTATACGAACCAAGGTATTAATTGTTGCCACACCTGCCTCATTCACCTGATATGGCTCCGTCAGACTTCCATCTCTTCCCAAAACTGAAAATTTTTCTTGGTGGACGAAAATTCACTTCAAACGAAGAATTGATAGCCGGAGTTGACACCTATTTTGCAGGCCTGGAGGAAACTCATTTTCAAGATGGGATCAAAGCACTGGAACATCGCTGGACCAAATGCATTAATCTACAAGGAAACTACATTGAAAAACAAAAAAAAAACTTTCAGTGGTGTAAGTACTTTTTTCTGTTCCGTTTCGAGAACTTTTCAAACCACAATCGTATAATCCGGCACACCAAGTAACTGTTAGTATCATCCACAAAATAATTCAGTATGAGCAGCAATGCTGTCAGAATAATGGCTGTAACTTTATCAAAGCCGTCAGGACATACAAGTTCCGCTATTACCGCAGTGAGCTCCTCTGTAAGCACCGAGGCTTCCGGAGGAAGTTGGAATTGGCAACTACACCGTGTCTGTTCGTCGTAATATGCGCCTCCAGCGCCATCTGAAGTATGTGATCCGTCTTTGCAGAGATCGTTTGCATGTTCCCATCCGCTTATGAAGTTCTGTAACAGTTGCGGGCTCCATATTACGCTCCACGCATCGCGTATCCGTCCGAATGACTAACTCTTTTGCCGTATTCCTGTATTCCATCATGAAACAGCGATGGCGCAGGACTGTTGCAGTTGGCTGACATAGTTGTTACAAATCCCAAAGTAATATGTTAATGATGGCAGTTTGTTAAAAAATCGTAGTCTACTACTGAAGCATTTCTCTGCGAACATCCGAATTCTCGAAAACAAAGGATCTTGCACAAATTATGCGCATTTGGGTAGATACGAGGGGCGTTTGAAAAGTCAGAGCAAAGTCAGAGAGATGGCACCACCGGCGCGTATCGAGGTCATGTTTAGTTAGTAGCATCTTTGGAAAGAACGCACACCAAGTTTCAGCCATATTGGTCTATTTCTTTGTGTTTGACATTCGTGTGAATCAAGGAAGTCGAGTGATTGTCAAAAAATGGACAAAGAAGAATTTCGTGTGGTGATTAAACATTACTTTATGAAAGGCAAAATACCTCAGGAGACTAAAGAGAAGCTTGATAAACATTACGGTGATTCTGCACCTTCGATTAGAACAGTTTATAAGTGGTTTCTAAATTTTCAGAGTGGCCATATGGGCACAAGTGATGCTGAACGTTCTGGACGCCCTGTGGAGGTTACGACTCCTGAAATCATTGATAAAATCTATGATATGGTGATGGATGACAGAAGAGTTAAGATGCGTGAGATTGCTAGTGCTGTGGGTATCTCGAATAAATGAGTACATAATATTTTGCATAAACATTTGGACATGAGAAAGCTATCCGCAAGGTGGGTTCCGCGACTGGTCACGCTTGATCAAAAACGGAATCGTGTGAAGTGTTGCAAGGATGGTTTGCAGCTGTTCAGGAAGAATCCGCAGGACCTTAAGCGTCGTTTCGTCACTGCGTATGAAACATGGATACATTACTGTACTCCTGAGACCAAACAACAATCTAAACAATGGGTTACCAAGGAAGAATCTGCACCAAAAAATGCGAAGACCAGTCCTTCGGCCGGAAAGGCTATGGCAACTGTCTTTTGGGATTCGCAAGCGATAATCCTCATCGACTATCTGGGAAAAGGTAAAAATATTACAGGTACATATTATACATCGTTATTGGACCGTTTGAAAACCGAGCTGCAAGAAAAACGCCGGCGATTGGACCGCAAAAAAAGTCCTTTTCCATCACGACAATGCACCAGCACACACCTCAGCAGTTGTGGTTAATTAATGGAAATAGGATTCCAACTCGTTTCACATCCCCCCTATTCTCCAGACTTGCGTCCCTCGGATTACTATTTGTTGCCCAATTTGAAGAAATGGCTGGCGGGACAAAGATTTTATTCAAACGAGGAGATGATTGCAGCAACTAACAGTTATTTTGCAGACTTGGACAATTCCTATTATTCGGAAGGTATCAACAAATTAGAACAGCGTTGGACGAAGTGTGTAAGTCTAAAAGGGGACTATGTCAAAAAATAGGTTTACCCCAAACACCTAAGTAGTTTTTATTTTTGCACGGACATTTCAAACGCCCCTCGTATTTGGAGCCAATGTACTGTCTTCTGAGTTGAAGTGAAGGCATATTAGCTTCGGCAAGAAGAACATTCGTGGGAGTTGACCGAAGAGCACCAGTGGTTAACACACCGGACTCGCATTCTGAAGGTCGACGGTTCAAACCCGCGTCCGACCAATCAGAGTTGGATTACCCTAAATCGCTTCAGAAAAATGCCGGGATGGTACCTTTGAAAGCCCACGGCCAATTTCCTTCCCAATCCTTCCATAATCCGAGCTTGCGCTCCGTCTCTAATGATCTCGTTGGCGACGAGACGTTAACATTAATTCCTTCTCCTCCTCCTCCCCTCGACAAAGAGCACCCGAGCAGCAGCATATGATCGCTTCATATTGGTATTTGTCAAGCGTTTGTAGGACAGGATCAGTGGCCGAACCATAGCAAATGCGGTCATAGTACATATACCGCCGGATACGATATACAGCTACAAATCTCTGCTGCCGTTTTGTTTCCTGTGTTCCCTGTGGTCGAATAGTGAGCGACTTGCATTCGCACTTTCGGTAAGTTCACCGAACATTAATATTCGTGTTGATTCCATCAACTTCCGACCGGTGGCGCTTCGCTGCTTCAGTGCTCGGCTGACCAGAAAGGTCAGTCAGGCGTATAAGTAGGCAGTGCACTGTATGTGAGCGATGGAAGTTGTGATGACAAGTGAAAAGGGCAGGAAACTGTTAGGTATAGATGGTTACAAATTCTGTTTCCGTCGATGATGTTGACAGATACAAGTGTACGAGCAGAACATGTAAGTGTTTTGTGAAATGAAATTCATTAAACTGTATTGTTCGCCCCCACTTGAGGCCATAATCACGAAAAGGATGGCTCTGGTATATAAAACCGACAAAGATTCAGTAACATTGTGAAGAGAAAGGCTGAAGAAAATTTGTGTGAGCACCCTTCCAAACTTATACAACTGGAGTTAGCTAATATGATACTGACACTGTCACAACTCAGGATCTGGTTCGAATAAGGAAATATATTAATGCCATTCGATCACGTAGTTGCTCAATAGCTTACTGTAAATACATGATGCTCACGCTAGAAATTTTTTTCCATGCACAGAGGAGAACGTTTTTTTCTTCGTGAAAGACACTGAAATCAATGTTGTGGGTTTCGTGTCAAAGTAGTTTGAATTTTCTGAAACAGTAGAGAATTTTATTTACGGATGGCATCTTGGGACCTCCAACAGCGACCCTAAGCTGTTCCGGTAAATATTTATAATACGTGGGATAAATGAAAAACTACTTCCCGTTTTTATGACACATAGAAGGAAGGTCCTTAACTGCAAATAACACCAATCCGGACATTATAAACGTTAACTATGAGACGGCAATCGCTTACGTTTGGCCTCAAACGAATATAAAGGGCTGTGGATTTCACCTCGGGCAGATTCGAGGTCTATTAAGAAGTTCCAGAAATTTGTTCACAAAATTTTTCCTTTTACTTATTGGGGATGGTCTGCTTCGAAATACTCCTCTCGGCAATTGATACATAGCTCTGAATGCCGTTTCCACTTCCGGAAGCATTCTTGGTACGCCTCATGATGGGTCGCGCGAAGCACCGTCTGCGAATTTACTTTTATCTCGCCTGTCGTTGCAAATCTTCGTTCTTTCGGCGGGGTTTTCAACTTTGAAAATTAAAAAAAAAGTCCGCATTGCCCACGTCTGGAGAATACATAGGATGGAGCAGCGTAGTGATTTCGTTTTTTGTGCAGTAGTCACGCAACAATATAGATGAATGTTTGGGTGCGTTATCGTGACGCAAGAGCCATGAATTGTCTCGCCACATATCAGGCCGTTTCCTTCTCACATTTTCTCGCAGGCGCCGCAACAGGTCCCGATAGTACCATCGATTAACAGTTTGTCCCTGTGGCACGAATTCATAGGGAACCAATCCTTCAAAGTCAAGGAAAACTATCAGCATGGCTTTCACATTTGACCTGACCTGACGAGTCATTTTTTTGGGGGGGCGGGGAGGGGGGACCATTCCCGACCTATTGTGAAGATCGAACCCACGTCTCACCACCAATTACCCACCAATTACGATTGTCTCGTAAGGAACGTCTCGTTCTCATTTGCGCGGTAAAAAAAAAAGCTCTTCACAGATTGCGAGGCGGAGGTCTTTCTGGTCTTGACTCATGAGCCATGGGACGAACTCGGCAGCAACATGATGCATTCAAAGTTGCTGTGACAGGATTTCCTGACATAATCCAACTGAAATGTTACATTCTTCTGCAATCTCGTACAATCGATCCTCCATTGGCAAGCACAATTTCGTTGACGTTCATGACATGAGCGTCGTCGGTCGAAAGGCGTCCTGAACGAGGGTCATCTTAAACTTCCGTTCTGTCTACATCCAGAAGCTTGCAGTCAATGCCCAAAGGGTAAACACTGCTTTACCCACATCGACTGATATTCAAGCTGCGCGAGGAACGGCCATTGTTAAACCGTGTGAACCATTCGTAACACCGAGTACGGCTTAAGCACTCATCACCGTAGGCTTCATGCATCATTTGGTGAGTGTATTTTCTTGAGTTTCACACAAAATTTAATGGAGATGCGCTGCTCCTCTAACGCTGTCATCTCGAAATTTTCAAACTGTGCGACACGCCGTTCTACTCATTACAGCACTGAACAATAACTAATAGACATACAACAATTAAACTTCCGTCAGTTCCACATTAAACACACGCATGTTCAGTGATGCCAACCGCATGTCGCTCCAACACGCCATTCGCGCGAAATTACGAATGTGCCAAAATGTTTAGAACAGGCCTCGTATGGTGGGGGAATATCCAAACATTGGGACTGTCAAATGATTTTAATTAAAAAAGATCTGAAATTGGAAAACTGACCAAAATGAAGATTACTTCGTCGAAGACCTCATGTCCCGCAGAGCTAATAAACATACCTGTATTCTTGAAACTTCCTGGCAGATTAAAACTGTGTGCCGGACCGAGACTCGAACTCGGGACCTTTGCCTTTGGCGTGAGTCGTGCTTGGGTAGCTCAGACGTTAGAGCACTTGCCCGCGAAAGGCAAAGGTCCCGAGTTCGAGTCTCGATCCGGCCCACTCTTTAATCTGCCAGGAAGTTTCATATCAGCGCACACTCCGCTGCAAAGTGAAAATCTTATTCTGGATACTTGTATTCTTGCCGACAGCGACTTTACACCCATTATGTGTACCGATGTTAGCAGTAGTTCTGAACGGCTGAACGGACGAGTAACTGCTGTGAGGCATTCCACTCTAAACTGAACGCTCAATTTTACTCTTCCAATACCAACATATACCATCTGCTAGAGACATTGAAGTGTCTTCAAAGAGAAACATACATTAAAATGAGAAGCGAGAAGAAAACTACTCCCAAAAAAATGTGCGAAACAAAAAAAACCTACAAAAAGCGAAAGGTGGCAGTATTTCCCACCTTACAGAGTTCAATTTATACCCCGTGCCAAGTGATCAACTGGGAAATTAATGATTCATGATTAATTGGGAACTATTTGAAAGGTTCTGTATCGTTTATGAGCACATTTGAATGTGACTGACACCGTCAGCTACACTTTACCACTAATTCTTAACGTGCAGTGCATGATGGGTGGTTGGTTTTGTTGTCAAGGATCGTGAGCTCAGAGGAAGTGGTGTGGGGTCGCTGCGGCACGGCATTCAAAGGCGGTTTCCCAGTCCAGCTTTCTGCGAGAGGTCCCACAGGGACATGCGGGGCGCCTCATTATCCTTTCATTCTAGAGCGGTCAGGAGCCTCACAGACAGGATCGCGAGAGTGCGGACACAATGTGCACCTCAGCCCGGTCGTGCCTTGCAGTCGTGTCTGGAAATTTCGTTGAACAATAGAGAGGAAGTTTGGAATTTTGTAAGCAGCACGGCTGCGCCAGCAGCCGTTTGCTCGTCGGTCATGTAAGCTAGGCTGCTTTCAGCAAAGTTTTCACTGAATGGCCTCCTACTGGTGGAAATTTGTTTATGTGGTAAAGTAGGGATAAATTCTAGAAGTTTCGACAGGAGAAACCAAACTGAGGTCGGTTGTCGGTCGGCGTTCAGAAGAATGAGCAGACAGAGACTATATACAAGGAATTCTATGATAACTATTCGCCGCTCGCACGTAAGGGGCAGGAAATCAGACGTCTGCTCGAGAGTTTTGGCAGAGGGTCTTCCATCTGGACGCTCGTGAGGAACGGACATCTTCCGTGACAGACTACAGAAGGATCTGTTGTTTTTTTGACCTCAGGCGAACTTTATATTTTTGGCGAGCAGTTAGGCCGCATCACTTGCTATACACTTAGACGATCCTGAACTTCGCCTTTCTGGCTGCGAGTTCTCGTCTACTACGCAGCACGCGCTGATCTTCAGACAACTTTTCTTGTTATGCGGTACTTTCTCGCAGAGATGTTTCTGAACTTCGCCGTTCTGGGTGGGAGTTCACGTCTCTCGTCTTTTGGGTGCAGCGGAGCTACAAGCCAGTATTCAGATTTAGAAGTTTATGGAACGCAGTCTGCTGTCCATGGTCTTGTATTTTAGCTTTCAGAATATTCTGAAGGGCTGCCGCATCGCGGACTGCGCACATTTCTTCGAGAATCGTCACTCCGTTTCACTATCATTCATGGTGACGATGTGACTTCGCTCTAGCATTTTACGGCTGTTAAAGTAAATTGCTGTGATCACTATTAACGTATTTATCTCCACTGAGATTTCGTACCAATTGTTTGGGAGTTCTTTGGTTCAAATGGCTCAAATGGCTCTGAGCACTATGGTACTTAACTTCTGAGGTCATCAGTCCCCTAGAACTTAGAACTACTTAAACCTAACTAACCTAAGGACATCACACACATCCATGCCCGAGGTAGGATTCGAACCTGCGACCGTAGCGGTCGCGCGGCTCCAGACTGTAGCGCCTAGAACCGCTCGGCCACCACGGCCGGCGGGAGTTCTTTCTCCAGGAGTTTTGAACTAAGGTGATATCAGTCATTTCCCATTTTATTTCACAGATCACGTACCCAAAAACAGGACAGAACAAGGCATTTGATCGCTCTGTTAGTTTAGAGTGACTTTTATTTTGTTTTATGTGTCAGTTGGACGATTATGTCATTGTATCATCTTCATTCAAATGAGTTCTGTCTTAAAATAAATTTGTACAGTGCAGAATTGCTTTTATTTTTTTAGTAGAGATTAGTTTCGCTTCACCATTGATTTTTTTTATATTGTGCTATTTTTTCTATTAATAATGTTCAGATCCGACAGTTGATTTGGATGAGCTTAGGGACGAGAATAAAATCTGAATATCCTAGAAAATAACTGAACAATCAATGGAATATACTTTAGTCCTAGGATAGTTAACGTGATAGAACTCTTCATTGTTGTCGGTTAGGTATTGTTTCTAATGACTACCTCCACGAGTATTTATAAGTGAGAGGGCGACTCTTCATATCGCGTTAGCTAAATCCGATGCGCAACTTCAAACCCTTGTAGGTACCTTTGGATTGTCTGCCTCCATCTTTACCGAGATAAGAGGTGTATAACACACACCCACTAAACCCACAAACCAGGAGAGATGTTAGAAAAGAACAAATGGAAAATCTGTCAAATTTAACTATTACGCAGTATGAATATCTTCAAAACATCTGCTTCAAGTTTCTACCACATTTTATTACTCATACTCGAAAATTGCAACTCTGCTTGTACTATACTTACATTATGAGAATATCAAAAAGCCAAACATTTTTAACCATACCTACCGCATGTAGACAGTTCCAAGTGTGTGTAAAACGGGAAGGGAAATGTTATGGCACTGTTGATAGATTATGGGAATCAACACGTACGCTATGGAAAATTTGATGGCATCTAATTGGAATCAACACGGTCGCTGTAGGATACGCACGGTTACAGCTAATGGGAACCAAGCGTCATCCACCTGTTTCAGAATCAGTTCTGGGTCAGCCCAACACACACACTTTAATCAGCATCCTCCTATCTCCTGTAATTGAATGCAAACTTCCTTTGTTACTCTACACTGCCGGGGAATAACGAATACTCAGTTCGAATGCTGAACATCAACATTTTTGTTTCTGAGTCATCAGTCTTCTAACTGGTTTGATGCAGCCAGTCACGAGTTCCTCTTCTGTGCTAACCTTTTAATATCAGAGTAGCACTTACAACCTACGTCCTCAATTATTTGCTGGGTGCATTCCAATCTCTGTTTACCTCTACAGTTTCTACCCTCTACAGCTCGCTCTAGCACCATGGAAGTTATTCTGTGATTTCTTAAGGGATGTACTTCCATACTCCCCCTTCTTCATGTCAGTGTTTTCCATATATTTCTTTCCTCGCCTTTTCACCGGAGAACCTCCTCATTCCTTACCTTATCAGTCCACCTAATGTCCAATTTTTCGCCTAATTTTCAACACTCTTCCATTGCACCACATCTCAAATGCTTTGATTCTCTTCTGTTCCGGTTTTACCACTGTCAGTAGTTCACCGTCACACATTGCTGAGCTCAAAACGTACGTTCTCAGAAATTTCTTCCTCAATTAAGGCCTATTGTTGGTACCAGTAGACTTACGTGGCCAGGAGAGACCTGTCTACTTCTACTAGTCTTCTTTTTATGCCCTTCTTGCTCCGTCCGTCATGAATTACTCTGCTGCCTACGTACCAGAATTCCTTAACTTCGTCTTCTTCGTGATCACCAATCCTGATGTTATGTTACTCTCTGTTCTCATTTCTGCTACTTCTCATTACTTTCACCGTTCTTCGATTTTCTCTCAATCCATTTTCTGTACTCATTGGACTATTCCTTCTATTCAGCAGGTCCTGTAATTCTTCTTCACTTTCACTCAGAAGACCAATGTCATCAGCGAATCTTACCATAGATATCCTTTCACCTTTAATTTTAATTCGACTCATAACCTTTCTTTTATTTTTGTCATTGCTTCTTCGTGTATATGAGGGGCGTTTGAAAAGTCCGTGCAAAGTCGGAGAGATGGTTGGTTCAAATGGCTCTGAGCACTATGGAACTTAACTGCTGAGGCCATCAGTCCACTAGAACTTAGAACTACTTAAATCTAACTAACCTAAGCACATCACACAAATCCATGCCCGAGGCAGGATTCGAACCTGCGACTGTAGCGGCCGCGCGGTTCCAGACTGTAGCGCCTAGAACCGCTCGGCCACTCCGGCGGCTCCGAGAGATGGCACCACCGGCGCATACCGAGGTCATGTTTTGTCAGTAGCATCTCTGGAAAGAACACACAACAAGTTTCAGGCATATTGGTCAATTTCTTTGTGCCTGGCATTCGTGTGATCAAGGGAGTCGAGTGATTGTCAAAAAATGGACGAAAAAGAATTTCGTGTGGTGATTAAACATTACTTTATGAAAGGCAAAACGCCTCAGGAGACTAAAGAGAAGCTTGATAAACATTACGGTGACCCCGAACCTTCGATTAGAATAGTTTATAAGTGGTTTCAAAATTTTCGCAGTGGCCATATGGGCACAAGTGATGCTGAACGTTCTGGATGCCCTGTGGAGGTTACGACTCCAGAAATCATTGATAAAATCCATGATTTGGTGATTGAGGACAGAAGAGTGAGATTGCTAGTGCTGTGGGCATCTCGAATGAACGGGTACATAACATTTTGCATAAATATTTGGACAAGAGAAAGCTATCCAGAAGATGGGTTCCGCGATTTCTCACACTTGACCAAAAACGGAATCGTCTGAAGTGTTGCAAGGATGTTTTGCAGGTGTTCAGGAAGAATCCGGAGGATTTTAAGCGGCGTTTCGTCACTGTGGATGAAACATTGATACATAACTATACTCCTGAGACCAAAGAACAATCTAAACAAAGGGTTACCAAGGAAGAATCTGCACCAAAAAAGGCGAAGACCATTCCTGGGTCCGGAAAGGTTATGGCTATTGTCTTTTGGGATTTGCAAGGAATAATCCTCAACAACTATCTGGAAAAGGGTAAAACTATTACAGGTGCATATTATTCATCGTTATTGGACCGTTTCAGAACCGAGCTGCAAGAAAAACGCCGGCGATTGGACCGCAAAAAGGTCATTTTCCATCACGACAATGCACCAGCACACACCTCAGCAGTTGTGGACGCAAAATAATCTAAATAGGATTCCAACTCGTTTCACATCCCCCCTATTCTCCAGACTTGGCTCCGTAGGACTACTATTTGTTGCCCAATTTGAAGAAATGGCTGGCGGGACAAAGATCTTATTCAAACGAGGTGATTTCAGCAGCTAATAACTATTTGTCAGACTTGGACAATTCCTATTATTCGGGAGGGATCAACAAATTAGAATAGTGTTGGACGAAGTGTGGAAGTCTAAAAGGAGACTACGTCGAAAAATAAAAAAGGTTTACACCAAACACGCAAGTAGTTTTTATTTTTGCACGGACTTTTCAAACGCCCCTCGTAGGTTGAACAGTAGGGGCAAAATCACTGTCTTACACCCCTTTTAATCCGAGCACTTCGTTCTTGTTTTTGCACTCTTATTGTTGTCTCTTGGCCCTTATAGGTACTGTATATCACCCGTCTTTCCCTACAGCTTACCCCTATTTTTCTCAGAATTTAGAATGCCAGTTGACATTGTCGATCGCTTTTTCCAGGTCGACAGATCCTATGAATGTGTCATGATTTTTCTTTAGTCTTGATTTCATTACCAACTGCAACGTCAGATGTGTCTCTCTGGCGCCTTTACCTTTTCTAAAGCCAAACTGCGTGTCATATAACAGATCCTCAATTTTCTTTTCCTTTCTTCTGTATATTTTTCTTGTCAGCAACTTGGATGCATGAGCTGCTAAGCTGATTCTGCGATAATTCTCGCACTTTTCGCCTCTTGAAATCTTGGGAATTGTGTGGATGACGTTTTTCCGAAAGTCAGATGGTACATTGCAAGACACACGTTCTACACGCCAACATGAATTGCCGTTTTGTTGCCACCTCCTCCGATGGTTTTAGAAATTCTGATCGGATGTCATCCGTCCGTTATGTCTTAATCGATCTCAAGTCTTCTAAAGCTCTTTTAAATGCTGATTCTAATACTGGATCCTTTATGACTTATATATCGACCCCTGCTTCTTCATCACGTAATCAGACAAGTCTTCTCTCTCGTAGAGACCATGAAAAGTGGCTACACTGAGCCACAGCGCCAGAGATTGCGCCAAAGAGTATTATTCAGCCGCCTCCACTGGCAGTGTCTGTCGAGGTCTCGTAGTAGTCAGTGCTTGGGGAGAGCTCGTAGTGTCAGTGCCTGTCAAGAACTCGTATTAGTCAGTGCTTGGGGAGAACTCGTGGGAGTCAGTGCTTGCTGAGATGTGATACTGAAAAGTTCTTGTTGAGATGTGGTAGTAGAGAGTCGGTATGGTGATATATTGTAACGTTTAGAGTGCTTTTCATCAATATAAACGAAGGTAAAAAAAAAAAAAATTTCTTTTCTCTCTCATTATTTCAGTGTCCTGAATAATGCGTCATTACAGGTTCAGTCAACAAAGCATCTGGCGTGTGTTCTTGTATTAGAGTGTAATTCTGGGTTTCTTGCGCAATTATAGTATTTCTATTTATTTTAATTACTTCAGTATAAATGATATTTAAAATTTCTTGTCTTTTTGAAGAAGAACCGTGCCAGATGTGTACGTTGAGTCACACTCCCACACACAGAACAATTACACTTGTGCTTTGGTTTCGTAGGTTTTATAGTTGCTGGGGACTTAATTAATTAATTGTGTTAACAGAAAATTTTCATTTCATTCCCTGTTGTTGTTCTATGCAGTCAGATTGCGTAATAATACTAGTCAGGGCCAACCGTTTACGAGACTTGCGTAATCGGACTTACAGCTACCAAAAATTAAAATTATTTGCATTATATTTAATTAAGCCCCCATGCACGTGACGACCGCTGCTTCGGATCGTCCCTTGGAATTCTTCTGATTGTAAAAATAGTAGACAGTAGTATTGTTGTAGTAATTTGTAGTTAGTAATTGTAGTCTATTTTGCATGTGTAGATTCTTCTAATGGTATTTTCCAAAATTTAAATTTGTTGTCTTGTCTATGGGTTTGACAATTTAGTGCAATTATTTCAATTGTTCGTTAATCGTGTTTGAGAGAAACATCTCGTGTGAATGGTATTGTTGGAGATGAGGAGTCATTGTGTGTAATTTTCGTACAGTGACGAGTTTTGTATGTTTTGTAAATGATTACGCGATCGATGAAAAAGGCGAAAATGACGAATAGTGAGAATGACGAAATTGTTGACATGGCGAACTCGCCAACACAGGACAACAGTATGATGAATAATGGAGTTGAAAACAAAGTAATAAGTCGGGAAAATAGTCCGGAGCCATTTCAAAATTTTCTCAATCAGAAAATTCACAGAATACGAGATTAACGATAGAAGATTCTGAAATAGTATCGAACACAGATAGCTTTATGGCTGTGCAGAAGGAAGTTAGTTTTGTGGGAAATGTTAGGGGCGAAAAGGATTTCGAACCGGGTAATATGGAGCAGTTGATGGGTGCTATATTATATTTGGGATCACAGATGGGAAATTTGGGATCACAAATAGGAGCAATTAAAACTGAGATGGGAACTTTGAGATCTGAATTAAAAACAGAGATGGGAACAATGGGATCACAGTTACGATCTGAATTTAAAACAGAGATAGGAACAATTAAAACAGAGATGGGAACTTTGGGATCTAAATTAAAAAATGATATGGGAACAATGGAAACACAGTTTAGATCTGAATTAAAAATACAGATGGGGACAATGGAAACACGGTTAGGATCTGAATTAAAAGCAGTGGCAACACGTTTAGAAACAGAGATGGAAACAATGGAAACACGGTTAGACTCACGAATAGGGACATGTTTCAAAAATATGAAAGATGAATTAAAGAAAGAAATCAGAGAAGAAGTACAACCGATTTTGTATTCTCACAATAATAGATTAATTGCAGTAGAGATTAGACAAAAAGGAACAGGATAGAGAACAGGATGAAAGAGATCGCGTGATAGTACAGAAATTTTGAGAGTTAAATTTACAACGCGTACACGATAAGGAAGAAATATTTGAGAGAATCGAGGAATCCATACCAAATGACAGAATAAATAATCTAACACAACAATATGAACAGTTAACTACCAAATGTGTCAATACTGACACCCGAGTCGCGACACTTACGGAAGACATAAATAAACAGAAATAAAAAATAGGTGACTTATCGGAAAGAGTTGAGGAGATTTCAGATAAATTGACAAGTCTTAGTTTAAATGGGGACAGAGATTCGGATGATACAGCTCCATTACCATTTGCAGAAACCGAAGAGTACCAGAACATAAATAGACATGTTGAAAATCAGGGAAAATTTAATGAACGCGTTAAAAGGGAAGTTGAGGCATTACGAAAGCAAGTCAAACAAATTGAAGGCAAATCGTAGGAAAAGACAGCAAAAGAAATATGGAATCACAGATAGCAGAGGGGTTTGAAGAAAGTTATTTGTTTCATGTACGGGATGCAACAAGAGAGCGCCAGGCGCGTGAATTTATCAATAATCGTCATTGTGACTGGGACAGACGCGGTAGGTCTTTGTCGCCACGAGGCGAAAACTTTGACTATAAACACTTTTTGACTGTTCGGAAATTTAAGATCTTCCGCAATTCTAAGAATGACATACATCCATGTGCATGGTTAGATCAATTTATGTACGCACTTCCACTAAATTGGCCATTAAGACACAAACTGGAAATTATGTGCGGCTATTAAAGTCCTCAGGGGATTCACTACACTAAGTGAATATGTGCCGTAGCGTGCATAGGGCCCCGAGCTGTAGTGGTGCAAATTTCCCTTTTAGTTTTCTGCACCGCTGCCTACTCTTTTACTATTCTTTGCATCTGTCAAACCAACTCTTCGACTATCAATCTATCTAGTGAGTATGTAAACAATAACCGGATATGACTAATTTACCCAAAAGTGACTTCGGAAATTACCGTTTGGACTTACTATATTTTCTGCAGCATTCATTCGTAGCTTAAACGAAATTTTACCTGTTTATCTTCGTAACAATATTACTTCATATGTTGACGATATTCTTATTGCTAAACGTTCTGGGAGTGAGCACAACAAAATTTTGGATTCATTATTACGTATCTTTGCAAGAGTTGGCATTACAGTGAACTTGGAAAAATCTGAATTTGGACGTTCACAGGTGAAATTTCTCGGTCACATTATTTCTACAGAAGGTATTCTTCCTGATCCAGAGAAATTAGATGCTATTCGTAATTATGCTGTTCCTACCACAAAACGTGATGTTCGTAGTTTCCTTGGTGTCTGTAATTTTCTTAGACGCTTTGTTAGATTGGACGATTTGGCCACACCTCGTTTTTGCGATCTATCTGGAAAGTTCTTTTTTTAAACGAAAATCGGTCGACAACTCTGTTTGGTTAGTTTGTATTCCTGATGAGTGGGTTAATAAGCTGATTTGGTATACGCATTTCAGTTATGCACACTTTGGTCCCAGAAAATGCTTTCAAAAATTACGGGAAAATTGCTACTTCAGTAATATGGAAAAACGTATTCGATCTGTTCTGGCCAAATGCAAATTATGTCAAAAGGCTAAGCCGCCAACAATTTCTCACAGAGCACCGTTGTTTCCTATCATTCCAGCGAAATTAAAGGACATGGCTGCAGTCGATTTGTTCGGTCCAGTGGTTCGATCTACTAATGGTTTTGCGTACATTTTCGTAGCAGTGGAACTCACATCAAAATATGTGTGTCTTACACCTTTACGCAAAGCAACAGCTCGTTCAGTATCTAACACTTTCATCAAACAATTCCTTAAAGAAGTTGGTCATGTTGATAAGGTTATATCAGATAATGGATCACAGTTTCGTTCTAAAATTTGGCTTCGTACTCTACGGCGTCGTAAAATTAAACCAATTTTCATTTCACTTTTTCACCCTCAATCTAACGCTTCAGAGAGATGGATGAAGGAAATCAATAAATTGTGTCGACTTTATTGTCATCAGAATCACAGAACTTGGGATCAGTATCTTCATATTTTTCAAAACATTCTGAATGAACTTCCTAATGACTCAACTTCTTTACCGCCTATACTGATATTAAAAAACAAAGCACCGACAAATCGCATTTCTGAAATCGTTCCTTTTCCGCCTTCACGGAAACTGCGGCATTCTGAAGTTGTCAATCTGGCTCTATAAAATATTGCATCTGCGGCTGCTAGAAGAGAGAAATCAGCTAAACATCCTGGTCGTTTAAAAATTTTGTCAGTTGGTCAAAAGGTGTTAATTAAGTCTCATCGTTTATCTCACAAAGGAAAAGGCTTGTGTCGCAAATTTTTTCTGCTTTATAACGGTCCATATAGAATTCGCAAAATTATTCATGATAACGTTGTTGAAGTAGAAACTCTTAAATCACGACGCTCTAAGGGAATACATCATATATCAAACGTTAAAACTTTTGTGGAATGACATACTTGTGAGAAACTAACAGCTACATGTAAACACGCAGAGAATACAAGGATACCGCGCTGTGTTTTGGCGGCGGCATATACTCAAAGCAACAGTGAAGTCTGCGCGCCGCACAGGGCAGTCGTTGACCGCAAACAATTGCTTCCTACGTCACGCGCCTACAGCTGATCGAGCGCTCAGTGCGAATGCACTGACAGCCGTAAACAAATACACAGTCTAATCTCTTCGACTAAATTCAGTATAAAGCTATAGTGACTTGATGAATTATGTTATTAACATTCAGTATTTTTCAGGATACGGTTCTATAAAATATTTAAGAACTTCAGGTAAATTCTGTGTGTCTCCGACGTTAAGAGGACTTGCTATCGAGAAAATTTCAGAAAGAATGTAATTTCCAAGAAGAAACTAATAAACTAAAAAGGTAACTATTAATTGAGTTTATTTTTCAGGTAACATATTTCCACTTAGGTACGTACTTTAGACGTAATTTGCTGCTCGCGATTACGTGATTCATACTTTGTGCTAATTTCATGTTCTATGAATTTACTTGTGAAGCGACGTGCTTGCTTACGTTAACTGATTTTGACAATGATTATTAATGAACTGGGTTGTAACTTGTGTATATTATGCATCGCTTGGCTGCACTGCTTTTTCACTGATGTCATATTTTTTAATTATGTGCCTGCTGTGCTTATTTATTTAAATTATAATTGTCAACTGATTAGTTGTGCTGATATGTATGTAAGTTATACTTTGTGATTTATCTACTTGCGCCTTCATGTTTACTTATTAAGATTACATATGAACATTTATTTGCTTATGCTGATATGATGCTAATGACCTGTTTATTACGTAAGATATATGTTTACTGCTATGCGTATGGATTGCATATTTATACATTTCTGTTTGTTGTCACAACTACTCTTTAATTTGGTATATAGCAATGCTGATGTACAGTGTACGAACATAGAGTTTAGGTCACACTATTGTATTAATTATAGATTGTTCGCTTGGCAGAGCCTCGTTGTAAGAATTGTGCTGCATCCACTTGTTGACATTCTGTTCTCTACTGGTATATTTACTCGCTATTGCATGTTTTGCTTACGCTCAGTGCCTTATATTTTTAAGATAGGAAAATGAACTGCTATAATTCGACATCAACGACATTAGTACAAGGAACTTCATAGAAGTCACATGAGCTGGAGGTTTTATGAAAGCTGTATAAATGTATGCTAATAGGAAGGAAGCTAACGACATGACATACCAAAACTAGGTTTAGACCATTGACAGTTATTACACTGCATTTTTCGTGAGCAATTGAAATAGGAAGTGACACTTGACACAAGAAATACTCCACATGTTTGCTTCTGTTTGCCATAATTCTTGAAGTGGTGTACACACTGTGAAATATTATGATCACTCACACTCCGTAATCGTACTTAATTACTGAGAATTATTCGAACTAAGTCTGTTAGAGGTCATGTATGCATTTCTTTTGTTTATAATTCATAATGAGTAGAAGATTTGGGTCAGATGGATCATTCACACTCCGTAATCGTACTTAATTACTGAGAATTATTCGAACTAAGTCTGTTAGAGGTCATGTATGCATTTCTTTTGTTTATAATTCATAATGAGTAGAAGATTTGGGTCAGATGGATTACACAGAGGTTGTGTGTTGACAGTGTGTCTTCGGATTGTATGGGATGATGAGGTTTGCATTAGGATTTTATCTGTACTTGTTCGAGGAGACTGACTAGAGGAAAGAGTTGTTATGGAAGTGAAATGATATTGGCGATAAGGTTTATATGTGTCGACGTATTGAAGAGGTATTATTGAGGTATTGAGATTATATGAAGTTGATGATTATTGGAGTTTTTGTGGACAAGAGGTAAGGTAAATGATATTGATAATAAGATTTATATGTATCGACGTAAGAGGTATTATTGAAGTATTGAGATTATGTGATGCTGATGATTATTGGAATTTTGCTGTATAAGAAGTAAAGTAAGTGAGGAGCATGTTTTTTTTTTTTTTTTTTTGGTCTATATGGAACAAGGAGGATGAAGATAGCAGACTAGAACACTAAAGTAGAAGGAAGCTAGTCTATACACACACTGTGTTAAATCACTAAGCAGTATATACTTTTTTTTGGAGAGAGGAAGTAATTGCATATCTTGGCTCACTGACAGTTGTTCAGCAACAGTACATTTGATCTGGCCTGGCAAACATTGGTCTTGACATGATGACTATGACGTTGACTTAACTATTATTGACTGTTATACATTGCTGCCACTACTACTTGATACACATGATGAACATCAGATTTTGACAGAATTGCATTTACACAGTTAACACTATTCAGTTACACAGTAGTACTTAATGTGGATGAAAGATGAGTGAGTGTGTTTTGTGTGTTTTCCTTTCCTAATCCTACCCACCTATCTCCTAAATATTATTTTATTTGTATGTAGTGGCTTGCACTGACACCCATAAATATTATAGGTTTACTGGTATTTGCGTATTTGTAATAGTTAATATGACAATTATCTGACATCATTTGTGTGTTTGTTATGATTTGTATGTTTAGTGTAAAAGCATTTGTATGTGGATTCAAACTATTGTTCATGCCTGAACTCTCTGATTAGTGATGGTGAATATTATGAACTGTTACCTGCACTTTTTCAACATAATGGGTGACACTTAGAAATGATTAATTTCTGCTGATGAACTGTGTGATTAGGATAGTGAATATTATGGACTGTTACTTGTACTTCTTCTACATGATTGGTGCCACTAGGACATGTTTAATTTGTGCTTATAAACTCTGATGAGCAGTGTGATCAGTGATAGTGAATATTATGGACTGTTACTTGTACTTTTTCTACATGATTGGTGCCACTAGGACATGTTTAATTTCTGCTTATAAACTCTGATGAACAGTGTGATCAGTGATAGTGAATATTATGGACTGCTCTCTGGACCTGCTCATCATTGCTAGATCCAACTGATGGACTGCTTCTACTGAAATAATGTCACTTGTTGGTGTCTGCACCTGCTCAACATTACTGGGTGCCACTGATGAACTGCTTCTACTGACATAATGTCACTTGTTGGTGTCTGCACCTGTTCAACATTGCTGGGTGCCACTAATGGAACTGCATCTGCTGAGAAATGTGACTTGTTGCTGTGTGCACCTGTTCAACATTGCTGGGTGCCACTGATGGACGGACTGCTTCTACTGAAATAATGTCACTTGTTGGTGTCTGCACCTGTCAACATTACTGGGTGCCACTGATGAACTGCTTCTACTGAAATAATGTCACTTGTTGCTGTGTGTACCTGCTCAACATTACTGGGAGCCACTGAAGGACTGCTTTTTACTGAAATAATGTGACTTGTTGCTGTGTGCACCTGTGCAACATTGCTGGGTGCCACTAATGAACTGCTTCTACTGAAATAATGTCACTTGTTGCTGTGTGTACCTGCTCAACATTACTGGGAGCCACTGAAGGACTGCTTTTTACTGAAATAATGTGACTTGTTGCTGTGTGCACCTGTGCAACATTGCTGGGTGCCACTAATGAACTGCTTCTACTGAAATAATGTCACTTGTTGGTGTCTGCACCTGTCAACATTACTGGGTGCCACTGATGGACTGCTTCTACTGAAATAATGTCACTTGTTGGTGTCTGCACCTGTCAACATTACTGGGTGCCACTGATGAACTGCTTCTACTGAAATAATGTCACTTGTTGCTGTGTGTACCTGCTCAACATTACTGGGAGCCACTGAAGGACTGCTTTTTACTGAAATAATGTGCCTTGTTGCTGTGTGCACCTGTTCAACATTGCTGGGTGCCACTAATGAACTGCTTCTACTGAAATAATGTCACTTGTTGGTGTCTGCACCTGTCAACATTACTGGGTGCCACTGATGGACTGCTTCTACTGAAATGATGTCAGTTGTTGGTGTCTGCACCTGTTCAACATTGCTGGGTGCCATTAATGGAACTGCTTCTGCTGAGAAATGTGACTTGTTGCTGTGTGTACCTGTTCAACATTATTGGGTGCCACTGATGAACTGCTTCTACTGAAATGATGTCACTTGTTGGTGTTTGCACCTGTTCAACATTGCTGGGTGCCACAGATGGAACTGCTTCTACTGAAATAATGTCACTTGTTGCTGTCTGCACCTGTTCAACATTGCTGGGTGCCACTGATGGAACTGCTTCTATTGAAATGATGTCACTTGTTGGTGTCTGCACCTGCTCAACATTACTGGGTGCCACTGATGAACTGCTTCTACTGAAATAATGTCACTTGTTGGTGTCTGCACCTGCTCAACATTGCTGGGTGCCAATGATGGACTGCTTCTATTGAAATGAAGTCACTTGTTGGTGTCTGCACCTGTTCAACATTGCTGGGTGCCACTGATGAAACTGCTTTTACTAAAATGATGTCACTTGTTGGTGTTTGCACCTGTTGACCATCGCTGGGTGCTACTACTGGAACTAATCATTGAAAGCATTTTATGTGAACATTTGTATAAACTGATTTTTTGTGTATTGTGTGAACTATTATGTAAAGTCACATGTATGAAAAGAATTTGTATTGCTTACTGTATTTTATATAGTAGGTTATTGAAAGGTCAGTGCAAAGCCAAAATTTTATCTAATTATGTGATATTTAGGTATTAATATTATCTTTTATTTTTGTCCGTATTTTTGTGGACGAATTTGGTGGTATTTTCACCACCAATGCTGGCAAAAATACCATCAAATTCTGGCCTGTGGAGGAGGGGCATATGAAAGGTGGCTACACTGAGCCACAGCGCCAGAGATTGCGCCAAAGAGTATTATTCAGCCGCCTCCACTGGCAGTGTCTGTCGAGGTCTCGTAGTAGTCAGTGCTTGAGGAGAGCTCGTAGTGTCAGTGCCTGTCAAGAACTCGTATTAGTCAGTGCTTGGGGAGAACTCGTGGGAGTCAGTGCTTGCTGAGATGTGATACTGAAAAGTTCTTGTTGAGATGTGGTAGTAGAGAGTCGGTATGGTGATATATTGTAACGTTTAGAGTGCTTTTCATCAATATAAACGAAGGTAAAAAAAAAAAATTCTTTTCTCTCTCATTATTTCAGTGTCCTGAATAATGCGTCATTACAGGTTCAGTCAACAAAGCATCTGGCGTGTGTTCTTGTATTAGAGTGTAATTCTGGGTTTCTTGCGCAATTATAGTATTTCTATTTTTTTAATTACTTCAGTATAAATGATATTTAAAATTTCTTGTCTTTTTGAAGAAGAACCGTGCCAGATGTGTACGTTGAGTCACACTCCCACACACAGAACAATTACACTTGTGCTTTTGTTTCGTAGGTTTTATAGTTGCTGGGGACTTAATTAATTAATTGTGTTAACAGAAAATTTTCATTTCATTCCTTGTTGTTGTTCTATGCAGTCAGATTGCGTAATAGTACTAGTCAGGGCCAACCGTTTACGAGACTTGCGTAATCGGACTTACAGCTACCAAAAATTAAAATTATTTGCATTATAATTAATTAAGCCCCCATGCAACCATCACCGTACTGTTTCCAGCTGGCTGCTCTGTCCTCTCCATTTAACAATTGAATTCCAATTGCACTCTTACTGTTACAGATTTTGCTTTCAATTTCGCCAAGTTTGTTTTGCTTTTATATATTCCCTCTGACAGTCATTTCTTTTTTATATTTTTTTCACAATTTTCATGCAGCCGTTTCAACTTAGCTTCCCAGCACATCCCACTGCACTGAATTTGAACATTTAAAATCAGATTCTTAAAGCTGAGCCGCGCACGATGTAATATTTCTTAAGAGCTTGCGTTGTATGCGCCTATCACTTGGGTCTCCCACGCCCACAGGAGGTGGTGGCAGCCGGCTGAAACGCTACGCGCAGGCGCATCGGTCTGACGCGTGATTCCGCTGCACTGGGAACGGACAATGGCACTCCGCGGGCTCCGGATTTCCTGCACCTGCCTTTGGGCCGCACTAATTGATGGAACATGTTTCCGGAGCGCCGTTGTTTGTAGCTAATAGCCTGTCTCACGGGCAGTGACTCCGGACAACGGCTTCGTAACTAACGCACCTACCGCTTGTCACCGCCAGACACCATACTGCATTTATTGCGGTATCAGTGGTAATAAGCCTGTGGTCCCTAATTGTAAGGGCTGGGATACACATGCGAGTTTTTTGCTCCCAGACAGTTCGGTACTCTCTGTTATTACTCGAAAAATTGTTTACACTAGGGGCGAATTTTCGCAGGTAATACACTACCAGCCATTAAAATTGCTACACCAAGAAGAAAGGCAGACGGTAAACGGGTATTCATTGGACAAATATATTATACTAGAACTGACATGTGATTACATTTTCACGCAATTTCGGTGCATACATGCTGAGCAATCAGTACCCAGAACAACCACCTCTGGCCGTAATAACGGCCTTCATACGCCTGAGCATTGAGTCAAACATAGCTTGGATGACGTGTACAGGTACAGCTGCCCATGCAGCTTCAACACGATACCACAGTTCATCAAGAGTAGTGACTGGCGTATTGTGACGAGCCAGTTGCTCGGCCACCATTGACCAGACGTTTTCAGTTGGTGAGAGGTCTGGAGAATGTGCTGGCCAGGGCAGCAGTCAAACATTTTCTGTATTCAGAAAGGCCCGTGCAGGACCTGCAACAAGCGGTCGTGCATTATCCTGCTGAACTGTAGGGTTTCGCAGGGATCGAATGAAGGGTGGTGCCACGGGTCGTAACACATCTGAAATGTAACGCCCAGTGTTCAAAGTCCCGTCAATACGAACAACAGGTGACCGAGACGTGTAACCAATGGCACCCCGTATCAACACGCCGGGTGATACGCCAGTATGGCGATGACGAACACACGCTTCCAATGTGCGTTTACCGCGATGTCGCCAAACACGGATGTGAACATCATGATGCTGAAAATAGAACCTGGATTCACCCGAAAAAACGACGTTTTGCCACTCGTGCACCCAGGTTCGTCGTTGAGTACACCATCGCAGGCGCACCTGTCTGTGATGCGGCGTCAAGGGTAACCGCAGGCATGGTCTCCGAGCTGATAGTCCATGCTGCTGCAAACGTCTTAGAACTTTTCGTACAGATGGTTGTTGTCTTGCAAACGTCCCCATCTGTTGACTCAGGGATCGAGACGTGGGTGCACGATCCGTTACAGCCACACGGATAAGATGCCTGTCATCTCGACTGCTAGTGATACGAGGCCATTGGGATCCAGCACGGCATTCCGTATTACCCTCCTGAACCCACCGATTCCATATTCTGCTAACAGTCTCTGGATCTCGACCAATGCGAGCACCAATGTCGCGATATGATAAACCGCAATTGCGGTAGCCTACAATCGGACCTTTATCAAAGTCGGAAACGTTATGGTACGCATTTCTCCTCCTTACACGAGGCATCACAACAACGTTTCACCAGGCAACGCCGGTCTAGTGCTGTTTGTGTATGAGATATCGGTTGGAAACTTTCATCATGTCAGCACGTTGTAGGTGTCGCCACCGGCGCCAACCTTGTGTGAATGCTCTGAAAAGCTAATCATTTGCGTATCACAGCATCTTCTTCCTGTAGGTTAAATTTCGCGTCTGTAGCACGCCATCTTCGTGGTGTAGCAATTTTAATGGCCAGTAGTGTAACTGTCTGATAGTTCCTTGCGAATGCTTTCTGCAAGTGTCTCAGCGTCTTGCGGGAGCAGATGTCGGAAGCATTTGGTCACATCAGGGTGACAGTGTCTGTGAGAGCTGAGAGATCACTCTCCGCGAGATTCTGCTGTCGTGGTTCTGTGCATGAAGGAAGAGGTGGCGATGGAAGAGCGTCGGGCTGCAGACGCACTTTTAACACTTTTAGAGGCAAAACAAAAAATAAACGACACTGTTCGTGTTGGATAAAAGGGTGTATCACATAGTTGGTTGGTTGGTTGGTTCGGGGAAGGGAGCAAACAGCGAGGTCATCGGTCCCATCGGATTAGAGAAGGATGGGGAAGGAAGTCAGCCGTGCCCTTTCAAAGGAACCATCCCGATATCTGACTGAAACGATTTAGGGAAATCACGGAAAACCTGAATCATGATGATCGTTCGGGGGTTTGAACTGTCGTCCTCCCCAATGCGGGTCCAGTGTGCTAACCACTGCGCCTCCTCGCTATGTCTGTTATATGGCCGGATGAATTTGGAGCACGCAAGAATCTCATTGTAGAGCTTTTGATGGGAAATCCACGTCAATATCGTAAGTTTACGAGAATGACAGCGATGGAGAAGGAAGAAACACTCTTTATAATTGGACCCAAATTTAGCAATGTAAATACTACTACGCGGAAAGCCCGTTACAGTTAAGGACAGGTGTGTTCTGACACTAATATTTCCAGCATCAGCAACGTTTATTCTCTTTAATATTTCGTAAAGTAACAGTTACGATGAAATAACAGGACACCAATTTCGTCTTGACATCCATAGACATTCAAAGCCAAATAGGGCGGATGTCTGATAAATGAAGTGTTTCCGGACAGACATTTATTGGCACGTTTTTGCTTGTATTTACTTAAGAACCCACTCGTGAATTCCTGAACATCTGTCCTTCAACACTCAAAACACAAATATAACCAATAAATCCCAAGTCATATAAAATTATAGATACAGCAGTATTTCTCGAAGCTAAATGACGATTTTTCGAGTTCCAAAACGATTGCTTTCAAACACATCTTAACTTGTTTCTCTTTTCATAACATGTAAGCTTTCACGGCCGGCGTCTTCATTAATTAAAACTTCCGAGCTGAATTGCCGTGGCCCATATATAAAACTTCTTCTCCTTCCTGACGTTTCGTTGCCTTCTGCGGGCAACATCTTCCGATGTGAGTCGGCGACTGGCTGCTAGGCGCTGGAGGTCCCGCTTATATAGAACGCTTAGATGGCGCCACCACTCATCACGTGCTTTCAACTTTTAAACTATCTCTGGCTAGTGCCATCTCTTTCGATTATAGGTAATCGATTGTCACTTCCTTGGTGCAAATTCGACCGCCATATCTTGTCTAGTTTTAATCTTTCTTCTTTTTGTTCTTCTTTCTCTTTGTTAAGTACTCAACGTCACAAAACTACTTTGCCTGATTCCTTGAATTGTAGATATTCTGGTAAATTTCTACTGTGGAAGTTCAAAACTGTAGCCATTTCAGCCAAAAAAACTTTGCTTCTTATCTCAATTCCTGTAGTCCAGTAACTGAACATTCCACAACGGTGGCTTTCCTGCGTAGAAACTAATTAAAGCACATTTTATCCTGAGTCCATTTCCTGGTAGCTTTCTTCATTCCTTTTTTTACGGTACAAGCTTGTAGAGTAACTTTTTGCAGCAGTGATGTGGTACATTGGGCAGCACACTACTCTTCCGTATGTATTTCCTTATTAACGTGGGATCGAGTCACTTCAGTAACAGATTTCTTTTATTTTTGATGGTTTTTTTTCTATATTATATATCTATGATGTTTTTATATGTTATTTGCTGGGTAGCGTTGTTTAAGTCTCAAACTATCGAAATAGACTAACTGCTAGTGCTGTTCTCTTAGGAGGTAAAACGGGCAATTTCTTCGCTCAGAAACGCGCCACGGCCACAAATTATGGTTAAAAACACGCAGTATCGAGGGTAGTGTTATTTATTGTTTGCATGGGTGCGGTGAAATATTTACCAAGATGTGGTAATGTATAAACTTTGAAATGTGGCACAAATCTGGGAAACAATGTGGCCCCTTAGCACTTTCAGAGTACTCTCAGCTCTCTCGACAATGCCGGTATATTTTTTCTTGTCTGACAGTTACGGCGAGCAGCTTTCGAGCGGTGGAGGCTGTCGTCTACATGAGAGGTCTGAACTCGCAGAGCGCAGCATTTGGGATCATCCCCAACTCTAGGACGCAACCGTCGAACTGAATCACGACGCTTTTTACACAGCAAGCATTACTCGCTAAAGCTTTGTGCGAGGGAGAATTCTCACGTGTTTACCGAGCTTCTCGCCAACTTCCTTCCTATGTTCTCAAAATATTTTGAGAGAGTAGCTTGTGTTGTTGTGGTCTTCAGTCCGAAGGTTTGTTTCATGCACCTCTCCAAACTGGTCTCTCCTGTATAGCCTCTTTATCTCTGAACAATTACAGCAAACTACATCCGTTTAGAGCTTCATTTGTGTGGACATATTGTCCGTAGCTGCTTTAGAATTCCTGTGAGTATTTTCGTTCTGTCGTTAGAAAAACAAAAAAATGCGTGTTTTTATCACAAGGGGTGTTTCGTTTTATTAAGGTAAAGCATCGTCAGTGGTCTGTAATTAAAGATATTTGTAATTTCATTTGTTTCTGAGATCGAAAAAAAAAATTCGTTAACGATGTGTCGGTCTTTAGTTAGGGCGGTTTCCACTTTGTTTCTCGCCTACATCGGGAGATGCCGTCTGCTTGCACATCTTTGGAGTGTTTTCTTCGTTAGACACTGATACCTGTTGTCTAATTTTTAGCTGCTCTGCATAAATATGCGTTTCTCACGTTTTACACAGCACACCACTGTTTTCTTTTTTTTTATACTTCTAAGTATGTTTGTGGTTTGTGTTTTGTAGTGTTGCCAACATAACGTTGCCACCAGTTTGCCTTTGATCTATACTCTTTTTTTGTTTTCTCTTATGGCAAGCATTACATGGGCTTACGGGTCTTATTCGTTGAGCTCCATTATTTAGAAAACTGACGCATTTTTCAAGATTTCCTCTTGTGTTCACGAACCAGTCCCCTTAAAACTTTACGACAAAACGAAGAGGTGGCCAGGATATATGAACGTGCCATATGGTTCAAGATGGACAGGATGAGCGGGCCTGTAGCTCGATCTCAAACATCTCTGACCTCAATCTCCTGGTTTTTTTCTGGATTCATGCAAAAAAGTGGAGTGAATAACACTCCCATTTTACGGTAGTAGAACTGCAGCTGCTAACTGTACGACTTTCTCGAGATTTACAAGATGATCCTGCACTGTTGGAAATAATTAGTTTTGAAATAAGTCGTAATCCACCACAGTATCGCATCCAGATACGGGGACGAATGCATGGAACACTTCCTTTGACTGGTACACGTGTACGTAATTATAACATGTTACGTGCTGAAGCAACATTGTATTTCTTGTTAAGATAGACCATAGTAAAATATGAGCTCAATTAGGTCGGGATCACATTTCGAATACAGTTGTAGTAACAACTGTATTTCATACTGATGTCAGTGGCGGTTCGCAACCACATATTCATAGTTATCTTGCAAACGACTGGTTTGCAGACCCCTGTTATTCGCACATGGTTGCTTCTACTAATGTAAATTTTCACATGTCTCAGTTTTCTTTATTAATTACATACATGCTGTTGGTAAATATGGCGTAAAACGCGTTTCTGTCGGACTCATCTTGATCATTAAGCAGACATGCAGTAAATTTCGACCTCTTAAACAACATTCATGAGCTTGCTTCTGTGAGCACGGCGAAGGACTGACAGATAATTTTATGTAAATTGAACGTAGAGGGAAGAAAGAAAAGGAAAGGGACAGAACTAATAATATCAGCTGCAACCGGGTCTTATGCGAAAACAGGAGCGAGCAGTGAAAAGCTCTGGCAGATGGGGACTCGAACCCAGTATCTCCCATTTACTGGGCAATTGTGTTAATCACTGCGCCACTCGGACACGGTGTTCATTACCAATGTGCGGGCTATCTCAGCACGCTTCCTGGCCGACTTAACAATCCTACCCAGCACCACCTATCTGCAGTCCTTGATCATGTCCCGCATGCTCGCTTATTTTGGATTACCGCTGGAGGTTGAACATAAATGTGCTTCCTCACGAAGGTTGTGGATTCACTGGTCATTGATCCGAACCGGTTATACACACATCAAAAAAAGTTTTGCATCATCCCGGTTCCCAGACCTCCTGAAAATAGAAGTTGACTGTGGATATTGTCGCCGGCCGCTGTGACCGAGCAGTTCTAGGTGCTTCAGTCCGGAACAGCGCTGCTACCGTCCCAGGTTCGAATCCGGCCTCAGGCAAGAATGTGTGTGATGTCCTTAGGTTAGTTAGGTTTAGGTAGTCCTATGTCTAGGGGACTGATGACCTCAGATATTAAGTCCCATAATGCTTCAAGCCATTTGAACCATTTGTGGATATTGTATCAGAGACACAATCATTTTTGACTGTCCAGAGATGTCACTAAACCCGCCCAAAGATGTAAACAACCATGCATGAACACAGCGCCTATCAGACGGAAGGGGTCCGACACCCGGTAAGTTCCAGTCATTCCACCAGGAAGGAGGTACACGGCTTGTGTTCTCTGCACTTCAACCAAGCCTAGACGGTCAATACTGTGGTTCGATCGCGTCCGCATTGTTACTTTGTGCCAGGAAGGGCTCTCAACAAAGGAAGTGTCCAGGCGTCTTGGAGTGAACCAACATGGAGGAGATACAGAGAGACAGGAACTGTCGATGACATGCCTCGCTCAGGCCGCCCAAGGGCTGCTACTGCAGTGGATGACCGCTACCTACGGATTATGGCTCGGAGGAACCCTCACAGCAACGCCACCATGTTGAATAATGCTTTTCGTGCAGCCACAGGACGTCGTATTACGACTCATACTGTGCGCAATAGGCTGCAACTTCACTCCCTACTTCCATGGAGAGGTCCATCTTTGCAACCACTACACCAAGTAGCGCGGTACAAATGGGCCCAACAACATGCCGAATGGACCCTTCAGGATTGGCATCACGTTCTCTTCACCGATGAGTGTCGCATATGCCTTCAACCACACAATCGTCGGAGACCTGTTTGGAGGCAACCTTGTCAGGCTGAACGCCTTGGACACAATCCAGCAAGTGCAGCAAGGTGGAGGTTCCCTGCTGTTTTGCGGTGGCTTTATGTGGGGCCGATGTAGTCCACCGGTGGTCATGGAAGGCGCCGTAACGGCTGTGCGATACGTGAATGCCATCCTCCGACCGATAGTGCAATCATATCGGCAGCATATTGGCGAGGCATTCGTCTTCATGGACGACAATTCGCGCGCCCAAATGGTTCAAATGGCTCTGAGCACTATGCGACTTAACCTCTGAGGTCATCAGTCGCCCAGAACTTAGAACTAATTAAACTTAACTAACCTAAGGACATCACACACATCCATGCCCGAGGCAGGATTCGAACCTGTGACCGTAGCGCCTAGAACCGCACGGCCACCCCGGCCAGTCTCGCGCACCCATCTTGCACATCTCGTGAATGACATCCTTCAGGATAACGACATCACTCGACTAGAATGGTCAGCATGTTATTCAGACATGAACCCTATCGAACCTGCCTGGGATAGATTGAAAATGGCTGTTTATGGACGACGTGACCCACCAACCACTCTGAGGGATCTACACCGAATCGCCGTTGAGGAGTGGGACAATCTGGACCAACAGTGCCTTGATGAACTTGTGGATAGTATGCCACAACGAGTACAGGCGTACATTAATGCAAGAGGACGTGTTACTGGGTACTAGAGGTACCGGTGTGTACGGCAATGTGGACCACCATCTCTGAAGGTCTCACTGTATGGTGGTACAACAAGCAATGTGTCGTTTTCATGAGCCATAAAAAGGGCGGAAATGATGTTTATGTTGACCTCTATTCCTGTTTTCTGTACAGGTTCCGGAACTCTCGGAACGAAGGCGATGCAAAACTTTTTTTGGTGTGTGTATGAATGCATGGCGTCTGTTCTTTCAGACATGTTCTAAAGAACAGACACTACGCGTTCATATGACAGATAAGCTTTTATTTATGCTGTCCACATAATGTTTGCATGTGGTAGAAAGCTCCCAAAATAACGTGATTCTTCATGTAGGTTGATGAAGTTTCAGACCAAGAATTATCGACGAAGTAATGGGGATGATTCATCACTCGAACAGACTTAGCCATTGACCATTTTACGCGAGTATCTGACTGCAACGAACTTTAGTGGTAGTGTACAGTTCTATGTCGCTATAGACTAATTCAAGACAGGCAAACGCCCCCGCAGTTCCCAGAGAAACACATATGAGGGGCGGATCGAGGATATGCACACTGAACGTTCCCAATGAGATGAGTAGCACGGGACTGCACAGTGTTCTGATCCGATTTTTCCTTTGTGCTGTCCATTAGTTAAGGCCCATTGTACAAAAAGCTAAGTTCACTGTAATTTGGACTCTGTAGGGAAAAAGGAAGCCGCGCCCCTAGACCCCTCCTTTTGGGGAAAAAACAAGAAATCGCACAACACTCTTATTTTTTATCTCAAAAATTATTGTTTAAAAACTTGTGATTAGCCGATAATTCCTCCACTTTCAGTTTAATTCCTCACACTGCTTTATTAATTGTAAGAACACAATCTACAAAGCTACTACATACAATGTTTGTGAGGCAAATAGGACGACAAAATCAGATTTCCTCCAAAAATTCTCGTTCTTTGAAAAGATCTCTTCTTAAGCCCTGGACACTTAAGACAATACTCATGTACAGCGTGAAGATAGCGGGCGTTGATGTTTCTGGGGGAATTATTTATTGTACTCTTCAATGAGCCTAAGGCACCTCTCGACTGAATCAATTACACCTTTCAGTTTAATATCTAGTGTTGATAAAATATTCATTTCCGTACCACTACGAATAATCTGTATTAAGAAACTCGTCAGTCGAATCAAATATAGTCAAAAATTAACCACAATTATGTTTTAAAAGCTACATTTTTCACATTGTTTACAAAATAACCTTATCCCCTTTAAAATATTCTCCATTACAGCTAAAATATTTATCGCACCGCTGCTTCCACCGTTCGAAACTTTTTTTTTTTTTTTTGGTCATCCTTAGAAATAACTGACAGCTCCTCCTTCGCTTTTGTCCTGACTTCTTCAATTTTGCCAAATCGGTGTCCTTTCATGCCCCTTTTCATGCGCGGAAATAAGAAAAAGTATACCGAGGCAGGACAGGCGAATAAGGCGTGTGGGGCAGCAGAACCATGTCACTTTTAGCCAAAAACTATCAGAGATGGCTGTTTGTGCGGCTGCGTTGTCGTGTTGGAAGAACCAGCCTCCTGTCTGCCACAAATCGGATCTTTTTCGACGAACATCGTTGTACAGTCTTCTTTAAACTTCCGAATAAAAGGTTTGATTGACCATCCCTCCCGGGGGAACAAACTCTGAATGAACTACGCCCTTGGAGTCAAAAAAGCAAATCAGCATTCTTTTGATGTTTGATTTGACTTGACGACATCTTTTTGGATGGGACGACGATGACGTCTTGCCGGCTGGGGTGGCCGAGCGGTTCTAAGCGCTACAGTCTGGAACCGCGCGACCGCTACGGTCGCACGTTCGAATCCTGCCTCGGGCATGAATGTGTGTGATGTCCTTAGGTTAGTTAGGTTTAAGTAGTTCTAAGTTCTAGGGGACTGATGACCTCACAAGTTAAGTCCCATAGTGCTCAGAGCCATTTGAACCAATTTTTGATGACGTCTTCCGTTGGCTTCACATTTGCTTTGTTCCTGGGTTGTAACCATAGCACCATGAGACATCACCAGTAACGAACTTTGAAAGAAAATCTGGATCAGTTTCAAGCTGTTGTCCAAAGCACGACATTTTTCAAATCGACTTTCCTTTTGATTGTCAGTCAGAACTTGAGGAACAACCTTGGAAGCAACCCTTTTCATTCCCAAATCTTCCTTTACTATTCACTGAACGGAGCTCCAAGATGAACCATTAACGTCTGATAGTTGACAAATTATTTGTCGACGGTCTGTGAGCACAAGCTCTCGATTTTTTTCAATATTTTCGTCGATTCGTGCAGATGATGGACTTGTAGAATGAGGTTTGTCATCAATCGACATGTGGCCATTTTTAAATCGAGCAAACCACTCGTAGTCTTGATTTTTTCCCATAGCGTAATCTTGGTAAGCTGTTTTCAACATTACAACAGTTTCGGCAACTTTTTTACCGAGTAGAAAACAAAATTTCACAGCTGCACATTGTTCAATTAAACTTACCACTATAAAAAACGAAAGAAGAGCACAACAGCGCTAACAAAAACAATCACTGCAGATGAACGGAACAAGCAAGGTCGACAACACAGGCGCACTGAAGTAGCAATGAGTTGGGTTATACACGCCTAACGGCAGAAATGCGTAGTACACAAGCCACGCCCACGGCAATGTTATTCCGGTTTTTTTTTTATCCCCACGTATAAAAATTCTCTCATTATAAATAGAGACGTATGGCATGGATGGCTGGGAGATCGAGAAGGCAGGTTCAGCGGCCTAATCGGAAAAGTTTACCCTATCCTTTGCGCGCTTTCCTTCGCGAAGTGCGACAGCTGTATGCATAAGTGTATCTGTTAAGTGTAAATATTTTGTGTTTATGTGTGTGTGTGTGTGTGTGTGTGTGTGTGTGTATGTGCGTGTGGGTGCAGCGTAGCGTCATGTTCGTGTCGGAGACGAGAAAAGGGAGAGGGTGCCGGCATATAGCCTGCTCCTCTCGAAAAGCACCAAGAACCCTGCCAAGCTTAACGTCCTCTTCCAATAGACGGATCACCATCAACAGTGTCGCATGTCATCAGTTTATGAGATACTGCGGAGATGTTTGGAATTTAATCCAGGACATTGGCTCAAAGACCCCCCCCCCCCCCCCGCTCCCTGTCCCTTCTGCCGCAAAGGCAAGGGGAAAATTGTCAAAAGGGAGCGGTGTATCCAAATAGTTTCCATCCAAGTGCTGGTCACGACTGACGGTAGTTAACTTCGGTGATCTGACGGGAACCGGCGTATCCACCTTGGCACGGAACAGCAGACACGACCACCGAGACGGGTGGTCTTTGAGCCAATGTCCTGGATTAAATTCCAAACATCTCCGCAGTGTCTCATTAACTGAGGACGTGCGACATTGTTGACGGTGGTCCTTCCGTTGGATGTGGATGTAAAAGCTTGGCCGTCCTCTTTGTGCTCTTCGAGAGGGGCGGGCTGTGGGCTCTCATTACGAAACAATGGCCGAATATTATGTGGGTAACTTGCGCTCCGTTTTAAGACAAACTAGTTTTTCACGCACCTCAGTGTTTATAAAGTCATGCCTCCTGAAATATGTGTTGTAAAATGATATAATTATGCAGGTATATTCAGTGGTACGCGTGGGTACCGTCTGCAAAGCGTGTTGCGAATAGAGTTAGCAGTAAAGAAGTAATAAATTGAAACGTCATTCCTGATAGTGAAATTTCACTGCTAAAACAATCAAAAATCTAGTAAACGAGAAACTTCTTTGCTTTCAATATTTTGTGTGAATAGCTGGAGGGGAAGAGCGGCAATGGTGTCAGTGAGAAAAAGTTTCGAAAAGGTCTAAAATTATCTGCAAAGTTTGCTGGAAATCACTAAGAGCTCTCATTCTCAAACACTGGATGAAAATAGTCTCGGTAGTTTGCCCGCCATGAGTTACACTGCCTCAAGGTACGAGATACACACATTTTCTAAGGTTAATACTTGACCTATTGTGCTAAGGATTTAAAGTAAGACTGTATCTCTTAATGAGTGAATTATGATAGCATTTTAAATTTTTAATTTCGGTCAATAATTAAGTTCATCTTAATTCTTGAAATTTTTGTTGCCTCTGGAAATATTTGAAGAGCCACGTGACTTTAAAAAGAGAGGAACAACAGCGAAAATTCTGCGTGTTGAATAAAAAGCTTCGGCTGTTAAAGTCCTTTATTGATAGGTCACTATCGGTTTCGCATTCTTAAAATGCATCATCAGATAATATTATCTTTTAAATCATACAAGAAAAACAGCTATAGCCAAGTTCCATTGTTCACCCTCGAAGCAATATAAATAAGTAATTCGCTGTAAAAAGGTGGGCCCGAAAGACTGCCCAGGAAGCTAACACGACTCGAAGCCCAGTGTTACCTCCCTGAGTAGTCTACAGACAAGATTAACCACTCATTTTAACTTGTACCAGCGAACTACAGTTGTTAATATTTGGTTTAGGACTAAAGCAAGAGCGATTATTAGAATGAAAATATTTACTGACAAAAATAATGAAATAATCCCTCTGTCTTTAGTCCCAAACAACTGTCATGTTTGGATACCAACTGAGATACTTTATAGTTGCACTATTCTAAAATCTTTGACCCTATAAAAATTTCACAGCCTCATATATTTATCTTTGAACACGACGATGGCGTAATATCCGAAAACAGGTTTGTAAAATAATAAATGTTACAGAATAACACACCAGTTTTCCATTCATAATGTATAAAATTTTCTACCAAAAAGAACGGAATAGTCAATACGAAAACCTCCACTCTTTAAGTGAAAGCATTCCATGCACGCTGCGACATTATCTATTGTTTATTTATTTATTCGTTGGGGTCATCTAGGACCACATTAAATCTTGCTGCACTTAGCACTGAGCTGGTTTTTTTCTGAGCCCAGATTTCCGTCAATTGTTGTGAGTGGGCTTATTTGCACTCTTCTGTCCGAAGAACTCAGTGTCTTCTTTTCGGTTGCTCGTCTCGGGTTATTTATTCCGTATTTCACTACCTTCTTTCGGAAAAGAACTCTGTCAAAAGCATCTTCGGGTTTCGTATATAGCATCTGGAGGTCTTCTTTCGTGTTTTTAAATCATAGCGTCGTAGTTTTTGGTTTTGAATCAAAAAAGAGCAATATATTTTTGATTAACCTATTTCCGCCCATTCGTTTGAGGTGACCGTAAAATCGTGCACCCCTTTTACGAATTGTGTCTGCAATTTTTCCTATTTTACTGTAGACTTCCTTGTTGGGTCTGTTTTGATGGATGCCATTCTTGTACTTGGATCCTAGGCTTCTTCTAATGATTTTGCGCTCTTTCCTCTCCAACTCTTCCAGGAGTCTTTTATCACCGTTTAGGAATAAGGTTTCGGCTGCTTACAAAACTACTGGCTTCAAAATTGTTTCGTAGTGGCGTATCTTAGTGTTACGGGAAAGGCATTTCTCGTTGTAGATCCTGCGGGATGTTTTGTAAGCTGTTTCTAGTTTGCGTATCCGTCCCCTAAGCACTTCCTGGTCCAGTCCATTTTTCATGATGATCTCACCCACGTACTTAAATTTGTCTACCCGCGCGATGACCCCAAATTTCTTACGGAGTTTTGGTGACGTGTCTTTAAAGTTAGTCATGACTTTTGTTTTCTCAAATTATATTTGCAGACCAGTTTATTCAGCGATATCTTTTAACAGCTCGATTTGAGCTCTAGCGGTGTCTACGTCGTTTGACAGAATGGCAATGCATCGGCAAAAGCCAAACAGTTTACTTCGTTTCCCTTCGATTTGATTCCAATTCGGAACGGGCTATAGTTGGTTTCCATTAATCTTTCGCACCAGATTCTGATGATTCTTTCAAGGACGCAGTTGAAAAGCACTGGAGACAGGCCATCACTATGCCTGACCACTGTTTTGACATCAAAGGAATCCGAGAGACACCCGAGGAATTTTAATTTGGATTTTGTATCTCTTAGGGTAGCTCTAATTAATGCGTGCAGTTTAAGGTAAACTCCGAACTCATTTAGCATGTTCAGCAAGACCTAGCGGTCTATGGAGTTGTATGCCTTCTTGAAGTCCATAAGACTCACACGTAATGGTTGGACCTTAGAGTGTAATATCTGACTATTATCTGTTATATATAACATTCACTTGTTTTCTACGACACAGATAACCTGACAGATATTTACTTTTCTCGGGTTTATTTTCATGCACACCTGTTGATATAGCGAATCTTTCCATATAACTGAACTCTACATAAACCATTTTGACAGGGCCTTATGATCTAAAACCAGCTTGTATGAAGTGTTCTCCCAGGAGAAAACGTTTCTAGCAAAACAGTGGCAAAACAGCAGTATTTTACAAGTATAGTTAGATATCAATTATCTGCTGTACTTATTTGAAACTAGCAACATAAGTTTAAGTTGTAATTTTCGTGTTTAGTATTCCCGTATTTCAGCCTAAATTGTGCACAATTCGTCACCTAACTCCATTTCAACAAATATAAGTTAATAAACGTGTATTCAGCAGGAACATGCAGCCATAAAATTTAGGTTGTGGTCGAGGTAAATGCGCAAGGCTCGCTTCTGCTTCTGTTTACTTTCGCATAAACGACTTGCTAGGAACATATTGTGGTTAGAGTTACGAACGCAGACGGCGTGCTCTGGAAGGGCAGTATTGCATTCCTAAAGGTGCACGGCGGCTTCGACACGCTCTTGTAACGACTACAGTGTATTGCTGAGGTCTGACAAAAACCTCCTTTTTGTGCTTTGTGCATGAAGGAAGTCTTTTTTTAACGACACCTCTCCCTTCTTTATGTATCATTTATCGCTTAACGCCACGAGAAGCCATAAATACATGCAACAAATCCAACAACTGCATCGGTAGTTTGGAGAAGGGAACAAGCATCAGGAAACTGACTTTTTTGCACCAATCGTGTGTTAGCATGTAGACGCAGATTGTGAGATATGAAAAAGCCTTAATCGGGTTTGGAACTATTGCTGGTTTGAAGGCGGAAACAAAACCCAGTTTCAAATTCGCTCACACTTGTGGTCGTATCTGCTGTTCAGCTGTTTAAAACCTCGGGTTTGAACTGTATCAACTTAATTGTCTGATGTTTAATGTCGGACGTCTGAATTCATATATTTAACATCAAAAGTAAATGCATAATATTTGTTGATATAACAGATGTCCTAAACGCTTTAAAAGCGACATAGTTTGGCGCTTCTAACGTGTTGTCATGTTTTTTGTTGTAGGCCTATGTTTCCTGACGAAGTATGTAGCAAGCTGTTGTTGAAAATAATCATTATGGATCCTAAGATTAAAGAATTTCACGTTTTCATAATCGCAACAACACTTCAGTGCATTTCCTCCTTGCATTGGTTGCTCTTTGTCGATTTACGAAAATAAATTAGTACTTCCCATTCCGAGAGCACTTCTTTCTTCAATATGATCGCAGTATTTGGACTGCGAAGAAGGAAATCAAACAACTCGACAGAATTTAAACACCACATCAACACACTCATTTGATTCAATCCTCAAGAAAGACAAGATTCAGATTTAAATCCGTGCTTAAAGTATGCGGAACTTCAAGAACTGGTGGCCTAAGTTCCAAGTAAAATCAACAAAGTTTCTGGAAAAGTCATCGTTTTCGATTTCCATGAAAAGGTTGTTAGAATGCTTCTTATCTAAATGTTATTTAACCGTATCTTTCAGCGGTGAAAAACACTTTCGTGCTGCAAAGGAACAGCACAGGAGTCCCTCACATTCCGACAGAAATAGCGTACAGTGGAATAATTCAGATATAAGGCAAGAAGATCCAGGATGTACGTAAGATAGTTACATATTTCCATATGAGTACAGATCATTTTATGGAGAGCTGTTGATGCGACCAACAACAGCTGCTGCAGAGGATGGAGAAAGTGAAGCGCAGTGATGACTTTCATAGCAAATTTCATAGATCATGCTTTCAAAACGTGAGAAGTGTAGACATTTCCTGTAAATATTATGAACTGTTTCTGATGTTGTAACAAGAAGTTTCAATGTCTAAGTCATAACCAGTTTTAAGAACGGAACAAATCCTCAGCTTTTAATGTCGCTTCAGAACAAACCAATTCTTATTTCCAAGGTACTGACGTAAGAGGTTAATGTAAAGAATCTTATATAACTGTTTGGTTAACACAAAATTAAAAGTATAAACAGGAGCAAGTCGTTTTATGTTTCCATTAAAAAAGAGGTTTCTGATTCGTTCCCTTCTTCAATTATAAGTACCAGGTCGGGTTGACGGAGGAGATAGAGAAGATCCAAAGAAGAGCGGCGCGTTTCGTCACTGGGTTATTTGGTAACCGTGATAGCGTTACGGAGATGTTTAATAAACTCAAGTGGCAGACTCTGCAAGAGAGGCGCTCTGCATCGCGGTGTAGCTTGCTCGCCAGGTTTCGAGAGGGTGCGTTTCTGGATGAGGTATCGAATATATTGCTTCCCCCTACTTATACTTCCCGAGGAGATCACGAATGTAAAATTAGAGAGATTAGAGCGCGCACGGAGGCTTTCAGACAGTCGTTCTTCCCGCGAACCATACGCGACTGGAACAGGAAAGGGAGGTAATGACAGTGGCACGTAAAGTGCCCTCCGCCACACACCGTTGGGTGGCTTGCGGAGTATCAATGTAGATGTAGATGTAGATGTAGATGTATAAGGAGTGTTATTAGCTAAATGGTTCGTTACCGTGACGGTTAAAGTTTACACTTACAACGATCTTCAAAACGCATCTTCACGTCGTATGTACAAAAGGTAGTTAAACTCGTCCACCTTTATTCGAGAATCCTGTTGTAAAGGGACAAAGCGCTCTCGAGAAGCTACGTGAAATAATTCATACATGAACACTCAATTGAAATGCCCGCCTCTGAGCTGTTTGCAGGCTGCTTCTGCCAGGGACGGACAGATGGCGCACACGTCCAATGTTGCTCGGGGAAAGTTCCCGCAACTGCCGCGAGATGCCGTTGACTACGAAGTACGAACGTTTCAGCTTAAAGCTGCTGCAACTGTTCGCAGACGAATCAGTAAAAAATCATTATAAAACAATACACTGAGACTATAAAAATAAAATTTATTTACTTATTGTATTAGTGTCTGGACTATGAAATAAAAGTTCAATGCGGTTGATTTAGGAATTGCAGTAATGTATCTTACATGAATGTGCAATTGTCACACCAGTTTCAGTCTAGTTAATCATTTGCGGCACAGTTTGCTCTGCCGCCGATTTTCTGACTATTTTCAGGTTGCTCATCGCTAACGCGCTATTACTGAATTGAACAAAGAAGTGACCGGATGCAGCCACCAAAGTTCGGTTTGGTCGACTTAAATGTGACAGGATGGTCTATTATCTACTTTTTTTTTAATAAATGAAATGCGCTAGTTTGCTTTTGTTCTACAGTATTACTTTTATTGTGTTAACCGGTTTTCGGCTTACAAGGCTACCTTCAAACATTTTCTGAGTATTGTCACTAAAGAAATTATAATGTTTGTAAACAACATTGGAAGAGAAGTTATACGCGCGAACAGAGTTAACATTCGGCGCGGTGTCTGGTGGGAGCGACTGTACTTGGAAAATGCCTTTACGATCGCTCCCAGCAGCCACCGCGCCGACCGTCAACTGTGCTTGGGGATACAAAATACGTGTCTAGACTAATGTACAGTAAATAACAGCTTTGACACTGTGGTGGTAAAGCAATGTAAAAAGTAAAAAAAAAATTAAACTTTTTTTTGTTCTAAATTGTTCGATTGGTAATCACTTGCTATCCTCAGGTAAATAATTTTAAGGCCACCATTGGGAAGCTGTTCTGTGTCTTAGTTAACCACAATTTGGTATGTCTATGCCGTCTTTATTGCGAGTGCTGTGATGATGAACTTCATTTACTTTCTGTGGAATTCACGATTTGCCTGTGTGAACAAAGTAACAGAAAAAATATTGGCTGAAAACAGTCGTAATTTCTAATCTGGAAAAAAATTGGTTTACAATGGTCAGTGTTTTTGTTTGCGATAATGATCCTCGCTGCTTTCTTTTGCAAAAATAGCATATTCTCGGAGCCAGCATAATGGCCTCACAACAATAGCCCCACATCTGAAGTAGCTGTGGAACACTGCATAATAAGAGGCGAGGTAAAAAAGTAACGATTTTTTTTTATTTCACGGGCTTTTACATCCGATTTTTCAAAAAAGAAAAATTGTCTTGTTGGCACACATATTCCTGATCTATGTTTGCATTTCCAGGTGCTTTGGTATTTAGTTTATTGTTAGTTCAAGTGCTCGGCGAATTTTAACGTTCTAAAAAGATAGATCAAAGAATTTCCAATAAATTTTACTTGAAAAATTAAATAAAGAGCAGCGCCGTATTCGAAATGTTGACTGGCTTTTGGCGATTCTACTATGAGTAAGACAAGAGCTTTTTCGGATGTTTTGCGCATGAAACGTGCAACAACAAAGTTTGTTCCTAAATTGTTAAATTTCGACCAAAAACGACGTCGCGTAGTCATCGTTCAGAAATTGCCAAATGAAGTCGACAACGATCCAGAACTTCTAAAAAAGGCTCTCACAGACGACGACACATGGATATACGGATATGACGTCGAAACCAAGGCCCAATCGCCCTAATGAAAACTGCCTCAAGAACCAAGACCGAAAAAACTTCTACAGGTGACTCACATGTGAAGAATCTTCTCACTGTTCTCTTCGATTACTATGGGATACTGCTAAGTGAATTCCAGCCTTTTGGTCGCAGGCCGCAGCTCGCGGCCGTGCGGTAGCTTTCCCGCTTCCCACGCCCGGGTTCCCGGGTTCGATTCCCGATGGGGTCAGGGATTTTCTCTGCCTCGTGATGACTGGGTGTTGTGTGCTGTCCTTAGGTTAGTTAGGTGTAAGTAGTTCTAAGTTCTAGGGGACTTATGGCCATAGATGTTAAGTCCCATAGTGCTCAGAGCCATTTGAACCTTTTGGTCGTAGTCACGTGGAAGTTACACGCCACTCACGTGAAGCAATTCGAACACGTGATTTTTTGACCAAAAAAAAAAAAGGATATGTTGCCTCAACCACCGCATTCGCCGGAAAATGGGGCCCTGCTACTTCTTTCTTTTTCAGAGGCGAAACAGAACCACGAAAAGATATCGTTATGCTGCCACTGACGAGACAAAAACAGTTGAACGAGCTGAACACCATAACGAACACTCAGTTCCTGAAGCGCTGCCATAAGTATACTACACTGAAGCGTCGAAGAAACTGTTATAGGTAGGCGTATTCAAACACAGAGATACGCAAACAGGCAGAATACGGCGCTGCGGTCGGCAACGCCTGTATAACACAAGTGTCTGGGGCAGTTGTTGGATCGATTACCGCTACTACAATGGCAGATTATCAAGATTTAAGTCAGTTTGGACGTGGTGTTATACTCGGCGCACGAGCGATGGGATACGGCACCTCCGAGGTGGCGACGAAGTGGTGATTTTCCCGTACGACCATCTCACGAGTGTACCGTGAATATCAGGAATCCGGTAAAACATCAGATCTCCGACAGCGCTGCAGCCGGAAAAAGATCCTGCAAGAACGAGACCAACGACGACTGAAGAGAATCGTTCAGTATTACAGAAGAACACCACTTCCGCCAAGTGCTGCAGATTTCAATGTGGACCATCAACAAGTGTCAGCGTACGAATCATTGATATGGGCTTTCGGAGCCGAAGGCCTACTCGTGTAACCTTGACGACTGCACGACACACAGCTTTAAACCTCGCCTGGGCCCGTCAACACCGACACTCGACTGTTGATGACTGGAAACATGTTGCCTGGTCGGACGGATCTGGTTTCAAATTGCATCGAGCGGGTGGACGTGTACGTATGGTGACAACCTCATGAATCCATGGACCCTGCGTGTCAACAGGGGACTGTCCAAGTTGGTGAAGGCTCTGTAATGGTGTGGGACGTGTGCAATCTACATCCACACCTACATCCATACTCCGCAAGCCACCTGACGGTGTGTGGCGGAGGGTACCCTGAGTACCTCTATCCGTTGGGATGATATGGGACCCCTGATACGTCTAGAGACGACTCTGGCAGGTGACACGTACTTAAGCATCGTGTCTGATCACCTGTATGATCCATTCATGTCCACTGTGCATTCCGGCGGACTTGGGCAATTCCGACAGGACAATGTAACTCTCCACAATTCCAGAATTGCTACAGAGTGGCTGCAGGAACACTCTTCTGAGTACTTCCGCTGCCACCAAACTCCCCAGATATGAACGTTATTGAACGTATCTGGGATGCCTTGCAGCGTGCTGTTCACAAGAGATCTCCAACCCGTCGTACTCTTACGGATTTATGGACAGCCCTGCAGCATTAATGGAGTCACTTCCCTCCAGCACTACTTCAGACATTAGTCGAGTCCACGCCAGTGTGTTTTGCGGTACTTCTGCGTGCTCACAGGGGCCCTACACGATATTAGACAGGTGTACCAGTTTCTTTGGCTCTTCAGTGTATACCTGAGGGGGATGACTTTGAAGGCGAAAAAGCTTATGTTGATGAATAAACAAAGATTCCTTACGGAAAAAAAATTCCATTACTTTTTTATCACACCTCGTATGCTGCTGGTATGTACTGTTCTGATATTAGGCTTCTTAGTTTCCTTAAGGGGTATAGAACCCATAAGAGCTTGGAACATACATGTTTAGTGTGCTGTTGCCAGGCTAACATGGTATCAATGTAAACGCCCAGAAGCTTAACAGCTGCTGCGTCACCCAGCGCTCCAGTTATCACCGAGGCTGCATATCATCCACTGTGTTTTGTCTTCATTAATTTTCATCTTCGTGACAAACAAGGCCTTGGACTCGCCGAATAGGACTCCTGCTTGTTGAATATGGCTCAAATGGCTCTGAGCACTATGGGACTCAACTGCTGTGGTCATCAGTCCCCTACAACTTAGAACTAATTAAACCTAACTAACCTAAGGACATCACACACATCCATGCCCGAGGCAGGATTCGAACCTGCGACCGTAGCAGCAGCGCGGCTCCGGACTGGAGCGCCTAGAACCGCACGACCACCGCGGCCGACGCTTGTTGAATAGCCTGAACTAAGTTCTCCCCTTTTGAGAACACAGTTGTATCATCTGCAAACTGCAAGAAGTGCCCATTGGAGCTAACCTATCTCACTAATGAAAATTAAGATCGACAGAAGCCCTGTAGCAGCCTTTGTTTTAACTACATTTCACCCGAGTCTGATCCTGGAACAGATACGATCTCTCGTCTGTTATTTAAGTAGGATTCGAGAATTTGTAGAATAGATCCCCAATATGAGAACGAAGTCTCTTGCGATGGTTCTGTTCTGTAAAACAATATCGGACTTCTTTCCGCGTTCATTCAGGGTAAAACCTCGAAATTTCGACGATGTCCACCGTCGTCTTCATCAGGACTGTCAAAATTGCTGCCTTGGTGGCCTTACATAGGCCAAAGACGGCTTCTGATTGGTCGGTCGTTTTGTAATGCTGTCGTAGATGGTGTCAACGTCTGCGCTGGTGGCATCATCGCTCCAACCATAGCGTAAACATTACGACGAATATCTCTGGCTCTTCTCTGCATCGAGAGCTCGCTCCTATGCATCGCTATTATTATATCTGCCACAGCTGAAGGATTTCTCACACGTTCTTATTTCTACAGCCTCTTTAATTATAGAGTCCCAGTATGTGGGAGCCTGAGACAAAATTTTTGTTTCTTCAAACAATATTTTATGTGTTGATGTTCTGCACAGCGATCGGAAACGGTGCGGATGATCTTACCAATGTTATCTGCTTCCGCACTCACATGGTGCGTTGTAAACCCCAGGAATCCTGAGACCGATACCGTCCTTAACAGGGCGTAGTATCTGCTTTATCTTCTTAGGGGATCGGAAAATACATATGATTCCTCGTCTTCCCAGGACTCTCCCTATTTTGCTGGATGTAGCGCCGTAGAAGGGAAGGAACGCAGTCGGTGGTTACCCCAACACAACATGATTTTAACTTGCTTAGCAGGGACTAATGTGGGATACAATCAAATGCCTTACTAAGCGCACAAAGTACAAGTGCTATAGACTCATTGTCTTCAAAATCATGACTATTATATGTAACTAAGTACTGCCGTTTTTGTCGACTTGCCCTTCGAAAAGCTGTGCTGCACGTTATAAAAGAGATTATTTCCTTCACAGTAACTTAATGGCTGATGTCGCATTATGGATTCCACCACCTTAGCAAGCACTGGTATCATAGATGTGGCCCTGTAGCTTGACACTTCTTGTGGATTACCTTTATTGTAAACTGGTACTGTGCGTGCTACTTTCAGGAAGTCTGGAAGTTCCTTGGCATGAAAGCATTTATTTATCACTACTGTCAGTGGTTGAGCAATTTCATAGATTATGATTTTTAATGGAGTACAGTCCGCCCCTGGAAGCTGAGTGGTCAGCGCGACGGAATGTTAAACCTAACGGCCCGGGTTCGACTCCCGGCTGGGTCGGAGATTTTCTCCGCTCAGGGACTGGGTGCTGTGTTGTCCTTATCATCATCGTTTCATCCCCATCGACACGCAAGTCGCCGAAGTGGCGTCAACTCGAAAGACTTGCACCAGGCGAACGGTCTACCCGACGGGAGTCCCTAGCCATACGGCGTTTCCATTTCCAATAAAGTACACGACATCCCATAAATATCAGGGCTTCCTGAGTATTTGTAGTGTTTTCCAATTTTTTGTTATGTCTTTTGAATACGCTCTTTCTCATCCACATTGCCATGCTGCATTTATTCCCAAATTTCGCAGCAACTGCACAGCCTGTTCCAAAGACAGAATTTTCATATACGGTGATTTCCACTGCGTTTATAAAATGTTCATTAAATTCATCTGGACTGCAAGAATTAGAGCAAGAGGTGGGCTTTCGCCTGTGTTCATTAACCAGATCCCACGCTACTTTGCAACGATTGTGTGCTTCTTCAATAAATCTCGTATTGTTTTCCTTCTTTGCTTCCTCTACTCTTTTATGTACATCTTTATGGGTTTCAAATAATTGCTGTATAGTCTTCCCTTTATGCCAATACCTTTAGTGGCTTTGATTTTATGTTGTAATAGTTGCACAATGCATTTTATTTCAGCTGACCTACGGGTGTATCACTTCCTTACTCTGACAGTTTTCTCTGTGTGTCTAGATTCGGATTTTGGATGTCTCTTGCTTTTCAGTGGAAAAATTTCATGAAATTTGGCTTTAAGCGTCTGGAACATGGATCTGAATATATCATTTGATACCAATCTTCAGACATTTGATGCCAATGTGTAGAAGACACTGTAGTTTTGAAATCATCTAAACATTTTTTTTTTTGTAATAATTCTACTTGTAAAGATATAATTTGAATAACAGCTGGTAATTTGTTGTGTACTTGCTGAGTTTGCCCATATCTTTATGACTACCGCACTGTGATGTGCAAGCATAGGGTCAACCACATTCACTTCCTAGTTCCAGTTATTTAGGTGTGTGACAGTTGTACAGCGACAGACATCCCGTCTTGTTGGCAGATGACTTGCCAAAAACAATCCGTAGCTGCTTACTAAGTTCATAAAAGTTCTTTCTTTGTCACGATATGGATTTTGAAGTCGCCGCATTAGGCAATTCTTGCTAATAGGCGCACTAGATGACAAGGACAGCTTTCCAATTGGCTGATGAAGTTTTCAAAATGAAACTACAATTAAGTTAGCATGTCAGTCCCGAAACAGCTAATTCTAAGTCCAAGTCCACACAGATGTCATTTATGTCAATTTTATTGGTACTGAACTCACTATTTGCATACACAGGCATACCACCATAAACAGAAGTTCCTCTGCATCATGCATTCACTATTTCCAGATATTCAGTACGTCTGTAGCATTCTGTTTGTAGTTCGTCCAGCCAGTGTTCACACGCACAAAATACATCGGGTCTCACTTCCTCAACAAACAATAGTAATGTATCAAGTTTTGTTCTAGGCACTTCACATTTGCACTGACAATGACTAAGCTTGCATTTTTTCCAGTTGTGATATTCCCTTTTCTGTTGGAATACTCTTGACCTTGGGATTTTATCTCCCTGGAACACTTGTCTTCCTCCGGAATAAAAGGCGTCTTATTACAATGTTCTTGGCCCATACATTGTTGTCCACTATTTTAAGTCGGGAATGAACGCCAGTTTTGATGCTATTGTTTAACCCCTTCGTTTACAGTCTTTCAAATGAATAACAATTGTGACTTGGGGAAGTGTTCTGTAACAAAATAGTTACAGCACCAATTGTCGTGCCACCTTTTAGTTTACCAAGGTGGAACATGGTTCATTTTTCGCCATACAACATTCCATTTTCGTCACTAGTACGTAATATGACTTTGCTCCTGTTTTTACTTACTGGTATTTTCAAACGTTTGCGCTGTATTCTTGAAAGTAGGCCTACACTGTTCACCAGATTTTCCATTTTGTAGCACAATCTTCTACGATAGTTCACTGCCTTGAATTTTCTCATGTTGAGAAATTAGAATGAGGAGCAATCCGTTTCACTTGATAAAATATTGTCAATAGTTAAAAAATCGCATAAATTCGTCTTTATTTATGTTTGACAACGAGTTTCTATAGATGTGTTCTGCCCCCTTTAGCAGAGTGGTCAGCGCGGCGGAATGCCACGCCAAGGGGCCCGGGATCGATTCCCAGCTGTGGCAGGAGATTTTCTCCGCTCAGGGACTGGGTGTTGTGTTGTCCTCATCATCTTTTTATCCCCATCTCCGACGCGCAAGTCGCCCAATGTGGCGTCGAATGCGATAAGTACTTGCCCTCAGCGTCTGAACTGACTGTCATCTTCTGGTCTGTAGTATTTAAGCGAACTTGGACACTGCAAATTAATTACATGGTTTATATCCTTTTGCTGTGTTGCAGTGGTTTCGGCTAGCTCGTCCTATTTTTTTTTTTTTTAGTCGAATTACTTCTTCCTCAAATTTTGATCTTCAGCCGGCCGAAGTGGCCGTGCGGTTAAAGGCGCTGCAGTCTGGAACCGCAAGACCGCTACGGTCGCAGGTTCGAATCCTGCCTCGGGCATGGATGTTTGTGATGTCCTTAGGTTAGTTAGGTTTAACTAGTTCTAAGTTCTAGGGGACTAATGACCTCAGCAGTTGAGTCCCATAGTGCTCAGAGCCATTTGAACCATTTTTTTTTTATCTTCATGGAATGCCAATCTGCTGTAGCTTGCTAACTCGTTCTGAGTACGTATTTCATTAAACAGAGTTTAGGAATGTATAAAATGTTTGTTCGCATGATTATCTTCTGCAACAAACACATGTTATCAATTATTTTTGGTTTATCCATTTTAATGTACTTCAATTAATTAGAGAGTATTTTACACCAGGTGCATTTCGCTTTTATTTAAGAAGCATCTTCCGTCGTCATTCTGGAAATATGGATGTGTAATATGTTCGCATATTTCAGTTTTTGTAGGTGAAAAACTGTGTTTTTGTATAAAGTGGGGCACAATTTACCTACGGTGTTTCTCTCTCTTGTCCATACATTCTGCAAACGCAGCTTTTCCAGACTGAGTTTCCAAAATTCCCCCAAAGCAGACAAAAAAATTTACCAAATGGTATAGTTTCGGTACCTTTTCCCAAATATCTTAAACCGTTATTTGTTATCAGCGTTGGCAGTTTGATGAGGTAGAATTATGTGTTCAGGGCCGTAAAATTATCGAACGTATCCAAAAATTATAGTATATAAACTAAAATTTTTAATTGTAAATAAAAATAATAGCCTGACCAGAAAACATAAAAAACCTTCTCTAGGGATGCCATATTTGCTTTCTTCACTATTCTGTTGATTTGCCATTAGCGCACCTCTTAAATCTCACTTTGCAACTCGGCATGTCTATCCATTATGCTACTGTCGGAACACAAAACCCATGTCTGCGTTTCTTTACCTAACCGCCGATCTGTCATTACCTTAGATTTAAATACAACAAATCATATCAACACCTACATGTTTTCAAAAGATCCTCAATATTTGAAACTGCATATACGAATAGGACATACATTATAATGTAAAACTTGTCAAATACAAGCTTCAACTAAAACGACCAAATCCAGTGTGGCGTTTCTTCAGAACTCGATACACCCGCGGAAGTCGATAGAAATCTCACTCGGTCGAAACTGGGCATGTGCAAATCATACTGACGTCACGCAAAGGTATCAATGCGGTGAGCTTAACGTCTCCCACAAAACGAAAGGTGGGTCGATCGATTTGACAAGATAATACCATCTAGTGAATTTCCATACAACTAAGTATGTGTTGTTTGAACTAAAATATCAGAGATGACATTCATTAGTAGTACGGCTAGGCAGATAAAATACTTTCCCAATTTTCCCGGTATTGAAATTTCCTTCCCTAAGCGTCCGTTTCCCCAAAAGTCCCCCCCAAAAATATTTTTCCCCAAAATTGCAAAAAGCACCCCAATCCGAAGTCGCTGTGCCCGATGGTTGTTAGCGGAGGTTGAAGTTGAAAGAAACTCACCGTGCAAGGAAGTTTCTTTCGGCGTTACTCTCCGTTAACAAGGAAGGAAAAAGCAGTGGTTTTGCACAACATGTAAACAACACAGCCCACATTTCGTGTCTGAGAACATCGGCCGATGCGACCGAAGAAAACAAACAGATTTAAATTCCATCCACTGTCGTCCAAAGTCGTACGAGCTCTGAGATCGGTTGTATTGTGACCGAGCATGTACTTGTGTACTGATTTGAAAAGATCGACCGACGTCGTCGGCGGAATCAACCGATGCCGGTGCCGGTGCCACTGTGGCCGCAGTGTACGAAACGTACATAAAAAGAACCCCTTGATACTTATTGCAATCAAGCATTTCAGTATACCATGTTGGCCCGCCTTTGACGGATGATCACCAGGTAATCGCGGTGCCAGAGGACGCGGCGCCGCCTCAGTGTCTGTGCCATTCCAGCCATGCTGCGGCGAGCGACCCACGTGCCACGCTTGTGGCGGCTCCACTGCGCTCGCCACACCAAAGGCAACCGCCAGACCGCGCCAGCAGCGGACGCCAACCGCAATCCATGGAGGCCGCTGGCTGGTGGTGGTTCGTGGGACGCCGACAGATGGCAAAACCAGTTTACTCCGTCCCGCAAATATTTGAAAACCGCTCTCGTGCGGTCGCTTTCGAATATCAAACGCCACTCGCAACGCTCTAACAACGTAGCGAACCAATTCACACACATTAATATCGAAGTAGGGGTTTATTGGTTTTCAGAAACGGATTTTCCCTCCCTCCCTCTCTCTCTCTCCCTCCCCTCTCTCTCTCTCTCTCTCTCTCTCTCTCTCAGGTTTTCGTGGCGTAATTGATTAATGGTGTGCATTTGAGGTGTCGAGTCGAGTTGTTGATTCCTTTTCTTGCTGCATACTTCGACCGATCTAGTCGTCTCCCTCATGTGGCGCCAACTGAGTTAAGGTCGGGGATACACACGTCCGGGCCGTGTCAGGGCCGAGCGTCGGACGAGTGACGGCCGTGCTCCCGGTCCGTTCCTGCAGGGGCCACACATGACCGGGGCACGTCCGTGTCTTTGTTGTTCCTTGTTGTGACTCGGACGCGGTGATCTGTGTTTCTGTTTGTGAAAGCTGTAAAACATGTTCACTAATTTTCGTAATGGTGAATTAGGACTTATAGCACTTGCTTTAGACGAAGAGGAAAAAGAACGAAGGCAAACAGGAAGAAAAAATTGTGGATCCACAGTGCCTGGAAAACAAGACCAGTACAGGGAGAGTTTCGAACATTATTTTATCATCTCATAGATGATGAGACTAAGTTTTATGAGTATTTTAGGATGACGCAGTACACCTTCTGTGAACGTTTAAAGAAACTAGAACCAAGACACAAAATACGACACTTTCTGGAGAGTATCAGTTTCACCCAAAGAAAGACTGACTGTTTTTTAAGGTAGGTTAAAGAAAAGTACACAGAACACAAATAAATATGAAGTTTCAAGGACAGCATTTTTATTTTATTACATTAGTAATTGAAAGATAAATACATAAGTTACTAAATAATACAGTTAAATTTCTACTACCCTAAGAAAAACAAATGAGGACTATTCAGTGAATTAGTTTCTGAAGCTGATCAGGATGCAGGGGAACTTGGAGGATGATCACTTTGGTTATTTATATACGAATTGTGGGAATCCCTTTGCAGATTCAAAAGCTGCTGTGTAGGTTCTGTTGACTCGTTTTCCACAGGTGAACGATATGGTGTTGAAACAGATTTTGCTGAGGACTTGGAGGATGATGGAGTGAATTGATGGACTGATACGTCATTCATGAGTTGCTTCAGTTCAAAGTCTTGTGAAATTGAAAAAATCCTCTTTTAGCTTGATGAAAAACTCTGTCTTTGTACTCGATATTCCTGTAGTTTTCACTTCCCTGATCGTAAAGAACAGGAAACTTACGAACTTCTTCTATTAGTCGTTCCACATCCATGTTTTGTACACAGAACGGCCTTGCGCAGTTGCACAGTTCACAAGCCAATTCTACCGTCAGGCCGTGTCCGTCACGTGAAAAATTAAACACGGCGAATCACGCCCGGCCCGGCCCCGGTCCGTTGACGTTCCCCGTGCACGGTCCGGTCAAGTGGGGCCCGCTACGTTTGTTTTAATGATGTATTTCGTCGTCCGGGTGACGGCCGATACTCGGACGTGTCTCGGCACTGACACGGTCCGGGCATGTGTGTCCCAACCTTTACGCGTACTCACCACCTGCACTAGGGGGCAGTATGGATAATAGAACATCTCGCAGCACCTGAAGAAGACTCGCAGAAAATTACTGTCAGCGACTCGGCTGAACACCTGAAAACACACCATCATATACAACCGTTCGCTCGACGAAAAATCCGTACCCAAAGACTGGAAAGTTGCACAGATCACACCAATATTCAACGAAGGTAGTTAGGAGTAATCGACTAAATTACAAGGCCATATCATTAACGTCGATATGCAGCAGGATTTTAGAACATATATTGTGTTTGAACATTATGAATTACCTCGAAGAAAACGGTCTATTGGCACACTGTCAACATGGGTTTAGAAAACATCGTTCCTGTGAAACAGTACTATCTCTTTGTTCACATAAGTGTTGAGGGCTACTGACAAGGGATTTCAGATCGATTCCGTATTTCTGGATTTCCGGAAGGCACTGTACCACGCAAGCGCCTCGTAGTGAAATTGCATGCTTATGGAATATCGTCTCAGTTATGTGACTGGATTTGTGATTTCCTGCCAGAGAGGTCACAGCTCGTAGTAATTGATGGAAAGTTTTCGACTAAATCGGAAGTGATTTCTGGTGTTCCCCAAGGTAGTGTTATAGGCCCTTTGCTGTTCCTTATCTATATTAACGATTTTGGAGACAATCTGAGCAGCCGTCTTCAGTTGTTTGCAGATGACGCTGTCGTTTACCGACGAATAAAGTCATCAGAAGACCAAAACAAACTGCAAAACGATTTAGAAAAGATATCTGAATGGTGCGAAAAGCGGCAGTTGACCCTAAATAACGAAAAGTGTGAGGTCATCCACATGAGTGCTAAGAGGAACTCGTTAAACTTCGGTTACATGATAAATCATTCTAATCTAAAAGCCGTAAATTAAACTAAATACCTAGGTATTACAATTACGAACAACTTAAATTGAAAGGAACAAATAGAAAATGTTATGGGGAAGGCTAACTAAAGGCTGCGTTTTATTGGCAGGACACTTAGAAAATGTAACAGGTCTACTAAGGAGATTGCCTACATTATGCTTGTCCGTCCTCTTTTAGAATACTGTTGCGCGGTGTGGGATCCTTACCAGATAGGACTGACGGAGTACATCGAAAAATTTCAAAGGCGTCATCTGCACGTTTTCTATTATCGCAAAATATGGGAGAGAGTGTCACAGAAATGATACAGAATTTGGGCTGGACATCATTAAAAGAAAGGCGTTTTTCGTTGCGACGGAATCTTCTCACGAAGTTCCAATCACCAACTTTCTCCTCCGAATATGAAAATATTTTGTTGACACCGACTTACATAGGGAGGAACGATCACCAAGATGAAATAAGAAAGATACAGGTGTTCATTCCTTCTTCGAGCTATACGAGATTGGAATAATAGAGAATTGTGAAGGTGGTTCGATGAACCCTCTGCCAGGCACTTAAATGTGATTTGCAGAGTATCCATGTACAGGTAGATGTAGATGTGTAGTCCACTATGTACTGGCGCCCGTTGTAAATCAGTAATGGCTTTCCTTTAGCGCTCTCGGTGAATTCCATGATCTCAGCACTAAAACATGGAAAACTACTTGCCAGTCAGACGTCAACAGCAGTACTGAACTCTGGGAGAAAGCCACGCACACTACGAACTGGTGCAGGGACAGGGAACTTCGTAGGAAATATGCTTTGGCCTTGCCCAGAATACGTCGCAGGTAGCGGCTGACACGCTGGTGTATCCTACTTCTGGAACACCATGTCCACAACCTACAGTGTCCTGAGCTCCGTACAAATGTCAGCACATTCCCTCTCCGTACAAGTGTCGCTCCGTGCAAGTGTCACAAATTCCATTCACTTAGCTCAGTGTCAAGATCAACCAACAAAACCTTATAAAACAAAACATCGCAACGAAAATTCAAGCCGGCGTAGGTTGTTGGCTGGTGATGTAAACGAGAAGGGAGTACGTGGACAGAGTCCTCGCAGCAGACTCCAACTAGCTGTGGATACGGTGTACAGTCACACCAACAGCAAAGCGGCTGATTGTATTGGCTGCGAGTTTAAGACACTTGCTAAGTGCACCATTATAAGCTCTGTCCAGCCATACAGATTCACTTTTTCTGTGGCTTCTAAAAATTGCATGAAACGAATTCTTGATTGGCCCCACGACCAATTTCCTTCCCCCTTCTAGCTAGTTCTCCATCTCTAATGATCTCGACATTGACGGGTCGTCGAACTTGGCTGTAGAGTTTGGGTGTCCAACTTCATGAAAAATGTATATTATGTCTTAGGTGAGCTAGTTACAGCAGCTCTGTCATTATCATTAGGTTTTCAACTTTGAATGCACGGATAATAACGAATAAATAGCGCCAGTGACAAAACTTATCTTGTTTTACGTTTCATCTAAGCATCGCATTACCGTCATGCCCTCGTAAATTAGATTTAATTTATGAATTTTACCGTCACAATAAATGCTCGTGTTACAGTATCATGGTGCAACATGAATTGGGTCCTGTAACTGTCGTAGCAGTACAGCAGCAGAAGCAGCTGTAGTTTTCTTCATCCGTGGATCACTTTTGCGAGGATATTGTGGAATTACAATTTAAGAACAACAAAAACAAAGTAATCCTTACATATACGCATTTACATACCAGGTCTAGTTTGACAAGGATTAGATAGTCGGGTGTGGCCTTACACTTGGAACCATCGTGGCATTTACCTGAAGTAATTTAGGGAAACCAAGGAAAACCTAAAGCAGGCTGTCTCGATAAAGACTGATGCCTCCACCTTCCCGAAGGCAAGGCCACTCTGTTGAAAGCAGTCTTACAGCATTCGTTTCATCCCTGGTGTACAACACTCGTTTGCAGATAAGACATTTAATTATGACATTGCTCAGTCTTTGTTCACTCCCAGTCACTACACAGACTACATATATTATTTCATAACGTAACACTACACATACTCTGTGTTGACGTCAGGACTTTGGGGATGCCTAGTTAATTCACGTCAGAGAACAGGGCTAATTAGCATACTTTAAGATTAGACAACCGAATGTCCCGTTGCAACCCCACCAAAAGATATACAGGGTGTCCGAAAAGTCTTTCCCTGATTACATAAATTGATAACTTAGGCTAGAAGTAAGATATAAATATGAAACTGGTGTCTAATTATTTACAAAATATCAAAGTTTTTTTTCACACATCAGTAAACTCCCACATGAGCACCCTAGGTAGCACGTAGCACATCTAGGCGATATTCAGTTTCCGTACACACATTAGTCAACATCACTGGAGGGATCGATTCAACGACTGTGGTTATCCGTTGCCGCAGGGTTTCACGATCTGATACACGTGTTCGGTAGACCTCTTCCTTGACATAACCACATAAAAAGAAGTCTAATGAGGTTATGTCAGGAGAGCGTGGAGGCCAAACCGTTGGCCCATCACGACCAATCCACCGCCCAGGAAAGGTCATATCGAGATAGGCACGGACGTCCAAACCCCAATGAGGCGGTGCACCGTCTTGCTGAAACAAGACATCGGGGTGATACTGAAGCAGCTGAGAAACAGCATACAGTTGCAACTTGTCCAGATACACTGCAGATGTGATGGTAGCCTTAGCGAAGAAGAATGACCCTATAATTCGATCGTGCAATAGCGCGCACCAAACATTCACTTTTGGACTGCTTCTGGTGCACTCCATGACCTCGCCAGGGGGTTGTGAACGCCAAATGCGCACATTATGGCGATTCACTACTCCACTGACAAAAAAGGTCGCTTCTTCGGAAAAGGAAATTCGTCTGAGATAACCATCACCGTCCTCAAGACGTGCACTTTGTATGCACGAAACAATAAACGTTGGTGTAAAATGTCATGGAGAGAGCTTTTGGCGTCTGTAATTCACGTGAGGCCCTGCGCACCGATTTCTTCGGACTTCGCAGAAAAGACTGCCTTACAGTTTCCACCCTGTCTGCTGAGGTTCTTGGTCGACCAGACCTCGGAAGGTCAGCAACCGATCCTGTGTTCTTGAACCTATCATACCAGGCTTTAATGCTCTTGACATCAGGTGGATTCCCTCCATGTTGTCTGGAAGTGTCTCTGCACTGTGGTTGATGATCGTGTCTCATGGTATCACAGGACACACTGTGCCTTCTCCTGATTAGTTAACATGGCTTCTTGGGCACTGCACCTCATCCACTACTCACGTACTGCGAACCTAAAACAGAAAAAAAAACTTTGATAGTTGTAAACAGTTCGACACAAGTTTTTAAAAAAAATGGTTCAAATGGCTCTAAGCACTATGGGACTCAACATCTGAGGTCATCAATCCCCTAGAACTTAGAACTACTTAAACCTAACTAACCTAAGGACATCACACACATCCATGCCCGAGGCAGGATTCGAACCTGCGACCGTAGCCGTCGCGCGGCTCCAGACTGTAGCGCCTAGAACCGCTCGGCCACAACGGCCGGCCTCAAGTTTCATATTTGTATCTTACTTCTAGCCTGAGTTATCACTTTATGTAATCAGGGAAAGACTTTTAGGACACCCTGTATTATTATTTTTTTGTTTCTTTTGAGAGCAAACAATAAATATTTGGTGGTAACACAGACAGTCATTGTTTTGCATTCATCTTAGAGTGCTGGGTTAGAAATATATGCCAGGCTAGGGCAACTGCAGTTGTTATTGATTAAGCCTATTAGAAGAATTACAGTGCTGGTAATTTGACTGGAAAAAATATATATGTTTCATCCTCAGTAGTCAGTCGTTTTCTTTACAAAATGGATTAGCATGAAATATACTTAAAATAATTTTGTCTAGTATGCAGTTTTTAAATCGTGCGCTGAGCTAATATCTTACTTCCTTGTATTAGTCGGAGCAATGGGACATTTCTATTGCAGGCAGGTGCTTAACTAGGGCCACAATTACTGATTGTACGCAAGTAACATAACTTTCCTTGGAGATTTTTGTTTAGGCCCTAAATGGGGTAGTTCACTCGAGCCACATTATTAGAACAAACTTACAATATTGATGGACTTTAGTACTCGCACTTGGAGATTGTCAAATAAATTATCAGTAAAATCCTCCTTCTTTTCAGAAAGGCTGCCGCCACATAGTATACTTGAAGGTAAAGAAAGAGAAAGAAACCACTCTGAAATACCACAATAAACAAGTAATATTAATGTGACTTTATCGTATAACTTTGCGTGTTTTCAGAATTAAAATCCCACTGAAGATGGCAAAACACTGTTCAAGCTGGTCTCAGACAAAATAGTGTTATACACAAACGCAGGCGCTCAAAACCCACATGGTTTATTTGCAGACTCTGAACATTGTACAGAGAAGAAAAAATGTTCAGCGAGTGCTAAACTGTAAATGTCTCTTTCTGTCTTGCACAAGTGCGGAACTTCAAGGGAGCTCTCTGCAGGAAACCCAATTTTTTGAGCCACTGCCATTACAGTGACGTGCAACTCATCATACAGCATTATCTTATTTCTTGAATCATGGCCAGGTTTCGACTCGTTGTGGTCGCTTCGGGTCATATCTTCCTCGCGCGACTCATTCCGCTTGCAATTTCGCAATACGGCTTATCATTAACACTTTGGTCGTTACTGTCACTGACCGTCCGTGGTTTAGCTGTGTGCCACTAACGTTTCCTGCTGACTGACAAAAGCATGCAAAGTTCAGAGGCTCTCCTTCACGCTACAGTTCCACCCATTATCTATTATACGTTTCTTTGCGTGTCCTACAATTGCCAGGTCTTTCACGTTCTCTCCACAGTTGCATTACTGTCTATGGTATAAATTAAAATCTTAGCGGATAGCATTAGTTTCGGGACCTTTGCCTTTCACGGTCAAGTGCTCTACCGGTAGAGCACTTGCCCGCGAAAGGCAAAGGTCCCGAGTTCGAGTCTCGGTCCGGCACACAGTTTTAATCTGCCAGGAAGTTTCATATCAGCGCACACTCCGCTGTAGAGTGAAAATTTCATTCTAGCATTAGTTTCAATTTCTGTTTTTTACAGGTGATGCAGTTGTCTATGTTGTGCTACAATCCGTTCCAGCTGTGTTATCGCTGTCCTCAAAAACTGACTGTATTCATGGTTCCCGAGTCTTCCGTGTCAACTTTTTCTCGTATTCCTGTTGCTGTCACATACTACTTCCCATGTATAGCTGCACTACAGTTGGTTCAAATGACTCTGAGCACTATGGGACTCAACATCTGACGTCATCAGTCCCCTAGACTTAGAACTACTTAAACCTAACTAACCTAAGGACATCACACACATCCATGCCCGAGGCAGGATTCGAACCTGCGACCGTAGCAGCAGCGCGGTTCCGGACTGAAGCGCCTGGAACCTCTCGCCCACAACGGCCGGCTAGCTGCACTACATGTACAGGGCTATTACAAATGATTGAAGCGATTTCATAAATTCACTGTAGCTCCATTCATTGACATATGGTCACGACACACTACAGATACGTAGAAAAACTCATAAAGTATTGTTCGGCTGAAGCCGCACTTCAGGTTTCTGCTGCCAGAGCGCTCGAGAGTGCAGTGAGCCAAATTGCGAAATGCACTCACATCAGTCAGTCATAACAGTGCAACGACACTTCAGGACGAAGTTCAACAAAGATCCACCAACTGCTAACTCCATTCGGCGATGGTATGCGCAGTTTAAAGCTTCTGGATGCCTCTGTAAGGGGAAATCAACGGGTAGGCCTGCAGTGAGCGAAGAAACGGTTGAACGCGTGCGGGCAAGTTTCACGCGCAGCCCGCGGAAGTCGACGAATAAAGCAAGCAGGGAGCTAAACGTACCACAGCCGACGGTTTGGAAAATCTTACGGAAAAGGCTAAAGCAGAAGCCTTACCGTTTATAATTGCTACAAGCCCTGACACCCGATGACAAAGTCAAACGCTTTGAATTTTCGGCGCGGTTGCAACAGCTAATGGAAGAGGATGCGTTCAGTGCGAAACTTGCTTTCAGTGATGAAGCAACATTTTTTCTTAATGGTGAAGTGTTTAAACCTCCTCTACCAAGAAACGTGCCAGAACTGCGAGCTCGCATCAACGATGCTTTCAAACTCATTGATGGGGACATGCTGCGCCGAGTGTGGGAGGAACTTGATTATCGGCTTGATGTCTGCCGAATCACTAAAGGGGCACATATCGAACATTTGTGAATGCCTAAAAAACTTTTTGAGTTTTTGTATGTGTGTGCAAAGCATTGTGAAAACATCTCAAATAATAAAGTTATTGTAGAGCTGTGAAATCGCTTCAATCATTTGTAATAACCCTGTACAAGCAATTTTAGAATACGTGGAGAGAAGTGATGTCATGAAACATGAGCAGAAGTGACATAAAAACGGTAAAATTACTAAAATTGACGGAAAGTACACATAAATTGAGGGAAAATACGCCAAAATGCGGGAAACTGAGGAAGAATGACGGAGTGCTTGGTGCAGGAAAATTCTTGCGTATGGGAACGAGTACGTGCCAGCAAGAGGAATACGAAAAAAAGTTGACACGGAAGCACAAGGAACCGGGGAAACAGTCATTTCTCTTGGGCAGCGATAAGAGGGCTGGAATAGATTACTTAAAGTGGATGACCACCAAATGTAGAGTTAAATTTATATATGTCGGATCACAATCCAGGTGTGATTCTAAAGTTATCGGCAACCACCTTATAGATTTTTATGAAGTGTCCTTAACTAATGAGCATTGTGTTACAGACTTGGGGTCCTCAATACGCAACTACAGAACAGATCGCATGTTTGACCCTGCGAAAGACTGTTTACGCGTTTTAAGCTCTAACAAAGAGTATTTACAATGTGCTTCTCTGAACTCTCTGCCGATCACACCCACACGGTGTCAGTTAACAAATACCTTACAGAACAGTTGCTGCGTGGTTTTGAACAAGATTCTGCTGTATTTCTACTGAGGTAATAGGGATATATACAATTGACTGCTGTCTTTGTTTCTTTCGTGGAAAAGAAAAACATCTGCTTCTAAATTGACATCTGCGTTAAATTATGATAGAAAGTAGATGGAGTAATCGGTTGAGGGGGGTTGTAACGAGGTATGATTTAATAGTAGACTGATGATGGATTCTAGAAAGAGGGAGATGTTGCGGCTGGTCGTTTATCACACATTTAACTATTTTTTTCCGTCGTTCCGCGTTCGACACGTATACAACTGCGTGTTCTGTGTGTGATTTAGAGCGCTATCTACCAGTGTCTCGCTGCCTCACTGTCAAATGTCACCAGATTGGCGGTAATATTTAATTATGATCACACTGATAAATATGTGGCTGGTTTCGCAGGATGGCTCTGCCTGGCATGTGGGTGCGTTGTGGAGGTAGCTGGAATGAATGGACATATCTGGCTTAAGACACAAGCCACTGCTGAGCCTCCTGAAGCAGTTACGCAGGGCATGGGGATGCAGTTGACCTCGCCTTGTCCCACTCTGGGCTGGTGAATAACGAACTCATACTCAGTACGTGTTGGGTGCCCTCATGATCGTGTGTGTTGTGAGTAGTCTCCGATTTTTATGTGTGTATTTGAGAATATTGAAACGTCCCCTTAGAAAAGTTAATGAATTACTGTGCTGATAAACCTCTTACATTATTTGATTTTCAAACAGCTGAGCAGAACTGAACGTACTCAGACATTTCGCTCTTTACCTATCCTGATGAACACTAAACTGACACACAAATATTTTTAGCGCAACGCAACCTGACTTCCAAAAATCCCTACAGAAGAATGGCCCTGACTAACAATAACCTATACCTTTCACGAATCACTTACCTCACAAAAATCTTCGTTACTCCTAACTACTGCAATACAACGAGCGCCACTACTGCCAGCTAAATAAAAGATTCTAACTACTGATAGGCATAGTTAGCAAATGAAAGATTTTAATAGAGAACAAACAATGTATTTACCTTAATAGTGTTCAAAAGTCATAATATATATATAGCAGTTCATGGCATCCAGTCTTACAAATTTAGTGTCTCTGATGGACACACGTCCAGATCATCCGCTCTCAAAACTCCGCCATTTCTCTCCCCAATTCCACCACTACTGGCGGCTCACCTCCAACTGCGCAACGCTACGCGCTGTTAACAGCCAACTGCCCAACGCTACAATAGCAAATTCCAACAATGCAAACCAGCCACAGACAGCACAGTAAGTGATTTTCATATAGAGCGCTACATGGCGTTACCAATATAAAAACCTAAACAGCCTACTTACAATATTCAATATCGATTACTGCAAGTGTTGACGCTGGATATATTGATAACATCCGAATTCCTACCACTTCAGTCATCCTGGACACCCTCCATGGCCAGGCATTCCTCCTGGCGGGTTGGTTCCAGCTGCAGATCTGGCGTGATCACTGAGATGCCTGTCCATGGCAGCAACTTGCGCTGCACGATCTCTGGCCTGGGGCACTGTGTGTGGTCATCGGGACATGAGCGCATGGGATGTATGAGTGTTTCAGTGATCTCTGACATCTAAATGTGACAATTCCTACTACAGAATGGAATGTGGTTTTAGTGTCCAGTGATTAATGCTTTTGAATACAGTTCAATGGCCTCTGTCTTGCAGCAGAAAGATGGGAGTGGTTTGTTGTTGTTACTATTCCACAATGTGGTAGACTCTTCCTCCTCCTCATCATTCTTCATCCTGGTGGAGCTTCCTGGTGTAGCTGAGAGAACGAACTAAGGGATTATATAGTGATTTCCAAATCCAATCATGACATTAAACTCCTGATTGATCAATTTATTTATTTGCGTAGGCTTCCGTGGCCAGAGTCAGTCGATATAAAAGTTTTCTGGGTATGGTACCGCGTCATGATCTATAAAACTACTGCTGCTGGAGAAAAACCAACGTTTCGGCCACGGTTGCAGCGGCCTTGACCCAGAAGAAGGCCGCTGCAACCGTGGCCGAAACGTTGGCTTTTCACCAGCAGCAGTAGTGTTTTACATTATGACGCGGTACGATACACAGAAAACTTTCATGTCGATCAATTTATTGTTTCTGATAGTGGTATTGTGAGCAGACACACCAATCCGACCCTATGCCCAGTCTCCTGCAAATTCTTTAAGGAGATTGCTTTTAATTGAGCTGAAATTTGAAATTTTCAGCTACCTCCAGCGTAATGGATTCCCTGCCAAACGACCTACCTGTGCCAGTATCTAACAGAGTTTGGAAACGGGATGGTTGCAGGCTCGAATCCCAGAATTTCCCACAACATATACCAGTTCTAGCATCCACCAATAGGAAGCAAGGAAAAACTATCCCACCCAGAAGGTATAGATTTAATTAATTAGCGGATCAATTTCATAAAGTGGGGGTAGTGCAAATGGACTGTTTACAAGACATCCACAGCTGGGGATTTATCAGATATCCATTCCATTTTTCAAGACAAAAGAGGGTTTAGTGAGGTACATGACAGATGCTCACAGAGAGAGAGGGAGAGGAAGAGAGAAAGAGAGCATGTGTTTCGACAGGAATTCTCCAGGTATCAATATGAAAGAGTTCTGAGTCCGAAATTCCACACCCCAAGTCTTAGAACGTTACACTTTCGTTTTTTATTCAGTCTTCCTCTCCAACACTGATTGAGTCTTTCTCCCACCAATTTCCAATTGGAGGATGAGAGAGGGCCGGGGCAGAGGGGAGGGCAGTGAGATTTCCGAGAGGGGTAGGGATTAATTAATTTATCGATTTAATTACTTAGTCAATAAGTTTTATATCAAAAGAGTGCTTGTATCGGCGAGGCTGAAGGGGGAGGAGATGGCGATTTCCCAGAGGAGTAGGGGGGATGGAGGGGGAGGGGTGAGGGGTTTCCCATAAGGATGAACTATCCCCATGGGGTCACAGGTAGCTGCTCTATGTGCTCACCCTGCTGCAGAGATACTGACTGAGTTACTTCATCATACTACTGGCAAAGCACACTGGGAAAGGCAACGTCAGCATTCCCTCCTCTCTTCAATCCCCTCCTCCCCTCCCCTCACCCCTCTCGTTACTTCCCTTCAGACAAATCATCAGGTGGCAGCAAATAGTGGGTCATACAGCCATTAACAGAACAGTTGGGTGGAAGGGGGAGAAGTGGGGGGGGGGTCAGCCATCTTGAATAAATTCATCTACAATGCAGTGTGAGGCAGAACCACTTTGCCCTACTACTGGCATGTATATCTGAACTACTGTTGTTGGTGTAGGTATGCTGTCCTTTCTGATGAGAATAACCCTGTCACTGAACTGTTCACAGTAACACACTCTGTGCCCCACCTCCCTATTCATAACGAATTCTGCCGCTGTTGTACCATTTTGTGCAGCTGCTGATATTACCCTATACTTGTCTGACGAGAACTCCTTGTATTCTTTCAGTTTAATTTCATAGACCCCCCACTATATTTAGACTGAGCCTTAGCATTTCTCTTTGTAGATTTTCTAACTTCTCTTCCGCATTCAGACGTCCAACATTCCACGCCCCAAGTCTTAGAACGTTATTCTGTCTTTCTCTCATGGCCACGTCCCACTTGGCAGTTCACTCCCCGAGATCCGAGTGGGAGACTAGTCGGGAATCTTTTCAATGGAGAGATCAACATGACACCTTTTTCAATTACAGGCCACATGTCCTGTGGGTATACATTAGGTGCCTTTAAAGTAGTAGTTTCCATTGTCTTCTGCATCCTCATGCTGTTGATCACTGCTGATGCTTCCGTCTCTTAGGGACAGTTTCCTATCCTAAGGGCAAGAGAGTGCCCTGAACCCCTGTTCGCTCCTGCGCCTTCTTTGAGAAGGTCATTGGCAGCACAAGAGTGACTTCTTATGCTGGAAGTCTTCGGCCACCATTGCCGATCACGGAGCCAGTTTTCGATGTCGTTAAAAGATTTGAAGTGTTGATCTGAAAGGCCATGCTGCATGGACCGAAGCAAATGGTAATCGGAAGGGACGGTGTCTGCTGAATGCGGCGGGTGTTTCTTCAAGGTTTCCTTCACTTGATTTGCAACGTTCAATTTGGCATTGTCATGTAGCAGAATGACTTTGTCACGTCTCTGAGAATACTGCGGGCGTTTGTCTTGTAACTGCGCTAATCAAATTGAGCAATTGTGCTTCGTAGCGTTCAGAATCCTAACCCGGTTGAAGCGGTGCACCACACCGGCCAGGTCACATTTTGTCATTCACCTCAAAACTGTTGTCTTTGAATCGTCGAAACCAATCTCCGTGCGTCGTTACCGTCAGAGCGCGTTCCCCGTACGCTTCCACTAACAAACGATGACTTTCCGCAGTAGATTTCTTGAGATGAAAGCAAAAGATTAACACTTGGTGCAAATGCTATATTGTATGTACAGGGTGCCTATTATTGAACTATATGAAAAAAACGTTAATGTTTCAAACTACGGTGTGCACACTCTTTATTGAACTCGTAAACGTCACTACAGATATTCGGATTTGGGTTATGACGTGTTCGATATACCTGCCATCATTGGCCATGATGTGGCGCGGACGAATTCGCTATTCGTACGCCACACATTCTGTATGGGCCGATGAAATGTCGGAACATCGATGACCTCCTGAATGGCTTTTCTCAGCTCAGTAAAGGTTCTAGGGTTATTTCTGTACACCTTGTCTTTAATACAGGCCGCCCTCCCCCCCCCCCCCCCCAAAAGGAGTCGCAAATATTCAGATCCGGAGAGTATGGCGGCCAATCGAGGCCCATGCCTGTGGTCTCTGGGTACCCCAGAGCCAGAATGCGGTCCCCAAAGTGCTCCTCCAGGACATCACACGCTTTCCTGCTTCGATGCGGTCAAGCTCCGTCTTGCTTGAACGACATGTTGTCGAAACCAGGATCATTTTGGATAATTTAGATTAAATTATCTTCCAAACCTTCACGCACCGTTCGGTAGTCACCGTGCCATCAAAGAATATCCACCGATTACTGCATGACTGGATATTGCACACCACACAGTCACTTGTTGAGGATGAAGAGACTTCTCGACCGCGAAATCCAGATTCTCAGTCCCCCAAATGCGTTACGCGACCCTCCACGCAGCTGGATCATCATCAGGTAGGAGAAGATACACATTGAGTGAGCTGACATGACTAAGTTCGATTCTCGGTGGAACAACATGATATACGCGAAGACGTACCTGGATGATGAAGCGTAAGGAGAGTAGCGACACACCCTTCTGCATCCTGTATGAAGCACTTTTTTTTCGTTTTCCCTATATACATTACCTCGGTGTAGGAACGTGCCGAGATATTGTTTTCTTTTTCTCAGAGCACGATGCGGTGCTAGATACATTTATTTTTGTTGCGGTATAAAGTAAAACCACATTAAGAATGTATTAAAAACAGTAAATAAAAATAAATAAATAAATAATAATTCCCACAAGAGATTTCCCCTTCCCATCCCTGATTCCTTGACGGACGAGGGGGACACTGCGACCAGGCCTCGGGTTACGACCCCTGATCGCTCTGCCTTCCCCGCCCTCCCCGAAGATTTTCTCAAAAAAAATAAAAAAAAAATAAAAAAATGCGCCAGTTATGCTTATTGTCGAGCCCATACAAATGAAAGTTGGCTTCTTTGCTAAACCACCACGCTAATCAGCATCAAGCCCCGCGGTCAACAGTGCGGTTTGAACGCCATAACGCTAACCGTTCAGAAGTTATGACGATTTTATTTCATATAGTTCTGTAATAGTCGCCCTGTACAAAAGTCGGAAAGTTCAACGCACCTAACAGGTGGGAAGGGAGTGCGACAGGGTTGTAGCCTCTCCGCGATGTTATTCAATCTGTATATTGAGCAAGCAGTAAAGGAAACAAAAGAAAAGTTCGGAGTAGGCATTAAAATCCATGGAGAAGAAATAAAAACTTTGAGGTTTGCCGATGACATTGTAATTCTGTCAGAGACAGCATGGGACTTGGAAGAGCAGTTGAACGGAATGGACAGTGTCTTGAAAGGAGGATATAAGATGAACATCAACAAAAGAAAAACGAGGATAATGGAATGTAGTCTAATTAAATCAGGTGATGCTGAGGGAATTAGATTAGACACTTAAAGTAGTAAAGGAGTTTTGCTATTTGGAAAGCAAAATAACTGATGATCGTCGAAGTAGAGAGGATATAAAATATACACTGGCAATGGTAAGGAAAGCGTTTCTGAAGAAGAGAAATTTGTTTACATTGAGTATTGATTTAAGTGTCAGGAAGTCATTTCTGAAAGTATTTGTATGGAGTGTAGCCATGTATGGAAGTGAAACATGGACGATAAATAGTTTGGACAAGAAGAGAATAGAAGCTTTCGAAATGTGGTGCTACAGAAGGATGCTGAAGATTAGATGGGTAGATCACATAACTAATGAGGAGATATTGAATAGAATTGGGGAGAAGAGGAGTATGTGGCACAGCTTGACTATAAGAAGGGATCGGTTGGTAGGACATGTTCTGAGGCATCAAGGGATCACAAATTTAGCATTGGAGGGCAGCGTGGAGGGTAAAAATCGTAGAGGGAGACCAAGAGATGAATACACTAAGCAGATTCAGAAGGATGTAGGTTGCAGTAGGTACTGAGAGATGAAGAAGCTTGCACAGGATAGAGTAGAATGGAGAGCTGCATCAAACCAGTCTCAGAACTGAAGACCACAACAACACAGCAACAGGTGTGTTCTTTACACTCAGTTGGAAAATCACTTACAGATCTGAAAGCCTAATATTTCTACTGTTAAACAGGTCTCGTCTCGCTGTTCGCTATGCTGCACCAGTACAACTACTGCTCCCTCTTCGTTGACATCGAGGTTAATTCAAGTTCCCAATACCGTACCTTTGGTACACAGGGATATTCCGTGATGATGTTACAAACTTTCAGGGTTAGTGGAGAAGAATAAATGTACCAATCTGAGGTAAGAGATCGTGATGTGCAAACGACTAAGTTGAAAGCTATAAGCGAAGGTCGCGTTTACACCTTTGACAGTGAAATACCTGTACCGGTACTGTTGTTGCTAAGACTGTAGGGCAGGCAACCTTCAGAGGTGGTACTATGGAACAAAACAAGAAAGGAGTTTCTAGTAAACATGGGCACTAACATACTTGTCTTAAGAGGTATGAGCACCTGTTCATCTTCTTTACTGTGAAACGTGACTCCTCTGTTAAACACTTGCCCGTATCTCTCAAATTATGCATTTCATGGCCCATATTTACCGGACGTCTGTCTCTTGTTTAGGTCGATACTACCGCCTCCAAAAATATGGTTTGTTCTGCAGTATCGAAGATCAGCAAGTATTCATACCTCTCAAGGTATGCATTTTAGAGCCTATGTTTACCAGATTTTTTTTGTTTTGTTTTGATCCATACTGTTCTTGTCGGGGTCCTCATTCTGAAGACTGGTTTGATGCAGCTCGCCATGCTGCTCTAGCCTGTGCAAGCATCTTCATCACCAAACGACTACTGCAACCTACAGCCTTCTGAATCTGCTTAGTATATTCATCTCTTGCTCTCCTTCTACGATTTTTACCCTCGCACTTTCCTCCAATACTAAATTCATGATCCCCTGATATCTCAAAATGTGTCCTACCAACTGATCCCTTCTTCTAGTCAGGTTCTGTTGCTTTTCTGATCAGTTCTATTCAGTACCTCCTCATCAGTTACGTGATCTACCCACTTAATTTTCAGCATTGATCTGTAGCACCACATTTCGAAAGCTTCCATTCTCTTCTTCTCTGGCCGGCCGCGGTGGTCTCGCGGTTCTAGGCGCTCAGTCGGGAGCCGCGCGACTGCTGCGGCCGCAGGTTCGAATCCTGCCTCGGGCATGGATGTGTGTGATGTCCTTAGGTTAGTTAAGTTTAAGTAGTTCTAAGTTCTAGGAGACTGATGACCACAGATGTTAAGTCCCATAGTGCTCAGAGCCATTTGAACCATTTTTTTCGAATCCTGCCTCGGGCATGGATGTGTGTGATGTCAGGTAAGTTAGGTTTTAGTAGTTCTAAGTCTAGGGGACTGATGACCTCAGATGTTAAGTCCCATAGTGCTTGGAGCCATTTTTTCTTCTTCTCTAAACTGTTTCTCGTCCATTTTTCGCTTCCATACAAGGCAACATTCTAGGCAAATACCTTCAGAAAAGACTTCTTAATACTTAAATCTACATTCGATGTTAACAAATTTCTTTTCTTCAGAAACGTGTTTCTTGCCGTTTCCAGTCTACTTTTATATCCTCTCTACTTCGACCATCATCATTTATTTTGCTACCCAAATAGCAAAACTCTTCCACCACTTTAAGTGTCTCATTTCCTAATCTATTTCTCACAGCGTCAACTGTTTTAATTTGACTACATTCGGTTATCCTTGTCTTGCTTTTGTTGATATTCATCTTATAGCCTCGTTTCAAGACACTGTCCTTTCCGTTTAACTGCTCTCCCAAGACCTTCGCTGTTTCTGACAGAATTACAATGTCATCGGCAAACTTCAAAGTTCTTATTTCCTCTCCCTTAACTTTAATTCACATTCCAAATTTCCCTTTGGTTTCCTTTACTCCTTGCTGAACGTACAGACTGCGTAACATCGGTGACAGGCTACAACCATGTCTCATTTCCTTCTCAAGCACCTCTTCGCTTTCATGCCACTCGACTCTTATAACTGCATAAGTCGAACAAAGCCTTTCGCTCCGTTCCCTATATTTTATCTTCAGAATTTCAAAGAGAGTCAACGTTTTCAAAAGTTTTCTCTAAGTCTGCAAATGCTATAAACGTAGTCTTGGTTTTCCTTAACCTATCCTCTAAAGTATCTCGTAGGGGCAGTATCGCTTTGCTGTTCCTGCATTTATCGATATTATCACCTCTGAAAGTTGCCTACCAACATTGCCAGTACATACAGGGTGATTCACGAAGATACGCAAATATTGTAATATGTCATTCTACAAGTAGAACTAAAGAAAAAAGTTCATATAAACATAGGTACGCAAGTGTATAGTTACGGAGTTACGACTAATAAAAGGTTTTCCCTGAAATTTAGCAAAAAATGATTCAAATGGCTCTGAGCACTATGGGACTTAACATCTGTGGTCATCAGTCCCCTAGAACTTAGAACTACTTAAACCTAACTAACCTAAGGACTTCACACACATCCATGCCCGAGGCAGGATTCGAACCTGCGACCGTAGCAGTCGCGCGGTTCCGGACTGAGCGCCTGGAACCGCTAGACCACCGCGGCCGGCGAAATTTAGCAACTTCGCTAATATGAAGCCATCGCAAAACTGTGCGAGGTTAAAGTAAAGCATGATTTCCATTTATTTTGTAGTTATTGGTCTGGTGAATTTAATAAAACATGTCCCAGACGTGTACCTGCAGTAGTTTTCCAGAACATCCAGACAAGCGAAGAATAATTTCGTAAAACCTCTTAATTTATTAACTACTTGGCCCAATTTGTTTTCTAAATTCCAGACAATTGCACAAAGTTTTCAACAGAAGTTGTAGAGAATTTAATTTTGAAAAAGTGATGGTAATAAAGTTAACTGAAACTGTGTCAGATAATCTGCTTTTATTAATACCATATCACACGTGAATTCGTGTTAAACCGGAAAAAACAAGGCTCAGTGTTGAGGAAGTTGTACAGTGTACATACAATTTTACAATACATTCACAATAAATGTCTAAAAATGTCTCCACCGAGTTCAATGCATTTAGCTGCACGTGTATGAACAGATTTTGTTCCCCCTTTCAATTTCACAGGGTTGTTCTTAATTTCGTCTATCGCATTCATAATGCGAGCAAGTAATGCCTCACGTGTGTTAACTTTGTCCTCATAAACTACATCTTTCATCCATCCCCATACACAAAAGTCCATTGGTGTGGGGGATGTGGGTGGCCACAGACGTGTAACACCACGACCAATCCATTTCTGAGGAAAATGCTCATTTAAATGTGTAGTAACGGCGTTGGTGAAATGTGGAGGCGCACCGTCATGTTTAAAATACATTTGCAATCGCGTGGCAAGTGGAACATCTTCGAGCAAGCGGGTCATTTCTTCTTGAAGGAATTGTAAGTACGTTTCGCGAGTTAGACGTCCTGGGAAATGAATGGTCCAATGAAGTGTGTTTTGATTATACCATACCACACATTTATGCTAAATCGCTGCTGGAAATTGCGTTGCACTGCTGCATGTGGGTTTGCTTCAGACCATACTTGCTCATTACGTGAATTGTTTATACCACCTCGAGTAAACTGTGCCTCATCAGTAAATTAAATGTATTTGTGTAACTGCCGATTAGTATTTAACCAGTTGCACAACTCCAAACGAAGTGCAGGTTCTCCCGGATGTAAATGATGCACTTTTTGTTTACGGTAAGGACACAGGTTACTGTACTTCAGTGTCTTACCTTAGACTGTGAAATGCCTAATCGTTGAGAGATACGTTGTGTACTGGTACCTAGGCTACGTTGAACAGCATCCATAATATTCTCATCATCGTCTTTATGTATTGAGCGCTCGTACTGATTATGACGCTAGGTAGAGGACCCGTCTCCCGTAACATTCGAAATACTCCGCTAACGGTTCAGCATTCGGAATCCTCCAAGTTGGATAACGTACGCGATATTCGTTAACTTCAACTGTAGCATTACCATCAAATTTGCCACAAATAAACACCATTTCGGCGTATTCCTCTGTCGTAAATTTGAAAGGCATCCCTATTTCATAAATAATCTACAAAATACAACAGTTACTATGTGGTTTCACTTTGACTGAACAATACATATAACTAGCTCGTTTCAAGATTAGGAAACAACTGAAACAACTAACCAACGGTTTCCAACAATGACGTAAACGTTTCTACATTCCGAATGGAAAGTAAACAAATTTACTTGTATAATAATCTTTGCTTCTCTGGATGTTCTGGAAAACTACTGAGATATACGTCTGGGATAATGTTTTATTAGATTCACAGGAGCAATAACAACAAAATAAATAATAACTTCGTACAGTTTTGCCATAGATTCATATTAGCGAAGTTGCTAAATTTCGGGCAAAGTCTTTCATGAGCCGTGACTCCGTAACTAAACATTTGCGGACCTATGTTTATATGAACTTTTTTCTTTAGTTTTACCTGGAGAACAGCATATTAAAATCTTTGCATATCTTCGTGAATCACCCTGTATATTCCACTGTCAGAGGTATCAGAACCATTTACGCTCCTAACTTTCGACTCTGTCGTTTCTGCACCAGGGTGTATTACCTCGAATTGATACTTTTACCTTCCTCCATCATCCCTGCCAAGTTTGTAAGATCTTCACGGAATCAGCCCATATAAAGGGTTCTACAGCCCATATAAAGGGTTCTAATATACATCAGGAGTTTCAGAATTTTATTTTATTATTTTTATTTTATTTTTTTAAATGGTACTGTATATTCTTTTGCGGACACTCTGTTTAATATACACTATGTGATCAGAAGTGTCCCGATAGCTCCAAAAACATACGTTTTTCATATTAGGTGCATTGTGCTGACACGTACTGCCAGGTACTCCATATCAGCGACCTCAGTAGTCATTAGACGTCGTGAGGGAGGTGAATGGGGCGCTCCGCGCAACTCATGGACTTCGAACGTGGTCAGCTGATTGGGTATCACAAGTGTCATAAGTCTGTATGCGAGATTTCCACACTCCTAAAAATCCTTAGGTCCACTGTGTTAGTGAAGTGTAATTGTGAAGTGACACGTACAGTACAAAAGCGTATAGGCCGACCTCGTCTATTGACTGACAGACACCGCTGACAGTTGAAGAGGGTTGTAATGTGTAATAGGGAGAAATCTGTCCAAACCATCACACCGAAATTCCAAACTACATCAGGATCTACTGCAGGTATTATGACAGTTACGCAGGAGGTGAGAAAACTTGGATTTCATGGTCGAGTGGCTGCTCATAAGCCACATATCACGCCAGTTCAAATGTGTGTGAAATCTTATGGGACTTAACTGCTAAGGTCATCAATCCCTAACCTTACACACTACTTAACCTAAATTATCCTAAGGGCAAACACACACACACACACACACACACACACACACACACACACACACACACACACACACACGCATGCCCTAGGGAGGACTCGAACGTCCGCCGGGATCAGCCGCACAGTCCATGACTATCACGCCAGTAAATGCCAAGCGACGCCTCGCTTGGTGTAAGGAGCGTAAACATTGGACGACTGAACAGTGGAAAAACGTTGTGTGGAGTGACGAATCATGGTACACAATGTGGCGATCCGATGGCAGGGTGTGGGCATGGCGAATGTCCGGTGAACATCTGCCAGCTTGTGTAGTGCCAACGGTAAAATTCGGAGGCGGCTGAATTATAATGTGGTCGTGTTTTACATGGAAGGAGCTTGCACTCCTTGTTGTTTTGCGTGGTACTATCACAGCACAGGCCTACATTGATATTTTAAGCACCTTCTTGCTTCCCACTGTTGAAGAGCAATTCGGGGATGGCGATTGCATCTTTCAGCACGATCGAGCACCTGTTCACAACGCACGGCCTGTGGCGGAGCGGCTACAAGACAATAACATCCCTGTAATGGACTGGCCTGGACAGTCATGACCTGAATCCTATAAGACACCTTGGGGATGTTTAGGAACGCCGGTTTCGTTCAAAAATGGTTCAAATTGTTCTGAGCACTACGGGACTTAACACCTGAGGTCATCAGTCCCCTAGAACTTAGAACTACTTAAACCTAACTAACCTAAGGACATCACACACATCCATGCCCGAGTCGGGATTCGTCGACCGTAGCGGTCGCACTGTTCCAGACTGAACCACCTAGAACCACTCGGCCACAGCGGCCGCCTGTCAACTTCGTGCCAGGCCTCACCGACCGACATCGATACCTCTCCTCAGAGCAGCACTCCGTGAAGAATGGGCTGCCATTCCCCAAGAAACCTTCCAGCTCCTGATTGAACGTATGCCTGCGAGAGTGGAAGCTGTCATCGAGGCTTAGGGTGGGCCAACACCATACTGAATTCCAGCATTACCGATGGAGGGCGCCACGAACTTGTAAGTCGTTTCCTGCCAGGTGTCTGGACACTTTTGATCACACAGTGTATAACCAACGTCTCATCTGACAAAGCCAGAAAACACCAAGTGGTGAGGTGTTTCAAAGAATAATAGTAGCACACAGTACGACTGGAGTCCATGCAACGAGTACATATGCATCGACATGTGAAATGTGTATGAGGCTAGGGCCTCCTGTCGGGTAGACCGGTCGCTAGGTGCAAATCGTTTTAGTTGAATCCACTTCGGCAAACTGCGTGTCGATGAGGATGTGTTGTTGAAGACAACACGACACCCACTACCCGACTGAGAAAATCTCCGGCCCGGCCGGAAATCGAACTCGGGTCCCCGCACGGCATTCTTCCGCGCTGACCACTTACCGGTGGAGGTGGAGTCGCTGAAATATTAGGCTCGAGAATAGAGTGGATGCCCTGGCTGTACGCACGAAAACATTCCAGCAGTGTTCCCAGGATATTGGGCGGCCTGCCTAAGGAGATGCAACGTGCAATCTGACCGGCCGGCCGAGACGGCGGGTAACTGGAACCCAGCGCTGTGGCTGATGAGTCACGACCCGCTGGTCGCGTGTCAGGGCAGCGGGTCACGCCCCGCCAGTTGACCGCTGCGGCCGCGTCCATTCCACCTCCGCCTCCGCCCCCACCACCGCCCCCGCCAGCAGCCACCGGACACCGCTGCGAGGCGGCCAGCCTTTGTTCTCGTGGCTCGACTCGGCGGATGGCCTTCCGCTGCTGTAACCAGCTACCAGACACCACCTGTTATAGTGGCTGCCGTTCAGTAGCTGCGCCTGTTTCGTACAAGCTCTACACTCGTTTGCTAAACAAGTAACAAGCATAATTATGTTATCCATATGCCTTCTTCGTCACATCAGACAACACACCCACAAGGAAGAGCGATACTTTCTCATTTCTTAATTCTACATCTAAAACTCCGGCCGGCCAACATATATATATAAGTTGGCCGGCCGGAGTGGCTGAGCGGTTCTAGGCGCTACAGTCTGGAGCCGCGCGACCGCTACGGCGCAGGTTCGAATCCTGCCTCGGGCATGGATGTGTGTGATTTCCTTAGGTTAGTTACGTTTAAGTTGTTCTAAGTACTAGGGGACTGATGACCTCAGAAGTTAAATCTCATAGTGCTCAGAACCATGTGAACCATATATAGGCCGGCCGGTGTGGCCGTGCGGTTCTAAGCGCGTCAGTTTGGAACCGCGTGACCGCTACGGTCGCAGGTTCGACTCCTGTCTCGGGCATGGATGTGTGTGATGTCGTTAGGTTTAAGTAGTTCTAAGTTCTAGGGGACTGATGACCTCAGTAGTCAAGTCCCATAGTGCTCAGAGCCATTTGAACCATTTGAACCATATATACAAGTTTTAATTAATTGCGGAAAATGAGAAGGATGAAAGTATACGAGTAAAAAAATTGTGTATTTTTACAAGATGAGGCTTTTACTACTTCTGAATATAACCTCCACTAATAGTAATACACTTGTCCCAGTGATAAACTAGGTTTTTTATACCTGAAGCAAAGAATTCTTTGCCTTGTTGTTTAAGCCACTTCCCATAGATCATTTCACCTCTTCGTTGTTGCTGAACATTTATCCACGTTTCCGTATTTTACGGACTACATCTACGTCTACATGGATACTCTGCAAATTACATTTAAGTGCCTGGCAGAGGGTTCATCCAACCACTTTCACAATTCTCTATTATTCCAATCTCGTATAACGCGCGGAAAGAACGAACACCTATATCTTTCCGACCGAGCTTTGATTTCCCTTATTTTATCTTGGTGATCGTTCCTCCCTATATAGGTCGGTGTCAACAAAATATTTTCGCATTCAGAGGAGAAAGTTGGTGATTGGAATTTCGTGAGAGGACTCCGTCGCAACTAAAAACGCCTTTCTTTTAATGATGTCCAGCCCAAATCCTGTATCATTGCTGTGACACTCTCTCCCATATTTCGCGATAATACAAAACGTGCTGCCTTTCTTTGGAACTTTTTCGATGTTCTCTGTCAGTCCCATCTGGTAAGGATCCCACATCGCGCAGCAGCATTCTAAAAGAGAACTGACAAGCGTAGTGTAGGCAGTCTCCTTAGTAGATCTGTTACATTTTCTGTGCCCTGCCAATAAAACGCAGTCTTTGGTTAGCCTTCCCCACAACATTTTCTGTGTGTTCCTTCCTGTTTAAGTAGTTTGTGAGTGTAATGCCTAGGAATTTAGTTGAATCTACGGCTTTTAGATTAGACTACAAGATCACTTACAAAAAAAAAAAAAAAAAGACTCCAAAATTGAGTCGTGCCTTACACTCGAAATTAATATGAAAATGTCGAGTGTCTGATTTAAAATTCCCGCAAGTCTTAAAAACGGCCATGAATTCGGTGTTACGGGCAACCTATCTCTATTTGACAACATTGGATTAAACTGGCAGCAGCTGTGGACCGATGCGACGAACATGAGTTGCGGGGATTCACCCGCTTGCTGACAGTCTTCCTCCCGCACCGCCGTCACAAACACATAACAGTGTCTAGAATATGATGAGTCATTGCAGTCTATGGTGCCAATGAACTTGAATTGAAAGCGATTTGTGTTATCGGTAACAGTACAATATTTTTGTTAGCAGCTAGTCTCGTAATGGAAAAATATAAAAGGTATCCGTATGATGACGGCTATAAATTGCAAGTAACAGCATATGCAGATGAACATCGAAACAGAGTAGCTGAGCGACATTTCGGCCGTCCACCGACAGAGAAAACCATTCGCGGGTGGCGGACTAGTAAAGGAAATCTGAAAAAAATAAGGAAGGCTAAATGTGCAAATAGAGAACTGAAAGCAAAATGGCCAAAACTAGAGGATGACGTATGGAAATGGGTTCAAGGAACCGTCCAAATGGCATTCGAATTAATACAAAAATGATTCAAATATATGCCCGTCAGATAGCGCTATAGTGGAACTTAACAGACCTTAAGGGTTTAGACGGTAGGTGCCACGATCATGGACTTAGCATCCGAACCAAAATTAAAATAACTCAGAAAATGGAACAAGAGTATAACGAGAATAAATTAGCTTTCCATCGCTTTATTATTCAACATCGAAAGAAAACCTGTGGAACTAAACCAAATAGCGAATATGGACGAAACTCCTCTGACATTTGATGTGCCAGGTAACAGAACTGTCGCCATGAAAGGTGCTAAAACTGTAACTATGGAAACAAGTGAACATGAAAAAATGCACTACACTGTTGTCCTTTCTTGATGAGATGACAGTCCTAAATTTAATCTAGTGATCATTTTCAAGCGCAAAACAATGCCAAAACCTTGTTAAATACCGCAAGGTGTTGTTGTTCTGCTTCGGACATGGATGTGTGTGATGTCCTTAGGTTAGTTAGGTTTAAGTAGTTCTAAGTTCTAGGGGACTGATGACCTCAGAAGTTAAGTCCCATAGTGCTCAGAGCCATTTGAACCATTTTTGTTGTTGTTCACGTACATGACAAGGGTTGGATGAACGAGGCTGGTATGAAATTATGGATTAACGGAGTGTGGCAGAGAAGCAAAGGTACTTTATTGAAAAAGAGTTCTCTTTATTGAAGGAGAGTTCTCTTCTTCTGCTAGGTCAGTTTAATAGTCATTTGAAAAAATTTGCGAATTAGAATTTGAGACGGAAATACAGAGCTTGCTGTTATACCAGGATGACTGACTTATCAATTGCAAAGTCTTGATGTCCAGCCGCGTGGTCTGGGGCGTCTTGTCGCGTTGTGCCCCCCCCCCCCCTCCTGCCCCCTGCCCCCTGCCCCGTCGGGGGTCGAGGCCTTCCTCGGGCATGGGTGTGTGTGTTGTCCTTAGCGTAATTTAGTTTAAGTTAGATTAAGTAGTGTGTAAGCTTAGGGACCTCTGACCTCAGCAGTTTGGTCCCGTAACATCTTACCACAAATTTCTAAATTTCTCGATGTTTCGATAAATAAACAATTTACAGCGTGTATGAGAGAGGAATGGAACAAATGGCTGATGGATGAAACCCAACATGAATACACGCTGAAGGGAGTTTTAAAAAGACCTACAATCAAACAAGTGTGTCAGAGGACAAAACCGTCTTGGTCTAGAGTGAGAGAAGATATTCGTAAATCTTTGAAGAAGCATAGTAACACTCTCGATGGCAGTGAAGATTATCTTACATATGATGGGGACAACGATGAAAACTTAGAGAAAGAAGAAGAAAAAAGTTCAGATGACGATTTTCAGGGAATTTGTAAACTATTAAATTTTGTTAGTTTGTTTTTGTAATCGAATAAAAAAATTTAATATTTTTAAAAAATGGCTCTGAGCACTGTGGGACTTAACATTTGAGGTCATCAGTCTCCTAGAACTTAGAACTACTGGAACCTAACTAACCTAAGGACATCACACACATCCATGCCTGAGGAAGGATTCGAACCTGCGACCGTGGCCGTCGCGCGGTTCCGGACTGAAGCGCCGAGAACCACTTGGCCACCGCGGGCGGCAAATATTTTTAAAGAAGTGCTTAAAAATTAAGGTGCGACTTATAGTCCGTAGCGTCTTATAATCCGTAAAATGCGGTGTGCCTTCTTGTCCAGACCAAACAAATGAAAATTCGAGAGAGCCATATCTGGATTGTGGGAAGGATAACATGGTGTCACCCAAACCATTTTTTTCCAATGCTTTTTGGGTTAGCGCGGCGGTGTGAAGGCGAGCATTGTCGTCTAGCAATATCATGCCTTTTCTTTGAAATCCAAATCTTTGTCTCTCACTGTTGGCTTTACTTTGTTCAGCAGCATTGTTATCAGTAGTCTGAACCATTTATTGTACGCTATTCTTCCAAGAAGACACAAAAGACGATACCTTGGGCGTCCCTACAGGCGGTCGCCATGACTTTTCCCGCTGATGCTTACGTTCTCAATTTATTTCGGACAGGTGAGGTGGTGTGCTTCCATTTAGTACTTTGTCTTTTGGACTCTGGCTCAAAATCGTGTATACAAGTTTCATTACACGTTAAAATCTTGTTTAGAAAAGTGTTTTTTAAAGTCGATACACACTTGTGTCTTGTTTTCTTGTGTTGTTGCGTTAATTTTTTTCAGGACCCACTTTGCACTTGTTTTGCTATGCTTGAGCGTGGCTCTGATAACTTTATGAATTGTGATAATACTGACTGCAACTGTTTTTGCTGTGTGCTCAACTGTAACACGTCAGTCTTCCCGAATAATGTCATCAATGCGGATTTCAAGCGGAGGAGTTGACACCTCAAATGGCCGGCCAGAAGTTTACTCGTCAATCACTGAGGTTCGACAGTTTTTGAACTGTTATACCCACTTATAAAAATTTCTGCGGTTCATACAACTTTCATCATACTGTAAAATAATTCGAGAGAAAGTTTCATGCGAATTTTCACCTTCAGAAAGCAAAAACCGGACCACTGAAGGTTGATCAACTACTATGTAAGTTTCAAGTGGACGAGCCATCATAAAATGCAATATGGGGTTATTAACGAAATAATTTTTATCCGTCAGCTGTTTCGAGCTCATCCCGGTGATATACATCTACACTACTGGCCATTAAAATTGCTACACCACGAAGATGACGTGCTACAAACGCAAAATTTAACCGACAGGAAGAAGATGCTGTGATATGCAAATGATTAGCTTTTCAGGTTGGCGCCGGTGGCGACACCTAAAGCGTGCTGACATGACGAAAGTTTCCAACCGATATCTCATACACAAACAGCAGTTGACCGGCGTTGCCTGGTGAAACGTTGTTGTGATGCCTCGAGTAAGGAGGAGAGATGCGTACCATCACGTTTCCGACTATGATACAGGTCGGATTGTAGCCTATCGGGATTGCGGTTTATCGTATCGCGACATTGCTGCTCGAGTTGGTCGAGATCCAATGACTGTTAGCAGAATATGGAATCGGTGGGTTCAGGAGGGTGATACGGAACGCCGTACTGGATCCCAACGTCCTCGTATCACTAGCAGTCGAGATGACAGGCATCTTATCCGCATGGCTGTAACGGATCGTACAGCCACGTCTCGATCCCTGAGTCAACAGATGGGGACGTTTGCAAGACAACAACCATCTGCACGGACAGTTCGACGATGTTTGCAGCAGCATGGATTATCAGCTGGGAGACCACGGCTGCAGTTACCCTTGACGCTGCATCACAGACAGGAGCGCCTGCGATGGTGTACTCAACGACGAACCTGGGTGCATGAATGACAAAACACCATTTCTTCGGATGAATCCAGGTTCTGTTTACAGCATCATGATGGTCGCATCCATGTTTGGCGACATCGCGGTGAACGCACATTGGAAGCGTGTATTCGTCATCGCCATACTGGCGTATCACCCGGCTTGATGGTATGGGGTGCCATTGGTTACACGTCTCGGTCACCTCTTGTTCGCATTGACGGCACTTTGAACAGTGGGCGTTACATTTCAGATGTGTTACGGCCCGTGGCTCTACCCTTCATTCGATCCCTGCGAAACCCTGCATTTCAGCAGGATAATGCACGACCGCATGTTGCAGGTCCTGTACGGGCCTTTCTGGATACAGAAAATGTTCGACTGCTGCTCTGGCCAGCACATTCTGCAGATGTCTAACCAATTGAAAACGTCTGGTCAATGGTGGCCGAGCAACTGGCTCGTCACAATACGCCAGTGACTACTCTTGATGAACTGTGGTATCGTGTTGAAACTGCATGGGCAGCTGTACCTGTACACGCCATCCAAGCTCTGTTTGATTCAATGCCCAGGCGCATCAAGGCTGTTATTAGGGCCAGAGGTGGTTGTTCTGGGTACTGATTTCTCGGGATCTATGCACCCAAATTGTGTGAAAATGTAATCACATGTCAGTTCTAGTATAATATATTTGTCCAATGAATACGCGTTTATCATTTACATTTCTTCTTGGTGTAGAAATTTTAATGGCCAGTAGTGTACATCTAAATAGATACTCTGCAAGACACCGGAGAGTACACTGTACCACTAGTAATCCCTTTCTTTCCTGTTCCACTCTCAAATAGAGCGAGGGATAAAGGACTGTCTATATGCCTCCATATGACCCATAATTTCTCGTATCTTATTTTCATGGTTCTTACGCGCAATGTATGTTGGCGGCAGTAGAATCGTGTGGCAGTTAGCTTCAAATGCCTGTTCTCTAAAATTTCTGAACAGTGTTTTTCATACAGGGATTCCCATTTGAGTTCCCGAAGCATCTCCATAACACTCACAAATTGTTGGAACCTACCAGTAATAAATATTCCAGTCTGCCTCTGAATTGCTTTGCCCGCATCTCGTGGTCGTGCGGTAGCGTTCTCGCTTCCCACGCCCGGGTTCCCGGGTTCGATTCCCGGCGGGGTCAGGGATTTTCTCTGCCTCGTGATGGCTGGGTGTTGTGTGCTGTCCTTAGGTTAGTTAGGTTTAAGTAGTTCTAAGTTCTAGGGGACTTATGACCACAGCAGTTGAGTCCCATAGTGCTCACAGCCATTTTTTTTCTGAATTGCTTCAGATGTCGTCCTTCAGTCCGACCTGGTAGGGATCCGAAACACTCGAGCAACACTCAAGAATAGGTCGCCCCAGCGTCCTACATACAGTCTCCTTTAGAGGTGAACCACTATTTTCTAAAATTCTCCCAATAAACCGATGTCGACCATAGTTCTCACATGCTCGATCCATTTCATAATCGCTTTGCAACGCTGCGCCCAGACATTTAAACGACTTAACTGTGTCAAGCAGGACACTATTAATACTGTATCCAGACATTACAGGTTTTGTCTTCCTACTCATCCGCATTAACTTACATTTTTCCAATTTTAGGGCTAGCTGCCATTCATCACATCAACCGGAAATTTTGTCTAAGTCGTCTTGTATCTTCCTACAGTCACTCAGCTTCGCACCTTGCCGTACACCACAGCTTTATCAGCAAACAACCGCAGATTGCTGCCCACCCTGTACGCCAAATCATTTATGTATATAGAGATTAACAGCGGTCCTATCATACTTCTCTGGGGCACCCCTGACGATTCCCTTGTCACTGATGAACACTCACTGTCGAGGACAGTATACTGCATTCTATGAGGTGAGACAATAAAGTAATGAGACTGATTTTCTTTGCAAGATGTGGCAACCCTGCAGGATTGCGTAAGCACAATACTTTGACCTTGGTCTGTAAGCTGCTTCTAGTCCAAGCGGCACATCGATGCAACTGCACAGTCGTGAGTTGTACTGTAATGAGTTAACACGTGTTTGTGTCTGGAAATGGAACCGTATAATATTGCACAATGGTATGCCATTTCTTTTTGCGTTAAATTGGGTGACAACGCGGCGACAACTTACAGTAAGCTTAGAAGACTTTTGGAGAGGAGGTTATGTCAAGAGCTCAAGTTTTTCGTTGGCATAAAATGTTTAGTGAAGGCAGAACGAATGTTGAAGATGAAGACTGCAGTGGACGACCATCAACCTCACGGACAGATGTCAACTTGGCCAGGGTGCGTGAACTCGTACGATCTGATCAAAGATTATCCGTGAAAATGATTGCAGCAGAACTGAACATCAGTCGAGAAACGGTTCGTCTAATAATAACTGAACATCTTGGTATGAGAAAGATTTTTGCAAAAATGGTCCCCAAAAATCTAACACCGCAACAGAGAGAAACACGGAAAAAATGTGGCAGCCGATCTGTTAGAAGAAACTTTTTTTCAGTACGATCCAGAGACAAAACACCAAAATTCGCAATCGTGCTCAAAGGGATCGCCCAGACCAAAAAAAGCTCGCATGTCAAAGTCAAAAGTGAAATGCATGCTTGTGGGCTTCTTTGATTCCAAGGGAATTGTTTATAAAGAGTGGGTACATCCTGGACAAATAGTTAACTAGTATTACTACAAAGAAATTTTAGAAAGACTTCGTAAAAGAGTTCTTCGTGTCTGTGCCAACGTTGCTGATAATTGGATTCTGCATCACGATAATGTGCCATCCCATACTGCTCTGTCAGTACAGCAGTATTTAACCTCAAAACAAATTTCAAAACTACCACAGCCACCTTATTCACCAGATATCGCTCCGTGCGACTTTTTTCTATTTCGAAGAGTCAAAACGGCGGTCAAGGGACACCATTTTCAAACAACACAAGATGTCCAAAAAGCTTGGAGGATATTACAGAAGATGAGTTCCAGAAATGTTACCATCAATGGCAAAAGCGCTGGAAAAAGTGTGTGCAGTCAGAAGGGAACTACTTTGAAGGAGACAACACTAAACTTGATCAAAACGGTAACCAACATGTTTTTCACGTCAGTCTCATTACTTTATTGTCGCACCTCGTATTACTTAAGAAGTCTTCGAGCCACACACATATCTTTGAACTTATTCCACATGCTCGTACCTTCGTTAATGGCCTGCAATGGGGCACCGCGTCAAATGATTTCCGGGAATCTAGAAATATGTCAGCCTAAACTCAAGAAAGTACAAAACTCCTCCTATGAACTGTTTCATTTATACACCAATTTGTCTCTTTAATTTGATGCCTCTCGTAGAAACAAAAGGAGTCCAGCAAACATTTGCCCGTTTGCGAGATAACTGAGAACGCCACTGACGTAAGCATGAAGTACTGTCCTTATTAGTGCAAACTGTTTCGAAATTTTAACTTTTCAATTAAGCGCCTATCTAATTGGGCTCAAATTTCGCCCCTTGCAGCACAGAAACTGCCGATGGCTGAAATTTGAATGTACACCATGTTACGCAAGCGCCACTCTCATTAGCGTGTACATTACTGGTCATAAAGGAAAAGAACACTTTTAACTGTAAGTATAATTCAGGACTTACCTATTAGTACGAAGCATGAGCGCTCTAAAGATCCACAAGAAAATATCCTCCTTGTCATTCGAAGGATTTCAGACGTAGAAAAGACAATTGGTGCTGTCGATGGCAAAACAAAAGCAAGAAATACCTGATTACCACAGTATCCACTGTAGTGTACCTACCCGTCGTCAGACGGGTAAGCCTCCGCACGGCTGCAAAGTACCGACAGAATCCCACTTACAGCATTTAATTTTTGTTGTCGCTGCTTTAATTTGTTTAATCTACAGAAACCACGAAATCAAAAGAATGGACAGTGCACAGTTCTGAATACGGATTTTTCCGCCTTCAAAAGAGCCCAGCATATGGTTTCCTTACGACTTAACACCTCGTCCGAAGGCCTTCCACTTCAGTCGCTACAGGTAACCTGCGAAGAAATAAGTCTACGAGGTGAATAAGAAATCTCCAACTTTCTGACACCTACGCAGGATAGGTGACGTAACAAAGATAATCTCTAGTTCTCGACTAGAGGTTAGGCGAGTTTACTCGTATGGTCTCCGCCCATAAGTTTTCAATGGGGCTGAGAACTGGTAAAAAATGAGACCAGTCAAGAAGAAAAATCTCACTCTGTTGTGCAAACCTTTTCTGCACTGCAGCTGACATATGTATTGGAGACAGATCCTGCTGGTTACAAATTAACTACTCGGGATATAGATCACCCACTGATGGGATCGTAATATTATCGATAATATACTGAAGCTTATTTTGTGGCACTATTACAGGATAATCCACACATATTTAAAATGGATGGACGTATATAGGTAGGTTCCACATCGCCTCCTAAACCACTGAATCGATTTCCACCAAAATTGGTACACATATCACTTACTGTCCGGAAGTCATCGCTTTGGGTGTAAGAACCATCTACCTATCAGAGGGGTGGGGCTACAGGTGTGAAAAATCGTTGTAGACGACGACCCCCGAATAGCCCTATGTCATCATCGAGTAGTTGAGAATGACAGCACCTAGCGAAATGCAACAACTTTGTACGTAATTTCATGCCTTTACGAAACACTTTTTCGCTGACAACCCCACAAAAGGATGAAAAGAAAAATAAGCTTCTCTCTCACTACTTTTCGCTGTTCATGCAATAAAACTGCAGCATAAAGCATAACATTTTACTTTATCACTTCTTTACGACTAACTGTACTCGCGACACATTTTTCAGACAGTATTCACATATACCACTGCATGTACAAGCAAAAATATATCATTGTACGACACATAGTTCAGGAGATAAGAGATCAAAAAACGATACGGACGAAAAACGGCGGCTTCTCGTATGACGTATTAGTTTAATATTTCTTTACTACTAACTTTATTCGCAACACATTTCGTAGACAGTATCAACATATGCTGTTGAACGTACCTACTCTGAAGAGCCAAAAAACTGGCACATCTGCATGCAGAAGTGCCGTAAAACGACGTAGCATGGACTCGACTAATGTCTGAAGTCGTGCTGGAGAGAACTGGCACCATAAATCCTGCAGTGCTGGCCATAAATCCGTAAGAGACCGAGATGGTGGAGATTCCTTTCTAACTGAACGCTGCAAGGAATCACAGATATGCTCAATAATGGTGATGTCTGGGGAGTTTGGTGGCCAGTGGAAGTGTTTAAACTCAGGAGTGTTCCCGGAGCCACTCTGTAGCACTTCTGGGCGTCTGGGGTGTCACATTGTCCTGCTGGAATTGCCCATGTCCGTCGGAGTGCACAATGGACATGAATGGATGCAGGTGATCAGGCAGGATGCTTACGTACGTGTCACCTAACAGAGTCGTCTGTAGACTTATCAGGTGTCCCATGTCTCTCTAACTGAACATGCCCCACACTAATACAGAGCCTCCACCAGCTTGAACAGTCCTCTGCTGACTTGCAGGGTCCATGATCTCATGAGGTTGTCTCCATACCCGTATACGTCCATCCACTCGATAGAATTAGACGAGACGCGTAATACCAGGCAACATGTTTCCAATCATCAACAGTCCAATGTCGGTGTTGACGGGCCCAGGCGAGGCATAAAGCTGTGTGTCGTGCAGTCATCAGGGGTACACGTGTGGGCTCCGAATACCCCTGTCGATGGTGTTTCGTTGGATTGTTCGCACTCTGGCACTTGTTGATGGCCTAGCATTGAAATTTGCAGCAATTTGCAAAAGGGTTTCACTTCTGACTCGTTGAACGATTCTCTTCATTCCCCTTTGGTCCCGTTCTTGCAGGATCTTTTTCCGGCCGCAGCGATGTCGGAGATCTCATGTTTTACCCGATTCCTGATATCCACGGTACGCTCCTGAAATGGTCGTACGGGAAAATCCCCACTTCATCGCTACCTCGGGGATGCTGTGTCCCATCTCTCGTGCGCCGACTATAACACACGTTCAAACTGACTTACATCTTGATAACATTCCACTTTAGCAGCAGTAACCCATCTAACAACGTCGCCAGACACTTGTCGTATAGGCGTTGCCGACCGCAGCACCTTACTCTGCCTGTTTACATATCTGTATTTGAATACGCATGCCTATACCTGTTTCTTTGGCGATTCAGTGTAGAAGCCGGCCGGTGTGGCCGTGCGGTTCTAGGCGCGTCAGTCTGGAACCGCGTGACCGCTACGGTCGCAGGTTCGAATCCTGCCTCGGGCATAGATGTGTGTGATGTCTTTAGGTTAGTTAGGTTTAAGTAGTTCTAAGTTCTAGGGGACTGATAACCTCAGAAGTTAAGTCCCATAGTGCTCAGAACCATTTGAACCAACCATCAGTGTAGAAAAATATATCATTGTGCGATACGTAGTTCAGCAGATATGACGTCAAACACTGAGACTCGTGAGAAACTGCGCATCACACATGACGTTTGAACTGTAGAACCTACTTCTTAATTCTTTCGTTTGTCATTTTTTTGCATTATTGTCTAGAGTGTTGAACGTCTGTGACTTTTTAGGAAATAAGGTAATTAGCGACTATACTTAATTTTACATTTTATGGGGAAAATTTCAAGAAGAAATATAAAATTTACCTAGAACTTCGAACGGGACAGTTCTGACCCCTTTGCTGCAGCCGCTGTAACAGTCGCATTTTTCGTGCAGCTTCATGCTTATTGTTAGATTGTGTTCGGTCAACAATCGCAAAACTCCCTTTCATCTCACTGCCTTACGACGTTGCAGTTTTCCAGCGGGGGGAGAAGAGGGAGAGCAGAGTGAAACACGTCTGACTGTGTATGCAAGTACTGTGCAGCTAGTGCTTTATTTCATAAAATACGATTTTACGAGTGCATTCTATGTAAATAGTGCTTGCAACTTACAAATTTATTGTGGCCAAACGTCTACGAACAGAAGAGCACATTACAAATGCGCTAAATGAGACTTTGGATCATGAAACTGAGGGCGATCCGCTGGGGTCTTCAACTGGAGAAGAATTTCCATCACCAGTAGTTCCAAACTTTTCATCAGAAGAAAATGTTACTCCTCAGGATGTTCCACTTAATACTGATGAGGAAGGTATGCATGTTTATGGATTTGTTTTTATAATAATTATTGTGTGTGTATGTGCTGCAAAGACTCCAATTTCAATTGGAACACTTATGTTTATACACTGTTGCTTTCTTGCGTTTTTACAAGTCTTACATTACATTTAGTAGTAGTAGTAGCAGTAGTAGTAGCTTTATTCATCCGTAGATCTCTTTTTACAAGGATATAGGACATGTCAAAGTATTTACAGGTTTAGATCAATCTGAAATAAGCTAATTCGTATACACATATATTTACAGACTTCTAGTTAGAGGCAATCATTAGATTTACTCCTGGTATACAATACTTTTTTTTACAAATATCTTATTAAGTAATGTAATGCCACACTGTTCACTCATATCTCACTATCAGTCACTGCACACGCTATACACGCATTGTTTCATAACACTAAACTCACTACACTCACAGACACAGACACAGACACACACACACACTGGTGATCTCTGGGCCATATTCTGTACGGCAACTTCCCATATGCTATAATGAAAAACTGAGTCACCATCCCTCCATAATGAGTGAGATGTTGAACTCAGAAAGAGGAAGAGGTGTTAGTTTTGTGCCATGCATGGCTTGGGGTTAAATATTTCTAGAAAGGAAAAAAGAAGGAAAGAAACATAAAGTGAAGGTGTTATGTGTAATGTTGGATGTTTTATAATCATTGCTATTATTATTTATTTGTATAACATTTTTTATCAAACCTCTACTGTTTTATCTAAGTAATCTTTCAGTGAATAAAATGTATTGCATAACAGGTACTTTTTGGCTGCCTTTTTAAGTAAATATATTTTTGCAGTTTCTTTAATCTCTTTTGGTAATTTATTGTATAGTTTTATTCCTTGGTAGGAAATGCTGTTTTGAGTTTTATGTTTATTTTTTTCTTGGTAAATGTAAGTTGAGTCTATCTCTTGCTGCACGGTTGGACAGAGCTGTTTGTGCAGCAATTAACAATGTTATTTTTGATGTGTACAACTGACTGGTAAATGTATTCACATGGAGCAGTTAAAATCCCCAGTGTTTTGAATAGATCTTTACAATGAGCTCGACTAGTATTTTTGGTTATTATTTTTATGGCTGTTTCATGGAGTTTGAAAATTGTGTTCATATTTTGTGCGTTTGTTTCCCAAACATGAATGCCATAGCTAAGAACCGAATGTGCATATGAATAATATGTAACTAAAAGACACTGCATGTTGCACACTGATGATAGGATTCTAAGGTCATAACATGCTGATGACAGTCCACAATAAACTGAATAACAGTATGTGTTGTAATACTAGTTACTACTATTACAGGAACAGCTGCCGAAAAGGCGAGGTGAACTCGTGGCCATGAGTGTCGTGGACAACGAAATGTCCAAGTTTGTGAAATATTTAAGTTTCCTTCAGGTAGAGATATTGTAGCACCAGACGGAACGACCTGGATAGTGGGGGCTATAGATGACTGCTCAGCTGGCAGATATGGACGACAGAATGTTGTCAAAGACAGTGCAGGACCGTCTCCACGTGCAAAACGAAACGTGAATGGGACCCGCTACAGAACTTGGTATCTTATGATAAAGGACAAAATTTTGAAACACACTGTAAAATGTATTGAGACTGAAGGACGTCGAGTATCAGGTTCGGATGAATGGACTATGAACTTTGCAGAACTGGAAGCTTTTTTAGGTATAAGAGTGAAGAGCTTAGATGTAGAAACATGTGGTCAATGAAGTGGGGAACAACTTTGTAATGTGTTTATCTGACATGTTACACACCCAGGAGAATTCCCTCTTTTATGGGTCTATGGGATGAATAATTAATCTAATCTAATCTAAAAAAAGTCAACAATTGCTGACGTCAGATTCAGAGAGACAATGCGTCATCTCAGATTTGACATTAGATCCTCAAGATCAGAACGGCTGAAAGAAGACAAGTTTGCATTGGTAGCAGGAATCTCTCATGAATTCATTGCGAACGCACAATGTACACTATGTGATCAAAAATATGCGGACACCAGGCAGAAAATGACTTAGAAGTTCGAAGGCGCTCTCCTTCGGCAATGCTAGAATTCGGTATGGTGTTGGCCCTCCCTTAGCCTTGATGACAGCTCCCACTCAAGAAGGCATACGTTCAATCAGGTGCTGGAAAGTTTCTTGGGGAATGGCAGCCCATTCTTCACGCAGTGCTGCGCCGAAGAGAGGTATCGATGTCGGTCGGTGAGGCCTGGCACGAAGTCGGCATTCCAAAACATCCGAAAGGTTTTCTACAGGTTTCAGGTCAGGACTCTGTACAGGCCACTCCATTACAGGGATGTTATTGTCGTATATGCACTCCACCACAGGCCGTGTATTACGAGCAGGTGCTCGATCGTGTTGAAAGATGCAATTGCCATCCCCGAATTGCTCTTCAACAGTGGGTGCTTAAACATCAACGTAGGCCTGTGCTGTGATAGTGCCACGCAAAACAACAAGGGGTGCAATCCCCCTCCATGAAAAACACTACCACACCAAATACCACTGCCTCCGAATTTTACTGTTAGCACTACGCACGCTGGCAGATGACGTTCACCAGGCATTCGCCATACCCACTCCCTGACATTGGATTGCCACATTGTGTACCGTGATTCATCACTCCACACAACGTTTTACACCAAGCGAGGCGTCGTTTGGCATTTACCGGCGTGATGTGTGGTTGATGAGCAGCCGCTCGACCATGAAATCGAAATTTTCTCACCTCCCGCCTAGCTGTCATAGTACTATCAGTGAATCCTGATGCAGTTTGGAATTTCTGTGTGATGATCGGGATAGATGTCTATTGCACATTACGATCCTCTTCAACTGTCGGCCTCCTCTGTCAATCAACAGACGAGGTCGGCCAGTGCGCTTTTGTGTTGTACGTGTCCATTGACGTTTCCCCTTCACTATCACATTGGAAACTGTGGACCTAGGGATGTCCAGGAGTGTGGAAATCTCGTGTAAAGACATATGACAGAAGTGACATCCAATCACCTGAACACGTTCGAAGTCCGTGAGTTCCGCATAGGGCGCCATTCTGCTCTCTCACGATGTCTAATGTCTACTGAGGTCGCTGATATGGATTACCTGACAGCAGGTGGCAGGACAATGCACCTAATATGAAAAACGTATGTTTTGGGGGGTGTCCGGATACTTTTGATCACATAGTATAGCCACATATCGGGTCCACATATAACAATCGACGAAGATCTTTTTCCTTCAATGTGCCGTTGCAGATTCACACAGTTCGTGGCCTCAAAACCGGACAAATATGGGCAAAAGTACTGGATGGTAGTAGATAAAGACTCCAGGAAAGGATAACGCTAGGCTAGTGAAGAGCGTCTTGGCGATTTTATTGTGAAAAAATTTATGCAACCTTGCCTCAATAAGCGAAGAAATGTCACATGTGTCAATTTTTCACCTTCTCGGCTCTCTCTGGACCTTGAAAGCAAATGCCACAGCTTTAGTGGGCACCATAAATCGATCTCGCAGGGAAATTCCAGTCTGTATCAGGAAGGCAAAAGAAGTGTTATACTGCCCATTATTGTTGAAGACTAATGATACCACACTGACAAATGTTCAAATGTGTGTGAAATCTTATGGGACTTAACTGCTAAGGTCGTCAGTCCCTACGCTTACACACTACTTAACCTAAATTATCCTAAGGACAAACACACACACAGCCATGCCCGAGGGAGGACTCGAACCTCCGCCGGAACCAGCCGCACAGTCCACACTGACAGTTTACCAGGGAAAAAGCAACAAGAATGTCCTGTGATTCTTGAGTTTCTCCCGGCGTATTTGATAATCAAAATATCCACGGCTATGCTGCCGGTCTATAGTATCCAACAGGCACAATATTTCGGCGATCATACATGTCGCCATCATCAGGTGAAATGACGGACTGAGCTCCTGTGAACGTGCCGGCACGGAGATCCGTACGCTATGGCTGCTCAGAGGGAACTGGGTTCGGTCGCGGCGGCGGCCGATTTAAATACCCTCCGCCCGCGGCGCGCTCCCTCCGCCGTCCACGCCCCGCGCCGCGGTCGCGCGGTGGAACAGGTTGCGACGGCGTCTGAGATGACGTCGGTGTGATGGCTCTGTCGGCCGTGGTCGTCACAACTATACGTTTGCTCGATTTTTTCTTACTTAACCCGATCGCTGGTTCCCAAGCCTTGCTAAGATTATAGCCACAGTCACGGTTTATGAGGTCGTCATTGGTGCGAATTTCGATGGCCTTTCTAACAACGCTGTCCCAGTATCTCGACGTCTGTACCAGAATCCTCGTGCGGTCATACTCCATGGCGTAATTTTCCGACAAACAATGTTCCGAGAATGTTGTTCCAAATTTTGCTAAGGTTGTGCATCACATCGATTCTGCAGCAGCTAAGAGAATCAAGAAACGAGCCAGCCTCGCATTGGTACGTGGGAGAGTGCAATTCACCTGCCGGAGCCTTGAGTTTATCTCACAGGAATTACTCAAACTACATTTGCAACTGGCTAGTAAGTTCACTTCTTGTTCCTGGGATTGGATTGATGGTGTCACCTGGGTGTCAGCTGATTCCGCCCATAAGAAGGCTACGGGACGTCAAACAGCTAAGTTCTCACGTCTCCTTGACAAACCATCCCTGCAGGTTCCGTGCAAGACTGTCATCAATTTGAATGGCATGGTGTTGAGTGATGATGCGGTCTCGGTTTTGCAGAAAGCTCTCAACTTCGCTCCCACCCCCAAGTTCACTCCGGTCGCAGACATTGTTAGTGCTGTTGAACAGGTTGCACCTCGACTTCCGCCAGAATCAGCCGAGGAAATACGTCGTGAAACTTGTCGTGCGTTGACGAAATCCAAGCCGATGAAGTCAAATATCAGCAGTAAAGAGAGGGAGCCATTCGTGATCTGAGGGAGCGCTCTGAAATTGTTGTCTTACCGTCTGACAAAGGCAATGCTACAGTTGTTGTCTCCCATAAGGACTACACTGATAAGATGCAGAGCCTGCTAAATGACGATTCCTACCGGAAGATCAGCGTTGACTCTACAAAGAAGGTGGAGAAAAAGACGAGGGCGTTTCTCAAGGACGCAGATTTACCGGAGGGTGACGCTAAGAAATTGTTACCCCAAGGTCCGGTACCGCCTAGACTATATGGACTCCCGAAGGTTCACAAAGAGGGGGTACCATTACGCCCCATTGTCAGCAACATCAGGGCACCTACATATTTGTTGGCCAAATACCTGACGGGAATATTAAGTCCTTATGTGGGTAAATGCCCTCATCACATCCGTAATTCCGTGGATTTTGTTAAACGCCTTGATAGCTTCAGGTTGGATGAGTCAGATATCATGGTGAGTTTTGACGTCGTTTCCTTGTTTACGAGGGTACCCCTGCGAGAGTCACTAGAATTGATTAGTCAGAAGTTTGACGAGAAGACCACTGAACTTTTTAGGCATGTCTTGACTTCCACGTATTTTCTTTTTAATGGAGAATACTACGAACAAACGGAGGGAGTCGCCATGGGTAGCCCACTCTCACCGGTGGTAGCGAATTTGTACATGGAGAACTTCGAGGAGGAAGCCCTGTCGTCATCCGTATGGAAACCTACTTGCTTTTTCCGTTACGTGGACGACACGTTCGTCATCTGGCCACATGGTATGGATAAACTCTTTGACTTCCTTACACATCTAAAGTCCATACACCCCAACATCAAATTCACTATGGAGACTGAAACGGAGGGTAAATTACCTTTCCTTGACGTCTTGGTCAACAGAAGGGCTGACGGCACCCTAGGTCATGGGGTGTATCGGAAGACTACGCACACTGATCTGTATTTGCACGCAGACAGCTGCCACCACCCTTCACAGAGGAATGGGGAACTTATAACTCTAGTACATAGGGCACGCACTATCTCCGACGCAGAGAGTCTACCCCAGGAATTGGAACATCTGAGAACTGTATTTCGAAAAAATGGGTACTCAGAGTTGCAGATTCAACGTGCTCTCCGCCCAACCACTGCAGCACAACCTGTTGAGATGGATGAAGTTGCGAGGGAGGAGGAAGGCACTGCATTTATTCCATACACAGGCGCACTCTCGGGGAAAATCGCCCGCATTCTGAAGAAACACCGGGTCGGAACTGTGTTTTGTCCTCCAAATAAATCTCGTGCACTGGTGGGGAGCGCCAAAGATGACCTCGGTTTAAGGAAGGCCGGCGTGTACCAGATTCCGTGTCAATGTGGCAAGTCGTATATTGGTCAGACGATGCGTACCGTCGAGGATCGATGCCGTGAACACCAGAAGCACACTCGACTGATGTATCCGAGCAAGTCGGCGGTCGCTGAATATTGTTTGTCGGAAAATCACGCCATGGAGTATGACCGCACGAGGATTCTGGTACAGACGTCGAGATACTGGGACAGCGTTGTTAGAGAGGCCATCGAAATTCGCACCAATGACGACCTCATAAACCGTGGCTGTGGCTATAATCTTAGCAAGGCTTGGGAACCAGCGATCGGGTTAATCAAGAGTAAATCGAGCAAACGTATAGTTGTGACGACCACGGCGGACAGAGCCATCACACCGACGTCATCTCAGACGCCGTCGCAATCTGTTCCACCGCGCTACCGCGGCGCGGGGCGCGGACGGCGGAGGGAGCGCGCCGCGGGCGGAGGGTATTTAAATCGGCCGCCGCCGCGACCGAACCCAGTTCCCTCTGAGCAGCCATAGCGTACGGATCTCCGTGCCGGCACGTTCACAGGAGCTCAGTCCGTCAGTTCACCTGATGATGGCGACATGTATGATCGCCGAAATATTGTGCCCGTTGGACACTATAGACCGGCAGCATACCCGTGGATATTTTGATTAAGAATGTCCTGATTCTCAGCACTACGCCGGTTTCAAAAAGAAGCCAGATATTTTACAACGGCTCTGAATATGGAGTGGACGTGGTCGACCAAATGGCTCGCAAATACTCTGTCAAAGCCCGCCCGAGACATTGGCCTGTTCACGCAATTTTACAGTTCGCTGGATTTGGCTGGGGTAAATGCCTGGGTATTGTACAACGCTCTAAACGAGAAAGAGGTGGAACGCAGAGACTTCATACTGCAGTTGGGGGAGAAGGTTGCAGAGAAATACGCAGCAGCCAAGCTCCATCACACCCGAAGACGTTGCGGAGAGCCAAGAAAAACGAACACGTTGCTTTTTAAAGTCTAAATGTGAAGGAAACAGATGTCGTATGTGCAAGGAAATTGTCTGCAACACATGTACATCACAAGATTATTATTTGTGATCATTATGTGAGGGTAGCCAGTAAAGGCACCCAGCAAATGTGTGTACGCCTTTTCTAAAAAAATAAATGATAATTAGTGAAAAGATACTTCATTTTTGTTGGTGTCGTAATACAATTTCCAGCACTTCAAATATTAGATTCGTTAGTAGTAACAATAACCCATTGATACAGGGTAATAAAAGGGAAAGATACGCGTGTCATTAGTGACCCAGCCGCGGTTCAGGTATCTCCAAGTACCAGCAGTTCTGATGTTAATTTATTGTTTCGTTACTACTAACTCTATTCACAACAAATGTCACAGACAGTAGTCATATATACCGCTGTATGCAATTGTATGATCCTACAGAACATAATTTAGGCGATATGACGACATAAAAACTAATTCGCTAGAGACATTTGTGAAATATATGTACAGATACATCTGGAATATGATAATTATATGTGAAATATATTTATCATCTGCATACGTGGGGAAAGTCATGGGCGAAAAGCTTATCCTAAATTCCTGGAATAACATGAAGAGAGAAAAGTAAGATTAGGTGATGGACAGACAGCGAACAGGGAGGAGAAGACGGACAGAGTGCGAAGAGGGGAAGTGACAGAAAGAGGGGAGAGGACGAGAAGGACACAGAAGGGAAAGAGGAGGAGATGGACAAAGACAGGGGGGGGGGAGTAAGATATAGGCAGAGATAGGGGGGAAGAGGTAATGAACTGAGATAAGGGAGGAAGAAATTATAAGAAAAAGGGAAGAGAAACGAAAAATCAGGAGATGAACAGACGGAAGGGGGAGGAGATAGAGATAGGGGAAGGAGGAGATGGACGGAGATTGAGTGAACGGTGAGATGGACAGACAGAGGGGGAAGGAAGAAATGGACTAATAGAAGAAAGGAATAAATAGAAACCCAGGCAATATCTGGTAGTAGTATTCAAGCAGCCTCTTACCGTTAACTGATCAAGCACAGACGTGTCTTCATTAACACAATCCAAGTTTCTTTCCGTTGACTATTAGATAAAACGACTATGCATGCGACAAATATCTCTTACTTGATATGCGTCATATATTTGTGTGTTTTGAATGCTTTTGTCACGTTAGCCACCTGATGCAGTGTCAAGACGGAGTTCCGGATGGGATTACATGAACTGTAGTACGAAACGATTTGCGTGACGGTTAACGCTTATTGATCTGAGATCTGCTACAACAGTTACTCTTAAGTGATCCCCAATCAGTGTATTAAAACACATGGAAATCGGTCGGTCGTTAGGTGTAGCCGCGCCGTGCAATAATCCAGTAACACAACGTATAATTAAAAGAAAATCATACTGTTCGTGCTGATGCTGTTGATAATAGGCTTTTGATAATCTTCGTCTTTCCGAGAGACTGTGCTGGAATTAATTGGTTATTACTAGTTATTACAATTTTTTGCAGAAGTCAGAGCTACCCAGCCGGCCGCGATGGTCTTGCGGTTCTAGGCGCTGCAGTCCGGAACCGCGGGACTGCTACGGTCGCAGGTTCGAATCCTGCCTCGGGCATGGATGTGTGTGATGTCCTTAGGTTAGTTAGGTTTAAGTAGTTCTAAGTTCGAGGGGACTGATGACCTAAGATGTTAAGTCCCATAGTGCTCAGAGCCGTTTGAACCATTTGAATCAGAGCTACCCCATAAGGTTATGTATTATTACATTACCTTATAATTGTGGCATAAAATAATCTTTATTTTTATTACATTGAATTAGATGGCCGATTTGATGCTGCCCGGTGTATTTATATTATGGGTAACGGTACGATGCCTCCAACTTGACTACTATTATCTCGAGCAATATACAAAGGACCAAATTAAAACATTTAGTTAAGGATCACAATCTGGTACTTCACCCACAAGTCAGACGATAGGGCGTAACCTTTACAGAACACACTGTCGACGGAATTTTAAATCCTTATCTTCCTCCTTTCTTGGATTTGTTGTTGCCCACATCTGATACACGCCTCTCCTTTAAAAAAAAAAAAAAAGGTATCGCAAAAGATGTCAACCTTTGCGTTTCAAATTACCTCCCAAGCAGAAAATCATTACTTCCAAACAGAAGCGGAAAACACTTTTTTGCACTCTCTCCCTTTTTCAAAATGTGTGTGAAAGAGACCAAACTGCTGAGGTCATCGGTCCCTACACTTACACACTACCTAAACTAACTTATGCTAAGAACAACACACACACCCATGCTCGAGGGAGGACTCGGAACCTCTGGCGGAGGGGGGGGGGGGGGGGGGGGGGGGGGGGGCGCAGTCCGTGACATGGCGCCTCAATTTTATTCATACTGTTAGGAAATTGAGTTGAATCTCAGATGCTGATTAACACTATATGGTACTCTACTCCACACTATGCAATAACTTTACTCATTCGATACCAAACAGATTTCAATAACGAGACGCCCTGTTTGAAAACTTGGTGTGGAACGAGGACCGTGCCTGGTGTAATCTGATGCATGACAACGATATGAGAAATTAATGTATATAGTTTGTTTTATTTTCAAGTACTCCTTCGTGCCGTGCCATTTTCTATATCAGAAGGTGCACGTTGGAATTCTCATATATCTCTCAAGCGCAGTATTTTGTACGTCTGAAATTTGATGGAAACACACCATTCAAACACACCATTCAACACTGTGATGTCGCTCCATATTCGTTGCCTAAGGTTCTCTTATTATTTGTAACAAACATCTATCAGTGGGCTAAAATTTTCTACTTTGGGTTAAAGATGTAGCCGGTTTCACTTCTTTTATACTTCGCAGTTTAGAACTGCTTCTCTGTATGACATTACGCGACAGATGTCCTTAGCTTTTTCCTTACGTAACTGCAGCAAACTACGAGCTATTAAATGTCACCTTGTTAGCAAGCTCTCCGGTCAACGCTTGGCTGCAGCTTCCGCAGAAGCAGAGCTTCCGTCCTCTCATAATGAACTTCGTCAAGTTCTTGTAAAGATGAGACTGTAACATTCATTATCCGGAAATTTTATAAATAAAAATTGTTGAGGACTTGGAAAACAAACTACTGGAGAATAAAATAATAACCTTTGAACGAGGTGCGTGACACAAGACTTAATGACGTAATTCAAAGCACGTTGTTAACTGTGTAAATGGTTACGAACGTTCTGTTTATACGATATTCGCATCATCTTACTGGAGAAGGTCAGTGAAATCCAATCATTACGCGTTTGAACTGTTACTGACTATCGAAACCAACCTAAAAGTTCTTATCTCAGAAGAAAACATACGTTTTGGCTGAAAGCTACAACTTTTTATTTTACAGTATCTAGATTTCGGGTTACAAGCCCATTTTCTAATGTTATGTATTCAAAGATGCTATACGATCTGGTATAGTATGGAATAACCACATACGGACTGATGCCAAATGGTGGGCTGTAATAACGAATGAGGCCCACAGTTGATTTTTACCAAGGAATATATACTATTAAAATAATAGGTCTGAACAGTGGTTATCAGTCCACCCTAATTGACAGCATTCTTCCGAGGAAGAAAAGAATACACGCAAGCGCACTGGTATGGCGCAGCAATAACTTCACAAACTTCCGCTAAGGAAAAGTAAGAGCTGCCATACATTCATTGCAAACTTATCAGACACGAGTAAAAAAAAAAAAAAAAAAAAAAAAAAAAAAAAAAACAATATTTAGCTTCGTACTACACCACTGAGGCCATATACAAGAATTTATTTACCTACAACGATATGAAGTCTTTGGCGCATCTCCGTACATTTGCGGGAGTAACATACGACTCGTGTTCATTTATGTCTTAGCAAATTCGTATCTTGTTAACGGTTTTATTACTTTGTAATAAATTTTTTTACATGAATGTAGTTATGTTTTATACTTAACAATTTGGTTTTAACGTCATCTGTTGATGGCTTATGTAAAAGCGAGTTTACCATTTCAGTTACTTTTATCATCTGATTGTTGTTTGCCACTCACCCTTGCATTGTTGTTTCCCTGGTTTCTTTGTGGTTAATCAGGGCATTCTGGAAACAAGTGTAACGAATAAATCTATTAAAAAAAATAAAAATTTCTTTCGTTGGCTTATGCAGCACCATTGGTCAGCTCGCCATCTGGTGCGTGCAATTATTAATCTTAATTGTTTGGTGGCAACATTTCCTTCAAGTGTGTATTGACATCGGTCTTGTTCACTTCGCATTAGTAGCTTATAATTGTGATTTTGTGCCTGCCACAGTGACTATGTTTAAAATTATTTCATCCGCTTTGTTGCTTGATATGTATCATTTGTACTAGCTACACTCAAATGTGTGACATATAGTTCTGTATCACTTCTTAATATGGATCACCAAGTGCATAATTTTTTTTATAAAATATTTGTTGCCAGATTTTCTGATGATTAGCTACGTCTGAAACGCGTAATGTAAGTTCAACTAACATCTGTTCACTGTTATTAGTGACCTACCAGCATCGATTATAATTTTCAAATATTCCAACATGGTAGCAAGTTTCATGGAGGACTTTCTGTCGTATTTAAAAAGATATGTATATGGAAATTTCGTAAATTTGTGGTAAGGACCATGGCACCAAACTGCTGAGGTCATCGGTCCCTAGGCTTACGCACTACTTAACCTAACTTAAACTAACTTACGCTAAATACAACACACACACCAACGCCCGAGGGAGGACTCGAACCTCCAACGGGGGCAGCCGCGCGAACCGTGACAAGACGCCACAGACCGCACGGCTAACCCGCGCGGCTGCGGATAGTGTAAGGTCACTTGGCCAAGAGCGCGGCTCGTACCTATACTGATACTGATACTGTTTAAAAGACTGAAGGATTAAAGGAACAGCATATATGCTGGTATTTGCATTTTTAGTTTCCACCTTTCCCCAACATTGTTTAGCAAGTCACTATAATATTCCATATGTGTCGAAATACTGCACTTAATGAATAGGGGAAATGTACACAATTTAAGTGAGACATCACAAGAACCACGCAGAACTGCCTCTTACGGGTCAGACGAATTTTGCTTTCGCATCACTTATGGTTACTTGCAGAAGAGCTAAAGGAAAACCTGCTTGATCCTTCCTCCCCCTCTCCAATGCTGTGTTGTTTAATTATATAATTTGTAGTAAATATCCTGCAGTATCGTAAACATAACTAAACATCGTTGACATTCTATTGTGAAGTAATGAGCATCCTACGGCCATTATTGTGCACTCAGAGAGTCCCTTAATCCATTAGATAGTACATAATCAATTACCCATGTCATCTTCTGGATTCTTCCCACATTTTGCAAGGCCTTATGCACAGAGTGTTGCATGTACGACACGAGCGCTCTGCCTGCGATGCGCGGAAAACGGTGTCAGGGAAGCAGGCCCAGACCTCTCTAGTAGCCGGAATACTGGTTTTAGCGCAACTCTTGGGGTTAGGAGTCAGGGGGAACCTTTGCGCCATTTGGTATTTCAGACTGGTGTACCAGTAACCTCTGTTCACAGAATTCTGCAAAAACTCAAACTCAAACCTTCAAATCAACGAGAGTGAATCGACTGAGATCTTCAGATACTGATACTCTGAGTCAATAATGCAACTGGCTGCTGCAGCCTGTCCTTGAAGGAGAGGTCGATCCTTAAATGATGTTTTTATCTGATGAAGCATGACAGTATTTACTGAAGTACTACGAGGTAACAAATGTCATAGGATATCTCCTCATATCGTGCCAGACTTTCTTTCGACCGGCGTAATGCTGTTTGCACGACTAAGCATGGACCCAAAAAGTCGCTGTAAGTCCTCTGCAGAAACTTCGAACCATGGTGCCTCTATAGCCGTCCGTAATTGCGAAACTATTACCGGTGCAGGATTTTGTGTACGAACTCACTGTTCAATTATGTCCCATAAATTTTATACAGGATTCATGTCGAGCTATCTGGTTGGCCAAACCAATTACGAACAATTGTGACCTGGTGACATGGCGCATTGTCATCCATAAAAATTTCATCGTTGTTAGGGAGCATGGCTGCAGATGGTCTGCAAGTAGCCAAACGTAAACATTTCCAGTCAATGGTGGGATCAGTCGGAGCAGAGGACCCAATCCATTCCCTGTAAACACAGTCCTCGCCGTTGTGGAGGCACCACCAGCTTGCAGAGTGCCTCATTGGCAACTTGGGTCCATGGCTTCGTGGGGTCTGTGCCACCTTTGAGCCCTGACGTCAGCTCTTACCAAGTGAAAGCGTGACTCACCTGAACAGCTCACGATTTTCCAGTCGTCGAGGGTCCAACCTATATCGTCACGAGCCAAGGAGAGGGGCTTGTGATATTATTGGATTTCAGACATTTTGCATATGAGAAAAGGACAGCCATCGAGCTGTAGTTTGTAATGATACTTAGCATGACAACGCGAGAGTAAAGAAACGAAATCTGTTTATAATGTGCGCCTATACCAAGGCGCGCGGCCAGCGTTTAAAAGGTACTTTTAAACACTATGACTCGCTGGGCGCAGATATTTAAAATCATTGCCGCAGCGCTTGATAGCAAGAAGCTGCGAAACAGAAGAAAGAACAATTTATCATTTGTTAGGAAAGTTCTAGTGTCTTTGTAGTTAGTTGTACTTCTGGTCGCCGACTTGTTAAGACGTGTTGTGTAGCACCGCTACAAGTTATATTTTATTTAGTGTGAAAAACCACGTTATCACCAAGAAAAAAAACCGCTTTTGTAAACCTTGTGACGATAAAAAATACTTACGAGCACGCAAGGACATTTAATTTTTACAAAATATCACACATACAAAAGCAGCGATTGTTGGACTGCTCCATGTATGAGAAAAACATAAAAATGTAAGTTTTGTATTCATTGTAAATTTGTTAATGTTTATAGTTCAACGCCTTTGTTCTTTGAGAATATATTGATGCTTCACTGTACACAAAATCTATGCTTATTCTTTTCTTTAAATTAACCACAAATAATGTTTATGTTTAAATGAACTTTGTTACAGGTTCGCTCTTTATCGCGGTGTCTCCATTGTATTTGGGAGACCATTAATGTGTTCAATTTCCGATCTGACAACTTTTTTTACAAAATTTCACTGTTTTGCATTTATTTCCAATTTTTTTTTTTTTTATTATTCAAATAGGTCCCTTAGGTAATTTCATTGAAGAGTCTGATTGCGTGAAAGCAATCCGGGTTAAGAGGTCATTTGAGAAACTATTTTCGCGCAATCAATCTGTACGTCTCCTGAACACAATCGAGAACCGACGCATCGGCGATCATTCATTAATTTTTCTCTCTTTCCAAGTCGTACCAAAAAACGGCCAAGGAGAACTGCCGTGAATACGCAGTCTAGCATTAAAGGTTGCATTCTTTATCTTGTCGGCAAACATTGCCATAAATTATCATCATCAACGTTATATTTGGTTAAATGTGAAAAGCAAAAACCTTTTAACGCTAGAGGCTGCAGGCGATGTCGTGCTGTTAGCAAAGGCACTCGCGTCGGTCGTCTGCTGCCACAACGCCAAATTTCGTCGCACTGTCCTGACGGATACGTCGTCACTCCACATCGATTTCTGCTGTTGGTTCTCGAACTGTTGCTTGTCTGTTAGCACTGACAACTCTGCACAAACGCCGCTGCTCTCGCCCGTCAACTGAATGCCGTCAACCACTGCGTTATCCCTAGTGAGAGGTAATTCCTGAAACGTTGTGTTCTCAGCACACATTTGATACTGTGGATTTCCGAAATGGGATGCCCCATGCATCCAGCTCCAACTACTGTTCCCCGTTCAAAGTCTGTTAATTCCCGTCGTGTCGTCATAGTAACGTCCGAAACCTTTTCATATGAATCACTTGAGTTCAAATGACAGCTCTGCCAATGCGCTGTCCTTTTAAATCTTGTGTACGCGATACTACCGCCATCTGTATATGAGCATATCGTTATACCATGATTTTTGTCAGCTTAGTGAACGTGTATTCGCAGAGCAATCGACGCTGAATGTCGAAAGATCTTCATCAGTTACGTGAAGAGCCCCTTTATGTTGTAAAAACATTCTCTGTACATTTAATTCAACACGAATTATTAGACTCACATTTGTCGGTCAAACGGTATCTATGGTTGTTTCACACTGGGGAGGAGTACCTTCGCTAATGCGTCTATGACCGTACAGGACGATAATTTCTTCCTGACCATATTCAAACTGAGAGTTAGTGGCACTAATTTCTTTTTTTCTGTTTCCTTTCAGGTGAAGAAAAAGATCAAAATTTGCGAAATTTATTGGTGCAAGACGGGAAGCGGAAGTGGTATTTTACTTTACAGCAATTACTTAGCTATTGTCGCTCAAAGAAGGTTTCGCTGTACGTTTCGTGTGCGTGCACGTCGTTCTCGAAAGTCAGTTCTGCATGTTGAGTTTCGTAGAATCAGTGGCACTGCAATTTGTGCTAAAAGAATGGCTAGGCGTAGATGCCTATGCAGTGACGAAACTGTTGAAAGGGTGAGTAGCTATTGCAAATACCCCAAAGAAATCTGTAAGATGGTTGACATAAGAAATTGATACCGATTGAGGTGGCGCAGTGATTAGCACACTGGACTTGCATTCGGGAGGACGTCGGTTCAAACCCGCGTCCGAATACCTGATTCTGCCACTGCGCCAACATCCAGTGCCGATAGTCACGTGCCCATTTCAGTCGTAATTGTCGATGTCGTGGTGTTAACATTAGCAAATGCATGGGTCGTCAGCTATGGAGGCCCATCGTTCGGAGTGTTTAGTGTACTGTGTATTCAGACCCACTTGTACTTTGCCCAGCATTAAAGTCTGATGTTAGTTCCGCCACATTTTGCTGCCTGTCCTCTTTTACCAGTCTTCCCAGTCTACGACATCCTACATCTGTAATGAGGGGTGGCCGCTCAACCCCATGAGGCCTGGACGTGGTTTCAAATGGTTCAAATGGCTCTGAGCACTATGAGACTCAACTGCTGAGGTCATTAGTCCCCTAGAACTTAGAACTAGTTAAACCCAACTAACCTAAGGACATCACAAACATCCATGCCCGAGACAGGATTCGAAACTGCGACCGTAGCGGGACGTGGTTTCACCTTGGTTTCGCCACGTGTTGAAGACACTCACTATAGCACTTCTCGAACCCCGACAAGACGTTCAGTTTCCTGAATGCTCGTGCCTAGGCTCCAGGCCATCACAATCTGCCCTCGGTGAAACTCAGATAGCCGGCCGCGGTGGTCTAGCGGTTCTAGGCGCTTAGTCCGGAACCGCGCGACTGCTACGGTCGCAGGTTCGAATCCTATCTCGGGCATGGATGTGTGTGATGTCCTTGGGTTAGTTAGGTTTAAGTAGTTCTAAGTTTTAGGGGACTGATGACCACCGATGTTAAGTCCTATAGTGAAAAAAAAAAAAAAAAGCTCAGATAGACCGTGAGCCTTCCCCATTCTACACATGGACAGCACACTCACTGATACTACATGCAACGTCCACGTGTCCGACTACCAGTCATTCCTCGCCAGGTGACGCTGCTATCGCCTGGAGTGGTTTATATCGATTGTAGGTCAGTGGTTATAATGTTCTGGCTGATAAGTGCCCACGAAACACAATGAATGTGAAACGACAACTCGTGCAGTCTTTAGAGAGAGAGATAATCAGAAAAACCGAAATGAATTCTGGGAACTGGGACTCACGAAAGAAAGTAGGTAGCCACCACGTAATACGAACATGTAGGCAGGGGTAATGCTGCAAAACATACTGCGTTAATATGGATGGAATCATAACGCTGAATGCTCGTGGAGCAAATAGTGTATTTGAATCTTTATCACGACCACGATGGTTCTACTGCGAAACAGCTTAACTGTAGCTGATTAAAGTTACACACAGTTCCTTTCAAAGTGATGGAAGAAATATCACGTATAATAAAATGGCGGAAACTATCACACTGCTACTAATAGCGAAGTGAAGCCGACCAAGAACTGCAACGAAATGGGTCAGGGAGAGCGTCTCTCCTTAATTTTGTATCCTCAGACGCAACAGTGTACTTCCTGCCGCTTTGAGCCAGATGCGCGTCACAGCCTCCTGCCACTCGCGTTGGTGACGCTTCTGTGTTGTTGCCAGATGTATCCAAGATGGTGGTGATGTCGTCATCCAAGATGGCTGCCTATAAACTTGGCAACAGCGCATGACATTATCCAAGATGGCGGACGTTGGCGGGAAAATTGGTCAATTGGGCTACCCCTTCTACAGACTCGGGAGGGACTAGTGTCCTCATGCATCGAAGTGGCATTAGCTGGAATATAAAGTAATGGTTCTGAACATCTGCAGATTACCATCATCTTGCGAATTTTCTGAATTAGCTGATGGTTGATAATGAAAAAGTCTCTGCCCCCACCATTCGATGGTTCCCTACTCAGAATGAGCCATCGGCAGTTTCAGTTGGCGAGGAAAATTGACTTTAATTTATGAATCAGCTGATCAGTTTCAATGACATTTTAATTAGTTGATTTATAGGACTTTGACTATCACTAAACTCATGATTATCTCAGTATTATTAGTCCGCAAGTGGAAATGTGATTTTATTTTAATTCGACTCTCTTTCCCTGTAAGGGGGCTAGACTGGACGGGACAGCTCCTGAGTCTCCATGATGGTCTATTAACATGTGACATCAGTATAGTTATCGCCTACGAGGTATTAATTGTGAAATTCTAGCCTTATGTGACCCATGGCGGCTTTAATTTTGGCAGGCATGGCGCTCTGCTGGCGCCACTAAGTACTTGGGCTGTCAAATGGTTCAAATGGTTCTGAGCACTATGGGACTTAACATCAGAGGTCATCAGTCCTCTAGACTTAGAACTACTTGAACGTAACGAACCTAAGGACATCACACACACCCATACCAGAGGTAGGATTAGAACCTGTGACCGTAGCAGCAGCGCTGTGCCGGACTGAAGCGCCTAGAACCGCTCGGCCACAACGACTGGCCTTGTCGATATCGATCCTGATCACATGTCGGGAGCTAGGGTCTTCGGTCGAGGCGTGTGTTGTCGACTTTGGCGGGTCCTGGTACTGATAGCTGGAGGGTACGTAGCTGGCCAGTTGTCAGTTTTGGCGGACACCTGCTGTCCAGTATGGGCCTCGAGAAGCCGCAAGTCGTTAAATCGGTCGGAGGCCGTCCTTGCGAGCTGAATTAAGCATTGATAGCGGCGAGTTGCGGGAAGAGTAGTGGACGCCTCGTGCAACCCGGTCGGCAAGTTCCCGGCCAACTTTGCAAGTTTAAATTTTCCGCCATCTCGAAGACCACCTGTACGGATTGGAGACTGCAACACCCCTGCTTGGAATCCTGGAAGCCACGGTCTCTTCACACCTGAGTCAAGTGTTGTTTTTTTTATTTCTACTTGTTATCGTAAGTCCACGTCTGTGTTAATGTGGAATTGGACCTGCCATATTAACATGCCTTCGAGTGATTTTGTGCGTGGTCATCGATCCGAGTAACTGATGATAGTTTGTTTTTCCAGGACATATTCCATGCAAGTGTATGACCATTCTCTGTTACAAACCGAGTTGATGAAACTGCAGTTGTAACGTAGTCTGTGTCGAAGACAAGGCACCCTTTTATAGATGAGTTTGCCCTAGTAATTGAGTTTACAGGCGCTGATGTTTCACTTTGTTAATTTTCAAGTAATTTTAAGGAGTGTTAAGCTTAGAACTTGTATGTGTAGTTGCGTCCAGAATAAGTTAATATTACCTACATCGCAGACATTCTCGTCTGTGGCCTTTTGTGAGCAGATTGCGGTTCTCTTCTGGTGTGTGTTGACAGGGTAGTTTTGGCAGCGGACGACGCATTCCTGTTTCGTAGGCCTGGAGCAGAGACGTGTTTTCTTTCCACTGCAGCGACACTTCCGTCGTCGCACAACGCCTAGTGTGGGCTCCAGTCTGGCTCCTCTACCAGCCGCCTCATGTTGGCTCAAGTTAAGTAAATCTGATTGTTTGATATGTGCGACGGCGGAGTGTCGCCAATTAATCCGGAACTCTTGCTGTATTCAATATTGTGAATTGAGAAAGCGCATAACTTTGATGCGCGTACTGCAAGTCCGAAGTTCGTCATCAGAGCTCTTTAACTACTGCTTTAAACTTTGCACCATTATTGTTAGTTCTGGAGCGTGTTAAGTTTTTACTTATGAGTATGAACTGGTGAGTTTTTCGTTTTGATCCACAGTCTTTAGGTAACTCCACTCATTGTAAAACTTGCCTCTTTGTTGCCTGTTTGCTGTGATAGCTGCCTGCTACACTTACCAGCTTATCTTGTATTTTGAGAGATTGTGTATTTATTTAAGCGTCAATGTCAATGTTTCTGCTGTGTGTACCAGTTGGGAGTCACATTTAAATTGTATGTCTTTCCAGTTTATCTTGTAATTTGGGGGAACTGTATATTTATTTAAGGGCCATTGTCAATGTTTCTGCTGGTGTGTACAAACTGGGAGTCAAACTTTAAATTGTATGCCTTCCCAGTTTGGTAGTATTTTGGGAGATTGCGTATTTTATTGCTTAAGGGATTTTATTAAGACTTATAGATTGTTAAGGTCTTTCCAAGAGCCACAATCAATGGCGTGACTTGTTGTCCTTCCTGTATTTTGGGTGGGCGTTGTCTATTTGATTAAGGTGTTTTCCATGCTTGGGAGCTGATAGTTCAAAATGGCTCTGAGCACTATGGGACTTAACATCTGAGGTCATCAGTCCCCTAGAACTTAGAACTACTTAAACCTAACTAACCTAAGGACATCACTCACATCCATGCCCGAGGCAGGATTCGAACCTGCGACCGTAGCAGTCGCGCGGTACCGGACTGCGCGCCTAGAACCGCTAGACCACCGCGGCCGGCCGGGAGCTGATAGTACTTTTACTGGCAGTCATTTGTAATTCATTTTACTGGTAGAACTCAGTCTGTTGAATCCCCTTGTTCAAATGGTTCAAATGGCTCTGAGCACTATGGGACTTAACTACTGTGGTCATCAGTCCCCTAGAACTTAGAACTACTTCAACCTAACTAACCTAAGGACATCACACACATCCATGCCCGAGTCAGGATTCGAACCTGCGACCGTAGCTGTCACGCGGTTCCAGACTGTAGCGCCTATAACCGCACGGCCTCTCCGGCCGGCCAATCCCCTTGTAGCCACATGTAGTTAGTGTGACTTGTTACTTATATTTGGGGATTGTATATTCTTTGTTCAAGCTCTGTTAGTTAAAAGTTATTAGAGTTTGTTATTAATGAATTGATCCTCTTTAAATTATTGTGAGCATTGTTATTCTTTTGACAAGGTTTTTAATTTGTTAAGGTAATGACTGTTGTTAAGTAATAAAGTGTCTTCCATGAAATAACAAATGACGAAATATGTGGGTCTACCTTCCATGTGTTTTTCTCTAAAATTATCCCAGTCATTGTTTTGAGATATCTGTTGTATGTCAACCATACACTACTAGTACAAGTCGATTACTCATACAAACAAACGAGACATCATAAGGCAGTACCAATGTGTATTTAGAAGAAGATAATCGAAGCGTTGGAGCTGCAATGTTGCCAGAGGATGCTGAAAATTTTGTAGACTGATAAATTAAAAAATGAGAAGCTTCTGCGAAGAATCAGCGAGGAAAGGAATATGTGGGATGCGTAAATTAGGAGGGTTGGCATGGTAGGTTGTGTGAGACCACAGAATAACTTTTGTGGGACTAGAGGGAGCTGTACAGGGTTAAAATAGTAGGGGACGGTAAACATTTAAATACATGCAACAAATAATTGAAGACGTAGGATGTATGTGCTACTCTGAGATGAAAGTATTGATAAAAGAGAGACAGTTTTGGCGGCCCGCATTGAACCAGCCAGAAGACTGATGACCCGTGAAAAATAATGGGTAATATGAAGCCTGTTGCGATGTAAGATCGGCCATCTTGCAGTTATGTCATATAATAGTGCCATTCTCGGCAAAATACATAGTAACCCTACATATTTTTTTGGGAAAGCAGGTTGGTTTCATTCGTGATTATAATATACCATGTTGTTCCCCACACTTGCGGCTGTAAAACCCTGTTTCACAACATAAGCTCTGTTCAGCGAGACGGCCTTACGGCACCTTATTCGGAGGGCTTGCATGTCCGCATGATATCACTTTACTGGTCGACGTCGGAGCCAACGCCTTGCTGGATCAATAATCTCCCAATCATCCACGTACTGATTCCCGCAGCGTGTCAGACAGATGGAAGCCGGGAGGTGCGACATCCGGAACGTAGGGTGCATGACCAATGAAGTTTTGTGCGCTCCTTTCGGGTTCGCAGACTTGTGAGAGACCTTGCGTTGTCATTGACAAGGATTAGTTTGTTTGCAGTTTTTATGGCGACCATCATGCTGAAGACATTCCTTCAATTTGCTGAGTGTAGCACAATACACTTCGGAGTTGATCGTTGCACTATGAGGCAGGGCATCAAACAGAATAACCCCTTCGGGGTCCCTGAAGTCCGTCGCCATCACATTACCGGCTGACGGCGTGGCTTTGAACTGTTTCTTTGGAGGAGAGGTGATGTTGCACCACTCCATGTATTGCCGTCTCATTTTCCGTTCGAAGTGAAGAGCACATGTTTCATAGTCTGTGGCGATGTTCGACAAGAAATTGACACAATCAGCCTCGTAATGCGCAAGCAATTCTGCACAGATAGTCCTTCCTTGCTTTTTGTGATCTTCTGTTAGGCGGCGAGGAATCCAGCTGGCACACACTTCTGAGCACGCCAACTGGTGGACGAGTGTGTCAGCATTAACAACAGAGACATCTAGTTGAGCAGCGAGATGTTTGACTGATGCGTCGATCACCTCGAATGAGTGTGTCCGCACGTCCCTTATATTACAAGAGTCACAACTGTGTATGGCCGACCGGCACACGGGAGATCGGACAGTTCTGAGCGATCTTGTTGCGACGATGACACGCCACGCCCGACAACTCACCGTGCTTTTGTTCACTGCCAAGTCTCGTAGACCAGTGGTTCCCAACAGGTGGTCCGCGGACCCCCAGGGGTCCGCGAGCTATGCCAGAGGGGTCCGCAAGATGCTATTAGAATAAAAAATATATTAAATATATTTCGTATGATGACAGATTTTTTTGTATTGGCCGCTTCCTGCATGAGCAGAGCTTTAGCGAACGCTAACTTCTGCGTATAGCGTATTCCTAGAGCCAACTGGCACTAGCACACTCTAGCGCAAAACTAGAATTAGATAGAGGCAAATAGTTCTGCTGTATGCCGTTAGACTGCGCGCGCTGCCTCTTTGCAGCTGACAACTGACAGTCACTTTACACAGAAACTCACGTTTCAGACGACAATCGGCCATTGTTAATTTACTGCCAGTGTTTTCACAGACCGTGTTGTACACATATTCAATATTCTGTATTAAAACAGTAGTTGTAAAGCGTTGCTTTTCGCAGAAGCTACAGTTCGCGTAGTTAAAAATGGACCGTTGGTTAAAAAGTGGTTCGTTAAAACGAAAAAGGCCTACCGATGAAGAGGAAGCTAATGCATTTGATGTTCAAGCAAGTAAGTCAGTGACTCTCGAACCGAAGTTGTCAGTGTCCATTGAACCTAAATCGTTGGCGTCCCTTGAACCTAACCCTTCCCAGATCAGTGTTAAGCTTACTGGAAAAATTAGAAAATATAACTCTGATTGCTTGGAAATCGGTTTTACGTTCACTGGACCTGAGCAATAGCCTAAACCTCAATGTGTAATTTGCTATGAAAGCCTTTCGAATGAATGTATGAAACCAACGAACTCCGGCGACATCTTGAAACAAAGCACAGTACAAAAGTAAGTCATTAGATGTTTTTTTCAAAAATAAATTAGGAGAGTTGAAAACATCTCGTAAAACAATTACCAAACACTGTAGTGCAAATGAAATTAAAATGCAACCCTTGCGTCTTACGAGATGGCTCAACTTGTTGCTAAATGTGGGAAAAACCACAAAAGTACTGATGAACTTATACTGCCATCAGCAATAATACTTTGCAAGAGAATGTTAGGTGATGCAGCTGCTAAGGCAATAGGAACTGTCCCGCTCTCAAATAATACTGTTCAGAGACGAATACTGATATAGCAGTTAACATCGAAGAAACATTGCTGGCTAGACTTTGCATAAGTGACATGTATGCTCTACAATTGGATGAAATCACAGACATATCAAAAAAAGCTATAATGTTGGTATTCGCACGATTCTTATGGGACGACCAAGTGTTCGAAGATTTTCTTTTATCATGCGAATTAATGCATACAACAGCAGACGATATTTTTACTGCATTAAATAATTATCTCAATGAACACGATGTCACCTGGAAAAAAATGTGTAGGCTTGTCGACAGATGGAGCAAAGTCAATGGCTGACAAAAAAAAACAGGACTTCTAGCTCGTATCAAAGCAGTAGCCCCTGAGGTGAAAAGGACTCACTGTTGTATCCTTCGTGAAGCCTTAGTAGCCAAAAGATTGCCTGAACCTTTGCAAAAGATACTTAACGAAGTAGTTCAAATAATCAACTACATTAAAACTCGAAATCTGCAATCCAGATTATTTTCTTTGTTGTGTAAAGAGATCGGCTGTGAGCATGAGCAACTTCTTATTCATACGGAAGTAAGATGGCTTTCTCAAGGTAGGATCTTGTCAAGATTTTTTGAACTTAGAGACGAGGATCGTGTCTTCCTTCTTGACACAAAATACGCGGATTTTCTCACTAACTTCTCTTGGCTTTGTTCAGTTGCGTACTTAGTTGATGTGTTTGAACACTTGAATGTGTTAAACTTGAGTTTACAAGGAAAAAATGTAGACATGTTCAAAGTTGAGGATAAGATTAGTGCTACGGTCAAAAAGTGTCAGATCTGGGCGTCAAGGATAGAAAATGAGTCACTAACTAACTTTTCCACTTTAAAACAATTCTTAGAGTCATCGGAGGAGAGTTTGCCTGACCAGATCAAGATCAATGTAGCCGAGCATCTACGCAGCCTAGCCACCACTTTTAGAGAGTATTTCCCTGAACCTGACGACAGATGGATTCGAAATCCCTTCAGCTGTGAAGAAATTGACAAAATCCAAGGCCTCACTGAAGAAGAGCAAGGTCACCTTGTGGATCTGTCCAGCTGTGGTACGATGATAAACATTTTCATCGGTGATAAAATTACAGACTTCTGGGCATCAGCACGCAAGGACTACAATAAACTTAGAGATAAGACAATAAACAAGATCCTTCCTTTTGCAACCACATATCGGCAAGAATTTTCTTCCATGTGTTTCATGAAAAACAAATATAGGAATTGGCTCGACATGCGGTCGGATTTCAGAGCGAAAGTTTCAAGTCTGGAACCTAATATTTCAGAAATAATGTACTCAAAGGTCAGATTGAACTCATCTCATTAAGAACTGAAAATTAAAAATAACTGTATACTGATGGAGTACTCTGTTGTAACTGTATTTTTTCATATAAATAATACCATGTATGAAATTAGAGTTTTCTTATTTTTCACATATGTCTACTCAATGCAGTCTCAAGTGTAGTACACTTGAAAGACCAATACACTCAGTTTTAATTTTTTCCTGTCATTTTCAGTTCATACTCCATTTTTATTTTTTTAAGGAGTTTGTTATACTAAAGACACGAAATTGAAGACAAAGATTTTGAGCAATAATCAAAATTTTAACAATAACAATGATGGCTAAATTGAAAAATTTTTAAGCTCAATATTTTTTCAATAATGAATATGTCAATGTTTTTTCTAAGTGCCAAAAATAGAAAACGTATGAAAAGACTCTTAGTTTGGCTTTTTAGGTACTTGGTACTCCAATATGAAAAGGTACCAATCATGATCGATGAGGGGGTCCTCGAGAAAATTTTGTTGGGAACCTCTGTCGTAGACGTTCTGCAGTCACCTAAGAATATCTTCGAAGTTCTGGTTTCCCGCCAAAATAAACTCAGTGATTGCTCTCTGTTTCGAGCGCATTTCCTTTAAAGACGCCATTTTGAAGGCTATTTGAAGTTCCGCCATCTATCGGAAATTCATGAAACTATACGGAGTAAAGCAGGAATATTTTACGATGTTCGACAACAAATTCTACTTTCTTTTTTTTTTTTTCAACCGAAATTGGCCGAGAAACTTATTGATCGCCCGTCGAAACAATGCACGTTGAGATATACACTCCTGGAAATGGAAAAAAGAACACATTGACACCGGTGTGTCAGACCCACCATACTTGCTCCGGACACTGCGAGAGGGCTGTACAAGCAATGATCACACGCACGGCACAGCGGACACACCAGGAACCGCGGTGTTGGCCGTCGAATGGCGCTAGCTGCGCAGCATTTGTGCACCGCCACCGTCAGTGTCAGCCAGTTTGCCGTGGCATACGGAGCTCCATCGCAGTCTTTAACACTGGTAGCATGCCGCGACAGCGTGGACGTGAACCGTATGTGCAGTTGACGGACTTTGAGCGAGGGCGTATAGTGGGCATGCGGGAGGCCGGGTGGACGTACCGCCGAATTGCTCAACACGTGGGGCGTGAGGTCTCCACAGTACATCGATGTTGTCGCCAGTGGTCGGCGGAAGGTGCACGTGCCCGTCGACCTGGGACCGGACCGCAGCGACGCACGGATGCACGCCAAGACCGTAGGATCCTACGCAGTGCCGTAGGGGACCGCACCGCCACTTCCCAGCAAATTAGGGACACTGTTGCTCCTGGGGTATCGGCGAGGACCATTCGCAACCGTCTCCATGAAGCTGGGTTACAGTCCCGCACACCGTTAGGCCGTCTTCCGCTCACGCCCCAACATCGTGCAGCCCGCCTCCAGTGGCGTCGCGACAGGCGTGAATGGAGGGACGAATGGAGACGTGTCGTCTTCAGCGATGAGAGTCGCTTCTGCCTTGGTGCCAATGATGGTCGTATGCGTGTTTGGCGCCGTGCAGGTGAGCGCCACAATCAGGACTGCATACGACCGAGGCACACAGGGCCAACACCCGGCATCATGGTGAGGGGAGCGATCTCCTACACTGGCCGTACACCACTGGTGATCGTCGAGGGGACACTGAATAGTGCACGGTACATCCAAACCGTCATCGAACCCATCGTTCTACCATTCTTAGACCGGCAAGGGAACTTGCTGTTCCAACAGGACAATGCACGTCCGCATGTATCCCGTGCCACCCAACGTGCTCTAGAAGGTGTAAGTCAACTATCCTGGCCAGCAAGATCTCCGGATCTGTCCCCCATTGAGCATGTTTGGGACTGGATGAAGCGTCGTCTCACGCGGTCTGCACGTCCAGCACGAACGCTGGTCCAACTGAGGCGCCAGGTGGAAATGGCATGGCAAGCCGTTCCACAGGACTACATCCAGCATCTCTACGATCGTCTCCATGGGAGAATAGCAGCCTGCATTGCTGCGAAAGGTGGATATACACTGTACTAGTGCCGACATTGTGCATGCTCTGTTGCCTGTGTCTATGTGCCTGTGGTTCTGTCAGTGTGATTATGTGATGTATCTGACCCCAGGAATGTGTCAATGAAGTTTCCCCTTCCTGGGACAATGAATTCACGGTGTTCTTATTTCAATTTCCAGGAGTGTATAATGTTGCGCGCATTGACTTTATCAGTGGGATGCGAAGAAAAGTAAGTAGCTGGAGCGCCTTTTGAATGATTTAAGAGGAACCTGGGACCTTGGGCGCATTAGTTACCGTGCGCTCAAGCTGTGTCAGTTTTCTCGTCCGTCGGTCACGTGCCAGTCTCTCTCATCGTGAGTAAGGGCCTCAGGAATTCTCATTTAGGCGCTTATTAGCCCTCTTGCTCCCGGCATCTCCTTGCGAATGCGTCACAAGCGCGGCGCCTTACTCACTAGATCGCCAGCTCACGCAGCTTCCGCGGTAATTACGAACTATGTTCATTAAGCGTGCGCGAACCTCCGCCCACATCCGGCTCCAACCTAAACTTCGGCGCCTGTTCAGTCTGCTCATCAGCCTTCATCACCAGTCACGGCACGGTGCTGTTAAATTGTGTTTCTCGATTGATAATGCGAGGGTTGCCAGCTCCCGGTTTTCCGGGACAGTCCTCGTTTCAGATTAAAGAAATTGGTGACTCGAAAAATATGCATCTCAACGAAAGTTTCGAATATCATAGAGTTTACTTCAATGACTTTTATGGCACAATCCCTTATTAACTAAATAAACGTAACTGCTTCTGAAAACAAGAACGATATTGGTTAGTTATGAAAAACATTACAAAACGAAGCAGGCTCCTAAATGAAAACAAAAACAGTGGAAATCTTTATCTCATAATGATGACTATTACTCATTTGTAGTGAATACGTCCTTTCCGAACATGAATGAGTTCTTCCACCCTGCGAGGCATTCCCTGGATGAGATAATCAAGTTTAAGTAGTAAAGGAGTTTTGCTATGTAGGGAGTAAAATAACTGATGATGGTCGAAGTAGAGAGGATATAAAATGTAGACTGGCAATGGCAAGGAAATCGTTTCTGAAGAAGAGACATTTGTTAACATCGAGTATAGATTTAAGTGTCAGGAAGTCGTTTCTGAAAGTATTTGTATGGAGTGTAGCCATGTATGGAAGTGAAACATGGATGATAAATAGTTTGGACAAGGAGAGAATAGAAGCTTTTGAAATGTGGTGCTACAGAAGAATGCTGAAGATAAGGTGGGTAGATCACGTAACTAATCAGGAGGTATTGAATAGGATTGGAGAGAAGAGAAGTTTGTGGCACAACTTGACTAGAAGAAGGGATCGGTTGGTAGGACATGTTTTGAGGCATCAAGGGATCACAAATTTAGCATTGGAGGGCTGCGTGGAGGGTAAAAATCGTAGAGGGAGACCAAGAGATAAATACACTAAGCAGATTCAGAAGGATGTAGGTTGCAGTAGGTACTGGGAGATGAAGGAGCTTGCACAGGATAGAGTAGCATGGAGAGCTGCATCAAACCAGTCTCAGGACTGAAGACCACAATAACAATGACGTCTCACTCCTTAAGGGCAGCTTCAGGAGGTCCTGAAGATTGTCATGTGGATTTGGACGCTGCGCAGTGGCCAACTTCAATGGGTTAAATTCATGTCTGGAGACTGCGCTGGCCAAGGCATTCGGTTGACGTTGCGTCTCTGAAGATACCGAGACACTGCTAAAGTACGGTGCGGTCTTGCATTGTCATCGACTAGGAAGAAGTTGTAACCGACTTCACGTCTGTAGGGCCGTACAACCGTTTGCAGAACCTGTCGGAAGTATCGGGTACCAGTCACATTTGCCATAGATGGGATTTAGAGGGGTCCGCCGTCCCGTAATTATTGCCCCCCAGAACATTACACTTTCACCTGCAAACGGATGGACTTCCTGAACGTATCGGTGTTCCTGTTGTCGTCTAGCGCTTCTCCAAACCCTGACAAGTCTAGTGTCCAGTCGCAAACCAATCCCGGTCTCGTCAGCAAACATTACATTACTCCATTCTGCAATGGTCCAATGTTGATTTGGAAGACGCCAGGTTCTTCGATCTGTTCCGTTGGTTCAGAGCAGAACTTCTCATTGGTCTTCTAGAATGAAGAGCACCCTGATGCAATCTTCTACGCACTGTCTGGTCTGAGATACGAATGCCAGTTGCCCGGGAGAAGTCATTTCCAATATTTCTGGCAAGTTGATGTTGGGCACCTGCCAGCCGACCGTTGGAGGAAACGATCCTGCATTGGTGTTGTCATACGAGGACGATCACTGCGAGGCCTATAGTTCACATTTCCCATCTCTCTGTACCTTCTCCACGCCTTAGAGACACCCTTTGAGGGACCTGTAACCGATCGGCAACATCTTGTTGTGTGTGACATCCTGAAAGTAAGGCCACTATCTTGACTCCATCAAGTGGTTGTGTGCCTCTGCATGTCATGTTCCTGCAGTGCTGAACACAAACTGAGTGAAGCTGTTGTTGATATTGGACTGCTCGCGGTGTGCCGCTGCAGCAGCGGTATGTTTACATGACTGGGAAACGACCGCAAAGCATGTCAATACTAAACACCGCCCAGTATATGGGCTCTAAACAAATAATGCATGAAGTGCAAATTTTTGTTGTGCAGCATACTTTCAGGAAGATTTTATCTCGGATTTCGGATTTCTCATACTAGCTTTTCTATCCAAATTCTTGCGTGGATGTGTATTTAAACTCCAGCTGTTAAGTTAAATATTTGAAGTTTTTGTTATCGCAAGTGCCTGAGTCCCTTAAGGAGTATTAGGTGGCGGTAACGTTGCTGCGTTTCCGTTATTGTCCCTTACGTCAGTTCACTCATTATAAAATTCGCAGCACTGTGTTTATCTGAGTCATATCGCGGTTAATTTGTTATTACAGCGTTTGTTTCAAGTGAATTCAAAAGCCAGCCGAAGTGGCCGTGCGGTTAAAGGCGCTGCAGTCTGGAACCGCAAGACCGCTACGGTCGCAGGTTCGAATCCTGCCTCGGGCATGGATGTTTGTGATGTCCTTAGGTTAGTTAGGTTTAACTAGTTCTAAGTTCTAGGGGACTAATGACCTCAGCAGTTGAGTCCCATAGTGCTCAGAGCCATTTTTGATAAAATCATTTGCTATGGACAAGCGATTTATTACAGACGCTAGTTCAGCTGACCGCGTGAAGGTGAGTTTTGCACGTAGCCCATAGAAGTCTACGAAGAGAGCAAGCAGAGAACTGGATATACGACAAGTGACCGTTTGGAAGATCTTAAGGAAACGACTGAAGCTATCGACGTACCGCTTGCATTACTACAAGCTCTGATTCCAGGCGACAAAGTCAGGCCGGCCGGTGTGGCCGTGCGGTTAAAGGCACTACAGTCTGGAACCGCGTGACCACTACGGTCGCAGGTTCGAATCCTGCCTCGGGCATGGATGTGTGTGATGTCCTTAGGTTAGTTAGGGTTAATTAGTTCTAAGTTCTAGGCGACTGATGACCTCAGAAGTTAAGTCGCATAGTGCTCAGAGCCATTTGACCCATTTTTTTTTTTGACAAAGTCAGACGCTTTGAATTTTCGGCACATTTATAACAGCTTACGGAAGAGGATGTGTTTCGTGAGGAACTCATCATTAGTGATGAAGCAAAAATTTTCGTGAATGGCGCAGTCAACAGACACAATGTGCGAATCAGGGGTACAGAGATTCGTGCAGCACACTCGCGGTTCACCAAAAGGTAATGTACTTATATGGATATTGACATGTCCGAAAGAACAGACACCATATCCATATAAGTATATAGTTCTGGCGATATCGGCCATGACCTCCTTCTTCTGTGCGGATGCACACATATTCCCCGAACTCTTACGGGACTTGGAAGAATGTCTTCCTCGAGTAATGCGTGTGTTGGGATGGGACACTAAGAATGTAGTATGAGGACATACAAGGTGAGGATGTGAGTCTCGTGGGAGGCGTGCGCGAGATAGTCCCTGCAGTCGCACTATCCTCTGTGCCGTCGGTGGCTCAGATGGATAGAGCGTCTGCCGTGTAGGAAGGAGATCCCGGGTTCGAGTCCCGGTCGGGGCACATATTTTCACCTGTCCCCGCTGATCTATATCAACGCCCGCGCGCAGCTGGCGGTATTAATATAATACCGTTACTGGACACGCTTGTCTGGACGTGATGGGAAATTGGTTCGTGCCGCAGCTGGTGACTGACAATGTGGACTTAACCTATAAAAAAGATGGTGCTCCACCCCACTTCCATCATGATGTTCGTGACTTACTAAACAGCAAATTGAGAAACCTATGGATCTGTGGTCAGAGAGTTGATGATCAGCAATTCATGTCATGCCCTCCACGCTCTCCCAACCTAATGCCATGCAATTTTTTTTGTGTGGGGTTATGTGACAGATTCAGCGCTTACGCCTCGTCTACCAACAAACCTACCAGAACTGCGAGCTCGCATCAGCAGTGCTTTTGAACAGGTTGACAGGGACATGCTGCCCTCAATGCCGGAAGAACTTGATTATCGATTTGGTACCTGCTTAATCAGCAGGGTGCACATATGGAGCGCTTGTAATATGTGGAAAGTAAAACTTTTTGAATTTTGCTATGTGTGTGCAAAGCCCTGCGACAATATGTCAAATATCGCTTCAGTCATTTATTATAACCTTTTATATTGATCCATCATGAGTGATCAATTTCGCTCATAGAAAAGGAAGGAAGGAAGGTTAGAGTTTAACGTCCTGTCGACGACAACGTCTTTAGAATCTAAGAACAAACTCAGACACGCTGTACATAGTCTTATGTAGAGCATTTAGACATTTTGGTGTCATGGTAGCAGCACATTTCAGTGACTTTACGATAATTAGTTACGAAGACTCTTGGTGAATTTTGGTCACATGAAGATTTTCATTTAGAAAGAAAACGGTTGTGAGGTAATGAAAGTACCTGAAATGTAGCTGTGCTAGTTTTTATTAACATTTACATTGTTCAGCTCTAGAGCAAAAAATAACAAAATTAATTTAAAACTAATAAAACGAACATGTGGCGCTAAGAAGTGAAAGATTAAATTTTCTGGATCCAGACAGAGTGGAATGATGTTCTGTCATATCATAGCAAAACCTCATGAAATGTGTACGAGTCCCTAACATAGAAATACATCATGAAGTACGTACAACACCATATCAAAGGAATATATCATAAAACTTGCAAAAATCCTTTAAATCTGAGGAACATCACCTTATCCCAAAGTGACATCTCGACACATAACACCTTCTCTGTGATCGTGCTGTGTATGATCGGGAATAAGTACGCATCAGCCAGCAAAGGAGCGAAAAACCAAGTGCAACTGATAAACAGATCTTAATACTCTTGAGTGATCACTTTTTTTTATAAATTGTTGATGGTGTACAGCAGTTAGTCGCAAATTGTTTTTAGCTTACTTTATTCAAAAAGAATCATTACCAGTTTTGAATTTATAAACTGGTTGATACTTATGCATCCACAGTTATATTTTAATATGTGTCGTTATTATTACTATGCTGTGTCTACATGACTACCTATAGCGCATTGACGATAGCTGCACTGTTAGCCGAAAAATAGATCTGCAATAAAATGCAGGTGATATTACGATCCACGCTGACCTCTCTTGTGTCCTGGATTACGCCACCCTCGTTAGGCACAGCCATTCCCATGGAATCAAACCTTACTTTGTAACATGACGTAACATTTGATCATGCGATTACACTAAATTCACGGGGGGATGGGGAAGAGGAGGTGGTAGGGGGAAGGGTAGGGGGAGGGGGAAGGGCGGTTGGAGGGGGCGGGAAATAGAACTGCCATACCAGTGAGGACTCGACATTGGCTGAGTGAAGGACACCGGATGGGAAGGAAGAAAGTGTGGCGTTTCCTCCATTGGTGGCACACATCCAAGAGTGCTACCGTACTAGTTGTTGATATTGGCCATGTTAGAACACATAGTTGATTAGCTACAGTTAATATACACTCCTGGAAATGGAAAAAAGAACACATTGGCACCGGTGTGTCAGACCCACCATACTTGCTCCGAACACTGCGAGAGGGCTGTACAAGCAATGATCACACGCACGGCACAGCGGACACACCAGGAACCGCGGTGTTGGCCGTCGAATGGCGCTAGCTGCGCAGCATTTGTGCACCGCCGCCGTCAGTGTCAGCCAGTTTGCCGTGGCATACGGAGCTCCATCGCAGTCTTTAACACTGGTAGCATGCCGCGACAGCGTGGACGTGAACCGTATGTGCAGTTGACGGACTTTGAGCGAGGGCGTATAGTGGGCATGCGGGAGGCCGGGTGGACGTACCGCCGAATTGCTCAACACGTGGGGCGTGAGGTCTCCACAGTACATCGATGTTGTCGCCAGTGGTCGGCGGAAGGTGCACGTGCCCGTCGACCTGGGACCGGACCGCAGCGACGCACGGATGCACGCCAAGACCGTAGGATCCTACGCAGTGCCGTAGGGGACCGCACCGCCACTTCCCAGCAAATTAGGGACACTGTTGCTCCTGGGGTATCGGCGAGGACCATTCGCAACCGTCTCCATGAAGCTGGGCTACGGTCCCGCACACCGTTAGGCCGTCTTCCGCTCACGCCCCAACATCGTGCAGCCCGCCTCCAGTGGTGTCGCGACAGGCGTGAATGGAGGGACGAATGGAGACGTGTCGTCTTCAGCGATGAGAGTCGCTTCTGCCTTGGTGCCAATGATGGTCGTATGCGTGTTTGGCGCCGTGCAGGTGAGCGCCACAATCAGGACTGCATACGACCGAGGCACACAGGGCCAACACCCGGCATCATGGTGTGGGGAGCGATCTCCTACACTGGCCGTACACCACTGGTGATCGTCGAGGGGACACTGAATAGTGCACGGTACATCCAAACCGTCATCGAACCCATCGTTCTACCATTCCTAGACCGGCAAGGGAACTTGCTGTTCCAACAGGACAATGCACGTCCGCATGTATCCCGTGCCACCCAACGTGCTCTAGAAGGTGTAAGTCAACTACCCTGGCCAGCAAGATCTCCGGATCTGTCCCCCATTGAGCATGTTTGGGACTGGATGAAGCGTCGTCTCACGCGGTCTGCACGTCCAGCACGAACGCTGGTCCAACTGAGGTGCCAGGTGGAAATGGCATGGCAAGCCGTTCCACAGGACTACATCCAGCATCTCTACGATCGTCTCCATGGGAGAATAGCAGCCTGCATTGCTGCGAAAGGTGGATATACACTGTACTAGTGCCGACATTGTGCATGCTCTGTTGCCTGTGTCTATGTGCCTGTGGTTCTGTCAGTGTGATCATGTGATGTATCTGACCCCAGGAATGTGTCAATAAAGTTTCCCCTTCCTGGGACAATGAATTCACGGTGTTCTTATTTCAATTTCCAGGAGTGTAGTAATTAGTTGGATGACGCTAAATTACTTACTATTTTTCCAGTTTATTAACGCAGTGAAATCGAAGTGATGTATCTTGCATGCCATTCGTAAATATATCTACCTTCAAGCTATTGACAACCACTCTTTTAGACAGTTAATAACTGTTAGCATAAATAACAAAAAGAAAAAAAACGTGAAACAACACGGCTCGGACAACAAAGGAACTTCTTGTCTTCTTACTTTGTTGTAAGTATAGGTACAATCGATAAAATCATTAGCCGGCCGAAGTGGCCGCGCGGTTCTGTCGCTGCAGTCTGGAACCGGGAGACCGCTACGGTCGCAGGTTCGAATCCTGCCTCGGGCATGGATGTGTGTGATGTCCTTAGGTTAGTTAGGTTTAACTAGTTCTAAGTTCTAGGGGACTAATGACCTCAGCAGTTGAGTCCCATAGTGCTCAGAGCCATTTTTGATAAAATCATTTGCTATGGACAAGCGATTTATTACAGACGCTAGTTGCGCTCCGCCGTAAAATCTAATTTTGTGCACCTACCAAATACGTTAATTTAGTGGTGGTCATCTTCAAAACAGGATCCGTTTGACTCCACACATGTTTGCATTCGTTCTTTCCACTGCTCAAAGCAGATATACATGTCGTCCTCCGTTAAACTGGAGCCCCAGAATACCCCTGTAATAAAATACTTGACAACTGCCACTGAGTTCATGGATTTTGATGAAACTTGCTAAGAAAACGGAACGGCAAAAGATGGAAAAATAGTAACGCTGAAAAAGTCTAGTAATGGAAGAGTTATCAATTCATTTTTATCAGTATATATATGTTCAACAACATTCAAATGAAACAGCGTTGCGGTATAAGAATGTGGCCTCCTAATGCGACGTCTATAACAAATCTGCGGGAAATCACCGGAAAATCCGAACGGGAAATATTGCCAGAAGACTGCAGAATAACCTGTCTAGTGAATTGTTCATCAAACATCTGTGCCCCGAAACGGCGAGAAGTTTGAGGACAACAGGTTAATTGGAGCAAGAAGGGTGAAGCCCGCTAATTAGACACGCGACAGTTAACTGAAGCTAGCCCGTCCTCATTTTCTCCTCACGGCAGTCGGCAAATTATGCCTTGTCGCCAACAGCGACCAAGTGCCTGCGGAAAGCGGAACCTTGTGCAGTTCATTCCAGAACCATCTTGAACGAAGAACTTGTTTGTTTCGTAACGAAAATTCCAGAGACTATTGCTAATGTTACGATCGGTAACGATAGTAGCTTCCCATTGGCGGATTGATTCGTACCAAAACATACCCACAGATTCCCTCCATCTTAATCAGATTCTCGATTAAAATGACACAATCAAAACTATTCCCATCAGATGACAGTCCTCTCTCATTAACACATCAACTATTACATACTGCGAAGAAATATCCAAGCTATCAGTGTTACCTGGTGTATAACGCAAAATGCAGAAATACAAGGGTTGGACAAAAATATGGAACCATAGCGAGAAACGCATACCGGTCAGACCAGTGCTCTTTGTAGTTGTGAGTGCATTACGTCGAAGTGGCCATGTTATTGGTGTCCGTGTGATGCGTGCTTCCATTACTAAGGTAGCTGAAGCTTTTGGTGTTTCAATAGGCACCGTATCGAAGATTTGTACCGCATGCATGGAAAGCGAAAAACATCATCAGCTAAGTCACAACGCGGATAGAAGCGTGTGTTGAATGTTTGTGACAAAAGGTTATTCAAGAGAATTGTGACGAAAAATAAGAGGACGACAACTGCAGAATGCTGTCAACATCAAAACAAAACAGAGGGAGTTCCATAAGCAGGGAACTGCAGGGTTAACAGGAACACCAAAACCTCTCGTCAGTGATGCGAATGCCTGTTACAGGAAAACGTGACGCCGAAGTGGTAAAACCAGGACTATGGAGCGATGGAAGAATGTTATTTGGTCGTATGAATCTTCCTGCACACTGTTTACAACTTCTGGCCGAGTTTACGTCCCAAGGCTGAAACACGGCGCCGATTCGGTAGTAACTTGGGCAGCCATTTCCCGTTATTCCATGGACCCAATGATTATTCTGCAAGTTTGCATTACCACCAAGGATTATGTGATCATTTTGGTTGATCAGGTTCATCCCACAGCACGGTGTTTATTCCCCAGTGGCGATGCTGTGTTTCAATACGGCAGATCCTCTGTCCACACAGCTCGCATCGTCCAGGACTGGTTACGACGTTACGTGAACACGAGGACGAATTGTCGCGTCTCCCCTGACCACCACAATTACCAGATCTCAATACCTTTGAGCGTTCGTGATCTCATTTGGAGAGAAGGATGCTTGATCGCTATCCACACGTCCGTCATAGTTGCCTTAACTGGCCATTAATTTGCAGGAATAATGGTATGACATTCCACTGAAAATTATACTGGCCCTGTATTTATCCATACCGATACGAACGGAAGCTATTTTGAATGCCAATGGGTTTCCCACAACGTATTAGGCATGTTAATCTGTTGTCTTTTGGTGTTTCAGCATTTTTGTCCCCCCTGTAGTTTCCTCTACTGATGACTGGAATAATCATAACGAAATCTGTCACACCCACCAGCAGAACATTTGCTAACCGAAATTGTCAACAGATGTTCTGTAAACAGATTATCCCTTATCTTAAAAGGCACATACTGTTGTACGCAGGACATGATGCGCCATAAATTAAAAAAAGTAAGCCGATAAGGCAAAACGTAAACAAACTATCAGAAGTTCAAAGTGCGGTTTCTTATATGAACGTAAAATGTAAATTACTTATTAATGTTTACCTAAAACGCCTACAATCAGTGACTTCTGCTTTTGTGATGAACGCTGATACAAGTATCAGAAGTTAACTTTCTTTCTTTCACTTACGCCCTAGTCCCGCAGCGATCGCAGGGTCGGCGTGGTTACAACGGATTTGGCAGTGTTAGTCTTAGGGATGGCCGGATGCCCTTCTTGCCACCACTCCATACCCCCCCAGGACGGAATCAGTGTACCCCAGCTGTGTGAGTCTAGTGTAAATCGTGAAAGAGTGTGGACGTGTTTCAAATGTCTGCGACGCGTGTAACTGAGGCGGAACGTGGGGACCAGCCCGGTATTCACCTAGCGGGATGTGGAAAACTGCCTAAAAACCACATCGAGGGGGACGGCACACTGGCCCTCGTCGTTAATCCGGTGGGCAGTTTCGATCAGGGGCCGGCGCGCCTACCCGAGTCCAGGAAACAGCGCGTTAGCGGTCTCGGCTAACCTGGCGGGTCAAGTAACGGAAGTTGACACTGTGGGGCAAATAAGCCAAAAGTAAACGTCAGAAAGTGCTCAACACAGAAAAATAAACAAAATTTAGTTATGTACATCCTCAAAAGTCATAAGAACGACTGCTTAAAAAATACTCATATTAACAATACTTGACATTACGATCAATGAAGTTTCTGGTAGTCTCTGAAAAAATCAGGGAAGGGTCGTGACAGCATTCATAAAATTTCACTTATCAGTGATTACACCGAGAAGTTTTAGGCTATGCACCTTACAATACTCTTCACTTGCACCGATCTTTTTGTAAATTATTGATCACAGTTTGAAAATGAAATGCAAGGATAAAAAATTAAGCTAAGAAGAAAAATTATTTCCATCGTTCAAAATGTAGCAGAGTACAGGAAGTGTCAGCATGAATATATGTGTGATAATTTTAAACTTAAGATTAGGAGCACAAGTCACTTATACATATGGTCAATATGTGACACATAGGTTACTTTTTCAATTACATTGTTGCTTGTAAAGAAATTGCTTGTACAAATAGAGTCTTCCTTGGCGTTTATTATCCTGGTTTCGATAACCAACAGATTTCTATAAAACAACAGGTATGAGTGGAAAAATTTTTCTATTGGTGCACAAAAAATGCGAATATGCTACTGTTTAAGAAACTCTGACTACGCAATTCGCCTCTCACTTCCACAAGCTCCCCTATGTGCAACTCTCTCACACTCACTAGCTCATCGCTGTAAGTCGCTCATATCCATTCACTTCCACTTGTCCACTGTCACTCACTCTTTCAGTCCAACGTGTTGTGATTATCTCATTGTGTCTCTCTAGCTGTCCCCTGTCTCACAACCACCGTCCTACTACTACTGTCTCCTCTCACGGTCGCTCTCTCCCTCTTGCTCTCTCTTACTGCTACTGTCTCATTCATTCCCTCCCACCGCTGTTGTTTCTTCTCACAGTCATTATCTCTCTCTTCCTCACTATCATTATCATAGACTCTGTCTTTCATTATCACTGGCTCTCGCCCACTTCCTCTTTCTCCTTCTCTTTATTTCTCTCCCACTGGCACTGTGTCCTCCATTCTTTTCCTGGCATTTTTCTGCCACTATCAACAGTGTTCCACTGCCACTGTGTGCCTCTCTTTCACACTGCCATTGTCTCCTTTGCTGTTTCTACATTACAACCACTGTCTCTCGTTTTCTAGTATTTATTACTTTTCCATCTCTTTTCCACTGCCACTGTCTCCTTCTCTCCCAGCATAAAAAAACCCGCGAATATGTAGACATGCCACAATTTTTGGGGAAACTTTTAAAGTTGCTGAGGAAGGCAGAATGAGGGCAACTAGAGGGCATTTTTCGGCTGGTTCCCTTCATTTCTGTGCTACAGCGGGTATGTCACTCATATGAAAGGAATTTTATGGATAAGTAAAATTATGGTAGTTTACTTACGTGAAACTGAAATAATATAAAATTAATTTTACAGCTCAGATCGATTTTCATGTGAACAAAAATTTTTCACATGCTTTAATACTAGAACATGGGGTTCCCAGAACACTTCTCATGATAACGGAGGCACTTAACAGCACATTTCTCCGTGATAGGCCACTTTATAAACTACGTTTTCGCCTCTCACTGCATTTTACGCTCGTATTTTACTGTACATACAGAAATAGGGTAAAACTGAATCTCTGTAACTCGGAAACGAATAAACATATCAAGAAAATTTTCAAGATTATTCGAGATTGGGATCTTAGGAACATATCGTACAAATTTCAGGCATTTGATGTGCTTAGCCGTCTTGAAATTCGCAGCTCTGTTTTGGTGGGAAAAAATCGTAAAAAAACCCTTTTCTTGGAGTTTTCTAAGGAAACACCAGTGAACTAATGGTGCCTTAATAAGTCCCTTAAGGCCCGCAATAGATCACATCAAATGCAAAAAGAATCAGCCGTATTGCTCTATTTGCCTAAACAGGAGGAAGCGTGTAATATTCATGCCTTGACCCTGTACTGTACGATAGTGATACTAAGACGGTACTTTTGTTGGATATATAAATGGTGCCTATCTCAAGGGTTATCCAACACACTTGACCCTACCTTTCTATCACCAACAAAGCCCGAGGTATGATACCATGAATAATCCCGTTTTTATGCGCTACATTTTAGAACATACCAGGATAGCGCTTGCTGTCACATGCAAACTATTAAAGCTAATTTCGAGACCATTTACCACGGTGTGGTGAAACTACAATTATTTAGGTCATACCCAGACAAACATGCAGTTAATATCTTTTGTACTCTATTACTATTTATAAGAAATTTTTCTGTAATAAGTGCTTGGCGAAGAAGCCTACATAAATATCTATTCTGACCTTATCCAGTGTCCCAGGACCAGAAAATAACTCCAAGTCCAAAGAGCCTTGAAATTACGAACTTCCATTAAAGTAAATATTGTGTCATATATGACCATTCAAAAGAAATCACTGAAATACATTTTTGTTATAAGTAGATCCATTCGTAGCTGTCACATTTGGATTGGCTTACTGCAACCACATGGCTGTACATGACGGTTCTGGACCTTAATGACAAACTTTGATGGCTCTCTGACGTATGTTTAAGAAAAAGGTATAACATCATTTGGTCTATCCTGAGATATGTTGTCTTGGTTGACTAACTACCTGTTATTCATTACATCTCTAAAAGGAGGTATGTGAGCAATATGTGTATTGACTCGCAGTCAGTATATCCCACTAAAACAAAGCGTAGCTGAAAACTCGACAGTTGGCACTCACAGAGCACGAGCCGAGAAGTGATGGCATCACTTTGCAAAACGTAACTAAAGTACCCCATTCCCCCTCCCCCACCAGCCATGGACCTTGAAGAGGTGAGGTGGCTGACATGCCTAAACGATACAGATAGCTGTACCGTAGACTGTAGGTGTTACCCCAATGGAAGAATATCCGTGTACAGGCCAGAATAACCTACGCATCATTAAGAGGGGCGACAGCATTTCAGCTGTAGTGGCCGAAGACGTCTGGCATATGGAGTCACCCTCATTATCCCAATGACCTTTTCAGAGACGGTAGAAGAGTAGACAGAGGTCTGAGTCACCCTCTTGCCCATAGGTTGGGAAACTGCCACTAAAAGGCGAAGATCAACGACATGGAGATGCAGAAGGCAATGGAAACCACTATTTTAAAGACACACAATGTGTGTACACGGGACATGCGACCTGTAATTTGAAAAGTGTCATGATGATTTTTCCATTAGCGAAATATTCCGGATTAATCCTCCATTTGGATCTTCAGGAGGGGCTGCCAGCGGGAAGGTAACCACAAGAAAATGATTGAATAATCGATCGAAGTGCAACATACTTCGAGTCAGAGTGTGGAATATCAGAAATCTGAACGTGGTAGGGAAGATAGTTAGAAAATCTGAAATTGGTCAGTTTTATGCTGAAATATGTGAATATTGTAACGAAAGCATCTAATTCAATGGTACTTCTGCGTGACACAACCTCTTTATAGGTATCCAGAGATATGTAACATCGGTTGTTAGAAAATTTATGTCTGATCCAATTCGGTAGTTGTGATTTTTGTAAACATTCAGGCAGAATGCTTAGTAATCTCGAAAGTTGGAGAAAGGACAACAGTGAAATATATATTTTTTTTTTGACAAAAACACAGGTAGCGGAACAGGTGTAGTTCTGGCATGTGGCAGTACTATCCATTGAATTATCACATTAAGAGTGTCTCAGTTTCTACCACAGATTCAAAACCACCACAACAAGGAAGCTAGAAGGTCAACAGATTTTTCTGATGAACACTTGTCTCAACTGCTTTAGTGTGCTGGATATACATCTATGAGCACAATATAAACATATCATGTTTCGACAAAACCTGTTAATCATTTCTGATGAATGCAGATGTGATTCCTTCTACAAGGTACTTGTGTGGGAAGTCTTTTACTGACCAAGGATGAGCATGACCATCATAGAGAGTCCTCTATTATATCTTACATTACATTCAATACGATGGCTAAGGCTAGGGATCGACAGCAGATTGAGCGTGGTAACAAACCAATGCTACAATGGATTCTTACAGGTTTTCAGAGCTGCATGGCCTTGCATGTTTTACGCAAAGCCCTAACGAGACAGCACATCAGACAACAAGGGATGCTATGTGGAGTAAGATGAGAAGACGTGTGGAAGAACTAAATACTTAGGGGAGCAGCTGCCAATAGTACAATAATTTCACACATTTAGTGGTACCTCTCTCAAGTACATTATCACTACACAGTGTTCACATATTTCAAATAGCCTTTTGGCTTGAACCAATACCTAAAGTAAGCTAGCATCTTCTCATTCGTCATGGTTTGTTATCAGCTGTACTTAGAAAAAAAAAAAAGACTGCTATGAAGATACATCACATAGTCTAACGTGATCGAAGTGAACTCCACGATAGAAATCAAACTGTACAGGGAAGCAGCACTACATTTTTGAACTTGACAGTATGCTGCTGATATTATACTAACTTCATGAACAGAGCGGACACAATAGCTACCAAAAACATTGTTACGGAAATTTGTGCATAGTGCTGGTGTAATCTTAATAATTCTTGTCACTATCTCAGAATCGATACAGTTTTTAAACCAAACGATTTGGTATATGTTCAAGGAGCTTACAACCATACAACTTATATGACTATTCAGTCTTATACCTCATAGAGCTAAAAGAGTGTTTGTGCAGGAAAACGCACTTCAGTAATTCTCAAAGATATGTTGTCAAATATTTTATCTACATCAGTATCAAATTTCCATCACAACAGAGTTACTTTAATACAGTCATCTATCAAATGGTGTGTGGTCATTGCAGTACTGCTAGTTGAGAATTTGTGGTATGAATTTACTGTTATTTCAGTCTATAGTATAAGTCTACTTGTACTACAATGCTGAATTTGCCGTCAGCCCTACTGTTTGAATGTGTGGAATGAAGGTACTACTACAGAAACCACCTCTAGTACACTACCAACTGAGCCACGTTGAAAACATGTCTTTAACAATTACTATATTGCGTTTTCCTGCACAAACACTATTAGTAACAAAATTTGTTTAATACTTAAATTGTTTAGTTAGCAAGATGTTTCAAGGCTAGCCCTAATCATCAGGCTGCAGTGGCAGCACAAAAAACATTTAACCCAAATGTTCATATATATTTGAGTTCCTTTAAAACCCACTTTAAAGAACACATCGACTGCTTTAGACTTGATGAAGCTAACAAATCAGCTATAGCGAAACAAAACAGGACACAGTGTTGCAACAGACAAATGGAATTCTTGAAAGCGATAGAAATTACATCCATAGATAAGGCAGAAAAACCAGATATCAAATGAAATGAGAGAGTTTAAAAATTCAAATTTCTTCACCAGTTTCAGGTCAGTTCTCTTAAAATAGAAAAAAACATTATACACACATCAAAAAACGTTTTGCACCACCCCGGTTCCCAGAACTCCTGAAGATAGACGTTGTATCACAGACATAGTCCCTTTGACCGTTCAGAGATGTCACTAAACGCGCCCAAAGGTGTAAACAACCATGCACGAGTAGCGCCTGTTAGACAGAGTGGGTATAATAGCCAATCAGTTCCAGTCATTCCATCAGGAAGGACGTGCACGGCTCGTGTTGTCTGTAGTTCAACCATGTCTAGACAGTCAATACCGCGGTTAGATCGCATGCGCATTGTTACTTTGTACCAGGAAGGCCTCTCAACAAGAGAAATGTCCAGGTGTCTCGGAGTGTGCGAAAGCGATGTTGTTCGGACATGGGGGAGACACATGGAGACAGGAACTGTCGATGAAATGCCTCGCTCAGGCCGCCCAAGGGCTACTACTGCATTGGATGACCGCTACCTACGGATTATGGCTCGGAGGAACCCTGACAGCAACGCCACCATGTTGAATAATGCTTTTCGTGCAGCTACAGGGCGTCGTGCTACGACTCAAACCGTGCGCAATAGGCTGCATGATGCGCAACTTCACTCCCGATGTCCATGGCTACGTCCATCTTTGCAACCACGACATCATGCAGCGTGGTACAGATGGGCCCAACAATGTGCCGAATGGACCGCCCAGGATTGGCATCACGTTCCCTTCACTGATGCGTGCCGCATATGCCTTCAACCAGACAATCGTCGGAGACGTGTTTGGAGGGAACCCGGTCAAGCTGAACGCCTTAGACACACTGTCCAGCGATTGCAGCAAGGTGGAGGTTCCCTGCTGTTTTGGGGTGGCATTATGTGGGGCTGACGTACGCCGCTGGTGGTCATGGAAGGCATCGTAACGGCTGTGCGATACGCGAATGCCACCCTCCAACCGATAGTGCAACCATATCGGCAGCATATTCGTGAGGCATTCGTCTTCATGGACGACAGTTCGCGCTCCCATCGTGCACATCGTGTGAATGACTTCCTTCAGGATAACGACATCGCTCAACTAGAGTGGCCAGCATGTTCTTCAAACATGAACCCTACCGAACATGCCTGGGATTGACTGAAAAGGGCTGTTTATGGACGACGTGATCCACCAATCACCCCGAGGGATCTTCGCCGAATCGCCGTTGAGGGGTGCGATAATCTGGACCAACAGTGCCTTGATGAACTCGTGGATATTATGCCACGAAGAATACAGGCATGTATCAGTGCAAGAGGTCGTGCTACTGGGTATTAGAGGTACCGGTGTGTACAGCAATCTGGGCCACCACCTCTGAGGGTCTCGCTGTATGGTGGTACAACATGCAATGTGTGGTTTTCATGAGCAATAAAAAGGCGGAAATGATGTTTATGTTGATATATATTCCAATTTTATGTACAGGTTCCGGAACTGTCGCAACCGAGGTGAAACAAAACATTTTTTATGTGTGCATTAATTTCGCATATGAGTCTAAGTCCCAGCAAAATATTTGTTATTCTTCAAATAATGCTTTTATGCTGTAATTATAATTATTAAATTGTCGCAATTTGCTCGTTTTGTAATATATTTCACCAACCAACACCAATGATGCGATAGCATGACGTCATTTCCTAGTCTGGCTGTTGTTAGTCTCCGACCTATGGGACAGAATGTTGTAGGCAGTCTACTACTTGTTCTCCGCATGATGTGAAGGTATTAAAACGCCTTTTTGCAGATACGGCGATCCCCCATTGTGGTGGTCAGAGGTAGTTGACCAGAACGTTGACGATGAGCGTGTCTGCTCTCATGGTTCCATGCAGTCCAACATCAGGACCACTGTTACATTCGAGTCCGCAGCTCGTGTTCTCGCGGTCGCGTTCTCGCTTTCCGAGCACGGGGTTCGATTCCCACGGGTCAGGGATTTTCAGCTGCCTCGAGATGACTGGATGTTTGCGTTGTCCTCATCATTTCATCATCATTCATGAAAGTGGTGAGATTGGGCTGAGCAACGGTTGGGAATTTGTACGGGCGCTGATAACCGCGCAGTTGAGCGCCCCGCAAACCAAACATCATCATCATCATCATCATCATGTTACATTCGAGTGCCCCGCAAATCTGTAAATTGCACTATTCGACCATCTGGCCGATAGAGACACACAATGAAGCCCCTTTCAAACTGTGTCAGGTACTGATAACGCTGTCTCAAAGGAGTACGCTCACAAGAAGAAGAAACTCCAGGTTGTGACACAAATTTACTGTTGCTACTCCATATGGAGTGATACAATAAATATAATATACTTCTATGTAGAACAGGGGCTGGAATAAAAGTCAGTGACTAAGGTAGAACAATTAATTTTTATAAAATTTCTCTTTCCTTCTACGATAAGTTTCTAATTGACATGAGTTGCTATTGTTGATGTGTTGGTAAATGTGCCAACACCTGGTAGATAGAGGAGGCCGAAATGTAACGCAGACGGGCGTGAAATCTGGAACAGGATAAGTATTGAATGCTAATAAGAAAAGTATGCAGCTCCTCGACTACTTAACTTTTAATCACTCCTTGTGATACATCTCTCTTGACTATACAAATGAGACTCGTAAGATACATGCACTGTTACAATTGGCGCCTTGCTAGGTCGTAGCCATGGACTTAGCTGAAGGCTATTCTAACTGTCTCTCGGCAAATGAGAGAAAGGCTTCGTCAGTGTAGTCGCTAGCAAAGTCGTAGTACAACTGGGGCGAGTGCTAGTCCGTATCTCGAGACCTGCCTTGTGGTGGCGCTCGGTCTGCGATCACACAGTGGCGACACGCGGGTCCGACATGTACTAAATGGACCGCGGCCGATTTAAGCTACCACCTAGCAAGTGTGGTGTCTGGCGGTGACACCACAATTGTCACCCCGGGGGTCATTTTGAAGGTAAAGAACGTTTGTTTCTTCAGGCATTTTTATTCGAGATAATGAAAGAAAACTTATTTTCTAGCATATTTTGCTATTTTAGCTACCTACTACCACGTAGACGACGTTCGGATTTAAACATATATCAAGATGCCCTACAAGTATTCTTCTGCATACTCAATTGCCGCCGAATTGTGGAACCAGAATTACCAATCTCTTCCAGTTCGTTGTCAGTTCCATAGTGTTTCCCGCTCATAAATGTACTTCAGTTTCGGAAAAAGGTGGTACTCGCACGAACAATAACCGGGCTATGAAGTGGATGTTCATACACTTACCATTTAAATGGCCGAAGTATATCCTTAATCAATGAAGCAGAATGCTCATAAGCGTTATCGCGAAGATTAACAATAAGTCTGATTTTCTTTAAGAGTATTACTAGATTTATCTTCTATACTACTTAGATTTCGGCTTTTATGCTATTATCAAGTACATTGCTAAAAGTCGTTAGACCATTTGTTTCTTTGACAGTTACGTCTTAGAGATATGCGTTAGTCTTATTTACCTGTTTTGGACTTCCTTAACAGATATGACATAATAATAGTCTCACAACTTTTAGCACTGTACTTGATGATGGCGTAAAAACCGAAATCTAGATAGTACAGAAGATAAATATAGCAAAACACAGTCAAATGGCGATTTACTCTTCCAAAAAATATTGCATGACTGTGGCTGAGCACCATCGAGTCTGTGGTTCAAAAACTCTTCGCCATCATCGTCGTACCGAGTGAGAAAAGACGATTCTACTCCCACTCGTCGTTTTTTGTGTTCATCTTTAGAAAGTCGAGGAACCCACCTGGCACACAGGTTTCTGTAGCCTGAATCACCGCTGACAGTTCGATAAAGAACTGATCGTGAAATTTCAGGGAAGTAAAAGCTCACACCATGACTTGTGAAACGTCTTTTGTGCTGAGTTTTTCCCACGATCCTCGATTTGAGTTTTAAGTCGCTACTGAAAATCGTGAGCATTCGTTTGTCTGACATCAGACATGACGCACCATTTCCGAACTGAAGCTTCAGTCATTACATTTCCACAAATTTCGGTTATTTGCAGGGAGGATACGTCAAACATTCCAAAGCGCCATATTTTCACAGAACGTGTTTTTAGTTCTGTTCTGTTCACGGTACTCTGTTGCAAGTCCATAGACTTGTTCCAAGTGCCAAGTCATGGTCAAAACGTTTCGCACATTCATTACTAGATGGAGCATGATAGATGGCAGGTAAGCAAGTCCTTTTTTCCCCAAGATTTAAAAATGGCTCAGCTAAAACTATGAACCCATTCCTTGTAATTACAATTTATACGACTGATTTCTTTGGTTTTAAAAATGTTACTGAAACATTACATTTAAGGCACACGTGTAAAATCTCCAATTGCAGTATGACCGAAATACCTCTTACTCATCCATTTGAAATAGGTATAAAAAATTCTCACACTGAAATGGAAAAAAATGTCAATGTGTTCAAAAGAGCCAAGACCGTGGATGATGCATGCTATGGTGTACTTCATTCAAAAGACCAGTCATGTTTCTCAGTTGCTCCTCAACAGCACGGGGGTTCTACAGCAAACTTCGCAAATTCTGATACAGGAACGTAGTTATGTCAGAAACAGAAGTCAATGCGGATGGACTTTTTCCATGAATTTAGTTTTCTTATTCTCTTATAAGAATTTAAAAGATATTTTTGTTGACTACAGTTCTACTAGTAAAACATTACTTATACCTTTCTATACTTGTATTATTAAAAACAAAACTTAACACTTTAAAAAAAAAAATTAACACACCAAAGCTACCCATTCTTCCTCTGCTATATTTTTTTACCCTGTATTTTTCAATCGTTTTCTAATGCTCTCTCTGAAACTCTCACCAGCTTCTGGATTTTTTTTAAGTTTATCCAGGTCCCATCTCCTTAAATTCCCACCTCTTTGCAGTTTCTTCAGTTTTAGTCTACATTTCATAACCAATAAACTGTGGTCAGAGTTCACATCTGCCCCTGGAAATGTCTTTCAATTTATAACCTGGTTCCTAAGTCTCTGTCTTACCATTATATAATCTATCTGAAATCTTCCAGTGTCTCCAGCCCTCTTCCACTTACACAACCTTCTTTCAAGATTCTTAAATCACGTGTTAGCTATGATTAAGTTAGGTTCTGTGCAAAATTCTACCAGGCGGCTTCCTCTTTCATTCCTAACCCCCAGTCCATATTCACCTACTACTTTTCCTACCCTTCCTTTCCTTCTATGAATTCCAGCCCCCATGATTATTAAATTTTCATCTCCCTTAACTATCTGAATGATTTCTTTCACCGCATCATACATTTCTTCAATCTCTTCATCATCTGCGGAGGTAGTTGGTGTATTAACTTGTACTACTGTGGTGGGAGTGGGATTCGTGTCTATCTTGGCTACCATAATGCGTTCACTACGCTGTTCGTAGTAGCTTATCCGCGCTCCTATTTTGTTTATTCATTATTAAGTCTACTCGCGCATTATCCCTATTTGATTCTGTTTTTATAACCCTATATTCACATGACAGAAGACTTGTTCCTCCTGCCACCGAACTTCACAAATTCCCACTATATCTAACTTTAACCTATCCAGCTCCCATTTTAAATTTCCTAACCTACCTGTCTGATTGAGGGATCTGACATTCCACGCTCCGATCCGTTGAAAGCCAGTTTTCTTTCTCCTCATGACGACGTTCTTCTGAGTAATCCCCGCTCGGAGATCCGAATGGGGGACTATTTTACCTCCGAACCATTTTACCCAAGAGGACGCCATCATCATTTAACCATACAGTAAAGCTGCATGCCCTCGGGAAAAATTACAGCTGTAGTTTCCCCTTGCTTTCAGCCGTTCGAGTTCCAGCACAGCAAGGCCGGTTTGGTTAATGTTACAAGGCCAGATCAGTCAATCATCCAGACTGTTGCCCCTGCAACTACTGAAAAGGCTGGGGCCCCTCTTCAGGAACCACACGTTTGCCTGGCCTCTCAACAGATACCCCTCCGTTGTGGTTGCACCTACGGTACGGCTATCTGTATCGCTGAGGCACGCAAGCCTCTCCCCACGAACAGAAGGTCCAAGGTTCATGGGAGGGAGAGGGCGGGGCTTATAGACAATATTAATAGTAAAATCAGGCTTTTTATAGGTGAAGCAGTTATCTATAATGAAGTACTATTTGAGAGAAGCTGCATAAATATTCAGTCAGAGCTTGATACACTACTGCCCATTAAAATTGCTACACCAAGAAGAAATGCAGATGATAAACGGGTATTCATTGGACAAATATATTACACTAGAACTGACATGTGATTACATTTTCACGCAGTTTGGGTGCATAGATCCTGAGAAATCGGTACCCAGAACAAACATCTCTGGCAGTAATAACGGCCTTGATACGCCTAGGCATTGAATCAAACAGAGCTTGGATGGCGTGTACAGGTACAGCTGCCCATGCAGCTTCAACACTAAACCACCGTTTATCAAGAGTATTGACTGGCGTATTGTGACGAGCCGGTTGCTCGGCCACCATATACCAGACGTACACAGTTGGTGAGAGATCTGGAGAATGTGCTGGCCAGGGCAGCAGTCGAACATTTGCTGTATCCAGAAAGGCCCGTACAGGACCTGCAACATGCGGTCGTGCATTATCCTGCTGAAATGTAGGGTTTCGCAGGGATCGAATGAAGGGTAGAGCCACGGGTCGTAACACATCTGAAATGTAACGTCCACTGTTCAAAGTGCCGTCAATGCGAACAAGAGGTGACCAATGGCACCCCATACCATCACGCCGGGTGATATGCCAGTATGGCGATGACGAATACACGCTTCCAATGTGCGTTCACCGCGATGTCGCCAAACACAGATACGACCATCATGATGCTGTAAACAGAACCTGGATTCATCCGAAAAAATGATGTTTCGCCATTGGTGCACCCAGGTTCGTCGTTGAGTACACCATGGCAGGCGCTCCTGTCTGTGATGCAGTGTCAAGGGTAACCACAGTCATGGTCTCCGAGATGATAGTCCATGCTGCTGCAAAAGTCGTCGAACTGTTCGTGCAGATGGTTGTTGTCTTGCAAACGTCCCCATCTGATGACTCAGGGATCGAGACGTGGCTGCAGGATCCGTTACAGTCATGCGGATAAGATGCCTGTCATCTCGACTGCTAGTGATACGAGGCCGTTGGGATCCAGAAGGGCGTTCCGTATTACCCTCCTGAAGCAACCGATTCCACATTCTGCTAACAGTCATTGGATCTCGACCAACGCGAGCAGCAATGTCGCGATACGATAAACCGCAATCGCGATAGGCTACAATCCGACCTTTATCAAAGTCGGAAACGTGATGGTACGCATTTCTCCTCCTTACAGGAGGCATAACAACAACGTTTCACCAGGCAACGCCGGTCAACTGCTGTTTGTGTATGAGAAATCGGTTGGAAACTTTCCTCATGTCAGCACGTTGTAGATGTCGCCACCGGCGCCAACCTTGTGTGGATGCTCTGAAAAGCTAATCATTTGCATATCACAGGATCTTCTTCCTGTCGGTTAAATTTAGCGTCTGTAGCGCGTCATCTTCGTGGTGTAGGAGTTTTAATGGCCAGTAGAGTAATATTTCAACATGGTGCAGAGATTGACAACTAGCTCTACATGTTCAGAAATGTAAAATTGTGCACTTCACAAAACAAAACGAAAAAACGCAGTATCCTATTACTATAATGTCCATATGTCACTGCTGGAATCGGCCAAGAGATACAAATACCTGGGTGTGTCACTTTGTAGGATAAGGAATGGAGTGATCACATAGGTACAGTCGTGGGTAAAGCACAAGCTAGACTTCGGTTTATTGGTAGAATACCGGAGATGTGCAATCACTCTGCTAAGAGATTGCTTACAAATCACTCTTGAGACCCATCCTAGAATATTGGTCAAGTATGTGGGAACCGTACCAGATCGGATTAACAGAGGATATTGAACGTATTCAGAGAAGGGTAGTACGAATGGTCGCAGGTTTGTTTACTCCATAGAACGTCTATTAACAAAGTTTGAAGGTTCGGCTTTAAATGGTTACTCTAGGGATATGCCATAACCCCCTACCTATTCTAGAATTAAATTTTCACTATACAGCGGAGTGTGCGCCGATATGAATCTTCCTGGCAGATTAAAACTGTGTGCCGGACCGAGACTCGAACTCGGGACCTTTGCCTTTCGCGGGCAAGAGCTCTACCAACTGAGCTGCCCCTTCCTCACAGCTTTAATTCCGCCTGGAGAGCTTCTGTGAAGTTTGGAAGGTAGGAGACGAGGTACTGGCGGAATTGAAGCTGTGAGGACGGGGCGTGAGTCGTGCTTGGGTAGCTCAGTTGGTAGAGCACTTGCCCGCGAAAGGCAAAGGTCCCGAGCTCGAGTCTCGGTCCGGCACACAGCTTTAATCTGCCAGGAAGATTCATATCACCCCTACGTTTTACTCGTACAGGAATAATGAGGATAACATTTGAATAACCACGGCACGCACAAAGGCTTTCAAACAATCATTCTTCCCGCGCTCCATACGCGAATCAAACAGAGAGAAAGCCTAATAACTGGTACAATGGGACGTACCCTTTGCCATGCACCTTAAGGTGGTTTGCAGAGTACAGGTGTAAACTGCTTGTGACGTAAAATCGATGACGCCACTCATTCGCCACGTTCCACTCCGCGAGGCAAAACTCTTGACAAGCTATATTCTTCACTTCGCGCTTCGCAATGTAGTGGGACGTGGAACTGAAAGTTGTGACGTCACTAACTCTTCGTCCGTGCACGCTTCCACTCCCGTGAGAGGACGCCTCAAGTACCGAGAACAGTGTCAAATGGCTCTGAGCACTATGGGACTTAACTTCTGTGGTCATCAGTCCCCTAGAACTTAGAACTACTTAAACCTAACTAACCTAAGGACATCACACACATCCATGCCCGAAGCAGGATTCGAACCTGCGACCGTAGCGGTCACGCGGTTCCAGACTGAAGCGCCTTTAACCGCACGGCCACACCGGCCGGCAGAACAGTGTCAAAATACCTTCTGTCAGGGTCAGTAAACTGGTCGCGGGGTCAGCAGCCTGCAGAGGCTCACCTTGACCTTGACCTTGACTCAGAGGTCGCGGCGGCGAAGGAGCGATCAGCGGCGGACCGGACCGTGGGCGCTGCTTTACGCAAGCACCGTGCGCACGTGCCGAGGATACGTCTCTCTGTTATGCGTCTGTCCTCCCTTTCTCTCTTCACTCGCTAATGTCTCTGTAGGCGCAGTAATCTCTCCCGTCTTCCTACAAAATATGTTGAGAAAGTAAATGAGATTTCCATTTTTTTTAGAAAAACTTTATTTGAAAAAAAACTGTCGATTCACTTGTTGACTATTTTCCACTTAATTGCCATCCCGTTCAATGCATGTAGTGAGCTGTAGCACAAGTTCCTTTGCGTCCTGCTCGATGTACTCTCGCTGCAGCTTCTTCCCTTCCTCTGAACCTCTTTCCCCACCTGCCCGTCTGTTGAAAATGTAATTCTAGTCATGTGTGCCTTCAGGGTGGTGACAAAATAATAATCTTTCTGATAACATTCCCCTGTTAGGTATTCGTATAACCTTACTACAATTTAGTTATAAGGAGGTGTTTACCACAATGAGTATGTGGTTAGCTGGTACCTAGGATGGATGAACAGTTTTACAGACACAGCGTTATAGGTGTTACCCCCTCTAGATTTAATGATGTCGGCAAGCATAAATTGGCAGTGACTTATATTTCAACTTTGGTCCAGGTCACCAGTGATGTACCAGTAAAATTACTTATATTCTCATAGAATGGCCCTACACCTGGTATTATCGTCTCGGGTGCAATTTAGTGTGGCAGCAGGAGCACCCTCGTGGTTATCCCACGCATCTTTGAATGCAAATCTGTTCGTCAATTTGATGATTCGACCTGTTGTGCTGCCATTCATGAAAAGCATTCCAGGTGGTGTTTTCCAACGGGATAACGCTCGCCAACCTACCGCTGTTGTGACCCAATATGCTCTACAGAGTGACGATATATTGCCTTGACCTGCTCGATCACCAGATCTGTTTCGAATGGAGCACATATGACACGTCGTTGGACGACAACTCCAGTGTTATCAGGAAACGACACTAACCGTCACTGTATTGACCGATCAAATGCTATAGGCATGGAACTTGTAATATGACCAGTTATAGGGAAGTTAATGAATGCTTCGATACCACTAAAACTTGAGCAGATTGTGTATTAACCGATGCACAATATGTAGCGGACGAAAGTAGCGGACTCAATGTTAACAAATTTCTCTTCTTCAGAAACGCTTTCCTTCCCATTGCCAGTCTACATTTTATATCCTCTCTACTTCGACCATCATCAGTTATTTTGCTCCCCAAATAGCAAAACTCCTTTACTACTTTAAGTGTCTCATTTCCTAATCTAATTGCCTCAGCATCACCCGACTTAATTCGACTACATTCCATTATCTTCGTTTTGCTTTTGTTGATGTTCATCTTATACCCTCTTTTCAAGACACTGTCCATTCCGTTCAACTGCTCTTCCAAGTCCTTTGCTGTCTCTGACAGAATTACAATGTCATCGGCGAACCTCTAAGTTTTTATTTCTTCTTCCTAGATTTTAATACCTACCCCAAATTTTTCTTTTGTTTCCTTTACTGTTTGCTCAATATACAGATTGAATAACATCGGGGACAGGCTACAACCTTGTCTCACTCCCCTCCCAACCACTGCTTCCCTTTCATGTCCCTCGACTCTTATAACTGCCACCTGGTTTCTGTACAAATTGTAAACAGCCTTTCGCTCCCTGTATTTTACCCCTGCCACCTTTAGAATTTGAAAGAGAGTATTCCAATCAACATTGTCAAAAGCTTTCTCTAAGTCTACAAATGCTAGAAACGTAGGTTTGCCTTTCCATAATCTTTCTTCTAAGATAAGTCGTAAGGTCAGTATTGCCTCACGTGTTCCAACATTTCTACGGAATCCAAACTGATCTTCCCCGAGGTCGGCGTCTACCAGTTTTTCCATTCGCCTGTAAAGAATTCGCGTTAGTATTTTGCAGCCGTGACTAATTAAACTGATAGTTCGGTAATTTTCACATCTGTCAATACCTGCTTTCTTTGGGATTGGAATTATTATATTCTTCTTGAAGTCTGAGGGTATTTCGCCTGTCTCGTACATCTTGCTCACCAGATGGTAGAGTTTTGTCAGGACTGGGTCTCCCAAGGTCGTCAGTAGTTCTAATGGAATGTTGTCTACTCCGGGGGCCTTGTTTCGACTCAGGTCTTTCAGTGTTCTGTCAAACTCTTCACGCAGTATCGTATCTCCCATTTCATCTTCATCTACATCCTCTTCCGTTTCCATAATATTGTCCTCAAGTACATCGCCCTTGTATAGACCCTCTATATACTCCTTCCATCTTTCTGCTTTCCCCTCTTTGCTTAGAACTAGGTTTCCATCTGATCTCTTGATATTCATACAAGAGGCTCTCTTTTCTCCAAAGGTCTCTTTAATTTTCCTGTAGGCTGTATCTATCTTACCCCTAGTGAGATAAGCCTCTACATCCTTACATTTGTCCTCTAGCCATGCCTGCTTAGCCATTTTGCACTTCTTGTCTATCTCATTTTTGAGACGTTTGTATTCCTTTATGCCTGCTTCATTTACTGCATTTTTATATTTTCTCCTTTCATCAATTAAATTCAATATATCTTCTGTTACTCAAGGATTTCTAATAGTCCTCGTCTTTTTACCTACTTGATCCTCTGCTGCCTTCACTACTTCATCCCTCAGAGCTACCCATTCGTCTTCTACTGTATTTCTTTCCCCCATTCCTGTCAATTGTTCCCTTATGCTGTCCCTGAAACTCTGTACAACCTCTGGCTTAGTCAGTTTATCCAGGTCCCATCTCCTTCAATTCCCACCTACTTGCAATTTCTTCAGTTTTAATCTACAGTTCATAACCAATAGATTGTGGTCGGCGTCCACATCTGCCCCTGGAAATGTCCTACAATTTAAAACCTGGTTCCTAAATCTCTGTCTTACCATTACATAATCTATCTGTTGCCTTTTAGTATCTCCAGGATTCTTCCATGTATACAACCTTCTGCCCGCATCTCGTGGTATTGCGGTAGGGTTCTCGCTTCCCACGCCCGGGTTCCCGGGTTCGATTCCCGGCGGGGTCAGGGATTTTCTCTGCCTCGTGATGGTTGGGTGTTGTGTGCTATCCTTAGGTTAGTTAGGTTTAAGTAGTTCTAAGTTCTAGGGGACTGATGACCATAGATGTTAAGTCCCATAGTGCTAAGGGCCATTTGAACCATTTGAACAACCTTCTTTTACGATTCTTGAACCAAGTGTTAGTATGGCCGGCCGCGGTGGTCGTGCGGTTCTAGGCGCTGCAGTCCGGGACCGCGGGACTGCTATGGTCGCAGGTTCGAATCCTGCCTCGGGCATGGATGTGTGTGATGTCCTTAGGTTAGTTAGGTTTAAGTAGTTCTAAGTTCTAGGGGACTGATGACCTAAGATGTTAAGTCCCATAGTGCTCAGAGCCATTTGAACCATTTTGTTAGCTATGATTAAGTTATGCTCTGTGCAAAATTCTACCAGACGGCTTCCTCTTTCATTTCTTAGCCCCAATCCATATTCACCTACTATGTTTCCAACTCTCCCTTTTCCTACTACCGAATTCCAGTCACCCATGACTATTAAATTTTCATCTCCCTTCACTACCTGAATAAATTCTTTTATCTCATCATACATTTGTTCAATTTCTTCGTCATCTGCAGAGCTAGTTGGCAAATAAACTTGTACTACTGTAGTAGGCATGGGCTTCGTGTCTATCTTGGCCACTATAATACGTTCACTATGCTGTTTATAGTAGCTTACCCGCACTCCTATTTTTTTCATTATTAAACCTACTCCTGCATTACCCCTATTTGATTTTGTATTTATAACCCTGTAATCACCTGACCAGAAGTCTTGTTCCTCCTGCCACCGCCGGCCGGTGTGGCCGTGCGGTTAAAGGCGCTTCAGTCTGGAACCGCGTGACCGCTACGGTCGCAGGTTCGAATCCTGCCTCGGGCATGGATGTGTGTGATGTCCTTTGGTTAGTTAGGTTTAATTAATTCTAAGTTCTAGGCGACTGATGACCTCAGAAGTTAAGTCGCATAGTGCTCAGAACCATTGGAACCATTGGAACCTCCTGCCACCGAACTTCACTAATTCCCACTATATCTAACTTTAACCTATCCATTTCCCTTTTTAAATTTTCTAACCTACCTGCCCGATTAAGGGATCTGACATTCCACGCTCCGATCCGTAGAACGCCAGTTTTCTTTCTCCTGATAACGACGTCCTCTTGAGTAGTCCCCGCCCGGAGATCCGAACGGGGGACTGTTTTACCTCTTACCTCTTTTACCTCTTTATGTATCACATCGATAACGAAAAATTTATTAGATCAGTTGCAGTTAACTTTTTCACTAACGATTCTCGAACATTCTGATGTAAAAGCTAATGATTTTCAGTCATTTTGATACTACTAAATTATCATACAGAAATTTAACCTGAAATTCCGCTTTGACATTTTGTACTGTACCTCAATGAATGTTAGGAATAAAATCCAACGTGAAGTCAAGATACAATTAATGATTTTCAGATAGGTATTGTTACTGTAACCTCATAATCAAATTTCTACATAAACGTCAAAAGAACAATAGTTAGAAATGTATTCAGAACTAATCATCATTTATTGTCTTTAAAACCATACTAACAGGATGTTGTAAATCATTAACTTTTCATTATAAATCAGTAAATGTAACTGGTTTTGCCAACAGTTCAAAGAACATATATTGTTAAAATAAGGTATATATACTGAGCGGTGCAAAGCACTCGAAGTCAGTCACAGTTTGGCCAATGTAATGACGGCAAGTCGGTAACAGTAGCCGTTTTGTCAATCATGTTGGTAGAAGACAGTTTATGTGTGAATATCTTTGTAAATCCTTACGGAAAATACATCTGCTTTTAAAAGGATTCACCAGTGTTTTTGTAAAATATTTTTTAAACATCCAAGTTTTCATCACATTCGAAATCCCAGCAAATCTACAGTATACATTGCCTAGTGGACTCTATTCATGGAGTAGATTTGACAGGTCAAAGCTAAGTATTACACTGTAGAAAACTACATCAATCACATAATACGATGAATCATCAGTAATGAGAAGTACTTTAGAGAGAACTGCATTTCGAGTACCATTAGGAACTCCATCCCACAATCTGACATCCATCACCTGTACAACACAATGCATGCAAGTTTGCATGCTTGCATTCAACTTTCTGACGGTTACACCGGTTATCGATGTACCAGCATTTCTTATTTGCAATGGCTCATCTAGCGCTTACATTAATTAACCTGTGATCTTGCAATATTAATCATTTAAATACACTACTGGCCATTAAAATTGCTACACCACGAAGATGACGTGCTACAGACGCGAAATTTAACCGATAGGAAGAACATGTTATGATATGCAAATGATTAGCTTTTCAGAGCATTCACATAAGGCTGGCGCCGGTGGCGACACCTACAACGCCATGACGGAAGTTTCCAACCGATTTCTCATACACAGACACGCAGTTGACAGCCGTTGCCTGGTGAAACGTTGTTGTGATACCTCGTGTAAGGAGGAGAAATGCGTACCATCACGTTTCTGACTTTCATAAAGGTCGGATTGTAGCCTATCGCAATTGCGGTTTATCGTATCGCGACACTGCTGCTCGAGTTGGTCGATCTCCAATAGCTGTTAGCAGAATATGGAGTCGGTGGGTTCAGGAGGGTAATACGGAACGCCGTGCTGGATTCCCACGGCCTCGTATCACTAGCAGTCGAGATGACAGGCATCTTATACGCATGGCTGTAACGGATCGTGCAGCCACGTCTCGATCCCTGAGTCAACAGATGGGTACGTTTGCAAGACAACAACCACCTGCACGAACAGTCCGACGACTTTTGCAGCAGCATGGACTATCATCTCGGAGACCATGGCTGCGGTTACCCTTGACACTGCATCACAGACAGGAGCGCCTGCCATGGTGTACTCAACGGCGAACCTGGGTGCACCAATGGCGAAACATCATTTTTTCGGATGAATCCAGGTTCTGTTTACAGCATAATGATAGTCGCATCCGTGTTTGGCGACATCGCGGTGAACGCACGTTGGAAGCGTGTATTCGTCATCGCCATAGTGGCGTATCACCCGGCGTGACGGTGTGGGGTGCCACTGGTTACACGCCTTGGTCACCCCTTGTTCGCATTGACGGCACTTTGAACAGTGGACGTTACATTTCGGATGTGTTACGACCCGTGGCTCTACCCTTCATTCGATCCCTGCGAAACCCTACATTTCAGCAGGATAATGGTCGACCGCATGTTGCAGGTCCTGTACGGGCCTTTCTGGATACAGCAAATGTTCGACTGCTGACCTGGCCAGCACGTTCTCCAGATCTCTCACCAATTGAAAACGTCTGGTCAATGGTGGTCGAGCAACTGGCTCGTCACAATACGCCAATCACTACTCTTGATGAACTGTGGTATCGTGCTGAAGCTTTAACTGTACCTGTACACTCCATCCAAACTCTGTTTGGCTCAATGCCCAGGCGTATCAAGGCCGTTATTACTGCCAGAGGTGGTTGTTCTGGGTACTGATTTCTCAGGATCTATGCGCCCAAATTGCGTGAAAATGTAATCACATGTCAGTTCTAGTATAATATATTTGTCCAATGAATACCCGTTTATCATCTGCATTTCTTCTTGGTGTAGCAATTTTAATGGCAGCCGGTAGTTTTTGTTACCCAGACAAATGTATTCACAAAATTTCATTACTGTACAATAATTGTTTTTTGGGACTGCGATTTTTTTCCGTCAGAGTATCTAAACTCCAGAGAACATCAAACGGACGTCGTCGTTCCTCAAATCTTTATTCGATGTTTTTATTGATTCAGTCTTCATTAAAATTGTCTTGCACTCCAGCCTACAGTTTATGACACTAATTGACGGAGCCTTATTCCCTACACTATAAATAGTAATGGAAGGAAATAGGGAGCGAATTCATAATGCGGATGTACTAAGGCAATCTCCCTTTATGCAGTCTGTGGTTGCTGGCACAGTACCTTTGTACATACAATTGGCTCTGAGCACTATGGGTCTCAACTGCTGAGGTCATTAGTCCCCTAGAACTTAGAACTAGTTAAACCTAACTAACCTAAGGACATCACAAACATCCATGCCCGAGGCAGGATTCGAACCTGCGACCGTAGGGGTCTTGCGGTTCTAGACTGCAGCGCCTTTAACCGTACATACAATTGTATAAATCTATACAGAAGCCGCATCTGTTCTGAAGTTGCCCGCCTTTGCATCGATATGTGTTGTTCAATAAATGCTAAACGGAAGCTGACATTACTCAAAGTGCACTGACAGATTCGTGCTAAGCATTTCTGTACTTTCTTTTGGGTACGATACCCCAACACGAAAACAGCAGCTGGCCACGTCTGATGCAGACCGGACGTAAGGTCCCCAGCGCCGCCACCCATTGCCATGGGAGACCCTTCAATTAGCCAGAGGTCAGACTCGTAACGCGCTAATAGACTCCTTTCCCCATTTGTCTTCAGCGGTACCTTTCAGTCCGCCGAAAAAAGGAAGTTTCTTTTCATTTTTTTACCTCTTTCGAAGAGCCTCTTGTGCCCAACATCTCCTTCACCTTATCACTTCCTTAGAGCCAATATTGCGCATCTCACTTTTGTGGCTATGTCGAGGGGTATGAAGCCATAGTGTCTCCAGGCGCACCTAAGTCATTCTAAAACGCGCCCGTCAGGCGTGGAAGTGCACTTCTATGTACACATCAAGAGTCTGTGCTGACGTTGTAATTTCTGGCTCTATGAACTCGCCCCGTTGCTCTCAGCAGCTATCAAGACTGCATTGCCATACGTTTTATTAAACTTGTAGGCATCTGAAAGCTTCTTTAGCAAATGGTGCTACTTCATTCGGGATTTTAATGTCTTTCTGGCAAACGATTTCCACGTCTGCATAAAACTTAAAATTTTCAGCGTTTTTTATACCAAGCTACAAACTTGTACACACTATTTTCTCTTCGCACGCTAGTCATTTATTCAGACTGTGCAGTTTCTCGATCTTTTTCTCTGCCTCTGCCTGTGACAGAGATAACTGGGGCAGTCTATCTGCTTCAGTCTTTTGAACAGGACAAGTCGCCATAGTAATAGTATACCAAATCCGAGAAGCACTCTCTTAACTGTCTTTTTTTTTCTGGTAGAAGTCACAAGGCATCGTACGAAGAAGTTACGAATGTAAACGGGGTCAAATGGCTGGTCTTAAGTAGGGCTGGACAAACTATACTCGCGCTCGGACTGGCTCAAGATTTCACGACATACTGCGGCGCTCGATACAGTATCGAACAATTACGTGACATTTGACACACGCGACGTGTAAGATAAACTACAAACTAGCCACAAATATAAGCTCTCTAGCCACAACAACAAGCAACAGCTCTACTTAACATTTGACAGTGTAGTGAAACTCGGAAGGAAATAACATTAAATATTAGCACCGCACAAACTGCTGTTGTATTTGAACCAATCTCCAGTACAAATTCTCACACAGTACAGTTACGTATGGATATACACTGAAGAGTCAAAAAAACTGGTACACCTGCCTAGTGCCGTGTAGGGCCCCCGCGAGCACGCTGAAGTGCCGCAACACGACGCAGCATGGACTCGACTGTCCGAAGTAGCCCTCCCGGCTAGCCGCGCGGTCCAACGCGCTGCTTCCCGAGTGGGAAGGCGTGCCAGTCCCTGGTACGAATCCGCCCGGGGGATTAGTGTCGAGGTCCGGTTTGTGCCGCCCAGCCTGTGGATGGTTTTTAAGGTAGTTTTCCATCTACCTCGGCGAATGCGGGGCTCGTTCCCCTTATTCCGCCTCAGTTACACTGTGTCGGCGATTGCTACGCAAACACTGTCTCCACGTACGCGTGCACCATAATTACTCTACCACGCAAACATTTGGATCTACACTCGTCTGGTATGAGACGTTCCGGAGTTCAGTGTGGGGCGGCGGTGGGGTGGGTGGACTGCTGCAGCCTGTTGTGGGGTTGTGAACCACTGAGGGCTACGGTGGGACGAAGCCTCTCAGTCGTTTTTAGGCCCCCAGTTTAATACACAATACACACAATGTCTGAAGTAATGCTGGAGGAAATTGACACCACGAATCCTGCAGGGCTGTCCATAAATCCGTAAGAGTACGAGGGGGTGGAAATTTCTTCTGAACAGCACGTTGCAAGGGGTCCCAGATATACTCAATAATGCTCATGTCTGGGAGTCTGGTGGCCAGCGGAAGTGTTTAAACTCAAAAGAGTGTTCCTGGAGATACTCTGCAGCAATTCTGAACGTGTGGGATGTCGCATTGTCCTGCTGGCATTGCCCAAGCCCGCCGGAATGCACAATGGACATGAATGGATGCGGGTGATCAGACAGGATGCTTACGTACGTGTCTCCTCTCAGAGTCGCATCTAGACGTGTCGTGGGTCCCACATCACTCCAACTGCACACGCCCCACTCCACTGCAGAGCCTCTACAGTTTGAATAGGCCCCTGCTGACATGCAGGGTCCATGGATTCACGAGGCTGTCTCCATATCTGTACACGTCAGTCTGTTCGACACAATTTGAAACGGGACTCGACCGACCAGGCAATATGTTTCCAGCCATCAACAGTCCAATGTCGGTATCGACGGGCCCAGGCGAGGCATAAAGCTTTGTGTCGTGCACTCATCAAGCATGCTGACACTTGTAGATAGGCCAGCATTGAATGTGCAGCAATTTGCGGAAGGGCTGCTCTTCTTTCACGATGAACGATTCTCTTCAGTCTTCGTTGGTCCCGTTGTTGCACTCACAGCGATGTCGGAGATTTGATGTTTTACCGGATTCCTGATATTGATGGTACACTCGTGTAATGGTCGCACGGAAAAATCCCCACTTCATCGCTACCTCGGAAATGCTGTGTCCCATCGCTCGTGCGCCGACTATAACACCACGTTTAAACTCAAATAAATATTGATAACCTACCATTGTAGCAGCAGTAACCGATCTAACAACTGCACCAGACTCTTGTTGTCTTATACAGGGTGTTACAAAAAGGTACGGCCAAACGTTCAGGAAACGTTCCTCACACACAAAGAAAGAAAATATGTTATGTGGACATGTGTCCGGAAACGCTTACTTTCCATGTTAGAGCTCATTTTATTACTTCTCTTCAAATCACATTAATCATGGAATGGAAACACACAGCAACAGAACGTACCAGCGTGACTTCGAACACTTTGTTACAGGAAATTTTCAAAATGTCCTCCGTTAGCGAGGATACATGCATCCACCCTCCGTCGCATGGAATCCCTGATGCGCTGATGCAGCCCTGGAGAATGGCGTATTGTATCACAGCCGTCCACAATACGAGCACGAGGAGTCTCTACATTTGGTACCGGGGTTGCGTAGACAAGAGCTTTCAAATGCCCCCATAAATGAACGTCAAGAGGGTTGAGGTCAGGAGAGCGTGGAGTCCATGGAATTGGTCCGCCTCTACCAATCCATCGGTAGCCGAATCTGTTGTTGAGGAGCGTACGAACATTTCCACTGAAATGTGCAGGAGCTCCATCGTGCATGAACTACATGTTGTGTCGTACTTGTGAAGACACATGTTCTAGCAGCACAGGTAGAGTATCCCGTACGAAATCATGGCGGTAAATCGAGGAAGTACAGTACATACTGACGAAACTAAAATGAGCGTTTCCGGACACATGTCCACATAACATCTTTTCTTTACTTGTGTGTGAGGAATGTTTCCTGAAAGTTTGGCCGTACCTTTTTGTAACACCCTGTATAAGCGTTGCCGACCGCAGCGCCGTATTCTATCTATTTACATATCTCTGTATTTGAATATGCATGCCTAAACCAGTTTCTTTGGCGCTTCAGTTTATAAACATTTATGCTGATTTTTAAGCGAAGATAACCGACACGCGGTCCCCAAAAAAGTTACTTTACTGAATCCAGCACAATGTTTTATTTGGTTATGAGAGAATAATGATTTACCTAGTGGGTTGCAAAGTTGCATTTCAACCCCTGTTTACAAATTATATGATTAGGTAAAAGTGTTCTTAGCTTTTAATCTGTTTTAAAACAAGTTGGAAATATTCAAATGAAACAAAGACTAAAATGAAACGTGAACTAAATGCCAAACAAATTAAATATATCGTGGTTAACTGACTGTAATTGCTACCGCGAGAATACAATGACAAGGCCAGTCTTGGGGATCGTACCATCAGGCGCCACAAGATTGTAGGACAATGAAAGCTAGAGAAACAGACAGGTTCATGATTCACTCGAGGTATGAACTAGTCACAATTTTTCGTGTTTCATTCAGGACACGATGCATTTCGGACCCTGTGGGTCCATCTTCAGGTGCAATTCGTCTTAATACATGCTTTAATTGTTCTCTTGAATGAGCTGAAATGTATATTTCAAATAATCCAGCAAAAGCGTTTTAGCAACAGCATAAGTTTTTTCCTCCATCGTTTTCAAACGTATCACTTCATTCAAGAATATCCGCAAACACATGTCTGTAAACACATTGCATTGTAATTTATATTTTAGTCCGTGTTCCAAAGTTATTAAAATCCATAGAGCAATAAAACTATCTGGCGGGTGGTGGATGTATTGCCACAGACGGTCACTGGATCGCCGGCCAATCGAAAAATGGAACAGAATACGAGATTTCCCGCAGTTCGAATCGTGCTGTAGTGAAGCCATAGTCTTAAGTGCGGAACTGTCCGGAAAGGTCTGTTATTCACATCTGTATTTGAACTGCAAGTCTATCGTCATTGCCGGCCGAAGTGGCCGTGCGGTTAAAGGCGCTGCAGTCTGGAACCGCAAGACTGCTACGGTCGCAGGTTCGAATCCTGCCTCGGGCATGGATGTTTGTGATGTCCTTAGGTTAGTTAGGTTTAACTAGTTCTAAGTTCTAGGGGACTAATGACCTCAGCAGTTGAGTCCCATAGTGCTCAGAGCCATTTGAACCATTTTCTATCGTCATTATTGTGTATCAGTATGTTTCTTTTTTATTACTAAAATCCATAGACCATTAAGGGCGATTTGGTGGTATATTGCATGTCTACCGTCCGCATCTTATTGTTTCATTGTTTATCAGTCTGTCACTTTTTTATTATTAAAAATCCATAGAGATATCACAGCGGATCCTGGACATACTACCAACATCGGTCCCTGATCAGTCGAAAGATGGAACAGAACGCTATATATCTCACAGCTCTTGCAGTACTAACAGTTAGTCATCGTAGTGAGCATAGTCCCACTCACATGAGACTGCCTTCCAAATCACCGCATTTGGCGGGTCTTCTTTAATGGATTGCTATCGCCCAATTTCAATAAACACAGTTAAGGATATCGGTTATTTTATATACCATGATGAATTAAAGTGCCTGCGAGAGAAAATATTGCTGCTAGCCCGTTGTTGTTGTTGTTGTTGTTGTGGTCTTCAGTCCTGAGACTGGTTTGATGCAGCTCTCCATGCTACACTATCCTGTACAAGCTTCTTCATCTCCCAGTACTTACTGCAATCTACATCCTTTTGAATCTGCTTAGTGTATTCATCTCTTGGTCTCCCTCTACGATTTTTACCCTTCACGCTGCCCTCCAATACTAAATTGGTGATCCGTAGATGCCTCAGAATATGTCCTACCAACCGGTCCTTTCTTCTTGTCAAGTTGTTCCACGAGTTCCTCTTCTCCCCAATTCTATTCAATACCTCCTCATTAGTTATGTGATCTACCCATCTAATCTTCAGCATTCTTCTGTAGCACCACATTGCGAAAGCTTCTATTCTCTTCTTCTCCAAACTATTTATCGTGCATGTTTCACTTCCATACATGGCTACACTCCATACAAATACTTTCACAAACGACTTCCTGACACTTAAATCTATACTCGATGTTAACAAATTTCTCTTCTTCAGAAACGCTTTCCTTGCCATTGCCAGTGTACATTTTATACCCTCTCTACTTCGACCATCATCACTTATTTTGCTCCCCAAATAGAAAACTCCTTTACTACTTTAAGTGTCTCATTTCCCAGTCTAATTCCCTCAGCATCACCCGACTTAATTCGACTACATTCCATTATCCTCGTTTTTTTTGTTGATTTTCATCTTACATCCACCTTTCAAGACACTTTCCATTCCGTTCAAGTGCTCTTCCAAGTCCTTTGCTGTCTCTGACAGAATTACAATGTCATCGCCGAACCTCAAAGTTTTTATATCTTCTCCATGGATTTTAATTCCTACTCCGAATTTTTCTTTTGTTTCCTTTGCTGCTTGCTCAATATACAGATTGAATAATATCGGGGAGAGGCTACAACCCTGTCTCACTCCTTTCCCAACCACTGCTTTCCTTTCATACCCCTCGACTCTTATAACTGCCATCTCGTTTCTGTACAAATTGTAAATATCCTTTCGCTCCCTGTATTTTACCCCTGCCACCGTCAGAATTTGAAAGAGAGTATTCCATAAGTCGTAAGGTCAGTATTGCTGAGAAATAATGGTTAGGAAAACATTCTATCGCTGAGCCTTTAATTAGCATTGAAGTTATGCGTGGAAATGCAAATGGTTTGCCAGATCCAGTGTCGCTTAACATGATCTCCGTTTTAATTGCTAAATCCAAACAAGAGAGCAGTACAAAAATTGGACATAGGACGACAACAAGGATCGAACCAGAGCCAAAGGACAAGCAGTCTCGTACGCTACCAACTTCGCTATGAGAGCCACTGACACTAATAGTATCTGGCGGGACGCTTGCATTTGCGCGCGCAACTGCCTAATTGGCTAACACCAGTGCTAATTACCTCGGAAATGACTCTTTCCATCGACACTGGGCGCTGCGTGAAAGACCTTGTGAGCAGCATTTATTTGGGCCGAACGAACTACACAATGCAAGAACAAAAAATGCAAACCTCAGCCGAAATACCAGAGAAAAAGTGGCTGACGACTCTTACGAGGGACACCTGATGTGTAGAAAGGTACAAAACAAGTAATAGCTAAAATAGAATGAGATTTTCACTCTGTAGCGGAGTGTGCGCTGATATTAAACTTCCTGGCAGATTAAAACTGTGTGCCGGACCTAGACTCGAACTCAGGACCTTTGCCTTTCGGGGACAAATGCTCTACCAACTTTTTTTTATCTCATTTTGTTCGTTTTCGTTCGTTGCATCTGCTCGGGGTGGACGTCGCAAGACACCCGTTTCAGTTCGTCGTTGATCCATGGACTCAGTTTTTTCTATTACAGAGGGCGAGCAGCCCTCTGACCGAACACGCTGAGCCACCGTGTCGGCTGAGCTACCCGAGCACGACCAACGAGCCATCCTCACAGCTTTAATCTCCCAGGAAGTTTCAGTAGCTAAAATAGGTTGATAAAGCCATTCGTCGTCGTAGCTGGATATCCAAAGGCTACAGCTAGTTGATTGCTGCAGGTGTGTTGTCTTCTAAGTGTTTCCATGTATTCATGAATGTTCTTTTAGGGCAGTCATGCAAAGTATGGTCCAGTGTTGTTATGATTTTCCGCATTTGCTTTTCTTATGTTTTACACATTACACTTTTTCGCACACCACTGTTTTCTGATTATTTTTATGCTTCTGCGTGTGTATTGTGATTTGTATTTTGTAGTGTTGCCAACATAACATTGCACACTCCATCACACATCACACTACTGTACACTTATGATCACTCATCATGGCTTCTCCCTCCTCCACCTAAAATAAGTCCATCACTGTTCCTTCACTACTCTTACACAGTACACAAATACATAGCGCCAAAATTAAATAGAATTACACATCTACAATTAATTTAAAGAAAAAATAAATAAACAAGTTTAGGTGAAAGGCAAACTAATGACAACGTCATGTTGGCAATGCTACAAAATACAAACCACAATACATACTCAGAAGTATAAAAATAGTCAGGAAACTGTGGTGTGCGAAAAAGTGTGCTGTCTAAAAATAAGAAATGCATAGTTCAGGAGAAAAACTTAAAATTAGGCTACAAGTATCAGTGTTTAACGAAGAAAACCACCAAAGATGTGCGAGCAGACGGCATGTCCCGATGTAGGCGGGACACCAAGCGTCAATCACCATATTTAAAAAGCAAATTGTAAATATCTTTAATTACAGATCTCTGATATTGCTTTACCTCAATCAATCGAAAGATGTCTGGTGGATGAATAAACGCGCATTTTGTTGTAGTTGCTATGAAGAATTTAGTTTCTGGATGTTTTGAGTTTCGTCCATCCACATGTTATTGCTCTTTGTCGTCGGGGATTTGGTGGAGTCATATTGGCGAGTACTGACAGCTGAGGTAATGGGTGCGTGTTTAAGAGTTCCCGTCGCGATCTTTATTGCTTCGCTTGGATGGATACCTATTTTATTGACATGGCTACTTCTACTCCAGACGGGAGAACAGTATTCGGCGACAGGATACAACTGTCTACGGAAACAACGAAAACTTAAATTTGGGTATTTGGAAAAAGACATAACACCCAGCCAGCCTCTCCACCAACATTCCAACTATGAAGCGTGCTAGGCATGAGTCTGATGGGTACGTATGCAGCATTGACAATTCGCAAGCTTCACTTAGGAGAACGCATCGTGTATTCTCGCAAGTCTGTACGTGCACAGACTACATACCCCCTTTTTTGTTCGTTTCAGTATTTGAAAGACCACCTATCTCACCTTATGTGGATCCATGTTTGCCACATCCATAAGTCCGGTCCTACGTACGTTTTGGAATGTCGAGTACGGGATGTCGAGTCATATAACAATTTACATTTTGATTTTATTTGCGGTGCTTCCGCTCCTTAAATTTGAAGACCTATGCTTTTCATGTTGGCCCTGCTCTGCGAGAGAATTTCCGACAGCCTAAGAAATGAGATGTCCAAGGAATATACTTTTTAACCCGATTTAACCAGTGTTATTCGACTTTTAAGGACTCACATTTTATGTGGGCACATGTGGTATTCTCTTAAGAATTTTAGTATAAGTTGCATTTTGATTACTTAATGCTAACAATATGGAAGGCATCATTACCCTGTGATGACAAAAATCATGGAATGCCTCCTAATATCGGCACCGACCTCGTTTTGCCCAGTGGCATAGAGTTAAGTCGTTGGAAGTCCGCTGCAGAATTATTGAGCCATGCTGCCTCTATATTCGTCCATAACTGCTAAAGTGTTGCCGGTGCAAAATTTTCTGCACGAACTGACGTTTCCATTATGTCCCTTATATTTTTGATGCGATTCAAGAAGGGTGATCTGGGTGACCAAATCATTCGCTCGAATTGTCCAGTTGTTGTTGTTGTTGTTGTTGTTGTGGTCTTCAGTCCTGAGACTGGTTTGATGCAGCTCTCCATGCTACACTATCCTGTACAAGCGTCTTCATCTCCCAGTACTTACTGCAACCTACAGCCTTCTGAATCTGCTTAGTGTATTCATCTCTTGGTCTCCCTCTACGATTTTTACCCTCTACGTTGCCCTCCTATACTAAATTGGTGATCCCTAGATGCCTCAGAATATGTCCTACCAACCGGTCCTTTCTTCTTGTCAAGTTGTGCCACGAGCTCCTCTTCTCCCCAATTCTATTCAATACCTCCTCATTAGTTATGTGACCTACCCATCTAATCTTCAGGATTCTTCTGTAGCACCACATTACGAAAGCTTCTATTCTCTTCTTCTCCAAACTATTTATCGTGTATGTTTCACTTCCATACATGGCTACACTCCATACAAATACTTTCACAAACAACTTCCTGACACTTAAATCTATACTCGATGTTAACAAATTTCTCTTCTTCAGAAACGCTTTCCTCGCCATTGCTAGTCTACATTTTATGTCCTCTCTACTTCGACCATCGTAAGTTATTTTGCACCCCAAACAGCAAACCTCAGCTACTACTTTAAGTGTCTCATTTCCATACTTTCTCAGTATACAGATTGAATATCGTCGGGGATAGGCTACACATCTGTTTCACTCCCTTCCCAACCACTGCTTCCCTTTCATACCCCTCGCTCTTATAACTGCCGTCTGGTTTCTGTACAAATTGTGAATAACCTTTCGCTCTCTGTATTTGACCCCTGCCACCTTCAGAATTTGAAAGAGAGTATTCCAGTCAACATTGTCAAAAGTTTTCTCTATGTCTACAAATGCTAAAAACATAGGTTTGCCTTTCCTATCTTCTAAGATAAGTCGTAGGGTCAGTATTGCCTCACGTGTTCCAAATTTCTACGGAATCCAAACTGATCTTTGTCAAGGTTGGCTTCTACCAGTTTTTCCATTCGTCCGTAAACAATTCGTGTTAGTAATTTGTAGCCATGTCTTATTAAACTGATAGCTCGGCAATTTTCACATCTGTCAACAACTGCTTTCTTTGGGATTCGAATTATTATATTCTTCTTGAAGTCTGTGGGTATTTCGCCTGTCTCATACATCTTGCTCACCAGATGGTAGAGTTTTGTCATGACTGGCTCTCCCAAGGCTGTCAGTAGTTCTAATGGAATGTTGTCTAATCCCGGGGCCTTGTTTCGACTCAGGTCTTTCAGTGCTCTGTCAAACTCTTCACGCAGTATCGTGTCTCCCATTTCGTCTTCATCTACATCCACTTCCATTTCCATAATATTGTCCTTAAGTACATCGCCCTTGTATAAACCCTCTATATACTCCTTCCACCTTTCTGCCTTCCCTTCTTTGCTTAGAACTGGGTTTCCATCTGAGCTCTTGATATTCATACAAGTGGTTCTCTTCTCTCCAAAGGTCTCTTTAATTTTCCTTTAGGCAGTATCAATCTTACACCTCGTGAGATAAGCCTCTACATCCTTACATTTGTCTTCTAGCCATCCCTGCTTAGCCATTTTGCACTTCCTGTCAATCTAATTTTTGATACGTTTGTATCCCTTTTTACCTTCTTCATTTACTGCACTTTTATATTTTCTCCTTTCATGAATTAAATTCAATATCTCTTCTGTTGCCCAAGGATTTCTACTAGCCCTCGTCTTTTTACCTACTTGATCCTCTGCTGCCTTCACTATTTCATCTCTCAAAGCTACCCAAGTTTGTCAATCGTTCCCTAATGCTCTCTCTGAAACTCTCTACTACCTCTGGTTCTGTCAGTTTATCCAGGTCCCATCCCTTAAATTCCCATATTTAGTAGTTTCTTCATTTTTAATCTACAGTCCATAACCAACAGATTGTGGTCAATGTCCACATCTGCCCCTGGCATATCTTACAGTTTAAAATCTGGTTCCTAAATCTCTGTCTTACCATTACAGGAATATCTGAAACCTTCCAGTGTCTCCAGGTCTCTTCCCCGTATACAGCCTTCTTTCATAATTCTTAAACGAAGTGTTAGCTATGATTAAGTTATGCTCTGTGCAAAATTCTACCAGGTCGCTTCCTCTTTCATTCCTTAGCCCCGTTCCATATTCACCTACTACTTTTTCCTTCTCTTCATTTTCCTACTACCGAATTCCATTCTCCACGACTATTAAATTTTGGTCTCCCTTCACTACCTGAATAATTTACCTTATCTCATCATACATTTCTTCAATCTTTTCGTCGTCTGGGGAGCTAGTTGGGATATAAACTTGTACTGCTGTGGTAGGCATGGGCTTCGTATCTATCTTGGCTACAATAATGCGTTCACTATGCTGTTCGCAGTAGCTCACCCGCACTCCTATTTTTTATTCATTATTAAACCTACTCCTGCATTACCTCTATTTCATTTTGAATTTATAACCTTGTATTCACCTGAACAGAAGTCTCGTCCAGAATGTTCTTCAAACCAATCGCGAACAACCGCAGCCCGGTGTCATGGCGCATTTTTATCCATAAAAATTCCATCGTTGTTCCGGAATATGAAGTCCCCGAACGGTTGAAAATGGCGTCGAAGTAGCCGAACAAACCCATTTTCAGTCAAAGGTCGGTTCACTTGGACTAGAGTACCCAGTCCTTCCACATAAACACAGCCCATACAATTACGGAGTCGCTACCAGCATGCACAGTGCTTATTTGACAACCTGTGTCTATGGCTCCGTGGAGTATGCGCCTCATTCGGATCCTACCATTAGCTCTTACCATCGGAAATCGGAGCTCATCTGACCAGGCCGTGGTTTTAAGCGGTGTAGGGTCCAATCGATATGGTCACGAGCCCAGGAGAAGCGCAGCAGGTGATGTCGCGCAAAGGCACTCGCCTCGGCTTTTTGCTGGTATAGCACATTTAGCACGCCGTATTTCGCCGCACTGTCCTAACAGATACGATCGTCGTACGTCCCACATCGATTTCTATGATTATTTCACGTGGTGTTGCTTGTCTGGTAGCACTGACAACTGTATGCAAACGCTGCTGCTCTCGGTCGTTAAGTGCCATCGACCACAACGTTGCCTGTGGTGAGAGGTAGTGCCTGAAATGTGGTATTCTTGTTTCACTCTTGGCATTGTGGTTCTCGAAATACTGAATTCCAGTGGAATGTCCCATGCGCCTAGCACCAACTACCGTTCCACATTAATGGGGATTTTCGCCTTGTTATACGCAGTAGGTTACACTTACTAGCCATCGCGAGAGCGTTACAAATCTCATAGAAAGTTTGAAGTGGGACACACTTGCAGACAGACGACGGGCTAAACGGAAGGGGCTGCTCACTAAATTCCGAAATCTGATCTTCGCCGAGGATGAAGAGTATATAAGAGGCGTGTTTTTTTAAGTAAGTACCGTTTTGAAATTTAAAAAAAGACGTGCTAAGATATCTCAATAATTTTATTTTTACATGAAAGCCCGTACCTTATTCTACTTTTCTACATAATTTCCGTCAATACGGAGGCACTTGTCATAACGTTGTACCAGTTTTTGAATACCCTCCTCATAGAAGTCTGCGGCCTAACTTGTTAACCACTGCATCACAACTGTTTTGACTTCGTCATCGTCTTCAAGACGCTGACCACCCAGGTGTTTCTTCAAGCGCAGGAACAGATGGTAGTCACTGGGCACAGGATCGGGGCTGTACGGAGGATGATCTAGAGTTTCCCATCGAAAAGATGTGATGAGATCTTTGGTCAGATTCGCCACATGCGGACGGGAATTCCCTTGCAGCAAAATCGATGCCTTTGCTCAACTTCCACGGACTGTTGCTTTGATTCTGGTGTGACGTAGGCCACCCTTGTTTCATCGCCCGTAACAATTTGGCTTAAGAAATCATCACCGTCGTTGTGGTACCGCTCGAGGAAAGTCAATGCACTGTCTAAACGTTTGGTTTTGTGCACATCCGTCAACATTTTCGGTACCCAACGTGCGCACAATTTTCGGTAATTCAAGTGCTCGGTCACAATGCCATACAAAACACTACGAGAAACATAAGGAAAGTCATCCCGCAAGGAGGAAATCGTAAAGAGTCTGTTTTCTCTCACCTTATTGTCCACTTCCTGCACCAAACTTTCATTAACGACCGAAGGACGCCCACTCCGTTGTTCATCACGCACATTTGTGCGGCCGTCTTTAAATGCTCTCACCCACTTTCTTACTATTCCATCACTCATAATGTTTTCTCCGTAAACTGCACAGATCTCACGATGAATATCGATCTCTTTTAGGCCTTTAACACTAAGAAACCTTATAACAGCCAGCACTTCACAGTCGGCGGGACTCACGATTATCGGAGGCACCTTAAACACTCAGTACACAACGTAAACAAAGAAGAATCAGACTGTAATGGCGTCAGTGCATAGAATAAGGTACAGGCTTTCATGTAAACATAAAATTATTGAGATATCTTAGCACGTCTTTTTTTAATTTCGAAACGGTACTTACTTAAAAAATACGCCTCGTATTATTAGTACCAACTGTCAAATCGCGCAATGATCACCATTCAAAGATAAGGGAAATTAGAGCTCGTACTGAGGTGTCCAGACAGTCGTTTTCCCCTCGGGCGATCCGCGAGTGGAACAGTGGGGAGGGGAGGAAATATGACCTTGCGCGAACTGTGCTCTCCGCCACGCACCGCTTGGTGGCTAGCAGAGTATATATGTCGATATGTAGAAAGCCTGTTAATTCCGTCGTGCGGCCATAATCGTCGCAAACCTTTTCTCATCAATTTCCTAAGTGTAAATGACAGCTCGGCCGATGAACTGATCTTTATCGCCATCTGTGTATGTGCATATCACTGTCGCATGATTTTTTTCATCTCAGAGTTTTATTTATAACTTTAGAGACGTATCTGAAGGTTGGACATAGGTCCTGAAACCGGGTTGTGCTTTCGTTTGAGAAAATTAAAAAAAAAAAAAAAGATTAGAACTGTTGCGGATCTTATCACTGAAAAAGGTCTTCGAGTACGACTCCGGTGCCTCAAACACTGTGGCGCTTCTGTCAATAAGCGCAGCGGGGCCAGATCTCAAATGAGTGACTGTTCTATCAGTGGGTCATTAAACTCTTAAGGGGGGTAGGACGTCAAACGGGCCGACTTGGAGCAGGAGAGGCACCACAGGACATTTTATTTTCTAGTGTCTATACTTTAACAAATAAATTCATAAAACTTTGTCAGAATGACCAGGAAGGATTCAGTATTCACACTCATAGCAGTGGAACTGCAAATACATAACAACATAAATTTTTTTTAGATATGAAATTTCATCATTTTTTCACTTACTGTTGACTGCATTTGTTGCTATAGGTTCAAAATAGTTCAAATGGCTCTGAGCACTATGGGACTTAACTTCTGAAGTCATCAGTCCCCTACAACTTAGAACTACTTAAACCTAATTAACCTAAGGACGTCACACACATCCATGCCCGAGGCAGGATTCGAAACTGCGACCGTAGCGATCGCGCGGTTCGAGACTGAAGCGCCTAGAACCGCTCGGCCACACCGGCCGGCTGTTGCTATAGGTACATTTTTCTTCACAAGTAAGAGAGATTCTTTGATGAATTTTGCACAGCATACAAACCATACTTACAGGTGTATGAAACTCAAGAATTTTACAAATCTATTAAAAACTGTGGTAAATTGAGAAATTAACTACAAAATTTGATTTGTTTCTAAACATAAAGTTTAAAACGTAACAGCTCATTCATTTTCTCATAAGTTAAATAGATTCTAGAGTTTCAGACACCTGTAAGTATGGTTTGTATGCTGTGCAAAATTCATCGAACAGTCTCTCTTACTTATGAAGAAAAGTGTACCTATAGCTACAAATGCAGCCAATAGTAAGTGAAAAAATGATGAAATTTCACTTGTAAAAAAAATTATTTTGTTATGTTTTTGAACTTCCGCTGCTACGAGTGTGAATCTTGAATCCTTCCTGGTCATTCAGACAAAGTTTTATGAATTTGCTTGTAAAAGTATAGACAGTGGAAATTAATATGTCCTGTGGTGCCTCTCCTGCTCCAAGTCGGCCCGTTTGACGTCCTACCCCGCTTAAACGAACTTATATAAGTAAATTATCCTCTAATGCTCTGGCTAGGTAGGCTGGAGTGTGCGTCCAGTGGGTGGGTTTCTTTCAGCAGCTCTGTGGACAATAGGCAGTAACGCAGACTCTCGGACCTCCGGAGCGGCCGGACGTCGCCGGCAGCCGCTGGGTAGAGTGTCGCATTGCGACCTACTGGCGAGGTAGTCGTGGGCGGTATTGCGGCGCGTGCGCGTGCTACCTTAACACGCTAATGTCCGCCCACCACTGGAGGGGCGCCGTCTCGGTTTCTGGGCAGGCGGCGTCGCGGCCGAGGGGGGTCTCCGGCGGCACTAGTCCTCCGGGCTCTGCACGCGACACACGGCGATGGCGCTCCCCAAGAACGGACGACTCCTGCTGGCAGCCTGCCTCATCGCTGCAGCCGCAGCCGCCGCCTACGGGGACCACGGTGAGTCGCCGAACACTTCTCCACACAAACGTTGATGCAGAATTATGAAACATTAGTGTCCTCACGGTTTAAATAATATTTGTCAAATCCATGGAGAAGAAATAAAAACTTGGAGGTTCGCCGATGACATTGTAATTCTGTCAGGGACAGCAAGGGACTTGGAAGAGCAGTTGAACGGAATGGATAGCGTCATCAAAAGGAGGGTATAAGATGAACATCAACAAAAGCAAAACGAGGATAATGGAATGTAGTCGAATTAAGTCGGGTGATGCTGAGGGAATTAGATTAGGAAATGAGACACTTAAAGTAGTAAAGGAGTTTTGCTATTTGGGGAGCAAAATAACTGATGATGGTAGAAGTAGAGAGGATATAAAATGTAGACTGGCAATGGCAAGGAAAGCGTTTCTGAAGAGTAGAAATTTGTTAACATCGAGTGTAGATTTAAGTGTCAGGAAGTCGTTTCTGAAAGTATTTGTATGGAGTGTAGCCATGTATGGAAGTGAAGCATGGACGATAAATAGTTTGGACAAGAAGAGAATAGAAGCTTTCGAAATGTGGTGCTACAGAAGAATGCTGAAGATTACATGGGTAGATCACATAACTAATGAGGAAGTATTGAATAGGATTGGGGAGAAGAGAAATTTGTGGCACAACTTGCCCAGAACAAGGGATCGGTTGGTAGGACATGTCCTGAGGCATCAAGGGATCACCAATTTAGTATTGGAAGGCAGCGTGGAGGGTAAAAATCGTAGAGGGAGACCAAGAGATGAGTACACTAAGCAGATTCAGAAGGATGTAGATTGCAGTAGGTACTGGGAGATGAAATAGCTTGCACAGGATAGAGTAGCATGGAAAGCTGCATCAAACCAGTCTCAGAACTGAAGTCCACAACAACAACAACAAATGCGCTCCTCAGCTTATATTAGGCTGGCGCGTAAGTTTGTATCGTATTTGTTTTTCGTATTGGTATTCCGGTTCCGGTGGTTGCATTTCATCTACATCCATACTCCGCAAGCCACCTGACGGTGTGTTGCAGAGGCCTTGAGTACCTCTATCGGTTCTCCCTTCTATTCCAGTCTCCTATTGTTTGTGGAAAGAAAGATTGTCGGTATGCCTCTGTGTGGGCTCTAGTCTCTCTGATTTTATACTCATGGTCTCTTCGTGAGATACACGTAGGGGGGAGCAATATACTGCTTGACTCCTCGGTGAAGGTACGTTCTCGAAACTTCAACAAAAGCCCGTACCGAACTACTGAGCGTCTCTCTTGCAGAGTCTTCCACTGGAGTTTATCTATCATCTCCGTAACGCCTTCGCGATTACTAAATGAACCTGTAACGAAGCGCGCTGCTCTCCGTTGGATCTTCTCTCTCTCTTCTATCAAACCTATCTAGTACTGATCGCACACTGGTGAGCAATATTCAAGCAGTGGGCGAACAAGTGTACTGTAGAATGAAATTTTCACTCTACAGCGGAGTGTGCGTTGCAAGGTTCGCAGGAGAGCTTCTGTAAAGTTTGGAAGGTAGGAGACGAGGTACTGGCAGAAGAACAGCTGTGAGGACGGGGCGTGATTTATACCGCATACAAGGAAAGTGGCAAAACAATATTCGCAAAGTCATAACTCGGACAAAATTGTGTTCAGGGATCGCGATGGATGGTCATTGAAGAAAACTACGGAGAAAAATAAGAGGGCAACAGCTAGTAAGGTCACTGCAGAACTGAATATCTACATCTACATCCATACTCTGCATGCCACCTGACGGTGTGTGGCGGAGGGTACCTTGAGTACCTCTATCGGTCCTCCCTCTATTCCAGTCTCGGATTGTTCGTGGAACGAAAGATTGTCGGTATGCCTCTGTGTGGGTTCTAATCTCTCTGATTTTATCCTCATGGTCTCTTCGCGAGATATACGTAGGAGGGACCAATATACTGCTTGACTCATCGGTGAAGGTATGTTCTCGAAACTTCAACAAAAGCCCGTACCGAGCTACTGACCGTCTCTCCTGCGTAGTCTTCCACTGGAGTTTATCTATCATCTCCGTAACGCTTTCGCGATTACCGAATGATCCTGTAACGAAGCGCGCTGCTCCCCGTTGGATCTTCTCTATCTCTTCTATCAACCCTATCTGTTACGGATCCCACACTGGCGTGCAGTATTCAAGCAGTGAGCGAACAAGTGTACTGTAATTTACTTCCTTTGCTTTCGGATTGCATTTCCTTAGAATTCTTCCAATGAATCTCAGTCTGGCATCTGCTTTACCGACGATCAACTTATATGATCATTCCATTTTAAATCACTCCTAATGCCTGCTCCCAGATAATTTACGGAATTAACTGCCACCAGTTGCTGACCTGCTATATTGTAGCTAAATGATAAAGGATCTTTCTTTCTATGTATTCGCAGCACATTACACTTGTCTACATTGAGATTCAGTTGCCGTTCCCTGCACCATGCGTCAATTCGTTGCAGATCCTCCTGCATTTCAGTACAATTTTCCATTGTTACAACCTCTCTATATACCACAGCATGATCCGCAAAAAGCCTCAGTGAACTTCCGACGTTATCCACAAGGACATTTATGTATATTGTGAATAGCAACGGTCCTACGATACTCCTCTGCGTCACACCTGAAATCACTCTTACTTCGGAAAACTTCTCTCCATTGAGAATGACATGCTGCGTTCTGTTATCTAGGAGCTCTTCAATCCAATCGCACAATTGGTCTGATAGTCCATATGCTCTTACTTTGTTCATTAAACGACTGTGGGGAACTGTATCGAACGCCTTGCAGATGTCAAGAAACACGGCATCTACCTGGGAACCCGTGTCTATAGCCCTCTGAGTCTCGTGGACGAATAGCGCGAGATGGGTTTCACACGATCGTCTTTTTCGAAACCCATGCTGATTCCTACAGAGTAGATTTCTAGTCTCCAGAAAAGTCACTATACTCCTGCATTTCAGTACAATTTTCCATTGTTACAACCTCTCGATAAACTACAGCATCATCCACAAAAAGCCTCAGTGAACTTCCGATGTTATCCACAAGGTCATTTATGTATATTGTGAATAGCAACGGGTCGCGCGGGATTAGCCGAGCGGTCTCAGGCGCTGCAGTCATGGCTGCGCTGCTGGTCCCGGCGGAGGTTCGAGTCCTCCCTCGAGCATGGGTGTGTGTGTTTATCCTTAGGATAATTTAGGTTAAGTAGCGTGTAAGCTTAGGGACTGATGACCGTAACAGTTAAGTCCCATAAGATCACACACACATTTGAACACAACAGCAACGGTCCTACGATACTCCTCTGCGGCACACCTGAAATCACTCTTACTCCGGAAGACTTCTCTCCATTGAGAATGACATGCTGCGTTCTGTTATCTAGGAGCTCTTCAATCCAATCACACAATTGGTCTGAGAGTCGATATGCTCTTACTTTGTTCATTAAAGGACTGTAGGGAACTTTATCGAACGTATTGATTGTTGTTGTTTATTTGTAGTTCATCGTTGCTGTTTGAGTTTACACATTGCCATTTTGTCATCTGGAGGTAGCGGGTGGAGCTGTGGACATTTTAAAATGGAATTCCAAGTGGAACAATCGCAACAATTCCAACATATTTTGACTTTAAAAGACGGGTGACAGCATCGAAAATGGGCAGAAAAATTTGTGCCGTGTGTGAGGATAATGCCATTGGACAGAGCGGGGCCAGAAAATGGTTTTCTTGTTCTAAGGTGGATCGCCTTCACGTCAGTGACCTTCCAAGTTCAGGAAGATCTCCGGGACTTGATGAATATCGTTTGTACTCGAGAATTGGCAGATGTGATGAACTGTGAACATTTCACCATAGCGCGACTTTGCATCAAATGCGGAAGGATCAAAAATGGGGAGTACGGGTAATGCATGCTGTCTCAGCCAAAATAACACAAATCAACGGGTAGCCGTGTGTGCATCTCTGCTTGCTCGTCATCAAATCACTCGTCAGCAACCCCACCATTCCTATCCTGTATCGTTACTCGTGGCGAGAAATTGGTTCTTTATTCTAACATAAGGAAAAGAAAGGAAGGGTTGACCCCAGACAACGCAGCAATATGCCGTGCAAAGACCTGCGCGCACCCATAAAAGATAATGTTAGCATCTGTTGGAACGGCGGCGGTGTGGTGTACTACGAATTGCTTTCCCGAAGTGTAATCATCACTGCTGACATTTACTGTCAACAACTGAGACATCATGCGGAGACAGTCCAAGAACAACGACCAGGAAGTCTTCGTGAAGTGATGCTACCCCACGATAATGCCGGCCCGCATTTTGCTACACTGACAGAAAACACAAGACAGGAGTTGAATTGGCAAATCATTCCGCACCCACTGTATTCACCTCATCTTGCGTCCTCAGATTTTCGTCTTTTCCGCTCTCTATCGAAGAACCTTCAAGGAACTTCCTTTCCTGATGAAAGAGCTTTCCGAACATGACACGTCTACCTCTTTGCCTCAAAACCGCGTGGTTTCTGCAGTCGCTGAACGGAAAAGTTACCCCAGCGTTGGGACAGTTTTGCAAACTGTGTCGCCTGGCCACCAATAGCTGTTGCAGGACGATTGACTCACGGATCCAGTTATATGCCTCCTTCCGTGTATAGCGGTTTTACGACTATGACGAGTGGGCCCGAAGATGGCATCAATGTAATACCGAAACTGGTAGCACATAGAAGTTCGTAAAATAAAAGAAATTTCTACAAATCATACGGCTGTTGGTAAATTATTGCATCAAGAAGTTCATGCCAGCCGTCGTCCCACGATCCATAATGGATCAACGAAGAGTCTTGCAAATAGTGAAGGAGAATATGTTATTGGTGACTGAAGTCTCTGTTATTTGTATCTGTTGCGGTTAACTTAGGGAAAAAACGCTACGAACTTATGGATGCTTGAAGAAATTCATGCTACCATCATAAACTGCTGATACTGAAGTATGCTTTATTGATCAATAGTTTCAGTACGAAGCATTATTTTTAAATGACGTCAAGTTGCATTACAATAAAGACATTTTGATAATATAGGTAAACATACAAAATATCCTGTCGTAGTTAACAGTTATCTTGATCTTGAAAATTAATATAAAGTTTCCTATCAGACAGGTCTCATTTCGTAGCGAGTGTTGGAAACTCACGTAGTAAAACAGAAGTGACATCTGACGTTCCCAAAGGAAGTGTTACTGGCTCTCTGCTGTTCCTAACTTAAACAAACGTTTTGGGAGGCAGTTTGAGCACCATTCTTAGATTGTTTGCAGATGACGTTGTCGTATACAGTCATCAGAAGACGAAATCCAACTGCAAAATGATTTTGATAAAATATCTGTATGGTGCGAAATGTGACAATTCATTCTAAGCAACAGAAAGTGTGAGGTCATCAGCATGAGTACTGAAAGCACTGTTTTAAATTTCGGTTACACGATGAAAAACACAATTTAGAGGCTGTCAGCTGAACCAGATACCTAGGGATTACAATTACGAACAATGTGAAGTGGAACGATCTCAATGATAATGTCGTGGGGAAGGTGAACCAAAGACTGTGTTTTATTGGCAAAACACTGGAAAGATGGAACAAATGCACTAAAAAAATTATCTCCATTAAGCTTGTCCGTCCTCCTCTGGAGTATTGCTGCGCGGTATGGGATCCTTATCAAATAGGATTGACGCTGGACTTCGAGAAAGTTTAACGAAGGCCATCTCGTTTTGTATTATCACAAAAAAAGGGGGCAACGAGTCACGAATAGAGAAGCGGGTTGTGGTGGCATTCAGTAAAACAAAGGCGTTTCTAGTTGTGGCGAGATATCTTCACTAAATTTCAATCAGCAACTCTCAATACGAAGGCGAAAATATTTTGTTGGCTGCCTCCTACACGGGAAAAAATGATCACTGCAATAAAATGAGATACATCAGAGCTCGCACGGAAAGACTGATGTGTCCATTTTCCTCATGTGCTATTCGAGAGAGGAACTGTGGAGAAACAGTGTGCATGTGGCCCAACGAACACTCTGTCATGCGCTTACGTGTGAATTGCTGAGTTTTCACTTAGACGTAGACGCAGAAACCCATCCGCTGTAGTATGCTTCCCACACCACATATCGACATAAGTCTGTCACACGACGTACATCAATAGATCTGACATTTGCAAATGGGGCTTCCGCTGTCGAGCAGACAAAAACGTCCCATACAAGTGAATAATTATCTTGGTCAGGAAAACAGACAGCAGAAGCCCTATTTGCAAGCATTATTGGCAAGTATTAGAAGCACTGATGTGCGTCGTGCAACGTGACAGACCTGTATTGACGTGTGACGTGGAGAGCATATCTACATCTGCGTATACACCTACGTGGATGCTCCGTAAATCACATTTAAGTCCCTGGCAGAGGGTTCATCGAACCATCTTCACAGTACTTCTCTGTATTCCACTTTCGAACAGCGTGCGGAAAAACGAACATCTATATCTTTCCTTGCGAGGTCTGATTTCCCTTATTTTATTATGATTATCGTTTCTCCCTATGTAGGTCGGCGTCAACAAAATATTTTCGCATTCGGTGGAGAAAGTTGGTAATAGCAATTTCGTGAGAAGATCTCACCGCAATGAGATATACCTTTGTGTTAATGATTTCCACCCCAAATCCTATATCATGTCCGTGACCCTCTCTCCCCTATTACTCGATAATACAAAACTTGCTGCTCTTCTTTGAACTCTCTCGATGTACTCCGTTGATCCTATCTGCCAAGGATCTCACACCGCGAAGCCGTACTCCAAAAGAGGGCGCACAAGCATAGTGTAGGCAGTCTTTTTAAAAGATCTCTCGCATCTTCTAAGTGTTCTGCCAACAAACAACTGTCTTTGGTTCGCCTTCCCATACATTTTCTATATGTTCTTTCCAATTTAAATTGCTCGTAATTGTAATTTCTACGTATTTAGTTGAATTTACGGCCTTTAGATTTGATTGATTTATCGTGTGGCCGAAGTTTAACGGATTCCTCTTACCGGTAGATCTCATGTGGATGACCTCACTTTTTTCATTGTGTAGGTCTATTGCCAATTTTCGAGCAATGCAAATGTCTTTTCTAAATCGTTTTGCAGTTTGATCTTCTGCTGACTTTGCTAGACGATAAACGACAGCGTCATCTGTAAACAACCTAAGACTGCTGATCAGGTTCTCTCCTAAATCGTTTACATAGACAAGGAACAGCAGAGGGTCTACAACAATAACCTGGGGAACGGCAGAAATGACTTCTGGTTTACTCGGTGACTTTCCGTCAATTACTACAAACTGTGACCTCTGTGTCAGGAAACCGCGAAACCAGTCGCATAACTGAGACGATATTCCATAAGCACGCAACTTCATTACAAGCCGCTTCTGAAGTACAGTATCGAAAGCCCTCTGGAAATCTAGAAACACTGGATCCATTTGAAATCCCTTGTCAGTAGCACTCAACACATTGTGTGAGTAAAGAGCCAGTTGTGTTTCACAAGAACGATGTTTTCTAAATCCCTGTTGACTGTGTGTCAATAGACCGTTCTCTTCATGGTAATTCATTAACATGACAGTATTACAGAGATTTGTGACGTAAATTGCCTCGACCAAGACAACTGTTAACTTGAACACCACGTTTTACGTGTTAATCTGTATTACCAAGACGTGTTTAGTACAATCTATTTTTAAGTCGACTGCCTGCCTCGCTGTCGTGTGATCTGCTACCACTAAACTACCGCAGTCTGTTCACTAGACCAAGACAGTGGTACGCTATCTGATGATCACTAGATGCATGTGTAAATTAACGGTCTCCGTTAAACCGTTAAAAAAGGCTCAGCATCTAGATTTACGATTAATGGCAAATACAGTTTGTTGAGAATTGAAAGTAATTTGGAATTTCGCAGAAATTACTTCACTGTAATACGACCTTTTGTTTCGGGAGTAACAGCTGATTTACAGATGAGCCAATAGAAGCGAATGAACACGAACCAAAGAGAATTCTCTCTGTTGTTCACAGAAGGCCAGCGCATGTGAACTGCATTCGCAAGTGTTCGCACTGTCGGTCTATTTCGTGTTCTCTCCGTTTAGGCGCTAACAGTACAGAATGCTCTCCTCTGTTATCTTGTCTAATTTTTCTGTTGACGTGAGTAGCATGGACGACGGAGTGGCCTGAACAGAACGTAATGCTGCTCATAGAAGAATATAAGTGTCACAGGTGTTTCTGAGATCTAAGGGATCCACAGCGAAAAAGGCGAAGGAAAAGACTGCGATTGTTAGAAAAAATCCGAAGCTCTTTAAGAGCCAGTTGGGACGTGAGGAAGACGTTAAATTCACTAGACGCTTGCTTCAGGCTGGGACGGAGTGAATAAGTACAAGTTTCATAGATTTTTGTTAAAAAGGAAAATTCCTTGAAAGTAAACATGTGCGAAAATATATCTGCTGTGCTCATTAAAATTGAAAAGATACGGAAGACTTGATCATTCTCATTACTTACGTTCATGCCAGCTGTAATTACGTGACTGATGCATCAATATTGTGTTAGAGATTTTTGATGATAAATAAAACAATGTTGTACACTAATGTTGCACTAGATATCTCACTAAAAAAATTATAGCAAAATTTGCAAAGTAGCCTATGCGACAGCTTGAAAATGTATTTCATGTTTCATTAATAATATTTATTTACATTATCTTCCTCATAAAAAATCCACAAAGTTCTTCGCGTATGTTACTGCAGACGTCAGAAAATAAGATGTACTGTACCTAGCAATTATTGCTCATTGAAATGCGAAAGAGTCACTAAACGTAAATATCTCCAATTGCTCATAACCAGAGTGTGCATGCTACCTTTCTCAATTGTACTGAGAAGCCAGTGAAATGCACGAAGCAGCAAATGTGCAAAGTTTTGGTATAATGCTACGAAAAGCTATGCTGCAGTTCGATGCTAAGCGCGCTTCATCCAGGCGTTTCACGCTTACGAACAAATTCAGGCACCTAACTCGTTCTTTTCCTGTGTCAGTTTGCTTACTTCGTCAAAAACAGTGGCCTCGCCATGAAAAAATTACTTTTATGACTATCAAAGTTTTGCATCGTGGCCCTAACTGTATACTGTTGTATCCTGTGTGCCAAGGAAGGAAGAACCGATAGAGGTACTCAAAGTACCCTCCGCCACACAGCGTCAGGTGGCTTGCGGAGTATGGATGTAGATGTAGATATTACCGCCAAAAACCCAAAACGCGGTGTTCATTGGCCATACTCGACAACTCGTGTTCACTTACGTTCCTTCTAGTGTAAACGCTGTTCGCAGATACAAGCGAGTGGTACAGTGAGCACTGGAGAATCATCTGCGAATGTTTGTTCGCACGTGTTCGCTTCCATTCGCTCCGGCGTACGAAGGGTTGCAGCTGTCATGATGTCATTCGACGCTGTACGCTGCACGAGTTGCGGAGAGCCTTCAAAAGTAAGACGACGTCACTCCGCGCTGCTCACGAATGGTATCTTCTCATGTGCAACTGGCGTAAAGCCTGAGTTGTATAGTAAGTAATAAAATTCCTTGCGGCTCAACGGGCTGGTGCCAGTCTTTCGATTGGACGCCGCTTCGCTTACCCCACTAATCCTACCTGGGAAAGAGGACCTACAGTTTAACGTTGATTCCGAACCATACGTCGCCCCTGTCGAATCTTCACATCACTGAGACGTGAAGACGAGGTTAAAGGTAGACTCAGAAATTTCAGTGTCTGATCAGCACTTTAACAAGCGACCTTTTTATTTCCGGGCACGGTTCTCGCCACTAGATCCGCAAATAATACAACACAACCAGGAAAAATCTCCGTCGTTCCAACAGGAAACGACCACGCGACATCTCAGTTTCCAGGTACGCTCTTTTCCGGTTCTTTTTCTTCCCAACTCTCCGAATAGCACGCCCTCTCCAAAAATGCTTTCTATGGCTAGCTTCTTACATTACAGTCTGCAATGGTTTTCTCCCTTTTACTTCTTCTCTTCTTTTTCTTTTATAATCTTGATTCTTGAAATTAAATTCAACCAGCTTAAAATGGAAAAAAAGAAAAAAAAACCTTCTTCAGGATAAAACCATTAGCACTTCAAGAGCGTTGAATTAATATTTGCGTTTCCTGTCAGTGCAAACCAAGAGAGATGATTAAATCTTTCGGAACCACTCAACGTGTTTTTACCCACGCTGTTGTCGCGTGATCCAATGTCGGTGTTGCACATAAGATGGAAAGTCCAGTGTATCCAAAGTGGCTATAGTGATCGAGTAGTGAATGAAATGAGCCACGTACCAAGGATACTACCGGTGTTTGGTCCATAAGAACATGTGCCAGTCCGGCTGAAAAATGACTCTCAAGTTTCTAGTGGTAAGTCTCGTTCTGGTTATTAACGCCAGTCCTCTCTTGTCCACGACCACATTCCATTTTGATCCAACCAAATGAATCTATGAGCGAGAGTGTCCTGTAACGGAGACTTCCTGCAGAGAGGGTCTGGGGTTAGAATGACATTGTGTAACTTCAATCTAGTGGGAATCTTCCCATAGATTACATCCAACCAAGTGGATTTAAAGTCTGATGGCAGGAAATGTGATGGCCATTTCGCTATATTCTGAGGGTAACTCCTGTAAGGCAAGTGTACTGATGGCAATGCTTGTTGGTATAAAAACGGTGGAGGCGTTCCTCCCCATTAGACGACCACGCCCGACGTGTAGTGACTGACCGATGTGTATCTCACAAGGGAACCTCCCCATCGCAGCCCCCTCTGATTTAGTTATAATTTGGCACAGTGGATAGGCCTTGAAAAACTGAACACAGATCAGTCGACAAAACAGGAAGAAGTTGTGTGGAACTATGAAAAAATAAGCAAAATATACAAACTGAGTAGTCCATGGGCAACATAGGCAACATCAAGGATGACGTGAGCACAGGCGAGCTGTGGTCCCGTGCTTAGCGTGAGCAGCTGCGGAACAAGAGGTCCTTGGTTCAAGTCTTCATCCAGTAAAACGTTTAAATTTTCATTTTCAGACAATTATCAGAGTTCAGGCACTCACACATAATCAATTTCGCTCTCCAAAATTCCAGGACATGTTCAGATTTGCTTGGATATATGCAGGATTTGACGGTCTACACAAGGAAAAATTTTAAAACGTTAAAAACATATGATTTGACAGAGCACAGAGAAAACTGTGCGACTGTGAAACTGTTGCATTCATTTGTTGCAGTTTATGTGACACACCCTTATGTTTTCATCACTTTTTTGGGGGTGATTATCACATCCACAAGAAAACCTAAATCGGGCAAGATAGAAGAATCTTTTTACCCATTCGCCAAGTGTGCAAGTTAGGTCGGTCGACTACATATTCCTGTCATGTGACGCACATGCCGTCACCAGTGTCGTATAGAATATATCAGAGGTGTTTTCCTGGATCAAATGTTTTCGGTTCCCATTGGAGAGGCACGTCCTTTCGTCTACTAATCGCACGGTTTTGCGATGCGGTCGCAAAACACAGACACTAAACTTATTACAGTGAACAGAGACGTCAATGAACGAACGGACAGATCGTAACTTTGCAAAAATATACGAGTAGTAAGTAAACTTTTCGCTCGAGGGCAGACTTCAACCAAGGACCTCTAGTTCCGCAGCTGCTCACGCTAACCACAGGACCACGGCGCTCCTGTGCCCATATCAACCTTGATGTTGCCTATGTTGCCCATGGACTATTCAGTTTGTATATTTTGCTTATTTTTTCACAGTTCCACACAACGTCTTCCTGTTTTCTCGACTGATCTGTGTTTAGTTTTTCAAGGCCTATCCACTGTGCCAAATCATAACTAAATCTGAGGGGGGTGCGATGGGGAGGTTCCCTTGTCAGTAGTTTAACGACAACACGTGCTCTCGTATTAGTAAGTGACACCTGACGCAACCCTCCGCCCTCTCGCATCTAATCCCCACAGCCACGAGCGCACAGTGCGTTGCATGGCTTCTTCACGGATTAGAGGATGTAATGTGAGAGCACAGACCGAAAATTGGAGGTGCTGGAAGCCGCTCTTAGGAGGAGGAAGAAGGGAAAATCGTAACGGATGACGAGCTGTGGGGCAGACTGCAACTCCCTACTGCGTCTTCCGCACAACCACCGGGGGATTGTACTACTCACGAAGGTCCGGTGTCAGCTGTAATTACCGTATTGCAGCAAAACGTTGTAGACACTGTAATGCGTTATTCGGAACCGATGTACGCTGGAAAAAAATTAGTTCCTATTTTGCCCACCAGATGCAAATCTGGCGCTGTGCAGCATCTCGTCGACGTCTCCGGCGATCAAAATTAACAAAGCGTATAATTGGTATTTAATAATTAGTTAGCCTTATGTCTTTCTCACTTCATCAGGTTACCTACCATTCAGAAAGCTGTTGCACTCAGCGACTGTTATATTGACTTGTAAATTATAGATTGCAGCGATTAGTCGTCCTTTTTAAATTTTATTGGCAGATGTAAATTTCAGCTAGAAGCTAGCGATTCTCAATGATATCACTATTATTTTCGCTCAATGCATGTAATGCCTGTTGGTCGGGCTTCATCACAGTTCATTGAATATGTATTCATTGAGAATGGCTAGCTTTTAGCTAAAATCTAGATCTGCCAATAAAATTAAAAAGGACGACTGATCGCTGCAATCTATAATTTGCAAGTCTTTCTCACTTGTTTGACCTTCTTTGCCTACATCTCGTTTCTAATCCACTATACATGGAAACAGTTCTGTATGTCTTTCTTGCATTCACACCGACAGATTTGCACCTGATGAGTAAATTAGGAACTAATTTTGTTCCTGTGTAAATCGATTCCGGAATAAAGCATTACAATATTTACCACGTCTCGTTGTCACACGATAATTATTGGCCACACTTGACCTCTGTGGGTAGCTGCACTTTACTTATAACCACTCGTTACTATGCTTTGTTCATTCTGAGTTGAACCCCAACGTGAAAAAGAAAAGAAAAAGAAAAAAAAACACTCGGCGATGGTTATCGGTCGTAGTGCATATCTACCGCGTGTTGTGATGTCACTGCCGCGCGGGATTAGCCGAGCGGTCTAAGGCGCTGCAGTCATGGACTGTGCGGCTGGTCCCGGCGGAGGTTCGAGTCCTCCCTCGGGCATGGGTGTGTGTGTTCGTCCTTAGGATAATTTAGGTTAAGTAGTGTGTAAGCTTAGGGACTGATGACCTTGGCAGTTAAGTCCTATAAGATTTCACACACATTTGAACATTTGATGTCACTGCAAGTAGGCTAGACTTACGCATAGAGTTGGCAAAATGAAACTGGCCCACAAAATATTTGTAAGAAAGGCGCGGAAGGCACACAAATGCATAGGAGAACTAACCGTAACGGAAAATGCTGAAGAGCGTGGTACTGATGCATCAATCGGTTGCTGTTACACGTCTGCGGGTGCACATCTCACGCGTGCTCTATCCTGAGTACACCACTCTCACATTACATTTACGGAGTGACGTTATTTGACGTTTCTCATGAACAGCCGAATGCAACACGAAACGGTGCTCATAATAAAACAGCACGTGCTCATTTTCGAGTGTTACGTGTAGAAAAAAAAAAAAAAAGGGAAATCCCAATTCCGAGGAGGAGTTGTGCGAGATAAACGATAGTTTGTTGGAGTGTTTCCACCTCTGAAAGATGACGTTAATTCATATTTCGCGCCAGTCGCACAAGAGTGGCTCTAGTAGCGCTATTATGAGGATGCAAATCAGGTTCGCTTTAAATACACGCTATAACTGTCGTGAGTATTCGTTATTTTTGATACTGGACATAATGAGCTGGTCTTAGTTAAGAATGCCTATAAGGCGGCAAAGACGTCATTATCAGCACCTCACTGATTTGAACGAGATCGTGTAACAGGGCTACGAGAAGCTGGATGTTTCTTCTGTGGAGTTGCAGAGAGACCTGGCACGAACGTAGCCACTGTACTTGATTGCTGGCTGCGGTGGTAACAAGAATGTACAGTCGCAAGAGGACTGGGCTCCGGACAAACACGAAAAGGAAGAGCATCCTGAACGGTGTAAGGCTCTGGTGCATCATATTGCGTCTTCAGCAACAATTCGTGCAGCAGCTGGCACCATAGTGACACAACGAACTGTTACAAGTCGGTTACTTCAAGGGCAGCTTCGAAGACGCCCTGTAGCATGCACTCCATTGACCCCAAACCACCGTCTTTTACGTCTTCAGCTGTGTCAAGCGAGAGCTCATTCAACCAACGTGTCAGCGGCCCAGACACACTGGATACACCTGGAGTTATGGCATGGGGCGCGATTTCGTATGACAGCAGGAGCACATTCATGGTTATCCCACGCACCCTAACTGCAAATCTGTACGTCAGTGTAGCCCGCATCTCGTGGTCGTGCGGTAGCGTTCTCGCTTCCCACGCCCGGGTTCCCGGGTTCGATTCCCGGCGGGGTCAGGGATTTTCTCTGCCTCGTGATGGCTGGGTGTTCTGTGCTGTCCTTAGGTTAGTTAGGTTTAAGTAGTTCTAAGTTCTAGGGGACTGATGACCATAGATGCTAAGTCCCATAGTGCTCAGAGCCATTTTTTTTTTTTTTTGTACGTCAGTATGGTGATTCGATCTGTTGTGCTGCCATTCGTGAACACCAGCCCAGCGCGTGTTTTCCAATAGGATACCGGTCGCCCACATAGCACTGTTGTAACCTAAAATACTCTACAGAGTGTCGACGTGTTGCCTTGGCCTGCTCGGTCGCCAGATCTGTCTCGAATCGAGCACTTATGGGATATCATCGAACGACAAATTCAGCGTGAAACACAAAACCCTGTAGTGACCGACCAAGTGCAACAGTCCACCTATTGACATCTAGTACCTGTACAACGCAATGCATGCACGTTTGTATGCTTGCAATCAACATTTTAGATGTTAAATCGATTATTAATGTACCAGCATTCCACATTGGCAATCGCTTTTCTCGCGCTTACAACGCGCTTGCTATGTTACCTAAACAAATGTATTCCCTAAATTTCATTACTCTTCATTAATTATCTCTTGGTGTTGGGATTTTATCCCCATCACTGTATCTGAAAACACTTCGAACCCAGAAAACATACCTAGAATGGAGGAAAACCCAGAACATAATCCGATAAAATTTCAACGCCTTTTGTCTGTGCGAATGGAAAGTAAGGAACGTTATCAAAAAGGACTTGCACCTGTATAGTTACAAATTTACTGTTGTGCATGAGTTAAAGCGTTTAGACGAGGTTTCGCGTGTTGAGTACTGCTGTTGGTTTCTAAGCGAAGGAATCAGGACTTTTGGATCCCCAGTTTTTCATTTCTTCAGACAAGGACTGGTTCACTCTGTGAGCGTACGTGAACTCACAGAACCAGCACCATAAAATCTCCACGCCTACTTCGGAGAGCCATTGCATGATCCCAGGTTTGGAGTTTGGTGCGCACTGTCCGCATAACACGTTTCCTTCACCAAACTTTTAATGCTAACTGATATGTCCAGAAACAGTTTAATCCACATACAGGTCAGCTCACAGAAGATGAACGACAGTACGGATATTTTCAACAAGACGGGGCAACATCACACACCGTCTTGGCAAGTTTGTTACGAGTGCGTGAGATGCTCGTTGAGAAGAGGACGATCAATACATACAGTGCAATCTCTTGGCCACCTCGATCTGCTGATCTCTCTGTCTGTGATTTTTGCCTGTTGGATAAATTAAAGAGCCAAGTGTACTCAAATAATCGTCACACACTGGAAGAGCTACAGCGGAAAACAAAAACAAAAAAAGCGCCATAGATGTTATCCCTCAGATAGAGCGTGTCTTAAGTTTGATAAACCGAGCACAACGCTGCCTCGAAGTCAACGGTGGCCATTTCTTGGCTCTTCCGTGGCGCCCATTAACAAAGCTCGAATTGTGAATAATTTCCCGTCAGTTTCGTTTTCCCCACCCCATATATATTCGTAGTACAATCATTAAGATCTGAGAGTGGGCGCATAGCGACAGTGTGGTGAACTAGAGCGCGATGCTGATTCCGTGGTATGGTACCTTGTCAGTTAGTGTCCCGTCCAGCTAGAGAAAGTGGAGTGCATACATGTAAGCATAACTACTTTTGCTGTTCTGCCGACGATTTTTCTGCATCGGAAATCGACTATGTCACTGTTGGAACAACGGGCAAACATCAAGTTCTGTCAGAAATTAGGCAAAACCGCCACCGAAACGTTTCGAATGCTGCAGAAAGTTTACAGTGACAGCGTCGTGCGTCGCAGTCTTATGTTTAGGTGGCGCTGGGCGATTTTCGCGAGGAACATTTTGGGGGATGATGTGTGTTCTGGTCGGCTACAAACGGTTCGAACTGAACGCAAGACTGAATAGTTTGCAGTACTGGTAGGTGCAAACCGTTCTCAGCCGGTAGACAAACCCCGCAGCAGCAGAAGGGGTTAAAAATGGTTCAAATGGCTCTGAGCACTATGGGACTCAACTGCTGAGGTCATTAGTCCCCTAGAACTTAGAACTAGTTAAACCTAACTAACCTAAGGACATCACAAACATCCATGCCTGAGGCAGGATTCGAACCTGCGACCGTAGCGGTCTTGCGGTTCCAGACTGCAGCGCCTTTAACCGCACGGCCACTTCGGCCGGCGCAGAAGGGGTATCTGCTACAAAATTCTGACTGATGACCTAGACATGTCGCGTGTTACCCTGCACAGTGTGCATCTTGACGCAAGACCAATGTGATGATCGCATGACGAGCTGTGAAAACCTGATCAGTAGTGCTGACGATGATCAGACGTTTCTAACCGGATCAAAACTGGAGACGAAACAGGGTTTATCCGTACGATCCCCAAAACAGGCTGTATCCGTAAGATCCCCAACTGAAGTAAGAAGCCATCACCGGGAAAACTCCAGAACCGCCACGACAGAAAGAAACCGTGACAAGACAGGTCAAAAGGCAAGGTGGCACGTGGCGCTCGAGCTGTTTTTTGATTCAGATGGAATTGTTCACATGGAATTCATCAAAGACGGCACAAAGGTAAACAAAATCCGTTACAATGAGATGTCGGCCGTTTATGTAACTCATTTCGTCGTTAGCGTCTTTAGCCGTGGTATGGAAACACTTGGCTGGTGCTACACGACAACGCCCCAGCACATCACTCTGCCCTAGACCAAGAGCAGCTTGCAAGGCCGCATGTCACCGTTTTGTCACATCCTCTTTGCTCATCTGATCTCGCACCAAGCAATTCTTGTCTCTTTCCTTCCATGTACGCACTACTACGTAGAAGCAGATTTCATTTGGTTGAAGAGGTCACGACTGTCACAACAAAAGCCGCATGGAGTTCTCCTGCCAAAGTAATTCATTACTGCTTCCTGTAGTTATACAGACGTCGGTAGACCTGCATAGCAGCTAACGGCGATTATTTCGAAGGAGGATATTGATCTGTTTAAGAGTACGTCGTGGCTGCATGGCATTCAGGCCAGAAGCCATATTATGTGGCATCTTGAGAGAGATCCAGATTCTTGTGGATGCCTACTGTCCAGGCGTCAGTCTCAAAATGTAATGACAATAGTAGTATATATACGAGTATTACAAACAAAAGCGATCCATTAACACTTTCTTGCATTCTTTCCGAATCTAGTTTTACATTCGTCTATTTCGTCCCGTTAAGAGCGACGTTTTGCTTTCTATCTGCTAGGACGTCCTGAAACCAGTCAAAAATATTGTCCGATAGTCTGTAAACTCATATTTTCTTCATTAAGACAATGTCTTCCAGAATTCAAGGAAGTGGGTACCTTTCTGTACTGCGCTCTACACCTCACGGACGAACAAAAGCGAACTTAGTTAAGATTGCCAGTAGCAAAATGTGTCGAGCCCGATATGAAACCTGTTACTGAAAGTGCTTCTCAGTTACAGCTTAAGTCGTAGTTTAAAAAAAAAATTAGATATTATAATTAGCGAGAAAGTCTTAGAATCTGTGAACTGGAGGTTTGTAAACTAGGTTCTTTTTATACGGACCGTATCTGGTGGCCTGCAAATATTGTTCTCGATATTGTTTAAAGGATGGTATCAGGAAACCACCAAAATTGCTGTGATGTGTATTTATTTCCGCACAACCAACTTCGGTCAAGCGACTATGTCCGAGTCGCGGGTACCATTACATTAGGATAAAGATACATACATATTATCAGTTGCAGCATCTGTCACCTACACGTGCGTCCATTGTCTTCTCCTTTTCCTGTTAGTTTGTGCACAAACTGACAGCCCACTGCATTGTTCCACATGCAGTGTCACCAAAGCTATAACACAGTCCCTATTATTCTAATAGAAAAATGGACAATACACTTTCTTAACGATTTCACTACCAATATTTTACGGAGTGAAAGATATTATTGTACGGGTATTTTAATTACTGCCATAGTCAGAGGTAATAATATGAATAAAATGTTCCCTCCATGTTGGGCAGGTGTAGGACACACACAGGGTTATTCATAAGCTCCTCTGGGATTTCAATAAATGACTGCACAAAAGCCTCACGACAAATGACACACATCAGTGGAGAGAACATCTTTCTATGTTTTTAGCTAACATTACAATTAGGCACCGTTTGTGACGAGGCTAACGTCAATACGTGCGTGCAATTCATTGGCTCGAATTACCCAGGAAGGCGCAACTGCATCCCGCTTCGCAACTCTGTTCACTGGGTTTTTACCTGCATGCACGTTCTGCACTCTCCATTCACACTTAAACCTGAGTCACGTTAAACCTGAATAACCACCGTTTGCAGCGCGGAGCTCTAGGAGATATGCAGGAACAGAGTCAATGACGTTCTGGAAGACACCAACAGGGATGTGGGACGGTGATGACTTCAGTGTCGTCGCCAGCTGCGCTACATTTCTCGCTTGAGGATCCATGGCGAGAACAACCCTATCGAGGTGGTCCCACAGATTGTCTATTGCGTTTAAATCCAGGGAGTCTGGCGGCCGAGGGAGTACAGTAAACTCATCATGGTACTCTTTGAACCACCAACGTACCTTGCAAGCTCTGTGATACGTTGCATCGTCCTGCTGGTAGATGCCATCGTGCCGAGGAAAAGCAAACGGTAGACATGGTCCCAAAGAATAGATGCATACTTATGTTGATCCGTTGTGCCTTCCACAATGCTGAAGTCACCCAGGGAATACCACGAAACCTTTCACCAGAGCACAATGGTCCATAATCCAACCTGGACTCTTCAGCCTTGTTGCAGGGCGTCTCTTTCAGACATTTCATGCTTGACACGGCAATGGCCATCCGTCCGATGGGGCGTACAACGTGATTCATCTGAAAAGGCCACCTGTCCACACTCAGTGGACGCCTACTTGCGATAATGAAGTGCACACTCCAGCCTTCGTCACCAATGAACAGCAGTCAGTGTGAGTGCAGGAACCAGGCACCTGCTGCTGAGGCCCATATCTAGCAATGTTCGCTGAACGGTCGTTGAGGAGATACTGTTGGTAGCCCCTTGGTTTGTCTGGGCGTTCGGTTGCTCTACAGCTGCACGTTTATTCAGCCGGATACATCCCCGCAGCCATCGTTCACCCCTGTCATCTATGGCCTGTGGTATGCCTCAGTTGCCCAGGTGACAGTTCTGGATAGCGCAGTTTTGACATGAACGGTATACCTTAACCATGGCGGCACGCGAACAGTTTACAGACTTTTACCCTTGGCCGAAAGCGAATGATCACGTCCTTTGGACGTCAGGTAAACCGCTCCGTTTCCGCTGTATGACAACGAGTGCACTGTTTTCCACGTCCCCCCTCTCCCCTCTCAAAAATGGTTCAAATGGCTCTGAGCACTATAGGACTAAACATTTACGGTCATCAGTCCCCTAGAAATTAGAACTACTTAAACCTAACTAACCTAAGGACAGCACACAACACCCAGTCATCACGAGGCAGAGAAAATCCCTGACCCCGCCGGGAATCGAACCCGGGAACCCGGGCGTGGGAAGCGAGAACGCTACCGCACGACCACGAGCTACGGACTCTCCCCTCTCCCAACGTGCTGGATATAACCTAAATGCTAGTGCTGCCACCTGCCATCTATGACTGGTTACTGCACGTTGACGTCGAAAACAGGCGGTAGTCACAGTAATGAAACTTCCTGGCAGATTAAAAATGTGTACCGGACCGAGACTCGAACTGGGGACCTTTGCCTTTCTCGGGAAAGTCCTCTACAAACTGAGCTACCCAAGCACGACTCACGCCCCGTCTTCACAGTTTTACTTCTGCCAGTACCTCGTCTCCTACCTTCCAAACTTTACAGAAGCTCTCCTGTGAACCTTGCAGAACTAACACTCCTGAAAGAAAGGATATTGCGGAGACATGGCTTAGCCACAGCCTGGGGGATATTTCCAGAATGAGATTTTCACTCTGCAGTGGAGTGTGCGCTGATATGAAACTTCCTGGTACACAGTCTCGGTACACAGTTTTAATCTGTCAGGAACTTTCATATTAGCGCACACTCCGCTGCAGAGTGAAAATCTCATTCTGGAGTCACAGTAATGTGACTGGACAACGTTTTTCAGTGCGACAATAGAGATGGATGATTTGCCTACATGTTCTAATGTGCCTGCCCTTTAGTACAAACTACGGCACGCCACGTATTACAAACCAAAACTTGGGGAGATTTTCTGTCCACTGAAACGCGTCATATTTGTGTCTGGTAGTTTTCATGTAACCGTCTTTCAAATCCCCAGAGGTTCTTACTGATAACACCGTATGTGTCCCACGGGGAAAGGGGGCAGACCAACGAAAACGAAAAAAATCAGAGAAAGTAATTCAGCAGTTTATTACTTCAAAAGTGATCCCCATAAATGTTAGTCCACTTATCCCATTGTGAGAGAAGATGGTCAATGGCTTCATGGAAAAACGTTTTGGCCACGAATGTCTTTCTTCACGGCTCCAAAAATATGGAAATAGCATGAGAAGAAATCGGTACTGTATGGATCATGTGTAAAGGCATCTCAGCAAAACTTGTATAGCGTAGTAGAAACAACCTAGCAACCATTTGCCCGCCAGCATGTTACCAACTTATTTTCCAATACGCTGCAGAAGTTTCGCGTGGAAGCCCTTACACACACCTCATACGGTCTCCCAATGCGGATTTCATATTTTTGGAGGCATGAAGAAAAATTATAGTGGCTGACGATTCGCTTCGGTTGAAGAGGTTCACGCTTGGGTACAATGACGGTTTCGTAGCAACCACAAACAATTTTCTTTGAAGGCACTGACCATCTTCTCTCACAGTCGGATAAATATATTATCAGTCACGGTGATTAGTTTTGAAATAGCAAACAGCTGACCTACCTTTTTCTGATCTATATCGCTTTCATTTGACAGCCCCTTATAATTTGTCGTACGACCTACACTATGTGATCAAAAGTATACGCACACCTGGTTGAAAATGACTTACAAGTTCGTGCCACCCTCCATCCGTAATGCTGGAATTCAATATGGTGTTCGCCCACCCTTAGCCCTACTGACAGCTTCCACTCTCGAAAGCACACGTTCAGTCAGGCGCTGGAAGGTTTCTTGGGGAATGGCAGCCCATTCTTCACGGAGTGCTGCGCTGAGAAGAGGCATCGATGTCGGTGTGTGAGGCCTGGCACGAAGTCGGCGTTCCAAAACATGCCAAAGGTATTCTATAAGATTTAGGTCAGGACTCTGTGCAGGCCAGTCCATTATTGTAGTGTAACCACTCCACCACAGGCCGTCCATTATTAATAGGTGCTCGACCGTGTTGAAAGATGCAATCGCCATCCCCGAATTGCTCTTCAACAGTGGGAAGCAAGAAGGTGCTTAAAACATCGATGATGGCCTGTGCTGTGATAGTGCCACGCAAAACAATAAAGGGTGCAAGCCCCCTCTATGATAAACATGACCACACCACAACACCACCGCCTCCGAATTTTATGTTGGCACTACACACGCTGACAGATGACGTTAACCGGACATTCGCCATACCCACACCCTGCCATCGGATCGTCACATTGTGTACCGCGATTCGTCACTCCACACAACGTTTCTCCACTGCTCGATCGTCCAATATTTACGCTCCTTACACCAAGCGAGGCGTCGTTTGGCATTTACCGTCTTGATGTGTGGCTTATGAGCAGCCGCTCAATCATGAAATCCAAGTTTCCTCACCTCCTGCCTAACTGTCCTGCTACTTGGTTCAAATTGGTTCAAATGGCTCTGAGCACTGTGGGACTTAACATCTATGGTCATCAGTCCCCTAGAACTTAGAACTACTTAAACCTAACTAACCTAAGGACATCACACAACACCCAGTCACCACGAGGCAGAGAAAATCCCTGACCCCGCCGGGAATCGAACCCGGGACATGCTACTTGCAATGGATCCTGATGCAGTTTGTAATTCCAGTGTGATGGTCTGGATAGATGTCTGCCTATTACACATTACGACCCTCTTCAACTGTCGACGATCTCTGTCAGTCAACAGACGAGGTTGGCGTGTACGCTTTTGTCTTGCACGTGTCCCTTCACGTTTTCACCTCACTGACACATCGGAAACAGTGGACGTAGGGATGTTTAGGAGTGTGGAAATCTAGCGTAGAGACGTATGGCACATGTGGCACCCAATCACCTGTCCACGTTCGAAGTCCGTGAGTTCCGCTGAGCGCCCCATTCTGCTCTAAATGGTTCAGATGGCTCTGAGCACTATGGGACTTAACATCTGAGGTCATCAGTCCCCTAGATCTTAGAACTACTTAAACCTAACTAACCTAAGGACATCACACACGTCCATGCCCGAGGCAGGATTCGAACCTGCGGCAGTAGCGGTCGCGCGGTTCCAGACTGAAGCGCCTAGAACTGCTCGGCCACAGCGGCCGGCCATACTGCTCCTCACGATGTCTACCGACTACTGGGGTCGCTGAAATGGAGCACCTAGCAGTAGGTGGCAGGACAATGCACCTAATATGAAAATGTATGTTTTTGGGGGTGTCCGGATGCTTTTGATCACATAGTATATATGTCACAGTGGTAATGACATAAATAATCATGTCTTTCCATTTATGATATATATTTTCAGAAAAGCATTTGGACTATACTTATGTTCACAAATACGTGACATTTCGGTAGATCACTACATGCAAATTCGAGAGACTCCTGTGAAAGACACATCGATCCTCGTAGTTACGATAAGCGTGAAACAGTTTTTGCACGAAGTAATTTAACATATGCTATGTAAGGTCCTTGTTCTAATTTCCCTCTTCCCCTTAGAACACCTTACGCACCTTCTTCTTGTTTCACCTTCAGTTGGCAGATGGTTTCGAACAATCACCATAGAATTTCTACGCAGTCCTTGGGCGTCTAGCAGCTTTCTGTCTTTTGACAATAGTGTCTTTTTTCGCAGTGCAAACATTTACTGTGCAAGCGGGATAAGAAAAATTAATGTTTATTGCGAGACATCTAGGAAGCAGAGGGTTAATAATGAAACTTGAAACCTTTAGGTGCAGTCTGTAATCATACGAATTCTCCAAAACTTCAGCTGGCTTCCCATTACCAGTGGGACACTGCATTATAGTATTAACATGCACCAAATTCCCACTAGTTCTCTGATAACCTATCGTGGGACACATTCGCCCAATGGTGGTGAAATGGTTCATCTCAAGTAATTGCATCTGAAGTTGTAGACAAAAAGTGCACATTAATGCTGCTTTTCGTGATTTCTTGATGGTGTCCTTCAAGTACACTAAAGTTGTGCAGTACCCCTTACAAAAAACTGTTTTCTCAATATTGTGTTTTTGTTGACATTTGCAGTATTACGCCTCTGGTAATGTGCCGTAAGTATAGAAAACGTAAACCAATGTGGCCTGGCGAAGATCTAAGTCCCGATTCTTGCGGCTGCGAGAGGCCGCTGCGTACTTTTCTTGATGCCGCACACAAATTCTCGCTATGTGTAACCGTATGTAGAGTCGCTACAGGTGGGGGTCCCTCTAGCAAGTGCGTCAGAGCAGCTGCGTTATCAACCTCAGAAACGCGACTGTTTGCTGCCCTCGCCCGCAAGCCACGCAACACCGCGGTAGCTTACGGCACAGATTTATGGCCCACCTCGCGATAAGAGCTTCGCCCGTACGTAGCCTTTTCTCTCCGCAAGCGCAACAAACGCCTCGGGAACACTTGCGAAATGTAGCGGTTGCGTGGATGCACTTCACAGCCGCGCGGATTACCTTTTGTGTTAGTTTAGTATCTGCAGTCCCAGGAACAATGTTGAAAACGAACGTCTATGCGAAGGAAGAAGCAAGAACGTAATACTTCATTCACGAACTATCGTTTCCAGAGCGCCTACAAAGCTTCGTCTGTGCGGAATAGGCTCCCAGATATGTAAGTGGCTAGAAGACTTTAAGAAATGTAACCTAGTACGTTATCTTGGACGGTGAGTGTTCATCGGAGACAAAGGTGTCGCCAGGGCTGCCCAGGAAAGAGTGATAGAACCGCTCATGTTCCTTGTATACATAAACGACCTCACGGGTACAGTGTACAGCAATCTGCCAATGTTTGCTGATGACGCTGTTGTGTACGGGACAGTTTCGTCCTTGAACGACTCCAGGAGGGTACAGGATGACTAGGATGGAATTTCTGTATGGTATGATAAATCGCAGCTTTCTCTAAATGTGGAAAAATGTAAATTAATGAAGACGTGTACGAACAACAATACTATAATGATTCGCTGCACCCCTGAAAAGGCGGACATACTGGTGCAAAATGACGTCCCGATACACCTGACCTGTTACAGTTCCTCTGTCAAAGACATGCAGGGGTGTACGTGCACCAATCATAAACTCACCCCACACCATCAAACCACGACCTCCATACAGGTCCCTTTCAAGGACTTTAAGGGGTTGGTATCTGGTTCCTGGTTCACGTCGGATGAAAACCCGACGAGAATGACTGTTCAGACTATACCTGGACTCGTCCGTGAACATAACCTGGGACCACTGTTCCAATGACCTTGTACTGTGTTCTTGACACCAGACTTTACGGGCTCTCCTGTGACCAGGGGTCAGTGGAATGCATCTTGCAGGTCTCCAGGAGATTAAATCATGTCTGTTCAGTCGTCTGTAGACTGTGTATCTGGAGACTGCTGTTCCAGTGGCTGCGGTAAGGTCCTGCAGTATTCCGTGGTCATCTGCGGGCACTGATGGTGAGATGTCGGTCTTCTTGTGGTGTTGTACACTGTGGACGTCCCTTACTGTCTGCTGGAATCGTTGCCATAATCTTGAGATCACACTTTGCGGCACACGAAGGGCGCGTGCTACTACCTGCTGTGTTTTACCAGCCTCCAGTCACCCTAGTATTCTATTTATTTATTTTTATTTATTTATTTATTTATTGTTCCGTGGGACCAAATTAAGGAGAAGTCTCCATGGTCATGGAACGAGTCAATACATGGAATAATAACACGATAGTAGAAACAGATAAAATGAAATATAAAAAACATATTCAGGCGATAAGTCTTAAGTTTAAATAAAGAAAATCAACAATATAACACTGGAACCCGCTTAATTATTTAGCTCTTCCAGGAGCCCCTCGACAGAATAGAAGGAGTGAGCCATGAGGAAACTCTTCAGTTTACACTTAAAAGAGTTTGGGCTACTGCTAAGATTTTTGAGTTCTTGTGGTAGCTTATTGAAAATGGATTCAGCAGAATACTGCACTCCTTTCTACACAAGAGTCAAGGAAGTGCATTCCACATGCAGATTTGATTTCTGCCTAGTATTAAATGAGTGAAAGCTGCTCACTCTTGGGAATAGGCTAATATTGCCAACAGCAAACGACATTAAAGAAAATACAAACTGTGAGGGCAATGTCAGAATTCCCAGACTATTGAATAGAGGTCGACAAGAGGTTCTCGAACTTACACCACATATAGCTCGAACAGCCCGTTTTTGAGCCAAAAATACCCTTTTTGAATCAGAAGAATTACCCCAAAAAATAATACCATACGACATAAGTGTATGAAAATATGCGAAGTAGACTACTTTTCGTGTTGAACTGTCACTTATTTCAGATACTGTTCTAATGGTAAATAAAGCAGCATTTAGTTTCTGAACAAGATTCTGGACGTGGGCTTTCCACAACTGCTTATTATCTATCCGAACGCCTAGGAACTTGAACTGTTCCGTCTCGCTTATAATATGCCCATTCTGTCTGATCAAAATATCGGTTCTTGTTGAATTGTGAGTTAGAAACTGTAAAAGCTGAGTCTTACTGTGATTTAGCATCAAATTATTTTCCACAAGCCACCAACTTATTTCATGAACTACATTATTTGATACTGTTTCAATATTACACACAAGATCCTTCACTGCCAAGCTGGTGTCATCAGCAAACAGAAATATTTTTGAATCACCTGTAATACTAGAAGGCATATCATTTATATAAATAAGAAACAGCAGTGGCCCCAGCACTGACCCTTGGGGAACGCCCCACTTAACAGTGCCCCATTGCGACTGAACATCACTACCACTCCCAATATTGCGGAGAATTACCTTCTGCTTTCCGTTCTTAAAGTAAGAGGCGAACCAATCATAAGCTACTCCCCTTACTCCATAATGGTCCAACTTCTGCAGTAATATTTTGTGGTCGACACAGTCAAAAGCCTTCATTAAATCAAAGAAAACACCTAGCGTTCGCAACCTTTTATTTAATCCGTCCAAATCCTCACAGAGAAAAGAGAATATAGCATTTTCAGTTGTTAAACCGTATCTAAAACCAAACTGTACATTTGATAGCCAATTATGTGAATTTAAATGCTCCAGTAACCTTGTATATACAACCTTCTCGATAACTTTAGCAAACACCGATGGCACAGAAATAGGTCTAAAATTGTCAACATTATCCCTGTCTCCCTTTTTATAAAGTGGCTTCGCTATCGAGTACTTTAATCGGTCAGGAAACCGGCCACTCCTAAAGGAAAAGTTACAGATAGTGCTAAGTACTGAGCCAACATACATAGAACAATACTTCAGTATTCTGCTAGATATACCCCGCCATATCCATGAAAGTTCTTGGTCTTTAGCGATTTAATTATTAACTCAATCTCCCTCTTGTCAGTATCATGGAGGAGCATTTCAGGTAACAGTCTCCGAACACTTGTTTCTAAGAGCGCTATGTGATTCCCTGTTGGGACTAGGTTTCTATTTAGTTCACCTGCTATATTCAGAAAGTGATTATTAAATATTGTACATATATGCGACTTATCAGTAACACGGACATTCCCACTACGCCCTGATTCTATATCATCGACCTGTCTCTGCAGACCAGCCACTTCCTTTACGACTGACCATATGGTTTTAATTTTATCCTGAGACTTAGCTATTCTATCCGCATACCACATACTTTTTGCCTTCCTAACAACTTTTTTAAGCACCTTACAATACTGTTTGTAATGGGCTGCTGCATTTAGATTTTACCTGTTTCTAACGTTTTGATATAATTGCCACTTTGTTCTACAAGATATTCTTATCCCTCTAGAGTCTAGTCAGCCACCCAGGCTGCCTGTTTGTGCTAGTACCCTGTTTTGAACGTTCTAACGGAAAGCAACTTTCAAAGAGCACGAGAAAAGTCTTGAGAAAAGCATTATGTTTATCATCTACTGTATCAGCGCTATAAACATCTTGCCACTCTTGTTCCTTGATAAGGTTTACGAAGGTCTCTACAGCAACTGGATCAGCTTTCCTAAACAGTTGGTAACTATATTTGACATGTGTTGCAGCACAAACATCTTTTAGAGTTAAAATTTGTCCATCATGGTCTGAAAGGCCATTCACCTTTTTGCTAACAGAATGCCCTTCTAGTAATGAGGAATGAACAAAAATGTTGTCTATGGTTGATCTACTGTTCCCTTGCACTCTCGTTGGAGAGAATACGGCTTGCATAAGATTATATGAATTAAGGAGGTCTACCAGCATCCTTTTCCTTGCACAATCACTTATACAATTAATGTTGAAGTCACCACATATAACTAACTTTTTGTATTTCCTATAAAGTGAACCACGAACCTTCTCTAGCTTTAGCAAAAATGTTGTGAAGTCGGAGTCTGGGGATCTATAAATAACAACACTTAGAAGTTTAGCTCCATTAAATTTAACCACACCTGCACAAGATTCAAACACCTTTTCAGTAGAGTACTTTGAAACATCAATTGACTCAAATGGGATACCGTTTTTCACATACATGGCTACACCCACACACCGCAAAGAGCTCCTAGAAAAGCTGCCAGCCAACCTGTATCCTGGTAAAGGAAGCCTCTGAATTATCTCCTTATTTAAGAAGTGTTCAGATATACCAATAATTTCAGAGTCAACATCTATAAGCAGTTCACTAACTTTATCTCTAATACCTTGCATATTTTGATGAAATATATTAATTCCCTTATTACTCGGATACCTAAGCTTTGTCAAAAGTGGTTCCTTTGTTAGAGAGACTTCCCTTAAGCAGGAATATCTATCAGCTGACTTCAATCTAAAAAAGGTGCAGCTCTAACACCCACTACTGCAGGAATTTTCCCATGAGTGATCCCACCACCCCCACCTATGCTGTCACCTATAAGCTTTGCCAACCTCCCCTTCCCATACCTGTTGAGGTGCAGCCCATGTCTAGTGAAACCCGTCCTGCTGGTAGACTCCATCGACACCACTGAAATGCGACTCATGCTTTCCGTCATCAGCGCACCCCCAAGTCTCATGTTATTACGCCTGACGGCTGTATTAAGATGAGGCCGATCGTGACGCTAAAGCAGTTCCACGAAATGCACATTCGTGTTGCCAGTCTGAGTGGCTATCTTTTCCAGGTCACCATCTACGTCATACTCCCCATCCCTATCAATACTATTACCAGCCCCACCCAAAATCACTACCTGATCCTCTTTAGTAAAATCCCTACATAACCCCCCTATGTTAACAGTCACCTGAGCCAACCCTGCATTAGGCTTCACAATGCTGGTGACCTGGTACTCACTCCCCGGCACTTCCTGGAACTGCTGGCCTACACCTCTACCATGAGAACTACCTAACAGCAGAACCTTCTTCTTTCTCTTCGACTTTGCAACTGTGCTAGCCACCGTAACTGCCGCTCATAACGTCAATATGTGTTCTTGGAGCCATTTTCAGCACACAGTCACCATTAGCACGTCTGAAAACGTATGCACACTTACTGGCTGCACCGCACTCTGACATGCACCAACACACCTCTGCGTATGTGGACTGCTGCCAGCGTCACCGTGCGACGACCGCAGGTCAAATGCACCGCATGGTCATACCCCGAGGTGATTCAAACCCGCAAACCGCCCACCAGAGCGTTGTTTCACTATGTATCAGCATTATCTTTAATTGATGAGCATTAGTGTAAATGTAGATATTGTAGCAGAGTCGAATATACAGGGTTATTACAAATGATTGAAGCGATTTCACAGCTCTACAATAACTTTATTATCTGAGATATTTTCACAATGCTTTGCACACACATACAAAAACTCAAAAATTTTTTTTTGGCATTCACAAATGTTCGATATGTGCCCCTTTAGTGATTTGGCAGACATCAAGCCGATAGTGAAGTTCCTCCCACACTCGGCGCAGCATGTCCCCGTCAATGAGTTCGAAAGCATCGTTGATGCGAGCTCGCAGTTCTGGCACGTTTCTTGGTAGAGGAGGTTTAAACACTGAATCTTTCACATAACCCCACAGAAAGAAATCGCATGGGGTTAAGTCGGGAGAGCGTGGAGGCCATGACATGAATTGCTGATCATGATCTCCACCACGACCGATCCACCGGTTTTTCAATCTCCTGTTTAAGAAATGCCGAACATCATGATGGAAGTGCGGTGGAGCGCCATCCTGTTGAAAGATGGAGTCGGCGCTGTCGGTCTCCAGGTGTGGCATGAGCCAATTTTCCAGCATGTCCAGATACACGTGTCCTGTAACGTTTTTTTCGCAGAAGAAAAAGGGGTCGTAAACTTTAAACCGTGAGATTGCACAAAACATGTTAACTTTTGGTGAATTGCGAATTTGCTGCACGAATGCGTGAGGATTCTCTACCGCCCAGATTCGAACATTGTGTCTGTTCACTTCACCATTAAGAAAAAATGTTCCTTCATCACTGAAAACAAGTTTCGCACTGAACGCATCCTCTTCCATGAGCTGTTGCAACCGCGCCGAAAATTCAAAGTGTTTGACTTTGTCATCGGGTGTCAGGGCTTGTAGCAATTGTAAACGGTAAGGCTTCTGCTTTAGCCTTTTCCGTAAGATTTTGCAAACCGTCGGCTGTGGTACGTTTAGCTCCCTGCTTGCTTTATTCGTCGACTTCCGCGGGCTACGCGTGAAACTTGCCCGCGCGCGTTCAACCGTTTCTTCGCTCACTGCAAGCCGTCCCGTTGATTTCCCCTTACAGAGCCATCCAGAAGCTTTAAACTGCGCATACCATCGCCGAATGGAATTAGCAGTTGGTGGATCTTTGTTGAATTTCGTCCTGAAGTGTCGTTGCACTGTTATGACTGACTGATGTGAGTGCATTTCAAGCACGACGTACGCTTTCTCGGCTCCTGTCGCCATTTTGTCTCACTGCGCTCTCGAGCGCTCTGGCGGCAGAAAACTGAAGTGCGGCTTCAGCCGAACAAAACTTTGAGTTTTTCTACGTATCTGTAGTGTGTCGTGAGCTACAGTGAAACTATGAAATCGCTTCAATCATTTGTAATAGCCCTGTACACTGATCAGCCAGAACATTATGACCGCCTATCTAACAGCCGGAGTGTCCACCTTAGGCACTTCGTGGCATGGAAGCAATGAGACCTTGGTAGGCCGTTAGAGGGACTTGGAACCACATCTGCACACACAAGTCACCTGATTCCCGTATATTCTGGGGAGGGGGACGATGAGCTCTGACGTCACGTTCAATCACACCCAAGCTATGTCCGATAGCATTCAGATCTGGCGAGATGGGCGGCCACCACATCAACTGGAACCCGCCATTGTGTTCCTCCAACCAGTCCATTACACTCCTGGCCTTGTGATACGGCGCATTACCTTGTTGCAAAATGCCACTCCCGTCGGGAAACATCATCGTCGTGAAAGGGTGTACATAGTCTGCAACAAGTGTGCTGCACTCCTTGTCCGACATGGTTTGTTGCACGAGCTCCACTTGACCCACAGATGCCCACGTGAATGTTCACCAGAGCGTAATGGAGCCTCCGCCAGCTTGTATCTGTCCCTCAATACAGTTGTTACGGAGCTGTTCCCCTGGAAGGCGACAGATTCGCGCCCTCCCATCAGCATGAGGAAGAAAGTTTCGGGATTTATCAGACCGTGCAAGCTCTACCACTGCGCCAACATCCAGTGCCGATGGTGCCCATTTCAGTCGTAATTTCCGATGTCGTGGTAATCGGTTGGGGAGGCCCATCTTTAGAAGTGTTCCGTGCACTTTGTGTTCTGACAAACTTATGCTTTGCCCAGCATTAAAGTCTGATGTTACTTCCGCTACAGTTCGCCGCTTGTCCTGTTTTATCAATCCGCCCAGCGTAGGACGTCCGACATCTGTAATCACTTGCTGTTTCCAAAATGCTCGTGCCGAGCCTTCTTGCCATCACAATCCGCCCTCGGTCAGACACAAACAGATCGCGGGCCTTTCCCGTTCTACACACGAGTAACACACTCACTGACACTACAGGCACCGAGGGTGTGTCTGACCAGCAGACATTCCTCGCCAGCTGACGCTGCTATCGGCTGGACGGGTTTGCATAGTCATAACGCTCTGGCTGATCAGTGTACAGCTGTTATTTACAGTCGTCAGTTCAAGTTGCCACCGTAGTTACTGCACTGACGTCACTTATACACCTCGAATAAAAAGAGTCTCGGAAGTTTTTGGACGGACTGTGTACAGGCGTAGTAGCTGCGGAAACATGCAATAAGGATAAAGTGCTAGAGTCTACAGAGACTATTCCCCAAGTACAGAGAGATTCATCGCTCATACATGATTACACCAGTATGGGCACAAAGAAATTCTCACCAACTAGCTGAGAGGATTGGGTTGGGTTGTTTTGGGGGAGGAGACCAGACAGCGAGGTCATCGGTCTCATCGGATTAGGGAAGGACGGGGAAGGAAGCCGGCCGTGCCCTTTCAAAGGAACCATCCCGGCATTTGCCTGGAGCGATACAGCGAAATCACGGAAAACCTAAATCAGGATGGCCGGACGTGGGATTGAACTGTCGTCCTCCCAAATGCGAGTCCAGTGTGCTAACCCCTGCGGAACTAGCTGAGAACCTGAAGTAACCTAGGTACGGCAGTAGGCAGGTCTGTCGAACTTTTTTAAGAATCATTTATTTATTTTCGTTATTATCTTCTTTAGCAGGAATAAAGAGAAACAGGTGTTGTAGTAGTAAGACACTTGAATAGCATTTGTGAAGGGGACGGTTCAATTGCCCGTCCGGTCATCCGGATTCAGTGTACCGTGATTTCCCTAAATCGCTTAAGTCTAACAGTGGATGGTTCCTTTGAAATAGCAAAGTCTATTTCCTTCAGCATCTTACCTATCCGAGTTTATGTTCCGTCTCTAATGACGCCTTTGTCAACGGGATGTTAAACACTATCTTCCTTCGGCATCTTTCGTTTGGGAGATTTCTACAGCAATCGTCGTCACTATCAGTGACCCAGTACTCAAAAGAGCCATACCGACGTTTTGTACGCGGTCTAGCTCTCTGAGTATATGGTCCCTCCATGTCGCCATCTAGGTGCATTTTGGTCTCACTCCAGCTGAAGATGCTGTTCCTGTAATTTATCTTTTACATTAAAAGTAGGTTACTCGGTAAGAATGGATAATTATAGATACACGTCAGATGAGTTTAACAAGTCATTTGTAAAAATATATCTTAAAATCGCCAAAACTTGTTAAATTAATAGTTGTTATTATTTTCGACTAATTTTTGTCTTAAATTATCATCAGGTACACAAGTTTTCTGTCAGTCTCCTGAAGGTCTGGCGCGATCCACCGCGAATTCGTCTGTTGTGTCAACCTTGCACACAACGTCCTCAATTCTCTGTTAAATGCATTCCAGTCTCTGTCTTTTAGCACAGTTTTTGCCCTCAGCAGCTCCCTCTAGTACCAATGGAAGTTGTTCCCCTATGTCTTAATGCATGTCCTATCATCCCGTCCCTTCTTCTTGGCAATGTTTTCCACATGTTAAACTTCTCGACGCCTCTGGAAAGAACCTCCACATTTCCTGTCTCATGACTTCACATACTTTCTGGCATTCTTCCGTAGTACCACATCTCAACCATTGGATTTTTTTCTTTTTCGGATTTCTCATAGTTCATGATTCACTACCACACAATGCTGTTCTCCAAATATACACTCTCAGAAATTTCTCTCTGTAACTACATTTTCTCTAGAAAAAAATAGGGAACCAACCCTCGTATTCCGTGAACGTTTGAAGATACTTAAACGAGGTTTTCGGAAAATGAAAGTAAGCAGAGTGGTACGTCGTTTTGGTTATTTGATTAATAATCCAACTCTATCATCAACCGAGATACTGAAGGAGGCATTATTTTAATCGGACAGTAAAGGAAGATTACTCCAATGATATTACGCTTGTTAATTTTTTTCGTTCACATTTTTCGCAAAATAATCTGAAAAATATGTTAAAATTGAGAGACCAGGCGCCAAGCGGCTGAAATCGACGACTGCGATGCGAACTTCTACTCTTCTTGCTGCATATATGGCACTCTGAGGCGTTTACGCTACAATAGCAGACACCCGGTTGCATCGGCTCTCAGTTTCAACACATTTTACACATCTTTTTCGAAATGCTTCAACTTTTACAGGTGTTATTTCACTGTAATAACATTGTCCGTAGCTTTCGAATGATTTAACAAGTGTACGAATATATCCGTCCCACAGTCAGGAAGTGAGCGTTAGGGACATATGCGGGAATCCTAAACTGCCGTTCTGAGCGAACATGCAAAGGAGTTGTGCCGTTGGCGTCCTCCGATCAGTTGTGAAATATCGCGTGAGTGTCCGTGCCGTGCGTGCTTGTCGCGTGTAGTGGCTGTATTCTAATGAGTGAATGGAAAGGTTAAAGGGTCGAACTCGCAAATGCTCACGAAGTTAGCAAGGGGCCGCCAACCTTAAGATTCATCACCTTCATCATTGCCACTGCGGTGAGGTTCGGAATTTAATCCATGATGTTGGCGCAAATTCTGGTGATCAGGGACTGTACACCATCAACCGTCCTCCACTTCCCGACCGAATATTGGCGTTGAAAATTTCTTCCAGCACCAGGATTCGAACCCTCACAAGCGTGCGTTAGCGACCTCGGCTACGAAGGTGGCTGTTAAGAATTATACCGCTCTATTAAAAGGCAGTGTTTACGCAGTTGGTGCAAGAGTCACGAGTATTAACCATGTAACGCAATTACGTGCCCCTGTGCATTCTCTCAATTGACGAAAATCTCACTTCGATGTCTTGAACCGTGTTCAATCATGTCGGTGTCTTTAGCCAATACTGGTAGGATTCTATTCAGAATCATACGTCCGAACATTTTATAAAGGTGACTGAAAAGGCTAACTGGTCTGAAATTCTTGGGGTGATTTGCATTCTTTCCAGGTTTCAGAAGAGCTATCACCCTGCTCTTTCGCCAGATCTTTGGTATTTGGCACTAGCTGATGCAGTTGTTGAAAAGCTGCAGGATCCAAAAAATTCCGCAGTCCATAATCAATACCGTGGAACGATAAAGGCCATTTCGCAAAAAAACCACACGAACAATGCTTCGTTAGAGGTGAATCACCATCTTGGAGAGCCTATTATTGCAAATACAGTCAGCGGGAACACAAAGTGGAGATCTGTGATCGAATCACGAAATCCAAAAGGTTTAACTGCCAACACCAGCATTCCAGAACGACGTTAATAAGGGCGGGACGCTGCATCGTCGTCCAACCGAGATTGTGGCCGAGCTGTTCTAGGCGCTACACTCTGGAATCGCGCGACCGCTACGGTCACAGGTTCGAATCTTACCTCGGGCATGGATGTGTGTGATGCCCTTAGGTTAGTTAGGTTTAAGTAGTTCAAAGTTCTAGGGGACTGATGACCTCACAAGTTAAGTCCCATAGTGCTCAGAGCCATTTGAACCATTTAAACGAACCGTGATCGGAAGAGAGTGTGAACCTTACCATCACCAGTGACTCCAACAACACCCCACGTTCATATACGGCTGACGTTCCAAGAACCTGCTGTGTCCTACTGAATACTCCGCACAAATAAAAATTGGTCTAATTGAGAAATCCCCAGTTCCATGATATTCCGTCCGTCCTGTTATTTTATTCCAAGCGTCATTGCGATGACACCAGAGTTACCCGTTTTAGGCACGTAAAGGAAGAGAATGGTATAGATGCTCTCTAACAAGGGCACTATTTACCTAGATTTCAGTGCACCAATCCACATTGCTAGTTTTTAACATAACACGTTTGTCGAAAATGCGAAGGAATATCAAATTTTCTCTCGCCCCCCCCCCCCCCCTCAAAAAAAGAAATCAAGGAAAGAAATCAAATGTCGACGTTTCTATATTTGCTTTCCCAAAAAATGGTTCAAATGGCTCTAAGCACTATGAGACTTAACATCTGAGGTCATCAGTCCCCTAGAACTTAGAACTACTTAAACCTAACTAATCTAAGGACATCAGGATTCGAACCTGCGACCGTAGCAGCATCATGGTTCCGGACTGAAGGGCCTAGAACCGCTCGGCCACAGCGACCGGCATCTGCTTCTCCATCGCTGATGAAAAAAATTAGTGGATCACTGCATTGCGACTATAGCAAAATTTATCTGGACAAAACGCATGACTTCTGTAAAACGGTCCTGTGACGATACACAGGTTGAAACGTCCCCTTTGAAAATTAATGAATGACTGTGCTGGTAAACTTCTACGTTATTTGATTTTCAAACAGATGAGCAAAACTCAATGCACTCAAACAGTTTTCTCCTTACTTATTCTGATTATCACTAAACTGACACACAATATTTTTAGCAACGCAATCTGACTTTCATTAATCCCTACAAAAGAATGACCCTGACTAACAATAACCTATACCTTTCATGAATCACTTACCTCACAAAAATCTTCGTTACTCGAACTACTGCAATACAGCGAGCGCCAATACTGCCAGCTAAATAAAAAATTCTGACTACTGAAGGCACTAACTTCTGAAAGGAATAGTTAGCAAATGATAGATTTTGATAGAGAACAAACAATGTTTTTAGCTTAATAGTGTTCAAACGTCAGAATATATATATCATTTCATGACATCCAGTCTTACAAATTTCATTTTTCTGTCGGACACACGTCCAGATCGTCCGCTCCCAAAATTCTGCCATCGCTCTCCCCACACCCACCACTGCTGGCGTCTCACCTCGAACTGCCCAACGCTACGCGCTGTTCACATCCAACAGCCCAACACTACACAAGCAAATATTCCAACAATGAGTCCAACAAGCCACAGACCGCACACAGCGCAGTCAGCGATTTTCATACAGAGCACTACGTGGCGTTACCAACATAAAAACCTAAACAGCCTACTTACAAGGTCTTGGACTTCGGACTCGCAAGCTATTGCGTTGGCATCCAGCACCTGAAACCACGATTACATTAGACTGCAACAAGCGCCCGAAAGACGCGCTGGCTCGATGAGTGGCTAAATGTAGTCTTTATGGCAAGATCTAGTTCAACCTATCCTAGCGTAATAGCTGTATAAGGATAAAATTGTTGAGAGGCACAGCTCGCAGCAGCATGGTGGCTTGGGATTAGATCATCATTATCAGACATTTAACATCCAATTCTGGATGGAGAAAGCCTCCTCTAGTCCTTTCCATGCATTATACGAGTAGTCTTCAACTCTACATAACAATGTTCCTCGTTCTTGTTTTCCAACGTGATCTACATCGACAAAATTAAGCGCACGCTATGCAGTCTGGAGCCCAGCGGTCTCCACCGCAAACGGCCCCGCTTCCCAAAAATTTAAAATAAAAAAATATCCTCGTATTAATAACATCAAATGAATTCGAAATTACGAATAAGGACTACCACCAGCTGTAGAATGGAATGACGACAGTGAAAATTTGTGCCGCATCGGGACTCGAATGCGTGTTTCCCGCTTATCGCGAGCAGTCGCCTTACCACTCCTTTTATTTTTTTTAAATCTCATTTTGTTCGTTATAGTTCGTTGCAATTGTTCGTGGCGGATGTCCCCTGACGCCTGTTGACGTTCATTACTGATCCATTCACTCAGTTTTTTATTACAGAGGGCACCTAACCCTCTGACTGAACACGCTGAGCTACCGTGCCGGCTACCACTCAGCTATCCGTGCACGACTCCCGGTCAGACCCAAACTTCCCAACCACGCGTCTACTACCTGTACTCGTACGTCCAATATGTACATTCACCCACAGCTCAGACGTTGTGGATGAAAATCGCTTGCCCAGTATCGGCAGACAAATACGATATTTCAGTTTCTGTGTTATTCTGATTACAATGAAAAGCTGATTTGGACATGCGTGCAAGTCCATCGAACTTTGCATCGTAATCAGAATACCACAGGCACTGCAATATCGTACTATTAATAATGTCGTGCAGACCCTTTGTAATCATGAACTTTCTTTCTCGGGGCCTTGTCGCGCTCCAACGCGGGGTCAGCTTTGTGTCAGCAGAGTGTGGCCGGATGGCCTTCCTGACGCCACCCCGAACCCCGTGGGACGGAAGTAGTGCAGCCCAGCTGTCTGCGTCCAGTGTAAGTCTTGAAATAGTGCGAACGTTTTCAAATGTCTGTGAGTCGTGTAACTGAGGCGGAACTTGGGGACCAGCCCGGTATTCACCTAGCGGGATGTGGAAAACCGCCTAAAAACCACATCCAGGTTGGCCGGCATACCGTCCGTCGTCGTTAATCCGCCGGGCGGATTCGATCCGGGGTCGGTGCACCTACCCGAGTCCAGGAAGCAGCGCATTAACGCTCTCGGCTACTCTGGAGGGTCCCTTTGTAATCATGAACGACACAGATTAATTATTTTGGACAGGTTTATAGTTGAATTCTTCAGCGGACACCTGATATGAATCAATTCACGATGCGCCCCACTTCTCACACCTCGTGCACCTTCGTGTCAAGGGGTTGGAACTCTGTGCGGAATGGCAATTCTGCAGATAGATATTTTTACGGAGATCGCGGCTCTTGGTAGGAAAAGTAGATTTTTGCAAGTAGGCTGTAAGATAGCGAAGCCAACGCACATGAAAGCAATAAACCTGGTTGCTGCAACGGAATAATCTGAAGCTTAACCCGAAATCAAGATGAGAATGGAATGTAACAGTTTGGTTGTCAGTTGACGAAGATAACGAATGTAGAAGCAAAACACTGCCTGGCGTGTCTTGGTATCCGCATAAACAACAACACTTTCCACCTCTGCACAAGTGTCACTCAGCAGAACTGTCACCAACTCGCGTCAAATTGCCAACGGAAGTCAAGCAAGTGGCGCTTCAGAATGAAAAATTGCTACTGTTTTCAAAATACTGTTTAATGGAAATTTGGTAGCTTGAAAATACACATATTAAAAAAAAGAAGGTTTTGCATCTCCGCGGTTCCTAGAACTCCTGAAGGTAGACATTGCCTGTTGATATTGTATCACAGACACAGCCCCTCTGACTGTTCACAAATGTCACTAAACCCGCCCAAGCCGGCCAGGGTGGCCGAGCGGTTCTAGGCGCTTCAGTCTGGAACCGCGCGACCGCTACGGTCGCAGGTTCGAATCCTGCCTCGGGCATGGATGTGTGTGATGTCCTTAAGTTAGTTAGGTTTAAGTAGTTCTAAGTTCTAGGGGACTGATGACCTTAGATGTTAAGTCCCATAGTGCTCAGAGCCATTTGAACCATTTGAGCCAAATCCGCCCAAAGACGTAAGCAACCATGCATGAGCAGCGCCTATTAGACGGAGGGGGATCCGGCAGCCGGTTAGTTCCAGTCATTCCACCAGGAAGGAAGTACACGGCTCGTGTTGTCTGTAGTTCAGCCATGCCTAGGAGGTCAATACCGCGGTTCGATCGCGTCCGCATTGTTACTTTGTGCCAGGAAGGGCTCTCAACAAGGGAAGTGTCCAGGCGTCTCGGAATGAATCAAAGCGATGTTATTCGGACATGGAGGAGATACAGAGAGACAGGAACTGTCGGTGACATGCCTGGCTCAGGCCGCCCAAGGGCTACTACTGCAATGGATGACCGCTGCCTACGGATTATGACTAGGAGGAACCCTGACAGCAACGCCACCATGTTCAATAATGCGTTTCGTGCAGCCACAGGACGTCGTGTAATGACTCAAACTGTACACAATAGGCTGCATGAAGCGCACCTTCACTCCCGACGTCCATGGCGAGGTCCATCTTTGCAACCATGACATCATGCAGCGTGGTACAAATGGGCCCAAAGACATGTCGAATGGACCGCTCAGGACTGGCATCACGTTCTCTTCACCGATGAGTGTCGTGTATGCCTTCAACCAGACAATCGTCGGAGACGTGTTTGGAGGCAACCTTCTCAGACTGAACGCCTTATACACACTGTCCAGCGCGTGCAGCAAGGTGGAGGTTCGCTGCTGTTTTAGGGTGGCATTATGTGCGGCCTACGTACGCCGCTGGTGGTCATGGAAGGCGCCGTAACGGCTGTACGATACGTGAATGCCATCCTCAGACTGATAGTGCAACCATATCGACAGCACATTGGCGAGGCATTCGTCATCATGGACGACAATTCGCGCTCCTATCGTGCACATCTTGTGAATGACTTTCTTCAGGATAATGACATCGCTCTGCTAGACCGGCCAGCATGTTCTCCAGGCATGAACCCTATCGAACATGCCTGGGATAGATTGAAAAGGGCTCTTTATGGACGTCGTGACCCACCAACCACTCTGAGGTATCTAATCCGAATCACCGTTGAGGAGTGGGACAATCTGGACCAACAGTGCATTTATGAACTTGTGGATAGTATGCCACGATGAATACAGGCATCTGGCAATGCAAGAGGACGTGCTACTGGGTATTACAGGTACCGGTATGTACAGCAATCTGGACCACCTCCTCTGAAGTTCTCGCTGTATGGTGGTACAACATGCAATGTGTGGTTTTCGTGAGCAATAAAAAGGATGGAAATGATGTTTATGTTGATCTCTATTTCAATTTTCTGTACAGGTTCGGGAAGTCTCGGAACCGAGGTGATATAAAACTTTTTTTGAGGTGTAGTTAGATTTCTCGAAAAGTTGATTTCTGTCATATCTCATGTCATCCAAAGCAAGACCCACTAACACGTCGAAGGCGTTTTCCTACGATATAGATCGCTCTAAAAATAAGCAGCTAACTTATGATTTCAAATAGGAGTGCAAATAGATAATTTTCTAAATTGAAGTTCATCAGAAATAGGCTTACGACCTCCATGTTAGAAGACAGGCTCAACATCATGTCTTCGCTCGTTATCGAAAATAACATTTTAAGATGACTCAGTCATGGAGATATTAGAAGTAGCTTCATTATTATGAAGTGTAGGACCAAACCAATTCGCTAAAGACATTACGTTATACTTTCATTTTATGGGTGATTATTTATGATAACATTTTATTTTAATTAATTATAGGTAAATTTTATTGAGTCGGAATTTTCCTTGTGTTAAACTGCATTTTCCTAATAAAGATATTTGCTTATTGTTATAATGTGTTTCTTTATTTAACTGAAATGCTGATATTTCCATAGATGTGAAACTAAACTTTTTCTTCTTTCTTTTTCAAAAGATGTGGTTGCTCGTAGCAATGTTAATACACTATCTCTAAAACCTTAATGACATCAAGTCTTCTCTTTTTCTAATATTATCAACTCATTAAATCAGTATAGTCAAATTTTATGCAATTACATAGTAAACCTTGAACGCTATGCTATAAACTTCTAGTTCGGAAATTGCTCTAGAATGCTATTTTTGCGAGTTACCACAAAATTTCCCCTGATAGCACACATGCAACGTGTTCAGCCGAGTGGTCTGTATAGCCTAAATACGGTCCTGCTATCCTCTCGATGTTTCCTTATCTGTTGGAGTACAGGAAAGATCTTCCCTCGCCCACCCGCATCCTTCTGCCTGACCAAGTGTCTCTTGCGCTACAATTTCATTTTTTTGGAATCATAATTCTTACATATTTTACGTCAGTCTGCCCCGTTTCCGTATCTGTTCAAATGTGTGTGTGAATTCCTAAGGGACCAACACACACACCCATTCCCGAGGGAGGACTCGAACCTCCGGCGGGAGGGGCCACGCAGTCCGTGAAACGACGCCTCAAACCGCGCGACCAATCCGCGCGGCCATTTCCATATCTTTCTTTATCTCTCTCTCCTAGTACTTCCCAAAACACACATAGCTGAACAAGGCTGAATTATTGAATGGTTTTCGTATTAAAAGAACATGCCTCACGCCACGAGTCACGGAAGTTATAACACTCATTGACTTAACACTTTTCAAACCCATCAGAACCTCAGTTTTGTCAAGCCTAGATAGTTTACTAAATGCACTCCATGGCATTTTTACTATTTAGTTTACTTCTTTTGCTCTTCACTCAGTAGTTGTTTCAACTGACCTAAATGCAAAATTTTTTGTATTTATTTTATGACTTAAAAATATTTTCTGTTCGATATGTGAGTCACATAAGACTTGTAGTAATAGGTTTCCAAGATTAATTTGAGTCCTGCTGCGTTAATACCTCCCATTGCGCGTTAAAGTTTATCCTCACTATTGGCAATGTCATCAACAAATCACTGTGTAATATCTGCTTCATTAAGTCGTATACTCAACTTGTTTTCCCTCTTTAAGGATCAGAAAGCTTGCTCAAGAGTGGCTGAGAGTAACTATTGTTGATAAAGAATCTCCCTGAATGACTCCTTTTTCTGAATTTAGAACTATCCAGATAATATCAAACGCAAGATCACTGAGGTATATATTCTTCAGACACGGGAGGAGAATAGTCCTAGGGATGACAGACGCAAATGAGAAATTCAGTTGTCGTAAGCGATCTCGGCAAAGGGCGGATTGTTGCGGCCCGGCGGCTGGGAGCGACCATCTTGGGAACGATGAAGCTGGTCGGCCATTCGCGAGCGACTGTAGTAAGCAATGGTGGAAAGTGTTTGAAGGACTGTGAAACAACCGGTAGGCAACAGAGCCGGGGGCATCCACGCCGCATCACAGAAAGTATAGGTCTGAAGGCTGAGGATTGCCCTCTCTGTAATGCAGGGTATCCAGCGATCTGTGTCAGATCTGACGATGCAGTACAATGCTGTGCGAACACAAGTGTTTCCGATTACAGAGTTCAGCACACATTGTTGAACAGAAGGCAGCCTCCATATGCTCCCCTGCTGACCCAGAAACTATGTGATTTACGACTACAGTGAGTACGAGAATATCGAGATCAATGGAAACATGTCGCCTGATCAGGCGATCAAGTGCCTTGTTACGCCAGTTGGATGGTGATGCGGGCTACGCCGTCATGCTGACGAATGGTTGCTCGTAACACCTCCCCATAGACGCAGGCCGATGGGGCTAGTAGTACTATGCCATGCGAGATAGTCACCTGGTCTTCCATGGGACTTGCTATAGTACCCGAAGACACCATGGCAGCTGCGAACTACTTTGAACATTATTGCGGACCACGTGTATCCCTTCCCTAGTGGCGATGGCACCTTCCACCAGAATAACTCTCCAGATCACAAGGCCAGAATCGTGCAACAATAGGAGCATGACACTGATCTCACCTTGATGACTTGGCTATAAAATGCACCTGATCTTAACCCGATGTGACACATCTGGGATTCTATCTATTCCAATGAACTATCGTCTCTTAATTTACGGCGTTGCTGAAAAATCTGGTGCCACATACCGCTGGAAAACTACCACGGACTTGTCGAATCCACACAACACAGAATCGCTGCAGTACTGCGTCCCATAGGTGAACCATTACGCTATTTAGTATGTAGGCAGCGCTCGGCAGACGTGAAGTAAATGAAATTTACTCTATTTTCGAGTCACTGTTCAATTCGCGACCATTTCGCAGCTTGTGAAAAGTATTTTCGTCCAGTACAGCACGTACTGATAGCATCTGACCAACAATCGCTACATCAAAGACATTTTTAAGTCTGAAGTAGTGGCCGTACTCTAGGCAGCTCCACGTGCCATAGTTCAGCCGGACAGAAAACGGTATTCTTCCAAGAACAACGAGTATCTCACCTTCGCTGGCCTGACTAGTCGCCTGCCATACCACCCATCGAAAACGTTCGTCAACGTGTTCGTCATGATCTTGAAGTTAGCACTATTGATGCTTTCTACTCTCGCATGCAGTACAAGTAGAGACAGATCCCTGGGGGTGACATCGAGACCGTCTTTAAATCCATGCTTTGCCGTTTAGCCAATGGGAATAAGGTTCTGACTCGGTTCACGAAACGTACCCGGATGACATCAGTGGTAGAGCAGGGAAACCAGTTTGAATCCCGGCCTGTCACACAGTTTCAACATTCACGTTTTATCAGCGCACAGTATGAGATTACGAGAGTATTTTATGTGTAGACTCTTAAGTCTTTTTAAATGAAACAAACTTTATTAACATTCTGCAAATTTACTCTTCATGTTTATATATTTATTCCTCAACATAGTCACCCTGACGATGAACAGATTTCTTGCCGCGCGTGGTAGCCGCGTGGTCTGTTGCACCTTGCCACGGTTCGCGCGGCTGCCCCCGTTGGAGGTTCAAGTCATGGCATGAGTGTGTATGTTGTCCTTAGCGTAAGTTAGTTTAAATCAGATTAAGTAGTGTGTAAGCCTAGGGACCGATGACCTCAGCAGTTTGGTCCCATAGCAACGTACCACAAATTTCCAAATTTTCCAACACATTTCTTCTGACGAGAGACCAGTTTGTTGATACCGTCACTGTAAATTGTTTCACTTTGTTGACGGAGCCACAATATCACTTCTGCTTGTACCACTTCATCACTATCAAACTGAAGTCCTCGAAGGCGTTTATTAAGGCTCGTAAAGATACGAAAATTTGATGAAGCCAAGTCGGAACTGTACGGAGGATGATCGAAGATAGTGGACCCAAGGCGTAGGATTGATTCAGATGTCGCAGCGTTCTGTGAAGTCCGTCATCGTCATGCTGAACAAGAAGGTGCTGTATGCGCGGACGAACTCTTCGAATTCGAACTTTTAGTTTTCTAAGGGTCTCGCAGTACACCGACATAGCCACGTTACACACCGCAGTGTTATCTGATACAGTTCACAGCCCTCTAGTGGACGAAGGGTGCAACTTGAACAATTGTAAATTTGTATCGTACTATTTGTAATCGAACTTCTATAAGCCGATGTCCTTACTGATTGGACTTGGTACTTTCCTTTTTGCCTGATAGTATTGTCACAGCTCATGAAATTTTTATTTATGTGTACTACCACAAAACGAGGTGACTCGCATACTGAAGCGCCAAAGAAACTGGCATAGGCATGCGTGTTCAGAGATATGTACACAGGCAGAATACGGCGCTCCGGTTGGCATACCGCGAACACCATCGTTCGTTCTCAAGTGGACAAATGTTTATACAGTATCAGTTTTCTTAACTTCAAAAAAAACTAAAATTGACCATTCGCGTTTCAGGAAGAAAGTATATGTTTTGTTTAAATTACTGTTTCAAAGATACTAGGGCACTCTTTCTACATCCTGTCGTTAGTAGGTACGTCCTAGAAGTCTAAATCTGTCCCACATTCGTCAGTTATCGGTGGCGACGGTAAATAATCCTCCACTGTTATCCACGATAGGTTTCTAAAGGAAGTAATTTACAGTTTGGTCTTCTCCAATCTGTTACACTGCGTCAAGAGAGTAACTGCACTGCGAGTGTAATCCTGATGAATGCTGCTACAGCGTGATGTACTTATCTGTTATAATACATGAGCGTGAAATGAAAAGAAAGACGAGGCAGAAAACCTGGTGGCGGCACGTAATGATTAATGCCCCATCCGAAGATGGTATCACAATAAACATTGTCACACGCCTTTACTCCACGCAAATCTTTTGATACTCGCTGCCGGCCAAATCCCTGACAGGAAGACATATTCTGCATTAGGAAATTTTTAAAAATGAGCTGCATAGCTCACAGCTCAGTGTGGATATATATCATTGAGTAGGGTTTGACAGATTGCTAGTGGCTCGGTTTGTCTCCGTGGCTGGTGGCAGATCACAGAAAATTCGAAATTGTAGGATTGTCTGAAGACAGATGTATGTAGTACGCGATGTCCAGGGAATAAGGAAGAATTTGAATTTTGTCATATGAGGGTTTGCAGTCTTTTTTTTTTTCATGTTTGCCATGTGCGATCCTTGCCATTAGCGCCTGATACCTTTTATGTTCAAAATGGCTCTGAGCACTATGGGACGTAACTTCTGAGGTCATCAGAGTGCCCCTAGAACTTAGAACTACTTAAACCTAACCACCCTAAGGACATCACACACACCCATGCCCGAGGCAGGATTCGAACCTGCGACCGTAGCGGTCGCGCGGTTCCAGACTGTAGCGCCTAGAACCTCTCGGCCATCCCGGCCGGCAGCTTTTATGTGGTGAGCATTCTTGTTTGATGTTTCTTTTTGTTATTGAGCAGATGACAACTGAGCAACGTGTCCAAGCGATAAAGAGTTACTACAAAAACAGTGTTAAGTCCTACGGCAACCGTTCATGCATTACGTTGAGACTCAGAGGTAATGCTGCTCCAACCGAAACATCAGCTGGTAAGTTTATCCGGAAGTTTGAGGCCACTGGTACTGTTTCAGACGTTAAGAAAACAGGACGACCGCGTTCTGTTCGAACACAAGAAAACATTGCTGTTGTGCGTGACAATGTTACCGTCAACTCCAGAAAACCGGTTCGCCGACGAGCTCAACAATTGAATTTATCACCAAGTTCACTGCATGAAATCCTTTCAAAAAATTTGAAGAGGCATGCGCACAAGAATCAACTTACACAAGAGCTGAAGCTAGCAGATCATGGAAAGAGACATCGATTTGCTAAGTGTGTCTTGGCTCGGCAAGCGTAGGGCGAGGACTTCACAAAAAGAATAATTTTCTCAGATGAGGCGCACTTCCACCAGTGTGTACGTCAATAAGCAGAACTGTAGAATTTGGGGTAACGAAAATCCGCGAGTGACTGTGGAGGGCCGGCCGAGGTGGCCGAGCGGTTCTAGGCGCTACAGTCTGGAACCGCGCCACCGCTACGGTCGCAGGTTCGAATCCTGCCCCGGGCATGTATGTGTGTGATGTCCTTAGGTTAGTTAAGTAGTTCTAAGTTCTAGGGGACTGATGACCTCAGAAGCTAAGTCCTACAGTGCACAGAGCCATTTGAACCATTTTTGAACTGTGGAGGATAAGATGCACCCACAACGCATGACTGTGCGTTGTGGGTTCTGGGCAGAAGGAGTGATCGTCCCGCACTTTTTTTAATGATGAGGGAGCTGCCGTCACTGTGAACTGCGACCGTCACCGAAACTTGCTTTCTGATTGGTTTTTCACTCTTATTGATGAAATTGTCAATTTTTGGTTTCAGCAAGATGGTGGGACATGTCACACATCCCCTGAAACGATTGCTCTGCTGAATGAAAAGTTTCCTAAAAATATATCTCTTCGCGTGGCGACCTGGAATGGCCTGCCAGATCATGCAATCTTACGCCTTGTGGCTTTTTTGTGAGGATTTGTGAAATCAAAAGAGTACGTGAACAAACCACAAGCAATAAACCAATTGAAGGTTGGAATTAAAAGAGTTATTAAAGGCATCCCACCAGATGTTTGTGACCGCGATATCGAGAACTTCAATGAACCCATTGCTCGTTGTCGCGAGGCCTTGGTGGTCATGTGGAAGATATAATTTTCCATAGATAAATGGGAGAATTTACTTAATCTGTTCTTGAGAAAATACACTATATTATCAATAAATTTTGTATGCTCTATAGCAGTTTAATATTCATCCCTAGTTCCCGGACACCCTCTGCAGCAATAGTAACTGTAGTTTTCAATTTGGTTTGAATGTGTTTCTTCTATCACACAGCTTCTTTTTGCTCCATTCATCAGGATTATATTCGCGATACAGCTACACTCTTGACACAGCATAAGAGATTGGAGAAGACCAAACTGTAAATTACCTTCTTTAAAAGCTTGGAAAAAACTGGAAATTTGTGGTAAGGACTATGGGACCAAACTACTGAGGTCATCGGTCCCGAGGCTTACACACTAATTAAACTAACTTAAACTAACTTACGCTAAGGACAACACACACACCAATGCCCGAGGGAAGACTCAAAGCCGGCCGCAGTGGCCGTGCGGTTAAAGGCGCTGCAGTCTGGAACCGCAAGACCGCTACGGTCGCAGGTTCTAATCCTGCCTCGGGCATGGATGTTTGTGATGTCCTTAGGTTAGTTAGGTTTAACTAGTTCTAAGTTCTAGGGGACTAATGGCCTCAGAAGTTGAGTCCCATAGTGCTCAGAGCCATTTTTGAAGACTCGAACCTCCGAAGGTGGGAGCCGCACGGACCGTGACAAGACGCCCTAGACCTCACGGCTACCCCGCGCTGCTTTAGAAACTTATCCAGGAGAACAGTGGAGAATTATTTACCGTCGCCACCTATAACTGACGAATGTGGGACAGATTTAGAATTATACGACGTACCTACTAACGACAGGATGTATAAGAGTTTCCTAACATCTTTGAAGCATTAATTTAAACAAAACATAAACGTTCTTCCTGGAACGCGAAAGGTCGATTTTAGCTTTTTTGAAGTTAAAAAAACTGATACTGTATAAACATTTGTCCACTTGAGAACGAACGATGGTGTTAAACACCTTACTGGGTTTTTCATTTATTTATTTTTCGGGCGCGAGAATAGAATGCGCTGCACTATCATGGTGAAAATGGCGTTAATATTTTTCCTAAAGAACTGTTAAACTGTCAAAGAATGCAGTGCTGCTATACGCGGTTGGAGTTTCTGCAGTAATTCTGTAATTTGTTCACGACAGTTAGACAGCTGTGCCTCGCAGTAGACGCCAAAGCGTTTCGCAATTTGTTGTCACGCTGCAGCCAACAGTTGAGCGGCGTTCCCGTGAGCGTGCCGAGTGTTTTGAGGAGTGTGTGGGGCGGTCGTTACTCCTGATGCAACGGTTATGCGGCGGCAGCGCTGCCCGGGCTGCGAGAGCGACGACCCCGCTACGAGTGGTATTCACTAGAGCTGAAACTGCTGCCGCTGCATATCGCAGCGCCATTGTGGAAGTCGCTGCTTTCCGGAAGCATCTGCAGGCTGCCGCAGCACGCCGGAGAATATGACTTTTTACTTGTTCGTCACTGAATACGAGGTTAATAATATACACTTAGGTGACAAAAGTCACCGGATTCTGACATCGAAATAAGTGTCCAAGGAATAGAAAAGCAACAGGAACCACTCAACAGAGGACAGTTCACTGGACCTGACGGGATACCAATTCGATTCTACACAGAGTACGCGAAAGAACTTGCCCCCCTTCTAACAGCCGTGTACCGCAAGTCTCTAGAGGAACGGAAGGTTCCAAATGATTGGAAAAGAGCACAGGTAGTCCCAGTTTTCAAGACGGGTCGTCGAGCAGATGCGCAAACCTATAGACCTATATCTATGACGTCGATCTGTTGTAGAATTTTAGAACATGTATTTTGCTCGCGTATCATGTCGTTTCTGGAAACCCAGAATCTACTCTGTAGGAATCAACATGGATTCCGGAAACAGCGATCGTGTCAGACCCAACTCGCTTTATTTGTTCATGAGACCCAGAAAATATTAGATATAGGCTCCCAGGTAGATGCTATCTTCCTTGACTTCTGGAAGGCATTCGATACAGTTCCGCACTGTCGCCTGATAAACAAAGTAAGAGCCTACGGAATATCAGACCAGCTGTGTGACTGGATTGAAGAGTTTTTAGCAAACAAAACACAGCATGTTGTTCTCAATGGAGAGACGTCTACATACGTTAAGGTAACCTCTGGCCTGCCACAGGGGAGTGTTATGGGACCATTGCTTTTCACAATATATATAAATGACCTAGTAGATAGTGTCGGAAGTTCCATGCGGCTTTTCGCGGATGATGCTGTAGTATACAGAGAACTTCCAGCATTAGAAAATTGCAGCGAAATGCGGGAAGATCTGCAGCGGATAGGCACTTGGTGCAGGGAGTGGCAACTGACTCTTAACATAGACAAATGTAATGTATTGCGAATACATAGAACGAAGGGTCCTTTATTGTATGATTATATGATAGCGGAACAAACACTGGTAGCAGTTACTTCTGTAAAATATCTGGGAGTATGCGTACGGAACGATTTGAAGTGGAATGACCATATAAAATTAATTTTTGGTAAGGCGGGTACCAGGTTGAGATTCATTGGGAGAGTCTTTAGAAAATGCAGTCCATCAACAAAGGAGGTGGCTTACAAAACACTCGTTCGACCTATACTTGAGTATTGTTCATCAGTGTGGAATCCGTGTCAGGTCGGGTTGACGGAGGAGATAGAGAAGATCCAAAGAAGAGCGGCGCGTTTCGTCACAGGGTTATTTGGTAAGCGTGATAGCGTTACGGAGATGTTTAGCAAACTCAAGTGGCAGACTCTGCAAGAGAGGCGCTCTGCATCGCGGTGTAGCTTGCTGTCCAGGTTTCGAGAGGGTGCGTTTCTGGAAGAGGTATCGAATATATTGCTTCCCCCTACTCATACCTCCCGAGGAGATCACGAATGTAAAATTAGAGAGATTCGAGCGCGCACGGAGGCTTTCCGGCAGTCGTTCTTCCCGCGAACCATACGCGACTGTAACAGGAAAGGGAGGTAATGACAGTGGCACGTAAAGTGCCCTCCGCCACACACCGTTGGGTGGCTTGCGGAGTATAAATGTAGATGTAGATGTAGGATAGCAATTGCACATATACAGATGGCGGTAGTATCGCATACTCCAGGTACACAAGGGCAGTGCCTTGGCTAAGCTGTCATTTGTACTCGCGTCATTCATGTAAAAAGGTTTCCGAAATGACTATGGCCGCAAGACGGAAATTAACTGGCTTTGAACGTGGAATCTGAGTTGGAGATAAACGCACATGACATGATCTACAGCGTCAAGAGCTTGCTGGGAATACCGAATTTCAGGCTTTACCTCTCAGCGTGGACAATGCAGAGGCCGACGGACTTCTCTTAACGACCGAGAACCACGGGGTTAGCGTAAAGTTGTCAGTGTTAACAGACAAGCAACACTGAAATAACCGCAGAAACCAGTATGGGACGTACGACGAACGCATCCGACAGGACAATGCGGCAAAATGTGGCGTCAATGGACTATTGCAGCAGAATACCGACGCGAGTGCCTTTGCTAACAGCAAACGACATCGCCTGCAGCGCCTTTCCTGGGCTCGTGACCACATCAGTTGGACCGTAGACGACTGGAAAACAGTGGCCTCGTCACGTGAGTCCCGATTTCAGTTGGTAAGAGCTAATGATAGGGTTCGAATGTGGCGCAGTCCTCACGAAGCCATGGACCCAACTCGTCAAGAAGGCACTGTCATTCTGGTGGTGAGTCGATAATGGTGTGGGGTGTATTTACATGAGTGGTCTGGGTCCTCTGGTCCAACTGAACCCGTCAATGACTGGAAATTTATGTTGCGCTACTTACAGACCATTTGCGGGCATTCACGAACATAATTTTTCCAAACAACGATGGAGTTTTAACGGATGACAATGCGCCATGTGACAGAGCCACAGTTGTTCGCGACTGATTTGAAGAACATTCTGGGCAATTCGAGCGAATGAATTGGCAACTAATCGACGATTTACGAGACTTAATCGAGAGGCCAGTTCGTGCGCAGACTCCTGCACCAGCAACACTTTCGCAATTAGGGACGGCTGTAGAGGCAGCGCAGCCAAGTGTTTCTGCAGGGGACTTCTAGTAACTTGTTGAGTCCATGCCACGTCGAGTTGCTGAACTACGCCGGCCCAAATGAGGTCCGACACGATATTAGGAAGTATCAAAATGGCTCTGAGCACCATGAGACTTAATTTCTGAGGTCATAAGTCCCGTAGAACTTAGAACTACTTAAACCTAACTAACCTAAGGACATCACACACATCCATGTCCGAGGCAGGATTCGAACCTGCGACCGTAGTGGTCGCGCGGTTCCGGACTGTAGCGCCTAGAACCGCTCGGCCACCCCGGCCGGCTAGGAAGTATCCCACGATTTTTGTCAGCTCAGTGTACAGGGTGTTCCAGAAATGTTGCGACAAGCTTCTAGGAGCAGTGGGGCTCATCACAAGGATTGACAACTGCACAACAACCCCTGACCGCTAACGTCAGGGGTAAGTGATAACTGCAGTTGAAGACTGGAGGCATGAGAATGATTTACTTGACACATTTATTGGACATAATGAGTACACATGATGTACGACATGAATACAGCTCTAATGTTTCAAAAGTTTTGAGCATCAGACGGCAAGCGTGCATGACACCGACGGAGCATTGACTGCGGAACATGCTCGAACTGACGGAGGGTTTCTTTGATAGTAGCAGCTGTGCCGACGATTCTTGCAAAGAGATCCATTTCAGACTCCACAGGATCGCGATACATGAGACATTTCATGACTCCAACTCCACAGAGAAAGAAATCAAAGCTCGATAAATCCGGTGAGCGTGGGGTCAGGGAACCGGTCCACCACGCCCAGTCCATCGATGCGGGGATGACCTGTTCAAACCCCTACTAACAGCCAGTTCAAAGTGAGCGGGCACCCCATCACGTTGAAACTACATGCTTCGCCTCACATTTGCTGGAAAATCTTCGAGCAAGCTGGAAAGAACCTGTTCAATAAGGTCTGATAATTCGCGTTGGTCAACCGGGATGGTAAAAGGTACAGCCCGGCTAAGCAGGCGTCGACCAAACACGCCTACACATTAACTGTGAAGCGATGTTGTGCTGCAGACCCTGGGGGTGCTCTGTTGTTGCTTGTCTGGATTTTTGCGTGTGTTCGTCCCTGTCAAACAACTTACAGAGAAAGTCGGAGTGGAAATGTATGCAAGAATGGATAACGCTAGATTTAAAAGTCGCCCTGTCACCCCTAATTAATCTGTAGTGGTAGTGTTGACGATAAATCACATCTATTTTTAATTCCAAACATGAACCACAACGGCTTAGGGGGTTCAACGATATCAGACAATTACAGAGAAATAAAATGAAGCAAAGGGTGAATTCAGGATCAAATTACTGAAAGTAAAAGCTCTACTGAATCAATAAATTTATTATCAACTTCAGACCAACGCTGAATAAAAACACAAATGAACCATTTACAAATTACCCTCCTAGCTGGGGTTGGTACTGAAATGTGTCAAAATCGGTACAAAACGAGACCTCTTATAAATTGGCTGACCGACTGACATCGACACAAAACGAAAAATAAGAAGAATCACTACACCACAAAGTATCGTGAAACCTCAGTGGAAACAGCAGTTGCACGTGATCCAGCTAACTCCTAACTCCTAACGTAGGCCGAAGCGGGAGCGATCTCACCATAGCACTGCTACCGTGGCTGCGGTCACCGGTGGGCCACGGCACGGCCATGGAATCCGGGTGCAGCACCTCGGAAATTACACTCCTACAATACTTGGACAACAGACTGCTGTCCGTAAACTTCTCAAATTGCGACAAACTTCCCATCAGCAAAGAGCTGACAAGGCTCACGTTCTCTCAGAGCGAAAGCCCAAGATGGAAGACCTCGACAGACAGTCGAGCAAGATGGCTCTTTGCCTCTGTTTTCCCCTCCAAAACTTTACCGAGCTAATCAGATCCCTAGAAACGCTCAAAATACCCAGTTTCCCAGTGCTGACCAATGTACGGCCTGGGAATCGAACTATTTTCCGCAATTCTTCCCTTTCTACCAAATTTCACGAGTAAACTCCGCCCAAGCCACCTGGGAAGATCCACAGCTGCGGCCAACAACAATTTTTCCAGAATTTTTAATTACTTAGGGACTCCTGGATTGCCCCACTTCAATTACTCGAAGGCGTAAAGTTAGTGGAACGCAGGCAATAGCACGCCCAGCAAGTCACTGCTCTGTTTTGTAAACACTAGAGGTTACACACCTGGAGACGGCTGTCAGGCTGTTGGCTGAGCACTGTCCTCAGTGCCTCGCTTATAATGCATTGACGCAAAATCTGATAATCTACTAAACCGCGTAATTCTCTCTGTATAGCCAGCGTGCCGATGCGTTTCCACAGACATTTCATACACCGTAATCGAGAGTATTACTCCAACAAACAACAACTACCTACCTACAAAGCGATTGCGCCGCCGTCAGTCGTTTTTATTGACCTAAAGTGCTCGCAAAGTGATTCTAGTCACGTTAAATAGACTCGTGTAAGGGGCAAGACCGTTGCCGCCTTACACTTGCATCCACAAAACCTCACTGTGACGATGGAATACGCCATCCCTAATGAATGTGGCCTCGTCGGTGAACAACACAAAAGCCGGCAAATGCACATCTGCGCCACTTTGTTGCAGAAACAACTGTGCGAAGTGCACACGTGCGGGATGATCATCGGGGTGCAATAAATTCTCCTTTGGAGACGAAAGACGTGTAAGGATTCGGCGTTCAAAACACGCTGGTCACTGCTACGAGACATTCTTAACCCAGAGGCAACGGCACATATGCTGGTGCCTGGATTAATCTTCACGACATCCAACATACTTCCTTTCGTAACGACCGAACGCACCGATCGTGGCCTGCTCTCACTATCCCCGCACTTCTTAATGATCCGTACTCGCAAAATTTCGATGTGGACCTACAAATAAACAGTGGTGCGGCTGATGTCCATTGCAGTCAGCAATTCCGTACATTAAGTACATGTCTTGAAGCTCACCGTTCATATACCGTTCCGTGCTTCTCGTATGCTGGCTAGCGATGGAATGAGGAAATCCTCACGTTCTCCTTCAGCACTTTCGTGTACAGCACCAGTTAGTGGTGTTCCTCTCCAATTCTCTCGTGTACAGCAAGACCTAACGGCGTACGACGACGTTTGCGGCCATGGGTTGTTACGTAATGCTAAGGGTTTATGATGTGCCCCACCTCCCCAAGATATTTGTCGCAATATTCTTGGGACACCCAGTATTTTCATAAAATCCTTATCTCTTACTTTGGAATAAAGAAAGCGAACACACTAAATACGCGGTTTCATTTACTCGTATTTTAATACACCATGTTATATGACCCTCAAGTCCGATACTTCACAAAGATGGACCGTTACGAAATACACTGCCTGACCAAGAAATCTGGAGCACTGAGAAGACATGGTCAGACGTACACATCATCGGTGGGTGTGTAAATGATCAGAGTTGGAAACCTCCCTGACAGGTTAAACGATCACCAAAGTCCATTACTGTTGTTCATGTTTAGTGTTGTTATTAGATGGTTTCACCTTGGTTTCGTCACATTTCGAAGACAGTCACCACAAAACTCCTCGAATACACGAAAAGTTACGCAGTTTCCGAAATGCTCATGCCGAGCCTCAGAGCCATCTCAATCTACCCAAATAGACCGCAGTCAGACAGACCGCACGCCTTCCCCAATCTTTACACGGACAGAACGCTCAGCGATACTACGTGCATCGTGCGTGTGTGGATAGCGGCCATTCCTCGTCTGGTGACGTTGCTATTGCCTGGACGGCTTTATACACTACTGCCCATTAAAATTGCTACGCCACGAAGATGACGTGCTACAGACGCGAAATTTATCCGACAGGAAGAAGATGCTGTGATATGCAAATGATTAGCGTTTCAGAGCATTCACACAAGGTTGGCGCCGGTGGCGACACCTACAACGTGCTGACATGAGGAAAGTTTCCAACCGATTTCTCATACACAAACAGCAGTTGACCGGCGTTGCCTGGTGAAACGTTGTTGTGATGCCTCGTGTAAGGAGGAGAGATGCGTGCCACCACGTTTCCGACTGTGATAAAGGTCGGATTGTGCCTATCGAGATTGCGGTTTATCGTATCGCGACATTGCTTCTCGCGTTGGTCGAGATCCAATGACTGTTAGCAGAATATGGAATCGATGGGGTCAGGAGGGTAATACGAAACGCCGTGCTGGATCCCAACGGCCTCGTATCACTAGCAGTTGAGATGACAGCCATCTTATCCGCATGGCTGTAACGGATCGTGGAGCAACGTCTCGATCCCTGAGTCAACAGATGGGGACGTTTGCAAGACAACAACCATCTGCACGAACAGTTCGACGACGTTTGCAGCAACATGGACTATCAGCTCGGAGACCATGGCTGCGGTTACCCTTGACGCTGCATCACAGACAGGAGCGCCTGCGATGGTGTACTCAACGACGAACCCGGGTGCACGAATGGCTAAACGTCATTTTTTCGGATGAATCCAGGTTCTGTTTACAGCATCATGATGGTCGCATCCGTGTTTGGCGACATCGCGATGAACGGACATTGGAAGCGTGTATTAGTCATCGCCATGCTGGCATATCACCCGGCGTGATGGTATGGGGTGCCATTGGTTACACGTCTCGGTCACCTCTTGTTCGCATTGACGGCACTTTCAACAGTGGACGTTACATTTCAGATGTGTTACGACCCGTGGCTCTACCCTTCGTTCGATCCCTGCGAAACCCTACATTTCAGCAGGATAATGCACGACCGCATATTGCAGGTCCTGTACGGGCCTTTCTGGATACTGAAAATGTTCGACTGCTACCCTGGCCAGCACATTCTCCAGATACTGATTTCTCAGGATCTATGCACCCAAATTGCTTGAAAATGTAATTAAATGGCAGTTCTAGTATAATATATATTCCTCCAGTGAATACCCGTTTATCATCTGCATTTCTTCTTGGTGTAGCAATTTTAATGGCCTGTAGTGTATCTATAGCAGGTCGATGATCTTAATGTACTGGGTGATCAGTGTGTATAGAGATACTAAGGCTTACAATTCCGTCAGTCTTCAATACAACACTATTCCATCGATCTCGTGTCCTGACTACTGTGAAAGTCTGTAAATGTTATGAAGTGGCAAACACAGAAAATGGGGCTTTGTGCGTCGACGTTTGAAATGAAGTAGACCCGGCGCTGGAGCTCCGGAGAGGGGATGCTTGCGTATCGCTGGCAGTGTCGTAGGTGTTCGAGTCAGCGCCCTCATGCCGCGGTGGCGGATGTAGGAAACGCGGCGGCGTGACTGGCGGCGCGTATTGTACACTGCGGCCGACCGGAAGACGGCCGATAGTGCAAAACCATGAATGACCTGCCCATTTTTCCAGTCGTTTGATACCCTTGTTCTCCTCAACACGAGACTAGTTACAACGCCAATGTAGTAAAATGGAAGCTTTCGCGACCGTAAGTGTCACACTTATTAAAATCTTGCGAGGTATAAAATTTTACCAGTTTATTAATTGACGTAGTCGCCCATATGGAGGACGTATTAGTCAGTTTCCCAAGTGGTAAGGCATTTGTGTGGAGTGTAGACTTGTACGGAAGTGACACGTGGACTTTAAGCAGTTCAGTCAAGAAGAGAATAGAAGATTGCAAAGTGTGGTGCTACAGAAGAATACTGATGATCGGATGGGTACGTCGCGTAACTAGTGGGGGGATATTGTATAGAACTAGCGAGGAAAGAAATCTGTGGCATAACTTGATTAAAACAAGAGATCGCTTGATAGGACATATTCTGAGGCATCAAGGAAATGTCAGTTTAGTATCGGAGCAGTGTGTGGGAGGGTAAAAATTGCAGAAGCAGGCTATGAGAGGAGTACAGTTAACAATTTTAAATAGATGTAGGTCGCAGTAGTTACTTTGAGATGAAGAGGCTTGTACAGGATGGAATAGTGTTTAAAGTTGCATTACACTAGGGCTGTTGACAAAATATCGATTTATCGAGAAATCGATATTTTCTTCCTCTAAATGCCGATATACAGGGTTTTTATAAATGAATATCGGGGTTTTAACGCGTTATAATATTTATGACATTAAACTTGCAGTTATAAATGATATGTCAAATGAAAGAGTAACTCAGTTGTGTTTGGCACCAGTGGGCATGCGCAGCGCGCAATGTTTCCGCCACAATTGGTTGAACGTCACTGTACCCAAGCGCTGGCTAGGCCGCAAGGGGCCCAATGGCAGGGCTTGCTTTGCATGGCCTCCACGTTCACCCGACCTAACGCCATGCGATTTTTGCCTTTGGGGCTTCATCAAGGATCGTGCGTACGTGCCTCCGCTACCAGCAGACCTCCCTGAATTAAGAAACCGGATTGCAGCAGCTGTTGCTAGAATCACTGAAGACACACTTATCAACGATTGGGAAGAAATGGCTATAGACTTGATGTGTGCCGTGTGACAAATGGTGCTCACATTGAACATTTATGAAGTTCTTGGTAAAACTGTCTGAGTTGCTCTTTCACTTGACACGTATTTATAACTGTAAGTTTAACATAATAAATATTGTAAAGCGTTAAACCCCCGATATTTGTTTATAAACACCCTGTATATTGGTGATATCTTTCACACCGATTTATGGATGTAGCAGCGTCGAGTACCGATATTTTTATTTTATATAATATTTTCTTCCAATTTTCGGTAAATACTTGAAATTTTTCTTTCAAACTATAATGGAACATAATTGTACTTTTACTGCATCAAAGAATCTCACTACTTTTTGAGCTTTCATCACGTCCAGTCTTCCTCTCTGCTGTGTGAAGCAAGTATAGGTGGTTCCAAGAAGAAGTCCGATCGCACCTGGAGGGGGGAGTTAATCGAATAGTAAGAATTGCGATGTGAAGAAATAGCTCATTAGTGTGCTATTTCTTCACACGAGCATTCATCAAAAACAGTTGCTGAAAATGATGAACAACAATCTAAATGACAGGATTGGTCTTTGCCGTGGGCGGTGACATGTGAGGGGGAAATGCTGACGTAATCGGCGCTCGGCGCTGCCGACAGAAACTACAACGTTTAACTTCACCACGCAATTTGGACACTACAGCTGCTAGTTACCTAGCGTTTACAGAAATGAAAAAAAACATGGAAACAGATACGAGGTGTTCCGGACAAATCCGATATGTGACGCGAAACCAAACGATGGACCAATCGAATACATGCAGCCATCGTTGTTAGCAAAGTTGTTATCGCGAAACGTTTGCGTTGTGCAGACGCGGCGGAGAGGAACTAGCTCGTTTTCATCAAAACCTTAATAAGGTTGTTTCGAAGATACTGTTCACTATGGAGGAGGAGGTAGACGGAAGATTACATTTCATTGACGTGCTAGTACCTTGGGCTACACGATGCAACAGAAGCCAACATACACGGTCTGTTACCTACATGATTCAAATCACCAACCACGAACAATCGAGGTGTTATAAAAACGTTAGCGAGGAATATCTGTGTACCGGAGCTACTCGAAGCGAAACTGTAATATCGTACCAATGCGTTCCTGAATAATGGGTATTGGCCCGCTGAGATAAAAAGGGAGTTAAGACAGCGATGAAAAAATCGTAGTTATGTATAGATGTCTGCAAGATACAAGGTTTCCCTGCCATTCATTAGAAACATTTCTAGCAGCACAGGAAATATATTGACGGTATGGAATATAGCTGTAAGCTACGAAGTCACCCCTGAGATAGAGGAACACCTAGAGTCGGACAAGGATGCTCGCAAACCCTCAACACGCAGGAATTTACAGGATACCGTGGAATTGGGAGAGGAGCGTGTGGGCATACTAAAAGAACGGTCGAAAAACGGCTAGAATAACACAAGGGCAGCTGCAGAAGGCAGAAACAGACAGATGAACCGTTGCGGAACGCGCCTTGAATCCAGCAGATCACCGGGATGGATTTGAAGCATTAAGGTAGACGAAGTAAAGGAATTCTGCTACCTTGGATTTCTCTGCCTCGTGATGACTGGGTGTTGTGTGAGGTCCTTAGGTTAGTTAGGTTTAAGTAGTTCTAAGTTATAGGGGACTGATGACCATAGATGTTAAGTCCCATAGTGCTCAGAGCCATTTGAACCATTTTTGTTGCTACCTTGGAAGCAAAATAATACATGGAGAGCGAGACAAGGAGCACACAAAGACCAGACTAACACAGACACAGAGACCTTTTACGGGCAAGAGAAGTCTGCTAGTATCAATCGAACGTCGCTCTAATCTGAGAAAGAAATTTGTGAGAATGTACCTTTGGAAACGATTATTTTATGACAGTGAATCGTGGAGTCTAGGAAAAGAAGAGTTTCAGATGTGGTGCTGTTGAGGAATGTTGACAATCTGGTAGACTGATGCGACAAGGGAAGCGGAGATTGTCCGCAGAATAGGTGAAGAAAGGAACATACGGAAAATGTTGACAAGAAGAAGGCTCGGGGTAATGGTAATTGTGTTAAGACCTTAGGGAATAATTTCATATGGAATAATGTTAGGGGGTAACTCATCTTTAAGAAATAAAGTCTTGTTTGCTCAATAACGGCTGTAAGAGTAATACACTACGTGATCAAAAGTATCCGGACATCTGGCTGAAAATGACTTACATATTTGTGGCGCCCTCCATCGGTAATACTGGAATTCAATCTGGTGTTGGCCCACCCTTAGCCTTGATGACAGCTTCCACTCTCGCAGGCATACGTTCAGTGAGGTGCTGGAAGGTTTCTTGGGGAATGGCAGCCCATTCGTGAGGAGTGCTGCACTGAGGAGAGGTATCGATGTCGGTCGGTGAAGCCTGGCACGAAATCGGCGTTCCAAAGCATCTCAAAGGTGTTCTATAGAATTCAGGTCAGGACTCTGTACAGGCCAGTCCATTACAGGGATGTTATTGTCGTGTAACCATTCCGACACAGGCCCTGCATTATGAACAGGTACTCGATCGTGTTGAAAAATGTAGTCGCATCCCCGAATTGCTCTTCAGCACTGGGAAGCAAGAAGTTGCTTAAAACATCAATGTTTGCCTGTGCTCTGATGGTGCCACGCAAAACAACAAGGGGTGCAAGCTCCCTCTATGAAAAACACGACGACAGCATAACATCGCTGCCTCCGGATTTTATTGTTGCCACTACACACGCTGGCAGACGACTTTCACCGGGCATTCGCCATACCCACACCCTGCCGTCGGATTGCCACATGCTGTACCGTGATTCGTCATTCCACACAACGTTTTTCCACTGTTCAGTCGTCCAATGTTTACGCTCCTTACACCAAGCGAGGCGTCGTTTGGCATTTACTGGTGTTGTTCAAATGTTAAAATGTGTGTGAAATCTTATGGAACTTAACTGCTAAGGTCATCAGTCCCTAAGCTTACAAACTACTTAACCAAAAATATCCTAAGGAAAAACACACACACCCATGCCCGAGGGAGGACTCGAACCTCCGCCGGGACTAGCCGCACAGTCCATGACTACAGCGCCCCAGAGCGCTCGGCTAATCCCGCGCGGCTTTACCGGCGTGATGTGTGGGTTATAAGCGGCCGCTCGACCAAGAAATCCAAGTTTTCTCACCTCCCACCTAACCGTCATAGTAACTGCAGTGGGTCCTGATGGTGTTTGGAAATCCTGTGTGATGGTCTGGATAGATGTCTGTCTATAACACATTACTGCCCTCTTCAATTGTCGGCGGTCTCTGTCAGTCAACAGACGAGGTCGGCCTGTACGCTTTTGTGCTGTACGTGTCCCATCACGTGTCCGGATACATTTGATCACAGTGTATATGGTGCTCACCCAAGATCATCTTGTTGACATCTGTTTAATAAGTTGGACCTTGTGAGTACCAGTTCACAGTATATGTATTCCCTTATGAAGTTTATTGTAAAAAGTATACTACAGTTCAAAAGGAACAATGATGTACGTAATTACAATACCAGAAGTAAAAACGACATGTGATGTGAATGAAAAATGGCTGGTTCCACATCATTACGATTTATCGTGCAAAATGATGCATTTGACATGAAAGTAAGTAATTAACCCCACATAAAGGTTGTCTTTAGTACAAAAATTGGTGCTCAATGTTGTAGGAAAAGTGTTTGATCACCTACCCACTGACTGACAGACAGCTAAGTAAAATTTGAAAACAAACTGAAAAAGTTTCTCCTTGATAACTCTCTCTGTTCTGCAGAAGAATTTCTGTTATAGTCATTTGTAAACGGTGGTGGATAGGAATTACCAACTCCCGTCTATATATTTTAAAAAACTTACAAATGTTCAGAATTTAGCCATATTTACAAATCAATTTGCGATGTGAATGAAAAATGATTCGTTCCACATCATTACGACATATCGTGCAAAATGATGCATGGAACATGAAGCTAACTAACTACCCTCCATAGTATTGGAGGGAGCTACACAGGATAAAAACTGTAGAGGAAGACAGAAATTGAAGTACTCCGAACAAATAATTGAGGACGTAGTCAGCAAATACTACTCTGAGGTGAAGAGATTGGCACAAGAAAGGAGCTCGTCGCGTGTCACATCGAACCAATCACAAGATGAAATACTGAAAAAAAAGGCTCAGGTAATGGCAGCCACAAGCGAATACTATGAAAGACCAAGAGATTACTAAAACGCCCCAATAATTCGGTACTGAATATGATGTGTACTAGTCTTTCACCATGGGGTGATAGCTGTAGGGGACGACAGCAAGCGAACAACAGCAGATTGCGTTCGCGTTTTCAAAACGTGTGACGTCACGCCTCTGCAGGGCACCACACGGAAACGGAATTTTACTTCAGTCAGTAGCGAGCTGGGATGTGTATCTGTCATCCTACAAAGGTACAATCCCCGCCCCCTTGACAATTTCTTCCGCAGATGAGGATGAAAGCCTGGGTATTAACAAAAATTCTTCCGGCCGCGGTGCAATATCCCAGAATAGTGTAATAACTGTAATGCCACTGCGCCACACAGCCCGCTAGTCTATTACGGGACACTCTTCTGCCAAGACGAGTACCAGCAAGCAAGAGATTGGTGGCCGGCAGACGGCGTGCTGGAGATGAATCACACGGGTCACACAGTGTCAGGGCAGGCAGGCAGGCAGGCTGCAAGTGCAGTCGGCCTCCGGAGTCAGCCCCGAGAGGACGGACGCAGCCGGCACTTGGGCCCAGCCAGCGCCGGCTGACCTGTGACCGCCCCAACTGCCAGAGAGAGGTAAGGCGCCAGCTGCCGCGCCGACGGCGGAAGCGCTTCGGCCCGCCAACACTTCTCGTCTCCTACTGCTACCACTACACAGCCACTGAACCCACCGACACCGGCCGGCATCTTTGACTCGTGACGTGATAACGTTGTGGCGTAGGACATCGCAAGTGTGGGAACAGGGACAGCACAGAACATTTGCAATATTTCATTTGCACGTGTATTAATATTTGCTGATCTGAGGCGTAACCCGAGGTATAGATTAAGATGCAAAATGATAGTGTGGCTGTGATTTGGTGGGGCCAACGTACATGACGTCATGAGAATTATTCAATCGTCGTGGCGCCTATTTCATGCGCACTGGATATCGATGAGCTTTTATTTCCGCTATTTTACGAGGCGTGTTTTTTAAGTAAGTACCGTTTTGAAATTAAAAATGACTTGCTAACATATCTCAATAATTTTATTTTTAAATGAAAGCCTGTACCTTAATCTACGCACTGACGCCATTACAGTCTGATTCTTCCTTGTTTACGTTGTGTACTGAGTATTTAAGATGCCTCCGATAATCGTGAGTCCCACCGACTGTGAAGAACGGGCTGTTGTAAGATTTCTTAGTGCTAAAGGCCTCAAAGCGATCAATATTCATCATGAGATCTCTGCAGTTTACGGGGAAAACATTATGAGTGATGGAATAGTAAGAAAGTGGGTGAGAGCATTTAAAGACGGCCGCACAAATGTGCGTGATGAACAACGGAGTGGGCGTCCTTCGGTCGTTAATGAAAGTTTGGTGCAGGAAGTGGACAATAAGGAGAGAGCAAACAGACGCTTTACGATTTCCTCCTTGCAGGATGACTTTCCTAATGTTTCTCGTAGTGTTTTGTATGGCATTGTGACCGAGCACTTCAATTACCGAAAATTGTGCGCACGTTGGGTGCCGAAAATGTTGACGTATGTGCACAAAACCAAACGTTTAGACAGTGCATTGACTTTCCTCGAGCGGTACCACAACGACGCTGATGATTTCTTAAGCCAAATTGTTACGGGCGATGAATCATGGGTGGCCTACGTCACACCAGAATCAAAGCAACAGTCCGTGGAAGTTCAGCAAGAGCATCGTTTTGCTGCAAGACAATGACCGTCCGCATGTGGCAAATCAGACCAAAGATCTCATCACACCTTTTCGGCGGGAAACTCTAGATCATCCCCCGTACAGCCCCGATCTTGCGCCCAGTGACTACCATCTGTTCCTGCACTTGAAGAAACACCTGGGTGGTCAGCGTCTTCAAGGCGATGACGAAGTTAAAACAGTGGTGATGCAGTGGTTAACAAGTCAGGCGGCAGACTTGTGTGAGAAGGGTATTCAGAAACTGGTACAACGTTATGACGAGTGCCTCGATATTGACGGAAATTATGTAGAAAAGTAGGTTAAGGTACAGGCTTTCGTATAAAAATAAAATTATTGAGATATCTTAGCACGTCTTTTTTTAATTTCAAAACGGTACTTACTTAAAAACACGCCTCGTATGTTATGGCTCAAAGCAGACCTGTGGTATCGGTAGTTTAATGTTGTTCCGTTACTAGAGTAAGCAGGTAAGTGCAGAAAGTACTGCATGTGTAACTTGGGACAAGTGCTGAGAGCGAATGAACGGCTACCACCTATTTCTGCGCTTGTTCTATCGCCCGCTCGAAATGCCAAACTACAATATGCATATAGTACAGACCGTTCTGAGGAGAAAATATTGCATCAGCATTTCTTCTATTTACCAATAATGCAAACATGCCTGCGTCTACACTGACGTACGTATTCCGCAAGCCACCATATGGTGCATGGCGGAGGATACAATGCATTACTGTTAGCCATTCCTCTTCCTGTTCTACTGCGAATGGAGCGAAGGAAAAACGACTATCTATATGCTTCTCTGCGAGCTCTGATGCCTCTTATTTTGTCTTCAATATCTACATTTACATCTACATTACTACTCAGCAATTCACAAATAAGCGCCTGGAAGTAGGTTCATCGAACTAATTCAAGCTACTTTTCTACCATTCCACTCTCGAACAGCTCGCGCGAGAAAGGAAAACATAAATCTTTCCGTGCGAGCTCTGATTACTCTTATTTTATTACAATGATCATTTCTCCCCATGTACGTGGGCATCAACAAAATATTTTCGATTTCGGATTTGAAAGTTAGTGATTGAAATTTCTGTCTTATTAGCTTTAGTAGGATCTACATTATGCAGTATACCTATGGCACATCTCCAAGAACTACGAGTAAAATTTTTAGACGTTCCCATATCAGCAATAACATTATCTAAACCTGCATAATTATTAGGTATCTTGTCAGTGAACACATGCTTGTCAGTTTTATTCAATGAAAAATATTTACATATTTTACCGTTCCTCAGTTTCATTTTTGTAAGCAATTCATTATCAGCAAGATCTAACCCCTTAATATTATTTGTGGTTGAATGCCAAGGACCCCAATAAATTTGAGGAGTGGGATTGTACCTCTGTGTTTCATCATTAATAACAACCAAAAAACTCACTAACAGCAACAGTCAATCCATGTAATGAATTTTCATGCCTGTCACTCATTAATTCTCTTTTATCTTTAATGTTTGATAAACCTATCACCGTTCTGTTTAGTATCACTTTTAAATGATCCTGTTTGTTAATTATGCTGAGTGAATTTCTTTTTAATATTAGTCTACATTTTCAAACGTATATCCCAAAATTTTGTAACAATTCTGCTCGGTACTACACGATCATAAGTCTTTGGCAAAACCTGTAGTAATTCATCCTACCAACCAGGCCATGGTACGGACTCATTAAACTATGGGAAAGGCGACTCAGCATAGTTATTACCATTACCAGCACACCAAGTGCAGCCTAATATAGAATGTGATAGCAACTATAAGAGCCTTCGTTGTAATGATTGCCATCCCAACTCTCGTATGATATCCGTGACACTCTCTACACTCTTTCCCCTATTTTGCGATAGTACAGAACATGCTACCACTTTTTGAATTCTTTCGACGCCCCCCGGTAACCCTACTGATACGGAGCCCACACCGAGCAGCAGTACTCCAGAAGAGGGACGACAAGCGTGGTGTAGGCACTATCAAAGTAAACCTATTGTTGTTTCTAAGTGTTATGACAATAAATCGCAGTGTTTGGTTAGCTTTTTCCACAATATTATTTATGTGATTGCTCCACTTTAAGTTATTCGTAATTGTAATCCCTAAGTATTTAGTTGAATTTATAGCCTTTAGATTTGTGTGATTTATCCTTTTAATACCCATGTGGACGACTTCACAGTTTTCATTATTTAGAGTCAATTGATATTTTTATTACCACACAGACATCTAGCGTAAATCATTTTGCAATTGATTTTTATCATCTGATTTCTTTACAGGACGATAAATGACGGCATCATCGGCAAACAATCGGAGAGGGCTGCTAGGGTCGTCTCCTAAGTCGTTTATACGGATTAAGAACAACAGAGCGCCTATAACACTTCCCTGGGTACGCCAGATATCTCTTCTGTTTGACTCAATGATTTTCCGCCAATTAGTACAAACTGTGACCTTTATGACACGAAATCATGAATGCAGTCGCACATCTGAGACGAAATTGCTAGGCACACAGTTTGGTTAGAAGTTCCTTGGGAGGAACGCTGTGAAAAACCTTATGAAAATCTAGAAATATATTATCAACTTGAGGTCCTCTGTCGATACTACTCAGTACTTTTGAAAATAAAGACTTAGTTGTGTTTCAAAAGGAACGAGATTTTCTCAATCCGTGCTGTCTGTCAATAAATCGTTTTCTTCGAGGTGATTCATAATGTTCGATCACAGTACACGTTTCAGTATCCTACAGCAAATCGATGTCAGTGATAGGGGTCTGTAATTCAGCAGATTACTCCGATTTTCCTTGTTGGGTGCCGGTGTGACCTTTGCAACTTTCCAGTCCTTGGGTACGGTTCTTCCGTCGAACAAGCAATTGAATGTGATTCTAAGTATGGAGCTATTTATCAGCATACTCAGAAAGGGACCTAACTGGTCTATAATCTAGACCAGAGGACTTGCCTTTTTTAAATGACTTAAGATGCTTCGCTACACCGAGGATATCTACTTCTAAGTTACTCGTGTTGGTAGTTTTTCTTGATTATAGCTCTAGGACATTTGCATTGTCTTCTTTAGTGGCACTGTCACCGATAATATTGTCGTTGCTATCGCACAGTCAAGGTACTGATTGTGTCTTACCGCTGGTGCACTTCATATACAATATGGATTTTCTGCCAGATTTCGAGACAGAGTTTCGTTGTGGAAACTATGAAAATCAGCTCGCATTGAAATCAGCGCTAAACTTCGAGCTTTAGTCATTACGCGAGACGAACATTGGCTGTAGGAGAATCGTTCTACGTCTGCCGCAAATGCCGATTGTCTAAACTGTCTTAGTAATACTTCGAGAAAAGAATCTCTTCTCGCCTCCAGAGATGTCAATTTGTGTTCACGGAGCATTTCCATAATAGTCTTTCTGGATCGAACGTACCGATAAAAAAAATCAACCAGCACGCCATTGGAACACTTAACTGTCTTTCTTTAATCTGACCTGGCGGGGATTCCAAACACTCAGAAAGGGTCGCACAAGTTCGCAGTTTCTGTTCTAGATGAACTGCGCTTCCCTAGGATTATCTCAATAAACTATCCGCCTCGGTAGCGTAGCGGTAGCGTTACCGCCTACCAAGTAGGAGGCCTGGGTTCGATCCCCAGCAGGGGAGTGGGTCGGCAAGTCGCCGATGTGGCGTCAAATTTGCGATACGGGGGCCGAACTCCCCCGAATGGGGTCTCCGGGCCAGCAATGCCATACGCTCATTTCCATTTCTTCAGGCGGTTTGCTTGAACATGCCGACTGATCCTAGTGACCGGTTGCCGATCGTGTAGTCAAGCGATATCGGTTTCCCAGCGAATATGTTCAATATACGGTTCTCGCGTCTGCCACCGAATCTCATTTCGTAGATACAAGAATTCCTTTTTTAAAAAATGATAAGCGGTTATGGAACCTATATATCAATGTGTCTTAGGAGTAATACTAAAATTTTTCGTTTTCAAATAAAACTTTTTCTGAAAACGAGGAACTTCTGTGGCTTCTAAAATACTGGTATCATCTTCAAATGATACTGTTTCTGATGAAATGAGTTAACTTATAGGAAACACATTACAAAACGATTATGAACAGATTGGAGAATAAAAATTGGCCAATGCATTAATTCCTTATTGAAACTTTAACTGTTGTCATGTATTTGTTCCTGGTAAATGTTATATTTTCCTTGTAACCAAACTTATTCATCTGAATTATTTCAAAGATCATTTTTGATTCAGTCAGTAAAAAAATTCCCATTAAAAAGATATATATTTGACTAAAACATGGGTATGTCATTCACAATAATTAAAGAAAAACAACGCTACAAATTCCTTGCAAAAGCTTATTATTTGTCTGCCATTTCTAAGAAATAATAAGAGTGAAAGGAAATTATGGGAACAGTAATAAATCAAAAACTTAACAATCCATTCATAGTTTGTAAGAAAATTAGAAAGTAGCTGGTATGTTGCCTGTATCTGCATAATATGCCTTTATCTGCTTGTAACCTTTGAAAACAGACCATTTAATACGAAAAAATTTAGTCCTCCAACCTCAGTTTTCATCGATAAGCACGCAAGCCGTCGCTTGCTTTAATCATAAATAATTGCCTGAGTGATGCTAAATGTTATTATTTTTACGTAAAGAAAAGTATTATCTTCTCAGTAACCCTCAAATAGCGAGCTACATCCTTAATTATTATGTATGAATTAGTGAATTTACTCATGGCACTTATGTTACCTAAGTCTGTGGTCACTTTCAGAACTCAAACTAATAATCAAGTTAATTAATTTAATAAGACTGGGCTTTAAATTGCTAGTGTACCCATATAACACCACAATAAAATAAAATCAGTGAATAATTGAGGGAGTATGATTGAGAACAATGGCGTATTTAAGTTTACAGAATAATGACAAGTTTTATTAATCCTTTTCTACAACAAGCTGATAAATCTTACATGAAAATGAGAAACACAAATCAGAAAAGAAACGGTGTTTGATTGTGAAAGCGTACATTGGGGTGGAAGCTACACAAATTCTCCCCTGAATTAATACCTTTTACAACTCAATCTGACTTTGAAACCTCCTGGCAGATTAAAACTGTGTGCCAGACCGAGACTCGAAATCGGGACCTTCGCCTTTCGCGGGCAAGAGTTCTACCATCTGAGCTACCCAAGGACGACTCACGACCCATCCTCACAGCATCAATTCTGCCAGTAGCTCGTCTCCTACCTCCCAACTTGACTTTGTTTGCACAAATCCTCTGTAAGGCCCGTCTCTATTCGAATGGAATCAACTACGACCAAGTATACCAGAAACTCTGGCTCACCTGAGGACAGGGATCTGTGAATATCATTTAACAACCCTACCCTGGCGCAACAGTATTTTACCCTTTCACCTTGATTCAGGTGGCCGCAGGAAACGGCGTACTGTGCGTGAAAGGAGGTGCGCCGTAGCAACTGTAACGTTCTGACGTGTTCACGAAAATTTGCAAACTACTGTCGATCTGGTTATTAGCACGTGGGAAAGTTCCCTATCACAGCGTTGAAATCACGGCAGATTTTAATGTGAGGTACATCCCGTTTACTGGTCTGGCTATACCGATTTGACTCACAGGCAAGACAGTGCGTGCTGGAATTGTCAAACGTCAGATGGACGACTCAGGAGGAATACGTCCACCCTCACGACACACGGTATGTCCAAGATGATATGCAGTTCCACTGTCGATATAACTGGAAACTGCCGCTGGTTCTTACTCTACCACAAGATGCACACCACAAGTCTCATTCACTAGAGAAAGACCCAAAGTTCTCCACCAGGGAAGGACCAGAAGACGAAGAAGGCAAGAATCACCGCCTCTTCCCACCAAACCTCGGTATGGGAGCCGAATTAGCAGAAACGAAACCGCCCACAACTCTGCTCATTGAATCTCCCCTCTTGACTGTTCTGTTGGCCTGGTAGTCAATCTACACATAGCACAGGGGTTCCCATGCTGGGGGAGCAAGCCTCCAGTTTGTATATCCTGAGGGGAGCCAAACAGCCACTTCAAATCTCTCTTGTCTGAAAAAGAAGATTTTAGACTAGGGAGGTGTCGTTCTCAGGTAAGCATGGACATGTTCCGGTAAAAAAAAAAAAAAAATAAAAAAAATTATCTACCTAGATAGTACCACAGTCCCTCATTTAAGGGGAAATCTAATCTTTCCAGGCTGACCATTTCCTATTTCTGAAAGGAGGGTGTTAAGCTTCCCAGATAGTCGTGCTTATCAAATATATGTTTTTGCCACTCAGTAAAAAACCTGCCGACTTCCTGCCTCCGGGGGGTTTAGTCTTGGCTCCACTAAAAACTTGTACCAGCGCTCTGTCTGTATTGTCCCAGCTTCTAACATGAAAATGCTCGGAGTTTTACGACTTTCCCACCTTTTGCACAAAGGCTCAGTTTACAGCAGCCTCTCTTCAATGGCTTTTCGCCAACTGGCCTTCCTCACGATGAACTGCTGGGTGGCCCAGGTAATATGTTTTGCGAACCGGCAACCTTCTAACTGACCCTAAGTGGAAGGATAACGCAGCCTCGACCAGAAGTTCTGCGGGTACGATCGACTGAGCGCTGCTTCCCAGAATCACTCACACAGCCCGGTCGCTGCCCTAAGGATTTGTGGCCCCTGTTTAGCTCTCTCCATCGCCTCCACTGCGGCCCGTCGGGTACATCTAAATCTACATCTACTCCGCTAGCCACCAAGAGGCGTGTGGCGGGCACTATTCGCGCCAAAGTCAAATTCCCCCCCCCCCCCCCCCCCCCCTGTTCCACTCGCGGATCGCGCGAGGGAAAAACGACTATCTGAACGCCTCAGTGCGAGCTTTAATTTCCCTTATATCTTTGAATGGTGATCATTGCGCGATCTGAAAGTTGGTGGTAGTAATATATGCTCTACATCCCCGGCGAAGATCGTATTTTGGAATTTAATCAGCAACCCCTTCACTTTAGCGCGTCGTCTATTTGCAAGTGTGTCCCACTTCAAACTTTCTATGAGATTTGTAACGCTCTCGCGATCGCTAAATGTACCAGTCACGAATCTTGCCGCTCTTCTTTGGACCTTCTCAACCTCTTGAATCAGACCCAACTGGTAAGGGTTTCATACAGATGAACAATAGTCTGAGACTGGACGAACTAACGTATTGTAAGCTATTTCCTTTGTTGGACTGCATCGCTTCAGGATTCTACCAATAAACCGCAAACTAGAGTTCACCTTACCCGTTAACAGTCACACCCAGATACTTGACGGATGTTACCACTTCCAAAGACGGGCCATTTATTTTGTACTCGTACATTGATAGGGATTTTCGCTTTGTTATACGCAGTAGGTTACACTTACTAATATTGAGAGATAACTGCCAGTCATTACACCACTCATTTATTTTCTGCAAATCCTCATTGATTTGTTCACAACTTTCATGTGATATTATTTTCCTGTAGACTACAGCGTCATTGGAAAACAGTCTAATGCCGCTGTCTATACCATCAACCAGATCGTTTATGTAAATTGTAAAAGGCAGCGGACCTATTACGCTGTCCTGGGGGACAACTGATGTTACGCTCTTTTCTGTTGAAGTCTCCCCATTCAGGAAGACATACTGTGCCCTGTCTGTTAGAATACTATCTATCCAGCCGCATATGTCATCGGATAGGCCGTAAACGCGCACTTTTTGGAGTAAGCGACAGTGCGGAAATGAGTCGAACGCCTTTCGAAAGTCGAGGAATATGGCATCAACCTGGGAGCCGGTATCTTAGAACCTGTTGTATATCATACACAAAGAGAGCCAGCTGTGTCTCGCATGACCGCTGTTTCCTAAAACCGTGCTGGTTTTCGGCAAATGAGCTTCTCAGAGTCTAGAAAGGTCATTATGTCTGAACACAAAATATGTTCCATGATTCTACAACAAATCGATGAAGTTCTCTATGGATTATACATGCAGGTATAAGAATATTCTGCCCACAATTCCATATTGTAAAAAGGTCATAAACCACACATCCAAATGGGGAACACTAAGATCATGACCTAAAATATTTGACTAATGACGTTGTAAAGTGAGAGAGTGGTGTGCCGGCTCTCAAGCACTGGCTATTTGTAACGCCTAAATAGCAGTATGATCCTCGATTACAACATGATCTTTGAGCAGAAATTGAGGAGAAGATGGGCAGAGAGACAGGAAGGAGGTGATGGACAGAGAGAGATGGATGGAAGAGAGATTTACAAAGATAGGGAGAGAACGAGACGGACAGAGGCAAGGGGTAGAAGGAGATAGGACATCCAACTCCCATACACATTAGGAAACGTGTGCTTTCTCTTTTCTATCTTTCCTATTTAACCAGACTGAGTCACAGGAGTGCGAGGTCGGGAACAGCTGGTCTCTGGAATAAATTTTGTTGTAATCACATATTTCCTTCGCTTTACAATTTGCATAAACAGTAGTGTAGTTGGTTCATTCTTATTAAATTTTAAATCACTGTGCTATCTGGCAACATTTAAATGGTCAGCATGTAGCTCAAAAATGATTCAAATGGCTCTAAGCACTATGGGACTTAACATCTGAGGTCATCAGTCCCCTAGACTTAGAACTACTTAAACCTAACTAACCTAAGGACATCACATACATCCATGGCCGAGGCAGGATTCGAACCTGCAACCGCGGCAGCAGCACGGTTCCGGACTGAAGCGCCTAGAACCGCTCGGTCACAGAGCCCGGCTCAGTATGTAGCCATACTAACAAACATTCCATGCATATGTAGACTGGCTCACCCCAAACCATTTCGATAAAATCGCTCGGTTGATCTACGGAACGTGTAACTAATCTACTGGCGTGATACGGTTTTCATGGTGACGATCTTTGTGTATTCTGAAGTTCTGCACTGATTAGCACTACAGTAGTGGAAATCAGTAAAAAAACAGCGTTCCACGAAACCAACAGTACAATGTATGAATCATATGTGTATGGAAATTTCTACGCAAATAGTAGATACATATAAGCTGTAAACAGTCATAACAGACTTACAAAGTTTCTTTCATAACACGAGTATCAAAATAAGGCGTTAACATTTCTTGGATGGAAACTGGTATAGAGGCATTTACTATCTGTCCAACCTCTGTTGTTCCTAATTAGCTCAGAAATTATTTTCGGGATTGATTTTGTTAGGGTTTGTAGTTCTTTCAGTGAAACTGTCACCCATTCTTCCCGTATCGCTCATTTCAGCCCACATGCGGCCTCAAACTGCTTTCCATTGCGATGAACGCGCCTTGAAAGTATTCCACAAATATTTTCCACGGGGTTCAAATCCTGACTACGTGCAGGCCGGGGCAACACAGGTATCTTTATCTTCAAACCACTTTTTGGTTACAGCGGAATCATACACAGTTGCATTATCTTGTTGAAACATTAGACTTTCGTCCCCTAGGTCTTCACACACACTAATCAATTCTGCCTCTAGCGTCTTAGTGTGCCGGCCAGGGTGGCCGAGCGGTTCTAGGCGGTACAGTCTGGAATCGTGCGACCGCTACGGTCGCAGGTTCGAATCCTGCCTCGGGCGTGGATGTGTGTGATGTCCTTAGGTTAGTTAGGTTTAAGTAGTTCTAAGTTCTAGGGGACTGATGACCTCAGAAGTTAAGTCCTAAGTCCCATAGTGCTCAGAGCCATTTGAACCATCTTAGTGTACATACCGGAGAGCACTCTAGTGTTCGGTTGCATTATCTTGTTGAAACATTAGACTTTCGTCCCCTAGGTCTTCACACACACTAATCAATTTTGCCTCTAGCGTCTTAGTGTGCCGGCCAGGGTGGCCGAGCGGTTCTAGGCGGTACAGTCTGGAACCGTGCGACCGCTACGGTCGCAGGTTCGAATCCTGCCTCGGGCGTGGATGTGTGTGATGTCCTTAGGTTAGTTAGGTTTAAGTAGTTCTAAGTTCTAGGGGACTGATGACCTCAGAAGTTAAGTCCTAAGTCCCATAGTGCTCAGAGCCATTTGAACCATCTTAGTGTACATATCGGAGAGCACTCTAGTGTTCGGTTAAGCAATGCATGATTTACCTTCAGCGCAGAAGTCTGTTCAAATCGTAACACTTCCATTACCAAAATATCTCTTCATTCTTCCCTGCCGCTTTGTTTGCAGATCATGCCAAAATACTGAAATATCTCCTGCCCATCTCAATTTAACTTCCTCTCATCAGTTAGAATTACTTTACCCCATTCTGAAGTCCATTAGACTTATTTTTCAGTAAACTCCCATCTACCCAGTTTATGTTTGAGCGTTAATGCTGGTTTCTGCAATCGTTTCGTGAATGCAAGATGTTTGTCATATGACGAAATTTTTCGTAGACGTATGACAGTTACTGGCAACAGGTTGAGGAGAATAACGGTTTCTGGCCCTTGCTTTGTGCAAAAGCAACCCTTCCTACGCCTTAAATAATTTTCTACTTTGCTTATATTTTCCGTTCTATCCACATCGTGCGCCCAATCTAACGAAAATAGCGATCACTGTACATGAAGGGTTCAAATTATTGGCAGTTTGACGATTAGAGTGTCCCATTTCCATGTATCGACTTTTGCTTTTTCATCACATGAAAACTTTTCCGCATGGCATTGTCACATTCGTGGTTTATGTACACAACATCCACTGTCCTTAATGGTGTCTGCTTCCCATCTACAGTAGAGGAACGTAGACATACAATAACACCACACACAGCCGACTGTCTTTATACAGGGTTCGCCCTCTACCATCTGAATCGTTTCGTTGATGTCTTGTTACATGCTGCACTATTCGCATCAAATCGGATACCATTTGACTATATTTGTCGATATAAAGAATTTCGTACTATTGCATATACGTTGTGCACGACTATTCCAGGCAACAACGTTAATTTTCCTGCAAATATCCATGCCTTTACACTGAAATCCACTACTGTACACTGTTGTACACTACACTGCAGCCGGCTGCGGTGGCCGATCGGTTCTAGGTGCTTCAGTCCGGAACCACGCTGCTCCTAAGATCGCAGGTTCGAATCCTGCCTCGGGCGTGGATGTGTGTGATGTCCTTAGGTTAGTTAGGTTTCAGTAGTTCTAAGTTCTAGGGGACTGGTGACCTCCGATGTTAAGTCCCATAGTGCTCAGAGCCATTTGAACGACTACACTGCTATACACTACTGTATATACTAAAGCCACACCCGTCACCGTGTGTTGCAGAAGAGAAGCGGCTACGCTGCTACCACTGTTCGTCAGACCACTACCACCACAACTGCGATGACCCGTTCAACAGCACCGGCATCGAGACCGTCGACTGCATGGAACAGCTGCGCCGTAGGACCGATCCACGAGAGATTCCCGTCTGCAAGAAGATCAAACAGCGCAGTGAGTACCTCTATACAACTCTACAAGGCGTCTAAACACGCACTGGACTTCACAGCTCAAGCCCGTCAGTCTCGTGTTCGAGGAAGTACAGCTAAGTGCAGCGAAAAGAGAAAGTTCGTACACCTCATAGTGCTGAAAAGTGTCAGCTCTCTATGAAACCTCCACGGCACGTTTCTTCCTTTATTAATTATCACTTTTTCTTATTCTTTAGCAGTACAGTACATAGAGGATACAAGCCTTCTTAAGAGTTTCATTCATAGGATGGATAAATAAGTTTGTAAATATTGTGACAATTTTTTAAACTATTCAAATCTTCTAAAGAAACTTCTGGTACCCGCATTCTTGAAAGGAGGATAAAAGATGAACATCAACAAAAGCAAAACGAGGATAATGGAATGTACCCCCCATGAACCATGGACCTTGCCGTTGGTGGGGAGGCTTGCGTGCCTCAGCGATACAGATAGCCGTACCGTAGGTGCAACCACAACGGAGGGGTATCTGTTGAGAGGCCAGGCAAACGTGTGGTTCCTGAAGAGGGGCAGCAGACTTTTCAGTAGTTGCAGGGGCAACAGTCTGGATGATTGACTGATCTGGCCTTGTAACACTAACCAAAACGGCCTTGCTGTGCTGGTACTGCGAACGGCTGAAAGCAAGGGGAAACTACAGCCGTAATTTTTACCGAGGACATGCAGCTTTACTGTATGGTTAAATGATGATGGCGTCCTCTTGGGTAAAATATTCCGGAGGTAAAATAGTCCCCCATTCGGATCTCCGGGCGGGGACTACTCAAGAGGACGTCGCTATCAGGAGAAAGGAAACTGGCGTTCTGCGGATCGGAGCGTGGAATGTCACATCCCTTAATCGGGCAGGTAGGTTAGAAAACTTAAAAAGGGAAATAGATAGGTTAAAGTTAGATATAGTGAGAATTAGTGAAATTCGGTGGCGGGAGGAACAAGACTTTTGGTCAGGTGAATACAGGGTTATACTCGTAAATACAAAATCAAATAGGGGTAATGCAGGATTAGGTTTAATAATGAATAAAAAGATAGGACTAGGGGTAACCTACTACAAACAGAACAGTGAACGCATTATTGTGGCTAAGATAGACACGAAGCCCACACCTACTACAGTAGTACAAGTTTATATGCCAACTAGCTCTGCAGATGATGAAGAAATTGATTAAATGTATGATGAGATAAAAGAAATTATTCAGGTAGTGAAGGGAGACGAAAATTAAATAGTCATGGGTGACTGGAACTCGAGAGAAGGAAAAGGGAGAGAAGGAAACATAGTAGGTGAATATGGATTGGGGGAAAGAAATGAAAGAGGAAGCCATCTGTTAGAATTTTGCACAGAGCATAACTTAATCATAGCTAACAATTGGTTCAAGAACCATAAAAGAAGGTTGTACACATGGAAGAATCCTGGAAATACTAGAAGGTATCAGATAGATTATATAATGGTAAGACATTTAGGAACCAGGTATTAAATTGTAAGACATTTCCAGGGGCAGATGTGGATTCTGACCACAATCTATTGGTTGTGAACTGTAGATTAAAACTGAAGAAACTGCAAAAAGGTGGGAATTTAAGGAGATGGGATCTGAATAAACTGAAACAACCAGAGGTTGTACAGAGTTTCAGGGAGAGCATAAGGGAACAATTGACAGGAATGGGGGAAAGAAATACAGTAGAAGAAGAATGGGTAGCTTTGAGGAATGAAATAGTGAAGGCAGCAGAGGATCAAGTAGGTAAAAAGACGAGGGCTAGTAGAAATCCTAGGGTAACAGAAGAGATACTGAATTTAATTGATGAAAGGAGAAAATACAAAAATGCAGTAAGTGAAGCAGTCAAAAAGGAATAAAAACGTCTCAAAAATCAGATCGACAGGAAATGCAAAATGGCTAAGCAGGGATGGCTAGAGGACAAATGTAAGGATGTAGAGGCTTATCTAACTAGGGGTAAGATAGATACTGCCTACAGGAAAATTAAAGAGACCTTTGGAGAAAAGAGAACCACTTGCATGAATATCAAGAGCTCAGATGGAAACCCAGTTCTAAGCAAACAAGGGAAAGCAGAAAGGTGGAAGGAGTATATAGAGGGTCTATACAAGGGCGATGCACGTGAGGACAATATTATGGAAATGGAAGAGGATGTAGATGAAGATGAAATGGGAGATACGATACTGCGTGAAGAGTTTGACAGAGCACTGAAAGACCTGAGTCGAAACAAGGCCCCAGGAGTAGACTACATTCCATTAGAACTACTGACAGCCTTGGGAGAGCCAGGCCTAACAAAACTCTACCATCTGGTGAGCAAGATCTATGAGACAGGCGAAATACCACCAGACTTCAAGAAGAATATAATAATTCCAATCCCAAAGAAAGCAGGTGCTGACGGATGTGAAAATTACCGAACAATCAGTTTAATAAGTCACGGATGCAAAATACTAACGCGAATTCTTTACAGACGAATGGAAAAACTGGTAGAAGCCGACCTCGGGGAAGATCAGTTTGGATTCCGTAGAAATATTGGAACACGTGAGGCAATACTGACCCTACGACTTATCTTAGAAGCTAGATTAAGGAAAGGCAAATCTAGGTTTCTAGCATTTGTAGACTTAGAGAAAGCTTTTGACAATGTTGACTGGAATACTCTCTTTCAAATTCTAAAGGTGGCAGGGGTAAAATACAGGGAACGAAAGGCTATTTACAATTTGTACAGAAGCCAGATGGCAGTTATACGAGTCGAGGGACATGAAAGGGAAGCAGCGGTTGGGAAGGGAGTGAGACAGGGTTGTAGCCTTTCCTCGATGTTATTCAATCTATATATTGAGCAAGCAGTAAAGGAAACAAAAGAAAAATTCGGAGTAGGTATTAAAATCCATGGAGAAGAAATAAAAACTTTGAGGTTCGCCGATGACATTGTAATTCTGTCTGAGACAGCAAAGGACTTGGAAGAGCAGTTGAACGGAATGGACAGCGTCTTGAAAGGAGGATATAAGATGAACATCAACAAAAGCAAAACGAGGATAATGGAATGTTGTCGAATTAAGTCAGGTGATGGTGAGGGAATTAGATTAGGAAATGAGACACTTAAAGTAGTAAAGGAGTTTTGCTATTTGGGGAGCAAAATAACTGATGATGGTCGAAGTAGAGAAGATATAAAACGTAGACTGGCAATGGCAAGGAAAGCGTTTCTGAAGAAGAGAACTTTGTTAACATCGAGTATAGATTTAAGTGTCAGGAAGTCATTTCTGAAAGTATTTGTATGGAGTGTAGCCATGTATGGAAGTGAAACATGGACGATAAATAGTTTGGACAATAAGAGAATAGAAGCTTTCGAAATGTGGTGCTACAGAAGAATGCTGAAGATTAGATGGGTAAATCACATAACTAATGAGGAGGTATTGAATAGAATTAGGGAGAAGAGATATTTGTGGCACACCTTGACTAGAAGAAGGGATCGGTGGGTAGGACATTTTCTGAGGCATCAAGGGGTCACCAATTTAGTATTGGAGGGCGGCGTGGAGGGTAAAAATCGTAGAGGGAGACCAAGAGACGAATACACTAAGCAGATTCAGAAGGATGTAGGTTGCAGTAGGTACTGGGAAATGAAGAAGCTTGCGCAGGTTAGAGTAGCATGGAGAGCTGCATCAAACCAGTCTCTGGACTGAAGACCACAACAACAACCCGCATTAGCTGTTAATAGTTTCTTTATTACAAGATCACACACGACTGGTTTCGCGATGATTTAATCGCATCCTTAAATGCATACGTCTATGAAAAATATGATAAGAATTTGAGAGTACGAGGGCAGTTCAATAAGTAATGCAACACATTTTTTTTCTGAAACAGGGGTTGTTTTATTCAGCATTGAAATACACCAAGTTATTCCCCAATCTTTTAGCTACACAACACTGTTTTTCAACGTAATCTCCATTCAATGCTACGGCCTTACGCCACCTTGAAATGAGGGCCTGTATGCCTGCACGGTACCATTCCACTGGTCGATGTCGGAGCCAACGTCGTACTGCATCAATAACTTCTTCATCATCCGCGTAGTGCCTCCTACGAATTGCGTCCTTCATTGGGCCAAACATATGGAAATCCGACGGTGCGAGATCGGGGCTGTAGGGTGCATGAGGAAGAACAGTCCACCGAAGTTTTGTGAGCTCCTCTCGGGTGCGAAGACTTGTGTGAGGTCTTGCGTTGTCATGAAGAAGGAGAAGTTCGTTCAGATTTTTGTGCCTACGAACACGCTGAAGTCGTTTCTTCAATTTCTGAAGAGTAGCACAATACACTTCAGAGTTTATCGTTTGACCATGGGGAAGGACATCGAACAGAATAACCCCTTCAGCGTCCCAGAAGACTGTAACCATGACTTTACCGGCTGTGGGTATGGCTTTAAACTTTTTCTTGGTAGGGGAGTGGGTGTGGCGTCACTCCATTGATTGCCGTTTTGTTTCAGGTTCGAAGTGATGAAACCATGTTTCATAGCCTGTAACAATCTTTGACAAGAAATTGTCACCCTCAGCCACATGACGAGCAAGCAATTCCGCACAGATGGTTCTCTTTGCTCTTTATGGTGTTCGGTTAGACAACGAGGGACCCAGCGGGAACAAACCTTTGAGTATCCCAACTGGTGAACAATTGTGACAGCACTACCAACAGAGATGTCAAGTTGAGCACTGAGTTGTTTGATGGTGATCCGTCGATCATCTCGAACGAGTGTGTTCGCACGCTCCGCCATTGCAGGAGTCACAGCTGTGCACGGCCGGCCCGCACGCGGGAGATCAGACAGTCTTGCTTGACCTTGCGGCGATGATGACACACGCTTTGCCCAACGACTCACCGTGCTTTTGTCCACTGCCAGATCACCGTAGACATTCTGCAAGCGCCTATGAATATCTTAGATGCCCTGGTTTTCCGCCAAAAGAAACTCGATCACTGCCCGTTGTTTGCAACGCACATCCGTAACAGACGCCATTTTAACAGCTCCGTACAGCGCTGCCACCTGTCGGAAGTCAATGAAACTATACGAGACGAAGCGGGAATGTTTGAAAATATTCCACAAGAAATTTCCGGTTTTTTCAACCAAAATTGGCCGAGAAAAAAAATGTGTTGCATTACTTATTGAACTGCCCTCGTATAACAATGGGGAAGAAATATGGCAATTAAACCAGAAAGATAGGGAAGCAAATATCGTATAATTAATTTAACATTAGGTCTCTGAAGATACGGGGTCTACCGACGTTTGGATGGCGTTCGAATTGTCAGAACGTCTTACACTGAGGCGACAAACTCATGGGATAGCGATATGCACATATACAGATGGAGGTAGTATCACGTACACATGGTATAAAACGTCAATTCATTGGTAGAGCTGGCGTTTGTATTCAGCTGATTCATGTGGAAAGTTTCCGACGTCGTTATGGCCGCACGACGGCATTTAATAGACATTGAACGAAGAATGGTAGTTGGAGCTAGACGTATGAGACATTCTGTTCCGAAAATCGTTTGGGGAATTCAGTATTCCGAGATCCACAGCGCCAGGAGTGTGCCGAGAACATCAGATTTCTAGTATTACCCTTTCACCACGGACAACACAGTGGCCGACAGCCTTCACTTAACGACCGAGAGCAGCGGCATTTCCGTAGAGGTGTTAGTGGAAACAGAGAGCAACGCTGCTTGAAATAACTGCAGAAATCAATGTGGGACGTGCGTTGAACGTATCCGTTAGGAGAGTGAGGCGAAACTTGGCGTTTGTGGGCTACGGCAGCAGAAGACCGACGCGAGCACCTTTCCTAACAGCACGACATGTTCTGCAGCGCCTTTCCTGGGCTCTTGACCACATCTGTTGGAGCCTAGTTCAATGGAAACCGTAGCCTGGTTAGTTGAGCCACGATTTCACTTGGTCAGAGCTGATGGTAGGGTTCGAGTGTGGTACAGACCCCACGAATCCACGGACCCAAGTTGTCAACAAGGCGCTGTCCATCTGGTGGTGGCTCCATAACGATGCGGGCTGTGTCTCCATGGAATAGCTTGGGTCCTCTGGATGTTCAGCTACTTGGAGACCATTTTCAGTCCTTCATGGACGTCATGTTCCCAAACAAGGACGGAATTTTTTATGGATGAGAATGCGCCTATGCCATACAACCGCAAGTCTTCGCGATTGTTTTGAAGAACATTCTGGACAATTCGAGTGAATGATTTGGCTACCAATATCGCACAGCCCGCATCCCATGGAAAATTTATGGGACATAATCGAGAGGTCAGTTCGTGCACAAAATCCTGCATCGGCAACATTGTCGCAATGAAGGGCGGCTATAGAGGCAGAATAGCTCAATATTTCTGCAGGAGACTTCCAGCGACTTAATGAGTCCACGCTACATCGAATTGCTGTACTACTCCGGGCAAGATAAGGTCCGAGACGGTATTATGAGGTATGGTAGGACTTCTGTCACCTTAGTGTACACTTGGGAGATCACAGAATAAAACATCAAAAATTTCAGTGGCTAGCATGCGCAGGCAGTGTACATAACCACTGGCAGTCACGGGTATGGACCTAAAAAGGAGTTCAAATGAGACCTCGGAAGAAACCTAAGACGAATGAACCTGCGTTTGAACAGAAAAATGCAAATACCCAGTAGTGATGAAAACTGAACAGATGATCGCAAAACCCACGTGGTGGAGTCATGAATATGTCTGAAGTAGGAAGCCAAGGTCACCAAAGAGTCCAACTGACGCTTCAAGATGCTACCCCAAGTGGGTGTAAAATGCATGTTCGCAGCGGAAAATATTGAGCGCTAAAATGATGATTTGGCCCTGTCTGACTACCCTTTGAAGCAGATCTTAGGATCTCTTAATGCTATTTAAAATATGTATTACAACCTCAACATAAATGAATGATTAAGGTAACTAATACTACGAAATGATAAACGTTGTTTCTTATCATACTTTATTGTAGACTAAAAAACAACCCTTTATATTACAATTGTGTATATTTCCTGACTAAAATTGCTGATCAATTGCCCAACTCTTCCCCTTTTTATGGCCGCGCGATCTAACATAAATAACGCGAAATGACTGACATCATCTGCGTACCAAAAACTAGAAGACACTACTTTCAAAGATGATCTACGGTGGTGTGGAACCTCAGTGGAAATAAACTAGCTTGATCACAGCCCTAATAAGCCGAAGCAATTAGCAATATCACCGTATGTACTGCGTCTTGTTCGTCGAAGTAATGGTTCTCGTACACGCCTGCGACGATGGAAGAACTCCAGCCACAAAATAAAACTCTTTCAAACACTAGCACGGCCGAAGATGGTCCTCTGACTGATACAATCTAATACTGTCTTCTCCTCTCTGTGTTCTGCAGACGAGAAACGCAAACTCCCAGCCACAAGGACGGAGTTCAAATACCGTCTCTACGTAACTTTAGGAAAAAGAAGTGCTCTCAGTCACTGAACGCTGCATACTCAACGACGACTTCCAACCCGGAGTCGAAGTCCAGAATCGTGTAAGTTCGCAACAGTACAGTGCCTACCGTTCTAACTACAAACCCTCATAAGAGCAAAGACAGCAAGTCCGTCTGTACCAGTAAAGCTGATACTGAGCGACCGTCACACACTGGCCCTCAAAAACGGAAGACCTCTTCCTCTTCATCACTGGCTTCCCAGCAAGACTCGGCTCCCCCCCACCCCCCCACCCCCTCCCCCACGTAACCGCAGAAGGCGTATCATCTTCACGAAACCACGGAATATTCTCCCTCTCTACAGATTCTTCCGAACGCCAACCAATCATACTTTAGTCTTTTGTCGTCCAGTGCGGAAAGCTTGCTAGGAGATACCTATACTCATACAATGGTAAGCTTCTGAGTAAAAGTCCTTAGAAATAACCCAACCTACTATACTTCCGAGGTGAAGCTTCCTCGTTCCTCTCAGCTGCATCCAAGATTTGCAGAGATCCCGGTTATCCTTCCAGCCTAGCTATAACACCGAACGGCCGCCGCTGTATTGTGTTTCCGCGCCCAGGTGTCCAGACTGTCGGTCTTGGCACTTCCTGTGTCAGGCAGGACCACCCAGGGCTTGAGTTCTGCCTGCCGTTTCATCTCCACTGGCGTTCCAACCTCTACCAGTATAGACAATCATTCAGTACGCCGTTTTGATAATAAAGACACTCCGTCACCTTTCATGCAAAAGCGTTAACAATCATTTACAGGGTGTATGTGACAATGTTAGTTTTCTTTAAATATTCATATATACGATGTACAAACCATCAAAAAATGGTTCAAATGGCTCTGAGCACTATGGGACTCAACATCTGAGGTCATATCATAAGTCCCCTAGAACTTAGAACTACTTAAACCTAACTAACCTAAGGACATCACACACATCCATGCCCGAGGCAGGATTCGAACCTGCGACCGTAGCGGTCGCGCGGTTTCAGACTGAAGCGCCTAGAACCGCTCGGCCACACCGGCCGACCCCATCAAATAGTACCTAATTGTGGTTGTAGATCACGGCAAAGTATGTAGATCAGTGCTTGTAAGGTGCAAAATTATAGCCACTTTACAGTGTAACATTGCTGAAACTGCCGGCGCTTAGTATGCCCGTATGCCCATAGTACAGTACAAGTAATACAATTCAAACAGTTAACGTTATTGATACTTCGTAAAACTTTACATAACTCATGCAACAGGATTCTTTCCTATTCATACCTTGTACTTTGCGTTGGACGCGGATTCGTGGTACGTTGATATTTACATATTCCGTGAGCAAAGAAGATGTTATACGTGCGCCATTGCCCGCACCGAACAGTGCAGCGGCTGTAGCTGCGTAGACACATTCGCTACAGTCGCCGTAACACTTCGCTCGGCTCGCATTATTAGCGCCGCACGGTGTAGCCGTGTGGTCTAGGGCGCCTTGCCACGGTTCGCGCGGCTACCCCCGTCGGAGGTTCGAGTGATCCCTCGGGCATGCGTGTGTGCGTTGTCGTCAGTGTAAGTTAGTTTCAGTAGTGTGTAAGCCTAGGGACCGATGACCTTAGCAGTTTGGTCCCACATGAACTTACGACAAATTTCCAAATTTTCACATTATTAGCGCGCCGAAGGCGCAGGCGGTGATTCGCGTGCATTACATCATAATGCTAAAGTTTATAAAGAAAACAGGCAATAAAAAGTATCTGAATAAACCGTATGAGAGCTTACTAGTGAGGGACAATGCTGTCAGTGTCACTCAAATCTGAATACAGACATGAATAAACGTTAATAAATGAAAAACACTTCTGTACATCACTCCACCTCTTACGTCATACACGAGCTAACATTATCCTTTCTCAATTACGAAGTAAAGTTTGGGAGTGAACGCAACGGTTTCCAGAGTCAGAAACGGTACAATATGTACCGGTGCATTTTCTCTGGTGTTCCGACAGGTACTCGCAATTTCGTTTGTTCATTGTGTAGCAGGAGTCAGCCCAAACAATTACTGCTCGTCACGTCTTTCAAGCGAAGCCCAGTGTCAACAGAAAGCGTTGGTCTGTATCTCATAACAAACAAAATTATTTTTAAGCCGGAATTTACGTGCACATTCGATGGAACGTTCCGAAATCAGTCTAGCCAGATATTATTTTTATCGTCGTGTATTAGCAGGGACAGTAAAACAACAAGAATAAACTGCAATCCACCAGTGGCTCAGCAGTGCTGCATGCTTGGCGATAGCGGTCAGTGCGAGCCAGGGCAGTGATATAGCTGCTGGAGTATTCGTTACTCTTCGTGTTTACCTGTCCCTGCTAATGCGTATCGATAAAACAAATATCGCACTGGACGAATCTCGGACCCCTTTACCGAATAAAAACAGACAAACACCATCAAAATGGGCCTTGAAGGCCTAACGGTATCGCCGGCCGAAGTGGCCGAGCGGCTCTAGGTGCTTCAATCTGAAACCGCGTGACCGCTACGGTCGCAGGTTCGAATCCTGCCTCGGGCATGGATGTGTGTGATGTCGTTAGGTTTGTTAGGTTTAAGTAGTTCTAAGTTCTATGGGACTGATGACCTCAGATGTTAAGTCCCATAGTGCTCAGACCCATTTTGAACTTAACGGTATCGACCGACCGCCGTGTCATCCTCAGGTCTTAGGCGTCGCCGGATGCGGATACGGGGTAGGGGGGGAGGGGCGGGGCATGTGGTCAGCACACCACTCTCCCGGCCTTTGGAGGTTTCCGTGACAGGGGCTGCTACTTCTCAATCAAGCAGCTCCTCGCTTGACCTCACAAAGGTTGAGTGCACCCCTCTTGCCCACAGCACTCGGTAGACCCATACGGTGACCCATCCAAGTGTTAGCCAAGTCCGACAGCACGTAACTTTGGTGATCTGACGGGAACAGGTGTTTTTTTTTTGTTATGGTTTTAGGACGCAAAACTGCTACGGTCATTAGCGCCCGGTCTGTGGCTTAGGTAAAAAAATAAATAAATTAAAAAAAAGAAAATCATCAGCAATGGGAGCGAAAACAAAATGTGGGGAAATTAAAAAAACAGAAGGAAAGCTTCGAAAACCATTACAGAAGGGAGGGGGGGTTGTTTTCCCCAAAAAGAGCTTCAAATGACCGACGTCATTTCACTGACATCAATAAACTCGAGAGTGCGATCGGCTGAGCGCTTGTCATCTCCTAAAATGGAAGATACATCAGGCGACAGCTGTAGACGAGCGCGTAACGGAGTAAAATAGGGGCACTCTAGTAAAATGTGTCTCACCGTCCACAGTTGAGAGCAATGGGGACAAAGCGGAGGAGGATCGCCACTTTAAAGATGTCGATGGCAAAAAAGACAGTGTCCTATCCGGAGTCTAGTTAACATTACCATTGCGGCAATGTCGTTGGCCCTCTATCGAATAGGCAAGTAAAATTACACTTTAAACATCATTTTGTTTGTAACGGGAAACAAGCCAACGGCTTCCGTCGACACTGGGTGTCGTATGAAAGACTTCATCAGTTATTTTTTTCTTTTTTGAGCTGACTCCAGCTACATTGCAAAAAAACGAAATTCCAAATGTCTACTGAAATACCAGAGAAGAAAACGTGCCTTACGACTCTTACGAGAGACGCCCCTTATAGGCACTCGAATACATTTTTTGTATGTGCGACTTTTCAATCACCCTGTATATGAAATGCCTATGGAACAATTAAAAACAGCATCAGAAACAGAAATATGTGTTTTGGGATCTCTAAAGCAACGGTGGTAAGACTACATCAAAAAATCATGACAAGTTATAGAACACGTGGTAGACATTAAACTACTAACTTACGTGACTGATTGTCTCGAGTGATGAATAGCTGTAAACAGAACCCACAGAAATAGCACAAAAAGTGTGGTGTCACCGCCAGACACCACACTTGCTAGGTGGTAGCCTTTAAATCGGCGGCGGTCCATTAGTATACGTAGGATCCGCGTGTCGCCACTGTCAGTGATAGCAGACCGAGCGCCACCATACGGCAGGTCTAGAGAGACTTACTAGCACTCGCCCCAGTTGTACAGCCGACTTTGCTAGCGAAGCTACACTGACCGATAGCCGGCCGCGGTGGTCTAGCGGTTCTTGCGCTGCAGTCCGGAACCGCGGGACTGCTACGGTCGCAGGTTCGAATCCTGCCTCGGGCATGGGTGTGTGTGATGTCCTTAGGTTAGTTAGGTTTAAGTAGTTCTAAGTTCTAGGGGACTTATGACCTAAGATGTTGAGTCCCATAGTGCTCAGAGCCATTTGAACCATTTGAACACTGACCGATACGCTCTCATTTGCCGAGACGATAGTTAGCATAGCCTTCAGCTACGTCATTTGCTACGACCTAGCAAGGCGCCATAATCCTTTGCTATATATATTGTGGTTATAACATGTACCGTCAAGAGAGATGTTCTACAATTGTGGATTAAAGTTAAGTATTACCTCATCTACGTACTTTATTTGCAATTCTCAAGATATTGTCCTGTTCCAGACCTCACGCCAGTCAGCGTGCAATTAAACGCGTGCATTTCGGCCTCCTCTAGAAACACAGTGTTGGCTCTTCTGCCAAAACTACAGAAAGTACTGTAACATGTCAGGCAAAACAAAACTAATCAATGTCTTGAATATAGAGGTATTTCTCTCCAATTTCCATTTAAATGATACGCGACAACATCCAAAAGACGGATAGTTGAAACTTCCTGGCAGATTAAAACTGTGTGCTGGACCGAGACTCGAACTCGGGACCTTTGCCTTTCTCGGGAAAGTGCTCTACCATCTGAGCTACCCAAGCATGACTCACGCCCCGTCCTCACTGATTTACTTCTGCCAGTATCTCGTCTCGTACTTTCCAAACTTTACAAAAGCTCTCCTGCGAAACTTTGCAGAACTAGCACTCCCGAAAGAAAGGATATTGCGGAGACATGGCTTAGTCACAGCCTAAGGGATGTTTCCAGAATTAGATTTTCACTCTGCAGCGGAGTGTGCGCTGATATGAAACTTCCTCGCTGATTAAAACTGTCCAGCACACAGTTTTAATCTGCCAGGAAGTTTCACATCAGCGCACACTCCGCTGTAGAGTGAAAATCTCATTCTAGAGATGGATAGTTCCTAGTATCGTGTGTGTGAAACTCTTCCCCTTAACAGCAACCCAATTCAATTTGATACATCTTTTATGTTCTGTTTGTACTTTCTACGGTGCAGGAGGTCTGGATATGCGACTATGTTCAACAACAGCTCCTTTCATTGTGCTACGTTACTGTCCAGAAATGACTAGTTCAGTATCAAGTTCTCTGACACGGTCAAGTGTCTCACACAATTAGGACGGAGGAACGTGCCGCTGCTATTACTCGCTCGTGAGTCAATTACTTCATTAGAGCTGGCAATCAGACCGCTCTTGCCCTGAGCTGGTGACCCTGGAGGCCTGCGAGGTCGCGAACGTGGGAGGCCCTTGGAGACGGCTACACCCACCTCTCCAGTTGAGATCCTCAGGTCCCTGCGTTAACTGGAGGTTTTCCAAATGGTACGCACCGAACGCGGCGGCACCGCGGTCAAGTTCTCGCATTCAGGCTGTTCCACTGCTGCTGCCTTCGAGGTGCACACCTTAAAAACCAATCTATGTCAGAATGAACCGTGAGAGAGGAGCAGTGCTAAATTAAATGTTCACAACACACTGATTTAACACTTCAGAAATTTTCAGCCCTAGCAGTGAAACTTAAGTTGGGATTGTGGTGTCACCGGCAGACACCACACTTGCTAGGTGGTAGCCTTTAAATCGGCCGCGGTCCGTTAGTATACGTCGGACCCGCGTGTCGCCACTGTCAGTGATTGCAGACCGAGCGCCGCCACACGGCAGGTCTAGAGACATCCTAGCACTCGCCCCAGTTGTACAGCCGACTTTGCTAGGAAAGGTTCACTGACAAATACGCTCTCATTTGCCGAGACGATAGTTAGCATAGCCTTCAGCTACGTCATTTGCTACGACCTAGCAAGGCGCCATTACCAGTTAATATTGAAATTATAAAAAATGTACCGTCAAGAGCGATGTTCTCCGATTATGGATTAAAGTTAAGTATTATATCAACTAGGTACTTTATTTGCTACTATTAATTCCCTTAACTGTTCCAGACCTCGCGCCAGCCTGCGTGAACTTGAGCGCGTGCCTTTTGGCTTCCTCTCATAGTGACTTGGCTGTCTTGCCAAGTCACAACAGGGATATTCACAATACTTTTATACAAGAACATAGATTGGCGATCAAATTATACTGTGCACAATAGTGCTGCCACTGTAACCGTAACTGATTAACGCTGCATTTCGTTTCAATGATAGGTAGCTCTTAGCAGTGAGTATCATTTGTGTATAATACTTTACACCACTGTTTACTCCCTGATCTGACCACAAATCTTAACCATTCACTCTGGGAAGGTTCTCGGCTGATGGAATCACTGTTTCATCAGAAGTCGAAAAACTGTATATGACGCCGGACTGATATTCCACATCTACATCTATGTGATTACTCTGCTATTCACAATTAAGTGCCTGCCAGAGGGTTCAATGAACCACCTTCAAGCTGTCTCTCTAGCGTTCCACTCTCGAACGGCGCGCGGGAAAAACGAGCACTTAAATTTTTCGGTGCGAGCCCTGATTTCTCTTATTTTATCGTGATGATCATTTCTCCACATGTAGGTGAGTGCCAACAGAATGTTTTCGCAATCGTAGGAGAAAACTGGTGATTGAAATTTCATGAGAAGATCCCGTCGCAACGAAAAACGCCTTTGTTTTTAATGATTGCCTCTCCAATTCACGTATCATATCTGTGGCACTATCGCCCCTATTTCGCGATAATACAAAACGAGCCGCCCTCCTTTGAACTTTTTCAATATCATCCTTCAGTCCCTCCTGATACTGATCCCACACCGCACAGCAAAAGTCCAGAAAATGGCGGACAAGTGTACTGAAAGCAGTCTCTTTAGTCGATCTGTTGCACGTTCTAAGTGTTCTGCCAATAAATCGCAGTCTTTGGTTTGCTCTACCCACAACATTATCTATGTGATCGTTCCAACTTAGATTATTTGTAATTGTAATTCCTAAGTATTTAGTTGAATTTACAGCCTTCATATTTGTGTGACTTATCGTGTAATCGAAATTTAGCGGATTTCTTTTAGTACTCATGTGAATAACTTCACACTTTTCTTTATTCAGGGTCAATTGCCACTTTTCGCATTTGTTTCCAGTTATTTCCAGTCTCAGCTTTCTATAGTGTGTACAAAGACTATCTTAAATCATTTGAGGTTCAGTTACATGTAACATTTACGTGATCTTTTACTGTTCATTTTATATCTGTTTTCGTTTATGAGTAAATAGATGCAATGGACAGAATATTGCCAACTCTAGCAGCAGATACAACCAGAAAGACATTGTCCATCACGGTGTAGCTGTTAAAATATCGAGTGTGTACGCTACTGGAGTCAACCAATACATTGCTTCCTACTACACATATCTCGCAAAAAGACAACGAAAGCTAAATTAGACAGATTCGAGCGGGCACTGGGGCTTGCGAACAATCTTTCCTGCGGTCCATTCATAACTGGACCAGGAGAGGGGGTAAGTGACAGTGGTACAAAATGGTCCAAATGGCTCTGAGCAATATGGGACTTAACTGCTGAGGTCATCAGTCCCCTAGAACTTAGAACTACTTAAACCTAACTAACCTAAGGACATCACACACATCCATGCCCGAGGCAGGATTCGAACCTGCGCCCGTAGCGGTCGCGCGGTTCCAGACTGTAGCGCCTAGAACCGGTCGGCCACCCCGGCCGGCTGACAGTGGTACAGAAATACCCTCTGCCACACATCATATGGCACCGTGCAGAATATAGATGTTCATGCATATGTAGCACTGGTCCACAATGAGCACCATAATATTTTGTATTGTGAAGTCAAAGTCTTTACATCAGTAGCCTGTTTGACTGCTATCCTCACCGGCCGCTAGATCCAGTACAATGGACAAATATTGTCACGAACCCTCTGCGTATGTGTGATATTATCCGATATACATGCTGGCAGATATTTTCCTTCTGTAATTTAGCTTAATTGCTCCCTCTGCTGTTGAAAAGCGTCAAGCCCATTTCGGCGGGGTCTCTTTTCTTTCATATTGCTATGTGGATCTGGTTTCACATAATTAAACTTATACATATCACGCAAACAAATGTTTGATGTTGGGTAAAGCGGTGGCGGCGATTGTAAGGGGCGATTTCATTTCCTTTTCTTTACTTTAATACAATAAACTTAGTGCATGCTGTTATAATGATTTCTTTGGGAACACTTTCAAACTGTGACGTGCTGCTGTTCGAGGGACAGAACATTCAGAGTGTAACACAAGCTGAACGGAACCTGCAGATAAGGGAGAAGGTATTCTGAAGAATGGCAAGTGGCCGACTCAGGTAAAGTGGCTGGGGCCAGAGGCATTGTGTGTGTGAAAGAGAAGGACCGCATAGTTTCTGCAGCACTCACTAGCACAGCCAGTGACTCGATAACAATGTCAAATGGGATGGAACACACCTTGAAAAGGAGAGGTCGAGTTGGGGAACTGTTTTCTTCGTAGCCTGTGCCCTGTTAGAGAAAGGTACACTGAAAGCATTTGCTTTGAAACGAAGGATTCGGCAGACATCTCTTGGCTCTCCTGAAATATACAGAAACAGTACTCCAAAAATTGTAGCTTGGTGTGGCCAGCAAGCTGTTTCAGGAAACGAAGTTACTTTTTTCTGAGAAGGAAGTCTGTCGCGACGGCACTGTTGTATAAAACATTCTCGGACTTCTTGTCTCGTCAGTTCAGGGTAAAAACCTCGAACTTCCGACGGTTTCCACCATCGTCATCGTCAGGAGAAACTATCAAAATCGCTGCTGTGGTGGCTTTATACAGCAAAAAGACGACTTCTTATTGGTCGGTAGTCCTGACTGGTTGGTAGACGACTTCTGATTGCTCGGTCTGATTAGTCAGTAGTTGATGGTGTCAATATTTCAGATGATTGATTTCGGAGTCCAAGTAATCTTCCTCAGAAACGGTCTTTTTTCTGTGTACCAGTGTATTTATAGCCGCTCTTTTCTGTCCTGGGTGGTTAAAACTCTGGACGCTCAGATACTAATCAGTGTGAGTCGGCTTGCGGTACACTGAATGTCCGAGACGTTCATTCAACTTTCGTTGTACCAGAACATCTAAAAACAGCAGCCTTCCCTTTCCCTCGGCCGTTTTTAGATGTTCTTGAACAAGGAATGTCAAATGGACGTCTCGGACACTGATTTGTATCTGAGCGTCCAGGGTTCCCACCACCCAGTACAGAAGAGAGCGCCTATAAATACACTGGTACACAGAGCAAAAACCTTTCCTGACGAAGACTATTTGGATGTTTTGCGGAAGAACGGCTAAGCGCCAAGTGATATCAAGTCAGCATGCACCAAGAAAAGGAAACGTGGAAGTACTGAACATTCACGTGATGACCAAAGATGGCATTCCTTCCCTTCTGGGGCGCTACATCCAGAAAAATAGGCAAACAATCGTGGGAAGACGAGGTATCCGATGTTTTCCAGCCTTCTAACAAGATAAAGCAGATGCTACGCCCACTTAAGGACTGTCTCGGCCTCAGGATTCCTAGAATTTACAACATCAGATGTGAATGCAGAAGCAATTACATCGGTCAGTCTATCAGAACCGTTTCCGACCGCTGTGCAGGACATCAACGGCATATTGAAAATCGTGCGCTGGAGAAATCTACAGCTGCTGAGCACAGCCTCACAAACAAACATAAAATACTATTTGACGAAACAGAAGTTTCGCCCCAGGCTCCCACACACTCGGATTCTATAATTAAAGAGGCTGTAGAAATAATAATGTGTGGGAAAACTTTCAACTGTGACGGCGGACGTAAGCTTAGCGGTGCATGGAAGTGAGTTCTCGGTACAGAGAAGAGCCAGAGATATTCGTCGCAATGTTTTGGCTACGCTGGGAGCGGTGGCGGCATCAGCGACGACGTTGTACCATCTGCGACAGCTTGACGTAACTACCAATCAGTAGCCGTGTTTGGGCTGTACAAGGCCACCCCAACAGTCAGTTGCTCCTGACGGTGACGATGGCGGAAATCGTCGAGAGCTCGAGGTTTTACCCTGAACTGACGCGGGAAGAAGTCAGAGGACACTTTTTTCTCATTTTTGTTTTCCCACAGTTAGAGCAAAAAGCACAAGCAGCTAAAAAGACCATTGTTGACAGCGGGAAGAATCAACACTTTAGCATTTCTAATTACAGTGATTTCTAGCGATTCAGTTCTAGGGAATCGAGAAGGAAGAAGATGTGGGTACACTATAACAGGACTGAGGATACGAATTGCCCTAGCACAAACACGAAAGCTAATCCACCTTACTTAATTACACGCAAGGAAAAACGAGAATTTCAAATTCCACTTCGTGCCGTTTTTGAGGCGTCTGTGGTTTAATAGGCAAATAAGCTTTCTGACACGAGAAAAACAGCTCGTTGTTTGACATTCGTCTATAATTGTTAGGAATTCTTATCAAGTGTATTATTTGTTATATATACTTGGAAAACATATGTTTCAAGGGACCACGGTGACATACTCCACTTCTCAAACAATGCCTGTATGTAAACAACTTTCAGTCTAATATACGACAACCAGAATTAGTTCTTTTTTCGGATGATACCAGTATTGTAATCAATAGAAACGAACATATAGCAACAGAAGAATGGTAAACAATGCTCTTAGAAGTATCATCGATGGTTTCCTGCGAATGTTCTCGCCCTCAGCTTTAAAAAGATACAACATATTCAGTTCTGCACCTCTAGAGGTACTATACCAATGATCAGTGTAACACAGCGAGAAGAAATAATAAATAGAGTGAAAAGTTCAAAATTCTTACGTGTCCCTATTGATGAGAATTAAGACTGGAAAAAACATATTTTGGAAGTCGCAAACAATATATTACTGTCACATTTACATTTTAGAATCATTGCAAATCTCGAAGAGAGAAAAATCACGAAGTTCACATGCTTTGCATATTTGCATTCAACAATCTCATACGGACTAATGTTCTGCGGTAGCTCATATTTAAGAAAGAGACTCTTAATTGCTCAAAAACATGCTGTGAGAGTAATGATTGGTGCTCGCACACAGTCATCTTGTAGACACCCGTTTAAGGAGTTAGACATTTTGACTATTGCTTCACAGTACATTATTCCCTCATGAAGTTTGTTGTGAATAATTCACTACAGTTCAGAAGGAACAACGACATACATATTTACAATAACAAAAGAAAAAATAACATTCATTACGCCACATTAATGTTCTCTTTAGCACAAAAATGGATGAACACTGCTGCAACCAAACTTTTTGATTATTTCTCCAGTGACATAAAATGTCTGACGTACAGTAAAGTAAAATTTGGAAACAAACTGAAAAAGTTTCTCCTTGACAACTCTTTCTACTCCGTAGAAAAATTTCTATTATTGAAATAAGTACAAAGTGGTGGAAAATAAAAAACTTTTAAATCATCACCATGTAGTCATATTTACAAATTAACTTGTGATGTGAATATAAAATGGCTCGTTCCACATCATTACGATTTACCGTACAAACGATCCATAGAACATGAAACTAAGTAACTAACTAGCTAACTAACTAACTATAGAAAGCAGAGATCATTCGTCATGAAAACGTCGTACAAGGCTGTATAATTTGTAACATTCCGATTTTGTTCCAGTTACAAAACATATACAATCGACGCAATTCCAATACAAACTGCCTCAGAACAACTTGATAGACTGTTTGTATGGCAGGTTCGGAAAGTCTGATTACCCTGAATACAACTGCATGTCCGAGATCTCTATGTTCATTAGATATATGTGCCACTGAGAATTTATATTATGCATCGGCAGAAAGATGTAATCGGCGGATTGGCGGAACTCATATTGCTTACCTTGTGGTTACTGTCGTTGCTCCGTGTTCTTCATTTCACTGTTTTCTTAAGAGTTTGCTGACTGTGGGTCGACGGAATCATGTTGCTCGCCAGTCGTCTCGCCTCAGACTATTGCTAAGCAACGGCATGGGCTGCTGCCGGGATGCCTGCATTGTTGAGAACTGCGTCACAACACCGTACCTTTGGTTAGTCTAAGAGCTTATGCGGAAAATAATCGCCGCACAGTTAGGGAAACTATCCAGCGATAATAGCAGGGGCGTAACTATTCTGGAACAACCGCGGCAATGCCAGCGGCGGAAAGGTGCTGCTGGAAAGGAAACAAATTGAAAAAAAAAAAAAATTCCAGATGCGAGTAGGAGCTATGAGGCCTCTGTACAAACTTATTTGTGTGTATTGGCAGTTCATTCATCCCGGAGTTCGAGAATATTGACGATTTTTGCACATGATCGACACTGATATTGTCAAGACATTATTCCCGGGATTGCCGAGACTTTCGAGAAAGTATTAATTTTAAGCTTGAAATCGTGCAACAAATGACAATTTTTGTTCCGTGTCATATAAATAAAAATTAATGATTTCGGTTTTTTTCCTTTGCTTGCGTCTTATCAAATTTCATGACCCTAGGACAGCTGGATGCACCCTATAGATTTTGATCGGTGAGTCTGCGAGTACCAAAATGTGTGACATAAATGGCCGTATCTTGCAATGACTTAGAAGCTAAAGTTTTTTACACCAACAAGTGCTCGTAAACCTTAGTAGATACTATAAATTTTGTCTTAATACATCTATCGCTTCCTGAGCAAAAATGTTCTTAACTCACGGACGGGAAGACAGACAGGCAGAAGGACAATAAAGTGATCTTAATAACGGTTCCTTTTTTATCGACTGAGGTACGGTTCAGATGTTCAAATGTGTGTGAGTTCGTAAGGGACCAAACTGATAAGGTCATCGTTCCCTAGACTTATATATTAGTTAAACTAACTTATGCTAAGAACAACACACACACACCCATGCCCGAGGGAGGACTCGAACCTCCGGCGGGAGGGGCCGCGCGATCCGTGACATGGCGCCTCTAACCACGCGGCTGAGGAACGGATCCCTAAAATTAAGGAAAACTGAAATGAACAGGAAAAGTAGCAAAATTTTACACTCAATCAGTCAAGAGGAGACTTTCGCTTTGCTAAAATAATGAAAGATTGTTCCGGAAATCACTCTGACGTAATGATACTCGAACATTTTCCTTCGTAGGAAAGATCAATCTGCATAAGGATACGGACATCACTTAATTACTTAATTGAATATACATAGTTAGGAAACGAAAGGGGCTAATGTGAGCATGTGTTTGGGCAACACAGGAGTGGTGTATACAATGGTGTACAAAAAAGAAACATTTGTACTCGCCAAACCACTGTGCACTGCATTGAAAAGAGTACTTGTCATTGTACAAGGGATAGTCATAAGGCTTCGATTATCGCCTCTAAAAATATGAAGTTTGGTAACTAACAAACTACATCTACGTCTACATCAGTACTCCACAAGCTACCTGGCGAAGAGTACATCTGGGACCACTAACTGATCCACCCTCTTCTCACTTCCACACGCAAATGGCGCGTGGGAAGAATGACAGCTGATAAGCCTCTGTATTGACTCCAATTTCTCGAATTTTCTAGTCGGAGTCATTTCCCGAGAGGAATGTGGAAGGAAGTAATATGTTGCCCATATCCTCCTGGAAAATACTCTCTCGAAATTTCAGTATAAAAGCACTCCGTGATACTCAACGCTTGTTTTGCAGCACCTGCCACTGGACTTCCTTGAGCATCGCTGTAACGCTCTCGCGCCGACTAAACTATCCAGTGACGAAACGCGCCGCTCTTCGTTGGATCCCCTCTGTCTCTTCCATCATTCCACTTGATAAGTGTCCCGGATTGACGAATAGTACTCAAGAATCGGTCGAAAAAGCGCCTTAAGCCACCTCTTTCGTCTAAGAGTTGCATTTCCTTTAGAACAGATTCATCCTATGAATCTCAGTCGGGCATCTGTTTTCCCTACTGTTTGTTTTATGTGGTCATTCAACTTAAGGTCACCCTGAATAGTTACTCCTAGATATACGAGGTCAAGTCAATTATTATCCGGAAAGTAGTTATAAAATTTTATTTGTAATCAAATAGGAAACTTAACAAGAACATCATTTTTCGACATAGTCTCCTTGCGTTTCAACGCACTTGGTCCATCGTTGTACAATCTTCCTGATGCCTTCATAAAAGAAGGTTCTCGGTTGAGCTGCGAGCCGGGAATGCACCGCTTCCTTCATTGCTTCGTCCGAGGCAAATTGACCGCCCCTTAGTGCCTGTTTGAGTGGACCAAAAAAGTGATAGAAGTGGCAAGATCGGGACTATATGGAGGATGATCCAGTACTTTAAATTTGAGTTTCTGGAGTGTTTCAGCAGTTTCGGCAGCAGTATGCGGACGGGCATTGTCGTGCAACAACACATCTTTTGACAGCAATCCTCGGCGTTTGCTTCGAATTGCAGGCTTTAGCCTGCCAGTAAGCATCTCACTGCAATGTACACTGTTTATTGTTGTGCCCATTTCCCCATAATACTCCAGTACTGGACCCTGTGCCTCCCAAAAAACCGTAAGCATCAGTTTTCCTGCGGACTGTTGGGTCTTGAACTTTTTCTTGCACAGCGAATTTGGATGTTTCCATTCCATACTCTGCCGTTTACTCTCCGGCTCGTAATGATGGATCCATATTTCGTCACCATTAAAGACCCTTCTTTACCATAGCGATCCAAATGTCTTGTGCAGATGTCCAAGCGCGTTTGTTTATGCAACTGTGTGAGTTGTTTTGGGACCCATCTTGCACAAACTGTATGAAACCCAAGTGTGTTGTGGATGATTCCGTAGGCAGAACCGTGACTAATTTGCAGACGATGTGCTACTTCGTCAATAGTTAATCGTTTGTCTAAGATAATCATTTCACGTGAACGCTCAATGGTTTCTTCATTTGTGGCGGTAAATAGTCGTCCGGCTCCTTCACCGTGCGTAACACGTGTGCGACCATTTCGGAATTTTTCAATCCATTCGTAGACACTCCGTTGTGGCAAAACATTGTTCCCGTACTGTACCGAAAGTCTTCGATGAATTTCGGCCCCTGATACGCCTTCCGACCACATAAAACGGATCACTGAAAGTTGCTCCTCTTTGGTGCAAATAGACAGTGGAGCAGCCATGATTAACAGCACGGCAGCGATAACGAAACTAACCTATCAGCTTGAAAATTTCAAAGATATAACAACAAATAAGCAAAGTATGCGTCATCTACGTATAACGACAATACTACCAAAATAAACAAAAATATAACTGAATTGCGGATAATAATTGATTTACCCTCGTATTACGTTACACACTGTTTTCAGCAATTTGTCATCAATAGTGTAGTTATACAGAATGGATTTCTTTTCCTATGTATAGGCAATATGTTACATTTATATACGTTAATCTGCACCATTCATCAATCCTCTTTAGGTCATTCAGCAAATCGATACTGTCTTCTGGCGTTGCTATTTTCTTATCGACAAGCGTACCATCCGTCAACATTCTTACAGAGCTTCCGACGCTTTTTTCTAGATCATTTACATACAATGTAAACAGTAACGGTCCTACATTGGAGGAATCCGGAAATTAACTTCACACCTGTCGATTTTGTTACGTTAAGGGCGACATGTTGAGTTCTGTCTGCAAGCAAGTCTAGTACTCAGTCGCAAATCTGGTGCGATACTTGGAAACGTCGTACTTTTTCACTAAACGGCAGTGCGAGACGGCGTCCAGTACCTTCTTGAAGTCAAGGAACACAGTATCAACCTACGCTCAGTTGTCTACGGCATTATAGATCTCGAGGAGGAACGGAGCGGCAGCTGAGTTTTTTTAATCTTTTTTTCCAGTTGTGTCTGCAGTCCAGCTGCACATTGAAATCTTCGCTTTACAGTCACAGTTGCCAGGCTTTGTATTTAGCTAGACGTTTTCCCCTAAAAGCCGGACTACTTATTTTAAATAAAAAATTGAGTCAGTTGGACATTTTCAGTCGTTTACTGCAAACTGGTAGAGCAGCTGTATGAAGATTATTTTTGCATAAAATAGTCTTAGTTACGAAAATATTACTTCAATGACGCGTTTTGCCTTTGTAGGGCGTTATCAGAGTATCTGCAAAAGAATAGAGGGAAAATATTAGTTAAACAAAATAAAAAAGTCTCTGTAAACAGCCTTACAATTTGGCAATTATGAGAGTAACTAAATGTCAATCTTCTTAATTGCTGTCTTCTTCCTGAGATAATCTTACGTCAAAATAAACTAAATCTCCTTCAGTAAACAAAAGAAATATTATCTATTCTTTTGGAATGGAAAATGAAATGATATTTAATAACTTTGGTTATTTCATATACAGTTATAAAGAAATAATAATAATCTGTAGTTAAATATTAAAATTTCCCGCTTGAAACCCCACTGTCAAGAACGTTTATTTTTCTTAGAAATCATTTCTTAGAACTCTTGGCACTGTAATTTTAAATTAGATAACTACAGCATTAACTTTGTGATTGTGTCGTTTTGCAGTTTGTTGCTTTTGTTGGTGCAATGGGCGTTTATGAAAGAGAACATTCTTTCCATGTTGGCATTATGGGTTGGAATTGCAAAACAATATTGTGCCAATTTTAGCATTTCCGAATAAAATTCTTCATTATGTACGTACGTGTCTCAACACGGGTAGGACTTACGGGCGAAAGAGACGAGGCGGGGCGGTTTGCCATAGGCTGATCGTCACATTCTACTTTACCTTGCTCGCACTATGCGTAGCGTGGTTGCGACACTGTGTGCTCTTTCGGCCTACAAAGAAAAACATAGTACACAGACAGAAGAATGGGACTGCCTGGTAAATCTATGACTGGCGTTCAGTAAGTAAAGCAACACATTATTTTTCTCGGCCAGTTTCGTTCGAAAAAATGCGGAGTATGTTATGGGACATCCTGGAATATTCCCGCTTCAGTCCCTATAGTTTCATGAAGTTCCGATAGGTCGCGGCGCTATACGTAGCCTTCAAAATAGCGTCTGTAACAGAGTAGAGAGCTGCCATGGAGTTTCTTTTGGCGAGAAATCAGAGCATCGCAGATACTCATAGGCGCTTACATAATGTCAACGCAGACCTAGCAGTGAACAAAAGCACGGTGAATCGTTGGGCGAAGCGTCTCTCATCATCGCAACAAGGTGGTGATAACTTGTCCGATCTCCCGCGGGCCGTCCGCACACAGCTATGACTCCTGCAGTGTTGTAACGTGCAGACATTCTCATCCGAGGTGATCGACGGATCCCAATCAAACACGTCGCTGCTCAACTGGACGTCTCTGTTGGTAGTGCTGACACACTTGTCCACCAGTTGGGGTACTCAAAGTTGTGTGCCCGCGGGGTTCTTCGCTGCTTAACAGAAGACCAGAGAGAAATGAGTTTTGTCCAATGAATGAGGCAATCCGCTGCAAGTAGTTGGTGGATGATGAGGAGGTCATTGATGCAGCAAGGCGTTGGCTCCAGCGTCGACCAGTAGAATGTCACCATGCAAGTATACAGGCCCTCCCAGTAATATGGAGTAAGGCCGCCGCATTGAACGGAGGTTATGTTGAAAAACATATTTTTGTAGCCAAAACAGTAGGGAATAATATGGTGTTTTGGAATCCTGAATAAAGTCAGCCTGCTTGCTGGAAGCAAATGTGTTACTTTTTGAACGTCCCTCGTGCTTATCCTTACGCTACATCTCGTTGTTCCTCCTTATACTATTAACGCTCTTACGTTATTAGCTTGCAACTGGCCTTAGTTGAGCGTTCTGTGCTTCATCGTTAAAAATCCTAACGAAAGTTGGAAAGACCCGACTTACATATATTTGGCCAGACTCGACCGTAAAAAACCTAAACACGTCTGGCTAAAGCCGGGTACCTAGTAACCATAGCTACAGTACCGTAGAAAGTAGCTGGAGCAGCCGAAACAAGACGGCACAGCCCAGTTCCGTAGTATCAATGGGTTGCACCATTCCGCTTTTGTCTCCCCTAATGGCGTGCTACAGTTCTGTGGCGCGAAGATTTCAGCGTGTTCCTGGACTACATCCGTATTTCGTAACAAACTATTAATTACGCAACTCTATATTTTTAGAAGAGATAATCGAAGCTTTGTGAATATCCCTCCTACGACATACAACGGTTTCTTTCCGTTCAGTTCGCGTTTGGAGTGCGGAAAGAATTATTGCATTAATGCCTCTTTGCGCGCTGTAATTGTATCTCGATTAGGGCTATCGACATTAAAAATATCGGGAATTCGATATATCAATATTTCTAAAATATCGTTATGGGGTCTCTATATATACTAAAACAGGTATCGCTGTATCGACGGAAAAAGTATCGACGTACCTGCCTATACAATATCGGCTGCACATTGTAAACACACTGCTGGTTTTAGAGCTGTATATTTAAGTATTGCTTTATTATTTTACATTCTGTACATCAACAAGCCTGCAGCCTGCTCATCCCCTCAGAGCAAGAATTGAAAGGAAAACGATGCACTTTCACGGTTGACGATAACCACTTTCGTAGCAATGTTAATTGCATGTAAGTGGCATAAGAAGAGGTGTCCGAAGGGTCCATCATTCGGTTTCGTCACACAGCGGATTTATACGGAACGCTTCATGTCGATTTCCCCATTTTCTTCGTTTCTGCCAACGCCAGCGACCTAGCGGCTGTAGTGTCAAAATTGTGTGATGAAGCTAATCGTTGGTAGCGCCAAGCGAAGATTATGTCAGCTTTTCTTCTCACACGTCTCCTCCCAGCCTAAAGACCAATCTTGTAATATAGATTTTTGCTCATCATTTTCAGCAACTGTTTTCGAAGAACGCCGATTTGAAAAAAATAGCCCAGTGCTATTTCTTCACATAGAAACCCTTGTTATTCCATTCACACCGTCAACCCCCGTTGGAATCGTACTTCCTTTTGTGCCACATACACTTGCTTCGGACAGTCAAACACAAAGACTGGACGTGATGAAAGCTCAAAACACAGTAGGACCCCTTCACGCAGTGAAAGCAAGATTATGTTCTATTACAATTTCAAAAGAATAATTTCTAATATTTACCAAAAATAGTGAAAAAGTAGAAAATAAAATATCGACATTCGATGTTGCCACTCTGATATCGATGTATCGATAGACAGGGGACCAACTATCCCCAATATATATTGTTATTTTGGAGATAATATCGCTATTTTATCAACAGCGCTAATCCAGATCGAATGTCCACCCCAATAAATGCTCCGAGATCATCGCTATGCATTCGGACGACAGTTTCCTCGTATTATAATGAAGTAATCGTGTTAGCCACTCATTCGTTTCAGGTCTTCGTCGCAATACTGATATCAGTAAAACCACAAGTTTTCCTTTCTCGGACAAGTTTTCCTGTTCGGCGGGGAAAAACGGTGACACGTGTGTGTGAAGTCACTGTTAATAGGGGGCAAAATATTCCCAACGTGGATGAAACGAACGTGCAGATAATCCGTAGGCGGTCGAGAGAAGCGCTCATTGGCCACAGGAAAGCTGCGCTCGGTAAAAAGAGAAAGAAGCGAGGAAGTCGACTGGCGGCATACCTGCATACAAATGAACGCGTTGATACCCAAAGATACGCGCTGGCGAGCCGACACGCCCTGCGTTACTCAAGGCATTGGAATGAAGGTTGGCTGCCGTATGCCATGACCAGCATATCGATACTTCAAGACCAATGTCCAACTGTAGACTTCGATTACACTTGTTAAAGGACGAACATCAGAGACAACACACAGAATTTATATTAGCCATTGATGGCAGATCACCAGCTATTGTTGGCTGTTACAAAATAGTTTTATTTGCAGTAACAGTAGCAAAAATACTTAACATCAGGACCAACTGTTGAAGTTTTGGACGATTGTGAATGTAAATAAAGCTGTCTTGAAATGTACAGGAATTACGTGAAGTGAAACAGTTGTACAAGGTACAACCCATAGTAAGTTAGATCTATACCGATTCTGTGTGAGCACGTAATGATGAGCTTGAAGATGTTAAACCTTTGAGTACAACGTACACTCTAAGACAAAAGGACAGTTACGCACCACGCCGGCCGGAGTGGCCGAGCGGTTCTAGGCGCTGCAGTCTGGAACCGCGCGACCACTACGGTCGCAGGTTCGAATCCTGCCTCGGGCATGGATGTGTGTGATGTCCTTAGGTTAGTTAGGTTTAAGTAGTTCTAAGTTCTAGGGGACTGATGACCACAGCAGTTAAGTCCCATAGTGCTCAGAGCCGAGCCAATTACGCACCACGAAGGAGCTACGCAGCAAATTGGTCACAAACTGACTTTCATACAGGCGTCGAAGGAAGATACAAAATTGTAAATTTTGGAGACCGATTGATGAACGTGTTGGCGCCGCAGCACAATATCACAGCGCCACTGCAAAGACAGTAAACAGGTGGCATGCCGATAGCAGAGCATAAAGTCTTTGCGAATTTGTTTGCGTATACTCAGCTGGGCAGTAACTGTGCCTAATAGACAGGCGCGTCAATAATACATGCAGATATCAGCATTTTCAAGTGGACGAGTACTTGGGTTCAAAGAAGCCGCTTCGAGTAACCTGCGTATCTCTCGATATTTGAGTAGGTGCGATGCCACGATTCGACGATGCTCGCAGGAACAAGTGAACCATGGCCGAACACAGTTGTCAAGAACGAAATGGTAGACCTAGAGAGACGACAGAACGAGAGGAATGATCAGTTGGCAGAAGGCACTAAAAGCCCCGGATTCATCATTATCACCGACCAGTCGTGTAGCTGGTGCTTTAATGACCACAAGGAGAATTAATAGGAGGCTCACAGAAAAGGGGTCGAGCTCAAGTCAGCCCTCGCAACGACTACCATGGATCTCTGTGCATAAACAAGTCCGTTTGCAGTGGTGTCCGGCACATTCAGCCTGGAACCTCATGAATGGAGTAAAAGTGTCTTGAGTGACGAGTCCCTCTTCGAACTGAACCTTGATGACCAGGACTTCTTTGGTTGTCATCCGTGGCACCCTTAGGCCGGTATTACACTATCAAATTTCTCTGTCAAAGATTTGATTAAAGATGTGATCAATTATTCCGTCAAATATATTTGACAAAGATCTTTGACATAGTGCTAGAAGGGGTATTACACTGTCGTCATATTTTTCGTCAAAGTTCAAGATGGCTGACAACAACAACTTGTTATTAACCGCAGCAGATGTATATACCACAATTGCACTGTGTGCACATGCAGAAGAGAAGCGGGGGAGGAAAAGGAAACATACCTGGGTGATGCCGTGGATTTTACGACGACACGATAAAAGCATTCAACAAAACTTGTTACGTGAGCTTATAGTGGAGGACGTCAAGTCGTATATCAATTACTTAGGAATGGATGAGCACACATTCCTGTATGTGCTCAGTGAAGTGTATCCTCATATCACAAAGCACAATATTCACTTAAGAGCTGCTACATTTGCAGAAGACAGGCTAACTGTAGCACTCCGATTCCTTGCTACAGGAGAGGGTTAGGTTAGGTTAGGTTAGGTCAGGTTAGATCAGGTCTCCAATCTTCGTAATCTATTTTTGTATTCAGCGTGCCTCACGTTGTCAAGCGCCCCATCAGCTTCATACATCTCTATTAATTTTGTAGTTGTCAGCACACACCAATTGTATTTACTGGCGATGTTTATATAAAAACACTACAGACGACAGAATGCAGCGATGCTAGCGCTCCCTGTGGTTACATGTCACATTGAGTGAACAGAAGACAAGCGATTTCTTTGATCAAATATACGGCGAGGGCCTAGATTTGATCAAATATTGGACGACATTTGACAAAGTTCCGTATTACACCATCAAATATCTTTGACAAAGGTATTGGACAAAGATATTTGACAAAGAAATTTGATAGTGTAATACCGGCCTTACAGCACAGCAGTATGTTGACGATATTCTACGCCCCGTCTTGTAGCCTTTCATGGCAAACCATCCTGGGCTTTCACTTCAGCAAGATAATGCCCACCCGCACACGGCGAGAGTTTCTCTGCTTGTCCTTGTGCTTGCAAACTCTATCTTAGCCAGCAAGGTCGAGGGATGTCTCCCCAACTGACAACGTTTGGAGCATTATGGGCATGGGATTTTGATGATCTAGCGCGTAAATTGGGCGGGATTTGGTACGATATCCCAATAACACTGTCAATCAATGCCAAGGCGAATAAGCACTTACATAAGGGCCAGAGGTGGACCAACGCGTCATTTACTTGCTCTATTTGTGAACCTCTTCCTCTTGAATAAATCACCCAATTTTTCTGAAATTCTAATTATTTATCTGTACATGTACATCACATATTCCAGTTTCCGTTCTATTTGGGTAATTTCTTCGTGGTGCGTCTTGTTTTTCGTCTTAGAGTTTATTTCGTGAATTTTCAATTCCATTTTTTTGGTAGGACGAGCATGCAAGGTAGCTGAGTATTGAGAAAATGGAGAAGAAGAATATGGAGTGGAAATTTTCTGAATTAGTCTCTCACTGGTCGAAGCACAGATGTTGAGGAAGTTTCAGTACCGGGGAACGCCAAATATGGCTGGCGGGGATATTAATCAAGTATAGGGGTTGGAGAGAAATATGGAAACTGTGGTGTCACCGCCAGACACCACACTTGCTAGGTGGTAGCCTTTAAATCGGCCGCGGTCCGTTAGTATACGTCGGACCCGCGTGTCGCCACTTATCAGTGATTGCAGACCGAGCGCCGCCACACGGCAGGTCCAGAGAGAGACTCCCTAGTACTCGCCCCAGTTGTAAAGTCAACTTTGCTAGCGATGGTTCACTGCCTACATACGCTCTCATTTGCAGAGACGACTGTTTAGCATAGCCTTCAGCTACGTCATTTGCTACGACCTAGCAAGGCGCCATATTCAGTTACTATGTATCCTGAACAGAAAATATTGTGAATTGTGTACCGTAAAGAGCGACGTTCATCATTAATGGATTAAAGTTAAGTATCAAACTAATTATGTCCGCTTTCTGAATTCTAATTCCTTGTCATGTTCCACACCTCACGTCAGTATAGTTCTTCCCTCCTCACGCCAGCCTGCGTGAGTTAAAACGCGTGCATTTCGGCCTCCTCTAGTAACACGGTGTTGGCTCTTCTGCTAGCACAACAGAAACACCGTGAGACATGCATGCATGAGCATAAATGCTAATGCTAACTATGCCTGCACATTGATCTGTGCAGTGTCCTCACCATGTTCATTGCGCCGGCCACGGTGACCGAGCGGTTCTAGGCGCTTCAGTCCGTAAACGCGCGACTGCTACGGTCGCAGGTTCGAATCCTGCCTCGGGCATGGATGTGTGTGATGTCCTTAGGTTAGTTAGGTTTAAGTAGTTCTAAGTTCTAGGGGACTGATGACCACAGCAGTTAAGTCCCATAGTGCTCAGAGCCATTTGAACCGTGTTCCTTGCAAGTATCAGTCGTGGTCACAACAGTGTTCTGTGTAGTCGTGAGTACATTATGTCGGAGCTAAGTTAATTCGAACGTGAGGATATTGTTGGTGCTTCTGTGACTGAGGTAGCCGAAGTGTTTGCTATTTTAAGAGGCACCGTAAAATTTGGAAATTTGTGGAAAGGTCTTATGGGACCAAACTGCAGAGGTCATCGGTCCCTAAGCTTACGCACTACTTAATCTAACTTAAACTAACTTACGCTAAGGACAACACACACACCCGTGCCCGAGGGAGGACTCGAACCTCTGATGGAGGGAGGCGCGTGAAACGTTACAAGGCTCCCTAGACCGCACGGCCACCCCAAGCAGCAAGACGCGCCGTGTGAGCGTGTGGGTGCTATTCTGTCATTCTGCACAACGGATTAATCTGAGATGTACCCTTTACCCTGTGGCTCCTGCAAGATGCAATTTCCACCCTCACACTACTACAGAAGTCAGACAGACGCTCCTAACGTTCTAAAGAGAAATGCCTGAAAAACTTTCAGCAATAAATATCTTCTGGAGTTGTCCGCTGTAAGGAAATGACACAAAAATTCACAAAATTTCTTACGTGGGATACTTTGTTACTGGTGTAGTGCTAGTTAGTGTAAGAAAAACATGAAACTAACGAAAATTATTATTTATTTTGCAAAAGTTCTGAGAAATAACAATGGCACTTTTAGTTAAAAACTGAACAAGTTATTTCCGGATTCTTTTCGGAATGTGAAGTTACCTCTCAGGGATAGGATTCGCTAATGAAATTACTATACACAGTTTAAGATTGTTATTGACTTGGCAGAATGGCCAAGAGCCACGCCTACTCAACTTGAATAATTATCCATTAGAATGTTGCTAGGTACGGTCAAGGCTATCGCATGAGTTGTGGAGGAAATATGGGGCTTGCAAGAGCTGTAGCGCACAATACCGTAAGCTGCGATTACTGCTGTCGGCGCCGCTCGCTGCTGACAAATAAGATAACTCTCGTTCTGTCTGGATTGACCTTCGCCAATCATACTCTCCCTATGCCTTGATGAAGTCAAGGACTCCTATTCGCCCCTAGTCTAACTATTGGCGTTGTACACTGGTCAGATAACCAATCCACCGTGATACCACTCAAAAATTCGCTCGCAGGTGTTTAACTATAACTCTGTCCATTCACACTGCACGATAAGTGTGGCAGCCAACACAGCGAACAATGCTTAATCGCAAGGATTCAACATAGAGTCGCACTTCGATTCGCTCTCGACAGAGATGCTCTCCCAGTGAAGTACTGAGGAGAGACTTGTTCCTCACTCCAAGAGCGACAACGGAACGGCGCCTCTCCACGCCAGACGTGAAGGGGTATATCTTTCGGTCTCTTCCATTACTCCTTCAGCTAAAGGCGTCAGAAATATCGTCTGCCAATCAGCATTGTTCTTCTAAAATGGGAGAATGAAGTTTCGTTTAAGGCGACCAATCTGGAAATCTGTAGTATCGGCGTTTGGCGTTTGCTGTCTCCCTGTGAAAATCTCTGAAACTGCGTGCTATGTGTAAAGAATGCGTAGGTTGGACGCTCCCACACAATGTAGCGGAATTAGCTTTTAATCCGAAAATGGGGTCGTTCCTCCTTTCCCTCGGGCAAACGCTGTCCGCTCCACGGTCGGCCGCTGGCCGACGTAGATAGCTCGCTGTGAAAACCTCTGAGAGGGACCAGCGGCCTGGCGTGTGGTGTTTGCCTCTCCCGAACTAAAAGCTTTTGTGACCGTCGTGTCTTGAACGTGTGTGTGTACGCCAACATCGAGTATTTCAACCACGGTGTGCTTACTTGTTATTTGCATATCGTTTGAATGAATTCATACAACATTGACTTTATCTTATCGAGTTTGGGTTCGAATGAAGCGTCTTGATGTGCGAAATATGATTGTGAGGGCGGAATATGTAAGCAATGAAGGTCAGGAGACCGCGACGTCTTACAACCGTATCGAAGGTTTGGCTCTGAGCACTATGGGACTCAACTGCTGAGGTCATTAGTCCCCTAGAACTTAGAACTAGTTAAACCTAACTAACCTAAGGACATCACAAACATCCATGCCCGAGGCAGGATTCGAACCTGCGACCGTAGCGGTTTTGCGGTTCCAAACTGCAGCGCCCTTAACCGCACGGCCACTTCGGCCGGCCTATCGAAGGTTTATATCGCCTACAGGGAAAGTGAAAGAACACTACCTGCTAACACGGACGAAAGTGTGTGTTGAGTGATACGGTCATTGAAGAGGATTTTGACAAAAAATAAGAAGATAACAGCAGCAAAAGTCATTGCAGAACTGCATGTCGCACTCGAAAACCCTGTCAGCACCTTAAACAACATCAAGGGGGCTCCATAAGATGGAAGCTGCAGGACGAGCTGGAATGCCAAACCCACACATCAGTGATGTAAATGCCCGTAAGAGGAAAACATGGAGCCGGAGCCATAAAACGTGTACTGTGGAGCAATTTAAAAAAGTGGTTAGGTCGGTTGAGTCTTGTTGCACAGTTTCCAACTTCTGGCCGTGTTTGCGTCCCAAGAGTGAAACTTGGCATCAGTGATGATCTGGGCAACTTTACTCCCATGGATTATGCGACCATTTTGGCTGATCGTGTCTATGTCATGGTACTATGTTTGCTCTCTAATCGTGATACTGTGTTTCAGGACGTCAGGGCCCCTAGTAACACAGCTTCCATAGTCAAAGACTGGTTTTGTGAGAACCAGGATGAACTGTCGCACTTCCCCTGCTCACAGCCACCAAATCACAATATTAATTAGTCTTTGGGGTTATTTGGGAGGAAAGGGTGCGTAATCGCTATCGACCTTCATCATCATTACAGTAACTTGCCACTTTTTGCGGGAATAATGTAATAAGATTTCCTTGAAAACCATACAGGACCGCCGGCCGGGGTGGCAGAGCGGTTCTAGGCGCTACAGTCTGGAACCGCGCGACCGCTACGGTCGCAGGTTCGAATCCTGCCTCGGGCATGGCTGTGTGTGATGTCCTTAGGTTAGTTAGGTTTAAGTAGTTCTAAGTTTTTAGGGGACTGATGACCTCAGAAGTTAAGTCCCATAGTGCTCAGAGCCATTTGAACCATTTTGAACCCTACAGTACCTGTATTTATCCTTTCCGAGATGACTGGAAAGCGTTTTTAATGCAAACCGTTTTGCTACATCATATTGGCATTACTTGATGCATTTATAGTGTTTCCATATATTTGTTCACCACCTGTAGATCGAACATCCAACTGGGTTTATAAGTGTTGCAGCACTGACCTTGAAAAAAGCTGAAATTTCTTGACGTAATAATGAATTGGTACAAAGATTGGAAAATCAAAATTAACCACGACAAACGTATTACTTTCAATTTGAGTAACAAAGCATAAATTTTCTACCGGTGGTAGGAATTTGAAAAAAATTACGCGTTTTTTTAATCCTTCGATTAGAAGGGAGGCTTACGGTTTCACAAAAAAAGTTTTTGTGTACAGGGGTAGATGCGTAACATAATGATAGTAGAAACGAAGCCCTTGTCCTGTGACAAGGACATGTGGACGTGGCCTATTGGTGCGGCAGTTACATTCTTCACAGGGCAACAACTCTAAAACAGAATCACTAGTGGCAACACAAGAATACAATAACAGTAATTTATTAAAGGACGTACGTCACAAAATAGACAATGTCCTTCTGCTTGTTGAGTATGGGTGGCACTGATGAACCTAATCTAGCCTAACACAGTCGATTTCCAACTATCTAACTGCAGTTGACAAAGCTCACGTTCAGCCTCTCAGTAGGTAATTATTTTAACTAAACAAACAAACACCGTCCGAACGTCCTGAAGGGCAACGGTACCGACAGGCCGCCGTGTCAGCCTCACCCCTTAGGCGTCACCGGATGGGGATACGGAGGGGCATGTGGTCAGCACACAGCTCTCTCGGCCGTATGTCAGTTTTCGTGTCTGGTGCCGCTACTTCCCAGTCAGGTAGCTCCTCAATTGGCCTCACAAGGGCTGAGTGCACCGCGCTTGCCAGCAGCACTCGGCAGACCCAGGTGGTGACCCATCCAAGTGTTAGCCAAGCCCGACAGCACTTAAACTTCGGCGATCTGACGGGAACCGGTGTTACCACTGCGGCAAGGCCGTTAGCAAGGAGTTTGACTACCACTTAAATAATGTTTGATACTGCAGGTACAGTCCAACGACTAGACTGGTCTCCACTGCAGATAACTTGTATGCAGCTGTGGAGAACTGCAGCATTGACTGCTGCAGCTGCTGGGTAATAGCTGAATGATGACTGTCCGAGAACTACTGGAGTTGGCCTGTACTGCAGGAACTGTTGGAACTGGAATTGGGCGAGAACTGCCGATGATTGGAACTGTTAGAGCTGGAACTGTCCGAGGACTGTCAGTGACTGGAACTGTTGGAAGTGGACTGTCGAAAAACTGCCGATGACTGGAACTGCTGGAACTGTCCGAGAACTGTCGATGATTGGAACCGTCGATGATTGGAACTGTTCCAATTCGAAATGGACCTGGACAGCTGTTGGCGTGCAATCGCTGAAAGCGTGTGTTCAGCATACGAATGTCATTATGTGAACCATTTAGTAGTTGGATCAAATAGTTTCAGGTTTCAGCGTTCTCTGTGCTGGTAGACGTAACTATTCCTTGTACGTGCGCCATCTAGGAGGTGACTGACCCCACTAAATATAAGGCGTCATGCTGTTACTGGCTTGAGTGTGGCCCTCTCTGAATATGTAGGTGTGTAGAGCGTCTGGCAGAGACACAGCAAAAATAACAGAGTCGTAGAATAATTTTAATTATTCTGTGCATGATCTATCTGCTTCTTAATGGTGATAGGTAACCAGCAAATATTTATCTTGTGGTTCACATTTCCACTGCAGTGGACACCTGATAATGTCGCTTCTGCGTCGTTTTCGATCAGGCCTGAGGCGAGGCTTCAAATGCACTGAGGGCACAGCACCAGTAGGGAGTGTCCACTCGAGTGAACTGTGTGGGTTTTCAGCCTCAGCACTCAGTGAAAACGTCAAAGAAGGGACATTATCAGCTGTCCACTGCAGTAGACAAGTGCACAAGGTTAAGTTACACCTTTAAAGAAAAGCAGTTTTCCAACAAAGAGATATGAACCTGAAGTACGGCCATGTCAACACGTATGAAAGGGCTATACCCATATAAAGAAAAGGATGTCGCATACCACAACGATCACCAGCCAATACACTACAAATCCGTTTAGTAGGGGCCTTTTAGATGATCCGATCACATGTAACAGCATAAAAAAAAGAGATCAGATGGTCTCTAGACAAAGATTCTATTTCGCCCAATTAATTCATTATGTACATATACCAAGACGTTTCGAATTAAAGAGACAGCCCTTCGCTAGCGGGACATTACGATTTTAACAGTACGAATAAGATTCATAGCTTCAGCACAACACAAACTACCTTACAAGAAACCTTGAAAATTCTAAGTTAAATTAGAAGTCTGGCAGGTATAGGCCAGATTGACTCTGTGTGTTAAAACCAGACATTCAAAAGGAGAAAATTGTGGAATTCAATAACGAAGAGTATGACTGAGGGTCGAGAGGCTATCACATCTCAGACAAAGGTAAAAAAAAAAGTCATATATGACTAAACAAGGTTCACAGATTACCGATGAAAGAGGGAAATTCAGGAATGCAAATGTTGAAATGGGAAGACTATCGTAAATACCGCTGAAAATGAATTCAACAGAACGTAAAAATAAGTAAGACCTAGTTTATAAAAGAAATATGTGACGATCGTAAACTCACTGCACAGAGAACGAAACTCAACTCCTGGAAATTCAACTACGTGTTAAATTAAATTTTGGGCGTGTACTTTTAGAATACTCAGACGGTGGTTTCTCCAGCTGATAAAGGTAATGTCACTGTTGTCTCGTGACGACTTCCGTGATAAAATGTGTCGCTTATTGATTGGTAGCATATATGGGAAGTTCGGTAGGGATCCTACTGACCAAGTTCTAAGGAGGACAGCTGCGCTTCTAAATGATTCATTGAGACTGAACAGTTCTGATTTATTAGTTGGCTTTGATGCTGTTTCCTACTCACCAAGGTAGCCCTTTCAGAATCTTTATCTCTTATTGTTAGTAGTTCTGATAAAGAGGTTTCAGAATCGTTCATACACGTTTATGGATGCCCACATGAATGTTCCCCAGAGCATAATGGAGGCGCCGCCAGCTTGTCTCCCTCCGACAGTACATTTCTCAAGGAGTTGTTCCTCTGGAGGAAGACGGATTCGCGCCCTCCCTTCGGCATGATGAAGAAAGTATCGTAATTCGTCATACCATGCAACGCTCTGCCATTGCGCCAGCGTTCAGTGCCCATTTCAGTCGTAGTTGCTGATGTCGTGGTGATAACATTGGCACATTCATGGGTCGTCAGCTGCTGAGGCCCATCTTTAACAGTGTTCGGTTCACTGTGTATTCAGACATACGTGTACTCTGCCCAGCATCGCCGCCAACCCCATGACCTCTGAATGTGGTTTCACTTTGGTTTCGCCACGTGTTAAAGACACTCACCACAGCACTCTTCGAACACCTGACAAGTTCTGCAGTTTCCGAAATGCTTGTGCCGAGCCTCCTTGCCATGAAAGATGTGCGCTTGGTCAAAGTCAGATCACGTACCTTCCCCATTCTAAACACAGACAGCTCGCTCAATAATACTGCATGCACCGTGTGTACGTCTTACTAGCAGTCATTCCTCGCCAGATAACGCTGCTATCGCCTGTACGGGCTTATGTCGTTAGTAGTTCTGTGATCACAATGTTCTGGCTGATCAGTGAGCATTTACATGCAAATTCTGCCACCATCGTTATCAGACTATGAGCGTTTTCAGAACTTACGTTGACAGAGTACACAGCATTGCTGACGAAAGCAGCGTGCACGACAACATTCTACACCTAAAGGGAGTTCTTGTAAAAAGTAGATACTCTCCACAATTGATACGTAAGGCGCTATGAATGAAACCTAACGTGGACGTAAGGAACAAGGCAGGAGGCATAGGGAGGTTTAGATCCGTGGCTTTCCTACCATATGTGAGGATCCTGTTGACAAAAACAGGACGGCTCTTCACCAAGCACAAAGTTAAAGTGATCTTTCGCCCTCCTCCAAAGACAGTAGCACATTTGGGTTCCGTCAGAGACGACATGATACTGCGCCAAGGGTACATTTTGCAAGATTCCATACAAGTGTGCAGTAACGTACCGTATGGCTCGTACACCAGGACAATTTAAAATAATATAACCCCCCAAAACTGTTACGAATCCAAATTTTAAAAGTAATTATGTTCTACACCTACAATCGTAATCCAATTATTTCTCTAAAGTCATTATTGTTTACCCGAAACTGTAGTAGTCTATCGGTATCAAAGCAAGTATAACAAAATAGGGAAGCAAGTAACTTAATTACTAAGCTTAATAATTCTAAAAATGTCCGTGTAAAATTGTTCTCTTCGAGGGTGAACTTCTTTAAATAAAGAAATGTGGCATCTAATACTATATACTTCAGTAATCATGGCTGAGGCATTCATATCGGAATATTTTTCACATTAATGCAATATTTCGAACAATGAATTCACCTTTTTCTGCATCTAATAGAAATTGAATCTGAAAGGAGGCAAGAAGGTCATGAAGTATATTTATTTGTAACGTACGTTGTTTCTAATTATGATGATAGCTTATCTACTGCCTCAATCTCTTCCTAACGAGATTTCTGAATTTAATTGAAGCCGTAGCCGATACTTTATCACCATATATTTTCTTTCGGCTTCCGATTTTTCTTCCTGTTGAAATGTCAGATAGATACCTTATCTACATGACGCCCTCAGATCGTTTTGTAACTAGAGGACCATGATTCCCTCAGAAAACAGTCAAACAGTCAGTGCTTTCAGCTTTTACACACTGATCAAGTCGAAGCAGTCTTTCTTGTAGGAAAGGAATGTAAAAAAGTAAATTTCACAATTTATATTAACAAAAACTGCCTTCATCTCCTTGGGTTTCTGGAGATTCTTCTCATCATTCCTCAAGAGTTCCGAAGTTTCTCTTATGCTTTTAACGTGATCAGGAAGAAAATGTACAGATTCATGCCTTGAACTCCATCTTGATCATAGGACCACCTAACATTTATTGGAACATGTTGTTTAACAACATCTCCTCTACGTCTAGACCGTGAGAAAAATGTGATCATGTTTCGCATAGTGCCAAAACTTCACCGATTTTGTTCCAACAGTAACTGCAGATGCTCCAACAAGATTGAGTAATTGTTGTAAGGCACAAACAATGCTTTGGTGTCCATATCCAAAATATGCCTCTGAACACCGCTGGTGTGGTCGCGGCATTGTCATATTAGTTGCCCATTATAGCGCTCAATTTTTAGACCGTCTCCTTGCTATTTGTCTCAAATTTGTTTTGTAATTTCGTTACCTGGTTACCTATGTAATAGAATGAAGCCAATAAAGTATTCCTCTGTAGGTACACCCCGCTCTTGCAGTTCAATAAATCGACTGTGGCCTAGCACTGAGCCGGCATTCTCATTATCAAGTTGTAGAAGAAATGTCAACACTTCATAGCAGAGAATGTTCACGGTAATCTCAATGGATGGGCTCAAATCATAGTATGAAAAACACTCCGAAAACGCCACGGGATCAACTCTGTCCTGAACCACATACTGTGGGTTAAACGCCTCGTGGGGACGTCAGGACACTCGATGCCTTGCATCTTTTCAAATTCGGCAAAATCATTATTCTTCAGAGCATACTAAATGGCTGCAGTCACGTACTATTCAGTTTGTGGTCTCTGTCGGCTACGAACTTGATGCGATCTCTGTTGTTACACGGTGTTACATGGAGCGAATGATACAACACTCCCTGTAGAAACGTTAGTAAGTCCGCGTTGATATGTCAATAAATTGGGCAACTTCATTCACGGTGTGGTCATGGCAAACACCGTAACTTCTTCCAGCCATTCCACAGCGGCTCATCTTTCTGCTGATTCCACACAACCGACAGGTGCATGCACATCAATTCAATGCCATGACTTACGTCAGAAGTGGAGGGTCACATGACTTCCTGGTACCAGTTCTAATCCATCTGTAGCTCTCCAAAGCGGCCAATGTGAAAGAGAGTGACTATTATTATGTTCTGTGAGCTTAAGTTCGCCCGTTGAGGTCTTTTTTTTTTCATTTGGTTTTCTGGAAGTGCCCACACAACCATCTTAACAGTGGAAGATACGACGGTGTGTTTCGACAATTCAGAACATTCTTTAAGGCCAAAACGTACCCTGGTACGGACTTGCATAGGCTTAGACTTGTCATGACATGCAGGCGATTTTAGTTTCAGTTACGACAGTATAATAAAGACAACACAACACCCAGTCTCTGAGCGGAGAAAACTCCGACCCGGCCGGTTCAAAATGTTCAAATGTGTGTGAATTCCTAAGGGATCAAACTGCTGAGGTGATCGGTCCATAGACTTACACACTACTTAAACTAACTTATGCTAAGAACAACACACACGCCCATGCCCAAGGGAGGACTCGAATCTCCGGCGGGAGGGGCTGCGCAGTCCGTGACATTGCGCGTCAAACCGCACGGCCAGACCGCGGGGCGACCCGGCCGGGCTGGAACCCGGGCCCCCCATCAGTTAGCAATCTGGCGCGCTGATCCCGCAGCGACGGAGGCGGATATCACGTTGAGCATAGCTGGAAGAAGATGAAGGCCTAATATTAAGCACTGAACATTTGATACAAGAACATTTCGATATTTCGTGGGAGAAAGAGTTTTCATGTGGTATACTGGACGGTTTTATCCTTGCATGTTTCCCTTGCAAAATAAAATCCAACATGAAATAAAACTTTCTGGACCCATGTACGTATAACAAGTATTCTTCTTCTATTTATGAGGAGTGGCTTTATGTTTTTGTTATATACTCTAATGATACTGCTATTCTCATTGGAAATGAGACTGAATTGCAGCACTTGCTCAGTGAAGAGGACTGCTTAATGAGTACAAAGTATAGAGTGAGAGCAAAACAATCAAAGGCGAAAGCATTGAGAAGTAACAGAAATGAGATGAGTGTCAAACTTGACATCAGAGTCGAGGCCACGTAGCAGACGAAGTTGAGGAACTCTGCCACGTTGGAATAATATACTACTGGCCATTAAAACTGCTACACCAAGTAGAAACGCAGATGATAAACGGGTATTCATTGCACAAATATATTATTCTAGAACTGACATGTGATTACATTTTCACGCAATTTTGATGCATAGATCTTGAGAAATCAGTACCCAGAACAACCACCTCTAGCCGTAATAACGGCTTTGATACGCCTGTGCATTGAGTCAAACAAAGATTGGATGGCGTGTACAGGTACAGCTGCCCATGCCGCTTCAACGCGATACCACAGTTCATCAAGAGTAGTGACTGGCGTATTGTGACGAGCCAGTTGCTTGGCCACCATTGACCAGACGTTTTCAATTGGTGAGAGATTTGGAGAATGTGCTGGCCAGGCCAGCAGTCGAATATTTTCTGTATCCAGAAAGGCACGTACAGGACCTGCAACATGCGGTCGTGCACTATCCTGCTGAAATATAGGGTTTCGCAGGGATCGAATGAAGGGTAGAGCCACGGGTCGTAACACATCTGAAATGTAACGTCCACTGTTCAAAGTGCCGTCAATGCAAACAAGGGGTGACCGAGACGTGTAACCAATGGCACCCCATACCATCACGCCGGGTGATAAGCCAGTATGGCGATGACGAATACGCGCTTCCAATGTGCGTTCACCGCCGTACAGACGAGGAAACGAGAATGTACTAGCAAAGACAACGTTACTCGCCAAAAGAAGTTGACGAGTACGAGCTTATGCCCTGTTTTGAGAAAGAAATTCCTACGATTGTGTGCCTGGCACACGGAATTGTATGGCGTGCGGTAGCGTTCTCGCTTCCCACGCCCGGGTTCCCGGGTTCGATTGCCGGCGGGGTCAGGCATTTTCTCTGCCTCGTGATGACTGGGTGTCGTGTGCTGTCCATAGGTTAGTTAGGTTTAAGTAGTTCTAAGTTCTAGGGGACTGATGACCATAGATGTTAAGTCCCATAGTGCTCAGAGCCATTTGAACCATTTGAACGGAATTGTATGGTAGTAAATAATAGGGTGCGGAAAACCGAAAAAGAAGAGAAACGAAACGTTTCGCTGTGATGTTACAGAAAGAAAGGACATGTGATAAGACATCAGGGAATAACCTCTATTCCGCTAGAGGTAGTCGTAGAGAACAACGTTTGCAGGGCAAAACAGAGGCTGGCATATGCAGAGGCTCAGGAGGAAATGATAGCAGTTCAGGAGGACTGGAGAAACGGCTATGTGAAGCAAAAAACTTCATGTGGACATATGCCCTGTTCGGAGTGTTTCCAAGACAGGACACATTTAAATTAAATTGTTATTAATTGTATGTATTATTCCCTATATTATCAGGTTTATATGTGTACGTATGTACAGCAGTTAGTAAACTTTACGACATACGTTTTACAGAGTATCAATTGAAAAAAAAGTATTTTTACCACATTCACCTCTAAGCATTGTCGTGTACATCACGTTACAGCTGCTGACTAATTCGAATATTCCTCTTTCAAACCACAGTACATATTTTTGCGCTCTTATTACTGAGGATGTTGTGCGTCAGAGCTACTCTGAAAAGAAGATTTTGACACAGGAGAGGAAACGTTGGCCCGCCGCTTCAGATCACTGATGAGATAGATAATCCAAAGAAGAAAAAAAACTGAGATGTGCGTGTTTAATATTCCATCCCCGTCAGTATGTGACAAAGTTAAACGTCAAACAAAGTAAGTGCATTTTAGATACAAGTTTTCACCACTGTTGCACTACTTAATTCTTATTGCGGAGGATTAATTACAATCAAAATATGTTTTGTCTTCCTTCCTACTCGTCGTCTAGGGTCGGGTTTGTTACACTACAGGCCAATAAAATTGCTACACCATGAAGATGTGCTACAGACGCGAAATTTAACTGACAGGAAGAAGATGCTGTGACATGCAAATGCTTTTCAGAGCATTCACACAAGGTTGGCGCCGGTGGCGACACCTACAACATGCGGACGTGAGGAAAGTTTCCAACCGATTTCTCATACACAAACAGCAGTTGACAGGCGTTGCCTGGTGAAACGTTACTGTGATGCCTCGTGTAAGGAGGAGAAATGCGTACCATCACGTTTCCGATTTTGAGAGAGGTCGGATTGTGGCCTATCGCGATTGCGGTTTATCGTATCGCGACATTGCTGCTCGCGTTGGTAGAGATCCAATGACTGTTAGCAGAATATGGAATCGGTGGGTTCAGGAGGGTAGCACGAAACGCCGTGCTGGATCCCAACGGCCTCGAGTCAACCGATGGGGACGTTTTACAAGACAACAAACATCTGCACAAACAGTTCGACGACGTTAGAAGCAGCATGGCCTATCAGCTCGGTAACCATGGCTGCGGTTACCCTTGACGCTGTAGCACAGACAGGAGCGCCTGCGATAATGTACTCAAAGACGAACCTGGGTACATGAATTGTAAAACGTCATTTTGTCGGATGACTCCAAATTCTGTTTACAGTATCAAGATGGTCGCATTCGTGTTTGTCGACATCGCGGTGAACGCACATTGGAAGCATGTATTCGTCATCTCCATACTGGCGTATCACCCGGCGTGATGGTATGGGGTGCCATTGGTTACACGTCTCGGTCACCTCTTGTTCGCATTGACGGCACTTTGAACAGTGGACGTTACATTTCAGATGTGTTACGACCGTGGCTCTACCCTTAATTCGATCGCTGCGAAACCCTACATTTCAGCAAATAATGCACGGCTGCATGTTGTAGGTCCTGTACGGGCCTTTCTGGATGCTGAAAATGTGCGACTGCTGCATGGCCAGCACATTATCCAGATGTCTCACCAATTGAAAACGTCTGGTCGATGGTGGCCGTGTAACTGGCTCGTCACAATATGCCAGTCGCTACTCTTGATGAACTATGGTATCGTGTTGAAGCCGCATGGGCAGCTGTACCTATACACGCCTTCCAAGCTCTGTTTGACTTAATGCCCAGGCGTATCGAGGCCGTTATTACGCCCAGAGGTGATTGTTCCGGGAACTGGTTGCTCAATATCTATGTACCCAAATTGTGTGAATATGTAATCACATGCCAGTTCTAGTATAATATAGTTGTCCAATGAATTCCCGTTTATCATCTGGATTTCTTCTTGGTGTAGCAATTTTAATGGCCAGCAGTATATTCAGCGACTCGAGCATGTTTATTCAACTTTTACGTCATGTATTAACATCAGATCAGGTTTTCACGACGTAGCTTTTACAGACCGTTGAGACAAATGTCAAACATATTCCGATGGACATGTCCGAAAGAACAGACACCAACCACTCATATAAATGATTCGCCTAGGTGGGCAATGGACCCACCTCCTTCCGTGCGGATGCACACCGACGTCCGACCTCCTGCGGCAGTCTCAGAGTAGGGAGCACGGAGGAAATACGGACAGGAACTCCGGATAGGTGGCGCTCAGTGGGAGCACGGGTCAGCCGTGAGGCGTGACGAGATAGTCCGCACTGTGTCCCGAGTGGTGCAGTAGTTAATGCATCTGCCCAGTAAGCAGGAGATCCCGGGTTCGAAGCACTATTCGGTACACATTTTCACTCGTTGCCGCTGACTCCGCGTAACGTCCCGATGCAGGTGACATTAGTAATCTCTCCCCTTTCCTTTCCCCCCCCCCCCCTCCACCTACAATTTACACATCTTCAGACGAGTTGCACAGTATGTTTCAGTCAGGAAGTTAATAACAGACTGAATGGCATAGCACCTTTACAGGTTAATCACTTAACAGACTCGCACAAGTGGTGAGCAGTGCCCATACGAAAAAAAAAGGTTCAAATGGCTCTGAGCACTATGGGACTCAACTGCTGTGGTCATAAGTCCTCTAGAACTTAGAACTACTTAAACCTAACTAACCTAACGACATCACACACATCCATGCCCGAGGCAGGATTCGAACCTGCGACCGTAGCGGTCGCTCGGTTCCAGACTGTAGCGCCTAGAACCGCTCGGCCGCTCCGGCCGGCATGTTAATTTCAATAATTTTATGATTATTGTTATTATTTACTAATTTTGACTAAAGCACGAAGTTTTATAAATCTGAGAATTAGAATTACAGAGAAATGCTAGCAAGTAACAGATTTTGTCGTAAATTATTTTTCAAACAAATTATTTTTGGAAAAAGAATACTGTCTTTTCCAAAACGGAGAAAAGGAGGTTCCAGTATAGGTACGCCAAGGGCAAAACATATAAGTTACACTAGTGTAGAAATTTTGGGTAGTACATGCTTTGTAGGTATCATAAATTTATCATAAATATCTTCAACATTTCGCGGCCCTGTCAGCAACTGTACAAATATTAATTTTAATTTCAATAATCAACAGCCTCAGTTGCACTGTTTACCTAGAATTTACCTAGGTTTCAGTCGGGATAACCCAATCTTCTTCAGAATAACAGTAACTACCGTATGTCCATAGTGGACGTCGTCAAGCTAAAACTACAAATCCATAAATTATCGTCAGACTGTAATACTTATCTGGAACTGCCTAGGCCCCACTTCGCGACTGCGAACTGCAGTTCCATTACAGCACTCGTGGCTGCCACATCGCGGTCGCGAAGTGGGGCCGAGGCAGTTCCAGATAAATCTTACAGTCTGACGATAATTTATGAATTTGTAGTTTTAGCTTGACGATGTCTACTATGGACAAACGGCAGTTACAGTTCTTCTGAAGAAGGTTGGGTTATCCCGACTGAAACCTAGGTAAATTCTAGGTAAACGGTGCAACTGAGGCTGTTGATTATTAAAATTTAAAAAAAATAATAATGTTATCATATTTTTAAATAAAATGTTTTTAGTAAAACTAACTACAGTATTACAATCAGGATACTGATAAATCCCAAATAATAAATTTTTATGTCAAACAGCTTTAATAAAATTTTGACAGTTTCTGCAACATACTGATTAAAAATTACGTAGTCCGCAGCTCGTGGTCGTGCGGTAGCGTTCTCGCTTCCTGCGCCCGGGTTCCCGGGTTCGATTCCCGGCGGGGTCAGGGATTTTCTCTGCCTCGTGATGACTGGGTGTTGTGTGATGTCCTTAGGTTAGTTAGGTTTAAGTAGTTCTAAGTTCTAGGGGACTGATGACCATAGATGTTAAGTCCCTTAGTGCTCAGAGCCGTTTGAACCATTTTAAAATATATCATGTAATTTGCAAACCGTATTACCATTTATTGTCGGCCGGAGTGGCCGTGCGGTTCTAGCGCTACATTCTGGAACCGAGCGACCGCTACGGTCGCAGGTTCGAATCCTGCCTCGGGCATGGATGTGTGTGATGTCCTTAGGTTAGTTAGGTTTAATTAGTTCTAAGTTCTAGGCGACTGATGACCGCAGAAGTTAAGTCACATAGTGCTCCGAGCCATTTGAACCATTTTATCATTTATTAATCATACCTGCTGAGCTTGACTATAGCTCATTATTTCGTTGGTTACAACACATCCTGAATAAATTAATCGACTACTACAGTAATGAAACTTTACCTACCCTCTTCCCCCCCCCCCCCCCCCCCCCGGCCCCAGATAAATAATTTCAAATAATTTCACTTCGTAATAATAAGTTACCTAAATGCGGGTGCTCGAAAATTAGTTGGAGTGACCGGTGTCAGCAGAGGCATAGACACAGGAGTTAACAGTGTGGAGCGGGAACGTGTCAGAGTTGCTCTCAGAGGTGGCGGCCGCTGAAACCGTTATGACGACTCGAAATTCTACCTGCTCATCACACCTCACAGCATATTAGGCGAGCGGCAGCGGGGGAAAGGGTTGGGAGCAACGTAATGGCCCACAGAAGGGATGACACGCCTCGCATTCCAAGTCTTGCCTGCCGATGGAGCGTGGCCATTCCAGCGAGGCAGTTACACTAAAGCTCTAGCATTAGTAAATATCTTGTTATTGTTGCTGTGGCCTTCAGTTCGAACAGTGGTTTGATGCAGCCCCGTACCCCATCCTGTGTTGAACCTCTCCATGTCTGCGTTACTCCTGCAACTTCAGCGTACTTGAGCCTGCATACTGTATTCAAGCCTTCGTTCTCCTCAACGACTTTTACCCCACCTAACACTTACCCCCATTACCAGACTGACAGTTTCTTGACGCTTCAGGATGTGTCCTGTCAAATGGTCCCTTCTTTTACTCAAACGTTGTCACAAATTTCTTTTTTTCTCCCACTCTATACAATGTCTCCGTATTAGTTATTCGATCTATCCATCTGACTTTCAATATTTTTCTATAATACCACATTTTAAAACCTTGTCTTCTCTTCTTCCCTGAGGTGTTTACCATAAATATTTCACTTCCATATAAGGCTACATTCCACCTAAATTTATATTCGATGTTAACAAATTTCCTCTTACAGAAACGCTTTTCTTGCTATTGACAGTCTGCACTTTATATCCTCTGTACTTCGACCATTGTCTGTTATTTTGCAGCCCAAATAGCAAAGCTCATCGACTACCTTCGGTGTCTCACTTCCTAATCTAATAATATCAGCATCCCCTGATTTAAGTCAAATAAATCCCTTTCCGCTTGTTTCACTATTATTGACATTTATATCAGAGCCTATTTTTCAAAACGCTAAACATTCCGTTCAACTGCTCTTCCAAGTCCTTTGCCGCCTGTGACAGAATTACAATGCCGTCAGCAAGCCTTAATTTTTTTTATGTCCTCACCCTGAACTTTGATCGCCTTTCCAGATTTCTTCTCGGTTTCCTTTCCTGCTCGCTCAAAATACGAACTGAATGTCGTTGGGCAGAGGCTACAGCTGCGCGAGATTAGCCGAGAGGTCTAAGGCGCTGCAGTCATGGACTGTGCGGCTGGTCACGGCGGAGGTTCGAGTCCTCCCTCGGGCATGGGTGTGTGTGTTTGCCCTTAGGATAACGTAGGTTAAGTAGTGTGTAAGCTTAGGGACTGATGACCTTATCACTTAAGTCCCATATGATTTCACACTTTCTTTCATGTCCTTCGACGCTTATAATTGCAGCCTGCTCGCCTTACAAGGCGTAGACGTTTTTATTTTATTTATTTATTTATTTATTTATTTTTTACAGTCGCTCCCTGTATTTTCTCCCCCTACCTTGAGAGTTTCAGATAGCGCCTTCCAGTCATCACTGTTAAAAGATTTCTTTAAATCTTCAAATAGCGAGTGCAAATGAAAAACTTTCTAAGGGCCGTTTTCCACACAAAACTCGGTTTGTACATCTACAAGTACATACTTATTGCGCAGGCCAACCAACTGTGCGTAGCGGAGGGTACCCTATACCACTACAAGCACTTCGTCTCCTGTTCGACCGAGCGAGGTGGCGCAGTGGCTAGCACACTGGACTCGCATTCGGGAGGACGACGGTTCAAACCCGCGTCCGCCCATCCTGATTTAGGTTTTCCGTGACCTCCGTAAATCGATTTCGACAAATACCGGGATGGTTCCTTTGAAAGGGCACGGCTGATTTCCTTCCCCAACCTTCCGTAATCAGAGGTTGTGCTCCGTCTCTAATGACCTCGTTGTCGACGGGACGTTAGACACTGATCTCCTCCTCCTGTTCGACTCGCAAATAGAGCGAGGGGAAAGCGACTGCCTATATGCTTGCGTATGAGTCCTGAATTCTAGAATATTATCTTCTTGATCCTTACCCGAAATGTATGTTGGCGGCAATAGAATCGTTCGACATTTGGTTTCAAATGCCTATAGTCAACATTTTCTCAAGTGTTCCACGAAAGGAACATCACCTTCCCTCCAGGGATTCCCATTTGGGTTCCCGAAGCATCTCAATAAAAAACTTGCCTGTTGTGCACAAATTTTCGCATGTCGCGTTTGATTAGGAGATTTATACCTGATACAGCTGATATCAAGGAATTCACAGTCGGTGAATTAATTTGGAAGTATTTCACACAGCTGTGGTTCGTCAACAGTGCCTGTTCTTTCAGACGTTCATGTAAATATTTGATATAAAAGGTTTGTTTCTCTAGCAGGTGTGCCACAGCAACACGAAAGAATTCGAACTGTTGAGGCATCGTCCGTCAAGTAAATAAAAGGCTGTTTGTTTAGTGCTTACGCTTTTCTCTTCTTTTTCTTTATAAAGCATCTTCATTGACTTGCAGTTCACCCCCTTAGCTGAGTGGTCAGAGCGTCTGACTGCCATGCAGCGGGCCCAGATTAGAGTCCCGGCCGGGTCGGAGATTTTCTCCTCTAGGGGACTGGGTTTTGCGTTGTCCTCATTACCATTTCATCATCATCGACGCTCAAGTCGCCCGATATGGCGTCACCCCAATTGGGGACTCCCGGCCATCAGTGGCAAACGATCACCGATCAGCATCAACAGTGGCCTGTTGTCTTGTGTGTATAGCAGCTGCTTTAAATGAAGATGACAGATATCTTACTATATTACTGTTTGCTTTATTGTCTTATTGTTAGATAGGAAACAACATTTGGAGCACACGTTTCGTAAGATCTGAGCTGTAGGGTGGATGGGGAAGAAAAAAATGGTTCAAATGGCTCTGAGCACTATGGAACTTAACTTCTGTGGTCATCAGTCCCCTAGAACTTAGAACTACTTAAACCTAACTAACCTAAAGACATCACACACATCCATGCCCGAAGCAGGATTCGAACCCGCGACCGTAGCGGTCACGCGGTTCCAGACTGAAGCTCCTTTAACCGCACGGCCACACCAGCCGGCTGGGGAAGAAAAGTTCAAAGAAGTTTCGTGAGTTGTAGAAAAATATCCGCTACCAGTCACAACAAAAGGTTGTTTATTCGTCACGCCACCACAAATCAGGTATTTACAAACTTTTATGTGACAATTGCCCACAGTTCTACATAGGCCAAACTGGAAGGAGTTTCACTATAAGATACCGTGAGCATATGGATGCCTTCCGGCTAAATAATTTTGATAAATCCACCTCTGCAATGCACCTAAAAGACCATGGTCACTCAGCCACAGCCATTACAGAAAACCTACAAATACTACACACTGTGAACAAAGGAAAGAAAATTAATCTGCTTCGAGAGCTAGAAATTTATATCCACAGCTCTAACTCATCAGACCTTGTTCTGAACGAACAAGTTGAACTTGCACACAAATCCTATCTTCACATATTCCATGACATATTCAAAAACAAAAAATAATTATCCTCTGATATAATAACAAAGTAATATTCTATGGAAATTCGATGTAGCAGTCATACAACAGTCCAAGGGTCATTATCATAATTTGTAATAGTCATATTGTAAACACAAGCTGTAACTGGCATTCTATAATGTCTAATAGCTTTCAAAAATTTCATATGTGTAACATTATTGTACCTCCTAGATCTAAGTTCTCTGACAACAGTGTGGCTCAGAACAGTTCCAGCTGTCATTTTTTTAAAATTGTAATAGCTTTGAGTAATTTCATATATATAACAACTTTGTACTTCCTAGATCTAAGTTTTCCGTCAAAAATGTGAATCAAAAAAATTTCGTAGTGTGTGTCAAGAAACGTCGCAGTCTATAATAGCTTTTTAAATTTCTATATATGCAACACCTTTGCACTTCCTGTGGCTAAGTTCTTTGACCAGAACCTACAAGTTTCTGTGTGAGCAACATCTTTACATCTTCTACATCTAAGTTCTTTGACCACAGCCCACATGTTTGTATGTAAACATAGTGTATTTCACGAGTGCACATCATGATAGTGTAATATGGAGCTACATTTGGTAAAACTGATATATGGACGTGAAAATGACCATACGTGTGTAACTAAGTGGCAAAACTATCAATACAGCATAACTGTAATAATGGTACTTCACCTTTTTCTAAGTACAGATATACTTTCGTCAAATGCTGCCTTACCACTTACAATTGTCCCTCTTGTATTTGTGTAGCCACCAGCAAATAATTTTTTTGTTTTTATACAGAGATCTCCAACAGTACAAGCATGTACATGAATGTTTAAACACCTGAAGATGGGCGGAAGCCCGAAACCGGTCGTGTGACGAATAGACAACCTTTTATTGTGACTGGTAGAAGATATTTTTCTACAACCCCATGAAGGAACAGTCACGGAGTTCGACAGCATCCACTGTGGATGAAATACATTTAGTTTCGTGAGTTCCTCTCGCCTGGTCAGACCCTATGAGGCCTTGCTATGTCATGGAGGAGGAGAAGTTGGTATACACCTTTGTGGCGGCGAACACACTGCAGTTGTCTCTTGACTTTCCTGAGGGAAGCACAATACACTTCAGCGTTGATCGTTGCACCATGAAGGAGGACATCAAAGAGACTAACCCCTTCACAGTCCCAGTAGACCGTCGCCATAACTTTACCGGTTGATTGTGCGGAACTGAATTTTTTTCTCGAAGGAGAGGTGGTGTGGTGCTACTCCACGTATTACCGCTCCATTTCCGGTTCGAAATGATGAACCCATGTTTCTTCGCTTTTGACGGTGTTCGAGAAAAAATTGTCTCGATCAGCCTCGTAACGCGCAATCAGTTCCACACAGATGATCCTTCGCTGCTGCTATGGCCTTTTACACTACTGGCCATTAAAATTGCTACACCAAGAAGAAATGCAGATGATAAACGGGTATTCATTGGACAAATATATTATACTATAACTGACATGTGATTACATTTTCACACAATTTGGGTGCATAGATCCTGAGAAATCAGTACCCAGAACAACCACCTCTGGCCATAATAACGGCCTTGATATGCCTGGGCATTGAGTCAAACAGAGCTTGGATGGCGTGTACAGGTACAGCTGCCAATGCAGCTTCAACACGATACTACAGTTAATCATGAGTAGTGACTGGTATTGTGACGAGCCAGTTGCTCGGCCACCATTGACCAGACGTTTTCATTTTGTGAGAGATCTGGAGAATGAGCTGGCCAGGGCAGCAGTCGAACATTTTCTGCATACAGAAAGGCCCGCACAGGACCTGCAACATGCGGTCGTGCATTATCCTGCTGAAATGTAGGGTTTCGCAGGGATCTAATGAAGGGCAGAGTCACGGGTCGTAACACATCTGAAATGTAACGTCCACTGTTCAAAGTGTCGTCAATGCGAACAAGAGGTGACCGAGACGCGTAACCAATGGCACCCCATATCATCACGCCGGGTGATACGCCAGTTTGGAGATGACGAATACACGCTTCCAATGTGCGTTCACCGCGATGTCGCCAAACACGGATGCGACCATCATGACGCTGTAAACAGAACCTGGATTCATTCGAAAAAATGACGTTTTGCCATTCGTGTGCCCAGGTTCGTCGTTGAGTACACCATCGCAGGCGCTCCCGTCTGTGAAACAGCGTCAAGGGTAACCGCAGCCATGGTCTCCGAGGTGGTAGTCCATGCTGCTGCAAACGTCGTCGAACTGTTCGTGCCGGCCGAAGTGGCCGTGCGGTTAAAGACGCTGCAGTCTGGAACCGCAAGACCGCTACGGTCGCAGGTTCGAATCCTGCCTCGGGCATGGATGTTTGTGATGTCCCTAGGTTAGTTAGGTTTAACTAGTTCTAAGTTCTAGGGGACTAATGACCTCAGCAGTTGAGTCCCATAGTGCTCAGAGCCATTTGAACCATTTTGAACTGTTCGTGCAGATGGTTGTTGTCTTGCAAACATCCCCATCTGTTGACTCAGGGATCGAGACGTGGCTGCACGATCCGTTACAGCCATACGGATAAGATGCCTGTCATCTCGGCTGCTAGTGATACGAGGCCGTTGGGATCCAGCACGGCGTTCCGTAATACCCTCCTGAACCCACTAATTCCATATTCTGCTAACAGTCATTGCATCTCGACCAACGCGAGGAGCAGTGTCGCGATACGATAAACCGAAATCGCGATAGGTTACAATCCGACCTTTATCAAAGTCGGAAACGTGATGATACGCATTTATCCTCCTTACACGAGGCATCACAACAACGTTTCAACAGGCAACGCCAGTCAACTGCTGTTTGTGAATGAGATATCGGGTGGAAACTTTCCTCATGTCAGCACGTTGTAGGTGTCGCCACCGGCGCCAGCCTTGTGTGAATGATCTGAAAAGCTAATCATTTGCATATCACAGCATCTTCTTCCTGTCGGTTAAATATCGCGTCTGTAGCACGTCATCTTCGTGGTGTAGCAATTGTAATGGCCAGTAGTGTATTTCGCGGCGAGGAAACCAGCTGACACACACTTTTATTGGTGCACCAATGTGGCAGCGCAACCAACAGAGACATCCAGTTGAGCAGCGAGGTGTCACCTCGAATGAGAGTGTCCGCACGTTCCAGCACTGCAAGAGTCAAAGCTGTGTGCGGCCGTCTGGTACGCGGGAGATGGGACAGCTTTGCGCGACACTATTGACCGTGCTTTTGTTCGTTGCCAGATCTCCGTCGGGACTGCTATGGTGTTCCGCAAAAAAAACTCAGTCACATTTCTCTGCCTGCAACGCACCTCTGTTAGAGAGACCACTTTGAAGGCTACACATAGCGCCGAGACGTATTGGGACTTCATGAAACTATGGCGGCCGAAGCGGGAATATTCCATTAAGTCCCACAACTAAGTCCATATTTTTTTCAACCGAAATTGGACAAGAAAACAAATGTATTAGACTACTTAGTGGGCACCCTTTTAGAAGGAACTAAGAAACGGCGGAAAACACACAAAAGTGACAGTATTCGTACTGATTGACACCAAAATAAAGATTTTTATAATCTCCAGAAAAGATCCAAAGAAAATTATAAGAACCCATTTCCTTCCGGGAAGCCGTCTAAGACTTCCCCGCAGCCCATCGTAAAATTGCACCTGTAATGTAGTCGCGGGACATTGTGTTTCAAGTATAGCCAGGAAGCCAGCTGGCCAGATCCACCTGCCGCCACTGAGTCCTTTTCTGTGTCGCAGACGCTTCCGGTAGCTTCGCGTGAAGAATGGAGAGGGAGGGAGGGGACACTCGACATTGAGAGTCAGAGGCGACGTGCGTGAAATACCCTACCTCAGCGGCTGTGGGTCCTTTGTCTGGCTCCCCACACCGAACTGAATGCGGTGCTATTCTACATAGTGTTTCGGTTGGTTTACGGTGATCTTCATTCAAAACTGTCTCTTGCCTGCAAGACTCAACGTCCACGATAAAATGCTAAGCACACTGATACACTAGTCGCCTTCTGTTTCCTCCTGTATCGTTCTTATATTCAGAAATAAACAAATCCTGCATATTTCAACGCATTTTCCATTTAATATTTGTATATTTACTTATTACTCATAAATTAATAAAATTTTAAATCACAATTGAAAGAAAGCAGCCCTCGTTCACCAATTTTTAACGAATTAACTGGGTTTCAACACTGCTAGAAGTGTCTTCCTCAGAATTTAAATCAAGGAATGGTCTATAACATGGTCACATGTTATTACCATGTTATATACGCTGCTAGGAGTGCCTTCCTCAGAATTTAAATCAAAGAATGGTCTATAACATGGTCACATGTTATGACCATGTTATAGACCATTCTTTGATTTAAATCCTGAGGAAGACACTCCTAGCAGTGTTGAAACCCGGTTAATTCGTTAAAAATTAGCGACCGAGGGCTGTTTTCTTTCAATTGTAACTGTTCACTGTCTCTGAACGTGCAGCCATGTACAAAAATTTTGCGAAAATTTTAAATATTTCTGCTGTATGGAATGTGTAATACTAAAGAAGACTGTGTAACTTCTTGAATGCCTGAATATCCTTCATCAGGATAGAGTTTACCATTCAAGTTTTGAATTTTCAGTCTGTCCGTAATCCGAAAGAGAATTTTGCCGCAAATTGCAGCTCTGTTCGGCTCCGTGCCACCGATGTTCCTACGTGGTTGGTAGGTTCATTTGGGGGAGGGGACCGAACAGAAAGCTTATCGGTCCCATCGGATTAGGGAAGGATGGGAAAGGAAGTCGGCCCTGCGCTTTCAAAGGAAGGATCCCGGCATTGACCTGAAGCGATTTAGGGAAATCAAAGAAGACGCAAATCAGGATGGCCGGGCGCCACCTCGCTCGGTAATGTTGCTAGACTCCAACGTTCTGTATTTGTACATCTTCGCTATAGACAGGCGTGACTACGAGGTACGTGCAGTAGTACACTCAGATAATCGTCGAATGCTAGCGTCAGATTGGGGGAAAATTACTGATAAAATTAAAACAGTTCCGTTGAAAGAAGACCTATTCCCATGGAAGTGGACTGTGTGCAGTCTCGAAGCGGCACTCGTTTAAGAAGGGAGTCGACTATAAATGCGCATACATGTGAACACTTAAACATTCCAGTAAGGTTCCTATGGAATGAAAAATGGATGACCTCTTCATGAACTTTTATTTATTTAATCGTCTTGCAGCGTTTACTAACATTTAATTACATTTAAGCTGACATTTATACGCCTTAGCGCTTAAACAAACTTCTATTTTTAAACAATATCGCATTGGCGGCTCTTCAACAACAGGAAAATTCCCGCATACGCCTCCATGTCTATTCACGCCATCAGCTGAGGACAAAAGTTACAATCCCAATTATACCTCTTCTCCTTGTTCCAATAACTTCTCAGAATTCTCCACATTGCAGAGAGCTTCTTTTTTGCAGTTGATAATGTTTGTTGTCAGTTACGCTAACATCGTTGTCCATGAGCTCAGCGCTTAATTCGTTTATCTACTGTTCTTACAAAAAATATTTAATAAAACTGACACAATAATATTTCATGACAGTAGCACTTCTCATTGTCAACAAGGAGATGTGTTATTACCTCCAGTAAAGGCTTCTCTCAAACAACTGTCCTCTTCTGTTCCGCAAAGGTAGACTACTGTAACTTAGTCTGTAGAGAATTTGCCCTCGACAAGCAAAAGACCCAGCCTTGAGTCACGATCCGCCAGGAAGTTGCGAATCATGCAGAGTGAAAATTAATCCTGCACACTTACTAGGGGTGGACAAACATACGGAAACACCAAATACACGGCACATCACCATGCCCAATATGGCGCAGTGAAACAGTTGGCATTCAAAACAGCTTCCAGATGTTTCGGAATGGATAAATAATACATCTCCTGCACGGTTTTCAAGGGAATCTTATACAATTATTCCTGAAAAATATTGGAAAGGTCAGGTAATGATGATGAAGGTGCATAACAATCACGTACCATTCTCTTCAAAGTAGATCACCAACACTCTGGCGACGGTGGTGACAAGGGAAAAAGGCGCCAATTCATACTCGTACTCACAATACCAATCCGGGACGATGCGAGCCGTGTAAGCAGGGACCCTGTCGTCTCGGAACTCAGTATCACTATTTGGGAACAAAGACAGTACCATGGGACGGACCGGATCAGCGAAAATGGTCACATAGCCCTTCGCCGTAATGCTACCTTGCATGGTACCCACGAGGAACGCGCAATAGCACGATATAACTGCCCAAATACACTCCTGGAAATGGAAAAAAGAACACATTGACACCGGTGTGTCAGACCCACCATACTTGCTCCGGACACTGCGAGAGGGCTGTACAAGCAATGATCACACGCACGGCACAGCGGACACACCAGGAACCGCGGTGTTGGCCGTCGAATGGCGCTAGCTGCGCAGCATTTGTGCACCGCCGCCGTCAGTGTCAGCCAGTTTGCCGTGGCATACGGAGCTCCATCGCAGTCTTTAACACTGGTAGCATGCCGCGACAGCGTGGACGTGAACCGTATGTGCAGTTGACGGACTTTGAGTGAGGGCGTATAGTGGGCATGCGGGAGGCCGGGTGGACGTACCGCCGAATTGCTCAACACGTGGGGCGTGAGGTCTCCACAGTACATCGATGTTGTCGCCAGTGGTCGGCGGAAGGTGCACGTGCCCGTCGACCTGGGACCGGACCGCAGCGACGCACGGATGCACGCCAAGACCGTAGGATCCTACGCAGTGCCGTAGGGGACCGCACCGCCACTTCCCAGCAAATTAGGGACACTGTTGCTCCTGGGGTATCGGCGAGGACCATTCGCAACCGTCTCCATGAAGCTGGGCTACGGTCCCGCACACCGTTAGGCCGTCTTCCGCTCACGCCCCAACATCGTGCAGCCCGCCTCCAGTGGTGTCGCGACAGGCGTGAATGGAGGGACGAATGGAGACGTGTCGTCTTCAGCGATGAGAGTCGCTTCTGCCTTGGTGCCAATGATGGTCGTATGCGTGTTTGGCGCCGTGCAGGTGAGCGCCACAATCAGGACTGCATACGACCGAGGCACACAGGGCCAACACCCGGCATCATGGTGTGGGGAGCGATCTCCTACACTGGCCGTACACCACTGGTGATCGTCGAGGGGACACTGAATAGTGCACGGTACATCCAAACCGTCATCGAACCCATCGTTCTACCATTCCTAGACCGGCAAGGGAACTTGCTGTTCCAACAGGACAATGCACGTCCGCATGTATCCCGTGCCACCCAACGTGCTCTAGAAGGTGTAAGTCAACTACCCTGGCCAGCAAGATCTCCGGATCTGTCCCCCATTGAGCATGTTTGGGACTGGATGAAGCGTCGTCTCACGCGGTCTGCACGTCCAGCACGAACGCTGGTCCAACTGAGGCGCCAGGTGGAAACGGCATGGCAAGCCGTTCCACAGGACTACATCCAGCATCTCTACGATCGTCTCCATGGGAGAATAGCAGCCTGCATTGCTGCGAAAGGTGGATATACACCGTACTAGTGCCGACATTGTGCATGCTCTGTTGCCTGTGTCTATGTGCCTGTGGTTCTGTCAGTGTGATCATGTGATGTATCTGACCCCAGGAATGTGTCAATAAAGTTTCCCCTTCCTGGGACAATGAATTCACGGTGTTCTTATTTCAATTTCCAGGAGTGTAGTAACAGAACCACCGGCGTGTTTCGCTGTTGGTACGTAAACTCGCTAAAGGTTGGAAAGAGTGCGCAACAAGACTCATCCTACCAACAGACTTACTTCCATTGCTCCGTAGTCCAGGTTTTGTGACTTCCGCATCACATTTCCAGTTGCGAGCATTTGCATCACTGATGAGTGGTTTTGAAATTTCAGTTCGCTCTGCAATTCCCTGCTTATGGAGCTTCTTTTTTGTTGTTTTGGTGCTTAGAGTGTGCGATAGTTCTGGAGTGATTTTTGCAGCTGCAGTCCTCTTATTTGTCGTCACAACCTTCCTCAGCGACAGTCTGACGCGATCGCTCAACACCAAGTTTCGTCCGCGTTATGGCTTATGGATGATGTTTTACCGCTTCCAGTGTATGCGGTATAAATATTCGATTCGGTGCCTTCTGAAACAACAAACATATCGGCAATATTTGGTTACAGGAGCACCAACCACACGAGCACCAATAATTTGCCCACGTTTGAATTCACTTAGGTCCTACATAATGCACTCACAACTACACGAAGCACCAGTCTGATCACGATTTACACTTGCAACGAACGTACTGAGAACCTTTCACAGGTGCTGTTCGCGAACAAATACAATAGCGCAACCTGCAGACTTACCGTCTGCATTTATGTTCAGACATGCATTTTTCGCGATCTTTCCATATTTTTGTGCAACTCCTATATAGTAACCGCCACACATACTTCCACTGGTAGGATACCAGGAAAATGGCGGCAGACTACAAACTAGACTAGTGTGACCCATTCAAGGATAACTCTGAAATGTTTAGCACCCGTACCAACTAGGAGTAACACGTAATATGATACGTATACAGAGATGGATAAAGATGATCATAATTTTGATCGTGTTAGGACAGCAACCAGCCACAAATTTACTTTGAGTTCCTTTATTCAAAGGAAACCGTTACCGGTTTCGAATCGTTGCGATTCATCATCAGACGGTTTACACGCTTTCTTTCTACATTTGGTGTGTTTTTTACAGATTAATTGTCCTAAAATATAAATAAAACACAATTACAAACACGCCACACACAGATGGTTGCGTTGCAGATTTTCGTTGCATGTGACTTACGTGAAACGTCGGTTTCGAGTGATTGTTTCTATAACGTTCATCCAATCGATGTAAATGCATTCCCACTGCATCCTCGTTGTTGCACACGTAATAGTTCTCACTGTACACTTTAGATTTGTCACTTAGTTCATTCAAACCACGCACCACATGTTTTGCTACATACAAAGAGCTTACAAACATATGGGTGTCACAGATGCTATGATATATTGTAACATTTGACGATGATGTCCTATGTTTGGAAAGGATCATATATTCTTTTACAAAACTGTAATGTCTTTTACATTAGTGTAGAGAGATGGAATTTTTTTTAAATATATATATATATATATATAAATCTGTTATTGCTAATTTAATTATAAAGTTTTTTATATATATTTAGAGCTGTATACGTAAAATAGTACATTATTTTATTACATTTGGCAGCATGAGAATTATAGTAACATATAAATTTTCTACTTAATCTGCAGATAGGTGTATTAATATTATTTGCTTTGGAGGCTGGAAAGTAATTTTTGGAAATTTTTCAGGAAAGGGGCGTTAGCCAACTCCGTTTGTTCGTTAAGGATATAGTCTGGGGTGCTGTTTTTGTGTGTGTGTATTTCTAATTCTTCTAATATATTCATAGTGGCCCCTTTTTCTGTTAGATGTAAAATCTTTAAGTTGTCCTCAATGTTACCCACTGAATGGTTTTCTTCAGCAATATGGGCTGCAAATGCTGATTTGTTCAAGTTACCAAGTCTTAGGGCGTCAATATGTTCTTTATATCTAATTTCAAAACTTCTGCCTGTCTGTCCAATGTAGAATTTTGGGCATGTATCACACTTGAGTTTGTATATTCCTGATTTACGGTAGGGACTCTTGGAGGTGTTAACATCATGTATCACTTTTTGTTGTAATTTATTTTTTGTGGAAAAGCTGATTCTGATATTTTTCTTCTTTTTAAATAAGTTTGCTATTTGGTATGAAAGTGGGCCTATGTATGGGAGAGTAGCATATTTAGGTTTGGCTTCAGTGGCACACTGATTTGGCTTGAAGTGACTGCTGTGAAGTGGATCTGTGGGTTTTGTCTGCATTTTGTTGTGGAGTTTTTCTATTATTGTGGGTTTATATTCATTATTATGAGCAACTGTTTTAGTTATATTGATTTCATTTTGTTGGTCTGTGTCACTCATTGGTACTTCTTTAATTCGGTGTAGCATCGTTCTGAAATATGCCATTTTTTGTTGGTGGGGGTGGCAAGATGAGTTGTTAATACTGACATCTGTGGTGGTAGGTTTTCTGTAAACGATCAACATTTGTCTTCAAAAACAGCCACGGTCTCCAACATGTCATCATATGACAAAATTGCATGATCATAATTTTGTTCAACCCATGTAAGACCTTCATGGAGAAACCGAAAGAACTGCACTGGAATACGTTTCAAGACAAACGCCAAGTATTTCGAGAAAGTCTACTTGTAAATTCGAGAAGCAGTATGAGGCGAGGAATTGCTTACGTATCGGTCCCGTAGTGCCCTCGAAGACAAGACAAGATTAGACTATACACTGAGCGCACAGAGCTATTTAAGCAATCATTCTTTCCGCGCACCAAACGTGAGTGGACCGGTAAAAGGCCCTCGTAGATACCACACATCATGGGAACTGAGAAACTACGATACAGTTTACTATCAGGAGTACCCGTTAAGACCCATTTACTCAGCGCGAATGTAAACGGACACAAACTAACGCGCATACGCAAACAATTCGCCAGCGTCCACTACAATTCGCTTGTATCTATGAGGAGGCGTTTACACCACAGGGTGCAGGATAAATATGAGGTAATATTGATGATTGGGTTGTTTTGGGGCAGACAGCGACGTCATCGGTCTCATCGGATTAGGGAAGGAAGTCGGCCGTGCCCTTTCAAAGGAACCACCCCGGCATTTGCCTGGGCGATTTAGGAAAATCACGGAAAACCTAAATTAGCATGGCCGGACGCGGGATTGCACCGTCGTCCTTCCGAATGCGAGGCCAGTGTGCTAACCAGTGCGCCATATGAGGCAGCCTATGAACGCTGCTTTAGAGACTTTTAGCGCCAGTAACCGGCACACACAGTCCTACACTTTGTAGTTAGTACCACGATGCAAAACTTTGATATTCAGAGGGGCTTAGTCTGCATGGCGAGCGCAGTGTTTTTGACAAAGCAAGAAAAATGGCGTAGAAAGGAAGAATTTAGATGCCTCAGTATATACGTATACGTGAAATGCCTGAAGCTAGTGCACTTAACCCTGAAATGGAGCGCCGGCTCTCCTTAGCATTGATGGCAAAAAATGGTTCAAATGGCTCTGAGCACTATGGGACTTAACTGCTGAGGTCATCAGTCCCCTAGAAATTAAAACTACTTAAACCTAACTAACCTAAGGACATGACACACATCCATGCCCGAGGCAGGATTCGAATCTGCGACCGTATCGGTCGCGCGGTTCCGGACTGTAGCGCCTAGAACCGCCCGGCCACTCCGACCGGCCCTTACCATTGATCCATGACTTAGCATTTACGTCGCTTGACCCTTTTCACTGCCTTCCCACTACAGCTGAGGAAAGAAAAATAAAAACAGAATATTAACTACTGACGACCAACGTAACTTGAATACAGCACTCTTGGTATCAGTAGCGTTAGTGATTGTTTCGCGTTCCAGTAGCTACTGTATCTCAATTTCTGAAGTCTGCAGCGTCGTATGCGAAACACGTCAAGTATTTTATTATATTACGCATAAGGAAGAAAGCATCGATAAAATATGATTAAATAAATGGAAATATTACACTGAAGAGCCAAATAAACCGGTAAACCTGCCTCATATCGTGTAGCGCCCCCGCGAGAACGCTGAAGTGCCGCAACACGAAGTGGCGTGGACTCGACTACTGTCTGTAGTAGTGTTGGAGGGAGGTGACACTATGAATCCTGCAGGGTTGTCCATAAATCCGTAAGAGTACGACCGGGTGGAGATCTCTTCTGAACAGCACGTTGCAAGGCATCACAGATATGCTCAGTATTGTTAATGTCTGGGGGTGTTTAAACTCAGAAGAGTGTTCCTGGAGCCACTCTGTAGCAGTTGTGGACGTGTTTGGTGTCGGATTGTCCTGCTGTAATTTCCCAAGTCCGTTGGAATGCACAATGGACATGAATGCATGCAGGTGATCAGATAGGATGCTGACGCACGTGTAATTGTCAGAGTCATATCTAGACATCAGGGGTCCCATATCACTCCAACTGCACCCCACATCATTACAGAGCCTCCACCAGCTTGAACAGTCCCCTGCTGGCATGCAGGGTCCGCAGCTCGTGATCGTGCGGTAGTGTTTTCGCTTCCCCCGCCCGGGTTCCCGGGTTCGATTCCCGGCGGGGTCAGGAATTTTCTCTGCCTCGTGATGACTGGGTGTTGTGTGCTGTCCTTAGGTTAGTTAGGTATAATTAGTTCGAAGTTCTAGGGGACTGATGACCATAGATGTTAAGTCCCATAGTGCTCAGAGCCATTTGAACCATTTTTTTACATGCAGGGTCCATGGAGTCATGAGGTTGTCTCCATACCCGTACACGTTCATCCGCTCGATACAATTTTAAACGAGACACGTCCAACCAGGCAACATGTTTCCAGTCATCTACAGACCAATGTCGATATTGACGGGCCCAAGCGAGGCGTAAAGCCTTGTGTCATGCAGTCATCAATGGTACACGTCAGGATCTTCGGTTCCGAAAGCCCACCTCGACGATGTTTCGATGAATGATTCGCACGCTGACACTTGCTGATGTCCCAGCATTGAAATCTGCAGCAATTCGCGAAAGGATTGCATTTCTGTCGCATTGAACGCTTCTCTTCAGTCGTCGTTGATCCCTTTCTTGCAAGATCTTTTCCGGCCGCAGCGATATCGGATATTTGATGTTTTAGGGGATTCATCATATTCACAGTACACTCGTGAAATGATCGCAAGGAAAAACCCCCACTTCATCGCTACTTTGGAGACGCTGTGTCCTATCGCTCGTGCGCCAACTATAACACACGTTTAGACTCACTTAAATCTTGATAACGTTTCATTGTAGCAAAAGTAACCGATGCAACAACTGCGCCAGACACTTCTCTTTCACAGGCGTTGCCGACCGCAGTGCCGTATTCTGTCTGTTTACATATCTATTTGAACACGCCTGCCCATACAAGTTTCTTTGGCGCTTCAGTGTATATAAGACTTGTCACAAACGCTACTTGATAAAATCCGCCATATAGTGTGTCAGAGGGCACAAAGAGTGATCCCGGGTAAACCATTTTTATTTATAACAAGGGTTTTCTAATATAACAGTGATACATCAGATACGTAGTTACACACACATGAACATAAACACAGAGAATGAACAGGTGTTTTTTGGGTTCCGTACCTCAGCTGGGAAATCGGCCAGCTGGAGCATGGGGACTAATGAACACATCTCCAGGACCACACATACAGGCTAACAGCACTGGAAATCGTAAGTAACACGGAATGATAATTTCAACTCACGAAATTTGTGTTACAGGGCACTGAAGATGCTTCACAAAAAAATGAGCGAAACGCATATGGAAGTAAACCAACTGCCTTTCATTTAGTTGCATAGACGGAATATACCTCCTTGAATCTTATTATCCTTCCGGATTTTAAGCAACAGATTCAACCTGAGAACGTCTGTTATTAAATTATTCGCTAGTGTCTCACTGCTAATATTAGGTTTTGGTGTAAACATTACTATGTTGTGTTGCTGAGCTACAGAGCGGCGGTGTACGGCCACAGCCTATTGATGATAGCTAGCCACGCTCAAAGTTAATGCCCGAACGTTGCCCACATTCTGGCAGAATTTACTACAACGTCTTAATTGTTTGGATCAGAAGGGATGCACGACGTCAGGGGTAGGAACAAAAACCTCGAGATTAACCCCCTCTTCGGACCACGCAGCGCGTAACAGCATCAACAAAAGGAGACAAGACAACAGACGAAAGGCTTTCTGTACTGCTAGTATCGAAGTGGAGAGGAGGCGAACTTCCGTTGGCGACAGCCAATGGAATGCGAAGCGAACGCAATTGAATCCGAACCGAACAGGACTGAATGCCGTTTGTTCCAGGACACCTAGCGCTTACACCAGAGGGAATTCTCGTTCGTTGTTGCAAGTTGCCTTGTGTTCGCTTCGGTGTAAACAGGCCTTAGCTTTTATACCACCCTTGTTTGATACGTGGCAAACGAAGAATACCGCGAGTTTCAAATATCTGTATGGAAAGTGTTGAGAATGGAGCATCCGTAAATTTGCATAATCTTTTAACGTAAGTCCTTATCCTACTTAAGTATCCAGAATGAAACAGTGTACTGTGTGCGTTAAGCAGAATATACGAGTGTGTAGAGGACAGAACAGCCCAGACGGTAGAGTCAGGGAGCGCTTTGTTCAGCTGTTGCTACTAACGAGTGTGAACGGTGCTAACACGCATTAGGCGTCTAACGGGACGCGAGAAACCAAAGCGGATCTTCGAGGCGACTTTCTTGCCGGCGTCGCCAACACGTCACTCCTTGGCTCCTGACTCTCTGCTCAGAAACCTCACAGCTCCGTCGAAACGTAATGTGAATCGTTTCCACACTTTCAAAATAGAGGACGCGTGTTTCAGTTTACGACACACTTTGCTAATGAGATACTTAGTTAAATGCGGGCTGCTGCATTCTCCGTTGACATTATCATCCCGTTCACGTTATAAGCACTTGCGAAATTACGTTACCACATGTAGACACGAGTGTTACAAAGATGAAATAACGTTCACGGCCGTAATAGCGTGTATTTAAAGCAAATCTGATGCTCATCCTTTTGGTGTTGCGATTTTTTCCCGTCACTGTATTTTCTTCTAAGTCATATATTGTCTCCCAACAATGGCAATCCTACAAGGAATTCTGAAGTTAAGGAGTTTGAAATACAACAGATGCTGCCAGATGTGGCTGAGATGGGGTCCAGAATAGTGTGTGGATAGCTTAAACAATAAGAGAATTCCTCACTAAACCTAAGGGTCAGCATTGGAGTCCAGGTCCGCCAGACATTTTCAATGATTCGTACAATTCCGAGAAGGTGTATTTACATTGTGCTGGTCACCAAGACTATTAAAAAGTCGTCTACACATGATTCTTGTTAAACTGAAATGAGGAAAAGAAAGTTATAAAAGTCACGTTCTGGTTGACATTAAATGAATATGTTAATAAAAATCACCACAGCTGTAGAGCTATCGTTGTCATGTTCCCTGCAATTACTGTTGGCTGTGCTTGTGCCAGGAGGGGAGCGAAATGTGTCAGTGTGCTCATCTTCTTCCAGAATGTGTCTTTTAGTGTGACGCACAGCGATTAGCCATTTCTGAGGCATAACAACGGCACATACTGCTACTTTGTGCCAAATTGTTACGAAGACTGTTGGTGCACTGTCGGTCTCCTGTAAATGACCATTTACGACGAAGCCAATTCCGGCGTAATAAACTTATCAGACATACACGTGGCTCGCCAAAGGGTAACTCCGAAAGTTAGTAAGTTTTCTTTTTCACGTGTGTCTGTCTCAACTCGACACTACTGCTTTTAGATGAGTGGTCTCCTTTGATCAAAAAGTACAGTACTGGCCATTAAAATTACTACAACACGAAGATGACGTGCTAAGGAACGCGAAAGTACCGGACAGGAAGAAGATGCTGTGATATGCAAATGATTAGCTTTTCAGAGTATTCACACAAGGTTGGCGCCGGTGGCGACACCTACAACGTGCTGACATGAGGAAAGTTTCCAACCGGTTTCTCACACACAAACAGCAGTTGACCGGCGTTGCCTGGTGAAACGTTGTTGTGATGCCTCGTGTAAGGAGGAGAAATGTGTACCATCACGTTTCCGACTTTGATAAAGATCGGATTGTAGCCTATCGTGATTGCGGTTTATCGCATCGCGACACTGCTGCTCGCATTGGTCGAGATCCAATGACTGTTAGCAGAATATGGAATCGGTGGGTTCAGGAGGGTAATACATAACGCCGTGCTGGATCCCAACGGCCTCGTATCACTAGCAGTCGAGATGACACATCTTATCCGCATGGCTGTAACGGATCGTGCAGCCACGTCTCGATCCCTGAGTCAACAGATGGGGACGTTTGCAAGACAACAACCATCTGCACGAACAGTTCGACGACGTTTGCAGCAGCATGGACTGTCAGCTCGGAGACCGTGGCTGCGGTTACCCTTGACGCTGTATCACAGACAGGAGCGCCTGCGATGGTGTACTCAACGACGAACCTGGGTGCACGAATGGCAAAACGTCATTTTTTCGGATGAATCCAGGCTCTGTCTACAGCATCGTGATGGTCGCATCCGTGTTTGGCGACATCGCGGTGAACGCACATTGGAAGCGTGTATTCGTCATCGCCATACTAGCGTGTCACCCTGCTTGATGGTATGGAGTGCAATTGGTTACACGTCTCGGTCATCTCTTGTTCGCATTGACGGCACTTTGAACAGTGGACGTTACGTTTCAAATGTGTTACGACCCGTGGCTCTACATTCGTTCCCTGCGAAACCCTACATTTCAGCAGGATAATGCACGACCGCATGTTGCAGGTTCTGAACGGTCCTTTCTGGATACAGAAAATGTTCGACTGCTTCCCTGACCAGCACATTCCCCAGATCTCTCACCAATTGAAAACGTCTGGTCAATGGTGGCCGAGCAACTGTCTCCTCACAATACGCCAGTCATTACTCTTGATGAAATGTGGTTTCGTATTGAACCTGCATGGGCAGCTGTAACTGTACACGCCATCCAAGCTCTGTTTGACTCAATGCCCAGGCGTATCAAGGCCTTTATTACGGCCAAAGTTGGTTGTTCTGGGTACTGATTTCTCAGGATATAAGCACCCAAATTGCATGAAAATGTAATCACATGTCAGTTCTAGTTAATATATTTATCCAGTGAATACCCGTTTATCACCTGGATTTCTTCCTGGTGTAGCAATTCTAATGGCCAGTAGTGTATTTACAATCTACAAGATCTTTCCTACAGCGGTAAATACATCTCTGGTGATTTGTTATTAATATCTATATTATTAACCTTTTGAGTACAAAGTGATCAAGATGTTATGGCTTGGTTTTGTTTTAACAGCACGTGCGTCGGAGGTGGTTTAACTTTTAAGTTCCAGAGAGCACATCTATCGCTCTCGTTCCATCTTACCATGATGGTTGAGTCTCCAGTTGAAGTAGAGTGCAGAAAAATACGTCCTACGAGATAACCGCAAATACGTATTCTATTATGTTGGTCTTCAAGTTCGTAGCGTTTCTGTTTTGCATGCTGCTATTTCGGTTGCTATGTGTTTATGAACAATTCATCATTTTTTGTTTGTAGTTCACTGGTGCTATCTGAGTTTATGTATTGTCATTTTGTCATTGGGAAGTAGTGAGCGGAGCTGTGGGCACTAGAAAATATGAGTGACAAGTAGATGAACCGGAGCATTACAGACCGTTTAAAAATAAGAAAAATCAGTAGAGGGGTGATAGCAGCGGAGGTAGCCAGAAACATTTGTGCCGTGTATAGGATGGCGTCATTAGACAGAGCACAGCAAGAAAATGGTTTACAGTTTTAAGGACCGTTTTGACGTGATTGTCCACGTCCAGGAAGACTTTCGGGGCTTGATGAAAGTCGTGTTAACACAGTAATCCTCAAGGATCAACGTCAGAACGTCAGTGTACTCGAGAACAGACAGATTTGTTGAATTGCGATCATTCCACCATGTGCATGCAATGGGGAAGGTTCAAAAATCTAGTGTATGTGTACCACATGCTCTAAGCCGAAATGAAAAAAAATCTGCGAGTGGCCATATGTGTATCTTGCTTGTTGTTGTTGTTGTTGTTGCGGTCTTCAGTCCAGAGACTGGTTTGACGCAACTCTCCATGCTACTCTATCCTGTGCAAGCTTCTTCATCTCACAGTACCTACTGCAACCCAGATCCTCTGAATCTGTTTAGTGTATTCATCTCTTGGTCTCCCTCTACGATTTTTACCCTCCGTGCTGCACTCCAATACTAAACTGGTGATCCCTTTATGCCTCAGAATATGTTCTACCTAACGATCCCTTCTTCTAGTCGAGTTGTGCCACAAATTTCTCTTCTCCCCAATTCTATTCAATACCACCTCATTAGTTATGTGGTCTACCCATCTAATCTTCAGCATCCTTCTGTAACACCACATTTCGAAAGGTTCTATTCTGTTTTTGTCTAAACTATTTATCGTCCACGTTTCACTTCTATACATGGCTACACTCCGTACAAACACTTTCAGAAAATACTTCCTGCCGCTTAAATCTAAACTTGATGTTAACAAATTTCTCTTCTTCAGAAATGCTTTCCTTGCCATTGCCAGTCTACATTTTATATCCTCTCTACTTCGACCATCATCAGTTATTTTGCTCCCCAAATAGCAAAACACATTTACTACTTTAAGCGTCTCATTTCCTAATCTAATTCCCGCGGCATCACCCGATTTAATTCGACTACATTCCATTATCCTCGTTTTGCTTTTGTTGATTTTCATCTTATATCCTCCTTTCAAGGAACTGTCCATTCCGTTCAACTGCTCTTCCAAGTCCTTCGCTGTCTCTGACAGAATTACAATGTCATCGGCGAACCTCAAAGTTTTTATTTCTTCTCCATGGATTTTAATACCTACTCCGAATTTTTCTTTTGTTTCCTTTATTGCTTGCTCAATATACAAATTGAATAACATCGGGGATAGGCTACAATTCTGTCTCCCTCCCTTCCCAACCACTGCTTCCCTTTCATGCCCCTGGACTCTTATAACTGCCATCTGGTTTCTGTACAGATTGTAAATAGCCTTTCGCTCCCTGTATTTTACCCGTGCCACCTTCAGAATTTGAAAGAGATTATTCCAACAACATTGTCAATAGCTTTCTCGATGTCTACAAATGCTAGAAAAGTAGGTTTGCCATTCCTTAATCTATTTTCTAAGATAAGTCGTAGGGTCAGTATTGCCTCACGTGTTCCAATATTTCTACGGAATCCATACTGATCTTCCCCGAGGTCGGCTTCTACCAGTTTTTCTATTCGCCCGTAAGGAATTCGCATTAGTATTTTGCAGCCGTGGCTTATTAAACTTAAAGTTCGGTAATTTTCACATCTGTCAACACCTGCTTTCTTTGGGATTGGAAGTATTATATTCTTCTTGAAGTCTGAGGGTATTTCGACTGTCTCATACATCCTGCATCTTGCTTGCTCGTCATCAATTGTCTCGTGTACAACACCGACCATTCCCATGCTGTATCATTACTGGTGGCGACAAATGGTGCCTTTATACTAAGATAAATAAAAGAAAGGAATGGTTGAGCCCAAGCAAAGCAGAAACTGCCCGTACAGAGACCTGCGCGCATCCACGAAAGATAATGTGATGGATCTGGTGGAGCAGCGACGGTGTGGTGTGCTACAAATTGCTTCCCCGATGTGTAACCATCACTGCCGACTTTTGTCAACAACTGAGACTTCTTGCAGATACAATCCACAAACAACGGTCACGACGATTGCATGGTGTGATGCTACTGCACGATAACGCCCGCCCGCAATATGGTAGGTTGACAAAAAGCATACAGGAGTAGGTTTGGGAAATCATTCCGCACCCACCCTACCCACCTGATCTTATACCCTCAGATTTTCACTTTTTCCGCTCTCTGTCGAAGAACCTTCAAGGAACTTTTTCCGGACGAAAATGCACTCCTATCATGACTTGACGAGTTTTTCGCCTCAAAACAACGTGATTTATACAGTCGCGGAATCGAAATGTTACCCCAGCGTTGGTAGACCGTTGTAAATAGTGAAGGAGAATATGTTATTGATGAGTAAATTTTGTGTCGTGTTTATTAAACTTATGGAAAAACGCTACGAACTTATGCACCAACCTAGTACATTTCAGTGAAATTCGCGCATAGCGTTTAGATTCCTCTGGTTGAGGCGTAGGCTCACAAGGGGACCCTACATATTGCAAATCACGGATTTTTATGCGCTTCAACTATGTTGTAGAGGCACTTTCCCTGAGTACCTGGCCATCCGGTTTTTGAGCGACGGGCCGTGGGTTTTGAGAAAATCGATTTTGAAGCTCATTGCTCACTTTTTATACCCGTAACATTACACATATTCCGAGCAAGTCAATGTAGCGCAGCCGTGTCAGCAGGGGCACTTTTCAAAGTCCGCTACAACACTCCAACACTGCCTCCTGCAAAAGGTGGCCTCGGACTCGTCAACGTGCGGGCACGCTCTTCTGCACTCTTTGTCCACACTCTGTTGCGGCACTGGCAGGGGCCGGTCCCGTCCTTAACACGCAGTCTGTTAGATATCCTCCGACCAGTTTCTCTCGATCCACCGCTCAATGTGGCACCTATTTCTCCATTATTGAACCACGTCGCCAATTGTTTCATAGAACTCAGCTACGTTCGGGCCGATCTTCCAGTCACCCGTCCTCCCCGTACAAAAGATTATTATCGTTTGTTTATGCTGTCTAACCCTTGCGACCCCATGGTGCTACAGCACCCTGACATTAACTGGCGCACGGTTTGGAGATGTGTGCATGCACCCTTTTAACCATCGTCTGTGTCTGCACTCTGGTATGTTTTAGTCTATGGCAAATTCCCGACTAATAGTCGACTTCATCGCATAGGACTGGCCACCTCCCCACTCTGCACTGACTGTCAGCTCGAAGACACCGACGAGCACCGTCTTACGTGCCCCCTCAGACGGAACGTATGGCTCCTCATCCAACGAATCGAGGGCTTTTACCTCCGTGCCCCGCCAACGACAGTAACCCCAGATTTCTTGTTGTTGCCCCAGACATTTCACTACCCTCTTGCTAAGCGCCATACACTCATCTGGTTTCGAGGACAGGCTTTAGAATACCTCTTTCAGAGTGGTCCGCGTACAGTCCTTGACTTCCGGTACAAAGTTGTGACCGCGCATAGCACCCTCACCCGAAAACCATCTTACCGACAAACTTTTGCCGGTTATCTCCGCAGCGCCTTCCTTGACCCCCTCAAAGTTGGGGTGTCTCATGCCTACCCGTCACATGATGCAACACCCTTATCCATGTTCTCACGCATCGACCAAAACAAAGCCGTCCGGTGCGGCCGTCCGGTTCTAGGCGCTTCAGTCTGGAACCGCGTGACCGCTACGGTCGCAGGTTCGAATCCTGCCTCGGGTATGGATGTGTGTGATGTCCTTAGGTTAGTTAGGTATAAGTAGTTCTAAGTTCTAGGGGACTGGTGACCATAGATGTTAAGTCCCATAGTGCTCAGAGCCATTTGAACCAATTTGACTAAAACAAAAACAAAACAGAATATATTTTGTTGTATTTAATGTTTTTCTAATACTTTTTGTTTAACTAACAATCATTGTTTAAATGGTACCTTGAAGAACTGTTGCATTGTGTATATATACGTACTGTTAGATTGTTCAATACAGATTATTGTGGAGAAAAAAACAGAATATGTTATATTTTGTTGTAAAAAAAAAAAAGGTTCATGGCAACCGCTCTGGAGGTACCGTGTTCGAATGCTACTCGTGTACTTTTTTTTGTTTCAAAATCGACCAAATTTTTCAATTTTATTTCAAAGAATATCAACAAACAATGTAAGGTGTATGAAATTATAAAGATATATTCAGTTATTTGTTCTTTCAAACATTCATTCCGTTTGTGGTTCGCAGTTGGAATTCCACATGTTCGTACAACGGTCGCTTCTTGTATTACCTGAAATCGATCTTCGCCCATTATCGTCCCCTCTCCCGTGAATACCGTTAGCCGTAACGGGAACCCCAGTTCCTAGGCCAATGAGTATGCGAGTTGCATTCCTTTACGTTCGCATCTAACTACAGCGTCAATTGCTCGCAAAGCGTCTCTGGTGCCGTGTGTTAGAAAAATTCTGTGAAATGGAAGAACGAAGTGTGTTTGCAGTAGTGCAGCCGGAAGAAGATACAAGTAGAGGAGTAGAACGAAGAATCAAAAGGCGAAATCACAAATGCCATTAAATACGCCGAAAATCTACTCCGCGATTTGAATGTCGTAACGAGTACACCCCCTTGCGTGATCTCTGCCAGTTCTGTTGCAGTTGGCGATGAGATGTATATCGCAATACAGGATCTCTTGGCCGAAAGACAGATCATTATTGATGATGAACTGATAGATTTCAACGAAGAAGATGAATTGGGAGAGTATGATGAGAACCACGAATGGAATGAATATTTGAAAAAATTAATAACTGCATATATCTTCATAATTGCGCACACCTTATACTGTTTGTTGATATTCATTGAAATAAAATCGAAAAATTCCGTGGATTTTGAAAAAAGAAAAAATACACGAGCAGGATTCGAGCACCGTACCTGCAGAGCGGTAGTTGTGATACTTTACCGCTGCGTTACGCTGACTTGCTCGGATTATATGTATTGTTAAAAGCGCACAATGAACTTCAAAATCGATGTTCTCAAAAACCAAGGCCCGTCGCTAAAAAATCGGATGGCCAGGTACCCAGGGTAGGTGCCTCTACAACATATTTGAAACGCATCGAAATCAGTGATTTACAGTATGGAGGGTCCCCTTGTCAGACAAGGTGCTTTCTCATACTTACGACTGCCCATTTTCATAGCGGCTGGATTCCTGCCGCTCGCCCTGCTGTAATCACATGTGTTATCGTTTGAGAACGAGCGAGAGCGTCTAAAGACCGCGCGCAGGCACGCTGACACGCACGAAATACATTTCCAGAACGGCCTAATGCAGGAGAGGTATGCACCTCTGGTTAGGAGCGGCTGTAACTGGAAGGACTGCAGCCCACGTTAGCTTTTTCACTACCGCCTGAGTCAGCGGTCGCTGTCGCAATACGCCGAGTGCAGCAACACCCGTCAGTTGGAGAGCTGCTGATTACTGAGTCTTCACCAGAGCTGCTGAGGTAGACGCCCGATTACCGGTGACTGGACGCGCCGTATCGTCACGGGCTGCCACAGTGTCAGTGACACCACTAGTTGAAGCAGCAAAAGGGCTTAAGGAACGGCAAGGCAACATCTGTTTACCTCGCGCCTTTCGGCGGGTACTTCACCCGAAACACATAGCGAGGTGGCTAATGGCTCAAATGCTGGTCTCGTGTTTCCCAAAAACTGGTCCCAGAGGTCAGATGAACGCCCGAGAACGAATACATCGGGTATGGGTGTACACTCGCAAGCCTTTAAATACGGCACAGTAATTTTCGAGAACTTTTATCAGCAGTCTTGATAAAACATTTTAAAATACGAGGGGCGTTCATTAAGAAATACAACAGGTTTTTTTTTCTGAAAGCAGGTTGGCTTTATTCAAGATTCCAATACACCATATTATTAACCATTCTTCTGGCCACAAAGCCCCGTCATTCAACATAAGGCCGTGCGGTTCTAGGCGCTTGAGTCTGGAACCGCGAGACTGCTACGGTCGCAGGTTCGAATCCTGCCTCGGGCATGGATGTGTGTGATGTCCTTAGGTTAGTTAGGTGTAAGTAGTTCTAAGTTCTAGGGGACTGATGACCTCAGATGCTAAGTCCCATAGTGCTCAGAGCCATTTTTTTTTTCAATATAATCTCCGTTTAGTGCGACGGCCTTACGCCACCTCACTTGGATGGCCTGTATGCCAGGATGGTACTAGTCGACGTCGAAGCCAGCGTCTTCCTTCTTCAACAACCTCGCCATCATCCAGTACTGCTTCCCGCCGAGTGCATCACCCATTGGGCCAAACAGATGGAAGATGCAAGACCCGGGCTGTAGGCGGATGAGAAAGAACAGTCCATTGAAGTTTTGTGAGCTCCTCTCGGGTACGCAGATTTCTACATCTACATCTACATCCATACTCCGCAAGCCACCTCACGGTGTGTGGCGGAGGGTACTTAGAGTAACTTTATCGATTCTCCTTTCTATTCCAGTCTCGTATTGTTAGTGGAAAGAAAGATTGTCGGTATGCCTCTGTGTGGGCTCTAATCTCTCTGATTTTATACTCATGGTCTCTTCGCGAGATATACGTAGGAGGGAGCAATATACTCCTCGGTGAAGGTATATTCTCGAAACTTCAACAAAATCCCGTACCGAGCTACTGAGCGTCTCTCTTGCAGAGTCTTCCAGTGGAGTTTATCTATCATCTCCGTAACGCTTTCGCGATTACTAAATGATCCTGTAACGAAGTGCGCTGCTCTCTGTTGGATATTCTCTATCTCTTCTATGAACCTTATATGGTACGGATCCCACACCGGTGAGCAGTATTCAAGCAGTGGGCGAACAAGTGTACTGTAGCCTACTTCCTTTGTTTTCGGAATACATTTCCTTAGGATTCTTCCAATCTCAGTCTGGCATCTGCTGTACCGACGATTAATTTTATATAGTCATTCCATTTTAAATCACTCCTAATGGCCGGCCGAAGTGGCCGTGCGGTTAAAGGCGCTGCAGTCTGGAACCACAAGACCGCTACGGTCGCAGGTTCGAATCCTGCCTCGGGCATGGATGTTTGTGATGTCCTTAGGTTAGTTAGGTTTAACTAGTTCTAAGTTCTAGGGGACTAATGACCTCAGCAGTTGAGTCCCATAGTGCTCAGAGCCAACTCCTAATGCCTACTCCCAGATGATTTATGGAATTAACTGCTTCCAGTCTGACCTGCTATATTGTAGCTAAATGGTAAAGGATGTTTCTTTCTGTGTATTCGCAGCACATAACACTTGTCTACATTCAGATTCAATTGCCATTCCCTGCACCATGCGTCAATTCGTTGCAGATCCTCCTGCATTTCAGTACAATTTTCCATTGTTACAACCTCTCGATGTACTACAGGATCATCCGAAAAAAAGCCTCAGTGAACTTCCTATGTTATCCACAAGGTTATTTATATATATTGTGAATAACAACAGTCCTACGACACTCCCCTGGGGCACACCTGAAATCACTCTTACTTCGGAGGACTTCTCTCCATTGAGAATAACATGCTGCGTTCTGTTATCTAGGAACTCTTCAATCCAATCACACAATTGGTCTGATAGTCCATATGCTCTTACTTTGTTCATTAAACAACTGTGGGGAACTGTATCGAACGCCTTGCGAAAGTCAAGAAACACGGCATCTACCTGGGAACCGGTGTCTATGGCCCTCTGAGTCTCGTGGACGAATACCGCGAGCTGGGTTTCACACGATCGTCTTTTTCGAAACCCATGCTGATTCCTACAGAGTAGATTTCTAGTCTCCAGAAAAGTCATTATACTCGAACGTAATACGTGTTCCAAAATTCTACAACTGATCGACGTTAGAGATATAGGTCTATAGTTCTGCACATCTGTTCGACGTCCCTTCTTGAAAACGGGGATGACCTGTGCCCTTTTCGAATCCTTTGGAACGCTACGCTCTTCTAGAGACATACGGTACACCGCTGCAAGAGTGGTCTAGCGGTTCTGGGCGCGCAGTCCGCAACCGCGCGACTGCTACGGTCACAGGTTCGAGTCCTGTCTCGGGCGTGGATGTGTTTGGTGTCCTTAGGTTAGTTAGGTTTAGGTGGTTCTAAGTTCTAGGGGACTGATGACCACAGTAGTTAAGTCCCATAGTGCTCAGAGGCATTTGAACCATTTTTGAACCGCTGCAAGAAGGGGGACAAGTTCCTTCGCGAACTCTGTGTAAAATCGAACTGGTATCCCATCAGGTCCAGCGGCCTTTCCTCTTTTGAGTGATTTTGCTGTCCTATCCCTTTGTCATCTATTTCGATATCTACCATTTTGTCATCTGTGCGACAATCTAGAGAAGGAACTACAATGCAGTCTTCCTCTGTGAAACAGAGGCCTTGCGTTACCATGGAGAAGGAGAAGTTTGTTTGCATTTCTCTGGCGGCGAACATGCTGAAGTCGTTCCGGCATCGCAGGAATCACAGCTGTTTGTGCGGCCGGGCGGTTCGCGGGAGATCGGAGAAGTTTGCGCGACCATGTTCCAATGACGACAGACGCCTCGCCCAACGACACACCGTGCTTTTGTTTATGGCCAAGTCTCCGTAGGCATTCTACAAGCGCCCCTAGAATATCTCCGATGTTCTGGTTTTCGCCAAAAGAAAATCAATGACAGCTCTTCGCTTGGAACGGTCCGCCGTTACAGACGCCATGTTGAAGGCTGTATATAGCGTCGCCGCCTATCGGAACTTACTAAAACTATAGGGAATATTCAACCATGTCCCAAACAAATCCCGGATCTTTTTCAGCGGAAGTTGGCCGGGAGGAAAACGTGTTGCATTACTTACTGAGAGTCCCTCGTAGAATTAAAAACCGTCTTGACCGCAGTAGTACATTTGTTGTCAATCGTAATTGCAAATGACGTTCGTTGATCCATGATACCTCTTTCTTCACCGCCATCGCCTGCTACCATGGTGTAATATGACCCGTAGATGGTCACATTTTGACCGAAACCGGTTACCATTGCCAGTAAATATTTCATTGCGGTAAAGACTGTTTTCAGTTCAATTTTAATATTAAATACGAGACATTAACTCTGTAGCTCAAGCCTCAAGCACAACAAAGACGGTAGTTAATAATGTATTTTTGATACACATTTATAAAGCGTTTACATAACACTAGACGCAGACGTATGGAAGTAAGGAAGGAAGATTAGAGTTAAAGATCGAATATGAGTATGAAAATTGTGTTCACCAATTTCTCTTTTTCAGAAATGCTTCTCACGCTATTGCCAAACTGCATTTTATTTTTCTGTCTACTTCAGCCATCGTCACTTATTTTGCTGCACAAATAACAAAAAAGCATCTACAACTTTCAGTTTCTCATTTGCTACTCTAATTCCCTCAGTATCGTCCATTTTAATTCGACTACATTCCACTATCTTTCTTTTACTTTTATGATATTCATCTCACATCCTCCTTTCAAGACACTATCCATGACGTTAAACTGATTTTACAAGTCTTTTGCAGTCCCTGATAGAATTGCAATGTCATCGGCAAACCTCAAAGTTTTTATTTCTTCTCGCTGTCTCTCAATTTATCTTTTAGAAGAAAGCACACTCTGTTTAATAATAACCACAGAACCAGATATTTACAACACTCGGAACCATGACAAAGTTTAAAGCAAACTTTACTCACGAATAACATACCTAGGGGCACTCGGACCCATGGCAAAGTTTAAAGCAAACTTAAATCACGGTTAACATACCAACGGGCTCACACGTGATTCTGAAAGACTGGTAATACTGCAATACGCGCAATGAGAGCACCAATAAGCCCTTCTATATTGCTAAAGCGTTACACTTTTCCAAGCGTGAGTGAAACTACCCTCGCCTGCTCCCTGCCTTTGTCTCTTCAGCAGCAAAGCTTTGGGCATTCCGGGAATCCCCACTGCACAGTGGAGATCCGTAGCGGAACCCAGAGTGCTGTATTGCTCCGCTCTCTGGTAGCAGCTTGTTTTCGTTTGTCGGGTCTCCATTCTGAGAAACGTTGTTTCGCTTTTCGTGTCTGAGCCAATATCACCGAGTAGCTCTCGAGAAGTTGTCTGTCTCCGAACCCGTAGGTGCACACTTCAACATGAGTTTCCTACTGGGAACACACTCCCCATGCAGTCGACATAGTAAATAAGCATGTCCGCTGCAATGAAACAACTGAAAAATTTGAAAGCAAATAAATCACCAGGCCGGATGGAATCCAAATTCGTACAAGGAGACTCTACGGCATCGGCCCCTTACCTAGCTTGCTTTCATCGTGAATCGCTCGCCCAGCAAAAAGTCCCAAGAAACCGTAAAAAAACTCAGGTGACTCCAGTATATACGAGTAAGAAGGGCAAAAGAACGGACCCGCGAAATTTCAGACCAACAGCTCTAACTTGGATTTGCTGCAGCATCCTTGAACATAATCTCGGTTCGAATATAATAAATTTTCTTGAGACCGAGAAGCTTACGTCCACGAATCAGCTTGGTTTTAGAAAGCATCTCACATGATACACTGCGGACTATGGATGAAGGGCAACACTCAGATTTCATACTTCTAGGTTTCCGGAAAACATCTGACAGGGTGCCCCATTGCAGGCTTAACGAAGGTACGAGCATAAGAAATAAGTTCACAGATATGTGAATGATTCGAGGACTTCTTTAGTAATGTAACCTCCCCACAAAATTTTTTGAAGGACAAAAATTTGAATGACAATGAAAATCGTGCTAAGTGTAACCTCTCCAGAGGAATTTGAAAGGACAATACTTAAATGTTAACGAGAATAGAACCTAGTGTAACCTCCCAGCAAATAATGTATGTCAATGACAATAAATGTGAGAACTAGCAATCTGAGCCATGTGTAAGCTCCCCACAAAAATGAAAGTCAATTCAATAAAAATGAAATCTCAGTGACAATAAAAACGCAAATAGACCGAAATGTCGATCTTAGGCCCTGTTCTTACCTCAGTAAAATTGCATCTGCTCTTATTTTTCGCCATAGCTTGAAGGAAATGCATCGCAAAAATTCTTTGAACTTAAGTAAATTTTTTCTTTAAGGAAATGCATGGGAAACTTTCTTTCAATAAAATGTTTGTTTTGTTAAAATGCTTGGTTTGAAAACAAAATTATTATTGGGGCGATTCTTGAACAAATTAATTACACTTAAGATGCATACCATTATCAGATGAGCGCAATGCTGCTTCATTACCTTATTTAAAAAAATATACCTCGACCTGAAACTTGACCAGAGGCCCATGTCGACGCCCGCCGACTCCTCACACACAACTCCGACTGTCTCTCGCGCGCAACTAGCACTGACTGAGTGCTACTAGCAACTGCTACTACTGACTCCCTACATGCAACTGCCCTCTCGCGCGGTCAAGCGCAGACTAGCAACGATAAATAACTCTCTGGTCAGAGATTCTGTCATGCCTCGCCATCGCTGCTACAGAACATACGTGTTTCAGTAGTAGAACGCTGTATGTTTTCCTCGATGGCGAATGTTCATCAGAGACAAGGGTATCGTCAGGAGTGCCACAGGGAAGTGTGATAGGACCTCTGTTGTTCTCTGTATACATAAATGATTTGGCGGTCAGGGTGGGCAGCAGTGTGCGGTCGTTTGTTGATGATGCCGCGGTGTACGGCAAGGTGTCGACGTTGAGTAACTGTAGCAAGGTACAAGACGACTTAGACAAAATTTCTAGTTGGTGTGATGAATGGCAGCTAGCTCTGAATGTGGAAAAACGTCAGTTAATGCGCATGAGCAGGAAGAACAAACCTGTAATGTTCGGTTACAGTATTACTTGTGTCCTGTATGACACAGTCAAGTCGTTTAAATATATGGGCGTAGCTTTGCAAAGCTATGTGAAATGAAAGGAGCATGTGAGAACTGTGGTAGGGAAGGCGGGTGACAGACTTCGGTTTATTTGGAGAATTTAAAAAAATTAATGGCTCTCCTGTAGAGGAGAACACATATAGGACGCTGCTGCGACCTATTCTTGAGTACTGCACGAATGTCTGGGATCCGTACCAGGTCGGATTGAAGAAACACATCGAACCAATTCAGATGCGGGCTGCTAGATTTGTTACCGATAATTTCGAACAACACGAAAGTGTTACGGAGATGCTTCGGGAACTCAAATAGGAGGGAGGTCGACGTTCTTTTCGAGAAACATTGTTGAGAAAACGCGGAGAAGAGGAATTTGGTGATGACTGCCGAATGATTCTACTGCCACCAGCATACATTGCCCGTAAGGACCACGAAGATAAGATTCGATAAATTAGAGCTCATACGGAGGTATATAGACAATCGTTTTTCCCTTATTCCATTTGCGAGTGAAACAGGAAAGGAAACGAATAGTAGTGGTACAGGATATCCTCCGCCACGCACCGTACGGTGTAGATGTCACCCGCGTCCGTGGAGGAATCCCTCCACCGTTCCACAATGTTTTCTCCGGCACACCCACTTTACAGGTGTTATCCATCGACAGAATCGAGTAGGGTTTATAGGAATGTTCGTCACAAATTCCTGCCGCTATACTTCAGATCCAATTGGTTGGATGTTATCTAAGGGGTGGTTACCACTGCACAGAAGTTAACACATCAGTTGAACATCAGACCCCCCTCTGTAGAAAGTGTCAGTTACAGGATAAACCTCGGACATAGATTCATTTGTTCAGATAAAAATGCAATTTGGTCGTGGACGAGGAAGAAATTGTCTTTAATTACCAGAACGAGCCCTGGCACCAGAGGGATTAGAACGCTTCTGCGGAGTGACATTTCTACAGAGTGAAACTTCTATTGAGCCCTGGGCGCTTGCTGGGATATGCGGCTTTTCGCAGGTACAGGCACACTAAGACGCCGAGCAGTGTAGCACAGCGTGATGTAGTCGACGAAACGTGTTCAGGCGGAGAGAGGTAAATGAATGTAATGGCATGTCATTTGGCTGTGTCTCCGCTCAACGATTATTCATACACTACTGGCCATTAAAATTGCTACATCAAGAAGAAATGCAGGTGATAAACGGGTATTCATTGGACAAATATATTATACTAGAACTGACATGTGATTACATTCTCATGCAATTTGGGTGCATAGAACCTGAGAAATCAGTACCCAGAACAACCACCTATGGCCATAATAACGGCCTTGATACGCGTGGGCATTGAGTCAAACAGAGATTGGATGGCGTGTACAGGTACAGCTTCCCATGCAGCTTCAACACGATACCACAGTTAATCAAGAGTAGTCACTGGCGTATTGTGACGAGCCAGTTGCTCGGCCACCATTGACCAGATGTTTTCAATTTGTGACAGATCTAGAGAATGTGCTGACCAGGGCAGCAGTCGAACATTTTCTGTATCCAGAAAGGCCCGTACAGCACCTGCAACATGCAGCCGTGCATTATCCTGCTGAAATGTAGGGTTTCACAGGGATCGAATGAAGGGTAAAGCCACGGGTCGTAACACATTTGAAATGTAACGTCCACTGTTCAAAGTGCCGTCAATGCGAACAAGAGGTGACCCAGACGTGTAACCAATTGCACCCCTTACCATCACGCCGGGTGATACGCCAGTATGGCGATGACGAATACACGCTTCCAAAGTGCGTTCACCGCGATGTCCCCAAACACGGATGCGACCATCATGATGCTGTAAACAGAACCTGGATTCATCCGAAAAAATGACGTTTTGCCATTTGTGCACCCAGGTTCGTCGTTGAGTACACCATCGCAGGCGCTCCTGTCTGTGATGCGGCGTCAAGGGTAACCGCAGCCATGGTCTCTGAGCTGATAGTCCATGCTGCTGCAAACGTCGTCGAACTGTTCGTGCAGATGGTTGTTGTCTCGCAGACGTACCCATTTGTTGCCTCAGGGATCGAGACGTTGCTGCACGATCCGTTACAGCCATCCGAATAAGATTCCTGTCATCTCGACTGCTAGTGATACGAGGCCGTTGGGATCCAGCACGGCGTTCCGTATTACCCTCCTGAACACACCGATTCCATATTCGACCAACGCGAGCAGCAATGTCGCGATACGGTAAACCGCAATCGCAATAGGCTACAATCCGACCTTTATCAGAATCAGAAACGTGATGATACGCATTTCTTCTCCTTACACGAGGCATCACAACGTTTCACCAGGCAACGCTGGTCAACTGCTGTTTGTGTATGAGAAATCGGTTGGAACCTTTCCTCATGTTAGCACGTTGTAGGTGTCGCCACCGGCGCCAACCTTGTGTGAATGCTCTAAAAAGCTAATCATTTGCATATCACAGCATCTTCTTCCTGTCGGTTAAATTTCGCGTCTGTAGCACGTCATCTTCGTGGTGTAGCAATTTTAATGGCCAATAGTGTATATGGATCTGGTGGGAGATTTCACCCGAAGCTATGCAGCCCACATAACATAAGTGTCATGCGTTTCTTTCTTCAAGACAATTTTCAGTCGCATTCTGGAGGGACAATGAAGACGCTCCTGCAGCGTTTCGATGGTAAGTGTTAGATCACCCACAATACAGCCCTCAATTGGATCCCTCCGTTGTTCATCTCTGCTCACATGAACCGCTTGCTACCACGACAACATTTTGGCACAAACAACGAAAGGCAGACCAGCGTAGAGAATTGGCGGGAAGCACAGGCGGCTTCTTTCTGTGACGAGGGTACTGCAAAGTTTGTAGAACGCCACGACAGGTGTCTGAGTCGGAGCAACGACTATTTAGAGAGGTAGCTGGAAAGTGTGACTAACTGTTGCGAACAAAAATTTTTTGATTTTCACTGTGGTTTTCATTTCACGACCGATGGGACCTTACTTTCCGAACAGCCCTCATACTATGCGCCAGTTAATAAAAGCGTGTGTAACAACACCACTTCGTTATCCTGATATGGCATTTTTCATACTTTACATTATGTTAATTATGACACATGTTTCATACGAGGTATTAAACGTAGTATGGAATATAAAAACGAGAAACAGTCACGACAGAGAGAAAATTAAAAGAAGTAAAAATACGTAAAGGTTTTTTTTAAGTTACCGCTACGTCACAAACTTTGTCAACTATTGTATTACTTATTTATTTAGCACATGTTTCGAGATAATACCTCATCTTCAGGCTAAATGGCATTCCAAAAACAGCGTTACAATGAGGCCATACCGATGTTACATAGTCTTTTCGTAATTGCTCTGGTCATCTTTTTTCTTCTGGCGTGGCAGTCTCGTTGTGGGTCACTGGGGTGCCTCCATTTACGTTGATTTTGTAATTAAAAAAAAAAAAAACTTTACGTAATTCTTGAGACAGTCGCGGTCGAAAAATAGTCAAAAAGTAAAAATATGCAGCTTACCTTTATTTGTGAGGAGCAGAAAAGTAATGATAAATTGCAGGCAGATTGATTCAGGAGACTAAGCTGGTAGAACAAAACTAATTTATTTATTCGTATGGCTAGGGCCCCCGACGGGCAGACCGTTCGCCGGGTGCCGGTCATTCAATTTGACGTCACTTCGGCGATCTGCAGTCGATGAGGACGATAGGATGATGATGAGAACAACACAACACCCAGTCCCTGGGCGGAGAAAATTCCCCGACCCAGCCGGGAATCGAACCGGGCCCAGAGGATTGACAATCCGTCACGCAGACCATTCAGCTACCAGGGGCGTACAACAAAACTAATGAAGAGAGGAGAAAAAATGAACGGCGTCATTCTTTGGGAAACGAAAAGAGGGAGAAACTGAGACAAGAAGTATACCTGGAAGAAGAAGCGAGCATTTATTTCACTGTTTGACAGGGAGAAGTGGACACACTTGTTAATTTATGAGAGGACAAGTTCTGAAGTTAACAAGAGATAATACTTCAACTTTTTTGAATGCTACAGGGTATTCAGCTACCGGCATGCTTAGAGCGCTGGGTAACTTGTTCCACAGGCGGACAGTAACAATGGGAAATGAGTTTGAAAATGTTTTTGTTTTATGGATAAGTACAATTACGGTACTTGTCAAGTCAGGTCTTATGTTTCAGTTATGATGATATGAGAGGTACTTTATCTGTGACGCAATGTACTGGGGTAAGTGCAATATGAGGAGCTGATGAAATAAATATTGAATATGTTAGCCCAGTTACATATCTGGCCACAGTGATTCTAACAAGACCCTTGAAGTACTGGCATGGTTTAACAGACAAAATCAGACGTAACGCACAAATACGTACTTGGTTGTAAACACCTAGAATTTTCATTACTCGTAACTTGTTGAATTACACTGCAGCAGTAGAAGTCGGGTCCTACTGTCCAGCGCAGCGTCTTTTGCTAATAATGACAACGTTCTAGGTCAAAGGTTCGAACCTCGCCACTAGTTAGAACTTCAGTGAAAATAATCAGCAATAGAGGTCAAAGATTTCCGGTATAATTATTTCACCCTCAGTCTGCCAATGGTGTTTCCATAGAGGGCGGTAAATAGACAGAGGTTTAGGGCACGAACTTCCCCTTGGGACGGGAAACTACCCCTAAAAGGCAAAAGAATCAACGTTGATCAACGGCAAGAAGATGTCCAAGCAATGGAAACTACTGCATTAAAGACACATAATGTGTCTCTCCATCATCACTTATTTTGCTCCCCAAATAGCTTAACTCATTTACTACTTTAAGCGTCTCATTTCCTAATCTAACTCCCTCAGCATCACCCGACTTAATTCGACTACATTCCATGATCCTCGTTTTGCTTTTGTTGATGTTCATCTTATATCCTCCTTTCAAGACACTGTCCATTCCGTTCAACTGCTCTTCCAAGTTCTTTGCTGTCTCTGACAGAATTACAATGTCATCGGCGAACCTCAAAGTTTTTATTTCTTCTCCATGGATTTTAATACCTACTCCGAATTTTTCTTTTGTTTCCTTTACTGCTTGCTCAATATACAGATTGAATAACATCGGGGAGAGGCAACAACCCTGTCTCACTCCCTTCCCAACCACTGCTTCCCTTTCATGCCCCTCGACTCTTACAACTGCCATCTGGTTTCTGTACAAATTGTAAATAGCCTTTCGCTTCCTGTATTTTACCCCTGCCACCTTTAGAATTTGAAAGAGAGTATTCCAGTCAACATTGTCTAAAGCTTTCTCTAAGTCTACAAATGCTAGAAATGTAGGTTTGCCTTTCCTTAATCTTTCTTCTAAGATAAGGCGTAAGGTCAGTATTGCCTCACGTGTTAAAACATTTCTACGGAATCCAAACTGATCTTCCCCGAGGTCAACTTCTACCAGTTTTTCCATTCGTCTATAAAGAATTGGCGTTAGTATTTTGCAGCTGTGACTTATTAAACTGATAGTTCAGTAATTTTCACATCTGTCAACACCTGCTTTCTTTGGGATTGGAATTATTATATTCTTCTCGAAGTCTGAGGGTTGCGATAGTAACAATATATATTTTAAACAGTCAGCGGCGACTATGATGTCTTTTAAGAAAAAGTAGATGTAGATTGTCAAAAGTTTTCTCTAAGTCCACAAATGCTAAAAACATAGGTTTGCCTTTCCTTAATCTTTCTTCTAATGTAAGTCGTTGGGTCAATATTGCCTCGCATGTTCCAACGCTTCTACGAAATCCAAACTGGTCATGATACATTTGTAATTATAATACGCGTAATTGGATGATGACCTAGCCGCGCCACTTGCTGATGGTACCTCTTCCCAGGTACAACAGGAGGATGTATATCAATTTCAAATGGATAAATAGTGCACTCGACAGAAAGAAATGGAAGAGGCTCTTAGAGAAGCGTTTGGTCGATGAGGCCGTTGTCACATGCAAAGTATAGTAAGACTCCAGCACGATGATTCGTGCCCTCAGCACAGGGGAAAGTGCGTGGCGTCCCGGGATGTGACTATTGTGACGTTGACTATGTCCCGTATGAATGGACCTGCACGGAGAAGGGGCGCTTTGGATACAGAGGTGGTGAGTTTCCCGCCTACCCGCGCGGGCGCGTCAGGTGTGCTTCGGTGGCGGCGCCGGCCGTTATACCTGCGGCTGGCCTCGACTCACGGCTGCCGCCCCGCCGGTGGCGCGCTCTGTGGAAGGCCGGCTGGCCGAGGCGGTGCCTGGTTGCCTGGTTAGTTAGTTGTTACCTTGCCGGCTCGCGAGGCAGCGGCAGCGGCGGCGGCGGTGGCGGCGGCGGCGGCGTGAGGACCGGCACACCTGCTAACATCGTGGCGCGGGCAACCATGCGCAGGTAAATTACCAGACCGGCTCTCCCTGCAGAGCGCCGCTCCACCATTCAGGTGCGGGCTCCGTGACAGAGCGCGCGTCTGCTGGCTTTCTTTGTCCCGCGGCGAGTCAACTTCTTTTTCTAGCGGTAGCTGCGTGTTGCTTGCCGGTTCACCTGTACAGCCGTCCTCTTCCAAACATTGTAAAGTGCATGGCAGAGGGAACTTTGCAGAACTCCTTCGTATTAGTGCGTCACCATGGTACATTCGCGGGAAAAATGCTTGAATGTCAGGTTGCGCTCTCTCTGGGGTTACCACTTCTAACCTGGACCTCGTCGGGACGCTCTGAGAAGGGGTTATAGAAATAAAGTAAAAGAATACTTAATATAATTCCTTTTTATTTATAGCACTGTTTCACGGAACTTGTTGCGGCAGAGGAAGTTGGTACACTAAATTTTTCGGAACATTTCATCTTTCTTAGCAAGTCTTTTTTAGAGTGAAATTTTCACTCTACAGCGGAGTGTGCGCTGATATGAAACTTCATGGCAGATTAAAACTGTGTGCCGGACCGAGACTCGAAGTCGGGACCTTTGCCTTTCTCGGGCAAGTAATCTACCAACTGAGCTACCCAAGCACGACTCACGCCCCGTCCTCACAGCTTTAATTCCGCCAGTACCTCGTCTCCTACCTACAAAACTTCGCAGAAGCTTTCCTACGAACCTTGCAGAACTAGCACTCCTGGTAGAGCACTTGCCCGCGAAAGGCAAAGGTCCCGAGTTCGAGTCTCGGTCTGGCACACAGTTTTAATGTACCAGGAAGTTTCAAGTCTCTTTTTCCCCATTTACGTATTTGTGAAACTATGTAATTCAGATTGTAGTTAAACGGGCACTGTAAGAGTGATTCCACAGTTCCTGACAGCAGTCGATTTCTTTCTTCAGACCACTGGGCCGACATCAGCGAAAATATTCTTTCCACAGTGGCACTGTATGCGGGAATAGAAAATACTCGCATAATTTTAGCAGTTGGAAATCGGGACAAAACTGGGTCTTTTCGGGGTGTCGGGACTAGAAAGTCCATAATAGTGACGGTCCCGATGTATCGGGGCGGATGGCGACCCTAGCTATGTAATTAATCTTCGCGGTCCCTGCAAGGGTAATAGGCAGGCGGCTGAACATTGCAGACAGCCTTTGTCTGCCGTTTCAGCTCATACATTTTCCTGAGGGGCACTCCTCAGTCAGACAAATCTCTGTCTATATTTACATCTGCATGATTACTCTGCAGTTCACAATTAAGTGCCTCACAGAGGGTTCATCGAACTACCTTCAGACTATTACTCTACCGTTTCACTTTCAAACAAAGCGCGGGAAAAACGAACACTTAAATATTTTCATGTGAGCTCTGATTTATTTTGTATATTGTGGTGCCGGCCGCTGTTGCAGAGCGGTTCTCGGCGCTTCAGTCCGGAACCGCGCTGCTACTACGGTCGCAGGTTCGAATCCTGCCTCGGGCATGGATGTGTGTGATGTCTTTAGGTTAGTCAGGTTTAAATAGTTCTAACTCTAGGGGACTGATGACCTCAGATGTTAAGTCCCATAGAACTTAGAGCCATCTGAAGCATTTTCTATGTTGGTGGGCGCCAATAAAATATTTTCACACTCTGAGGACAAAGTTGGTGATTGAAATTTCACGAGAAACTCCCGCCGTAGCAAAAAACGCCTTTGTTGTAGTGACTCTCGCCAGTTAACTTATCATATCCGTGGTAGTCTCTCCCATATTTCGCGATGATATAATAAGAGCTGCCCTTTTTTTAATTTTTTCGATGTCCTCCGTCAGTCCTATCTGATGCGGATCGCAAACAAAGCAGCAATACTCCAGAAGAGAACGGAAAAGCACAGTGGTATTTTCTAACTGTTCTGCCAATAAATCGCAGACTTTGTTCGATTTTCCCACAGCGTTATCTATGCCATCGTTCCAAGTTAAATTATTCGTAATTGTAATCCCTAAATATTTTGTTGAATTCACGGCCTTTGGATTTGTGTGATTTATCGTGTAATCGAAATCTGGGGAATTTCTTTTAGTACTTCTGTGGATGACTCCGTACTTTTAAATATTTAGAATCAGTTTGCGCTGTTCGCACCATACAGGCACCTTGTCTAAACGATTTTGCAATTGGTTTCGATCATCTGATGACTTTATAAGGCGGTAAATCACAGTGTCATCTGCAAACAATCTAAGAGGGCTGCGCAGATTGTCTCCTAAATAGTTTATGTAGACCAGGACCAGGAGAGAGCCTGTAACACTTTATTGCTGAACGCTAGATATTACCTCCGTTTTACTCGATAACCTTCCGTCAGTTACTACGAAATGTGGTCTTTCTGTCAGGAAATCACGAATTAAATCGCACAACTGAGGCGATACTTCGTAGGTACGCCACACACTTGAACGTTATTTCAGGCTAGTTCGTACAAGCGTTTTGCAACCTATCTCCTATGTAGACCGTATTTTCGCTGCACTCAACCAGAGAGCCAAAGGGCGGCACGTGCTTGACTGAGCCTATGTGATCATTCCATTTCAAATCTCTACAAATTGTTAATCCAGATAGTTGCATAAGTTGATTCCTGTTGTGATTCATTAGTATTGTATTAACAGAATACTAGAGTTTTTCGTTTTGTGGAGTATGTAATTTTACATTTCATTAAATTTAAAACAACTTACCAATCTTTGCATTTTTCAAATCTTATCACATTGTGGATATTTGCAAATTTTTTTCAGATAGTATTTCATTACAGACAGGTGAATGATGCGTGAGAAGTTTGAGGTTATTGGTTCAAATGGCTCTGAGCACTATGGGACTTAACTTCTCAGGTCATCAGTCCCCTAGAACTTAGAACTAATTAAACCTACCTAACCTAAGGACATCACACACATCCATGCCCGAGGCAGGATTCGAACCTGCGACCAACGCGGTCGCGCGGTTCCAGACTGTAGCGCCTAGAACGGCTCGCCCACTCTGGCCGGCTTTGAGGTTATTAACATTGTCTGTTAGGTCATTAATTCACATGAACAGCGAGGGTGCGGACACATTTTCCTGGGGCTAATCTTAACTCATTCCTACATCTGTTGTTGACTCTCTAACCAAGATAACATGACGGTTGGGCCGATGTGATCATCCCATTTCATAGGCTCACAAATTGTTACATCCAGGTATTTGTATAAGTTAAGTGGCTTCCGTGGTGAATCATTAATATTGCAGTCATAGGATACGACGTTTTGGCCTTTTCTCAAAGTGCACAATTTTACGTTTCGAACTTTAAAGTAAGTCGTCGTTTTCTGCCATACTTCGAAATGTAACCAAGATCTCATGGGGTACTGGTGCTGTGTTTCTCCCTAATAACCCCTGCAACTCCCTATCGCTTGGTAAGATTTTTATTACTCTTGCTTCGAGGATGATCTGCGGGCAATACTCAATCCCAGTTGCCGCCGCAGTTTGGAACCCGCGATGAATTCAAGGCCTGCTGTCCTGTGACTGACGGATGAGCTTCTTCATATATCGATATCTACATTATTGGACTTTTTGTAAAGTGCTCGGTAGAGTGTACCTTTCACTTCAAGGCACAAGGTGTTATAGGAGTAATTATGAACGCGCCGGAAGGAAGCTCTTTCACGAAAGGAACGAGGAAAGAATGAGTGATTACATACTTCTGTGAAACCCGTTATTAGTCCACGCGCACTCTCCATTGCGATAAACATATTTCCGCTGGTAAAGGACATTCGTAGATTCCACTCTGAAAACTGTTGATGAATCCCATGCATCTTTTTTGAAGCGCCTCCAGGTCTTGCTTTAATCCGGAAAGCTAGGGTTCCCAAATAGAAATCTAGTTACAACGAATTTGTTACAAATCTCAAACCAGTAAATAGTCGGATAAAAGTTTTCTAAACTACCTCTGCGGATTCTTCCTATTAATATCGATCTTGTATCTATCTTCCCCAAAACTAGATATCGCACCGAACTGATACATAAATATTTGACGCTTATGACTGGTTACACTGTCAGATCGTCGACTGTATTGTAAAACAATATCTGAACTTTTTTTCTAATGTTCGAATTACGCATTTTTTATTGATCCTTAGTGTCCGATTGTTCCATGTTCAAGCCCCCCTTACTACTGAAGTAATTTTTAGGAAAGTGGACAATAAATCGCTATACTCAGACGCCGGTGAATTATGAAAAATTCTCGAAAATATGCTCTGACAATGGAGTAAGGTTGCGAAACTTGTTCTAAATATAGGATATGTTACTTCATGAAATGTAAAGTTGTAGTAGACCTTCAGGGAATGACAATTACAGCCAGTCGGATCATACAAGGAAGTATGTAATACAAATAGCCACTTGTACTTTTTGTCCATAACGACCACCTAGGCAGGCCTATTCTGCCTTGTAATACTTAATAAAAATAAAACAACAGTTCCAGTTGTAAGACAGAGTTCTTGCCACTATCGCTTTCGATTAATGTTTACGTTCGTGGTTTCCACGACATGTTCTATGTACGTGCAAAATGAACATCCAGCTCTTATTTGCACTTACTTAGCTGTAATTTGCGTTCTTATATGCTAGCTGTGTACGTAGGTAGAATACTTTGCGGGACAGAGGTCGATAATTATTCACTATTCGCAACCAGTCTTGCCAATAAAGCTTCGTGGAAATGGAGCTGCTGTTTCATTCCTGTAATCACACTCGTAATTGGATCGAGAACTTCCTTTACTGTAGAACGCAGTCGGTGGCCGTCAAGGAAGACTCATCGACAGAAATAAAACAAACCGGTAGCATTCCGCAGGGACTCTTAACAGCGCTGCTGTAATTGACGATGTACGGGATTTAGTCCACAATACCAGGAGAGTGTCTGCGAAAGATTCTGTCACATTTTTAAAACCATCCGACATGAGAAACGTTGATGTTCAGGGGTGTTTACAGCTATTTTTAAACTCAAGCAAAGGCAAAGGAATAAAAATCACCAACAAAAAGCGTCTTTTTTTTTATTAATTCCTTGCTAGTTTTCCTCTTGTATCAAGTCGAACTGACTGAAGAAACCGAAGAAGTTGAATGAACATGTGCTAGATTTTTTACAACTGTATCGATCTGTATAACAGCGTTACACAGATGCACAATAAAGCGAAGTGGCGTAAACTTGTAGAGAGATTCGTGAAGGCCTGCTGTTAAACTTTCCAGAAGTATTCAAGGAATATTCTATGTACTTCTCCTCCAAACGGATATACGAATCGCACAGATACTGCTAAAGTATGCGACCTTAGGGCCACGAGTGTAGCCAGTAACTGAGTTGGGAGGGAGGCTTTATTCATATTTATTTTCGCGGCAAATGACGAAATAACTCTGAGGTTTAACAAAAAAATGGTTGTGGGTGCACTTGTAACCAGTCAGCATCCATTACCTGCTCCAGCAAACTGTTACGTCTGTGAGGTGACGCAGATTGCGCGTCGGTTCGTATTCGTAAAATTCATTTTTATCCTGCGTGTGTGTGGCTGTGTGGGTGGGGGGGGGGGTGGAGAGAGATATGTCCTCCTCCCTGCTGAGTACGCCTACGATTCCAGCATTTGTAGAATCGTTCTCGAATAGAGGGGGGAAAGCAGCACGCTATACTGGAACAAGGTACTCACTATCATTAAAAACACGATAGATTTACACTCATATTTTGATCAGGTTAATTCACTGTGGAGAAAGTAAGTGACTAACTTTGGTTTATTTTGAGGTTTTTTGCGGTGCAACAGTACTTCTCCAAGACGAAGAGTGTATACTTTTATTTCAGCTACTGTCATCTATGCAGAACGTTGCATCGATCAGATTTTTTTAAAATCTGTACCACTTTACCAACTAGAGACAACCCATGAGCTTCTTGAGAAAAGAAGCGTATCTCGCAAATTCGAGAATTCAAGAACCCCGTTTCTCCTGGGGCACCTAGAAGTACACCGCAATCCGCGATATGTTACCATTTAGGGATATTGAACGCCTGATTACATTAATTACAATATGATATCTTATATGTGAGTTCTTTGCAGCCGCGAAAAGAGTAACATGTTGGACACTGCTCTAAGATTTCTTTGAGTTCCTGAAGAGTTTACGGCTAAGTACTGTTTTCCCAATTCGGTCACTTTCTCTTGGGTTTCAAATATAGTTACAGTTGGGATAATGTCAGTCCTTAGCGGTACAGCAGAGGATTCCTTTCCAGAAATACACTTGTCAGAACGATAACTGTTAAAAGTTCGGTTCATAGCCACACCAACGGTAAAGGAATACCTTACGAAGGGGTCCATTGAATGCAGCATGAAACTAAAAAGTATACCAGACTTACCTATACTAACGAATCAGAGTTTAGTAAGACAGCTAAGACTGATCATCTAGTTTTTTTTCTGAATCTAGCCTGCATATACACTGCACTGGTTTGATGCGGCCGGCCACGAGTTCCTCTCTCGTGCCGACATCTTCATCTCAGAGCAGCACTTGCAACCTACGTCCTCAATTATTTGCTGTATCTATTTCAATCTTTGTTTTCCTCTACGGTTTTTACCCGCTCCAGCTCCCTCTAGTACTATTGAAGGAATAGCAAATTTTTTGGCACTGTTCCACAATTAGGCGCACTGCTCATAAATGGCAGTAGTATTAGCACAGTGGTGTTGTTTCCTTGAAAGACCGAGATTTACTTTTCTCCATCCTGCACATCAAAATAATCTCGTGAACCATGTGAAATACTGTATTTTTTACTTGATTGGGGGAGTATTAAATGAAAACGTTTCGAGCGTATGTATAAAATTCACATCAATTTTTGGGTTGAGTCGTTAGGTTTTATATTATTATTATTATTCGACTATTAAGTTACTTGTAGAATGTATAAGAGCTTGTCCTTTATTCGCGACTCCTTTTTGCACGTGTTACCACATCCATTTACCACAGAGAGCATTACGGATAAACTATCTCCCATCAGGAAACGTCGCCACAGTGAATGATTTGCCAGAAATTTAGGCAGCATAATAAAAGGTAGGTGCCATTCACATTAACAATGCTGTGTCGCGCCTCTGTCCAACACAATGCGGAACACTGAACGCATCAGCGAATTTGTATAAAAGGTCAGCAATTTCCTCTTCGCCACAATCGCTCTGCCCGCAGTTAGCGGGAAGTGGAACACGACGCTGCAATCCCCATTCGGTGTCGACGACCGCGCCGCGACTCGACAGAAAGCGAGGGAAACGAACTGCAAGGTCGATTATTGCGTGCGAGAGTCGATTAGCAGCGCAAGCTGTGGACTGCCGTTCCCACATCACATCAGTCACTCACCGCCTTTTTCATACTGTGTTTCCAACCGTTCGAAATTAGTCAGACATGAACTACAGGTAGCCAAATCGGTGTGTACGCACAGCCCAATCAAAAGTCTGCTCGGTTCGTCCCTGGCCAACGAACTATGCAGTCAACAGAGTTAACTCTGTCATCTGCACACTGTTTCGGAAAAACGACAGCAGTTTAAGACATGGGCCATATTCTTCACTTCGATGATACTTTGATACAGCTACCGGCGGATCGATATATGAAACCGCACAACTGTTATTCACTGGGACTATTCTGTCCGTACTACGTATTTTTAACTGTAATTGATAGAGAGTCAGCCGGAAAATCGTGTCCCGTGCCCTTTCTGTGTGGATCCTGTTTCATATACTATTTAATTAGACTACTCCTTAAATTATTAGTACACTTAATTATCAATATATTTGATACTAGCCTAACTTTATAAGATTACAAGTACTTAATCTCAAGTTCACTCAGTGGTACTATTTTCTGTGTTCCAGCTACTTTTCAACGAAGCGGGTGGGGTTATGTTCTAGTGTATTCATACAAATATACGTACTGACAAGAAACATTCGACACGCACTTGAGTGACCAAAACCGTAGTGTACGAGCGCCTTTGAATAAGGTCCCGAGCTACGGTAACTGTTGTTACTGCTCCTTTTTCTGTCTGATCACTGTTATACGTCATACAAATATTTTCCGGTTGGTGTTTCTTCAATAAATAGTTTAAAATCAACAAAACAGGAACAAAAAACTTTAAAAGCAATTTTAATAGGACGTCTATACTTTTTAATTCCTTTACGCGTTATATAACCATGGACTTAGTCTTGCTACACCGTAGGAGTGTTCATCTGTACTTCATTTACGAACAGAAATGCATCAGTCGAAAAGAGAATATATCGTTTCTTGCGTCAGAACAGAGGAAAACTTCTTTGAAAACTCAATGTGTGGAGAAGGTCTCCACTTCGAGGAAGTTGATCTTGTCAAACTCTGTGGGGTGAAACACAGAAGCCGGCCGCTGAGGCCGGGTGGTTCTAGGCGCTTGAGTCCGGAACCGCGCTGCTGCTACGGTCGCGGGTTCGAATCCTGCCTCGGGCATGGATGTGTGAGATGTCCTTAGGTTGGTTACGTTTAAGTAGTTCTAAGTGTAGGGGACTGATGACCTCAGATGTTAAGTCCCATAGTGCTTAGAGCCATCTGAACCATTTTGAAACACAGAATAACATGCTGTCATATTTGTAATCTGTGGAATTTTTGTTCAAAATCAGCAGGAATTGACCAAGGTTTCTGATATCGGAAACGGCAATATCACAGTCTTTTCTCCCTTGTATAAATTTCTGCGGACGCCGGCGGCCGGTGTGGCCGAGCGGTTCTAGGCGCTTCAGTCTGGAACCGCGCGACCGCCACGGTCGCAGGTTCGAATCCTGCTTCTGGCATGGCTGTGTGTGATGTCCTTAGGTTAGTTAGGTTTAAGTAGTTCTAAGTTCTAGGGGACTGATGACCTGAGCTGTTAAGTCCCATAGTACTCAGAGCCATTTTTTTCTGCGGACGCCGATGCTCCGTAGAGTCATTATTTGTTGCAATCAGCAGGTGTCGTATCTACACAAAATGGCGGCAGTATATTGAAGTTGCACCACACGGAGGAACGTGGCTTCAGTGTAGCATATGGTGGTTGTAAATAAATTTACGCTACTTGAGAGGACCTCTATGTAAAACGACTGATCGTAGAATAATGAAATTTGGTCGAAACATCTGTAAGGACATGCGGAAGAGAAATAACGAATAAACTACCGAAAGAAACGCATATTAATTTCCACATGAGGGGGTATCATTCGTCACTTGCTCACCGTGTTTACGTTCCAGGTTACAAATGTTGCTCAGTATGGCGACCGTCTGCATCCACGACAACCTTGAACCGCACTAGAGACTGCAGGACAATTGTTCGCAGCACTTTAGAACAGTGGAATGTTCAGCTGTGTGAAATCGTGCACTGCTTGAAGATCGCACGTTGCATCTAGCATTCACAGCCATAGCAACAGCAACTCTTCAGCAATTCGTTGCGCGATTGGTCGTTGCCCTCTCTCGGGAGCAGTTCGAAAATCGCCAGTTAATTCGAACGTCGGAATCATGTTCTTCAACCCCAGTGCGGAAAGAGGATGTCTGTGTATTCCTTTAATGCGTCGATACTCGCGGAGAGCCTCAGCGCTGTTGCTGTTGTTTTGCTAAAATAGCTTTACGCGTAAGGACCTGCTCACCTTGCCCTGACCCATGTTGACTACCTGCAACTACAGGGTGTTTAAAAAATGACCGGTATATTTGAAACGGCAATAAAAACTAAACGAGCAGCGATAGAAATACACCGTTTGTTGCAATATGCTTGGGACAACAGTACATTTTCAGGCGGACAAACTTTAGAAATTACAGTAGTTACAATTTTCAACAACAGATGGCGCTGCAAGTGATGTGAAAGATATAGAAGACAACGCAGTCTGTGGGTGCTCCATTCTGTACGTCGTCTTTCTCCTGTAAGCGTGTGCTGTTCACAACGTGCAAGTGTGCTGTAGACAACATGGTTTATTCCTTAGAACAGAGGATTTTTCTGGTGTTGGAATTCCACCGCCTAGAACACAGTGTTGTTGCAACAAGACGAAGTTTTCAACGGAGGTTTAATGTAACCAAAGGACCGAAAAGCGATACAATAAAGGATCTGTTTGAAAAATTTCAACGGACTGGGAACGTGACGGATGAACGTGCTGGAAAGGTAGGGCGACCGCGTACAGCAACCACAGAGAGCAACGCGCAGCTAGTGCAGCAGGTGATCCAACAGCGGCCTCGGGTTTCCGTTCGCCATGTTGCAGCTGCGGTCCAAATGACGCCAATGTCCACGTATCGTCTCATGCGCCAGAGTTTACACCTCTATCCATACAAAATTCAAATGCGGCAACCCCTCAGCGCCGCTACCATTGCTGCACGAGAGACATTCGCTAATGATACAGTGCACAGCATTGATGACGGCGATATGCATGTGGGCAGCATTTGGTTTACTGACGAAACTTATTTTTACCTGGACGGCTTCGTCAATAAACAGAACTGGCGCATATGGGGAACCGAAAAGCCTCATGTTGCAGTCCCATCGTCCCTGCATCCTCAAAAAGTACTGGTCTGGGCCGCCATTTCTTCCAAAGGAATCATTGGCCCATTTTTCAGATCCGAAACGATTACTGCATCACGCCATCTGGACATTCTTCGTGAATTTGTGGCGGTACAAACTGTCTTAGACGACACTGCGAACACCTCGTTGTTTATGCAAGATGGTGCCCGGCCACATCGCACGGCCGACGTCTTTAATTTCCTGAATGAATATTTCGATGATCGTGTGATTGCTTTGGGCTATCCGAAACATACTGGAGGCGGCGTGGATTGGCCTCCCTATTCGCCAGACATGAACCCCTGTGACTTCTTTCTGTGGGGACACTTGAAAGACCAGGTGTACCGCCAGAATCCAGAAACAATTGAACAGCTGAAGCAGTACATCTCATCTGCATGTGAAGCCATTCCGCCAGACACGTTGTCAAAGGTTTCGGGTGATTTCATTCAGAGACTACGCCATATTATTGCTACGCATGGTGGATATGTGGAAAATATCGTACTATGGAGTTTCCCAGACCGCAGCGCCATCTGTTGTTGAAAATTGTAACTACTGTAATTTCGAAAGTTTGTCTGCCTGAAAATGTACTGTTGTCCCAAGCATATTGCAACAAACGGTGTATTTCTATCGCTGCTCGTTTAGTTTTTATTGCCGTTTCAAATATACCGGTCATTTTTGAAACACCCTGTATAATGCACGCTGAAGCTTGTCTTTCAACTACACGTCGCCTAACTGCAAGTCATGACACTGACCTACTAACAACGCAAATCCTGCAACGCACAGACTGAACATCGTTCGTATAAAACTGGTACTCACACGATAAAATGTTTTGCGCAGCGAAAGGTTAATTACAACTGGCCTGTACATAAAGGTTCGACGAAGTTTGCGATGCTGGCGAAATGCGGACGCAGTTGATTCCACGTCAGGGAATCCATTCATGCTGCAAAGCAGGCGAGGCAAGGAAAAGTAAAAAGCCCTAGTGTTTTTCGCGCTGCAGTAAGCACGAAGGGCGTTCTCGGAGAAACTGCGGCCAGCTATTCAGCGGAACAGCTTGCAGAGCTAGCACCTCCAGGCCGTGACGTCGACATCAGTCTGTCGTCGCTCTTCTGCCTCGCACGCACCGTTCTCTTCCTCATCGGTTCGGCACGCGGTGTGCGCTTTCACCTGCAAGGTATTCCCAGCGCTTCGGTACTTGCTGGGTGAAAGCTGGACAGGAGCAGCACGCATGCAGTAGCTAGGGGCATGAAAAAATCGGTGTTATTTTAATGGCCAAAATCGGTGTTATTTTTTGCACGTTTCGGTGTTATTTATCGGTGATATTTTCTGGCAAGCTTTTTCTATTATCAATTATCTATTTTTGTCATATTTAACAATTTTTAAATGGTATGTTGAAAATGGAACTATTCCTAAGATAGGGTGGGCCAAACATGAGACAAGTGTAGAGAAAAATTATTTTACCAAAAAAATTTTGACACAACTAATTATTTAAAAACAAATACCAAAGGTAAAAATGAAAATAACGGTAGACAATTTTTCTCACCGACTTAAATATTTATGTTAGATAGTAGAATTTTTCATGCCGCCATTGCTTTGAAACGGCATACAGCGACACATACACTGCAAAAGAAATAAATACTCGAAAATCACCCAGTGGTCGTTCGTACGCGCTCGCGAAAGTCGATAGTTGAAAGGCCACTAGTGACGTCACGACTGCTAAAAGTACTGCGACAGTTGAACATGGAACATTTCAACATTAAATATGTCACTGAGATCATTAGCTTTACGTCAGTTCCTACGAAGACACGAGAAATTTTGTTGAAAAACGATCATTTTGCGTTACCTCCTTAAAAACCGCCGAATTTCTCGTTACTTCCTTAAAAACTGCTGAATGCGCGATATTTCCTTAAAACCCACCAAAATCGCGTTACTCGTCGCGTTATCGTTTAAACGAATTTTTCTGGTCCCTAGCAATAGTGGATGGTGACAACTGGCAGAATCTGTCGCGGCTACTACTCCAACACTGCGCTGTCAGCTCCTTTCTGTGCTACACTGTTAAATTTCTGTCACGACACTGCGACAATCATTAATCCGTGTTTTTCTTTCTGTGTCGTTTTAAGATATGGCACAGTTTCCATGTCACATACAATCAGTATTCAAGTATGTTCTCCATGATGTTATCTGTATTTACAAGGGGATAGCAACCACTGGCCATCGTCGATTTCGTTTATATTTATGGAATATGCGAGGCTCATACTAATCATCAACCTCGATTTGAGGAAGAAATTTCTGAGTGTACATTTGGAGCACACCATTGTATGGAAGAGAATCATGGTCTGTGGAAAAAGTGGAGGAGAAGACGACCGAAGCATAGAAAATTATGTGACGTGATGAGAAATGAGCGGGCAGGCCGCGGTTGCCGAGCGGTTCTAGGCGCCTGAGTCCGGAACCGCGCTGCTGCTACGGTCGCAGGTTCGAATCCTGCCTCGGGCATGGATGCGTGTGATGTCCTTAGGTTAGTTAGGTTTAAGTAGTTCTAAGTTCTAGGGGACTGATGACCTCAGATGTTAAGTTCCATAGTGCTCAGAGCCATTTGAACCATTTTTTTGAGAAATGAGCAAGTTCTGTGCAGAATCGGCGAGGGCAAAAACGTATACAAAAATGGTTCAAATGGCTCTGAGCACTATGGAACTTAACTGCTAAGGTCATCAATCCCCTACAACTTAGAACTACTTAAACCTAACTAACCTAAGGACATCGCACACATCCATGCCCGAGGCAGGATTCGAACCTGCGACCGTAGCGGTCACGCGGTTCCAGACCGTAGCGCCTTGAACCGCACGGCCAACCCGGCCGGCAAAAACATATTCAGAAAACTGACAAGAAGAAGAGACAGGATGATAGACGTATTTTAAGACATTGGGGAATAACGTCGGTGGTACTAAAGAGAGTCGTAGAAGGAGAAAACTATTGGGGAAGACAAAGATTGGAGTGTATCCAACAAAGAATTGAGGACGTTGAAGAGTTACTCTGAGATTTAGTGGTTAGCACGGGAGAGGAAGTCGTGGCGGGTGGCATCAAACCAGTCAGGAGACTGACTCCGCCCCTTTCTCCCCCCAAAAAACAGGCGTCATCATAGAATCATAACTTCAAGAATAGTAGAAAGTTTGAGAGAAAGACTTTATTAGAAATACATCAACACATACGAGTTTTTGCTGCTTGTTTTGCAGTGAGGAAAGAAACGTGAAGGCCAAAAGAGAGAAACTGAAGTGTGGTTAGTGCAGATTCTTTTACGTGATGACGTTTAGTAGTTACCGTGTATCGCAATCCTGAGTATTGGGTTGAGTTGTTTGGGGGAGGAGACCAGAAAGCGAGGTCATCGGTCTCGTCGGATTAGGGAAGGACGGGGTAGGAAGTCGGCCGTGCCCTTTCTAAGGAACCATCCCGGCATTTGCCTGAAGCGATTTAGGGAAATCACGGAAATCCTAAATCAGGATGGCCGGACGCGAATCCTGAGTATTGCAAGCGACTGGAACCCCGGAAGAAAAAGAGACGAAGAAGACCAAGAGAGGGTCTATGTTCTATACTACAATTAGAAGGTAACGTTGCAAACGTTAAAAAAAATGGTTCAAACGGCTCTGAGCACTATGGGACTTAACATCTATGGCCATCAGTCCCCTAGAACTTAGAACTAATTAAACCTAACCAACCTAAGGACACCACACACATCCATGCCCGAGGCAGGATTCGAACCTGCGACCGTAGCAGTCGCGCGGTTCCGGACTGAGCGCCTAGAACCGCGAGACCACCGCGGCCGACGCAAACGTTAAACACTAGCCCCTAATATTTGGGTCGTGGACCATACAGTAAGTACCAACCACAAAGACGTTGTAGTTTTTCGAACTGAGATTTTCCTAAATAAAGAACGTGCGCTGCCTCAGGTACTGTAGCATAAACTTGAGACTTTGAAAATTAAAATTATAAGTCTGTGAGTAATGAAATTATTATTCTTTTTTCATACGCCTTATGCTTCACACTGCCCTGTCTCTCTTTTGTCTGATTCATTCTGTTGTCTTCTTACAGGAAAACTATGTGATGTTCAAATGTTCGGGAAATTTTATGAGACTTACCTGCTAAGGTCATCAGTCCCTAAGCTTACACACTACTTAACCTAAATTATCCTAAGGACTAACACACACACCCATGCTCGAGGGAGGACTCGAACCTCCGCCGGGACCAGCCGCACTGTCCATGACTGCAGCGCCTTAGATCGCTCGGCTAATCCCGGACGGCCAAAACTATGTGATGTAGTCGATACGATCCATAGTTGTCTGTCAGAGTTTTCTTTCTTTCATTGTACTGCCGCCGCTCGCATACCTTCTCAAACCTCAGTTTTCGTAGTGCGTAGTAAGTCATATGAAAAAAAGAGACTGATACGAAGCAGAGACGGTCCGTGCCTAATTAGATACCACATTGTTATAATTAAAGTGCATCTGTTCACGAAGGTCGAGTACCGGCTGTAATTAACGTGGTAGATATGCTAATGCGTTAATGTGGAATCGATTTACATCCGGAAAAAAGTAGTTCCAGTTTTTGCCACCATTTGCAAATCTGGCGCTGTACGGTATCTCGCCGACGTCTCCAGTGCCCATACTAACTAAACTGTGGAAACAGCAGTTAACAATAAAATCAACACTGTGCGTCTCTAACGTGTTTGACCTTTTCCGTCCACGTCCCGTCCCCAGTTTATTACATATGGAAACATTTCTATATGCTTTCTTGTATTCACAGCACCAGATTTGTACCTGGTATCCAAAATTGGAATTAATTTTTTTTTCTTTTTTTAGGGTAAATCAGTCCCACATTAACGCTTTAGAATAGCTACCAAGTTTTGCTGTCATACAAGAATTACGGCCCATACTAGACGTTTATGAGTACCTGCACTTTAAATATAACCACACGGTAGATGATGTTGACATGCTGCTTTTAGGCACCTGTGTAGTCACGAAATACCGGCCCTTTTCGTACCATGACTTGACACGGCATTATTAGTCACATCACTGTCACAGGCATGAGTTGGCGCTGCGTTGGGAAACTAGACCGCAACGGATAACGAACTCGTCATGATTACGCCTCCCAGTAAGGAATGGCGGAACAGAACCATTAACGACGTTGCGACTGGTCACGGGCGCTTAACGACCACGTTTCACGGAAGTAAGGCGGGCTTCAGACGTTCCCCGAGTATAAGTGAGCAGAGACGCGGAAACCTCGACAAAAGAATCGAATACGCTCGCGTTAGTGACGAACTATTTGTCGTGGTGTATTAGTGCGCTACTGTGTTTTCGACCGCAAACTGTGTCCTTAGGATGTCACACGTTTCGTTAGAATCGGCCAATTCATTGGCAGTGTTGGAGCAGTTCACCAAGCAGGCCGATATTCTGGATCTACAGACGGCTAGGTTGCGTGAAAACTAGCCCGTAAAAAATACTGTTTTAGAGCTGCGTTCAAAAGTCTTTAACGCATTATTAAGAGATTATTATCTGACTGCATAAAACATTACTGTGATTTACGGCTTAATGAACTGAGAAAACGTCAATGGCACACGTTTCATACAAGAAAAGAACAGAATCATTTTAAATTTCGTGCTGTAGAAAAATGCGGAATATCAGACAGATAGATCGAATAACAAATGCGGAAACATAGAAACGAAATGGAGAAAAACGAAATTCAAGGAACAAATTGAGAAAACGAAGCGATCGATTAACAGGAGACATACTATGGCATCAAGGAATTTGTCAGTTTGGTAATTTAACGAAGTGCTAGGGGTAAAAACTGTGGGGAGAGACCAAGGTTTGAACATAGAAGACGGGTTCAAACGGATGTAGGTTGCGATAGCTACGCAGAGATGAAGAGGGTTTCACAGAATAGAGTAGCGTGGAAAGCTGCACCTGACCAGTAGTCGGACTGAATACAACAACCAGAGTCCACGAAATTTTAAAAAAAGTTTCTAATCGTTAAGTTATTCAACATAAACTATAACACCGCTACGAGGAAATATTCAGGGTGGTCAGAAACAGTTTGAAAAAGCTTGTAAGGCATGTTGCATAGAATGTTGTGCTGAGAAATAATTTTTACAAAAATTTCGACACGTTGTGTCGTTTCCGAGTTAATTAGCATTGAAGTTAGCCAATCAGGCCGTTGCGCGCGCAAATTCAAGCGGCCCGACATGTAAAATTAGTGTCAGTTCTCATGGCGTAGATGATAGCACACGAGAGTGCTCAGCCTTTGGCTCGGGTTCGATCCTTACTACTGCCCCATGTCAAGTTTTTGTATCGCTCTGTTGTCGTGTTTTAGGAAACCAAACGATGAACCCGTTTGACAACACCGCCTCTGGAGGGACGCTTGACTTTCCACGCGCAACGGCCTGATTGGCTAAATTCAATGCTGATTAATTCGGAAACGGCACAACGTATCGAATTTTTTTCTTAACAGTTATTTCTCAGCACAACGAACCTTGCAACACTCTTACGAACTTTACAGACTATTTGTGGCGATCCAGTATAGCACACAAATATAGAGGCATTGTAATATTGGAAACCAGCCAGCAGGTTCACAACCTGGGTCTTTAGCACGTGCCTCGAGTTTTGGCCGACCGAAGACCGCGGCGGGGAGCAGTAGGTCACGTTTCGCCTCGCCTCGGCACGTGGAAGGAATTAGCAGGACGGGCCCGCATTGGTCAGCACCCGACAGGTAGCTTGAGTCTCACTGGACGTGCCGAAAGCAACGACTGCAGGCAGGTAGGCGAGAAGAGGGAGACAGGGCGAACGGAGCTTCTCCTCTTATTCTTCTGTGGTTAAACGTGATCACTGTCAAACTAAGAAGATTTCTACGATCTGTTGTGCGTTAATAGGACATGATATGGCAAAAGTACTTTAGTTAGTTAGTTTGGTAGTGGGTAACAATTTCGTAGCGTGTCGATCAGTACAGGTGTTAGGTGTTACACTCTGAAAAAAACTTCTCAGATTGCTGCGGTCTTTTATAAAATTTACAGTAGCATTTACCGTACCTCTGGCCCAATTCCAAGAAGTGCGTATGTTTAGGCACACTCTAGTATATGCTTTTGCACGTTTTTTTTAGTTATTGTTAATATTTATTCCTAAGATGCTGAAAGTTTCTCTAGAATGCATTGCAATATCGTAACTAACTGGATAAACACGCTATTGTAGTGCCTGTGTTGTTCAAAAGTACGATGCGACGTCCCTTCGGATAGGCATGCATGCCATGGGCGTACCCAGCTGCCCCCCCCCCCCCCCCCCAGAATGTATTCGCAGTTTTTTAATAGTTCACTGTTTTATTTAATAAGAAATGCTGCATGTTTTCTCGGATTATACAAGTGTATTCTTGTATTTAAAATGTTTATTAAAAGCAGTTTTTCTCTGGTTTACTGTTTTATTTAATAGGAAGTGCTGTATGTTGTCTCGAGTCCTTGTTTCCTGAGACTAGCATGACCTGCACCCTCCTAGTTCAGATCCTGGGTACGCCCTTGATGTAAGCCCAAATGAATAGGTACTGCGGCGACTATAGCCGTTATGAGATACATGAAGTGTATTTGCAGTTGCGAATACCGACAACCATCAGTTAGACAATGGAATGACGACCATGAAAATTTGTACCGGACTGGGACTCGAACTCGGATTTTCTGCTTATCGCGCGCGAGCGGTCGCCTTACCTTTAGGCCATCCGAGCGCGCTTCGCGGCCGAACATAAACTTACACGTGGCGTCAACCATGTTCCTACAACCTGCGCTCGTGATTTGCATGCGTCGGCCAGAAATACGATGCAACGTCCCTTAGGACGTGCATGCATGCAACTCGCTTGCCCGGTGTCGGCAGATAAATACTTTATTGCAGTGCCTTTCCTGTCCAGAAGGATGATGCAATGTCGGAAATGCCAACCAGTCTCTACGGCCTCTCCAAACTGAATGCTTTGCACATGTGCGTGCCTGGAATTTCCCGATTTGTAACAAGCGCCACACAAGTGTTTAGATGTCATTCGAGTGGTTCCCTCCTGCGCCTGTCGAAATCACTAGGTTTCAGTCAGTGAGCCAGTTGTAATTTCTGCGAGGCATATAAACCCGATGTTACTGCGTTCAAAATGAATTTGTATCAAAACGCCGGCCAGTGTGACCGAGCGGTCCTAAGCGCTACAGTCTGGAACCGCGCGACCGCTACGGTCGCAGGTTCGAATCCTGCCTCGGGTATGGATGTGTGTGATGTCCTTAGGTTAGTTAGGTTTAAATAGTTCTAAGTTCTACGGGACTGATGACCTCAGAAGTTAAGTCCCATAGGGCTCAGAGCCATTTGAACCATTTGTATCAAAACTTCTACAATGCGCATATTAAGCAGAATGTCGACAAGTCAAAACAAACCGACAGCAAGAAGTTGGCCGTTTGTGAAAGCTAAGCTGAAGTCCATCAACAAGAATACTCTCAATGATGCCGTAAATCAACACATTGAAAAGCTGTTTAACTATACAATTGAAAGGAAGGTGCAGACAATGTTGTCTTTCAGCAAAGTAAACGTTAAGTGACGTTTAATGCAGATAATAAAAGCGGTCAGTTGTTTAGGGATCCGTCAGAATAGTGAATACTATTTTCGCGGAGCCTTTCTCTCCGTCTGTCTCTGTGTGCCTGTCCGTCCAAATACTACTTACGATTGTCATTTTTAAAATAAAATGTTTTTAGTCTCGTGTTAAAAACATTTTTAATACACTTTCTAAATCTATTCACTTTTTCTTTGAAATTTAGAGGTGAAAATGATAAATAAGATCCACCGTAAAGAGTTTAACTTGGAAGCTGCCAAATAGCGGAGAATATTCTGACAGCATCCATTACTATAACGGATAACATTCTGTTTTGTAAAATGAATTCCGAGAAACCTAACAGATGTTTTTAGTGGTGTGAAGCAAAAACATGAACACATCTAATAATTATAATTATTTAAAAATTGTAGAGTAAGCCTCACGTGATGAGGAGGAGGAGGTGCCAACACATCTCACCAAGGGAATGGGGGATGCAAATTTTTCGAAAAAAGAAAAAAAGGCTTACGTCATTAATGGACGTCCCCTCAGCAACAACGGTAGTCCACTAACAGAGGTATCAGAAGAATTTTCGCTTATACCTTTCTACTCGGTCGTTTCCGGACCAGGGTCTCTTAGCTCAGTTTGATACGTTTAACCCTCCCCCACCATCCCTGAAAAATTGTAACATCAGCACGGAATCACCCTGTATAGCGAAGCAACACGTGTAACTACAAAAAATGGTAAAGAGCATCATAGATTATTGTGAAAAGACGGAGACGGGAAAAACATCTAGGAGCAATCTGAGATCGAATTTCAAGTTCACATCTATCGTCACCCACCAGTTACAAGATGACTCAAAGCACGATCGATCCTGAAGTCTAGAACGACGGCTTTCCGTGGTTGTACATAAAATAGCTAGAGGATGATTGTCGCTGGGTGTGTCGGTGGTATTGTGCAAAATAAATATTTGTCGCACCAGGAGAGTGCCTGCTTCCGCAGACGCCTCCATTGCCGAGCACACGGGCCGCCCACGCCCGCGACTGGTGTACGTAAGAAGGCTGTTGCGACAGCTGTCTCGTTAGGCGCCGCTCGGCCTTCACCTGTTAATAATACGGAGACGCACGCCGACTCTGTCGCCACCTGAATATTACAAAGGGGGCACAGCTAATAGACGAGTGTATGTGGCCATCGCAGTCATGAGCGCACTGCAGTACTAAAAATGTACTCTGTCGTTCTTACTTTCTTCTGTTTCCTCACTAGTGTTTTCCCGCTACTTTACTTCGGTGCTAAAATTGCATTCACATCACGTAAGAATCATGCATGTACACAACACTGCCGGCCGGTGTGGCCGAGAGGTTCTAGGCGCTTCAGTCTGGAACTGCGCGACCGCTACGGTCGCACGTTCGAATCCTGCCTTGGGCATGGGTGTGTGTGATGTCCTTGGGTTAGTTAGGTTTTAGTTGTTCTAAGTTCTAGGGGACTGATGACCTCAGATGTTAAGTCCCATAGTGCTCAGAGCCATTTGAACCATTTATTTTACGCAACACTGGACACTTGTAAACTTGTGCTTCAGCAAAATCAAATAAATGTATCAACTCCCCAGTTAATTTCCCCTCCGAGTTTCCTTCTAATGTATCTATTTTTTATGTAAGACAAGGGAGTATTTAGACCTAATTTCGCTTCATGCTATACCAACTCGGCTGTTTCATCGTTCTTAAAACGACCGCTGTTTTTCAGGGTACTAGTTATATAGATCTCATTCGGTTACCGAAGGTGACACCCCTGCACTAAGCTCACCAGTGTGAACTGCTGTACTGTGAGACAGCTCGCCAACCTACGTTCAAATGTTCAAATGAGTGTTCAAATGGCTCTGAGCACTATGGGACTCAACTGCTGAGGTCATTAGTCCCCTAGAACTTAGAACTACTTAAACCTAACTAACCTAAGGACATCACAAACACTCATGCCCGAGGCAGGATTCGAACCTGCGACCGTAGCGGTCTTGCGGTTCCAGACTGCAGCGCCTTTAACCGCACGGCCACTTCGGCCGGCTAGGATAAGTAGTAAGATGATCACCTCCGATAAGCTTCGCGCTTCGCATCCGGGTTCGATTCCCAGCCTGGCACAAATTTTCATACGTAGCTTTAGGTAGTAAATCTATACCTGTTACAGTTAAGCTGAATTTCAGGAATAAATGCGCCCTGTATTCGTCTGACCACAAATCGGTATCCTCTTTCCATTTCGCTTCACTGAGCTCCACTAGTGTAGACTCGGCCTTTGCGTTTCCCTTTTCAGATTTTCTACCTTGCCTACGACGTTCAGACTTCTGAAATGACTCCTAGAATACTACAATTTCGTTCGTTATACGTTTTTCTCGTGGTCATCCTTGGCAGTCCCCTCCCACACATCAGAAACATTTTACCAATGAAGAAATCATTATGGTACTTCTTCAATTACAGGCCTCATGACTTTCAGATGCTAATTACAACTTTCACTGCTCCCTTTACGTTTTATGGCTTTGTCAGGTAACGAACGCTCGTATATCATTGGAACATAAAGCAGCAGGCTTAACATGGGGTTCTGTAAAGAACGCAACGTAAGCCTGGTTTTGCACGACACTCGTGGCCCCTTATACAGGGTGTTACAAAAAGGTACGGCCAAACTTTCAGGATACATTCCTCACACACAAATAAAGAAAAGATGTTATGTGGACATGTATCCGGAAACGCTTAATTTCCATGTTAGAGCTCATTTTCGTTTCGTCAGTACGTACTGTACTTCCTCGATTCACCGCCAGTTGGCCCAATTGAAGGAAGGTAATGTTGACTTCGGTGCTTGTGTTGACATGCGACTCATTGTTGGTGATGTCTTGATTGGGCCCCATGTTCTTCCACCTACGCTCAATGGAGCACGCTATCATGATTTCATACGGGATTCTCTACCTATGCTGCTAGAACATGTGCCTTTACAAGTACGACACAACATGTGGTTCATGCACGATGGAGCTCCTGCACATTTCAGTCGAAGAGTTCGCACGCTTCTCAACAACAGATTCGGTGACCGATGGATTGGTAGAAGAGGACCAATTCCCTGGCCTCCACGCTCTCCTGACCTCAACCCTCTTGACTTTTATTTATGGGGGCATTTGAAAGCTCTTGTCTACGCAACCCCGGTACCAAATGTAGAGACTCTTCGTGCTCGTATTGTGGACGGCTGTGATACAATACGCCATTCCCCAAGGCTGCATCAGCGCATCAGGGATTCCATGCGACGGAGGGTGGATGCATGTATCCTCGCTAACGGAGGACATTTTGAACATTTCCTGTAACAAAGTGTTTGAGGTCACGCTGGTACGTTCTGTTGCTGTGTGTTTCCATTCCATGATTAATGTGATTTGAAGAGAAGTAATAAAATGAGTTCTAACATGGAAAGTAAGCGTTTCCGGACACATGTCCACATAACATATTTTCTTTCTTTGTGTGTGAGGAATGTTTCCTGAACGTTTGGCCGTACCTTTTTGTAACACCCTGTATAGCTGCGGACGAGGTTGCTATACGGCAGGTATGTTGGGCGCGCTGGCGCGCTGAGCTGCTAATGCTTGCGAGCCGCGTGCCACGCCGGGACGTCGCGCAGCGCAAACCAGCCCAGGCCGGTGTTGACTCGGCGCGTCACGTACTGGACGCAGGCAGACACTGGCAAACCGGCTCCGGCGCGCCTTCCCACAGCCGCTGCCGGCTTTCCACGCTCCGGCAAAACTTCGCTCGCCTTCTGCTGATCGAAGCCTTTTAGCGGACGGCTTGTGGTGATACACCACGCCTGAACCCACCCCTCCCACCACCCCTCAGATTTAATGGTAAAATGCCCAGTGGATAGACCATCAAAAACTGAACACAGAGCAAATTTGAAAACAAGAAGACGGTGTACTGAACTTTGAGAAAAGATGCAAAATAGAAACAGTGAACGGTTCAAGCTTAAAATGCGCAACATCGAGCGAATAATAAGCACCAGGTCTTCGTGGCTCTATAGTCACGGCGTTCGTTTGTCAAGCGAATTTTCGTGTTCAAATCTCCCTCGTATCCCCGTTTTTTTCGCAAATTTATGAACTATCCGTCCGCTCAATGACGTGTGTGCTCTTCTTCTGCAGCCTTGGATATTGTCATACTACTCATTGGTTACGGAATATGAGTCATGTGGTAGGAATCTACAGGGTGGTCCATTGATAGTGACCGGGCCAAATACCTCACGAAATAAGCATCAAACACAAAAACTACAAAGAACCAAACTCGGCTAGTTTGAAAGGGGAAACCAAATGGCGCTGTGGTTGGCCCACTAGATGGCGCTGCCATAGGTCAAACGGTTATCAATTTCGTTTTTTTAAATAGGAACCCCCATTTTTTACTACATATTCGTGTAGTACGTAAAGAAATATGAATGTTTTAGTTGGACCACTTTTTTCGCTTTGTGACAGATGACGCTGTAATAGTCACAAACGTATAAGTACGTGGTATCACGTAACATTCCGCCAGTGCGGACGGTATTTGCTTCGTGATACATTACCCGTGTTAAAATGGACCGTTTACCAATTGCGGAAAAGGTCGATATCGTGTTGATGTATGGCTGTTGTGATCAAAATGCCCAACGGGCGTGTGCTATGTAAGCCGCTCGGTATCCTGGACAACATCATCCAAGTGACCGGACCGTTCGCCGGATAGTTACGTTATTTAAGGAAACACGTAGTGTCCAGCCACATGTGAAACGTCAACCACGACCTGTAACAAATGATGATGCCCAAGTAGGTGTTTCAGCTGCTGTCGCGGCTAATCTGCACATCAGTAGCAGACAAATTGCGCGAGAATCGGGAATCTCAAAAACGTTGGTGCCGAGAATGCTACATCAACATCGATTGCACCCGTACCATATTTCTGTGCAACAGGAATTGCATGGCGACGACTTTGAATGTCGTGTACAGTTCTGCCACTGGACACAAGAGAAATTACGGGACGATGACAGATTTTTTTCACGCGTTCTATTTAGCGACGAAGCGTCATTCACCAACAGCGGTAACGTAAACTGGCATAATATGCACTATTGGCCAACGGAAAATCCACAATGCCTGCGACAAGTGGAACATCAGCGACATTGGCGGGTTAATGTATGGTGCGGCATTATGGGAGGAAGGATAATTGGCTCCCATTTTATCGACGGCAATCTAAATGGTGCAATGTATGCTTGTTTCCTACGTAATGTTCTACCGATATTACTGCAGGATGTTTCACTGCATGACAGAATGGCGATGTACTTCCAACATGATGGATGTCCGGCACATAGCTCGCGTGCGGTTGAAGTGGCACTGAATAGCATATTTCATGACAGGTGGATTGGTCGTCGAAGCACCATACCATGGCCCGCACGTTCACCGGATCTGACGTTCCCTGATTTCTTTCTGTGGGGAAAGTTGAAGGATATTTGCTATCGTGATCCATTGACAACGCCTGACAACATGCGTTAGCGCATTGTCAATGCATGTGCGAACATTACGGAAGGCAAACTACTCGCTGTGGAGAGGAATGTCGTTACACGTATTGCCAAATGCATTGAGGTTGACGGACATCATTGTGAGCATTTATTGCATTAATGTGGTATTTACAGGTAATCACGTTGTAACAGCATGCGTTCTCAGAAATGATAAGTTCAGAAAGGTACATGTATCACATTGGAACAACCGAAATAAAATGTTCAAATGTACATACGTTCCGTATTTTAATTTAAAAAAACCTACTTCTTACCAACTGTTCATCTCAAATTGTGAGCCATATGTTTGTGACAATTACAGCGCCATCTATCACAAAGCGAAAAAACTGCTCCAACTAAAACATTCATATTTCTTTACGTACTACACGAATATGTAATAAAAAATGTGGGTTCCTATAAAAAATCGCAGTTGATATCCGTTTGACCCATGGCAGCGCCATCTAGCGGGCCAACAATAGCGCCATCTGGTTTCCCCCTTTAAGCTAGACAAGTTTCGTTCTTTGTAGTTTTTTCGTTTGACGCTTATTTCGTGAGATATTTGGCCCGGTCACGATCAATGGACCACCCTGTATTATTGTCGCAAGTAAATGCGTGATTAAGAGTGATAGCAGGCGATATGGCGTAATCAGATCTCACAGAAATCAAAACAACAAATAAACGGGCGTGAACTTACAACTAAGGAATTCAAGAGCCAGAACTTGCAGAACGGAAGGCAAGAGTCATAACGTGTAATACTTGTGTAGAACAAAAAGGAGGTACATCTGGAGGTCCCTTCGTTAACATCGCTGTTGCAAACAAACGTTACATCACGACACAGACTAAAATTTGAATACGGCGAACAGACACGTCAATGACCGGACGGACAATTCATGAGAGAGAGAGAGAGAGAGAGAGAGAGAGAGAGAGAGAGAGACGGCCAGAACAATATATACAATCTTTGGCAGGCTCTATCGAGATATCGATGTTGTCGTACGATTTGAGTTACGAGTCTGTTGTAGTATGGTCTTTGGCTCAACAGATGTTAGTACTTTCATCTCGGCATTGAGAAAATTAGATGGCTGGAGCACGCTTGACATTCGAGCAACGAAAATGCATTGTGAAGCGGTTTTTCAAGTTTGATAACGCCGTTGAAGTGCAACGTCAGTGGAGGCTGGAGTTTAAAACAGAACCGCCAACACGCCTTACAATTAAACGCATCATTGACAAGTCTGAAGTGCGTGGAACGATTTGTGATATTCACAAAGGAAGATCAGGAAGACGGCGTACAGCTCCAAGACCCGCTTCATCGGCTCTCGTGTTGGAAACGTTTGTTAATTCTCCATAGAAGTCGGCTGCGCAATGTACACGTGAAATGGTCGTAAGCAGTATACGTGTACGAAGAATTCTGAAAGCTGCAAAGTGGAAAGTTTAGATTCCACGATTACTGCACGCGATTAATGATGACGATCCTTACTGGCGAATTCAATTTTGCGAATGGTATCAGCAAATGGTAACTGATGACGAACAATTGGTGACGAAGGTAGTTCGGAATGACGAGGCACAATTTAAACTTAATGGAATCGTCAATCAGCATAACAGTGTGTACTGGGCACCGGAAAATCTGCATGTTTGTGTGGATAAATCTGTCAACCTACCAGGGGTTCATGTGTGATGCGGACTATATCTAGGGGTTAGTAGGACCCTTTTTCTTTGACGCTACTGTCAGTGGAGAAGTGTACCTGGAAATGTTATGCACATCAGTTTTGCCAGGTATACGTGCGCTTTAGGGATCTGATGCAGAGGTCTTCTACCAACAGGATGAGGCGCCTCCACACTACCACCTAGCCGTACGAGCTTTTCTGAATGACAATTTGCTGGGGCATTGGATTGGACGAAGAGGGCCCATTGAGTTCCCTCCACGGTCGCCAGATGTAACACCTATGGACTTTTACTTGTGGGGAACTGTGAACGATAAGGCTATCGACGTAAGCCACGCACGCTGGAGGAACTTCGCGAGGAGATTACAGCGACATGTGCCGGCCGTTGTGGCCGAGCGGTTCTAGGCGCTTCAGTCTGGAACCGCGCGACCGCTACGGTCGCAGGTTCGAATCCTGCCTCGGGCATGGATGTGTGTGATGTCCTTAGGTTAGTTAGGTTTAAGTAGTTCTAAGTTCTAGGGGACTAATGACCTCAGATGATAAGTCCTATAGTGCTCAGAGCCATTTTTTTTACAGCGACATGTGCAGCGATCTCCACTGTAACATTGACTGACGTTGCGGCGACTGCTCGTCGTTCTACTATGTGTATAGCAGCCAACGGTGAACATTCTGAACATTTAAAGTAACCATGTACTACATTGAAGGTTGTACAACATATATGATCAATTATTATATGTAAAATAAACACATAAGGAATACTTTTCGTGCCTTAAAGTGTGTATACATTTTTCTGGCGGACCCTGTATATATATACCGATCTCCCGCTTCGTTGCACATCTTGAGCTTGGATCTTTCACTGTTTCTATTTTGCTTCTTTTCTCGTAGTTCAGTACGCTTTCTTCCTATTTTCATGCTTGATGAGTGTTATGTTGTTATCGGGCTTTCCATTGGGCCATCTTACCAGTAAATCTAAGGTGGCTGCTATGGGGAGTTTCCCTTGTTAGAACCCAAATACTTTCAGACGTCAGTCAAGCAGTCTACTTGAACATCGGTTAATCAGAACTTGTCACGAGGATGTAGGTGAAGAGGAAAGGTCGTACCACAATCGTAACAATGGAAGGAGCCCAAAATTTACTCGTTGTAATATATTCTGCATTTAAGATTCACAAATGAACAGGAAACCGAATATTAAGCACTGAAACAGGAGGGAGGGGGGGGGGGGGGCAGAGTGCACTAGAATTCGACATCAGGTTTCACATGTGACCAAGCATCAATGCAGACTGCGGCCCACTGTTTTCTCTCGATCGTGTGAATCACGGAAGTCATTTACGTCTCGCCGGCCGGAGTGGCCGTGTGGTTCTAGGCGCTACAGTCTGGAGCCGAGCGACTGCTACGGTCGTAGGTTCGAATCCTGCCTCGGGTATGGATGTGTGTGATGTCCTTAGGTTAGTTAGGTTTAAGTAGTTCTAAGTTCTATGGGACTGATGACCTCAGAAGTTGGGTCGCATAGTGCTCAGAGCCATTTGAACCATTTACGTCTCGCGAAATGTAAACATCATACTCGATTTCCATTGTGCCTCACTTGTCCTGAAAGTGCTGAGGCATTGCAACAAGACTTCCGCCAGCATGGCCACTACCGGGAAGTTCTCTGTTATGGACACTGACTATGCGGACGCAGAGCGTCAACTGCTACAGAACACCGATGAAAGCGAGGCTGACTGACCCTGCTGGTTCCTATTTAAAACCCGGTTCCAGCAATAAAACAGCAGACTGTCAGCGTAGGCACTATTTTCTGTTGCCATTCTAAACGGTCGTTTAGCAAGTTCTGAGGCAACTTTCCAGATCTGTTAGACTGACACTGCTTGGCTGGTCCTAACCGCCGACTTATTGTCTCTGCGCTCCTGGCGTCCTGCTTCAAACAAACTAACCTCTCTAATGGTCATCGCCATCTGGTTACCACCAATGAGTACAGTTTGAAAGACATTGCGTTAAAATTAACCTGGTCGAAAATTACTCCTGTACAAGGGGACTGATGATATGGCATTTCAGTTTCTTTCTCTCTCTCGTCTCGGGAAGACATAGTAAATCGGGGAGAAAGCTTTTTTTATTTTAATTTATAACTACATTTCCTAATGAAATGTAGTACCACAGGCTAAGACCCACTCATCCGTATTATGACTAATCACGTACTCAGTTACTGAAGCTTTCGCGGCCACTTCTTACCATGATGTCCGTTGGCGCTCGTCTCGGAATTATCGCTAGATTTTCGTTTGGTCGTCTTTGTAACAGTTCGTCATCACGATTGGTTAACACTGTCGTTCCTCCATTTCTCGTGCCACCAGCTGCCAACGCCACAAAATTCACTGTGGAAGATCTCGAGACTAGCACCACTAGGCAGAACTTCCATCAGGTATTCCTGTGTGCTGGAACAGCTATTTTGCCACCTTAACTAAAGCGAGGTAAAAGGAAGGAAGAGTAAGACTTAACGTATCGTCGACAACGATGTCATTACAGAAGGGGCGCAAGATCAGCTTTAAAAACAGTAAAGCAAAGAAATGGGGAACAGTATCTACAGATGTTGAGGATGCTTCTCAAAAAATAAAGGGGGAAGGCCTATGGCATGATCGTCAGACAATAGTGGTAAAGCACTGTTCATGCTGCCATCTTTCTCGGTCTCTCGTCAACTGTGCCATTTGGCTGCAGTTCATTCCGCCGATAACACTTGGTAATATGGATGTTCTGGGCCTGCCTCTTCGTTTTACTCCCAGGATTTTTCCTTCCAGGATATTTTTTTATGAAAGTGTTATCTCGAATTAGATCGACAATTAATTTATTCTTCTCTGTATCGTGTTACTCAGTGTCCTTTTCTCTTTATTTTCTTTTAGTGTTTCTAGAGCCATTGTCTAGCCTACATTAGCACCATATTTAAAAACACTTAGCGCACTTTTCCTCATAAAGACTAAAAGTGCAAGGTAACTTCAGAAAACGTATATTAGGTAATGGACAATGTTTCGCGAATATTTTAATGAGTATTATACACATATATTGTAAATAAACTACGAAAAACGCAGGGGTGGGGGGGGGGGGGGGGGAATCCATTATAATACTAGGTCTACAACTTTGATTCCGCCGTATTTTCTCGAAGTTCGGGGCTTTAGTGTGAAAAACTTACAGAAAAATTATGATTCATAGTATTGCCCACCGCTGGCCACTATATTCTCTCATCTTTCGGATAGCATACGAATCTCGTGGCGGAAGAACTGGGCGTCTTTTGTGGGGATCCATGAATCGATTCAATTTTGCACTTGTTCATATGATTGGAAGTGCCGGTCAGCCAGACTGTATGCCACTGATCGAAAAAGGTGGTAGTCAGAGAGAGCAACGTATGGAGAATACGGCTGGAGGGATAGGACTTCTCATTTCAACGTTTCCATGTATATTTTGACGGGCTTTGCGGCATGAGGTCGAGCACTGACTCGCTGCAAAATAACCTTTACGCGTCTATCGCTGTATTGTGGCCGTTTGTGTTTCATTACTGGGCTCGAACACATCAGTTGCTTTCGATAATGGTGTCCTGTGACTGTCTTCGTCTGTTTCGGTAGCTAGGAAAACGTTCTGTCTTCCACCGCCAACCCGGTTTTCGACTTCAAAACCAATGTTCTTAAGGCGTTGAATAGGTTTCTGCACGTTCTTCCACTAATAGTTCCCTGACCATTGGTCTTACCCAGCATTTTAAGAGCCACAGCCGCAGATTTCTTCATGTTAGAGCAGAAAATTAAAACTTCCCGCAAATGGCGAGAAGTGGGTATGTAAGTTGACGTACTTAATCGAGAATAACCTTACAGTGCAATCACAAATCGACTAATATTTTTATGGCATTATGTTTACAGATGCCTAAGCTTATTGTATTACACCCATGACCAACCACCTGACCCCACTTGCCGCTACTGCCGTCTATTGCAAAACGGCGGAAGCAAAGTTGTAGACCTAATACTTCTACCAAAAGTTTAACAATAGCTTTTACAGAAGATAGATATTTTTTCCCGTAATACAAGAGACAGCTAAACTTCGTGTGTATCTTCAAGTATTGCAGTTAAACTGGTCTCAATGTTAACTTTTATCTGGAAGATCTGTACTTTCTACTCGTTTCACTTGTATATCACCAATCTTAAAACATATAACCAAGTCCTTACCTGTAGGCCGGCCGGAGAGGCCGAGCGGTTCTAGGCGCTACAATCTGGAACCGCGCGACCGCTACGGTCGCAGGTTCGAATCCTGCCTCGGGCATGGATGTTTGCGATGTCCTTAGGTTGGTTAGGTTTAAGTAGTTCTAAGTTCTAGGGGACTGATGACCTCAGCAGTTAAGTCCCATAGTGCTCAGAGCCATTTGAACCATTTTGAACCTTACCAGTAACTACTTGGCGTGTGAAAGCGCTTTCACCCCTTTCAAATCATGTAATGGCTTCAAGACACACTCCTGAAAAACTCAGTTTTCATACTTTACAGGCAAGAACATATCACATCCGGTTCACTGAAAAAGTTCACCTGGCCAGAGATACCAGCTAGCAGATAAAATTATACTTGCCAGTGGTGACTAAACATAGTGTAACTCCGCGGTGCTAAACCGCAGAATTCGCATTTTGACGTTGGCAGAATGCGGAGGGATACAAGTTGTGAATTCGTGAACTGCCACTTTAACTGTGACAAATCGCAACTAAAAATAGCAGTTACTGAAAAGTAGCATTCACAGAAATCGCTGATATTGCAAAGCGACAGTTTAGCTGTACCGTGTGGTAGCCTCGGACGCTTGGAAACGGGCAGGCAGGCTGGCCGCGCCTCGGTCGCGGGGTACCGTTACCCCGTGGAGCGAGGCACGACGGAACCCGAGAACGGGAACCGGTCCGCGTCGGTAACCATCCTCGGCTGGCGCACGGGCGAGCGCCGCCGCGAGACAAAGGAAAAGGCGCCACCTCACTCCACTCTGCCCTGTCTGCTCACGCTTCTCACTAGCATTTGTTCTAGGACTCCGAAAACGGAGCTCGTATGCTGCTTTCACACTAGCAGTCGATGAAACGTTCACATCTGAAATGGTCCCTTGCCGGGGCAGGTTTACAGGCGGCTGCGCCTCAGGCCAGCGACTTCGCGCGATTGTATTCGTCGAAAGCATGGACATCACCGCTGGGAGAACAGGGGGACGTGTGCCCCCCCCCCCCCCGCCCCCCCATCTACTTCTACATCTACATGGTTTCTCTGCAGTTCACACTTAAGTGCCTGGCAGAGGGTTCATCGAACCATTTTCGTGACCGAGCGGTTCTAGGCGCTTCAGTCCGGAACCGCGCTGCTCCTACGGTCGCAGGTTCGAATCCTGCCTCGGTCGTGGTTGTGTGTGATGTCCTTAGGTTAGCTAGGTTTAAGTAGTTCTAAGTTCTAGGGGACTGATGACCTCAGATGTTAAGTCCCATAGTGCGTAGAGCCATTTGAACCACTTTCAAACCACTTCTCTACCATTCCACTCTCGAATGCCACGTGGGAAAAAGAAACACCTAAATCTTACCGTTCGAGCTCTGATTTCTCTTATTTTATTATGATGATCATTTCTCCCTACGTAGGTGGGTGTCAACAAAATATTTTCGCATTCGGAAGAGAAAGTTGCTGATTGAAACTTCGTAAATAGATCTCGCCGCAAAGAAAACCGCCGTTGTTTCAGTGGCTGCCACCCCAACTCGAGTATCATGTCAGTGACACACTCACCCCTATTGCGCGATAACACGAAACAAGCTGCCCTTCTTTGCACTTTTTCGATGTGCTCCGTCAATCCCACGTGGTAAGGATCCCACACCGCGCAGCAGTATTCCAGCAGATGAGGGACAAGTGTAATGTAGGCTGTCTCTTTAGTGGATTTGTCGCAACTTCTAAGTGTTCCGCCAACAAAGTGCAGTCTTTGTTTCGCCTTCCCCACAACATTATCTATGGGGTCTTTCCAATTTAAGTTGCTCGTAATTTTCACTCCTAGGTATTTAGTCGAATTGACAGCCCTTAGATTAGTGCGATTTATCGTATACCCAAAATTTATCGGATTTCTTTTGGTACCCATGTGGATGACCTCGCACTTTTCTTTGTTTAGTGCCAATTGCCACTTTTCGCACCATACAGAAATTCTCTGTAGATAATTTTGTAATTGGAATTGATCATCTGATGATTTTACTAGACGGTAAATTACAGCGTCATCTGCAAACAATCTAAAGGGGCTGCTCAGATTGTCACCCAGATCATTTGTGTAAACCAAGAATAGCAGAGGGCCTTTCACACTACCTTGCGGTACGCCAGATATCATTTCTGTTCTACTCGATGATTTACCGTCTATCACTATCACTATGAGAATTGTGACATCTCTGAGAGGAAATCACGAATCCGGTCACACAACTGAGACGATACTCCAATTGCACGCAGTTTGATTATTAGTCGCATGTGAGGAACGGTATCAAAAGTCTTCTGGAAATCTGAGAATATGGAATCGATCTGAGATCCCTTGTCGACAATGTTCTTTGAAAATTTCAATTTTTCGAGTCTTAGTTGACAAAAAATGACACAATTGAACGAATATATTACACATACTAAAAGCTGTCGTGCGGTAAGAATTAATAGTTTGCAGGATTTACTAAAGCGCTAGTAAATCAAATGCACTTATATTATTCACAAATACAGTATTTCAACTTTTAATGAATTGAGTTGGTTCAACTAATAACCTCATCGCACTCCCCTCAGATTTAGTGTTAACGTGGCCCATTGCATAGCACGTCAAGTACCGAAGACAGATCAGGCATGAAAACAGGAAGTAGGTGTAACAAGTTTTGTAAATTTGTGGGAAGATCTTATGGGACCAAACTGCTTAGGTCATCGGTCCCTAAGCTTACACACTATTTAATCTAACTTAAAGTAACTTACTCTATGGACAACACACACCCCCATTCCCGAGGGAGGACTCGAACCTTCGACAGGAGGAGCCGCGTAGACCGCGCAGCTACCCCGCGTGGCGAAGAAGGAGTACTGAACTGTGGAAGAAGAAGCAAAATAGAAACAGTGGACGCTCCAACATTAAAGTGTGCAGCATTGAGCGACGCTGAATAACCGTGGCGTCGTGGTGTTGTGGTCACGGTGTTGGACAGCGAGGGGGAGGTCGGGTTCCAAATCGCCCTCATGCCTCACTTTTTTTTCACAAAATTATAAACTCCAATGATAAAATACCAACTGCTGTTATTTTGTTTTGTATCCCGCCTGTATAGGCGGTGCGTGCGTCTGCTCCTGTGAACTGCTTCTGTAATATTGGCCGAGAGTGAAGGAAGCGAGTAGGAGCAGGAGAGGTGAAGCACTTCGGTACGGCATGTAGCTTCTACACTTTTAATAGAGTCAAATTTTTTTTTCTTTATTGTATTTCAGCTCCCCATCAGGGCGGCTGGCAGCAGCATATGCGCTGGTCTTCAGCCGAAAGACATAGAACAAACAATAGAAGACATTTAAAAAATAACAAAGGAGAGAATATGGTGAACATAGATATAAAAAAAGGGGGAACATCATGGAAGGCAATAGACAAAAAAAAGGGGGTTACTGTAAAATGGAGATAAAAACTGGTTAAAAGTAGCACACACAAAAAGCCACACACTGCGACAATTAAAAGAACACAAGGCACAGTATGACTGGAGCATAAAAGGTATCAACAGATGGCGTAGCACATAACAAACACTGACGGCGAACCTCAAGGCAGTACACAATTAAAATCACACCTCTTAACGCACAGGAGAAACAGCACTAAACACAACACTGATGTGGCACACTGACGATGATCAAAACAGAGGATCTGCCAGGCGCAAGGATATGAGGGAGACCGGAAGAAGGGAGGGAGGGGAAGAGATGGGGGAGAAAAGCGGGGGGCGCGCTGAGGAGGGCCAGGTAGGAAGGGATGTGGGAAGGAAAGAGGCAAGTAAGGGGTGCCGGGTCTCAGGGGGGGGGGGGGGGGAGGGGGGAAGGAGGAAACTCCGCTCTGGGAGAAGGAGGAAGAGGAAAAAGGGGGCCTTGGGGGGGGGGGGGGGACAAAGCCAGGTTATAGTTGGAAGGAAGGGTAGATGTCACGGCGAAGTTCAAAATAGAGTCAAAAACACAAGTAAATATTAAATGCATACGTAACTCTGGCTAGGCTGAGCACGTAGGTGTGAAGCCGTAGTCAATGTCTAATCCTGTGAAGTTAGGATGACTGTTCTGTGTAATCTCAAAACTGACAAATACTCGTTGCTGTCCAAACTTTAATTGAAGGTAACTAATACAAAATCTCAATAGCAAGCTAGCCCACGCAGTAGTATAAGCGATATTTCCAGGCCGTCTGCTCTTGATGAAATGGGGTAAAATCAAGACGGCACTCCCTCAGCTCCACAGCGTCGGCCAGAGGGCGCTGTGGTCGGCGTAGTTAGTCTTCTCTCGTAGTGCAAACTTACGAGAGCGTTCAGCTACGTTGTGGCACCGTAACCATCGACGCCACATTTTGGTTTTATTTTTTAGGCAACCAGTTTCGACGTTACATAAAACCAAAATAACGGTTGTTGGTACTTTATCATTGGAAATCGACCAGCCGAAGTCCCGCACTCCAGACTTAGGGTGGAGCTACGTTTATTATTTAAATTATGGACTAGTCGTCCGGACATTGACGTCTTGTTCGCTGTATTCAAATTTGTGTCTGTATCGTGCTCTAACGCCCGTTTGCAACAGCGACGTGTAGCGAAGGTACCTACAGACTTACGTATCTCCTATTTGTTCTACACAAGTACCGCATGTTATGCCTCCTGAGTTCCGTTTTGGAAGTTTTGACTCTAGAATTGCTTCGTTGTAATACAGTTCACACCTGTTTATTTGTTGTTCTCATGTCTGTGGGAGGTATATGCGATATCTCGCCCACTCTCACCGTTCATCATTTACGAGGACAGTTCAATAAGTAATGCAACACATTTTTTTTCTCGGCCAATTTTGGTTGAAAAAACCGGAAATTTCTTGTGGAATATTTTCAAACATTCCCGCTTCGTCTCGCTATAGTTTCATTGACTTCCGACAGGTGGCAGCGCTGTACGGAGCTGTTAAAATGGCGTCTGTAACGGATGTGCGTTGCAAACAACGGGCAGTGATCGAGTTTCTTTTGGCGGAAAACCAGGGCATCTCAGATATTCATAGGCGCTTGCAGAATGTCTACGGCGATCTGGCAGTGGACAAAAGCACGGTGAGTCGTTGGGCAAAGCGTGTGTCATCATCGCCGCAAGGTCAAGCAAGACTGTCTGATCTCCCGCGTGCGGGCCGGCCGTGCACAGCTGTGACTCCTGCAATGGCGGAGCGTGCGAACACACTCGTTCGAGATGATCGACGGATCACCATCAAACAACTCAGTGCTCAACTTGACATCTCTGTTGGTAGTGCTGTCACAATTGTTCACCAGTTGGGATATTCAAAGGTTTGTTCCCGCTGGGTCCAGCGTTGTCTAACCGAACACCATAAAGAGCAAAAGAGAACCATCTGTGCGGAATTGCTTGCTCGTCATGTGGCTGAGGGTGACAATTTCTTGTCAAAGATTGTTACAGGCGATGAAACATGGGTTCATCACTTCGAACCTGAAACAAAACGGCAATCAATGGAGTGGCGCCACACCCACTCCCCTACCAAGAAAAAGTTTAAAGCTATACCCTCAGCTGGTAAAGTCATGGTTACAGTCTTCTGGGATGCTGAAGGGGTTATTCTGTTCAGTGTCCTTCCCCATGGTCAAACGATAAACTCTGAAGTGTATTGTGCTACTCTTCAGAAATTGAAGAAACGACTTCAGCGTGTTCGTAGGCACAAAAATCTGAACGAACTTCTCTTTCTTCATGACAACGCAAGACCTCACACAAGTCTTCGCACCCGAGAGGAGCTCACAAAACTTCAGTGGTTATTGTTCTTCCTCATGCACCCTACAGCCCCGATCTCGAACCGTCGGATTTCCATATGTTTGGCCCAATGAAGGACGCAATCCGTGGGAGGCACTACGCGGATGATGAAGAAGTTATTGATGCAGTACGACGTTGGCTCCGACATCGACCAGTGGAATGGTACCGTGCAGGCATACAGGCCCTCATTTCAAGGTGGCGTAAGGCCGTAGCATTGAATGGAGATTACGTTGAAAAATAGTGTTGTGTACCTAAAAGATTGGGGAATAACCTGGTGTATTTCAATGCTGAATAAAACAACCCCTGTTTCAGAAAAAAAATGTGTTGCATTACTTATTGAACTGCCCTCGTACTTGCGACAGTAATATATTCTTACCATATGACGCATAATATATAATCAATGTATAGTATGACAGTTTCCAAGACTACAGAAGGAGAACACACACATGAATGACCGGACGGACAGTTCATAAATTTGTGAAAAAAAGGGGCACGAGGGAGGCTTGAACACAGACCGCCCGCTTTGCTGACAACCACCGTGACCACATAACCACAACGCCAATGTTCTTGCAATTCGCACTATGTCGCACGTGTCGGACCATTCACTGATTCTATTTTTCCTTCTTTTTTCACAGTTCAGTACACCGTCTTCTTGTTTTCACGCTTGATCTGTGTTCACTTTTTGACGGGCTATCCACTGAGCCATTTGACCACTAAATCTGAGAGGGATGCGATGGGGATTCCCCTTCCAAGAGTGATGACTCAAGCACAACTTAGTTTGAAAAGCTACTCAGTTTTATATAATTTTCACTGTCGTTTAGGATATAACACACAATTCTCATATACACTGTTGTGTCTAGGCAAGACAGCCTAGACACAATGCGAGGAAGCTGAAAGGCACGCGCTAAGCTCACTCACGCAGATGGGCGTGAGGTCTGAAACAGGATACGTAATGAATGCTATAAAGAAAAGTACGTAGCTGCTGGAATACTTAACTTTAATCCATCCTTGTGGTACATCTGGAGATTGTGGCGATACAAGTGAGACTCTTTAGATACATGCAATGTTACTAATGGCGCCTTGCTAGGTCGTAGCCATTGACTTAGCTCAAGGCTATTCTAACTATCTGCTCTGCAAATGAGCGAGGCTTCGTCAGTGTGCATCGCTAGCTACGTCGTCCGTACAACTGGGGCGAGTGCTAGTACGTCTCTCTAGACCTACCGTGTGGTGGCGCTCGGTCTGCTATCACTGAAAGTGGCGACACGCGGGTCCGACATGTACTAATGGACCGCGGCCGATTTAAAGCTACCACCTAGCAAGTGTGGTGTCTGGCGGTGACACCACATACACACTATTGATAAACTTAAATATTATTATTGTGTAACTTTATTAAACCCGGTAATCGCATAATATGTTTTAATCCAGGCCTAAATTGACATGCTTTAGGAGTTTTAAGTGCCGTTGAATTATGTGGTCTGGGGCATCCTGGAATGATCCAAAAAGTGGTTTTAGGCCCAATTTTTTTTTCAATTGCATCACCCGTTCAGATCCCTTTCTGATCTATACCCTGTCTATTGAGTCGTCCCCCTCAGTACTTTGGTGTTGGTGAGGCCCATGGTGGAAAGATGAAGTTTTTGCAAAGCGACTGCTTGAAGCATGGTTCGGTAATTTATTCTACTATCGGTTTCCGCCTAGTCGGCCATGTTCTAGGTGATTATGCTGCTGCTTAGCGTCTGTCTCAGCTAAAATGGAACAATCAAGTTCTCAAATGTTTCGCAACGTCAATAATCATTGCTTGATACCCTTCTCGGTCCTGAGCTTATATTCTATGAATGAAAAGATTATATTGGCGGTAAATGCACTGTTGTGGGACAAAATAAGACTAAAATACTAAACTTAAAAAATCTCTGTGATTTCCCAAAATCCAAACTGAATAGTGTTTATGTTAGAAAAAGCTGAAATATTTGCTATACTCAGAAAACTAAGTATTAAACATCTAAAAATTATGAAAACAGTGGTATTGGAATGCGAAGGGATAGGTCGTTGCTGAAGGAAGACTCTGTTACATGGGACAAAATACATCGTTGTATAGTTGTCAGGAAACAATAACTTATTCGGTAGTTTGGATTATGTTAGCTTATTATAACATATTCTTAACACACTCTAATTCGAAATTCTGAAAACAAACAGAAACTTCGTATATTTCTAAAAGACATGATGGCACTGCGATAAACAGCTGTCTTCAAGCAGGTACTGCCACAAAGTGGGAAAATACAGAAACTAAAACAAATGATGCACAGAAAGCACGTGGTGTAAAGTGTATGCTACAATGTGGCACAGACAATTTAGTTTATGGCCTTAGCTAGAAAAAAAAAAGTATGAGGCATATATGCTATATGGGGATTGACGAGGATATATAAAGGAACATCAGTTTAAGCGGGCAGTATACGCTGTCTTCTCCCGTAAACTGTTTCCACCCGTCCAAAAACAGAAAATAACGCCAGTATGATAACGTCACCCGAGAAGATGCACTACTCGCACTAAGCGAAGTTTATCTATACAATCATGTGCAAAGACGTCAAAAGCTTGAGAGATCGATTGTTCCGTTTTAGCTGTGTTTATGCTCCAAGACTCTTCCCAACCACATGAAAATGAACGCCTAGTAGAAACTGGTAGTCGAATAGATTTTCTTACCGTAGACAGTCGTTTGGCAGAAATGTTGTCTTTCCATGTGTGTCTCATAATTTAATTGTGTCAAAGGAAAAAAAATGAATTGAGAAAACTAACAAATGAGAAGACAGAATTGTTGATAAATCTGTATCTTCAGGAGACGAAATGTGTATTACTGCAGATAGGCACATATAAAACTAAAAGATACACACTGCCTATTTTTCGGAAATAAGTAATTCCTTCGTCGGAAGGACAGACGGATAGGGTGGAGAAAGTTAACAAGGAAAGGGCTGGTCACTTGGGGCTTTTGAAAGAAAAATCCTGCAAAACTTCATGGGCATGTGAGAGAGGCAGAGGGATGGAGAATAAGGTGCAATCATGAAGCACAACAGCTTATCAAATCTGTATACGGTAGTTACGACATGTGGAGAAAACGATTGATGACAAGATATCCAAACAAGGAAGAAAAGAAGAGCGTACCAAGAGATAGATGACTGGACAATGTGTTGGCTAACCTTTCCAAGATAGGACTCCGAGAATGGAAGAGAAAAGAAGAAGTGTGTGGAGTCAGGGTGCTGAATAGGCCGAGGGTCATCAAGGGCGGTAGTGAAGAAAAAGAACAAGAAGAAGAAGAAGAAGAAGAAGGGGGCCACTCAGGCCTGATAATGAGAGACCGATCTGTAGTGAGGACGAGGGTAGATAGATGTAATTCTGCTGCATTTCTTCGTTAGTGCTTTGATAGCTTACTATCGTTGGCTCACCGAAAGAAGTAGTGAAGCAAGGTGCGGAGAAACCTGGCAGCACAACAGCTGGGTTCTCCAGTTCACGCAGTTCGCTTCTGCAGTTCCAGAGGAGCTGCCGTTGTGACTTGCCTGGAATGTCGCCGCGGTAGCTGCAGCAACGTACCCCGTCTGTCGCAACCGCAGTGAGCTTACGTCACAACAGTAGTTACGAAGCCACGGCGGGGCTCTGCCAATAAACACGCTACAAGGAGGATCGTATGTTATGCAAATATATCAACATCACTGCACTCGATACCACCCGCCCTGTATGTTGGCGACTCGGATCCCAAAGTAAACTGTTGTCTCATCCATCCGTTCGCCTCAAAATTCACAAGGAATGTAACGTGTTTGGCGCAAATCGGCGTTGGAGGACTGAGGAACTTTGTCAGTGATCTTATTGCTCACTTTTATTAATTTTTGAAAGGGTTATTTTATCAGTGAAACCTCTTCATGCCTTGCCATATACTGACGAAATATATATAATACACTCCTGGAAATTGAAATAAGAACACCGTGAATTCATTGTCCCAGGAAGGGGAAACTTTATTGACATATTCCTGGGGTCAGATACATCACATGATCACACTGACAGAACCACAGGCACATAGACACAGGCAACAGAGCATGCACAATGTCGGCACTAGTACGGTGTATATCCACCTTTCGCAGCAATGCAGGCTGTTATTCTCCCATGGAGACGATCGTAGAGATGCTGAATGTAGTCCTGTGGAACGGCTTGCCATGCCGTTTCCACCTGGCGCCTCAGTTGGACCAGCGTTCGTGCTGGACGTGCAGACCGCGTGAGACGACGCTTCATCCAGTCCCAAACATGCTCAATGGGGGACAGATCCGGAGATCTTGCTGGCCAGGGTAGTTGACTTACACCTTCTAGAGCACGTTGGGTGGCACGGGATACATGCGGACGTGCATTGTCCTGTTGGAACAGCAAGTTCCCTTGCCGGTCTAGGAATGGTAGAACGATGGGTTCGATGACGGTTTGGATGTACCGTGCACTATTCAGTGTCCCCTCGACGATCACCAGTGGTGTACGGCCAGTGTAGGAGATCGCTCCCCACACCATGATGCCGGGTGTTGGCCCTGTGTGCCTCGGTTGTATGCAGTCCTGACTGTGGCGCTCAGCTGCACGGCGCCAAACACGCATACGACCATCATTGGCACCAAGGCAGAAGCGACTCTCATCGCTGAAGACGACACCTCTCCATTCGTCCCTCCATTCACGCCTGTCGCGACACCACTGGGCGCGGGCTGCACGATGTTGGGGCGTGAGCGGAAGACGGCCTAACGGTGTGCGGGACCGTAGCCCAGCTTCATGGAGACGGTTGCGAATGGTCCTCGCCGCTACCCCAGGAGCAACAGTGTCCCTAATTTGCTGGGAAGTGGCGGTGCGGTCCCCTACGGCACTGCGTAGGATCCTACGGTCTTGGCGTGCATCCGTGCGTCGCTGCGGTCCGGTCCCAGGTCGACGGGCACGTGCACCTTCCGCCGACCACTGGCGACAACATCGATGTACTGTGGAGACCTCACGCCCCACGTGTTGAGCAATTCGGCGGTACGTCCACCCGGCCTCCCGCATGCCCACTATACGCCCTCGCTCAAAGTCCGTCAACTGCACATGCGGTTCACGTCCACGCTGTCACGGCATGCTACCAGTGTTAAAGACTGCGATGGAGCTCCGTATGCCACGGCAAACTGGCTGACACTGACGGCGGCGGTGCACAAATGCTGCGCAGCTAGCGCCATTCGACGGCCAACACCGTGGTTCCTGGTGTATCCGCTGTGCCGTGCGTGTGATCATTGCTTGTACAGCCCTCTCGCAGTGTCCGGAGCAAGTATGGTGGGTCTGACACACCGGTGTCAATGTGTTCTTTTTTCCATTTCCAGGAGTGTAGAATGGATAAACTGATAGAGGCTGATCTTGAGAAAGATCAGTATAGCTTCTGGAGAGATGTTGGAAGATGAGAGGCAATATTGACCCTACGACTTATGTTAGAAGATAGGGTAGTTAAAGACTAACCTAGGTTTGCTGCATTTGTAGATCTAGAAAAAGCTTTTGACTGAGATAACTGAACTATACTCTTCGAAATTTTCAAGATAGTAAGAATAACCTAAGGTGAGTGAAACAAATCGGACTGCAATTATAAGAGTCGAAAGACATTCAGTGTGAGTAATAAGTAAGAAAGGAGTGGGACATGGTTGTAGCCGATCCCCTTTGTTATTCGACATCTACCTCGAGCAAGCAGTAAAGGACACCAAGTAGAAATTTGAAGGTGGAAAAGAGATATAGACTTTGATGTTTGCCAATGAGACAGTAATTTCATCAGAGATGAACAAAGGACTTTGAAGAGTAGTTGAACGGAATAGATCGTTTCTTGAAAATAGATTATAAAATACCATCAATAAGGGTAAAACAAGGGTGGTGGAATATAGTCGTATTAAAGAACGTAATTCTGAGGGAATCAAATTGGCAACTGGAAAGGAACCCATTGAGTGCGAGATCACAAGTTCACTCTTTAGTGAAGCTCATTTGGAAACACTGTGTTAACAATTACAACAGGAAAAATATTAGCTGCTAATAACTCATCCACTACGTGCATTAGGACGACGACAGAAACTGAGTGTCCGGGAGGAACAGAGGTCAGCCTTCTATGCGATGTGTGTACTACACTTCACAAAAAGGATATCGTCGACTTTCAAGAAATGTTCAAAACAAACGATTATCTTGCATCATGAACACTGAATGAAAACTGGCGTGCCGCAGTGATCACAAAGGTTCGCACCATCACGCTCAAAGACGAATTCCTTGGGAGTTACAGAGCGTTTAGGATTTTCAGCTACGTATCCACTCTTAAAGAATACATATAGAATCATATTGGTGTAACAGGGTGATGAGAACTGATGGAATGTCGTGGCATGCAACCGAATGCGAAACAGTCTGACGTGGAGCTTATCGTAAAACTGGCAATCCTTTAAGGAGTAGCTGCAGCTAACGCGATAATATGTCTTATACGCACGGAAAAAAATCCAGAAGCCGAATTTGTCCAGTGGTTCCAGGTGGTATGAACTACAATGTCACACACTTTTCAGGAGGGATAGTTTGTTCTGAAGGAGTATGATTTTTATACGCTGACCAGGTGTCAAGAAAAAGCAAGTTGTTTTGACCAGCTACCGGCCAAAACAGTGCTCATAATATGCTTGTCTTACGCCCATTTTCCCATTCTTCGTTGCTGTGATTCAAATATTCCCTATTGTGCTTGCAAGATCACGATCGCGAGACAGAATCTTAGGAGTCAAGCACCCCCAATTTCTCGCAGCACAATGGAAAACTTCCCAGTCAGTTTACCATCCGGATTAGCAGTCGACATAATTGTATACAAATGCTTTAAGGCCTTTTTGTTAGTTGATCTTGATAGAACTCTCTTGCTACCTATAATTTCCTCTTCAAATCCCAACTGGTCGGAGTTGAAAACGAATTCTTTACTGAACGATAGGATACGTTTCTTTGTCCGCAGCTCGTGGTCGTGCGGTAGCGTTCTCGCTTCCCGCGCCCGGGTTCCCGGGTTCGGTTCCCGGCGGGGTCAGTGATTTTCTCTACCTCGTGATGACTGGGTGTTGTGTGCTGTCCTTAGGTTAGTTAGGTGTAAGTAGTTCTCAGTTCTAGGGGACTGATGACCATAGATGTTAAGTCCCATAGTGCTCAGAGCCATTTGAACCATACGTTTCTTTATCTCATCTACACATTTTCAGACCGATTCCGCAGTTTGCTGTGCATCGTCAGGTCGAAGCTTTCGTTATCTCACGTCTTTCAGTTCTGTAACACTGTTTGAAGTTATGCAACCATCCACTGCTTCCCTTGAAATCACTGTAATCTATGTCGCACGCAAACTTGACGTGCGTAACATAGTAGGTCACTATCATGCACATCCTGTAAATTGTATCGAGATCCTTGAAACTCGCAGACACCACTTTTTGTAACAAGTGCAGCTTGTCCTCCCTTGACTATCCGTAGTTTTTCTTAAGCAGTACACGGTCGTATTGCTGTGGACTTACTCGAAATCTGTTCATAATTGTTTTTTTAATTGCTGCAGATGATCTCCCGCGTTTCACTGGAGACGGGATTTGTGGTTCCCTGTCCGACAAGGATAATGAACTACATGGCTCGACGCATGTCTCAATGCCACTTTCACTTGATAACAAGCGTCATCTTCACTGTGCTTCACATCTAAACTGTCCTGACAGTCGAGCGTATGCAACACCTCATATTCCTCTGACTCATCTTGCAGGAACGCTAATATTTTATCTGCTACTTCTTTCTCACTCTGCTAAATTCCTTGGGTTCGTTTGTGACGAAATGTGAACTTCAGTATCTGTTGTTTTAGATATGCAATGTTTGCTTTCTTTACCGTTTTCATTGCTCTGCTTTGTATCAATACCACTAGCACTGTAGCACTGTTGTGAGTTACTAGTCGATTAAGCAGTTCAGCTACAAAAAAATGGTCCAAATGGCTCTGAGCACTATAGGACTTAACTACTGAGGTCATCAGTCCCCTAGAACTTAAAACTACTTAAACCTAACTAACCTAAGGACATCACACACATCCATGCCCGAGGCAACATTCGAACCTGCGACCGTAGCGGTCGTGCAGTTCCAGACTGAAGCGCCTGGAACCGCTACACCGGCCGGCAGAGGTGGGGGTGAGGGGGGAGGAGATGAACAGAGGGAAGCGGTAGGAGGTGACATTTCCGCCTAAGCACTGCCCTTTTATACCTTATGTACACGATACTACCACCATCTGTATATGTGCATATCGCTATCCCATGACTTTTGTCACCACAGTGTAAATTTCAACTTAAGACGCATTTTCTGAATGAATTTATCTCGAATATGTATGGAATTTGGTTGAAGATTAAATGGGTATTTTTTAAAAGGCATCATATTCTCCGTTGGGTGTAGAAGTTAACGGGGAAGATGATGTCCTTTAAAAAATTCTACTTGACTGTGAATCCTGACCATCAGAAGTTAATAAGTTAAATGGGGAAATAGAATAGTTGATGAGGAGGTTGTAAGTCGAAATGAGGGAGAAAGAAATTTATGGCAAAACTCGAGTGAAGCGAAGGATGGGTTCCAATGGCTCTGAGCACTATGTGACTTAACTTCTGAGGTCATCAGTCGCCTAGAACTTAGAACTAATTAAACCTACCTAACCTAAGGACATCACACACATCCATGCCCGAAGCAGGATTCGAACCTGCGACCGTAGCGGCCGCTCGGTTACAGACTGTAGCGCCAAGAACCGCACGGCGACTCCGGCCGGCCCGAAGGATGGGCATCAGGGAGTTGTCAGTCCGGAAATGAAGGAAATCATCGTGGGTAAAAATTATAGCGGAAGACTAAGGCTCGAACACAGTAAGCAACTCCAAATGGATGTATGTTGCACTAGTTGCAAATTCCAAATTTATACTACGTGTCTAAAATAACATCGAATTGCCTCTAATTAAGAGTACTAAACGTTCGTCTCTCATGAACACTTTAGCCTCATGACTAATTGTGGAACAAGGATAAATAAAACGCAAGGCGACTAGCTGCTGTTTCGTATTGAGTTGCCATGACCGCAAAACAAACAGGTCCCGTAACTCCTCCTAGTAGCTATGCCCGACCCTGAAACGTGGCTATGTGGAGCAAGAAAGCAGACCGTGACACTGGCCCAGGCAGTGATTCAGTTACGGGCCCGCCCAGTCAGAAAGGCCTTTCTCTCTGCCGCTGCTGTAAGTCAACCGCATTCGTGGCGCAGTGTATAGTTCTGATCCTCTACTTCCTGGTTCTCGTCCTCTGCTCCCGTACGCCCGAAGTCGTCCGCTCGCGGTGGAATTGGCAGTGTCATCCGCGCTTACCAGTCATGATACTGGAGGCTTTGACGCTGAACGATGCCACTTGGGTTGTTGCTACTGGAAGAGAACAGCGCCACCGCTGCAATCTTGTGGTTTGTACGAGGGGCGTTCAGTAACTAACGGAACACATATTTTCCCTGAAAGCATGTTAGTTTTATTCAGGATTCCAATACACCGTATTATTCCGCACCATTTTCCCTACGGAATCGTATTTTTCAACATAATCTCCGTTCAATGCGATGGCATTACGCTACCTTACTGGGAGGGCCTACATACCTGATCGACGTCGGAGCCAACGTCTCGCTGCATCAATGACCTTCTCGTCATCTACGTATTCCTTTCCGCAAAGTGCAACCTTCATTGGGCCAAACAGATGAAGGTCGGAAGATGCGAGATCCGGGCTTTAGGGTGGATGGGGAAGAAGAGCACTCCAATGAAGTTTCGTGAGCTCCTCTGGGGCGCGCAGAGGTGTGTGATTCCTTGCGTTGTCATACAGGGTGACAGTTATTGAAATATATGAAATAAAATCGTCATAAGTTGTGAATGGTTTGCGTTAGGACATTCAAACTGCGCGGTTGGCCGCGGGGCATGATGGGAATTAGTATGCGAGTGCACATGCGCCTTGTTGCTGTCGGCCATTTGCACCTGAAATTGTCACGGTGCAGCCGGCCTGAGCGTATAGCCCAACTGCGGCCGAGTTCAAGCTAAGACAACCGGTCCAAATGTGCTAATAATGAAGAATTTGATTCGCCAGGTTCAGAGAACCGGTAGTGTTCATGATGACAGTGTTGGCAAAGTTGGTCGTCCAAAAAGGGTGAAAACGCCAGAAAAAATCGAGGAGACACGCACTGTGTTTCAAACCAACCCCAGGGAACCGATCGGACGTCCTCACAACAGGTAGGAATCAATTGGGAGACACTGCGACAAATTTGTTGTGAAGAGCTGCATCTCTTCGCATAAAAAAATTCGAACCCATCAGCCATTAAGCCCCATGGCCACGGAACAGTCGTTGTGTTTTGCCAATACTATTGTCCACAAAATTGACGAAGAGGACTTTGATGTGAATATGGTTTGGTTTAGCGATAAAGACCACTTACCCTCCGCCACACACAGTCAGGTGGCTTGCGAAGTATGGATGTAGATGTAGATTTGGATGGGTTCGTCAATAAGCAAAATTGGTGCGTTTGGGGGACTGTGAATCCGCATTTCGCGATCAAGAAGTCTCTTCACCCTCAACAAGTGATTGTATGGTGTGGAATGTCCAGTCACAGAGTAATGGGTGTCTACCGAACAGTACATGAAGGTTCTGGATGATTAGTTCACCTCATTATCCAAAGTGACCATGATTTCGACAAGATGTGGTTCATGCCAAACGGAGCTCGATCCCATCGAAGAAGGAGACAGTTTGATGTCCTGGAGGAGCACTTTGGGAACCGCATTTTGGCTCTGGGATATCCAGAGACCACTGGCACGGGCCTCGATTGGCCGCCATATTTTCCGGATCTGAACGTGCGCAAGTCCTTTTTATGGTGCTATACTAAACACAAGGAGTACAGCAATAACCACAAAACCATCGAGTTCCGACACTTCGGCGGGTCATGCGGATTTCGCTATTCGTCTGCGCCACATCATCGCCAATGATGGCAGGCATATCGAACGTGTAATAACCTAAATCCGAATATATGCAGTGACGCTTACATGTTGAATAAGGTGTGTGCACTCCGTAATTTGTAACCAATTAACGTTTTTTCTCATGCAGGGCAATTATTGTCACCCTACATTTACACGATCTCAAGCGGCGCTTAATACTGAGCGCAGGAATGTGTGGCTTCGAAGAGCTGCTCTATCATTGTAGCCCATTCTTGTCAGGTTCATACGAGCAGTCATTGTACCACCTGCACTGCTGATAGTACTTTAGAAGTCACGGGTGAGTCCTTTGGTTGGTTTCATATGAGTTTTTAGAACCATCCTCTGCAGTGCCCAAAACTCACAGTACGTTAGTAGAAGAAGTCTGCCTGGCCTCGGTTTGGGTGTGGTTGTTCTTCGCGTTTCCACTTCATAGTCACATCACCTAAGTCGACATGATCAGCTTGAGAGGAGTTGAAATGTTTCCACTTCACAATCATATCCCCAACAATCGACCTAATCAGCTTAAGAGGGGTTGAAATGTTTCTAATCACTAGTTCACGTTCGGAATCACGCTAAGCTCTCTTGACCGACCCACTCTTTTATTTACTACGTCTAGTGGCTACATAATACACACAGCCGCCATTTATAGTGGCTGGTCTACCTTTCACAACATCAAATATGCAGGTCCGCATTACATGTTTGATTAGGTAGTACGCACAACAAGACAAAAAAACGACGCATCACGAATGCATTACACGAACGAGACGGAAATCGGTAGATGTGACGTCCACGTACCGACAAACAAATGACTACAATCTCAGAAAAATTGGATAATTTTTTACAGAGAAAGAGTTTCCCAAATTGAGCAAACCAGTAACGCATTGGTCCACCTCTGTATCTTATACAAACAATTATTCGGTTTAGAATTGATTGACAGAGCTGTTGGATGTCCTCCCGAGGGATATCGTGCCAAATTCTGTGAGGTAGTTTGTCAAAATCACAAGATGGTTGGACAGCCCTGCCTGTAAAGCTCCAAACGTTTTCAACTGGAGAGAGCTCCGGCGACCTCGTTGATCAAGGTAGGGTTTGACAAATACGAAGACAAGCAGTAGACACTCTCACCGTGTGCGAGCGGGCATTATCTTGCTGAAAAGTAAGCCCAGGATGGATTGCTACGAAGGGCTACAAAACGGGGCGTAGAATCTCATCGACGTACCGCTGTGCTCTGTGCCGCGGATACCAACCCAAAAAGTCCTGGTGTAAAGTGAAATGACAGCCCACACCACCAGTCATGGTTGTCGGGCGATGTGACGAGGGCAGTCAGGTTGGTATCCCTCTGCTGTCTGGGACGGCTTCAGACGTGTCTTCGGCCTGGACTCCCACTGGGTGGAGTAGAGATAACTCCAGTGATGAGTTCCGCTTCGAACTGAGCCCCGATGACCAGCGAGACGTGTCTAAAGACGCACCGGACGGAAGTGGGATACCAACCTGATTGTCACCCGCCCGACAGCCAGGACTGATGGTCTGGGGCGCCATATCCTTTCATAGTAAGACCCCTTAGGCTGTCATCCGCGGCACCCTTGCAGGAGAGCGGCACGTCGACGATATTCTATGACAGTTTTGTTGCCGTTCATGGCAAGCCACCCGTGCTTATATTTCAGCAAGATAATGACCGCTCGCACACGGTGATATTTTCTACTGCTTATCTTCGTACTTGCCAAACCTAACTTGGTCAGCAAGGTTACCGGATCTCTCCCCAATTGAGAAGGTTTGGAGTATTAAGGACAGCTCGGAATTTTGACAGTCGAACGTGCCATTTTGTCAGAATTTGACACGATGTCCCTAAGGAGGACATCCTACAGCTCTGTCAATCAGTGCCAAGCCGAATAACTGCTTGCGTAAGGCCCAGGGGTAGACCAATGCGTTATTGACTTGCTCAGTTTGTGAAGTTCTTTCTATTGAATAAATCAACCAATTTTTCTAAAATTGTAATGATTTGTTTGGCTACATAAGTACACCACATCTGCTGCTTTCCGTCCCATTCGGATAATACACTACCGGCCAGTAAAATTGCTACACCACGAAGATGACGTGCTACAGACGCGAAATTTAACCGACTGGAAGAAGATGCTGTGATGTGCAAATGAATAACTTTTCAGAGCATTCACACAAGGTTGGCGCCGGTGGCGACACCTACAACGTGCTGGCATGAGGAAAGTTTCCAACCGATTTCTCATACACAAACAGCAGTTGACCGGCGTTGCCTGGTGAAACGTTGTGATGCCTCGTGTAAGGAGGAGAAATGCGTACCATCACGTTTCCGACTTTGATAAAGGTCGGATTGTAGCCTATCGCGTTTGCGGTTTATCGTATCGCGACATTGGTGCTCGCGTTGGTCGAGATCCAATGACTTAGCAGAATATGGAATCGGTTGTGTTCAGGAGTGTAATACGGAACGCCGTGCTGGATCCCAACGGCGTCGTATCACTAGCAGTCGAGATGATAGGCATCTTATCCGCATGGCGTCTCGATCCCTGAGTCAATAGACAACAACCATCTGCACGAACAGTTGGACGACGTTTGCAGCAGCATGGACTATCAGCTCGGAGACCATGGCTGCGGTTACCCTTAACGCTGCATCACAGACAGGAGCGCCTGCGATGGGGTACTCAACGACGAACCTGGGTCCACGAATGGCAAAACGTCATTTTTTCGGATGAATCCAGGTTCTGTTTACAGCATCATGATGGTCGCTTCCGTGTTTGGCGACATCGCGCTGAATGCACATCGGAAGTGTGTATTCGTCATCGCCATACTGGCGTATCACCCGGCGTGACGGCATGGGGTACCATTGGTTACACGTCTCGGTCACCTCTTGTTCGCATTGACGGCACTTTGAACAGTCGTCGTTACATTTCAGATGTGTTACGACCCGTGGCTCTACACTTAATTCGATCCTTGCGAAACCATTTCAGCAGGATAATGTTCGACCGCATGTTGCAGGTCCTGTACGGTCCTTTCTGGATACAGAAAATGTTCGACTGCTGCCCTGGCCAGCACATTATCCAGATCTCTCACCAATTGAAAACGTCTGGTCAATGGTGGCCGATCAACTGGCTCGTCACAATATGCCAGTCGCTACTCTTGATGAACTGTGGCATCGTGTTGAAGCTGCATGGGCAGCTGTACCTGTACACGCCAACCAAGCTCTGTTTGACTCAATGCCTAGGCGTATCAAGGCCGTTATTACGGCCAGAGGTGGTTGTTCTGGGTACTGATTTCTCAGGATCTATGCACCCAAACTGCGTGAAAATGTAATCACATGTCACTTCTAGTATAATATATTTGTACAATGAATACCCGTTGATCATCTGCATTTCTTCTTGGTGTAGCAATTTTAATGGCCAGTAGTGTACCTTCGAGGTGCGTCGTTTCTTTCCCATCCCCCCGTTTTTGTCTTGGAGTGTAATTCTTTATTAAAGAAATGTTGATGTTCTTAAATTTTTGGACGCCACTTTTCCAGTTCTTTCATTTCACAGCCGTGTCGAAATGTTATCGTATGACCTTCGTCAAGAAGATCCGTTATGAAATCTGCTATGGCCGTTAGTAAAAACAGTACTACTATTGCTATTCCTCATTTCTGCTACTGTATTCGAAGTCTTTGTACCACAGATTGATGTCATAGACATCTCTTTCACTATTCAGTAATCGAAGTGAAGTTTTGTTGCCGTTCCGTCTAGTGCGGACACATCTCCATCTCTCGAGGAGTTTTTCTTCCGCTCTCTTCTGTACAAATCCATGGTGAATCGACTACAATAAATCCGGACGTCAGCCTTACTTTCCGCGAAAACGTGCTGGACTTGCGTTCTAGTTCAGTAGTCCTACGGACGGTTCGCAGAAGAGCCCAGAGCAGGCGGCAGGGAGGCAAACGCTTTATCGCCGGCGCAACAGGTTTGTGGCTCCCGCAGCTTGCACTGACTCGGCGGGCTTAATCCGCGCAGCTCCCGTGGTTTATCGCTAACCTCCTTTACTGCGCTGTTGAACTATCGCTGGCTGCAGTGTAGGCAACACACATGGGAACGATCAGTGATGCGTGCGCTCCTGGAAGCGTTAACGTAACACGCTTCACCGTGTAAGTCCCTGCGAGCCGGCTAAAGGTCGATTCTTTCAAGATGGCTGCTGCACTTGGTCTCCGTTTGAAGCAACGTGCCGTCCTCCGAACACAGTCAAACAATCTGTAAAAGTTTGCTATGTTTGTCAAACATTTGACCGTGTTCGGCGCTGTTTGACGTCTTTATCAAACACAAATAGTTTTTGCGAGAAATTTTGATTGACGGAAAGTTGTTTGTGCCGATGTGTCACCGCGTATGTTTCGTGAAAAATAGTTTTATTACAATTTTTCTGACAGTATCGCGAGTTTCCACAGTCGTGGAAAGATAAAAATATAATATCACTGAGAATTACCAAAATACTAGCGGTGTCGCATCTTTCCCAGCCGTATACTGTGCAGGAAGAGGTTAAGAAAAAAATCAATACTCTAACATATAAGCGGGAGTACAAGGAAAAGGAAATTACTTCTCTGTTCTTTCATGAACAGCGTGGGCTATATCTTTCCACGTTGTGGTATCTGAGCTGTCACAAGAGCACTAAGTAGAAGAGAACAAATTTTTACATACTTTGTCTTCTTTTTCAGTGTGAGGGCGAAGCAATTCCAGACAACTTATTAAAAGTTTCACTGCCCATCCGCAGAAAGTAGATGTAATCATCATGTTCTGGGTATAACATTTCCTTTAACACATTTCATGGGCATATTTCTCTCTCATTGTAAACCAATCCCTTCTTTTTGCTATTATCATTCTTCTTCTTTGAGCACAGTGTTTTATAAATGTTTATCTGCATTTGTAGCCTATTCCCAGTAGTGTGAAAACACAGTATACACGAAAAGCGTCTGCTTCAAAGTGAGGTTAAACTGACAAACTTTGTTTGTGCGTGTACGGGTTTGTTTGACGAATCCGTGGCTGAACAAGGGCGAATTTCACATGCAAGTTTGCTCCTTCACTGGGACCTATAGAGTTGCTGTGTTGTGAGAATGAGACAGTGGAAAACTTTCACAAGAGATTAATGGAGGTGCTTGGCAGGCGGTCTCAACATTTTTTACCTGGTGCCCCTCTTTGCAATCCCAGAATATCTCATTTCCTAATGTTTATTCATTTTATTTATTAATTTTTAATATTTTTGCTTCTGTCGAAAAACTTTGTCAATAATTTGCCTTATTTAAATTAGTTGGCATCTGACATTTAAGATCCATAGTTGCGACGTTGCCAATAGGGACTGGAAAAATCATCCGGTTGAAACCGATATTGTGTACTGAACTGGGGACCTAGAAACGACGGTGAGGCTTCGTCCCGCCATAGCCTTCAGTGGTTCACAATCTCACAACAGGCCACAGCAGTCCACCCACCTCACCGCCGGCCCACACCGAACCCAGGGTTATTGTGCGGTTCGCCGCGCGGGATTAGCCGAGCGGTCTCAGGCGCTGCAGTCATGGACTGTGCGGCTGGTCCCGGCGGAGGTTCGAGTCCTCCCTCGGGCATGGGTGTGTGTGTTTGTCCTTAGGATAATTTAGGTTAAGTAGATGGCTTGGTTCAAATGGCTCTGAGCACTATGCGACTTAACTTCTGAGGTCATCAGTCGCCTAGAACTTAGAACTAATTAAACCTAAGGACATCACACACATCCATGCACGAGGCAGGATTCGAACCTGCGACCGTAGCGGTCACGCGGTTCCAGACTGAAGCGCCTAGAACCGCACGGCCACACCGGCCGGCCGGTTAAGTAGGGTATAAGCTTAGGGACTGATGACCTAAGCAGTTAAGTCCCATAAGATTTCACACACATTTGAACATATTGTGCGGTTCGGCCCCCAGGGGAACGTCTCATACCAGACGAGTGTAATCCAAAATGTTTGCGTGGCAGAGTAAAGATGATGTACGCGTACGTGGAGACAGTGTTTGCGCACCAATCGCCGACATAGTGTAACTGAGGCGGAATAAGGGGAACCAGCCCGCATTCGCCGAGGTAGATGGAAAACCGCCTTAAAAACCATCCACAGGCTGGCCGGCACACCGGACCTCGACACTAATCCGTCGGGCGGATTCGTGCCGGGGACCGGCACTCCTTCCCGCTCGGGAAGCAGCTTCTGAATACCCGGTATTTTTCGGTATTTGTTTGCTCTCGATCATAACAGGTGTTTTTATTTTTTGCAAATAACATTAAAAAAACGAAATATCAATTAGACACAACAGTGGGGCTAAAATTTGTCGCCTTTAAATAAACCTTTTCTAAAGAGAAAATAATTTTTAGTCGTAAAATTTGCATTGCTTTCAGATATTGCGATGTAGAAAATGGGAAAAGCGATCAGTGCCATTTTAATAACAATGCTGAGAGAAACGAGCATAAGAATTGCTACAGCACTGTTGAGACAATACTGTACCTGTTACCATACGGTGTGGCCTGTTGGTAGGCGTGTACATGCAGTAAGTAAGACGCCCCAGCTAGTCGATATGGTAGTTTCTCATGGCCATCGTCGGACACCAGTTGTATTACAGAATGGCACCATCCCTAGTCTGGAAGTATTTTACGAAGTGCGGTAACAGTTAAGTACAATGCTCCATTTGCTTTAAAGGACTGAAAACTTATTTAACAGTTACAATAAAAATAGGAAGTGGCTGATTTTCTGCCTGTGTCTCCACAGTATGCCTTTATCTGTTTGTAGCCCTTGAAAACGGACAAATTAACGCGAAAAGTAGAGTTCTTCAACCTGTTTGTCAGCCTGTTTTCACCCTTTAGCAATTCCTAATGATAATGCCCAAATAGTGCTATGATCACCGATGAAAAATGATTTTTGAGCAGAGTCTCAAGAAATTACAATCAATAGGGGAATACTGCTGGTAGTCGATCACTTAAAACTTTTCGAGTAAAGCAGCGGACTAAGTTTTCTTTTATCAGTCAACTTAATTTAATATTATGATTCTATGCTGCTTGGAACTGAGGAAGTCAATTTTTTTTCAATGTTTGTTCGATTTCTAGGTTTATTACAGGAAATAATAGGAATATAAAACCGAAAACAGTTTATTTCTGAAATCGGTTACATTGAGCGGTTTTAACAGTCCGGTTCGAGGTCTACGAGAAAGACAGGCCGCGGCGCGTACGTCACGAAGATAGTCCTGCGCTCGCTCGCTCTCTCAAATCAGCAGACAGACTACGTTTCTACACCTGTTAACTCGTAACTAGGTGCGTATATACAAACGACAACTGCATGTTCTACTGGAATCCACTATTATGGAGTCTTTACTGTTGTTAGTCCTACAATGATCGGAAGTCGATAGGCCTACCTATAATTTGTTACAACTGTGCCGCTCGGGATTAGCCGAGCGGTCTGAGCCGCTGCAGTCATGGACTGTGCGACTGGTCCCGGCGGAGGTTCGAGTCCTCCCTCGGGCATGGATGTTTGTCCTTAGGATAATTTAGGTTAAGTATTGTGTAAGCTTAGGGACTGATGACCTTAGGAGTTCCATAAGATTTCACACACATTTTTTCAAGCCGTTATACCTTATATGTGGAGTATTAACCTTAAATTAAATTTTGTTGTAGTATTGTGAATCAGTAAGACTTCATTACAGCGGATTCCAGTAGAAGATGCAGTTCTAGTTAGTACGTAAGTGCCCAGCTGCGAGTTAACAGGTTTAGAAACGCATTTCATGTGCTGAGCTGAGCGAGCGAGCTCAGGCCTACCTTCGTGACTTGCGCGCAGCGGCCTGTCTTTCTTGTGTGCCTCTCTCGGTCCCACTAAACTGGCGTTGAAAAAAGGACAACCGAAAACAGTTGTTACAGCGATAACCGCCATTCCTAACCCTAACCGGCAGCCCCTACCACGACGGTAGAAAATCGTTTTAAAGTCACTATCTCCACAAAAACCACTTAAAAAACGAAAGTCACGTATGCTATGGGTTTATACAGTGTTTCTAAGCGTGTCAAACATCTCTTCTTAGTTTTAGTTTGCGCCGGAGTCACAATTTTTTCTTCGCAGTAGGTAAAATTTTAGGGTTCGGAAAGTTTCCTAGCATGAGAACTGGCAGAACAAAACGCTTTTCGCAGCGAAACTGGCAACGCAGTAGGAGCCAGCGAGGCCAGTAGAACTCCCATTGCTGTATTGCTAGCAGAGGCCTCTCTGATCGCTTGAATTCGAGCTCTATGCCTTACGTACTGCACTAACGGTTCCGCTGATCATTTTAGTGTTAGCCACACCTCAAAAAATCTGTCCGAAAGGTTGTTAAGTTGCATATCTGTAATATGTTCGAACCAAATTTCCTAACTGCTGGAAACCTAACCAGCTTCGTTTCACAGTTGCTCACCAGTCGACCAAAAGCGCATCTGGCACTGCATTTCAAAACAATATCTGGTCATGTTCAATCCCGATCCAAAGGGTTTTTGCGCCGATTTCTGATTGCTCATAAAACGTAGGTCAGTCATTACACACCAGAGTCGAAACTGCACTCAAAACAATGGACAAAGGCTGGTGAAAGTGCTCCGAAGAAAGCAAAGACCATTTTGTCAGTTGGCAAGGTGATGTCCACAGCTTTTTTTTGGGTTCTCAATGCATAATCCTCGTAATTTACTCGGAAAAGGCAAAACAGTAAGTGGGCCCTGTCAAACGTCATTGTTGGATCGTCTGAAACGTGCGTTGGCTGAAAAAAGACTAAGGTGCTCTTTTACCAGGATAATGAACCATCCTACATATCATCGATAACAACGGCGAAGGTGCATGAACTGGGCTTTGAATTGGTTCCTCAACCACTCTGTAGAATAGATGTACACTACTGGCCATTAAAATTGCTACACCACGAAGATGACGTGCTACAGACGCGAAATTTAACCGACAGGAAGAAGATGCTGTGATGTGCAAATGATTAGCTTTTCAGAGCATTCATACAAGGCTGGCGCCGGTGGCGACACCTACAACGTGCTCACATGAGGAAAGTTTCCAGCTGATTTCTCAAACACAAACAGCACTTGACCGGCGTTGCCTGGTGAAACTTTGTTGTGATGCCTCGTGCAAGGAGGAGAAATGCGTACCATGACGTTTCCGACTTTAATAAAGGTAGGATTGTAGCCAGTCGCGATTGCGGTTTATCCTATCGCGACATTGCTGCTCGAGTTGGTCGAGATCCAATGACTGTTAGCAGAATATGGAATCGGTGAGTTCAGGAGGATAATACAGAACGCCGTGCTGGATACCAACGGCCTCGTATCACTAGCAGTCGACATGACAGGCATCTTATCCGCATGGCTGTAATGGATCGTGCAGCCACGTCTCGATCCCTGACTCAACAGATGGGTACGTTTGCAAGACAACAACCATCTGCACGAACAGTTCGACGACGTTTGCAGCAGTATGGACTATCAGCTCGGAGACCATGGCTGCGGTTACCCTTGACGCAGCATCACAGCAGGAGCGCCTGCGATGGTGTACTCAACGACGAACCTGGGTGCACGAATGGAAAAACGTAATTTTTTCGGATGAATCCAGGTTCTGTTTACAGCATCATGATAGTGCATCCGTGTTTGGAGACATCGCGGTGAACGCACATTGGAAGCGTGTATTCGTCATCGCCATACTGGCGTATCACCCGGCGTAATGGTATGGCGTGCCATTGGTTACACGTCTCGGTCACCTCTTGTTCGCATTGACGGCACTTTGAACAGTCTACGTTACCTTTCAGATGTGTTACGACCCGTGGCTCTACCCTTCATTCGATCCCTGCGAAACCCTAGATTTCAGCAGAATAATGCACGACCGCATGTTGCAGGTCCTGTACGGTCCTTTTTGGATACAGAAAATGTTCGACTGCTGCCCTGGCCAGCACATTCTCCAGATCTCTCACTAATTGAAAACGTCTGGGCAATGGTGGCGGAGCAACTGGCTCGTCACAATACGCCAGTTACTACTCTTGATGAAATGTGGTATCGTGTTGAAGCTGCATGTGCAGCTGTACCTGTACACGCCACCCAACCTCTGTTTGACTCAATGGCCAGGGGTACCAAGGCCGCTGTTACGGCCAGAGGTGGTTGTTCTGGGTACTGATTTCTTAGGATCTATGCACCCAAATTGCGAGAAAATGTAATCAGATGTCAGTTATAGTATAATATATTTGTCCAATGAATACCTGTTTATCTCATTTCTTCTTGGTGTAGCAATTTTAATGGCCAGTAGTGTAGCACCAAGTGGTTTCTTCCCGTTCCCTAACTTGAAACTTTGGCTATCTGGAAAAAAATTTTCTTCAGTTAAGGAAGTGATAGTTGCAGTCAACGAGTATTTTGCTGAGTTTGACAGAGCTCTGACAAAGCTGGAGCATCGCTGGACTAAAATATCTCTTAAACGAGGCTATGTATTTTTACGACTTATCGAACCACTCGCATTACCTTGCGTCGCTGGTGATCTCGGAATCTCCGAAATGTCACGGTCTGCACTTATGTAACATTTAACATAATGCAAGAAATGTTGAAAATCGTAGTTATCGCAGTGCGGAGATATTGCGAGACCTTGCGCCAACCTAGTCGTGGGATTTTCCCGCAACAAGGGAACAAATGGCTTTCCGCCACATGCTCACCAGCATGAAACTGCGCGCTCGCGGTGTCCTTGGGAGGTTGCAGTACGTTCTGCCATCTGCGACGGCAATTGCGTCGCAACTCGTCGCGCCGGCGTTTCGTTTTACCTGCTTGCGCCCCTTTTCCTGTTTCCCTCAGCCCACATCACAAACTACCTGTATGACGTAAGACGAAACCAGACGTAGAGCGAGGCAGCTAAAGCCATATATTCTCGAATGTTCACCAGTAGAGAGATGCGGTACCGTCGCAAAACGCTATCTCCCAAAGCGATGTCCGCAGTCTGCCTAAATACACCACACTGAACAGAACTGCTGAAATCTACCATACTCGACAGGAGTGCATGTCATTTCTCCTGATATGGTCGAGTTTTAGAAAGGCTGCAGAGACAAAAAGGGTTAATAGTCCTAGCATAACACCTGAAATGTCCCCTTTGAAAAATTTAAGAATGACAGTGCTGGAAAACCCCTTACGTTATTTGATTTTAAAACAGCTGAGCAGAACTCAACGTACTCAGACGTTACTCTCTTTACTTATTCTGATCAACGCTAAACTGACACACAATATTTTTAGCGCAACGCAATCTGACTTTCTAAAATCCCTACAAAAGAATGGCCCTAACTAACAATAACCAATACCTTTCATGAATCACTTACCTCACAAAAATCTTCGTTACTCGGACTACTGCAATACAGCGAGCGCCAATACTGCCAGCTAAATAAAAGATTCTAACTACTGAAGGTACTAATTACGGATAGGCATAGTTAGCAAATGAAAGATTTTGATAGAGAACAAACGATGTATTTACCTTAATAGTCTTCAAATATCAATATATATATAATCAGTTCATGACATCCAGTCTTACAAATTTACTCTTTCTGATGGACACACGTCCAGATCATCCGCTCTCAAAACTCCGCCATTTTCTCTCCCCACATCCACCACTGCTGGCGGCTCGCCTCCAACTGCGCAACGCTACACGCTGTTCACATCCAACTGCCCAAGACTACAATAGCGAATTTTTCAACAATGCCAACCAGCTACAGACTGCACACAGCACAGTCAGTGATTTTCATACAGAGCGCTACGTGGCGTTACCAACATAAAAAATTAAACAGCCTACTTACACACCTATCTATAAATACTCGTTCAAACGTTTGTGAATTCCTAAGAGACCAAACTGCTGAGGTCATCGGTCCCTAGATATACACACTACTTAAACTGACTTATGCTAAGAACAACACACACGCCAATGCCCGAGGGAGGACTCGAACCTCCGGTGGATGGGGCAGCGCAGTCCCTGGCATGGCGCCTCAAACCGCGCGGCCGTTCCGCGCGGCCATAAATACTCGGTCATCCCAATGGCAGGCATGACAAAAAGGAGGCAATATAAAGACGTCACGCCACCGAGCGGTGCCGACTAAGAAGTATAGCAAAACAACCGCCTCTGTAAATATAGACAAGCATTCGACTGAGAAACGTACCACAGTGATTCTGCGCCTTTGGCAGATCTGACAAAAATGCACCTTCACCCCGTCCACACACACACACAAACACGTGGCCCTAGCCACACAAAGCTTCACCAAGAAAAAATATGAAATATGGATATTCCGAAAATGCGGTTCATCCGTGGGAGAAACTGCCGACGTGACTAAATTATCGCGGAATAATTGCAAGATGAAACCTAGTCCGAGAACTGAAGATTCTCCTAAATAACGACCAAATCGTGGGACTGAGCAAACGATGCAAGTTGCGGAATACCGACGAAACTAACGAAACGGAAGAACAAATAGTATAGGAAGCACAAACACACGCACATTCACACTGGGAAGCACGAATTCCAATTGACACTAAGCATATTTCACATACCAAGTTCCCACATTTCTAAGTTCTGATTAAACAACGTAGCTACCAGTGAAACCGAATAATAATAAAAAAAACATACTATTACACATTCAAATGAAATATTCTGCATGATTATAAAGCTCTGAAGCTAGAAAGGAAATGGATTAAATCTTCGTCTAGGCTGAAACTTACACAGACTTAGTTACCAGATTTACTATAGGAAACGAGCTGCCATGAAATACCTCTCTGTTCAAAATCCCAGGAGTGAGTGTCCGGCTCCGTGACCTAATCAAGGTCCCTACACACAGGCAGGGGAAGTTGCCCGACAACACCCTTACCGCACCTTGCCAACTTAAGCACACTAGCGCTTCGACTAGAAGCAAATGAAACCTCTTTCCCACTCTCCATTGTTACACCAAAGTACGCTAAACTGCCACAGTAGCAGACAAGTTTATCAGCCACCAAACATTATGAAAACTCAATATACGTACGCATTCACTCACTCTGTCATTCTATGATGGTCGGAATGGGAAAGAAGGATAGCGGTACAATATAAATACGTTGTAATTAATTGCTGAAAGGGTAGGAAGCACAGATGCGTAATACATCAATACATTGATATAAATCAGCATGAATTCAGCGAATATATGCGGTTGTGACTGATTGGAGCACGGTCAGTTGCCTATTATTTCTCCTGGTATGTTTATTGAAGTATAATATGCTAAGGTACACTTGAAATGGCGTTATTTTTTATATAACCATTGTTGTTGTTGTGGTCTTCAGTTCTGAGACTGGTTTGATGCAGCTCTCCATGCTACTCTATCCTGTGCAAGCTTCTTCATCTCCCAGTACCTACTGCAACATACATCCTTCTGAATCTGCTTAGTGTATTCATCTCTTGGTCTCCCTCTACGATTTTTACCCTCCACGCTGCCCTCCAATGCTAAATTTGTGATCCCTTGATGCCTTAAAACATGTCCTACCAACCGATCCCTTCTTCTAGTCAAGTTGTGCCACAAACTTCTCTTCTCCCCAATCCTATTCAATACCTCCTCATTAGTTACGTGATCTACCCAGCTGATCTTCAGCATTCTTCTGTAGCACCACATTTCGAAAGCTTCTATTCTCTTCTTGTCCAAACTGGTTATCGTCCATGTTTCACTTCCATACATGGCTACACTCCATACAAATACTTTCAGAAACGACTTCCTGACACTTAAATCTATACTCGATGTTAACAAATTCCTCTTCTTCAGAAACGCTTTCCTTGAAATTGCCAGTCTACATTTTATATCCTCTCTACTTCGACCATCATCAGTTATTTTGCTCCCTAAATAGCAAAACTCCTTTACTACTTTAAGTGTCTCATTTCCTAATCTAATCCCCTCAGCATCACCCGATTTAATTTGACTACATTCCATTATCCTCGTTTTGCTTTTGTTGATGTTCCTCTTATATCCTCCTTTCAAGACACTGTCCATTCCGTTCAACTGCTCTTCCAAGTCCTTTGCTGTCTCTGACAGAATTACAATGTCATCGGCGAACCTCAAAGTTTTTACTTCTTCTCCATGAATTTTAATACCTACTCCGAATTTTTCTTTTGTTTCCTTTACTGCTTGCTCAATATACAGATTGAATAACATCGGGAAGAGGCTACAACCCTGTCTCACTCCTTTCCCAACCAAGGCTTCCCTTTCATGCCCCTCGACTCTTATAACTGCCATCTGGTTTCTGTACAAATTGTAAATAGCCTTTCGCTCCCTGTATTTTACCCCTGCCACCTTCATAATTTGAAAGAGAGTATTCCAGTTAATGTTATCAAAAGCTTTCTCTAAGTCTACGGAATCCAAACTGATCTTCCCCGAGGTCCGCTTCTACCAGTTTTTCCATTCGTCTATAAAGAATTCGCGTTAGTATTTTGCAGCTGTTACTTATTAAACTGATAGTTTGGTAATTTTCACATCTGTCAACACCTGCTATCTTTGGGATTGGAATTATTATATTCTTCTTGAAGTCTGTGGGTATTTCGCCTGTCTCATACATTTTGCTCACCAGATGGTAGAGTTTTGTCATGACTGGCTCTCCCAAGGCCATCAGTAGTTCTAATGGAATGTTGTCTACTCCCGGAGCCTTGTTTCGACTCAGGTCCTTCAGTGCTCTGTCATACTCTTCACGCAGTATCTTATCTCCCATTTCATCTTTATCTACATCCTCTTCCATTTCCATAATACTGTCCTCAAGTACATCGCCCTTGTATAAACCCTCTATATACTCCTTCCACCTTTCTGCCTTCCCTTCTTTGCTTAGAACTGGGTTGCCATCTGAGCTCTTGATATTCATACAAGTGGTTCTCTTATCTCCAAAGGTCTCTTTAATTTTCCTGTAGGCAGTATCTATCTTACCCCTAGTGAGACAAGCCTCTACATCCTTACATTTGTCCTCTAGCCATCCCTGCTTAGCCATTTTGCACTTCCTGTCGATCTCATTTTTGAGACGTTTGTATTCCTTTTTGCCTGCTTCATTTACTGTATTTTTATATTTTCTCCTTTCATCAATTAAATTCAATATTTCTTCTGTTACCCAAGGATTTCTATTAGCCCTCGTCTTTTTACCTACTTGATCGTCTGCTGCCTTCACTACTTCATCCCTCAGAGCTACCCATTCTTCTTCTACTGTTTTTCTTTCCCCCATTCCTGTCAATTGTTCCCTTATGCTCTCCCTGAAACTCTCTACAACCTCTGGTTCTTTCAGTTTATCCAGGTCCCATCTCCTTAAATTCCCACCTTTTTGCAGTTTCTTCAGTTTCAATCTGCAGTTCATAACCAATAGATTGTGGTCAGAATCCACATCTGCCCCTGGAAATATCTTACAATTTAAAACCTGGTTCCTAAATCTCCGTCTTACCATTATATAATCTATCTGATACCTTTTAGTATCTCCGGGATTCTTCCAGGTATACAACCTTCTTTTATGATTCTTGAACCAAGTGTTAGCTATGATTAAGTTATGCTCTATGCAAAATTCTACAAGGCGGCTTCCTCTTTCATTTCTTCCCCCCAATCCATATTCACCTACTATGTTTCCTTCTCTCCCTTTTCCTACTGACGAATTCGAGTCACCCATGACTATTAAATTTTCGTCTCCCTTCACTACCTGAATAATTTCTTTTATCTCGTCATACATTTCATCAATTTCTTCATCATCTGCAGAGCTAGTTGGCATATAAACTTGTACTACTGTAGTAGGCATGGGCTTTGTGTCTATCTTGGCCACAATAATGCGTTCACTATGCTGTTTGTAGTAGCTAACCCGCACTCCCTATTTTTTATTCATTATTAAACCTACTCCTGCATTACCCCTATTTGATTTTGTATTTATAATCCTGTAATCACCTGACCAAAAGTCTTGTTCCTCCTGCCACCGAACCTCACTAATTCCCACTATATCTAACTTTAACCTATCCATTTCCCTTTTTAAATTTTCTAACCTACCTGCCCGATTAAGGGATCTGACATTCCACGCTCCGATCCGTAGAATGCCAGTTTTCTTTCTCCTGATAACGACGTCCTCTTGAGTAGTCCCCGCCCGGAGATCCGAATGGGGGACTATTTTACCTCCGGAATATTTTACCCAAGAGGACGCCATCATCATTTAATCATACAGTGAAGCTGCATGTCCTCGGGAAAAATTACGACTGTAGTTTCCCCTTGCTTTCAGCCGTTCGCAGTACCAGCACAGCAAGGCCGTTTTGGTTAATGTTACAAGGCCAGATCAGTCAATCATCCAGACTGTTGCCCCTGCAACCACTGAAAAGGCTGCTGCCCCTCTTCAGGGAGTAATATGGAGACCATTTATCACCCTCATGCTCCGGGGGAAGACTGTGTAAGGAGTGCTCTTGCCATGCTAGAACAGTCCCAAGCAGTCTTTGTAAAGTCAAACCACTGGTATAATATCAATGAAGTGAAGCACGTAAATATTTAAAGTAAACATTCTGTAAAGTAGAATACTGGTAAGTCACGCATGTCGTGGTGTCTGTGAAATAATGCACAAAATATTTAAAGCAAAACTATGTAAGATGAGCTCAAGCATCCAGGATTATGAGTTAAATTTCTGTTTAAGATAAACTGTTTCTATCAGAAACGTGTCAATTTTGCGGCACATGTTTTAACTAATTACCTAGGTTAAGAAACGTAATTGGACACTATGCTGAATATTAAAATGAACTATAGGCTGTTATCCACATATAACCCCGTGCAAGAGTAAGCAAAGACACAGGCCATCAAAACTAAAAATATGTAGTATATTATCAACAGAGGCAAATGTGCCACAACAAGGAATTTAAATAAACCATCAACTAAAGTAACACATTACACAACATAATACAAACACCAATAAGTAAAACAAGACAATAATAGTCCACTGAACCAACAAATGATATGAGTCTTACTTGTCGCTTTAGAAAGTCGTTTCCCTCGTACCATGACAATTCACGAATATAGATTTCAAAATAAACATCATCAAAAAATAAACAAAAATTAGAAAACAATATTACATGAAATACACGAACAGTTAAGGAAACATGATCGTAAAAGGCATATGTCAATATCATGAATAAGCAGAACGATCAATAATCGATATCAGATATGCAAACACTGCGATTTAACTAAAAACGTGTCAAAAAGGAAACGTTAATAGTAGAAATGCTCTATAAACATGATACTTACGATGCAGCGTGAGAATAGAAGCAAAATATTACCGCGTTTGACTTCCATACATGGCTGCACTTCAGAAAAGACTTACAAACACCGATCTTTATATCCTGTGTTAACAAATTACTCTTTTTTAGAAACGCTTTTGTTTCTACTGTCAGTCTGCATATTATACCCTGTCTACTTGTACTAACGTCAGTAATTTTCTGCTCAAATAGCAAACCACATCTAGTATTTTTAGCGTCTCATTTCCTAATCAGTATCACTCGATTTAATTCGACTGCATGCAGCCGTTTCTACATTTTTTTGTATTAATCTTATAACCTCTTTTTGAGACACCATTCATTCTTTTCAACTGATTTTCCAAGTCCTTTGCCATCTTTGACAGAATTAAAATGTCATCGGATGACCTCTAATTCTTGTTCCTACTGCCTGAACTGTAATTCCATTTCCAAATTTTTCCTTGCTTTCCTTGTTTGCTCGCTCATTACACGGGTTAAGGAACATAGGGGATAGACTACAACCCTGTCTCACACCCTCCTCAGTAACAGTCTGTCTTAAAGCTTGTTTAGACGATGACGCAGGATTGCCCGAATGAGTTGCACACTGATGGTTTCGTATGTGGCTGTACGGCGCCTTCAGTGTACACTCCAGTTTCGTCGTTTTGGGAGCGCCGCAGTCATGTGTAAAATGAAAGTTATGGCAAGTGTAAGGGGTGTGGAGGAATTCATGCATAAAACAAAACATAAAAAAATATGAAACGTGTTTGGATTCGTGATTGGATAAATAAAAGACGTCAGCTCGGTTGCTCAGCGATCTTGCTGAAAGAAATTTTTGGTGGAAGAGCCTAGAATTTATTTTAATCTTCTATACTACAATTTGTGAATGGGAAGCACTGCTGTGACGGTTTAAATAAATGAATATTAAATAAATAATTCAGCTTCCCAGATTTCTCTAGGTTTTCCTCCTGTCAGCTGTTTTCCTTAAAAAATATTGGCCAATTCGAACCACGAGATTTTTATCTTTTGCGTGCCTGTATTTTTCTTAATTCATTTGTATGTGCACTCCTAATTGAATGAATTTTGCTCCGCAGCTCAGATATCGTCAACCATTCGATGTTCAGATTGCGTATGGCGGCCGATGCGCAGCAACACGCCACTGCTTGGTTCAAATGGTTCAAATGGCTCTGAGCACTATGGGACTTAACATCCGAGGTCATCAGTGCGCTAGAACTTAGAGCTGCTTGAACCTAACTAACCTAAGGACATCACACACATCCATGCCCGAGGCAGCATTCGAACCAGCGACCGTAGCAGTCGCGCGGTTCCAAACTGAAGCGCCTAGAACCACTCGGCCACACCTGCCGGCGCCACTTCTTGTTTTTGTTGTCGACATCATTCAAATCCCGTAAACAACCAATCAAAGCATAGCTACCCAAAAAGCGAACAATTTCCTCCGTTCGCCACTTCAAACTTCAATTTAGTTCACTCTACCGACACACCTAACCACAGTAGTCGAGCAACTAGTGTCGCCAAATTTGGAACAAACCGAAAGTGTTAAGTTTTACCAACGAGCTGCGCAAATTCGCGGTGACCAATAGCGCAGTTTCGCGTGCAATCTAGTGTCGTCGTGCAAACTAGGTTTGAACACAGTCTTCGACTCTCGCAACTCCGGTCTGGTTTCGGTGCAGGCAAACGGCTGCTGCTGGACAGAGCGGTGTTTGGGACCCCGGTGTAACTGCTAGCAGCGGACGCCCACTGCGCCCCTCCCTTGCTCTCGCAATTGTCGCCGCTGTCTCCGTGTAGCGTGACGGCCCCGCCCACCCACTCCCTCCCAAAGAGCAGCGACCGCTCAACCACCGAGGCTGCCGCTCAACACAGTGGCCCTGCTCTATGTCCGCTGGATGGTGGAATAGCTAATTACTACACTGATGAGCCAAAATACACTTAATCACAAAAAAAACTCGAATCACGAAGGAGTCATCCGAATTGGATGGAAACAGGTAGATGTGACGTACGTGTACAGACAAACAAATGGTTACAATTTCAGAAAAATTGGATGATTTATTCAAGGAGCTTCCCAAATTGAGCAAGTCAATAAAGCAATTTTAATGGCCAGTAATGTACATTGTCTGAGTTGTCTCCCAACAGTCGCTCAAGGTTAATATCCCCACTCCTAGCACAGTACTAATGATTTAAAAAACATGCGCTTCCTCTGCCCCACCCTGTATCATTGGCTTGATTGCTTATAATCTGTATAGGTGGAGGGCCGCTGCAACTGCATATACTGTTCTGACGATTTACATTCGCTAATGACAGTGTTCGGTGCGCTTCTGCGTTGCCTCGTTTTTATTTTGCAAGTGGCCAGTCTTTAATGTGCGCCTTGTGTTGTGTCCGCAGTTAACAACGGGGACCTGCAGACGGTGCGCTCCTGCGCGTTCATACTGCCCGACCAGCCGTGCACGACGACGGACCAGTCCTCGTACATCCACGAGGAGTACTGCATCACCTGCGAGACTGACCTCTGCAACGCTGCCCCGCCGCTACCCGCCGCCGCTGCCGCCACCGCAGCCATCATCACCCCTCTGGTGGCTGTTCTCCTCGCTTAACACCTCAGAGGACAACGCGCCGCACACCAGCCTCCAAACATAACACAACTCCAGTTCTCCGCCACACACACTGCCTGTCGAGCTGCCAGCTCCCACGTGACAACCCAGCTAACAAATTCTCTGCTGCCATGCGTTGTTGTTACCAGAAGGACCCGAGCCGGCGCTATTGTACGTCAACGTACGTCCCTTCCTGTATAGCAACTCACCACCCGTATCAAGTAAAAGTTGGAGGACAATCAGTTTACAATACAAGCTTTTCAGAGGCGTATCAACATGGTGCCTACCACCAGTACCTCCAAGTCTATACTGTTAAACATCTACAAGAATGTAATAAATAACAGAAAAAGAAGGAAAAAGCTTGCAATACCCAATTATGTACACGAATTTGATTATTACGCTACTATCGCCTAACAAATAAGATTTTCATGTAGATTTCTAACAAAGTATTTGTAATGGTAACTTACCGCTTTATAGTTGTTGTCAGGACTCCGTAATTTTCGTAATTATCATACAAGAAATGCACTGCAGTGTAAGCTAAATATCACCATGGAATTTTGGAATACTTCCAAAGTTTTATCTCAAAATCAGTGTCGTTTCTCAAGTACGTTTACGTCGGAGTAATTCTGTAGACGAACGTGCCGAACTTCTCTGAGTCCTGTCTCAACAATTTAAAATTTGTACCAAAGCTAAACTGCAACCAGTTCCGTCGGTGGAGTGTTAAGTGCCTGAATCTCGCCACAAACGACAAGTTCCACTTGGTTCGAATTATTAATGCAATAAATCGCTGCTGATAACACTATTGCTGTTGTTGATTAGTTGACTTCAACTTTGAGCCACAAATTAGCAAGCAGTTAATATTTCTGTTGGTTCGAATTTAGTAAATAATACATATTCTTTATAGCTTAAATTACTTGTTAAAATACACTGTGTGATTCGTTCGAAAAGTATTAAACACGATTACATCTGGTTGGTGTACATTTCTTAATCACACCAGGGACCAATAAATCTCGCATTTTAAAATAAAATGTAACTTAGCATCTAGGAATTAATGTCTGTCTGTCTGTCTGTCCCATTTGTCGCTGATGTGTATGCCTTTTACGGTAATTTAACTGTCCCAACGTTGACACATTGTTTAGAAAATTGTAACCAATGATATTACATGTACAATCTTCTACTTTGTTTGCCCATATGGGATATCTTAGCATATATCTTTTTATAGTTATAAGTATTTTGAAAATATTAAATCATGTCAGAATAGAAAGTAATTAATGTTATTTGGCAGTCAACTGCCTTTGTACTCCATGTTACACCTTACTCTTACACTGTGTAATATAAAATAATGAGCCCTTTCTAATACAGCTATTTGAGTCTGATTTCTTTCACTCAGACTTTCAGAGTAAACATTTTCTACTCAGTAATTATTAAAGATAATTCTAGAAATTTTTGTATGCAGTTACTGTGTAAATTTATTTAACATCTGAAATAATGATATAACTCAGGATGCAGCTGTCTCTGCAAAACAGTTTTATTTGTTTAACTTTTGTTAATACTAACTTTAAAAAAAATGCTTGATTGCATATACATTGCCCTCAAGTTGCAGCTACTAGTTCTGTAAGCGTTTTAGTGTCCTTAGCTTGTTTTCTAGTACAGCATTAGTTTAGAAATTTTAGTACTAACTTATACTGCATATGTATTAACGATTTCCAATATGGCATCTATGAGTTGAGTATTATTTTTATATCTTTATCGTTTTTGTTAAAACTGTTACTTTTGCATAGAGTTTTTTATGTGTGCGAGTGAGAGAGTTATTTATGAATAAGTTGATTATATTTTGTTTGGCTGATTTTATTGTTGTGTTGTGAGAGTGTGCCTGTTATAGATTATCGCTATACCTGTAGCTCCCGTTTTGTACATTGCTCTTCCCGCCCTTGTAGATGTAAGCGCCCGGACCACATCCGTAGGCCTCCGTAGCTTAAGTTCTGCGCGGCCCACCACCCTGGCCGTGGCCAAAGCACTTGGCGCAGTCGGGGCTCCCGGGCCGGCAACGATCCTTATCACACGCTCCGTCCATTCAAGCAGTAGAAGCGCACACACCTGTACGGCGTCAGCCTGCGCCGCCAAAGTCCCTGGCCCGCTCCTTACGTTCGTGGTTGTGCCTAGTTTGCCTAGTTCTTAAGACCTCTCCTGTTGTTTTCATGTTGGCTTTATTAACTATTATTTGTAAGCTTTATGTAATATATTTCCTTTGAGAGACACTGTATCCTGTATGAATCGACATATCAAAGCAATACTTGTAAATAAAGTGAACAACAGCATACTCCTCTGTCTACAGTTATGTTGCCATGAACCCTTCACTGACGAATCCAGCACTTTTCTTCCTCAACTTCCTCATATCACCACCTGAAAGTCAGAGGAAAAACATAGCTGAGAGAGAAACAATGCAGTACTATCAAAATATCACAAATTTTGAAATTTATGTTCGAATTTTTAGCAAGTGGTAGGGCTTACTTCAAAGCCACATGGTAGTGGTGCAACATGTGAAGGCACATCTGTTATTTACCACTTAATGTGTGTTTACTTCATGCCTTTTAGTCCTTTGATTAACAGTATTAAAACCTTCCTCCAAATTATTGTTTTTTAAACACAGGTAAGATCAATTACACAGGGTGTTAGTGGTATAAGTGCATATATTGTGGTCATTAGTGCTTCAATATGTACCCACTTTGGTGTGTTAGTTGTTTTTTCTCAGTGTCTAACAGTCTTCCCACAAACACATCACATAATTTGCTATCTGATGTTTGCTTCATCATCATCATTGCACCCCTAAATAGAATTTGCCTGTCAGTGTAGATTAACCATTTTGCTTCCATGTGTCTACACTTCAACACTTGACCTGTTGCCCAGTGCAAAATAAACATTAATGGCTTACTCTTTCCACACATAACTGGTGGTACCAAGCAACCTAAAAGGTACTACTTCTAACACCTATAATTATTACTCTGCAAATGAAGTAAATGTTGATATAATGTTGTTCAGTACGCTGCTCTCAGTCACCGATAAAAATATCTGCATTTATATCCCTAACACCCTATATATCAAATTAACACAAGTACGTGTATTTTCAGAATAAAGTTTCACAGTAATATTATTGTATGTGGTTTTACAGCGAAACTACTGATAACTTGGAGATTGTTCCCTTTTTGCCTCACTTCACGAAACAGTTCCTATTACAGTCATCTTCACAAAAAGAACTGCACCCAGAAGGACAAGTCAGATTGCTCTCATTGTTGGCAGGCAGGTACATAATACGATACAAACGCAATGATTACACTTTTAGCTTGGAAGGACCAACATGCACTGTAGTACATGGCCGCAAAACGTGTTAGTATGGTATCGGGGTCCATGGTTGTGTATACAAGTATAAAGGTGTTGGTTTCTAATCTACTCCTGTGAAACTCCAACCAATGCCACCTGCATCTGAGTGCACAGATCTCATAGATTGGTGGGCTGAGGGGGAGTCCTGATGAAATGCCCCATGGCAGCCCACACACTCTCAATTGGGGAGATGTGGCTGGTGATGGAAGAGTATCAACAGCTGCAAGACATGCTTGGGAGATGACAGTGATATGAGGTCAAGAACTGTCCTGTAGAAACATGCCATGCCCACATGGTGGGGGGGGGGGGAAGAGGGTGAGCATTCATAAACACCAAATCTTTCACTTGCAGGACCTCAACAATGAACCATGCAGCTATCATGGAGCCTCTTGGTACATTAACACTGAGCGGGCACTGTAGAATATTGCTCCCATCACTGTCACACCAGAGTTGTGAGATGTGTGATGGGAGATCACAAACCACTCCTCTTGGTGCTTTCCACTGTACCACCATAGTCCCAGTGGTCATCACCTCCAAGGCATAAGCAGCACTCGTCACTAGAGACAACTGCTGTAGGTCTGCAGGGCTCCATGTCCATCGCTGTTGACACCAAGCAAGTCAAGTGCAATGCTGTGTGGTTGACAGTGGCAGGCATCGCAACAGTCAGTGTTTAGGAAGCCCTGCATCAGGCAAACGCCTGCCAATGGCACTAGCACTTGTGTGATGTTGCATAAAGGTAGGATGGACCACTGAATGGCACCTGTTACTGTTGTTCAGTCTGTTGGTGTGTGGCAGACAATGTCAGTATTCATTGTGGTGCATGTCAGACATCCGGAACCTACATGTTATGCATGAGTACTTTCATGTATCCACTGCCACCAACAATGGGCAATGGTGGTGTTGCATGACGAGTGATGCATGCAACACGACGATAACATCACTCAGTCTCCCACAGCCCCACCATGTGGCACCTCTAGAACTCGTCTAGCTGGGCAATCTGCACTCAAACATATTGACTAAGCATAATGTACATTCATGTGGAGCTCTTGTGATGCTGTCCACTGTCCTATTAGCTGGCACAGTCGTTATAGGGTTCTCTTGTAACAATCGATGGGCATAACATCATGGCCCCACTTGTGCTTGCCGAGAGCATGGCCGTGGATGGGTACTTCTAGGTGTATCTTTTTTATGATGATTATGAAATTAACTCAAGTATATGTTTCTTCAGAATAAAGTTTTACAGTAATGCAGACACTGTTCGTATTTTATAGTACTTTATAAAAACAGTTCTTATTGTTACTGATGCAGAATCCAGCGCCACATATCTGCTATATCCATTTGATACAGTGGAGATGTCTGACTGTGCTTCACACTGCACAAGTTCTTGATGTTTGCTTTGCAGTCCTATATGTTGGTTCATTTCATTTACATACTTATCTGGTGGAATGCATGGTTCATAACAGCTGATGCATGCTGGTTTGTTTGCTCTTTTTATTGCCAGACATACTGATATCCTTGATTGCAGTGACAGCAGCTCTAAACTCATTCTGTCATCTGAATTAATTTCCCTGAAGACCACAGCCACACTTAGAAAATGCAACGTGATGATGCGCCACCACTTCATTTTCCGTGTGTCTGTCAGAGGTTACTGACTTCTGGTCACTTCATAACTCATCAGGTCGTTGATACAGCATATCAATGATAAGGTCAGCAGCACATGGACTGTCTGATTTCGTTGCTGAGAATAGGAAATGATTTGACCATTACTCGCTAATGGTTACAGACTGGAATCCGGCGTTGTAATCTGGTTTAGAACGAAGGCGGATTAGTATTAGTAAAATGTGGCACGCACAACGTAGTTTTAAAAAATCGTTAACACCTACCATCGATAAAAACTGAACTGTATGATCACAAACATGAGCTAAAACGACAGTCCCATAGCCAGAAAAGGCTGAAAATGTGTACTATTACATACATTGTACTGGAGGTGGATGCTAATAGCTAATAACTGCCAGTAAACGCCATGATTCTATTATACACAACAAGGCGGAAGGTAAGTAGTCAAACTAAAAAAATGTGGTTTCAAACAGTATCCAATGGTAAACAGATTCTTAATGTAGGAACGGCCACCACGATACTGTCAGTGTGCATGAATGGACACAGAAGAGCTGCCTGCTTTGGAGACATTCAATACTCAGCTGCTGATGATGCTCCTCAATGTGACTCGGGAAACCTCTGTGCCTGCTGCAGCGCGTGGGCTAATACAAGTCTTCCCACTCACTGCTGAACTGGTGTAGCCAAGAAGTTCATTCTGCTATGTAGCATACACTTTGAGATGCATTGTGGTCTTAGTTACCACTGCCACAAAACAAACATGACACTTCGAGATGCATTGTCGTCTTAGTTACCACGGCCACAAAACAAACATGACAAGTATTTTGTTAGAAATAGGTGACGTTTTCTCGAGAATATACATTTATCAAGGAAGAATCAGAAGCAGGGACAGTGGCCACTACCTCAGCCTTCAAGTTATTGGGGTAGGCAACTGCTGGAGTGTGTGGCATGTGACAAAGACAGTGAGCACACAGGGGGGTCGCATAGTGTCTCGAGACAGAAAGCGTCACCCCCTATTGCTTCCCTGACACCAAACAATTTTACTGACCCTCTCCTCCTTTTTGATATTCCGCAGCCAATCCCTCTTTCCCCTCACGGGAAAGAACATGGAAGTTTCCTAAGCTAGGAACAAAAACTTAAGCGTTTCAGTTGCTAATACTTGGGATGTCATCAGAATATCAGTACTGGTCAGACATTCTGTCTCTAGTAACTTAGTAGACTTCTCAGTTTAATCTTTCTGTTGATGTAGTTAGTTACTTTCTTTGAAACTGATGTGAATTAGTAACCGTTTGAGTTCCAAAACAAAAACCTATCGGCACTACCCATACGTCACAACAATAAACAACTGTGCATATTATGCAACATTCCATAAATAATTTGGCCATTGCACACAATGGAGGCATAATCACATTCAAAGAACACCTTACTATATTCTTGATTATAGTTTGTTAAATAAAGGTTGCTTAATCATGGAAGAAATTGGAGGAAGTAAAATTCATAAATATAAGTCGATTTCATAAATTACGAAATTTCATTCAAGAAAGACAATGAATCTTACTCAAATGTTGCTCTTGGAAAACAAAACACAGAAAATTAACTTGAGAAACTGAAGCTAATAATGCGGGACAGCATCGTTACGAAGACTGAGAGAACAACAAAACAGAATTTCTCAATCTTCTCGACTCACATTTAAAAAAAAAAAGGCAAAGAACACCACTGCCAAGATGCACAAAAAGCGAGCTGTTCAGACTACAGACTTGGAGATGTGAAACTAACGTCTCATTCTTTTGAAAAGAGCTAGACTTACATTTCCAGACTGCACCGACAGCCAGTTACGACGGCCAAGAAACGAATGATAGTCGGCATGGAATGACTCCCATGAAAAGAATGCTCAGAATACAAACTACTCTAATCTCAATCCGAACTCCCTTTGGAGGGAGCTTGTCGCCCATGTGACGAACATGAATGTACGTCAAAGCATGAACGTAGAAGGGAACACTGCAAAAGTTTCCATGACTCTGCGTTCAAATACAATTTCCTAGATTGGTAGCAAGTTTGACCAGTTTCCACTGTTCGAGGATGTAGCACACACAGAGTCTAGAAAGGGAAACAGTACATAGGATTGGTCAAACAAAAATGCTATTGAGACGGAGCTAAATTCCTCATGTTTATTGTAATGGAAATGCAGTATTCTTGATGACTTCCGTGCTGAATAGGCATTTGCTACGTATGACTTGAGGGCTAAGGCACCGTTGTGGCCGCAGATCAGGTATTAACTCCCGGAAACGGCAATTCCAGCAGGCCTTGGGAACCGCACTGGAATGTCACCCAACTCTTCAGCAAAGTTTCGCTGTCCTACGCTACAGTGACAATGGGAGTGGAATCAGCTTCCTTCCTTAAGAACATTTCAGCCACCACAGAAAATTTATACTGACCATGTACTCCATTCATACATATCACAAAAGTGGAGGTACTCGTACGTAAGTATGTCCCATACCTTCTTCTAAACCACTGTATCACTTTTAACCAAATTAGGTACACATGCCACTCACTGTCTGGGAAGAATCATTGAGGGGATAGTAACTACCTACCTGTCAAAGGGGTGTGTGTACGGATGAAAAAGACGCACAGCTCACTTCGCGCGTTTACATTATGCAGATATTAAATTTGACCTGCTGGGCAGAGTATTTTATTATATATATCATGAAATTAACACTGTATTCATCAAATACAATAACATTGCACAAAGTACAATGAAAGGAATACATTTAAAAATAAATTTTCATATTTTTGGATACAATCATTCACATTTTACATTTGTATTAACAAAAAATCGGTGAATCCATATAAAATAAATTTACATTAGAACCAAAAACGGTGAAAGTTACGTGCTGAAACGTGGAAACTCTGTGTGATGAGACCTCTTCTTATTACCATTACTGTGTCATTACTATATATTTTTTATACTTCAGCACCAGAGTAGACTTTCATTGTTATGATTTTACAAGAATGTAGTGTCCCACTGTATTGCTAGGAATGAGAAAGCAAGCGCTCTAAATTCCGATTACAGTGTTGCCCATTTATTCTGATCTAGAAAGGCCTTTGCTATTCTACTTTGGAGAATGAACATTAACTGTGTAAATTACTTTCGATGTGTGTGGTGCCACTTGCTCCAAATTGAATCCGATATTCGTAAATGGAATTGAATAGGTATCAACAGTACCAGAATGGCTTCCTCATCAACCACAACACAATAGGTAACGGCCGGATACTGGCATTGGGCTCTGTTAGAAAATGCACCTACTGAGTTACGTAATAAATTTGCAAATGAATACTATTTCCTAACTTCATCTCTGAGAGTTCGTTTTGGCCCTACAATTGTTCCTTACCTGCAACAGATAACTCAGCTTTGCTATGTCTGCTTAACTGTATAATATGAACTGTTGAACTGCATGTACCTGAAATAAATTACTGCACGGATAATTGCCTTAGTTCACCACCGGTCATTAAAATTGCTACACCACGAAGATGACGTGCTACAGACGCGAAATTTAACCGACAGCAAGCAGATGCTGTGATATGCAAATGATTAGCTTTTCAGAGCATTCACACAAGGTTGGCGCCGGTGGCGACACCTACAACGTGCTGACATGAGGAAAGTTTCCAACCGACTTCTCATACACAAACAGCAGTTGACCGGCGTTGCCTAGTGAAACGTTGTTGTGATGCCTCGTGTAAGGAGGAGAAATGCCTACCATCACGTTCCGACTTTGATAAAGGTCGGATTGTAGCCTATCGCGATGCGGTTTATCGTATCGCGACATTGCTGCTCGCGTTAGCCGAGATCCAATTACTGTTAGCAGAATATGGAATCGGTGGGTTCAGGAGGGTAATACGGAACGCCGTGCTGGATCTCAACGGCCTCGTATCACTAGCAGTCGAGATGACAGGCATCTTATCCGCATGGCTGTAACGGATCGTACAGCCACGTCTCAATCCCTGAGTCAACAGATGGGGTCGTTTGCAAGACAACATCCATCTGCACGAACAGTTCGACGACGTTTGCAGCAGCATGGCTATCAGCTCTAAGACCATGGTTGCGGCTACCCTTGACGCTGCATCACAGACAGGAGCGCCTGCGATGATGTACTAAACGACGAACCTGGCTACACGAATGGCAAAACATTTTTTCCGGATGAATCCAGGTTCTGTTTACAGCATCATGATGGTCGCATCCGTGTTTGGCGACATAGCGGTGAACGCACATTGGATGTGTGTATTCGTCATCGCCATACTGTCGTATCACCCGGCGTGATGATATGGGGTGCCATTGGTTAAACGTCTCGGTCACCTCTTGTTCGCATTGACGGCACTTTGAACAGTGGACGTTACATTTCAGATGTGTTACGACCCTTGGCTCCACCCTTCATTCGATCCCTGTGAAACCCTACGTTTCATCAGGATAATGCACGACCGGGTGTTGCAGGTCCTGTACGGGCCTTTCTGGATACAGAAAATGTTCGCCTGCTGCCCTGGCCAGCACATTCTCCAGATCTCTCACCAATTGAAAACGTCTGGTCAATGGTGGCCGAGCAACTGGTTCGTCACAATACGCCAGTCACTACTCTTGATGAACTGTGGTATCGCGTTGAAGCTGCATGGGCAGCTGTACCTGTACACGCCATCCGAGCTCTGTTTGACTCAATGCCCAGACGTATCAAGGCCATTATTACGGCCAGAGGTGGTTGTTCTGGCTACTGATATCTCAGGATCTATGCATCCAAATTGCGTGAAAATGTAATCACATGTCAGTTCTAGTATAATATATTTGCCCAATGAATACGCGTTTATCATCTGCATTTCTTCTTGGTCCAGCAATTTTAATGGCCAGTAGTGTATTTGTTTTAATGCTCGAGAGGGCTCGCCGTTCTTCATAAGACGAGCAGGCGCGCGACGCACTTTGTACACATATAAAGAATGCCTGTCTTTATGTCAGAAAGATAAACATGTATCACCAAAATCACGGTTTAATCTAATTAATTTAATTAAAACAAAGATAAAATAAAGTTCAAGTATATGAGATAAATCACTGTTTAATAAAACAATAGCAAAATAACACTTTTCATTATATCATTGTGCTGTCGCATACAAGTGTTATCCCATAGTCAAGACCGACACTAAGCATTAAACAGCGCAGTTGCATCAGATTGCTGCCAACAGCGTATTTGACTGCTTATTATGTAGTAGGTACTTGTGTCATTGTGAAATTCTGCTGCTAGCTCGGAATCTGGGTCATATTCTTGCACGGATCGTAAATTTTTTTATCACCTATCTCGATTTTATATTACTGCCGCTCACTACGACGAATGACAACACAGCTTGTTACTGTGTTAGATGAAGCAATAATGAAAGGATAGGTATGGGCTCGTAATTGCAAAAGAACAATGGAATGGTACAAGGCAATATTATTTGTGATTGGAGCACTTTACACGTAAGTACACGCGCTCGATGGTTAAACTACTTTGCCGAATGAAAATTTTAGTGTCGTTCTGGTCTTCAGTCCAGAGACAGGTTTGATGCAGCTCTCCATGCTACTCTATCCTGTGCAAGCTTCTTCATCCCTCAGTACCTCCTGCAACCTACATCCTTCTGAATCTGCTTAGTGTATTCATCTTTTGGTTTCTCTCTGCGATTTTTACCCTCCGCGCTGCCCTCAAATACTAAATTGGTAATCCCTTGATGCCTCAGAATATGTGCTATCAAGCGATCCCATCTTCTAGTCAAGTTGTGCCACAAATTTCTCTTCTACCCAATTCTGTTCAGTACCTCCTCATTAGTTACGTGGTCTAAGCATCTAATCTTCAGCATTCTTCTGTAGCACCACATTTCGAAAGCTTCTATTCTCTTCTTGTCCAAACTATTTATCGTCCACGTTTCATTTCCATACATGGCTACATTCCATACAAATACTTTCAGAAACAACATCCTGACACTTAAATCTATACTTGATGTTAAAAAATTTTTCTTCTTCAGAAACGCTTTCCTTGACATTGCCAGTCTACATTTTATATCCTCTCTACTTCGACCATCATCAGTTATTTTGCTCCCCAAATAGCAAAACTCATTTACTACTTTAAGTTTCTAAATTCCTGATCTCATTCCCTCAGCATCACCCGATTTTATTCACCTACATACCATTGTTCTCGTTTTGATTTTGTTGATGTTCATCTTATATCCTCCTTTCAAGACACTGTCCATTCCGTTAAAATGCTCTTCCAGGTCCTTTACTGTCTCTGACAGTATTACAACCTCAAAGTTTTTCTTTCTTCTCCATGGATTTTAATACCTCCTCCGAATTTTTCTTTTTTTCCTTTACTGCTTGCTCAATATACAGATTGAATAACATCGGGAAGACGATACAATCCTGTCTCACTCACTTCCCAATCGCTGTTTCCCCTTTCCTGCCCCTCGACTCTTATAAGTGTCAGCTGATTTCTGTACAAATTGTAACTAGCGTTTCGCTGCCTGTATATTACCCCTGCCACCTTCAGAATTTGAAAGAGAGTATTCCAGTCAACATTGTCAAAAGCTTTCTCTCAGTCTACAAATGCTAGAAACGTGGGTTTGCCTTTCCTTAACCTACCTTATAAGATAAGACGTAGGGTCAGCATTGCCTCACGTGTTCCAACATTTCTACGGAATCCAGACTGATCTTCCCCGAGGTCGGCTTCTACCAGTTTTTCAATTCGTCTGTAAAGAATTCGCGTTAGTGTTTTGCAGCCGTGGCTTATTAAACTGATAGTTTGGTAATTTTCACATCTGTCAACACCTGCTTTCTTTGTGATTGGAATTATTATATTCTTCTTGAAGTTTGACGATATTTTGCCTGTCTCGTACATCTTGCTCACCAGATGGTAGAGTTTTGTCAGGGCTTTCTCACAAAAATGCAGCTAGTTTTCCACGCAATAGTGCAAGGCGTGACAGTACAGTAATGTTACGATTTTCATTCAGACTCTGAGGATAAACTTAATGAAATGTCTATAAAGGAATGAAAAGATTGTTCTAAATTGAAATTGTATTGGGAGCACACACAGAAAAGAATCATACTAACATGAGACTATGATCATCCTTTGCACTATCATAATCAGTGAACAATGATTCAGACAAACAGTACTGAAGTTGCGAAGTTCAATGTCTGCTTATCTTATAACATAGTTTTAGCTGAAAGTAGAGGGTAACGAACAGTAATTAAAATTTTAAACACAACCGATTTCCCTGGATATTAAAACTCAGATGTTGTTGGAATCTTTACATTACAATAATTACACAGCTAGGGCTTGCAGCAAATAAGAACTCGTTTCACGTTACGATTTTTTGAAATGCGTCGTCACTCAATGAAATCATCTTAAAAATATACTCTGTCCTCAGTCTCGCCAGGGAGCAATTCAAATAGAATTCGTTCTCTATCCAACATGTCCGTCATCAAAGTTTCTTGTTCACTGACCAATCTCGCAGCAGACTCTCTTCCTCTGTCTCCCCTCTCTCCCTCTGCATCTAACGTAACCTGTCGTAGCCAAAGAGTAACATATCACTCATGCGTTCATTTATCCAAAGACTGACATGATGGCAAACATTCCAAACAAACTGCCATTTCTCGATAAAAAAAACCTTTCAACAATTAACAAAACAAAAATTACTGTCGAATTAACACTTAGCAATTATACATGTTGTTTGACAATTCATGCTACGCGCTTCTAGATGTTGTAGAGGGGACTTAGTAGATCAGGTTTTACGCAGGACAGAAGCATAATAAAACGACGCTACATAACGTCAAAGTTATAGGCGCCGGCACCTGTAAATGTAGGTATACACAGGGTGATTTCGTGATGCCGTTACGAACTTCCTAGGGATAGAGAAGGATAAATGTATCAATTTGAGGTGAGGGTCCCTGTACTGGAAACGAATGAGTGCAACGTTACACGCGAAAACGTACCGATACCTCTGAGAGCGGAATTCACGTACCGGTACTATTGCTGCAAAGACTGTAGCGTAGGCAACTAATAGAGGTGGTGGTATGGACCACAAAGAGGAAAACATGTCCAGTAAACATGGAATCTAAAATGCATACCTAAGGAACTATGAGGACTTGTTCATCTTCGCTACTGTGGAACCCATCTCCTCTTTGCACAAGTGCTCAAAGCCCTCAAGGTAAGCATTTTAGAGTACATCTTCACCAGACATTTTTTCTTGTTTTGGTCCACACTACCACCTCTGGAAGTTGCCTACGCTACAATCTTAGCAACAATAGTACCAGTACATGTATTCCACTCTCAGGGATACAAGGACTGTTTTCGCTTATAGCTGCCGACTCCGTTTCCGTTACAGGGACCCTCGCTTCAAATTGATACATTTGACCGTCTCCATCACCTTAGAAACTTTGTAACATCATCACAGAATGACCCATAAGATACACACAGGCGCCGATAAATCTGACGCTCTGTAACGTCGTTAGATGCTGTTTCCCGACGTGGGTTCCCGTGTAAAACGCGATCTTCTAAGTTCCCCCTACAACCTCTAGAAGTGTGTAACAAGAATTGTGAAATGCGCTGTATAAGACGGAAATCTCCGGCACAGACTGGAACAGGAGAGGGCGAAGTGATAGTGGTGCACAAAGTACACTCCGCCACATACCATGACGACACTTCCGGAGTGCAGATGTGGATGCAGATGTAGAAGTAGATGTGTTGTTGACGACTGGCAACTGCTGAGAGGCAACTCTTTTAGTATTTTGTTTCTTACGATAGTGGACGAAAGCTGCAATGACGTCTCTGTAGCGTACGCTATTTTGGCGGGGAACTTTCAGTGCTGGCAACCCTTTTCATCGTAAAGCGGCGATGCGCTCATGGTCTTAGCGTGAAGTGACTGAATGTTGACAGCCAGAACACTGTACACAAGCCGCATTGTCCCGGTCACGATAAGAGAAAGATCGCGCCCTATTGTTCTACAGCCAGAGTGTAGGGTTTTCATTTACTTACAGTACACTGGTGGCCGTACGAAGTGATTTCCTGAGTTCTAAAGAGTTCTGAGAATCACGTTTCTTATAGTAAAATAAAAAAAGACAACCACGAACTAGGCACAACATCAGGATGGTGTAAAACATTTTAGATCGCTTGGATACGCAAAAAACTACCATCAGAATGTGGTTTTGAGAAAAACTGAACAAAGCTCTGGGACGCGATAGAATCACTATCAGATTCTGTACTGAATTTGTGGCCGAGCTAGCCTCTTTTTAACTGTAAAGGGTGATCAGAATGTTACATGAAGATGGTATCTTTTCATTCGGATACCATCGGTGACCACGCAGCTCTCTTAGAATGAAATGATAATTAAATCAAGACCCTAAGCTGTCGACAGGCGTTGATATACATCAACGGGTACGCTTGAAAATGTGCGCCCCGACCGGTACTCGAACCCGGGATCTCCTGCTTACATGGCAGATGCTCTATCCATCTTCTTTTCATTTTAATCTCATTTTGTTCGTTATTGGTCGTTGTATTTGTTCGAGGCGGACGTCCCATGTAGCGTGTCCAAGTTCATCGTTGATCCATGCACTCAGTTTTTTTATTACAGAGAATCCATCTGAGCCACCGAGGGCACAGAGGATAGCGCGACTGCAGGGACTCATCCCTTGCACGCTCCCTGTGAGACCCACATTCCAAACTTAATGTCCACACACTATATTCGTAGTGCTCCTGTCCGAAAGAACAGATATCATCTTCATATAGTTAAGGCTAACCGGCCATTGACCTTCTTCTTCTGTGCTGCATGCACACGCATTGCCGAACTCTTACGGGACTCGGTAAGATTGTCTGCCGCGAGTAATGAGTGTAATGGGCAGGGGCACTACGAATGTAGGGTGTGGACATTAAGCTGGGAATGTGGGTCTCACGGGGAGCATGCAAGGGATAAATCCCTGCAGTCGTACTATCATCTGTACCCTCGGTGGCTCAGACGGATAGAGCCTCTGCCATGTAAGAAGGAGATCCCGGGTTCGAATCCCCGTGCGGGCACACATTTACAAACTGTCCCCGTTGATGTATATTAAAGCCTGTCGACAGCTTACTGTCTTGATTTAATTATCATTTCGATCAGAAAGTTCGTCTTTGAGGGAGCTGGTGCAGAGTACATGCAACGTGGCGCAACACCGATACGGGGATTTAACCACCGATATGTAGGCAAGAAACTAGTGTGGCATTCGTGTATTTACCACGTGCATGCGTAAATACGCAAGCGTTAACTATGGCGACGTTATTACTAAATGAGTGCAAACAGGACTAAAGTGTTGTTATTCTTTTCTTGGCTGCGAAATGTCGATCTCTGGTGGACAGCCACCGGAGAATGAATCTTGTGCACGGGGCAGCATGTCTGTCGAAAACCACGCCCAGTAAAACTCCGACAAGGGCTGCTGCTGCTTCATGATGACGCACGTCCACATATGGCAAATGCCGTAAGGCAGAAGCTATGCGAACTCAAGTGGGAGACACACAGCAGCCGCCCTATAGTCCTGATCTCTCCCCATGCGATTACCACGCATTCGGTCCCTTAAAAGAGACCTTGAAGGTCGACGATTCCTGTCGGACGAGAACGTGCAGCAGGCAGTTACGGACTTCTTCAAGCAGCAGAACACGGTCTTTTACCAAATACCTGGTGCATCCGTTGAATGATTGCCTCAGCGCTCACGACGATTTTGTGTGATAGGCATACCGATTCTCGATTACACGGCCTTCGAACAGAAACTTTTTGATGGCCTCATATATACAATCTATCGTAGATCCCACGAACAAAATACCATATTCAGTAGCTGAAAGCAAGCGCAGGCCGCTCTCGTCTACAAGAAGTATAGCGGAGGTGATCCACAAAACTGCAGCCCAATCAAAAAAAGTTTTACATCACCCCAGTTTCCAGAACTACTGAAGATAAACATTGACAGTGGATATCGTATCACAGACACAGTCCCTTTGACTGTTCAGAGATATCACTAAATCCGCCCAGAGATGTAAACAACCATGCATGGGCAGCGCCTATTAGACGGAGGGGTCCGACAGCCAATCAGTTCCAGTCTTTCCACCAGGAAGGAGGTACACGGCTCGTGTTGTCTGTAGTTCAACCATGCCTAGACGGTCAATACAGCGGTTCGATCACGTCCGCATTGTTACTTTGTGCAAGGAAGGGCTCTCAGCAAGGAAGTGTCCAGGCGTCTCGGAGTGAACCGAAGCGATATTGTTTGTACATCGAGGAGATACAGAGAGACAGGAACTGTCAATGACAGCCTAGCTCAGGCCGCCCAAGGGCTACTGCTGCAGTAGATGACCGCTACCTACGGATTATAGCTCGGAGGGACCCTAACGCCACCAGGTTGAATAATGCTTTTCGTGCATCCAGAGGACGTCGTGTTACGACTCAACCTGTGGGCAATAGGCTGCATGATGCCCAGCTTCACTCCCGACGTCCATGGCAAGGTCCATCTTTGCAACCACAACACCATGCAGCGCGGTATAGATGGGCCCAACAACATGCCGAATGGACCGCTCGGGATTGGCATCACGTTCTCTCCACCGATGACTGTCGCATATGCCTTCAACCAGACAATCGTCGCAGACGTGTTTGGAGGCAACGCAGTCAGGCTGAACGCCTTAGACACATTGTCCAGCGAGTGCAGCAAGGTGGAGGTTCCCTGCTGTTTTTGGGTGCTATTGTGTGGTGTCGACGTATGCCGCTGGTGGTCATGGAAGGCGCCGTAACGGCTGTGCTATAGGTGAATGTCATCCTCCGACCAATAGCGCAACCATATCGGCAGCATACTGGCGAGGCAATGGGTTTCGGCATTCCATTACGCCATCATCAGGCCCTCTATGGTAACAGAGTGGCTGATCTTGTATTTCTAGAGAAAATACAATTTGTTAAGTAAGACCGTGGTCGGGTTAATCAGTAGAAAAATGTATTTGACAACAAACTAAAGCTCATAAACACAAAAGAAAAATGTAGTTACAATTAACAATACGTCCAGTCGCCCGCAGTGTCGATACTTGCTTGGCATTTCCGAGGCATGCCTGAAACCGCGTATCCACTTGGAAGAGACCTCTAAACGCGTCGAATGTGAGTTGATAGCTGTTTCAAATTGAAGATCTTTCTTCCTTGCAACTTCGTTTCATATAAGGCCATATATTTTGAATAGGATTAGCGTCAGGCGACTGTGAGAGCCAATGCGTTATATGCACACCTCTCTCCTTTTTCCAGTCGCTGCAAACCCTGGCGCGGTGCTTCGGATCATTGTCCTCCAGCAGTATCCAGTCTTCGTTTTTGTCGATGAATCAACGTATAGTAGTCGACACCAAATACTGCTGATAAACGCGACGCGTAACCTGCACTCCTGTTTCTTCTTGTGTATTTCAGTCAAGAATTCAAAGTAAACTAATGTTTTATGGACACTGCATGAAGGCAAAGGTTCCCTCTGATGGGTTGTGAAAGAACTAAGACGATATCTTTTACCACTTACTTACTTAACACATGCTTCTACTACACACTCTGTATCGTCCAGAGCGAACCAGTGTCCGCTCCAGCGGATGAACACGGCTATACACTGCCGGCCAGTGTGGCCGAGCGGTTCTAGGCGCTTCAGTCTGGAACCGCGCGACCGCTACGGTCGCAGGTTCGAATCCTGCCTCGGGCATGGATGTGTGTGATGTCCGTAGGTTAGTTAGGTTTAAGTAGTTCTAAGTTCTAGGGGACTGATGACCTCAGATGTTAAGTCCCATAGTGCTCAGAGCCATTTGAACCATTTTTGTACGGCTATACACTAGTAAACAATCTGAAGGCCCAGGCGCTCAGATTGTTTACAAGTGTGTAGCCGTGTTACATCCGCTGGAGCGGACTCTGGTTCGCTTTTGCGTGACATTTTGTATGCAGTTTAAGCTAAGCCACTATGTTGCCACAGAGCGCCTGATGATGGCATAACGTAATGCCAAAACCGGTTGCCTCTGGAATAAACCGGAGATGAAAATGCAGCTGTTGGTTTATTTACTGCCGGATACAACACGGCTCCAATTCGGACTGTTCTCATGTGACATCTTGGTACTCAAGGATCAGGATGGTCAGATAGATTGCAGTATTTCTCGATTTTCGAAAAGCTCAAATGGTTCAAATAGCTCTGAGCACTATGGGACTTAACATCTGAGGTCATCAGTTCCCTAGAACTTAGAACTACTTAAACCTAACTAACCATGCCCATGGCAGTTCCAGACTGAAGCGCCTAGAACCGCTCGTCCATACCGGCCTTTCGAAAAGCATTTAACTCAGTTTCACATCTACGGTTATTATTAAAAGTACAATCGTATGGTGTATGACGTGAAATTTGTGACTGAACTGAGCATTTATTGATAGGGAGGACGCAGCATGTTATCTTGGATCGAGAATCATCGACGTATAGAAATAGTTGTGGTGTAACTCAGGGAATTATGTTGGGCACCATTTTGTTCATGTCGTATATTAATGACATCTACATCTACATCTACATGGTTACTCTGCAATTCACACTTAAGTGCCTGGCAGAGGGTTCATCGAACCGTTTTCATACTACTTCTCTACCATTTCACTCTCGAATGGCGCGTGGGAAAAAGGAACACCTAAATCTTTCCGTTCGAGCTCTGATTTCTCTCATTTAATTATGATGATCATTTCTCCCTACGTAGGTGGGTGTCAACAAAATATTTTCGCATTCGGAAGAGAAAGTTGGTGACTGAAATTTCGTAAATAGATCTCGCCGCAAAGAAGACCGCCTTTGTTTCAGTGACTGCCACCCCAACTCGCGCATCATATCAGTGACACTGTCACCCCTATTGCGCGACAACACGAAACGAGCTGCCCTTCTTTGCACTTTTTCGATTCCTCCGTCAATCCTACCTGGTAGGGATCCCACACCGCGCAGCGATATTCCAGCAGAGGACGGACAAATGTAATGTACGCTGTCTCTTTAGTGGGTTTATCGCATTCTCTAAGTGTACTGCCAACAAAGCGCAGTGTTTGTTTCGCCTTCCCCACAGTATTATCTATTTGGTCTTTCCAATTTAAGTTGCTTATAATTGTAATTCCTAGGTATTTAGTCGAATTGACAGCCCTTACATTTGTGCGATTTGTCGTATACCCATAATTTATCGGATTTCTTTTAGTACTCATGTGGATGACCTCGTACTTTTCTTTGTTTAGTGCCAACTGCCACTTTTTGCACCATACAGAAATTCTCTCTAGATCATTTTGTAATTGGAAATGATCGTCTGACGATTTTAGTAGACAGTAAATTATAGCGTCATCTGCAAACAATCTAAGGGGGCTGCTCAGATTATCAGCTAGATCATTTATATAAATGAGGAACAGCAGAGGTCCTATGACACTACCTTGGGGAACGCCACATAACACTTCTGTTCTGCTCGATGATTTACCGTCTATCACTACGAACTGTGACCCCTCTGAGAGGAAATCATGAATCCAGTCACATAACTGAGACGATACTCCATATGAACAACTGAGACGATACTCCATATGCACGCAATTTGATTAATAGTCGCTTGTGAGAAACGGTATCAAAAGCCTTCTGGAAATCTAGGAATATGGAATCTGAGATGCCTCGTCTATAGCACTCATTACTTCATGGGAATAAAGAGCTAGCTGTTTTGCTAAGAACGATATTTTCTGAATCCGTGTTGGTTATGTATCAATAAGTCATTTTCTTCAAGGTGACTCATAATGTTCGAGTTCAGTATTTGCTCCAAATCCTACAGCAAATTGAGGTCAGTGATATGGGTCTGTAATTCAATGGGTTACTCCTATTTCCTTTCTTGGATATTGGTTTGACCTGTGCTACTTTCCAATCTTTAGGAACAGACCTTTCGTCAACTGAGCTGTTGTATATGATTGCTAAGAAAGACGCTATTGTGTCTGCATACTCTGAAAGGAAACTGATTGGTATACCATCTGGAACGGAAGACTTGCCTTTCTTAAGTGATTTGAGTTGTCTTGCAACACGTAAGATATCTACTTTTATGTCACTCATGCTAACAGCTGTTCTGGTTCCGAATTCTGGAATGTTTACTTCGTCTTCTTTCGTGAAGGAATTACGGAAAATTGTATTTAGTAACTCCGTTTTAGTGGCACCATCATCGGTAACATTTCTATCGCCGGCCTGAGTGGCCGAGCGGTTCTAGGCGCTTCAGTCTGGAACCGCGCGACCGCTACGGTCGCAGGTTCGAATCCTGCCTCGCGCATGGCTGTGTGTGTCGTCCTTAGGTTAGTTAGGTTTAAGTAGTTCTAAGTTCTAGGGGACTGATGACCTCAGGTGTTAAGTCCCATAGTGCTCAGAGCCATTCCATTTGAACATTTCCATCGCTATCGCGCAGTGACCTTGCAGACAATGTTAATATTAACCTCAGATCTTTCACAGATGACGCACTTATGTATAATGAAGTACTGTGTAAAAGAAGCTGCGCAAATCTTCATTCAGGTCTTGATGAAATTTTAAAATGGTGCATATATTGGCAACTTGCTTTAAATGTTCATAAATGTAGCATTGTGTACCTCACTAAATGACAAAAACGCAGCATTCTCTGAATACAATGACGGCATTACGATATTGCAGTGGTTGTTTTATTCTGAATAAGATTCAAAGTTCCTTTGGGCAGGCATGCACGTCTCAGCTGTACCGGAATATACATAATGGATGTACGAGTACAGGTTGTAGACGCATGGCTGACGACATATGAAGTCTGGCTCTGGCTGTGAGTCGTGCACGGATAGCCAAATGGTAAGGAGACCGTTCGCGATAAGCGGGAAATCTGTGTTCGAGTCCCGGTCCGGCACAAGTTGTCATTGTCGTCGTTCCATTCTGCAGCTGACGGTTGTCTATATCCTCAATTGCGAATATATTTAAAGTAGAATAACAATTATTAAGAGTTGGAATAAGTCAACTATACAAACAACTGCGTGTTAAATTTTGCGGGGACACGAAATGGAACTACCGTATAAGATCAGTCGTATGTAAAGCAGGTGGCAGACATATATTTATTAGTAAATTAAGAGGACATAGGTTTATTGGTAGAACAGTAGGCAAATGCAATGTCAACAAAGGAGATTGTTTAAATCACACATGCGACCCACCCTAGAACACTGCGCAAGTGTGTGGGACCCGTACCAAATTGGCCTGACGGAGGATACTGAGCGTAGCATTTATAGACAAAGACAGCACGAAAGGTCACAGGCTTGTCTGACCTGTGAGGGGGTGTCACAAAGACGCTGAAGAAACTGAACTGGCTGACACTTGAAACGACAGACGTAAACTATCCTATGAAAGCCTACTTACGAGGTTTCAAGATCCAGCTTTAAATGATAACTCAGGGGATACAGTACAGTCAACTATGTGTCGCTGCCCTATGGACTGTGAGGACGAGATTAGATTAATTACAACACACACGGAAGTATTTAAACAATCATTCTTCCGCGCTCCTTACATGAATGAAAACGGAAAAAACCCTAATAACTGGTGCAATGGGAAGTGCTCTCTGCCATGTACTTCACAGTGTTTTGCTGAGTATTGATGTAGATGTAGATGCGGAATGTTCCTTAGGAAAAACGAATTTACGACAAAAAACAGTTTCAGAAACTAAACAGAATTTCCTAGAAAATTACACCAGGATATTTTTACAAGATCTTCCTGGAGTTTTAGTCAACTAGTAGCTATCTACGCCAAGTTTCCGTCGAGAATATGGAACATTAGACACCGACAACAATGAGAACTGCCTATTTCCGAAACGTAATTGAGTTTGATCCACCAAAAACAAAAGACTACTATTCGAAAAATACGTGCCAAAACCGAATTAAAAACTACCGATACAACAGGAAACATCCATTCACTTCATAAAAATAAACCCCTCAAAGAAGAAGGTATTACTACAGGAAGATAGAACTGGAGATAATTTGATAAAGAAAACATGTACTTAACAGAAACCTGGGAAACTAGAACAATAGCCCGAAATTGAAGAAGTGCGTTGGTTCACCCACTGCGTGAGAAACCCGATAAGGTGAATCCAAACAAATGCAGAGGCGTATGTCCTTTTCCCAGTCACCCAGGGAAAGCATTCAAATGCTTTTCGAAATCAATTAGAACAACTGATGGGCAATACAGCTAGTGAGTGCGAAGTGGACATCAGGAAATTTTATTTTGTTCGCAACAGATATGCATCCTGAAAACAATATTAAGAATATGACAATGTAGCACCATAATTGCGACCATTATGAACTCTTCGAAGACCTGCGAGAATGGACTACAGACAGTTCTTGACACTCTGGCACAGTGGCTCCCAACTTGGGGATAATTACACTCTGACGGATAAAATGTAATTTTCTGAGCGATGAGAACATAAAGATTCAGTTGTATGCCGACCACAAAACTAAATTGTTTTTTTTAGATCATTACCATTATCACTATTTTGTAGGACTGCAATGCCGACTATACAAGTTACCAATAATTACATTTTTTTTCAAATACTAGCATTAAAGGCTGACAGAATGTGGCGGAGATTGTAGTTTGTGTAACAACTGTATGAACAACATCTTCCTCATGTTGTACACCCCTTAGGTACATATTTGTACGATGCATTTAGAACAGTAAAATTGGCACATAAACACTGATGAGCCAAAACATTATGACCACTGCCCACCGCGAGGTTGCATGCTGCCTGGTGGCGCTAAGGGCAAGTGACGCGGTAAGAGAAGTACACTATGTGATCAAAAGTATCCGAACACCTGGCTGAAAATGACTTACAAGTTCGTGGTGCCCTCCACCGGTAATGCTGGAATTCAGAATGGTGTTGGCCCACCTTCACACGAGATGACAGCTTCCACTCTCGCAGGCATACGTTCAGTCACGTGCTGTAAGGTTTCTTGGGGAATGGCAACCCATTCTTCACGGAGTGCTGCACTGAGGAGAGGTATCGATGTCGGTCGGTGAGGCCTGGCACGAAGTCGGCGTTCCAAAAAAATCCCAAAGGTGTTCTATAGGATTTAAGTGAGGACTCTGTGCAGGCCAGCACATTACGGGGATGTTATTGTCGTGTAACCAGTCCAGCACTGGCCGTGCATAATGAACATCTGCTCGATCGTGTTGAAAGATGCAATCGCCATCCCCGAATTGCTCTTCAACAGTGGGAAGCAACAAGGTGCTTAAAACATCAGTGTAGGCCTGTGCTGTGATAGTGCCACGCAAAACAACATGGGTGCAAGCCCCCTCCATGAAAAACACGACCACACCATAACACCACCACCTCCGAATTTTACTGTTGGCACTACACAAGCTGGCAGATGATGTTCACCGGGCATTCGCCATACACACACCCTGCTATCGGATTGCCACATTGTCTACTGTGATTCGTCACTCCACACAACGTTTTTCCACTGCTCAATCGTCCAATATTTACGCTCCTTACACCAAGCGAACCGTCGTTTGGCATTTACCGGCTTCATGTGTGGCTAATGAGCAGCCGCTCGACCATGAAATCCAAGTTCTCAAATCTCCCTCCTAACTGTCATATTACTTGCAGTGGATCCAGATGCAGAATGGAATTCCTGTGTGATGATCTGGATAGATGTCTGCCTATTACACGTTACGAACATCTTCACCTGTCGACGGTCTCTGTCAGTGAACAGACGAGGTCGGCCTGTACGCTTTTGTGCTGTACGTGTCCCTTCACGTTTCCGCTTCACATAGGGAACAGTGGACCTAGGGGTTTTTAGGAGAATGGAAATCTCACGTACAGACGTATGACACAAGTGACAGCCAATCACCTGATCACATTCGAAGTCCGTGAGTTCCATGGAGCGCCCCATTCTGCTCTCTCACGATGTCTAATGATTACTGAGGCCGCTGATATGGATTACCTGGCTGTAGGTGACAGCAAAATGCACCTAATATGAAAAAACGTATGTTTTTGATGGTTTCCTGATGCTTTTGATCACATGGTGTACATGAACGTAGCAGAGACGAATGGGGACTCATTCTAGCGATGACAAGTGGCGCAAATCAGGAAATCCGCAGACTTAAGTGACTTTAACAAAAGTCAGATTGTTGTTGCCCAGTGCCTGGGAACTAGGAACTCGGAAACGGCGAAGCTGTTCGGCTGTTCGACTGCTGCTGTCGTGAGCATCTGTGAAAAGTGGTTGAAGAATGCTGAAACCATGTGCAGGCGACAAGAATTCGGCCGTCCATACCTCATCACAGAACAAATGGACAGAAATCACATTATTCACACGTAACACCCCGTAGTGACTTCATAAGCTGGCACCCATAATAACACAGTATGCTAAATGAACAAACGCCACAGCAAGAGTCACACTCTGCCTAATATACTGACAAAGGGCAACAGTGTAATAAAGAAAAAAGGCATATCTACACACAATGATTAAACCATGACCTCCACGTGCATACAAAATACACTACTGGACATTAAAATAGCTACACCACGAAGATGATGTGCTACAGACGCGAAATTTAACCGACAGGAAGAAGATGCTATGATATGTAAATGATTAGATTTTCAGAGCATTCACACAAGGTTGGCGCCGGTGGCGACACTTACAACATGCTGACATGAGGAAAGTTTCCAACCGATTTCCATACACAAACAGCAGTTGAGCGACGTTGCCTGGTGAAACGTTGTTGTGATTCCTCGTGTAAGGAGGAGAAATGCGTACCATCACGTTTCCGACTTTGATAAAGGTCGGATTGTAGCCTATCGAGATTGTGGTTTATCATATTGCGACATTGCTGCTCGCGTTGGTCGAGATCCAATGACTGTTAGAAGAATATAGAATCGGTGGGTTCAGGAGGGTAATACGGAACGCCGTGCTGGATCTCAACGGCCCCGTATCACTAGCAGTCGAGGTGACAGGCATCTTATCCGCATGGCTGTAACGGATCGTGCAGCCACGTCTCGATTCTTGAGTCAACAGATGGGGGCGTTTGCAAGACAACAACCATCTGCACGAACAGTTCGACGACATTTGCAGCAGAATGGACTATCACCTCGGAGACCACGGTTGCGGTTACCCTTAACGCTGCATCACAGACAGGAGCGCCTGCGGTGGTGTACTCAACGACGAACCTGGGTGCACGAATGGCAAAACTTCATTTTTTCGGATGAATCTAGGTTCTCTTTACAGCATCATAATGGTCGCATCCGTGTTTGGCGACATCGCGGTGAACGCACATTGGAAGCGTGTATTCGTCATCTCCATACTGGCGTATCACCCGGCGTGATGGTATGGGGTGCGATTGGTTATACGGCTCGGTCACCTCTTGTTCGCATTGACGCCACTTTGAACAGTGGACGTTACATTTCAGATGTGTTACGACCCGTGGCTCTACCGTTCATTCGATCCCTGCGAAACTCTACATTTTAGCACGATAATGCACAACCGCATGTTGCAGGTCCTGTACGGCCTTTCTGGATACAGAAAATGTTCGACTGCTGCCCTGGCCAGCACATTCTCCAGATATCTCACCAACTGAAAACGTCTCGTCAATGGTGGCCGAGCAACTGGCTCGTCGCAATACGCCAGTATTGATGAACTGTGGTATCGTGTTGAAGCTGCATGGGCAACTGTACCTGTACACGCCATCCAAGCTCTGTTTGACTCAATGCTCAGGCGTTTCAAGGCCGTTATTGCGGCCAGAGGTGGTTGTTCTGGGTACTGATTTCTCAGGATCTATGCACCCCAATTGCGTGGAAATGGAATCACATGTCAGTTCTAGTATAATATATTTGTCCAATGAGTACCCATTTATCATCTGCATTTCTTCTTAGTGTAGCAGTTTTAATGGCCCGTAGTGTACAAAAACACTCTTTTATACTCTCACGGCCACGCCGTGCAGTGTAGATTTTACAAGTTGGGACAATTATACCGTGTTGCAAACATAACTGCCACTAGCTGTCTCCTCTGTTTTCAGTCCCAGCTGCACATTAATTTTTCCCCTACATTATCTGTTAGCTGCCCATGAGTAGATATGCCTTATAAAGACACAACGCTTAATGCTCTGTGCAATATCGCAGTAACTAATCTCCACCGTTCGTCGTTTCTGGCTGTGGCTACAATCTTCATCTGCCCATCCCCGCTACACTCCACACTCCAGACTCCTCACGTTTCCGTCTCGCTTGCTGGCCACTAAAGATATCCTGTTCGCTGCGCCACGCCATGAGAGAGCGACCGGACAGACGCTAGCAGCACTGAAGCCCAAACAAAGCCAGACTGTCCGCCTGCTTAGCTGAGTGGTAACTTGTTTGCCTACCATGGAGTGGGCCCAGTTTCGATCCCCGGCCGGGTTGGAGATTTTCTCCGCTCGTGGACTCGGTGTTGTGTTGTCCTCATCATCACCTCATTATCACCAACACGCAAGTCGCCAAATGTGGCGTCATCTCAAATAAGACTTGCAACTCGGCGTCCGAACTTTCCCAGATGGTGCCTCCTGGCCATGAATGCCACACGATCATTTCTCGTAGCAAGAGCCCTTTGACGAAACTCGCCACCAAAACACGCCAGGATCTCCGGATCAACGGTGGGAGGCACCTGTACAGAGGTAAACTGTAACGCAGTCCTAGACGCCTGTACGACAGGCAACCCCTTGACTACCCACCGATTTCACATGCCTACTATCAGGCGCTAGAGAATCAGTGCAGCTTGCCTCTAGGCGCCTAGGACTCTCGATCCCTACGTAAGCAGGATAGGCGGCGATCATTTTAGATAGAGATGGGGCCCCTCCACGCCCGCACCTACGTGGTGACCAAACCAAAAGTTCTACTGTCACCTCCGTCAACATGTTAGTTATTTAATAAGTGGATCACAGGATGCTGGGCTGTGATGTTAATCCGTGCGTCTGGGTAAGACTATGCATTAACACAGTCCATCAGGTGATAGATAGTGGACGAAACGTGAATGAGGGTAGCAATTTGAAGAGCAGAGGGAAAAAGTGCCAAGGTTCGTGCAGTGGGAAAAAAACCTCTGCGACAGAGTAGTGGCTTACAAGCTGCGATAGTTCATGCAAGGTTGGGTTTGTTAGTATGGGTATCATGCATCATTACCGTGGCAGGCGATGGCGATCTATCCGAGTTTGCTGCAGCTGCTGCATTCCTGGAACAATCAGGATCGTTATATATTAGTGGGAGATCGGCCATAGATCGTCTCACTGTGTGGAGGGTGTGTGGAGCTTATCTGCATATAGTGTACGGTATGGGATGTGTGGTGCCAGTTATTCGGCAAGTGTGTTCCAACTGGATATCCAGTAATGGTGGCTGATTAACAGGGGCTCACCTGTACCGTTGTGTTTGCGTGTACTTGGCCATAGATGTTAGGTCCTTACAAGTATGTCTTTTGGTCTTTTATGTTTCCATCTATGGTTGTGGTCATAGTTCCCCAGATTCAGAATAAACGGCTTCTGCGAATGTCTGGAGTTTCTGTATAGTCTTGTGGTGAGTTTGTGGATTACCTCCGTGAGAGTCTCAAGTCGGTATTCCCGGTGAAGGCCCGCGATGCGTGTGTATCATGGAGCATCTGTGGCAGGTCTGACGACCGAGTACAGTTCTGGCGCAGGGACAAGTGCTTTGGAGCACAACGCTAAGCGGCAAAGTGTTGAAAACGGTGCTCCGCAGCGGAGGACACCTACATATTCCCATGATGACCCAGCAACATCGACTATTATGGTTACAGTGGGCTCGATTCTCGAGGTTGGATCGCGAATCGATGGAACCGTGTCGCCTGACCGTATGAAATTGTCAAACCAAGTCGATGGTCATGTCCAGATTCGCTGTCATCCAGGCAAACGGCTGCACGAAACATGCAGCGCGCCACGGCCGAAGACCGGTGGGAGCTGTATTATGGAGGACATCGAAGTCATAATGACAGCTGTGGACTACGTGAATATTATTAGGGACCACCTGTAACCTCTTAGCTTGATGTCTATCTCAACAGTAATGGCATATTCCAGCAGGATAAATGTGAGTATCACAAAGCCAGAACCGTGTTGCAATGGTTTGGGGACCTCGATAGTGAACGCACGCTGATGCCTTGTCCATAAAATTCGGCTTACCTGTATCCGATGTAACCCAACTGGGACGCTATTGGGCGCCAGCCCCGCGCCCAAATTCCAACCGCCCGTAAGTGTGTGACCTGTGCGTAGGCATCTGTTGCCACAAACTTCTGAAAAGTAACAAGTGTTTGTCGAATCCATGGCACACAGAATCACTGCTGAATTGCATTCCAGAAGTGGACCAACGTGCTTTTAAGTAGGCTTTCATAATGTTTTGGCTCATCAGTGTAGATCACATATGCTGTCCGCCCCGATAGCTGAATGGTCAGCGTGACGGACTGCCGTCCTAAGGGGCCCGGGTTCGATTCCCGGCTGGGTCGGGGATTTTCTCCGCTCAGGGAGTGGGCGTTATGTAGTCTTCATCATCATTTCATCCCTATCCGGCGCTCAGGTCTCCCAATGTAGCGTCGAATGTAGTAGGACCTGCACCAACGCGGCCGGACGTGCCCCGTAAGGGGCCTCCCGGCCAATGACGCCAAACACTCATTTCCATTTCCATCACAGATGCTTAAATATGTCACGAAAATGCCTTCTCCAAGATGTACGTAGTTACCAGCATTGAATAGATATTGCTTCATTATTCGTTCCAGAGCAATAAACAAACTAACTGACAGCAGAACATAACAGGTACTACACTACAGTAGGGCCTACACAGTTATGTTATTATTATTACTATTATTATTAGTGTCAGTGATCAGACACGAAGCATTGCTAGCCAAAAGTCTTCAACTTTCTGCCACTGCAGAAGTGATTTACAAAGAGAAGACGTAAGTATTGCGCTCACATTTTAATTTGGTTTATTCTGAATGTGATGGAGAGTATGGATGAAACAAATGTCGGTAGGGAGAGAAGTGGTTATTGTTGCAAATATCTACCACCAGCATGGATCAATTTCTGTTTTGAGTAGGAGTTGTAAGCATCCCTCGTGATGCACTGAGAATTGAGTCACCATTCCGTAAAAAGAAGATTGTTGGATAGAAACAGTACACCTCACTGAGGCATTAGTTCGTAGTTTAGTAAAACATCTACGAAAACGAACTATAATCTATCTTTCGTCGTTTTAAACGTAAAAGTGTTTAAAGGAAATTTGTTCTCATTCTAAACATTAATCATGATGGTGGGGGTCGGAGTATGGGGAGGGGAAGGATGTGTACCTGCTATCAACTGATTACACTCAGAAAGGTTACCCCAGTGTTGTAGATGAAGTTATCAGGGAATAGGAAAAAAAAAATCAGAGGTATGAACATCGGAACTTATGAGTGCAAAACCAACCTTATATGTTTTCGTTCACTAGATCAGCTTGGTCCTTCAATTCTGATAGTATTTTATCTACGAACGATCCGGTAAGGTTTCTTTGAAGCATTCTTACCTGGCTTCTGATAACTATATTTTTGTCTCTAACTCGTCTAGGTGCACTACCGCTAACACACCTTTCCATGCTTGAGGGGTGTAGCGATAACGGACATATAGAGAATTTGGTATCAGATGACAGGTGTGACGATTGATTGTAGTCTTTTCCCTTACTTCATTTTGTCAGGGTACTGACAAACGATTAGACGGGTGCGCTCAACAAAGTCAGATGAAAATGGCTCCGAGCACTATGGGACTTAACATCTGAGGTCATCAGTCCCCTAGACTTAGAACTGCTTAAACCTAACTAACCTAAGGACATCACACACATCCATGCCCGAGGCAGGATTCGAACCTACGACCGTAGCAGCAGCGCGGTTTCAGACGGAAGTGCCTAGAACCGCTCGGCCACAACGGTCGGTTAAAGCCAGCTCTGCCCTTGTCCAGCAGAAACAGTAATCCGACTGTCATGACCTCGAATTGGATGATACATTAAATACTTACTGTCCTTACTCCAGTACAAAACATAAAGCAGGTACTTTGGTTTGGACTCCATTCTGTATTACCATGTCCACTTGCAGTCGGACCGCTCTTACCTACCTTCCGAAATAAGAGGAAAATGAAGAAAAATTGCTTGCTCTACGTAGAGGCGCTGATGTTTTCGAGCCATTTTTGTATACTACTGGCCATTAAAATTGCTACACCAAGAAGAAATGCAGATGATAAACGGGTATTCATTGGACAAATATATTGTACTAGAACTGACATGTGATTACATTTTCACGCAATTTGGGTGCATAGATCCTGAGAAATCAGTACCCAGAACAACCACCTCTGGCCGTAATAACGGCCTTGATACGCCTGGACATTGAGTCAAACAGAGCTTGGATGGCGTGTACAGGTAATGCTGCCCATGCAGCTTCAACACTATACCACAGTTCATCAAGAGTAGTGACTGGCGTATTGTGATGAGCCAGTTGCTCGGCCACCATTGACCAGACGTTTTCAGTTGGTGAGAGATCTGGAGAATGTGCTGGCCAGGGCAGCAGTCGAACATTTTCTGTATCCAGAAAGGCCCGTACGATATCTGCAACATGCGGTCGTGCATTATCCTGCTAAAATGTAGGGTTTCGCAGGGATTGAATGAGGGGTAGAGCCACGGGTCGTAACACATCTGAAATGTAAAGTCCACTGTTCAAAGTGCCGTCAATGCGAACGAGAGGTGACCGAGACGTGTAACCAATGGCACCCCAAACCATCATGCCTGGTGATACGCCAGTATGGCGATGGCGAATACACGCATCCAATGTGCGTTCACCGCGATGTCGCCAAACACGGATGCGACCAACATGATGCTGTAAACAGTACCTGAATTCATCCGAAAAAATGAGGTTTTGCCATTCGTGCACCCAGGTTCGTTGTTGAGTACACCATCGCAGGCGCTCCTGTCTGTGATGCAGCGTCAAGGGTAACCGCAGCCATGGTCTCCGAGCTGATAGTCCATGCTGCTGCAAACGTCGTCGAACCGTTCGTACAGAGATGTCCCCATCTGTTGACTCGTGATGGTACGCATTTCTCCTGCTTACACGAGGCATCACAACAACGTTTCACCAGGCAACGCCGGTCAACTGCTGTTTGTGGATGAGAAATCGGTTGGAAACTTTCCCCGTGTGAGCACATTGTAGGTGTCGCCACCGGCGCCAACCTTGTGTGAAGGCTCTGAAAAGCTAATCATTTGCATATCACAGCATCTTATTCCTATCGGTTAAATTTCGCGTCTGTAGCACGTCAGCTTCATGGTGTAGCAATTTTAATGGCCAGTAGTATAGTACCATTTTCGACCGAGCGCGGCAGCACAGTTGTATGGCACTCGACTCGTAATCAGCAGGACCACGGTTCAGTTCTCGCTCCGGTCATATAGACTTGATGTTTCTTAATCTCTTAAGGCAAACGCTGGGATAGTTTGTTTGCTAGGGACACGGTCCATTTCCTCCCCCATTCTTGGGCAATCCGAGACTGTTCGCACACTCTGACGACCTTATAAACTCCAATCTTGCTTCCTTCCTTCGTCCCTTGGGCCTACACTACGATGAGCACCCGTCTCCGTCATAACTTAATATAGTACATCGTACTCTGCGCTTAGGGAGGAATCTTTATTTCACTGGGTACACACAAGAGCCTGCGTGACAGCTGAAGAAAAGACGCTTCTCCCGGTGACCGGTGACTGACGTCCACGTCCTTGGTGACACAGGCGCACCAGGACTGTTAATTAGCAATAATGCGTCGCCAGAGCTTGGGGGGTGACGTGAGTTCCTGGTGCGCCTCCTAACGAGTGGCTCGTTACGAGGTTGGCTGGCGTCGTGTCACTTAGTGCCGCTTCACGCTGCCGATTCGGACTCGGTCCTCCACCTCCAAGTCCTTGCGCGTGCGCAGTGACGTACCTGAGAAGGTCCATCTGGAGTCTGTGTAGTGTCACTTGGTATGACGTACTCGAGACTTACGTTCTTTGAACACGATCGCCAAAGAGCAAAATCTTTAGAAACCGCAACGTTGTATTGTTTCTCCACTCCCGTGGCATGACATCTACATCTATTGTGAGTGGCGGGTGCTACTCTGTCATTCTGCGCAACGCATTAATCTGAGATGTACCCTTTACCCTGTGGCTCCTGCAAGATGCAATTTCCACCCCCACACTACTACAGAAGTCAGACTGACGCTCCTAACGTTCTAAAGAGAAATACCTGAAAAACTTTCAGCAATAAATATCTTCTGGAGTCGTCTGCTGTAAGCAAATCACACAAAAATTCACAAAAATTCTTACGTAACTAGTGGGATACTTGGGTACTGGAGTAGTGCTAGTTAGTGTAAGAAAAACATGAAACTAACGAAAATTATTATTTGTTTTGCAAAAATTCTGAGAAATCACAATGGCACTTTTAGTTATGAACTGAACGAGTTATTTCCGGGTTCTTTTCGGAATGTGAAGTTACCTCTTAAGGATAGGATGCGCTAATGAAATGTCTATACAAAGTTTAAGATTGTTATAGATTTGGCTGAATGGCTGAGAGCCGCGCCTACTGAACTTGAATAATTAGCTGTTAGAATGTTGCTAGGTACGGTCGAGGCTGTCGCGTGTGAAATGCAGTGAAGTGTACTGTTGTGGAGGAAATATGGGGCTCGCAAGAACTGTAGCACACAATACCGTAAGCTGCGATGACTGCTGTCTGCGCCGCTCGCTGCTGACAAATAAGGTAACTCTCGTTCTATCGGGATTGACTTTCGCCAATCAAACTCTCTCTACGCCTTGATGAAGTCAAGGGCTCCTATTCGCCCCTAGTGTAACTATTGGCGTGGTACTCCGGTCAGATAACCAGTCCACCATGATGCCACTCAAAAATTCGCTCGCAGGCGTTTAACTATAACTCTGTCCGTTCACACAGCACAATAAGTGTGGTGGCCAACACAGTGAACAACGCTTAATAGCAAGGACTCAATATAGAGTCGCACTCTGATTCACTCTTGACAGAGGTGTCCTCCCAGTGAAGTACTGAGGAGAGACTTGTTCCTCGCTCTTAGTGTACACATACTAGCGCACACGCTCTCGTTACGTGTTCTCGCTCCAAGAGCAAAAACGGAACGGCCCCTCTCCACTCCAGATATGAAGGTGTATATCTTTCGGTCTCTTCCATTACTCCTTCAGCTCAAGGCGTCAGGAATATCGTCTGCCAATCAGCATTGCCCTTCTAAAACGGGAGAATGACGTTTAGTTTAAGGCGACCAATCCGGAAATCTGTAGCATCGGCATTTGGCGTTTGCTGTCTCCCTGTGAAAATCTCTGAAACTGTGTGCTATATTTGTAAAGAATGCGTAGGCTGGGTGCTCCCACACAATGCAGCGGAATTTGCTTTTAAGCCGAACATGGGGTCATTCTTCCTTTCACTCGGGCCCACGCTGTCTCCTCTATGGGCGGTCACCGGCTGACATAGATAGGCTGAGTCGTCCTCTGAAGGGACTGGCCTCCCGGCCTGCAGTCTGCCTCTCTCGAACTAAAAGCTCCTGTGACCATCGTGTCTGGAAAGTGTGTGTGTACGCCAGCCTCGAGTATTTCAACCTCGGTGCACATTTGCGATTTACTTGTTATTTGCATATCGTTTACGTGAATTCATAGAACATTTACTTTATCTTATCGAGTATGGGTAGTAATGAAGCGTCTTGATGTGCGGAATATGATTGTGAGCATGGGTGTGTGTTTTTGTGCTTAGGATAATTTAGGTTAAGTAGTGTGTAAGCTTAGGGACTGATGACCTTAGCAGTTAAGTCCCATAAGATTTCACACACATTTGAACATTTTTTATGATTGTGAGGGCGGAATATGTAAGCAATGAAGGTCAGGAGACCACGACGTCTTACATTATGTACATACACCGTAAGCCACCATACGGTGCGCACTGGAGGGGACCCTGTACTACTTCTAGTCATTTCCTTTCTTGTTTCACTCGCAAATAGAACGAGGGAAAAACGACTATCTATATGCCTCTGTATGAACCCTAATTTCTCCTACCTTATCTTCGTGGTCCTAAGGCGAAATGTACGCTGGCGGCAGATGAGTCCTTCTGCAGTCATCCTCAAATGGTGGGTTTCTTAATTTTCTCAACACTTGAAACGTCTCTGTGAAGTCGTTTGATAAGATGCTTGTCGAATTCGGTACAACTTATTCCCTTCACTACCTGATTTTAGCTCAATTCATGAACTCTTCCAGAAAGACTGAGCACTCAGATAAGGCCTATTGAATATTATATGTGTGTTTTAATGTGGGGTTTCGGTTTTGTTCTGTGGAAACGCTGTTGGTCATTGTCTGCTGGGAGCAGACGATGTTGCTTCTCGTTCGAAGGAGAGAACAGGATGACTAACTTAGGTTTCCAATATCTGAACAGAGAGGTTTACCCATCTTAGGCGAAGGCTGTTTTGTGTGTGATGTTGGTAACGGAGGGCTACCCCTCTGGTAGCTTCCGCTGCACGGGGAGCTACGTAATCTCGAAAGAGAAAGCGGCACTCTTCGGTGAACGCTTGGTGAGTACGGATCGTAGCTCTTAAGGGGGGTTTCAGGTGATAGGAAGCAGGTTGAGTTAGGACTTCGTTGTGTTCAAATACTTAAGAACTTCAGCTTGACTGAAGCATGTGAAGAGAGTCATTTTTCCGAATGTGCCATAATTATATTTCTTTAAATAGGCGGTTTTTGGGTGTTTCAGTTACAAGTGTGGAAGTTACTTTGTTCATTTTGAACAACGATGAAGTAGAAGTTCAGACGGTAAATCTGATTAGGAAAAGCTGGTTAGGATCACTTGAACCGTACGTGGGTGTAATACCGTCTCGAAGCGAGTATGATTTTTAATGATCTTTAATCTCATATTTTGTGGAAGTTGCTTTTGTCTTTGTGTGTCGATTTCGTGCCAAGTGTGTGGTAATCAATGGCCCTTCTGGTCCATCACGGCACCGCAATAGGCTTTATTTTAACAGTTTGCTTGTTTAATGAGCTATAATTTCCGCAAGAATATCTGTTCTTTCGTGCGATTTCTAAAAAGCAGCAGAACAGTTTGATTCAGAATGCTCCACGTGCTCTAGTTCGGCCGTTTGCAAGCAGCAGACGCAGTTAGTATGTTGAATAATTATCGCACAACCTCGTGCATTGGTTAAACCTCTGTCCAGAATAGTGCATGCGTAGAATCGTAATGCGAATCTCACTGACATATTTTTATGGTATGAATGCAAAGGAGATGATAGTATCATTGTCTCACACCCCCGTTTTCTGCGTTTCTTCTTGTTGTAGTTAAATTGCGCTCCGTTACATTCTCACGTAATTCTTACTCAAATATTTCTAGTCAGGCACCAGTTATGTGTAGTTAGTATGTGCTACCAAATACTTAGATACAATAAATAATCTAGGTGAAAGATAAATTCTGTGGTGTTGATCTTACCGACTTACTCCGATTTCCAATCCTGAATTAATCAAGTTGCTTCATGCACGACATGGAGTGCTATTTATCTGGCTACTTAAAGAAATTTGCATACTTGTAATTAAATTATTAAAGTAATTAAACTAATAATTTTCAAGCTCCGTTTTTTTCTAAATGGTTAGGAAGAGCTTGGTCTGGTGGTGACCCTGAATTTCTGAATTTTTATCATTATTTGTGTGGGAGAAGCAGCTAGAAATGCGAGAAAACGTATATGGCTCGATGAGAAAGATAGTAATACGTTACACACTGTTCCTCGAAAACGTAGACTTACCCCCAAGGATTCCCATTCGACTTCCCAAGTCCGCAGCTCGTGGTCGTGCGGTAGCGTTCTCGCTTCCCGTGCCCGGGTTCCCGGGTTCGATTCCCGGCGGGGTCAGGGATTTTCTGTGCCTCGTGATGACTGAGTGTTGTGTGATGTCCTTAGGTTAGTTAGGTTTAAGTAGTTCTAAGTTCTAGAGGACTGATGACCATAGATGTTAAGCCCCATACTGCTCAGAGCCATTTTTTTTTTTTTTGACTTCCCAAAGTATCTTCATAATACTTGCATGTTGCTCGAACCTACTGGTAACAAATTTAGCAGCCCGCCTATGAATTGCTTCGATATCTGCAACGGGTATGTGGAGACAGTCTTTACACAGCAATCGCCCACATAATGTAGCTGAGGCGGAATACGGGGGACCAGCCTGCATTCGCCGAGGCAGATGGAAAACCACCTTAAAAACCATCCACAGGCTGGATGGCACACTGGAGCTTGACACTAATCCACTGGGCAGATTCGTGCGGGAGACCAGACGCTCCTTCCCGCTCGGGAAGCAGCGCGATAGACCGCGTGGCTAGCCGGGGTGGGGGGGGGGGGGCGGGGGGGGGGGGCTAATTATTACCTTAGTTCGTGTAATTTTGCCACGGCGACGACACATGTTTTTCATCAAGCTTCAAGAGTCGCGGACCCATCTTGCAGATAACTTTTTCATTTCTAATTCTTCAGTTAAAATGTGATATGTCTTTTCAGATGACATCTAGCAAGCGTGAGCAATTTCACGCACTTTCAATCAGCGACCCTCCATGACCATTTTGTACACTTTTGCAATGATTTCCAGAGTAGTGACACATCTTGGCCGACCACTGCACAGATCATCATCTAAGCTCTCCCGACCAAATTTAAATTCATTTGTCCACATGGCAACAGTTGAATATGAAGGAGCAGAGTTCCCCAGTGTATTCTGGAAATCGGCACGAATATCCTTGCTTTCATACCTTTCTTTACGAAGTTCTTAATCTCTGCTCGAATCTCGACTTTTTCCGTCTTCGCAAATCACTACGCGGGAACAACAACAGAGCCACGTCTCCGCCGCAGCTCTCTTCCAAGAGCACTGACGTGGCACATGTTTACAGGAACAGTCCAATGAATATACAGGGTGTTTCAAAAATGACCGGTATATTTGAAACGGCAATAAAAACTAAACGAGCAGCGATAGAAATACACCGTTTGTTGCAATATGCTTGGGAAAACAGTACATTTTCAGGCAGACAAACTTTCGAAATTACAGTAGTTACAATTTTCAACAGCAGATGGCGCTGCGGTCTGGTAAACTCTATAGTACGATATTTTCCACATATCCACCATGCGTAGCAATAATATGGCGTAGTCTCTGAATGAAATTACCCGAAACCTTTGACAACGTGTCTGGCGGAATGGCTTCACATGCAGATGAGATGTACTGCTTCAGCTGTTCAATTGTTTCTGGATTCTGGCGGTACACCTGGTCTTTCAAGTGTCCCCACAGAAAGAAGTCACAGGGGTTCATGTATGGCGAATAGGGAGGCCAATCCACGCCGCCTCCTGTATGTTTCGGATAGCCCAAAGCAATCACACGATCATCGAAATATTCATTCAGGAAATTAAAGACGTCGGCCATGCGATGTTGCCGGGCACCATCTTGCATAAACCACGAGGTGTTCGCAGTGTCGTCTAAGGCAGTTTGTACCGCCACAAATTCACGAAGAATGTCCAGATAGCGTGATGCAGTAATCGTTTCGGATCTGAAAAATGGGCCAATGATTCCTTTGGAAGAAATGGCGGCCCAGACCAGTACTTTTTGAGGATGCAGGGACGATGGGACTGCAACATGGGGCTTTTCGGTTCCCCATATGCGCCAGTTCTGTTTATTGACGAAGCCGTCCAGGTAAAAATAAGCTTCATCAGTAAACCAAATGCTGCCCACATGCATATGGCCGTCATCAATCCTGTGCACTATATCGTTAGCGAATGTCTCTCGTGCAGCAATGGTAGCGGCGCTGAGGGGTTGCCGCGTTTGAATTTTGTATGCATAGAGGTGTAAACTCTGGCGCATGAGACGATACGTGGACGTTGGCGTCATTTGGACCGCAGCTGCAACACGGCGAACGGAAACCCGAGGCCGCTATTGGATCACCTGCTGCACTAGCTGCGCGTTGCCCTCTGTGGTTGCCGTACGCGGTCGCCCTACCTTTCCAGCACGTTCATCCGTCACGTTCCCAGTCCGTTGAAATTTTTCAAACAGATCCTTTATTGTATCGCTTTTCGGTCCTTTGGTTACATTTAACCTCCGTTGAAAACTTCGTCTTGTTGCAACAACACTGTGTTCTAGGCGGTGGAATTCCAACACCAGAAAAATCCTCTGTTCTAAGGAATAAACCATGTTGTCCACAGCACACTTGCACGTTGTGAACAGCACACGCTTACAGCAGAAAGACGGCGTACAGAATGGCGCACCCACAGACTGCGTTGTCTTCTATATCTTTCACATCACTTGCAGCGCCATCTGTTGTTGAAAATTGTAACTACTGTAATTTTGAAAGTTTGTCTGCCTGAAAATGTACTGTTGTCCCAAGCATATTGCAACAAACGGTGTATTTCTATCGCTGCTCGTTTAGTTTTTATTGCCGTTTCAAATATACCGGTCATTTTTGAAACACCCTGTACCTGAACTGTTAGTTGCGCTAGCACTGACCTCTCGTGGTGATTCTGAGAACTTTTCAAACCACCCTCGTACTTAAGAAGTCTTCGAGCAGCTCACAGTCCGCAGCTCGTGGTCGTGCGGTAACGTTCTCGCTTCCCGCGCCCGGGTTACCGGGTTCGATTCCCGGCGGGGTCAGGGATTTTCTCTGCCTCGTGATGACTGGGTGTTGTGTGATGTCCTTAGGTTAGTTAGGTTTAAGTAGTTCTAAGTTCTAGGGGACTGATGACCATAGATGTTAGGTCCCATAGTGCTCAGAGCCAGAGCAGCTCACATATCTGCGAACCTATTCTGTACGCTCGAACCTTCGTTAACAGTCTACAGTCGGGCACCGTGGCACATGGTTTTGGAAATCTAGGAACGTGGAATCTGCCTGTTGCCCTTCTTCCATGTTCGTAGAAATGGCAAGCTGAATTTTGCACGAGCGATGTTTTCTAAAACCGTGCTGATTCGTGGACAAAGTTTTTCTGTCAGAAGGAAATTTATTATATTCGAATTGAGAATATATCCAAAAATACTGCAGCAGACCGATGTTACGGTCTCTGATTTTACGGGTCCGTTCTTACTTAGGAGTCACCTGCACTTTTTCCCACTTGCTTGGACTTCGCGCAGGGCGAGAGATTCACGATAAATGTAAGCAAAAATAAGAGGCCAATGCCGTTGAGTACTTGTACTGAACCATGGAATGTCCTACTAAAATCATTTGGAACAATACTTTCCACGCAAAAGTAATCACCGAAAGAGAAAACTTACATAAAAATAAGACAGTCTGATAGAATGGGGAAAATGTGAGGTGAACGATATCTTTATTGACAGTACTGTTGTAGATAGTGAATCGTGAAACATCATTATTGCTTATGAAACATGTGGAAGCTCGGCGTGGCCGAGCGGTTCTAGGCGCTTCAGTCTGGAACAGCGGTGCTGCTACAGTCGCAGGTTCGAATCCTGCCTCGGGCGTGGACATGAGTGATGCCCCTAGGTTAGTTAGGTTTTAGTAGTTCTAAGTCTAGCCTCAGATGTTAAGTCCCATAGTGCTTAGAGCCATTTGAACCATTTTGGAAGCTCAGCATATTGTATGTTCCCTTATAACCAGTTTCTTGTACAAAACGCATCAGTCTAGCGCAATTGAAAGGTGACTAAGCTCCATACGATCACAGAGCTACAGAACGATGTCACATGTCCATCTGGGGCATATTCCCGATTCAGAAACTTCACACTTCACTCTTTCAACAAACACCTATGCCTCGAAAGTTCGCCACATTCCCAAATCAGGAATCCAGTCTTCACTCTGAAAGATGCGCGTCAATCAGCACTTCCATTTTATTCATAGTTTTGTTTTCTTAGATCACGAAATAATAAGAGGGTCATTTAAAAAATTCTGCACAGTGTAAGACAGAAGTGTATAAAATAATCTATTTTACAAAATACCTTTACAGGTCTTCAATACAATGTCCATTCTTCCTTACGACACCTTCCCAACATTTTGCCAACTTCTGTATTCCGGATAGGACACCTTGATTGTTGAGCTGACCGATTACTATGGTCACTTCACTGGAAGCTTTATCAGTTGTATCAAATGTTCTCTGAGGAACTGTTCCTTCAATTTGGGAAATAAATCGATGTCTGGTGGGCTCGTACCAGGACTGTATTGTGGCTGAGAAAGTATTCCCCAGCCATACGTGTCGAGCGTTTCTCTCACTGGTGGGGCAGTATGCGGTCTTACATTATCGTGCAAAATGAGGAAGTCAGCTGCAGCATGTCAGGCCTTCTTTGATCAATTTTAGGGCGCAAAACAATTTGTAGAAACAGCTTATAGTATGCACCTGTCACAGACGTCCCAGAGGCATTCTATTTGTAGCTATGACTCCATTTATGTCATACGCAAAAGTCATGGGTCAGTTTCACGTTTGATTGTTGGCGGAGGATATGTTTTGGGAGTGGAGAGTCGGAACTTTTCCATTGTGACAACCGAGGCTTTAGTTCTGGCTCACAATATCGTATCCAGGTTTCATTAAGTGCAACAATCCTATTCAGAAGCTGTTCTCCTTCTGTACGATAACGTTGAAGCGATTCTTCTGTGATTCATTTGCAGCCTGCTTTCTGCTCTTCACTCAGATCATGCAGAACCCAACTGGCAGCAACTTTTCATATCTTTAACTTTTCAGTTATGATTCTGTAAACTGAAGTGACAGACATTCGGCCTCATATGCAATTTATTCACACATTTCTCGTCGATCTTCTCTCAAAATGTCATTAACAATAACTTGTGGTGTAGTACGTTGCAGTTGATGGCCTTTCACTTCTTGGGTTGTCCTCAGTGCTTACCCGACCTTCACGGAAACGAGGAGATCACCGTGATACTGTGCTACGATCCACTGCACTGTTCTCACACACTTCTCTCAAAGTGTTGTAAATTTCCATTGGGTTCTTTCCACGAAGGGTTCGATTTTGATGTAGGAACGCTGGTCACTACATGTAATCCGACATGACTCGGTTTCAGCTCCCATTTTAAAACTGAATTACTCACGAAATGGCCACGCGGACCAACAAACACACTTACGACCGTCACACCTAAAGTCTCCCTCACAACTGATACGAATTTCAACTTGTTCACATTAACGGTCACGCATGCGCAGTGTGCAGGACTTTTGAAATGAAGTATTTGCATACTTTCCGCAAATATATCCTGTGATCGGTATTGATAGGACATGCAAACTCTTTAAGTTGAGAGACACTGCAGTGGTAGTATTTCATCTTTGGCGAGTTCCGCTCAGCTCCAGCCAATCAGGCGTGAGGCACTGGAGAAGGCTATGCGGCTGACTGAGTTTGAAATCGCACTTTTGTTCTGGACGTGGAGGCCTTGAGTTGGAAGCTGTTCAGAGCTGGAAATTGCAGATGTTTGCAGTGGCTGTTAATATTGCTGCGGCTGTTAATATTGCAGTCGAGTGGGATTACTATTTACACGTTTAAACTGCTGTTACTTCGCGTCCCGAATTCGCGATGAACTATGATCGTAGTCTTCTACTTAGTTGTGTGGTATTATACAGGCTCAGAGATCGATTGTTTTTCTTAATCTGAAAGGTGATTAAATGACTGTGTCATAGTTATTCATTCTAATGGATTACGCACTCAATTTCATCATTCTCTCGTGCACTTAAGGTTATTGAATACATTACTGGCAGCTGTGTGTAGCAAACTTGTGTTTCTGTGATTGCTAGAAATTCGATTCATGTTCACGTGTGTACTGAGGCCCGCCTACTGCACAATTACTGTTTGATTATTTTGAGGTTAATATATAGTATCAATTTAATACTGTGATTATTCATGTATTCTCTCCTTAGCCTACTATTTTATTTTGTATGTATTCTTGATGCACGTGTTATATGACTCCATCTTTGGCATATCTGTTGCTAATATTCCCTTTTGTTACTTCAGTGCTCATATCCGATGCAGACATTGAAGTAATTCGGCCATATACATTTTCTCCCACACATTAGTAGAAATATCCCGCTCTTTGCATGTATAATTTTCAGATTATGGAAGGTAACTTTCGTCGATGACGCAGGGACGGACATTTGCTGAGACAGATTTTTGTAATGTGTACACTGATGTTTCCATGGAATAATTTCTGCAGAACATACTAGTGAGACATTCAGATTTTGCAGTAGTGTATGTAGATTTACTTCTTTTGCTACATCATTTCTGAGTTACTTCATGAGGTGTTCTCTACGCTAGACCACCCTCAGATGAAGAAACTATGATCACTTTTAAGGGAAACCATTCCATGGTACTGTATTTAGCCGGAAGCTGACCATATTTACACTTGGTAATTTTGAGAGGCCAAGTGTAAATGTGGTCAGCTTCTAGGTTGAGAGGCAGTCTATACACAAACATCGAAATTGTTGTAGATATGGGAAATGTAATCACAAAGCCAAAAAAATGGTTCAAATGGCTCTGAGCACTATGGGACTCAACTGCTGAGGTCATTAGTCCCCTAGAACTTAGAACTAGTTAAACCTAACTAACCTCAGGTCATCACAAACATCCATGCCCGAGGCAGGATTCGAACCTGCGACTGTAGCGGTCTTGCGGTTCCAGACTGCAGCGCCTTTAACTGCACGGCCACTTCGGCCTCACAAAGCAATGAACACAAACAAGGAAGTACGACACAATTGCTGTGTTGCTCCAAGATTCTTCAGCATACACACATATATGAAGGGGTCAGTTCATGGAAAAAGCTGAATAAAAAAGAAGTATTTCAAGATTTTAAACATGGCTGAAACAGCAATTGTTGAAATTCTTCGCGGTATACGATAACAGCCAAACAGTTGCACGATAAAGATTTATTAAAATTCTTGACCACGGTTTCGGTATATCTAAATATACCTTCATCAGAAGTAAAATACACTAAAACCACATCCTGCACTAGAGATACATAAAACAATTGTGCCAAAGGCGTCGTCAGTAGTTAAAACATTATCTCCATTTATACAACATAATTATCAACCCTCTGTCCATAATTATGTTGTATAAGTGGAGATGATCCCTCTGTCCATAATTATGTTGTATAAATGGAGATCAAATAGGGGTAATGCAGGAGTAGGTTTAATAATGAATAAAAAAATAGGAGTGCGGGTTAGCTACTACAAACAGCATAGTGAACGCATTATTGTGGCCAAAATAGACACAAAGCCCATGCCTACTACAGTAGTACAAGTTTATATGCCAACTAGCTCTGCAGATGATGAAGAAATATATGAAATGTACGACGAGATAAAAGAAATTATTCAGGTAGTGAAGGGAGACGAAAATTTAATAGTCATGGGTGACTGGAATTCGTCAGTAGGAAAAGGGAGAGAAGGAAACATAGTAGGTGAATATGGATTGGGGGGAAGAAATGAAAGAGGAAGCCGCCTTGTAGAATTTTGCACAGAGCATAACTTAATCATAGCTAACACCTGGTTCAAGAATCATAAAAGAAGGTATCAGATAGATTATATAATGGTAAGACAGAGATTTAGGAACCAGGTTTTAAATTGTAAGACATTTCCAGGGGCAGATGTGGATTCTGACCACAATCTATTGGTTATGAATTGCAGATTGAAACTGAAGAAACTGCAAAAAGGTGGGAATTTAAGGAGATGGGACCTGGATAAACTGAAAGAACCAGAGGTTGTAGAGAGTTTCAGGGAGAGCATAAGGGAACAATTGACAGGAATGAGGGAAGGAAATACAGTAGAAGAAGAATGGGTAGCTCTGAGGGATGAAGTAGTGAAGGCAGCAGACGATCAAGTAGGTAAAAAGACGAGGGCTAATAGAAATCCTTGGGTAACAGAAGAAATATTGAATTTAATTGATGAAAGGAGAAAATATAAAAATGCAGTAAATGAAGCAGGCAAACAGGAATACAAACGTCTCAAAAATGAGATTGACAGGAAGTGCAAAATGGCTAAGCAGGGATGGCTAGAGGACAAATGTAACGATGTAGAGGCTTGTCTCACTAGGGGTAAGATAGATACTGAATACAGGAAAATTAAAGAGACCTTTGGAGAGAAGAGAACCACTTGTATGAATATCAAGAGCTCAGATGGCAACCCAGTTCTAAGCAAAGAAGGGAAGGCAGAAAGGTGGAAGGAGTATATAGTGGGTTTATACAAGGGCGATGTACTTGAGGACAATATTATGGAAATGGAAGAGGATGTGATGAAGACGAAATGGGAGATAAGATACTACGTGAAGAGTTTGACAGAGCATTGAAAGACCTGAGTCGAAACAAGGCCCCGGGAGTAGACAACATTCCATTAGAACTACTGATGGCCTTGGGAGAGCCAGTCATGACAAAACTCCACCATCTGGTGAGCAAGATGTATGAGACAGGCGAAATACCCTCAGACTTCAAGAAGAATATAATAATTTCAATCCCAAAGAAAGCAGGTGTTGACAGATGTGAAAATTACCGAACTATCAGTTTAATAAGCCACAGCTGCAAAATACTAACGCGAATTCTTTACAGACGAATGGAAAAACTGGTAGAAGCGAACCTCGGGGAAGATCAGTTTGGATTCCGTAGAAATGTTGGAACACGTGAGGCAATACTAACCTTACGACTTATCTTAGAAGAAAGATTAAGAAAAGGCAAACCTACGTTTCTAGCATTTGTAGACTTAGAGAAAGCTTTTGACAATGTTAACTGGAATACTCTCTTTCAAATTCGGAAGGTGGCAGGGGTAAAATACAGGGAGCGAAAGGCTATTTACAATTTGTACAGAAACCAGATGGCAGTTATAAGAGTCGAGGGGCATGAAAGGGCAGCAGTGGTTGGGAAAGGAGTGAGACAGGGTTGTAGCCTCTCTCCGATGTTATTCAATCTGTATACTGAGCAAGCAGTAAAGGAAACAAAAGAAAAATTCGGAGTAGGTATTAAAATTCATGGAGAAGAAGTAAAAACTTTGAGGTTCGCCGATGACATTGTAATTCTGTCAGAGACAGCAAAGGACTTGGAAGAGCAGTTGAACGGAATGGACAGTGTCTTGAAAGGAGGATATAAGATGAACATCAACAAAAGCAAAACGAGGATAATGGAATGTAGTCAAATTAAATCGGGTGATCCTGAGGGAATTAGATTAGGAAATGAGACACTTAAAATAGTAAAGGAGTTTTGCTATTTAGGGAGTAAAATAACTGATGATGGTCGAAGTAGAGAGGATATAAAATGTAGACTGGCAATGGCAAGGAAAGCGTTTCTGAAGAAGAGAAATTCGTGAACATCGAGTATAGATTTAAGTGTCAGGAAGTCGTTTCTGAAAGTATTTGTATGGAGTGTAGCCATGTATGGAAGTGAAACATGGACGATAACTAGTTTGGACAAGAAGAGAATAGAAGCTTTCGAAATGTGGTGCTACAGAAGAATGCTGAAGATAAGGTGAGTAGATCACGTAACTAACGAGGAGGTATTGAATAGGATTGGGGAGAAGAGAAGTTTGTGGCACAACTTGGCTAGAAGAAGGGATCGGTTGGTAGGACATGTTTTGAGGCATCAAGGGATCACAAATTTAGCATTGGAGGGCAGCGTGGAGGGTAAAAATCGTAGAGGGAGACCAAGAGATGAATACACTAAGCAGATTCAGAAGGATGTAGGTTGCAGTAAGTACTGGGAGATGAAGAAGCTTGCACAGGATAGAGTAGCATGGAGAGCTGAATCAAACCAGTCTCAGGACTGAAGACCACAACAACAGCAACAAATGGAGATGATGTTTTAACTACTGACGACGCCTTTGGCACAATTGTTTTATGTATCTCCAGTGCAGGATGTGATTTTAGTCTATTTTACTTCTGATGAAGGTATATTTAGATATACAGATACCGTGGTCAAGAATTTTAATAAATCTTTATCCTGCAACTGTTATCATTTACCGTGAAAAAAGAAGTATGTTTAGATAGTGACACTAGATTAAACGTGATTTTATATGCAGACTGCAGAGAATGAAGATGACCTTGAGTTGGTGGTGTTGCAGCGGTTAGCTCAAATGGTTCAAATGGCTCTGAGCACTATGTGACTCAACATCTGAGGTCATCAGTCCCCTAGAACTTAGAACTACTTAAACCTAACTAACCTAAGGATATCACACACATCCATGCCCGAGGCAGGATTCGAACCTGTGACCATAGCAGTCACGCGGTTCCGGACTGAAGTGCCTAGAACCACACGGCCACAGCAGCCGGCGCAGCGGTTAGCCTCCGATTATAACCCAACATTGTCTGTAGACAAATAGAAAGTGATAGAATTTCAAGGCATACAACGAGGAAGATCTGAAACAGCCTTGAATAATAAAATCTTGGAGCAAGTTAAACATACTAAATATCTAGGCTACGTTACTTAAGAATATAAGCATGAAGTGGGCAAAACTTAAATATATCTACAAAATTGTTAAGGTTTTCGTGGCCACTTGTTAACAAACTGCCAATTGGCTTCTGTCTCGGTTTCTTCGGCCGACGTTCATCTAATGATTTTACTGACGTTTCGCTAGCACGAGTGGCTGGCATTGTCAAAGCTTCACCCTCCATTGCCGGTGGTGAACTGGAGCCGAGCTAATAAGAGATGGGGACCCTCCACGCCCGCACCAACGTGGTGACCAAACCAAAAGTTCTACTGTCATCTCCGTAAACATGTTAGTTATCTAGTAAGTGGATCACAGGATGCTGGGCTGTGATGTTGTCCGTGCGTCTGGGTAAGACTACGCATTAACACGGTCCATCAGGTGATAGATAGTGGACGAAACGCGAGTGAGGGTAGCGATTTGAAGAGCAGAGGGAAAAAAGTGCCATGGCTCGTACCGTGGGAAAAAAACCTCTGCGACAGTGGGATGGGTAGTAAGAGCAGTAGTGGCTTACTAGCTGCGATAGTTCATGCAAGGTTGGATTTGTTAGTATAGGTATCATGCATCATTACCGCGACAAGCGATGGCGATGTGTCCCAGTTGCTGCAGCTGCTACATTCCTGGATCAATCAAGATCGTTATACAGTAGTGGGAGATCTGCCATAGATCATCTCACTGTGTGGGGGATGTGTGGAGCTTGTTTGCATGCAGTGTACGGTACGGCTTCCCTGTGTGGTGCCAGTTATTCGGCAGTGTATTTCAGCTAGATATCTAGTAATGGCGTCTGATTAACAGGGGCTCGCCTGTGCCGTTATTTTTGCGTATGCTTGCCCATAGATGTTATGTCCTTACAAGTATGTCTTTTGTTCTTTTATGTTTCTATCTGTGGTTGTGGTAGTAGTTCCCCAGATTCAGAATAAACGGGTTCTGCGAATGTCTGGAGTTTCTGTATAGTCTTGAGGTGAGTTTGTGGATTACCTCCGTGAGAGTCTCAAGTCGGTATTCCCGGTGAAGGTCCGCGATGCGTGTGTATCGTGGAGCATTGCTTATGATTTTGAGTACTTTGTTTTGTATGAGCTGCAGACGGCGCAGGCGTGTAGGCGCAGCGTATCCCCAGACAGGAGCTGCGTATGTCATCGGGGGTAGGATAAGTGTCATGCACATGGACTTCGACACCCTTCTGTTCAGTGTGCTACGCCTGTTGAGCATAGGATAGAGCTGTTTGAGCCTCGCGTTAGCTCGGTTGGTCATGTGTTGCATGTGGTCCCCCCAGAGTAATTTCCGGTCCAGCCAGACACCGAGGTATTTGACTTTCTCGCGGAAACGTATTGGACGTACATGTAGAGTTATTGGTCTGCAGTAGCGGTGTTTGCGCAGTTGCTTCGGTCTTCTAGTGAACAGGACGGCTTCGCACTTGTCGACGTTTATTCTAACACGCCATTTCTCCAACCAAGGCTCAGCCACTCTGAGTGCAGTCTGTAGGCGTGACGTAATGTTTGATGGTTTCCAGTCTTGCGCAAGGATGGCTGTGTCATCCGCGTAGATTGCCATCGTTGTGTTGTGTGTGGTTGGGGCCCTAGGATGCTTCTCTAGGGTACTCCCGCGTGTATACCGTGTCGTGTTGATTGTTTTCCCTGCACGTCAGTGGTGAAACTCCTGTCTGTGAGGTATGAGTGTATTAGACGCAGCAGCCCGTCGGGGAATCCCGCATCGCTGAGTTTGCGGATGAGGCCGTTGTGCCATAGACGGTCGAAAGCCTTTTCAATGTCCAGGAACATCGCCCCTGTTGCTTTGTTTGTGTTGAAGCCACGTGTCATATGTTCAACGACCCGTAGGAGTTGTTGTGTTGTGGAGTGGTGATTCCTGAAGCCGAATTGCTCCGGTCTCAGGATGTCATTTGTTATGCAGTGCCTAGTGATGTGTTTGAGAATCACCTTCTCAACAATCTTGCTGAGCGAGCTCAGGAGACTGATGGGTCGGTAATTTTGTGGGAGGCTGTGGTCTTTCCCCGGCTTCCTGAACATCAGGACCTTGGCCGTCTTCCAAAAGGCGGGGAATTGTTGGTGTTTTAGCATGGCATTCGTTATGTGTGTTAGGTACTCAGTTGCTTTATCCGTGAACTCCTGGAGGACACGGTTTTAAATGCCATCATGACCAGGGGCTTTCCTAGCAGCGGAATGCATTATAGCCCAGGAGACTTCGGCTGTGCTAGCATGTCGAATGTCGTCGCGCGGTGGTTGGGCTAGAATGCGTGTAACCTCTTGGTCAGTAGCAAGTGTGAACACTGGGTCTGATGGTACCAGGTTCTGTGTGAATGACGCTGCGAGTGTTCGGGCCATTAGTTCTGCTTTCTCTTCCGCTCAGTATGCAGATCCGTCCGGCCCTTGAAGCGTTGGGGTGTATATTTTCTCCCTGGTGAAGTGTCGGGCTGGTTGCCACACGCCAGGTCGCGCGGTGTCCAGCCCTTCGAGTTTTTGGTTCCACTGTTGTGTTCTATGTGTTTGTATTTTATCGTGTATGATGCCCTGTAGCTTGTTAATGTGCCGTTTGAAGTACGGACGCCTGGTGCGCTGCCATTGTCTCCTGAGGTGACTCCTCATTGAGATTAGGCCCAGGATTTCCTGGGGCAGGGCCGCACTGCGTTGTTGTGAGGTGCGATCAGGTATGGTGCCTGCCATGGCGTCCTGGACGGCGTTAGTGAGGGTTTCTACTGCCTCGTCAATTTGTGCTGTTTCATTAATTTCGCGTATAGGTGGGATGTGGCTGTCGAGCGTTTGCTTGAACAATGTCCAATACGCACGCCCGTAGTCCAACATCTTGCGTTGTTCCATGTGCTGCAGTGTTTCCTCAATGTATAGTATTACAGGTTGGTGGTTTGAGGGCAAAACCCTTGATGATGGTCATGTCTATCACGTCTGGCCTGTGTCCCCTCTGATAGGGAATGTGCGTCGGTTCAGTCGGCGCTAGTATAATGTAGTTTCTGCCTAGTGAATGTTCGTACAGTTTTTTGCCGTTGGGATTTCGTATGCGTGAATTCCATTCTGGGTGTTTTGCGTTCAGATCTCCAGCGACTATTACTCGCGGTGAACTGTTGAGTAATGTGCTGATATCGCGTGTTGAAATGCCTACAGGGCTGTTGTATACCGATATCAGTGTGGTGTAGGCTCCGTTGAACTTGACTCTGACGGCCGTAGCCTCGATTTTTTCCAGTTCAGGGAGCTCTATGTTTGTGTGCTCAATGTCTTTGTGTATGACGATTGCAGTTCCACCTGCCACGGCGTCGCCCGGTCGGTCGGTACGATAGACACAGTAGCCAGGAAAGTTTAATTGTTTGTGCGGTTTGAGCTTAGTCTCGCTCAGTAGCGCGACAAGGATTCCGTTGCGCTCCATGAACGCTGCAAATTCTGCCCTTTTGTTGTGGATCGAGTCTGCATTCCAGAACAGGATCTGTGATAGTGTGTGCGGGTCTGTGTTATGGGCCGGGTGTGGTATATTATTCATGTAAGAGTGTGAAAGAGTGTTGTGATGGCAGTGTGTATGACAGCCCAGTATTGCCCGGGTTCGGCGCTCATGAGCTGGGTGATGAGTGTAGTGACGGCCGTCAGCACCTTGGTAAGGATTTGAACGGTCGTGTGTCGAGGGAATAGTGTTTCCAGTATTCCCCCAGGTGATGTGTTGGCGTTGGGTGTGGCAGCCTGAGGTGCTGTTGTGGCGAGCTCGCGGCCGCAGACTATATGTACCTGGCGCGCCAACGTCCGCGGGCTTCTCCGCGGTCATTTCCGGTGCGGTTCTTCTCTTACTACCTGCGACGGTCGTTCGTTGCAGTACGGGAAGCCAGGATCCGTTTACCTTAAGGCTTTCCTCTTTCTTGTTGAAGCTGTTCGCGTGTTTTTGTATTTCTACAGCTTCTCTGAACAACCGCGTGTGATAGTGCTTCTCTACAGCCAGAACTTCCGTGTCGGCGAATTTTATTACGTGGTCGGTCTCACTCAGTGCATCCTCTGCCACGACCGATTTCTCCACCTGCCCCAACCTGCAATGTCGCTTATGTTCGTTGATCCTGGTGTTGATTGATCGTCCAGTCATTCCGACATAAACTTTTCCGCATGTGCGTGGTATACGGTATATTCCGGAAATTGCAAGTGGGTCCCTTTTCTCCTTTGCCGATCTAAGACACTCTTTGATCTTCCTTGTCGGTTTGAAAATCGTCTTTACGCCATATACGGCCGATTATGTCCGTCACTCTGGGAATGATGGCAGAAAGGCCGTACCAGACATTTCTTTTACATAAACATACTTCCATACATGGAACGATCGTTAAATTTTGCAGAATGGAGTCAGAGAAAAAAATCTACTTTTATAAAACCATAGCAGCAACAGTACTTACTTGTGGAGCTGAAACATAGCAGACAACAAAACACTAATAAAGGGACGATCAAAAAGTTTCCATTTGAGGACGCTGCTGCAGTGTATGCAATATAGCATGGCTTCGATGCGGGTCTTTAAGCACCAATATGTTGTTGTTGTTGTTGTGGTCTTTAGTCCTGAGACTGATTTGATGCAGCTCTCCGTGCTACTCTATCCTGTGCAAGCTTCTTCATCTGCCAGTACTTACTGCAACCTACATCCTTCTGAATCTGTTAAGCGTATTCATCTCTTGGTCTTCCTACCAGCCGATCCCTTCTTCTAGCCAAGTTGTGCCACAAATTTCTCATCTCTCCAGTTCTATTCAATAACTCCTCATTGGTTATATGATCTACCCATCTAATCTTCAGCATTCTTCTGTAGCACTACATTTCGAAAGCTTCTATTCTCTTCTTGTCCAAACTATTTATCGTCCATGTTTCACTTCCATACATGGCTACACTCCATACAAATACTTTCAGAAACGACTTCCTGACACTTAAATCTATACTCGATGTTCACAAATTTCTCTTCTTCAGAAACGCTTTCCTTGCCATTGCCAGTCTACATTTTATATCCTCTCTACTTCGACCATCATCAGTTATATTGCTCCCCAAATAGCAAAACTCATTTACTACTTTAAGTGTCTCATTTCCTAATCTAATTCCTTCAGCATCACCCGATTTAATTCGACTACATTCCATTATCCTCGTTTTGCTTTTGTTGATGTTCATCTTATATCCTCCTTTCAAGACACTATCCATTCCGTTCAACTGCTCTTCCAAGTCGTTTGCTGTCTCTGACAGAATTACAATGTCACACCAATATGTAGGCAACAGATTAGTGTGGTATTCGTGTCTTTCGATATGAGCGTGGTTCATATGGTTCAAATGGCTCTGAGCACTATGGGACTTAACATCTGAGGTCATCAGTCCCCTAGAACTTAGAACCTAACTAACCTATGGACGACACACACATCCATGCCCGATGCAGGATTCGAACCTGCGATCGTAGCGGTCGCGCGGTTCCAGACTGAAGCGCCTAGAACTGCTCGGCCATTGCGGCCGGCTATGAGCGTGGTAAATGCCGAAATGTGAACTATGACGACGTTATAACCAAACTGATCCAATCTGCACCAACATGCTGTTGTTCATTTCTTAGCTGACGAACGGCAAACACCGGTAGACATCCGTCGGAGAATAATGAATGTGTATGGGGCAGCACGTCTGCCGAAAACCACGTTTGGGAAAACTGCGACAATGGGTGCCGCTGCTTCATGACGACGCACGTCCAGATATTGCAAATGCCGTAAGGCAGAAGTTACGCCAACTCTAGTGGCAGACTACTCTACAGCCCTGATCTCTGCCTATGCGATTATCACGTCTTCTGTCCCTTAAAAGAGGCCTTGAAGGATTAATGATTCCTGTCGGAGGAGGACTTACTGCTCGCACTTACGGACTTCTTCACGCATCAGGGAACGACTGTTTACCAAAAGGGTATCTTCAACCTGCTGCGTCACTGGGATGATTGCCTCAATGCTCACGGCAATTTATGCCTGATTGGCTTACGGATTCTGGATTGTACGGCCTTCGAACGGAAACTTTTTGATTGCTCCTTATAGAATACAGGCTCAAGAAATGAGGTTTCCAAGAAGATTGTAGGTATTTACAAGGGGAGATAGCAAAAGAAATGAGGATATAAGGAAAGATTTAGGAATACGTAATCTAAAAGAAAACAATAAAGGAAAATAGGGTAAAATGGAAGGTACGTATATGTAGACTGTATGGATGGAAAAGAGTCCTAGCAAAGGCCCTCAATTACAAATTCACTGCAAGAAGAGCTTTAGGAAGATTACATAAGAGATGGTATACCGTAACAGGAAATTTGCCTAATACATAAAGCGAAGAAGAAGAAGAATTTTGACTTTTAAGACTGATTACACACTTTGATGTTCAGTTAGCCAAGCTTAGCATAACAATTTCATATTCATCGTTTGTACTGTAAGTGTGTGCTATAGTAATTATTTATTTCGCATACTTTGTAGTGGAGTAACATTACAAAATTGGTTACTGAGTCATGAATATTCGTATAATAAGGCACAGATTCAAAAAATCAGGGCTTAGTCCAACTACTCATGTTAACAGACCAGTTCTTAAGACATTAGGCACCTTCCAACTTGAAATAACTGGGAACAGCAGTTTATTTATGGCAATTTGGATTTATCCTTCCGTTCCTCCTCGGAGCTTCCGTGGTGTCGCACGAAGGCCCCTATGTGCATTGCCAGAGACAGCGTAAGTAGGCTGTTTAGGCTTTTATGTTGGTAACGCCACGTAGCGCTGTGTATGAAAATCACTGACTGTGCTGTGTGAAGTCTGTGGCTGGTCTGCATTGTTGGAATATTGCTATTGTAGTGGCGGGCAGTTGGATGTGAACAGCGCGTAGCGTTGCGCAGTTGGAGGGGAGCCGCCAGCAGTGGTGGATGTGGGGAGTGAGACGGTGAAGTTTTGAGAGCGGATGATCTGGACGTGTGTCCATCAGAGAGAGTAAATTTGTAAGACTGGATGTCATGAACTGATATATACAGGGTGTTACAAAAAGGCACGGCCAAGCTTTCAGGAAACATTCCTCACACACAAAGAAAGAAAATATGTGGACATATGTCCGGAAACGCTTGCTTTCCATGTTACAGCTCATTTTATTACTTCTCTTCAAATTACATTAATCATGGAATGGAAACACACAGCAACAGAACGTACCAGCGTGACTTCAAACACTTTGTTACAGGAAATATTCAAATTGTCCTCTGTTAGCGAGGATACATGCATCCACCCTCCGTCGCATGGAATCCTTGATGCACTGATGCAGCCCTGGAGAATGGCGTATTGTATCACAGCCGTCCACAATACGAGCACGAAGACTCTCTACATTTGGTACGAGCACGAAGAGTGTCTACATTTGGTACCGGGGTTGCGTAGACAAGAGCTTTCAAATGCCCCCATAAATAAAAGTCAAGAGTGTTGAGGTCAGGAGAGCGTGGAGACCATGGAATTGGTCCGCCTCGACCAATCCATCGGTCACCGAATCTGTTGTTGAGAAGCGTACGAACACTTCGACTGAAATGTGCAGGAGCTCCATCGTGCATGAACCACATGTTGTGTCGTACTTGTGTAAAGGCACATGTTCTAGCAGCACAGGTAGAGTATCCCGTATGAAATCATGATAACGTGCTCCATTGAGCGTAGGTGGAAGAACATGGGCCCCAATCAAGACATCACCAACAATGCCTGCCCAAATGTTCACAGAAAATCTGTGTTGGTGACGTGATTGCACAATTGCGTGCGGATTCTCGTCAGCCCACACATGCTGATTGTGAAAATTTACAATTTGATCACGTTGGAATGAAGCCTCATCCGTAAAGAAAACATCTGCACTGAAATGAGGATTGACACATTGTTAGATGAACCATTCGCAGAAGTATACCCGTGGAGGCCAATCAGCTGCTGATAGTGCCTGCACGCGCTGTACATGGTACGGAAACAACTGGTTCTCCCGTAGCACTCTCCATACAGTGACGTGGTCAACGTTATCTTGTACAGCAGCAGCTTCTCTGACGCTGACATTAGGAGAATTGCCTCGTCCATTGCAGGTGTCCTTGTCGTTCTAGGTCTTCCTCAGTCGCGAGTCATAGGCTGGAATGTTCCGTTCTCCCTAAGACGCCGATCAATTGCGTCGAACGCCTTCCTGTCGGGACACCTTCGTTCCCGTCTCGATACAAACTCACCGCGCCACGGCTATTGCCCCGTGCTAATCCATACATCAAATGGGCATCTGCCAACTCCACATTTGTAAACATTGCACTGACTGCAAAACCACGTTCGTGATGAACACTAACCTATTGATGCTACGTACTGATGTGCTTGATGCTAGTACTGTAGAGCAATGAGTCGCATGTCAACACAAGCACCGAAGTCAACATTACCTTCCTTCAATTGGGCCAACTGGCGGTGAATCGAAGAAGTACAGTACTTACTGACGAAACTAAAATGAGTTCTAACATGGAAATTAAGTTTTCCGGACACATGTCCACATAACATCTTTTCTTTATTTGTGTGTGAGGAATGTTTCCTGAAAGTTTGGCCGTACCTTTTTGTAACACCCTTTATATTATGACTTTTGAACACTGTTAAAGTAAATACATTGTTTGTTCTCTATCATAATCTTTCATTTGCTAACTATGCCTATCAGTAGTTAGTGCCTTCAGTAGCTAGAATCTTTTATTTAACTGGCAGTATTGGCGCTCGCTGTATTGCAGTAGTTCGACTAACGAAGATTTTTGTGAGGGAAGTGATTCATGAAAGGTATAGTTTATTGTTAGTCAGGGCCATTCTTTTGTAGGGATTATTGAAAGTCAGATTGCGTTGCGCTAAAAAGATTGTGTGTCAGTTTAGTGATGATCAGAATGAGTAAAGAGAGAAATGTCTGAGTACGTTCAGTTTTGCTCAGCTGTTTGAAAATCAAATAACGTAAGAGGTTTATCAGCACAGCAATTCACTAATTTTTCAAAGGGTACGTTTCAACAGTAGATGTTCTGATCCATAGATTTACTGGGGGATGTTTATTGGCTGCCCTTGATTAATTATCGGTGTTACACTATTAAAACCAATCTAAATATGGACCACCAACCTTGTTTTGCCTGCTACAGGGGCTTGTTTATCATTTCTCCAAATTCAAGATTCCATGCCCGTCTTTGTAAGAAATACTGGTTGGTTATAATTAAAGTGCAGCTACTCACAGAGGTCCAGCGTGGACGAAAATTGGTAGATATTCTAGCGCGGTAATGTGGAACCGTTTTACGCTAGAAAAAAATTAGTTCCTACTTTGGCCACCAGGTGCAAATATGGCGCTGTACATCTTGTCGACGTCTCCGGTGCTCATACTGAAAAAATTGTGTAAGCGGCGGTTAATAATAACATCAACATTAAGTCTTTCTCACTTCTTTTATCTTTTCTGCCATCATCCTGTTTCTAATGCATTACATAATAGGGAAACATTTGTCTATGTCTTTCTTGCATCATAGCAGGACTGGAATATGATTACCAATAACAATTCTAACAGAGCTGCCAGTTGTCTTCTAGCAATTTCCGCCGAAAATTTTTACCAAAAGTAAACAAAAATGCTGTTCAAAGTAATTGGTCGAAAAAGACGCTAAAAAAAACACTTCAAGTTTCCAAGGGAACAAATGTACTGTATTGCTTTCAGTTAGATCTCAACAAGTTCGCCTCGTTCACAACACTCTCCTTCGTGACCTCTTCCTGCGGAGCACGCGCACGGTCACTAAATCTGAACACTAGCCTGGAAAATCAAAAAGTGACTAATCTGTACGTCCACTGGCGCAAAGCAGCTGCAACTGCAACAGAACTGCATCACGACTGTTAAGCTATAGTCGGATGACAGGCATGCTACACGTCCCTCACTCACTGATGGAACCCTTTTGCGACTGGAGCTCGATCAGCAGTGCTACTTCTTGCCAGTATGCTTCACAGCAAGCTGCACAGTTCGTAAGAGAGGTTTGTGCTAAATTCGCGAGTAGCCGTGTATCAGCGCACCCTGGAGAGAAAACGGGAGAAGCCTCAAGGCGGAAGGGTCGCCTACAGAAGAGAACCCGAGGGCAAGCAGGAGTCTGGCTAAAAGCTGACTGACGGCGGACAGGACACAGACTAGGACAAGCCCAAAGAAACTTAAACAACAATGAGGTGCAAAACGGTAAACCTCGCCATAACGATGTCGACAGGCTAAGATCAAAGAGAGACACAATCCAAAACGCTACCAGAGAGAATAACCGAGTGCCAAACGAGGTTATTATCGAATAGTCCGTAGTATAGCGATGACAGAATCTGATAATTTCAGAACTTCCTTTTATTTCATCCCCCCCGCCTCACATGGGCAAAGGGAGGGCTGTCAGCGGATGCAATTTGCCACTCTTCAGCCACATGAGAGAAAAATTTTAAAAACATAATATAAAAGCTGGAAATGGCGTTTGATTTGGTGATTAATCAAAATAAAGACACAGATGAATGGAAAATGCGTGCTACACACGAATATATAAAAACAGATAGACAGTTGTATAAGGTAAAACTGAAAGGCAGTTTATTTGACTGATTAAAGTAGATACAAATATGAGTGGATGTAGATCGCCAGGCGTAAGGCTATCATGGGAACGCAGCATTTAAAGAGTAGTATGTGGGAGGGGATTTGTGTGGGTGGATGTTTAAGGAAGAATGGAGGAAGAGTGGAGAGGGACGCCATTCTGGGCCAGGACTTAGGAAGTGGGAGGAGAAAATTGGAAGGGTAGGGAGCCCTGCATAGGGGAGGGTGGTAGAGATCTCCTAGATCTAAGATGAGGGGGGGGGGGGGGCGGGTAGTGTCGAGTTTACAGGTAATGTAGGATTTTTAATATGGAAGAGTAGGCTTGGAAGTTGGTTGAGGATGTAGGTGGGGAGGGTAAGTGGAGCTGAAAGGCTAGGCAGAGTGCATGGTGTTGGATGATCTTAAGGCATGATAAAAGGAGGGAGGAGCTTAAATCCATGACGCTTTGGCATAGCGGAGGATAGGTCAGATCAAGGCTTTATAGGTGTGACGAATTGTGGAAGGGTGCAATCGTCATGTTCTGCCGGTTAGTGGTTTAAGTAATTTTAGTCTATTGTGGCCTTTCTGTTAAATGGTTTGTGGTTTGTGCTTCCAAGTTAGTCGGCCATTAAGTGTTTATACGAGGTATTTTAGTGTGTTAATTATTGAATGGGACAGTTGTAACTGGTAATGTAAATGTCATGGAGCAGAAGCTGCGAGTGGATCAGCCTGCAATTATTGCTGGGTTTTTGTAGGGCTGATTTTGAGGAGCCACTGGTTGCACCAGGAGGAGGACTGACTGAGATGGAACTGGAGGGGTCGTTGGGATTTCTGAAGGGTAGGGTAGAGGGCGCGGATGGTGGTGTCATCTGCATTCAGGGGGAGATGAACAGCAGGAGGGGGCTTGTTGTACCAGCAGTCTTGAGGACATACAGGCGAGGCCAGAGGACATGCCTTCTGGAAAACCTGTAGTGGGGTGGAAGATACAGAAGTTGGTGTTGATGGTGGCACAAGATGGGTAATTAGAGAGAAAGGATGCAATGAGGCAGGCATAATTTATGGGAAGTGCATAGGTCTGGAGCTTAAAGGGGAGCCCAGAATCCCATACATGGTCATAAGCTTCCTCAAGATCTAGAGAGACAAAAATGACGGATTTTCGGTTGTGGATTTGGTAGGATAGTTGATGAATAAGTACAGGAGCTGCTCAGCGAAGGAAAAACTAGGACAGAAACCACATTGATGGAGATGAATGGGTAGGCATTGTTGTGGGTGTTTATAAATATGTTGGGATTGAATGGACTCAAAGACCCTGCTAGAACTGATGCGACAGTAGGAGGAGACTGACAGTTCGCTCAATGGTCATATTTATATCAGAGCAAGGAATAGAATTGGCGGCTGTATTCACGTGGCGAGATAGGTGACACATTCGTTATGTGAATGCAGCATTGCAGTGACAGTATGCCCTCTATTGGTCATCTAAGTTCATTTCCTCTGAGGGGCATTTATCATCCAGGACTAGTTTTGTGAGCATGAGGATGAATTGTCACATCTTCCCTATCCACCACAGTTACCATAAGTAATTCAACAATATTGAGTATACTTTGGAGAAAAGGATGAGTGATCCCTATCCATCTCCATCATAGTTATCTCAACTTACCACTATTTTATAGGAAGAATAGTGTAAGATTCCCTCGAAAACCATGCTGGACCCCTTCCCCTGACCAGAGGGGAATTGTAATTGGCCACAACAATGACATCCCTGTTCAGCTACAACCCTTATATAATACTCCCACTGAACACCTTATCCTTACACTCTTTTCCAAACCCTAAACGTTACACGTGCCACCACCTTCATTGACCTATTCACTCCATTCCCTATGACTTCCTCACCCACAAAGATCGTACATTTTCCACCTATATCATTGCTGCAGATCTCAACACCTGTAGCATGTCCCTTGCACAGCTACAGCGGTGGCATTAGTTAGTGACTCCCTGCGAGGTGACGTTGCTCCTATCCCACACCACACCTCTCCTGAAAGAAACATCACCCCTGATGTCATCCTGGCATCTTCCAACCTCCTTGCACGTCTCACTGCAGAAGTCCTCGATCCATTTGGAAATGAATACTTACCTATTGTCCTCAGCATCTCCTAGAGTCAAACCTCATTCTCATGTGCCCCATTCCAATCTACATCCAACAGTTATCCAAGACTACTCCCGCACCACCTGGAATGTCTAACAGGAATCCACAGAAACCCAGACTGGAAGCCAACCCCTGTCCTTCCAGTAACCTGATGATATCTCGTGCCACACCCTTTCTGCAGCAGATTTTGTCAGAAGCTACATCCACCCACATTCCTACCAAGACCATATATTCTCACAGCCCTATCCCCCCCCCCCCCAAAAAAAAAGCACTACTACTCCTCCAAGAACCCATCGTATGTACCGTTCCTTCTTGCAGGCTTATGACTGGGATACACTCACAGCCCACTGGCAAATACAGAGGCATATTAGGAATTTATTAAAGACAAAAAAACGTGGGACTGGCGCCAGACATGCAACACACTCAACTCTACGCTCCTGATTAATTCTTCCATTTACTGGAAAGCATTCCATCGACTCACTGGCAATAACCCCATGTCTCACTACACATTTTTCCATGATAACCATCCCTTACCTACTCCTGTGCCATCTGGAATCCCCAATGGGAATCCATAGAAGTCCAGTTTGGGAGCCAAGCCCTGTCCTTCCAGCAACCTGACGATATCCATCATGCCACATCCTTCCTGCAGAAGACCTTGTGAGACGTTATATCCACCCACATTCCTACCAAGACCATATATCGTCATCTCCCACCCCCCACCTCCCACAAGCCCTACTACACTTCTGAGAATCCTGTCATATGTACCATTCCTTCTTTGAGTCTCATGACTGGGATACACTCAGACATCACCAGCAAATACAGAGACATATCAGCAATTTATTAAAGGCAAAAAAGCGCTGGGACTAGCGCCAGACGTGGACCACACTCAACGCTACAGTCAGGATTAACTCTTCCAAGTGCTGGAAAGCACTCCATCGACTCACTGGCAATAACTCCATACTTCATTACTCAGTTCTCCTCAATAACAATCCCTTACCTAACCTGATCAAATCTAATCGTTTTGCATTCTGTCTGATATCTTCTCCATCCCTGATGACCCACATTTTGTATACTCACTGTTCCATACCATCCATGAAAGTACAGATACCGTTGTCTCACTTCTGGCTCCCAGCTTCCAGTACTTGGACAACATAACACAAACAGTATTCAATACACAAATGACATGAAACAGTTACTCTACTAAAATGCAGCACTTCCCCCAGCACACCTGCATTTTCATCAACGCCTCAAAGACTGCCGCATCTCCCTTCTCATCGGCCTTGCAATGCTTTACATCATTATTCTCTCTGAAGGGTACTATCCCCAACAGTGGAAAACATCCAAGATCCTATTTTTCCTCAGACCCCACAAGCCTCCTACTGATACCTCCTTCTACACCCTCATCTGCCTCACCTCAGAGTTTGTCAAAGTCTTCAAATCCATCCTCTCCTGATGCATCCATCAGTACTTGAACCAACCCCACCTTCTTGCCATTAACCAGCGTGGCTTCCAGCCCATTATGGACAGGGGACATCGGCTGGTTAAGTAACTGTCAATGTCAATTAAATTCACCAACAGCCATATAACTTAAGATGTTCTCCAAATAAACGAAAATGTCATCCATAAGACGAGACATTATTTATGTGTTATAATGTATGTTGATTTTATCTTTATCTGTCTGTATGTATTTAAACACGAAACCATTTGTACTTGAAAACCACATACGCTGAATAATAATAATAATCTGTGGATGTCATGAATTCAATCGTTACACTAGTGCTTCATTCGAGTTGCTCTCGAAGCCACATGGTGTGCAGAATCTGGGCCAGTTCTCACGGTGCTGGGTAACAGGTTTGCACCCTCTCTCTCGCAGATCAGCTACACACAGAGCTATTCGAGACATCCGTTATGAGTCAGGCAGCAACAACACACGCCATGAGTTCACTTTGTGTAACGTCACATTCTACAGACATCAAAAAAGTTTTGCGTCACCCCAGTTCCCAGACTTCCTGAAGATAGAAGTTGACTGTGGATGTTGTATCACAGACACAGTCCCTTTGACTCTTCAGAGATGTCACTAAACCCGCCAAAAGATGTAAACAACTATGTATCAGCAGCGCCTATTAGACGGAGGGGGTCCAATAGGCGATGAGTTCCAGACATTCCACCAGGAAGGAGGTACATGGCTCGTGTTGTCTGTAGTTCAATCATGAATACACGGTCAATACCGGGGTTCGATCGCGTCCGCATTGTTACTCTGTGCCAGGAATTGCTCCCAACAAGGGAAGTGTCTAGGCGTCTCGGAGTAAACCAAACAGATGTTGTTTGCACATGGATAAGATACAGAGAGACAGGAACTGTCGATGACATGCCTCACTCAGGCCGCCAAAGGGCTACTACTGCAGTGGATGACTGCTAACCACCACGGATTATGGCTCGGAGGAACCCTAACAACAACGCCACCACGTTGCACAATGCTTTTCGTGCAGCCACAGGACGTCGTGTTACGACTCAAACTGTGCGTAATAGGCTGCATGATGCGCAACTTCACTCCCCATGTCCATGGCGAGGTCCATCTTTGCAACAACGACACCATGCAGCGCAGTACAGATGGGCCCAACAACATGCCGAATGGACCGCTCAGAACTGGCATCACGTTCTCTTCACCGATGACCATCGCATATGCCTTCAACCGGACAGTCGCCGCAGACGTGTTTGGAGGCAACACAGTCAGGCTGAACGCCTCAGACACAGTGTCCAGCGAGTGCAGCAAAGTGGAGGCTCCCTGCTGTTTTGGGGTGACATTATGTGGGGCCGACGTAAGCCGCTGGTGGTCCTGGAAGGCGCAGTAACGTCTTTATGGTACGTGAATGCCATCCTCCGACCAATAGTGCAACCATATAGCAGCATATTGGCTAGGCATTCGTCTTCATGAAAGACAATTCGCGCCCCCATTGTGCACATCTTGTGAATGACTTTCTTCAGGATAACGACTTCGCTCGACTAAAGTGGCCAGCGTGTTCTCCATACATGAACCCTATCGAACATGCCTGGGATAGATCGAAAAGAGCTATATATGGACGACGTGACCCATCAACCACTCTGACGGATCTACGACGAATCGCCGTTGAGGAGGTGGACAATCTGGACCTTGATGAACTTGTGGATAGTATGTCACGACGAATAGAGGCATGCATCAATGCAAGAGGTGGTGTTAGTGGGTATTAGAGGTACTGGTGTTTACAGCAATCTGGACCACCACCTCTGAAGATCTCGCTGTATGGTGGTACAACATGCAATGTGTGGTTTTCACGAGCAATAGAAAGAGCGTAAATAATGTTTATGTTCATCTCTATTCCAATTTTCTGTACAGGTTCCGGAACTCTCGGAACCGAGGTGATGCAAAACTTTTTTTGATGTGTGTATTTTCTTCTGCACGTGTGGCTGAACCAGCTTAGTCCAGTGTGAAGGCGATAGTATTTCACATGTTCTTCTGCGAGTGCTTGTAATGGTTCTCCTTTCTCCACCGAGATCTGGAAAGGCTCTACTGTACTGAATAAAAAGAGCTCACATCCCTCATCTACAAACCAGTTCACAATACTACTTCTTAGCTGAGCCATTTTTATAACAGTGTCGAGAAGAAGAAGATGTGTCCTCTTCAGCAGTTTCACAACGAGCGACTAGTTCAGGAAACGGAAGCAATCCTATTGATCCTTAACCCAAAAATTAATTCATACAGAACTATCCCTGTTGCTTCCCTATGCGAAAATTAGGGGTGAGGCTTAAATTATATAAACCCCAACCATCACACAAACATTCTCACTCTGCTCAAGTTCGTCAGTGGGTCCACAACTTTTCTCGTCCAGTTGCCATCTGCATGTCTTCCTCCTTCATCATGTGGTTCAAAAATAGTTCAAATGGCTCGAAGCACTATGGGACTTAACATCTGAGGTCATCAGTCCCCTTAAACCTAACTAACCTAACGACACAGCCATGCCCGAGGCAGGATTCGAACCTGCGACCGTAGCAGCAGCGCGGTTCCGGACTGCAGCGCCTAGAACCGCTCGGTCACAACGGCCGGCCATCATGTAATGACCGAGCAAAATATCCAAGGCAGGACTTGGACAATGTACCCTGTAAGTAGATTTTTTTTTCAATGTACAGAATTTGTAGTACTACATTCTGGTTGTTCTTTTTTAAACGAATTTTGCAGAAAGTGTGTGTCTAGAGTTTCTTCCTAATATGTGTTACTCATTGTACGTTTCTGCTCATAGCACGTGTGTTCAAATTTCAGTATACCAAATGTGTTTGTAGCATATTTTTCATTGCATTCCAAACCATGTATTCAAATTTAGTTGCATATTTGTCATTAAAAAAAATTTAACAGCAACCACCGTATTTTATTTTCCATCACATTCCAAACAATGTGTTCAAATGTCGTTACTTAAAGTTTCTTTTTATTCCACTGTTCACGCTGGAGGCGCTAGCTGCCTCAGGTCAGCAGTTGGAAGAAGAAATACAGCAACAGCAGCAACAGGAACAGCAGTTTCCACATGTGGAAGAACTTCCTCCACCGCCGATTGCACCAGGACCAGCATCTCAGCAGCCGTGTAAGTAAATATTTTTTGTGTACAGAATTCGTAGTGGTATATTCAAGTTAAACCGAATTTAATAGTCGCAAGTATGTTCGAATTTCGATGCATTTCAAACCACATGTTAAAATTAAGTAGTGTATTCTGGCCGTGACACATGTTTCTCTCCTTGATACATATCTACGTTGCATTTCAAACCATGTGTTTATGTATTTTTTGTATATTTATCATTAAAGTGAATTTAGCAGTAGCTACTGTGTTACTAGTAGCTGTGTAACATATGCACAAATTTAATGTATTTCTGAAACTAGTAGCAGTAACTGTGTTCGAATTCCATTGCTTTTCAAACAATGTGTTCACATTTAGTAGCATCTTTCTGTTCAAAGCACATGTTTTTGTGTTTGATATATATTTACACTGCATTTCAAAGCACATGGTCGAATTTCTGCAGCAGTGTATTTTTGAAAAAGTGAATTTAATATTAGTAGTATATTTCAGATAAAAAAGGAGTGCTTCATCAAAACCACTTATTCTTGTTGTTACAGTGTACACACTGACTCAGATCGATAGGCTAGTCAAGGCAGAATTGCAACGCCAAGCTAATGAGCCTGCGTGGTCCCTGAAAAAGTCATTGAAGCATATACATTTTCATAGTGTACATTTTTGGAGCATATGTGCTTGTGTTGGTAAAAACTTGTAAGCAAGTATTACAGTTTGTCGTTTTTTTTGTTGCAGCTTCCACAGAGGAGATTGAGTTTCATCTCCATGAGGAGATACCGTCATGGGCGGCAGTGGTCCATAACGATCTTCAGGATCTGGTATTGACATGACAGCACAAGGATGAGGAGAGAGATGGCTTTGGTAGCTACCTTTTTTTCATATGTGTGTGAATAAAATCAGCATTCTCTACAGCAGGTGAGTGTGCTTATTCTCTCTCTATCTTCACATTACACCATCACAGTACACTGTCATAGGACTACCCGGGCAGGTGAAAGCGAAATACATGCCCAGACATCACGAGCCACAGAACAAACCACAGCCGAAGCCGCCTCTACCGTCGCCTCTGCCACCGCAACCGCCACCGCCTTCACAGCCTCTGCCTCTCCCACCACCACCACAGTTCTTTGCACTGCTGGTGGACCCTCCATCATTGAGGGTGCTGTGGCATTCTGGTGGCTGTGGATGTCATCTACCCCAGCCAACCAGTCGTCAGTGCCCCATAGTGTCTGTGGCGTCCAGCTTTGCCCTGCCCATCTGTACAGCAGCAGCCCAGCACCTCTGGGTTGGGAATCACTACCATACCGCGACACATGGCATCTCCACAGTGTGGTTGTTTACACTGGGATGTGCGGATCCTCGTTACGATGACATGCGCTGCCCACCACTGCTCATAGAGTATTACCAGTTGGCAGCAGTACACCTTCCTGTCCGAATAGTGATCTGCACCAGATTAGTAACAACGCCATGCCAGAGCTAAACTATGTGGTAATTGAGGGCGCTTTTTCTGAGCGAATCTCATTCTCATGAACTGAAAACCCATCAGGGGGGTACAAAAAGCCAGTAGGGTTTCTGAGATTCTGCCTTCACATGCTGCAGAGATAGCTCACTTGCCTTATTAATCATCCATGATACTCCTCCACTAAGTGTAGTGAGTGCTGTGCTCCAAACTCATGTATCCCCCCAATCTAGGTGGTGCTGCAGAGGAGAGCAGCACCATGTACAAAATGAATGACACCAAGAGTTAAGCTCCAGGACTCGCTACACTTTATGCAGCCACCACTCCAAGAACTTGTTGAAACATTACCTCAGGAGAATATGCATGGCAACCGAGGTGCGTTTACCAATGATGCAAAGCTTAACTTACGACAAGAAAGAGGTATTCCTATACAAATACCTGGATTGTATGGGGAAACACAAGAAACCAGACTATCTGACGTAACTGCATTCTCCAGTAGCCTTATAGGCGATGCCATATCAGATGCAGAGTATGAACATGCTACGGATATTTCGCAGGAGTTGTTGTTGTTGTTGTGGTCTTCAGTCCTGAGACTGGTTTGATGCAGCTCTCCACGCTACTCTATCCTGTGCAAGCTTCTTCATCTCCCAGTACCTACTGCAACCTACATCCTTCTGAATCTGTTTAGTGTATTCATCTCTTGGTCTCCCTCTACGATTTTTACCCTCCACGCTGCCCTCCAATACTAAATTGGTGATACCTCGATGTCTCAGAACATGTCCTACCAACCGATCCCTTCTTCTACTCAAGTTGTGCCACAAGCTCCTCTTCTCCCCAATTCTATTCAATACCTCTTCATTAGTTATGTGATCAACCCATCTAATCTTCAGCATTCTTCTGTGGCACCACATTTCAAAACCTTCTATTCTCTTCTTGTCTAGGCTATTTATCGTCCACGTTTCACTCCCATACACGGCTACACTCCATACAAATACTTTGAGAAACGACTTCCTGACACTTATATCTATACTCGATGTTAACAAATTTCTCTTCTAAAGAAACGCTTTCCTTGCCATTGCCAGTCTACATTTTATATCCTCTCTACTTCGACCATCATCAGTTATTTTGCTCCCCAAATAGCAAAACTCCTTTACTACTTTAAGTGTGTCATTTACTAATGTAATTCCCTCAGCATCACCCGACTTAATTCGACTACATTCCATTATACTCGTCTTGCTTTTGTTGATGTTCATCTTATACCCTCCTTTCAAGACAATGTCCATTCCGTACAACTGCTCTTCCAAGTCCTTTGCTGGCTCTGACAGAATTACAATGTCATCGTCGAACCTCGAAGTTTTTATTTCTTCTCCATGGATTTTAATACCTACTCCGAACTTTTCTTTTGTTTCCTTTCTTGCTTGCTCAATATACAGATTGAATAACATCGGGGAGAGGCTACAACACTGTCTCACTCCCTTCCCAACCACTGCTTCCCTTTCATACCACTCGACTCTTATAACTGCCATCTGCTTTCTGTACAAATTGTAAATAGCCTTTCGCACTCTGTATTTTACCCCTGCCACCTTCAGAATTTGAAAGAGAGTATTCCACTCATCATTGTCAAAAGCTTTCTCTAAGTCTACAAATGCTAGAACCGTAGGTTTGCCTTTCCTTAATCTTTCTTCTAAGATAAGTCGTAGGGTCAGTATTGCCTCATGTGTTCCAACATTTCTACGGAATCCAAACTGATCTTCCCCGAGGTCGGATTCTATCAGTTTTTCCATTCGTCTGTAAAGAATTCGTGTTAGTATTTTGCAGCTGTGACTTATTAAACTGATAGTTCGGTAATTTTCACATCTGTCAACACCTGCTTTCTTTGGGATTTGGATTATTATATTCTTCTTGAAGTCTGAGGGTATTTCGCCTCTCTCATGCATCTTGCTCACCAGATGGTAGAGTTTTGTCAGGACTGGCTCTCCCAAGGTTGTCAGTAGTTCTAATGAAATGTTGTCTACTCCGGGGGCCTTGTTATGACTCAGGTCTTTCAGTGCTCTGTCAAATGCTTCACGCAATATCATATCTCCCATTTCATCTTCATCTACATCCTCTTCCACTTCCATAATATTGTCCTCAAGTACATCGCCCTTGTATAGGCCCTCTATATACTCCTTCCACCTTTCTGCTTTCCCTTCTTTGCTTAGAACTGGGTTTCCATCAAAGCTCTTGATATTCATGCAAGTGGTTCTCGTTTCTCCAAAGGTCTCTTTAATTTTCCTTTAGCAGTATCTATCTTACCCCTAGTGAGATAAGCCTCTACATCCCCTAGCCATCCCTGCTTAGCCATTTTGCGCTTCCTGTCTATATCATTTTTGAGACGTTTGTATTCCTTTTTGCCTGCTTCATTTACTGCATTTTTATATTTTTTTCTTTCATCAATTAAATTCAATATTTCTTCTGTTACCCAATGGTTTCTACTAGCCCTCGTCTTTTTACCTATTTGTTCCTCTGCTGCCTTCACTACTTCATCCCTCAAAGCTACCCATTCTTCTTCTACTGTATTTCTTTCCCCCTTTCCTGTCAATTGTTCCCTTATGCTCTCCCTGAAACTCTGTACAATCTCTGGTTCTTTTAGTTTATTCAGGTCCCATCTCCATAAATTCCCACCTTTTTGCAGTTTCTTCAGTTTTAATCTACAGTTCATAACCAGTAGATTGTGGTCAGAGTCCACATCTGCCTCTGGAAATATCTTTCAATTTAAAACCTGGTCCCTAAATCTCTGTCTTACCATTATATAATCTATCTGATACCATTTAGTATCTCCAGGGTTCTTCCATGTATACAACCTTCTTTTATGATTCTTAAACCAAGTATTAGTTATGATTAAGTTATGCTCTGCGCAAAATTCTACCAGGCGGCTTCCTCTTTCATTTCTTAGACCCTATCCATATTCACCTACTATGTTTCCTTCTCTCCCTTTTCCAACTGATGAATTCCAGTCACCCATGACTATTAAATTTTCGTCGCCCTTCACTACCTGAATAATTTCTTTTATCTCATCATACATTTCATCAATTTCTTCGTCATCTGCAGAGCTAATTGGCATATAAACTTGTACTACTGTAGTAGGCATGGGCTTCGTGTCTATCTTGGCCACAATAATGCGTTCACTATGCTGTTTGTAATAGCTTACCCGTACACCTATTTTTTTATTCATTATTAAACCTACTCCTGCATTACCCCTATCTGATTTTGTATTTATAACCCTGTATTCACCTGACCAGAAGTCTTGTTCCTCCTGCCACCGAACTTCACTAATTCCCACTATATCTAACCTATCCATTTCCCTTTTTAAATTTTCTAACCTACCTGCCCGATTAAGGGATCTGACATTCCACGCTCCGATCCGTAGAACGCCAGTTTTCTTTCTCCTGATAACAACGTCCTCTTGAGTAGTCCCCGCCCGGAGATCCGAATGGGGGACTATTTTACCTCCGGAATATTTTACCCAAGAGGGCGCCATCATCATTTAATCATACAGTAAAGCTGCATGCCCTCGGGAAAAATTACGGCTGTAGTTTCCCCTTGCTTTCAGCCGTTCGCAGTACCAGAACAGCTAAGCCATTTTGGTTAATGTTACAAGGCCAGATCAGTCAATCATCCAGACTGTTGCCCCTGCAACTACTGAAAAGGCTGCTGCTCCTCTTCAGGAACCACACGTTTGTCTGGCCTCTCAACAGATACCCCTCCATTGTGGTTGCACCTACGGTACGGCTATCTGTATCATTGAGGCACGCAAGCCTCCCCACCATGGCAAGGTCCATGGTTCATGGGGGAGGGGGGGGGGCGGTCGCAGGAGTTAGACATCCCAGATTTGGGTGAGTATGCAAGACTTCATCAGGGCACAGATGTGCATTTGCTAGAGAATGTTTTCGAGAAATTCCGGAGTGTATGTATATATTCTCTGGGCCCTGTCTTCTGTTACACACCACCAGGGTTGTCTTGGAATGCTGTGCTCAAGAAAATGAAAGTCAACATTGAGCTTTTGACTGATACATGCTTCTTTTCTTTGAGTGAAGGATCCATAGGGGACTTTGCCTTGTGTGCACGGACATTCCAAGGCTAAAGACTCTCGTAGGGATGAGAGATTCACCACATCCCTTGATTAGAATTACATCATATACTTAGATGTCATTAACCTATATAGGCATGCCATGCACCAATCGCTACCGATTGGTGAGTTTCAATGGGTTCTCAATAATGAATGCAAAGGATTTGGTGTAAAAATCAGGACACAGCGGCTGATTCTGGTGTAGTGTATGTTGTGGAGGTAGACCTTGCATACCCTAATAGTTTGTATGGCATGCAAAGTGACTTGTCGCTATGTCCAGAGCAACTAGTTCCACAGACTGGGACCATCCTGAAGATGATGATGCTGGGGAACAAGAGAGATACATCATGCATTACACAAATATCCATGAATGTCTCGATTTAGGGACAGAGCTAACTGCAGTCAGGTACGCTATCTCCTTCAAGAAGTCACCCTGGTTGAAGGAATATATTGATTTAAATACAAGACAGAGGGTGCCCGCGAAAAATGATTTTGATAAGGCTTTTATAGACTGATGAATAATGCAGTTTTCGGTGAGACAATGGAAAATTTGAGAAAACACTGCAAAGTTCTTATTAGGTCGTGTTGGGATGGGTGTTGCTGTGTAAGGAAGTGTATCACCAGACCAAATGTCAAACAAGAACTTAGTTTCTATGCAGATGTCAAAGACTGCAATAGAGTTCATGAAACCTGTCTTTGTGGGGATGTGCATATTAGAGCTGTCCAAATTCCACATGTACCGACGATTATGTGTTTCCGAAACCTCATTTTGCTGATCCTAACTAACTTCATATAAATGCAGATATCTTCATTTATTGAGTAAAGAAACGCAAACCATATGAACTAATGAGGTGCCAAGGTGAAGAATTCAATATGTCTTTATACACGGTCGATAAACCTCACAGTATTGTTCCACAGACAAAGAAGGTTAATGGCCAAATGAAACATGAGGAGAATAGGTCGTTGATTGTGGAGTTTGTGAGTTTAAGATCCAAGATGTATACATATTGTACATTGGAAGGTGCAACCCATGGGCAGGCAAGCCATGCAGCATCAAGGACCCTCGAGACTGAATACTACTTGCAGTGTCTATACAGAGGTGTTCGTGGTGCTCCACTGCAGCCACTGCACCCGGTGCAGCAAATCAGTATTTTGTTTCAAGGACATGAGGTCACACTGTGCTGCAGTCTAAAATAGATTTGTCGGCTCATGATGATAAACGGGTCATTTGTGATGATGGAACTGCAATTCACTCATACTCACAATATTTACTTGATGAGAGGGGTGTGTTAATGAGACAGACTGAGAGGGTGTATGTGTCCAGGTGGAATAGTATGGCTTGTTTATCATAGTGTTAATATTTTAGTGTAAATGTGTGTTCATACATGTGTGTGTGTGTGTGTGTGTGTGTGTGTGTGTGTGTGTGTGTGTGTGTGTAAATAGGCTATCAGGTGAAAAGAGCTAGTTGTGTACAATCTAGTGTTTAAGTTTCACCTGCTGCCAACCACCCACTCAGATTAGTTTTTGAGGTAGATATCTCCCATTCCATCTAAAAACATTCTCAATCAATGCTACTGTTGGGTTGACTTGTAAATACTCTCAACCAGTACTACTGAAAACTGTGAATATTCTCAACGCTGGGCGGTGTGGCCGAGCGGTTCTAGGCACTACAGTCTGAAACCACGCGACTGCTACGGTCGCAGGTTCGAATCCTGCCTTGGGCATGGATGTGTGTGATGTCATTAGGTTAGTTAGGTTTAAGTAGTTCTAAGTTCTAGGGGACTGATGACCTCAGATGTTAAGTCCCATAGTGCTCAGAGCCATTTGAATATTCTCAACCAGTGCTATTAAAAATTGTAAAAGTACTCCCAACCAGTATCACTATTTTGTCATAGTAATTAGTAATAGTAAAAGTATCTCTACAATGAAAAATATTAGAAGCAAGTTGTAGTCATTGTTATTAGTAAATAAGAAAGTACCTCTGCATTGAACTACATTGTATTTGGAGAACTAATTTGTATCTCAAGAACCAAACTGCATCTCAAGACTGGAGCTGTATCTGCTGTCGTGAAAAAAGAAGCGAATGATATCTAAAGAACCAAACTGAACCAATGATAACCAAACAAACGAAAAAAATTCATTACTATACATCTTGTTGTTGTTATTTACAAAAAATCTTCCGCAAATATACATAGAAAGGATGTGCATAAGACAGAAATGACATTAGTGTTGAACATGAGTGCTGTTCAGGGTGTAAGATTTAAGATGGCATATAACAAAATATATGTACTGATTGCATGGGAATATACCTATTGTGCAGCATGTATTTCGTTGTGGGAACGGATGGCACAAGACCATGTCCACTTACAGAGACATACAGTAAACAAGTCTAAAAGTATATCTACAGTTTTTGAGGAGAACCGCAGATGCGGTATTTGGGTAAAGTTACATTGTGAAAAAAAGTACACAGAATGCGAGGTAAAAAATTCATTTATTTCTCATCCAACTTAACAGTAATTTTACATTTTCATAAACAGACACAGCTCTATTCTGACACACATTCCTCTTCTCCATCCTGAGTCCATGGAGAGCAGGTCACCCATGGGATGCCAGTTCCTGAATAGCTGTATACTTGAACATTCAGTGCATCGTCTCCTTGTCTTTGACATAGATGACGGAATCCATGCAGTTGAATAATTGAAGCGATGTCATATATCTTTATAGGGTATGCCCAGATCATCCCAGTGAATTCCATGGGAGAAACACGTTGACCACTTTGCGCTCCCCTGTGTTTTAGCACACTTCATACCCTTGAAAGGTGTCAGCGATGTAATGCTCACTGAGAATGTCTCTATTAGATCAGTATCTTCTGTATTTGCTATGAATACAATATCTTTAAATATGGAAATGCCATGTGGCTAGGGCTTCCCGTCTGGTAGACTATTCACCCGGTGCAAGTCTTTCGAGTTGACGCCACGTCGGCGACTTGCATGTCGATGGGGGTGAAACGATGATGATAAGGACAACACAATACCCAGTCCCTAAGGAGAGAAAATCTCCGACCCAGGCGGGAATCGAACCCGGGCTGGTAGGTAGGACATTCCGTCATGCTGACCACTCAGCTACCGGTGGCGGACAACTGTCTGCGTTCATTATCATAGAAACCCTGAACGGCTGCAACGATGTTCCCACCTTGAGACACCATTGTGAAACGCTCTGCATATGACACAGCACTTGTTCATTTATACAGCTCGCCGCACAACACCAGTGGGCAGACAACAGTTAATCACATTATCAGGTAGAAGTGGAAAATTTGCTGAAGATTCAAATTCAGTTCATACATCTATAGGTCCAGATTTAACTATCTCATTCTATTGTGAGCAGTGTGTTACAACGATTGGCGCAAGCTCCTTGAATTTCTGTGAGGTGTGTAGACATCTTTCCTCTTCATGATAAGAAGCACAGGAGCTCGCATACCTGTCAAATGCTAGACTGTATACTTTTTCATCCCACTCCAGATGTAAATTATCACATGGCTATAATTCCGAGTTCAGGTAGACTCCCGTATTAGTTAACCTGCAGTTGTCAAATTTGGTGGAATCATTTGTCATATCCCCTCCTCTACTCGTCTGAAACACAATTATGATGAATCTGAGCATCTCCAATTGAACAGAGGTTTTAATAGCCCACGTCTTTCTGCTTGTAGTTGATAGCACTGGGTACTCCCATGAATGAAAAGTTAATGGTAGAAATACACAGACATTCAGAACTTTCAAAAGCTTCAAACGCTGCTCATCTGATACAGTGATGTGTTCCATTTTCAGATTATTTTATTGATGGTGGTCCCTTTCTTCTCTTGATTTCCCTGAATGTATGAGCTGTTACCCACTGAACTCCATACCAGAATAAGTTCCTGAAGAGCATTCAAAATAAATCGCCACATGTCTTAAAAGTGTCCTACAAGCAGTTTTGGAGGTATATATGCAGTAAATTTGTTGCACTCTTCCACTGTTCTACCCACCAGCTCGTCTATGAACGATCCAGCATTTTCTAAATCGTTCGGATCCAAGGCAGAACAGAGACATACATTTTAAAGGTTGATGCTATGCCTACACTGCCTGTAGGGTCAATCTCGACCCCGTTAAGTTCATATCATGTCTCGTGAAACAGGAACGCTAAAGTATTATGTGTAAGTTTCGATGCCACTATAGCAGTACCATCCCTTTTCGTAAGTGATACATCAAGATTCATGAAACTCTTGCATGGGAGGACTAAAGCGCCCTGATGTTGGATGAAATCCTAATTTCATCATTCTTGTTAAATGTGGTTGAAGCACAAGGTTTATACAGTAAGTATTACTGATGTATAATATCCTTGTCATATTCTACTGGGGTTAGTTATATCGAACGACGTCATTGTGAGGTTTCGGATCTACTGATTTTAGAAAATGCAACTGACGACTCTTTCTGTATTCCTCACTTCTTTTTAATACAGGGTGTTACAAAAAGGTACGGCCAAACTTTCAGGAAACATTCCTCACACGCAAAGAAAGAAATTAAGCGTTTCCGGACACATGTCCACATAACATCTTTTCTTTATTTGTGTGTGAGAAATGTTTCCTGAAAGTTTGGCCGTACCTTTTTGTAACACCCTGTATACACAATCAAATGGCTCTGAGCACTATGGGAATTAGCTTCTGAGGTCATCAGTCCCCCAGAACTTAGAACTACTTAAACCTAACTAACCTAAGGACTTCACACACATCCATGCCCGAGGCAGGATTCGAACCTGCGACCGTAGCGGTCGCGCGGTTCCAGACTGAAGCGCCTAGAACCGCTCGGCCACTTCGCCCGGCAATATTTACAATCGTAAGTTCATTTAATTCGTTTGAGAATTTCATCACAACTCATATTTTATACACGATTCGCCAGACCATGGTTGGTGGCAGAGGGTGGATAGTTTACCGGTATCAATTCACTCCTCCATTCCCCTATCCTCCTTCGTTCTTCTTCCCATTCCATGCACGAACCACGCGCCCGCTGTACGTGGGAGGGAAGTAATATATTTCTACTCTCGACTTCCAATGTACGCTCACAGAACTGTAAAAATACGCCTTTTCGTCATGTTGAACGCCTCTCCTATTGAATCCTACAACGAAGTTAATTACTACTATTCCCGTGTAGCATTTCGCTCCGACTATACAAATTCGTGACGGTTTGCACTGAGTTGTGTTTGTCAATAAGCCTTCAGTCAAATGACATAGCTGACCTGAGATCGTGTAGGCACATAATTTGGTTACTACAGCCGGCAGAGCGGTACTGTAGTTTGGAAATAAGGCATCGAATTGGGCTTCTCGATGTCGTGAAAGCGAAAAGTGATCTGGTATTTCTACGAACTGTCCTTACAGAATCCGGTTAGCAATGAATTAAAAAATGCCATGGTTTACCGCCAAGAACTGTTGATAAAAGTTTCGTTTATTAAGTGTAGAGGTACAGGCAGTTGCTAATCATCAGGTGTCGTAAAAGATATGCAACAGTTGCGAGCTTACAACCCAAAGATGTTCGGGCTCACATGCGGTTCCTCTTCGTCGAAATGTCTTGGCTCAAACTCGTCTAGGGGTTGAACCTCACGTGTCGCCTTACACGCCCTAAATTAGACACTGGTTATAAAGGCACATTTGCATGCCGAGCGTGAGTTTCCTCGGAAACGCGAAATATTAATTAAATAAATGATCAGTGACAAATAAATAAAGCCTATGGCACACAACTGCAGCGCTGTGTCGCTGATAAAACAAAAGCACAATTACGTTACTCTTATGTTTGTTTAAAAAAGGAGAGCTCTGGTTGAAGTGGTGCGAGAAGCACGTATTTTATTTTATTGTCTGGCACACCGCCATATTTCATGTTATAGAAGAATACTGCGAGTTGCAACCACACTAGGCACTCGATACTGTAAAGAATTATATTTATAAAAGTAAGTAGGATTATGAACTGTAGGCTTATTCATTGAATACATCTGATTTAACTAACTGTGTAACTTTTTTATGTTTAGTAGACAATCACCTCTGTACGACGTATTGGCATGGCTGGCAAATTATTGTAATATTGAGATTTAGATTATGAGTCCGCACCTACCGCAGCAGTCTTTGGAAACGATTTAATTACGAAGTCCGATTATTCAGTTTTATTTCACGGTCAACTACGAGTAACATTGCCTTTACGAAAAAGCCATTGTCAAGCGTCTGATACCGAATAATTAAACGTCCACGTTCCAGATAAGCAAATACAATTGCAATCACAATCACCATCATACAGATAGAATAATCAATATCTAAATAACAATATATTTATTTTATTTATTTATTTTATTTATTTTATATGGTGACCCTTTGGTTAAATTGTCTGATGGCACGTTTGTGAAATACAAAGTTAACATAACATATAATAACAGTAATAATAATATCGGTAACTAAATTAAGGACCCATAAATGATCTAGGACACACAGTTGTGATTTGGTTAGAATAATGTTTATTCAGAAAGCAAGCTAATAGCGAAATTGGTCGTATTTAGAGTTACTGTTACACTTGAGCGCAAATCCATTTCACAGAATTAGATCATTCACAATCTCATCGCTAATTACAGGTCCACTACTTCACCTCGTTAACTACGCGAAAAGTTAAGAGTTCATACCAGGTACGCGGCTGCTCACCGCTCAGAGACTAAGTCCCGCGAGACCACAGAACGCGAAATTTTGTAAGTCGTTTCACTTCCTAGCTGCCTAAAGACCGACAGTCCGCTTTCGCGTCTCCACCAGCACTTTACCCTTTGGTGTTTCCAGTCAAACTGTACTCTTTGGTGTCTAGACCAGAGCTGCCCTCTGCCCGTCTCCGACCTCGTTTTACGCGCGCCGAACACCGTCGCCCAACTGACTAGCGCAGTTCCCTTTCCTGAACCCGACCATCTGATTGGCTACAGCTTATTCTACATTATTTTACATTTTAACATATTTAAATAATCAAAGCTTAACCACTTTTACGTTCTAAATAAAGTAACAATAATACCCATTACATAATAAACGTTACATTCTTTTACATAAAACCAGTCCAATTTCCTTCTTAACTTTGAATGTCCCGGCCACTAGCCTTGCACCAATGTGCTTTCTGATAAATAAATAAAGAACTAAAGTAACTATTATGCACTAAAATTTACAACAAATATTCTATTACCTAATGATTCAATAAGGTGTCATGCTGTCATCGTTCAATGTGTTTTGTGTGGAGGAAATGATGATCAGATGCTTAAGAGAAAATACTGATAATTTAAGTTTACTATCTCTTTTAAACAAATAAAGTTACAGAGTTGATATTTGCAACATTTGTCACTTTAATGATGCTCTTCTATATGAAATATCGATCACTAAGGTCGACCAAAGCGTTCAGACTTAAGCATTCAGGTCTTTGTTACAAAACTTGTTAATTTCACTTTAACAGTAAATCCTAAACTATTATAGATATGATCAATATTCAAGTTTTATTGGGATCATCATGAAAATTTATGGAGGACGGCAGATTAAAATTATTGTGGCTTGATTCCCTGCGTTACTACAGAATTAAATGGTTTTCATAAATGTTTCCCTTTATGGCCGATCTTAGGTCCACCATATTTAACACTGGTACGTCTCCTTGGCCACATATCGATTCTACTGGGTTTCCCTACGACGTAGGTTCTCGTCTGTCTCGCTCGCATACTACAGTGCTTAGGCCTCAACAGACAATAGACGCCTGTGAGTTTCCCCATCTCGTGGTAAATCTGCGCCCTTTGTGGCACGCGGTCCTGGATGACAGGGTTCGTTTCACAATTCCCGTAGGCTCACTCTTTCAGCCATATATTTAAATGAGAGCGCAATGCTCGTTAACTCACACAGTGTACTAGGCGATATAACAGTAATGGTTTCAAATAAAATAACATCAGTTATTCGTCACTGCCATTGGATACCAATAACAGCGGCGAATCATGGGTCTGATGTTATTTTATATCGCCTCGTAAACTCTCGTAAATATTTTATGATACCTAATGGTAGTCTGTAGACCGTAACTGGTAGTCTAATAAAGAAATTTGTATCAGTAGTTCTTGGCTGTGCATCATGACGAACTGTGTCAAATTAAAATGACAAAATTATCGAACATTGCTTGGCGAAAGGATTTGTTCAAATGTGTGTGAAATCTTATGGGACTTCTGCTAAGGTCGTCAGTCCCTAAGCTTACACACTACTTAACCTAAATTATCCTAAGGACAAACACACACCCATGCCCGAGGGAGGACTCGAACCTCCGCCGGGACTAGCCGCACTGTCTATGACTGCAGCGCCTCGCCGGCCGCGGTGGCCGAGCGGTTCTAGGCGCTACAGTCTGGAATCGCGCGACGGCTACGGTCGCAGGTTCGAATCCTGCCTCGGCCATGTGTGTGTGTGATGTCCTTAGGTTAGTTAGGTTTAAGTAGTTCTAAGTTCTAGGGGGCTGATGACCTCAGAAGTTAAGTCCCATAGTGCTCAGAGCCATTTGAACCACCTATTTTTTGCAGCGCCTAAGACCGCTCGGCTAATCCCGCGCGGCTGGCGAAAGGATTTGCTGATGAGAGTCAACACACTAGAACAGTTGGTAAACATTAAAAATTTATTTGCTATTGCTTGTTACATATTTCAGCATATTTTTGTTACCTTTAATTTTCTGGTAAAATTCGTTGCATGGTGCAAACATCAAATTACAATGAATGTATAATTCTGCTTTTACTATATGAACACTCTGTTTGTTTACAGCGTCAGACCATAAATGATTCATGTTCCACATAGGCGTTGCTGCATGGAACTACCATTATCATTTTGTCAATTTTCCAAATCAATAAATAAATTAGTAATATGAATAGGATTCTAAAAATACCGAACCACTCATACTTCGGCAACGAACACCGATAGCGTTGCTGAAATACCGAACAGTTCGGTAAGAAACCAAACATCTGACAACTCAGGCTGTGGGGTTCACCTTCATAAAATATATCAGAAAGTTTTTCGATCCCAAAAAGTCCCCACATAACATATAACGCACGGTTGTACAACCTATTGATGAGAGTACCATAGATTTGTATATCTGTGTAACTATCCTCCGATCCTTCTTAAAAAGAAACAGTCTGCAGCGTTTAGATCTACAGCGTTTAGACATGTCACTTCCTGCTACCAAATCGGACGTACTTCGGAGATCTAACTTGCTGACTTTTTGTTCTCATAGTTCAGATAGTACCTTAGAGCCGACCATCATGTTCAGAATCCTTCCTTCTACTGAAACACGTATTTGAATTCTAAAAATATATGTTTTTCCGTGCACCTCCTCAGGGGACACCGCCTTAACGTAGCACTACCCGTGCGGGCGAGGAGATTAGGCCAAAGGGGAGGAGCCAGACGAAGTGTGTCTCACAACGACCTATCATTAGCGTCTCTCCTATCCTACCCTATCCTGCGCCTCTCCTTTTTCCTCGCCATTATCAAACCCTTGCCAAGGATATGGCGTTTAACGGCACTTACGGCGGAGGAGAACATCTTTGGTATGTCGCAGCTGGCGGAGGAGGCACCCTTCCCCTCATAAGGGCAAATGAGGAGTGGAACCACAGCCTTGTGGTGAAGAGGGATCTTCAAAGGCTGAGGGAGTAAACCCTGAAAGAAAATCCTCAGATGCGTTAGGCTTAGCAGGCCAGCGGATGAGAAAAACTTGTCATTGCTTTCAATCAAAGAACGAGCCTCAGATTAAAAATACTGAATGTAGACAGCACGACTTGTTCCCCTGGAACGAATGACAGCTCTTCACGGCCTGAAGAAAAACTAAGGAACGCAAGAAGATACACTAAACAAGAACAGAAAATTAGAACCCAACAAAAAGGCAAAAACAAACTTGAGAGTGGGAACATTAAATGTAATAACCTTGACAGGAAAGACTGAAGTGTTGTGACTTGGTAAGACAGCCAAGCCACTCTGAGATGGCCGAAAGGCACGCGTTTAAGCTCACGCAGGCTGGCGTGAGGTCTGGAACAGTTAAAGGAGTTGAGTCTAGTAAAAAAAGTACGTAGCTTCTGGAATACTTAACTTTAATCCATAATTGGTGAACATCGGTCTGACGGTACATGCATCACAAGATAAATAGCAAATGATAATGGCGCCTTGCTAGGTCGTAGCAAATGACGTAGCTGAAGGCTATGCTAACTATCGTCTCGGCAAATGAGAGCGTAATTTGTCAGTGAACCATCGCTAGCAAAGTCGGCTGTACAACTGGGGCGAGTGCTAGGACGTCTCTCTAGACCTGCCGTGTGGCGGCGCTCGGTCTGCAATCACTGATAGTGGCGACACGCGGGTCCGACGTATACTACCGGACCGCGGCCGATTTAAAGGCTACCACCTAGCAAGTGTGGTGTCTGGCGGTGACACCACATGAAGAGATTGTAGACAGGATGGAGAGCAGAAAGATTCATATTTTTTAATTGAGTGAGACCAAGTGGAAGGGAAAAAACTCTAAATTGCTGAGAGGTGGGTACAAATTATACTGGCAGGATCACAATAAAGAGGCAAAAAATGGAGTGGGGTTTGTGTTTCACAAAGACATTGACCCAGTTACAGATGTGAGATTTGCAAGTGAAAGGATAATTACAGCAAGAGTGAACTTCGGAAAGAATAGTTTTACTACACTCCAAGTGTATGCACCTCAGCAAGGGAGCAGTGAGGAAGAAAAAACGAAATTCCTTGAAGAACTGGAAGACCAAGTAACAGAAGATAACATTATGATAATTGGAGATCTGAATGCTCAGATCAGCACGGATGGAAATAGATAGGAGGAGGTGAAGGGCCCTTTTCGATAAGGAAGACGAAATATTGGGGGTGAAGAAATTCTAAATCTGTGCATAAGGAATCATCTTTTAGTGAAGAATACATTATTCAAGAAACAAGATAGATTTGGCTGGGATGGCAAATCTAAGACAGTTATAGACTATATTTTAACGGACAAATTAACTGGAGGAAAAGTAAGGGACACTTAAGTCATACCAAGTGAACACTTGGGTAGCCACCACAGGTTACTAGTAGCTGATCTAAATTATAAGATGAAAAGTTTGAATGCTGTACAAAGAGTGCCAAAAATTAAGGAGTGGAAGATGAAAGAAGAAGAAAAGTTTCCAAAATATAGTAGCACAAAAATTGCCACAAACTGAAAGGGGTAGTGTAGAGGAAGAGTGGAACCTATTTAAAACGTCAATAGTTACCAGTGCTATGCAGATAAGTGGCAAAACAAAGGGTAGAGTGAAAGACAAATAAACCAGTTGGTGGAACGATAGAGTAAAAGATGCAATTAAAAAACGTAATATGCCAAAGAATAACATGGAGTTTGAAAAAAGAAATCAGAGCCAGGGGCTGGTACCAACACTGGAGAAGGAATACCGACAAAAGAAACTCCAAGCAAAGAGTATTGTGAAAGAAGAAAAGGAGAAGAGTTGGGAAATATTCACCCAGAAACTAGAGCAGGATAGCAAAGGAAACCAGAAACTGCTATATGGGTTATTGAAAAGTAAAAGATCTGATAGAGATTAAAGCGATTGAAACAGAGGACGGGGATATTATCAAGGACATGGAAGGTATCAGAGAAGAGATGAAGAATTATTTTGAAATATTACTGAATGGGGAAGGTGCACACGTAAGTGACACCGAAGTCATTGAATTAGAGGAAGAGCAGGGTCCAATCTCTTGGTTAGAATTCCGTGAAACAGATGAAATGTGGGAAGGCAGCTGGAGAAGATGAGCTGACAGCGGATATGATTAAAACCGCAGGAATCCATGGAACACAATGGTTACACCGGGTGCTGGGGGTGATGTGGAAAGAAAACAAAGTGCCGGATGAATGGAAAAAAGGAATTATAATACCATTGTTGAAGAAAGGTAGTAGAAAGAAATGCACCAACTACCGAGGAATCACAGTGTTATCACACTGCCTTAAGATAATGGAAAAGGTCATAGAAAAAAGATTGTGAAATATTCTAGAACACCAATTAGAGGAACAACAGCATGGGTTCAGAAGTAATAGGGGAACAATAGATCTCATTTTCTCCCTCTGTCAGTTAATGGAGAAATATTGGGGAAAAGGAAAGGACTTGATAGTAGTATTCGTGGATTTGGAAAAAGCATATGACAGTGTACCAAGGGATAAAATATGAGAATGCTTTAAAAAAACATAATGTTCCTGATTCATTAATTAAAAAAAGTCCAGATGCTGTATGATAGTTGTGAGAGTAGTGTACAAGTAGGTGGTGGAAGATCAACATAGTTGAAGGCAAAAAGAGGTGTTCAGCAAGGCAGTTCGCTCTCCCCTTTACTCTTCACTACACTTATGCACACAATCATGAAAGAAATCAAGGAAGAAGAAAGTGAAGATCTCAAAGCTTTTGTTTTTGCTGATGACATCGCCGTTTGCGGAGAGACGGAAATGGAGGTTCAGAGGAGACTGGATTACTGAAACACAAAATTTAAAAAATTCAAGTTAACTGCGAGTAGGAACAAGGCGATGGCAATGAAGATAAGCAGGACACCCACACCTTGTCACATCTTACAGGAGGGGAGAAGGTTGAATGTGTGAAAAGCTTCAATTATCTGGGTAGCATCATATCACGCGATGGAAGTTCCAAACTAGAAGTCTTAATCAGAATAACAAAAGGACCTAGCTTCTTCTACCAAGTACGAAATCTAACCTTGGACAAGAAAGTCCCTTGTAATGTCTCTTGCAGCGGTCTCTCCGCGATATTTTCAGAAATTTTATAAATTATATAACTCTGTACATATCTCGAAATATCTCTTCTTATCTTACTGATTCCTAAACTTTAATATACGATGATTATCAATGCAAAATAGTTTCAAGCGCTATTATTCCTTGGAGCGTCCATTTACTCCATGGAATAGCTTCTCTGCTATCTGTTTTCGCTTATGAAAAGAATGAGGCAGTGCTTGCCGATTAGCCGTGAAAGAAGGAGGATGTATATGTATGTATTGTTGAGCTAGTCGCCATCTTGATAAGATTCTGTTTGAGAAGGAATTTAATACATGAACTAAACTAAAGTAAGTGTGTTCGCGTATTATTTAACTGATTATTATTGACAGTGTCTGCTCACTACGCTGTGTTTCACGGGATCAGTGGGGAACATCTGATTTACACTGGACGAACCTGCCGTTTTGTATGCTCAAGATATCCAGTTACTTCAAATAAATAGGCTAACACGGTCTTACCAGCAGATCTCCGGTCTTCCCCATGTAATTACCGAAAGTTAATCATTATTACAAATGTTTTCAGGACATCGACAGACAATTTTCGTCGCACCGAGACTTCGAAATTGCTTCACTGCCTTATGGAATTTAAGTTAAGCTCAATTTAATCAGGATAGAAGAGTATTGAACTGTGTGAATGTGATAAGCCTGCTTTGTGAATGAAAATTCCCTTAACATACGCATGTTTTTTCCCTATCCTGATCAGTGAAGCTAAATCAGGCCGGTGTGAGAGAGGTTTTCAAATTTTAGATCCCACAAAAAAAAAAAATGTTAAACCCTCAAAGAGCCAAAAAGACCATGTATAAAACTTATCTCCTGCCAATCATGATGTATAGCCTAGAGGCCTGTGTCATAAATAAGAGAGAAGAGAGCCAAATACACTACTGGCCATTAAAATTGCTACACCAAGAAGAAATGCAGATGACAAACGGGAATTCATTGAACAAATGTATTATACTGGAACTGATGTGTGATTACATTTTCACGCAATTTGGGTGGACAGATCCTGAGAAATCAGTACCGAGAACAACCACCTCTGGCCGCAATAACGGCATTGATACGGCTGAGCATTGAGTCAAACAGAGCTTGGATGGCGTGTACAGGTACAGCTGCCCATGCAGCTTCAACACGATACCACAGTTCGTCAAGAGTAGTGACTGGCGTATTGTCACGAGCCAGTTGCTCGGCCACCATTGACCAGACGTTTTCAATTGGTGAGAGATCTGGAGAATGTGCTGGCCAGGGCAGCAGTCGAACATTTTCTGTATCCAGAAAGGCCAGTACAGGACATGCAACATCCGGTCGTGTATTATCCTGCTGAAAAGTAGGGTTTCGCAGGGATCAAATGAAGGGTAGAGCCACGGCTCGTAACACATCTGAATTGTAACGTCCACTGTTGTAACTGCCGTCCATGCGAACAAGAGGTCAGCGAGACGTGTAACCAAAGGCACCCACACCATCACGACGGTTATACACCAGTATGGCGATGACGAATACACGCTTCCAATGTGCGTTCACCGCGATGTCGCCAAACACGTATGCGACCATCAAGATGCTGTAAACAGAACCTGGATTCATCCGAAAAAATGACGTTTTGCCATTCGTGCACCCAGGTTCGTCGTTGAGTACACCATCGCAGGCGCTCCTGTCTGTGATGCAGCGTCAAGGGTAACCGCAGCAATGGTCTCCGAGCTGATAGTCCATGCTGCTGCAAACGTCGTCGAACTGCTCGTGCAGATGGTTGTTGTCTTGCAAACGTCCCCATCTGTTGACTCAAGGATCGAGACGTGGCTGCACGATCCTTTACAGTCATGAGGATAAGATGCCTGTCATCTAGACTGTTAGTGATACGAGGCCGCTGGGATTCAGCACGGCGTTCCGTATTACCCTCCTGAACCCACTGATTCCATATTCTGCTAACAGTCATTTGATCTCGACCAACGCGAGCAGGAAAGTCGCGATACGATAAACCGCAATCGCGACAGGCTACGATCCGACCTTTATCGAAGTCGGAAACGTGATGGTACGCGTTTCTCCTCCGTACACGAGGCATCACAACAGCGTTTCACCAGGCAACGCCGGTCAACTGCTGTTTGTGTATGAGAAATCAATTGGAAACTTTCCTCGTGTCAGCACGTTGTAGGTGTCGCCACCGGTGCCTACCTTGTGTGAATGCTCTGAAAAGCTAATCATTTGCATATCACAGCATCTTCTTCGCGTCGGTTAAATTTCGCGTCTGTAGCACGTCATGTTCGTGGTGTAGCAATTTTAATGGCCAGTAGTGTACAAGCATGTGAAATTAAGTTCCTTAGGTGAGCTCTACAAAAAACTAGGAGAGACAGAGTTAGGAATGATTATGTAAGGAGTGACCTGCAAGTGACATTTGACTATAGAGGAGAGAATGAGAGCTTTGAGATTGAAGTGGTACGGTCATGTGAAGCGAATGCACCCGACTCGAACATCACGCCAGTATTTGGAGATGGAGGTACCAGGAAGAAGACCAATTGGGCAGCCTAGAAAGAGATGGACAGACCAAGTTATACCACGGCAGAAACCAATGGAGGCATATCGTTCACAAAGTTCTTACCCAGATCGCTGGAAGTAAATCCTAATGATGATGATGACATGCGCCTGGGAGACGATCTAGAGGGTAAAGTATTTTGCGATCCACTTCATTGAAAGAATTTCGAACAACGCGATTTAATATTTCACCATTCCCTATTATCTTCTGCTTTGGAGATCAACTATGTGACTGGATGATATTGATTTATTGACTGGCGTTATATTGGACAACAATTTCTTAGGAGTTTTTGACATTTTGGTAGATAAATTTTTGCTTGCAAATTTATGAAATGCCTCCAGTATAATTGCTAATGCTCGTTTTGATTATGTGCAGGTGTTAGCTATCAACGAGGCTTCAGCTTTGAGTTTCCTAATACCGCACTCGAACCTTGGTTGGTCATTATACAAAAACTTATTACAAACTTCAGGGCTGGCAGGCACTCGAAGATAAGTACATTCCTCAAGTTATTTTATCCATTTTGGTTGGAGAACACCGTAGTTGTTTTCGTAAATTATACTGTAGGAGTACTGCAACCAGCCACAAGTTTTTTTTTAAATGATTTTATTGTACCATTACTAGGTTCGGCCAAGACCTATCATCAGATGGGCTCAGGCCAGAAACTAGTAACGGCACAATAAAATCATTTCAAAAAACTTATGGCTAGTTGCATTTTCTTGTAGTGTAAAATTACATTCTTCAGGTGCACAGGAAGTCGACTAAGTGAGAAGTTTATGAATGATTTTTTGGCCGCAGCGTACCTCTAACCAAGAAAGAGTAAATGTAAGGTTGAAGTAGTAACAACCAACAGAAACAGATAGAAACAACTGCTGCAGCTATTATTCTACCTGTGCAATAAAATAAATAACGCAGTTATACTGTAATAATTTGCAACAGACACATGTACATGTTTCTCAATGAGCACTCTTAATGAACGCAAATGCTAACAGATACCCCTCCTGTTGCCGATTTCTTGAACACGACAAATTTTATTTCTGAATTTTCGAAAGCGCGGTTTAGCAGCACGCTGTCTCGAACGTCGGGACATGCCCAGTGCATCCGATCGGTGCTGCCACCCTTCGGTCGCCTACCGAACTAGAAGAAGCGAGGTCACGTGATCTTACGCATTCCACAGCTCGCCATGCCTTGCCAAGGCGTGGGCGTGAAGATGCGTGAATACTGTCACTGCGTCGATATTGGCGGGAGAGAGCACAAGTGATTTCTTCTTGAGATCTTCATTTTCCTGGTAGTATCATTATCTACAATACTAACAGCTGTATAAACAAGATGCATGAGTCGTAGAATGTAGAAGGCGATACAGTTCTAACCTCAGAGGCACCACATAAGTAAACAATTTTCTACTTCATTTTTCATATGTGCAGTATTACAGTAAGAGTTACTGCAGTGATCTCTACAGTAACTATTTGGTCCTTCATTTTTATTTTTTATTTTTTTTAACGAAATTAAAAACATCTTTCTTTGTTACGCGACCTTCTTGAAACAGATTTACCATTTCTACTCCCAATAATGATCTCATCATTTTAAAGCAATCCCTCAGTGTTTTAGCGGTTTATAGGCATTTGTATTGTGTAGTATAGCTTTGTTTTGTATTAATTCGTTTAAATGTCAGCGTCGAAATTATTTGTCATCTGTCGCAACATTTTATACAATCAGCTGATTTACAACGGGAAATCAGGGACGCCAACATTGAAAATGACTGCTGTACGTTGTCAATGTTTTGCTGTTCGGCAGTCTTTCCTTTTGTGGTTATCCCGTAAGATTTTAAGTAAACTCTTAATCGCTACGACCTGGGCGTATATTGTTCAACGGTTTCTGTATATGATACAGACACGGTATGCCACGGTGAATATTTTACGTCGAATGTTGCATCAAAATCTGTAGTACATCTTCCACAGAGATACGTTACCAATTAGTGTTGAAAACCTTAAGTTACTCATGTCAAAACTGTTGCAAAATAACTTCTTTATAATCAATAAAATGTAATAAGTTTCGTAACATTACTTCAAATTCACACAGTTATGATGTTCCACAATCCTGTCCCAACTATTGCGTATCTGCTCCCCGCACTGATTTATTATCAAGCGTGAGCATTGTTCCTTCGTAGTTGCTAATAGATCAAGAAAGGTATAATGACTCTTATTAGCAAGTTCTTGTAAATATTTCGAAAGCTTTGGAAAGAAATGAAAATTTTGATTTCGAACTCAAAAGAAATATCAAAAATAAGAAAAGTAACTTGAAAAAATATCCATGTATGTCTGTAAAAGACAAGGAAATACGATAGCGACGACGTCATGGGCCCCCATAGTAACTTCAGCTTACTGTAACATTATGCTGCAAGGCATTCAAAAGTCTGGAACTTCCGATGATATCAATTAGTGTCATCAGACTTTTCTGGAAGCAAATTTCTCATATTTCTTCCCTTTCGTACAGTTTAACGTTTAAAATCATCTTCCGAATTAGGGACTGTAATACAGTACGTGTAAGAAGTGTAGCACGAGAAAGGCGTAACACACAGTACAGCTTTGTCCTAAAGGTTAAGTAAAGGATACAAGACCAGTGACTGACGTACAAGGAAGATATGGAACATCCTCGAAGGCACTTATCAACTCTTGAAGATTTACGGAATGAAATACCGGAATGTCTGCCAGAAGAGTCAAGTTCGAATGTCCAACTCTGGACCTTCCACAGACACGTTTCGTGTCGAAAAATCATAGGTTAATTCCGTCGACGACGGGTACGTTAGGGAGAATAGCACGAACTCCGATCGAAAAATGAGAAAGGAAGAGACCAGTGTTCTTTATACTACCAGTTTTCATCTAAGGATTTCTGGATCCCTTTCATAATCCTATCTGCTTACGCCACAATAAACTGCGAACTACAGCGGTCGAAATCATCGGAGTATGGCAAGACTTGTTGAGCCTAGCGTCAGATAATACCGCAGTTTTTTCTTGGAAACGTCAGTTTGTGTGATTGAGAATAAATGAAACATTTAAAGTAATTCTCGCTGCCAGTGTAAGCCCAATGTTTGGACCCGCTGGGACAAAGTATCTGAAGTGGATTGATCGAATGGTGCGTACTTCCACAGTGCGCCCTCGATTGCATCAGCAACAAAATCCAAATCCTTACTTGATACACGATCGTCAATTGGGACATTCGTCACATATTTGTGTGCTGTTTGCAATTTTCCCACTTATAATTAAAGCGCATCTACTCACAGAGGTCCAGTTGGGCTGAATTACCGAATGCCAGCGAAACTTGGTAGATATTCTAATGCGTAATGCAGAACGATTTACGGTGGGCAAAAATTGGTTCCAATTTTGGCCACAAGGTGCTAAGCTGGCGCTGTACAGCATCTTGTTGACGTCTCCGGTGTTCACACTGGACATATTGTGTACGCGACTGTTAATAATAACATCAACATTATACTTTTCTTGGTTATCTGACATTTTATGCCCACATCCCGCCCCTGATTCATTGCATATGGAAGCATTTCTGTACGTCCTTCTTGCATTGAGAGCGCCAGATCTGCATCTGATGGCCAAAATTGGAACGAATTTTTACCAGTGTAAATCGGTTCCGCGTTAACGCATTAGACTATCTACCAAGTTTCGCTACCGTGCAATAACTACAGCCCACGCTGGGTCTCTGTGAGTAGTTGCACTTTAATTATAACCACGTGGTATAAAGAGGCATTTAAATGAATTCGAATTTTATTTATTTCCTGCTGTATATATCCACAAATGAGCTAAATTATGACTATTTATATTGCGTCAAGTAACGGTGACGTATCGAAATCGACTGTAACAAATATTCTCCCGCTACCGCCGCTTGTAACAAACTCCCTTGCGAAAAGTTCTGAAAGCAGTTTCAGATAACTGCCTTGAACAATTAGCTCGAGACCTCACACGCAATGTAAATATTACTGATTTCTTGGCAACAGGTTGAAATGAACTTCTAGGTTCCTGGCAGCAATGCGATATCGTTTAATGTAGTCAGTTCTTGGCTGTCCACGAAATTAAAAACGAAATAAATCAACACATTTGTTTGAAAGAGTGTTTTCATGTGTCTAGAACAAAAATAAACAACCACTAGCATCATAACAGCGAAACACATAATTTCATGTTAGTGTAGTACGTAATGATTTAGTAGACAATATTAAAAGCAGCAGCAAGACTCCATCTTCAGACCACAAGTGGCCCATCGGAACCATCCGACCGCCGTGTCATCCTCATCTGCATCTACATCTACATGATTACTCTGCAATTCACATTTAAGTGCTTGGCAGAGGGTTCATCGAACCACAATCATACTATCTCCCTACCATTCCACTCCCGAACAGCGCGCGGGAAAAACGAACACCTAAACCTTTCTGTTCGAGCTCTGATTTCTCTTATTTTATTTTGATAATCATTCCTACCTATGTAGGTTGTGCTCAACAAAATATTTTCGCATTCGGAAGAGAAAGTTGGTGACTGAAATTTCGTAAATAGATCTCGCCGCGACGAAAAACGTCTTTGCTTTAATGACTTCCATCCCAACTCGCGTATCATATCTGCCACACTCTCACCCCTATTACGTGATAATACAAAACGAGCTGCCCTTTTTTGCACCCCTTCGATGTCCTCCATCAATCCCACCTGGTAAGGATCCCACACCACGCAGCAGTATTCTACCAGAGGACGAACGAGTATAGTGTAAGCTGTCTCTTTAGTGGACTTGTTGCATCTTCTAAGTGTCCTGTCAATGAAACGCAACCTTTGGCTCGCCTTCCCCACAGTATTATGTATGTGGTCTTTCCAACTGAAGTTGTTCGTAATTTTTACACCCAGGTACTTAGTTGAATTGACAGCCTTGAGAATTGTACTATTTATCGAGTAATCGAATTCCAATGGATTTCTTTCGGAACTCATGTGTATCACCTCACACTTCTCGTTATTTAGCGTCAACTGCCACCTGCCACACCATACAGCAATCTTTTCTAAATCGCTTTGCAACTGATACTGGTCTTCGGATGACCTTACTAGACGGTAAATTACAGCATCATCTGCGAACAACCTAAGAGAACTGCTCAGATTGTCACCCAGGTCATTTATATAGATCAGGAACAGCAGAGGTCCCAGGACGCTTTCCTGGGGAACACCTGATATCACTTCAGTTTTACTCGATGATTTGCCGTCTATTACTACGAACTGCGACGTTCCTGACAGAAAATCAGGAATCCAGTCGCACAACTGAGACGATACCCCATAGGCCCGCAGCTGCGGATGTGGATAGGAGGGGCGTGTGGTGAGCACACCGCTCTCCCGGTCGTTATGGCGGTTTTCTTTGACTGGGACCGCTACCATTCGGTCGAGCAGCTCCTCGATTGGCATCACGAGGCTGAGTGCACCCCGAAAAATGGCAACAGCGCATGGTGGCCGGATGGTCACCCATCCAAGTGCCGGCCACGCCCGACAGCGCTTAAGTTCGGTGATCTGACGGGAACCGGTGTAACCACTGCGGCAAGGCCGTTGCCAATATTAAAAGCAACCTCAGATATTTCGCAGATGATCCAGGTATCTATAATTAAATCCTGTCTGAAGAAAGACAAGTAAATATTCAGTAAGTTCGTAATATAATTTGAAGGCGGTGCAAAGATTGTCAAATTGCTTTAAATGTTCAGACATGTGAAAATTTGGACTTCACAAAACGGAAAAGTGTAGTATCCAGTCGCAGCTCATATAAATATGTGGGTGTAACAATTTGTAAAGATACATGGGCTCAGTTGTAGGCAAAGCAGGTGTCAGACTTCGGTTCATTGGTAGAATATTATGGAAATGCAAACAGTCGATAAAGTAGGTTGCTCACAAAAACTCGTGCGATCTGTCCTACAATACTGCTCAATTGATCCTTACCAAATAGGACTAACAGAGGATGTAGAACGTATACAGAGAACGGTAGTATGAATGGTCAAAGGTTTGTTTCACCCATTGGAGAGTGTTACGGAGACACTGATAGAATTGAAATGCCAAACCACTTATGGCAGGCGCAAGCTAACCCTGAAAACCTGCTTAGTAAGTCTCAAGAAACAATTTCTAGTTCAAAAAATGGCTCTGAGCACTATGGGACTTAACATCTATGGTCATCAGTCCCCTAGAACTTAGAACTACTTAAACCTAACTAACCTAAGGACATCACACACATCCATGCCCGAGGAAGGATTCGAACCTGCGACCGTAGCGGTCGCGCGGTTCCAGACTGTAGCGGCTAGAACCGCTCGGCCACTCCGGCCGGCGTAGATGTGGAAACCCAATAAAAACATTCAGCTTGAATTCGACAGCCACCGATGTTATACGTTCCAAGTTTGAACTTCTGAACTAAACTGCAGTAGTGTGTAGACTGATATGGACTGTCTTGACAGATCGCATAGCATCGGGAGCCAGAACCACACATTTAATCGCCCGTCGTAGCTCTGGTCTCTAAAGCCGTCCTCACACGGAACGAGGCAGCTGACGTTGACGCGAACAGGACATCTGACATCAATAGAGAAGTGGCTTCAGCACACGGGACGAGCTGGTTAACGTGATTTTCTCTCTCATTGCTCTCCAGCGGCCGTTGTCGGTTTTATTTGGCTAGCAAACTACACAGTTTCTTTACGAAAATGGATGTGCGTAAAACAGCTGCGTGAACTCTGCTGGCGCTTGTCGAAGACGAGCGAAGAAAACCGCGAAGCAGTTTCTGGACTCGTCGATGGCTTGAAGAGTGAACTACTGGTAGAGGAACACTACATAATGTTGTACAACGACCAGAAATACATAGTAGTAGAAATTTTCATCCCATTTTCCGTTTAAAATTGAATATCGTGAAGGTATAGCGTCTAACGTCAGTTTGTGCTCGCCTAATATCCATATTGTCGATGTTGCATTGACTACCGACATTCTGAAATAGCATACTTGGTTACATAAATTCAAGATCAAATTTCATTTCGTAATTTCATTCGAATGGAATTGAAAATGATATTTATTGGCAATATATAAACAGGAGCGAGTTCACAAAGAAAGTTTGATAATAGCTAAAACTTCCAGTATGTAATTTGCGTTTACTTTCAGACCTAACTGGCAGTCAAATGGTTCAAATGGCTCTGAGCACTATGTGGCTTAATTTCTGAGATCATCAGTCCCCTAGAACATAGAACTACTTAAACATAACTAACCTAAGGACAGCACACACACATTCATGCCCGAGGCAGGATTCGAACCTGCAACCGTAGCGGTCGCACGATTCCAGACTGTAGCGCCTAGAACCGCTCGGCCACGCCAGCTGGCAGCTGACAGTCATATTAAGATTCTGGGCACTGGGGAAACATTCCAGGCGTTGACCTTTGCAACAAGAATAGCACCAAGTACTTTATTTATAATAAATAACATCGATGTTTGAGATAATACTCTTATTAAATGAATAAGAAAGACCCAGAACCTCATAATAAACAAAAGATGAGCATTTTCTTAGACTTACCGCGCGAATTAGGGCTGTTGGTAAAATGCCGAGATATCGATAATTTCTCCAAAAATATCGATATATATCGGCAACTCTTTTTCCACCGATATATCGCTATCGAAATGGCAATATAGGATGCAGATATTTTTATTTTATATTTTTTCGCAGTTTTCGGTAAATATTTTAAATTGTTCTTTTTGAATTGTAGGCTGTTGGTAAAATGCTGAGATATCGATAATTTCTCCAAAAATATCGATATATATCGACAACTCTTTTTCCACCGATATATCGCTATCGAAATGGCAATATAGGATGCAGATATTTTTATTTTATATTTTTTTCGCAGTTTTCGGTAAATATTTTAAATTGTTCTTTTTGAATTGTAGTAGAACATAATTTCACTTTCACAATGAGAAAAAAATCTTACTACTTTTTGAGCTTTCATCACGTCCATCTTTCTCTTTGACTGTGTGAAGAAAGTATAGGTAGCATAAAAGAAGTCCGATTGCACTGGAGGGTGGCGGTGTGAATGGAACGACAAAATTTCCGATGTCGGAAACAGCACACCAGTTGCGTTAAAAAATAAAAATAAAAAAAAACCATTTTAACGCAATAGTGTCTTATTTCTTCACACCGGAACTCTTCAAAAACAGTTGCTGAGAATTATGAACAACACTCTAAATGACAAGACTGGCGTTTGTAGTGGGCGGAACCGTGTGAGGAAAAATGCTGACATAATCGGCAATCGGCGCTACAAACAGAAACTGCAACGTTTAACTTCACCCAGCAATTTTAACACTACAATTGCTAGGTCGCTGGCATTTGCAGAAATGAAAACACAGGGAAATCTACATGAAGTATTCCGGACCAATTCGATATTCGATATGTGACGAAACCAAACGACAGACTCATTGGAGGTGTTTTATTGTGCCACTTACATGCAGCTACCATTGCCAACAAAGTGGTTATCGCCAAGCGTGAAGGTGCATCGTTTGCCTCTCAATTCTCGCTCTAAGGTAGATAAGCAGGCTGCTAGCTTGTTGATGTAGACGATATCTAATAACAAATTTATACTTAAATACACAGCTCTAAAACCGGCGGTACTCTTACAATGTGCAGCCGATATTTTTATTGGCTAGTACGTCGATATTTTTCTGCCGGTATATCGGTTCCTTTTTTCGATGTGTAGAGGGCTGACAACGATATTTTTTAAAAAATATTGATGTATCGGATTCCCGATATTCTTAAAAGTATCAACAATCCTTGCGCGAACCTGCTACCTTCATCTTTGTTAGCGAAGAACTCGCGACACAGATTGGACATACCGAGATGGCTTCCGTATATGGCATACAATGTGTAAACCCTGTAACTACAAATGTAATTATTTGATATTTAATACGCAAACTGTACCAATAAGACGCGTTTGGTAAATCATTCTGCTATAGCACTGAAACGGTATATTTTCGTAGCACACAAGTTATAAAAATGAAAACATCAACTATAGGAAACCGCTACCTACCCATACATGGTTTCCTGTCATTTTATTATAACTAATGGTAGCTAAAACTCGCGTTTTCGAGATCATTACTTTTCTGATGCTTTGAAACAGCTTCTTTTCGTACCATCAAATACGATGTTTAACGCCATACAACAAGGCGGCTCCTCTGTTTGCTTGTGACGTAAAACGATGTTGCGTCTCATTGGCCACGTTCCTCTCCCCGAGGCAAAAATCTAACACGACAGATTATAACAAGCTCCGCAGTGCTGTGGAACTTGAAATTCCAAGCTGTGACGTCACCAGCTCCTCGTCCACGTGCGTTTCCACGTCCCGGGAAGAGGACGACTTACGGCATACTTGCGCTGTGGTACTCGAGTCGGAAGTAGTCACTTCGAATCTGGGTGCTGAAACAAAATGTCATCGCCAGTATTTGGCTGGAAAGCTGTTATGTGAAGACGAGAATGGTCCTGATCATTATACTAATGTCTCCTGGAATGAGGCCATGGTAGTCCCCTATTGTACACTCCTGGAAATGGAAAAAAGAACACATTGACACCGGTGTGTCAGACCCACCATACTTGCTCCGGACACTGCGAGAGGGCTGTACAAGCAATGATCACACGCACGGCACAGCGGACACACCAGGAACCGCGGTGTTGGCCGTCGAATGGCGCTAGCTGCGCAGCATTTGTGCACCGCCGCCGTCAGTGTCAGCCAGTTTGCCGTGGCATACGGAGCTCCATCGCAGTCTTTAACACTGGTAGCATGCCGCGACAGCGTGGACGTGAACCGTACGTGCAGTTGACGGACTTTGAGCGAGGGCGTATAGTGGGCATGCGGGAGGCCGGGTGGACGTACCGCCGAATTGCTCAACACGTGGGGCGTGAGGTCTCCACAGTACATCGATGTTGTCGCCAGTGGTCGGCGGAAGGTGCACGTGCCCGTCGACCTGGGACCGGACCGCAGCGACGCACGGATGCACGCCAAGACCGTAGGATCCTACGCAGTGCCGTAGGGGACCGCACCGCCACTTCCCAGCAAATTAGGGACACTGTTGCTCCTGGGGTATCGGCGAGGACCATTTGCAACCGTCTCCATGAAGCTGGGCTACGGTCCCGCACACCGTTAGGCCGTCTGCCGCTCACGCCCCAACATCGTGCAGCCCGCCTCCAGTGGTGTCGCGACAGGCGTGAATGGAGGGACGAATGGAGACGTGTCGTCTTCAGCGATGAGAGTCGCTTCTGCCTTGGTGCCAATGATGGTCGTATGCGTGTTTGGCGCCGTGCAGGTGAGCGCCACAATCAGGACTGCATACGACCGAGGCACACAGGGCCAACACCCGGCATCATGGTGTGGGGAGCGATCTCCTACACTGGCCGTACACCACTGGTGATCGTCGAGGGGACACTGAATAGTGCACGGTACATCCAAACCGTCATCGAACCCATCGTTCTACCATTCCTAGACCGGCAAGGGAACTTGCTGTTCCAACAGGACAATCCACGTCCGCATGTATCCTGTGCCACCCAATGTGCTCTAGAAGGTGTAAGTCAACTACCCTGGCCAGCAAGATCTCCGGATCTGTCCCCCATTGAGCATGTTTGGGACTGGATGGAGCGTCGTCTCACGCGGTCTGCACGTCCAGCACGAACGCTGGTCCAACTGAGGCGCCAGGTGGAAATGGCTTGGCAAGCCGTTCCACAGGACTACATCCAGCATCTCTACGATCGTCTCCATGGGAGAACAGCAGCCTGCATTGCTGCGAAAGGTGGATATACACTGTACTAGTGCCGACATTGTGCATGCTCTGTTGCCTGTGTCTATGTGCCTGTGGTTCTGTCAGTGTGATCAAGTGATGTATCTGACCCCAGGAATATGTCAATAAAGTTTCCCCTTCCTGGGACAATGAATTCACGGTGTTCTTATTTCAATTTCCAGGAGTGTATTTACACCAGCTCTTTTCACCTTTGCTGCACAAACCATGTTCTGGATGCTCATCTGTGGATGCGGTGTGGAAATACAAAGCCCATATAGCTTTCTTCATTTCTTCAAGATTGCCTGTATTTTGCCTGACTGCAAGGCCATAGCAATTCTGAATGTGGTCTATTATGGAATCAGTCAGTCTTCCTTTGCCATGAAAGGTTTTCCCATCATCTAGTTTTTTCCCTTTCGTAACTGATTTTAACCTTCTCAGCCTGGCACCCATTCTCTTCTGCACATGTCCTATACATTCAAGTTTGCTTATATTTACACTGCTCCCATATGGTTCGCTTTCCAAAACTTCTTTGAATGCTTTAGAGTCACCATCTACCAGATACTTGACATAACGAACTTTACGCCACTCTGAAGAGCGATGAAAAATTTTTTTCACCCCAGCAACCTCCATGTCACCACTACTACCATAATAATTAGCAACACAGTCATCACTATGTTCATTTTTCAGCCTGTCTATGCATCTACAATATGTAGACATTATTGCAACATCAATAACCTTGCCAGTGTGAACACTAGTTGCTGTTACAACACCATTGTCGGAGGTGTGACCCCTTTTTTGCCACGTGCCATCAAAAGCTACTGTGAGGTCACGACTACCATCATTTTCTTTCACTGCTTCTTCCACAGCTACCTGCATTGACTTCCGTGCATCATCTTCAACTGCAGATCCTAGTACATAGTTGTAAGCATCAAACTTTGAAGGTACACTTGGAAGATTTAGAACACCACATGGCATATCGCCAGATGCTTTGCCCTTACCAATTGCTCGCAGTCCATAAACTAACCTAATATTTACACTATAAAGTTCAAGTTTCTTGTATCCATTATTTACAGTTACTGAAACAGAACTTGAAAACTTACAGCTGTACTTACAAACACTGCATATTAAATTAAACAGCGCAGCCAGGCCAACATGGGATTCTACTTCCAGAGAAACGTTTCCTTCACATTTTTTGCAGCACACACTGTTTTCAAGAGCTTCGCACATTATACTGGTATCAATGAGTTCAAAAATATCATTCCCTTTATCAAGTAAATTATATTTCTCTTCCAAATCTCTTAGTTATTTGTGAGAAGCACTGTTTTCATTTGGAGTAAGTTCGTTCGGCAAATCAGTAGTAAGTGGACTCACATTTTCCAACAGTGATGATGAAGAACTGCTTTGCTTTGCTAATGAATCATCATTTATTTTCTTTTTCCAGTTCACACGCTTTTTAAACACTTTTGTTCTAGCTCTAGGCATTTTCACTGCAAAAAATGAAGCACTAAATACGAAATAACTCGACAACAACAACTTTCATACAGCACACTGTTTACAAACAATCCTGTCACAAAGTCAAAGAGGAACTTGAGGAATCTAGAGAGAAACATTTTCAGACAAATAGAGTATAAAGAGTCGCTGGAAAGCGGAATATTTGAATTCGCGTCACATAAATATACTGACAAAAAGTTTATGGTCAGCTATGAGAGATGTGTATAACTAAAGCGCAATATCCGATCTCACAAGTCTATAAAAATAAAATAGTTATAATTCTAGTAGAGCTATGTATGATACGTCATTTTAAAGAGGAAACCTGGCGGAATGTAATACGTCAGTAAAACGAAAATCTATTTTTTAACCCAAAATCCGATTCCGCATCCCCTTAAAAACCATGAGCACTTCTTCATCTTCGCTACTGTAAAACACAGCTCATCTCTGCTTTCCATATTTTGAGACCAAAACAAGAAAAAAATGTCCTGTAGACATGGGCTCTATAGTGGATATCTTGATGTTATGAGTTCATCTTCGTTACTGCAAAACACATCTCTTCTACTGAAGAAGTGTCATAGCTTTTAAGGTGTGCGCCTTAGAACCCATGTTTACTCGACGTTTTTGCTTCGAATGAGGAGCACATGCTCGTAGGTGAACACCTAGCTCTATTTCGTAGGTCTGAGCCATGTGCGAAAGTGAAACCTGAACGATAAACAGCTCACACAACAATACAAAACAAGCATCACAGATGTGGTGCTCCAGAAGAATGCTAAAGATGTTCAAGATTTCTCGATACGAACAAAATGAACTTTCAATGGTCTTTATCTTATATACAAGACAAAATTAGTGCACGGCAAGGTGACAGCTCTATTCTATTCTTTCAAAGAAGCGAGAGCGCTGCGGTACCAGTACTCTCAAAGGCTGACGTGAAAACTGAATTCTTCTGGATTTTCGTCCATTCATTTCGTTATCGTGCTGAACAATTCCATGCACTGCAGTATTAGTCAACATTTCAGACATTGTATAATCCAGAACGTTGAGGCACACTTCATTTGTAAACTTCAATTACTTCTACTTGGCTGGCCGTTATGGCCGGGCGGTTCTAGGCGCTTCAGTCTGGAACCGCGCGATCGCTACGGTCGCACGTTCGAATCCTGCCTCGGGCATGGATGTGTGTGATGTCCTTACGTTAGTTAGGTTTAAGTAGTTCTAAGTTCTAGGGGACTGATGACCTCAGATGTTAAGTCCCATAGTGCTCAGAGCCATTTGAACGATTTGAACTTCTACTTGATCCAGACGCCAGTTCAATCAAGTTGACAAATTTGCTGTGATTTATAAGAAGCAGTCAAATGAAAACGAGACAGATGGAAAAAAGTAAGTAAACTTTTATCATGTCAAAAGTAATCACCCTAATTGTTAATACATTTATCCCACTGTGAAACAAGACCATCAATGGAAAAAACATTGCGGTAGCCTATGGAAGCAAGATTGTATCCAGGCGTACACCTCTCCATCCGAGGCAAATCGACGGCCACGAATAGTTTTCTTCCAAGCACCAAAATCACGCAAATTGCATGGTGGGGAGATCGGGTCTGTATTGAGGATGTAAGGGCTTCCCAGCAGAACTTTGGCAGCGTACTCGAAATAACCTTGGCAATATGTGGGCCCGCCCGTGTGATTTCCATATTTTTTAAGCCCTGACGAATGAGAATTGTGACCATTTATTTACTTCGGACGAAAATATGCACGCCAGGTACAGTCATGGTTCCGCAGGCAACCGCAAACATTTTTCCAAGAAGACAATGACTGTCTTTTCTCACAGTGGAGAAATGTATTAACAGTCGTGGCGATTACTTTTTTTCCATCTGCTTCGTTTTCATTTGACCGCCATTTATATCTCAATCCGAAGCCAGTGTTTGTCGCTAGTACTAAAACTTAAGTAGTAACGAACTGTTCAAGTAGTTCTAAATTAGAAACGGATGTTAAGTACAAGCTGATACCATTCTCACTAAAATGAAATATCTTTTTTCTGTAATCGTGAAATTTGGAAGTTATTAGCTTATGCGAAAGATGAAATTCTTGTTGTTTTGATTAAGAGGAGAGGATGTACAATAATGATTATCGTTCCGAGGTGACACTTACCGACTTTAGATTACTTTTGCAGTCAATGACTTAATGTCACTAAGCAGAAATAAGTAAAAAAAAAAAAAAACCTGAATACGTTGGACTTATCTCCTCATCTGATCACACAAATGATTGTTGTTTGTCGGCTTTGTCATCTTACAGATCAGTAGTCTGGATTGACGCAATAAAAACGAATTCGTCAGAAGAGTGTAAAGGACTCGTTTTGCAAATAAAACTGCCTTTTCCTGTTGCTAGTTACTTTATTTATCCCATACGCGTTTCGCTTTCTTCTGTTCTAAGGCATCATCAGTGGGATCTATACCGATACAGTTTTGTTAGTTTTAGATTATTAAACAGTTCACTTCGCGATTTTTTTTGTAAAAAGGTAATTACTTACGATTTGCTGATCTCCGTTTCCTCACATGTGGTTTGGAGGTCGCACTACCATTTATATCACTGCCATATATTCACATCTTTGTGTTCTCGCCATCCACACACTGTTCACCATGTTTCTCACTCTTGTTCTTTTGTCACACGATACAACTATTTCGACGTACACTTCTTTTCACAGCGTGAATATTGCGACTCCATTACGTGTTTCATCTTCTTTGGTGTGTTTACCTATTTGTTGCCAACCTAACGAAGTATATGTTCGTTACTAACTTCTGTTTATGATGTTTATACCGCGTGTGTGTGTATGAGTGAGAGGGAGGGGGGGGGGGGGCAGTACTAGCTGTTAGCGAGTGGCTGAAAACTTTGGTGACAGCTGTTTGACTTTTCGTTTCAATATTCTGGCGAGGGGTCATGGATGAGTAAGTGTAAAGATGTTGGGTTTTATTATTATTACATTGGACAGTATTATTATATTTATCCTTTTTGCGAAGATTGTTCTATTGTTTTATCTGTTAGTGTGAATAACGAATTGCTTGGCATGTGTACTTGGTCATTCAACAGGATTTTCCCCTCTGCTTTGGTTTTATGTATGTGGTAATTTTCTTGGATGGTCAGAACGTGTTTTTTATTGTTGATTCTAATTATTTTCATGTCATCTTCTCTAGTGGTTGGTTTGTGGTCATTTTCTCTTAGGTGTGGAGTGGTTTGTCCCATATTTCCACGCTCTCATATGTTCCTTGTATCTGACATCAAATGTTGTCCCTGTTTGCCCTATGTGTGTGCCTTCACAAGTGTTACACTGTAACTGGTATATACCTGCATTCTGGTATATGTCTCTGTTTTTTGCAGTTTTGGAGTGTATTTTTGTATAGAATTGTCTGTTGTGTATGCTATGTTTATCCCTGTCTTTTGAAAATATTGGTGATTTTATGGGTGAGTTTGTGTTTGTATGTCATTATGTAACATCTTGTGTTTTCTTTCATCTTTTTCTGATTATCCTGTGTAGCTGTGTGAAGGAGATTACAGGGCACCGGGGAAGTAATCTTTCAGAACCTCAACAGTTTTCTATTTATTCTGATAAACACTCCTTAACAGCAGTCTTGAAAATAATTAAAAGGAGTTCAAGGGATACATAAATCCTTACTTCACTGATTCGTGCAACTGAAAAAAAGACAGGAAATTAGTACTTTCTATGATCTTTAACCACACAAAGTACCAACCAATCAAAGATTTTTTACTTCCGCAATATAGTGGACAAGTAAAATGCGCAGTTCTATTCCCTAAAGTAAGAGTCCTCCATCCAAATAGCATAGAGATCATTGTTTCGAACGACTGTTTAGGTAAGTCAAGTATCACGTGGGATACAATTCCATTTAAGTTAACAGTGATGATTTTTCTACTGGGTCAAAGCAATATAAACGAGACTACTCGTGCTGCTAAGCACCTGTTTATCGTGGCGTATTAGTTTGCAGCTGTTTCTGTAACTTGAACACGGCCCTGCCGAGGTGGATACATCGGTTCCCATCACATCTCCGAAGTTGAGCACCTGTCGAACGTGACCAGTTCTTTAGTGGGTGACCGTCCGGGTACGCCGTATGCTGCTGACAATTTTTCCACTTTGCTGTTACGGTACAGTGGGCAGGAGGGAGGGTGGCGGGGAGTCCCTTATCACCGGTCTTTTGCGCCAATGGTTTGGATTAAATTCGTGACTTCTCCGCAGTTACTCACGAAGTGAGAACATGCGATGGTGATCCGTCCGTCGGATGGAAACGTAAGCCACTGAGGTCGTATTAGTCCGACTAACAGGTTGTCCGTCTGCCGTACGACTACGGCCGACCGATGAAGCTTGTCCACTGCTGCCGAGTAACATCCAGTGCATGGTCGGCAACTGATGACAACTTTCCTGGTGTCAAAACTTGGACCAATGCAACCTACTTTCAACAAGTGTCTTTCTGATGCTTGACAAGTAATAGAATAATGTCTAGTAAATGAAGATTGTTGCAAAGTATTCCTGAAATTAATAAGCCTGATACTGCTGACAAACTCAAATTTGTGTGCTGATTATACATTGTAACTGACAAGGAGAGGAAAGAACCAGAAGCTGTATTCACTCGCCGGCTAGCAGAATCGACATCGACGAAAAATACACTTCTGTCGGCGAGAACCGCGGCGTCGGCGCAGCGTATCACCTACGACGTGAACGACGTCCTTCTGGTCAGCGGAAGTCCACATATGAAAGTCGTTTGAGTACCTTAGAGAATACTGGTTACATAGGGTGAACGTATGGCTGAAGGTGTTCTTCGCAGTTCGGATTTTAAATACAGTTTCTAGAATTTTTTAAAAAACATTTTTACAGAATGGCGTCCTTGCAGTCGGTCTCTGACGTACTAAAAGAGCAAAGAATTCAATAGAAAAATATCATAGCATGTGCTGTTTTCAAGATCTGTACTGTTTATGTCACCAGACCGTACTAAGACCAACTGGCAGACGTATGCAGGATGCGATTGTGGAACGTCTTTAGGTTCAAGGGCTCTGAGCACTATGCGACTTAACTTCTGAGGTCATCAGTCGCTTAGAACTTAGAACTAATTAAACCTAACTAAGCTAAGGACATCACACACATCCATGCCCGAGGCAGGATTCGAACCTGCGAGCGTAGTGGTCGCGCGGTTCCAGACTAGCGCCTAGAACCGCTCGGCCACCCCGGCCTGCCGTCTTTCGGTTCTGGATTTTGTATTTAAATACAGTATCTAGAATTCTTTATACCGTCTTACTGAATGTAGACTGCGCGTCACGTGTCATACATTAAAGAAAAATCTGATCACACAGTATTGTACTACGATATGATTAGCGTTTCCGTTGTTTCCACACTCATGTCTTGTCACAGTGGTGTTATCTCTTGCCTTGTACATTCCACAGTGACCTGTTCTCCTTCACAAGGCATAAGCTTCTTTAGTCCATAATTGGTAATCAAGTGCGAAACGCACCCAGACACAAACAACAACAGCCGCGCGGGGTGGCCGCGCGGTTTGAGGCGTCATGTCACGGACTGCGCGGCCCCACCCGCCGAAGGTCCAAATCCTCCCTCAGGCATGAGAGAGTTCTTACAAGGGAACCTCCCCATCGCACCCCCCCCCCCCCCCTCCCCTCAGATTTAGTTATAAGTTGGCACAAAGGATAGGCCTTGAAAAACTGAACACAGATCAATCGAGAAAACAGGAGGAAGTTGTGTGGAACTATGAAAAAATAAGCAAAATATACACACTGAGTAGTCCATGCGAAAGATAGGCATCATCAAGGATAGTGCGAGCTCAGGAGCGCCGTGGTCCCGTGGTTAGCGTGAACAGCTGCGGTACTACAGGTCCTTGGTTCGAGTCTTCCCTCGAGTGAAAAGTTCAATTTTTTATTTTCAGACAATTATCAAAGTTCAGGCACTCACACATAATCAACTTCGCTCTCCAAAATTCCATGACATTTTCAGATTTGCGTGGACATATGCAGGATTTGACGGTCTACACACGGAAAAATTTGAAAACGTTAAAAACGTATGTTTTGACAGAGCACAGGGAAAACTGTGCGACTGTGAAAGTGTTGCATTCATTTGTTGCAGTTTTTGTGACAAACTCTTATGTTTTCACCACTTTTTTGGGAGTGATTATAACATCCACAAGAAAACCTAAATCGGGCAAGGTAGAAGAATCTTTTTACCCATTCGCCAAGTGTACGAGTTAGGTGGGTCGACAACATATTCCAGTCATGTGACGCACATACCGTCACTAGTGCCGTATAGAATATATCAGACGTGTTTTCCTGTGGAGGAATCAGTTGACTTTTGACCTTGCGATCAAATGTTTTCGGTTCCCATTGGAGAGGGTCCTTTGGTCCACTAATCGCACGGTTTTGCGATGCGGTCGTAAAACACAGACACTAAACTTATTACAGTGAACAGATACGTCAATGAACGAACGGACAGATCACAACTTTGCGAAAATAAAGAAAGTAAACTTTTCACTCGAGGGAAGACTTGAACCAAGGACCTCTCAGTCCGCAGCTGCTCACGCTAACCACGGGACCACGGCGCTCCTGAGCTCACATTATCCTTGGTGTTGCCTTTCTTGCCCATCGACTACTCAGTTTGTATATTTTGCTTATTTTTTTCATAGTTCCACACAACTTCTTCCTGTTTTCTCGATTGATCTGTGTTCAGTTTTTCAATGCCCATCCACTGTGCCAGGGGTGCGATGGAGAGGTTCCCTTATTAGCATAAGTTACGTAGAGTGTAAGTCTAGGGACCGATGACCTGAGCAGGAATTCACACAACTGCGTTTGACCAAACTCGTTACAATGGGATCCGTCCGTCAGCCGGCGGTGTTCGGCCGTATACAACATACGTGCTCGTGTCCAGTAGATGCTTTCCAGTGCCGCTGCGTTTCTTAAAGTGGACCGCCCTCGATCGTATGCGGCCGCTCAACTAGTAGAACGAATACCGTTCCAGTGGACGCTAAGCGTGAGCTTGGCGGCTTCCTTTGTTCTCTTCGAGATGAGTAGGCTATGTGACGGCACCGGATTTCACTCTCTCCCTTCTCTCACCATATCCAACACGACTTTGAGGCTACACTACACACCCGGCCATTACAGTCACCTACACTTAACACTTACACTAACGCTCACAGCTCTCATACGCTGAAGCGCCAAAGAAACTGGTATAGGCATGCGTATTCAAATACAGAGATATGTAAACAGGCAGAATACGGCTCTGCCTATATAAGACAACAATTTTCTGGTACAGTTGTTGGATCGGTTACCGCTGCTACAATGGCAAATTATCAAGATTAAGTCAGTTTGAACGTGGTGTTACAGTCGGGGCACGAGCGATAGGATACAGCATCTCCGAGGTAGCGATGAAGTGGAGACTTTCCCGTACGACTATTTCACGAGTGTACTGTGAATATCAGGAAACCGCTAAAACATCAAATCTCCGACATCGCTGCGGCTGAAAAAAGATTCTCCAAGAACGAGGCCAAGGACGACTGAAGAGAATCATTCAACGTGACAGAAGTGCAACCCTTCCGCAAATTGCTGCAATTTGAAATTGAAATTGAGTCAATAATTAAATCACTGAAGACTAAGGACTCTCATGGTTATGATGCGCACATGTTAGCCCTGTATTTAGCCATATTTGTAATTTTTTCCTTTCGGAATGGTCAGTTTCCTGAACGATTAAAGTACTCAGTAGCAAAACCGCTCTATAAAAAGGGGGAAAGGGATAATTTAGATAATTTTTGACCTATTTCTATGCCATTAGTGTTTGCAAAAGTTATTGAAAAGGCTATGTATGTAAGGATAATTGATCATTTTATATCACACGATTTGCTAACAAATGTACAGTTCGGCTTTAGAAGTCGTCTAACAACTGAAAGTGCTGTATTCTCTTTCCTCTGTGAAGTACTCTATGGGTTAAACAAAAGGTTTCGAACGCTTGGGACATTTTTTGATGTAACTAAGGCATTTGATAGTGTTGATCACAAAATATTGCTCCAGAAGTTGGACCATTACGGAATACAGGGGGTAGCCCACAATTGGTTCACCTCTTACTTTAGCAACAGACAGCAAAAGGTCATTCACAATGTCGAGAACGGCTGTGATGTGGGGTCTGAGAGGGGCACAGTCAAGTGGGAAGTGTCCCAGGGATCAGTGTTGGGGCCACTCCTGTTCCTTACTAATTAAATGATATGCCCTCTACTGTAACGGGCAACTCGGAAATATTTCTGTTTCCTGATGACACTAGCTTGGTAGTAAAGGATGTTGTGTGCAACTTTGGCTCGGTTTCAAATAGTGCAGCTCGTGACCTAAGTTGATGGCTTTTATAAAATAAACTATCGTTAAATCACAGTAAGACAAAGTTTTTACATTTTATAACACACAATTCAACAAAACCTGACTTTTTAATTTCAGAGAATGGGCATGTAATTAGTGAAACGGAACAGTTCAAATTTGTAGGTGTTGAAATAGATAGTAAGCTGTCGTGGACAACCCACGTTCAGGATCTTGTTCAAAGATTTAATACTGCCATTTTCCCTATTCGAATGGTATCTGAAGTGAGTAATCGCACGACACGAAAATTAGTCTACTTTGCTTATTATATTTTAGGGTAACCCTTCCCATTCTAAAAGGATGTTTTTGACTCAGAAACGGGCGGTTCGGGCAATAAATGGTGTAAGTTCACGAACCTCTTGTCGACCCTGCTCAGGAGTCTGGGTATTTTCATATTGACCTCTCAATACATATATTCCTTAGCGTCATTTCTTGTTAACAATAGTAGCTTATTCCCAAGAATAAGCAGTTTTCACTCAGCTATTGCTCGGCAGAAATCAAACCTGCATTTGGATCGGCCTTCCTAAACTCTTGTGCAGAAAGGTGTGCAGTATTCTGCTGCGTCCATTTTCAACCACTCGAATTCAAAAATCGTAGCAGTAATACACGCGCTTTCAAATCGAAACTGAAGAGTTTCCTCATGGGTCACTCCTTCTACTGTGTCGAGGAGTTCCTTGAAAAATTAAGCTGATTTTTGTCGCATTGTTGATTACGTTTATTTAAACTTATGGACTGGCTTTTTTCGGGTTCATAAACATTTATTTTTATCTGTTATTAGTTTTATGTTATAATTTCATGTACTGACACGTCCATGATCTTGGAGATTAGCTCCTCAATTTTGTCCTACGGAACTTGACGTGTAAATAACTAAATTTCAATGCTGGGCCATTAACAAGTATCAGCGTGCAATCCATTCAGCGAAACATCATCGAGGTTGCCTTTCTGAACTGAGGGCTCACTCGTGCACCCTTGATGTCTGCACGACACAAAGCTTTACACCTCACTTGGGCCTGTCAACACCGACATTGGATTGTTGATGACTGGATACATGTTCCTGGGCGGAGAAGTCTGGTTTCAAATTGTATTGAGCGAATGGACGTGTACGGTTATGGAGACAACCTCATGAATCCATGGACACTGATTGTCAGCAGGGGCTGTTCAAGCTGGTGGATGCTTTGCAATGGTGTGAGGCGTGTGCAGCTGGAGTGATGTGGGACCCCTGATACGTCCAGATACGACTCTGACAGGTACAGGTAACATGTAGGCCTATGTAAGCATCCTGTCTGATCACCTGCATCCATTCGTGTACATTGTAAAGTCCGACGGACTTGGGCAATTCCAGCAGGACAATGCGACGCCCCATACGTCCAAAATTGCCACAGAGTGGCTCCAGAAACACTCTTCTCAGTTTAAACACTGACGCTGGCCACCCGTCTCCCCAGACATGAACATTGTTGAGCATATCTGGGATGCCTTTTAACGTGCTGTTCAGAACAGATCCCCACACCTCGTACTCTTACGGAATTATGGACAGCCCTCCTTCAGACATTAGTCAAGTCCATGCCACTTACTGCTGCGGCACTTCTGAGTGCTCACCGGGCTCTACACGATATTAGGCAGGTGTACCAGTTTCTCTGGCTCTTCAGTATGCTTCGGAAGGGTGCCTGCGGGCGCGAAGGATAGAGGAAGCCTTTCCAATTAGGCAGCTAAGCCTTACTTACTTTCATATTCTTTCTCCGCAACAAGTTTCGTTATAATCGACGAACTCAGTGGCAGCGGACAAGTAGTTAAGCACTATGTGTTTTGGCAGCCCGCTGGAAAAGTAACTGACTCAAAAGTAACGAGGCTGATGTCCCTAACGAATATGTTCGATTACAGATTGCCCTCGAGTAGCCAGCGTTGCCAAGTGTCCAGCTTTAGCCAGACATTCGTTGGGCTTTTCACCGTGAAGTAGAGAGCGCACAACTCTCTTCCAAGCTAATGAGGCAAACGCGAGGAATAAGTATACGGGGGAATAAGTGCATAATATATATACCGACAACAACCACAGCATTCACAGTTTGGGTTGGGCCTTGCCCACTCGTCTCGATTGGGTGCCTGAGGGCTGCTGCGTTCTCGGAATGTTATACAACAATTCAAGCAAATAGCATTAGTAGTTTTATTTCACACATCACAAAAAGTTATGCATCACCCCGGTTCCCAGAACTCCTGAAGACAGACGTTGACTGTGAATATTTATCACAGACACAGTCCCTTTGACTGTTCAGAGATGTCACTAAATCCGCCCAAAGATGTAAACAACCATGCATGAGCAGCGCTTATTAGACGGAAGCGGTCCAACGGCTGCTCAGTTCCAGTCATTGCACCAGGAAGGACGTACACGGCTCGTGTTGTCGGTAGTTCAACCATGCCTAGACGGTCAATACCACGGTTATATCGCGTTCATTGTTACTTTGTGCCAGGTTCATTGAACCCTCTGCCAGGAACTTTATTGTGAACAGCAGAGTAATCATGTAGATGTAGATGTAGATGAAGGACTCTCAACAAGGGAAGTGTCCAGGCGTCTCAGAATGAACCAAAGCGATGTTGTTCGGACACGGAGGAGATACAGAGAGACAGGAACTGTCGATAACATGCCTCGGCCAGGCCGCCCAAGGGCTAATACTGCAGTGGATGACCACTACCTACGGATTATGGCTCGTACGAACTCTGACAGCAAAGCCACAATGTTGAATAATACTTTTCGTGCAGCCACAGGACGTCGTGTTAGACGTCGTGTTAGAACTCTTACTGTGCACAAAAGGCTGCCTGTCCCGCAGCTTCACTCCCGACGTCCAGGGCGACCGAGCGAGGTGGCGCAGTGGCTAGCACACTGGACTCGCATTCGGGAGGACGACGGTTCAATCCCGCGTCCGGCCATCCTGATTTAGGTTTTCCGTGATTTCCCCAAATTGCTCCAGGCAAATGCCGGGATGGTTCCTTTGAAAGGGCCTTCCCCGTCCTTCCCTAATCCGATGAGACCGATGACCTCGCTGTCTGGTCTCCTCCCCCACAACAACCCAATCCACGGCGAGGTCAATATTTGCAGCCATGACACCATGCAGCGCGGTACTGATGGGCCCAACAACATGCTGAATGGGCCGCTCAGGAATGGCATCACGTTCTCTTCACCGATTAGTGTAGCATATGCCTTCAACCAGATAATCTTCGGAGACGTGTTTGGAGGCAACCCGGTCAGGCTGAACGCCTTAGACACACTGCCTGGCGACTGTAGCAAAGTGGAGGTTCGGTGCTGTTTTCGGTTGGCATTACGTGGGGCCGATGTACGCCGCTAGTGGTCATAGAAGGCTCCATAACGGCTGTATGATACGTGAATGCCATCCTCCGACCGATAGTGCAACCATATCGGCAGTTTATTGGCGAGGCATTCGTCTTCATGGACAACAATTCGCGCCCCCATCGTGCACATCTTGTGAATGACTTCCTTCAGGATAACGTCATCGCTCCACTAGAGTGACCAGCATGTTCTCCAGACATGAAGCCTATCGAACATGCCTGGGATAGATTGAAAAGGGCTGTTTATGGACGACGTGACCCACCAACCACTCTGACGGATCTACGCCAAATCGCCGTTGAGGAGTGGGACAATCTGGACCGATAGTGCCTTGATGAACTTGTGGATAGTATGCCACGACAAATATAGGCTTGTATCAATGCAAGAGGACGTGCTACTGGGTATTAGAGGTATATGTGTGTATAGCAATCTGGACCACCACCTCTGAAAGTCTCACTGTACGGTAGTACAACATGCAATGTGTGGTTTTCAAGAGCAATAAAAAGGGCGGAAATGATGTTTATGTAGATCTCTATTCCAATTTTCTGTACAGGTTCCGGAACTCTCGGAACCGAGGTGATGCAAAACTTTTTTTGATGTGTGTATAAACTTGATTGCAATACTTTAATGTACAAAGGTGTCGCAAGCGATGGGCGACGTCCAACATAAATCAGTCCTGTGATATATGCAATGATCAGGGAAGTGTGTCACATGGTTTGTGGATCACCACTAACTATTCTCGTAGCACTCTCTGCTAGGCCGTGCTAATACTCCACTAATGTACGGCCGAAGATGGCAGGAGCGGCGCTTATATTCACTTCTTGCAAAGGTTGCTCCTGTCGGCGCGCTGTCCTTGTCAGTGGGCTATTGGCTGGCGTCGCCGCACCGTCTTTCCTGGTCTTGCGTGCTTCCTCTTCGTTACGGCGCTTGTGGTTACGCCAGAACAGTTTGCGACAGTGTTTCGGCATTTGCCTGTGACCGGGCCGCTTCAGAAAGCAGGAAATAATGAAGGAGATACCCGACATGTTCGGACGCCAGACTTGAAGGAAAACGTGACTAACACTGTGGAAGGCGACTGCCGTGTCAGTACCAGGCAACTGACCCGCCAGTACAGGGTAAGCCAGACAGTTGTTACTATCCCTTCACTTGCGCTGTGTGCAGGCCTTACTAGTGACAGACTTTCCACATCGGGAGCAGTTTTGTCACCGGTTTCTTCACCAGGCAACCACGATTGCGGGAGTTGTGTCATCCGTCCTACTCACAGATGAGGCCACATTTACGCAGAGTGGTATCTCCAACTTTCGTAACAGTCATCTGTGGGATCGTATGCAGAACCCCCGTGGTATGGTGACAGAAGTCGGTGCGAATGTGTGGGCTGGAATGGGTCGCAATATTATTTTGGGACCAGACTACCTTCCTCATCGCGTAACAGGCCGGAACTATCGGCGTTTCTTGCGAGTAACTTTGCTTCCCCTGCTGGAAGAAGTGCCATTGATGATTCGAAGGATTATGTGGCTGCTGTATGGTAGTGCACATCGCCGTTAACGTCTCAGTCGTGTCTTCCCTGGTCAATGGATCGAACGAGGAGGTCCAGTTGCACGGCCTGCTCGTTCAGCCGATCTCAATCCGTGCGATTTCTGGTTATGGGGCTTCCTCAAAAGTATCGTGTATGCAGAGCCCATTCCAGATGTGGAGAAACTGGAGCAGCTTATTCATGCTGCCTTTGACACTGTTCGGATGCAGCCTGGCCGATATGAACGTGTGAGGCAGAGCATGCTACGGCGCGTACTCGCAAGCGTTGAGGCACGCGGGAACCATTTTCAACACACAGTAACTGTGACTGCATGGTACGGCACATATTAGACCGCAGTCTCTGTAAGAATGTATGATTGAATAAATGATCTCCTGCATGGAAGCCATGCATGAAGCTACGTCCAGAGCGAGCAAGGCAAAGTAGGATGTGCCGATCAGCCAACCCACCACGCCAAGCTCATGCTTTGCTCTTATACACGCTGTGACACTCAGATGCATAAGGAAGAATTTTGTTCGGTATTGTAGAAATTCGAAATTCGAAGATTATTGCTTTGTTGTTCTATATCATAATGACATCGTGTTCTGTTTCCTAATCACCCAGTGGACAAAGGAACGCAATAAATTACAAGCTGACACAATCACAAAGATATGTTACTGTTGTGTAGTTTAAAACTATACTGCCAAGAATACCACGAAATCATTTCAGAAATATAACGTTATTGATCAAGTGGGTTCAAATGAGAAATATTAATAGTTAAGTAATATTATTGTCATTTCTTGATAAGTCTAATTGAAACGACCTCCCCTTAAACATACTTTCGTTTTCCGTCCCAGAAGAATATATAATTGTTTCTTTAGCTTAATGAAGAACTTCTGGTTTATTTTGACAGTTATTTAGTTCGATACAGGCTCCATAGATCATCTTTTACCGAAATGATGTGGAACGAGTCAGTTTCAGGATTTGTATACATGATTAGCGTTAACAATAATCAACACATTACTATTTTTAGTCCTACACATACAACTGCACTTATTTTAGCTCTTTTTATTTTTAATTTATTTTTGCCAGTTTTTAACTAGAAACACGTCAATGGATTAGAAGGCGTCGTCCAAGAGAAATGATTTTAATTTAGATTTAAAACTTACTTCGCTACCTGTCAGATTTTTATGTAGTTGGGGAAATGATCAAAGATTTTTGTTGCTGCATATGAAACTCCTTTCTGAGCCACTGAGAGCTTTAACAGTGGGTAATAAAGGTCATTTTTTCGTCTTGTGTTGTAGGTATGCACATCACTGTTCTTCTCAAATTATGGTGGATTGTTTTTGACGTATTTCATTACAGAAGTATGTATTGTGACAGTGCGGTTAAAATTCCCAGCTTTTTGAAGAGGTACCTACCACATGACGCCCGTGGGTGAACACAACCTATTATTCTTACTCCACGGTTTTGTGCAACCATTTCTTTCTTTCTAACCGAGCCGAGAAGATTATTCTGTAATAGATTGTTGAGTGGAAATATGCAAAATACGTCAGGACGTTGATATGTTTGTTTACAAGATTAGCAATTATACGGCGAACAATAATAGCTGAACTTAATTATTTGAGGAGCTCAGTAACATGCCTCTTCCAATTTACGTTTTCACCAATGGGTACGCCCAAAAATCTGGAGCATTCGATCCCCTACATACTCCTCAGACCACCGTACGGTGCATGGCGGAGGGAGCGCATTTCGAGTCGAGTTCGACTCTCAAATACAGCAAGGGAAAAACGATTGTCTAAAAACCTCCGAACGAGTCCTAATTTATTGCATCTTGTATTCGTGGTCCTTATTCGAAATGTATGTTGGCGGCAGTAGAATCGTTCTTCAACCGGCCTCTAATGCCGGTTGTCTAAATTTACGCAACAGTGCCTCGAGGAAAGAGCATCGTCTTCGCTCCACAGATTTCCATTTGAGTTCACGAAGCATCTCCGGAATGCGAGTGCTTACGAGTCGATCAAACCAACCGGTAACACATCTAGCAGCACGGCTCCGGATTGCTTCGATGTTTTCCTTTAATACGACCTGGTGCAGATCCCAAACACTCGAACAGTACTGAAGAATATGTCGCACTAGCGTTCTACACGCCTTCTGCCTTGTGGATGAGCGACACTTACCCAAAATTCTACGAATAAAAAGAAGTCGAGCATCCGTCTTCCCTACTACCAACCTGATGTACTCTCCAGTCCATGTTGCTTTGCAGCGTTACGCCTAGATATTTAATCGAAGTGACTCTTTCAAACTGTACCCTACTAATGGTGTACTCGAACGTTGCAGGACTTTTTTTCCTCCTGGTCTGCATTAACTTATTCTTTTCTACATTTAGAGCTAACTGCCATTCTTCACACTAACTATAAATTGGTCCAAATCATCTAGTATATTCCTACAATCACTCAACGACGATACCTACCCGTACACCACAGCATCATTAACGAGGACCGTGAATTGCTGTTCATCGAGTCCGACAGTTCATTTACGTATACATACAGAATAAGGAATATGTCCTATTGACTGATACCTTCTTTTAGCCAAGTTACGCCACAAATTTCTATTTTACCTAATTCTGTTCAGTATCTCCTCATTGGTTACGTAATCTGCCCATCTGATCTTCAGCATTCTTCTGGTAGTACCACAGTTCAAAGCTTCCTTTCTCTTCTTTTCTAAACTTTTTATCGACCACGTTTCACTTCCATTCAAGCTACACTCCATACAAATACCTTCAGAAAAGACTTTCTAATACTTGAATCTGTATTCGAAGTTAACAAATTTCTCTTTCTCAGAAACATTATGCTTGCCACTGCCAGTCTGTGTTTTATATCCTCTCTACAATGATTCGGCCATCAACAGTCATTTTGAAACTTGAAACTTCCTGGCAGATTAAAACTATGTGCCGGACCGAGACTCGAACTCGGGATCTTTGCCTTTCGCAGGCAAGTGCTCTACCAACTGACCTACCCAAGCACGACTCACGCCCCGTCCCCACAGCTTTACTTCTGCCAGTATCTCGTCTCCTACCTTCATTCTGGAAACAGTCATTTTACTGCCCATATAGCAAAATGCATCTACTACTTTTAGCGTTTCGTTTCCTAGTCCAGTTCCCAGAACGTCGCCTGCCTTTCCTCTACTACAATTCATTACCTTGTTTTGCATTTGTTGATGTTCATCTTGTAACATAATTTCAAGACACTGTCCATTCCGTTCAACAGCTCTCCCAAGTCCTTAGCTGCCTCTGAAAGAATTACAACTTCATCGGTCAGTCTCAAAGTGTTTAACTCTTAAGTTTTTCCATTCGTGTCAGTATTTTGCAACCATGACTTATTAAACTGATAGTGCGTTATTATTCACGCCTGTCAACATCTGCTTTCTTTCGCACTAGAATTATTACACTCTTCGTGAAATCTGAGGGTATTTCACTTGTCTCACACATCTTGCATATCAGGTGGAATAGTTCTTGTTATGGCTGACTCTCCCAAGGCTGTCAGTAGTTCTTACGGTATGTCGTCTACCCCAGGGGCCTTGCATCGATTCAGGTCTTTTAGTGCTCTGTCAAATTCTTCTCGCAGTTTTATATCTCCTATCTAACCTTCATGTACGTCCTCTTCCCTTTCTTCTTCATCTTGCGTTACGACCTATGTAGGACCACGGGTAGCCCCTTCGTGGACTACATTTTCCTCTTCTTCTCCCAGAACCTCTTCATTCTTTCTCTTCTTCTCTCCCGCTCTTCTTCCGAGATCTTCAGTTTCCGTTTCTCCTGGCGGCTCCACTGGTGACATTCTAATCTTTTCCTGTATTCTTCTCTGTCATTGATCTCCGGCATATTTGTCGGTGTATATTTGTTCCTCCAATTCTCCTTTCCTTCAACCGTGATCCCCAATTCCAACCAGTCCTTCCGAAGTTCAACAACCCACTTGGTTCCTGTCTTTCCCCTTGTCCTCCCTGTTGTTTCCCACACTCTCTTCGTCATTCTGTCCGTACTCATCCTAACTACATGCCCAGCAAACCTTGCCCTTTTGAGTCTGATTTCCCCGGATATTGTTCGCATGTTCCGGTACAATTGTTCCCTAGGTCTTCGCATCCACCTCTCTCCACCTATTTTGGGACCTAGTACTTTTCTCAGTATTTTCTCTCTTCTTTCTCTAGTTGTTCTGCCCCATTTCTTCCTAGTGTCATCGTCTCAGCAGCATATAATACTGCATTCCTCACTGTTGCCTTGTAGTGGCTTATCTTTGCCTCTGTGGATATATTCTTTTTGTTGTATATCTCTCTCGTCATGCAGAAGGCTGACCTCATCTTCTTTATCCTCTCTGTTGTTCCCTCCTTGCTCCTGTTCCTTCCTGTTATAAATTCTCCCAGGTATTTAAATTTGTCCACCATTTGCACAGTGCCTTCCGGTGTTTCCCAGTCTGCAGTGGTGTTTAATGTCTTTGTTATAGGCGATCCTCAGTCCCACCTTTCTGGCTACCTTACTTAAGTTGTCGAGTTGTCTCTTTGCGTCTTCTTCCGTCTCACTTACTATTGCTATGTCATCTGCAAAGGCTAGGCAGTCCACTTGAGCCCTGTTGTCCTTTTTGTCCGCCACATGGGTTTTTGATATTCCCATTTCCTCGTTCATTGCTCTCCACTACCTGATCACTTCGTCCAGTGCTATATTGAACAATTGAACAACAATGGTGACAATCCATCTCCCTGTTTAACACCAGTCTTGAACTCAAATTCTTCTGACAGTGCTCCTCTGAATCTCATCCTTGATTTTGTGTCTGTCAGAATTTCTTTTATGAGTTCTTGTGTAGTTCCATCAAGTCCTCTGTTCTTCAGGATCCTAACAAGAGTCTGTCTGTCGATGTAGTCACATGCCTTTGTGAAGTCCACTAAGGTTGTTACTGACTTTTTGTTTTTTAAGGCCCTATGTTCTATCAGTTGCTTCAGGATAAATATCTGTTCTACACAACCTCTTCCCTTCCTGAATACCGCTTGGTAGTCGCCAACAGTACTTTCTACCTGTTCTTCTACTCTCTTGAGCAATAGTTTTGACAGCACCTCGTATCCGACTTCTGGTAGCGATATTCCTCTGTAGTTGTTTGCATCTCTCTTGTCCGCCTTCTTGTGTATTGGTACTACAATTGCATTCTTCCATCCTTCTGGCAACTTCTTTGTTCTCCAGATCTGGTGAATTATGTTGGCCATGTTGTCTATTGCTTTGTTGCCTCCCCTTTCTATAATATTAAAGTTAATTTCCGTTATATAACCTCTCTATACAAGTATATTCCTTCCATCTTTTACCTCTCCCTTCATTGGTGAGTTCTGGTTTCCCTTCTCACCCCTTGATATTTATATAGATACTTTTCTTTTCAACTCTAAGAAGCCTGTAATAAGAGTTGTAATACAGCCTGTATAAGTGGATCAGAGACGAACAAAGAATCATTTTGGAGAGGATATGTGCCTCAAATTAGGAAATCCACTGACATAAACGACGGTGGAAAGTGAAGGACGGTAAATCGACAGTGAGAGAGTGTTAATGTCTTCGCCACACCACAGAACATAGAGGTTGGAGGCTTGGCCCCTCCCTAAAGCAGGATAGGCGGCATTCTATTGCAGATTTGACGACAGGCACGTTTCAGAGCACACCGTTCATCACACATTGTTGAACATGAGGCTCCGCAAAAGATGACACTTAGGTTTACCTACGACATCATCAGTGATGATTGCAGTGGGCACAGGGTCTTCGAGACTGGCCCGTGGATCAATGGAAACGTGTCGTATGGTTGGGTGAATCACGTTTCTTGTTGCACCAGGTCGATGGTCGTGCCTGGATAAGCCGTCATCCAGGCGAACTGCTACTCGAAACACTCAATGCGCCACGGTTGATGATGTTCTGTATAAGAAGACTGCACCGAACTGCTAGAAGACCTGCACAAGTTTGATGATTGGTGCAGGGAGAGGCAGTTAACCTTGGATGTAAATAATTGCAATATATTACTCACCAGCGGGAAAATGCTCCTTTCACAGCACAAAAAATGCGAATATGTTTCTGTTTTGTTTAAAAGACTTAAACTGAAAAGTAGGGTAGCATCTGCCTCACTCTACCTTCATCAGCACCTTCAAAAATTTACCCAAAACTTTTAGCATGCGAATACATTCGCGCTTTCTTTAACACGCAACGCATCTCAAACTCCCACAAATTCCCCTAATTGTAACTCACTCACACCGACTAGTCCATCGCTGTAAGTCTCTCATAGCCATCCTTTCTCTCTCACTCATTCATCCCAGCTCATTGTCATTATTTCTTTGTGACCAGCTGTCATGGTCTCCCTTGTCACTGTCACTGCCTCTTCGTTCCGTCCTGCTATCAGGGGTGTTCAAAAAGAAACGAGCCGGAGTCATAATTATAGGAACCAGTACCTGTATGTTAGAAATATTGACCCTGGCTGTAGAGACACTTGTCCCTCTGTGACACAAGGCAGTGAATGGCTGTCTCATAAAATTCCCGGGACTACGATGCTAACTAATTACGCACGTACAGCTGGACATCGTCGTCCGAGGTGAATCGTTTGCCCCTCAGAGCCTTTTTAAGGGGACCAAAAATGGCGTAATCACAGGGACAACAGTGAATGCCCAGCGTTACTCGCAAACCTTGACCAGCCTTCGCCAAGGGATCAAATCAAAACGACCAAGCAATCTCACCCGTGGGGTCATTCTGCTCCACGACAATGCAAAGTCTCTTACGGCCAACACAGTCGCAGCACTCTTGCAGAAATTAAGTGGAAGTTTCTCGGCCAGCCTCCATACACTCCGGACCTCTCTCTCTCTGTGATTACGCCATTTTTGGTCCCCTTAAAAAGGCTCTGAGGGGCAAACGATTCACCTCGCACGACGACGACCAGCTGTACGTGCGGACCTGGTTAACATCGCAGCCCCGGGAACTTTATGAGACAGCCATTCACCGCCTTGTATCACAGTGGGAAAAGTGTGTCAACAGCCAGGGTCAATACTCCTAACATATAGAAACTGGTTTCTGTAATTATGCCTCTGGCTCGATTTTTTTTGAACGCCCCTTATACTAGAATAAAATTTTCCCTCTACAGCGGAGTGTGCGCTGATATAAAACTTCCTGACAGATTGAAACTGTGTACCGGACCGAGACTCGAAGTCGGGACCTTTGCCTTTCGCGGGCAAGTGCTCTACCGACTAAGCTACCCAAGCATGACTCACGCCCCGTCCTCACAGCTTTAATTCCGCCAGTACCTCGTCTCCTAAATTCCAAACTTCACAGAAGCTCTCCTGCGAAACTTGCAGGACCTTGCCCCTTGTACTATTGTCTCCTGTCATTGTTACCGTCTCCTTCGTGCTCTCCCTTACTGCTAATGCATCATTCCTTCCTTCGTACTGCTGCTCTCTATTCTGACTGTCACTATATCTCTCTTCCTTGTTGTCACTAGCGTATACTCAGTCGCTCATTATCACTGGCCCTTACCCACTTTCACTTTCTCTTTCTCTTATTCCTCCCCCCCCCCCCCTCGCCCCCACCCCGACACAGTTTGCATCGCTCTTTTCCTAGCATTGTTCAATCACTGTTAACTACGTTCCTCTGACACCGCGTCTTTCTCTTTATTTCACAATGCGATTGTCTAGCTTCCTCTCTCTCTAACACAACCACTGTCTACTATCTACCGGGATGTATCACTCCTCCGTCTCTTTGCCACTGCCACTGTCTTCTTATACCTCAACACAAAAAAACGCGAATATGTTCGCATGCCAAAATATTTGGGAAAAATTTTATAGGTGCTGAGGAAGGTAGAATGAGGCAGCTGGTACCCCACTTTCCAATCAGAGACTTTTAAATAAACAGAAAGATATTCGCATTTTTTGTGCTCCGAAATCCCCATTTTTCCGCTGGTTCCCTTATTTTCCCTGCTGCAGCTGGGCATGTAACTCATATGGATAGAAATGCATTCGTCAGTAAAATTTAGATAGCTTACTTATGTGAAACTGAAATAAAGCAGAACTAATTTTGCACCTCAAACCGGATTTTTGTTGTGGTTGGCAGGAGAGCCAACATCGTGTTACTAGAGGAGGCCGAAAGGCACGCGTTTTAGCTCACGCAGGCTGGCGTGAGGTCTGGAACAGGACAAGGAAATTAGAATTTAGAAAAACGGACGTAGCTGGTGGAATACTTAACTTTAATCCATTAATGATGAACGTCGCTCTTGACGGTACATGATTCACAATATCACAATATCAACTGAATATGGCGCCTTGCTAGGTCGTAACAATGATGTAGCTGAAGGCTGTGCTAAACTATCGTCTCGGCAAATGAGAGCGTATTTTGTCAGTGAACAATCGCTAGCAAAGTCGGCTGTACAACTGGGGCGAGTGCTAGGAAGTGGCGGCGCTCGGTCTGTAATCACTGATAGTGGCGACACGCGGGTCCGACGTCTACTAACGGACCGCGGCCGATTTAAAGGCTACCACCTAGCAAGTGTGGTGTCTGGCGGTGACACCACAATTTTATGTTCAAAAAAATTTTGCATGTGCTTCAGTACTAGAATATGGCGTTCCCATATGATAACGGAGAGAATTTATAGCATGTTTCTCCGTGCTGCGTCAGTTTAGAAACTACGTTTTCAGCTCTCACCGGACTTTACCTGTATTAGTACGATAACTTCGAACCTAGGAATTTAGGAAACGGATAAAGATATGTAGAAAAATTTCAAGGTCGTTCGAGACCGGGATCTTAAGAACACATCGTAAAAATTTCAGCCATTTACTGTGCGTAGCCGTCTTGAAATCCTCGGCTGGGTTTTGGTCCGCTGATGATAGCGAAAACATTGTAAAAAAACCTTTTTTGGGATTTTCCGAAGAATCACCAATGAACAAATGGTGCCTCCATAGGCCCCAGCAAGACCTCTGTAGACCACATGAAATGCAAAAGAACCACCAGATTTGCTCCATTTGCTAAGCAGGAGGAAGTGTATAATATTCATACCTTGACCATTTACTGTAGGATAGTGACACTAAGACGGTCCTTCCGTTAGGGATGCAAATGATCACTAGCCCAGGTACCATCCAAAACATTTGACTCTACCTTTTTATCACCAACAGAACCAGAGGTATGAGCACCAGATCGCACCGTTTTTACACTATGTGATCAAAAGTATCCGGACACCCCCAAAAACAAACGTTTTTCATATTATGTTAATTGTGCTGCCACCTGCAGCCAGTTACTCCACATCAGCGACCTCAGTAGTCATTAGACATCGTGAGGGATCACAATGGGGCGTTCCGCGGAACTCGCGGTCTTCGAACCTGGTCAGGAGATTGGCTGTCACTTGTGTCATACGTCTGTACGCGATATTTACACACTCCTAAACATCCCTAGGTCCACTGTTTCCGATGTGATAGTGAAGTGAAAACGTGAAGGGACATGTACAGCACAAAATCATACAGGCTGACCTCATCTGTGGAGTGACAGAGACCGCCGACAGTTGAAGAGGGTCTTAATGTGTAATAGGCAGACATCTATCCAGGCCATCACACAGGAATTCCATACTGTATCAGGGTCCACTACAAGTACAATGACAGTTAGGCGGGAGGTCAGAAATTTCATGGTCGATCGGCTGCTCAAAAGCCACACATCACGCCGGTAAATGCCAAACGACGCCTCGCTTTGTGTAAGGAGCGTAAACATTGGACCATTGAACAGTGGAAAAACGTTGGTACACAATGTGGCGATCCGATTACAGGGTGTGGGTATGGCGAATGCCCGGTAACGTCATCTGCTAGCGTGTGTAGTGCCAACAGTAAAATTCGGAGGCGGCGGTGCTGTGGTGTGGTCGTGTTTTCCATGGAGGGGGCTTGCACCACTTGTTTTGCGTGGCACTATCACAGCGCAGGCATACATTGATGTTTTAAGCACCTTCATGCTTTCCACTGTTGAAGAGCAATTCGGGGATGGCGATTGCATCCTTCAACACGATCGAGCACCTGTTCATAATGCACGGCTCACGGCGGAGTGGTTACACGACAATAACCTCCCTGTAATGGACTGGCTTGCACAGAGTCCTGACCTGAATCCTATAGAAAACCTTTCTGATGTTTTGGAACGCCGACTTCGTGGCTGGCCTCACCGACCGACATCGTTAACTCGCTTCAGTGCAGCACTCCGTGAAGAATGGTCCTACAGTCCCCAAGAAGCCTTCGAGCATCTGATGGAACGTATGCCTGCGAGAGTGGAAGCTGTCATCAAGGCCAAGGGCAGGCCAACACCATTCTGAATTCCAGTATTACCGATGGAGGGTGCCACGAACTTCTAAGTCATTTTCAGCCAGGTGTCCGGATATTTTTGATCACATAGTGTATGTGCGGATCTTTGCAACATATTAGTTACGTATGCTGTCGCACGCATACCGATAAATAGGCGAGGAAATGCATTACTTTCACAACTGGCACAAATAAAAAATATTGTAAAATATCTAGGAGTACCATCCAGGTGACATAAAGTGGAATGACCACATGAAACAAATAGTAGGGAAAAGAGACGCCACGATGAGATTCACAGGAAGAATATTAAGGAAATGTAAAGCATGCATGAAACAGGTGGCTTACGCAACACATATTCGACCGATTCTTGAGCATTGGTCATCAGTTTGGGACCCGAACCAGGTCAGATCCCTAGAAGAGGTAGACAAGATCCGAGGAAGTGCGGCCTGTTTCGCCACGGAGTCGTTTAATCGGCTCGAGAGCATCACGGTGACGCCTGACAAACTCCAGTGGCAGAAGCTACATGAGCGGCGTTTTGCATCATGGACAGGTTGTCTATCGCAAATCCGAAGGCATACGTCCTGGAAAGAGAGAGCACTATATTGCTTACTTCCATATACATGTGGCGTAATGACCACAGTGAGAAAACCCAAGAAATTAGAGCTAACGTGGAAATTTACCGGCCATCATTCGTCCCCCCACCATCCGTGAATGGAACTAGGAAGGAGGGGAACAGACAGTACTAGAGGTACCCTTTGCCACACACCGTAGGACGGCTTGAGCAGTATAGATGTGTTTGCAGATGCAGGTAAGGGAAAAAAAATTGGCCGATCTCTTTTACAGGTAAACATCCCAGTATTCGCTTGAAGTTTATTAGGGAAATCCAGGAGAAATAATTCTGGATGATGGGACAACGATTTGTACAATGCTATGCGGACTTCAAGAAGAATATAATAATCCCAATTCCAAAGAAAGCCGGTGCTGACAGGTGTGAAAATTACCGAACTATCTGTTCAATAAGTCAAGGCTGCAAAATACTAACAAGAACCCTTTACAGTAGAAAGGAAAATGTCGTAGAAGCCGACTTCGGGGAAGATCAGTTTGGATTCCGGAGAAACGTAGGAACATGCGAAGCAATACTGACCCTATGACTTCTCATAGAAGATAGGATAATGAAATGCAAACCTGGGTTATAGCATTTGTAGACATAGTGAAAACTTTCGACAATGTTGATTGGAATACTCTGTTTCAAATTCTAAATGTGGCAGTGATAAAATACAGGGGGCGAAGGGCTATTTACAATTTGTACAGAAGCCAGATTGCAGTTATAAGAGTCGAGGGGCATGAAAGGGAAGCAGTGGTTGAGAAGGGAGTGAGACAGGGTTGTAGCCAATCCCCCACGTTATTCAGTTTGTATATTGAGCAAGCAGTAAAGGAAACCAAAGAAAAATTTGGGGTAATGATTAAAGTCAAGGGAGAAGAAGTAAAGACTTTGAGATTTTCCGATGCCACTGCAATTTTGTCACAGACTGCAAAGGACTTGGAAGAGCATTTGAACGGAATGAACAGTACCTTGAAAGGAGGTTATAAGATGAGCATCAACAAAAGCAAAACGAGGATAATGGAATGTAGTCGAATTAAATCATGTGGTGCTGAGGGAATTAGATTAGGAAATGAGACACACAAAGTAGTAAATGAGTTTTGCTATTTGGGAAGCAAAGTAACTAATGATGGCCGAAGTAGGGAGGATGTAAAATGTAGACTGACAATGGCAAGAAAAGCGTTTCCGAAGAAGAGAAATTTGTTAACACCGAGTGTAGATTTAAGTGTCAGGAAGTCCTTTCTGAAAGTATTTGTATGGATTGTAGCCGTGTTTGGAAGTGAAACATGGACAATAAACAGTCTTGACAAGAGGAGAACAAAAGCTTTTGAAATGTGGTGCTACCAAAAGAATGTTGAAGATTAGGTGGGTAGATCACGTAACTAATGGGAGATACTGAATAGAATTCGGCAGAAGAGAAATTTGTGGCACAACCTGACCAAAAGAAGGGCGCGGTTGGTAGCACTTCTGAGGCATCAGGGGATCACCAATTTAGTACTGAAGGGAAGCGTGAAGGGTAAAAATCGCGGAGGGAGACCACGAGATCAATGCACTACCCAAATTCAGAAGGATGTAGTTTGCAGTGGTTATTCGGAGATGAAGAGGCTTGCACAGGATAGAGTAGTCGGGAGAGATGCATCAAACCAGTCTTTGGACTGAAGACCACAACAGCAACAATGCGGAAGTACGAGTCCATTGTAGTATAACCAGAGCGCCATACAGCGAACAACGTTGATCAACCAAATATTGGAGAGTTTACCAGTCACTGATTCGCTATCTGTTCCCAAGATTCAGCTGCTGCGACCGGCCACCGTTAAAAGCAATATTCGCTCGCCGCCCATTCGTGCACCCAGCCCCGCACGTGGCACGGTAGTTGGCTGGTTGCACCTGCGCTTGCTTCCTGTGGCGCCGAACTGCCGCCTCGCATTGTTCACCACGGACCACCTGCCACCTGACATACGTCATATCCGCCGCGCAGCAGCTGCACTCACCGTTACCAGATGTCGCTACTTTGTCACTTCGCGACCATTCCTCAAATCACGTCGTAGTTAACAGTTACTGGCCACTGCCTAAACTACCTTCGTCGAATCGTGTACTAAGGCATTTCTCAAGTTGTTCCGCAGAACCATAGGGTCCACTCAAGGATTCCACGAAACTTCGTGCCGTTTTTCATACAAATTCGAAAAAGCAGCTAAAAAGAACAATAAAAGTTAATGTCTATAATAAAACTTGAAGAGGCCAGAATCAAGATTTAAACACTATTTTATAAATTAACAGATGATTAAATATCAAAATGAAGTGTGGGTTACAAATCTCTTTATGATCAATGTGCGATCTTCGACCGTGACAGTATTAAAACATGAAACTCTTATTGAACTGACATATGATTTATCGTTGGAAGAAAAATGTAAATTAATACCTTCAGCGGAATTCTGGTGCAGTGTAAACCATCACAATCCTCAATTATCGTAAAAAGCGTTGATACTTTTTTCCATTTGTAACTACGTATATGTACGAAGCATGGCTATCAACAAACATATATCGCATCAGACTTGATGTCGAAATTCTAATGAGAATTCAACTTTCATCCATAATGCTTAATATTAAGTATATGTGCGTAAATAACAAGTACCATTCGTCTCATTAACGTCTATATGTTCATATGATTCTGTTGCTTTAAATGTAAGTTTCTTTAAGAATTTTTGGGTTAATTTTGAAATTAGTTTTTGTTTACTATAAAAACAAACTGCAGAAAATTCTGAAAGTCCCACGATGAAAGAGGACATTCAAAAAGTGTTTTGCTTATCGAAAAGATTAAGAAATGCTTACACTACTTTGTTGTCTATAAACTGACGATTAACATTAGGCCTATGGCCTACTGAAATTAATACTTTCCATCCATTGTTCTGCGATGTGCAAGATTCACAGTCAGTCTGGCGGTTCTGTAGATTAACAATAGGGCCGAAGCGATTGTGGAAGGGGCGTATTCGGATAACCGATCTTTTATGAAAACATTTTGTACTAGTGATCACAGCAATATAAAAAAAAACACTGATTACACACAAAACTGCACATACATTTGATTTTGTGCCACATGTCTTACAAATGATACAGAGAAATGGCTGGATAACCTAATTTTAAAACTTCAAACTGGGCATTAAAGGAGGGCTACAGTTTAGGAAAATAAGACCGAAAATCTGTTTTTGCTTCAAAACTCTTTTTATTGCAGCGAAATCTCGAAAACATTTTTAAGCCGGCAATTAGACAGCATTGCATTCTTCTTGTTGTTCTGATCATCTGATAGCCGACTCAAGGCAGTCGTAAGCTTCCTGACTGGATGATCCTTTTTCTGCGGACGCTGTTGCCTGGCTCTTTCTCGACGACACAAAGTGTTGGTCGACCATTACACTGGCAGCTGTTTCACCATCCGTCAATACTTGATAGCCAGGGTGACCAACATCACATTCTAGCCGGTCTTGAATATTATATTTCAGTATTATCGTTCAAAACCGTAAGATTCTTTAATCAGTCGAGCCAATTGGGATATAAATCCTGGATTTTGATATTTCTTGTGCACAAGCTTCTACCTTCACTGTCAAATACACTACCATAGTTTTTATTGGATTCAATGTTCTTTCTGATTACTTTGCTGTTATATGGATCCACAGCTTCTATAAAATTTTTAAGTGGTGTCACCTTGCTTTCAGCTGTTAGAATTTTATTTTTCGTCATTAAGTCATCTTCAAGCATAAGTTTTTGACGTACGCGTTTACATTATTAGGCAGAAACAACAAAATATTGTAACTGCTGAAAGCAAGATAACATCATTTAAAAGTTTCTGTTTGGTGTTTGATATCGTTGTGTTTCCTCCTTATTCGTGAACTAAGCCCGATCCACCAGCTCCTTTCTTCAACTGGTTTAAAATGTTACGTTTGTCGACATCACTAATAACAACGCATGTACCTTTAGCCGCCATTGCAAAAGGTGCAGCAACACCAGGTTTTGTCACAATGTAAAACTACCATAGGCTACCATAGACTGTCATAAATAAGCATAGACTACAGTAATATTTCTAGTAGCTTTGGTCAGTTAAGACTGTAACCGCGTTACTTGCATATTAGGTGTGTTGCATACTTACCGGGCTTACCCCATTTCGTTTGCTTTGTTTGCATATGCAGTCAGCTTCTTAATAAATTCCCCTACGAACTAGAAGCGGTGAACTGTCTAGGAACTGAGTGTGAGTATATAAAGGGCCACGTAACGTACAGGAAATTTTTGTTCTATTTGGCTATCCCCATGTCTGTTACTTAAGAATAAACGGTATTTACAGCAAAATTGAAATTGTCAACGTTTAATTCAGAAATTTTTGATTTGTAATGTGAAACAGCGTGATGTTATAGGAAAATAAAAAAGATACACACTTATCAAACAGTGATAGAAAACTTAGTTTCCGCAAAAAGGGGTAAACTTAAAAATAGCGAAACAAAAACATATCAAATATCGCTTCAATACTTCGTCGAATTTATATAATACATTTGTCTGTCCTTGCTGAACAACTTTCGTACTTACCTATAATAGCAGGAAACCCTTGCCTTGCATCATGATGAAGAACGTGCTACTGAATAGAAAATAGCAACGATAATTATATAGATTTTTTAATGTTTGCGCATGTAAACTGTACTTGCATGAAAAGTAATAGTTTTGGCTACATAAGAGTGCAGAAATTACACTTATAATATTTATTACTTGTAAAATCCAATTTTGTAAGGATATAATATTCACTCTGGGCTATCTCTGAACGATGTGCGGTTCATATTATGTGCAAAACAAACAAACCAAAAACAAAGAGAAGTCATACGATCTCAGTTCCTCTCCCACACTTTCATTTATGTTTCTTTACCTACAAATGATAACGGTAAACCTACCATTTACTATGTCATTTATGTACTCTACCAAAACTATCGAATTGTAGTTTTAGTAGAGTGCAATTCTAGTCACAGTCGAAGGTCCAGCCGTCGACATAAAACAGCGGCAGTGACGGTTGGCGAGGAGGGGGAGACCGTTCAACCGACCATTCCAGTGTAAGCGGAAATAGTACAATACCTTAAGAGCGACGAGGCTATGGTTGTTTTGGTTGCGTATGAAGTACCATGGGCTGTGCTCGTCTGACTTCAGAATGCGCTAGGGCTTTTCGTGAAGTTGATGGACTGGGGTTGTGTGCGTGTTTTCAGTGTGTAAGCCTGTGTTTGGTGTTTGATGTATGTGGTACTGGTACCTAAGGAGGCGTGTAAGAATTAATTTTGGGCGTCTGAGAGAAGCTTCTGGTGGTTCGTTTCGTAAATTTTGACTGAGAAAATGGGGCGAAGTTTGTGTTGTTTCGTAAAATTTCGTGGATTTGTCTTGAATAAGTGCGTAAATGGTGGTGTTCTGGAGACGTTGCTGTCGGGATAGTGTTGTGTCTAACGCCATAGACCGTACCTCCGAGCCATACAGGATAACTAGATGTATGAGCTGGCGCCAGTGGAGGAGTTTGCACTGAATGGTTATTCCGTCGCCTTTCATCAGGGGATATAGCCTATAGAATAGGGCGTAACCTTTGTCTGCTGCGGTGGTGAGGTGCCTGTTCCATGTTAGGCGTCGATCTATTTCGACGCCCAGCTGAGTAACTGAATTTCTCCAAGTTAGCTCTCTGGCGTCAGTGGTGAGTCGACGTTCAGGGAGCTTGATTTTAGGGGTGAAATAGAGCGCCTGCCTCTTGGTAGGATTGATCTTTATTTTCTAGCGGTTGCACCACTGCGTTATCTTATCGAGATGTTGTTGAGGTGGCAGTTTAGAAGGAGGAGCCTGCGACTGCTTCCGTATATGGCGGTGTCATCCGCATAGAGAACAATCTCTCCGCCACTCTGCCTAGGGATGTCATTCGTATATATGGTATAGTAGAGTCTCGATAGTTCGAGGTGAACGGGACCGGAACCACCTCGAACTATCGAAAACTCGGACTATCGAAATTTAAATGGGAAAAAGAAATATTATGATATTGTAAGTAATACAGGCCAAAATATGAATTTTATTAAAATAAAAGTATTTACACATGCATTTGAATGGGTAGAATAACAATAATTATTTATTTAGACAAGTAATAGTGAAGTGTCTTTTGTTTGGCGAAGCTGCAACGTTTCCTCGCGGCAATGTCACGCCACCGTCTCAGGAGCAGTAGGTCAGTTGGTGTCGCCTCAGGCTGTTGTTCCACGTAGCATACGGCGGCCTCGAGAGCAGCGTAGCCATCGGTGTGACTCACCATCGGTGCAGCCTCTGCCTCGTCATCCTCGTCACTCTCACACTGCGATGGAATGTTAACCATGTCAATTATAGAAGAGTCTGTCACTTCCAACTGTTCGTCTGAATTTAACCACTCGCCTACTTCCACCTCTTCTGCCTCTTCACACCCTGGCAATCTTCTGATTAAATTACTCAATGGTTGATCGTCCTCACCTGCTAAATCTTCAGTTTCTGTGTCTGGCATACTTTTCTGTAGAATTTTCCTCCATGACTTAGAAATTGTGTCTGACTTTATTTCGCTCCAAGATTCGCTAATCCAGTGCACGACGTCCTTCAAAGTCACTTTCTTCAAAGCTCCTACAATGCTTTCGTTGTCTTCGGAATGCAGGATTGACTGTAGCAATCGAAGTCGACACTTTTTTTAGACATTCCAGAACGCCCTGATCCATGGACTGAATGAGACAGGTAACGTTTGGTGGGAAAAACAAGGCGCGGATACCGTCGCACTGCAGTTCTCCTGCATTTGGATGTGAGGACGAATTATCGATGAGCAAAATTGCTTTGCATGGCAGTCCCCTTTCTTTTAAAAAATTCTTGCAGTCAGGTACAGATGAGCTAAAAACCAGTTCTTGAAGATTTCCTGATTCATTCAGGCATTATTCTGATGTGTATAGACAATCGGGAGAGCTGAGATGGATACATTCTTGAATGCTCTTGGCTTGGCAGACTTCCCAATCACAACTAGTTTTAGTTAGTGGTTTCCAGTTGCATTTGAAGCTGCCATAGCTGTGAGCCGCTCTTTTTTTTGTGCCCAGGAGCACTTTTTTCTTCACATGAAGCAAGCGTCCTGGCTGGTAACATTTTATAATTTAGCCCAGTTTCGTCACAGTTATATATTTGTTCATTAGACAAATTTTCGTCAGGTATGATTTTTTTAAACTCGACGATAAATTTTGAAATGGCCTGAGCGTCACCAGAGAGTTTTTCTCCACATACGTCTAGTTGACGCACTCCATACCTCTTCTTCCACTTGTCGAGCCAGCCCACCCTAGCGGCGAAATTGTCACCTCCTTCCTGCAGCTGGTTTCTGAAAAACAAAGATTTTTCTTGCAAGATTGGGCCAGAAATCAGAGCACCCTCCTGTCTCTGTTGGGTAAACCACGTGAACAATGCCTCACTTGTTTTTTCGAAGTCTGACTTCTTTATACTTCTTCGACTGAGAGATTCGTGTGAGCATTTCTGTGAAGAAAACTGTTCCAATTTAAGTCGGTTTCTTCTCCAGTCACCAACAGTAACTTCACCGACACCATATTAGAGAGCAAGTTTTTTTTATTGTTTCTCCTTTGTCAAGTCGTCTTAGTGCTTCTAATTTCTTTTTTGTTACAGCACTCATCTTCGTAAGGTGTGCAACGGAACACACAGTCAACAAACAAAACGACACACAACACTGTACAGTACAGGTACTGGGAACTACAGCAGCGTATGAACTCCCCAGTTATGATCGGTAGCAGCCGGCAGCAGTCGGGGTATTTCGTGCCATACTGACAACAGATGTTCGTGCAATAGGGCAGCGAGCTAATCGTCGGTGTTGATTGCATTGTTGTCTGCTTTGTCACTGAGCTGTACTCTCCCTACCTATCTTTTGCAATGATGTTTTCATTATTTGTCATGCCAGTAAAAAAAAAGAAAGTAGATCGTTGCAACCCCTTTTCTTTTTCTTTCTTTCTTTCATTTTTTTTTTTTAAAAAAAAGAGGCTCGGATTATTGGAGGCTCGAACTATCGAAACTCCGCTGTATAAAGGACAGGACGTAAAACCGAACCTTGCGGGACTCTTGTCGCAATCCGTCGTGTCTGTCTGCACTTGTCTTCGTTCCTTACGAAGAACTGGCGTCCTGTAAGAGTCAGTGATCCAGATTACGTGAACTGAGCACCCTATCTGATCTAGTTTGTAGATTAGGCCATCGTGCCAGACGCGGCCAACTGCTTGCCTTAAGAGCTATGAGCACTTGTTCATCTTCGATACTGTCAAACACATCGTACCCTTGCTATAAAAATGATGCAACTCCAAAATTTTCATTTTTAAAGTTGTAACTATGAAAGAGTTGCAGAAATGGAACCTGTCCAGAGCAGCAAAAGTGTTCTTCTATAATTTCATAATTTCGCCGTTAGAGGGAAGTTGCTTCAGTTTAATTGTTCGGAATAGGAACGTGCTGACGACAACAAAAACGTTGCATTGTTCGTTAAGTAGTAAATTCTATGGCGAACGGATCCTTGTTAAGAAGTTCAAAACTGTTTTGAGTTGTGTTGTTCATTTTGAATTGAAGTCACAAAAACCAGCACGGTATTTCTATTTGTATCGCTTAAGTCGACCGAAGTAAGCATAGAGAGGTCACAGTTTGTAGTAACTGACAGAAAGTCATCGAATAAGCCAGAAGTGATTTCTGGCGTTCCCCAAATGAGTGTTATAGGTCCTCTGCTGTTCCTCATCTATATAAACCATTTTGTAGACAATCTGGACAGCTATCTTAGGTTGTTTGCAGATGATGCCGTCGTTTATCGTCTAGTAAAGTCATCAGAAGATCAAAAGTAATTACAAAAAGATTTAGAATAGAGATCACTATGGTACGAAAATTGTCAACTGACTCTAAATAATGGAAAGCATGAGGTCATCCACATGAGTGCTAAAAGGAATCCGTTAAACTTCGGTTACACGATAAATCAGTCAAATCTAAAAGCCGTAAATTGACCTAAATATCTAGGGATTACAATTACGAACAACTTAAAATTGGATAGAACACACAGAAAATGCTATGGGGAAGGCAAACCAAAGACTGCGTTTTATTAGCAGAACACTTAAAAAATGTAACAGATCTACTAAAGAGACTGCCTACACCACTCTTGTCCGTCCTCTTTCGGAATACTGCAGCGCGGTATGGGATCCTTACCAGGTAGGATTAACAGAGTACATCGAGAACGTTCAAAGAAGAACAGCACGTTTTGTATTATCGAAAAACAAGGGAGAGAGTATCACGGACATGATACAGGATTTGGGGTGGACAATATTAAAACAAAGACGTTTTTCGTTGCGACGGAATCTTCGATCACAAGCTTTCTCCTCCGTATGCGTAAATATTTTGTGACGCCGGCCTATATAGGGAGCAACAGTTATCATAATAAAATAAGGGAAATCAGAGCTCCCACGGAAAGACAGAGGCGTTCGATGAACTCCTTGCCAGGCACTTAAGTGTGATTTGGAGAGTATCCACGTAGATGTAGATGTAGAAAGGTTAAGTAATTTGGATTATGATAGTTTTTGAAATTTTATTTCTGGGAATTTTGTGTTACGTCAATTTTAATAAATAAATTATAATGTTCCATTTATTGTTTTTGTCATGGAAAATTTGTTATTTTCTAATTTAAATATTGCGAGCTCTTTCAAGTAAACAAATTCCTTGATTATTGTGTGAATTGTATTATTTGCGATTGTGAATTGTTGTTATTTTGAGTTGCTTCACTATAGAAGAATTAACATTCTCTGTTGTGTTGGTTTTGAAGAAGTAGATTAGGACATTTTGAGATGTGTCATTCTTAAAGAATATATTCATCCTTTTCTGTTCCTTTTTCATGCCGAATGATGATGTTTTCGTCAGGGCGATAGCCTGTCATTTTGCAGGATAGTACATAGGGAAGGAATCTTGGTAATCTGAGAAGAAACCCATGAAATAAATACATCTGGTGAGATAGCAAAGGAAGACCACAATAAAATGCTCCGTGAATTTCATTGTTATAGAAATGCATCATCTTTAACGAATTCCTATAATGAAATAGGATCAATTGTTTCTGCTACAATTTAGATAGCAATGGACATGACATTTATACTGTTGCATCTAGATCAGAAAGAAGATTGTTTAAAGCTTACTCTAACCGGTTTCCTCTGCCTGAAAACAAGAAGAAACATATTCAACATCTTGATAAAAACATCATTCCAAAGAACATAATAATTCTCATTATAATATCGTTCTCATTGTTAGTTGACTATTTGAACTGCTCATTATCATTCCACGATTTTAATGTCAGATAACTGTTAAACTTGTATGACGCTGAATGATAATGTCATTTTACTTATCCTTCTGAGTTTGTGGAAGGTTTTGTTAATATACATAGTTTCCATAAACGTAATGAGTCTGCGTCAATGGACACCAAAAGCCTATAAGTCAAAATTAATCCTACACATTGTGCGACTTTGTTAGAAATAAAACATTGTTAATAAGAACATAAAAGTGACATACGTATATGTATTATCCTAGAAAAGTATCAGAACTCTAAATAATAAAGAGCTATATGTCCGATAAAGACAATGAAAGTGACACAACTAAAATAAAGGGCAATTCTTTCGGGTAAATGCCAGAAATTGCTGAAACAACATTTGTTCCTGATGTTATGTCCAATATCGGTAACGTTGGCAAATTTGTTTGTTACAATAAATTCTGATTGGGCATTAAAAAATGGAAGAAATGGATAATTAGGGATCCGTACCTCAGTAGGTAAAAACGGAAGCTTTATAGAATCATTTTATTGCCCGTCCGTGTTTCTGTCTGTCCGTCCGTCGTCTGACTGTTAAGACGCGTTTTTCTCAGGAACAGGAAGACATATCAAGTAGAAATTCGTATCCCGTTCTAAGGTCTATGGGCTCTCGGCGGAGGAAGAAATTTAAGCTTATAAGTTAATGCAATCAAAAGATATGACCATTTATTTGACATATTTTGATCCTCGCAGCGAGACGCATAAAAATCTATAGGGTACGTCCTGTCGACCACGAGTCATGAAATTTGGCAAGAGCAAGGCTTCACACTACAAGTAAAGGAAAAACCCTTTCATACGGTTTCATGTAGATTGTTTTTTTGTGTACTTTCCCTATGCAACTCTGTCCTCAGTAACGCGCATGCTGAATTTTCTGCTTCTTTTTTCATGCACCTAACTATGTCATTGGTTTTAGAATTTGGTTTACCAAGTATGTTATTAATTTTGTGGCGCCAGTCTTCTACAGCGATGGCCGTTCAATGGCGCCGTTTGTAGCAACTCCAAAAGGATAAGTTTGATATCTTTCACTTTCTAACCACCTATCTAGAAAGCAGTCAAAACACTAAGGCCTGGGGATATTCGGTACCTGTGAATGTACCTCGAGGCAGTCAACACACACACCTTCAGGCCGTAGAAACGCCTGCGCAGCACACATGCGAATTTGTTGTCTCACTTCTTCATTTTCTATCTATTCATGAGTAAATTCTACGTCTTGCACTTGCCTCCACAGGGACTTTTTCGTGTGGAAATAACATCCATGCACTTCGTCTGTCGGTGGTACAACTTCAATCGTAGAAATCGCTGCTGATTCCAAATCTACGGTCACGTTTGCAGTTTACATTCAGGAATATTTTCCACCAAATTTCGGAAAAGACAGATGATATCTCTTCTCTTTTGTGTGGTAAAAATGCAAAAGCAACTGGGTAGAAGTCTGTCTCATTATTTGTACACCGAAAGTTGGCGTGAATGATGTATATCTGCGAAGACTGTTTGCTACAGCACTTCAACGTACCAGCCACAAAAAAATCTTGTTTAGTTCTTAGAGCCTCTCTCCCCGCTCTTCCGCCAAAATCTATTATCTTTTCTCCTAACTTGTCGTCGCTTAACAGGAAACTGCTACCATAGCTAGAAACTGTGCTTTGAAATCAATTTCTTCTCTTGTCTGCGGATCTCTCTCCTTTCCCTCCGATTTTGCCCGCTAGCAGTATAAAGTTCTCTTCGTTGCTTGCTCCTCTGGCATTTCAGTAACAAAATCATACCGTTGATTATGCAGGCAACCCAGCTCTTCTCAATATGTTTCGGAAATAGAAGTCCCTTTCTCTCATGCCCTTTCCTTTTCCTGGTTCAAAGCCTTTCTTACTTCCATCCGAGCGTCATCCGCAGCTCCACAATGATGCTCGAATGAAAAAAGCACCCTCGAATTCTTGGTTTTAAGCATTCCTTGGCAGTGGTTTACTTTTTGTCTTGAACAGCGCCTCATCACATCCCAGTCTTCGTTCGTTCTCTCCATTATGTAAGAATAATCTTCATGCGGCAACACGGCTTATCGCGAATGGTCGTCGAAACTTCCATATCGCACGATGTCAACTCTACGATAGATAGAGCGGTACTAGACTGTTTAGATACTCAGCTACTGTGGTAGAGTATGTCTATAGGCGCAATTCGGCCGTGTCTCGGGAGCAGTTTAGAGTAATTATGATGGTCCGGGCGCATGTAAGCCGTGACGCAAAAGGAGCAGGTGTCGGGCGCATATTTCACGTCGGAGATTTCAGTGGGCGCAGTTTTCATGGATTCGAAATGAAAGTAACTGGTGCAATACCCCGACTATGAGGATGCCCAAAAATACACCAACCAAAAGTCTGAGATTTTCCCTAGTACTATTCGCAGCACAGGGTCGTGCTTGTCGTGAAAGGTAATGATTTCTTCGAAAATCACTCCGCGCTGTTTGTTTTGGATTGACCTACAGACTATCGTAAGAGTCTCACAATAAATCTATGTCACAGTATTCTCGGATCTTACTCTCATTAAATCTGTTGTCAAAATAATTATTTGAGCTTACTGGAAAAATAAATGTGCACAGATTATTTGGACTGTTCCTTAGTTATAGAGTAATCGTACGCACTTAGCACCAATGTCTCGTCCCAACTTTCGGTTCTGTACAGAAATTCCTCTCCCTCGTCAATGTAGTGTCGAAGGAACAGATTGTTTCAGATTTGGCAACATCGGTCATACATTTTGATACCCCTGAATACAAAACCTATGGTTACCTAAGCTGTCTGTGTCTGAAACTTAAAAGGACGCTTGTCCTTGAAATCTGAGGCAAGTTCGAAGATGTGAACCGACGTCTCCCACGCACAAGTTTATCAGTCACGTCTGAATGTCTTCGTCGGCAACTTCCATCATGCACATGTAAGCGACTAGACTTGAATTTACTGCTCCAGCGCGTCACGACTGAGTGATTCATAACTCCATCCCCGAACACACAGCATTATCGCCGATGAACATCGGCGGAAATGACTCCTCCTGCTTGCAGGAAGCGAGTTACAGAATGTACCTCGCGACTGGCTGGAGACAAAACAAAACAGTCTATTTCATTCGCTTGCCGCTTACACGCTGTCGAACGAAACTGAGAGCTGAGTGATGCAGCATGACCTTCTATGTCCCCTTTTCCAGAAACGAAGGAGCCGTGAAACTACGGGCATTTGTTTATTTTTAACAACCAATCGGAAGTTAATTTGTGGATAGTCCTGTTATGAAGAGTTAACGAGATTAAAAACAATTCTGTCTCCAGTTAAGAGCTAACTCGTTACATTTACGTTTGTGCTGCGCTAATAATAATAAAGGACCCTTACCGTTACAATACAGGATAAAGGGTGTGGGAAAAGATTGTTTTTATGACTTTATCTAAGGTATTAGTGTGTCATTTTAATTTAACTTTCTGTAAAGAAGAGTTGTGTAAGGGTCTGAAGAGGATTGACAGATATCGCCCGTGAAAACAGGTATTTTTCGAATATTCTAAGGAGGTTTTAACAAGATGCTAGAAGTCCTTCCCGGTATTTCTGCCGTTTGAGTTTTACAGCATTTCTCAGACAAACTCCAGTGAGGCAAAGAAGCCTGTGACCATTCATTATACCCAGCTTCTTTTCATTCTCACGTATGACATGTGTGTTAATTTCAATCCGATGGAGGTCACTTAATAATAACGTTGCTCTTAATGGAACAAAATCGACAGATGTAATTTTCGGAGTACCCAAAGCAAGTGTGATAGGATCGTTACTCTTCAAAATGTGTATAAATGTTTAGGTGAAAGCGTTGGAAGCTCTTTAAGACCTTCAAAGATGATACGGCTGTCTATTAGAAAGAAGCAATGACAGAAGACAGTATCGATTTGGAGAATGACTTGCAGAGGGCTGATGAACGGTGCGAGCTCTGGCAGTTGATCCTGAACGCAAATAAATGTAACGTTTTGCGTATACACAGGAAAAGAAATCGACTACTGTACAATCACACTATTGATGACCAATTGCTGGAAATAGTATCTGCCTTAAAATATCTGGCAGTAACTATCCGGAAACAAACAATAGGAAAAGCAGAGGCTGGACTCAGTCTCATAGGAATAATCTTAAGGAAATGTAACTCATCCACGAAGGAAGTGGCATACAAGGCACTTGTTCAACCGATTCTTGAGTATTGTTCATCAATGTGGGATCCTTACCAGATGGGACTGATAGAAGAGATAGAGAAGATCCAACGAAGAGCGTCAAGTTTCGTCACGGGTTCGTTTAGTCGGAGAGAGAGCGTTACAGAGATGCTCAGCAAACTGAAGTGGCAAGCGCTCCAAGAGAGGCCCTGATCACCACAGAGAGGTTTTGCTATTGAAATTTCGAGAAAGCACTTCCCGGGAAGGGTCAGACCACAAATCACTTCCTCCCATATACATTTCGCGAAGTGACTACGACTAGAAAATTCGAGAGTTTAGAGCCAATACAGACGCTCACCGACGATCATTCTTCCCACGCGTCATTCGCGAGTGGAGTAGAGAAGGGGAAATCATTTAATATTACCAGAAATATCCTCCGCCACACACCGCTAGGTGGCTTGCGCAATATTGATGTGGAAGGGCGAAATTTGAGTCCAATCAGATGGGGGCTTAATCGAGAGGCTTACGTTTCAGTTACATTTGTATTAAGCGGGACAATATTTTACACTGACGTCAGTACGGCTCATAATGACTTATCCGCAATTATTACGCAAACGGTTCTTTTGCAGACCTATCTGTAGTGGTACATCTTTGCTTCTACTGTTGTATACTTTCATCAGCGTCAATTTTCGCTGTTAATCATGACACACCTTTTGTAGTGCGCAGTACAGGGTACCAGGCGTATAAAAGGAGCTTAAGCTTGTCAAGTGGCCCGGTGCAATCAATATTTCTGAAGCACGATCTTTTACTCAGCGGTGTGTGGTCTTTGCGTTGTTTGTTCTCCGCAAGGCGTAAAGTGTCTGCGAGAGTTGCGGCTTCAGTGTGAGCTCGTGGATAACTTAAGTCGGTAAGTACATCACGCATTTTCACATCAGTCGCACTTAGCCATATATTTCTGCACGAGCGGGCAAACAAATAGCATAAAAATACAGCAATTCACATTTTGCACGCAAGCAAATCTGTCTTGCTGCCATGTAGAGCAACAAATGCACTTGAAAGAAAGGATGTTTTCCCGAAACGAAGCATACACTGCAAAGAGTGACCTAGCAATACGTTTAATACGTAAACGTGTTATAAATGCTTTCGGCAGCCGATGAGAAGTAGCCTAATTGTGGAATTATTATTTTGAAATTATAAACATTCGTTGCGAGTATTTGTGATTACTCGAAAGCCTCTTCAGTAAATATTATTTGACCGTGTGGATTCTGGGACTATAAATACTTCTTATTGCAAACATCCTGTTCACAGTTAAGTAATTCATTATTCTTATGGTGCGTAGAGAACTCCCTTTGTCTGGCTGAGATTAGAAGCTCCCATTGCCGCCTTTCGGTATTTTCGAACTAAATTTGGAGTTTAGGAAATCTCAGCTTTACGCAAAACAAATTATTTTATTTCTTTTTAATTGGTGCCGATACCTATGACCTATGTGTTACCTTTCTTCAGTCTCATTATTTATTTCTTGAGCTGCATCAGTTTAAGGTTCAGCTACAGGGGGGCTTGCTTTTATATATGTTATGATTTTGACAGCATGTTATGTTGTCTATGATACTGTACATCCTTTTTTATGTTTTTTGGAGTGCAATAAAGCACATTGTTTTATCTTCACACCACTACGTTTCGTCAGAAAGCTTGTGTGCTCTTACGTAGAGTGCAATATGCATTAGTAAATAAGCAGCAAATGGACAGCATAACTTGAGAAACAGCAGACTTCTTTTTAATTGGCTTTTTCTGTGTTATTCGAAATGTTCAAAGCTCTTAATTAACAACATAGTCAAATTAACACAAAAAGTTGACTATTCATATCTACAGCTATACTGATTCTCTGTAAATCACTGGAAATCTCTTGGGAGTATTATTTTCCGTTCATTGTGCTACGCGTTACGGTTACTTCCCGTTCATCCTCATACGGATCCTCAAAACGATGTTTGTTTATGTACCGTTGTGGGAACTGTTTCAGTTTAATTTCATTTTCATGGTCCCTATGTAAACCATGTGTAAGGGTCAAAATAGTAGTCGTAAATGAGACTGAAAAAAGGTTCTTGAAAGTTTAAAGTTGGTTTTCGTTAGATATTTCTTCGTTTGTCAGTCAGTTGAGAATTTTGAGTTTAGGGTGTACAATCATTTTATGAGTAGTCTCATTCACAGTCATGTGTGGATAAAAATACTACATCAAGATAGCAATTTTTCTTCACTGATTATCGGTTTCTGATCATTACCGAGCCATCTTTAGACCTAAAAATAAGAAAATTAAGTAAAAAAGGGACAATAAAAATACATTCAATACTTCAATTCCCTTTATGCAATACGTACCAATCTAAAATGTTGTTCAGTGTGTGACACTCATACCACATCGTCGTATTTTTTAGAGCTAAGTCGCCCAAGTGAAACAAAAATTCCCATAGGCATAATGGGAAAATACAGCTATTAAAACGTGATGCTATGAAATGCAAAAACTATATGGTGAGTGCTATGAAATACCTTACCTTACCTTAGTGAAAACCTTAGTTGGTTACGTAAATTGACAACTTTAATCAATAACCAAATATTGTTAGAGCGATCACTATGCCACATGTATGTACAAACGATCGACAGCAACGATAGTTCATTGCCCATGAGTGGATGTAAACAAGATGTCATTCCTGATATGATTATTACAAATCATACCTGGCTTATATCCACTCATGGACGGTGCAATTATCATTGCTGTTCATCGTTTGTAATTACATGCGGCAAAATTGGCACTGTAACAACATTTGGTTTGTGACTAACGTTGTCAGCTTACATAACCAACAAATATTTTCACTTCAGACAAGGTACTTCATATTACCATCTATTTTTGCATGTTATAGTGCCACTTTTTATGTTTTCGTGTTATGTCAGTGGGATTATTTTGTTTAACTAGGGCGACTTAGCTCTAAAAAATACGACGATTTGTAATAAGTGTCATACACTGTGCAGCATTTTAGATTGCTGTGTACTCTATAATGGAAATTCAAGTATTGAACGTATTTTTTTATTGTTCATTTCTTATAAGCAATTTTGTGTATTTTTAGATCTGAAGATGGCTTGGTGATGAGCCGAAACCGGTAATCAGTAAAGAAAAATTGCAATACTGACGTAAGATTTTTATCTGCACTTGTTTGAAATCAACAGATCGCACGTCTCCCACCATTGACAATGTCAAAGAATAATGTTCTACATAGCCGTGTTGCCATTTCAAGGATTCCACTAACGACTCAAAGTCTACCATTGCTTTCGCATATCAGAGAACGTAATTGACAGTTCCGTATTAGACTTCAAATCACTGTTACTTCCAGGTATATGTTTATGTGTATGTTTCTGCCTCGGTCTGTGGCTCATCGTTTGAGTAATCAGAATTCGTACATTCCGTGAAGAACAGAATATGTGAATGAATGAAGGAACGCGGTGGGATCTTCATTCCGAAGACTGGTTTGAAGCAGCTCCCCACACTACTCAGGCCTGTGCAACCTTCTTCATCTCCAAATAACGACTGCAGACTGGTCTCCCTCCACAACTTTTATCGCTCACGCTTCACTCCAACATCAAGTTGATAATTCCTTAACGCCAGGAATGTGTCCTGTCAACCGATCCCTTCGTTTACTCAAGTTATGCCGTAAATTGCTTATCTGCCAATTCGATCCATTAGAGGAAAGTGGTCTAAATTAGGGCTACCATTTACTTTTTAAGATACAACTCACATTCAGTCCAAAAAAAAATTAATGAATGTTGCAGTAAACAATACTTTGAAGTGTCTTGCTTAAACCATTACGGTGAAATGTAACATACTCTCACTATTTTTTCTTATTTTGGATTTAAAAATATTTTAGAAAGTTGACACAACCTTGAGCTGTGGTCTAATTTGGGCTATCATAAAAAAACATTTAGATATCGTTGAAAAAAGTCAGTAAAATGAATGAAAAGCAATTTCTTTGTATAATTCAATATTAGAAACATTTCATAAAGTAGCTGAAAAATGATAAGGCGTTCTTTTATTTTCAAACCACTGTGCTCTATCAACAAATGTGGTCACATAATGTAAAACATTTTACTCTCTTGACAAGAGTCGCAAAGTGGCGTGGCCGGTTCTAAACTGCCTTCTCCCTTTCATTGCCCATTACATTAGATTAGATTAGATTGTTGTTGTTGTCTTCAGTCCTGAGACTGGTTTGATGCAGCTCTCCATGCTACTCTATCCTGTGCAAGCTTTTTCATCTCCCAGTACCTACTGCAACCTACATCCTTCTGAATCTGCTTAGTGTATTCATCTCTTGGTCTCCCTCTACGATTTTTACCCTCCACGCTGCCCTCCAATACTAAATTGGTGATCCCTTGATGCCTCAGAACATGTCCTACCAACCGATCCCTTCTTCTGGTCAAGTTGTGCCACAAACTTCTCTCCTCCCCAATCCTATTCAATACCTCCTCATTAGTTATGTGATTTAATACTAGTTCCATGGATCATGAATACGATATTTCATAATGATGTGGAACGAGTCAAATTTTCCAATACATTACATAATTAAGTTAATTTAACAACATAATTAAGTTACTATAACAACTTTTTTATTTTTTTGTTTGGTTTTTTTCTTTTTTTCCTTAATTTATATCTAAAAATTCCTCTATGGAGTAGAAGGAGTTGTCATTCAGAAATTATTTTAATTTCTTCTTAAATACTTGTTGGTTATCTGTCAGACTTTTGATACTATTTGGTAAGTGACCAAAGACTTTGGTGGCAATATAATTCACCCCTTTCTGTGCCAAAGTTAAATTTAATCTTGAATAATGAAGATCATCCTTTCTCCTAGTATTGTAGTTATGCACACTGCTATTACTTTTGAATTGGGTTTGGTTGTTAATAACAAATTTCATACGAGAGTATATATACTGAGAAGCTACTGTGAATATCCTAGATCCTTAAATAATTGTCTGCAGGATGATCTTGGGTGGACTCCAGCTATTATTCTGATTACACGCTTTTGTGCAATAAATACTTTATTCCTCAGTGATGAATTACCCCAAGCAAGCAATGAGTGAAAATAGGCGTAGAAAGCTAATTTACTAAGATGTTTATCACCAAAATTTGCAGTGACCCTTATTGTATTTTGCTGTTGCCCTTAATGTTTTGGAGGAGGTTGAAATCTTCCGAGTTCTGAAGAAATCCCCTCGCTCCTCACTTAATGCCCAGACCGATCTAAGGCACAAGAGTCTTTTAGAAAATTTTGATTACTTAAACAGGTAGCCTTACCCCTATAGCTTACTTGTTAGTAGGGTCTGTCGTATATATTTTTATGCGTACTCTGGGCCTTAGCGTTCAGAACATCCACGTTATATTTTATATTGGCCACTTAGTATGGTAGTAGACTTTTTAAAAGATAGACATATGGAATTGTTTATCAAATGTTCAGCACCCCCCACTCTTCACACCTTGTACACGTCATCGGCTTCTGGCGATCCTCGCGCCACTGCGTGAGCGCTTTCCGCGTTTCGGACAGTCAGTCAGGCCGTGTCCTCCGCTGCCGCTCGACTCATCTCAGCTTGCACGGTAAGTTCCGCTGTTTGTTCATGCTAATGTTTGCGCTCTTTGTTGTTCGTGTTTAGGGGAGTTCTATCAGCATGGTATTTTATTTTTATTTTCTAGGTCATCGCCGCTCCCATCATTTAAAAAATTAAAAAAAAATTAAAATTTTAACTACTGCTTTCACCAGATGACGGTATATAGGTCGTGAATGGTGGGGAGTGGCTACAGGGCAATTTTCAACGTTACCGTGTTATAAGTAGCGTATGTGAGTATTTTCTCGTCTCATTCAAAAAACTGGTTGTTTAAAAGTTCAGTTTATACATCAGAATTGGGGGATCGAATAGTTTATATGAGCTCTTATTATATTGTTTTTGTACAGATTGCCTGAGGATGCACCGATAAGTGGAGCGAAACCGGTCGCGGATTTAATAAAAATCATTGATACAGCCAGTGCGGAATTTTCTTTGGAAAAATATCGTTTTTATCTGCCAACACAGGGCAAACGACTTTCAAATAAAATGGCTCACCTGTACGGGAATATACATAATGGATGTGCGAGTACATGTTGTAGACGCATGGTTGAGGGCTTATGGAAGACTGAGTCTGGCCGTGAGTCGTGCACGGATAACCAGATGGTAAGGTGATCGCTCGCGATTAGTGGGATATCTGGGTTCGAGTGCCGGTCCGACACAAATTTTCATTTTCGCCATTCCATTGTACAGCTGATGGTTGTCCATATTCACAATCACTAATACATTTAAAGGCGCGTTTACATTGAGCTCAGAACGTGTTTTTGTTCGGAACATTTTGTGCAACTTGTTCCCTCAACATGTTGGCAACATCGTTCGTTGTTCGCATTCCCGTTTACACTAGCGAGCAAGATTTCTGCGTATTCGCAGTCTGCTGCGGTGAACTGATAGGTTACTTTGTGTATTCACATCAAGAGATACGCTATGTCAAGTGAAGAGGAAGAGTTAATGACATTTGGTGCTGCATTAATAATACTTAACGAAATAAACAGACGAAGAAAACGATGTAGTCGTCGTCGGTGGACCAAAACATACTATAGAAGACGTGGCGGGAATGACATGCTTTGTGAGCTGAATTTGGAAGACGGTTCTGGCTTTCATAACTTCAATAGGATGTCGCCATCAGATTTTGAAATGTTGTTGAATATTGTAGGACCATTTGTTTCAAAGAAAGTCACAAATTTCAGAAAAGCAACCCTTGTGAACCAAAGACTTGCTGTTACTCTTCGTTTTCTGGCATCAGGAGACTCCTATCAAAGCCAGCCATATCTCAAAGAGTTCCAAATAGTTCCATATCATCCAGGAAACGTAGATATTTAAAACCAAACCACTTCGTTTCGTAAAGCGTGTCAGTACCGCATCCACATTTTTTTACTTTCCTCTATTTTTCGTTTCCCTCGTCGGTACTGACACAGAGATTTAATGTTTTTGTCCACGTCACTGCTGCTGGTGCCAAGCACCGCAGCAACTTTCTGTAATGAATCATGTTTGATTTTAGTATTTTTGTAACATGCGCAACGTACATTCCACAGGCACTCCTCTGCCTCATAGAGCGACATCAGCTGGAAAATTTTGTCTCGTGACTACTCCATTTCAAATAAAAACGAAGGGACATGAAATAAACGCACCACTACACTCCAGCAAAACAAGCACCAAAACACTCACTCAGAGCAAACGAACACTAACGCTGCGTAGCGGAATATAGTGGTAACAGGCCACGAACAATGTTTCTTTGATCTCTACCGACACAGCCGTGGAACACTGATTTTGTGCTGCGAACATGTTGCCAACATGTTGCGAACATCGGTAGTCCATTACTAGCCACGAACAATGTTGCGCCTTAATGCCCTTTACAGACAGTTTTCACATATGCCACTGAATGTACCTGAAAAATTATATCTACGTACTACAAATTGTGCAGGATACGTCAGAAGTACTGAGTTGCGTCAAAAACTGCCGCATCATGCATGACGCCTAAATTTATTATTGCTAACTTGCTGAACCGATTTCGATTAAATTTGGTAAGGAAATACCTTGAACCTTGAGGAAAAACATATACTACTTTACAAAGTGTACAGTATGAGATACTTATTGATTTCAAGAATATTACGCGAGTTAGGAATAAAATATTCACTCTTTGACGAAGTTATAAACTCTTTGAAGATAATCACAGTTTTGAAAATGCTTTTCGTCGTTGGTATGTGCTAAGTGATACCATTCTAAATACTGAAACAATGTTTCTCCAACGTATTTATTCCATACTTCCACACTATTTGTTGCGTAATGTACAAGCTACATAGCTAGTATGTGCATTATACCGGATTTGAGGACGACGGAAGTTAGAGACTTGCAACAAAATTAACGCATGATTTCAAACCTTTACGAAACTTTCGCTTGCTGACAACCCCCATAAAATGATGAAAGGAAGTAAGGTTATCGCTAGCTACGTTTTCGCTGTTCACGTAGTAAAACTGTGGCATCGTGACGTTTATTTTATTTGCTTATTTGCTACTAATAACTCGCAACATATTTAACAGACAGTACCCACGTATGCTGCTGAATGTACCTACGAAATACACCATTGTACGATGTATATTTCAGGAGATATAAGGGAAGGAGGAGATGGACAGAGAGTGTGAGAAAGAGATGGACACAGAAAGGGAAGAGGAGGAGATGGACAGGGAGAAGGGTAAAGAAGAGACGGACGCAGGAAGGGAAGAGGAGTGGATGGAGAGAGAGGGGTGAGAGGGAGATGGACAGAGAGACAGTGAGTTGCAGGTTGTTGGAGGAGTAGGTGCAGATGGACAGAGATTGAAGGGGTGGATAGAGAGAAGCGGCAGAAGGGGGTGGACAGGGGAGGCAGAGGAAATGGAGAGAGGGAGGGGGAAGAAGGAGATGGGGAAGTGAAATAAATACATACTAGGGCAACGCCGGGTACTCAACTAGTAATGAAATAAATACAAACCCAAACTAATTATCTCGTAGAGGACTTTCACTACTAACCTCAAAGGCTTGTTAACCTCTTATTAAAGTAGTTCTGATGTGGAGATAATAGTCTGCCACCTCCAGAGTGTGTTGTATCCCATCGTCTGCAGCGCTCGTAAAATTTACAACTCTGACGTTCTTTTACTGATAGGCAATAAACTGAAGGAGTCGTAACTTCCAAAAACGTCAGGGTACTCCCTGAAAACGGAGAAGTGGGTCCGAAATTCATTCGACCTGAACGGAAAAATAGAGTTTTGAGACTGTAGGCAGGGTGTTACTTGTAAAACATTCTTAGCATTGAAGAGAAGCTTCGCTCGTTGAAGTAAATCGTATAGTCGAATGCATATTTCTTGCCTCCAAGCTGAAGTATTCCAAGTAATTTCGCCTGCCCCTATATTGTTCAAATATTACCATGGAAGCGGTAGCGATTCGACAGACTCTCAAATTTGGCCGTCATGCTGGTCTCCAGAACTTGCTGATAGCATCCGACAAGAAGAGGCATACGAATGACACTGCTATGGTGCCCAGCTCTTGTGGGACCGGTCTGCAATGGCAAACTCGACCAGCTGTCGAAGAAGGCCACTGTGCCCGGCCCTATAATCCTCCGTTTTCAAATTATGGATGCCTAAACTGGCAGAGGAAGATTGTGCAGATGTTTGGCGCCTGTCTATCTTACAAAAAGTTAAACAACATACTGCAATACAGCCAGTAGTTAGAAGTGAGTTGTAGTTTTGAAATTTGAGGCGAGCAGGGTCCTGGAAACTAGGGTGGTGCGAATGCGTACCAGCCATCTTTCAACTACTTCCCGCTTACATCCAATAGGTATCAAGAATAATCCTGTCTGCGGCTTTCAGAAAAAAGGAGATGTGAACCACTTGCTATTTTCCTGCAGTTTTTCTAAACTTAGCAAAAACTGAATGTGCCCCCTCCAACCAAGTACTCCCATTGTGTCATGAAGTTCCTCAAAACTACAAAGGCTTTTTTATCGTTTTCTACGACATTGTTCCGTATATCTCTCCTTGCACAAACACTCTAATATACCGGTGTCTGCCTCCCAATCTCTGGTGCGTTTTTTTATTTTTTATTTTTACTCTAGTTAACAAGTCAAGTTTCTTAGCTTTATGCATTGTACCTATGCGGACACTGTGCAAAAATTTTAATTCATTGTTCACATTTTAGCTGTGTGATTTCTCTGTATGGAGGGTGAATAATCTAAAACTTGCACCGCTAATATTGCGGAAATGGAAAATGCTGTTGATGTGCGATTTTCACAGAACGGATCGACAGTCAGTGGCTTGTATAGCTGGCCAATTCACAAATTGTAATAATACTTCGAAAGTGTATTTTTTGTGCGAACATACACTTTTTTAAATGGAACAATGTCTTTTGACATTAACGAACTAAAGGTAGAGTAAATTAGAATGCATTAATATGAAAATTCCAGGTGTTAATGTAAAGCCTACGGCATTTGGTGCTTCGGCCCCTATGGAAACAACTAGTATTGATGCAGGATTCTAGTGGGAGTCGTTTGCGAGGTATCGTATTTTGAAAAGTTTCCAAACTGACACTTGTTTATGCCTTTCGGCCTACGTGGTTGCTAGGTACGATGTTGTTATGTTTGCGTACATGGTATTTGTGCATTCCTTGAGCGTGCAGTAGGACGTGAGTGGGCAATGGGATTTACCAACGCAGAAAAAAGTCAACAAGCTCATGGTGTATGGAGAATTCAGTTCGTTCTTGAATGGTGTATGCGGCAAAATATCCCAATACATGTCAACCATCTAGGCAGTTATTTATCACCCTCTTCAACCAGTTAAGTGAAAGAGGTAGTGTAACACCTAGACAACGCAACAGAAGGAAACGAGTGATGGCAGTAGAGGAGGAAATTATCTTGTTGCTGCTGTTGCAGCTGATCCGCACGTTAGCTCCTGCGCAATCGCACGAGGAAGTTGGGTGAGTCAAGCAAGTTTCCTGCATATTCTCCAACGACATAGCTTTCATACCTATCACATCTCTCTCCACCAAGAGCTGCGTGGAAACGATTATGAGAATCGTGTTAAATTCAGTTCATGGGCATTAAGACATGATACTCCAGATATATCATGTATCTTGTTTAGTGATGGAGCCACATTTACCAATCATCGCCAGGTAAACCGATGAAACATGCACTACTGGTCTGCTGACAATCCTCGTTGGCTTCGTCAGATGAAACGTCAGCGTCCATTGAATGTAAACGTGTGATGTAGGTTCAAAAATGTGTGTGAAATCTTATGGGACTTAACTGCTAAGGTCATCAGTCCCTAAGCTTACACACTACTTAACCTAAATTATCCTAAGGACAGACACACACACCCATGCCCGAGGGAGGACTCGAACCTCCGCCGGGACTAGCCGCACAGTCCATGACTGCAGCGCCGGAGACCGCTCGGCTAATCCCGCGCGGCTGTGATGTAGGATAGTGAACCATCAGCGCATAGGGTCGTTTCTCTTATATGGAACACTGAACGCGAACATATTTCAAAACCGCCGAACAGACCGTCTTCTCGGGTGCTACGAGGAACTTGTGGCAACGTGATGGCTGTCCAGCCCATAGCGCAAGAAGTACTATAGGATGCCTTCACGATCCGTTTCCAAATTGTTGGATTGGACGTAGAGGACTGGTACCTTGGCAGGCCCGTTCCCCGGATTTGACGCATGTACACTTTTTTCTGTGGGGAAAGCTGAAAGACGCTATCTACAGAGACATACCAACTACACCCAAAGATATGCAACGACTATTTCTGCAGCCTGCTCGGACGTCTCCACTGAAATGCTAGCACGTTTTCGGCAGTCATTCCATACCAGACTGGAAGCGTGTATTACCGCTGCCGGTGGTCATTTTGAACAAAGTCGTTGATGGTCAATTGTCTCGTTACTTGTTCGAATCCACACAACTAGTGTATACACTTGTGCTGTTCTTTAATGTGTGCTATCACAGATATTGTACATGTGTCGATGTGGGCACTTTTCAAAATACGATATATCGTAAACGATTCGCGCTAGAATTTGCAACAAACCCTACTGACATTCTAATTACTGGCTCTGAGCACTATTACTGGCTCTGAGCACTATGGGACTTAACATCTATGGTCAGCAGTCCCCTAGAACTTAGAACTATTTAAACCTAACTAACCTAAGGACATCACACAACACCCAGTCACCACGAGGCAGAGAAAATCCCTGACACCGCCGGGAATCGAACCCGGGCGTGGGAAGCGAGAACGCTACCGCACGACCACGAGCTACGGACGAGATTCTAATTCATCCCACTTTTAGTTTGTTAATGTTAACAGGCATTTTTGCATCTAAAACGTGTATGTTTATACAGAAAATAAACTTTTTAAGTATTATTGCAATCTATTGATTGGATAACAATACGAGTCCCTGACTACCAATTCATTCTGTGAAAACCATACGTCAATAGCACTCTCCATTTCCGCAAGTTTGAGGTGACGCACCCTGTATACCACGTGGTTTTAATTAAATTGTAACTACTCACAGAGGTCCAGTATGGGCTGTAATTATCGTATGGCAACGATACTTGTTAGATATCCTAGTGTGTTAATGCAGAACTGATTTATTCTGGAAAAACATTAGTTCGTTCTGGTCACCAGGTGCAAATCTGGTGCTGTGAATGCAAGAAAGATGTGTAGAAATGTTTCCATATGCAGTGGATTAGGAGCGGAACGTGGACAGAAAAGGTCAAACAACTGAGTGAGGCATAATGTTGATTTTATTCTTAACCGCCGCATACACAGTTTGTTCAGTACGAGCACCGGAGACGTAAAACTACATGATCACCAGTCGCTCGCGCCAATTCCAGTGGAGTCTGAGCATGGTGTACCTGTATACTGGCCTTCAGATCAGATAGAGACCGAACGTGTCGCTGGTAAACGCTTTCCTTTAAATGTCCCCAGGTCACATGGGTTCAGGTCAGGTGATCTTGCAGGCCATCCATCTGGAAAACCTGCCGAGATAACACGTTCGTGGAAGGTCCCATTACGCAGAACTTTCACTGAGTGAGCGACATGAGGTATTGCCACATCTTTCATGGAAACAGTGGTTTTCACACAGTTGCGCTCTTCCAAAGCAGGACTCACATGCTTACAGGAGGTCCCGATGATGTGCAGACGTCACGGTACGCCTGACTGGCCGTCTGGGTGTATTCTCTTCACAGAAGAAAGGACCGAGGGTATAGTGCTTATGCATCCACACCACATGGTCACATACGGCGAATGTAAATGCTCTTCGTGCCCGACAAGCGGTTTAACAGTACCCCAAATTCGGCAGTTCTGCGTATTCACAGAGCCTGTAATGTAAAATCTACCCCATAACGCCACAGAATATTTCTCGGCAACATGTCATCGACTTAATCCGTGCCAGAAACTGAAGAGCAAATTCACAATGTTGTTGCGGATCATGAGGTTTCAGGCGCTGCATCTTCTGGAACTTGTACCGGTACGAGTGTAAAATAGGCCGCAAAACTTTCCAGAGGCCCTACTGTTGACCATGGTATGAACAATTCTCATGACACTGCACAAGCAGCAGCACTGTCAGGGTCACGTGCTGCATGGTCAGTTACAGCAGCACCAATCTCGTAAGTCACTTCCAGCGTGATACGACGCCTGCCTCCTCCAGGTGCCGCACTAAACTCTCCCGTGTTTTCGAATTTCATCATCCTGTTTTGAAACGATTTAATGACATCTGGCGTCTCCTCAGACCTTCCAGTCGGCGATACTCTTTGTTCTGCACTATAACTGCTGCCGATCACGCAAAACAGTTTCACTGACAGTGCACGGTCTCTCTTCTCGGCAGCCATACTGCTCACTCACGTTGCGGCTTGTGAAATGACAATGTGAATGTCATACCGTGATACAAACAGTGTGCAGCGCCAGATTTGCACCTGGCGGCCACAACTGGAACTAATGTTTTCCTGTCTTTCTTTTTTTTTGTTTTTTTTTGTTTGTTTTCAATGTAAACTGATTCCGCATTAATGCAATAGCATATCTGCCAAGTTTCGTTGCCATACGATAATTACAGCCCACACTGGACCTCCGCGAGTAGCTACACTTTAATTATAACGACCCGCTTTGTTGTATAGCTGTACGAATGTGTTGGCAATATGGTTGAATAAACCAAAGCCAAATAAACAGCCCGCTTCGTGCTGTCACAGAGGTTACGCGTTGCGACGTTGTTTTTTCCACTTGACACTCGCCGGCGCGAATTGCACTGGCCTCGAGTAGTGAGTGGAGTGGCCGAGCTAATGCGACTGCTTATCTGCTTGCAGGTTATCTGGGCCCGCGCGAGTAACACGCGCGACATGGCCCGCTTCGGCTGCGCTGCTCTCCTGCTGGTAATCGCCGTCTCAGCGCTAGTTCACACTGGTGAGTTCTGGCGGCGCGTGTAGCAGTGTTATAGAGTACTGTCAACACCGACTCAAAGGAAGGCCCCGGCGCTTGTTCGTGACGTCACGTCAGCTAGGCACGGCGAACGCCAAGTCTGTTGCAAGCATACTCATAATGGTGGTGCCTCCCTCTCTGACACAGGAAAATGTGAAACTATTGGCGGTAGTTGACCGACACACATTGTTCTGAGAGATTTCTGCAATCAGTTAATTGTGCAATTCATTACACTTCTTAACATATAGTGTACTCCTGAACTTAAATTTCCACCTGATTTAAGGATTGACATACAAAAACAACTTCATGGTCCAGCAGCAACAGAATTCGTGCTTCTTTACCTTATTTGTAAATATGAGGAAGTTACGTTTGTACTGGGTTACTTTTACGAGAAACTGTGAACATATTGGTGCTCTCCTTTAGGTATCTGGTTGACTATGGGGTGAGGAACACTGAATGTTAATGAAATATCTTGCGATTGTACACGTTGGGGGAGGGGGTGGGGGACAGAGGAAGAGGCAAAAGAGAGATACTTGTTTTATCAAATAAAATTATTTTATCTTATAAATTTTCTCCTTTCAGTTGCAAGAGGGGAATATTTATCTTTTCTAATGTGCATGTTTAAAAAAGTTTAAGCTCAGCAGTATTTTCGATGTATGAAGCTATTTTGTTCCCTGTTTAGAATTCCTGTAATCTAATGACTGGCAACAGTTGGACATTTACACGTGTAAATTAGTTCACATTTCCAGTGACGATGTCAAGCGAAAATAAATAAATAAATAAAAGAAACAAGTTAATTGTAAGGGGGTTGGGGTAAGTTTCGATTACAAAATGGATCAAGTAAATATAATTACTTGAATGTAAAATTTCCGAAGCTTGCAATGGGGCAAAGCATCTTCTCATATTGATCTACGTGTGTTTCGACAGGATTCACTAATACAGAACTATGATCTTCATTTGTAGCTTTACGATAGTAAGAAAATCTTTCATCTAAATAAAACTGCAGACTCCAAAACAATACCAAACATTTTGTCCAAAAATAAGAGATTTAAAGTGATAAGCACGCCCAGGCGTTTCTGCCTGCAACAGACCTGGCGTTCGCCGTGCCTAGCTGACGTGACGTCACCAACAAGCGCCGAGGCCTTCCTTTGAGTCGGTGTTGGTACTGTCCGCCTGATTAGCTCAATGGTAACGTGCTTGCCTACCATCCAGCTGGCCCGGGTGCGATTCCCGCCGCGTTGGAGATTTTCTCCGTCCGTGGACTGGATGTTGTGCTGTCCTCATCATCATTTTATCATCATTGACGCGCAAGTCGCCCAATGTGGCGTCACCTGAAAGACTTGCACCCGGCGGATGAATTTCCCCGCATGGGAATGCCACACGTTTATTTCACTTCATGGGTATACTAGCTGTACCTGACCACGCTTTGCTCTGGCTCAGTCTGCTTAAGTGGAAAACAAAGAAAGAAATATTTGTGGGAATTGGATATACGTCCTATTGTCCTTCTCTCCCCTCCCTCTGCCTATCTTCCCTTGTCCATCTCCCCCTCCTTCCCCCTCACTCTGTCCATCACCTCCTCCCCTCCCTCTGTCCATCTTCTCCTCCCTCTCTCCATCTTCTCCTGTCCCCTCTCGCTCCCCCTCTCTCAGTCCATCACCTCCTCCCCCCTTTCTCTCTCCATCTTCTTCTCCCCCCTCTCTCTCTCCATCTTCTCCTCCCCCCTCTCTCTCCATCTCCTCCTGACCCCTCTGTCCATCTCCTCCTTCCCCTTTTCCACCCTCTGGATCACGGGGTCCCGGTTTCGATTTTCGGCCGGACTGGGGGTTTTCTCCGCCCCGGGACTGGGTGTTTGTGTTGTCATCATGCCCAAAAGAAGTCCACCAGTATCAAACATTGGCCTTAATTTGAAGGAGAAATATCTGAGTGTGTACACCTGGAGAACAATATTGTATAGTACTAAATCATGGACTGTGGGGGACACGCGAAGTGGTTTATATGTGAGGTTGTAGAAAGTTTTGACAAAAGGGACAGGATGACGGGAGATGTGTTAAGAGGAAACTGTAAATTGTAAAGACTGTAGTGGAAGACCATGGTTGGAATACAGCCAAGAAACAGTTGAGGGCTTTGGAAGTAAGTGCTACTCGGCGATGAAAAGGTTTGTACTGGAGAGAAAGTTGCGGCGTGCTGTCCTGAGGACTGGGGTTAAAACTGTAGGTGAAAAGATATCGATGATAATTTTAAAATACCCCACTTAGATCACTGTTTATCTGCATAAAAATGTTTTCAAAATTACATATCGACGGTAAGATCCGTTGATGACTTTGCTATCCTCAGAGAAAATCTGGAAGAGCTACAACCCGCTGAATGAATGAACAGACCCTGAGCGCAAAATATAGACTGAGGGTAAACCAAAGAGAGACCAAAGGAATGGGTAGTAGCAGAAATGAGCTTAGCAATAAGCTTAACATGAAAACCAACAGATGATGCGAAGGAATTCTCCTACCTCGGAAGAAAAACGGCGCTTAATGGACGAAGCGAGAAGGATATAAGAAAATAACGTGGACAAATATATGTACATACATTATTATCGGACATGCTGTTGTGATCTTCAGTCCCAAGACGGTTTGATGCAGCTGCTCATGCTCCTCTACCTTGTGCGAGCCTCTTCACCTCCGAATAACTACTGCAATCTACATCCATTTAAACCTGCTTACTGTATTCATGCTTTGGTCTCCCTCTACAATTTTTACGCTCCGCTATTCCCTCCAATACAAAATTTACATTTCCTTGGTGTCTCAGAATGTGTCCTATCAGTTGATCCCTTCTTTCAGTCACATTATATCATACAGTTTCCTTTTTCCCCCTTTCGATTCAGTGCCTCCTCATTAGTTATGCCATCTGCCCATCTAATCGCCAGCACTCTTGTACAGCACCACATTTAAAAGCTTCCCTTCTCTTCTTGTCTGAACTCCATACTACCCTCATTTCATTTCCATATGAGGCTACACTCTAGACGAATACGTACAAAGCCGGCCGCTGTGGCCGAGCGGTTCTAGGCGCTTCAGTCCGGAACCGCGCTGCTGCTACGGACGCAGGTTCGAATCCTGCCTCGGGCATGGACGTGTGTGATGTCCTTAGGTTAGTTAGGTTTAAGTAGTTCTAAGTTTAGGGGACTGATGACCTCAGATGTTGAGTCCCATAGTGCTTAGAGCCATTTGAACTATTTGAATACGTACAAAAAAAGAATTCCTAACATGTAAATTTACATTCGATGTTAACAAATTCAGGTTCAAAAATGGAAAACTGGAAATTTGTGGTAAGGACTATGAGACCAAACTGCTGAGGTCGTCGGTCCCCCATGCCCGAGGGAGGACTCGAACCTCCGACGGAGTGGAGCCGCCTCAACCGTGACAAGACGCCTGAGACCGCACGACTATCCCGCGCGGCCGTTCAAAAATGTTTTCCTTGCCGTAGCCACTCTGCATTTTATATTCTCTCTTCTTCGGCCATCACGATTTATTTTGCTGCCCATATAGCAGAACTCATCTACTACCTTTTGTGTTTCTTTTATTCATCCCCTCAGCATCACGTGATTTAACTCTACTACATTCCATTATCCTTGTTTTGCTTTTGCTGATGTTCATCTTATATCGCCCTTTCAAGATGCTGTCCATTCCGTCCAACTGCTCTGCTCTCTGACAGAATTACAATGTCATCAGCAAACCTCAAAGTTTTTACTTCTTCTCCCTGGACTTTAATTCCTACTCCAAATATTTCTTTGGTTTCCTTTACTGCTTCCTCGATGTTCAGATTAAATAACATCAGAGGTAGGCTACAATCCTGTCTCACTCCCTCGTCCACCACTGCTTACCCTACACGCCCCTCGACTCATGTAGCTGCCATCTGGTTTCTGTACAAGTTTAAATAGCTTTTCGCTTCTTGTATTTTACTCCTGCTACCATCAGAATTTCAAAGAGAGTGCTTCAGTCAACATTGTCGAAAGATTTCTGTAACTATACTAATGTTATAAACGTCGGTTTGCCTTTCCTTAAAGCATCTTCCAAGACAAGTCATATCGTCAGTATTACCTCCGGTGTTCCTACATTTTTCTGGAGTCCGTAATGATCTTTCCCGAGGTCGGCTTCTACCACTTTTTCATTGTTCTGTAAGAAATTCCTATTAGTATTTTGTAACATGATTTTTTAAACTGGTAGTTTGGTAACATTCACATCTGTCAGCATCTGTTTTCTTTGAAACTGGAATTATTACATTCATTCTTCTTGAAGTTTGGGGGTATTTCGCCCGTCTCGTACCTCTTGCACACCAAATGCAATAGTTCTTGTTATGGCTGACTCTCCCATGGATGTCATATGTTCAGACGGAATGACGCCTATTTCCGGGACATTGTTTCGACTTAGGTCTTTCAGTGCTCTGACAAATTCTTCACCCAGTACCATGTCTCCCACCTCATCTTCGCCCGTATCTTCTTCCCCTTCTATAACATTGGCTTTTAGGTCATCTCCCTTGTATAGACCCTCTACATAATCCTTCTATTTTTTAGCTTTATCTTCTTTGCTTAGAACTGGTTTACCATCTAAACTCTTGATATTCATACATCTGCTTCTCTTTTCTCCAAAGGTATCTTAATGTTTCTATAGGCGGTATCTGTCGTTCCTCTTATATAGCTCTAGATTTATCTTCTTCTCATTATTGCTTACCCATTCTGTACTTTCCGTCAGTCTCATTTTTAGACGTCTGTATTCCCTTTCGCTTGCTTCATTTTTGGGTGTTTTTTTTCTCTTTCGTTAATGAGACCTAGGCCTTAATTAAACAATGAATTTTCTAAGAATTTACGCATATGAGCATAGCATTGTGCGAAAATTAGCTATAGATTGTGGAAAACCGGGAAAAAAGAGGATCGAAGTGTTTGAGATTTGGTGTTACAAAAGGATGCTGAAAAGCGGACTGAAAGAAATGAGGAAGTTCTCTGTGGGATAGGTGAGGAAAGGAATATGTGAAAAACAATGAGTGGAAGACGGTATAGGACTAAAGGATACGTGTTAAGGCATCAGGGGACAAATTCCATGGTACTAGAGGGACTCATAAAGGGCTCATACTATACGAGCAGACGGATACTGGAATACTACGTATCAAACTAGCATTTGAGGACGGTTGAAAGAACTGCCCTGAGGTGTAAAGCTTGGCGTAGGGAACAAAAACGTTAATGAGATGAGATGTCGATAAACAGAAAGACCCAGAACTTATTGAGAGTTTGAGAGGAAGTATAAATTAATGAATGACTGAAACGAAAAGCGCTTCAAGCAGATGCCGGGATGGTTCATTTGATAGGACACGACCGACTTCCTTCCCCGTCCTTCCACAATCCGCTGGGCGAGATGTCCTCGATGTTTGGGCCCTTCCCTGAAATCAATCAACCAACAGACATGTAAAAAATGAGACTGACAGAAAAAGCAAGATGGCAAAGTAGGAATGGCTCAGAGAGAAATGCAAAGCTGTAGAATCGTGCATGACTATGAGATAGGTAGATACCACCTATATGGAATGAGACACGAAAAGTAGTAGAGCAGTTTTGCTATTTGGGCAACAAAACTGTCGATGGCTGAAGTAGAGGGGATATAAAATGCATTTTGGCAATAACACGAAAAGCGTTTCCTAAGAAGGAAAATATATCGACAGCTAATACGAGTTTATGTATTAGGAGGTTGTTTTGTAACTATTTTTCTGGTGTATAGCAATAGATGGAAGTGAAACATTGACGACGAACAGTAAAAACAAAAAGAGAATATTGGCTTTTGGATTGAAGAGCTTCAGAAGAATTACAACGATTAAATGCGTAGATCGGGTAACGGATGGAAAGGCACTGCATCAGATTGGTGAGAAAAGAGCTTTATGGAAACATTTGACTGAAAGCAGGGATACTTTGATAGGGTACACATGAAGGGATAGTTCATTTGGTTATGGAGGGATGTGTAGGAGATAAAAATTGTGTAGGAAGACCGAGACCTGGCTACAGCAAGCAGTTTCAGGTGGTTGTAGGTTACAGTAGTTCTTTGGAGATGAAGAGGCTTGCACAGGGCAGAGCAACTTGGAGAACTGGATCAAACAATTCTTCGGAATGAAGACCACAACATTAACGGTAACTGTTAGATAGCTATGAAGGACTCTATGAGCTCAGCGATAGCCCTGATGGAAGGTACTAAGCGGTTCGGATAGACCAGGCAAAGGCAACCAACAGATGTGTGGAGTTGCCTCAGAATTAGCTTGTAAAAATGGCCTGTACTTTTATAGGAATTAACTATTTAGGGCGGAAATAGAAAATAGTGCCAACCATGACAGTACGCTGTTATCTTACTGAGACTCTTTGAAGAAAACTCAACACAATCACTGAAACACTTGATTGTCGGTTTTCTGGAGCTGCCACCATCTAATGTCCAAATCGGGTCGTATGTGTCCACTACAATGGACCTTGTGTTGGAGATCTTCTTGACGAAAGTATTATACTGAGAGATCACTTACCCTGAGGGATAGAAAGAGCATCTTATATAATTTCTAAAGCTACCTTTCGCGAGGTACAGCAATTACTTACAAGATAGGCAACACATCATGTTCCACCACACTGCTCATAGTTCTCACTTTCTCTTACTGTTCTCAACCCGTGAGCTCCTCTCGAAACATTGAAGATATCTGTTTTGTAACATTTTCTACAGTGAAATCTTTTTTGACCTGTCAAAATACATGACGATGAATACTAGTGCTCACTTTTCCACCGATTTCAGGGTAACTCCTTTCACAAGACTTTCTGCAAACGTGACGTCATTTTGACGACACGCGCAATATCAGTAGCCCTAGGAGCTGCAATTATCTTTCGTTCGCGCTCAGTACGGGCCTCTCACAAGAATTCGTGCACGCGTATCGGGGATTTATAAAAACATGTCGTTCGTGGAACGATTTGTAGTAATTGTTGTTATAAATAAACGTCACATTATGATTTATCGTCGGTTAATGCTTTCATATAAGATTGCTTTCTCTGGAGTGTGTTGTCATTGTCAGTACTGTAATTTATAAATTAAGCATGAAGCATGCTTATATTTAAATTCTGGCTTGTCGTTCCAAGGTAATGGCGCGTTGAATGTTTATCATAAACATGTAACTATTATCATTAAATATCAGGCAATAATGCATCAACCATATAAGTCTTCAAGAGGTACTATGATAACAAAAACGGGAGAATAATATGATATGACGAAGTGCTAGGGTAATGGATAATCTCGTGGTTTGTGGAATGAAAGGATGTATGTTTGTATACTGCTACATGCAAATATTTTTCTTTTTTCACCTTAGCGTTGTTAATACATACTCGGACTTTCTTATGAATATAATACAAGTACGTTCTGCAATATTCGACGTTATTTACATTACCGTCTGATTAGAGGCCGAAGGATGAAATAAATATCTGGCGATTTCCCAGCGCAGAGTTACGCGGGAATCTAATAGGACAACAAAAATTGCTGTGAGTGAAATGAGGAGCAATAACATTTATATTCTTCCTTGCCACAAAGTCGATAGCGATTCCTGCTGTAGTCGATATTGCATGTGACGTCAAAATGACGTTACATTTGCAGAAAATATTTTTGGAATGAGTGTTGCCGCCAGTTTCAGCGCAGAGAATTTGCGCAAGTGAATCTTTGGCGCACAATGGATTTTAACCATTGTGTCAAACTAGGCTTCTGCAGGCTCTATGATTGTGATATCTCCCTTCCTGTTCTCTTACATTCCCATTGTTTAACCATGATTAGTCAGTGTATCAACTGACTGCTTGATACATGAATGTAAGTAGGATGGAGTGCGAAACGTCCGAGACTATCTAAAGCGAAATCTTTTTCTTCGGCTTCCACTTTATACGGCATATGGTGGTCAGATTAGGTGTGCCAACATATACTTCCACTGCTGCCTGTTTGTACTGACAGTCACGATGCCTATTACAACATTTTATCTCTCCTGAAGCTGAAAATAACTGTGGCGTTAGATTGGCATCGTAACTTAATTACAATTATACTTCTGTTAGATGTTTTTGTACATCCAGTTGAATATTTGGTTTACATTAAGCACTATCTTTCACTGTACATTGCTAATATTTTCATATGAATTATTACCTTTATAGACATAGCGAAATTAACTTACCGGTACGCACTCATACATACGAGTATGTTATTATTGCATTGTCACAAATAGATTTGTTTATTGCAGCATCTACCGCTACGTAACACTTTATATTGTAGGAGTCTTTGTTCACATTACGTATGAACGGTGTATTTATTAGTTACTTATTTCCAGCTGCATGTTATCTTGAATGGAGAGTCAATGACAGAAGTAGAAGTAACTTCAGACGTGCACCAGAGAAGTGTACTGGGACCTAAGTTGTTATTGACATGGAAGCCAGTACTAATAATAATCTCAGACTTTTTACATATATTGCAGTTATCTGTAACTGTAAAAACTATCTAAAAAAACTTCACAAATATCGAGTCAAATCATGATAAGATATTATCAGTGTGGTGCTAAGATTGATAACTTACGTTAAATGTTTAGAAATATAAAGTTGTGCTCCCCACAGAACGCAGAAAAGTAATATTCCATGGCTACAACATCAACGAGTCACATTTGGAATCAGTAGATTCGTATAAATACCTGGATGTAACAACTTGTAGGAATATGAAGTGGAACGATTACATAAGCTCAGTTGTATGTAAGAGAGGTGGTCGAATTCGTATCACTGTCAGTATACTGAGAAAATGTAATCGGACTGCTTACGAATCACTTGTGTGTCCCGTCTTAGGTTGTTGCACAAGTTCGAATGCCGGTATTAGGAGAAGAATCTAGAGTTATTCTTCTTCCCCATATGCATCACTCGCTGACGGATCGTGGAAATAAGAGCAGACTATACAGCACGTGGTAGCCAACCAGTCTTTCTTCCAGCGCTGCATAAGCCACTGGAGGGGGAAGAAACAATAATACATTATACAAACTAAGTACCCTCTATCGTGGCTTGCAAAGTACGTATAGAAGTAGAGATTGATGTAGATACATCATGATAAGCCGTGACACTTTTTATGCTGGTATGATTTTGTCTCACTGTGCATCTCAGTATGATGTAACACACTGTACGTAAAATGTAAAACAGTTTCAAAACTTGTAACTCTCAACGTGTCATACCAGTAAGTTATTGACGATGTATTTTTGCGACGTGTAAACTATGTCTTTTAACAATTTTTGGTCTGTCTGCTGTAGTACTGTTTTCTGTGTTACCATGCATCTCAAGATGAAATAGAACACTGTATGCAGTATAGAATGCAAAAGGTTTAAAAACATGTAACCTTCAACGTGACATAGCAGTGAATTACTGACGGTGTTACTGATTTACAGAGAGCGAGGTGGCACAGTGGTTAGCACACTGGTCTCACATTCGGGAGGACGAAGGTTCAAACCCGCGTCCGACCATCCTGATTTAGGTTTTCCGTGATTTCCCTAAATCGCTTCAGGCAAATGCAGGGGTGGTTCCTTTGAAAGGGCACATTCTGCTTCCTTCCCCTTCTTTCCCTCATCCGATGGGACAGATGACCTAGCTGTTGGTTCCCTCCCCCGAATCAATCAACCAACCAACCAACTGCTTTCCACTTTGTCAGACACTTACCTCTTCTGTCGTTAGTAGTCTCACATAATTATTTTGATTGTGCACACTACTGCCTGAACTGCACTAGTTCCTTACCAAAGTAATCACTTACGGGCTTGTGGGTACGTATGTATGTTTTAAACCAGGGACCTAGAAACAACGGAGAGGCTTCGTCCCGCCTTAGCCCTCAGTGTTTCACAACTCCACAACAGGCCACAGCAGTCCACCCACCTCCACCCACCCCACCGCCACCACCCCACACCGAACCCAGGGTAACTGTACGGTTCGGCCCCCAGTGGACCCCCCCTCCCCCACCCCGGGAACGTCTCATACCAGACGAGTGTAACCCAACAAAATGTTTGTGTGGTAGAATAAGATAACACACGCTCCATGACTTCATTCTTAAACACCATCAACATTAATACAGTACTGTTGTATGACGTGTGAGCCTTTCTGTATTGTCCGCATCTCGTGGTTGTGCGGTAGCGTTCTCGCTTCCCGTGCCCGGGTTCCCGGGTTCGATTCCCGGCGGGGTCAGGGATTTTCTCTGCCTCGTGATGACTGTGTGTTGTGTGATGTCCTTAGGTTAGTTAGGTTTAAGTAGTTCTAAGTTCTAGGGGACTGATGACCATGGATGTTAAGTCCCATAGTGCTCAGAGCCATCTGAACCATTTGAACCTTTCTGTATTAATCTACATCCCCTAAATCAACAAATTTCTGTACTGCAGCAATACGTCGGCCTGTAGTGGAATGCGGTTGACGTGAGACTCGTGCCGACAGGAGCTTCCGCTCTAACAAACCAAACAATGAAGCAAAGACTGTTTTTAACTTCTCTCCTGAAAACGAGAACCATTTACATTGCTGAATATTAAGCTAGTGAAAATCTGACCCTACCAGTCTAGCTTGTTTGTAAATAAACAGATTTCTGTGAAGCTTTGGTCCAGTTCTATAGTACAAAGACATTGTGCAGGTGAAATCAGCACAGACTATTAACGTTTTTTTAAAATATGTGATCATATACGCCGATAACATTTCATTATCACCAGACGCTGAAGACAACGCGTTGTTGGTGAAGTCATCCTTCTCTGTCCCTCCTCGTGTGTACCATTTGGTTGCGGTTGCTGTAGTTCATTCCAGTGATAACACTTTGTAATACGGATGTTTTGAGCCTGCTTCTTGAATTTTCCTAACTAGATCTCTCTTACGAAGCAGCTATGCCAAATTATGTCTCCATTTTAATTTTTCTTACCTCTATCACGTTGGTTAATGTCCTTTTCTCTTTCAATTTTTTGTATTTGTTCGTTAGACTTACTTTCAGTCCAGAATGTTTTTTTGCTCTTCTCCATACCCCCATCCCTGCCGCTTTTAATCTTCTTCTAGTTCACCCAAAGTTCTACTTCTCACAAACATTGGTTAAAATGTTCCAAATAAATGTTTTGATGAATTTCTTCATTGCTTCTATATTAAGGTCGCTTTAAAAAAATTAGTCTTATGTGAATGCTTGTTCATTTATTGCAATTCTTCTTTTAATATCCATTACACTTACATTGCCCCCTGTTATTGTACTTCCAAAATTGTGTAATTCATTCACTTGCACTGGCATTTTATTTCCTATCTTAATATTTATCTCATCTGTCTGTTCACGGTATCGGAAAAAAATCGTAACACCAAGAAGGAGTCGTTCGACGTAAACGAAAGTTGGTAGGCATGTTCCTACATCTGACAGATGATGTCTACTCAAACTTTGCACCAGTCACATAAGAGTGGCACCAGCAGCGCCGCTATGAGGATGCAAATCAGTTTTGCTTTAAATACATGTTGTAACGACCGTGAATTGAGATTGCATGTGTTGAGTTGATATTAGTCAAGAAAGCCTTTAAGGCGACAAAGACGCCAATATAAACACCTCACTGAGTTTGAATTAGGTCTTGTAATATGGTTACGAGAAGCTGGACGTTCCTTTGCGATAGTGCAGAAAGACGTGACAGGAATGTAGCCACTGTACATGACTGCTGGCAGCGGTGGTCACGAGAATGTACAGTCGCAAGGAGACTGGGCTCCCGACGGCCACGTGACACTACTGAGAGGGAAGACCATCGTGTTCGGCGTATGCCTCTGGTGCATCGTACCGCAACTGCAGCTTCAATTTGAGCAGCAGTTGGCACCATAGTGATACAACGAACTGTTACAGATGGGTTACTTCAAGGACAGCTCCGATCCAGACGCCTTGTAGCGTGCATTCCACTGATCCCAAGCCACCGCCATTTGCGACTTCTGTGGTGTCAAAGCCGGCCGCGGTGGCCGAGCGGTTCTAGCCGCTTCAGTCCGGAACCGCGCGACTGCTACGGTGGCACGTTCGAATCCTGCCTCGGGCATGGATGTGTGTGATGTCCTTAGGTTAGTTAGGTTTAAGTAGTTCTAACAAGGGAACATCCCCATCGCACCCCCCTCAGATTTAGTTATAAATTGGAACAGTGGAGAGGCCTTGAAAAACTTAACACAGATCAATCGAGAAAACAGGAAGAAGTTGTATGGAACTATGAAAAAAAAGCAAAATATACAAAGTGAGTAGTCCATGCACAGGACAGGCACCATCAAGACTAATCTGAGCTCAGAAGCGCCGTGGTCCCGTGGTTAGCGTGAGCAGCTGCCGTACGAGAGGTCCTTCGTTCAAGTCTTCCCTCAAGTGAAAAATTTAATTTTTTATTTTCAGACAATTATTATCCGTCCGTCCGATGCGATCACTTTTTTTTGGGAGTGGTTATCACATCCACAAGAAAACCTAAATCGGGCAAGGTAAAAAAATCTTTTTACCCATTCGCCAAGTGTACAAGTTAGGTGGGTCGACAACATATTCATGTCATGTGACGCACATGCCGTCACCAGTGTCGAATAGAATACATCAGACGTGTTTTCCTGTGGAGGAATCGATTGACCTATGACTTTGCGATCAAATGTATTCGGTTACCATTGGAGAGGCAAGTCCTTTCGTCTACTAATCGCACGGTTTTGCGGTGCGGTTGGAAAACACAGACACTAAACTTATTACAGTGAACAGAGACGTCAATGAACGAACGGACAGATCATAGCTTTGCGAAAATAAAAAAAGTAAAAATTTCACTCCAGGGAAGATTTGAACCAAGGACCTCTCATCCCGCAGCTGCTCACGCTAACCACGGGACCACGGCGCTCCTGAGTTCGGTATAGCCTTAATGTTGCCTATCTTCCACATGGACTACTCAGTTTGTATATTTTGCTTATTTTTTTCATAGTTCCACACAACTTCTTCCTGTTTTCTCGATTGATCTGTGTTCAGTTTTTCAAGATCTGTCCACTGTGCCAACGTATAACTAAATCTGAGGGGGGTGCGATGGGGAGGTTCCCTTGTAAGTTCTAGGGGACTGATGACCTCAGATGTTAAGTCCCATAGTGCTCAGAGCCATTTGAACCATTTGTGGTGTCAAGAGAGAACTCGTTGGAGGGCAGGATGGAGGTCTGTTGTGTTTTCTGATGAAAGCTGGTTCTGCCTCGGTGCCATTGAATACTGTGTGTTGGTTAGGAGGAGGCCAGTTGGTGGCTTGCAACCAACTTGTCTGCTTCCTAGACCCAGTGGATCTAAACTTGGAGCCATCGTCCGGGATGCGATGTCATATGACAGCAGGAACACTCTAGTGGTTATCCCACGCACCATGTCTGCAAAACTGTACGCCGGTCTGGTGATTCGACCTGTTACGCTGCCATTCAAGAACAGCATTCCAGGGGGTGTTTTCCAACAGGATAACGCTCTTTCAGATACTGTTTTTGTAACCCATCGTGCTCTACAGAGTGTCGACATGTTGCCTTGGCCTGCTAGTTCACCAGATGTGTCTCCAATCGAACACATGTCGGACATCATCAGACATAGACATAGACAAATGTAATGTATTGCGAATACATAGAAAGAAGGATCCTTTATTGTATGATTATATGATAGCGGAACAAACACTGGTAGCAGTTACTTCTGTAAAATATCTGGGAGTATGCGTGCGGAACGATTTGAAGTGGAATGATCATACAAAATTAATTGTTGGTAAGGCGGGTACCAGGTTGAGATTCATTGGGAGAGTGCTTAGAAAATGTAGTCCATCAACAAAGAAGGTGGCTTACAAAACACTCGTTCGACCTATACTTGAGTATTGCTCATCAGTGTGGGATCCGTATCAGATCGGGTTGACGGAGGAGATAGAGAAGATCCAAAGAAGAGCGGCGCGTTTCGTCACAGGGTTATTTGGCAACCGTGATAGCGTTACGGAGATGTTTAATAAACTCAAGTGGCAGACTCTGCAAGAGAGGCGCTCTGCATCGCGGTGTAGCTTGCTGTCCAGGTTTCGAGAGGGTGCGTTTCTGGATGAGGTATCGAATATATTGCTTCCCCCTACTTATACCTCCCGAGGAGATCACGAATGTAAAATTAGAGAGATTAGAGCGCGCACGGAGGCTTTCAGACAGTCGTTCTTCCCGCGAACCATACGCGACTGGAACAGGAAAGGGAGGTAATGACAGTGGCACGTAAAGTGCCCTCCGCCACACACCGTTGGGTGGCTTGCGGAGTATAAATGTAGATGGTAGATAGATGAAGACAGTTCCAGCGGCATCCACAAACAGCATTAGACATCCCTCTATTGACCGACCAAGGGCAACAGGCATGGAACTCCATACCACAAACTGGCATACGACACATGTGCAACACAATGCATGCTCGTTTGCATGCTTCCATTGAAGATTCAGACGGTTACACCGTTTATTAATGTAACAGCATTTCACTTTTGCAATAGCCTATCTCGCGCTTACATTAACTTGTGATCTTGCAATGTTAACCACTTAAATATGTTACCCAGACAAATATATTCCCGAAATTTCATTACTCTTCAGGTAATTTTTTGTGGGGGGAGTTGCGAGGCCACGCGGGGTAGCCGTGCGGTCTTAGGGGCCTTGTCACGGTTCGCGCGGCTCCCCCCGTCGGAGGTTCAAATGCTCCCTCGGGCATGGGTGTGTGTGTTGTCTTAGCGTTAAGTTAGTTTAAGTTACATTAAGTATTGTGTAAGCCTAGGGACCGATGACCTCAGCAGTTTGGTCCCATAGTCCTTATCACAGATTTCCAATTTTGAGTGTTGCGGCATTTTCCGTCAGTGTATGATCGTTATTTTAGTCCTGTATTTTTTCAGTTTTTTTGCGTTTTCTGAGGCGTCAGACAAAGTTTTTAACATAGAATTGATCTTCTTTTCAGAATCTGCAGACATTTACTAAGTTACTAAGACATTTACTACGTCGAAAGATAATCAACAACCTGGGAATTTTGATGAACAACAACCTTCACCCTGTCGGTAATGCGCACGAGATCTGGATATACTTCGTGACAGATGTTCAGTGCAATGGTAGAATCATGCAGTCCATTGCCCTTCGTTTCCAAATGATTAAATGTCGCTATCTTGAAGATAACGCCCCAGAGGAAGTCAACTGAACATGTAGTGCAGCAGTCGGTAGCTGCCTGCGGAAGCTCCTATCGCCGCAGCCACGATTCCTGCCGTGTCTGGCTTCCATTTTACGACTTCCTGGTTAGATAACTCTCAGAGGCGATAGTGCAGTGAGACATACCTTTCTCGTTTCCGGCTCTGGGTGTGCACAAGTTTTTCGACTGCTTACTGTAATGGGAGGGTATTACTAATCAAAACTGGAAACCAGGTATGACTGTGAGTCACGAAACCTCTGTGGGCCAAAACAGCTGAATCGCGTTGGAGTGTCGGCATGCGGCTCGGAGATAGTCAACTCGACTCCTGCGCTGGAAAGCATAGCAACGATCTCGTATCGTGTTGTAAATACCATGAATTCAGCGACTGATCATCTAGCCCTAAATGGGCTGGAATTAGGGAGCTTGAATTCCAAACTCATAGTACAGGGCCGGTCATGCGTGCCACACCTCACACGAGCTGGGTGTGCCGACCACGTGCTGGACGATGCTCGGCCAGTCTCAGGTTTGCGCGGCCCTTCTCAGAAGTACCCGGTACACCGCAGCATTTCATTTACTATTGGTGTGCGGCATTTTTCGGCCGGCGCAAGTCTCTTCAGTTCGGCAGAATCCTGGTGTCAGCGCTGTTTACCTTTCAGTATTTGTTCATGTTATGAAGGTCGTTCACAGGTGCAGTGGCTGTTTGCACAAGAGGAAGCAGTCTAGCGATCTATCGTTATAGGACTTAAAAACTGAGTAGGAATGACAGAAAAGTTGGATGAGAATTCTCAGTATCTATTATGCCGTCACATAATCGATGGATACTGCTAATTTGTTATGACACGGCGTTATAAGACTATCTACATCTACATCCATACTCCACAAGCCACCTGACGGTGTGTGACGGAAGGTACCTTGAGTACCTATATCGGTTCTCCCTTGTATTCAAGTCTCGTTTTGTTCGTGGAAAGAAAGATTGTCGGTATGCCTCTGTGTGGGCTCTAATCTCTCTGATTTTATCCTCATGGTCTCTTCGTGAGATATACGTGGGTGGGAGCAATATACTGCTTGACTCCTCGGTGAGCCGGCCGGAGTGACCATGCGGTTCTAGGCGCTACAGTCTGGAGCCGAGCGACCACTACGGTCGCAGGTTCGACTCCTGCCTCGGGCATGGATGTGTGTGATGTCCTTAGGTTAGTTAGGTGTAATTAGTTCTAAGTTCTAAGCGACTGATGATCTCAGAAGTTAAGTCGCATAGTGCTCAGAGCCATTTGAACCATTTGACTCCTCGGTGAAGGTATGTTCTCGAAACTTCAACAAAAGCCCGTACCGAGCTATTGAGCGTCTCTTGCAGAGTCTTCCACTGGAGTTTATCTATCATTTCCTTAACGCTTTCGCGATTACTAAATGAACCTGTAACGAAGCGCGCTGCTCTCCGTTGGATCTTCTCTACCTCTTCTATCAACCCTATCTGGTACGGATCCCACACGGGTGAGCAATATTCAAGCAGTGGGCGAACAAGTGTACTGTAACCTACTTCCTTTGTTTTCGGATTGCATGTCCTTAGGATTCTTCCATTGAATCTGTCCGGCATCTGCTTTACCGACGATTAATTTTATTTGGTCATTCAATTTTAAATCACTCCTAATGCCTACTCCCAGATAATTTATGGAATTAACTGCTTCCAGTTGCTGACGTGCTATATTGTAGCTAAATGATAAAGTATCTTTCTTTCTATGTATTCGCAGCACATTACACTTGTCTACATTATATTTCAATTGCCATTTCCTGTACCAAGCGTCAATTCGTTGCAGATCCTCCTCCATTTCAATACAATTTTCTATTCTTACAACCTCTCTATATACTACAGCATCATCCGCAAAAGCCTCAGTGAACTTTCGATGACTTCCGATGTTATCCACAAGGTCATTTATATATATTGTGAATAGCAACGGTCCTACAACACTCCCCCGCTGCACACCTGAAATCACTCTTACTTCTCTCCATTGAGAATGACATGCTGCGTTCATGTTATGCAGAAGGAATCTAAGAATTTCATAGTTGCCAACGAAAAGGCAAAAAATTACAACTATCGCTAAAAGGGATTCATTGTTCTATACATCAACAAGCATTTTTGGTGAACTTTCAGGCATGGAGAACGCGAAGACATTTGGTGGTGTGAACAGTAAAATTTCTGAAGTCACATGCATTATCCCACTGTCAGTGCCAAGTTTTCAGTGGCACTGGGCAAAGAGAATGGAGACTTTACGCATTATTGCGAAGTATGTTGACTAAGTCAAGGGGCATGACTGGAAGGATTTTTCGATTTAAAACGCGCTATTGTCGATTTTGTGAAGGAAAGAGAAGTGCAGGAACGACAAGTATTACATCTGGAATGGATTGCAGACATCGCATTTTAAGTGGATTTGATTGTACTCTGCCCCTATTAAGAGTCAGTAAGCTGTGAAACAACTTATTTCGGATTTGATTGGGGTGCATTTAAGAAGGAAAGCCGCATTGCAGGCGGGACAAATTCTGACACACACAGTCCAATGTCCTAAGCTCTCTGGCTTTAAAGAAAGTGCGAGGTTTGAAGAATTTATTGTGGCGTGGCGTTGATAGAATTACAAGGATACTTTCTTAAATGTCTTGAAGTTACCGCCAATCAGCATCTGTTTTCGAGCTGTTTGCCGTTTCAGTTGAAAGTGCCCCTGTTCATGTGCGGATGTAACTGCTCGGTAATTTCCATTTTAATGCCAAACCCACTTACATTAAAGATGTACGTGACATCTAAATTGCTTTCCTCCGGTAGTTTCCACGTCTCCATGCTCAGAAGTGCTACAATATTTCGATGAACAAGCCTTTTTCTGATTATGAATCCAAATAACTCACGTTTACGAGGTAACCAGGGTGCAAAAATCTGTGAAATCGCCTGTGTCCGTCAGTATGCCGACAGTTTGTACCAGATACAAATTATGTCTTCAGCGCGCAAAAAAAATAATTAAATAATACTGAAAATTTATTTTGTTTGTGATGTATGTTGTTGAAAAATGCGAAACATAAAACCAAATCCCTTGCAGTGTGACTGCATTGCCATTTAAATACGGTACATTGGCAACTGCCCGCAGCTCACAGTCTAGTGGCTAGCGTTGCTGCCTCTGGATCACGGCGTTCTGGGCTCCATTTCCGGACGGGTCGGGGATTTTCTCCGCCCAGGGACTGGGTGTTTGTATTGTCCTAATCATCTCCGCATCATCTGGGAAGTGCCGAGACTGGAAATTGAAAGATTTGGAACTTGTACGGGTGCTGATGACAACGATGTTGAGCGTCCCGCAAACCAACATCACCATCACATTCGCAGTTTCCCCCTTCTCGAACTCGGACAGTTTGCCATGGAGGTGGGGGAAGTGTGCAGCTAGTCTTAGCGCTATGGCACTCGCGCCCGAGCCCTGTGATAGACAAACAATGTAGTCAACGCCTGGACGCAGGGCCATAGCGAGCGGTGGCTCCAGACAAGAGCAACGAAACAGAGGGACAGCAAAAAGCTGACAATTAAGAACGACGCTTTAAGAATTGCTAAGAGATCTGTGTGAGTGCTCAAGCATCTCGTCTTCCTACACATATCAATAAAAGTTTTGCATCACCCCGGATTCGAGAGTTCGGGAGCCTGTACACAAAAACTGGAATAGATATCAACATAAACATCATTTCCGCCCTTTTTATTGTTCATGATCACCACACATTGCATTTTGTACCACCATACAGCGAGAACTTCAGAAGTGATGGTCTAGTTTGCTGTACACCCTGATACCTCTAATACCCAGTAACACGCCCTCTTGCATTGATGCATTCGTCGTGGCATACTATCCACAAGTTCATCAAGGCACTGTTGGTCCAGATTGCCCCACTGCTCAACGGCGATTCGGTGTAGATCCCCCTGAGCGGTTGGTGGGTCACGTCGTCCATAAAACAGCCCTTTCCAATCTATCCCAGGCATGTTCCATAGGGCTCATGTCTGGAGAACAAGCTGGCCACTCTAGTCGAGCGATGTCGTTATCCTGAAGGAAGTCATTCACAAGTTGTTTTCGATGGGGGCGCGGATTGACGTCTATGAAGACGAATGCTTCGCCAATATGCTGCCGATAGGTTGCACTATCGGTCGCAGGGTGACATTCACCTATCGCACAGCCGTTACGGCGCCTTCCATGACCACCAGCGGCGTATGTCGGCCCCACATAATGCCCCCCCCCCCCAAAAAAAAACAGCAGAGAGCATCCACCTTGCTGCAGTCGCTGGACGGTGTGTCTAAGGCGTTCAGCCTGATCGGGTTGCCTCCAAACATGTCTCCGACGATTGTCTGGTTGAAGGCATATGCGACACTCATCGGTGAAGAGAACGTTTTGCCAATCCTGGGTGGTCCATTCGGCACGTTGCTGGGCCCATCTGTACCGCGCCGCATCGTGGCGTGGTTGCAAAGATGGACCTCGCAATGGACGTCGGGAGTGAAGTTGCGCATCAGCCTATTACGCACAGTTTGAGTCGTAACACGACGTCCTGTGGCTACACGAAAAGCATTGTTCAACATGGTGCCTTTGCTATCAGAGTACCTACGAGCCATAATCCGTCGGTAGCAGTCATCCACAGCAGTAGTAGCCCTTGGGCGACCTGAGCGAGGCTTATCATAGACCCTGTCTCTCTGTATCTCCTCCATGTTCGAACAACATCGCTTTCGTTCACTCCGAGACGCCTGGACACTTCCCTTGTTGAGAGCCCTTCCTGCCATAAAGTAATGCAGACGGGATCGAACCGCAGTATTGACCGTCTACGCATGGCTGAACTACAAACAACACGAGCCGTGTATCTCCTTCCTGGTGGAATGACTGAAACTAACCGGCTGTCGGACCCCCTCCGTCTAATAGGCGCTGCTCATTCAGGGTTGTTTACATCTTTAGGCGGGTTTAGTGACATCTCTGAACAGTCAAAGGGACTGTGTCTGTGATGCAATATTCACAGTCAACGTCTATCTTCAGGAGTTCTGGGAACCGGGGTGATCCAAAACTTTTTTTGACGTGTGTATATTGTGCCTATTGCAAAAAGCCCTTGCCTCGGCACATGACTGTTAACACACGCTGTTGGCCAATCTTAATCCACCCAAGTAGCACCATAAAGAAACGACCACTATCGAACGGACGTCTGTTTGAGCGCCCCACAAACCAATCATCATCATCATCATCATCATCATCATGCTAGTAATGTGGTTTGTGTGGCAACAGGTGCGCTTTGTTCACACAGCTGCCGCCTACACAGCTCGCTCATGTTCGACAGTTGAGTTCTTGCTGCTACTTCGCCATGGTACTGTAGGCTCTCAGAGTTCAGCGTTCAGCGAGCGGATGCTGAAGCTACTTGATCGAAGGCTTCCAATTTTTGCCGATTTCTGTCAACTGCAGACTAGAGTGATATGTGGTGTTGGAAGAATCAGACAGAAAAGGTGGATGGGATGTGTTATTTCCTTGCCCATCCACCTACTACTCTCGCTAATCGCAACATATCTTGAAAATGTGCAGCTTATTTTGTGCCATTTGTAGCGGCGATATTCGCACAGTGGAGCTAGTTTGTAAAATGGCTGCTTTCATGTTCCAGATGAAAGAGCTAATGAAGTGCATTGATACGGTCTTGCCATTTGGGTTTTTGAAGGCTTTTGAGAATGTGGGTTGAGAGCTGCTTATCCAAACATTGTAATACCTTTGGAGATATTTTTAACAGTGTCACAGACTGCAGCATATTATGAGTGTAGTCTCAGCAATTTAAAACTGTAAAAAGACAGATTAAGATTGGCTGTCTTGTCGATATATACGACGCAACACCTAACCTTGACTTCAGTGACATAATCAATGAATATGCTTCGTTCAAAGCAATGAAATGTAACGTAAAAATTATAATAAAATACCCAGCAGGAAAAGGAATATGTTCTCAACTCTTTATTATAGACCTTTTTCTTGTATTTCTAATGAATAATTTATGCACTGCTAATAATTTATGAGCAAATTCCATCTGTTCTTTTTCACATCTCGCACTAAAACACTATCTTGCCGAAAGTAGACATTATGAGAACTGTGGCCCTACAGATATAAGGTCTTTAATTTAAAACATCAGCCAGCCACAGGTTTGGTGTAAGAAAGTTTGTTTAAATCAAACCATTACCTGTTTCTGAATTAATACATGTCTATCTTCAGACGGCTTTTACAGATTTTCTTGCTTTCCTGCTGATGACTCGTTTTGTAGTCTTTATAGGTTTTCTGCATCGTGATAAAAAAATCGTCAAAATTCGGTAAACTTACGGGACTCTTTTTCTTTTTTGAAGTTCACTGAATGATTTTAAAGTTAATTAAACATTCAATGTGACGAAAACTTGCATGGTTTATGTGCGGCAGCTACAAGAAACAAAAAGATCTTGTTTTATTTTTTTGTTGAAACATTATACATTTTGTAATTTGTATGAACTTAACACTTTTTTAGCCTTGTTTCACAAACTTTATTATTACCGTATGACCTAGGCTTTTGGTTATCAGCTCGTTTTCTATTTCGTAACTGATCCCAAAGATGAGAACCAAGCAAAGATAAACATGTCAACTTTTTATGTCTATCAATCCTTGACATAAACTGTAAAATTTATGTCTGTTGACAATTTTGACGAGTTGCATAAGGATTTATAAAATTCATTAGTACAGTATTTACAATAATTATGACTGAACATACCTGGCCGCCGGGGATGAAATTATTTTATGTCAATGAAGGCACCAAAGTTTTTTCTCGTTGTAGGAGTTGCAATATTTTAGATATGTATACCGCATTTATTACTGAATGAACAAACTCAATTCAATTTCTCACCCCTTTTGGACAATATTGTGGCTCCTCCATAGAAGAAAAACCTTGATGCCTCCATTCACATAACAAAAAATTCAATTCTGTGCGTTAGTCTTTTCCAATGTATGTTTAGTCATAGTTATTGAAAATGGTGTACTAATGAATTTAGTAAATTCTGTCTTAATGAATTTTGTAAATCCTTGTGTAATTTGTCAAAATTGTCAACAGAGATAGTTTTTACAATTTCAGTCAAGAATCGATAGAGCAAAGAAGTCGACATGTTTATCTTTTCTTGGTTCTCATCTTTGGGCTCAGTTATTTACTAGAAAATGGGTTTATGACTCGAAACCAAGCGGTAATAAAGTTTGTGAAACAAGGCTAAAAAAGTATTTCGTTATTTAATTGAATTAATGTTTCATCAAACACCCACAATTGAATCAATTAAAAAGGTTGTAATTTATTTACTAAATGATACATTCAATGTTTTGTAGACCATATTTTTCATCAGTGTAGTTCATTTAAGTAATATATTTGAATAATTATTCTATTTTATTAAACATAATTATGAAAATCACTGGAAGGAAGTTTTAAGTGGGAGGGTTTGGGGGCGGAAGCGCAATTTTGGTACTTCTGTTGTGGACAATGATCTCGGTACTATCTGGATGTCGAACTCTGGTCCAGCGAGGGAGGGAGGTCGGGGCCAAGGGAACCTGCTGTGCCCAGGGTGCCATTTGCAGAGCGCCGAATGGCCTCTAAGAAAACAAGATTTTCCAAAAAATATATTATTGTTAGTATTAGGGTAAATTCTATGTATTATATTACTGTGTTTTTCTGGGGGGGGGGGGGGGGAGGGGGCAATTAAGCTTTGTGCACCGGGCGCCAGTTATGTTCACTGTGCCACAGGTGGAACTCCATCTGCCTGAATTTGTCGGCCAAAGATGCTTGTACTTCATTCTTGTCTAATTACAACATGGCTGCCACGAAATGTTCACGACAACGTAAAATGAAAATACTTTTTTATTCTAGTCGCACATCAGCCTTTCGGAGCGCAGTTTGATATAAAGCCAGAAATAAGTAAAGAATTCTTTATCACATACAGACCGGTGGAAATTATTTTGCCCAACTACAGCATGGCGAACTATGCAGATGACAAGAATCTGGAGGCACGCCAAAGCTCTATTCTCTTCCGGGTAGTATAGAGATCACTGGTTTGGGCCATTCATTGAGACACGAGTGCGAATTGGAGTCCCGTTTGACGTCACTGCCAGTAACATAAGGGGGGGGGGGGGGCGGCAGAGGAGATGCTGTAGAGCGTTTAAAATAAGTTGTGACTTTTGACAGTTCAGTTCGGAGCGGGTGGAGCAAGCGTAGTTGCCAGCTTGTGCTCGACGCGTCAGTAGGTGACCACAGAATGACAGGCCTACTCGGCGCAGAATCTAGTAGGCTCGCTTCACTGGGTGAACAGCAAGCCGCTCAAACCGGCCGATCTGCGATCTTTCTCAAACGATTTTAAAGAAATCATTCGGTAATGAACTCTCATTCTCGTATATCTTACAGTTTAATTCGTCAGCTCCAATGATGAACCGCCTATCATTTCGTTAACAGTCATAGTTATTGTGATATTTCGATAGTTGGTAAACTACTGCAAGAAATCCTTAGTTTGCAGTTAAAAATAGGTCTCGCTATGAATTTGTGTTTGGTGCGTGTTAAGTTACATGTTCTACTTATTAAATGTAGAAAATATATATAATTACTATTTAAACTTCTAATGTTATCGCTGTCTGTTTCCAATCTCGGGAAAGTCGAATGTATGTAAAGCGTTGCGTCACGAACTCGTGCGTCAGTCTAAAAACAGTAATGGAATATTTATTAATTCATTATATCTCATAAATGGTTTGAGATATCGAAACAACACTTTGGCAAATGACAGCGGCCAGAGACGAGAATGTTTTGGCATATGATTAATATGCGAAAGTTCCATATCTGTCGCAATATTCAAGCGACTACAGATTTTTTCAGTTAAATGATGTGATTATTGAGGGCCATCGATAGCTTGTGAAACGAGAACTTCTGTAGGTTTCGTAACAACGTAAGTGAATAAGTTACACGTTTATTTTTGTACTGAGAATAGGCCATACTATTGACCTGGCTTGCACTCAGTTGTTAGTTTAACAACATACTATTTCGGAATTCTATTTCAACTCAAGACCAGCCCTGTCGCGTAGCATTTGCAGTGGCTTCAAAACGGTTCAAATGGCTCTGAGCACTATGGGACTCAACTGCTGAGGTCATTAGTCCCCTAGAACTTAGAACTAGTTAAACCTAACTAACCTAAGGACATCACACACATCCATGCCCGAGGCAGGATTCGAACCTGCGAGCGTGGCGGTCTCGCGGTTCCAGACTGCAGCGCCAGAACCGCGCGGCCACTTCGGCCGGCAGTGGCTTCTTTTGCTGGTACTTTCAACCTCAGTGAGCGTAAATTTCTTGGTGTTTTTTGCTACATTACTTTTCACCTAGCTCATATGCTCTGTCGGAATTGAACGAGCATGATGCGGAGAAGCCTGATTAAAATATGCCCTTTATCGTTAGCCAGTTCGTCGACCTAGTAACGTTAATGTTTGGCTTGCACAGCACAAGTTCGATTAACTTCGCCTTATACATGCTAGGTTCAACTTCGTGTCATGGAACATTTCTTTGTAGCCAGAGCAAAAATCCGCTTTCCTCCACTGCGTCGTTGGAGCTCTATACATCACTGAGCGATATGGCGTTTCGTCCAATACTGTTGTCGAATTCCGAGGAATGTTTTGCAGCAGAACGTTACCTTCGCAGCCGGTGAACGTGCTCTTGGACGACACTTTTATTGCAAATCTCGTGATCAGATGTACACTGTTGTTACTAATGCAGTGCTAACACAAAACACTTGTTCACAATACCTGGCAACTACGGAAGACTTAAACGCCAAAAAGTATTACTTTACGAGAGGTTTCAAACGTTCATACGTCTAACGCGTGACACCACGTGGTACTGTTTATTCATGCTGTGGCAACAGGGGTACTTTACCAGCACTGCCACTGGCGGCGTGGTAGGGGATGCCGGCTCGCCATTGGTGTTACCTGGGCAACGGCGTCACGTACCGCTCCGGCCAGCCAAACGTCTAAAGTCGCGTCTAATTTTAAACGCACTATAGAGTCCGTTACTGCTTATTTCGTGCGTCAGCCACATGGCGCTAAAACCAGTTGTAGCATCCAAGGTCACGGCCCATAGAGAACTGTCGAGTCCATTAACGCGCCCGGTGCGCTCGCCTGATTTAAACTAGTTGCTTCACTGCACGAAAAAAGGTCAAAACATCGAGAGCTCTCTTACGTCAGTATTCGTGAAACGCGTTGGATTAAGGCAGTAAAACAAACGTTGTGTCTGTGTATATCATCCACTAAAATATTCCTTCCTAACCTCTTGCATTTCTGATACGGAGAGAAGAGTGTGCAGCGCGTGACTAAACAGTTTCATTGGGGTTACTTCTAAGTTTGAGGTCGATTGATATGATTTCAAATCGTCGTTTCCTGTATTTGTGGCTAATTACAACCACAGTTAGGTTTTTAATTATTCGTTAAGATTTTGATAATGTCATTTAGATAATTGTAGCATTACGTGGGTGATCCCATTGAGGCAGTACTATGCAATTTATGTTTGTTTGGTTGTCACAAAGTTAATTTATATAAAAAATTGAATTAATGGAATCCTGTCCCCCCACCTCCCTCCCATCCTCCACCGGTTAAATTTCTGCTGACACCCATGCGGCATCGTATCTTGTGCAACATTTTACTCCAAAAAAGTGTAAACAGTAGCTTCACATTTAGGACGAGGAATTCCGCCTTATGCAAGTCACCTTTTCAGCAACGCCACAAGATGATAAGTAGCTTAGAAGTTAAAAGAAAAGAACACGTTAAAAATTATAATCCCTGTATACGTGCAGTTATCGTATACACAGGGTGTCCCAAAATAATGTATACACTCTTTGAAACTGAATTTCTTTAATTATAGGAGATAGAAATACAGTACAAAGTTTGAGGTGTACCTTAAGGTCCAACTAAAGGTGGTAAATATTCAAAATGCCCTCCTTCAGCCGCAATACACCATCGACAATTACTTACAACAGAGCGACATGCCAACTGTATTGTTTCTAATGGAATAGTATCACAGGCCTCCTCAATTTGCTGTCGAAGATCATCCAGTGTTTGTGGTCTTGCAGTGTAAACTGTGTTTTTGAGAGGACCCCATAGGCAGAAGTCTAGAGGAGTTAAATCAGAGGATCAAGCTGGAAACTCCACACTCTTTGTCCGATCCATCTTGCAGGGAACGTACAACTAACAAATACCATCATATCAACGTGAAAGTGATGTGGTACACCACCCTGTTGAAAGCAATAATCTTCATTTTCAAAAAAAGTCATTAAGACCAGGAGTTATCATATACAACATTTCTACGTAAGAGTCACCTGTGACAGTGTTTTTAAAGTAGTGCAGTCCAATTAACCTCCCAGAAGACAAATCACACTAGACTCATACTCATGGTAGATTACCATGTCTTTCCTCTGCTACGTATGGGTTCTCACTGGCCCAGTACACGCAATTATGGTAGTTAATTTTTCCAATAAGTTTAAAGGTCACTTCATCTGACCAAAGAATTAGATCGTGTAAATGTTGCTCTTCTTTGCATCTGTTAACGAACCACTCACAAAATTCACTTCACCTATTGGGATCATCCATCCTCCTTAAGAGCATGGAAAAGTCTTGAAATGTAAGGCTTCAATTTCTCAGCCCACTGAATTCTATAAACACTGCATTTGCTGGTCACAGTCTCACGAGAGCATTGCCTTGCAGATTTATTTGGGATTGTGTGTATGCCTGGATCACTGCATCAACCCTTTCATTGTCTGCTGAAGATATCTTTCTTCCGCAATGTCCATTCTTCAAATCTTGTACTGTCCCTCTGATGTCAAACTTATCTCAGATTCTTGCAATTGTTACACTTGGTAGTGATGGTGTTCCAAATTCAGCCCACCATCATCATCATACCTCGCTCACATTTTCTGTTTTCCAATAACACTTTAGCACGCATTTCCGTTGAGCCAACAATGACACCATGTTTACAATCCTGGAACAAAAGAAAGTGTTGTTATGTTTTTCATTGCCTTCTGAATAATTACCCACAAAAAACTGCGTTTCTATCACCTTTAATTAAAGAGATATTCAGTTTCAAAAAGTGTGTACATTACTTTTGGACACCCTGTATTTTGACGCTGATAGTCATATTGCACTTTTAATTTATTGTTGGCTGTCGAAGAAGTTACAAGTGTTCTGGTATGCATGTGATTTGTAAATATTGGAACTAATGGGATAGAAGCTTTGTATAAAATTTCGCGTTATGAAATAAATCACAGCGCTGCAGACTTGCGCTTTTGGCGAATCTTTAAAGCAAATACTCATTTTCTACGGATGAAAAAGCATACACTATGGATGCGATCAAGGTGAAGACGAAAAGCAGGGGACAGGAAGACATACGATGTAGTCACGTGTTTTTCTGTCAACAAAATGATTTAAAAGTCGATTTAGGAAGGTTTTTAACAGTGTCGGAATTATACTTTTTAATGGTTATTTACAAGTCGGCATTCTTCTTCAAAAATATTAAAAATTCTTTGCACCCCTAGGTCTAGCCCCTCCGCCCTACAATCTATCGTATGAGCCCCTTTGATAAAATGTACTCTGAACCCCAAGAACTTCAGCAGCAATGTCGAAAAAGTAAAGAAAATTACTATCGACGATCTCTGAATCACTGTCATTAAGGTTGGTCATAGTGTTGGTAAAGCATACAGCTAATTCCATGCTAGTTTTCTTTTCGGAGTTGCTGAATGAAGTTCACGACGATCCAGAACTGCTCAAACAAATCGTATGATTGTGTGAATGTGTGTGTATGAGTTCGAAACACCACCTGCAAAGCGTTTATTTTCTTCTATTCATTCTGTGTTAAAATATCGGATTACGGTATATTTTGAGGCAGTAAAGCATCCAGTTTGAGGGTTGTCGGGTATAAAGAAGAAATATAAGTACAAACGTCAAAAAAAGTTTTGCATCACCCCGATTCCCAGAACTCCTGAAGATAGAAGTTGACTGTGGATATTGTATCACAGGCACAGTCCCTTTGACTGTTCAGAGATGTCACTAAACCCGCCCAAGCATGTAAACAACCATGCATGGACAGCGTCTATTAGACGGAGTGGGCCGACAGCCGATCAGTTCCAGTCACTCCACTAGGAAGGAGGTGCACAGCTCGTGTTGTCTGTAATTCAACCGTGCCTAGACGGTCAGTACACCGGTTCGATCGCGTCCGCATTCTTACTTTCTGCCAGGAAAGTGTCCAGCCATCTGGGAATGAACCAAAGTGATGTTGTTCGGACATGGAGGAGACACAGCGAGACAGGGACTCTCGATGACATGTCTCGCTCAGGCCGCCCAAGGGGTACTACGGCGGTGGATGACCGCTACCTACGGATTATGGCTCGGAGGAACGATGAGAGCAACGCCACCATGTTGAATAATGTTTTTCGTGAAGCCACAGAACGTTGTGTTATGACTCAAGCTGTGCGCAATAGGCTGCATGATGCGCAACTTCACCACCGACGTCCATGGCGAGGTCCATCTTTGCAACGACGACGCCATGCAGCGCGGTACAGATGGGCGCAACAACATGCGGAATGGACCGCTCAGGATTGGCATCACGTTCTCTTCACCGAAGAGTGTCGCATATGCTTTCAACTAGACAATCGTCGGAGACGTGTTTGGAGCCAACCCGGTCATGCTGAACGCCTTAGACACACTGTCCAGCGAGTGCAGCAAGGTGGAGGTTCCCTTCTGTTTTGGGGTGCCATTATGTGGGGCCAACGTACGCCGCTGGTGGTCGTGGAAGGCGCCGTACGATACATGAATGCTATCCTCCTACCTATAGTGCAACCATATTGGCAGCACATTGGCGAGGCATTCGTCTTCATGGACGACAATTCGCGTCCACATCGTGCACATCTTGTGAATGACTTCCTTCAGGATAAGAACATCGGTCGAATAGTATATACTTATATGGACATGGTGTCTGTTCTTTCGGACATATAAGTATATATCCATACCCATATAAGTATATAGTTATATATCCATATAAGTATATATCCATATCCATATAAGTATATAGTTCTGGCGATACCGGCCATGACCTTCTTCTTTTGTGTGGAAACACACATATTCCCCGGACTCTTACGGGACTTGGAAGAATGTCTTCCACGAGTAATGAGTGTTTGGGGTGGGACACTACGAATGTAGTGTGTGAACATACAAGATACAAGGTGAGAATGTGAGTCTCGCGGGAGGCGTGCGCGGTATAGTCCCTGCAGTCGTACTATAATCTGTGCCCTCGGTGGCTCAGATGGATAGAGCGTCTGCCATGTAAGCAGGAGATCCTGGGTTCGAGTCCCGCTCGGGGCACACATTTTCACCTGTCCTCGTTGATCTATATCAACGCCTGTGCGCAGCTGACGGTATTAATATAATTCTAATTTCGGTCGAATAGAGTGGCCAGCATGTTCTCCAGACTTGAAATGTATCGAACATGCGTGGGATGGATTGAAAAGGGCTGTTTATGGACGACGTGGCCCACAAACCACTCTGAGGGATCTACGTTGTAAACATTTATTTAGAGAAACAGGAATTCTCCCCCTTCCATGTATAAATATTTGAGACTTTTATATTATTTAAGGAATATGCAAACGAAAATCTACACCTGTTCTACAGATATAATACACGACATAAACAAATTTCCACAAAAAAAATGAACTTAGCCTCTGTCAAAGAGGAACATTACAGAATGATAAAATGATTTCCAATAGGTCACCCGAATAATTTCATTCGCTGGGTGCTTTATAAAGTCTTAATATCAGGATTCCATACTTTCATCGCATGGAAGAGCTCGTAATGAAGTACCGCAAGTAGATGTTTAACACCTTCTTCCGGACTATCTAAAACGTCGGTATAACCTTAAAAATTTCCCTGAGGTGAACTGTGTTATGATCATGGACTTCAATGACGTTCTATTAGGCTAGTGCAGAAGTTCGTAGCGTTTCTGTTTTCCATGTTAGTATTACGGTTCCTATGGGTCTATTTATCGATTGTCATTTTTATTTGTAAGTTTACTGTTGCTGGTTCAGTTTACACATTGTCATTTATTCTGGAGATAGTTAGTGGAGTTGTGGACGTTAGAAAATGGAATGCTAAATGGAGAAACCGTAACATTTCCGACGTATTTTCTTGTTTGAGTCCAACAGAGAGGTGACAGCAAAGCAGGCAGCCAGAAACATTTGCCTCGTGTATAGGCATAATGTCATTAGACAGAGCACAGCAAGAAAATGGCATTGTTGTTTTGAGGAGGACCGTTTTTACATTAGTGACTCTGCCTTGAGGAAAATCTTCAGGGCTCGATGAAAATCGTTTAAACGCATTAACCCACAATGATTTACGTCAGTATACTCAAATGTGATGAACTGTGACCATTCCACTATCGTGCGACATTTTCATGCAGTGGGGGAGGTTCAAAAATTTGGTTTATGGTTACCGCACGCTCTGAACCAAAATCAGAAAAATCAGATGGTTGCTATATGTACAGCTCTTCTTGCTCGTCAACAACACCGACAGTTCCTATGCTGTATCTTTATTGGTGACGAGAAACTGTGTCTTTATGCTAACATATGAAAAATAAAGGAATGGCTGAGTCCAAACAAATCAGAAACTCCCAGACCTGGGCACATCCACAGAACATAATGTTATCCATTTGATGGAACAGCGACGGTGTGGTAAGCTTCAGATTGATTCCCCGAGAACCACTGCTGACATTTATTGTCAACAACTGAGACGTCTTACAGACACATTCCAAGAATAACCACCAGGAAGACTGCGTGAATTGATGCTACTCCTCGACAAACCCCGCCTGCAGTCTGCTAAACTGACAAAAAAAAAAAAAACCCCAAACAGAAGTTGGATTGGGAAGTCATTCCACCCACCTTATTCACCTGATCTTACTCTATCGCACAACCTTCAAGGAACTTCCTCTCCGGATGAAAATACGCTCCGAATATTATTCGACGAGTTCTTCGCCTCAAAACGACGTGATTTCTTAAGTCGCGGAATCGAAAAGTTACCCAAGCGTTGGCAGACTGCTTTAAATAGTGAAGAATAATACTTTATCGATGACTGAAGTCTCTGTTATGTGTACCTGTTGTGTTTATTAAACGTATCGAAAAACGCAAAGAACTTACGCGCCCACCCAATAGTAAACTTAATTCTTTTCATTGATATAGAAACTGCACCACTATCTGGTCCTTATGTGCGTATAAAGTCGAAACTGTTTCACGGTATTTAACTATAAAACACGTAGCCATAATATCATGATAAACGTGTGTTATCACACCATTTCTCATATCTTGTTGCGTCTTGTACAAAAAATTATGGTAGGGGACCAATATATTAGAGTACAATGCAAGAGAACCCTGCCACTCAAACAGCTAATGAAGCGAACATTCGATAAGAAACCTAGAAGCCATTATAATTGCGAGAACCGATGAAGGAGGAACGGCATTCTTCACACTTCATTACTGCAAGTGAATCTACAAGGATAGAACAAACAAGGTAACACAAACAAGCCATTGGATAGTGAAGAGGTCTTTAGTAGCCTGCCCCTCCCACCAGTCTTCGCGTTTGTATATATGCGTGTTGTTACCATCGTATTCCAGCGGGCACCTCTAAAGCAGCACCACAAGGGGCGTCACCGTACAAGAATGCACGAGTAAACGGACGCATCGAGCGTGTTGGCTCTCAGGAGGTAATCTTGGCGGCAAATATGCTCACTGATAAGATAAACCCCTTTTGTTTTCGTCTTGGAGTGCAGGCTGTTGTGCGTCACGGAAAAACGTACTTAACGCTTCGAGCCGTTGCTTCTCGAAGGAAGGGAGGACGATTAGAGTTTAACGTCCCGTCGACCACCTGGTCACTGGAGACAGACACAAGCTCGGGTTGGGGAAGGATAGAAAAGGAAAACAGTCGTGTTACCTTTTTTTATTCAAAGGAACCACGCCAGCATTCTCCTTGATTATTTCCGATATTCGCCTTAATACTTTACAGAAACCAAGAAAAATTTAACTGTGTTTGTTTGGGCGCGGAGCTGAACGACAATTTTCCCGAATGATAGTTGAGAGTCTTACCATGGCACCAATATGCCCAGTCAGTAAAGACCAAAAAATTGGCGAGTAGGAGTACACACTGATGATTCCGTACAAAGTTAATTATGTATGTATACAGTTCATCAACCCTCGGAATCGAGAAACTCAGTGATTTTTGCCTGTTCCCGATAATATCGATACTGGCAAAATATTGGTCTCGGGAATTCAAAGACACTATCAAAATCTCTACAGTAGTTCCTCAGACTAGTCCGGACATACAAAAATTATAATAAAAAAACAGAAGGGCACTTCAGCTTAAGTATGTAGCGAGAGAAGATTTAGTGAAACATTTTTTATACTTACTAAAACAGGACTACAACTTACATTTTACGTTTGTGTGAAGTAATGTTTGTCTATTATGCTTTTGGAGGATGATAAATGCAATCCATGTTGAAATGGGGGATAAAAATTATCTGATATAATTACAACTTCACAATTTCCTGATTTTTTTAAATTTACTTGTACTACGAAACCTTATTTCTTGCCGAATTTCACGATTCTAGCTCAACGGGAAGTACCATATAGGTTTTGGTGCGTGAATTTACGATTATCAAAACATGTGACATAAATGATCGAATCTTTTGACTGCATTGACTTAGAAGCTTAAAATTTATACACCGCCAAGGGACCATAGACCTTAGTATGAGACATAATATTGAACTTGATATCTGTAACCGTTCCTGAGAAAACGGGTTTTTACCGGTCTGACAGACGGTCAGACAGACGGACAAGAAAGCGATGCTAGTAGGTTTTTTACAAATTCAGGAACGTAATCCTAAAAGGATCGAATATGGGAACTATTCTGTGTAGTTGAAAATTTTCATGCAGTGGTGGGATTGGCTGATTGATTTGGGGGAGGGGACCAGACAGCGAGGTCAACTGTCCCATCGGATTAGGGAAGGAAAGAGAGAGAAGTACGCCGTGTCCTTTCAAAGAAACCATCCCAACATTTTCCCGAAGCGATTTAGGGAAATGACGGAAAACCTAAATCAGGCGATCCTGGTTTAGGTTTTCCGCGACTTCCCTAAACTGCTTCAGGTAAATGCAGCGATGGTTCCTCTCAAAGCGCACGGTCGACTTCCTTCCTCATCCTTCCCTAATCCGATGGGACCGATGGCTTCCCAGTTTGGTCCCTCACCCGAATCAACAAACCAACCATAAAACTAAAAACATTCTTAACACGCTCTCTGTTGCTGCCGTCCGCGTCTGGAACACGCTATCCTCCACTCTACTCACAATTCATTGGCCTGTTGCTTTTAAGAAGAAGCTGGAGTACTCCCTTCTGTCGCCATCCTAATTTTTCCCTCTGTCAGACAATAGAACTAATGGTCCTTTATTCTCCCAGTCACGTTTCTTCCTCATTTCGTTTCTCTATGAGTCACGCCAGTTTCTTGTCCCTTGTTGTTGTTGTGGTCTTCAGTCCTGAGACTGGTTTGATGCAGCTCTCCATGTTACTCTATCCTGTGCGAGCTTCTTCATCTCCCAGTACCTACTGCAACCTACATCCTTCTGAGTCTGTTTAGTGTATTCATCTCTTGGTCTCCCTCTACGATTTTTACCCTCCACGCTACCCTCCAATACTAAATTTGTGATCCCCTGATGCCTCGGAACATGTCCCACCAACCGATCCCTTCTTCTGGTCAAGTTGTGCCACAAACTTCTCTTCTCCCCAATCCTATTCAATACCTCCTCATTAGTTATATGATCTACCCATCTAATCTTCAGCATTCTTCTGTAGCACCACATTTCGAAAGCTTCTATTCTCTTCTTGTCCAAACTAGTTATCGTCCATGTTTCACTTCCATACATGGCTACACTCCATACAAATACTTTCAGAAACGACTTCCTGACACTTAAATATATACTCGATGTTAACAGATTTCTCTACTTCAGAAACGCTTTCCTTGCCATTGCCAGTCTACATTTTATATCCTCTCTACCTCGACCATTATAAGTTATTTTGCTCCCCAAATAGCAAAACTCCTTTACTACTTTAAGTGTCTCATTTCCTAATCTATTTCCCTCAGCATCACCCGACTTAATTCGATTACATTCCATTATCCTCGTTTTGCTTTTGTTGATGTTCATCTTATATCCTCCTTTCAAGACACTGTCCATTCCGTTCAACTGCTCTTCCAAGTCCTTTGCTGTCTCTGACAGAATTTCAATGTCGTCGGCGAACCTCAAAATTTTTATTTCTTCCCCATGGATTTTAATACCTACTCCGAATTTTTCTTTTGTTTCCTTTACTGCTTGCTCAATATACAGATTGAACAGCTTCGGGGAGAGGCTACAACCCTGTCTCACTCCCTTCCCAACCACTCCTTCCCTTTCATGTCCCTCGACTCTTATAACTGCCATCTGGTTTCTGTACAAATTGTAAATAGCCTTTCGCTCCCTGTGTTTTACCCCTGCCACCTTCAGAATTTGAAAGAGAGTATTCCAGTCAACAATGTCTAAAGCTTTTTCTAAGTCTACAAATGCTAGAAACGTATGTTTGCCTTTCCTTAATCTAGCTTCTAAGATAAGTCGTAGGGTCAGTATTGCATCACGTGTTCCAACATTTCTACGGAATCCAAACTGATCTTCTCCGAGGTCCGCTTCTACCAGTTTTTCCATTCGTCTGTAAATAATTCGCGTTAGTATTTTGCAACTGTGATTTATTAAACTGATTGTTCGGTAATTTTCACATCTGTTAACACCTGCTTTCTTTGGGATTGGAATTATTATATTTTTCTTGAAGTCTGAGAGTATTTCACCTGTCTCATACATCTTACTCACCAGATGGTAGAGTTTTGTCAGGACTGGTTCTCCGAAGGCCGCCAGTAGTTCTAATGGAATGTTGTCTACTCCCGGGGCCTAGTTTCGACTCAGGTTTTTCAGTGCTCTGTCAAACTCTTCACGCAGTATCGTGTCTCCCATTTCATCTTCATCTACATCCTGGGCTTCCATTTCCATAATATTGTCCTCAAGTACATCGCCCTTGTATAGACCCTCTATATAGTCCTTCCACCTTTCTGCCTTCCCTTCCTTGCTTAGAACTGGGTTTCCACCTGAGCTCTTGATATTCATACAAGTCGTTCTCTTTTCACCAGAGGTTTCTTTAATTTTCCTGTAGGCAGTATCTATCTTACCCCTAGTAAGATAAGCCTCTACATCCTTACATTTGTCCTCTAGCCATCCCTGCTTAGCCATTTTGCACTTCCTGTCGATCTCATTTTTGAGACGTTGTATTTCTTTTTGCCTGCTTCATTTACTGCATTTTTATATTTTCTCCTTTCATCAATTAAATTCAGTATTTCTTCTGTTACCCAAGGACTTCTACTAGCCCTCGTCTTTTTACCTACTTGATCCTCTGCTGCCTTTACTTCATCTCTCAAAGCTACCCAGTCTTCTTCTACTGTTTTTCTTTCCCCCATTCCTGTCAATTGTTCCCTTATGCTCTCCCTGAAACTCTGTACAGCCTCTGGTTGTTTCAGTTTATCCAGGTCCCATCTCCTTAAATTCCCACCTTTTTGGAGTTTCTTCAATTTAATCTACACTTCATAACCAATAGATCTTGTCCCTTATCTTCATTAATTGAGTGTTCTCACGTTAACCTTGCCCTGCCTCTTCCACCCCATTCCCTCATGTCAATTTCTGCTAGAGCACCTTCCAGTAATTTGTTTTTATTGTTGCGCTTACCACGAAGAATTTAAAATGTGTGTTTTTGTCCGCACTACTGTAATTTCTAAATGAAGTATTCTATAGTAAGTGTAATTTACAACATGCTTATCGTAATATATGTAATGTTAAAGAAGTAGAATGTCTGGTTAGATGTAACAGAGGCCCAATTGGTCTTAAGCTTGCCAAATTACATAAACCAATAAACACCTGTAAATAAAATTTAAAAAAATAATTCAGCGTCCAGTATAACGCACAAGGCACATGCAGTAAAACGATGGATACAGCCAACTACATATCTGTGAAGATATGCAGTACGATTGCACTTTGTTTATCACCGACGTTGTGTACAGTCACGTAGAAAGCGTTGCCGAATCAGCTGATACAGTTCTGAAGAGATTGGAAGAGGAATAGGATGTTGAATCGATACCAGATGACGCGCAGCTGCATCTGTCGACACCTCCCGAGCAGACAGCTGTTCTGATTTCGCAGCTCCGACGGAACTCTTTTTGGCTTCCATCAAGGGCGCCGCTGCCGTGCGAATTTCGTCACACCGGCGCCAGTGAATGAAGTACGGCACCAAAATAGCTTCGTGGACAAGGCTGCGAATCTGAGTAGGATTGGGGGACGGCGTTGTCTCAAAGAGCAATTTCTAATACAGTGTTTGCTGTTGTGGAGGTTTTGTCACCGACCCGTCATAAAACCTTCTTTAATTTGTACACGTTTTTATACATACAAGTACGGTTCAGCCGGAAAGCTGCTGTAAAAATTTATTATACTCCGGCTAGCTTTCACTATTTTGTCATCAACCGGCAGATTTTAAAAGCTTGTAAACCGACCTATGGTATATACCTATATTGAAATTTCCTGGCAGATTAAAACTGTGTGCCGGACCGAGACCCGAGGACGGGTCGTGCGTCGTGCTTGGGTAGCTCAGTTGGTAGAGCGCTTGTCCGGAAGGCAAAGGTCCCAAGTTCGGTCTCGGTCCGGAACGCAGTTTTAATCTGCCAGGAAGTTTCAAATGCAGCGCACACTCCGCTGCAGAGTGAAAATTTCATTCTGGAAACATCTCCCAGGCTGTGGCTAGGCCACGTCTCCGCAATATCCTTTTTTCCAGTAGTGCCAGTGCTGCAAGTTTCGCAGGAGAACTTCTGTGAAGTTTGGAAGGTAGGGCACGAGGTACTGGCAGAAGTAAAATTAGGAGGACGGGTCGTGAGTCGTGCTTGGGTAGCTCAGTTGGTAGAGCACTTGCCCGTGAAAGGCAAAGGTTCGGAGTTCGGATCTCGGTCCGGCACACAGTTTTAATCTGCCAGGAAGTTTCAAAATCAGCGCATACTCCGCTGCAGAGTGAAAATTTCATTCTATACCTTTACTATTACCAGTTTTAAATTCTGCCATATTATGACAAAATAGTGGCAACCATTTGCACAGAAAGGCGTTTTATAGCAGATTTTTGGTTGTAGTCAGGCTGTCCCACATGTCTTCAATATAAATTTATCAAGCGGATATTGTTTAGCTACCAGAGGGACACTAACCAGCATGATTTACTTCCTTGTAATTTTGTTCATTACGAAGAGTAAGTCTTTTTTAAATAGCACCCTACATTTTTGTATTGGGTAATGCACTTCCTCTCCTCAAGACCTGTTGAAACACGTATCACAGTGTATCATTCACGTAAACATGATATTATTAAAAGCTTAACACAAAATTGACTGTGGGTCACCTGTACTAGAGCACAGAACAGGCGCCTACGGTAGCAAACGTACCTCGTCAACTTATTTGTGAGTACAATGTACACCGACGAAGAGCAGGTAGAAATGCCACTCACCTGTGGATAATATGAGCTTGCAGAACAGTACTTGCAGTAATGTTTTCTTATTTAGAATAATGGGACGTTTGGTACAGTACTGTATACTTTTAAACGATGTATTGCATATAGTAAAGGCAATCCTTGATTAAAAACTGCATCACCATTACTTTTCTCTTACATTGGTTGAAGGTAGACGTAATGCTGATCAGGCAGATGAACTCTACAGAGGGCGATATCCCAACAAGAACCCACCTTCACGACAGATGACGCTTCAGCAAATAAGAAATTGCAACCCAAGGCAAAGTAATCATCGTAGAGCTCGCGCGGACGAAGCTGTCGAAATTACTCTTCTCGTTTCAGCTGCAATGAATGCACACGTGAGCACATGACAGCTTGAACAAGACACTGGCGTTCCTAAACCGACTGTACAACAAATTCTAATATGCCACCAGTTCCATGCTTGTCATTTATACTCACAACAAAAATTGCATGGGAATGATTGGCTCTGAGCGCTATGGGACTTAAAACTACTTAAACCTAACTAACCTAAGAACATCACACACATCCATGCCCGACGCAGGATCCGAACCTGCGACCGTAGCGGTCGCGCGGTTCCAGACTGAAGCGCCTAGAACCGCTCGGCCACTTCGGCCGGCTGGGAATGATTCCCGGAACTGTGTGCAATTGTGTCAGCGCTGACAGAAGCAAATCATCGCGAAACAGAACTTCCTCTCGGATGTTCTTTTTGCAGATGAATGTTCCTTCTCTAACAAAGGGCAGAAAGTAAAAAGAACATGCATGACTGGTCCAGCGAAAACTCACGATGGCTTAGACAGGTGAAACATGAACACATTAAATGTTCTGGTGTGAGAAGCTTGGTACTGCAATTGTTTTCACTTGTTTCATTAATGGTAATTAAATGGCAGCGCATATGCCAACTTTCTCACACGATTTCTTCCTCGTCTTCTGGATGAAATGCTGCTAATCATCATTGTGGTAAGTCGCAATTTCTGCAAAGTGTCTTCATAGCGCTGTGCATTGATTGTGGTTCGACACACCAGAAACTAGATGAGCTGAAGGCCCCTGCAGTCGAAGAGGAAGGTCATCATGACCATACCGTAACTTGTGTGAATAGCTTTGGATTTATTTCTCGTGGGAGATGTAGGATGGTTCCACTGTTGGCTTTGCTATTTGCGTGTCGGAATGCTGTCGGACGGAATCATCCTGTTGCAAGTAAGTGGCCCCCGCCCTCCCACGCTGCCTATCGGACGAAGGCTACGCTTCAGCAATTACACTACTGGCCATTAAAATTGCTGCACCAAGAAGAAATGCAGATGATAAACGCGTATTCATTGGACAAACGTATTATACTAGAACTGACATGTGATTACATTTTCACGCAATTTGGGTGCATAGATGCTGAGAAATCAGTACCCAGAAGGCCGTAATAACGGCCTTGATACACCTGGGCATTGAGTCAAACAGAGCTTGGATGGCGTGTACAGGTACAGCTGCCCATGCAACTTCAATACGATTCCAGAGTTCATCACGAGTAGTGACCGGCGTATTGTGACGAGCCAGTTGCTCGGCCACCATTGACCAGACGGTTTCAATTGATGAGAGATCTGGAGAATGTGCTGGCCAGGGCAGCAGTCGAACATTTTCTGTATCCAGAAAGGCCCGTACAGGACCTGCAACATGCGGTCGTGCATTATTCTGCTGAAATGTAGGGTTTCGCAGGGATCGAATGAAGGGTAGAGCCACGGGTCGTAACACATCTGAAATGTAACGTCCACTGTTCAAAGTGCCGTCAATGCGAACAAGAGGTGACCGAGACGTGTTACGAATGGCACCCTATACCATCACGCTGGGTGATATTCCAGTATGGCGATGACGAATACACGCTTCCAATGTGCGTTCACCGCGATGTCGCCAAACACGGATGCGACCATCACGCTGCTGTAAACAGGACCTGGACTCATCCGAAAAAATGACGTTTTGCCATTCGTGCACCCAGTTTCGTCGTTGAGTACACCATCGCAGGCGCTCCTGTCTGTGATTCAGCGTCAAGGGTAACCGCAGCCATGGTCTCCGAGCTGAAAGTCCATGCTGCTGTAACCGTCGTTGAACTGTTCGTGCAGATGGTTTTTGTCTTGCATACGTCCCCATGTGTTGACTCATGGATCGAGACATGGCTGCACGATCCGTTACAGCCATGCGGATCAGATGCCTGTCATCTCGACTGCTAGTGATATGAGGCCGTTGGGATCCAGCACGGCGTTCCGTATTACCCTCCTGAACCCACCGATTCCATATTCTGCTAACAGTCATTGGTTCTCGACCAACCCGAGCAACAGTGTCGCGATAAGATAATCCACAATCTCGATAGGCTCCAATCGGACCTTTATCAAAGTCGTAAACGTGATGGTACGCATTTCTCCTACTTACACGGGGCATCACAACAACGTTTCACCAGGCAACGCCGGTCAACTGCTGTTTGTGTATGGGAAATCGGTTGGAAACTTTCCTCATGTCAGCACGTTGTAGATGTCGCCAACCTTGTGTGAATGCTCTGAAAAGCTAATCATTTGCATATCACAGCATCTTCTTCCTGTCGGTTAAATTTCGCGTGTGTAGCACGTCATCTTCGTGGTGTAGCAATTTTAATGGCCAACAGTATAGGTTGGGAAACACTACAACATACTCCGTACGGCCCGGATCTTTCCCCGTGTGATTTTCGCACCTTTGGTGACCTGAAGAAAGACGTGCGTGGACACGTCGGTTTCACTCGGATGAGGAATTGCAAGAATAGGTGCGGTTGTGGATCCGTCTGCGGCTGACCGCGTTCCAAGAAACAGGAACTGATCGTCTCGTTTCCCAGTGGGACGAATGTCAAACGCATGTGGTGAATACTTCTGAACGGAATAATTCGATGGTATAGTTGTAGCGAGTGCTCGGTTCTAGTTTGTCTGCCCCCTGCAACACGGCATACAAATGGTGGGCATAAAAAGATCCTAACCGGCAAGGACCAGAGACGACTACCTGTGAATGACGATCGACTTGAGAGCTGACAGAATTGCTGCTGTCAGTTAATACTCGTTCATCTCAGTCAGGGTCCGAGCGAACGATGCAAAGAGAACTGCGTACAATGAGCATTTAGAGTCGATTATCCCACAAAAATTCTTGTCGACAGAGCTACATAATACTGCTGGAAAAATATATACCTGAACAAGCCTCTTCATCTCACAGTGACAATTCATTTTGCAATAAGTTTCCATATGAGATCCCAGTAAGTTCATTCAGTAAGCCAATAGCTAAACCCAGTTAACTCACTGTTTATCACAAAGAGAAAAATAAGTGTAGAAACATCGCTTTGCAATGATATACATATTCACCCAGTAGTCTGAGTTTTTAATGTTGTTAATGCCGACAGAGCTGCATCAGTGAACTGTATGAACAGCTCTGAGATCGACTCACTGAGCTGTCCAATTGTCCAAAGCAGTAACAAAATGCCCTGCAGGAGGTTTAACACTGGCTGCACATGTAGAACACCAAGGGGCAGAAAAGCAACAGAAAATGGTCAACAGAATGAGGCCACTGAACCCGACAGGATACCCGTTCAATTCTGAACAGTGTATGCGAAAGAACTTTCCCGTCTTCTAGCATCACTGTTCCATGGGCCTCTAGAGGAGCGAAGCATTCCTAATGATTGGAGAAAAAGCGCAGGTCATTCCCGTTTTCAGAAGGGTTGTGGAACGGACACGCAAACTATAGACCTATATCTGTGCAGTCGGTCTGCTGTGCAATTTTTTAACATGTTTCATGTTCGCGCGTTACGACATTTCTGGAGACCGCAAAATCTCCTCTGTAGTAACCAACATATGTTACAAAAACAAGGATCGTGTGAAACCCTGTTCGCTCAGTTCTTCCACGAGACCAAATAGCAGTAGGTAGCAGGCGCCCAGGCAGATCCAGTGTTCCTTGATTTCCGAACTGTTTTTGATACAGTTCCACACTGCCACCTAATGAATGGAAAACGAGCGTATGGAATATCAGACCAACTGTGTGATTTGACTGAAGAGTTTCTAGCAAACAGAATACAGCATGTCATTCTGAATGGAAAGAAGTCTTCAGATGTAAACTAGCATCGGGTATGCCCCAGGGGACTGTTATAGGACTATTACTTTTCACAGTATACCAGGTGGTTATAATTAAACTTTCCCTATTTAAAACGTTATAACACGGAAACTAATTACCGTACGAGTACCAAACGTGGCAGAATCAATGAAACTGAAACATTTTTTATGTGCTGCTACGGTACAACATACCATTACATACCAGTACCATTTATGCTACAAAAGGGCTCAACATGGCGCCCATCAGTGTCCAGAAGAGTCTCAAAGCTCAGGAATGCATTCTGCACAGCAGAACGAAGCATGTCTGTAGGTATGATGGCTACCTCTCTTGATATGCTGCTCTTCGTATCAGCACATGTGTGAATGTACCACTGTTAGACCCTGTCCTTCAAGCATCCCCAAGAACTAGAAATCACAGAGAGTGAGGTCAGGTGATCGTGCTGGCCAAGCATTTGGAAACAATCGGCTGATACTTTGATGGTTTCCAAATATGTTTCAGAGAAGCAGGTGAATTTCACGAGCGATGTGCGGTGGGGCTCCATCTTGCATGAAAACTGTTGAGTCCAATGTGTGTTTCTCCTGTAGGGTGGGTATGACATGCTAGCGAAGCATATCACAGTGATGCTGGTCTGTCACATTGTACGTCTTTGGTCCTTGAGCATCAGCCTGTTCAAAAAAAAGTGGGCCAATGATGCACATAGCCATGAAGCCACACCATAAGGTGACCACCATACAGAGGAACTTCATGCACAGTGACTGGAGATGAAGATGCCCACACTCGGCAGTTCTGTGTATTTCCCTCACCCATCAGAGAAAAATGAGCTTCGTCTGTCCATAGGATGGTCCAGGGCCAGCCCTCATCAACTTCAATCCTTGCAAGAAAGTGGAGAGCAAAGTCAACAAGTCGTTGTGGGTGGGGCCCCATCTTGCATAAAAACTGTTGAGTTCAATGCGTCTTTCTCCTGTAGGATGGGTATGACGTGCTGGCGAAGCATATCACAGCTTAATACTGGCCAGTGGCATTGCACGTCTTTGGTACTTGAGCACCAGCCTGTTCAAAAAAGAATGGGCCAATGATGAACGTAACCATGAAGCCACACCATATGGTGACGCGTTCACCATACAGAGGAACTTCATGCACACTGACTGGAGGTGAAGATCCCCACTCTCGGCAATTCTGTGTATTCAGCTCACCCGTCAGTGAAAAATGAGCCTCGTCTGTCCATGGATGGCCCAGGACCAGCCCCCGGCAACTTCAGTCCTAGCGAGAAGGTGGAGAGCGAAGTCAACATGTCGTTGTGCATCCTGTGATGCAAACTGCTGCATGGTATCATGACGTACGGATACCATTTGAGAATGGTTTGAAGCATCTCCCGTACAGTGGACCATGGGATATTCAACTGTCATGACATAGCATGCGCGCTGTCTGACGATCGGGAATTGTGTGCAGTATTGTCTGCCATAGCAACAGCGATTTCATCAACCACCTGTGATGCAACCAGTTGTCGGCCTCTTCCTGGAGTAGCACCCAGTTCTCCTTTTGATTCGAACTGCTTCATCATGCTCTGCACATCAGGTGGAGGAAGATGACCCTTCCGTTATCCTTTCAGACAGCAATATTCTCAAAGTGCAGCTGCAGCATTACTGTTATTTTGATAATAGAGCTTCACCAATAATTCCATGCTCCTTTTGCCCGAGCTCATGTTAACACGTCAACAAGTGCACTGCCACTGGTCGGGTGTGTGAGGCTATGAATCAGGATGGCTGATCAGGCTCCTGGTGGCCATAGCTGGAACTGGATGGCGGCGCTGTGACGCATGGAAATCATGCACCCCATACTCCGGACATTAATGCTGCCAAGTTTGGTACTCATACAGTAATTAGTTTCCGTGTTATAACATGTCAAATAGGGAAAATTTAATTATAATCAGCCTGTATATAAATCTGGTCAGTGTGTGGGAGTTGACCCTCAACATAAACAAGTGTAGCATATGATAAAACATAGACAGAAATATCCTTTATTCTACGATAAAGAAATTGCAGAATAATCACTGAAGGCATTTACTTCCACAAAACATCTAGAAGTATGCATAAAGAGCAATCTGAAGTGGAAGAACTGCGTAAAATTAATCAGGAATAAGACAAATGCCAGATTGAGATTCATTGGAAGAATCCTCAGTAAATGTAGTCCATCAACAAACAAATCAGCGTATAAAAACACTTGCATAAAAAGTTCTCGGTTTACTTGCTGCGTCAAATTTGGATAAAATCCCAAGCTTTCGATGACTACCTCTGTTATCTTCGTCAGGGGTAAAACTGACTGTCGTGGACCGGTGAGGCTTCCGCTTTTATAAGCAGTGGACGGCTTCTCATTGGCTGGATGACGTCACGGTGAAACCGATGCGTACTGAGGTGGCAGCCTCTATATCCATAGATTTTGTTTGCGCGCTTTATCCAGCGTTGCTTGCAGCGCCATCCATCGCAACAGGCGGAGAACTGCGAGGAATGTAAGAAGTCTCCCTCTGCGCTCTTTCTATATCAATTGCGCGCTTCCATGCATTGCTGAGTGCATAACCCCTGACGAAGATGACGGAGGTAGTCATCGAAAGCTTGGGATTTTATCCAAATTTGACGCGGCAAGTAAACCGAGAACTTTTTATGCAAGGACTCCGTCGCGAAAGACTTCGTAGTCATATAAAAACACTTGTTTGACCAATACTTGAATACTGATCATCAGTATGGGATCGGTAGCAGAAAGGATTCACTGAGAAATGAGAGAAGATCCAAAGAAGAGCAGCATGTTTTGTTACAGGTTTATTTAGTAACTGCAAAAGTGTCATGGAAATGCTCAGCCAACTCAAATTGCAGATGCTGCAAGAGAGGCGTTCTGCATCAAGGTACGATCTGTTGTTACAGTTCTGAGAGGTTATGTTCCTAGAAGAGTCAACCAATGTATCGCTTCCTCTTACATGTATGTGGTGAACAGACCATCAAAGCAAAATTAGACATTCCAGCTCATACTGAGGCTTACCAGCAATCGTTCTTCCCGCGAACCATACACGGCAGGAACAGTAAAAGGAGAAAGTAACACTGGTCCCAAAGTACCCTCTGCCACACCCCATGAGGTGGCATGCGGAATGTAAACATAGATTTCGATGTAGAACACTAGCAGCAGTGTCTTTCAATCCTCCCGTTGCACTGCTGGAGAAGAAACAGAAACCTACTGTAATCTTCGTAAGCTATTAAATTTCAGTGTCCTTACCTTACATTTGCAATTGTAACGTCTGTTGGAATTGAGTGAGGATTCTTTAATTTGGCCATCTCTAACTTCCTCTATTTTTAATGCATTTCTGTAAAAGAATTACCCACTTTGAAAAGTGGAGCACTTGTAAAGATTCTCCCCTGTTTGAAGCTAATTTTATTTTGTGCACACGTTCCTTCCTTGTAATGCATTATAACTATACTCATGTGAACATCATCATCTGAGTGATATTCTGGAGAGTGCTTCCTGCTTCAAGCACACACCTTATAAACTTCTAAAGGTATGTGGAAGTGCGTCTGTGCCCACTGTAGCTGATCTAATCTTGTCTTTGCAGCCTCTGCCAGGGCGATACCTAGGAAGCTGTAGCTTATTCCTAGATTCCTCGCTAAATACTAGTTTATGAAATTTTGTAAGTAGTAAACTCTGTATCTTGTGGATGGCTTCAATATTTGCGTGGGAGGGACATTATATCAAATGTCCATAATTGCCATTAGTGTCAATACAGTCAAGAGCTGCAAAACAGTAATATTTTTGTTCTTTTTATGAGGTATTGCTTTTATATGCATTAAAACTATGCACCAATGTGTGTGTGTGTGTGTGTGTGTGTGTGTGTGTGTGTGTGTGTGTCTGAGAGAGAGAGAGAGAGAGAGAGAGAGAGAGAGAGAGAGAGAGTAGGATACCTTCCATATGACTTAATGTGACCTGCAATGCTGACGAGATTTTGGCAGTGTTAATTCTTTAAACATGGTATAAATTAGTTAATGTCAACTGAAACTGTGAGACAAGCTGAGAGTGATTTTTAAGTGATTTGTTACACTCATCTATGCAGATGCTGTACTTATCCTTATATTATTCTGCATCTTGTCCATCTACAAGTCAGTGTGACGTGATTTGTATCTAAAAAAATTTTGTCAACTTCAGTAGCCGCTATGACTACAACTACTTAGCTCTGTGCTTTTAAGTAGAATAAGTTGTAGGAAACTTAATTTATGCCATTCATTTGTGTACCAGCTTTAAAATGTAAAATTTAATATGACTTGTGAGAAATTTCCAACTGTCTAAGTACAGTTTTCCTCCTGTTCAGAAAGTTGAGGTTTTATTATTAGCCATTCCACAGTCAAGCTTTCAGTTATTCATACATCATGTTGCTGTGATGAGAGAGAATCCTAAGTGATGTGGAATGAGTCAGGATATGCAATATCATGCAGATGGAGGAATTATAAACTGCTCCTACTAACCATACAGAGAGCTACATTCATTAACAGAGTATGTTACATACCAAGCCTATCAATACTCTGTCTACATTTTAAAAGCGTCAGATTGATAATATAAATAATTAGCATTCAAAAACTGCTGGCTTTCCTGTCACACAGGTGAGTTGCCTTTCATTTGTTGTTACTTACTTGACAATTATGACAGTACACTGAATTCTGTTGAAGAATAAAATTAAAGTATACTAACCGAATAGACTTATTTATGACAAAGTCTGCTTACCACAGTACTTGCAGACTTTTTCAAACCCAGAATCAAAATAATCATATAATTTATAAGAGTATCTACAAAGATACTTTACAAGTTTAGTTTCACATTTCTATACGTTTACAGTTTCCCGGCTCATGTGTATGAGCAACTTACCAAATATCAGACTACGAAGAACTCAAAATTTTACAGTATAAAGGGGTGACCATTTCACACATTACCAGAGTAAAAATGAAGAATCATTAAATGTCTGAAAGATTTTTCATTATCAACTCATAGTAATATTTTTCATTCCAATGCCGAAAGAGCCAAAATAATTTTCCCCTTGTGGCAGTTCTGGGTCAATATGCAAAGATCACTATAATAAAAATAAATTGAAAATAGTGACAACACATTAATATTGCAAAATGTAAACTTTCACGGTCAGAATTGTCACGATCAGTAAAATATTCCGGGCTATTATGCCGTAGTCGAGGGGATTTCACTTTAAAACCCGATGTTTAAACGCCATCTGTGGAGGACATTTTCAAGGGGGATCGTAGCACTGTTGAATGTCATCAGATTCACACCCTGGCTCACTGCTGACTACAACAAATTTCACTTCCGCGCAGTGGCGTGACGTCAAAAGTTTTGAATACGCGAGCGCAACTGGGCCACTGCGCATGAAATTTGGATTCCGGTGCTGAACATGGGTGCCAGTCTTCCACCATGGAATGATAGCAACAGCGGACGACGGCAGTCGACACGGCCAGTTGCACTCACGTATTCAAAACATGTGACGTCACGCCACTGCGCGGAAGCTCGTGGAAACTGATTTTTGCTGTAGTCAGTAGCGAGGCGATGTGTAAATCGGACATTCAACAGAGCTACGATCCCTCTTGAAAATGTCTTCCACAGATGGGGACGAAAGGTCGGGTTTTAAAGTGAAATCCCAACGACCACGGTATAATAACCGAGAATACTTTGTTAATTGTAACACACTAATATCTCTATTCCTCAACTCACCTTCACCTACCGAAATCTGTGTAATTCTCCACTTCCTGTTATCTCTGCAAACTTCACATCCACTTTCCTCCCTTTCTTTATTAAATTTATAATTATATAGCATGCAGTCAGAGAATTTTTTTGTGCCCTATGTTTTATGTCACATTTGGCCTCATGTTAGCTTTTTTGTTTTCTGTAACTTGGGCACCCTCTAACTCAGGATGATGCCATATTGCCAACAACGCTACCCACACACAACCTGTGTGTGGTACAAGCCCAGAACAAGGACAGCCTTCAGTCAGGTTTAGTCAATGGTCAGATATCTCAATATTATGTATTTTCTGCATTTTCTCCTCAGAGTCCTAGAACTGATTAGCATTTGAGCTTGCACTGGCACAGTTTTATTGGCATTGGCTTAACCAAATGAAGCAAGTGAAACAAATGACAATCTTATTGTTTCAGGATATGCGTTGCAGTGCTGGTCTTGTTCATCTGATGCAGACCCAGATTGTGCTGACCCATTTTACCCATCGCATAAGACACTGACTGAATGCAAAGCAAAACATAAAGGGGAAAAACCCACATGTGAGGCTATTGTTCTTAAAGGTAAGTAAGTAATTTTATGATTGGTACATGAAAATTACCAAACTTCTTTCTGTATTTATGCCCTAGTATTAAATATTTGAGGCAAAACGGCTTTACAGAGCTGATAGTACTTGTTGTACTATTGCAGCTGTGCCCATTGCAGTGGCTTAGGAGTATCGATACATCACACATTCATAGAGAGTAAAGCAATTGAACAACACTTTAAACAACAGAAACCAAGGTTATGAAATATCTTTAGGTGTCTGAAACACAATGTTGTGTTACATTTTGGAATATTATATTAAAAATTTTGTTGCCAAGACTGCGTGTGACAACTTGAGAGCTGCAGACAGGAGGAACCCCTCCACTTCCTTCCGTGCCCCTTTCCTTGTGTTTGTTTCAGGCTCATTGGCCATTTGTTACATCCTCTTCCAAGCACCCGTATCTTCCTTTTTTCTTTCTTCCATTACTAACAGTTGTTTTCTTTAATCTCCTCTTGGTCGTACTCTTCATCTTCTTCTTCTCCTCCACTTTCGTGGACATCATTTCCAAGCTCACCTTGCCTTATGACATTGGTCCAGTCTCCTTATTTGACCATAAATTTTAGACTGCACTCCTGTATTTCTTCAAGCATGTCTTTTGCTACCCCTTCTATTCCTTTTATTTCTTCAATAGCCTTCCATTATAACATTGATAATCAACTAGTGAATGCTGAAGATTAGATGGGTAGATCACATAACTAATGAGGAGGTACTGAATAGGATTGGGGAGAAGAGGAGTTTGTGGCACAACTTGACTAGAAGAAGGGATCGCTTGGTAGGACATGTTCTGAGGCATCAAGGGATCACCAATTTAGTATTGGAGGGCAGTGTGGAGGGTAATAATCGTAGAGGGAGACCAAGAGATTAATATACTAAGCAGATTCAGAAGGATGTAGGCTGCAGTAGGTACTGGGAGATGAAGAAGCTTTCACAGGATAGAATAGCATGGAGAGCTGCATCAAACCAGTCTCAGGACCGAAGACCACAACGTCAACAATCAGCTAGTTTTCCTCATGCACACATTTTCCAAGGCTGATAATCTTTGTTGATTTCTTTGGATCATTGTCCATATTTATGCTCCACAAAGTAATATACTTGCCTGCCTGGTTAGCCGAGTGGTCTAACGCACGGCTTTCCGGAGTGGGAAGGAATGCCTGGTCCCCGGAATGAATCCACCTGGCGGACTTGTGTCGAGGTCCAGTGAGCCGGCCAGCCTGTGGATGGTTTTTAGGTGGTTCTCCATCTGTCTTGGCGAATGCAGGCTGGTTCCCCTTATTCCACGTCAGCTACACTATGTCGGTGATCGCTGCGCAAACAAGTTCTTCACATACGTGTACACCACCATTACTCCACCACGCAATCATACGGGTTACACTTGTCTGCTGTGAGACGTTCCCTGGGGGGTGGGAGGAGGGGGGCCACTGGGGGCCGAACCGCACAGTAACCCTGAAAGAGTGGTTCAGTGTGGAGCGGCAGAGGGGTGAAATGGACTGTGGTAGTCGTTGAGGGGTTGTGGACCACTGCGGCTGGCAGGGATGGAGCCTCTCCATTGTTTCTAGGCCCCCAGTTAACATACAATATAATACAAATAATATTCTTTGAGTAATTCTCCCATACATTTTTTCTTTGACATCTTTGTAATTGTTCATACTATAACTGGGCATTCTTTTTAATTATACACAATCCAGTCACTTTAATGCGACCCACTGCCTATGTTTGACATCAGCGAGCAATAACCACTCACAGATGGCAGGTGGTAGCAGTATCAGTGGAAGGTATATAAAGTGTGTCTTGGGAGGACGTGGTAGATAGTGTACTCATTGTCATAGTGTGGAAACAGGGAGATGTTTCTGACATTCAAAAGGACTTGATCTTTGGCTTTTGGGCCAAAGATGGAAGATTTCAAAATGGCTAACTTTGTAAACTGCTCACATGCCACCGTAGTTAAAGTATACTGTGCATGGAAAAATGGTGCTACTCAAAACTGGTACCAAGGCAAGTGGTGCTTCTCAGGATGACAGCAGTGAATGATGGCTGCACAGGTGTGTAGGAGCAAACACATGTGCCACCATTGAGCAACTGACAACACAGATCAGCCAAGGTTCTGTATCTGTTAAAGGTAACAACCTGAAGCTATTAAGACCATATTTACAAAACCGTAAGCAAGCCGTCTGTGTTGGGAAAGAAATGTCCAGTATAGAACAAGTTAAGGTAGGTGTTCCGCAGGGATCCGTGCTGGGCCCTTTCCTTTTCCTAATAATGATAAATGACCTGCCATCATTTATTAAATCCAGAACAGTACTCTATGCTGATGATACAACGTTTCTGAACAGCAGTTATGATCTTAACAGCCGTAAAACATGTGTTACAGAGACAATTGAGCAAGCTTCACTCTGGCTTGAAGCAAATGGGTTCTTGGTTAATGAAAGCAAAACCCAGTGGATGGTATTTAGTTTAAAAGACAAGTTTCCATCAGATGATCCTAGTTGTGTTAAATTTTTGGGGGTATATTTGGATCATAAACTTTCTTGGAAGGCGGTTAATGCACTGTGTACTTAAAAATTATGTTACAGTATCTTACTACTCATTTTTCCAAAGCATCATATCCTATGGTATTATTTTATGAGGAAACTCCACTTGTGTGCATGATATCCTAATGCTGCAAAAGAAAGCTATTATGATAATTACAGGCTCACCATACAATGCTCATTGTAAACCTTTGTTTACTCAACAAAAAATCATGACAGTAATAAACCTATATATTTATTACGTTTTAATCTACGCAAAAAAGAACTTACCTAAAGTAAAACGCAGGGCAAATATACATTGTTACAACACTAGGACAAACAGCTGTATCTATATGCCCTACCACAGACAGTCAAAATCAGTTAACAGTTATGAACTTATGGGCCAAAAATTATTTAACAAACTTCCACAAGCTATACAAAATTTACCAGAGCAACAATACAAACAAACACTTTATGACTGGTTAGTTGTAAACCCATTATATAATATAAAGGATTTCATGACCTGTGATATTAAACTGTAACATTATTAACAATTCTGTTCTTTTATAGCATGTACTTTATTGTATTATGTGTATGACTTTTTCTATTGCTATAATGGCTTAAGGACAATAAAATTATTATTATTATTATCACCATCTGGCCCTCCACGGCAGACACCTGGTTCATGTATCCATGCTGACTGCTCTTCATTGACAATGGAGGCTGGAATTTACATGCCAATACAGCAACTAGAGGTTGACTGAGTGGCAACAGGTGGCCTTTTCAGATGAATCACATTTTATGTTCCACCAGACAGAGGGGCATTGGATCACTGTGAGGGTCCAGGCCGGAGGAAGGAACATTATGGCCTAGGGAATCTTACCCTGGGTGATACCATCATTCTGGAAGGCATAGTGGCTCAACACAAGTATGCATCTATACTTGGGGTCCATGTCCGTCCCCCCCCCCCATTTGCAGTTTTTTTTTCCCCAGCATGATGGCATCTACGTAGAGGACAATGCAATGTGTCACACAGCTCACAGTGTATGAGCATGGTTTGAAGAGCTCCAGGATGAGTTTACTGTACTCCCTTGACCTTCAAAGTCACCGGATTTAAATTCAATTGAGAATCTGTGGAATGACCTCAATCGGGCTGTTCATGCCATGCATCCTCAACTCTGAAACCTAGTGCACCTGGCCACAGCACTGGAGTAGGGATGGCTCCAAATCACTGTTGATACCTTCCAGAACATCACTGACTCTCTTCCTGCATGTCTCCACTACAAAAGGTGGTTATTCAGGCTTCTGAGAAGTGGTCACATTAATGTGACTGGACCATGTAGCTAATCTTGCATGAAGCTGAAATTTATTTCGAGTTAAGTACTAAATCTTTATATTCCCCCAAAAAACTGATAGTTCCTTCATGTACCTCATTATCCCTGTTGCCCTACTGTCTAATATTCTGTGATACTGAAATTCACTTTGAGTCCCACCTTGTGTTTTGCAATCCAATATTGTGGCACAGTACTCAAAGACTTTTTCAACACAGCATTCATTAATCAGAAGAGCCTGGGACTTAACTCTGTTTTTTTTTGTATATATAGTCACTCTGCCTTTCCTCTTACTAATTCTACAGTAGTTTGATATTAAGTTGTATCCAGTAAGATATCTCTACTTGATTTCCACCGAAAATCAATGTAATGGAAGCACAATGTATCTGTCGACATTCTATCTGACCTTTCCTTTGTGTGTGGAAATGAGAAGTTTATCATTTTTTTAATGAGGCCTTTGGTGCTTTTACAGAGGACAATAAATGAATGTTCTCTAAGATCCATGGCTTTGTCCAAACTACAGTATTTACATTTTTGACTAACTGCTTGTATTGTAACTGTCTTTCACATAAATTTACCAAGAAAAGGACTTGTTGTTCCTAATAATTAGTTGTGCATGTAGCTTCTTACCAGGAGGATTCAGACGCTTCATCTTACTTCCATACGTTGACATAAATTTTATATTATTGAAATAAATGTTCTGTTCTGACCACATTTTTCTAACATCCTATATAATTTGCAACAAAGGCATTATCATATGTCTTTTCTAAATCAGTAAAAGATAAGTTGCACTGTCAATACAATGTAACTGGCCCAGACAGACTAGCTGTCCATTCTGTTCTAGTTTGAAGGAGGACATCATCTGACAGCATAGCAATGTTGTCAGTCTTCGTATGTGTCTGTCAGCCATTCAATGCCAGAGCTGTACCCTTATTCCTTCCATCATCTATATGCCACCAAGGACTCTCCATCATCAAATTTAAATGTATACATCTTTTGTGACAATTCCTCTCTCACCTGTCTCACTGACAAGGTGTTGTCAACATATTATCTATTCACAGTGAATCTGCATTGTTTCTCTTCAGTATCTATTTCTTTTTCTTCCTTTGTCTTATGATTTGCACCTACAGCCTTCCAATAACCAAAATTTCATGAACAGCTGTATAATTATCAAATTATATTTTCTTAGAACTTTCTGTATTTACTGGTGGTGTTTAGCAAACCAGTTTTCTTCCAATTCAGTCACATACAATTAAATACATCAACTAGATCCCTGTTGCCTTATCTGAAGCATTTTTGGCTGATCATGGAATGCATCGAGGAGCAGGGGATTTTCATTTTCCATTGCCTTAAATGATTTCTGTGTTCTTCCTTACTTGTGCACTGAACACGCTCCTCTGTCATTAACTTACATGTGCACTGAACACACTGCTCTGTCATTAACTTACAATATATTATCTTCTACTTTCAAATTTTGTCCTTCTTCTATCAGTAGGTTAGAATAATATTTCATTCATTCTTCCATCTGTATCCTTTGGATGTTTACACAAATTTGTTCTGTACATTTACAAGATGTATTTTTTGTTCAAGCTATTGCTTTCTTTGTCTTTCAATTTATTCTGGTGTTGAGATTTCATTTCTCTTGATTCAGCATTGCAAACTATCTGTTGTTATATTCTCTCTCTCTCTCTCTCTCTCTCTCTCTCTGTGTGTGTGTGTGTGTGTGTGTGTGTTTGTGTCTTGTCTTGTCTTGTCTTCTGTGAGCTCTTCCATCAATAGTTCCCATGTTCTTCTTTTCGCTTTGTGCCAAAAGCCTTAAAAACAGTACTGTGGTTGTCCTTTTTTGTGATTGTACACATATGAGTATTTTTTTGCATTTACCTGTAATTTATAAGTTAATTTATTTACTAGTTATAGCGTGAGGAAGTGTATGAAGTCCTCTTTCAGTAGTTCCAAATCACACTGTTGTTTATCATTTCTATTTCATCTCCAGAGTACAGCTCAATATCTGTAACATACAATACAAACTAATGACTTAGTTAGGTAGAGCAGAACTAGCACAGTAGTTTATTCCACATTCAATTTATGTTTTATGAATGTTAATATCAAAGGTTGTTGCAATGAGTATCAAGAGTTGTTGGTTGCAGAGTATACAAGCTTTTTAGCTTAGAAAATGTAAAGCTGTCCTCAAGCCAGTGGATGGCCTGAGCACCATAGAAGCTCTAAGCTCTACTACACATAATTTTGTTTGAGGTATCCCCCTGATCTTTGAATTGACTTAACCAGCCACTTGTAATGGAACTTACAGTTTATTATGGACACCAAATCATGATGCAACTTGGATTTTGTTTTGATCAATATGTCACTACTACCAAAGGTGGAAAAGAGTTATAAGCTACAGAAAAAAAATTACCAGACCAACTGGCACTTGAGCCCCACACCTTTACATTTGTAGTCTGATACTTATTCATTTAGCTACCGAGTTAAAACATTTTAGCTTCCAGAATCAAAATAGAACTGAAATCTTGGAATGGAAGCCATTCATGTACAGTTTTTCAGTGAACCCAGGTTCTAGAAAACAACCAGAGAAAAATTTGTGTATCACTCTTGTTTTCAAATGTGGGTAGAAGAAAAGTGCCTTGATGACTTATTTCAAATAAGCTGTTTGATTAATATTATCTGACAGATGAACAGCAACACATTTTTGAAAAATTGGTATTAAGTTGTCTCAGTAATCCATTCTATAGTCAGCAACATTTACCTTATTAAATTATTAAAATGACAATAGTAAAATATTTCTTTTATGTTTCAGTAAACACACTGGAGGTGATTACAATGCGTAACTGTGGCTCAGTTCCTATGAATGGACCAATGAATGTGTCATGTAATGTGCAGCTGCCTCCTCACAGCAGCATTGAACGCTGCCATGTCTGTACAGAGGATGGGTGCAATACAGCTCCAGCTAGAAGGACCACTTACTGGGTAGCAGTAGTGTCTGTCATCGTTGCATTTCTAAATGGTTCTATAAAGTGTCACTTCTGAAGTGTGCAATAGCTTTCAGTTGCTCTGGTGCTGTTTATACCATTTCTTCTTAAAGTTACTGCAGGAAGATGATCATTGCAGTGTCCAAAGTACTGTGTTATTCCATGTCTGTGTTTAGCTATCAGACATCAGGAATTTGTAAAATTAATAATCAACAGCTTTAAGTATTGAAAGGAACTGGAGGTACCATAACAAAGAACTACTTTGTGGCAATTTTTAAACTGGTGGCAGATTTATTCTCATCCTAGTTATTTATTTATTTTTTTTTTTTTTCATTAATCTCTGTGAATATTACTTGCTCTGATAAATAATAAATACTAAATTTAGAAGAGATAAATATCTGGCAGTAATATCTTATTCATAAAGTTAATGATGAGGTCATCAGGGAAAGAAGTTAGAAATATTGAGCTTATCAACAAGGAGAGTAGTTATCTTGACAACAGTGGCTCGCATAAACACTGAAAGTTAGGGCCCCTTTCAGTGACGATTAGCTTTCGGATGTGGTAAAGAACAAGCGAAAAGAATGCTTGTTGTTACCAAACAATTGACTTTTGGTTACAGTTGAGTTTTTGTTGGTGCTTCCTAATCATTTGCTTTTCTCATACAAAGTGATCCTAGCACAAGCCATCTAACATTTTTTGCTCTTGCCACCTAAACATCCCTTCTTGCCCTTTCTCATGTACGTTTCTGCCATTTGCACCTTGTCTTTGTCAGCTACGTTACCTATTCTCCAACTCACATTCCTCTCTTTCCAGATTTTACCCTCTCTTCTTCCTTTTTTATGTCTCATTCACTTTTTATTTTCCATACCTCTTGAGAATATTTCAAATTTATACTTGGAGTATCCTGATTACTCAAGATTGTGTTTGTAGTTCCATCATTTCTCTCATGTGTAATTTCATTTTGTTTGTTGATTTGTATGAGTCCTCTTGTTTATTTTTGGTTTCAAATGAAAATGAAAGTTGTAATACTTATCTAAAATGATAACTTGTACTGCCTCAAACAGTCTTGCCTTCTCCTGTTATGTATCAGAGTTAGTTCAATGCTGTTGTTTCTTTTTCTCAAATATTTCCAGTCAGCATATATGTTCCTATCTGCTATACAATGTCTCCACTATATAGTGAGTAGCAGTCTATCCTTTTCATAATATTGTCATTATTCCATGCTAGATTTTCCAGTGTTTAAAAGAATGACCCTTTTGTATGACCAACATGGAAGAGGGAATCAGAAATGAGTGTATCGGTATTGTTCTTACTATTTCTCAAATTCTTGTATAATAACTGTACAACTGCTGTCTTATCTACACAATCCTTGATGTGTGTTTTTGCACACATAGTCAAAAATCTAAGTATCCAAGTAGATAGAAATTCTTTAAAGGTATTGAATTTACATTGTCTTTTTTGTATATTATGCTATGTGAAATATTAAATATCTATTTGAAAACACAGTTAATGATACAAGACTAAAATAAAAACAGATCTTCAGGAAATATTTTATTGCATGCAACTGTACGTGTTCTTGTGAAGTGTTATTTTCTACGATGGTGAAGAAAATATGCAATATGTATTTTCATGTTGTTTGATATATGTATAAGTTCAGTTTTGTGATTGCTGTGCCACAAAATCATATCAGTATATGTCAAAGTCTAAAAATTATGTGTGTTGTTATGAAGAAATTATTTATTAGTCAAAGATCAACTCTATGTCTTCTTTGGCTTTATATGTTATTGATTGTCTTTATCACATAGTTCTCAATTTTTTTGTAATTGCTATTAGATCAAATCCAATAATTTAGACAATAAAATAGAAACATTTTGTACAAATTAATAAATGTGTCATACCATATACGCATGTGTGTTTTTGTGTCATTAGTACTTTTTTCGTGTCACATACAGATTAATAAACATTCATCCATTCTGTTCTATAGATTCTGTTATCATGAGCACCCCTTGTGGATATGGAATCAGTAGGGATAGATTAAAAATATGAACCAGCTGTTGGACAATGCATTACTAACTATTTATTTGCAGGCTGATATCAACTATTTATGACAGCTGTATGTCTCAGTGTAAAATTAAGAGGACTGCTGCTATTTTGGGAAAGAAAAGAGCTGCTGATTCCTTAGGTGTATTAAATAGTGGCTGTTATCACATATTGCTAGTTTAATATCTGCAGGGCAACACTGCAATTTATCGTAGAATAACAGTTACTTGCTGCTAAAAGAAAACAAGGGCTGCTGACAAAGACCAACAATATCTGTCATACAGCTGACAGGAGCCACATTTATTTAATTCAGATGACCAGACACTTTGCAGAAGAATAGGCTGATACATTGTGCTATTAATTCTTTTGAGTTTATATAGTACTTCAGTTTCTCACTTTATATCAGATGGAAGATGTAGAAGATCATTGCACCAATCTGACCCCTTGACAATGAGGCTGACTCCATATGGAAATTACTTTTCTGTTTTGTATTATGGATGTGTAATTGAAAACTGAATTGAACAACTGAGTATTACTTTCATTATAACTAACAAATACCATTAAGGCTTAAGTGTTCTAGGATGTTTGAGAAGTTCTCTGTAAAAAATTATATCTATTTACTTCACAAAGTATTATTACTGCTCACTTTTGAAGAATGAGCACTTTCTTCACTCTAGTTGCAGTACTCGAGAAGATGCTTATGTTAAAAAAGTGAGTGAAGTTGTTCAACATAAGCCAACATTCTGATCTCCAAGCCAGAACAGTGAGAAATATTTGTAAATGGAAAAGATGCTGAACCAAGCCTTTTGATTTGTTCCAGTATGTGTTCACTCTCCAGCTATCCAGCTAGACCATCCGAATTTTACACACACTGTTTCATTTTCTCTATGGCCATTAATGGCTTCTTACGATAATAGCTAGCCATTTTTATATGCTTGAAATTATTTTTGTAGGATGAAGATTCAAACATTTAGCTGTGAACCCATTGCAAGCCCATTTAACTATTGTTTTATTGAATAATAGCAATATTGAATAAAGATTCTTGATTCATCCAGACTATGTCTAGTGCAGGTTAGTTAGGACTCTTGGTTAGTATACTTAGATTATCACCAGGCATTTCAGTCTCTGAGTAGTCCATAAATACACTGCAAGTATATTTATGAATCTTAAGAACAGGTGGAGATCCAGTACTAATCCTTGTAAGACTTAATATTTTCTGTTGACACAGTATACATTTAATTTTGACACTGTGATGCAGTTTATCATTGTTCCCTTCTGCTTTCAGTTATGAAGATAAGATTCCATCCACAAAAGTGGGATACCATCAACACCACTACACGTTAGTTTCCCTATTATAAGTTTACCATGCAACCAATAAAGGTGGCAGAGCCATCAGTTATGATTCTGTCAAGCTATATTGTTCTTTTATTATCTAAATATAATTTCTCACATTTTGCTGTCACTGTTTCAACACTGTGGTTCATAAACCATTTGTTATGGTTTTACATCTAAATCAAGGTAAGAGGGTGTGCAAATATAAATTATCAGCAGATTAGGACCTTCAATCCTAGCTAGGTCTTTACTGAGGAAAATAATCCAAACATGTTCCTAAGTAAATCTCAACTGTTCTTGAGCATAATTTGCCTATCAGAAAATTGACACTAAAGTTACCACAAACAGCGTCTCCAGTTAAGACTGAATAACCTTGTTAATACTGTAGGTACATGATAAAACTGCTAATATTTTGTGTTAGTAGCCTGTACACTTTCAATATTACAGTCTGAATGTTTCCAGATGCTGTACTGTAGTGCAGTATTCAAAGGACCATACATTACATCAGTGAAAACACTATAAACCCTGAGACTTAATGCAAAATAGATGGCCGGTGTGGCTGTGCGGTTCTAGGCACTTCAGTCTGGAACCGCGTGACCACTACGGTCGCAGGTTCGAATCCTGCCTCAGGCATGGATGTGTGTGATGTCCTTAGGTTAGTTAGGTTTAAGTAGTTCTAAGTTCTAGGGGACTGCTGACCACAGATGTTAAGTCCCATAGTGCTCAGAGCCACTTGATTTTTTTTAATGCAAAATATAATTTTGAGTGCATACTGACTCATCTTTGCTTTGAACTTACAAATTTCCTTTATGTATTGATCTGTGGATGAGACCACCAGCACCTAGAGAGAAGACCATGGTTAACTTAGTGTAATGTCATGCAGATCGAGCCAGGCTTGGTGAGATGCTGCATTGACAGAATCAAGGTGCATGCCCTGCAATCTTTCTTAAATGATTTTACAGAATCTATTCAGTAAAAAATTTGATTTCTACATTACTAGTGGCCTTATATTTCAGTTTAATGGTGAGTACCCACCCTTTCATTAATGGTCATAGTTATCATGATACTGTATCTAACAAATTCGTAAATGTTTCAATGAAAAATAGAGGTTGCTGTGAATTTGCATTTGGTGCATATTAGACTGTATATTGCTGTGTATGAAATGTAGCTAACATTTTTAATTTTTATTCAAACTTGGCAGTTTCGAGAAAATGTAGCATGTTTACATGTTCAAATGTTAGTTTGCAAAGAGGAGAATGTTTTGCAGTATGGTTAACATATGGATCTTTATCTACAATGATACAACAGAAACTACAGTTTTTATTTTTAATTTTATTTAATTTTTTTCCCCAAGCCAATACTGCAATTTTTAAGTCATCAACAGATAGTGAAAAGAGAATTTATTAGTATGAAAAATATGACATTTCATCTCTAATGGTACTATAAACTGACACAATAAAACTTTCCAACAGATTTTCTTTCCACATTTCAGATACCTTTGACATATGAAAAGTTTAAGGCAAATAACATGTCGTCTTTCTATTCCTGCCCCTGTATAGAGTAAGGGAGTGAATCTTCTTACTACAAATATCTCTTAATTCATCAGTGAAAGTGACATTGACAAATAGTTGGTAAGGTTCTGCAAATTGTCAGTTTGTCCAAAGCTTCAGAGTTAAAAAAGTTTTCTATTGGGTCAGTTGTAGTCTGCAGAAAAATGCAGAATTGTTTGACTAGAAATAACAAATTTGATGCCTGTTTATCTATGGTTAAAAAGATGTGTTAACCTTTCTCAAAGCATCATCAGTTATAAGTAAAGACATTTCTTTTGCTGACAGGTGCTAAAACACAGCATAATTTACACAGAATCTATTGTGACAGGGTACTGAAACAGAATGTCTTATTAAAAAAGCAGTTTGTGATACGAGAGGTCAACAGCTCTCACTGTGTCAGTTTATAGTAACATAAGAGAAGAAATTTCATGTTTTTCATATTATTAAATTTTCTTTTCAGCAGCTGTCAATAACTCTTTAAAAACTTCAACACTGGTTTGAAAAAAAATAAAATAAAAGCTGTAGCTTCTGCTATATGACAACAGATAAAGATCCATATGTTAACCAGTGGAAAAATACTCTCCTCTTCACATGCCATCATTTGCCAAAATCTTGTTTTGATATCTCAACTAGTTTATGAAGTATGAGGGATGTTATCAATATTTCATTCCTGCACAAGTGTAATCAGAAATGAACTTGCTACATAAAGTCCATTTTCTTGAGATTGGAGACAGATATTGACCCCATCCAAGTTTAAAGAAAATTTCAAAATGTTACCTTCATTTCATACACAGCAACATATGGTCTACTAGCACCATACGCAAAGTCATAGTGGCCCCCTTTTTTCATTGCAATGTTTTCAGATTTGTTACATGAAATATTGCGATAATTATGACCATTAATGAAAGGATGAGCACTTCACCATGAAGCTGACATATAAAACTACTAGTAATATAGAAATGATTTTCTTTACTGATTAGATTCTATAAAATTGTTTTAGAGAGATTGTGGGATGTGAAACTTGATCCTGTCAGTGCAGCACTACGTCAATCCTGGCCCACTATGTGCGACATCACACTGAGTGCGCCACGGCCTTCTATGTAGGTGGTTGTGATGGGGCTGTTAGCATATATAGTATAGTTTTGCACAGTGTAATCTTGTGTCATTAACTGCTAAGGCAATGCCAACATGGCCAGAAAAGCTAATAGTCTACAGAATTGTGCAGTACAAATGTTAAGGAGGTAAAATATGTAACGAAATATCTTTCAGAATCTTCTCCATGAATGTAGTTATTCTTACACATTTGTGCCAATACATTAGTTCTCTAATAGTACTTGGGATATAATAAGAATGAATTCAGTGTGTAATGTAAATTTTATATTCTGGTACAAAAGTCTGTAGAATTTGCTAGCAAGGTCTGAATGCATTGAGAGCATATATACATACATTAACCCTTGTTCCATAGATCATGAATACGACATTTCATAACAATGTGGAATGTGTCATTTTAACGTAAGTTTTCTTTACACAAAATAATTAATTAATTTTTATCTTTTTTTTATTTTTTATTTTTTTAGTTACTAGTTCAAACAAATTTAAAAAAACACCAGTGTGATTGTACTGGACATTCTAAACAGGTATGATTTAACTCAACCCTTGTATGTAAATAAAACATATTATACAAAAGTTTATAACAGCTTCATGAATGTGAATATGATCGAACCAGACACAGTCCATCAAACATTTTACACAAACCACAGACTTGTCTTACCTGGCATGAAAAAATTATGCAGCCAAAGGAATTTTTAATAATATCAAATAGAAAACAAGAAAAAGGGCACAGTCCAAACCAATGTCCCTTGACAGATGGCTCTTTAAAAATGAACTGTTGGAATTTCCTGGATGGAACAATACATATGAGGAGAGACAGGCAACCACTCTCCTACAGCAGACTGATTGTGCCACATAGACACATGTAACAGAAAACAGTGTTCACCAGCTTTCAAGCTTTGGCTCTTTTTCTAGTGAAAAACACACACAGTCACACGGACACCCAAATGCACACTACTGTAGCCATGGCAACACTGTTGCTGTGGTCACCACAGTGTGTGTTTCAATGTCTGTGTGGCTGTGTGTGTGAACATGTGTACTTTCTTCAAGAAAAAAAAGTCAGAGCTCAAAAGCTAGTGAACACTGTTTTCTGTTGCAGTGTCTGCTATAGGTGAGTGGCTGCCTGTCCCTTATTTTATGTAAAAATGAATACAACTTTACGAAAAGCATTTCATATACAGAGACTATATTAGACAAATGATTTCTAAATTTTCAGGATAAGAATGCATTCCTCAGTTCATCAGCTACTAATTCTTTTGTAGACAAAACACTGTAACTGTTTCTGGAAAGGATCAACTGTCGATTTTTCACCAGAATATTAGAGGTTGGTAATAAGCTACATGAAATTACAATCAATATGCGTGGCCATGAAAGTATAGCCCACACTCATGTACTGTGCTTCACTGAACACCATGTCTTCTGCGGGGTGGAAAGACTTTTAATTCCTGATCACAATCTGATGACTTTATGCTCCAGAAAACAAAGGGAAAGAGGAGGTATTGCTGTTTTTGTTAAGAACTGTGTCAAGTATAATTTAACATGTATACATGATTTTTGTCTAGAGCAACAATTTGAAGCATGGGCTGTAACAGTTCTACGTTATTAATTGTAGCAATATATAGTGTACCTTCAGGAATCTTAGCTTCTTTTTGAAGCAGATAGACTCACTTTTACTGCATGCCAATGTAAATTTCTTAACTTGCAGTAATGGGAAGATACACAAGGAAAATTTGATGTTTACCTACAGCCACATGCCAGCAATCAGTTCTCTCACCAGAGTAACTCCAAATTCAACTGTTCTAATCAGTAATATTTTTATAGACCAAGGGAAAGTTTCCAGTGTCTTTATTAGTAAAATATTGAATGATCTCTTGATGTGACTATTTGCCAGAGTGAAACTGAGCACTAATGGAGAGTTACCAGACACATAAATGAAGAAATGATAAGGTCTTTAAATGATGCCTCCAAGATGTTCACTGGAGTTACACCTATGCATCTATTGTGAAAGTTTATATTTTAGCTCCAAAATCAACAGCTCCTGTAATAAAGTCAAAGCAGCCGGTATATCATGAGTGGGAGGGATGCCAACTGTGCCACTAAAACCAAAGTCATTGCATTAAATATTGGTTATAAACATATAAGCAACCAGGAGTTTATTGCAAAAATCTTCAGTGACCACATCACAAGTGCTGTTGGACAAATAGGTTGCAAAGACTTTTTGGGAAATGTCATGGAAATACCAGAACATAACTAGAAATTAAGTAAAGAAAACCACTGTCTCTTTAAAAAGCTAAGGATAATCAGGTGTAGTTCTAAAAGTATATTCAGATCAATTATGCAAAATTTTTGCTCACATAATGTTTACATGAATCATGGTGTCTGTGCAGGTGGAATAAAGGTTGCTATAGTGAACCACTTCACAAAAGGGAGATACAATGCAAGTTACAAATTATCACCCTGTCTCTCTCTTGACCATGTAGATAAAAGTCTTAAAGAAAGTACTGATTTCCAAAATTGTGATGCACCTAAAAAACTTTGACATAATGAGTGAAAGGCAGTTTGTCTTCCAATGAATCTGTATTTTCCTTCATGAATGATGTACTGGAATCCCTAGATAAAAAAAGAAGCAAGTTAAGATGTTTCATTATCTGTATGGTGATTGCAGGATACCTCAGCATATTCCAATGATAAAATCTTCTAAGCTGATCATCCAAGAAGGTTTTATCATTTTGTGAACTATCTGAGGCTTTCAACAGTGTTGATCACAAAATACTTCTCAAAGTAGTATGCAACTGTGGCATCATAGGGACTGAGGGAAACTAGCTAAATCCTGCCTTCAAGACAGGAAGCAGAAGGTGGTTTTGGTTGTGAGCAGCAAAGCAGATGAGGGGGTAGAATCTGGCTGAGGCACTGTACTCCATAGGGTCCCCTATGGATCTGTCTCTGTACCACTGCTGTTTTACACACACACACACACACACACACACACAGGGTGATTATTAAAGTTAAACTTTCAAAACGCTGTGGAAATAACACCACTGGTCAGAATGATGTCAAATTGCAACGGAATATTATTGGAGAAGGGGGAAAACGTATGATAGAAGGAAAAAAATAGTGTGAAAATTGATCGATAGATGGCACTATATGTGCCATAATATGTAAATGAAAACACTTGTCATGCGCACAACCCACTGAAGTTGGTATAAACACGCTGGGTACATGGCTTATCCTCCTTTTGTGCCTGCGATGTTCGCCATGACTGTCTCAATGCAGGATCACACTCTGCTTCTAATGGTGTATTAGAAGAATTATGAGTGTGCACATGTCACTCAGCAGAAGTTCTGAATCCCAAAGGGTTGGTGAAAAGGCAGGCGTTGGCCCAATGACTGCTATGGGTCTGGAGAAAATGATTCGAAATTTTAAAAGACAAGTTCTTTTGGTGTGCAACCTGGTAGAGGGAGGAAACCAATTGATTCAACATCAGTGGAAGCAGTGGCCACAGCAATGCAGGAGGAGATGAGTGGTGGTGTGCAAACATGTAGTGCACAGAGAATTGCCCGAACATTGGACATACCTGTGAGCACGGTGCGTAAAATTCTACGAAACGTCCTTCTTTGCTTTCCATTCAAAATTACCCATGTGCATGAGTTGCTGGAAAATCTACAAGCAAATCAGCCAGTACCTCTTCATCCTGAAAAGGTCACTGTGTGGTGCAGGTTTATGGCATCATCGTAGGGCCATACTTTTTCGAAGAGACAGGTGCTTCCAGTCCTGTTACCTGTACCGTCACTGGTAAGCTCTATGAGTGTCTTTTGTGCAGCCACATCATACCAACTCTCCAACAGTATGGGTGTGTGGATGGGATCATATTTATGCAAGTTGGCACACCTATGCACATTGCAAATCCAGTTAAGCAGCTGCTGAAGCACCATTTCTGAAATCCTAGAATTATCATCCACCATTTCCCTACAGCCTGGTCATCCTGATCACCTGACCTTAATCCGCGTGACTTCTGGCTGTGGGGTTATCTGAAAGATGCTTTGTTCCATGTTCCGATTGCAAACTTAGCTGCATTGAAGGCATGCATTGCACAATACATTCTGAACATGATCCCGGAAACACTTTGATTAGTTGTGGAACATGCTGTTTCTCAGTTTCAACATGTTGTAGAAAACAGTGGACACCATATTGAACACGTTTTGTGCCAGTCACATGGAAATTAATAATCTGAGTTGATTTTGACTGATGCTTTTTACACGGTTTTTGGCCTCAGGATGGTTAAAAACCGATGTGATTGATGCTTTTTATGCAGTTTTTGGCCTGAGGACAATTAACCCTACGACTCCCAACCCTTTTTTTTCTAACTTGGATGCCTAAGGGGGGGGGGGGGGGCGGGGTTTGGCGAACCCACAGGTATTAAATAAGTTTACTGACGAAAAATTACAACTTTCAAAATGGTTTATGTATTTTAACGAAGGCATCGGTTTATAAATTTTGTTAATTGTTATAAATATTGGATTGAGTGAATAAAAAATTGACATATTACAATACAAAATACAGATGTGCTCATATGCAATAGACTACTCTGAGTCCTCAACTTCAATGCAAGAAACACACTTCACAATTTTTTCTGAATGTGTGTTACACACATGTTTATGACACTGTCCACAATACTGTTTTGGTTTACTTAGATTGTTGTACTTCTGCTTCATTGTTTTAGCTTCTCCTACACAAATATGGCACCGACCTTTCCCTGCAGGAGGCTGACGTGCTTCTGTTGTCACTTCTTTGATTTTCTTTTGTAGAGTAGTCTCCATTGATTGAAGAATTTGGTTAGATAACCCTCTTGCACTGGCACTTCTTTCTTCTACCTGCAATTTCACTTGCTCCATCACAGCTTGCAGAAGATAAATTTTCCGTTTGTTGTGTTTCTTTTCATTCCATCTTGGATGTTGCTGGATGAATATGGCGGTTGTATTGATAGCAGAAATGTCGATGAGAGAGTAAAATACAGATAGAGGCCATGTCTTTGTTCCCCTCTTGCAGGTGCACAAACGTGCCACTTGATCAATGGTATCAATTCCACCTTTAGTGGAATTGTAATTGCATTTATCTCGATTTTATTCTTCTCTCCTCCAACAGTGCCTTATCTTGGTGCATTGTTGTCAACATCAGTAAGTTTTTACTTGCTTTTGTTTTTGCTATGTAGGACACCAAAGTTACTGGAGGCCTACCTGTTGATGGGTCTGTGAACAAGAACATTGATGAATATAGCTCTCGATTTGACGTGTTCTTCATTATGTCTGGAATATGCTTCCTGTTTGACTGGAGAGTTCCTACTCTAGTAGTTTTGTAGTCTTGGTATAATTCTTCCGCCAAATCCACCGATGTGTAGTATCGGTCTGTAGTAATATTTCGACCAGTATTTTTCACAGGTGCTACCAGACATTTGACGACAGCTGCTGAACCCCGTTCTTCTTTCGACAAATTCTGAACATTACCTGCATAGGGTTCCTTATTCAAGACGTATCTGCCAACTGCATCGGACATCATGCGTATAAGGATGCCATACTTGCCCGGTTTATCCTTCATAAATACTTTGAAGGGGCAGCGCCCTCTAAACAAGCTGAGCATCTCATCAATGGTGAGGTGGACCACTGGTTTATACAGTAGTGGAAACCTATCATTCCCTTTGTTGAAAACATCACATATTGCTGTGAACTTGTCTGCTTCCCTTCTTAGCTGGCAGGTACTTTTGTCATCAAACCTTGAAACGTTCTCTTGCCATAATACCTTTGTAAACTGGTCGACCCATTAGGTCTGACCAAAGATCATGTACACTGACAGAATTGTCCTTACTTGCCCCTATAAGTATCAGGATTCCTATAAAGGCATACAATTCTCTCTCATTAGTCAGAGTAACATTTCGCCTAACAGCCTCTTCATTTGAATGTTTTACTGTAACATCCATGATGTCAGGCGTAAGAAATAACTTCAAGGCTTATCCAGACGAATGGCAAACACTGGCTGGAGTTACTCCTGCCTGCTCTCTTACTATATTAGCAACAGACCTCCAAGGAATTCTAGGCTGTGTGGTTACGTACCTTCTTCCAGACTTGGCCACAATAACATCCTGATGGTCACTGCCTGAAGCTGCGGTATCTTCATCTTCTCTAACATCCACATTACTTTCCTGATCTGAATCATACTCCATAACACCATCCTCATATTCACTTTCACTCCCCAAGTCAGAATCTTAATCTAAAATTTCATTCAGAACTCTTTCTAAAGATGAGTCACATATTCTTTTAGTCATTTCTAAGTCTGGGTGTGAACAGTGAGAACTGCACTAACTCACTGCAAGTTTACAAGATAAGTAACAGCTGACTGACATCAATGATCACTTCCTCTGAAAGTAAACCGATTGTTGTGAATATCAAGAATACCAACCAACAAGGAACTAACTTGCATTGTTGTAGAGATGAGAAGTACGAAATCCTACTAAGGGAAATTTTCTATAGCATGGAATATGTAGTATGAAACTTACTTGGGCAAAAGCAGGGGACATAAAAAAATTGTGGGTTCAATGAACCCCTCCTTAGGCATCCTAGCGTTAAAAACTGATGTGACTGATGCTTTTTATGCAGTTTTTGGCCTCAGGACAATTAAAAACTGATTTTTCTCATCTGATGTGATATGACCTTTTTTCATGGAGGATGGGCTTACGTAACTAACAGTATCGCACCTGTACACCTGTGCAAATTGAGTAGTACAGTTTATTTAATGTCAAATGTCCACCTTAGGCATTGTTGTATGTATTCATTTGTCATTTGTGCTCGACCACTATTAAATTATAATGCTTACAATGCTATCTATTGCTACATTTTATAACTATTTATTTTTCTTCTGCCATATGTTTTCCCCTTCTCCAATAATATTATGTTGCAATTTGATGTCATTCTGACAGTGGCGTTATTTCTACAGTGGTTTGAAAGTTTAACTATATATACTGTGCGTGTGTGTAAAACATGCAAGTTCATCATATTAGGTGACATAGCATTGAAATAAACAACAAACATTCCACTGATCTAACGTTGATCGTAACAAATTACTTTCCTAACCTGGTTCAATGTAAACACACTGTCAGCAAACCTGAGCAAAATTAGCTATATTCAGTTCAACTCTGATCGCAAAATCCCATGGGAGACACCTATTGCCTAAGACAGTCTGCAAATTTGAAGGGTACTCTGCATCAAATTCTAATGCCTCCAGATGGATAGCAGGACTGGCTATGACATCGTATCCTACAAATCATAAAATGGTTGTCCTTGGCTAGTTTTACCATTAGAACAATCTCACATATTGGAGACATCATTGTTACAAGTGCACTTACTGTGGGTGCTTCCACTCTATTATCTGCTATGGAATTAACTCCTGCAGCAATTTACCCAAATCAAAGAAAAGTTTCTAGCTGCAATAAAAGTTCGTGTGAATTATGTGCAGAGTTCCCCCAAGAACCTCCTGTCATAAACACTTTACAGAACCTGGGACACTTACTACAACTTCCCAATATATTTATTTAAATGATTCTCGGGCACAGACAGTTGTACAGTTTACCAGTATTACAATAATTAATTCATTGCCAAATCAAAGCTGTATGTCGTAACAGTGCATTATTTAAAAATAAAATGAAAAGGTATTTACTTGATGAAACTTTTTATTTGTTTGGTGCATTTTTAACAGAGAAATATAGAACTTTTATGCCTATATTTACTCTGTTTGTTTGTTGTGTATTGTACAATATGTGCCAATCCATGTGCAATGTCTTTTTCCACTCTGATTCTGGTTTGTTCTGAATTTATGATTTTATTTTCCCTGCAGCTCTATATATAATCTCCACATTGTAGCATCTCTCGCACATAATAGTATCTAAAAAATATGTATCTAAAGTAAAATAAAAAACTGAAGGCAGAAAATGCCAAATTTTTAAAACTGAAATAAAAGAATACTTTATTAGCCACTCCTGTAAATTATCTGAGTATATGGAATGGGGATACGAATTCCACTTAACACTAATATCCACACTAAACAAGCATTAATTTTACCATTATACAGACACAGTTCTTTGTCTGTTTAAAGTTAAACATTATAATTTGATTTGATCCACATTCCTGATGAATCACCTTCTTAATGGAATTTATAGGATATAATTTATAAAGGAATGAATGAAACTTTCCAGAATTTCTCAATATTTTCTTTATTCCATTTACTTTTTTTTTATCTTCATTCTTATCCCTCCACTTTTTCTCAATGTTTTCTCCCCTCCTAGTTCTTAATTGCAATATTCACTTCTCATTCTCTTATCAACCTTTACTTCTCTTTTGTCCTCACCATCTCTGGACTCTGCTTAACAGTGTATTATGTTTCACCTCTTACTTCCCGACCTCTCCTCCCTTTTTGTCTTCCCTTGTTTCACAAATGGTTGATCACTCCCATCCTGGGGTCTGAGTCATCTGTTCTTCCTTTTTGAACTTGTCTAACATATCCCTCTCTCCTCTCTGAGGAATGAAATAATCACAGTGAAAGATATGGTAGTTTACATGTGTGGGTGTCACATAACAGAATATACAATGTCATCTTCAGTATCAATGTATATAGATATGAGACATTCAGATTTACTGCAAAGAAATCCCACAAAGACACAACATAACTGATGTGATGGGTTTGGGGCAACTCAAACTGAGTAAGCTCCATGCTATGGTCTTGTGGCAGTAATTCCTTTTTGTGAACTTGTGCACGGTAAGAACAGCAAATTGCATAGTTAAATTCTTTGGCATGTTTTTCTTATGATCTCTACCACTTAAGTATTAGTTTTGTGGTTGACACTTTTAGTTTCCTTTCATTCTTATTAATTTGTAACTTTCACAGTTAGTAATAAAGAATTCTGCATACTCAGCAGTTATGTGCCATCATTTATGTCATTGATTTTTGAAGCCACATAACTGTTGACACCTCTAAAACATTTGTACCTTTTGGCAAAAGGCATAAATAGCAAGTAGCCAAGTTACACATGAAGTCATGAGTGAAGGTGACAAGCATTTCACCATCTTTGCTGAGGAAATTAGTAGGTTTAGAAATGAAGTAATGGTTTGGAGCTTGTCATCCCCACAAATATGAGCAAAAAACCTTTGCAGGACAACAACACACATGCACCACAACATGACAGACACTTCCTGTGGAGTATAGGAAGATGTTAAACAAGATTTAAAATATCTGCAGGCTCAAGTAAAACATGCTGCTATGACCAGGTATAACAGTGAATGATATAGCAGAACCAAGGCCACAATTTGCAGCAACAAGGTATCTACCCATCAGTTCCAGCAGTTCACCCCTATAGCACTTGCAGTTGCAGTCATAATAGGTTCTTTATAATAGTAGCCATATACAGAGCATCTTCAGGTAATTTCAACCTGTTTATAAATGGTCTTGAAGATTTATTATCTCATCTAAAATTAAAAAACAAAGAACTAGTGGTTGCTGGTGATTTTAATATAGATGTCCTGAAAAACACTGTCAGTGAACAGTTACTGAAATCAGTTACATTGTCATTCAATTTCATTTCTACTGCAAATTTCCCAACTAGGGTATACAAATGTTCTGAGACTGCCATTGATAATATATCTATAGACAATTCTAGGCAACTAAGCCACATTACAAAACCAGTAGTAAATGGGCTATCTGACCATGACATGCAACACCTAACATTAAATTTTGAAAATTGTCAGGGTAAAACACCTATCAGAACTGAGCACAGAAGGCCAATAAAACAGTCAAAAACTGAGAAATTTAGGAGAGTGCTCAAAGAAATTAATTGGATGGATGTTTACAGCATCCAAGGCACAAATGGAAAATACAAAACATTCATTAATAAAGTTAGCACCTTATTTGAAAATTGTTTTCCTCTGAAGGTAACTCAAATTAAGCAGAAGTCTAATAAGAAACCAAAGGACAAAGATATCATGTGAGACAAAAAGGAAACTCTATCTGATACGTAGGGACACCTTTGATACTAGCATTATAGCTCATTACATAAATTACTGCAAAATATTGAAGAAGGTTATCCAGAAATCTAAACACCCGCATCATGAGGAGAAGATAAATACATCCAGCAATAAAATAAAAACAATATGGCATATAGTTAAGTCAGAGACAGGTAGGACCAGAAATGAGGAGGAACAAATAGCTCTAAAAATAAATGAAACCCTGATAACAAATGCATGTTGTGTTGCAAACCATCTAAACAAGTATTTTGTCTCTGTTACTGATAGCATTGGATTGTCAGGTTCAGTAAATAATGCAATGGAATATCTGAGACCAGTGCACACAAGCAATCTCAGTAAAATGGAATTGAAACTTACTTCACCTAAAGAAATAGGATCCAACATAAAGTTCTTGAAATCAAAGGATTCTAGTGGTTATGATAACGTATCAACAAAGTTAATAAAAGAGTGTTCATGTGAGCTTAGTCATATCTTAAGTTATTTGTGCAATCAATCACTTGTAACATGAACATTCCTGGACTGGCTTTAATATGCTGAAGTTATACCTCTCCACAAGAAAGAGGACAAAGAAATGCTGTCAAATTACTGACTGATCTCACTTTTGCCAGCTTTTTCAAAAATCTTTGAAAAGGTTATGTTCAAGCATCTACTTAAGCACCTTAGTGAAAATGACATACTGTCAAAGTCATAGTTTGGGTTTCTTAAGGGTTCTGATATTGAGAACGCTATTTACACTTACAGCAAAGATGTCCTTAATTCATTGGGCAACAAATTAGAGGCAACTGGCATATTCTGTGACCTATCAAAGGCGTGTGACTGTGTGAATCACAGCATTCTTTTAAGTAAATTAAAATATTATGGCGTCACTGGTAGTGCTGCAAAGTGGTTTCAGTCATATCTTACTAATAGAAAATAAAGGGTGTTATTACGTAACACTTCAGCAGCAGGCAATCAGACATCATCTGACTGGGAAGAAATTACATGTGGTGTTCCCCAAGGTTCCATACTAGGTCCACTACTGTTTCTTGTGTATATTAATGACCTGTCATTTATTACATTACCGGGTGCCAAGTTTGTCTTATTTGCAGATGATACAAACAGTGCAATAAATAGTAAATCAAATACAAATTTAGAAAGGGCAGCTAATCAAATTTTTACTGACATTAATAAGTGGTTCATAGCCAATTCACTGCCATTAAACTTTGAAAAGGCCCACTATATGCAGTTCAGAACTTCCAAGAGATTTCCTTCTGGTGTGTGTATAAAATATGATGACATGGAAATAGGAGAAGTTGAGAGTGTAAAATTCTTGGGATTACAACTTGATAATAAATTCAGTTGGGTGCAACATACTAATGAACTGCTAAATCGCCTAAACAAGTCTGTGTTAGCAATGTGAATGACATCAGACATAGGAGGTATAAATATAAAAAAATGGACATATTTTGCTTATTTTCACTCCATTATGTCATATGGCATCATATTTTGGGGTAACTCCATAAACAGAGAAATAATTTTTAGAGTACAGAAGCGTATAGTAAGAGTAATGAGCAGTGTAAATCCAAGAACATCATGTCGAAACCTATTCGAAGAATTGGGCATATTAACCACAGCTTCTCAGTATATTTATTCCTTAATGAAGTTTGTTGTAAATAATACATCTCTTTTTCCAACTAACTGCTTAGTACACTGTATCAGTGCTAGGAATAAGAACAATATACATAAAGATTTAAAATCGCTTACTCTTGCAAAGAAAGGAGTCCAGTATTCACCAACGCATATTTTCAATAAGTTACTAGCAACCATTAAGAGTTTAGTTTCAGACAAGGCACAATTTAAACATAATTTAAAAGATTTTTTGGTGACCAACTCCTTCTATTCCATCCATGAGTTTATCAACAAGTGCAGCAGACCATTTATTGAAAATTTATTATACTTTAATTTTTGACAATAATTGGTTGTAACAGCCAAGTAACCACCTACAGTGTGAATGATGGATGTATGGAAAGCAGATGTAAGTCTTAAGTCTGTAAATAGTGGAAGTTTAATTTTAAATCTTGTACATAAGCTGACTTCTTAACTGATGATCACTGAAATGAATAATTTACTTTAATTTTTGACAATACTTGGTTGTAATAGCCAAGAAACTAGCAAATGTCTGAATGATGGATTTAATGAAAGGAGATGTAAGTATTAAACCTGTAAATATTAGAAGTTTAATTTTAATTCATTTACATAATTTTACTGTTTATTGACTGAGGATCATTAAAATTAATGAAACTCAAGTTTTTATAATTACATTTTTGTAATGTGTTTATCTGACATGTTCCACACCCAGGAGGATTCCCTCTTTTATGGGTCTATGGAATGAATAATTAATATAATCTAATCTCATCTCATCTCATCACCATTTGTGCCTTCTCAACCATTTATGTGGTTTGTAGCAGTGGGAAATATATTCTGATAACAGAAAGTGACAACAGCTACGAACAATTCGCCTTTGTGCTAAGCAATTTAGACCATCAAATCATGAAGTTGATATCAGACATTATAGTGAACCACTGAGAAATGGAACTGAAAGAAGAGCTAATCTCCCACTGCATAACATCTATTAACCTCAGATTTAGGCAGGTGTTATATCAGGAGAAGGGGGTGAACACAGCACCATTGGAGTTCTGGCAGCACCTGCTCAACTTAGCAGACAGCTCTGCAGTGTCTGACAATTTGTTGCTACACACTTGGCAGCAACAACTTCTGGCTCAAATAGCATTGGCGTTATATGAAGAGAGATCACCCAACAAATTACTGCAGGCCACAGATAGGATGCATGTGACACTTGAGTCAACCGCAACAGTTGTGACAGCATCATCGGGCCTGTCAAATGAAATCAATTGCGATCAGTCAGACATGACTGAAATGACAACTCCCAACTAAGAAGCAGTCATACTGTGACTTCCATTGAGCATTTCAGACAAGATCAGGTATTTAAGAGCCACAGTGGAGGCACTGACAATGCAGTGATGATTAGACTTCAATGATAGAAATCAAGACCAGTTCCAACTGGTGACATGACAAAGTGAAACTCAGTGTCAGCAGAAAGAGTCACATGAAGTGTGCTGGTATCATAAGTTTTGTGGTTGAAATGCTACAAATGTACATCACCATGTGCTTACATAAAGGACAAAGGTGTCCACAGTAACAGTGCAGTGCCTATATGCCACTGACAGCAGCCAGTCCTATGCACATGTTTTGCCACATTGAAAAGACTGTATGCATCAGACAAACAAACCAGCACAAAGTTCTTGGTAGATACCAGTTCCAACATCAGCACATTGGCTGATATCATTTCACATGGTCACTCTTACACCATCAATATCTCTGAATCTATCAACTTCTTGGCACATTTCGCACTAGCAGTTGGTGTACAGGGAGTGCGATTGTTAAGCTTAATGAACAACAGTGCAGTGTCAGGGAGTCATGTGATGTATGCAGTGCCACTGATAACTGACAAACTGACAATACACTCCCGTTGAAGAAATGGAACACAGCTGAAACAGAGAAGCCTTCGGATGACCACACAGGAATTAGGAAACGTGTCACAAGAGCATATTCACTGTAAAGAAATCAAACACAATACAGTACACTACATCTGTATGACACCAGAACAATGCCACTTGCTGTGTGCATGAAGAATTGTGCCTGAAAGGCTGACAGAGGCAAAGAAAATCTTGAAACAAATGTAGCAGTCAAAAATTATTCACTGGTGAGACAATTCATGAACTTTGCCTCTACACCCAGTCCACAAGAAAGATGACTTGTGGAGGCCATGTGGAAATTGCCAAGCATTAAAGGCAAGAATGATCCTGGATGAGTACCTGGTTCCCAACATACATGACATCACATGCATAATGATCAGGACAGAGGATTTTAGTATTTTTGACCATACAGAGGCAAATAATCAGGTACCAGTAGCTGCTAGCAATGTTCCACAGATGGCAAGGATTACACCAATCAGTTTATTTTAATTTTTATTCATGCCTTTGTGCTTCAAGAATGCAGCACAAATGTGGCAACGTTTCACTGATGAGGTACTCAAAAGACTTCCATTTTGCTTCACTTCCTTAGATGATAGTTTAGTGTTCTCTCCTAATGCTCAAGCGTACAAATAGCATCTGTGTCATGTATGCAAATAGTTGCTTGCCCTTCCTGGGCTATACTGTTTCAGCTGACAGCAGCTGCCCATTAGAAGGAAAAGTTACAGCACTATAATCTCTGCCAAAACCAGTGAATTACCAACAACTGAGGCATTTTTGGGTGACAAATTTTTTACAGACATCATCTTTCAGCAATAGCAAAAGTACAGACACTGCTTGTGGATGCACTTATGGGGCACAGATTTGTCAAGTGGATATCAGAGATGGGCAAAGTTTTCAGCATTCTCCAGGTGAGTTTAAGCCAGGCATTGTTACTTTCTCACCCAGTATCCTACACACAATCCATTATTGCAGTAGATGCAAGTCAGTCACCAGTCACTGCAGCACTCCACCAACAAGTGGATGAACAGTGGCAACTGCTGGAGTTTTTCTCTGAGAAGTTGCAACTGGTTCAACAGATGTGGAGCGCGTATGGTAGGGCACTTTTGGCAATATACGAAGCAGTCAGGTACCTATGTGCGCAAGCAGAAACTCAATCAGTGACTCTTTACAGATCAGAAAGCCATAGCTCTACATTAAGAAATGCCAGTAAGAAATGCTCACCAAGACAGTTACAATATATTGAATTCATAATGTAGTTTATGATAAACATTCACCAGGTAAACACGCAAAAAACTTAGTTGCTGATTTCTTCTTCCATATTTGTGGAGTGTTTGTGTTTATAAACTATAGAGAACTCATTCGGAGCAAACCAAGGATCCACAGTCGCAACAACTGTTAAATGACACATCTACAGGTCTAAAATTTGAACAAATTCTGGGATGTTGAGGCTGTGGTGTGACTTGTCTCAGGGCAAACCATGACCATACATTTCAGAGAAGTTCTGAAAGATGGCCTTTGATCAGATTTTTTAAGGACTGTTTTATGTGACTGCTATGAAGAATGACGCAAGTGAGTGGAGATATTCCTGTGTTCAATGCCAACAAAGTAAAGTGGGTTGTTACATACACAATGCAACTGGTAACTTCTAGGGCTGACTGACTAGATTTGCACACATTCACATTGACCTCATACTCCCTCTTCTGCAGCTGGATGGATACAAATATTTACTCTCAGACATATACAGATGTACAATGTGGGCAAATGCAGCACCAACAACAGTTATATCAGCTGAAAACACAGCAAAAATGTTTATGTGTATGTGGACTGCATGATTCAGGTGCTCTCCATATTACAATTCATCAATGATGCCAGTTTGAGTCCATGCTGTTCCTGGGACAAGCTAGACTTTGTAGTTCCAATGACACCACACAACCAGCTACCATCCTGCCACTAACGGTATGGTAGAAAGTTGATGTAAAACCTTAAAAGTGTCACTAATGCATCAGCTAGAATAATGGATAGACACATTACCTCTAATGTTGTTAGGCCTTCAAATGGCGTAAAAATATGACATCAGGGTGTCCCAGCAGAAAGAGTTTATGGTGAACCTCTGCAGATTCTGGCAGACAATTTAGTGCCAGCATTGCTGCCAGATAAAAAAGAACTTCTGCTGATGGTGCAGCAGTTAAAGCACCACTGCACCAATATACATTGTCCAATCCTTCTCTCCATAGTGCCCATCAGGTGTCTGTACATGAAAATTTCAAGAGCTGCTCACATTTGATGTTGCAAATGGACTAAATCAGGTTGCCTCTACAGCTACCGCACACTGGCCCTTTTCCAGTGTTGGGCAGAGCCTTGCACACCATAGACATAATGTGCATTGGCACACCATTGAAAGTATCAGTTGAATGTGTTCAACCAGCATGGATCTTATCCATAACAACATTAGACATCTTGCTGACACATCACACCACAACCAACCCAGGGCAGATGAGTCATGCTTTGGAAACAACAACAGAACACTCTTCACAGCTGATGGACACACAAGGGTTGCAACTGACAGTGTCACTGCCACTGTGACACCCAACCCACACAAGAACTGGTTGATGAATCAAGTTCAAGTACCAAGATCTCTCCAGTGCTCCACACTGTAGGAGTTAGGCTGTATGACAGTGATTCCTTTTTGTGTACTTGTGCATTGCAAGAATAGCAAGTTGAACAAGTAAATTCTCTGCCATTTTTTTGTTGTGACCTCTGCCACTTTATTATTAGTTCTGTGGTTGGTAGTTTCAGTTTCCTTTTATTCCTATTGATTTGTATCTTTTGCAATCAATAACAAAGAATTCTGTATGTTCTGGAACTGTCATTTATATGGATGATTAATGAAACCACAATCTTATATCAACTGTTGCGCAACATATCTGCAGCTAGGCAAACTGGAATTTTCAAGGATGTCACGTGAAGCATGACTGAATGTATTCAGTCCATCGGCAGATTATTTCCTGATAACTTTTTTCCTGCTGCTCTATGTGCACCAGGAGTCTTAGTTCTAGCTGTGAAACTGTATCCCATGTCGTTAATTGCTGCCAGCAACCTAGTTTGTTAACACTATAGATAATGTACAGTGTACCTTTTAGTGAAGGACATGTTAACATGCAGTATGTTGATACCTCTAATTTATTCTGTTTTTTTGTGTCGGCCAGTTAATTTTAGCCTGAGAGTGGTTGTCAAGTGTGGGAGTAATGAGCAGCAATCTGTCCTGCAGTATATGTTTCCGGCATGTATATGACTAACAAGAAGTGTGGCAGATTAAAAATGTGATCAGATAGGAAAAACTTGCATCAGATATCACAGTTAGTTTCATGCCTCTGATGTGATATTAATGGTTTAGATAAAAACGAAAAATTTATGTTTGTTTATTTATTATTATTAGCTTCCAGTACAAAATAAAAACATGTATCTGCTCCACTTCAGTATGGCCATTATGCTGTTGCTCAGAAATATAAACACAATTTCATCTATAACTGTCAAAGCAAATTATCAGCTGCTGTTCCCACCATTCTCCTAGTATCTGTGGTTAACTCCCAGAAAGACTGCCACCTTTAACTGAAGCAACATCTTGCAACTATTGTATTGAGACATTATTCTTAAAGACATCAATGAAGCAGTACATCAGAGTTAAAAAATAGCTTTTGAATCAAATTATTATTTATATAATTTCAAATAACAGTGAAGGCCAACTGCAAGCAAAATTTAGTGGATCAAAATAGGATTTGAGAACCACCACAGATTGCTGTTATTGTTCGTATCCAAATCATGACACTGGTATGTTGATTGAACTGGGCTGGAATGATGGTAGAAGGACTACACAATGGTATAATAAGACATCATTTTTGATTAAATGAAACTGCAAAAAGTCACTTAATTGCAATTTTTTGAGGAACTACCACTAAATGATCATTTAGTCCAAAAAATATTGTCACAATCAATAAATGTGGAAACTAACAATGAGTACAAAGAAATTGTCAACAGTGTAAGTACTGTATGCTTTTTCCATGTTTGATGCAGTGAAGCAAACAGCTTGGGTGGTGATGTGGCTAGCCTTTGGCACTGTAGTACTTGTGCCTATCACTCTACAATTTTGAAGAAAGAGCAGCTACTCTTAAAACTCAAAGCTGAGCTGGCAGTACCACAAGGTTAATTCAAATGAAACCTGGTCAGTGCGTCCACTTTTGCCTTACACATAATGTGGCACCATGTAACTGCAGGTATGATGGTGCCATCTACTGGCAGAGAGACTGAGGCATGCGCACCATTTGATGTTGCATAGCACCAGTGTGGTTTCACACCGAAGAGATGATGGTCACTCAAGTTATCATCTAGTACCGAACATGCAGGTGAATAAGCAGGAACAATGAGGAGTGATTCGATTTTTGATGGTGGAGGGAATTGGAGGCCATAAAATATATTGACGGATGAAGACTGTGTCCAATGAGTACAGTCTGAGTCATTCAAGTGTTGTGGAATGGCACAAATTATTGCTTGAGGGGTGTGAGGCACTGGAAGATGATGCTCATCCTGGACAGGCTCATTGTGTCATCACACCAGAAATGGCTGTGGAAGTGAATGCTTTAGTCTTGGACAACAGCAGAATCACCATGGATATGACACAGTGGTTACTGGGTATTAGCATGGGCACCACCCACACCATAATCCATCAACACTTGAACTTTCGAAAAATCTGAGCACAGTGGGTTCTCCACCAACTGACTATTGAACAGTGCAAAACTTGAATGACACTGTCTTTGAGTCATCTGCAATGTTACCATGAGGAGGAATACAGCTTTGTGTTGCATATTGTCACAGGTGACGAAATGTGGTGTTACCACTTTGAATCGGAAAGCAAGAGTCAGAGCAAGCAGTGGATACATGACTTCACCACCTCCAAAGAAATCATAGGCCATGCACACCAGTTCTGGTAAGGTCATGTCCTCCTTTGTTGACCACAGGGGCCCACTGCTTGTCATGTTCCTGGAGCTGGGTACCACTGTCAATGCTCAGCATTGTCAAGCCACTTTACAGACCTTAGACAAGCCATCAAGTCAAAACGCCAAGGCATGTTGTCCAATAGTATTATCCTCCTGCATGATGGTGCTTGCCCACACACGGCCAATGCAGTGAAGATGATATTGTAGCAGTTTGGGTGGGAAATACTGGAACATCCACCATACAGTCCCGACCTTTCACTGTGTGGCTTCCACATGTTTGGACCTCTAAAACAAGCTATTCATGGACATCGATTCGCAATGGATGATGAAGTGTGTGACTTGGTCCAGGCCTGGATCCAACAGCAGGCTACTAGCTTCTTCAAAGATGGAATTGACTGGCTAGTGACACAATGGGTGACACAATGTGCCAACAGTTTTGGCGACTATTTTCGAGTATGTGTACTATGTCTAACTACATTTTTGAGTTAATAAAATCATTACCATTACTTTACCCTGGTGATCAGGTTTTATTTGAATGCCTCTTATATATTGATATTGATACTGAAAATAAATTGCATTTTGGACAGTTAGGATTGCGGGCACTTTGTTTGACCCCCCACAGTAACATTTAAAACAAGAACAGCATGACTTGAGGCAACAGTGATAGATAATTTAGTTCCAAAATGGACTGTCTTTCATGAAATAGATGTGGGTCCCTTAATAAATGGTTTATATGAACTTGATGATCAAATGGTATCAATGAAGCATCTCCATAAAACAAATTTAACATAGAAAGGAAAAGTAAAATCTCACTGAACTGTAAATGCTGAATAAGTTACACTATTCAGAAAGAATTTACAAGATGAAAAATGGGAAGAAGCTCATCAAGGACACACAGTAGATGAGAAATTTAATTATGTAATAAAAGTTTTTTTTACAACATTATGAATACAATGTCCCTTTATAATGGATCAGAAACATTTACTGTGGAAGCAAAGAAAAAGGGAGCTAACATATGGGAACAAAATATCTTTTAATTTGAAGGCCTAGCTCTAATCAAGACTTAAAAATGCAGTACAGGCAGTACTGCTAAATTCCTCAGTCTCTCACCAAAAAGGGCAGAAACTGTGTACTGCATACAAAAAATTCAAAATGCCAAGAATGAGGCATTTGGAACATTTTAGGCATGGGAAAATAAACTCAAAGCAAATGATACTGAACTCCTGGATGACAATAGCAGTGAGACAGATGATATGAAATCAAACCATTGACTCAAATATAATAAACTTTCTTGAGACTGAGAAGCTTATGTACATGAACCAACATGGTTTTAGAAAGCATTGCTTGTGTGAAACTCAGCTTGCTCTTTTCTCACATGATATACTGTGGACTGTGGATGAAGGGCAACAGGCAGATTCCACATTTCTAGATTTCCGGAAAGCATTTGAGATGGCGCTCCTTTGCAGACTGTAAGCAAAGTTACAAGCATACAGAATAAATTCACAGATATGCATGTTGTTTAGGCTTCTTAAGTAATAGAACCCAGTATGTTGTCCTCAACAGCAAATGTTCATCAGAGACAAGGGTACCATCAGTAGTGCCCCAGGGAAGTGTAATAAGACTGCTGTTGTTCTCTGTATACATAAATGATTTGGTGGACAGGGTGGTCAGCAATCTGCAGTTGTTGGCTGATGCTGTGGTGTACAGCGAGACGTCAAAGTTGAGGAAATGTAGTAAGATACAAGATGACTAGACAAAATTTCTACTTGGTGTGATGAATGGCAGGTAGCTCTGAATGTGGAAAAATGCAAGTTAATGCAGATGAGTGGGAAGAACAAACCCATAATGTTCAGTTACATTATTACTAGTGTCCTCCTTGACACAGGTAGTTATTTAAATATTTGTGCATAACATTGAAAAGTGGTATGAGATGGAACGAACATGTGAGAATGTGGTAGGGAAGGTGAATGATCGACTTCAGTGTGTTGGCAGAATTTTAGGAAAGAGTGGTTCACCTGTAAAGGAGACTGCATATAGCATGCTGGTGCAACCTATTCTTGAGTACTGTTCAAGTGTTTGGGATCCATACCAGGTTAGACTGAAGGAAGACATTGAAGCAGTTCAGTGTTAGTCTGCTAGATTTGTTATTGGTAGGTTTGAACAACACGTAAGTGTTACGGAGATGCTTCGGGAACTCAAATGTGAATCCCTAGGAGGGAAGGCAATGTATGTTTCGAGAAACACTATTGAGAAAAGTTAGAGAACCGGCATTTGAAACTGACTGCCAAAAAATTCTAATTCTGTCAATATATATTGCACCTAAGGACCACAAAGTTAAGATTTGAGAAATTAGGGCTCATACAGAGGCATATAGACAGAGTTTTTCCCTCACTCTGTTTGAGAGTGTAACAGGAAAGGAAATGACTAGTAGTGGTACAGGGTATCCTCTGCCATCCACCATACAGTGGCTTGCAGAGTTTCTATGTAGATGTAGACTACTAAATTGAAGAACGTGTTGCAAGGATAATTCTCATCTATGCACTTCAGAAATATTGGTGATCAGGGGAAGGATCCAAGTGGCACCAGCCATTGTCTGGGCAAGAGACTCCTCAGTGCTGCAGGTGTGCTGTCCATGAGTGTTAAGACTATATGTTTTGGTATGGAAGGGGTGACAGCTATCAACACACTAATACTGTTGACGGTTAGTGGGCTTCATATGAACAGAAGTGTGGACTGAGCTGTGAGAGAGGTAGTCAACATCCAAATAGGTGCCACATTGGCCAGAAGAGGACAAGGTGGAGTCAGTGGGGGAGAAGATGTTGAGGAATTATAAAGGGCATATTGGCATTGGGTGCAGATGATGACAATACTATGAATGAACCTGAACCAGACAAAGGGTTTGGGGCTCTGGGAGGCTAGGAAGCTTACCTCTAGAAGGTCTATCAACAGGTTGGCATAGGAAGGTGCCACGTATGTGCCCATGGCCATGTAGTAGACATTTTTGAATCTCTTTTCCTCAAGGGAGAATTAGTTATAAGGGAGCATGTGATCAGTTAAATGTCTGTGGAATGAAGTGATGGGTTTCAAGTCAGGAGGATTCTGAGAGAGGTGTAATTACACATAAACTGGAACAGCTGTGGATCTATTCACCTACTCTCCATAACATTTACAATATTCACTGAAATCATTACCTGCTGCATAAAATAAACATTCGTTTGAATAAAATAAGGAGCAAACTGCCTTTAGAAACTGTACACAGTAATTTGAACCATAGGCAAGTTGCTAAATAACTCTATTGAGTTCCCCGCTCTTTTTATTCACTTAAGATCAACTGCAAGTACTCAGTCTGTATGTAATTGAACTGCTTCAGCCAGTAAACACTTTGTTCATCATAACTTAATTTTCAGGTAGTGGAAATTTGTTCTGGTGTAACATAACAGATGCTTTTGACTACAATATAAAATTGTATCAAACTTTGTACTTATATTTACTTCATCAGCTATCATCTTGTGAATCTAGTTTTTGCATTTGGTTTCCTGTCACTGAATTGTCCCCCAACATAACTAATCTTTACTGAAATGCAGAACTGCCTATTATTCCCAGTGACATAATAGATTTTGTGGATGATGGACGATAGCTTCCATGAACTAAAAATAATAGTACAGCTGCATATTTTACAATGCAGTTCTTAACTTTATGGGGGGTTAGTTCATGGAAACCCTATTCCACAAAACCTATTACGTTATTGTGAACAAGAGCCAGTTCTGCATTTTGATAAAGGTTATTTATGCTGGGGGATAATTTCTAGACAGGCAACCAAAACATCACCACCATATAGTCTGGACTCTCATGGAGAGCCCACCTGCAGAACTGAGAAATCCCTTGGCTAGGTGGTGAATGCCTCATTAAGGCTAACACAGACAGGCAACATTTCCTACATGTGGTGTGCAGACAGATTTCTTGCACCATATTCTCACATCCTCCTTACTCCTCCCACCATCCCCAAAAACCATCTACAAAGGAGAGCCCTCATCATTACCCAGTATCATTCCAGACTGAAACAACTTAATCATATCCTTTACAGAGGTTTTGACTAATTATTATTGTGCCTAGAAATGAGGAAATCCCTAACCACAATCCTTTCCATCCCTCCTTTAGGTATTCTGCCACCCACTCAATCAATGCAACATCCGGATCCATCACTATGCCACACACCCCCAATCCCTTGCCACATGGATCATACCCCTGTGGCAGCCCTAGATGCAGGACCTGCCTGATTCACCTATCCAGCACATCCTGCTCCATTTCAGTCACAGGTTTACCCTATGGCATCAGACGCAGCACCACATGTGAAAACAGCCATATCATATACCGGCTCTGATGCAATTTATGCATATCATCCTATCCCATCAGTACAAAATGTTTCAAGACCAAAATAATACAAAACAGAGGAAAGTTAAGATGGCAGTTTTAATGCTTCAGGTGTTCTTTGAAATCTCCATCCACTTTAATACAATGTACAGAACATTCATACAGCCATGTGAAACAGTCAAAGAAGTCATTCTTTGGGATGTTTTTCAATTTGTGCACCACATTGGGTTGAATGTTGATTACATCTTTGAAAGGTTGACCCTTCGAGTGAATTACTGCACTTTGTCATTTTGTGGCAGGTTAATACTGATAACACCAAATCTCACTCCTATGATGATTCTTTTCCAGGCAGGAATAATTCTACAATTATTGTAATAGTTTTGCATTTTATTCAAGTTGTGGTGGTCACACAGGCGTTGTTGTTTTTGTTTGAGAGTCAAGTATGTGGGGAAAAGCCTTGCACACACTTTTCTCTTCTTCAGAACATTCTGTAGAATATCTTGAACATCTGATTTAGAGATATTGCTTTATTATGATCTGTTACACAACAATGTTGTCACACCAAGGCAAAAGTCCACTACTTAACACTACCTGTTCACAACTGACTGGTCGAATACACATCTGTTGTTTTCAGTGTTGTTAGTTCAACCTGCCACACAATGCTGAGAACAACATGCTCAATTTCATTGGCTGCTCCACAACCTGTGCCATCTGGATGGTTTCCCCAAACACCAACTTCTCTGAATTAGATGGATGGAGCTGTCTTTAAAACACGTCTTTCATTCCTGTAATCTTCTTGGCTTCAATCTCCACTAGCCCCCTGCCCAACACCCACTTCCAACCTGCCGCAGAACCCAAACTTCACTCAGCCTGCACCTTCCCCCTCTTCCCCACAGTCATCGCTACCCATGCACTGCCACCCCTTCCCAATCCACTCCTCCACATCGTTGTCATTGTGCTGGTGGCTATGTGTCATATTCCCATCTCATGCATCTGCTGTCTTGTACTGCCACATTCCTATCCTGTGCACCCTCTACCTCCCTCCAAGGTGCCAGCCACCATTCCCCAACCTTTCCTCCCATTTTCTGCTCCCCTTTCTCCTCTCTGCTGCTCCACCTGTGAAAGCCCTTCATTCCAGTCAACCTACAGAACTGTAGTCTGGACACTGTGTGTTCAGTTGACTCAGTGTGGCTCGTAATGCTCAACATTATCAGGAATGCAGGAATGGAGAAAGAGACCATTATGTAATTTGTTAAAATTTAAAAGAATTTTTTTACAAAAGTCTTTTAATGCCTAGATTGCATTTACGTGAGGAAATTAAAATATGATGGCTATCTAGTTTTGGTTGTAAGTAACATCCATCTTCAGATCTGTAAACAAGCAAAATACAGAAAATCACTTTAGAAGTTTCTTTACAGCATAATATGCAAGGTAAAAATGTTTGAAGAAAGCACACCTACTACTCCGGTAAAAATGGCAATACATAACATCGTACATTAAAAACAAAGTGATATATAAAAAATGAACGTGTATCACAATCAATTTTACAGTGTTGCACCGACGAAGAATTTTACATTTTTAATATAACTTACTATACACATATTAGATGTGGGTTGAACACAAACTGGATGTACCAGTAACAATCATCATGCAGTAACATACGTTTGTGTGGAAAACACCATGTGTAAGAAATCTGGCGCCAACAGCAATGACAAAACTGAGCCAGACAGTGCAGCTATAGGAATACACAAAAACAAACAAAACATCTTAGTTCAAAAAAATTCCATACAAAATAATTTTATAAATCTTAAAATGGCTGAAGGATACATCATCGAAAAGCTAAAACCCATTGTTCATGGTAAAAATGTCAACATATTACATACACAACAAATATCCTACATAACTGCCATTTTACAATGAACACACAAGATTCCAATGGCACACCAATAATTTAAAAACTTACCATACTCATATGAGATACAGGTTGAACAAACTTGTTATATCAGTAAAAATCACATCAATCCTTAAATTGCAATTTTATGAAAGGCAAGTTCAGCAAAAAAGCTTTTATGCAATGGCCCAAAAATTAAGAATGGTTCTACACCTGTAGGAAACAAAACAGGCAATATATAGTAAGTAGTAGAAAATGAAACCCTAAGTTAAAAGCAGTAACAAAACTAAGGGGAGTACATAATATGGTTGATAAAATCATAGTCAGTTATAAAATACAAAATGGCCATCACTGCATTGTGTAACTTGTCACCCATGAAATAAAATGCTTGAATGTCCAAATGGACTGATTTGACTATCTCCATTCAAAGTCAAAACACAACTGGCCTATACTTGTTCTCACACAGACACAGAAATAAACAGGGCTGGCAGGTGGTGCACAAGTACAATACAGTACATGCATTAATGTACAAGGTGTGTTCAATAAGAAACCTAACTATCGAAATAGCCTGCCAACCAGAGAGCCTGCACTGTGGCTACTGAGTGTGCTTAGCAGCAGGTTTAGATGACAAACTGACATTTGCCTCGTGTCACTCGGGCAGTTAGCAAATGAACTGCAGCTGCTGAAGTAATCATCAGTAGTAATCAGTAGTAACTGTCAGATTAGTGTAATGAAGGAGCTTTAAGAACAATGTGTGTGTGTGAAATTTTGGTACAAACTTGGCAAAACTTTCACAGAGTCATTTCAAATGCTTAAACAAGCATACGGGGAAGACTGTATGAATTGCATGCAGTGCTATGAGTCGTTTAAGTGTTTTAAACAGGGCAGAATGTCGGTCTGTGATAATTCCAAGTCTGGATGTCCTTCCACTCAAAGATGATGGCCATGTGGATTGTGTTCATGCAGTGATTCATGAAAAATGTTGTTTAACTTTTTGAGAAGTTGCTGAGGAGGGGAACATCAGCATAGGAACATGCCATCAAATTTTGAGTGAAAAACTTGATATGCATCATGTCAGTGCAAAATTCATACCATGTTTTGTTGACTGAAGATCAAAAACAGATCCATGTTCAAATGTGTGAGAAACTGCTTGCCACTGTTAATGGCAATGAAAACTTTCTTATGAACATCATAACAGGCGACAAAACATGGTTGTGTGGCTATGATGCTGAAACAAAGATGCAGTCATCACAGTTGGTGGGTAAAGGGTCACCTTGTCCAAAAAAGCACACATGAGTTGGTCAAAGATCAGAGTGATGTTGGTTGTGTTTTTTGACTACCAAGGCATTATCCATCATGAATTTGAGCCACATGGTCTGATAGTAAACAAGGAAATCTAGCAGGGAATCCTAATTTGTATGAGGGACACTAGGCGCAGAAAGAAGCCTAAATTGTGGGGAAAGCCAGAGATGGATATTGCAGCATGACAATGTGCCAACTCATGCGGCACTCCTTGTCTGCAGCTATCTAGCAAAACACCAGATTCCTGTTGTGCCCCATCCACCATAGTCTCTGGACCTAGTCCCATAGTCCCAGCAGACTTTTCCCTGTTTCCTAAACTGAAAATCACATTGAAAGGACATCTTTTCCAAACGTTAGAGGAGATACAGGACAATGTCATGAGAAACCTGCATGCAATCTCACAAAATGTGTTCCAGGAGGCGTTCCAAAACTGGAAGAAACAATGGGAACAGTGTATTGCCAGTAGAGGGACTATTTTGAAGAGGACAGTGCTTAAAACATTGTACATTAAGTAGGAAATCTAATACAGCAAAAGTGCGGTTTCTTTTTGAACACTAACATAGAGTGACACAAACAATAACAATGTTGAGCCTCTCTAAATTCAAAAATTTCTCAAGTCCTAAGGCCTTTCCTAGCAAATAACTCTTCCCTCTCTTTCACACTAAATGCTCTCCAAAGAACCTATGCCATTGTGGGCACTTACCAATAGGAATGTCTTTCCCCCACTACCATGACTTGCCTACTAGGCCTTCTCCTCGGCATTCCCATTGGTGTGCAAGTCAGATATTCTTCCATGTATTCTACTGGTAAACAGTCACTGCAGTAGGCACATGAGTGCTCTATATTTTGCTTGTGAAGTAGTGCCTCCAACAAGAAACTGAGCATCACACGATAACTATTCGAGAAGAAATCTGATGAGTTGGCCTCATGCATCACTTAGCAGAAGATTGCTTTCTGGCACCACAGCTTTCTGAGCAGTACCAGTTGCTCACATGCCACATTCTCTTTAGCATTCCCAAGTTGCTATGGAGAGCCCACCTTACAGTTCCAGAGCTCATTTATTCCATGCGCAGTGACACACATAAGTGCCTGTATATTGTATCACTTCATGCCAGTGCTGCGTATCCACATGGTCTGTCCCAATTCATTCTCATGTTGTTCCTTCATGTGTGACAGCACCCAGTCACTGTCTCTCCTGTATGAGGGACAAACTTTCACCGCTTATGTTGATATTTTTTAAATGTGTGTTAATCTTCGTGAAGGCTCCCATCTACAAATTTAATGTGTTTGTTTGTCTGCCAGAACTGATATATTAAGAGCTTCGGCGATGCAAATCTCACTTCAAATTCTACATCTATATCTACATCTACATCCATACTCCGCAAGCCACCTGACAGTGTGTGGTGGAGGGTACTTTTAGTACCTCTATCGGTTCTCCCTTCTATTTTTTCTCCATATTTTTTTGTAAATAATGTGTAGTAGTTTGTCTGACCTAATAAATAGCCTCTGTTGTCAGACATTCTCCCCCATGACTTTTTATTGTTTTACTGGAACACACATTCCATATGTCGCTTCCCACTTTCTTTTTTCATTTCCCTTAAGTTACCCTCACTGTATAGAGGTGATGCCCACAGTGCAGTGAAACACTTATAGCATCACACTGTATTTCCACACTGGTGATCCAGACCTCGAGCACCCTCATTCTATCAGTTCCAGTCTTCACATGTTCCACCAATAATGCCTTTCCCCATTAGGCTACCCTTCAAGTCTCTCTGTTTTGCACCACGAGCTACATGCAGTATTTACTCTCTGTTTCTCTACTGGGCCTGCACCCTCATGAGCATCAAGTGTATCATGTCCAAGGATGACCCTATGCTGAGAACTGTCCCACCAAGCAGACCCCTAAAATATTATCCACACTAGAGAGTGTTTAGTCCAGTCAGACTCCTGCACCTCATCTGTCCAACCCACTGGTACAGGTGGCCAGTTTAAATGAGTTCCTCATCCAGTTTGCTACACTTTAGGCATATGTCCCATTGATGACCCATTAGACGAGCTGAGCTTCCATCCAACTCCCTGCTTTTGACACCCGTACCCCACACCTATGAGTGTGCTCTACTGAATTACAGGTCCAGAATTACAAGCAACATAACAAAGTTTGCTCTTACCATTGATAAACTCAAACCAGCTATCACAACGGAGGCTAACAACATCATCACTGACACCCCATGGTCCAGCAGGTTTTTTTTTGGTCATCAGTCTACTGACTGGTTGATGCGGCCCGCCACGAATTCCTTTCCTGTGCTAACCTCTTCATCTCAGAGTAGCACTTGCAACCTACGTCCTCAATTATTTGCTTGACGTATTCCAAGCTCTGTCTTCCTCTACAGTTTTTGCCCTCTACAGCTCCCTCTAGTACCATGGAAGTCATTCCCTCATATCCTAGCAGATGTCCTATCATCCTGTCCCTTCTGCTTATCAGTGTTTTCCACATATTCCTTTCCTCTCCGATTCTGCGCAGAACCTCCTCATTCCTTACCATATCAGTCCACCTAATTTTCAACATTCGTCTATAGCACCACATCTCAAATGCTTCGATTCTCTTCTGTTCCGTTTTTGCCACAGTCCATGTTTCACTACGATACAATGCTGTACTCCAGACGTACATCCTCAGAAATTTCTTCCTCAAATTAAGGCCGGTATTTGATATTAGTAGACTTCTCTTGGCCAGAAATGCCTTTTTTGCCATAGCGAGTCTGCTTTTGATGTCCTCCTTGCTCCGTCCGTCATTGGTTATTTTACTGCCTAGGCAGCAGAATTCCATAACTTCATTGACTTCGTGACCATCAATCCTGATGTTAAGTTTCTCACTGTTCTCATTTCTACTACTTCTCATTACCTTCGTCTTTCTCCAATTTACTCTCAAACCATACAGTGTACTCATTAGACTGTTCATTCCGTTCAGCAGATCATTTAATTCTTCTTCACTTTCTCTCAGGATAGCAATGTCATCAGCTAATCGTATCATTGATATCTTTTCACCTTGTATTTTAATTCCACTCCTGAACCTTTCTTTTATTTCCATCATTGCTTCCTCGATGTACAGATTGAACACTAGGGGCGAAAGGCTACAGCCTTGTCTTACACCCTTCTTAATACGAGCACTTCGTTCTTGATCGTCCACTCTTATTATTCCCTCTTGGTTGTTGTACATATTGTATATGACCCGTCTCTCCCTATAGCTTACCCCTACTTTTTTCAGAATCTTGAACAGCTTGCACCATTTTATATTGTCGAATGCTTTTTCCAGGTCAACAAATTTTTCTTTAGCCTTGCTTCCATTATTAGCCTAACATCAGAATTGCCTCTCTCGTCCCTTTACTTTTCCTAAAGCCAAACTGATCATCACCTAGCGCATTCTCAATTTTCTTTTCCATTCTTCTGTATATTATTCTTGTAAGCAGCTTCGATGCATGAGCTGTTAAGCTGATTGTGTGATAATTCTCGCACTTGTCAGCTCTTGCCGTCTTCAGAATTGTGTGGATGATGCTTTTCCGAAAGTCAGATGGTATGTCGCCAGACTCATATATTCTACACACCAACGTGAATAGTCGTTTTGTTGCCACTTCCCCCAACGATTTTAGAAATTCTGATGGAATGTTATCTATCCCTTCTGCCTTATTTGACCATAAGTCCTCCAAAGCTCTTTTAAATTCCGATTCTAATACTGGATCCCCTATCTCTTCTAAATCGACTCCTGTTTCTTCTTCTATCACATCAGACAAATCTTCACCCTCATAGAGGCTTTCAATGTATTCTTTCCACCTATCTGCTCTCTCCTCTGAATTTAACAGTGGAATTCCCGTTGCACTCTTAATGTTACCACCGTTGCTTTTAATGTCACCAAAGGTTGTTTTGACTTTCCTGTATGCTGAGTCTGTCCTTCCGACAATCATATCTTTTTCGATGTCTTCACATTTTTCCTGCAGCCATTTCGTCTTAGCTTCCCTGCACTTCCTATTTATTTCATTCCTCAGCAACTTGTATTTCTGTATTCCTGATTTTCCCGGAACATGTTTGTACTTCCTCCTTTCATCAATCAACTGAAGTATTTCTTCTGTCACCCATGGTTTCTTCGTAGCTACCTTCTTTGTACCTACGTTTTCCTTCCCAACTTCTGTGATGGTCCTTTTTAGAGATGTCCATTCCTCTTCAACTGTACTGCCTACTGCGCTATTCCTTATTGCTGTATCTATAGCGTTAGAGAACTTCAAACGTATCTCGTCATTCCTTAGTATTTCCGTATCCCACTTCTTTGCGTATTGATTATTCCTGACTAATGTCTTGAACTTCAGCCAACTCTTCATCACTGCTATATTGTGATCTGAGTCTGTATCTGCTCCTGGGTACGCCTTACAATCCAGTATCTGATTTCGGAATCTCTGTCTGACCATGATGTAATCTAATTGAAATCTTCCCGTATCTCCCAGCCTTTTCCAAGTATACCTCCTCCTCTTGTGATTCTTGAACAGGGTATTCGCTATTACTAGCTGAAACTTGTTACAGAACTCAATTAGTCGTTCTCCTCTTTCATTCCTTGTCCCAAGTCCATATTCTCCTGTAACCTTTTCTTCTACTCCTTCCCCTACAACTGCATTCCAGTCACCCATGACTATTGTCCAGCAGTTACTGTAACTTAAAAGAGCACCTAATCACGTGATTGTCAGCATACAAAATGCAGCTCTCTCAGGCACTATTTTCTTCAGAGGAGTAATCCAACATAAGACCCACACAGCTCCTGAAACATCTCCATATCTTAGCTGAACCATGTGTCTTGCCAGACAAGCTTTTATTTCAGAACTGAAATTTTCACCTGCCTGCTGTGAGCTGTATAGTGCTCACTGTTCAGGCCCATACTGACATCAATACCACCACCTTAAGGGGCTCCAAAACGCCCTATACTTGCAATGTTAAAATAACACTTATAAATTACATCTTTCCTCGCAAAGTATTTGAGGTAGGAAGTTGAACTTTTTACAGATTATTTATTGGAATATGGGCTACAACTTAACACAGGGATTTTACAAAATTTTAGTTCAGTTATTAAAGATGATTTTTTTCAATTGTAATGAAAATTCACAACATTTTTTTGCAATTTTTTATTTATATATTCAAAAATATACAGTTTTTTGGAAAAAGGCTGTGTTAAATTATGCAGAAGGTACTGTGTAACATTTACTGAAAGTTTGAAACAAATATGTTTGTAAGATCCTTAGAAAACATGTAATTAGTATGAGAAAATAAAAGTTTTGGGAATCGAGCGACAAAGATTGGATTAACTTTTTAGTGCATTCCAGGTCCAGAGGATGGATTATCTTCATCCTCTGCAAACTCCTCCTCCAGCTTCCTCTTGTTCCTCCTCCTGTTTACTCTTGCTTGTATTTCTAGACTCTTTACAGCCCTGTCTGCAGCCCAAAGGCATTCCTTGTCTAAAGCAAGCATCGCTCGTACCATGTTAGAACCTATCTTCATTCCCATATTTCTAAATACCTTGCACCTTACAATGTTGCCATCATTGAAAGTCGCAACAGCATCATACACACCAAAGTGAAGTGTTTCTATTCCAACAAATACAGTCTTGGGGATTCTCGACCATATAACACTATTTACACTTTCATTGGGGTTTTGAGTTTTTCCATGAATACACTTTTTCAACAGTTCAGGTGCTGCTAAGTCTCTGAAAATAGGTTTTATCACCTCCATTATTGCATGAGGCAGACTATGCTTATGAGTGTACACTTCACCAGTTAGCAATCCTTTGTTATATTTACACCAACTGTCTTCTTCTTTGGGACACAAGCTATGTAGGGGATTTTCATCGGTTGAAGAAGTATGAAAAAAAAGAGCCCAAACAGCCTTCTTCATTTCGTTGACACTTTGTGTATTTTGCCTAATAGCCATTCCATAATAGTTCTGTATTTTGTCAATTACACTGTCAGTTAACCTTCCCTTTCCATCCAACCCTTTACCATCACTGAGTTTTTGTTTTTTGTACGAAGCTTTCAGTCGCCGAAGTCTTGTTCCCATTCGCTTCTGTACATGTCCAATACACTCAAATTTCTGCACTACAACATCATCACCATAGGGCTTCAGTCCTTGAACATGTTTGAAACTTTTAGAATCACCGTCACCAAGGTAATTAACATATCGAACTTTATCACATGCCTCAGAACGCTGGAATATACTGGCAACACCAGCCACTTCCATTCCTCCACTACTGCCACTATAGTTAGCTTTGAAATTATTTTCATGTGTACCTTTATATTTTTGTGGACATCTACAATACTTTGATATTACTGCTACATCTAAAACTTTCCCTGTATACATAGTGGTGGCAGATACTACACCATAAAGAGATGTGTGTCCCCGTTTATGCCAGGTACCATCGAACGCTGCAGTCAAATCTCTGTTACCATTATTTTCCATTACTGTCTCTTCCACAGCGTTCTTAATAGATTCTATACAGACATCTTCTACTTTAGACCCTATTAATTTATTATAGGTCATAAACTTGGTTGGGGGATTTGGAAGATTCATGATGCCACAGAAAATTGCACCTGCAGTAGCACCCTTACCAACTGAATGCAAGAAATAAACTAATCTAATGTTGTGTTTGTAGATTTTGCTACCATTTTCTTCAGTTGCAGTTACTGCAACACTGTTCCAAAAGGTGGTCGTGTATGAACACTTATCACATTTCAGTTGTATTTCACTAGCAAGTCCTACGTGCTTTATTATGGAGAGTTCCAGACCAACTTCACTACAATGAATACATCTTACACAGTTTGAAAAAATTCCTTTGAGAACCGACATATCAAATATTTCATTCACATCCGATTCGCCCATAAAACATTCATATTTTTCACTCATTGAACCAAGCTTCTTCTGTGAAGTATTTTCTTTCCCACTTTGACTGCTATGGGCAGGTGTACTTGAGAGGTTAGTTAGGTTCACTCACTTGGTTATCGTCTTTATTGTTTACAGTAATAACACATACCTTTGGCTTTCCAACATTTCTCCTTTTCTTAAAAGCCTTCAGAGGATTTCTAATAACTTTACTTTTACTCATTATTATACTTCAACAAAACAGAGACTCAAGAAACAGAATTAATTACGAATATTTTCGAGATAACGACAGAGTAAATAAACATGAAACAATCGACAATCACACCAGCGATATATATTGAACCATCACAGGTTAGCCATACTTTATCTCACATCACTAAAATGTACCTGATGAACACGGACGTTAATAATAACACCATTTGACAGCAGTTTAACAGCGCCACAGTGGGTTACGCCCATGTAGAACACATTTCAAAAAAATTTAAAAATAGTTGTAGTCTTCAGAATTGAATAAATTATATATCTATTAAAAGGTAATAGTCTGCAGATTCAGAAAATGCAAAAAAGTAAAAATTGAACTTTTCATGATTTTGAGCCTTTCCGGAGCCCCTTAACAACAGAGAGGGTGTTTGAGTGTCTTAGCCTGTCAGCCGCAGCCAACGACTGGGCCCCTTACTCAGCTATCTCCTCTGCCCCTACAACAACAAGCCCCCAGTCACCCTGAAGCACGGCTGACAGTTATGCCCCCACAGCCCACACCTCAGGATGCATAGCCAGACCTAGCACAAATAACGGTGCGTTTGAGCAGCAAAATGGCAAACTTAACTATTACACTCAGTTGTTTCTGCAAACCCCCCCTCCCCCTTTTCCTCTACCCCAGCACACATGATCCAAGGTCACAATCCAAATATCTCATATAACTGTGCCCCCTCCCTCCATGGTAATTGTCAATGTACTGGCCTGTGTATCCCTATGACTCTATCCCTCCTTCCACTTGACCAGCGAGCTAGAGGACCTGCATGATACCGAGCCCATGTACTGTTATCATCAGTGCTTTGGCAATAATACTGCCAGTTGTAAACCACTGTGCTCATGTCATCCAGAAGCATTCAGCAACTGGCAGTAGGTATGCCCAATTGCTCAGCAATTTCCTAACATCTGTTCACATTTGACTGCTGTAACCCCACTTCACCCATCTCCTACCTCACTGACATCAGCTCACGTCTCTCCATCTTCATGTGTAAACTCCTGCCCTTATCCTTCCTCCTCACTGTTGCAAATGGCTCCGTCATCACTACATACAGTACCTTACCTATTACACTGATCTTGACTTCTGTGAAGAGTTTCTTTGGCCTTCACCATAGCTAATGTGATCAACCTAGTCCTTGGTGCAAATTTTTTATCTTTTCCCTGACCTCACACAGTACTGCCTAGTTGATGATCCGTTGGGTCACTCCACCCTCTACACTTCCCAGTCTGCCACCCACTTTACCATCAAACAACTTTCACCAATCTCCTTTCCCAATTCCCCCTCCTCACCTGGGCCCATTTGCCAACCCCGCAAGGTGCACTACGACATGGTGCACTATATTGCTCACTGTAACATTTGTGTTCTTCTACCAGACAAGCACAGATTTGTGCATGCAGAAATATCGAGACCACTGCTGCTCGAATCCTCCACCCATCCAAAAGCCCTCACTGCTACCCATTTCATTTAGGACCTAAGGAGGTTGGGGCCTGATGCCCTTGCAGTGATTATTGGTGGTTCATGAGAAAACCATTCCTGACTTTTATCCCATCCCATTCTTACACAGTTATAGTGAAACAGATTGCACAACATGCTTTTACACAGATCCTGGTCACACCAGCAGACATTGGTAAGACAGCAATTGTTACACCTTGTGGTCTCTTTTAAAGCCTCTTGATGACCTTTGGCCTCCACACTGCCATAAAAAATTTGGAAATGTTTCTTAGATGAGGTCCTCTGCAGCCTACCTAGACTATATGCTTATTTACTGCCAGAATACAGCCAGACCCATGCCACCACAGCCAGCACATCAAACCAGCCACCAACAGTAGCCATCTGTTCCCTCCCACTGCACACGATGCTGGCGTGTCCTGCTATGAACATGGCAGCTGTAAAACATCACAGAACTTGCCTGTCGCCAGCCTCTGCTACCTGACTGACACCACCACATGGCACCACCATTGACAATGGCACCCAAACCTCAATGTTCAATGTCCCAGACATGCAAGCGGCATTGTTATCCTAATGTCCTCCTCTTGTAGTTGGTGGTGGGGAGGGAGTTCAGTGGCACCTCTTTAAATTCTGAAATTTTGTGAATCCCACAGTCTGTCCTAACAGATGATCCTTACCTCAGAGTTGCACCTACATGCTCTCCAAAGCACCCATGCCATAGTGGGCACCTACTGTTGGGAATGTGTTTTCCCCCGATTACTGTGACCTGCTTACCAGGATTTCTGCTTGGAATTGTAGTTAATGTGCAATGATGGCATTCTTCCACTTGTTCTAGTGGTGAACAGTCACTGTGTGCAGGAGCGTGAATGCTCAACTTTTCATTGGTGAACCAGTCCTTCCAACAAGGACCTGAGCACCACAAGATGACTATTGGAGGACAAATCTGGTCAGTCAGCCTTGTGCATTGCTTAGCAGCACATAGTTTGCAAATGCCACAATTTTCCAAGCAGAACCAGTCACATTCGTACTGTATGGTTAATATATCACATCCTCTTTAGCAGTCCAGGTCACTTTGGAGAGCCTGCCTTCCAATTCCAGAGGCCAATCATTCCACATGCAGCTATCCCTGTAAGTGATCTGTACATTGTATTCATACATGCAAATGCTGAGTGTCCATGTGGACCATCCCATTTAGTTCTTACATGGTTTCCCACAGTCTCTATGAGGAATGAACTTTTAGTGTTTATGTTGAATCTTCTAACATGTATTAATCTTATTGAAGGCTCCCAACTATAAATTTAACATCCGTTCTGTGCCAGAACTCATGAATTAAGAACCTCGGTTATACAAATCCCACCTCAAATTGGTGTACTGACAATTTTTTCTCTGTATGTTTTTATAAATAAGGTATAGTGGTTTGTCTGACCTAATAAACAGCCTGTGTTATCAAAAATTCATCGTCATGCTTTGCTTTGCTGGAACAAGTCTTCCATACATCACTTATACCTTCTGTTTCTCGTAAGTTCCCTTTCTCTATAGTGGTGACATACATTGTGCAATGAAACACTTAGGGCACTGTACTACATTTCTACAATAACACGTTTACAAGAATAAACAATAATATTATTTTGGATGGAGAGTCATTGGCAGATGTGGAACTAAATTTAGGTGTGCTTCCTGGTAGTTTGTTGGAACCTTGGTGTTCATGTTGTATATTGATGATCTTGCGGACAATTAACAGTAACCTAAGATTTTCTGCAGATGATATAATCTGTTGATAATGATAGAACGATCTGAAGAAATCTGCACAAATATTCAGTCATATCTTAATAAGGTTTCAAAGGTATAAAGTTTTTGCTTTAAATTTTCAAAAATGTAAAATTGTGCCCTTCACAAAGTGAAAACATAAAGTGCCCTGTGCCTAGAATATCAATAAGTCACAGTTGGAATCAGCCAATTCACACAAATACTTGGGAGTTCCAATTTATAGAAATTTGAAATAGAATGATCACACAGGCTCAACTGTAGGAAAAGCAAGTGGCAGACTTCAGGTCATATGTAGGATAGCAACAAGTATGCTGATAATAGATTTGTGTCAGACCACCTAAAATATTGCTCAAGTGTATGGGACCCATACCAAATTAGTCTCACAAGAGATAGTGAAAGTGTAGTAATGACAGCAATAACTACTTAATGATTGATCCAAACGTGATTGATAATGGGAAAGATTTCTGCATAATCAAAAATATTGAGTTCTTGAGAGACAGACATAACAAGTACTTTGGTTTTCCAGACCATGTTACCTATGTTGTATTGTGTTGCTCATTATGAATAAAATAGTTCTTTTGAGGGTACTAATATGTCATATTTACCACCAGAAATATCCACTATGGCTCAGGAATTATAAAAGTATACAAAGAAGGGTATTGTGAATGGTCACAGTTTTGTATGACAAATGAGAGAAACTTATGGAGCTCAAGAACCAGCTGTAAGCAGGATTTCCACCTTTGACAAGCCAAGGTTCAGAACACTTCAAACAAAAGGAAGCACTTAGTATAGTAAACAGGCAATTTGTACTAATGTCTGTTAGTTTTTATCCTCACAGCAAAATTAAACTACAAATACCACACTTGAAACTTAAAATATTTCAATAGTGCAATATGATGTAATTATATTGTCAAAAATTGATTATTTTGAAAGTTAATAGTGATTATCTGATACACTGATGAAAAATAGTGGGGTTGTGGATGGAACTTATAGAAATATTTGTCTGGTGTAGTTAACATGGGAAATTTCTTCTCACTTAGAACATGCTGACAGAACTGTGAGCACCTCATTTTGTAGTTTATTTTGACAAGAAATTCACTTTCCACAGTAACTATGAATCATGTTGCAACACATAATGAAAAGGAGGTGTGGAACACTTACTCTTAAAGCCATTTTTGTTGCTCTCTCATGTCCTTTACACATACTGACTTTGGCTAAAAGAGGAAGATGTTATGGAAATGGATGCTCCAAACCAATGGCAATAAGGTAATATGCTTTTTTTAAAATATTTTATGTGACAGGCCTGTTTTGGCTTATTGTCATCATCAGGTGATGTGTAGTTGGAAGTGACAACCATATTGCATCTATAGTAAAGTCTTTCTGTCATGTCTCGTTAAGTTTAATAGTTCTTGTAGTTATAAAATGTAAAAATACGTTTTTGCCAGATATTTTGACAGTTCAGTATTGACATGTAGCATCATAGTAAAGAACTGTCAAAACTGAACCATCATAATATCTGACAAAAACATATTTTTACCTTTCATAACTACAAAAACTATTATACTTACTGAGATTTAATGTCTTATACTGATGCGTACTGTGCTGAGGGCAACAGAATGTAAAAAAAAAGGAGGATAAGATGTTAAACATCATAATATGAAATTAAATGTCATGCTACATTGCATAAAAAAGTAAAACTGTAAAAATAGATGAACATTAGGTACTTGAGTGTGTCCCACCATACTCATGAAGGGGCACTGGACAGTTATAAAAAGTAGGTATGATCCCTAAGAATTGGAACAGATAGTAGCCATAGCTCTAAGTTAGGAATCTAGGAAACTGCTACAACTCCTTATATATATCACCCACAGGGGCTACAAGGACAAAATTAGACAAGTTACGATGTGTACAGAGGCATTTAAGCACTCATTCTTCCCATCCTCCACATATAAATAGAAAGGGAAGGAGGCCTAATAAATGTTACAATGGGAAGTACCCTGTGCCATGCAGTTTGTAGTAGTTCGCAAAAAATGCATGTAGATGTAGAAAGTCTTTTGCTAATCGGCAGCTTGTCTTCTCAGATTTTCATCATATGTACTCACATATTGTCACAGATATTTCCAAAATATATTGTTTAATGCTTCATATTCTAACAAACCAACTGCATTTGTAAATACAGAGTCCTCTTGACAATATATGTATATCTACATGCCATACAGTTTTACAATTAATGCTATTCCAGGCCATTTAGCTAACAGAACTTTCAGTCCTTAGTTCTAGATACTGAGGTAATTTGTAAAGGTTGTGGTTCCCAATTTCTTGTTCTGTTTTGGGTGGGGTTTTGCTGATTCTGTGTACTAGAGAAGAAGACGAGATCTACATGAACATTATTTTGTTTGTCCATAAAACAGCTTCTGCAAGATGTGTGGTTATTTACTTCACACAATACTTTTGCTGCATCCTTCTGTTGCATAAATATTTTATTTATTTTAGGTGCACTGACCCAGAAAACAATGTGATTAGACAACAGAGAGTGAAAATATACATAATAAGCCCTAGGTCATTAGAGTAAGAGTCACTTGGCCAAATTATGCTGAAGTGAGGTTTTTGCATAGGTATATTTATGTACTGACATCATTTCAACTTCTTACATGTTTTTATCTCAAGGAAATATTACACACAATGCTTCATTTAGTGTAAGACCAAATGTTTGCAATGAAGGGCATTACGTGTCTTCAGTGCAAAACTATGCATCATTGTAGTTGTGTGAACGCAGATCCTAAACAGAAAATATGGTTAGTCCCAAATGTTGAATAAGGTTAAAAATTTATCAGCACAGAGTGCATAAATGACCTTAGCAGAGTATTAATAAATGTGCACATTAATTGAAAAATATGAACATGAAACACACATAAAACAACAAGAAGATTTTGGGATCAAATTTAAAAATATCTGTGACAAAGGAAATGGACAAAGGAAGAAAGTGACCATCGCATTCTCATGAAAATTTAAGTGTCAGTGCAGAGCTCCATAGAAAATGCTGCAAAACTATAAAAACAGGACTAATGTGTGCAGGGTGTAATAAAATCTTTCTATTTTGTTGTGGAGAGGTAGATCCATCAGTGAAGAATGACAAAAATTATCCAAAGAGACGGAAACATGACAAGTAAAAGTCCAAGATTTGGATGTTGTAACACTCCTGATGCTCCTCATCTCAGTTTCATATTAGTGTGCTTTGTGCTGGCATGTGCTGTAGTCTACCAATAAACATATTACAAAAACCAGTGTTCAATTGTATTATGTTCCATAACACAACTTGTTTCTGTGGACTTAACTTGTGTATGTTGAATCATTTGAACGGCAAAAATGTGCATGCAATTTTTGGTGCTTGACTGGCACTTAGGACAGTGACCTTTTCTGTGAACTATGGACTTTGTGCACTGAGTGATAACTGTTGTTTCCTTATTTCCAGTTACCAAGGGGAACCATCTCTAACTGTTGTTATGCAACAGCTGATGGCTCATTCAGTGGAAAGTCAAAGGCATATGGAGGACCTCCTGGCTATAGTACTGCAGCAGCTAATGGCCAGTCCTTCACCATTCCAACCATATGAGAAAAAACTGGATGACTAACACTCTTACAAACAAAGGCTGTGACAACATCTGTGTTTAAGGAAAATGATGGTGATACTGGTAATCCATATTCTTCTGTGAATTATGCCACATACTTATCAGTTGCTGTGGAAGCTGAACGCCCCCCACCCCCCCCAGATGGAACCTCATAAATTGACTTTCAACAAAATTTATTCTTTTTTAAGTACTCACTATCAAAAACATTGTCAGGTGAATTCTACTTGCCTCAAATTTTACCAGTGTTGCAAGCAACTGAGTCAGTCTTGTGAAGCTTAGGTGGCTGAACTCCATCGGCTAACTCACTGATGTAAGGTTTTTACACCCATCACCAAAGATTTTATGCTGAAGGTATCATCATAGACATAATCATCCACGCACCACACAATAATGAGTTTCAGTTAAAAGCATTACAGTTTGATGAAACAGCAAACCCAGACACAAAGCAGATTTGGCAGCCAGCAGTGATGTCACGGCAATATTCAAACAGTGGCATATGCGTCTTTCCGCAATGAAACAGAGGTCTCAAATCATCCCAGGTTTCAACAGCATTACTCATTCTGCCCAGACAGTTTTCAGAAGTGTCCATTCTGGTGCACAGACTGCACTAAATATACAAGACATGATTGTCTTGCGTCTCTTTGTTGGGTGGCAATTCTCACTTCATGGTCATGAGATCACCATTCACGGAGTAACCAGGGACTTAACTTTCTTATTCATAAGTACTTATAACACTGAGAACCTTTTCAGTCTGTAAGCACTAACATTTTCTGGATTTTACATCAGTGACACAGTAAACCTGATCTCAGATATTTCTCTATTTATTTATTTATTTATTTATCTACAAATTCCATGGATCCTGTTATGCTAGGATGTAGAACGACTTGAGTAATATATGTTCACAGACCATGGTATCAATTAGTTTACAAGAGCAGAACTAGACATAAATTACATAAGACTTGCAAAAATAATAATGAACTAAAATAAAGTTGTAGGAATAATACATTATGCAAAGTTTATCACATTGCAAAAGCCTATTTGTCACAGTAAGTATATAGTTATGAATATAATAGGGAAACATTCCACACGGGAAAAATATGTTTAAAAACAAAGATGATGTGACTTACCATACGAAAGCGCTGGCAGGTCGATAGAAACACAAACAGACACATACATACACACAAAATTTAAGCTTTCGCAACAAACTGTTGCCTCATCAGGAAAGAGGGAAGAAGAGGGAAAGACGAAAGGATGTGGGTTTTAAGGGAGAGGGTAAGGAGTCATTCCAATCCTGGGAGCGGAAAGACTTACTTACCTTGGGGGGGAAAAAGGACGGGTATACACTCGCACATACACACATATCCATCCACACATATACAGACACAAGCAGACATATATGTCTGCTTGTGTCTGTATATGTGTGGATGGATATGTGTGTGTGTTTGCGAGTGTATACCCGTCCTTTTTTCCCCCCAAGGTAAGTCTTTCCGCTCCCGGGATTGGAATGACTCCTTACCCTCTCCCTTAAAACCCACATCCTTTCGTCTTTCCCTCTCCTTCCCTCTTTCCTGATGAGGCAACAGTTTGTTGCGAAAGCTTGAATTTTGTGTGTATGTATGTGTCTGTTTGTGTTTCTATCGACCTGCCAGCGCTTTCGTATGGTAAGTCACATCATCTTTGTTTTTAAATATAAGTATATAGTTACAAATAGAAACAAAAAGAACATAAACAAACAACAGTAAATATAAATACATACAAAGACTACTTTTCTCTGTTGAAGTATTCATCAAGGGAGTAAAACGTTTTCTCGATTAAATATGTCCTTAGATTGTTTTTGAATGATGCACTGTTACTACGTAGACTTTTTATATAGCTCGGTAATACGTTAACTATTTTAACACTGGAGTAATGCACTCCTTTCTGTACCCGAGTTAAACTTTTTAGATCAAAGTGGAGGTCAGCCTTCTTTCTTGTATTGTGATAATGGAAGCATTCATTGGTTTCATAGTGGGCAGGACTGTCAACCAAGAAACTCATTAGGGAAAAAAAATATACTGGCAGGTTGGGGAAAGTATTCCAAGTTTTTTAAAGAGCGTACTAGAGGAGGTTCTCGGAGGTACTCTGCACATTATACGGACTACTTTTTTCTGCATGAAGAAGATTTTTTTAGATGAGGGTGAATTGCCCCAGAAGATGATGCCATAACACATAATGGAGTGGAAGCATGCAAAGTATGTGGACTTCGTGAGATTTATGTCTCCAAATTGTGAGATTGTTCTAATGGCAAAAATTGCTGAGGACAGCCTTTTTACAGTCTTGAGGACATGGTGGTCCCAGTTGAGCCTACTGTCTATGTGGAGGCCTAAGAATTTGGTGCAGTGTACCCTTTCTATCTGATTATTGTTATTTAAAACAGTAATCTCCTGGGGGAGTTTGTGGTCAAGGCTGAAATGGATATAATTAGTTTTGCTCAGGTTTACTGTGAGCGAGTTCACTTGGAACCAGGTTAATAGTACTGTAAGTAATTTGTTGGCATCAACCTCTATATCAGTGAGCTGTTTGTTACTAATCAAAATGCTAGTGTCGTCAGCAAACATGGTGAACTTGCGAGTATTGCATGAAAAAGGTAGGTCATTTACGTATATCAGAAACAGCAATGGACCAAGGACGGATCCCTGGGGTACTCCATGGAGTACAGTGCTCCAGTCTGACTCTACTACCTCTCCCTCTTTATTGCTCCCATTGAGAATTACCTTCCGCTTCCTGTTTTGGAGGTAGGATTTTAGCCAGCTTCCCAGTGCCCCAGTGATCTCATAGTGGCGTGCTTTGTTGAGGAGTATTTTGTGGTCCACACAGTCGAAGGCTTTGGACAGATCACAAAATATTCCAACTGCCTTCATTTTATTATTTAGGGATTTCAGTATATCATTTGTGAAAGAAAATATGACCTCAGTTGTGGACATACTTTTCCGGAAACCGAACTGTCTATCACTTATGATGCCAAAGTTTTCTAGGTGCCTTACAATTCTGGAATGCAGTAGTTTCTCAAGGACTTTAGCGAAAGTGGACAGGAGGGAGATTGGACGATAGTTTGAGACTTGCGTTGTGTCTCCCTTTTTCTGGAGAGGTTTCACTATAGCAAGTTTCATGCCCTCTGGGAAATCACCCTGGTACATAGAGGCATTAAATATATGGGCTAATACTTTGCTTAATTGGTCAGAGCAGGTTTTTAGCAGCTTACTGGAAATATTATCTACACCAGATGATCCCTTACATTTTAATGAGGCAATGGTTTTTTTAATCTCATATCTGGTTATGGGGGATATCCTTACCTCGCTCACTGGAATGGGAAAACTGTGCTTCAGTAGATCCATGGCACTTTCTAAGGATCCATTGCAACCTATTTGCTCTGCAGCACTTATGAAGTAGTCATTGAGTGGATTCGCAATAGTCTCTTGGTTGCTTACAGTATTGTCATCAAAGTTTAGTACAATGTCTACTGGTTTACTGGCACTGTTCATACTCTCGCTCCTTATTATGTCCCAGATTGCTTTAATTTTATTACTGGATTGGTTGATTTTGGATCTAAAATATATGCTTTTTGAAAGTTTGATTACCTTACTCAAAGTTTTACAATACTTTTTATAATGATTTATTTGACTGGGGTTTCCTGATTCTTTTGCTGTTATGTACAAAACTCTTTTTTGCTTGCAGGATGTCCTAATCCCATTTGCTATCCATGGTTTCTTTGTGTTCTCTTTTGGTACATTCCTATAAACTTTTTTGGGAAGGAGGTTTCAAATATAGACGCAATTTCTTTACTAAACAGGTTATACTTGGAATTTACATCTGTTTCGGAATATATGTGACTCCAATTTACATTATGGAGGCATGATTTGAATGTTTTGATTGTTAGTACGTTTATGGGCCTGAATACCTTCCACGTTGGCTCAGTTTTATTCTGACAAACATTTATATTTTTGATGGTAAGTCTTTTACCATCATGGTCAGAAAGACCATTTATTATTTTACTAACGCTGATACTGCCCAATTTCTCTTGGTCTACAAAGATGTTGTCAATTAGTGTGCTTGAATGTGAAGTTACTCTGGTGCGAAAATTGACCACTGGCAGAAGGTTGTAGGTGTACATCAGATTTTCTAGGTCTGTCTTCCCACTACTATGTGTAAGAAAGTTGATGCTGAAATCTCCAAGTAGTACAACATCTCTTTTATAGTTGAATAAGTGCAGTAAAAGCAAATCGAGCTGCTTCAGAAAGATGTCAAGATTTCCTGAAGGTGCTCTATAAATTGCCACAATTAGTAGGGTGGAATTACTTACAGAAATTTCGATGGCACATGATTCAAAATGTTGCTCTAAAAAAAAATTTTGAACATACATTTCTTTGCAATTGATACTGTTCTTAACAAAAATTGCAACACCACCACCTTTTCTTTGGTTTCTGCAGCATGAAGACGTCAGGTTGTAGTCAGGTATTACCAGCCTTTCCATCCCTGAGCAGGCGTGATGCTCGGTGAAGCATAGTACATGGGCGTGATCTATGCTTCCATTGTCTTTCACATTGACTGAGAGTTCGTTTAGCTTATTAAACAGGCCTCTAATATTTTGGTGGAAGATTGCAAGTCGATCCGTTACAGAGGCTGTTACAGGGTTTTGCCTAAAAAATTATTCTTAACTGTCGAGTTCACGAATGCACTCTTGTCCTGTTTTTTTGAAAACCATTTGTCTATTGTAGTTTGTTTATACGAAGTCGAAGTGCACCTCGTAGAGTTTGTTCTGTCATTGCTGCTTTTTGGAGAATACCTAATGCTCTCTTTCCTGCCCGGTTTAGGTGCATACCATGTTTTGTAAACAACTCTCTTCTAAAACTGCTTACATCTACAACACAACTGTTATTAAAGCGATTGCAAGTCTTTGTCAATTTATAGTTTGTGTGCGAGATAGGTTCGTTGACACATGACTGTGGTTGCAAGTCATGTCTTTTCGGGATGTTTACAACAAATAACTTGGAGCGATTTAGCGCTGCGAAATTCTTTTCCAGCGTTTGTATCACATCGTGGCCTTCATTACAGGCTACATTGTTTGCACCACCGATTATTATCACAGTCGTTTTTAACGTTCTCAGGATCGCAACCCGATAATACTTCCTCGATTTTTGCACCAGGTTTCACTATTCCACACACTTCAGCGTTGCTAAGATTGTTTTTTACGATATCTGCTAAGCCTCTATCTACCATGACTGTCCGCAAAAATGTGTACACGTTTGATAGATTTATTTGGAGCATAAAGTTTGTAGTTGTCAGAATTCGAACGTTCATTTGGTGAAGATATAGGCTTTGGCTTATCAAATGAAACTTCGTTGTGATAACTTTCACTTTTAGGGACTTTAACACACGATTTTAGTTTTGATTCTGCGCCAGTCACTGGTACACTGTTACTAGGAGCAAATTTATTTACGTCCACCAAGTTTTGTCACTTCCTGTTTGTGAAGTATTTGCGCCCGGTGATCTGCGTTTTTTGTTGACTTTCCTCCATTCCGTCGATTTATCCATTTTATCTTGTTGGAGTAAAAGCACGTTTACCTTCGTTCTTAGTTGTACATTTTCGAGCTTCAGGCTGTGGTTTTCTTTTCTTAGACCATCAATAACGAAATGTAAACTTGAAATGCGTTCACTAAATTTCGAGAATTCACTTTTATACTTTACACACGCTTCTTTTTTGACTGCATTACCATAATTCATTTGGGCGTTAAAGTCGGGTACACCTGTACCTGCCGCCATCTTTATCCACAACTGGCTGTGCTCTGCACTGGATTCCTTAACTTTTTTCTTTTGGTTTGGGGAAAGTGAAGAATTTTGAAGCTCACATTTTGCTGAAACCTTCAGTAAGGCCTTGCTTAGTTTGCCATATGCCAGTGCCACTGGCGCTATAGGAGGAGGCCAAGGATGAATTAGACAGGTTGTAAAGATTGGATATGATATAACCTATATGATCAAATCAGAGGACTATTTCCCTGTTTGTCACCAAGAAACTGTATGGCGAACTCAGACTGTGTGGAAACTTTAAGGTCACAGCGAATGTTCCAGCTGACAAGGGTATGCATCCCATTCCAAAGCTGAGGAACTGTATGCAAAGCTGGTGGGTGGACACTTTATCTCCAGATATGACTCGCTGGTGCATGCTTACAGCTCCCATTAGACCAATGTTCACAGAAGATACTGGTGATTATTATGCCACACACTGTATACAGATATTAGTAGTTGGCCCTTGGGGTCTCTAGTGCCCTGGCAATTTCCCAGAAGTTCCTGGAAGAGCTAGTACATCATGCCAGGTTGCATTAACTATTCGGATGACATTGTCATTACAGGAAGTTCCAACAAGCAGCATTTAGTGAACCTGAAGTTATTCTTTTTTGTTTTGCAGGAGGCAGGATTAAAGTGCAACCTCATCAAATATTAATTTTTTCAACCTTCAATGGAGTATTTACGCCATGTCCTTTCTCATGAATGTGTCTTATCAACACAAAAACATGTCAAAGCAATTGCATCCATGCCTTGACCTGTGAATCTCAAGCAGCTCCAGACCTTTCTGGCAACAATTCTATATTATGCAAAATTCATTCCAGTGGCATCTCAAATAACTCATACACTACGTCCATTACGTAAGAAAGGAGTAGCTTTCGTGTGGTCAGCTGCATGTGAAACAGCATTCTGAGAGTTTAGGAGATGTCTACTCTCAGCATCTAGTTTAGCAATATTCCAACCCATGAAGCAGATACTGGTTGCGATGGATGCATTGGACTGCTGGGTGAGAGCCATCCTCACTCACTGAGAGGCTGAAAGTTCACAGCACCCCACAACTTACACTTCGAAAACCCTCCCCTCTGCACAAATGAAATACTCTCAAATTAAGAAAGAAACACTGGCAATTATATTTGCTTTCTTTATTGCACTAAGTTCCACCTGGTAATCGACCATAAGCCATTGATGTCATTGTTCAATCCCCACAGCCCATTTCCCAGACTGTTCAGCTCACTGGCTCTAGCAGTGGGCATTGTTTCTCTCAAGATACACATAAAAAATATATTTCAGAAGTACAAGCCAGCATGCAAATGTGGATGCTCTTTCCTGTCTGCCCCTGGGGCCAGACTACCATTTTGATCAAGAGGAAATTCTTTGCTTTTACCTGGACAATGAGGTGCAACAAGGTCAAAATAGTTTTCCCGTTATGGGAGCCCACATCAGCGCCACTACAGAGGCTCCATTCTCAAACAGTTTTGCTCCATCATCTTGAGGGGGTAGCCAGAGTAATTGGCCAGGCAACAATCTACTTCTCTTCAGCATTACAACATTCTAAAGCGGTGTGTAAGCTCCAAGATACTAAGACACAGCAAGGAAACTCCCAGCATTGATCAAGCCTAACTCACATGGGTCTGGGAAAAAAAACAAAGTTTTACTGGTGATCATTCAGTGAAAACAAGTGAACACACAAAACCCAGTGACATGAAAATATCTTTCTGTAGCAATAATGATGTTCTGCTTCTTCATTTAAATGTACTATCTCTTAGCTGTAACCTCAGTCAACTACATTACATGCTTGAAAGAATCTATTACTGTGTTTTGTGAACAATGAACGATGCCACAACACAGAGATCAGTCTTCATGTGAGGTTTTAATGCATCGAAAACCTTATCCAACTTGTGCTGTGTAGTGACTTGTCTCGCTTAGCATGGACAACCTATGGACAACAGATGGAGAGATATCCTTGTTGCATCAGACAGAAAGTCTTTGCAACTTGCACTGAATTAAGATGTTGAGTTGTATGTGCTTGGTTGAATACCACATCTAAAAATGACAGTTGTCATCTACGTACCTCATTAGAGAGCGTTAGGACACTGGCATTCACTTGCTTCTGAGGGGTCGCCTAGTGCTGTAATGGACAACATAACCAATAGATTGTGAATGACTTAAGTTGTTGATACGGTGAAATCATAGGTCTCAAGCTAAGCAAAAAGACCACAGGCAATGGCTGTCTCGAAATAGATTTAATATGCCAGACATTGATTCGCATTTCCCCCTAATTCCTTTGACCACTGTGTGTGTGTGTGTGTGTGTGTGTGTGTGTGTGTGTGTGTAGGCCCACTTATAGAGGCCACCTGGATCAGCCTCCTGGCATGCTCTGCTGAGCCACCCAAAAAACAGCATTATTTAAGCTATTGCAAACGGGTGCTCAGCCTATTCTTTATGCTGTGTTACTGTTGTCCAGTCAATGTGTTCAGTGCTTTGCACAACCTGTATCTTATGTGTTTCTCTATAAAGTACTATGGTCCTTAAATCATGTTTGTCCTTGCTATAGCAAGTACTAATTGAAGACCCCTTCAGATATTGATGTCCTAATTTGGATTACTTTCAAGAATAAAGATGCCAACAAGGATCAAAGACCAGAATACAACAGATGTTGACAGCTTGTTTGTAGACCTAAATACATGTTGTTATTTAATTGTAAAACTGATTATAAATGATTTACCTGACCATGAAAGTTAAATATTCATAGTAAAACCTAAAGCTAGTAAAAACATTTATAAGAGAAATTTAGCAACTGACTGACATGGCGTCTAGAGGAAGCATATGAGAAGAACATTGTGAACAGCACACAATGTTGATAAAAATTTAAGTTTTTTTTAAAAATGTAATACCTCTAATATTTGATTCCTGTTATCCCCTATTACAAATGAGTGTAAAATTAAAGAGAACCAGGCCAAGGGATGGACAACATGCTTTGCCGGGAAGAGAAACCTACACCTTATTCTGACAGTTGATCACAATTAAACGTTATAAAATATGAAAAAGCTCCCAGACAATAAGTGTGTATAGGTTAAAGATAAGACACATGTACTCTGCACCAAAAACTGAACCACCCCAACAAGAAATTGAACACAATATGGAGCAATACTAAACAACACTCTTATAAATGCAGTAAGGCAAATAAAATGATAGTAAATGAGTACTCCTGCTAACAAACACTAGACACAGATGCATGAAGTTTATTCTACTGCCTTAGTTTCAGTTTCATGGTGGACAGTACCTCAAATTTGTTGGTTCAGCAGATGGCTGCAAAATTGCAAGTCTCCCTCATTCCTGTCTCCACGGTGCAGAGCCCCTGGACTTACTACTGACATTTTACTCACAGCCAAGTGGATGAACAATGACAGATTTATAGATTGTGTACTTCCTGTAGAGGAGACAGTATCCATAAGAGATGATAGTACCGGTTCCTGAGGTACCTTTTGTACCATTGGTACCTGCCTCTTGGTAGCACTCCCAAACACACTTATTTGCAGCATCTTCCAATCATATGATAGCTGCCACGGTGATTTCCAGCTGCTTACAAACAGCAGCTAACTCATTCTGTTCCCGAGAACAGCATTCACAGAGGGGATGCATTGTGGCTGGTGGAACGTTTTATGAAACAGTAAATGAATTCTTTTGTTTCTCTTTTAAAGCACACTTTAAGACAAAACAAAAAAATAAATGAAATAAATGAGAAGCACCATCAAGGAAATATTTGAATGGGCCTGAAGTCAGTAGATGTGAAGTACATAGACAGATAAACAAATGGGTATAATTTCAGACAAATTGGATAATTTATTCAAGAGGATGATTAGCACTGATTGGTAGAGCTGCTGGATGTTCCCATGAGGGATATTGTGCAACATTCTGTCCAATCGGTACATCAAATCGTCAAAATCGCAACGTGATTGGAGGGCCCTACTGATAATGTTCCAAACGCTCTCGGTTGGGAAGAGATGTGGTGACCTTGCTGGCCAAGTGGTCAAGGTACGGTTTGGCAAGTGTGAAGACAAGCAATAGAAACTCTCAACGTGTGTGGGCTGTTATTATCTTGCTGAAATGTAAGCCGAGGATTGCTTTCCGTGAAGGGCAACAAAATGGAGCATAGAATATTTTTAGTGCACTGCTGTGCTGTAAGGATGCAGTGGATGACAGCCAGAGGGGTTCTGCTAAGAAATGAAATGGAACCATAGGCCATCACTCCTGGTTGTTAGGTCATATGGCAGGTGACACTCAGGTATCTCATCTCTGCGTGGGATGTCTCGCTGGTCATTGGGGCCTGGAATCTCACCGACTGATTTCACTGACTGGAGTAGAATTGTCTTCAGTGATAAGTCCAGCATCGAACTTAGCCATGCTCACCTGCAAAGACGTGTCTGGAGACTCCCCAGTCAACTGTGGGATACAAACCTAACTGCCACCTTCCATTGGGCTTGATGACCAAGAGTGATGGTCAGGGTACCATTTCATTTAATAGCAGGGCCCCTTTGGTTGCCATCTGCCTGACCATTACAGCACAGCGATACACTGACGATATTCTACTTGGGTTTTCTTGCCCTTCATGGCAAGCCATCCTGGACTTACATTTCATCAAGATAATGCCTGCTTGCACTCAGCGAGAGTTTTTACTGTTCATCTTCGTGCTTGCCAAACCCACCAAGGTCAGCTGGATCTCTCCGCAATTGAGAATGTTTGGAGCAATAGAGGCAAGTCCCTCCAAACAGTTCGTGATTTTGACGAGCTAACGCGCCATTTAGACAGAATTTGACACGGTATCCCTCAGTGGTCACCTGACAACTCTATCAGTCAATGCCAAACCGAATAATTGCTTACGTAAGGACCAGAGGTGGACCAACACGTTGTTGACTTCCTCAGTTTACGAAGCTCTTTCTCTTTAATAAATCATCCAGTTGGTCCGAAACTGTAATCATTTGTCTGTCTGTACATGTACGTCACATCTGTCAATTGCAGTCCCATTCGCATAGTGTAATTCCTTTGTAGTGGGTGTTTTTTTTCTTTTTTTAGAAAAATCCTGGGAGAAAGTTTACTGATTCCGTGCAGCTACTTGGTAGTTCCGTCAGAGACAGCAATGGAAGAATAGCTGAATGGAATGGATAATGTCTTGAAAAGAGGTTATAAGATGAGTATCAACAAAAGTAAAACAAGGCTAATGGAATGTAGACAAAGTAAATCAGACGATACTCAGGAAATTATATTAGACAATGAGACACTGGAAGTAGTAAATGAGTTTTTTTTTATAGTTATTCAAGCAGCAAAAGATGGAAAAAATAGAGAAGTTATATAATGAAGACTGGCAAAGCAAGGAAAGCTTTTTTGAGAAAGAGAATTTGCATGCGTGGCCCTTTAATGGCCAAGCGATACGAGCCGCCATTTCGTGCTCCAAGTTGAGTGGGGCGCCAGAGGCGCCGCAACTATAAGATTTCTATACAGGACGTATGCAATTAGTAGCGGCCTCTTGAGCCCCAAAATAAGAGGGACGCTCAGTGCCTGATTTGTATACAGTGCGTATCACAGTTGACAGCAAAATTTGATACGGGTGAAAGTGTTCAAGGGAAAAGAGGGAATAGGGAAAGGGGAAAGGGGTGGGGGGTGCGGGGTGGGTGGGGGACGCTAAACGAAATGCCGCTTGTGTGGAAAAATATCGTCAACCCGACCCTGTTTGTGTGGAAGCGAAACGTGCACAATATACAGTTTAGACAAAAAGAGAGTAGAAGCCTTAGAAATGCTTTACTACAGGAGAATACCGGAGATTGGATGGGTAGCTCGAGCAACTAATGAAGCGGTACTGAATCGAAATGGGGAAAAAAGAAATTTATGGCACAGCTAGACTAAAAGAAGGAATCGGATGACAGGCCTCAAGGAATCGTCGATTTTGTCGACTGTTGCAGGCTGTGACTTTGCCATCCCCAGAGTCAGTATTGCTTCTCCTCCACGTCGAATTATTGAATACTCCATAATGACCCGGATAGTAAAGATTTTAATAGAAGGACATTAACATTTAGTACATAAAATGTATTCGCAGTTGCGAATACGGACAACCATCAGCTATATAGTGGAGTCCAGAATGAGAGGTACTGGCAGAAGTAAAGCTGTGAGGACGGGTCGTGAGTCGTGCTTGGTAGAGTATTATAGTGAAAGAAGCAGAGAACAAATCAATATTCCTCGTACTACGTACAAGCGGGAATCCAACAATATAATATTGTCTTTCAATATTTATTAGTTCGTAGTGCAAACCAGTGTGAGGGCTGCAATGCAGGATACAAATTTTAAATCTTAGACTCGCTCCAGTTGCCACAAATCTGAAAATTGTAGATTGTCGTTGTCAAACTGGAACAGATTTTCGCGCAACTGTGTATTCCTTTTCAGTCTCAGGGCTAAGCAATTGTAATGAGTTATTGAAAGTTTGACTGCCCATTCGGGGAAAGTTGAGTGTATTTCCTTTAGCAGATTTACATGGATGTATTTATCTCTCAATTTCACATGTTCTCCGGACTCGCGTCTTGTTTTCATTTTCTTCTTTGTACGTACAGGGTGATTCAAAATACCTATTACAAGCTTCTAGGGAGTCGGGACAGGTTCCATCAGACTGGACAAAAGCAGTAATCACACCAATCTTTAAACATGGAAACAGAAAAGATTGTAACAACTACAGAGGTATCTCTTTAATCAGCGTTGTGGGTAAAATCTTCGCGGATATTGTTGAAAGGAAAGTGCGAGTATTAGTTGAGGACCAATTGGATGAAAATCAGTGTGAGTTTAGGCCTCTTAGAGGTTGTCAGGACCAGATCTTTAGCTTACGGCAAATAATGGAGAAGTGTTATGAGTGGAACAGGGAATTGTATCTATGCTTTATAGATCTAGAAAAGGCTTATGACCGGGTTCCTAGGATGAAGTTATTGTCTGTTCTACAAGATTATGGAATAGGAGGCAAACTTTTGCAAGCAATTAAAGGTCTTTACATGGATAGTCAGGCAGCAGTTAGAGTTGACGGTAAATTGAGTTCATGGTTCAGAGTAGTTTCAGGGGTAAGACAAGGCTGCAACCTGTCTCCACTGTTGTTCATATTATTTATGGATCATATGTTGAAAACAATAGACTGGCTGGGTGAGATTAAGATATGTGAACACAAAATAAGCAGTCTTGCATATGCGGATGACTTAGTTGTGATGGCAGATTCGATTGAAAGTTTGCAAAGTAATATTTCAGAGCTAGATCAGAAATGTAAGGACTATGGTATGAAGATTAGCATCTCCAAAACGAAAGTAATGTCAGTGGGAAAGAAATATAAACGGATTGAGTGCCAAATAGAGGAACAAAGTTAGAACAGGTGGACGGTTTCAAGTACTTAGGATGCATATTCTCACAGGATGGCAACATAGTGAAAGAACTGGAGGCGAGGTGTAGCAAAGCTAATGCAGTGAGCGCTCAGCTACGATCTACTCTCTTCTGCAAGAAGGAAGTCAGTACCAAGACTAAGTTATCTGTGCACCGTTCAATCTTTCGACCAACTTTGTTGTATGGGAGCGAAAGCTGGGTGGATTCAGGTTACCTTATCAACAAGGTTGAGGTTACGGATATGAAAGTAGCTAGGATGATTGCAGGTACTAGTAGATGGGAACAATGGCAGGAGGGTGTCCACAATGAGGAAATCAAAGAAAAACTGGGACTGAACTCTATAGATGTAGCAGTCAGGGCGAACAGGCTTAGATGGTGGGGTCATGTTACACGCATGAGAGAAGCAAGGTTACCCAAGAGACTCGTGGATTCAGCAGTAGAGGGTAGGAGGAGTCGGGGCAGACCGAGGAGAAGGTACCTGGATTCGGTTAAGAATGATTTTGAAGTAATAGGTTTAACATCAGAAGAGGCGCCAATGTTAGCACTGAATAGGGGATTATGGAGGAACTGTATAAGGGGGGCTATGCTCCAGATTGAACGCTGAAAGGCATAATCAGTCTTAAATGATGATGATGATGATGAGCTTCTAGGTGCCGTAGAGGATACTTAGCAGATGAAGTTTGTTAAGCAAATCGTGTCCGGAAATGTGCTGTTTTGATATTCTCGTAAAATAAGTTTGAGGACTGGATGACTTTCAGTCTCACACATCAAGGTACGCAAACAAGCTGAGAAGAGGACGCGGTCGTGAGAAACCGCTGTTATTAAGACATCACATAACACCTTCCTCCGACTACAACAGTGGTTCCCAAACTCTCTGAGACCATTGCCCCTGAAGGAGATCAAATTATATCCAATACTCCTAAGAAAGATTGGGACCTAATTAAACATTACATTGTAAATAATTAAAACTTATCTTTCAGAATGACAAATGATTTTCAATTTTTAGCTGATGTTCAAACAACAGAAACCCAAATGTGCCGGCCGAAGTGGCCGTGCGGTTAAAGGCGCTGCAGTCTGGAACCGCAAGACCGCTACGGTCGCAGGTTCGAATCCTGCCTCGGGCATGGATGTTTGTGATGTCCTTAGGTTAGTTAGGTTTAACTAGTTCTAAGTTCTAGGGGACTAATGACCTCAGCAGTTGAGTCCCATAGTGCTCAGAGCCAGAAACCCAAATGTTCTCTACGTTTTTCACTGCACCAAGAAATAATGTTAATTCATTCTTCGCTTTTGTTTCCATTGCCACCGTAGTCGAAGATGTACGTTCACACCTGTATGCTGCAAATGGAATTGGCATTCTTAAGAGCTCTTGCAATAATCACCGATCCAATAGTAAAGCTACTGATCATCGAAGTTTCGCCAAATTAATATTTGTTCCCTTTCAAGGAAATCTGTTTGGAGTGTGTTGCCTTTTTGGTATGCGAGAAATAGTGCTTTCGCACTAATTTCGTTGTCTGAAAATGTTCCGTCAGCCACAGAATTTGATGATCTTAGAGCCCAGATATTTACGTCCCACCTTTCCACATAGAAAAATAGTTTCTGCTAGAATTTATTATTGACAACGACCAATAACTACTACCACTCGATGGACAACAAAAGAAATAAGTGCTCATGACTCTGAGACAGAAAAACGTGGATAGGGGGTGGACAACAGTCAAGAAGGTGGATGGTACACGGGCAAAGGAAATTCTCTTATGGATTCTAAGAAACAACCGAAGACCAAGGAAAATTAACGGAAGGTACGTAGGCAGATGGCATTAGAAAATAATTAGGAGCCAAAGGAATTCGTATCGCTCAAAGTCCCAGTGCATCGAAATTTTTACAGAGGCTTTTATCAGGAACTGGATGTCAAATGGCAGATGATGATGCTCCATCACATATTAAAGTTTACCATAATGAAGATTACTCTCAAAAAATCATTTTGAGTGGTCATTAAACCATCAATAAATCCATTTTGGTTTCACCCCTCGGAAAGTTTCATTTTACCCCGCTTACGGTGTAATTACCTCTAGTTTGGGAACCACTGGACTACAACAGTGGCTGCGAGAAATTGGTACTCTCGAAACTAGGAGGACTGTGGTGTTCCACAGCCGCACTGCAACTCGATTTTGAAGAGGGACGTCCTACACGACGTAGAAGAGAACGCGAGGACAAATATTTGAAACGTTGCCCATGCCACGTACTCCTGCAGCACACAGGTCAGAGCCCATTGTCCCGCTGTGTGCGTACAGTGAGCCGGAGATTTGAAAGCGATCAGCACAGTTAGCTCTAAAAAGCTGGTCGCCTCCCGAAAATTTATGAAATTCTGGAGATCGTTTTAATCACTCGAGTACGTCTCTGGTATCAATAATCTGAGTTTGCCCAGATTTCTGTCAGACACTCAGATCGGTAGCAAATGTTATACGTCGATAGAGTATCAACCAAAACTCCTATTTCATTCTTACTGTGTGCTATCATCCAGCGTAAACGTTAATTAAAAGTAAGTCTAGATTTACGGAGCACCGGAAAAGCATAACTATGAGTACCTACTATGTATAGCTTGAGTAGGGAACTAGGTACCGCGTCAGAGCGTCGTATATCGGGTCGTGGGTTCAAACGCCAATGACGACAAAAAAAAAAAGAATGTTTTTACTGTATTATGCGTGAAAGTGTTATATGGGACAACATTTTTATGAGTTGTAAAAACGCTGTTTGGAGTTAACAGCAACGTTCAATTGACAGTCTGCTTTCGCTTCGTTTCTTTGAAAGTAGTAAACCTATTCAGTACATTTGAAGTTTCACAGAGTATACAATCAGAAAGAAAAATAAAGAAACAATTGCATCACACACGCGGAAGTATAGTAATAATAATAATAATAATAATAATAAAACTAATAGTGGTAATAAACACAATGATAAGATCAATAACAAGTACGTAGCGTTCAACTGTGTAAGCGAAAGCAGCCTGCCGGAAGAACATTGCTAAAAACTTCGAAAATTCCTTTTACATCTCAGGAAAATGTGCCCCTATATAACAGTCTCAAGCGTAAACAGTTTAAAAACATTTACGATCAGTATGGTTTGATTGTGGGACCTTCGATATGATACCTGCACGCTCTATCAACTCACCCAAACGACATCGACAGAACGATCTGTCACAGATACGTCTTTCCTATGCTCCATAGTAAATTATCATTTACGGATGTTCTACTGGGCGATAGCACATAGCACGAACTAAATCGGTTTTTTGGTGGATATTCTATCGACAACGTCTGGAACCCATCTGAGTGTCTGACAACAGGAGTTATGGGTGTGAGTGAAGATTCAGTCGCGATGAAAAGAAAATCGACAAATTTTCAGATTTCCCGTTTTTTTCCAGATTCTTCCGAAACTAACCGTTTAATTGCGGAAGTCAAGGTTACCAAAAAGTAGAGCACTAAATTCTGCACCGTTCCAGTACAAAAACTGATTAAATTTTTCCTTCAGAAAACGGCAATTTTTCACACTTTTCAACAAACGCACGTTTCAGCGCTATAAAACGGGCAGCATTTGAGAACTTTACGAGAAAAGCTGTAGAGCATCAAATTGTGTTTTCAAAACGTCAAAGAAAATTACAAAAAACTTAGCTGTAATTAACTATCGCCATTATTCAATTACTAACTGACAAACCAGTCATTTCCCAGGTATTGATTTTGCCTATTCGACGTTGACCGAGACGAGCATCTGTCTTTCGTTTATTATTACCTTGCACGTACTCCTGCAGTAGACTCAGTGTGAGACAATCTCGGACAATTTCTGTACGCTGGGCACAACTGCTTCGCGCCTCTACATCACGATTTTGTAAACGTCACTATGGCAACGTCTCTTCACAGCTCTATAGACAGCTATTGTTTTCGACTGCAGCCTTTTGCGTTTCGCAGCTGAAAGTTGTCAAAAGCGCTGGTAGGTGTTATGGAACTGCTTAAGTTGACTCGACTGTAGGAGTGTGTTAGTAGTAAAGAATTAATGTATTAAAATTTCATGCACGATGAGGCATTTTTCACAGTGTTTATGACGTCATATCTCCTGATCTATGTGTCATCCAGTGATAAAATTTCGTATATACATGCAGCGGCATATGTCGGTACTGTCTGCAATATGTGTTACGAATAGAGTTAGCAGTAAAGAAGTAATAAATTAAAAGATCATGCCCGATGCGGCAGTTAAACTTCACAAACAGCGGAAACGTAGTATGCGATAAACGTTTTTCCTTTCACCATTTTGTGAGTGGTGCGAGTGAGAAATATCTCACGAACATTTGAAATTATGTGTAAAGTTTGTTGCAACTCACTAAGGAACGTCATGTACAATGCAGCAGTTTTCCAGGCATCTCAGTATTTATGACGCGAAATCCCCTAAACTATGAGCAGTACCATTACATAATTGTGTAGCTGTACTTAGCGTCAGGTGTGGATACTGTGTGCGAAATTTATTGCGAATAGAGTTAGTACCACAGAAGTAATAAATTTAAACGTCATGCATCATGCGACAGTTTTTCACGCATCTCGTTGTTTATGACGTTTATCTCTTGGATTGTGATAGGTAGGTCGTTCTTACCTTCGCAGCGATTGTTGTTTGATATAAAGGATATTTGTACTAAGTTAGGTTGAAATCGGTTCAATGGTTTAAGAGAATATGAGGAATATACACACATAAATGTACCATTTTTATAATACGTGTGGAGACGTAAATCACATGGTTAACGACCAATATTAGCTTTCAGTTTCAGCTGAATTGTTTATTCCAGTTTTCAGTTTTGCACATTACTTTTCAGTACCTTAATTCTCTGAATACGTACGCATGCGGAAAACACGAAAAGTTGCGTTTTACAAGTTGTTTGGTGCCTTTAAAGACCCGATTGACTTCGAAAAGACAGATTTCATTGTAGATGGGGGATTTCTGTTGCGTAGGTTGGCATGGGAGGTAACCGAACTACTTTCTTCCATAATTACAGAGTATGTAGATTACATCAAGCGTTGGTATGGCAGAAAGATCACTATTATGATTGATGGATACTCTAATATGATAACTGACGGGAGCACGAAATCAGCCGGGCGACTGCGCAGATCCACCAAAGGAACTGCACCAATTGTCACATTTAATGTAACAACGCCAGTAATCATAGCAAATGATTTTTTTCCGTCGAACGAACAAAATAAACAACACCTCATTTCTTTACTGACTGGGCAACTTGAGAGTTGGCACTTCAGTATCAAGAAAGATGCACAGGATGCCGATACTGCAATTGTAGACACTGCTGTTGACGTTGCTCAGCAGTTTGTTGTTGTTGTTCTTGTTTTTGTGGAGGAGGAGGAGGAGGAGGAGGACACCGACTCATTTGTGATTCTGACTGGTTCCGCCCTATTGCCTTCAACATTTTTCTACTGAAGCCAGGGAAAGGTAGACAAGGCGAAGTAGTCTACAGCTTCCTAAATATCAAGTTGCTCAAGTATCGGAAGACAACATTCTGTTCCTACAGGCCTTTAGCGGCTGCGACACGACTCAAGAAAATGTAAAGCAAAGACATTATTCTACTACAAGGGAAGCAACTAACTGCTCGACAGCATTCCCTGAAAATATATTTGCAGTGACAAGCTTGGAAAAACAGCCCACTAGATCCACGGCAATGGGACTGGAAGGTCTCAAAATCCGGCCTCTTGTCATTTCCCACTATCATAGAAGCGAACTGTTGAAAATCATTTACTGCCCATGTGATAGAGGATGCCATCGAGGTTTTACCAGTACGAATAACAGCATTAAGTGCGCCGCCGTTTGCAAATTATGCAAAGACCAGCCCTGCAACAAAGTTCCAGCTGACATGTCTATTGCTGATATTGATGATTGTGACGTAGATAAAGACACAGATGAAGAACACATCTGAAGAACAGATCCCACAGGATACGAGTACGGAAGAAATGGAGGAATTAGATTTAATTTTATTTAGACTTTCATCCTCCAAGCATGTAAAGAAGTAATACTGTAAAATTAATAAAAACAGAGTGTACGTAGCTAAACATTAATATTTTACGCTAAGATACTTTGCTTTGTTGCATTACTTCAACGCAGTTTCATATAATTTTATATAACTCAATTTGTTGTTAACTTAATTAAGTTTCTTTATTTCTAGTAGAACAATAATAAAACTAACGCATTTCTTTTCACTAATATCCTTTTAAGCAAATTTTTTGTCCTCTATACAGGGTGATTTTATGATGATGTTACAACATTCAGAGAGGATGGAGATGGGTAGGCGTGCCAATCGAGGTAACGAACCTTGAACCGGAAACGGCCGAGTCGAAATTCGTTAGCGAAAATCGTTCTGATACCTCTGACAAGTGGGGTACATGTACTGGTACTGTTATTGCTAAGATTGTAGGGTAGGCAACTCTCAGAGGTGATAGTACGGACCAAAACAAGGAAAAAATGTCTAAGTAAATATGGGCTGTAAAATCCACACTGTAAGAGCTATGAGCACTTGTTAATCTTCGATACTGGGGAACACATCTCTTCCACTGCAAGCTCTTTGGTCACAATATTTTTGGAGCAGGAAGTATGGACTAAAACAAGAAAAAAAGTTCAGTAAATATGGGCTGTAAAATGCATACCTTAAGAGCTATGGGCACTTGTTCAGTAGAGGAGATGTGTTTCACAGTATCGTAGCTCTTAAGTCGTGTATGTTACAGCTCATGTAAACTACGCATTTTTTCTTTTTTCAGTCCATGTTACCACCTTTGAAAGTTGTACACCCTACAATCTTGGCAACAACAGTACCGGTGCACGTATTCCGCTTCCAGAGATGAGATCGATCTTCACTTATAACTTTCGACTTGGTCGTTTCCGCATCAGGGTCCCTTAATTCAAATTGATACATTTATCCATCTCCATCAACACTGAGAGTATGTAACATCTTCAAAAAAATGGCTCTGAGCACTATGGGGCTTAACATCTATGGTCATCAGTCCCCTAGAACTTAGAACTACCTAAACCTAACTAACCTAAGGACATCACACAACACCCAGTCATCACGAGGTAGAGAAAATCCCTGACCCCGCCGGGAATCGAATGTACCATCTTCAGAGAATCACTTTTTGTAATATAATATATTTATATTATTTCGTTAATTTCATAGTTTCCAGAACTATTCACTCGGTAACGTGTAAGTTAGAGATATGTACCTGCAACAAAAATTTTAAAAAAGCAGATACTGAAAAAAATTATTGATTTGAAAGTAGAAAGCTGATGCTGGTCGTTAACCATCTGATTTACTTTTAATGAATAATGGCGATATATACTTACTAGCTTGGTCTTTTGCCACTTCCTTTGACTTTTTGAAAACACAGTTTGATGCTCAACAACATTTCTTCTACAAAATTTTGCTTCAGACTGGCCCGTTCTCAGATGCTATACGTTTTACAATGACGAAGCAAGTGTTTTTCGAAATGTGAAAATATGCCGTTTTCGGATTTACCTTATCTACAGGAAAATTTAATCAAACAGAAAATTTTTGATGTTCAATGAATGCAGAATTTAATGCTCTACATATTTGGTGAGCTTGGCTTTTTCGACTGAATGCTTAATTTCGGAGGAATTTGAAAAAACAAAAGCAGAAAAAAGTCCGAAACTTTGGTGATTCTTTCTTTCATCACGGCTGAGGCCCCACTCGGAAATAAGGGTAAACTCGTATTATTTATCAGAAGCCCGCTTGAGTGATTAAAACAGTTTCCAAAATTTCATTAATTTTTGGAAAGCAGAACTCTAATTTTCTTTGCCTAATAGTGCTAAAGTCAATGAAAGCAAATTTCTGTCTTCATTGGTAGTCATTCCCACTAGTGTCAAAGTACTTCACGACCGATAAACACACACAGCGTGATGTCTGCTTCAAAAGTTTGATAATTTGGTTTTTACGTCTGCGTTTTTGTTTTACAAATCCAGGGAAAGCAAAACAGCGAATATAACAAACAAATCTGATTCTTTAAGGGGTCTTTCTATTGAAACCAACATCTCGATCAGTTGAAGACCATATTAGGTTTTGCACTGTGGAACTGACCCCCTTCCTAGCTCATGTTGTCTAGAATCTACTGTGCAGCGAATAATGCAGCGTAACTGAAATAAAGATCAAGTCACTCCTGTTTATAAAAACAGATAACAGAACAGATGTTCAGAATTACAGGTCAAGATCGCTAACGTCGGTCACTTGCCAATTCATAGGTCATATCTGAAGCTCCAATATCATGACATTCCTGTAGGTAAGAAGCTTATCTTGAAGAATCAGCATGGACTGGAGAATATATCACTCGTATGAAACACACTTTCCTTTATTCATGCAAGGGATCTGGAAAACAGTAGACGAATGTGAATAGCTACATTCCATCTTCTTATGTTTCAGAAATGCGTTCGGAATTGTACCAGACTGTCGACTAATAACCAAGATAGGATCATACGGATTATCTTCATAATTATACGATTGGCCCGATGACATTTTATCAGTTGAACCAAGTACTGCATACTGGACAGAGAATGTTCAACAACCATAACGAAAATAAGATCTGGTGTGCTTCTAATGTATACATCATCAAGTTCTGTACACTCGGTTCGAATATTTACTTTTTCTTTATAGTTACCAATCTTCCGAGTTGAGTGACCTGGCGTCATGGGATCGTTATGTTCGCAATATAACAGTTCGTCAGAGGGGGGTCAGAAGGACCATAATTTTGCTAGCAGAACGATTTCCAGTTGGTATGATGAATGAGAAGTCTTTAGATGTGGATAAATGCGATGTAATCCACAACAAAGAGAAAGAGGGTGATAGTACATATTACGAATCGTGAAATTCTGGAACTTGTCGAATCGTTTACATATTTAGAAATAACACTAAGAAACGGTTTGAAACAGGACGAACACATAAAACTGTAGGAGGGAAGGTGAATGGAAGATTTAGATTTGCTGGTAGGCTTGGGGGAAAGTGTAGTTTATCTGTAAAGAAAATTGCATGAAAGAGGCTAGTGCGAAAAACTTGTGTTGCTCCAGTGTTTGGCGTGCCTATCTCTGATAGGGCGTGAGGGCAGTTGTCGAACGAATTAGGAGAGGTGCTGTGGATTGTAGTATGTAGGCCTATCCCTTTAGTCCAAAATGTTTCTAGACTGGATCAATAAAAAATAGAGAAAAGTTAAGATGGTGATTTTAATCCTTCGGATATACTACACAGCCTGATCTCACTTGAATACAACGCACAGGACGTTCGTACCACCATCTAAAAATGTCAGAAAAACCCTTTTTTGGGATGCTGTTCAACTCGCATGACATTTTGGCTTGAATTTCGGTCTGTCGTCAAAGATTTGACCCTACAAGCGAATTTCTGCTTCTAGACTGGATCAATAAAAAATAGAGAAAAGATGGTGATTTTAATGCTTCGGGTATACTACACAGCCTGATCTCACTTGTATACAACGCACAGGACGTTCGTACAACCATCTAAAAATGTCAGAAAAACCCTTTTTTGGGATGCTGTTCAACTCGCATGACATTTTGGCTTGAATTTCGGTCTGTCGTCAAAGATTTGACCCTACAAGCGAATTTCTGCTTCTAGACTGGATCAATAAAAAATAGAGAAAAGATGGTGATTTTAATGCTTCGGGTATACTACACAGCCTGATCTCACTTGTATACAACGCACAGGACGTTCGTACAACCATCTAAAAATGTCAGAAAAACCCTTTTTTGGGATGCTGTTCAACTCGCATGACATTTTGGCTTGAATTTCGGTCTTTCGTCAAAGATTTGACCCTACAAGCGAATTTCTGCTTCTAGACTGGATCAATAAAAAATAGAGAAAAGATGTTGATTTTAATGCTTCGGGTATACTACACAGCCTGATCTCACTTGTATACAACGCACAGGACGTTCGTACAACCATCTAAAAATGTCAGAAAAACCCTTTTTTGGGATGCTGTTCAACTCGCATGACATTTTGGCTTGAATTTCGGTCTTTCGTCAAAGATTTGACCCTACAAGCGAATTTCTGCTTCTAGACTGGATCAATAAAAAATAGAGAAAAGATGGTGATTTTAATGCTTCGGGTATACTACACAGCCTGATCTCACTTGTATACAACGCACAGGACGTTCGTACAACCATCTAAAAATGTCAGAAAAACCCTTTTTTGGGATGCTGTTCAACTCGCATGACATTTTGGCTTGAATTTCGGTCTGTCGTCAAAGATTTGACCCTACAAGCGAATTTCTGCAATGTGTCCTTTTGTGGTAGGTCTGTACTGGTAACATCACGTCTCGCTAACCGTGACGATTTTCTTTCCGTGGAAGATTTCTCCGCGTTTCGCACTTCAGCCAAACCGTGGCAGGCATCCACGCGTCTTCGTTTTTGTTACGGAATGAAAGTGTGCGGGACAAACTTTGTACACACTTTTCTCTCCATCAAAACATTCTGGAGAATGTCTTGAGAACTTTCTTCAGAGATGTTGCACTTTTGTGCTTTGTGTCACAACAGCGTTGACAACGGCCTCATGCTCATTATTTACCACCGCCTACTCGAAACTGGCTGGTCGAATGCACATTTTCTGTTGTTTACCGCTATCAGTCCAAGCTGCTGCCGCAGTTATTGCACTGAAGTCGCTTATATACCGGGAATACAATCAGTTGGAACTTTTTGGACGGGCTCGGTAGCCCTTATGAAACTATATGCACGATCATTGTGGATTTTAAATAGGAATTTCTGAAAAAAATCTTGTTTTCTCGGAAGCCTGTTGGATAAATTTGAAGAATCGGTATCCGAGGAAAGAATACCGCGTGGAAATTCTGCTACCACCGTCGTAGATCTTGCATAAGGGAGCATGAGACCGAAAGAAGAACCATTAGCGAGCCCACAGTAATTTTTCCCTCTCTCAATGAAAGTAGGACAGAAATTCACTAATATTGGTACCAACTATCTTACGCCACGTACTGTAATGTGGCTTGTATAATATATGCTTTCTAGATGCTGCGCTCTGGTGGAAAAAAACTGGCTAAATCAGTATGTATATCAATATTATTACAGGCTCTCAGTATATACGCCTTCAGTATATACCCCCTCCATGAAACATGGACTTTGCCGTTCGTGGGGAGGCTTGCGTGCCTCAGCGTTACAGATAGCCGTGCAGTAGGTGCAACCACAACGGAGGGGTATCTGCTGAGAGGTCAGACAAACGTGTGGTTCCTGAAGAGGGGCAACAGCCTTTTCAGTAGTTGCAGGGGCAACAGTCTGGATGATTGACTGATCTGGCCTTGTAACACTAACCAAAACGGCCTTGCTGTGCTGGTACTGCGATCGGCTGAAAGCAAGGGGAAACTACAGCCGTAATTTTTCCCAACGGCTTGAAGCTTTACTGCATGATGGCGTCCTCTTGGTTAAAATATTCCGGAGGTAAAGTAGTCCCCCATGCGGATCTCCGGGAGGGGACTACTCAGGAGGACGTCGTTATCAGGAGAAGGAAAACTGGCGTTCAACGGATCTGAGGGTGGAATGTCAGATCCTTTAACCGGGCAGGTAAGTTAGAAAATTTAAAAAGGGAAATGGGTAGGTTAAAGTTAGATATAGTGGGAATTAGTGAAGTTCGGTGGCAGGAGGAAGAAGACTTCTGGTCAGGCGAATACAGACTTATAAATACAAAATCAAATAGGGGTAATGCAGGAGTAGGTTTAATAATGAATAAAAAAACAGGAGTGCGGGTAAGCTACTACAAACAGCATAATAAACGCATTATTGTGGCCAAGATAGACACGAAGCCCATGCCTACCACAGTAGTACAAGTTTATATGCCAACCAGCTCCGCATATGACGAAGAGATTGATTAAATGTATGATGGCATAAAAGAAATTATTCGGATAGTGAAGGGAGACGAAAATTTAATAGTCATGGGTGACTGGAATTCGATAGTAGGAAAAGAAAGAGAAGGAAACGTAGTAGGTGAATATGGAATGGGGGTAAGAAATGAAAGAGGAAGCCGCCTGGTAGAATTTTGCATGGAGCATAAATTAATCATAGCTAACACTTGGTTCAAGAATCATGAAAGAAGGTTGTACATGGAAGAGAGTTTGTAAAATGTAGACTGGCAATGGCAAGGAAAGCTTTTCTGAAGAAGAGAAATTTGTTAACATCGAATGTAGATTTAAGTGCCAGGAAGTGGTTTCTGAAATATTTGTATGGAGTGTAGCCATCTATTGAAGTGAAACATGGACGATAAATATTTTGGACAAGAAGAGAATAGAAGCTTTCAAAACGAATGCTGAAGATCAGATGGGTAGATCACATAACTAATGAGGGGGCACTGTATAGAATTGGGGAGAAGAGGAAATTGTGGCACATGTCTAAAAGAAGGGACCGGTTGGTAGGACACATTCTGAGGCATCAAGGAGTCACCTATTTAGTATTGGAGGGCAGCGTGGAGGGTAAAAACCGTAGAGGGAGACCAAAAGATGAATACACTAAGCTGATTCAGAAGGATGTAGGTTGCAGTAGGTACTGGGAGATGAAGAAGCTTGCACAGGATAGAGTAGCATGGAGAGCTGCATCGAACCAGTCTGTGGACTGAAGACCACAACAGTATACCACCAACCATTAACTGGAACACCGTTAAGTAAGTACTTTATGTTTAGTTCGTAGAATTTCCTGGGTTGAACAATAGCTCATTTTCTAAACTTGTTTAATTTATGTGGAGAAAAGTGTAAGAACTGTTTCTCACGAGAAGAGCTAGTGGGTTTAGTTCACAATAGAACTTTTCAATTCTATATCCTTCGGAAACATAAAGACTTAATTAGTGTGGGCTTCCATAGAGTGATTTACTTTGGACTCTTCCAGTCACATACATACTTCTCATTTCAGAACCGATTACTTACATTACCAAAATTTTGAAAATGCAGAAAATAACGTTACGAATAATGTGTGTAACTGGTTCCAGAGAGCACTGTGGTCCTTTCTATACCAGTCTCAGACTATTGTCAGCTGTAAACCTGTACGTATACGTCTGTGCACTGTTGTTTTCACAACGCCTGCAGATTGTCGTGTTCTGCGCCCCACAGCATGGGAAAGAAGTACGCGAGAGAGAAACCTGCTGCTACGAAGGGTCCTTCGGTTGTGCAACTCACTGAGTCTGCTGACCAAGCAAGGAAGCCCCGAGAAGACGAGTCGCAGCCTGTCCCCCCGTTGTACGTCAAGTGCAAAGACGGGTGGACAGCGCTGTTCTACATAATGACGAATTGCGACAAGAACGTGGTGGGCTACTAGTCTGTCGACACAGACTCGCTAATCTGCGTTCGGGCTGCATACGTGGCTGACCACGGGGCGATCAAGGTCGCAGTGGCACAACGCGACAATTTGCTCCCCGCGGCGCCCACAGCACGGAACTTCTTCACGAGCTCACAACGGCCGAGAAAGCGTAGCGCGCAGCGGCAGCAATGCGCTGGTGTGCGGACATTTGCCGCGCCGGACATTTGCCACGAATTTACCCTTCTCCGAAGTGTTGGGTCCCTTGTCTCCCCCTCCTCCTCCTCCTCATCGCTTACTGTGCCTTTCCGCTGGTTTACTTAACTTAGAACCAGAATATCTTTGGATTTTCCGCCACATTTCTAGACAGAGTTTCGTTGTGGAAACTATTAAATGCATCTCGCATTGAAATCCGCACCAAAATTCGAGCCTCAGTAAAACTTTGCCAATCTTGGAGATTTGGCGTTCGTCTAAATTATACTTGTCTTCTTCGGAGCTCCTGCATCAGCTTTCTGTCGTGTTTTGTGTACCATGGGAGATCTGTTCCGTCTCTTATTATATTTGGTATGAATCTCTCGAGTGCTGTTGATACTATTTCTTTGAACTTAAGCCACATATGGTCTTCACTTACATAGTTTGGAAGGATTGGAGACTGTCCCTTAGAAAGTCGTCAGCCGAATTTTTAGTTGCTTTTATAAATAGATATATTTCGCGTTTAGTTTTGGTGAATATCTTTGTTACGGAATTTAGCCTCGCTACGACTGCGTATTCACTAATCCTTCTATCTGTCGTGATGCTCAGAATTATTTGTGACTAAGAGGTCAAGTGTGTTTTCGTAACCATTTACAATTCGAATGGCCTCGTGAACTAATTGTTCAAAATAATTTTTTAAAAAAAGCATTTAGAACAATTACGGAAGTTGTTTTCTATCTACAATGGGGTCTGAAAATGTATTTTTGTCAACATAAGTATGGTAGAGTGAAATCACTGGTAACTATAATTATATGAGTGGGGTACCTATTTGTGATGAGACTCAAGTTTTCTTTGAACTGTTCAGCAACTGTTTCATCTGAGACCGGGAGTCGCTAAAAGGAGACAGTTATTAATTTATTGCGGCTGTCGAATATAACCTTTGCCCATACTAAGTCACAGGAACTATCTGCTTCAATGTCGCTTGTGAGCTGGAACACACATTACATTATTTTTCTTTAAGTTGTGCTTCTTGTTTCTGTTGTAGTGCAGATCATTACAATTATGGCTTTTCCCTCCAAAACCTTGGATGCTTTCTGTATGACCCTGTAAATACCAGAGCTAAACAATGTAGAACAACAACGTACGTTTCCGCTACGGTCGCAGGTTCGAATCCTGCCTCGGGCATGGATGTTTGTGATGTTCTTAGGTTAGTTAGGTTTAACTAGTTCTAAGTTCTAGGGGACTAATGACCTCAGCAGTTGAGTCCCATAGTGCTCAGAGCCATTTTTTGAACAACGTACGTTACAAGCATAGCATTCTGTATTACTTCATTTCCTTATTTCTAACATTTTAAAATTGTACGTCGAATTTAGATGACATGTCAGTCATAGATGATCTTATCTCTATTTAGTGCACGTATTTTCAGTCATGTTTTGAACATTGTCCTGCTACACTTTATTAACAAAAATTTCGCCGCAAGGGATATCGCATTGTAGAGAGTAAATTAATATGGAGTATGACGTTCCTCTTTTCAAGCATTCACATATCCATTTCTTCTTTCCTTATTGCCTTTTGGGCATGCAGTTGTAGTAATTAAAGTCGGCAAAAATGCAGTGATCAAAAAGAAATGATTAGCGTACATTCGCATTCTCTTTACATCGTTCCTTTCTTGTTGCTCTCATGGCGATGGACTGTTTTTATCGCAATCAGTAAGCGTGAAAGGAAGCTACCGTACAGACAGAGGGATCTATATTTATACTTGGCAGAACTAATTACATACTGACATAATAGTCGGTATTGCTTTCATTTCCCAAAAGTTATAAATATTTCTATTTCGGAAACGAAGCTCTGTATTTGGCCAAGATGTCGAAGAAGAAGGTCCCTTACGTACTGGTTGTATCGAGTAAGATGTGGAGACGGCGGTTTGAAAGCGGACAGAAATAGAAAGGGCGCCCCTTACCTGAGGGATTGCTACCTGGTGAAGGGGTAAGTGTGGCAAATGTCCGGCGTGGCAAATGTCTGGCATTCAATGCGCTCACCTCGCTAGCTCAGGCCGCTCTCCGCGAGTGGGAGGAGGAACTGGGAGGAAGGGGGTGATGAATGAGAGAGATGGAAGTTGTAGAGGAGTAGTGGGCAGGTGGAAAATAAGAGGGGAGGACATGTTCAGAGGGAGTGGGGAGGAAGACATGGTCAGAGAGAGGGGTGGAGGAAATGAACAAAGAGGTGGGGAGGAGGAGATGAAGAGGCAGAAAGGGAGGGAATGGGGAGATAGAAAAATAATGTGGGAGGTTGATGTGGACAGACAAAGGGAGGGAGAGGCGGACACAGGGAGAAAGAGGTGTGTTCAATACACACCAAGGGACAAAATCGAAACACCAAAAAATAATCAATGTAGAGTAACGAATTTTCGGGAATGCATTTGTATAGGTAATATATTAAACTTATTAACATTACAAAGATTACAGATTCACGCCTGTTGTTCTTGGTAGGTAAATACAGGGACGGTTAATGCTGGCCGTGGATGATGCTGTAGTTGTCGTCCGATGGTGTTCCATATATGCTCGATTGGAGACAGATCTGGTGATAGAGTAGGCCTAGGCAACATGTCGGCACTCTGCAGAGCATGTCGGGTTACAACAGCAGTAAGTGGGCGAGCATTATCCTGTTAGAAAACACCCCGTGGAAGGCTCTTCATGAATTGCAGCACAACAGGTCAAATCACCAGACTGTGTGACGATACAAACCCCCGTTACTAGATGGATGTTTCTAGTATGCAAGGATTGCAATGTGGAGAGCGAGCACGCTACACGGCGCGCGATTCGCGGAAGCGCGTGCGGCGCTACGTGGGATATCCAACGGTCGGTCTCCGCGGCTGGGCGACCACGTGGCCTGCAGCTTGGGGCACTGTTTGGTTTTTCGCGCATTACGCGAAAACTATGTAACTTACGGTGAAGAGCGATGCGGCAGTGGATTGTGGTCAGCAATATGAACCTTCTGTAAGATCGATCTTTGTTTCAAGTCACGAGACGCAAAAGTTATAGTAACCTCAAAATCGGTTAATATCACGAATACTGAAAGATTAATAAAAATAGTAAATACCGACTTACAGGGATGAGCGAGCACTCATTAAAAACGTTTCGTCATAGCGGATCGAGTGCCGTAGTCATATGTTAAGATTCATAAATAATTAAGCCCGTAAAGAGCAATAAACAAAGTTTGAGGGAAAATTGTTTATAAAATTCAATAGAAAATTCATGACGTAAAGAACGGCACTATATAATACTTTGGGTGGCATCACACGTAATTTAAACTAGTTAAGTTATACTATACACATGACTTGCAATAGTTTTCATTGTTTGCAAGTTATTATTAACATTTATCGCCCATCATTAATTAATTATTATAGATATGAAGATTTTGAGCAGCGTAATGTGTAGATCGCTGTAGATTACGTCTAAAAACGGTGCTATATGCAGTTCTATGTTAAAACTTTGCAGCACAGATGTCAACAAACAAATTTGCGCTAAGTGGCGAAATTTTTCAAAAACTAAAACTTGATTTACGGGCGATAGAATAATCCTAGAAATTAATGTAACATAGTAAATAAGATGTACTCTTTAGCGCGGTTCAGATGGTGTACTTATTTCTGTCGAGGGATGTATGTATCAAAATTTGTAGCCTTAACTGGTGAGACTGGTACTTGCATAACGAGGGGGTTGATGTCCGAGCCTATATAAGCGAGAGGCCATCTTGGCCAGAGGTCAGTCGTTGGTCAGTCGTTTTGGAGGGTGGATGGCGAGCAAGCCCCACTTGATGGTAGCCCATGTGGTCGTTTGAATAAGAATTTTTCGCGCCGATTTATTTCGACAAAGAGTATTGTTTAATAAGCATATGTTTGCTGAACTGGAAGTGCTACGATTATTTGTGTGAGTGCAATTTACGAGGTATACATCGTCGTAAGTGAACATGTGGTGAACGGTGATTTCGCGCCAAAACTGTTAGAACAAAGAGGACAGTGGGACTTGTGGTTCTGTTCGAAGTGATTGAATACCTTTCGATTATACTGCTATTACTGCTATTGGGGGCTCGGAGTCAAATTATTATTAAAGTAAAACTGTAAACCGTCTCACCAGTGATAATTTCATTGTGTGAAAGAAAAGGACAACGCCAATAAATGGTGATTGAACTGTGTCGTGAAAAACTGATTTTAACATAATAATCGCCTAATTCTTGTTCCCTAGCATAAACTGTACTTATGCCTGAGTGAATAATTAATTCAAAACTATAACAAATGCGCGGGTATGGGAGTGTACTAATGTACCAAGTGTGGAACTCATTCCCTGAGACTCACGTGAGAGCCAAAATTTGCAATAACATTTTTTTTACCAACATTTGTATATGCACATTCGTGTGAAAACGCTGCAACCGAACTTCTTAATTATTTTACCGTCCCGTCGCAATTGGCACACAAATTCGCCACCAGGGTGCGTGGGACAACCACGAGAGTGCTCCTACTGTCATATGTAATTGTACCCCACACCATAATTCCAGGTGTAGGTCCAGTGTGTGTAGCACGCAGACAAGCTGGTTGCAGACCCGTAACTGGTCTCCTTCCAGCCAACACACCGGCCATCACTGGCATCGAGGCAGAACCAACTTTCGTCAGAAAACACAATAGACCTCCACTCTGCCCTCAAAAGAGCTCTTGCTTGACACTAGTGAAGTCGCAAATGACGGTTGTTTGCGGTCAGTGGGATGCACTATAGGGCGTCTGGCTCGGAGGTGTCCTTGAAGTGACAGATCTGTAAGAGTTACTCGTCCACAGTGGTGCCAACTGCTACTCAGATTGCTACTGCAGGCGCAGTACGATGCGCCAGAGCCGTACGCCGAAACGATGGTCTTCCCTCTCAGTTGTGCCACGCGGCCTTCCGCAGCCAGATCTTCTCTCGACCGTACATTCTCGTGATCATCGGCGCCAGCAGTCATGTACTGTGGCCACATTTCTGCCAAGACTTTCTGCAGTACCGCAGAAGGAACATCCAGCTTCTCAATGCCCTATTACAAGACTCGTTAAAACTGAGTAAGGTGTTGATAATGGCGTCTTTGTCGCTTTAAAGGCATTCTTGACTAACATCAGCTGACCACGTCCATTTCAAAGGTAACTAAGGCTCTCGGCTGTTACAGCGTGTATTTAAAGGAAACCTAATATGCATCTTCACAGAGGCGTTACTAGTGCCACTCGTATGCGACTAGCGCGAAATTTGAATAGACATCATCTTTCAGAAGTAAGAACCGTGCCTACCAACTTTCGTTTATGTCGCACAACTCCTTCTTCATGCTGCGATTTTTTCCCCGTCAGTGTATGTGTCGAACACATATGCAGGTGAAGGTGCGGAGAAAAGGCTGCTATCATATAACTCAGCCTTCATGGACACGAACACTGGGTCTCGCGGCAAGAAACTGGATCTCCATATAAACGAAATGGGCCTTCATGGATTGAAACTTACTGTCTGGATTGATGTTTGTGGGTGCACATATTTACAATGTAGCTCGTGTCACATCTATTCTACTTCTCTCTTACACGTCTGGCGTGTTGCGTAGCTGTCTGAAAACCTTCATTGGAGAGGGTGACCCGAGAGCTCCACGCATTGTCAATATACTAATCGCCACTTTCGTCGCAGATTGCTAGAAAATTAGACATTTTTGAATTAAAACAAAAAATGTATATGTTGTGCACTAGTAATTTATTTAGTGAACTCCTTTTCGGCTTACGAAGTCATGCTCAGGCAATAACTACATGCTTTCAACATCAAAGAAGATATAGTACAAATGAATAAGTTTGAACAAGTAATTACACATAGGGGGCAAGGTACAATAAAAAAAATGGCTCTGAGCACTATGGGACTTAACTTCTGAGGTCATCAGTCCCCTAGAACTTAGAACTGCTTAAACCTAATTAACCTAAGGACATTACACACATCCATACCCGAGGCAGGATTCGAACCTGCAACCGTAGCGGTCGCGCGGTTCCAGACTGTAGCGCCTAGAACTGATCGGCCACTCCGGCCGACTGACTTTTGTAACATAGTTGGATGTACATAAGCTGCGCCATGTATAATTAAGTATGGACTATTATACTTTACTCTAGGGACTATGTATATATGATAAAATAACAAATTAAATAGCAATTTGGAATAAATTGACAAAGACAATAAAATAAGTAAACAAAATCAAAATGGATGACTAGAAGGGAACAGACAGTGAGGGACGAATTGGAGAAATGCTGGCTTACAATATTGTTATTTTTATTATATGTGGTTTTATAGACAAGATTAGGATGTGTTTTCATATGTTGTATTGAAACACGCCAACGGGTTTGCCGCAGTGGTAACACCGGTTCCCGTCAGATCACCGAAGTTAAGCGCTGTTGGGCTGGGCTAGCACTTGGATGGGTGACCATACGGTCTGTCGAGCGCTGTTGGCAAGCGGGGTGCACTCAGCCCTTGTGAGGCAAACTGAAGAGCTACTTGATTGAGAAGTAGCGGCTCCGGCTCGGAAACTGACGTACAGTTGGGTGTGCCGACCACATGCCCCTCCATATACGCATACAGTGTGGGCTGAGGATGGCATGGTGGCCGGTCGGTACTGTTGGGCCTTTGTTGCCTGTTCGGGGGGGAGTTTAGGTTTTCTTAGTTTAGTATGGAAATATCCATTGAAACTAAATTTGCCTTGTGTGTGTTTTGTCGTGTTGTAATCTGTTGGTACAGAGCTGTGGCAGATTTCTTGTTGGGTACTCAGTTCGTGAGCGCACTTGGAGATTGCGACACATCCTATCGCCGAAATATTGTGCCCGTTGGGCGCTATCAACCGGCAGTACACCCGGAGACTGTTAGATCAACAAATACACCGGGAGAAACTGAAGAATCACATAAAACATTCTTGATTCTGTTCATTCACACATCGTTAAAATTTTTCTTACAATGACAACATCCATAAATGACATATTTAAAAATAGCTTTTCATCGCTCGTTGTTGAACGACGCCTATAAAACTGAAAATATTTTTTAATACAGAGAAGAGGCAGCGGAAATTGTTCCTCATAATTCAGACATGTATCAAAAATAATATTTTGAGACACGGGCAAAAGCTGACAGTCCCTTGTAAAGTATCAAATACGATAAACTATTACATAAAACCATATCGCTTGGTTTGTATAGCACCAGTAGATTCCAATCATGCTAGTTGTTAAAGTCCTGTTGGTTTAAACTATAAGACAAGCTATATAATTTTAAATACATTTTCGCAATGTCCCTTGTTAGAACTTGTAGCCATGAACGTCACATAGCGCTAGCCGCTAGCGTCACATAGCGATCTTCGCCTCAGGCAACTTGCCAGAACTTAATGGTCGTCAGTCCCCATTTCGCTACAATATCGGCCACACATGTGTGTATTATGTACGTGCCGAACGTTGCCTTTCTTAAACGTTGTGATAGGCATCAGCTGCAATACTGTTCACATGTAGTACGTGGTAGCAACTTTCGTATGATGATATCTGTTACGAGATTAAGTAAAAGCTGTTTATTTACGAACTTCCAGTATACTGGAGTAATTGCAGGGCAGCGAATTGTGTTAACCAGCCAAAGTTGAAAATTTCACTTTTATTTATTTGATGACTAGATTCGGGTCGGGACCCATTTTCAAATGACCCAGACAGTGAAAATGGTATTTCGGAACCAAGTCAAGATAAACATACCCGTATAACAAAGTGTAAACGGGTCCCGAGCTGAAGTAAATAAAGCAAATAAAAGCGAAATTTGGAACGTTGGCTTTTTCTCCTTTGTATTAATATGTATTGTGGCATTTACTGAATTTCAAGGGCACAACGCCTTTTTTTTCTGATCATCGTTAAATTACACTTTGCACGAATGATGCAAAGCTGTTTTTAGTTACGTCATGTATGGATGTTGTCATTAAGACAGATTTTAACGATGTGCGAAGCCGTAATGACGTCAGCACTAATCACGAATGTCTTATGATCGGGAGATGGATAGATTGTTAGGCGAAACTGGTAATCCATCCAAATAAAGAAGACTTCATGCAGGATATTGACTTGGTGGGTTTCAATCCCTAACACAAATAAAAAATTTACAACTGATCGCGTATCTCCTGGTTGACTAAGTCAACAAACTTGATCCTATTGTCTTTGTTGAGACATCAGCGGTTTGCACGTTCGGAAGACGCCACACTTATCGCATTCTGCCCCGGACACATGCCGCCTAGAGTCTCGTTACGGTTTTACTGTTCATTACCTTGGACAGATATGCTTTATGACGCCTGCGATAAAGCACCATCGTTTTAACGCGGCGAGATTTAACTGTATGCTGTAATCCCTCTTCAGCATCACTACCACGCCGCTTGTTACTTCGGCAACCGACTGCAGTGATCTCTCAAATCTCTCTACCTTATAAAGAAAGCTTTCCCCCAACAGTATCCACTGCGCAGAGTTTAAATTTGGCGTCTACAGTAACGGCACATTGCCCTCCACTCTCTGTTCACTACTTGTTAAGGATTTTGGAAAATATACTGAATTCGAACATTAAGAATTATCTCGAAGACAACGGCTATTGACACATAGCACAGGTTCAGAAAATATCTTTCTTGTGAAACACAACTAGCTCTTTGTTCGCACGAAGTAATGAGTGCTATCGACAGGGAATCTCAAATTGCTTCCATATTTCTAGATTCCGTCGAGGCTTTTGACACCGTTCCTCACGAGAGACGTCTAATCAGAGTGCGTGCCTGTAGAGAACCGCTTCAGTAGTGGGACTGGATTCGTGATTTACTATCAGAAACGTCACAGTACGTAGTAATCGACGGGAAATCCTAGAGTAAAACAGAAGTGATGTCCGGCGTCCCCCAAGGAAGTGTTATAGGCCTCCTGTTGTTCCTAATCTATATAAACGATTTAGAACACAATCTGAACAGCCCTCTTAGGTTTTTTGCACATGATGCTATTATTTACCGTCCAGTAAAGATATCAGAAAATCAAAACCAATTGAAAAATGACTTATACACGATATCTGTATGGTGGAACAAGTGGCAATTGTCTCTGGAGAAGTAAAAGTCTCAGTATGAAAAGAAATCCGTTAAATTTCGATTACACAATAAATCACACAAATTAGGCTGTGAATTCAACTAAATATCTTGGAATTACAATTACGAACAACTTAAACTGGAGCGATAACATAGATAATGTTGTGGGGAAGGCAAACCAAAAAATGGCAGAACATTTGGAAGGTGCAACAGACCTACTAAAGAGACCGCCTACACTAAGCTTGTTCGTGCTCTGCTAGAGTACTGGTGTGCGGTATAGGATCCTTACCAGATGGGATTGACAGAGGACATCGAAAAAGTCCAAAGAAGGGCAACTCGTTTTGTATTTTCGCGGAATTGGGGAGAAACTGTCACGGATATTATAAGCGATTTGGATTGGCAGTCAATAAAACAAAAGTGTTTTTCGTTGCGACGAGATATTTTCGAGGAAATTTCAATCACAAACTTTCTTCTTCGAATGCGACAATATTTTATTGTCGATAAGCTACACAGGGAGACGTTATTATCATAGTAAAATAAGAGAAGCCAGAGTTATACAGAAAATTTTAAGTGTTCATTTTTCCTACGAGTTGTTAGAGTGTAAAACGGCAGATAAATATTCCGAAGGTGGTTAGAAGAACCTTCTGCCGAGCACATAAGTGTGAATTTCAGAGTAGTGATGTTCATTCAAATCACTGTGTTAACAATGTCTGTTTCCGTTTGAGTGTCAGTACATTGCGTATGATTGTCTGCAGTGAATTCGTAGTTGCATCCGTACTTCTGTGAAAGTTGTTCTCGGTGATGTACGCGTTCTCTGTATAAATATATGCATAATTTTGTTAACCTTCGTCACTGTGTGTTTTAACCCCTGTCCACGTCTTCAGTTTCTTCATTAATCAATTTTGAATCACCTGCAATTACAGACAACTTCGAGAGCCTTATGCGGTCAAGACTGAGACCGGAAGTCGTAATTAATTTTCCCACGGACAGAGCACAAGGTGGGACTCCTCCCCTTCACACACTTAAACGGAGTGACTTTCTGGCAAGCCTACTTACACAACGGAAACCCAAAACCTGGGTGGTCTGGCAGTGGTTCGAGCTACCATCCTCCTGAGTAAAAACGAAGGAAGTATGGGTGTAGAAGCAGAATATTATTGTTTCTTATTATTATGAAAAATATTATTATTAGAGGTTTAATTTTGAGTTAAATTAATTATTTAAAACTGTCTTTATTGTTGGATTGCTTCTGATAATATGAAAACTTCCTAGAAATCGCCGTGCTGGTTCCGAAGATCTCGTAGTTCAACAGCGACTCCGCTACATTAATTCTCCGGTCGTCTGCAATTTAGATAGGTGCTTTACTTGTGGTCACAGAATCAACGGGTCTGTGTACCGAAATTACAGTCCTGCGATGAGATTTGATGATATTTAGGGCACCGTAGAATTTCATAAAAATCAGTAAACCTGATAATATTGTTATCCAAAGAATAAATGACCGTGCTTGCAGATTCGGCCGTTGAAACATCCTGCAAACGTCGTTACCAAGATCCTATGGGCGTAGTTCATTGGCACAATAAAACATCAGTCACTGTTTAAAGTAAATAATGGTTTTTATACCTTTTCATTAAAGAATATGTTTCTAGAATCCTTTAGAGAAGTTCGGAGGTGAAGTGTTCACTCGCTGACACTAATTTCGCCGTTGAAACTAAATCAACTTTCGACAATCGTTAAAGGTTTCTAGCACCAATACGATTATTCCACAGACTGAGACTATTATAGATCCATGCACTATCCCTTCTAAGCCCAAGATAAAAGTGTGCCTGTTCGTAATATTGACGTAACAAGGACGTTTTTTCCACAGAGTAGTGCTGAAAGGCGAATTCTGTTTCTTATGATATTACTAGTAAAAACGTTTTAACAAAAAAGCTTGTGACTGTTATTTCGCTGTGACGACTTTGTCTCAATGCTGTAATATTGTTCGGCGTTAACCATTTTACGTCACACACGTCTGCATCCCTTCCTCCGTTGCAAACGCTCTACATGGTGCCTTCCGTAATGTTACACAAAAACACCGCCGTTTTTTCCTTCCGGCGAACCGTTACAACACAGTGGTGAACGACTCGTCCTTTACCCGAGGAATCTGAAATGATCGTAGCCTAAGAACACGGTTTAAGATCGGAAAACAACAGTGAACTGTTGAGATAGCATAAAAATATTTTCATAGTAAAGCGAGCAGCCTCTTTTTTGTGTTGAGCAGGTATATGTCAAATTTCAGTACATGAGATTTGTCTGCTCACTTTAATTAAGTTTTGATGTTAATATTTGCAGTCTTGCTCAGTTATTACTTCGATCAGGAGATGAACACGGGCATAAATAGGGCACAAAACAATGAATTTTTAGATAGCGCACAACATTAACAGAAAGATACACTCATAAAATACCCAATATAAGAGTAATCCACACATACCAATACGTAACACAAAGTGTACTCATATCTCAACATGAGTAGTAGGACACGAAAAATGACATATCGCAAATAACTCATACACAAAATTAAGAATATCTGTAAATATAACATGAAATTAAGATTATCTTTAAAGGAAGAAGTGCTGTTTAAAAGAACTAAAAACAGGGAAAGAAGAAAAAGGTAAGCATAACACTTCACTGATCTATCAGTTATTTTCTAACAGCTGCAAATTCAAATATGTTGGGGTAACTACCAGAAAATCTAATATTATATACAAAGAGCACAAAAGAGCATTGAAGAGTGAGTGCACCCATTCCATGTATGCAGAACACTTAACATAAGAAAGGCACCGGAATCAAACAGAAACGGCAATTAATGCCTTAATAACAGAATAAAGACCAGTCCCACTCTCCAAGAATAGAATTTTTTACAGAGGTGCATAAAGAAAAGAGAAAAGTAGCTCAATGATCACAAAAGCACCAAGAGAAGAATAACACTCCCTATGAATCACAACTTTGGATACAATAAAAATAAAACGAACATTCGTATCCACAAAGAGATAAACGTGTATACACGCCAACACAGACTGTTCACATAGAGTGCCTGCCTGCAGTAGTGTCCCACCATCACCATTCCCCATCAATTCTACTGTTACTCTGTGGCAAAAAAGGATTTTGGACAGATAGAAGGGATTGACAAGGAAGTGAGCTCTCACTACTGCTCTCGAATATCACCAGGAAAGTTCACCAAGAAACAACAGCAGATAATACAAATATCATAGAACATGTAGACGATGTGATGATTTGCGATGACAATGTACAGATACTGGAAGAACAACTAAATACCTGGCAGAGGGTAAGTGAAGGAGCAGGCATGATAATAAGCTTAACAAAAAGTGAGGTAGTGAAAATCATCAGGAAAAATTATGAAATAAAGAATGTAAGTTGTAATAGAAAGATCATTAAAAAAGTGAATGCCTTCAAATTTCGAAGAAGTATGTAACCAAAAAATGGAACATCAAGGATGAAATTTTGGAGAGGATAGAAAATGGCTCAAAATTTTATTTTTGTGAATTGGACATAATTAGGATTTGGAAAATACCTAATAATGCAAAGTTAATGATACAGAAGTAACATTTTCTCTCAGTTTTGACCAATGGATTAGGATGATGGACTTGGACAATGAAAGATTTGAGTAGATACAAGCATTGGAGATGTACCTTCTATGAACGATCTTGCCTAAGACGTGAAGGGACAGGATAAGGAATGAAACAATGTGAAACACGTTTCAGATCAGTTCTCTAAATGAACCTATGGAGGGAAATAGGCTCAAATGGTCTTGCCACATTCAAAGAATGGAACATGAAAGACTTCCAAGAAAATCTCTGGAATGAACAGAATCTAGAAGAATGCCAACTAAAAGACTAAGCATGATGTAGACACCAGGTAAAGGCTGATGTCAACTGAAGAGGACTGCAATGGGAGGAGACACTGAATGATAGTTATTTACACGTTCCATATGTCATTTGGAGGCTATCAAATTTGAAATAGAACACTGTCCATAAAATAGAATGTGTTGTCTAGAAGAAATGATTTTGAGTTAAATTTAAAACTTTCTTTGCTATCTGTCAGACATTTATGTTGTTGGGCAAATGATATAAAATTCTTGTTGCTGTAGACTGAACTCTTTTCTGAGCCACTGACAGCTTTAATAACATGCTTGTTTCCTATAGTATTGAAAGTATGGACATCACTGTTCTTCTCAAATTCTGAGGGATTATTTATGACGAATTTCACTGGCAAATATTTGTATTGTGGCGATGCAGTTAAGATGCCTAACTCCTTGAAGAGGTACCTACATGACGACCATGGGTGAATGTAAAATTTTATTCTTATTGCTCGGTTTTACACAATTAGTACTTTCTTTCATAGTTGTAAGTTAACCCCAAAAACCTATTCCATAAGACATTATTCAGTAGAAATATGCAAAATAGGTCAAGAGGTTAATTCGCTTGCTTCAAGACTAGCAATTATACCAATGGCAAAACTGGTTGAACTTAACTGTTTATGGAGCTCAGTAATATGCTTCTTCCACTCAAAGTTTTCGTAATTATGTACATGCAAACATTTTTAGAGCATTCTACCCTCTTTACTGACTCCTGTTCATGTGCTACATTAACTGTTGATATGTCTCTGTTTGTTGACAGCAATGAATACAGTGTTTTTTTTTCAAAATTAGGGGTGAATCCATTTTCAGAGAATCACGCAAAAAGCGCCAATTCTAATTGCTGAACATTAAGGGGAGTTAGAATGGAAAATCTTTTTTCACGTTTTCGGATTTTTATCTCATTATAAAATTTGCAATTTTCCTAATAAAATGATATGTATATATATCACTTATAAACTCACATGAGAGGTATTTTATTTTATTTTTTAAGTATAATCTACAACAGTTGAAAATGTTAAAATTTTTATGTGCATTACTTCAAGATCTAATAAAATTGGTAATTTTTTTTATAGAAGGCTGTGGATTGCTGTGTTATAGAGGTTAAATTACGTGTTTTGTATTGGCAGCACTGTCAAAAACAGTATCGTATGGTTTCATGGTCTAAACAGGTGTTGTATGTCAAAGTGCTAACGTTTTTCCGAGGAAAAGTGACGAATAGATTGGTAAATCTCTCAAAAAGTAAAGTATGACGCCAAAACGAAGTGTTTTTAAGAAACGTGGGTTTCATGGTAATAGATTTTCGAATAAAGGGAAACATTGTGTTCAGTATGTGGAGTGTGAAGTTACAGACAATGAAATTCAGGAAACTCGTCAGTATCTAAGAAACACCCATTACTGCTTCGAAGATTAAAATAAAACGTTGTGACACACAGTTTTCTCAAAACGAAAGTGATGTAAGTGGTAGGTTAGGTTATATTCTGATAGATTTACACATCCTAACATGGGTGTTAGTTGAATGTGTGTGTTGTAAAATATGTGGAGAGTCACTGTTAGTTAACATGAAGACACTGAGGTATCAAATGGACTAGCCTGGAAACTTATCATTGATTGTGCCAGTTGTAAATATACTCATTCATTTTGGAATTCTGATAAGTGTAAAGATAATTATTTTGAAGTAAATGTTAGGTGGTTTTATAGATCGAGAGCTACTGGCAAAGGACACACTACAGCAGAAACAATGTGTGCCATGATGAATATGTCACGCCCACCTTGTAAAATCGACAAGTATGCAGGATTTTTTGGAGCTGCTGTAGAATCTGTTGCATGTGAAGGGTGCTTCAAACCAAGGTGTTGAAATAATTGATGGTATGACTGACATGCTAGTAGCTTTTGATGGCACTTGGCAGAAGTGCAGTTACAGTTCTAAGAATTCTGTTGCTATGGTGACCAGTGTGGATGCTGGAAAGGTAATAGATTTCCAGATTTTAACTAAACATTGTTGTAAGTGTAAATCAGGGAATGAAGAAGGGCATATCTGTGTCAGAAATTATGAAGGAACAAGTGATGGTATGGAGGCATCTGCAGCTACTGAAATTCTCAGTCGATCTGTGAGCGAAAGGGGAGTGTGTTACACTAAATTCTTAGTTGATGGAGACTCAAAAGCATATAACAGTGTAGTAGCCGCTCAGCCTTATGGTGAAAAGACTATCTCAAAACTCGAAAGTGTTGGTCATGTCCAGAAGAGGATGGGCACCAGGTTGAGGTAGCTGAAACAAATTTTGAGAGACTAGAAACTTTCTGATGGTAGAACCATAAGAGGCAGGCTGACAGACAAAATGATTGATGAACTACAGCAGGGGGATGGTCATTAGAAATAATACTGAGGATTTGTTGAAAATTAAGCAGTTAGTATGGGATACCTTCTTCCACAGACTGTCAGCTGATAAAAAACCATTACACAATCTTTGCCCTCCTGGACCTGATTCATGGTGCAATTACTGCAATGCCCAGTACTCAAACAGTTCATACAGCCATAAACATTCCATCCCAACAGCAGTTACGGATACCATAAAACCTGTTTGCAGAGACCTGGCAAATCCTGAATTACTGAAGAGGTGTCTGCGTGGTCAGAGTCAAAATCGCAACGAGTTGTTCAGTAATCTTATATGGACATGCCTACCAAAAAATGTTTTTGTTGAAATGAAGACATTAAATTTGGGCGTCAGTGATGTTTTATTGCTTTTAATGATGGCAACATTGGTGGGGTGAAAGAACTACAGCGGGTTGGAATTAATCCTGGAGCGCCACGTGGGATTAGCCGAGCGGTCTTGGGCACTGCAGTCTTGACTGTGGGGCTGGCCCCAGTGGAGGTTCGAATCCTCCCTCGGCCATGGGTGTGTGTTTTTGTCCTTAGGATACTTTAGGTTAAGTAGTGTGTAAGCTTAGGGACTGATGACCTTAGCAGTTAAGTCCCATAAGATTTCACAAACATTTGAATAAATCCTGGAGGAAAATGCGTCAGAAAAGTTGAATGGATGGACAAAGTTCGCATTGATAAAGCAAAGTATGCAGCACCATTGGCCACTAAGGAATCCAGAAAGAAGAAAAGAATAAAAAACTTGGAAAAAGATCAAGAGGTTGATGTACAGTATGGTGCACGGCGCTTCTGAGTGACTAAAAATAAAAAATTAAGCATATATTGAGTTACAGTCTTCTGAAACTTCAGAATCCGTTCCTGAAAATTTACAGTTTCTGGTGCATTTTTCCATAAATCTCAGAAACCCCTTTGAGTAGAGTATTCAAATTCAGGCAGTAATAACATATATATCCTGAGTCTATTGAACTAAAAGAGGAACATAATGTTATGTATAAGTAAAATTATTTAGGATAACGGACAAAAAGAGTACACAAAATTTTAACCATGTAATTAAAAAATTCTGTTTCCAAAAGTAGTGACTGAAAGGCAGTTATTGTAGTTCAATAGATGATGATGATGATGTTTGGATTGTGGGGCACTCAACTGCACGGTTATCAGCACCCATACAAATTCTCAACCTTTTCTCAGTTCAATCTTGCCATGTGCATCAACGATGATGAAATGATGAGGACAACACAAACACCCAGTCATTTCAAGGCAGTTGAAAATCCCTGGCCATACCGGGAATGGAACCCAGGACCCCGTGCTCGCGAAGCGAGAACGCGACCGTGAGACCACGAGCTGTGGACAGTTCAATAGACTCAGAACATACAGTTTAATGTCTTGTAAAAGTTTCATGTCAATGGCTGCAGTGGTTCATGAAACACAGGGAAGCCAAATCACTAAATTTAACATTATCAGGATAGGGCGTTCCAAATCCCCTTAAGTGGAATGTGGTTCACATATGGAAGGAATAGGAGTGGACCCAAAACTGAACCCTGTGGGCCTCTCTTTGTGATTTATTCCTAGTCATTAAAATTCTCTAACTTTCCAACATTGTTTGAATTATTCAGAAAAACTTTTTGCTTTCTGATTGTTAGATATGATTCAAACCAGATGTGCATAAAGCCATCAATTCCATAAAACTTGAGTTTTTCTACATAATCAGATACCTTAGAAAAGTCACAAGGAATATCAGCTGGCAATATTTTATGATGTAAGGCTTGTAATATTTGATGAGAAATGTATAAATAGCATTCTCACTCAAGCAAGCATTCTGGAATGCAAGCAGTGATATGTTTAGTAAATTGTTTCTATCTAAATATGAGACTGCTCTTGAGTACATTACTTTTTTTTAATATTTTGGAAAAAATGTCACCAAGGAAACTAGACAATAATTATTTAAGTCCTTCTTGTCATATTTCTTATGAAGAGGCTTAGCCATTGTGTATTTTAATTTTCTGGAAAAATTCCCTTTGCCAGTTATGCATTACATATATCCCTCAGGACATTACTCATTAAGTTACAACAACTTCTCAAAATTATGTCTGAAATTCCATCATCACCATATGAGCTTTTGTTGTTTAGTGTTTTTATGATTCTATTACTTTCAATGAAGGCTATTGTTGCTGCTTGTAGTTGCTTGAAGTTTTGTGGAATGACATTTTCAGTACATTCTCTTGCTTCTTCAACTGAACCATTTAATACTATTTTTGTTGCTACAATCCGAAATAGACTGTTAAGATACTTGCAGCCTGCAAATTATCAATCACAACATTGTCATTTAGTAGAATTGTCATTTTATCTTGTACACTGCCTAGCTGTCCTCTCTCCTCTTTGGCAATATCCCGTATAGTTTTAATTTTATTTTCCTCATTATTCATTTCTGTCAAGATGTACATACTACTTGACATTTTAATGACTTATCTCACAATAATGCGGTATTTTTTGTAGTATGCAAGTATGTCAGATCTTGATTTATTCCGGTTTTTATATAAATTTCCCTCTTCCTCTTACATGAGATTTTAATTCCCTTAGTAATCCACAGCTCACTTGTTTTTTAATGGATCTTTTGGATTTTCTCTTAAACCATTATATCACATTCTCATTAATAAGCCTCACTATTTTGTATGAACCTGCCTCAGGGTTATAAGGTGCTATATTGTTTATATCCATTAAGTGGGCATCATGATCAGATAGTCGATTAACAAATCAGCTGTGTCAGCCTAAGCACCATCTATGTAAACCTTATCGATCGGTGTCCTACTATATTGCTGTTCAAAGGCTGGAATATTGACTCTAAAAATTAAATTGGAATATGATAACAGTTCATTTTTCCTATCTGTATCTTTTAAGAAGGCTACATTGAAATCCCCGCCAGCTATTAGCTGTTCTTTTTGTTTGACTGGTAGCTCAACTACATTCAGATTTCTTGTAATGTTCCTAGGCAGGATCTGTAGACTGTTGCAGTTACCAGGAAAGTATTCTGCAGTAATAATTCACAAGTAAATGCTTCTAGGTTTTGATCCATACAAAAATTATTTCTTTCAATTTTTTGACCTTGTATGCAACTTCTATGTATGTTGCTACTCCTTATTTTTCAGTGTTAACTCTACACGAAAATGATGATAGTCCATAATCCCCAATATTTAACTTTTGCAGGAGAAAAGAGAAGATTGGAAAAGCTTCTGTGAACGGCTTGCATAAGCAGAAATGTCTTAGAAAGAAGAAGAAGAAGAAGAAGAAGAGTAACTGTTGCCCATCTTTTGTAGTCAAATTTCTAGAACTGTCTGCTGAAGGAGATGACCAGTAGTTGTTCTTGTTTACAAGATAAACTACAGTGACATATCAGCTTTCCAAAGAAGAGTTACTGAAACAAAAAAACTTGGGCGACATAAATGTAACTTCTGAGCATACAACCTTCACGTCCCTAAGTCATAGCATATCTACTCCTACAATACGAAAATTTATCCATTACTTATTTATGACTGGAAAAACTCAGGGCAAAGCAGGATCAGAACACAATTTTCAGTCTCTCTTTAATCTACACTACTGGAAATGGAAAAAAGAACACATTGACACCGGTGTGTCAGACCCACCATACTTGCTCAGGACACTGCGAGAGGGCTGTACAAGCAATGATCACACGCACGGCACAGCGGACACACCAGGAACCGCGGTGTTGGCCGTCGAATGGCGCTAGCTGCGCAGCATTTGTGCACCGCCGCCGTCAGTGTCAGCCAGTTTGCCGTGGCATACGGAGCTCCATCGCAGTCTTTAACACTGGTAGCATGCCGCGACAGCGTGGACGTGAACCGTATGTGCAGTTGACGGACTTTGAGCGAGGGCGTATAGTGGGCATGCGGGAGGCCGGGTGGATGTACCGCCGAATTGCTCAACACGTGGGGCGTGAGGTCTCCACAGTACATCGATGTTGTCGCCAGTGGTCGGCGGAAGGTGCACGTGCCCGTCGACCTGGGACCGGACCGCAGCGACGCACGGATGCACGCCAAGACCGTAGGATCCTACGCAGTGCCGTAGGGGACCGCACCGCCACATCCCAGCAAATTAGGGACACTGTTGCTCCTGGGGTATCGGCGAGGACCATTCGCAACCGTCTCCATGAAGCTGGGCTACGGTCCCGCACACCGTTAGGCCGTCTTCCGCTCACGCCCCAACATCGTGCAGCCCGCCTCCAGTGGTGTCGCGACAGGCGTGAATGGAGGGACGAATGGAGATGTGTCGTCTTCAGCGATGAGAGTCGCTTCTGCCTTGGTGCCAATGATGGTCGTATGCGTGTTTGGCGCCGTGCAGGTGAGCGCCACAATCAGGACTGCATACGACCGAGGCACACAGGGCCAACACCCGGCATCATGGTGTGGGGAGTGATCTCCTACACTGGCCGTACACCACTGGTGATCGTCGAGGGGACACTGAATAGTGCACGGTACTTCCAAACCGTCATCGAACCCATCGTTCTACCATTCCTAGACCGGCAAGGGAACTTGCTGTTCCAACAGGACAATGCACGTCCGCATGTATCCCGTGCCACCAAACGTGCTCTAGAAGGTGTAAGTCAACTACCCTGGCCAGCAAGATCTCCGGATCTGTCCCCCATTGAGCATGTTTGGGACTGGATGAAGCGTCGTCTCACGCGGTCTGCACGTCCAGCACGAACGCTGGTCCAACTGAGGCGCCAGGTGGAAATGGCATGGCAAGCCGTTCCACAGGACTACATCCAGCATCTCTACGATCGTCTCCATGGGAGAATGGCAGCCTGCATTGCTGCGAGAGGTGGATATACACTGTACTAGTGCCGACATTGTGCATGCTCTGTTGCCTGTGTCTATGTGCCTGTGGTTCTGTCAGTGTGATCATGTGATGTATCTGACCCCAGGAATGTGTCAATAAAGTTTCCCCTTCCTGGGACAATGAATTCACGGTGTTCTTATTTCAATTTCCAGGAGTGTAGCATCCACTTCTCATCGATGCAAAGAGTCACTAGGAATGACTTTGAATTGTAGGTGCCTTTCCGTGGTTGGATAATTAGGGTGGATTACAGACACGAAAGTTGTCGAAATGGCGTCCATTTGAAATACTTTCACCGGCGATTGCGCCACACGAAATACATTCCTTGCTTTATGATTTAAAATTTAAATTCTGCACATACGCTCATCGGTATTTGAAACCTTAAGAACATATTATTAATGTCAAAATTATAAATAGTATCTTTAATATCAAGCAGTTGAGCTTTTCATTTTAAAATGATTGATTCGGATGTTCCCAAAATCAATGGATCCTTTCAGCACTCAAGTATTAATAAAGATCCTGTATGACTACAGCTATTACAGTGAGCATCACTGGAGCATTAATACACGTATACAAAGCAAATATATAAATAAATGTGTAATAAAAAATACTAAATATTAAATATCAACTTCACTTCTGTTACTACTGTAAATATTATTTTGCACAATCTAGGCGTACTGCCTAAGGGTAACACATTGAATTTCTTTCTCTGTGTGATACGTGCCGATCTGTTAAGATATTGTCATTAATCCTAAGTCTTTGCATTCCACGGCATAGAATTGAACGAATTTTCCGTCCATGATGTATGGATTACGTAGCCCAACTTTTAATAAAGAGAGTACAACTGTGAATTTAATATTTGAAAGCAAGCAGCAATGACTAATGGTTATTAAGCAACATATTTCATTAACTTGCACGAAGAATTAATTAAGAAGGAGACGAGTAGTATAGTGTAACGTCCCCTTAGAAAAATTACGAATGACAGTGCTGGAAAAACTCGTACGATATTTGATGCAGAAACAGCTGAGTAAAACTCAACGTACTCAGACAGTTTTTTTTTAGTTATTCTGATCATCACTAAACTGACACACAATATTTTTTAGCGCAACGTAATCTGACTTTCAATAATCCCTGCACACGTCCAGATCGTCCGCTCAAAACTCTGGCATCTCTCTCCCCACTATCACCACTGCTGGCGGCTCACTTCCAACTGCCCAACGCTACGCGCTGTTCACATCCAACAGCCCAACACTGCACAAGCAAATATTCCAACAATAAGTCCAACCAGCCACAGACTGCACACAGCGCAGTCAGCGATTTTCATACAGAGCACTACGTGGCGTTACCAACATAAAAACCTATACATCAAACTTACAATAGATACAGAGATGAAACTCAAAAAGAGAAATTTGTGATATTGACTTAAAAACGAAAAGTGGCTGAACAAATTACAAGTTCTTTCGCTAGGAATATGATACGAGTAGTCTTCCATAATGACAATCAGCTTCGCCAATATCTTGCATACTTTCACTCAGTGATGCCTTGTAAAATAATTTTCTGGAACAACTTGTCGCTTTGCTACGTGTGAGCTATTCGCCTCCTCATTTAGGAACCAGACATAAATCAGCATCAAGTGGGTGTCCTATGCAGCAAAGCTGCGAGTGCTACTCTAGCAGAAGACAGCCAGAAGGTTTTGTGCACCCACTTGGCCAGGAGGCGGCAGCATGTTTGCCAAAAGAGATCGATGCTCCCATGGACCTACTTGCCTCCACAGGGTCACGTGGCCACAAACAGGCGCAGCTGTATGCTGGCGCCTTCACACAATGACATCCTGGTTGGGCTGGGCCATTTCACTTCTAACGAGCCCTCTGGGCCAGGTGCTGACCACATTATCAATTCATCAGAGTTTCACTAAAGAATCATCAGGATTTTTGACGTCATATTCCAGCCAGCAAGCTCTGCTATGTGGAGGAGTCAGTGCCGTGATCAGAATTCACCGAGCCTCTGCACTGGGGATATTTGCGGACTTTGGTATTGACTGCCATAGTGCACTATGTTATTGACTTTTTCATTCCAAAGTTAATTCAGAAATTGAACTAACTATTTCTTGGGACTATCAGTCCAGTAAACAGGTACTGCACCTTTGAAATGCAGTTCTGATTCAACTACGTACTGTCAATGTAAAAACTTACACCAAGGAGGGCATTCGAGTTAACGTCTTTACTAATAAACTTGTTCTGCTTTTTTTTATCTGGGCTGTGTTGTTATTGTGCCTAAAGCCTCACAGTACACATCAGTATTGGTTGTACAAAAGCTAGCAGAAAAATAACATGTGGTGTTCACCTAAAGTTGTGTAGGTACTTTTTCAAGCAGTTAGGCATTTCAACCTACATACATTCGCAAATGGAAGCCGTCATATATAGTACTTGATAGTTTCAGAAGAATAGCGATGTCCACAGCTACAACACTAGAGGAAAAAAATCCTTTTATGCCCCACTATTGAAGCTGTCAGTGGCTCAGAATGGAGTTCAGTACTCAGCAACAAAAATTTTTGATCATTTGCCTAATAACATCAAATGTCTGACAAGTAGCAAAGCAAGTTTTAAATCTAACCTAAAATCATTTCTCCTACGTAACTCCTTGTATTCCATATGCGAAGGTTTGTTTGAAAACTGGAACCCTGTAAAAAAATAGTTATTAAGTGCAATTGCAAGACTGCATTTGTAGGTCTAAAGAATAATACATTCATTAACGTTAACACTAATGATGCATACATATCCTGTAAACTAACTCGTTCCATATCATTTCGATAAAAGAACCTTTCAAATTATTTATGGAACATATAACTAACTAACTTAAATATGGCATAAAAGAGTAGTTCATAATTAATACTCAAAGTCAGATGTGTATAAGATAAAATGTGGCACTTGTCCAGTATTTTACGTATGGGCAATGGGCACATTTTTTCTGCGAGCTTTAGTGAAAACTGTAAAGTTGGTGGTAACACAACGCTTCTGATCTTCATTTTAAAAAAAATGTGGACATAAAGTAGGGCATATAGATCAATAACTCAACGTCATTATGTTTCTAAAGAGTGAAATTTAGATATACTTTTACAGGTAGAAAATTTTACTGGTTTAAAAAATACTCACATCATACGTTAAGACAACAAAGTGATTTCTATTACAAAGGCTTGTTCGAAAGATTTTTGAATCTGTGAAGATCTCTCTTCTTTTTTGCCTTTTCCTTTTGTTGGGGTACCTTTTTCTGTCGTATCGCACTTGTCTAGTAGCAATTTAACAGTTGTTTCATTCTGGTTGTTAGTGTACATTTGTGACTAGAAATACAGAAAAAAATATTGCTTCTTCTTGGCATCAAGAACTTACATCTTGATAAAGTTGTTTTTTCAGTCGAGACTTTTCAATTGATGCTTTTACCCATACAGTATATATACCAGGTTTTGTATCCAATAATCCTAGTAATGATTTGTTAAATTTTTATTATTTATCGAAGATTTTGGCGGCATGACTTAGTTTGAAGACCTTCAACAATTAAACACGGGAGCACCAACAGGCCAAAATTGAATAAAGGCTATGTGTGAGCGACAGAGCGAGTGCATGAAAAGGTTTGCGATGTGTCGCCAAGCTTGTGAACGTTTCGGTCGAGGTTCGGAATCCCACTGTTTACAGGATTCGACTTATTTGTTGTTTTTTGTATTGTTGTATAAAACAGTTCAAGTACAGCAACTGCTAAATGGCGCCTACCAAAAGTGACTCACGGCAGTATTTTGTTTAACCGGATTATAGGAAGTAAGGTGTAAACCTGTATGAAAAATTTGAAATTTTCGGGAAATATTCGAAGTTTTCGGGAAATACTTCAAACTTGAGAAAGCATTTAAGAAAACACCTCAGCAGGGTAAAATTATTTACTTAACAAGATTATAAGAGGGGGGCTAGTGCTTTACGTATTTCTTAGCATAAATACTTAAAGACATGGCTGGAATAAGGGCGAAAATCGAAAGGTTTGGTTTTGAAGTAACCAAGTTAAAAAATTACAGTGTTAAGAAGCTGTTCTGAACAAATCACAGAGCGATCTGCCAAGATTGATTTTTGAGTGACTGTGCAGAGGAAAAAAGGAAAGCATCGGTAAGATTTAATTTATTTACTTTTGGCCACTATGAAATAATTTTTTCTGATAACTTGTAATGTAATTTCATATTTCAAGTTCCAGTTGTTTAGAAATTGCAGTTTGTAGTTAAATAAAAATATTGCTTGATTTAAGACTGGTATTATTCTATTTGAAACTCGTGAAAATCTACTACTTATTGTTGACAGAGTTTGAAACTTTAGCCGATAGAGAGTATTTGCTCTAATCTTTTGATTAAAGAAAAGTCTCAGTACTTCACTCTCGCCACTACGATGAGTGCGATATTTTTCTTGTAGTACTATCCACGAGTAAAGTATCAATATTTTTTGTTCGATACCGTGTCCAGCCGCACCTGCGACCACTAGGGACCTGTTTGTTACTCAAGGACCTTGACTGCATGTCTACGTCATGTAACCAGCTAGAAGTGTACGTCTGACTTGCCTACACCAGTAGTTATGTAACTTAGTTCTGTTCTTCAGTTTCCTATTGTGAACACTTTTACTTTTCTGTTTGAAATCTAGGAGTTATCAGCTTCAGAGTGTGTTACCGTCCCGCTTTTTGGTCAAATATTTGAGCGGAACGAAAACAAGTCTCACTAGAAATCACACAATGGGGTTTTGTCCGAATTTTCATAATCCAACGAAGAGTGGGAAATGGACAAATAGGGTATCAAATTGACCATTGTGAGGTCCAGTTTTGCAAAAGAAGATTTAATTGCTTGTAAATATCAGGGTAACTAAGAAAAATTAATTAGTGATATGAGGGACTCATCAGAGGCTGCTAGTTATGTGAAGGATGTGTCAAAATATGTTAAATCACAGCATAAATTGGAACTTCGCTGCTTTCTTTTGATCTATATCCTTACTAATAAAAGAACAGCGATGGATATTTAAATATATTTCACGCTTTTTGTACAAAACTTGAATATAAAAAAAAGTTTTGGAAAGAAAGTCAAGTGTTTTGGAAAACGATGTATCTTAAAGTAGGAACTAAAATAGATTAGAGAAACATTTGACATGGTTTTAAACGACCATCAAAATCATGTACAGCAAATGAGGTGCTGATAGCGAATTTAAAGTTCAATATTCAACTTGGAAACTTGGAATTTTGAAGAGTGCTTGAGAATACTTATCTGGTTGAATCTCACTCAGTGCATTTCATGAAACATTTCCTTGTTATTTTTCATATTTTTTGTTTCTTTTGAAATGGATCACCTGGTGATGATTTGCTACGGAGTCGAAACTGGATGTGAAACGAAAGATGAATAAACAAACTTTTTACGAGTAAGTAACGCAACATTTTTTTTCTCAGCACATTTCAGTTGAAAAAATGCTGAATCTGTTGTGGGACATCGTGGAATATTCCAGCTTCAGCCTCTACAGCTTCAAGACGTTCCGACAGGTGGCAGCGCTTACGAAGCTTTCAAAACGACGTCTGTGAAAGCGTTGCGTTCCAGGAAGAGAGCTTTCATTGAGTTTCTTTTGGCGGAAAACCAGAGCATCGCGGATATTCATTCATAGGCTCTTGCAGAATGTCTACGGAGACGTGGCTGTGAACAAAGACACGGCAAGTCGTTGGGCGAGGTGTCTGTCATCAGTGTAACAAGGCAGCTCAAATCAAAACTGTTCAAATGTGTGTGAAATCTTATGGGAAAGGCAGCTCAAACCTGTCCGGTCTCACGCGTACTAGCCCGAAGCACACAGCTGTGACTTCTGCAATGCTGGAACGCGCGTGTACTCTAATCCGAAGTGATCAACGGATTGCAATCAAACACCTCGCTGCTCAACTGGACGTCTCTGTTGATGGACTTAACACACTCGTCGATCAGTTGAAGTACTCAGTGATGTGTGCCCCTGGGTTCCTCGCCGCCTAAAAGAAGACGATTAAGATCTGTGCGGAACTGCTTGCGCGTTAAAAGTCTGACTCTGACAATTTTTTGTGGAACATCGTCACAGTCGGTAAAGTCATGCCGACGGTCTTCTGGTACTCTGAAAGGGTTAGCCGGCCGCTGTGGCCGAGCGGTTCTAGGCGCTTCAGTCCGGAACCACGCTGCTGCTACGGTCGCAGGTTATAATCCTGCCTCGGGCATGAATGTGTGTGATGTCCGTAGGTTAGTTAATTTTAAGTAGTTCTTAGTCTAGGGAAATCATGACCTCAGATGTTAAGTTCCATAGTACTTAGAGCCATTTGACTCTGAAAGGATTATTCCATTTAATGTCCTTCCTCATCGTGCAACGATAAACTCTGGTATGTATTACTCTATCCCAGAAAATTGAAGAAACGACTTCAGCGTGTTCGTCACCATAAGAAATGCCAAGAAACTTCTCCTTGTCCATGGCAACTCAAGGCCTCACACAAGTCTGTACTCCTGAGAGGGGCCATTGGATTATTTTCCTCACCTATACTACAGCCAGGATCTCGCACCTTCCAACATCCATCCGTTTGTCCAATGATGGATGCATTTCAGCGGAAAGTAGTACGTGGAAGATGGAGAGGTTATTGACGCAGCAAGGCGTTGGTTCTGCCTCCGATGTCGACCAGTAGAATGGTACCATGCGCTAGTACAGAACAACCCCCCCCCCCTTCCTCCTGCTATGCCCCCTCAGTAAGGTGGCGTAAGGCTATCGCACTGAACAGAGATTGTGTTTTGCAGGAAAAGAAGTGGGCAATAGTATGGTATATAGGAATCCTGAATAAAACCAAACTGCTTTCAGAAAAAAATGTGTTGCATTACTTACTGAACGCCCCTCGTATTTTCGTAGTGTGTCTGGATAGCTACCTTCCACAGCGGCTCTTATAATAAATTATTATTGGTTTTCCATCTTAAGCTTGCTACAAGTAATGAAGGAGTACCTTTTACCATGCGCGTTAGCCGGCCGCGGTGGTCTAGCAGTTCTAGGCGCTCAGTCCGGAACCGCGAGACTGCTACGGTCGCAGGTTCGAATCCTGCCTCGGGCATGGATGTATGTGATGTCCTTAGGTTAGTTAGGTTTAAGTAGTTCTAAGTTCTAGGGGACTGATGACCACAGATGTTAAGTCCCATAGTGCTCAGAGCCATTTGAACCATTTGAACCATACGCGTTACGCTTTTGTTTGTAAAGCATCCTCTGTGGTCAGACTGGTAAATATGGATACGTCTTGGTATTCATGGCAACGGCCTTGCCGCAGTGGATACACCGGTTCCCGTGAGATCACCGAAATTAAGCGCTGTCGGGCGTGGTCGGCACTTGGATGGGTGACCATCCAGGCCGCCATGCGCTGTTTCCATTTTTCGGGGTGCACTCAGCCTCGTGATGCCAATTGAGGAGATACTCGACCGAATAGTAGCGGCTTCGTTCAAGACTACCATCATAACGACCGGGAGAGCAGTGTGCTGACCCCACGCCTCTCCTATCCGCATCCTCCACTGAGGATGACACGGCGGTCGGATGGTCCCGGTAGGCCACTCGTGGCCTGAAGTCGGAGTGCTTGGTATTTGTAGATTAAAAATATTGGCTATTAACTTTTTCTTGTGCTTTAGTCTCTTTTTTATATATTCTGCGAAACACTGTATTCCTTCATTGTCTGATGAAGACCTAAGACATCGTCATTAATTTCCAGTCATACCCAGCGTCTCACACACACACAGACAACCATTTTCTCTCTGCCACTCCACCTCCGTCTAAGCTCTCTCTCTCTGTCTCTGTCTTTCTCTCACTCTCCCCCCCCCCCCTCTCTTTCTCTCTCTCTTTCTCTCTCTCTCTCTCTCTCTCTCTCTCTCTAAACAGAAAACAAATGAATGAACATAAACACTGCTGATAGCGGAACACTTGAAACTGCAGTACTATTACCAGTGTGAAGTTTTAAAAAAGTGAGGTGAAGTGGAAATAACACCAATACAACGTAACAAAACTGGATTCAAAGAAGCTGAAAAACTGCCAAGAGTGAACGTGCACGTTGGTTGATTTCGACCACAACTATGAAGGAAAAAGCACTGGTTTCAGAATATGTGAGCAATGGGCAAACAATAAGTAAATTATAAGCCAATTTTACAGGCGAATACCTTTTTTAATATGTAAATATCAAAACGTATATGTATCCATATTTCTGGGATGGTCTCAAAGGAATAAAACCGAAACGCGTCTCCAAAAAAACACTCTTTATCTGCAGTAAGCTTAAAATGGGATAATCGATGATAATTGATTAATATTTTCATATTTGATACTGGCTTTGCGCACAATCACTATATAGGTTTACGATTTTGATTTTGTTACGTATTTTTACATACGTGTACCTATGGCAACGTATCTCTGAGTTCTATTAAGTTATTTCTAGTCAACACGACAAAAGATCTGTTTACTCCCAATTTAAGTCATTCCAGAACCTGTGTGGCTGCTTTCGCGGCACAGCTAGAATAACTTTTACTGTATTGTTTATAATTGTAGATAGCAGAAACATGGCGACCTCGAAGCACTTGTTTTTAATGTGAACGAAACAATAGTTCCTGCGGTTTAGCTGCGACCCCGGAAGTTCTTCAAATACGGCACACACGCTACTGCTGAGTAATTGTTCTCTGGGTTTCCCACAGCGCCCCGTTGCATAAATATCCACTTTGTATGTCTACATCCATCTCTTACCACACATCAACTATGCGTCACGACTGACGTAACCACCAAGGTTTCAAGGTCGCGTGTACAGAAGTCGTGCACAGAAAATGGGACTGGTTTTTTCCCTCATTCGCCCTTGCGACGATCGGAGGCAGGTAACGTTTCTGTACCAGTCTCAAATGCATATATTTTTCCGGCTTATTGTAGGCCTGCTGATATGGAACATGGATAACAGTGTTTAAATTGTTATACATACACACTTAATAAGTAGGCCTGCTTTTAGTTTAGATGGAAAAGTATCAGAAACAACGAAGAAAACAGCGTTGCTGCGTACAACTAATCCATATTTAGCTAGATAAGAGGCGTGTTTCTAGAGCTGAAAAGGGCTGTCTTATTTGCCATGTTTATTTTCAGCCATAAATGTGAATGAAGTTGTGAATTTGGTAAATGTACTCAATGTCTGTAGTATCGATATAATCATCATCTTCGTAAGTCTGTGTTTTGAGACCAAAGATGTTAGAGTAAGTCAGAGAGTAGCAGTGCGTAGTGTGTGTTGGTCAGTCTGGTTATGTGCTTGGTCTGGAAAGTGTGGAAGCTGGCCTGCTGTGTAATGGAGGCAGCATTATTTGAAAAAGATTTTGTAATAATATGTTTTGAGGAAATCAGATGATGTCAATGCAAGAGTGACAAAAGCCAATTTTTAAAGTAATATACAGTGTGTCCCAAAATAATGTATACACTCTTTGAAACAGAATATCTCTTTAATTAAAGGAGACAGAAATACAATGTTTATGGGTAATAATATAGAAGACGGTGAGAAACATAACAATGTTTTCTTTTGTTTCAGGATTGTCAGGAAACATGGCGTTATAGTTTGAACAACGGAAATGGGTGCTACAGTGTTACTCTAAAACAGAATGTCACTGCAGTACGCCGACGTTGGAGAGTTGAATTTGGAACACTACCACCGACAAGAGTAACAATTACAAGAATCAGACATAAGTTTGAAGTCGAAAGAGCGGTGCACGATATGAAGAAGGGATATGGCGGGCGAAAGAGAAGTTCAGCAGACAATGAGAGTGTTGGTGCAGTAATCCAGGCATACACACGATCCCCGAAGAAATCTGTGCGGCAATGCTCTCGTGAGACTGGGATCTGCAGAGGCAGTGTTCATAGAATTTTGCGGTCTCAGAACTTTAAGCCTTACATTCCAAGACTTCTCCACGCCCTTAAAGAGGATGATACTGATAGGCGTAGCGAATTTTGTGAGTGGTTCATTAACAGATGTGAAGAAGAGCAACGTCCCCAAGATCGAATTCTTTGGTCAGATGAAGCGACGTTTAAACTTGACGGAACAATTAACCGCGTGTACTGGGCGAGAGAGAATCCATATGTAAACGAGCAAAGGCATGTTAATCTGCTGGGAGTAACAGTCTGGTCTGGGGCCGTACTTCTTTGACAACACTGTCACGGGCGACTCGTACTTGGAAATGTTGAAAATGATAACTCCTGGTATTAGCGCTGTGTTTGGAAATGAAGATTATTACTTTCAATAGGATGGGGCGCCACCTCACTTTCACCTGGATGTGAGGGCTCTTCTCATTCCCTGCCAGATGGATAGGACGAAGAGGGAGTGTGGAGTATCTCGCTCGATTTCCAGATTTAACTCCTCTAGACTTCTTTCTGTGAGGTACTCTGAAGAACACAGTCTACGCTGCGAGACCACACACACTGAATGAGGGCAAATTGAGCAAGCCTGTGAAGCTATTCCGTTGGAAACAATAAAGTTGTCATGTCGCTCAGTCGTAAATCGTTGTCGACGGTGTTTTACGATGGACGGACACGAGTTTTGAACATTTACCACCTTAAGTCGGACCATGACGCACCTAACACCACAAAAAATATATTTCTAACCCCTTTTATTTAAGAGATGTTCAGTTTCAAAGAGTATACACATTATTTTGGGGCACCCTGTATTTGTAACTGTGTAGTACGTTATTGTTAGAGAATTGTATGTGGTTAAAGTTTGCTGTAGAAAGCACATGAACTTGTCTGATTGTTGAAACAGGTGTCAGGGAAGGCAGTTGTACACGAGAGAGTTATTAAGAAATATTTTGCTAATTTGTCTAGGTTGAGGACTTTATGAAAAGGTATATTGTTGTTATGACCTAATGAAGCACAGTTATACTTGGAGTCTTTGTTCTCATTTATCAGTCGTTAACTTTAGTTACTCACTTTCCATTTTTATCTTTCACAAATGAGTTTGCATACTCGCACTGCATATCGCGAGTTCTGTACTGAGAAGCATTTTTGTGAAGATTAGTAAGATACCGCTTTGCATTGCATAACGAAAGTTAGGCAAGTGAAATTTGATTTTGAGTAGTCATATCCATATTCCTAGTTGCAATAGGTCGCAGAGCAGAACGAGCGTTCCGTGAGCACAGGTATGCCAATAAATTTAATTATCTTCAAAGCTCATGTCCGTTGTAAGGCACAATGATTGTCAAAGAGTGTTTTTGTGAAAATATCGGTATCAGTTCTGCGGCTTAGTAACAGCAAAAGATTTCAACAAAGTGCAGTCTTGTAAATTTTCTAGCAGTTTTATCAGATTGCCAGCCGCATTAATTTTTATGTCCATTTGTTCTGTAATTACAACAACAGTTCTGATACAATGATTGTTTGCAAGACTAAGATAAAGATTAACAATACCCAGGGCCAATATTGTTTTGCAGTCAGTTAGCACATGTAGATTTAATTGAAAACGGATTGCTTTCTCGCAGACGAATTATTTGATGTACCAGATATTTTGGATTTCGCACCTTCTTGCGGAAGCCACTCAAATTTCCGTTCGAAATTAAATTTTCTTATAGTTCTGTTCCCATGGGTTGAGATTTACGTGTTTCGTTGTCAAAATTTACGTTTCTGTTCCCATGGGTTGAGATTTACGTGTTTCGTTGTCAAAATTTACGCATCTTTCAAATACAGACGTAACACTTACAAAAACGAGCTTAAGTATAACAAGAAACTTTGAAAGTAAGTAACGGCTTGAAATATTGCCATTGGAGCCTTGCGGTACATACGAGGTGCGGCTAGAAAAAAACCGGACTGATTTTGGAAAAAACATTTATTTACAATTATTTACAATTTCATGTTATCTCCTTCAATGTACTCTCCTCCTCGGTCTCTACACCGCTCCATACGAATTTTCCACTGTTCATAGCAATGCTGCAGATCATTTTCGGTAAGTCCATACATTACTTCCGTCGCTTTTTCTTTTACTGCTTCAACAGTCTCAGATCTAGTTCCTTTCAAAGCTGATTTGACTTTAGGGAAAAGAAAACAGTCACAGGGGGCCAAATCAGGTGAGTAGGGTGGATGATCTAAGATGGGAATGTTGTGTTTTGCCAAAAATGTCTTCACTGACAACGCACGGTGATCTGGGGCATTGTCTTGGTGAAGGATCCATGACTTTTTTCTCCACAAATCGTTCCGTTTTCTCCGTACTCGCTCACGTAGGGTAGCCAGGACGCTAATGTAGTAATGCTGATTCACTGTTTGTCCCTCTGGTACCCAATCAATGTGCACAATCCCTTTGATGTCAAAAAAAACAATCATCATTGCCTTGAATTTCGATTTTGACATTCGTGCTTTTTTTTGTCGTGGAGAACCAGGAGTTTTCCAATGCATCGATTGGCGTTTAGTTTCGGGATCGTAAGTAAAAAACCACGATTCATCGCAAGTAATAACATTTTGTAAGAAGGTGGGATCACTTTCAATGTTTTCCAGGATGTCAGAACAAATCATTCTTCGGCGTTCCTTCTGTTCAATTGTGAGACACTTTGGAACCATTTTTGAACACACTTTGTTCATGTTGAAACTTTCATGAAGAATCTGCCTAACACTTTTCTTGTCAACTCCTGTTAACTCAGACACTGCTCTGATTGTTAAACGGCGATCTTGTCGAACAAGTTTACCGATTTTTTCAATGTTTGCATCAGTTTTTGCTGACAATGGTCTGCCAGTGCGAGTGTCATCACTGGTGTCTTCGCGGCCATCTTTAAATCGTTTAAACCACTCAAACACTTGTGTTCGCGATAAACGATCATCGCTGTACACTTGTTGTAACATTACAAACGTTTCACTTGCAGATTTTCCTAGTTTGAAACAAAATTTGATGTTAACACGCTGTTCTTTCTGTACACTCAACATTTTCCGACGCACAGACAAAACGTCAACTACTTAAAACAGACGCCACGGGCAGACTGAGTGCAGGAGGCGGATGAAACTCGAGCAGTAGGCGGAGCGAGAGTCACGTGACAGGCCACGCGACTTTCAGCCTTATTGCATTCGTTTTATTGTTTCACCAGTACTAGTCCGGTTTTTTTCTAGCCACACCTCGTATACTCGCCAAGTATTTTAAACTGTTGACTATAACGAAACGCCATTTCCCCAAGTATTTTCAACTGTTGACTATAAAGAAACACCATTATGGTAGCTTTCTTTTGCATGAAAGTTTAGACATACGTATTTAAAATGACTCAGCCTGTTTCTTCAACACAGCTCGTTTCTTAAATACAAGAGACGTGAAAACTGCCGAAATTCATCGGCAGGCCAATGAAGTGTATGAAGAATATGCTATCGTTAGTATGGTTAAAAAATGGCGTGAAGCATTTGAGGATAGCAACACAAATGTGCTCTATGAGAAACGAATTGGGCGACAGCCTTTCATTATTGATGGCCTGGTGCAGAATAACGATAAAAATATCGAGTAGACGGGCGCTACACGATTTCGTCATTGTATCATGCCTCTGCGCACGTTTGAAATTTTCTTTTGTATGAAACTTTGATAGAATGCTTGGGCGGCGCGCACGCTGGATCGAAATCGCACGACTACGGCTTGTATAAATAACCTTGTGACTGACAGATTGTCTTGACAGGGGTCAGCGGTGCGGCCGAGCAACCTGCGCGACCCTAGATAAGGCTCTGGATGTCCCTGCAATGAGGCAAGGCGACGAGCACATTGCATTTGACCAAAAACCCCCATTGTTTGGCGGCTGCCCTATAACAATCAATTTGCTGAAATATGAGTCACGAAGTCATTTTAATCGATGTATAAACCGTCGCACGACTTCATGGGGCCTAAGTCGTGCGATTTTAGATCGAACATGGCCAGCAAGTTCGTCGGCATGTCGCATGTATAGCAGTTGACGTAATGGATTCCTACCTTTATGACAATCTGAAGAAAATTCTTCAACACACGACTGAAAAAGGCTGGACAGGTTGAGGTGCGTTTGGAATAATGACTAGCAAACGGTGGTACTACTGTAGACTATTGAAGGCTTACCGCCCTGATATTGTTACAAACCAAATTGGCCACGTGCGAGAAGGACAGGCTCTCTTGTGATTTCGCAAAAACTGAATTATGTATATAGACAGTTCATCCAGTAAGAACTTCGGCGATTTTGGCGTTATCGACATTGATACTGGCAAGATATAGGTCATGGGAATTCCAAGACTTTCGAGAACATTTTAATTTTAAGTGTGAAGTGGGATAACAAATGACAAAAGAAAAATTTTTCCGTGTGTGATAAATACAAATAATCAATTTTCTGTTTTTCTTTCCTTTACTTGTGCTGTGAAACCTTGCTTCTTGCCAAATTTCATGATTCTAGGTCAACGGGAGATGCCTTATAGGTTCTGATGTATGACTTTGCGAGTATCAAAATATGTGATATAAATAGCCGAAACTTTTGATCGCATTGACTTAGAATCTTTACTTTCTTATACCACCAAGGGACCACAAACCGTACTATGTGACATAAATTCCAACTTCGTACGTCTCCCCGTTCCTGAGAAAAAGATGTCTTAACAGACGGACGAACAGAGAGACAACCAGAAAACAAATAACAAAAAAAATTTTTCGTATGATGTAATTACAAATTAACAACTTTAGGACTTTTTTCTTTAGTTGCACTGGCTTATGCATCCCGGAAAATTTCATGATTCTAGGTCAACAGGAAGTACACCGTAGGTTTTGATGAGTGAATTTGTGATTGTCAAAATATGTGACATAAGTGGCTGCACATATCGATTGTATTGGCTTTGAAGCTTCGAGTTTTTACGGCGCTAAGGAACCGTAAACCTTAGCATGTGACATAGATTTGAACTTGGTACATCTACTCGTAACTAAGAAAAGGGGTTTGTAACAATTGGGCAGATAGGCAGATGTACAGCAAACTGCTCCTATAAGGAGGCAGTATTTTACCGACTGAGGTACGGAACTCTAAAAGTAATATGTTTGCTTCTTAATAACAGATTTTTTTTTTTTGGGTCGTTAGTCATTTCACTGGTTTGATGCGGTCCTCCAGCCTGTGCCAATCTTTTCATTTCACAGTAGCATTTACAGCTCTCATCCATAATAGGGCCAAGTTATGCAATAAGGATCCAACACCATTTTTGGATTTATATTGCAAAATGTGCTTGAAGGTGTGTACCATGTTATGCAAAATAGAACCAACTCCTTTCTGTAATGTGCTGCCAACTACAGTCTCCAGAAACAACTGCCAGCACTAGAATCAAAGCTGCAGTGATTTGCAATGCGGAACTAAGTCATGTCTACAGGTCCATAGGATCCAAAAACATGACTTTAAAGAAATTGCACAACTTGAAAAGAGTATTATTAATGGTAAACAAAACATACATCAGAATAATGTAATTTGGCTGCAACACCGTTAAATCAGAATCTTAAAGAGCAAACCCTTCTCTATATTTATGAATGCAGAATTACATGAGAATTTTGTTGAAGTTGATGTCAAGAAAAAAAAAGAGCTGGTCACTGAAAGTCTGTGGTAAACTTCTCATCGCTCCTGTTACCTTTTTGGCCTAATGGAGAGCCTATATCACAGCCTAAATTGCGCGACATCGCATCCATTACGCATCTCATTCCGAGTGCTGCTACCACGTTTTACAGTAACCCTTCAGTAGATTGTGGTATGGTGGATGATATTGATGGGACTGATGGGGAGTTGGACTTCGCCTTGGAATAACATGTGATTCACTGCGCAAAATGTATTATTTGTCTTTCCATTGTAATATGTTCATACTGTTTGGTAAATAATTGAAGTTTAATATATTAATACATGCAAACATCACTATTTATAGGTTTTTCAAGCTCCTGATGCAACTATCCAGTCCCTCAAAATACAACACAAAAGATCCAAGTGCCATTTTAACTTATTATTTTTTTATTTCATATATACTTCTACACATTGATCTTGCCAAAAGCCGAGAAGCGATTCTTCTTGGTGTTTTAGCTCTCTGGGGCACTCTGGGATGCTCTCTGGGGCACTCTGGGATGCTCTCTGGGCCACTCACGTAGACTGTCGAAAGGTCTCTGGTGCACCCTCGGATTCTCAATAAGGCCCTTCCCACCTAGGGAAATCTATATTTTAAACCTTTCTTTATTTTAAACTCTGATATCTAAAATGTACACTGTAATAACATTCTCACCTTGTCTACATTGTACTTGTAGAATTTTATTTTTAATGTTTTGCAAAACATGATTGAAACCTGGTACTCAAAGAAGGCAGGATTCGGTTACGATTGTGGATGGGGCCCGAGTCAGTTAATATTGGTTTGCTTTTGCAATTTCTCACATTTGTTTTAAGACAATAATTCCAGACTTTGCAATAAATAAAAATATCACACATTAGTAATAGGGAAGAAACAACTGCCTGATTAATAGTACTTTCAGTAGATAACAATTTTAAAATGAGCATAGAATGCAGACACAGCAAATAATATTTTGAAAACAAGGCAATGTGGTCGCAATTAGAATTTTACGGCAAGTAACCGCAGCCACGGCTAAAGGCCTTTAACGCCAAGAATGTCAATTATTAAAAAAAATTAACAAACATGCATAAAATACAGACACAGCAAATAATGTTTTGAAAACAAGGCAATGTCGTCGCAATCAGAATTTTAAGGCAAGTAACCACAGTCACGGCCGAAGGCTTTTAACACCAAGAATGACAATTATTAAAAAAAATTAACAGACATACTATCAAACAGAAATGCAATAGCAAAAGTTAATTTAAAAGACAGGCAACTGATCACCAAACAGGTGAGACAAATTATGGTAACTTGGTAATACAACAAGAAAACAATAACACAATAATAAAACACAAGGGCCAGTCAGAAACGGTGCTTCAGGAATCGACCTCTGAATAGGTGAGGCCAAAAACACTATCGCGAGCGATGAGAAAGGCAGCCAAGATTTGCATTCACATCACAATATAGTAACTCGGGCTAGTGACAATCTAACGAGTGACTAATGATAATCTTGGTGAGGCTACCTAACGTCCACTAAACCAAATTCAAAGATGGAAAAATACGCGAAAGCTGAAACCGGCTGTCTGGACTCCGCCCACAGAATACTGTGGTTAGAGCGCCCAGAACAAGAAAGGAATCACTACGACCAAAGTAGAAGAATCGCCAACCAATCTACAACCAAGAAAGCTGTCAAACTTACACGCCTCACCGGACAGCGGTGGCAAGGCGAGGAAACGTACACTGCCGTTACATACACTGACCTCCAGGGCAGGTTGGTTGGTTAGTTGGTTGGTTTCGGGGAAGGAGACCAGACAGCGAGGTCATCGGTCTCATCGGATTAGGGAAGGATGAGGAGGGAATTCGGCCGTGCCCTTCCAGAGGAACCATCCCGGCATTTGCCTGGAGTGATTTAGGGAAATCACGGAAAACCTAAATCAGGATGGCCGGACGCGGGATTAAACCGTCGTCCTCCCGATTGCGACCAGGGCAGGTAAGTGGGGCGTTAGCGGCCACTAGGGAGGAAAATACTGCTAGTAGAACTTAACAATATTAACAAGCTGAAGGTAGTAAATAGTAATTAGAAGCCCACGAAAGCTACCCCGCATCTCGTGGTCGTGCGGTAGCGTTCTCGCTTCCCACGCCCGGGTTCCCGGGTTCGATTCCCGGCGGGGTCAGGGATTTTCTTTGCCTCGTGATGGCTGGGTGTTGTGTGATGTCCTTAGGTTAGTTAGGTTTAAGTGGTTCTGGGTTCTAGGGGACTGATGACCATAGATGTTAAGTCCCATAGCGCTCGGAGCCATTTGAACCATTTGAACCCACGAAAGCTAACCAGATCCGCATTCCCCAAGCACTCCACTCGCTGCTCTTCGCCTCGGCGACACTGTGAGCAGCAGCACGAACCCAAGTCACTGGAGAATCGCGACATTTCACAGTGGTGGAGCTTCCTCTACTCAAATTGAAATGCACTCATCTTAAAACTTGCAGGATTCGATTTCGACGAGGTTGTGCACCCTCGTGACCACAGCCCTTCGATCTGTCAGTCCATGGACACTGCCAATGGTCCCGGCATGTTCGCGCTCTGTGCAGCCCTGGCCCCTTCTGCGCCCCCAGCCGAACTGCTCACTCACACGACCCGGAAGAACAACGACGTCACCCCAAAGATAGGGCCGCAGTTACTACGCCGCTGCTGCCACTAGCGGACAGGCAACGCTTGCGAAACCAAGTGGCGCCAGTCAACACAAGAAGAATACAAACAACCGCAACCATGTCAACTAAACGATACAGTCTGGCCTCCAACAGAGGACAGAAACCTACAACAGCACCAACGCGAGTCGGAGCACGGGTCAATGATATAACTCAAAACTATAAATCTGGAGTTGGTTCCATATTGTATAAATGGGCCCAATTACTTGTTGGATATATTCCAAGCTCGGTCTTCTCCAACAGCTTCTGTTCTGTACAGATCCCTCAAGTACTGTGGAACTGATTCCCTGATGAAACTTCCTGGCAGATTAAAACTGTGTGCCCGACCGAGACTCGAACTCGGGACCTTTGCCTTTCGCGGGCAAGTGCTCTACCATCAGAGCTACCGAAGCACGACTCACGCCCGGTCCTCACAGCTTTACTTCTGCCAGTATCTCGTCTCCTACCTTCCAAATTTTACAGAAGCTCTCCTGCGAGCACTTGCCCGCGAAAGGCAAAGGTCCCGAGTTCGAGTCTCGGTCGGGCACACAGTTTTAATATGCCGGGAAGTTTCATATCAGCGCACACTCCGCTGCAGAGTGAAAATCTCATTCTGATTCCCTGACGTCTGAACGCTTATGCTATCATCCTGTTCCTTCTTCTTGTCAGTGTTTCCCATATATTTATATCCTCACCGATTCTGCAGAGAAACTGCTCGTTTCCACTATATCGTTTCAACTAATTTTTGGCGTCCTTCCATTGTTCCACATCTCAGACGCTTCGGTCCTCTTCTTCTCCGCTTTCCCTACCGAATGTCTATAACCAGCTGCCATACAATGCTGTGGTCCAAACATATACAGTGTGCTCAGAAGTTTCTTCTTCGAATTAAGGCAGAGGTTTGATAGTAGAACACTTCTTTTGTCCCGGAATGCCCTTTTTGTCTGTGCTAGTCTGCTATTTATGTTCTTCCGTCTTCTGTCATGTGTTATTTTGCTTCTAAGGTGACAGAATTCCAAACCTGCGTATACTTCCGGGGCCACAGTTTTGAAGTTAATTTTACTCATATTGCCGGCCGTTGTGGCCGAGCGGTTCTAAGTGCTTCATTCTGGAACAGCGCTGCTGCTACGGTGGCAGATTCGAATCCTGTCTCAGGCATGGATGTGTGTGATGTCCTTAGGTCAGATAGGTTTAAGTAGTTCTAACTTCTAGGGGACTGATGACCTAAGATGGTAAGTCCCATAGTGCTTAGCGCCTTTTTTTACTCATATTATTAATCCCATTTCTGCTACTCTTCATCACTTTCTTTTTTCTTCAGTTTACCCTCAGCCTATATTCTGTGCCCAGTACACCTCTACTTCGTTCAATATGATCTGTAGGTCTTTCTCGCTCCCACTGAGCATACCGATGTAGTCAGCGTATCTTATCGTTGTTCCTCTTTCATCCTGGATTTTATTCCCACTCCTGAACCCATTGTTTTATTTCCGTCATAACTTCTTCAGATAGAACGGTAGGGGAAAAAGGCTGCATTCTTTTCTTACACCTTACTTAAAACGGGCGCTTCGTTCATGGCCTTGCATTCTCATTGTTTCTTCTTGGTTCTCATACATATGATATATTACGCGTCATTTTCTTTAGTTGTACATATGTTTTTGTCAGAATTTCAAAAATTTTGCACCATTTTGCATTGTCGAGTGCGTTTTCTGTGTCGGAAAATTCTATGAACGTTGGAAAGTGCGTGTGAGTAAATTTTCATATAAATTTTTCTTGTTTTGGATATCTGGAATGACGCTCGTAAGGCTTGAATTGCTTGGAAAAACACGCGCAGCCTTGGCAGAGATGTGCTGCGCAAAGACGAGTTATAGGTGATCTTCGCTCCGCGAAGATGCGCGCCAAATTTATCTGTTCATCGCGGTAAGAGGAGACAGACAGTTCAACTTTAGTTTCAAAGTAATCAGTTTTTCAACAAACTTCATAGTCAGATTTTATGATAACAATATGTCTCAGGCAGGGCATACTTTTCTTAGAAGTCTCACAGTTAGATTTCTCTATGCATTCTTTCGTCAGTAACGGTTAGCGTTACGCAGGCTATCAGCTTCGAGGTCTGGTATGCCCACCATTCTAATCAGGACGTCTAAAGTTTAGGATCTAACAGACAATTTAACATTAAAAACACAATCAACATTACACATCCAATTTCACTAAAATAAATTAAAACAGATAACTTTCATCTTTACTCGATTCTTCTGAAGTGTTACTGCCGTTATCGGGCTTAACCTTAGAAGTGCCTCTCTGGTACCTTTACCCTCCATAAAGCCAAGCTGAGCGCCTGTAATAGATTGTCAGTTTTGCCGGCCGCGGTGGTCTCGCGGTTCTAGGCGCGCAGTCCGGAACCGTGGGACTGCTACGGTCGCAGGTTCGAATCCTGCCTCGGGCATGGATGTGTGTGATGTCCTTAGGTTAGTTAGGTTTAAGTAGTTCTAAGTTCTAGGGGACTGATAACCACAGCAGTTGAGTCCCATAGTGCTCAGAGCCATTTAGATTGTCAGTTTTCTGTTCCACGCATCTGCATATTATTCTTCTTAATAAATTTGATGCATGAGCTGGTACGCTGATTGTGCGATAGTTTTCGCACTTACCTGCTTTGCTATCTTCGGGATTGTGTGGATGCTATTTTTCCGAAAGTCAGATGGCATGTCTCTGCTCTCACACATTCTACACACCAGTTTCAATAGTCATTTGGCTGCCACTTCCTCCAGTGATTTCAGAAATTCGGAATGAATGTAATCTATGCTTTCTGCATAGTTTGATCGCAAGTCATCTAATGCTCTGTCAAAATCGGACTGTAGTACTGGACCACCTATGTCAGCCATACCGTCTCCCAGTTATTCTTCTACCACATCATGAGACAGTCCCTCCCCCTCGTAGATGCCATCAGTGCTCTCTCTAAACCTATCCGGTCCCCCTTCTGCATTTAATAGTTCCTCTTACACTCTTAACGTTTCATCCTTTGCTCGTAATTTCACCGAAGGTTGTTCTGACTTTTCTACGCTGTTCTGTGTTGAACCTGATATTATCTCTCTGTTTCTTCACGTTTCTGCTGTTGCCATTTTATCTTAGCTTCCCTGCACTTTCTATTGATTTCATTCCCAAGTTTATGTCAGTGAGTAATTTTGTACTTCCTTCTTTCGTCGTTTAATTGAGTTATTTCTTCGCCCCTCTACAACTGAACTACATAGTGTGGTATTCATCATCGTTGTACCTACAACCTTAGAGAACTTCAAACCCTCAATACCATTCCTCGTTACTTCCGTACGCCACAACTTTCTTAAACTTCAGCCTACTTTTCATCACTACTAAATTTTGGTGTGAATCTATATCAACTCCTGCTTACGTCTTACAATCAAACATCTGATTTCGCAAACTCTGTCTCACCAGTAAATAATTCGGCTAGAATCTTTCCACGTCTCAAGGCTTTTTCCGAGTATACTTCATACTTCCGTGATTTTTGAACAGTGTATTTGCATTTACGAGTTGAAGTTTACTGAAGAACACTATTAGCCTTCCTTCTCTCTCATTCCTACTATCGAGCTCACATTCTCCCGTAACCTTGTCTTCTATTTCTTTGCATACTACGGCGTTCCAGTTCCTTACGACAATGAGATTTAAATCCCTTTAAATGCTGTACAAGAAAGAGCCACATAAAGACGAGTAGACGAACAAAAATAAGTAAACATCATTCTTTCAAAAGTAATCAAATCAAATGGCTCTGAGCACTATGGGACTTAACTTCTAAGGTCATCAGTCCCCTAGAACGTAGAACTACTTAAACCTAACTAACCTAAGGACATCACACATATCCATGCCCGAGGCAGGATTCGAACCTGCGACCGTAGCGGTCGCGCGGTTCCAGACTGTAGCGCCTAGAACCGCTCGGGCACCACGGCCAGCTCAAAAGTAATCGCCATAACTGTTAAAACATTTATTCTACCGTGAGACAACACGGTCAGTGCTTTCATGGAAAAATATTTGCAGTTGCTTATGAAACCGTGATTGTATCGAAGTGTGCACTTCTTCGTCCGAAGCAAATAGACGGCCACGAATGTTTTCCTTCAGGTATGTTGCCAATGTTGTTTCGAGAATCCTGCAGAAGTTTTACAGTGAAGTACTTACACATTCTCAATACAGTCCCGATCTCTCCCCTTGCGATTTCCTTATTTTTGGAGCCTTGAAGAAAGACATTCACAGCGGTTGACTTTTTTCGGAGGAGGAAGAGGTGCGCGCCTGGTACAATGATGGTTCCACAAACATTTTTCCGTGAAGGCACTGACCGTCTTGTCTCACAGTGGAATAAATCTGTTAATAGTTACGGCGATTACTTTTGAAACGTGTGTGCTTACTTTTACCTACCTGTCTCGTCTTCATTTGACTGCCTCTTACACGCGGTGAAACGTCCCCTGAGGAAATTAATGAATTATTGTGCTGATAAACCTCTTACATTATTTGATTTTCAAGCAGCTGAGCAAAACTGAACGTACTCAGACATTTCGCTCTTTACATATTCTGATCAACACTAAACTGACAGCCAATATTTTTAGCGCAACGCAGTCTGACTTTCAATAATCCCTACAAAAGAATGGCCCTGACTAACATTAACCTATACCTTTCACAAATGACTTACCTCACAAAAATCTTCGTTACTCAAGCTACTGCAATACAGCGAGCGCCACTACTGCCAGCTAAATAAAAGATTCAAACTACTGAAGGCACTAACTACTGGTAGGCATAGTTAGCAAATGAAAGATTTTGATAGAGAACAAACAATGTATTTACCTTAATAGTGTTCAAAAGTCATAATATATATAGCACTTCATGACATTCAGTCTTACAAATGTACTGTTTCTGATGGACACACGTCCGAATCATCCGCTCTCAAAAATCCGCCATCCAACTTCCCCACATCCACCACTTGTGGCGGCTCACCTCCAACTGCGCAACGATACGCGCTGTTAACAGCCAACAGCCCAACACTACAATAGCGAACAACAATGCAAACCAGCCACAGACTGTACACAGCACAGCCAGTGATTTTCATACAGAGCGCTACGTGGCGTTACCAACAAAAAAAAACCTAAACAGCCTACTTACAGCGGTTCAGTCACGTTAATGTGACCACTGCCTATATTCGAAGCCAACGTTCAATAACCGTTGACAGACGGCAGTGCCAGAGCTAACAGTGGAGGGCGTGCAAAGCGTGTCTCGTGGGGGCGGGAAGGAGGGGAGGGGGTACAATCGTTCTCGTAATACGGAAATGGGGCTATTTATCTAACGTCCAAAAGAGCGTTATCTTTGGCTTTTGGGCCAAAGGTGGAAGCATTTCGGTAACAGCTAGGTTTGTAAACTGTTCGCGTGCTGCCATTGTTATAGTATACCGTGCTTGGCAAAACAGCGCTATTAAAAATCGGCGCCAAGACAACTGTGGTGCACCATGAACCATAGGTGACAGGGGTGAACGACAGCTGCGGAGATGTGCACGGGCGAATAGACGTGCAGCGGGTTGAGCAAATGACAGCCCAGGTGAACCAAGGGGCTACCAACAGTGTCGCCTCAACGACAGTTGCTACGCGTGGGCCTCTGCAGCAGGCATCTGGTTCATGCACCCCGGTACAGGAGGTGGATGTCCCCTGAGTGGCGACAGGTGGCGTTTCCAGATGAATCATGTCTCATGCTCCAGCGGACAGATGGCCGTTGGCGTGTACGGTGTGAAGTGTCTAAAACCAACCACCCTGCAACAATCGTCGAAAGGGTCCAGTCTGAAAAGGTTGTAACGGTCTTGCTGGGTAGGTTGTGCTGAGAAATAACTGATGAGAAAAAAATTCGATACGTGCATCCTTTCCCAATTAATTAACATTGCAGTTAGCGCGCGGAAATTCAAGCGGGCCACCAGATATACACTACTGGCCATTAAAATTGCTGCACCACGAAGATGACATGCTACAGACGCGAAATTTAACCGACGGGAAGAAGATGCTGTGTTATGCAAATGATTAGCTTTTCAGAGCATTCACACAAGGTTGGCGCCGGTGGCGACACCTACAACGTGCCGACATGAGGAAATTTTCCAACCGATTTCTCATACACAAACAGCAGTTGACTGGCGTTGCCTGTTGAAACGTTGTTGTGATGCCTCGTGTAAGGAGGAGAAATGCGTACCATCACGTTTCCGAGTTTGATGAAGGTCGGATTGTAGCCTGTTGCGATTGCGAATTATCGTATCGCGACATTGCTGCTCGCGTTGGTCGAGATCCAATGACTGTTAGCAGAATATGGAATCGGTGGGTTCATGACGGTAATACGGAACGCCGTGCTGGATTCCAACGGCCTCGTATCACTAGCAGTCGAGATACAGGCATCTTATCCGCATGGCTGTAACGGATCGTGCAGCCACGTCTCCATCCGTGAGTCAACAGATAGGGACGTTTGCAAGAGAACAACCTTCTGCACGAACAGTTCGACGACGTTTGCAGCAGCATGGACTATCAGCTCGGAGACCATGGCTGCAGTTACCCTTGACGCTGCATCACAGACAGGAGCGCCTGCGATGGTGTAATCAACGACGCCATTGGTTACACGTCCCGGTCACCTCTTGTTCGTACTGACGGCACTTTGAACAGCGGACGTTACATTTCAGATGTGTTACGACCCGTGGCTCTACCCTTCATTCGATCCCTGCGAAACCCTACATTCCAGCAGGATAATGCACGACCGGATGTTGCATGTCCTGTACTGGCCTTTCTGGATACAGAAAATGTTCGACTGCTGCCCTGGCCAGCACATTCTCCAGATCTCTCACCAATTGAAAACGTCTGGTCAATGGTGGCCGAGCAACTGGCTCCTCACAATACGCCAGTCACTACTCTTGATGAACTGTGATATCGTGTTGAAGCTGCATGGGCAGCTGTACCTGTACACGCCATCCGAGCTCTGTTTGACTCAATGCCCAGGCGTATGAAGGCCGTTATTACGGCCAGAGGTGGTTGTTCTGGGTACTGATTTCTCAGGATCTATGCACCCAAATTGCCTGAAAATGTAATCACATGTCAGTTCTAGTATAATATATTTGTCCAATGAATACCCGTTTATCATCTGCATTTCTTCTTGGTGTAGCAATTTTAATGGCCAGTAGTGTAATTAACGTCAGTTGTTCTCATAGCTCGGTTGATAGCGGATGAGACTGCTTAGCCTTTCGCTCGGGGTCGATCCTTACTACCGCCCCACGTACAATTTATGTACCTCTCTCTTGTTCGATTTTAGAAAACTAAACGAAGATCACCTGTGGCGAATCCCATCCCTTGCGGGCCACTTGAATTTACGTGCACAGCGGCCTGATTGGCTAACTCAATGCTAATTAACTCGGAAACGGCGCAAAATATCGAATTTTTTTCCTAACCATTATTTCTCAGCACAACCTACCCTGCATCACCCTTACAAGCTTCTCTGTTTCTGACACCCTATATACACGTACTAATTTCAAGGTTCTTGGTTTTGGGTCTTCCTGGGCTGCAGTAATTCTTCCGAAATGCTGTTAACCAACATTATTAATTTTTTGGTCTTTTTTGAACGTATTACTACATTATCCCTGTTTGATTTTGGGATGACTGCCCTGTGCTGAACTGAACGAAACTTATTCTTCCTGACACCTCATTTCACTAATTCCCTATATCTATCTTCAACCAATCGATTTCTGTTTTCAGTTTCTGTAACGTACTTACGGGTCTAAGATACTGCGATATGACAGGCATAACGCCGTTTCTTTTTTTTCTGATAACAGCAGCCGACTCAGTATTTCTCTCCCAGAGATCTAAGAAGGTGACTGTTTTACCTCTGAAATATTTTACCCAGGGGGATGGGGTCATAATTAAATTATACTTTAGAGTAGCATTTATAACTGCTGACCATTGTAAATCCACATTATTTCATCCATTTGGTTGCCATCATAATTAAAACATAGATAAGAGTTGGCTGGCCGGAATGGCCGAGTGGTTCTAGGCTCTTCAGTCTGGAACCGTACGACCGCTACGGTCGCAGGTTCGAATCCTGCCTCGGGCATGGATGTGTGTGATGTCCTTAGGTTAGTTAGGTTTAAGTAGTTCTAAGTTCTATGGGACTGATAACCTCAGAAGTTAAGTCCCATAGCGCTCAGAGCCATTTGAGCCATTAGATAAGAGTTGAACGCCATCGGGGACTATCATCGGTACAGTTCCCCTGTGCTTTCAGTTGTGCTACAGTAACAACCTAGCGTGGTATGTTGCCTAACAGTAGAAGGGTATATCAGTCAGTCGTGCAGAGTACTGCCCTTGCCACTACTGAAAAGACTGGTGCCCCCATTCAGGAACTACACGTCAATGTGACCTCTGCACAGATACTCATCTGATATGGTTGCGTCTATAGCACAAGCTGTTTGCATCGTTAAGGAAGGCAAATGCTTCTTTGCGACAGGGTTCTTTGTTGTGGTGGAGGGTTGGGGGGGGGGGGGGGGAGGATGAGGGAGGGTTCCGCTTGCTTTATAACGACAGAACTGTATCACTTCCCTTAACTTATAATGGTTCAAATGGCTCTAAACACTATGGGACTTAACATCTGAGGCCATCAGTCCGCCGGACTTAGAACTACTTAAACCTAACCAACCTAAGGACATCACACACATCCATGCCTGAGGGAGGATTCGAACCTGCGACTGTAGCAGCAGCGCGGTTCCGGACTGAAGTGCCTAGAACCGCTCGGCCACAGCGGCCGGCCCTTAACCTATATTTCACACAATAAGTAAGAGGGTAAAATTATATGCAGGGTGTTTCTGTAAGAGCGTGCAAAAATGCAACGGGACATAGAGTATGCTCCACTGAAAAATTTGAGAAACGGAACCTGGGGTCGGAGAAGCCAGCTTAAGGACGTATGGAAGTAAACTTGACTACCGCTTTGTCTAGCATTACTGTTTCCCAGTTTATTTACAACTAACACAAGTTTACACATACTGTACTGTTTGTTTTTATGTACATTATTTCTTTCATGCAAGGAAACAAGGAAGTTGAGCCTGATTACTAGGAAGTCATGTGGCAGGGTTTGTTTGCTTTACTTGTCCACAAGGTGGCTCTGATGTATCGTATTTGCATTATCCCATGGCAGAACGTGCTATGAATCAACGACATACCCAATCATTACTCAGTGCTATTCAGAGACGAACAGTACAACACGATGGAGCAGTACCGGTACAGAGTCATTGAACTCGCTGACATGCACCTTGAGTTAGGGAAATACGCTGCAATGCTCTCGCTGCTGAATAGCTGCACAGGGGACGAACGATTTCCTAACAGGCATCATCTATCACGACGAGTGTTTATTTCTCTCTATCGACGAATGAGGGAGACTGGTCGTTGGAAAGAAGAAACGAGGGACATGGCAACATGAGGACCACTCGCACACCCGAGTTTTAAGAGGAGGTGCTGGAAAGTGTTGCAGCGAACCCCACTGCAAGCACTCGTCCTATTGCACGTGAAACGGACGCTGATTATACTAAAAAAAAAGTGCGCGTCATATCTCTTGGCGGCCGAGTTTAGGTTCGTTCTGCGCATCTGACGTCACAAAACACAGTCAGCCAATGAACAGAGAACGACGTTGCCAGATCTCGACAGCAGTGCAGAGCACGGACGAGTGTCTTCAGTTTTAGGAACGTTCAGTCATAAATAAAGTAATAGAACAAAAGCAATGTCTTGATAGCAGACTTTCTTTTACAGAAAGTTTGGAAAAAGCATTCTTTATACCAATTGCATCATATTCTATTAATTAATTAAACCAAACAACCAATAAGACTCCTAATTCAGGCGATAGCAAGGAAAGGTGGTTGTATCAATCTCCAAACTGCTTTTTCGCCATAAAGAACAGCGGTAATTGTTTATTTCCTATTGTACTTCGACGAAGCGTGAGTAATTCATAGTCATACCAACAGTGTTTATAAGTAGTTGCGTGAGGTGTTACAGTCCTTATGGAGCTACACTGTTCGATGAGCTGAGGTAGCGGAACGGTTAAGGTGTTGGGCTGCCAAGTGAAAGGTCATGAGTTCAAACTTTCTGCAGTGCTTGATATTTTCTTTATTTAAAAACAATATTGGAGTGCCTTACTTCACGAATTTTTATTCGTTTGAATGAAATTTCTAGTGCTTTGCCACTTCATTAACTTTTTTGCTGCTTCAGACACGTGCTCCCCGCATTCCGCGCTGTTCGCGATTTTGTCATCACTGCACTTCTCGCCTGTGCAGACACCTGGTGTTCCCACTGCTTTGACACACTTATCATTCGATTTCACAAAAACTATTTGGCCAAAAAATTTGATTTTTACGCGTCTTCTTGCCTGATACCTTCCCCCCATAAATGACTTAATTTTGTTTTGATGTGCAGCATTAAATGTAGTAAACCATTGCACGAAATTCTGAAGAGTTTGCAGAGGTAAAAAAAAGTACATAGCTATACTTTCCGTATGGTCGATTTTAGTTGCCACAATGTTGAGAATGAAATGTGGACAAGATACCTAAATTTCATATAATATTTACTGTATAACCATATCTCATTTAATTTAAGTACCACATAGGTGTCGTATGTAATATTGAGAAATATTCCGTCTTTCGCGACTGTAATAAAAGTTTTATATACACACGGCGCGTTTGGCTTTATTTTAAAGCACTTCCATCGGTGAAAGGTATGGCACATACACGATGGTATTCATGTTCTATTTCTTGTTTTTGTTCCACAGTCGCAGTTTTACCAATGGTATTCTGCAACTGTAATAAGCGACTTATTTAGACCAGAAGCATTTCTCTCTTTTGAAGCATCATAAGAGGACTGTATTTTGTGTCCTCCATTGCCAAGTCACCTTTCGTAGTTTTGTGCTGCGGTAGCACAATATTCAACGGTTGTGTTGGCTCATCAGTGTTTTAGCAAATAAATGCTGTTTGTGTGTGCCACACACAAAATTATATTTGATATAGCTCTGAGCACTTCACTGACAGACGGTATATTCAAGTCCTAATGTTTTTGTAAGTCCACAGTTTTGTTTAATGTATTTTGTCTACTTCCTTTCGATTGATTGAAGTGCTTTAAAATAAAGCCAAACGTGCCCAGTGTAAGTAAAACTGTTGTTACAGTCGCGAAAGGTGGAATATTTCTCAATATTACATACGACACTTATGTGGTACTTAAATTAAATGAAATATATAGGTATCTTGTCCACATTCCATTCTCAACATTGTGGCAACTAAAATCGACCATACGGAAAGTATACTCTATGGACTTTTACCTCTGCAAACTCTTCAAAATTTCGTGCAAAGGTTTACTACATTTAATGCTGCATAATAACTGCGTTGAACATCGAAACAAAATTAAGTCATTAATGGGGGGAAGGTATCAGTCAAGAAGATAGGTAAAAATCTAATTTTTGAGCCAAATAGTTTTTGTGGAATCGAGTGTCAAAGCAGTCGGAACACAATGTGTCTGCACAGGCGAGCAGTGCAGTGACAAAATCGCCCACAGCGCGGAATGCAGGGAGCACGTCTTAGTAGCAGCGAAAGGGTTAATGCGGCCGTGGTGGCTTTACTTCAAGAACTGCGCGCTCCCCCCTACACGTAAGCTTGCGAACTATGCTATACTATGGCGCTGCTTCTATTGGCGCGTGCGTCGTGTGCAACTGGCAACGCAGCAATCTCCAGCGTCTGGGCGGGCATGCGCGAGCCGCCAAGATAAAAGAATTGAACTACAGCGTGTGGCAACATAAGAGTACTCCACGAACAACAATTGCACCCATATGTCCCACAACGAGTCAATGCAATGCTTGTGACAGGCTTTGCACCAAGGCTCACATTGTTTCAGTGTTTGCTCCAACAATGGATTGATCGACCAGATTTTCCCCGAATCGTGCTGTTTACTGACGAGGCCTCATTTGATCGTAATGGTATTTTGAACAGCAGGAACAGCCATGCGTGGGATGAAGAAAACCCTCACGCTGTAGTAGAGTCAGACCATTAGTCATGTTTTGATGTGAATATCTGAGCCAGCATTGTATGCGACAATCTCATTGGGTCTTATCTTCTACCTAGCCGTCTTAATGGCCAATGTACTTGATATTCGTGCAAAGGGTTCTACCTGAATTGTCGGAGAACGTACCCTTCGCTGTTCGTGAGAGGATGTGAATACAATATGACGGTGCACCGTCTCACTTCAGTGTGGATGCCCGCAATCATCTCAGTGTCGTTTTTCCTGGTCACTGGATTGGAAAGGGTGGTCCTATTCCATGGCTTGCGAGGTCGCCTGATTTGAATCCCCTTGATTATTTCCCACCGGAATATCTTAAGTCACTTATGTATGAGACCCCAATGGATAACCGAGTGAGGTGGCGCAGTGGTTAGCACACTGGACTCGCATTCGGGAGGACGACGGTTCAATCCCGCGTCCGGACATCCTGATTTAGGTTTCCGTGATTTCCCTAAATCGCTTCAGGCAAATGCCGGGATGGTTCCTTAGAAAGGGCACGGCCGATTTCCTTCCCCATCCTTCCCTAATCCGAGCTTGTGCTCCATCTCTAATGACCTCGTTGTCGACGGGACGTTAAACAGTAATCTCCTCCTCCTCCTCCTAGTGGATAAGGATGTGGAATTAGCTGCCAGGTTTGTAACTGCCTCTGATGCGATTTGAAACACACCAGGGATATTTGTCATGGTGAGTCAGAATCTTGTTCGCCAGTGTCATGCTTGCGTTGAGGTGGATGGCCGCCAGTTTCAGCACAGTTCGTAAGATATAGTACAAACTTTACGCTCATTGTATATTTGCTGGTATTTGCAGGTAATTGTAACAAATGTAAATAAAAAAATACACAGTATTGTGATTTTATTCCTATTATCTACTTAAGGTGGCTTCACCAACCTCAGATTCCCTACCTCAAATTGTTCAGTGGGGCATCCTCTATATCCTATTAAATTTGTGCACGCTTTTATGGAAACATCCTGTACGTTGGGTTTTATAGGCAATGATAATGACTCCTTATTTCACGTAAATAACGGAAACGTTTCTGGTATACTGTACTTCGTACTCTTCGTAACACACCATCAATTTTCCAAGTACAGTTACTGATGCTTCTTTGCGTGATTAATATTTATTATGTATATAAGCAGACTGAAGCAACGAACGAAAATTTGTGTGAAGTCACCTGTTCACTAGGCAGGTGCGCTAAACACTACGCCATCCGGACGCAGCGACTTTGCACAACAGCACTGTCTATCCTCGCACGCCTCCCTCCTCAATCCAGATGAAACAGGTGATCATGCCTCACATCCAGGCATTCAGGCAGGTTCCCCTGTTTCGTTCGATGCTGAGGTACTATTCAAATACAGTGGCTTATCTCATTCTTACATTAATCTCTGATCTTGCAGTGCTAATCACTTAAATATAGTACGTAGATAACGGTATTCACTCTACACTGATTGTTTTATGGTGTTCCGATTTTTTTTGCGTCGGTATTGTTCCATAAAAACCCAAACGTGTTCATCATGTTGTCTATGGCACCATATCTTATAGTTAAGTTTCCTATGACTATTTCTGGCGCTACGGTCGCAGGTTCGAATCCTGCCTCGGGCATGGATGTGTGTGATGTCCTTAGGTTAGTTAGGTTTAAGTAGTTCTAAGTTCTAGGGGACTGATGACCACAGCAGTTAAGTCCCATAGTGCTCAGAGCCATTTGAACCATTTTGAACTATTTCTGGAATAACATTGAAAAGATTTATTTTAAAACTGTGCTCTGACCTCGTGTTTAAATTTTCTTCCTCTGTTTTATCTGCAAAGCATTTTTCTTTCATCTTACCTTTGTGCCGCGAATCATTACATTCAAGTTAGGTGGTATTCCAAATTTTCTGCTACATTGCAATTTTCTGCGTAAATAGTATCCCATCTGTCTCTCAATTGACCTAATTCTTCCACTAGATTCTTAATATCGGCACTTTCAACATCTGTTGTGACTTCCCTTGCATGAATCGCAACGTTACTTATGTTTATTGCACCTAACACTTTGTGCTCCATTGAACACATCAATATATGTTGAAATGATTTCAAAAACTTCTGAATGACCTTTAGGTGAGTATGAGCCTCCGTAGTCAAATTGAAGACAAGTTCAACCGCCCTTTGGAATTACGGCAATTGCTCGGCAAACGGACGCACGGCATCTGTCTGTGCTGACCTTCTCGTTTCCGACAGCCCGTGAAGGAACGATCCAATATTTTCCTTCAAAACTCACCATCTTTGGGGACTAAACTGATAATTCCATGAAAAACTGATGGAAATTAAAATACATTCATAAATATTACAGCATTTGCGTGTGGCCAATAATAGTGTTTTCTGCTCTACAGTGTGTGATGTAATGGTCGTGCCTTACATGCAGAACCACAGTATTTTGCATTAATTTAAAAAGCACTCCGTCTTCGGGCCACAAGTGGCCCATCGGGACCATCCGACCGCCGTATCATCCTCAGTTAAGGATGCGGATAGGAGGGGCGTGTGGTCAGCACACTGCTCTCCCGGTCGTTATGGTGGTTTTCTTTGACCGGAGCCGCTACTATTCGGTCGAGTAGCTCCTCAATTGACATCACGAGGCTGAGTGCACCCCGAAAAATGGCAAGAGCGCATGTCGGCTGGATGGTCACCCATTCAAGTGCCGGCCACGCCCGACAGCGCGAGAACTTCGGTGATCTCACGGGAACCGGTGTATCCACTGTGGCAAGGCCGTTGCCTTGCATTAATTTAACCACTAGTTATATATGTATATGTTTTTAAACTATCCCCCAGGTTCAGGGAGGGTCTCCAGCGCTCACGCCTTTTATTCAAAATACAGGAAAGAATAAGTGGTACAATTTGACCTTTGTTGCATGCAGCCTTATGGTGCAGTGTAAATAAGTTCAGATAACAACGTTCCCTTGTTCCCTCAAGGTTTTACTGAAACGGTTAGGTCGTGAAATCACGGAAAACTTAAATCAGGTTGGCCGGACGCGGATTTGAGCCGTCGTCCTTCCGAACGTTAGTCCAGTGTGCCGACCATGTGCCACCTTGGTTGGTGACAGTTAAATGGAACATACTCAGTTGTTAGATTTACAACAGCGTATTTACAGCAGTGCTAGTCACTTAATGTTATGATCTTGAGCGAAACACCCCAGGAAAATGCCTAAAATAATACTTTTTACTATAATTTCACAATCGATTTACATTTACTGTCGTTTATCGTTTTCCACTAACATTTCCACTAATCAGCTGATACACCTCTTTTTGCTTACTGCTCAACATCTGCGATAAAAGATGTGGCAGCAGGCTGACCACATTACAGTGTGCCTATGAACAGATTTAAAAGCGCAATCGGAATGTCACATTGTGACTCATCTAATTTCATCTACATTATGACTCATCTAATTTCATCTACAGCTAGTTTAAGGTAATTCATACTAAAAAAAGACCGGAAACAACACATTTTACTAATTATTATAATGGTGCCGCCAGCGGCGTGAGTTGTGGACATGCCCCACGAATGAGGCAAAACCACATTCACACGTACGGCTTCAGATGCTTGTATGAAGATATATTCCAGTAAATTAGATACTAAATGAGATGGAGGAACTGAACTTGACTATCACGTACTCCGTTAGCTCTTGTTTACCAAGAGTTCGAACCAAATATGCTGATAGCATTTGTAGTCTCCAGACGCGCGCAGTTTCATATCTTACTATGTTTTCCTTCGCTTTTCGGAAGTTATTAACTGCTAGGAACAATTTCAAGTAATAAACTGATGTCAGTATTACCCTGGGCTTTCATTGGTACAAAGATATGCTTGAATGGATTACTGAACAGCATTTTTTCTACTGTTTGTATGAACTGCCTCACTGAAGGTACTAGGATAATCTGAAACTTTGTCTTCCTATCACAGACATGGTGTTGATGTCAACGCGGTTTGGTTTTCAATTATTGACACAAGTTTACATGCGGAATAGTTTTGTTTATAAGGTGTTTTACAGCAGCCGTAGTTTAGGCACTTCCTTTAAATGAATAAACAACAATGCTGTGCCCTCACAAAAATGTTTGGGATCGTTTTATCAGAAATGGAAATTCATTGATGCTCCTCGAAGATCTGTAAGCAGTCTGCCTCTTCATTTTCCAGATTTATGGTACTCACTTATATCTACCACACTCAAGGATTACGACGCAAACTGGTATACAGCGAAAACTCAAAACATCGGAAAACATTTAAAGAGGAAAAGACTAACTACTTAGAAGAATAGGCCAATATACATTAAATAAGAATCTCTTTTTTTTAACCTCCAATAATAACTGGCTGCGTACCTTCACTCACATTGATGCGAAAGGCTTACCTAAGTCTCAGTACCACCCTCATATACGCTGAATCCCTCCTCGAACAAGTCACTTAACGGAAAACTACGGGTCCTCCAGTCTACTACCGACCATAAATTCATCCTCCCACCCAAAAATTAGCTAAGGCGAGTTCCCTTCTTTATCTCGCGCTGCGAAGATTGCGTTTCTCTGCTCCAGGTGGAATAGTCAGAGGGATCTGAGCCTAGTCACGACTCACCAGCAAAGAAATCCACAACCTAAACTGAAGCAGACTCACCACATAACTCGTGCCCGAAATTTGGAACTCTGCTTGTACTTAGTTCTCATACATCACGACTTTTTAATAAACTTAGGAAACGTTTTTAAACAGCCTTAAACCTTTTAGAGTTTTTGAGATACATGCTTGGAGCCTAGAATGATTATAATAGATTGACTACTTTTCGTAACAACACTTGGTTCTCTAGCATGTGGTAATTAATCTCTGTGATATGATCCCATTTATGCACAGCTGTGGAATGGATAAAGCCGAAAATCATGCGATCTCTTGGAAGGGCTTAGCTCGCGAATATAGTGGAAGAGAATTTGAATAAACTTCGATCCTTGGTCTTTAAAATGAGAACTCGGTGGAGGTACTATTTCTATAATTATTTGAGTTACTGGTTCTCACATCGAGTTCAAAGAGGTTTTTAATTCAAATTAGGTTCCGAAACCGGAAGTCTAATGGAGGAGTCACTGTTCTAACGAATGATATTACAATTAAATCAATACCATTAGCTGCTGACAGGCGTCGATATACATCAACGGGGACAGTTGAAAACGTGTGCTCCGACCGCGATTCGAACCTGGGATCATCTGCTTACATGGCAGACGCTCGATCCATCTGAGCCACCGAGGGGACAGAGGATTGTGCGACTGCAGGGACTTATCGCTGACACGCTCCCCGTGAGACCCACATTCTCATCTTATGGTCCACACACTACATTCGTAGTGCCCCTGCCATTATACCCATTATTCGCGGCAGACAATCCACAGAGTTCCGTAAGAGTTCAGGCAACTCGTGTGCATCCGCATTGAAGAAGGTCATCAACCGGTTAGCCTTAGCGATGTGAAGATGGCATCTGTTCTTTAGTATGTGTCCGAAAGAACAGATGCCATCTTCATATGTTCTAACGAATGGTTTGATAGACCACACCATCAATGTACCAGTTGCCCTCTCTAACTTCGCTACACTCTAATTGCTTCTACACACCACAGCAGAGTAGTATTTCTGCGGGAAAATTGTAGTGGAGCGGTCCTAACAGTAGCATAATAACTATTTCCTGAATGAATTATCACCGCACGATGCTGTTTAGGTTACGCGAAGGACCATTTTCGAAAACAGTTTCACAGCTAGTCTGTGAAGTTCAATACGAATGTTAATCGCTGCTAGCACGGCCTGTCGTGGGTCTCGGACTTAGCAGTATTGAAAGAGCGGAAGTGTAAAAATATTCTATTCAAGGGCGTACTCTGTAACTATGACATGTTAGTTCCTCTCAGTTTATGTACAGTCAGTGTACACAGCCATTTTCTCGAGTTCAGCGAGGAATAAAAAAATTTCTTTTTTTCACTCAGGGTTATTTGTTGTCTATTTTGATGCAGCCCATCATGATTACCTCTCCTGTTCCAATCTCCTCATCTCAGAAAAATTTTAAAATCCAACGTCCTCAATTATTTGTTGTATGTATTGCAATCTCTGTCTTCCTACAGTTTTTTGCCTCCTACCTTTCCCTCTTGCTCCACAAAGTTATTCCCTTATGTCTTACGTCCTACCATGTGGTTTCTTCTTCTACCATTCTGCATAGAGGGTGTAACGCGTTTAGGGCAGATACTTTTATATGTGGTGTCTTACTATGAACACACATCAGTATGATGGTTGCGTTTTCTCTGCATTGAACAGTCTTCCCACAAACACGTCCCATACTTTACGACCTACTGTTTTCTGCATAGCTGTAATGCACGACTAAGTGGATTACATCTCTCAGTATAGACGAACGTTTTTGGATCTGCATGTCCACACTTCAGCACCAGACCTGCTTCTCAGGAAAAAATAACGACTAATGGCTTGCTCTTGCCACATGTAGGTATAACATGGAGGTACTACCTAACCTAAAAGCGCATGACTTGTAATTACCGTAACTATTGCTCTGCAAATGTAAATACTGATGTAATGTTGTTCGGTACTCTGTCCTTGGTCGCGAATAGAAATATCTGCACTTATACCCGTTACACCTTGTATAATTCTTTCATTGACCTGTCTCCATAGCTGAACTGGAGTAGATTTTGGCGAAATTTTCTTAACAAATTTCTGATATCAGATGTCTAATCAACCAACGGGAATATTGGAACGAGAAAGAAGTAAAACGGGATCAGTCTAACATCAGATCCTACACGCAAAAAGTGTCTCTCAAAGGATACCCTCACATGTAGATTTATTTGTTCGGAAGCGAAGTCAATGTTGTCGTGGACAAGAAAGAAACTTACTTTAATTAACAGAATAAGCCCAGCCACCACAGACATCAATGTCATTCTTCAGTTTGTAAGAGGTCCATGATTAAGGAATTTGTTGCCAGCGCACTCGAGCAGATGTAATTTCGATGGATTGCTCACGGGCTACCTGCGATATGTAAGCTATAAGAGAATCTCAGATCAAAGAGCAGTAGGAACTGTGTAGCAGTAGGAGTAAGTAGTAGCTAGAAGTCGTGTGTGTGGAGCGATGGCGGAGCCTGAGCATTGTAATATAAGGTAAAAGCACCTTCGCGCATATGTACTATTGTTATATCAGGTCCCATGTAAAATGTTTTAAAAATCTCTTAATAATAATCTTTCTCATAAAAAAAATTAACTTTTGACAATTATTCATCTCAATTTAAAGAATTTACTAATTTCTCCAATCCATGGTTATCCTGATTATTGTAAAGAAAAATCAGTTGCTTCTTTTTATACATGACAAATCTATCGGCCAGCATTGCACAGGGCTGTGCCAGAAAAGTTTAGTTTCATATAGGAGCAGATATATATGCGTTATCCGGCGACTTAATTGAGGTAAGAATTTTCAATTTATTCAGCATGATCTTTCAGGGCCATGACGCGGCACTGCTGACTTTAAAATTTACCAGTTTAGATTCAGAGTCAGTCAATTATTGAAAGGTTGTTTATGAGTCAGATTTTTTCATTACGAGGTTAGTCACATTGTACTATTGGTAGGTTACGGAATTTATTTATTGGGAGGTTACGCTGAATGTGAATGATATTAATAATTATATTTTTACTGTAGGGAGGTTTTGGAACATATCTGTTGGAAGGTTAGAAGTTGAATGGGCACATTTTCCAAGGAACCAAACACCGCTGTCTGAACGCTTGCTACATGGCTCATTCCACTCACTACTCGATTACCATGTCCACTCTAGCCGTATTGGACTTTCAATCTTATCTGCAGCAGTAAAATACGAGGGCTATTTGGAAAGTAAGTTCCAACCGGTAGCGAAATGGAAATCACTGTGAAAATGAAAAAAAAATTATTTGCAACAGTTAGCTACTCCTTATAACCACTTTTCTACATAGTCGCCGCTCCGACATCTGCCCCTGCAGAGTGCAGCCGAGAATTTTCATGAAGAAGGAACCGCATGACAGTTGTGTCCTGTGGGCTGCATGATATTAGGTTAAATCTCTGACCAGGCCTTCATACTTGGCGGGAGACGCTATTTCCGAGGCATCTACACGTGCTTACTGTACACTCAGATCTCAAAAGAGCGAGCTGACGTGATCGACGGACATACTAGAGACACTGCCCAACACATGTGTGCAAAGCTTCATCGGATTTTCACAGTGGTTTCCATTTCGCGGCGGATTGGAACTTAATTTCCAAGCCCTAGTGCACTGAGGTTACAGAGGTCCTGGGATACCTTCTAGCAGCGTGTCGGACCTCCTTTTTGCCCGGCGTAGCGCAGCAACTCGACGTGGCATGGACACACCAAGTAGTTGCAAGTCCCTGCAGTAACTTTTAGGCCGGCCGTTGCGGCCGAGCAGTTCTAGGCGCTTCAGTCCGGAACCGCGCTGCTGCTACGTCGCAGGTTCGAATCCTACCGCGGGCATGGATGTATGTGACGGCCTTAGGTTAGTTAGGTTTAAGTAGTTCTAAGTCTAGGGGACTGATGACCTCAGATGTCCCATAGTGCTCAGAGCTATTTGAGCCAAAGAAACTTTGAGTAATGCTGCCACTAGAGCCGTCCTTAATTGCGACAGTGTTGCCGGAGCAGGACTTTTGCACTAACTGACCTCTTGATTATGTGCCGTAAATTTTTGATAGGATTCATATCGGGCGATCTGGGTGGCCAAACCATATGTTCGAATTGCCCAGACTATTCTTCAAACCAGTCGCAAGCAGTAGTGGTTCAAATGGTTCAAATGGCTCCGAGCACTATGGGACTTAACATCTGAGGTCATCAGTCACCTAGAACTACTTAAACCTTACTAACCTAAGGACATCACACACATCCATGCCCGAGGCAGGATTCGAACTTGCGACCGTAGCAGTCTCGCGGTTCCGGACTGAAGCGCCTAGAACCGCTCGGCCACCTCGGCCGGCGCAAACAGTTGTGGCCTGATGAGTTGGTACATTGCCATCCATACAATTTCTATCTTTCTTGGTAACATGAAGTCCATGAATGGCTACAGATGGTCTCCAGGTAGCTGAACATAACCATTTCCAGTCCAATGATTGGGTCAGCTGGACCAGAGGATCCAGTCCATTCCATGTAAACACAGCCCACACTATTGTGGAGCCGCCACCAGTTTGCACAATACCATGTTGACAACTTGGCTCCATGGCTTCGGGCTGCGGGATCTGGACCGTACTAGGACCTTACTATAAGCTTTTACCAACTGAAATCAGGACTAGCTGACCAAGCCACGGCCGGCGTTTGTGGCCGAGGGGTTCTAAGCGCTTCAGTCCGGAACCACGCGGCTGCTACGGTTGCAGGTTCGAATCCTGCCTCGGGCATGGATGTGTGTGATGTTCTTATGTTAGTTAGGTTTAGTTAGTTCCAAGTTTAGGGGACTGATGACCTCAGATGTTAAGTCCCATAGTGCTTAGAGCTGTTTTTGATCAAGCCACGTTTTTCGAGTCGTCTAACATTCAACAAATACACTCCTGGAAATGGAAAAAAGAACACATTGACACCGGTGTGTCAGACCCACCATACTTGCTCCGGACACTGCGAGAGGGCTGTACAAGCAATAATCACACGCACGGCACAGCGGACACACCAGGAACCGCGGTGTTGGCCGTCGAATGGCGCTAGCTGCGCAGCATTTGTGCACCGCCGCCGTCAGTGTCAGCCAGTTTGCCGTGGCATACGGAGCTCCATCGCAGTCTTTAACACTGGTAGCATGCCGCGACAGCGTGGACGTGAACCGTATGTGCAGTTGACGGACTTTGAGCGAGGGCGTATAGTGGGCATGCGGGAGGCCGGGTGGACGTACCGCCGAATTGCTCAACACGCGGGGCGTGAGGTTTCCACAGTACATCGATGTTGTCGCCAGTGGTTGGCGGAAGGTGCACGTGCCCGTCGACCTGGGACCGGACCGCAGCGACGCACGGATGCACGCCAAGACCTTAGGATCCTACGCAGTGCTGTAGGGGACCGCACCGCCACTTCCCAGCAAATTAGGGACACTGTTGCTCCTGGGGTATCGGCGAGGACCATTCTCAACCGTCTCCATGAAGCTGGGCTACGGTTCCGCACACCGTTAGGCCGTCTTCCGCTCACGCCCCAACATCGTGCAGCCCGCCTCTAGTAGTGTCGCGACAGGCGTGAATGGAGGGACGAATGGAGACGTGTCGTCTTCAGCGATGAGAGTCGCTTCTGCCTTGGTGCCAATGATGGTCGTATGCGTGTTTGGCGCCGTGCAGGTGAGCGCCACAATCAGGACTGCATACGACCGAGGCACACAGGGCCAACACCCGGCATCATGGTGTGGGGAGCGACCTCCTACACTGGCCGTACACCACTGGTGATCGTCGAGGGGACACTGAATAGTGCACGGTACATCCAAACCGTCATCGAACCCATCGTTCTACCATTCCTAGACCGGCAAGGGAACTTGCTGTTCCAACAGGACAATGCACGTCCACATGTATCCCGTGCCACCCAACGTGCTCTAGAAGGTGTAAGTCAACTACCCTGGCTAGCAAGATCTCCGGATCTGTCCCCCATTGAGCATGTTTGGGACTGGATGAAGCGTCGTCTCACGCGGTCTGCACGTCCAGCACGAACGCTGGTCCAACTGAGGCGCCAGGTGGAAATGGCATGGCAAGCCGTTCCACAGGACTACATCCAGCATCTCTACGATCGTCTCCATGGGAGAATAGCAGCCTGCATTGCTGCGAAAGGTGGATATACACTGTACTAGTGCCGACATTGTGCATGCTCTGTTGCCTGTGTCTATGTGCCTGTGGTTCTGTCAGTGTGATCATGTGATGTATCTGACCCCAGGAATGTGTCAATAAAGTTTCCCCTTCCTGGGACAATGAATTCACGGTGTTCTTATTTCAATTTCCAGGAGTGTATGGGCAGGAGAGGAGGAGAGGCACTGCAGAGTGTGTCGTGCTGTTAGCAAAGGCACTCGCGTCAGTCATCTGCGGCCATAGCCCTTTAACGTGAAATTTCGCCGCACTGTCCTAAAGGATGCGTTCTTTGTACGTCCCACATTGATTTCTGCGGATATTTCACGTAGTGCTGTTTGCCTATTAGCACTGGCAACTCTACGCAAACGCCACTGTTCTTGGTTGTCAAATGGAGGCCTTTGGCGACTGTGTTGTCTGGGGTGAGACACAATGCCTGAAATTTGGTACCCTCGGCACACTCTTGAAACTCTGCATCGCGAAATATGGAATTCTTAAACGATTTCCGAAATGGAATGTCCCATGCGGCTAGCCCAAACTGCCATTCCGCGTTCAAAGCCTGTTAATTCCTGTCGTGCTTCCATTGCCACGTCGGAAACCTTTTTGCATAAATCACCTGAGAACAAATGACAGCTCCGCAAATGCACCGCCCTTTTGTACCTCGTGTACGCGTTACTACCGCCATCTATACATGTGCATATCGTTACTCCAACAGTTTTGTAACCTCACTGTACGTTGAACGGATACAAAAGATTTTGATCACCTCTTTTGGTTTGCGTTAATGAGGAATCCAATTTAGAATTAACTGAAGACCGACAACGCACTTGAAATATTAATTGTCTTTATTGGACGAGAAAGTATATTCCACTCATAAAGTGGGGACTGTGGTGTCACCGCCAGACACCACACATGCTAGGTGGTAGCTTTAAATCGACCGCGGTCCATTAGTACATGTCGGACCTGCGTGTCGCCACTGTCAGGGATCGCAGACCGAGCGCCACCACAAGGCAGGTCTCGAGATACGGACTAGCACTCGCCCCAGTTGTACGGACGACGTAGCTAGCGACTATACTGACGAAGCCTCGCTCCTTTGCCGAGCCGATAGTTAGAATAGACTTCAGCTAAGTCAATGGCTACGACCTAGCAAGGCGCCATTAGTAACATTGCATGTATCTAAAGAGTCTCACTTGTATCGCCACAATCTCCAGATGTACCAAAAGGATGGATTAAAGTTAAGTATTCCAGAAGCTACGTACTTTTCTTTATAGCATTCATTACGTATCCTGTTTCAGACCTCACGCCATCCAGCTTTAGCTTTGCGCGTGCCTTTCGGCTTCCTCTCATTGTGTCTAGGCTGTCTTGTCTAGACACAACAGGGACTATCTCTTTTCTTTTAAGCATGAAAAATTGTAGTTTGAAGAGTCAAGATTACAAACAATTTCACCTCTGACAGTGACTCAGATTCCTTGCCCAGATCGAATGTCGATACGAAAGTAGTGGCAGAGGTACATGGGCGTCATGTTCATATGGCTCTAAGCACTATGGGACTTAACATCTGAGGTCATCGGTCCCCTAGACTTAGAACTACTTAAACCTAACTAACCTAAGGACATCACACACACCCATGCCCGAGGCAGGATTCGAACCTGCGACCGTAGCAGCAGCGCGGTTCCGGACTGAAGCGCCTAGAACCGCTCGGCCACAGCGGCCGGCCGTGGGCCCATCCTCTGACACAAGAGTCCGTACATACCGCGGCGACACACCTGTCCAATAGTTTTCGCTATTCCCGTAAGCTTTTGATACACGCCATTGATATTAGAGTGACAACCTTGCCTGTGTTTATGTTTTTCGATTAGGGTCGCTCCCTGGACTGTTTGGGCACTCTTAGAATGGCTTTTGCTGTGCTTCTGGATATCGCTTCTAGCTAGCTATACACCTCGTGAACTCCACTGTCACCAACTACAGCAACTGCCTGTTTGTTCCTGGTCTCTGTGTCATCACCAGTGTGCGTGATCGTGATCTGTACAGTAGCTCCTCTGTGCAGGATGGAAAAGGAGGAGGAAATAGATACAAAACCTCCGGCCGGGGTGGCCGAGCGGTTCTAGGCGCTACAGTCTGGAACCGCGCGACCGCTACGGTCGCAGGTTCGAATCCTGCCTCGGGCATGGATGTGTGTGATGTCCTTAGGTTAGTTAGGTTTAAGTAGTTCTAAGATCTACATCAAAGATGAACATCAACAAAAGCAAAACAAAGATAATGGAATGTAGTCTAATTAAGTCGGGTGATGCTGAGGGAATTAGATTAGGAAATGAGACACTTAAAGTAGTAAAGGAGTTTTGCTATTTGGGGAGCAAAATAACTGATGATGGTCGAAGTAGAGAGGATATAAAATGTAGGCTGGCAATGGCAAGGAAAGCGTTTCTGAAGAAGAGAAATTTGTTAACATCCAGTATTGATTTAAGTGTCAGGAAGTCATTTCTGAAAGTATTCGTATGGAGTGTAGCCATGTATGGAAGTGAAACATGGACGATAAATAGTTTGGACAAGAAGAGAATAGAAGCTTTCGAAATGTGGTGCTACAGAAGAATGCTGAAGATTAGATGGGTAGATCACATAACTAATGAGGAAGTATTGAATAGGATTGGGGAGAAGAGAAGTTTGTGGCACAACTTGACCAGAAGAAGGGATCGGTTGGTAGGACATGTTCTGAGGCATCAAGGGATCACCAATTTAGTATTGGAGGGCAGCGTGGAGGGTAAAAATCGTAGAGGGAGACCAAGAGATGAATACACTAAGCAGATTCAGAAGGATGTAGGTTGCAGTAGGTACTGGGAGATGAAAAAGCTTGCACAGGATAGAGTAGCATGGAGAGCTGCATCAAACCAGTCTCAGGACTGAAGACCACAACAACAACACGATCTAGGAGACTGATGACCTTAGAAGTTAAGTCCCATAGTGCTCAGAGCCATTTGAAACATTTGAGAACCAACACCACTTAGGGAAGAGAAAGACGAAAATTGTAAAAGGGAGGAAAAAGTGTCAGAATGAAGTGGTGAAGAAACCACAGGCAAATAAGGCAAAACTGGTGAGTGAAGGACGGTTATAAGGGAAGGAAAGAGACCGAGAAAAAGGAAATCAAATAGCTGAAGTCGTCACAGACGCCTCTGCTCGAGAAGTGCCGTTTCAATCCCTGGAACTGGAAGAAACTTGTACTATCACTATTTGGCCGACAAGGAGACGAGAGGTGGTGGCGTCAAGTCCCTGATTACCAGACTTTGCGCCAGTGTCCTGGGTTAAATTCCAAGCCTCTCCGAAGTGTTTCGTAGTGTGTGATTGTGGTGTCACAGCCAGACACCACACTTGCTAGGTGGTAGCCTTTAAATCGGCCGCGGTCCGTTAGTATACGTCGGACCCGCGTGTCGCCACTGTCAGTGATTGCAGACCGAGCGCCGCCACACGGCAGGTCTAGAGAGACTTCCTAGCACTCGCCCCAGTTGTACAGCCGACTTTGCTAGCGATGGTTCACTGACAAATTACGCTCTCATTTGCCGAGACGATAGTTAGCATAGCCTTCAGCTACGTCATTTGCTACGACCTAGCAAGGGGCCATTATCATTTGCTATTTATCTTGTGATGCATGTACCGTCAGACCGATGTTCACCAATTATGGATTAAAGTTAAGTATTCCAACAGATACGTACTATTTTTGCTAGTCTCATATCCCTGACCCGTTCCAGACCTCACGCCATCCTGCGTGAGCTTAAACGCGTGCCTTTCGGCTTCCTCTCCTAGTGGCTTGGCTGTCTTGCCAAGTCACAACAGTGATCATATGAGAGCATACGACGCCGTCGATGACAATGCATCCGTCTGATGGAGACAGTAAGCTCGGCGGTGCCTTAGGTGATACTGGAGAGGAGCAGGCTATGTGCCGGCACTAGGTTTAATTCTTACGCATCGCTCATCATCGTACATTACAAACACGAGACCGCACCAGACTTCAGAAACAACTCCCATGCACCATCGTGCATAGAGGACGGGAACCCTTTCCAATTAGGCCAATAATTTCATACGAATAATTTTTTATTTTGTTTTCGATTTTGTGGAGAGCTCCCTCATTTCTAATCAGATCACTTATTTTTCAGCGTTCTCTGATACCACACACAAACACTTCAATTCTTTTCGAGGGACAAAATTTTGTTTATGAAGATAAAAATATAGTTGTTCCTCAGTCTCTTCTCACGCAGTCGATGTTTCGATCCCTCTGCTGGGATCTTCTTCTGGATCTTCTCACGTTCACGGTTAGCCAGCTGAACACTGAACGACCGGTGTCACCTTCACTTACAAAAGTGAGTTTTATGGTGTTTGCTCCGAAGATAAATGGTTTTTCATTTCATTTCATTTATTCAACTTGCTCCATTATAGTGCTTGTAATACTACATGTGTAGATACCAAGATATGTAAAGAAGAAGTCTGGTTATAATGAGTATGAATGAAAAATATTTAGACTGGGAAAATTCTGTATGATCGATGTGAGGTTCCCAGGTAGAGCACGATAAAATGACTCTAATAATTATGTTCACAACAGTAAACTTCAGTAAGGTCCATATAAGGTTTTCAGGTAGAACGTCATTTTCTCTTAACTTTTAGTAACGCAAATGTTCATATGCTGGGAAACTTTATTAAAGTGCAAAATTTATGAGATTCGTTCATGTACAGATTTACTAAAACTGTTTATCGACGGGCTAACTGTCTCTATTTCCTGTAATGCTCTTCTTTATCGCACCTCTCTCTCTGTATTAACTCGCCTCAGACTCGTAGCAGGTGATCTGCTGATTGATCACCCTCTCCACACGTAGAAGCAACACTTGGGGCTTGCCTGAACCGATAGTTAACATTGTTGTAAGGTTAGATGGCTGCGGTAACTTTATGGAAAGACGATGTTGAACAGTCCCAAAAAAATCTCTTGTGATCGCCCCTTTTGTAGTTTCAGCCCATTCTCTTTCCCATTTCTCTTTCGCATTGCTCTTAACTTTCTTCCGATCACAGATGAAGGGATTCGGTTGTAGCTTTCTGTTGTGTTTTCTCGAGCTACTTGTTTGGCAAGCTTGTCTGCCACTTCATTCCCAGGAGTTCCTATATGTGCTTTCGTCTATTCAAAGTTAATAATATGCCATTTCCTCTGCTACAACTCTCTAATTTTGATTCTGAACGCTTCTATCAAATATTTATGTCTCCTGGATATTTTTAATGAACTAGCATAATTCCGTACGTATCACAGCTGCCAAGACAGAGGGTTGTTAGGTTAAATTTCTCGGCTACTATTGATGGCCACCGCAATGGTAGGTAGTGAAAAAGGCAGAGCAAAAAAGGGGTCTCCTTAACAAAATACTATTTTCGTACCTCAGAGGTTCGCAACCACAATATTAACGAATATGGCCTCCAGTGGCCGCTGTCGGAAAGGTGCGGTGGCATAACAGTAACAAATCCACATTAATCTTTTTGACTGTCGCATACTCTGTGGAAGTCAGAATGGATTCACGAGCAAGTTGTCTGGTCGTTCCAACATCAGAGCACATTCTTATGGGCCTCAAGCGCACAGGTAAACACACAATGCGACCGAAACACCTTCACTCCCAGACGAAATAATGTTGTGGTCGACTAATAGTTATTTATCTTCCTCGCGCGACGAGAATGGGTATTTACTTCTTTTACGGCGGGAAGCTGGAGGTCTATAGCCGTCATCTCTATTGAAAAAACTTCCGTTCTTAGAAATGTCAATCGGGTCTCCGACTTTGCTTCCGTAAATGTTGGCTAGCAATCGCGCGTTGTTGAAATCTAGGTATTGGCAGGTGTTCCGCTACCGCAGATTTCACTCTTTTTGTTTTCACAGCGTATGCCGTTCGTGCTCTTTAATACGTTCTTTTACTGTCGTTTTCTATCCAGCTTCTTCAAAACAAGAGCAGCGAGACTCCCTTTTATAAGTGAATGCGACATTGGTAGTTGACAGTTTTCAGCTAACTGGAAACACTAGAAAATCCTGAAGCAGATCCCCAGCGGAGGGGTCGAAACGTCGATTGTGCAGAAGAAGTTGAAGAGGGAATATGACGCGGCGTAACTTCACAGAAGATTTTAACTTCAGTGATAAGGGCCACGTAAGCCAGAAACTAACATACCGTAATTCGTTCATCTACATATCTACATACATACTCCGCAATCCACCATACGGTGCGTGGCGGAGGGTACCTCGTACCAGAATTAGCATCTTCTCTCTCTATTCCATTCCCAAACATAACGAGGGAAAAATGACTGCCTATATACCTCTGTACGATCCCTAATCTCTCTTATCTTATCTTTGTGGTCTTTCCACGAAATTTAAGTAGGCGGCAGTAAAATTGTACTGCAGTCAGCCTCAAATGCTGGTTCTCTAAATGTCCTCAGTAGCGATTCACGAAAAGAACGCCTCCTTTCCTCCAGAGACTCCCACCCGAGTTCCTGAAGCATTTCCGTAACACTCGCGTGATGATCAAACCTACCAGTAACAAATCTAGCAGCCCGCCTCTGAATTGCATCTATGTCCTCGGTAAATCCGACCTGATAGGGATCCCAAACGCTCGAGCAGTACTCAAGAACAGGTCGTATCAGTGTTTTATAAACGGTCTCATTTACATATGAACCAAATCTTCCCAAAATTCTACCAATGAACCGAAGACGACTATCCGCCTTCCCCACAACTGCCATTCCATGCTTGTCCCACTTCATATCACTCTGCAATGTTACACCCAAATATACAATCGATGTGACTGTGTCAAGCGCTACACTACTAATGGAGTATTCAAACATTACAGGATTCTTTTTCCTATTCATCTGCATTAATTTACATTTATCTATATTTAGAGTTAGCTGCCATTCCTTAAACCAATCACAAATTCTGTCCAAGTCATCTTGTATCCTCCTACAGTCACTCAACGACGACATCTTCCCGTACACCTCAGCGTCATCAGCAAACAGCCGCACGTTGCTATCCACCCTATCCAAAAGATCATTTATGTAGATAGAAAACAACAGCGGACCTACCACACTTCCCTGGGGCACTCCAGATGATACCCTCACCTCCGATGAACACTCACCATCGAGGACAACGTACTGGGTTCTATTACTTAAGAAGTCTTCGAGCCACTCACATATTTGGGAACCAATCCTATATGCTAGTACCTTAGTTAGGAGTCTGCAGTGGGGCACCGAGTCAAACGCTTTCCGGAAGTCAAAGAATATGGCATCCGTCTGATACCCTTCATCCATGGTTCGCAAGACATCATGTGAAAGAAGGGCGAGTTGCGTTTCGCAGGAGCGATGCTTTCTAAAGCCGTGTTGATGCATGGACAGCAACTTGTCTGTCTAAAGGAAATTCATTAAATTCGAACTGAGAATATGTTCAAGAATCCTGCAACAAACCGATGTTAAGGATATTGGTCTGTAATTTTGAGGATCCGTTCTTCTACCCTTCTTATATACAGGCGTCACCTGCGCTCTTTTCCAGTCGCTCGGGACTTTACGTTGGGCAAGAGATTCGCGGTAAATGCAAGCTAAGTAAGGAGCCAATGCAGTAGAGTACTCTCTGTAAAACCGATTTGGAATCCCATCAGGACCTGGCGATTTATTTATTTTCAACCCATTCAGCTGCTTTACAACCTCAGGGATGTCTATCACTATGTCCTCCAAACGGGAATCTGTACAAGACTCAAACGGCGGTATGTTTGTACGATCCTCCTGCGTGAAAGATTTCTCAAATGCGAAATTTAAAATTTCAGCTTTCGTTTTGCTGTCTTCCGTTGCCAGGCCAGACTGATCAGTTTAAGCGCCATGCAGAGCTTCCCAGCAGTCGTCGAATTTTGCTTTCGAATGAAGCTGAATTCAGGTGTCCGCGCGTTACCTTAGCATTCCTGCCGTTACGTTTGTGAACTAGAACGGACACGCGGACACGCACGGTAATACTCGCGGTACACGCAACAGGAGGCACGCAGGATATCCGAGGGATGCCTCATCGTACCGCATCGCGTGCCGGTCACACGTGGCTGGCACGTAACACGTAAAGGCAAACCGCCGGTATGCTCCCAGCGATCAGTTACTGCCACCTGCTCTCGTATGGAACTTTGAACTCTTTTTGCTTGCGTGAAAAGGTGACAGTGGACGGTTTTTAAATGGCATGTACAATATACAGGGTGTTACAAAAAGGTACGGCCAATCTTTCAGGAAACATTCCTCACACACAAAGAAAGAAAATATGTTATGTGGACATGTGTCCGGAAACGCTTACTTTCCATGTTAGAGCTCATTTTATTGCTTCTATTCAAATCACATTAATCATGGAATGGAAACACACAGCAACAGAACGTACCAGCGTGACTTCAAGCACTTTGTTACAGGAAATGTTCAAAATGTCCTCCGTTAGCGAGGATACATGCATCCACCCTCCGTCGCATGGAATCCCTGATGCGCTGATGCAGCCCTGGAGAATGGTGTATTGTATCACAGCCGTCCACAATACGAGTAAGAAGAGTCTCTACATTTGGTACCGGGGTTGCGTAGACAAGAGCTTTCAAATGCCCCAATAAATGAAAGACAAGAGGGTTGAGGTCAGGAGAGAGTGGAGGCCATGGAATGGGTCCGCTTCTACCAATCCATCGGTCACCGAATCTGTTGCTGAGAAGCGTACGAACGCTTCGACTGAAATGTGCAGGAGCTCCATCGTGCATGAACCACATGTTGTGTAGTACTTGTAAAGGCACATGTTCTAGCAGCACAGGTAGAGTATCCCGTATGAAATCATGATAGCGTGCTCCATTGAGCGTAGGTGGAAGAACATGGGGCCCAATCGAGACATCACCAACAATGCTTGCCCAAACGTTCACAGAAAATCTGTGTTGATGACGTGATTGCACAATTGCGTGCGGATCCTCGTCAGCCCACACATGTTGATTGTGAAAATTTGCAATTTGATCACGTTGGAATGAAGCCTCATCCATAAAGAGAACATTTGCACTCAAATGAGGATTGACACATTGTTGGATGAACCATTCGCAGAAGTGTACCCGTGGAGGCCAATCAGCTGCTGATAGTGCCTGCACACGCTTTACATGGTACGGAAACAACTGGTTCTCCCGCAGCACTCTTCATACAGTGACGTGGCCAACGTTACCTTGTACAGCAGCAACTTCTCTGACGCTTACATTAGGGTTATCGTTAACTGCACGAAGAATTGCCTCGTCCATTGCAAGTGTCCTCGTCGTTCTAGGTCTTCCCCAATCGCGAGTCATAGGCTGGAATGTTCCGTGCTCCCTAAGACGCCGATCAACCTTCGTTCTGGAAATCTGTCTCGATACAAACGTACCGCGCCACGGCTATTTCCCCGTGCTAATCCATACATCAAATGGGCATCTGCCAACTCCGCATTTGTAAACATTGCACTGACTGCAAAACCATGTTCGTGATGAACACTAACCTGTTGATGCTACGTACTGATGCGCTTGATGCTAGTACTGTAGAGTAATGAGTCGCACGTCAACACAAGCACCGAAGTCAACATTACCTTCCTTCAATTGCGCCAACTGGCGGTGAATCGAGGAAGTACAGTACATAGTGGCGAAACTAAAATGAGCTCTAACATGGAAATTAAGCGTTTCCGGACACATGTCCACATAACATCTTTTCTTTATTTGTGTGTGAGCCATGTTTCCTGAAAGTTCGGGCGTACTTTTTTGTAACACCCTATATAAGGAGCCATCAAGAAGTTTCCGTTTGAGGGCTTTCTTGCAGCGTACATTTAACGTATCACGACGTGTAGGCCTAGGGTTAGTGTGGCATTCGTCTCTTTTCGATGTGCATGCGGTAACTGCCAAAAAGGTGAACTATGGCGACGTTATTACCAAATGTGTACAAGCAGGGCCAACGTCCTGTTAATCTTTCCTTGGCTGCCGAAGGATCAGCACCAGTAGACAGTCACCGGTTAACGGAGAATGTGTTTGGGGCAGTAAGTTGTAACATCACAATCTACATCTACATTAATACTCTGCAAGCCACCCAACGGTGTGTGGCGGAGGGCACTTTACGTGCCACTGTCATTACCCTCCTTTCCTATTCCAGTCGTGTATGGTTCGCGGGATGAACGACTGCCGGAAAGCGTCCGTGCGTGCTCGAATTTCTCTAATTTTACATTCGTGATCTCCTCAGGAGGTATAAGTAGGGGGAAGCAATATATTCGATACTTCATCCGAAAACGCACCCTCTCGAAACCTGGACAGCAAGCTACACCGCGATGCAGAGGGCCTCTCTTGCAGATTCTGCCACTTGAGTTCGCTAAAAATTCTCCGTAACGCTATCATGCTTACCAAATAACCCTGTGACGAAACGCACCGCTCTTCTTTGGATCTTCTCTATCTCCTCTGTCAACCCGACCTGGTTGGGACTCCACACTGATGAGCAATACTCAAGTACACGTCGAACGAGTGTTTTGTAATCCACCTCCTTTGTTGATGGACTACATTTTCTAAGGACTCTCCCAACGAATCTCAAGCTGGCACCCGCCTTAGCAACAATTAATTTTATATGATCAATCCACTTCAAATCGTTCCGTACGCATACTCCTAGATATTTTACAGAAGTAACTGCTACCAGTGTTTGTTCCGCTGTATATGTTCACACAATAAAGGCTCCTTCTTTCTAAGTATTCGCAATACATTACATTTGCCTATGTTAAGGGTCAGTTGCCACTCCCTGCTCCATGTGCCTATCCGCTGCAGATCTTCCTGCATTTCGCTGCAATTTTCTAATGCTGCAACTTCTCTGTGTACTGCAGCATCATCCGCGAAAAGCCGCATGGAACTTCCGACACTATCTACTAGGTCATTTATAGATATTGTGAAAAGCAATGGTCCCATAACACTCCACTGTGGCACCCCAGAGGTTACTTTAACGTCTGTAGACGTCTCTCCATAGAGAAATAGAGAAGAACATGCTGTGTTCTGTTTGTCAAAAACTCTTCAATCCAGCCACACAGCTGGTCTGATATTCCGTAGGCTCTTACTTTGCGTATCAGGCGACAGTGCGGAACTGTATCGAACGCCTTCCGGAAGTCAAGGAAAATGGCATCTATCTTGGAGCCCGTATCTAATATTTTCTGGGTCTCATGAACAAATAAAGCGAGTTGGGTCTCACACGGTCACTGTTTCCGGAATCCATGTTGATTCCTAGAGAGTAGATCCTGGGTTTCCGGAAATGACATGATACGCGAGCAAGAAACATGTTCTAAAATTCTACAACAGATCGATGTCAGGGATATAGGCCTATAGTTTTGCGCATCTGCTCGACGACCCTTCTTGAAAGCTACAGGAACTACCTGTGCTGCTTTCCAATCATTTGGAGCCTTCCGTTCCTCTAGATACTTACGGTACATGGCTGTAAGGAGGAGGGCATGTTCTTTCGCGTACTCTGTGTAGAATCGAATTGGTATCCCGTCAGGTCCAGTGGACTTTCCACTGTTGAGTGATTTCAGTTGATTTTCTATTCCTTGGACACTTATTTCGATGTTAGCCATTTTTTCGTTCGTGCGAGGATTTAGAGAAGGAACTGCAGTGCGGTCTTCCTCTGTGAAACAAGTTTGGAAAAAGGTGTTTAGTATTTCAGCTTTACGCGTGTCATCCTCTGTTTCAATGCCATTGTCATCCCAGCGTGTCTGGATATGCTGTTTCGATCCACTTACTAATTCAACGTAAGACCAGAACTTCCTAGGATTTTCTGTCAAGTCGGTACATAGAATTTTACTTTCGAATTCACTGAACGCTTCACGCATAGCTCTCCTTACGCTAACCAACATCGTTTAGCTTCTGTTTGTCTGAGAGGTTTTGACGGCATCTAAATTTGCAGTGAAGCTCTCTTTGCTTTCGCAGTAGTTTCCTAACTTTGTTGTTGAGCCACGGTGGGTTTTTCCCGTCCCTCACAGTTTTACTCGGTACGTACCTGTCTAAAACGCATTTTACGATTGCCTTGAACTTTTTCCATAAACACTCAACATTGTCAGTGTCGGAAAAGAAATTTTCGTTTTGATCTGTTGGGCAGTCTGATGTCTGCCTCCTATTACTCTTGCTAAACAGATGAACCTTCCACAGTAGGTGTCGTTACATGATTAAAAATTAGTGCCAAAACCAATCTTCATACTGTCTGATGTACAAATATGAAAATTAAATCGATCTTTTATGCAACTAATTAATCTCAGCCCCCACAACCGCTTGCTTGTAGAAAAAATATGGTTCGACGTACTTCTTTTTTTTATTCTTATGTGCACGTCCTGTGTCCTTATTTCCGTTTTTCATCCTTCCTCAAAGTGGGTGGTCAAGTGTGAGTGATTTGAATGTAGTAGCAGACGAACCAGAGAAGTGGTGGGTTTCTTAATGTTCTACCACCGTAAAGAGGGTTGGGCCAAAGATATGTAAAGTAAGACGTTTTCCTTGCAGAGGTTGGTGATGGGCGGTTCGGAGAGAGCTCCAGGCGACGGTTACAGAGTGAGTTGTTCTGAAGACAGGTAAGACGTTCCCTCAGAACGGCTGTGTCCAACAAGGGACAAAAGGTATTTGAATATGTTATTAATTTGTTAAACTCAACAATTTCCTCTCGTAACTATTTTTGCAATGACCATTAGGTACTGGTTACAATTTTTGGTTCAGTTAATCGATTGCAGAATAATGTGATTTCCGTTAGGCGCGACCACGTGGACTATAAATTCAAATCTCAACCCAGACCTTAAAAGTTACATCTTGCCTTCTTATTTTTAGCCGACCGGGGTGGCCGAGCGGTTCTAGGCGCTTCAGTCTGGAGCCGCGCGACCGCTACGGTCGCAGGTTCGAATCCTGCCTCGGGCATGGATGTGTGTGATGTCCTTAGGTTAGTTAGGTTTAAGTAGTTCTAAGTTCTAGGGGACTCATGACCTCCCATAGTGCTCAGAGCCATTTGAACCAAATTATTTTTATTTGTGGTAAACATTTTAAATTATCAACAACAAAAAAAAAGAAATGAAAAAGAAAAAGAAACAGTATCGAGCGTGCATTTGGCAAGACGAGTCGATTTGTTTCCAAGCGCTTCTTGCTAAAGATATGCAGCCACCAAATCCTGCTCGATGCCAACCGCGAGGTGCATACTATTCTTCTGACTAAAAATTCTGTCGACATTTTGCTTGCCGTGTGAACTTAGTGCATGTGGATGTCTGTGTTTCAAAATCGAGCAGTGACCACGTGCTCCCAAGATCTCCCCACCCCACAGGACTCTGGAGATTAAGGCCAACGTAGCTTGAAATTCTCGAGTGAGAAAGACGTAGGACAGACAACTTGATGATAAATGTATCATGCATGTTTTGCCCATCTCTTAAATACAAAAAGATTACTGTTAACATGCGAAAGATTAGTCAAAATAAAGATTTTGTCATTTGAAGCCAACTTCCGTTATCGTTAATTTATTTCTCTACATGTCGGAAGAGAGTGTCATATTAGTAGCATTTGATGGATACGCTCGCCAAATCTGAAGTCCTTAGCACAAGATTAGTTCTCAGCATGTAGTTTTCTCTGAGTGCCCCATGAATATCATTGTGTTATCCGTTGCGACCTTAATAAATTCAATCAGTAAAGGGATCGTTCTGAAAATTTAGATGGGCCTAAACCCTAATCAAATAACGGGCAAAATAATCAGAGAAGGTTACGTCGCCAATGAAAAATAAGAATGTGCAGAAGATATCCTATCACAGCAGGCTGGAAAAAAAGAAATAATAAAAAAGAAGTTCCTGCTAGCGAAAGTAAGCAACCTTCATAGCCTGCCACGAACAACGAATAGTAAGAAACCAAATTAGAGTTACAATGTCTGTCGAAAACCCCGGTTGTGGAATAGTGGGCGGCAAGAGTTGCTGCTGCTCCATAACGCGCATCGCTTTATCGCAAACGTCTTAATGCAGAAGTTACGGCAATGCAAGTGGGAGACACTCGAGCTCCCGCCCTATAGCCCTGATCTCTCCTCATGCGATCATCAGGTCTTGTGGAAGGGTCGACGATGCATATAGGAGGAAGATGTGCAGCAAGCGGTGACGGACTTTTTCGCCAGCACGACCCAGTGTTTTACCAAACGGGTATTGCCAACACGGTCCGCCAGTGTGTGTTGATTGCCTCAATGTTTTTAATTTCGCACTTAAGAAATCATGCACGCATGGGTATCGTAGAGACTTTCAGTCACTGGACGGCTGCACAGAAATGAGGGCATAGAATAGTCACTGAAGAAACCGAATGGAAGCAATCCTTCAGTCGGTTCTTCGAAAACAATCGAGTCATTCGTTTGACGTTTCACGTATCGGTTGGAATGTTCATTCATTGTTTTGAGTAGAACCAGTCTTCAGGAATAACCGAATGGAAACAATCGATTCAGTCGAACGATCAAAAAGTTTCCATCCGAAGGTCGTACAGTCCAGATTCGGTATGCTCCAGATTCGGTATGCCAGTCGGGCAGAATCACGTTGAGCACTGAGGAAATCGTCCCACCGATGCACTAGATTAGAGATAACCTTTTGGCGAAACACTGAGCCCGCATCTCGTGGTCGTGCGGTAGCGTTCTCGCTTCCCACGCCCGGGTTCCCGGGTTCGACTCCCGGCGGGGTTAGGAATTTTCTCTGCCTCGTGATGGCTGGGTGTTGTGTGCTGTCCTTAGGTTAGTTCGGTTTAAGTAGTTCTAAGTTCTAGGGGACTGATGACCATAGATGTTAAGTCCCATAGTGCTCAGAGCCATTTTTTTTGAAACACTGAGCCCTGCTACATAAAAAAGTCCGTAACTGCCTTTTGCACATCCTCGTCCGACAGGAATCGTCGACCCTTCGAGACCTTTTTTAACAAATTGATGTCGTGACAATGGCATGGTGAGAGATCAGGTCTATAGAGCGAAGAGCGAGTGGTCGACTGTCTACCACTTGAGTTGACCTAACTTTTGCGTTACATTTCCGATATGGGGAGGGGGGGTATCAGCACAGAACTTGGCGCACCTTTCCACAATGGTCATTTTCGACAATTATACTGACCCATACGAATTCTTCATTCACCGATGGACGTTTAACGATGTTTGTCCTTCGGCAGCCAAGGAAAGAATAACTGCACTCACGTCGAAAAGGTAGAAGAGCCACACTAAATCCTTGCCTTCAGGACGGTGCTTATATACCTGCATTGGAGTCGCATTACATTGCATGTACGTTCCAGCAATGTCTTAAAGCAGAAACTTTTTTATCGCCTCATAGTTCTATGTACGAGGGTTAGTCAATCATTATCCGCAATTTAGTTATGTTTCTGTTTATTTGGTAGTACTGTCGTTTTACGTCGATGATGCATCCTTTGTTTATTTGTTGATATATCTTTGCAGTTTTCAAGCTGCTAGGTTAGTTTCGTTATCGCTGCCGTGCTGTTAATCATGGCTGCTCCGCTGTCTATTTGCACCAAAGAAGAGCAACGTTCAGTGATCCGGTTTTTTTTTTTTTTTTGTTTTTTGTTTTTTTTTTTTTGTGGTCGGAAGGCATATCAGGGGACGAAACTCATCGAAGACTTTCGGTACAGTACAGGAACAGTGTTTTGCCGCAACAGAGTGTCTACTAATGGATCCTAAATGGTGGCACAAGTCTTAAGCATGATGAAGGAGCCGGACGACCGTTTACCACCACAAATGAAGAAACACTAACCGTTCAAGTGAAATGATTCTCTTAGACAGACGATTAACTATGGACGAAGTGGCATATCGTCTGCAAATTAACGACGGTTCTGCCTATGAAATCATCCACAACATACTTGGGTTTCATAAAGTTTGTGCAAGATGGGTCTCAAAACAAATCACACAGTTGCTTAACAAACGCGCTTGGACATCTGCAAAAAACATTTGGATCGCTATGGTAACGAAGGGGACAACTTCTCAGACAGGATCATTACTGGCGACGAAACATGGATCCAACACTACGAACCGGAGAGTAAACGGCAGAGTATGGAATGGAAACATCCAAATTCGCCGTGCAAGAAAAAGTTCAAGACCCTACCGTCCGCAGGACAACTGATGCTTACGGTTTCTTTAGGATGCACAAGTTCCAGTACTGGAACATTATGCGTAAAGGGGCACAACAATAAACAGTGTACTTTACAGTGAGATGCTTACTGCGAGGCTAAAACCTGCAATTCGTAACAATCGCAGAGGATTGCTGTCAAAAGGTGTTGTGTCGTTGCACAATACCCGTCTGCATACTGCTGCCCACACTGCTGAAACATCCCAGAAACTCAAATTTGAAGTACCGGATCATCCTCCATATAGTCCCGATATTGTCCCTTTCTATCACTTGTTTGGTCCACTCAAACAGACAATTAGGGGCCGTCGAACTGCCTCGGACGAAGCAGTGAAAGATGCGGTGCATTCCTGGCTCACAGCTCAACCGAGAACCTACTTTTATGAGGGCATCAGGAAGCTTGCACAAAAATTGACCAAGTGCTTTGAAACGCAGGGAGACTATGTCGAAAAATGACGTTCTTGTAAGTTTCCTATTTGATTAGAATAAAATTTTATAACTACTTTGCGGATAACAATTGACTTACCCTCGTACCTGCTGATTTATTTTCTTTCGAGTGAAACCAGTCTGTGGATGCAATTACATGAAACAACCGATACAGTCCGTTATAGTTTTGTATGTTGACTAAATTATTCATTCTTTCTTTACAAGTGAAATCAGACTGTACCTTTACTGTAGGATGGAATACGTTTTCGTTCTTTCAGCCGAAACTACTCATTACTGTTTTAGTTGACTGAGCTATTCCTCTTGAGTGAAATCAATCTGTTGTAGGGAAGAGTGTTGTGCCTAAAGGATACCTCGACGTACATGATGTTTTTTGGTCGGTGCTTCACTCTAGTGACTGATTTTAGAATCGCATGAAGTAACAGAGACTGCCACAGTTTCCGCCATTTTCTGCAGGCTTTGTTATTGTTAGACATGAGGACGCGTTTTGTCGAGCATTTGTAAATATTTCGTATTCTACGTATTTAAGTGCTTTATACGATTAATGTAATAAAGCTATCTGGAAGATGTTGGTAATGCTTCAGTTACAGAGTTTTATGGTGTGTAAACAGCTATATATCTTTAGAATTATTTATAGGACATGTTGGCAGTTAAGACGTATTTCGCCGGTCGTGCATCATCTTGTAACTTAAAGCGGAAGAAACTCTTTTACCACAGAACACATGCAAGTTACAAATAACCTGAGTTTCTTTAACCTCTTAACAATTTTACCTGTGTTGCAAATGGAAATTTATGTTAGTTTCCAGTAGGTTCTATTTCAAAACTTATTTGATTTATAACTGGTTTTTGATAATACTTCTGCTTAATTACGTTTCACTTATTACTGGTGTGCAGGTAATGTAGCAGATAGAGGATTAAATAGAGTATTGAGAAGATTCCGTTGATTGCAACGCTTTGAAATGTAAATGGACCACATTTGGAAAAAATTTAATTTTCCGACGCAGTTTTTGTTCTTTCATAGAAAGGCAGCACATAATAGATGAGCGCCAAAATTTAGAAACTGACTACAAAAATTTATTAAACTTCTGTTACAAGGATGGCTAGAAGTGAAAGTCTGAATAGTGTTCCAAGGTGCAACGCACTCCCCTTCTTCCATTGGTTGAAGATTTTTTTCATTTGTTTATCCACTTCTAACTGGTTCGATGTTATCTGTCATGTATTCTTCTCTCGTGCCAACCGCTTCATCTCAGAGAAGTGCTTTCACCTTGCGTCCTTACATGGGTATGACAAACTTTTTAGTTTTAATCTACACTGTATGTGTGACATCACTCGTGCCCTGTGAGAAGTGTAGGAGATGACGGCGAATGATACTTAATTCCTTCTCCATGTGATGGTTGTTTGGTTGGTTGATTGGGGAGGGGACCAGCCAGCTATATCAACATTCCCAAGACCTAAGGTGGAAGAAACCATGGGATGAACTACACTAACAGTATAGTACAGTCAAGGGTACGGGAAAAAGGGTAAACATAGAGGTAAAAGTAATGTTGGGGCAGCAGGAAGAGTAAAAAACACGAAGGGGGGAGGGGGGAAGGGGGGATGACGAGAGTAGGTGCGACCAAATATGCTGCCACGTTGGGGCCCCAGCATCGCCACCAACCCTTTCGGATCCCCACACCATACCATGATTACGACACATTGAGGACAACAACAGGAGAAGAAGACACAAGAAAAGGGGAAACAAAATGGCACAAAACGTAGGTAAAAGGGGGGACAACCAGATCAGTGTGGAAGCAAGGCCAAGGCCTCCAAACCAGTGCCAAGAATAACCCAGGGACTTCAGTTCAGAGGGAAATTCAGGTGCTTAAACCTGGGAGAACAAACCACTTTCACGAAGAGAACTAAGGACAGACGTAATCATACAAGGGTTGTCTGCTGATACCCAAGACAAGAAAGATGGGAGAGCATATTTAGTGCAAAGGGCCGAAAGGCTGGGGCAGTCCAGCAAAATATTGGTCACCATGAGGGGGCCACATCTACAAAGAGGGTGCCAGCTCATTGCAAAGTAAAAAAACATGGGTCAGCTTAGGGAGGGAAAAACGTCACATGATAGGAGTCACCCTGATGCAGGTTTGTTAGACGGGGGTAGCCCCCCACCCAAAGAGCTGGCCCATGATTGAGCCAAAAGGGATTTAATGAAAGCCAAAATCCACCTGCAGAGGGGTCATGTAGAATTGCATGGTAGACAGTCACACACCTAGCCAGATGATTTGCAAGTTTATTACCTGGGATAGCCACATGACGGGGAATCCAAAGGAAATCAACTGAGCAAGTAGTAATGACAAGATTGTCGAGATGGCCATGGATGGCAGAGACCAAAGGGTGGTGGGAAAACACTGAGTGATAGATTGAAGGCCACTCATTGAGTCTGTGCATAACAAAACTTGGATGAGGAAGGACCTTTCACTAAAGCAGAGGGCCAAAAGGTGGCCATCAGTTCTGCAGGTAAACACCCCTTACGCGACAGGCAGGAGATGGTATTCTGTGCCATCAGAAGACATGAAGGCATATTCCACGTGACTGACAGATTTAGAGTCATCGGTGTGAAAAACAATAGCATCCTGAAACTCCTATAAGAGTGGATGGAACAAAAGAACGCCATTGGAATGAAGGAGGCTTTACCATCCCAGAAGAGATTCATCGAAATCCAGGACCGAGGAACTAACCAAGGATGGGTAGTTGGGTGAGATGTGAGGAAGAGGACAAGGAGGGGGGATGAAAATGGCAGTGGAGAGAAGCAAAGTGGAGCCCATCCAGTAAGAGGTGTAGGCAAGGAAGGACGTTGAGTTCACAAAAAACAGTCAACCCTTAGAAGGCGGATATGGGACAACCAAGTAGGCTTGTTGTCAAAACGAAGATCCAACAAACAGAACAAGGGGACCACAGTCGGATGCTGGGCATCGAGGTAGAGCATCAGATTAGGGTGGGCTGTAGTACAGCGACAGACCTGCGCCACCCCCGACTTGATTGGAGAGAACTGAAAACCATGGAAGACTGTCCACACAGAAGCACGCTGGATGGCGCCCTGGATCTCTCATACTGCAGAGGCCACTGAGTGAGAGCTAGTCCAAATCCAGAAATCAGCGATCTCAAGATCGTAGGTGACCAACGGTCTGGCAGAGGCCCCAAGTCCATTAATAGCGATAAGAAAAAGGATACTTAATACAGAGGCGTGTGGAACACCGTTCTCCTGGGTCTGTGGAGAACTGAGAACGGTGCCAACCAAAACTCTGAACAACCAGTAGGACTGGAACTGGTGAATAAAAATCGGGAGGGGGCCCGAAAGACCCTACTCCATGGAGCATAAGTAGGATGTGATGGCACCTAGCTGTGTCATAGATCTTACGAAGATCAAAGAATGCAATAAGACAGCGGCGCTGAGAAAAGGCCTGCCAAACTGTGGTTTCCAAATGAAGCAAGTGATCGATAGAAGAATGTCCCTCCTGAAAACTGCATTGGTAAGCAGCTAAAATGTCCCAAGATTCGAGGACTAAACTGAATTGATGAGCCACCATCTGTTCAAACGACTTGAAGGGGGCATTGATCAGATTGACTGACCAGTAAGTATCAAGGGATGACGGATCCTTGCCAGGCTTAAGAACAGGAGCCACAATATTGTCTCTCCACTGAGAGGGGAAAATGCCTTGGAACCAAATATCGTTAAACATCTAGAGGAAATTTTGTCATTGTGGAGAACTGAGATGTTAGAGTAATTGGTTATGTATGGAATCGGGCCAGGGGCTGAATCCTGGAAAGAAGAGAAGGCCAGAAGAAGTTCTCATTCAGTAAAATGTTCACTGAAGGATTCAGCCTGACAAGGGTAAAACGTAAGTGGGAAGCTTCAGTTTCTGGAGGAGGAAGGTGGCTGGATAGGTAGCTGATGGTGATGCCATCACAAAATGGGTCTCAAGGTGTTGTGTGAGAACTGATGAATCAATATAGAGGCCACCTGGAAGGGCAAGGTGCTTAATGGAAGACCATTGCTGACAACCTTGGAGGGTGTGGATTGCACCCCATGCCCATGATGAATGGACTGAAGAATCTAGGGAGGAGATAAAGTGTTCCCAATACACCTGTTTGATAAGGAAATGGGATTTGGCACAAAGCTGTTTAAAGGTAATAAGACCAACGGAGGATGGGTGCTGCTTAAGACGTTGCAAGATGTAGCAATATGTGCCGGTGATCTCAGATGGTTGTGGGAATTGGTGTACACCCTCACAGAACTGGCTGGTGGTGAACAGAGCCCACTGACTTGGTAGCAGCAATGCTGGCAGCGTGAATTATCTAATGAGACAGATCACAAACGACTTCATCAGAACAACCTAATAAAGAACGTGTAAACCAGCATGATGGGAAGCCCAGTGGAGTATCCTAGTCATAGGGAAGTTGAAGGTAACGAGATAATCAATGGGAAGTGGTCACTGTCACAGAGATCATCGTGTGGCGACCAGTTTAAGGAAGGAAGAAGGGGAGGGGGAGTGAGCGAAAGATCTTTGTCAGAGAAAGTGCCACAGGCGGCACTAAAATGAATAGGGCAGCTATCATTAAGATGGCACAGGTCATGGTCCTCAGGAAATTGGTTGATGAGGACCTCCCGCTTAGATGAAGAAGCACTGCCCTCCAAAATGTGATGGGCAGTTAGGGCAGAGGGTATATGTGGCCTATCAGGAGGGAGACAGAGACTGCAAATCATGACCACAGAGTCCATGTGGACCTGGACAGCAACTGCTTCTGGAGTGGTATGAAGGGGGATCCATGAACTAACAATGTCTGAATGGATCAATGTTCGAATGCCACCAGAAGCCTTCAATGGGCTGATCTGGTTCAGACAGAATGCACAGAACCCACAAAGGTTCAGTGAGTCAACATTAGTAAAATGAGATATGTGGCTAATGACACAAGTTGCTGAGTAAAGGAAATAATGGAATGAACTCTGGTAATGACAGTAGTATCCATTATAGCATGGAACATGGATTGAAATGGGAGGCAAATGAGCTGGAGCCAATCATGCTGCTGAGTCACCACCAACAATGTGGTGAGATCCATAAATAAAATTTCTGACTCAGGTTGTGAGGGGCAAGTCAGCACCTCTGGGGGTACTGGAGAAGCGTTGTCCTGGGATTTTCTTCTTCTTCTCTTTTATGGTTTGAGGAAGGCATGGTGTAGAAAGAGAGCAGGCTTCTGGTAGATCCGTAACTGAGAGAGAACGAGTGGCTGGGTTGTGGCAGTAGGCCTCCAAACGCGGGGGTGGGGGTGGGGGAGAGGTTCTTGAGGAGCACCCTATCACAGGCAGGCGCCAAATAAGGGGGACACTTCTCCAGCCAGAGTGGGGGAACGGCACGAGGACGAGAGGGCATAGGAACTGCAGGGAGGGAGAGGGCAGGGTTTACACCTGGGGGAAGGAGAAGGATGGAGGGGGGAACGGACACATCAAAGTTGGATTCATAAGCACAGGGTGAAGGTGGTCATATTTCAGATGAGCCTCAGTGTAGGATAAAGAATCAAGGGACTTACACTCCTGTATCTTCTTTCTGTTCTTAAAAATCGAGAAATGTGGCTAGCATCGAGAGTGATGGTCGAAACAATTAAGACATAGGCAGCAGAACACAGGGACTCCCCTCATGGAAAGGGTATCTACATTCACCACAAAAGGGTCCTCCCTACAGCAGCAAGACGTGCCTGAAACGCAAACACCGAAAATACCTCGTTGGTGGTGGGACGAATGGCTTCATGTCACACCAATAACATAGCCTTGACCTTCTCCAGGAGGGTATCTCCCTCAAACACTAGAATAAAGGCGCTGTTGTCGATGTGATTCTGTTATGACGTATCTGAACATGCTGAACAAAATGAGCAGCCCATTGTTTCATATTGGCCTGGAATTAGTCATCAGTTTGAGAGATGAGTTCCCTATGAGAAGTGACTCCCTGAACCCTATTCAAAGACTGGTGAGGAGTAATGGACACCAGGATGTTGGCAAGATGGTCACAAGCACAAAAGGCTGCAGATTGGGCGGCGGGAGAAGGTTTGATCAACAGTGAACCCAGCCACTTCTTGCTGAGAGACTCCATTCCATAAAAATTTGTCGTCGATATTTTTCACAAAAAATCTCGCCATCATTTCTAGTGCAGACCAGGCAGGGGAGAAAGTGTTCAACCAGAAGCTGGCGAGACTGGCCAACCTCCCAGGATATAGCTAAGGAAGGGATGGCTGCAAGTTCATAAGAAGCAGCATGAGGTGGTCCATTGATGACCAAAGAGAGAGTCGTACAAGATCGGCCAGTTTTTTGAATCTTAATGCATTTCATACTTAAAGCATCCACCTGATACCACCCACTCACTCAGGGGCTCTCTCTAGGGCACCACACAGCCACATCAAAGGCAGCGTGGCAGCTGTTGCTTGGAGTTCTCATGCTCCAGAATTACGAGCAACCATTCCTAGGCACGCAGAGGGAGGCAACCACTCAGGTATCAGAAGTGTGATCCCTGTTTCGTCAGGGGGCTCAGCCAGATGGGTAGATAACAGCCCACCACACGGAATGGCTACATGTGTTGATGACATAGTGAGGTGGGGGGGTTATGGTGGAGAAGGAAGAGGGGAAGGAGGGGAACAGGAAACCACGACGTAGATGCTAGGGAATGGTTCTTCCCCAGATGGCTCACACTACAGAGAGAAAATTCTGAAACGGAAGTCAAACCTCAAAGGCAAACCAAAAACTCCAAAAAGTAGAGGTGAAAAAGAAAAGGCAAGGGAAATAATAACCGGATAGCAGGGTCGACATAAATAAGAACACCGAGTGAGGGGAAGGAGGGGACAGAGGGGAAGAAGCAAGGGCAGGGAGGGAGGGCATGGGGGAGGAAATGCAGCCCTAGAAGGAAGAATGGGGTGCATAGCTGGGAACCCCCTGTGCACCATACATGACCTCACGAAAGAGCTATGAGCCTCCAAGGTGGGGGGGAGGGTGGGCGAGGAAAGGGGTGGGGGGCTGCTCTATGTGGTAGACAGTGATGGACCGCTGCCTGTGTAGTCTCAGGCTCTGATTTTCTTGCCTACTACCTGTAATCCATAAAGAGTAACAATTTTGCCTTTGATTCATTTAATAGCCATTATACTGTCTTTAACTGTGCAGTCGAGGCATACAATTGTTTGATGCTGTGAAGTAATATACTTGCATATGCCCCCCACAACTGAGCCTGTTTCCTTGGATAGGACTTCATGGATTTTGATCGGTGTGTTTACAATATGAGACGCCTTTCACACCAGCCTTGGAAAGCTATCGGTTATTGGCCATAAACATGCAATTCTGCCCTCCAAAGATGGTTGCTGTTGTTGCGTTCCAGTAGACTGTTATTGAGTTTGCATGTGTCAGGACAGGGCAAGTGGGGATTGAACATCATTCGTTACAAGAACAGTACTAAAAGCCATTTATTTCAAAATACAGATTCACTTGAAATACGGAAGTTTGTCGATGGTAGGCAATGAAATCTTTGAAATTCCATTTTGTTAAAAAATATATAAAGTGATACAGATAATATTGCTACATGTCTAACTATATAGTAGAAGCCTAGTTATTGACAGATTACAGAAATATATGCACTTTAAAATCTCTCTTTGATAACGGAGTTACTGGGATCACAAGCTTTTCACATGCGACGTTTTCATTGCCTATCATCGTAATAAGTATGAAGACAATATTTTTTGTTTTTTGCTAAAGATAACAATTACCTGGATTAACACAGAATGAGATCATAGTAGGAGCCAGTTAAATTTAAATGGAGCAGTAAATCTCAAGAGCACCAAAGGCTGATTGACAAATTAATTATTATCAGAAGAAGAAAAACATATCAAGTGGGAATTAATAAATAAGTTGAATAAGACATCAAATTCCGAGAACAGTAAATGTCGTAAAATCGGGTATTAAATTGCCAGAGCAACACCAAAAGTGGACATTGCTGAACAACATATACTCTGACATCACGGAGAAGCGAGATGCCTCACAATAGCCCATCTGAGCAAGTCCAATTAGTGGCCTCTAAAACACACACAAAATACAGTTTCAAAAACAGGAGGGAAGGTGCACATAATCATGCAAGAGCGGCATGCCAACTGCATTTCCTTGCAGGTTAAGTAAACAAGTCTACCTCTAACAATAACTCAAGAAACAGGAACCAATATGTATAATAAATGTGAGAGAGGACAAGTTACTCACTCACCTATTTTTTCGTAGACGGAAAATTATTAAATATTTTGTTACAACCTTGGGCACCTTGAGCGAGACTCTAGAAAGTTAACGGCCTAAGCAGACGTTGATGGAGCCAGGTAGGGCGCTAAAAGCATGAGGTATTTTTACAGTTCTTAGCCTGCAGAAAAGGCAGGTTGGAAGTTGAAAGCAATTGGAAGTGAGCCCATCCGTCAGTAAATCTTGCCGGACAGGTCCACAGCCATAGAGGGCAGACAGACAGCCCCTAGTCGAGACAAGTCTCCAGCAGAACAATGCCGAGCTACCTGCCACAGTGCCAGCGGAAGGCCTGGCTGGGGGCAACAGACTGAAGGGACGTGTCTACACGGTGGAGTGGTAAACTGGGCATTGTGTGGAGAGCCACGTGTAATAAACATTCACAAGTTTTCATGTTTGCCGATACTGCAAATAGGCCTGTGACTCACTTCCATCAGTTGTCTCAACTGTATAAGAAACTCCAGCGTCTGAGAAACGTTTAGATATAGAATCTTTATTACACCTCATACCTAGGACTGACAAGCTCCAAGGCACAGGCGACTTAGATAAAGATCTTTTAAGATTGTATCTGTTTACTTGTTGCCATGGGAAGTGACACGATTATGGAAAAAACCATCTTCCCACTCTGTGAAAAATTAAAAAAAGCCAGTGTGCAGGTTTCTTAACTCTTGCGCTGGTTCGACATGAGTTTGTGCTGACGTGTAGGATGGGAGATTTAGCGCCTCTAAAGCCCTGTGATTGGCTCAAGGTAGGGTGGAGGCGGTGTCATTCATGCATTTTGTGTGAAAACGGAACTTTTTTTTTATTTGGAGAGGTGCGAAACACTTGGTTTCTGGATTTTAGTCTGGAAGCATCTTCTGGTCAAAGCTCTGGCATGTTTGGTTGGTGCTAGGGACCTGTTCTGAGAACGACTTCACTTGCAAATAGTTAGACTGGAGAGCCTGTGGTGAAGTTCTTCCTGTAGTGACAGTGTGACTTCAAATGTCTAGGACTACTCGTTTTCCGAGGGCAGACTCATTCGTTTTTGAAACTTCCTGGCAGATTAAAACTGTGTGCCGGACCGAGACTCGAACTCGGGACCTTTGCCTTTCGCGGGCAAGTGCTCTACCAACCGAGCTACCCAAGCATGACTCAGCCCCGTCCTCACACCTTTACTTCTGCCAGTACCTCGTCTCCTACCTTCCAAACTTAACAGAAGCTCTCCTGCAGACCTAGCAGAATTAGCACTACTGAAAGTAAGGATATTGTGGAGACATGGCTTAGCCACAGCCTGGGGGATGTTTCCAGAATGAGATTTTCACTCTGCAGTGGAGTGCGAGCTGATATGAAACTTCCTGGCAGCTTAAAACTATGTGCCGGACCGAGACTCGAACTCGGGACATTTGCCTTTCTCGGTCACCGATCATCTGACTAGTTAAGTACTTACCTAACAAGTAGCATCCACTAATGAGAATAATCCTCTTTCCAATGCGACCACCACTTTCTTTCAACACTGGCTACTGGATTAAGTTGTTAAACACAGCCATTGTGACTGTCCGCTCTATTTCAGCCAGGCTTCCGGAGTCAGTTTAAAGGTAGCTAGATGTTGAACTAACCGGATTTAAAATAAACTGATGCAAGTTCCGCCATTCAATGGATAAACGGCTGGTTAGCAGTGATAACAAAAGATCCTGTGGAAGTGATTCACCGAGTAATTCTTCTCCTTCGAAAGTATGCAGTTGTAATAGGGGAAAATATTCGAATTTAATCAAAGTACATTCTTCTTTTGCGTGTTCCTCTGTTCAACAACGTTAGTTCTAAACATAAAACCGTGCGTAGATGTGCAAATATAAAGTTGATTATCTGACATTTGGCTTTACCAGCATTCTTTTGAATAAGGAAGTTGCACAATGTGTTCTTTGTTGAGAGATCTTAGCCAACGACAGGTTGAAGCCTATAAAACTAGAGAGACCCTTGCAGACAAGACATCCAGACCGTGTAAATAAACCCATCGAATTTCTTAAGCGTCATGAGCAACAACTAAAAGGAAATGTAAGATTCTTCAATAAATAAGTATTAGTTCCTAAGAAAGCCCTAAGAGCATCCCTCGAGGTGTCCTGCTTAATTACAAAATCCAAATCATCACATATTATTGGTGAGAAATTACATCTTCGCACAGCCGTCAAAATGTGCGAAATCATGCATGACGAAAGGTCTGGCGAGAGTCTGAAGGCGATACCACCCTCGGCTGATACCGCAGCTCGTCGTTTTGTTGCAGTAGCCGCTGACACGAAAAATCAATTGCTACCGCGTCCTCATGATAGTGCAAAATTCTCGCTGCAACATTGTGACGGTACTGATAACAGAAATCTTCCCTGATCTCCTTGTTTTTGTGCGCTACTGTTGTGGAAATATTGGAGGACCTTCTGTTTTGTAAAGCTATAGAAGGGAGGACTATTGGCGAATATATTTTCTTTCTTGAGAATTCGATTTTTATTGACAACGATCAGTCATGGGCAAATCGTGTTGGCATATGAACCGTTGGTGTGGCAACATTTACCGCAACTAAAATGCGGTTCATGGCAAGTAACTGTACTCTTTCTGTAAAATTCCTACATTGCGTGATACACAGGAGGACTTTGGTTTCTAAAATAGCCAATAAACTGAAGACCGGTGCAGTCCGTGTCGTAAATTTTGTGGAAGCATAACAGTAAGATATTATCCATTCTTTGCAACGAGGCGGGTTCTATTGTACACAGAGTTTGGTTGGGTGCCTCGTGATACAGTTCGCCGTTGCGTTGTGGAGCTGAACGATGAATTTCGTCTTTTCGTATTGAACAGCAGTCTTAAATCTCGGCTCTGTTTCTGGATGAAAAATGGATTCTACTGCAATATTGTGCCACTGGGTCGACGTTTTTGAGAAACCGAATGATCTTAACGTATCACTTCAAGCCTGAAATAGTAATATCGCCTTTCTAAGCGAGAAGATGCTTGCGATTAAGAGAAAACTTGGACTCTGAAAAACACAGATGGAGAAAGGTACCCGCGAGATGTTTTCTTGTCTGAATGATTTTGTGAAGGATAATGAGTTGGACGCAGGTAACATTGGTAGAGCTGGCGTAGTACATCTCAAAAAATCTTCGTCAGCAACTTGAGGATCAATTTCCAGAATTTTCATCTGAGTGTGTCTGGATCCACAATCCGTTCGATATGATCATAACAGCGCGCTTGCCAACAACGGAACAGGAGCAGCTAATAGAATTGTCAAACGGTAGAACAATTCGAAATGAATTTAAATCGACGCCTCTTGTAAAGTTTTGGATGCAGATTTGGAATAAATAGGCCAGTTTAGCAAGAAAGACAGTGGACGTGTCATTATCCTCCGCTTCAGCCTACTTGTGTAACACTTTTTGCAATGGTATTAACAAAAACGTGTTGCTGTTTCAAAGATCCAACTAAGAGTGGAACCGCTATCGTCAAAAATTCAAGCAAACACATTACACTAAATGTGCAAATGTCAGAAAATTTCCGAATTTTGAACTAGATATATTTTTACTCTTGTTTACTTCCTTTTTGGATGATCAGTTTGAATAGAACAGTTTTTAAATTGGCGTTTAAACTTTGACTATTGTCCTATCGTCATTTGTATGCTGTGATCTTTCAAGTATAATAACACTCTAAATGAATTAAGATAAATGTAGATGGAAATAGTTAAACTTTAACCAACTAATTTGTGAACTTTTTGAAAAAAAGAAAAAAAAATGTAGTGGAAACACATATTTCCTCACTTCCAATAACAGCACACGCAGCGTTGGTTATTTATGAACTTGTAGCTGTTGACTTTCACCACCTCTGAATAATACAAACACATGATTTTTTTTTTAATATTTAACTCTGATGTCCTTGATGGACTCTCTCTAATTATTATTACTATTGTTCAACTGATAGTTGCAATAATTAGACAGAAGGAAGTAGATATCGTGGATCGTTTTAGTGCCAATTACGAGACATGCATAGGAAGGAAAGAACATTGAAGGCGCGGGGAGGGAAGAGGCGTCAAAATAATTTATGCATCAGAAGGGGGACGCGATGGAGAAAGTTTGAAAACCCCTGGAATACAGGATAAAAGAAAAAATAGCATCCACTGCAACAAGTGAAATAACACAAATAGCTTAGCCCATCATTTCTCCAGAGGTTTGGTGCAGTCTTGCCAGGATGAAAACTAGCGTGGAAGACTCGGTAATTGCGCTTCATATATGATGCACAAGTGACAAAAACAAATCAAGTTACGAGGGGGGACCCAAAAGTAACCGGAATCGTAATGCTGCACATCGTGTACTTGCAGTAGCAGGTTGCGCCATCAGAGGGTTGTAGTAGGAGCTCTGCTGAGTCATTCTGCCACGCGGCGTCACCCAACAGTGAGAAGTGTGGTTTCTTTGGCAGTTCTTCAAGTGCGCGTACAGTGCAGACGTGACACGAGGAAATGTCTAGTTCGTACAAACAATGTGCGGCAGTGAAGTTTTGTTTCTTGCTCGGCAAGAACGCAGCAGAAACTGTTGCGATGATTCAGACAGCCTACAAAGACCATGCTCTTAGTAAAACGCAAGTGTACGAATGGTTTTCTCGGTTTAAAAAGAGAGAAATGGTGGTTGAAGATCAGCCCCATTCTGGTCGACCTTCAACTGCTCGAAGCGAAGACAGCATCGACAAAATCCGTGATCTCATCAGTGAAGATCGACGCAGGACAATTGACCAACTCGAGAACTTGTCCGGTTTGTCCTGGAGCTCAATTCAGCGCATCTTGACCATCGATTTTGGGATGCGAAGAGTGGCAGCAAAATTCGTGCCGAAGCTTCTTACCGGAGATCCAAGAGATCGTAGCATTCAAGCCTGTCTCCAAATGAAGGACGCGTTCAAAGATGATCCACATTTTTTCAACAAAATGGTAACAGGTGATGAGTCATGGTGCTGTGGTTATGATACAGAAAGTAAACAACAGTCACCACAATGGAAGTCACCTGGTTCACTTCGACCAAAAAAAGCTCGACAAGTGAGATCGAATGTGAAAACGATGCTGATCTGTTTTTTGACATCAAAGGGATCGTACACTCTGAATTTGTCCCTGAAAACCAGACAGTAAACCAATTCTATTTGGAGGTTATGAAACGGCTTCGCAGAAGTTTGTCGCAAAAACGTCTGGCTTTGTGGGATTCTGGCGTGTGGTTCCTGCATCACGACAGCCCTCCCGCGCACACGGCTCTCAGCGTTCGCCAATTTTGGCCTCAACGAAGACGACTACCTTGACCCACGCGCCCTATTCGCCGGATTTAGTACCTCGGACTTCTTCCTATTCCCGAGGATGAGAAGGGAGGGAAGCGTTTTGCGGATGTGGAAGACTTAAAAGGCAATTTCATGAAAGTGCTAGCAGGTATCAAAGAGGACGAATTTAAAAGGTGCTTCGAACACTGGAATGAACGTTTGGACAAGTGTATTAATGCTAATGGAGTGTACTTCGAAGGAGATTAAGGTTGTATTTGAAAACAATGAAGTATATGCTTTCTAGAAAGAAATTCCGGTTGTTTTTGGGTCCCCCCTCGTATATGCAATGAACCGATGAAACCTTTTCAGCACATGAAATGAACCGATGAACTCATTTCAGTCGACCGCCAGAAGCTGCTGATATATGTACTTACTCACACACAACCAGTTACGGTCAAGTGACTGTGCAGTGTCCAGTGGCATGGCTAGTTTCCCGGCGCTAGAGATCACGGTCATTGGCGTGAGTGGTACTGGTGCCGCTACAGGGTGATTGCCTCAGACACGGGAGTGGCGCAAGCATCGCCGTCGCCCAGCTGGAAGGTCCAGGAGGAAGTCAGAGAGCTCCTGGAGTGACACAGAAGGAGAAAGTTCCGGGGTGGAACGAAGTCCGAGGACATCGAGGTGCTGGTACGCGGTAGGGTACCGGACGAGACGACGATGAGCACAGGCGGGACTGCTGTGCGGGCAACGACTTCGTTGAACGGTTGCTGTCATTCCCTGTCGGACGCACAGTGTTGCAGTGGAAGCGACGGAACGGTTTCGGTAGATCATACGAGGGAAATTTGAAAAGTCCGTGCAAAAATAAAAACTACTTACGTGTTTGTGGTAAACCTTTTTATTTTTCGACATAGTCTCATTTTAGACTTATACATTTCGTCCAACGCTCTTCTAATTTGTTGATCCTTTCCAAATAAAAGAATTGTCCAAGTCTGCAAAATAGCTATTAGTTGCTGCCATCACCTCCTCGTTTGAATGAAATCTTTGTCCCACCAGCCAATTCTTCACATTGAGAAACAAATAGTAGTCCGAGGGAGCCAAGTCTGGAGAATAGGGGGAATGTGAAACGAGTTGGAATCCTATTTACATTAATTTTGCGACCACAACTGCTGAGGTGTGTGCTGGTGCATTGTCCTGATGGAAAAGGACTTTTTTGTGGGCCAATCGCTGGCGTTTTTCTTGCAGCTCGGTTTTCAAACGATCCAATAACGATGAATAATATGCACCTGTAATAGTTTTACCCTTTCCCAGATGGTCGATGAGGATTATCCCTTGCGAATCCCAAAAGACAGTCGCCATAACCCTTCCGGCCGAAGGAATGGTCTTCGCCTTTTTTGGTGCAGATTCTCCCTTGGTAACCCATTGTTTGGATTGTTGTTTGGTCTCAGGAGTATAGTAATGTATCCATGTTTCATCCACAGTGACGAAACTACACTTAAAGTCCTGCGGATACTTCCTGAAGGCTGCAAACCATCCTTGCAGCACTTCACACGATTCCGTTTTTGGTCAAGTGTGAGCAGTCGCGGAACCCACCTTGCGAATAGCTTTCTCATGTCCAAATATTTATGCAAAATATTATGCACCCATTCATTCGAGATACCCACAGCACCAGCAATCTCACGTACCTTAACTCTTCTGTCATCCATCACCGTATCATGGATTTCATCAATGATTTCTGGAGTCTTAACCTCCACAGGGCGTCCAGAACGTTCAGCATCACTTGTGCCCATATGGCCACTCTAAAAATTTTGAAACCACTTATGAACTGTTCTAATCGAAGGTGCAGAGTCACCGTAATGTTTATCAAGCTTCTCTTTAGTCTCCTGAGGCGTTTTGCCTTTCATAAAGTAACGTTTAATCACCACATGAAATTCTTTTTCGTCCATTTTTTGACAATCACTTGACTTCCTCAATTCACACGAATACCAAACACAAAGAAATAGACCAATGTGGCTGAAACTTAGTGTGCGTTCTTTCCAAAGATGCTACTAACTAAATATGACCTCGATCGGCATCGGTGGTGCCATCTCTCGGACTTTGCATGGACTTTTCAACGCCCCTCGTATGGAGCTCAATCTGAGTGCTTTTCTACATCTTCATCTACAAAGATACTCCGATCGAAGATGAAAAATTGCTCGTAGCTCTTAAGGTATGCATTTTCGACCCTATGGTTACTGAGACTTTTTTGCTTCTAGTATCGTGTACTTTCAACTGTATGCGTTTACGCCATTAATTATGATACACCCTGTGTACGTAATATAGGGTGGAAGGCGAAACGCATTCTGCTGCAGAAATCATTGCTGCAGAAATCCTTCGCTGTGTCCACGCTGTTCTTTGTCTACCCGTATGTTGCGTGTTGGGTTTAAATGAACCGGTCTCGTGCAGGTGCTGATGGGACGCAGAGAACATACTGCTGTCTGGCTTTTTCTCTGAGGAAACGCTTCGAGACACAATCGTGCTGCCTCCTGTACCTTGTCATTAGCACGTCCGTGCATAAAGTGTTCGTTTGAAGACGTGTGTTGGGTCATAGCAACCGCTTCAAATGCTACACGTGCACAATGCGTTTGCTGCTCACTGTGGGAACTGTACTTGGAACATAAGGCCTTGTTTATGCTGCAACCTCGCTGCTCGCATATCGCTGGCATGTCGCAAAACTTTTAACTGTGATTGGTTGCTGCAAGGCCACCCTTCGCTTCACAATGGAAGAAACTCGCTCACCTAACTAAGAGCGATGCGCCAACAGTATAGCTACAGCATAAACGTAGCCGCAGACATTAATAATGCTGCAGCACTGGCATGACTACACGGTATATGGGAAACCATTGTGTTCCAAGGTGTATTTATTAGGACCATTTGCTTGTTTCACTGTGACCCGCCAGGGTAGCCGAGAGCGCTAATGCGCTGCTTCCTAGACTCGGGTAGGCGCGCCGCCTCCGGAACGAATCCGCCCGGCGGACTATCGACGAGAGCCGATGTGCTGGCCAGCCTCGATGTCGTTTTTAGGCGGTTTTCCACATCCCGCTAGTTGAATACCGGGCTGATCCCCACGTTCCCCCTCAGTTACACGACTTGCAGACACTTGAAACACGTTCGCACCATTCCATGGCTTACACAAGATGCAGACAGCTGGGGTACACTGATTCCATCCCGGGGGTGGCGACAGGAAGGGCATCTGGCCATCCCTTAAAACGAACATAACAGCAGATTCCGCATGTCGGGATTAATGCTTGGAAAGAGAGATTTGCTTGTTTCATTGTCCTCTACACACCGCTTTCGTTTGTAATAGTCAAACAACTTGAATAAAGAACATAGATAGTTTTACTATTGCCTACTTCATGCAGCTGCTCTGAAACGCTGATTACATACAGGGTGACTCTCCTAAGAGACGTCCGGCGTATTTTCTCTGGCGTTTCAGCTATAATTTCACGTCTGTTTTGGTATTGTGTAACCGGAGTCAGCCCAAACAAACTGCGTTCATCGCGTCTTTCAGGTGACGCCCAGTGTCGACAAGAAGCGTCGGTTTGTTTCCCAACATAAACAAAACTTTTTGCAAAGTGGAGATTTAAATGCACATTCGATAATGTGGTCCCAAATTAGCCTAGTGCGATATCTGTTTTGTTGGTATGTATTAACAGGGAGAGTAAACTTTCAAGAATAACCAGCACTCCATCAGTAACAGCACCACCTTGATGCGTGCTGATTTCTACCGCCAAGCATGCATTGCTACTGACTCGCTGCTGGAATACTGTTTATGCTTCGAGTTTCACTATCCAGGTTAATGTATACAGATGAAACAAATATCGCACTATACTACTTTGGGGCCGCTCTATCGAATGGGCATTTAAGATTCCGCTTTAAACATCATTTTGTTTATGATGGGAAACAAACCGATCCTTTTCTTTGGTACTGGGTGTCTCCTGAGAGACTTGATTAACACTGTTTGTCTGGCCTGACTCCAGTGACACAATGCAAAAAGGAAATTGCAAATATCTTTTGAAACACCAGAAAAAACGCACCTGACGACTCTTTGGAGGACACCCTGTATACAGGGTGGTTCATTGATCGTGACTGGGCCAAACATCTCACGAAATAAGCGTCAAACGAAAAAGCTACAAAGAACGAAACTTGTATAGCTTGAAGGGGGAAACCAGATGGCGCTATGGTTGGTCCGCCATATGGCGCTGCCATAGGTTAATCGGATATCAACTGCGTTTCTTTGAATAGGAACCCCCACTTTTTATTACGTGTTCGTGTAGTACGTAAAGAAATATGAATGTTTTAGTTGGACCACTTTTCCCGCTTTGTGATAGATGGCGCTGTAATAGTTACAAACGTATGGCTCACAATTTTCGACGAACAGTTGGTAACAGGTAGGTTTTTTAAATTAAAATACAGAACGGAACGTAGGTACGTTTGAAGATTTTATTTCGGTTGTTCCCATGTGATACAAGTACCTTTGTGAACTTATCATTTATGAGAACGCATGCTGTTACAGCGTAATTACCTGTAAATACCACATTAATGCAATAAATGCTCAAAATGATGTCCGTCAACCTCAATGCATTTGGCAATACGTGTAACGACATTTCTCTCAATAGCGAGTAATTCGCCTTCCGCAATGTTTGCACATGCATTGACAATGCGCTGACGCATGTTGTCAGGCGTTGTCGTTGGATCACGATAGCATATATCCTTCAACTTTCCCCACAGAAAGAAGTCCGGGGACGTCAGATCCGGTGAACGTGCGGGCCATGGTATGGTGCTTCGACGACCAATCCACCTGTCATGAAATATGCTATTCAATACCGCTTCAACCGCACGCGAGCTATGTGCCGGACATTCATCATGTTGGAAGTACATCGCCATTCTGTCAGGCAGTGAAACATCTTGTAGTAACATCGCTAGAACATTACTAAGGAAATCAGCATACATCGCACGATTTAGATTGCCATCGATAAAATGGGGTCAATTATCCTTCCTCCCAGAATGCCACACCATACATCAACCCGCCATGGTCGCTGATGTTCCACTTGTCGCAGCCATCGTGGATGTTTCGTTGCCCAATAGTGTATATTATACCGGTTTACGTTACCGCTGTTTGTGAATGACGCTTCGTCGCTAAATATAACGCACGCAAAAAAATCTGTCATCGTCCCTTAATTTCTCTTGTGCCCAGTGGCAGAACTGTACACGACGTTTAAAGTCGTCGCCATGCAATTCCTGGTGCATAGATATATGGTATGGGTGCAATCGATGTTCATGTAGCATTCTCAACACCGACGTTTTTGACATTCCCGATTCTCGCGCAATTTGTCTGCTACTGGTGTGGGGATTTGCCACGACAGCAGCTAAAACACCTACTTTGGCATCATCATTTGTAGCAGGTCGTGGTTGACGTTTCACATGTGGCTGAACACATCCTGTTTCCTTAAATAACGTAACGATCCGGCGAACGGTCCGGACACTTGGATGATGTCGTCGAGGATAGCGAGCAGCATATATAACACACACCCTTTGGACATTTTGATCACAATAGCCATACATCAACACGATATTGACCTTTTCCGCAATTGGTAAACTGTCAATTTTAACACGGGTAATGTACCACGAAGCAAACACCGTCCGCACTGGCGGAATGTTATGTAATACCAAGTACTTATACGTTTGTGACTATTACAGTGCCATCTATCACAAAGCGAAAAAAGTGTTCCAACTAAAACATTCATATTTCTTTACGTACCACACGAATATGTAATAAAAATGGGGGTTCCTATTTAAAAAAAAACGAAGTTGATATCCGTTTGACCTATGGCAGCGCCATCTAGCGTGCCAACCTATGCACCATCTGGTTGCCACCTTCAAGCTAGACAAGTTTCGTTCTTTGTAGTATTTTCGTTTGACGATTATTTTGTGAGATATTTGGTCCGGTCACGGTCGATGGAGCACCGTGTATACGTATCCATGCATGTAGTATATATCATGCCAGTTTGACGTGTGGTGCTTGCTGTCTTCATGATGCAATTTTAATGGCTGGACTTTTATATGCTGCAGTCGTGATAATGTGTGTTTTATGGAGAAGCGTATTTTAATTTTAATGGTTGTTGTTCACTAGCGCTTGGACTTTTATGACTTAAGATCACCATAATGTGCGCATAAAATAAGGTATTATCACCAAAGTTTACAAAAACATGCACAATAACATAAAAATATGACCTAACAGTATTAAAGTGAGGAAAGAACAAGTCTGTTGTAAGAGAAATTAGAAATTCGGTTTATGATAATGAGCTAGTTATTTAAAAATAAAATGCACATGAGGAACTAGGTAAACTACAGAATTTGACGCTTTATATGCTTTGTACTAACATTATCAGAACATACTTAACTTAGGATGAGTTTTTTATACACTGTCATTTTTACATTAGTTTGTGAATTTTGCGTTGCAGTATACTCGTATAATGAGCACTTTGTGCATATATTAAAATAAAACAGACTTCCTGTAGTCAGCCAAAAAAAGCATTGTCCTGCGAACAACTTTTTTTAATTCATCTTACAGAAGATGAGTATAATTAAAATGGATAATGTCATACGAATCTAGATCGAAATGATTAAGAAATAACTCTTCACCCAACAAAATGACTGAAATGGAACACAGGGTGTATGCACTTCGTTTTTATTTTTTTATAACAATTTTTCGATTGTCCTTGACATTTTCTTTTCCACTTTACCACAGACATCATCTGATGTATTCACAGTTTTTTCACTTCTTCTCGCTGTTTCACTAGTGACACTTCTCATTGCTTCAAAGCATTCATGGAATTAGGAATAAATCTAAAATTTGAATTTCTGTTGGAAAGTTTAAAAAAAAATGGCTCTGAGCACTATGGGACTTAACTTCTGAGGTCATCAGTCCCCTAGAACTTAGATCTACTTAAACCTAACTAACCTAAGAACATCACACACATCCATGCCCGAGGCAGGATTCGAACCTGCGACCGTAGCGGTCGCGCGGTTCCAGACTGTAGCGCGTAGAACCGCTCGGCCACTGCGGCCGGCTTGGAAAGTTTGCCTGAAATTTCACCATTGGTCATTAATTCTGTGGTGAGTCCAACTGAAGCGGCTTCACTACTACTGAATGAACCAGTGATGATTTTCACAACGCTGAAATTCTACCAGTAATAGTTGCAGGCATCAGTCTAGGATAACAATCTTGTCGAAATGGGAGATGGTGAGAAGCGAATGATGAAATACCTGAAGGGACTTTCAAAAATACCTTATTGACGCATCCAATAAATTTGTCTACATCACTGAATTTATTAAGAATCTCTTCTGTATCTTTGTGTAATGCCTAAGATAACCAAGTCACTCGCACCATTTTACTGCATAGTGTTTTTAGTGACGCGGCACCTTTCACCATATAAGGCGCAGCATCCGTTATGAAGAGTAGAACATTATCGTGTTTAACGCCTTCGGGCTGTATGGATCTGTCGAACAGTTTACTAATGGCGCAAAAATTTATTTTTTCTAAATGTTCACAGTTTATTAGAAACTTTCTTCCAGATTTCCCACAAAGACATCTGCAATATATCTTACTACAGAGTCTGTGGTTTCAACAGTTGATACACATATTTTTTAAATTTGTTACCCATTGCCTGAATTGTTGTATTGTTTCTTCGTAGTTTCGGCTGATGTGGCCCTTTCTTAATGTGGAAGAATCAGAAAGAGACGTGCCTGTGTGTTTCCAAGAATTGGCGAAATTTTGTGTGGTGCAGTTTACTTAATTGAATGTCAGCATAAAGGAATGCTGTACAAAATTCTTCATATAATGGCGAATACCATTGGCGGGATATCCCTCGGAGCATTTAGTGTCGCGTTTTTCATTCTGATTCCGTTGTACTCCACGTTGCCACATGCCGCTGAACTTTAAGTAACTTCTCTGCAGGTACTCTGACGTTGCACAGTTTGCAATACAGTATTCTATCGTAGATATTTTCTCACCATACTGAGACTCGACCTGTTTTAATTTTATTTGAATGCTTTGCTTCACTTTAAACATTTTGCTAAACATCTTAATAAACAGTTAGTCACATTAGTTTTCTCTTCGAACTTGATTACAGCTTTTCTGTAAAGATCAGTTAACTGCGTTTTTATATAATAGCCCATACTTGGAATCTATGCGCCAAATAACTATCTGACTTCGATGCTTGTGACTTTAAGTTGCAAATTAACAACATATCTACCTGAAAAGTAGACTACAATTATGTCATGTCAGTCACAAGTTTTTATTCTAGAAATATTTACATCCGATAATCAAAAAGTTTCTTTTTATAATTAATTAGTATGTATTTTCTTTTCTGTTGATAGTAAGTCAGTGCCTGTAGTCTCTGTCCCCCGGACAGTATCCTGCAACTTCCCAAAAAATTTCAGACCTCTAGCTCAATTAGATTTTTTGTGATTAAGTAAACGTGTCAAAAACTTTAATGCTAGGGAAATTAATACAAAGAAATTTGATCTATGGCTGACCTCTTTTGTTCCTAATACGCTCCAGTTACGTAATATTCTTGCTTTACGTGTTACTCATCTTCTCTCTTCCTTTTCTTGTTTCTTGTTTTTAGTCTGGTGCCTTTAGTTGCCTCAAGGATCCACTTTTCAGCTTCGGCCACTCTAATAGAATCGATTGCTAACAATGATTGTCCCATATTAAACTCAGCACATATTTCTAGCAACTTTAGAACGCTAAAAGAAATTACAGGCGTAATAACTTCAGATAATGTAAAAACAGCAGCAACTCAAAATACATAAATGTTTATAACGGAAACGACGCTCGAATACCAAATATGTACGAGGAAAACATAAGAGCATAGCATAGCTTCTCTTCTAACAGGGCTGTAAACTTGAAAAACAGTGGTATGGTATATGTTTCTCGGAGTGTGACGGCAACATTGACATGTGAAAACAGCGGAAACAAGGTTGTGGACGCACAGCGAGCGATCTTTAAGTTTATTTTTAAATAAATTCCTGACGTCTACATCATTTATATTTAACCACTATTTTGTTCAAAAAACTCTAAACGTCGATTTATGATGAAAAACAAAAAATCGATTTTTGGAGCGGATTCATAGGCAAATTACCTTAAGCCCTTACCTGACCACAGGGTAAGAATAGGCCATACAAGCTTACTGATGCGTGAGGGTGAAGTTCATATTGCGAATTCAAACGAAATTGGGGAGATGCGGAGTTCTGAGAAATGTAACATAGAAAAAAGAAATTGCTTGAGAACAGTTATTTACTTCTTGAAAGGGTGAAAATATAACGGGTATGAACATTTACTTACTAAAATATGCTCTGTCAGCGAGAAATGGCCTTACATGCAAGTGACTTAACAATTTACAGCAGGCTTAGTCCGGGAACGTTGGACTGCTTTTCTTTTCAGCATGAAAACTGTGTGTTTTGCAAGTCTTTTTTATCTTCTGGTACCTTTTTCGTATAGAGTGCCATATAAACTTAAGTACAATATATTACTGAGGCACTGCCACATAAAATACACGAGATACGATAAAATGAAAATATATATGAGTGGCCCATCTCACAAATAGGTGTATGGGTGAGGTGGACCAACGTACTGGGAGAGATGGACCACATAAAAAGGGGTGTACATATAGAAAAGAGGCAATTAAAGTTACATATTTTTATATGGAATATGTTGCAATGAATACAAAATTATACTATTCAATATTTTATCCGTTTATTATAATCTTGATTGAACATTGGCTTTTCTAATGAGTTGTTGCTTTTGTTCAGGGATTAACCTGTCTTTCTCTCACCATAACAATTACACTTACTGTCAAATGTTGATCAACATTCATGTGGCCATCGTGAACAAAAAACAAACTGTATTCAATCGTCATTTTCATTAGTTCCGTAATAAATTTCGCCACATCCAACATCGAAGTTACTTTCGTAACCTTCTACAATGTCTCCTTGTGATGAACACAGAGCTATTTGCAGTATTTTTTCCTTTGTTAGTGTGTTGCACGCTTCATTAATATTTCCCTTTGGTGATCTTTTTGTGACGTTTTTCTGTTTCCTTTCTTTTTTTAGACCTTTTTTTCTTTACAGTTGCAATGTTTTCAGCAGCGTTTAGCCATCTGGATATAGTTGCTGTCTGCCTCTTAAGTTTCATGGTTTTATCAATAGAAGCAATCGGTGATATTTCTTCCCGAACTCTTGTCTGTGTTGGCTTAGGAGCTGTCAGTTTTGAGGAAATTATTTTGGAAGTTTTAGGTATAGTATGAGTGGATTCCGAAATTATTTCCGTGAAGGAATTTGACTTGAGCAGATAATTCTGCTCTTTTGATGTGCTTGGGATCACTAGGTCTTTTGATGAGCTTTGATGTGGTTGACTGACCTGTGTGTGAGATTCTGATCATCCATTTGTTGGCACAGACTTATCTTCCGACAAATAAGCATAGTCTGTGACTACGGCCATCTTAAGTGGGATTACGCCAATGCCTTGCAGCTAAATTTAACAGTGCAGTTTATCTCCCACTTTAAAACAAGAGGTAAATCTCTCCAAATTAACACTGGTCCATCTTTCCTAACTGCCTGGGAGTGGTGGACAACCATGACCTCTATCTGTAGGTAGCGAACTCGGCGACCATTTTAGCTTACACCTATTTAAAGCTCGCTATAAAAAACTGCATCAATATTGTACAAACTTAGCTTTAATAGTAAAATTATGTAACTACACGATGAAGCGTTTCGGCCTACCAGAAGGGACAACGTGTTTTTTCTCTGTAATTCACACGAAATTAACAGCAACACTTCTGTACCACGTTTGTTCACAAAAGAGCTTCCTCACAAGTAGTGGAATCTGCTCTGTAGGCGGTGCGTTTTTGAAATACGAGTTCTGTTCAAAAAGTTCCGAAGCATTCGTAATTTCGCGCCAATGGTTAGTTGGAGCGAAATACGGTTGGCATCCCTGCACACGCCTGTGTTTAATGTATCACAGCCGAAAGTTTCATTGTTCTATGTCTGTTAGTTATTGTTAAATGCTGTATTGGGTGCAACGTTGTAACGCACAGTTTGCGAATCTCGGGATATTACTGGAGCAACGCATCTGCATTAAATTTTGCGTGAAACTCAAGAAAACCTTTACAGAGACACACCAAATGATGCAGGAAGCCTACGATGACGAGTGCTTAAGCCGTACTCGGTGTTACGAATGGTTCAGACGGTTTAAAAATAGCCGGACGGAAGTTAAAGATGACTCTCGTGCAGGACGCCCTTCGTCTACCGACGACGCTCACGCCAGGAACATCAACAAAATTGTGCCTGTCAATCGAAGAGTGACTGCCCGAGAGATTGCAGAAGAATGTAACATTTCCATTGGATCATGTCACGAAATCCTGACACAGCATCTTGGAATACATCCTGTTGGCACCAAGTTCGTCCCACGGCTCATGAGTCAAGACTAGAAAGACCTTCGTCTCGCAATCTGTGAAGAGCTTTTGGATCGCGCAAATCTACATCTACATCTACATTTATACTCCTCAAACCACCCAACGGTGTGTGGCTGAGGGCACTTTATGTGCCACAGTCAGTACCTCCCTTTCCTGTTCCAGTCGCGTATGGTTCGCGGGAAGAACGACTGCCGGAAAGCCTCCGCGCGCGCTCGGATCTCTCTAATTTTACATTTGCGATCTCCTCGGGAGGTATAAGTAGGGGGAAGCAATATATTCGATACCTCATCCATAAACGCACCCTCTCGAAATCTGAACAGCAAGCTACACCACGATGCAGAGCGCCTCTCTTGTAGAGTCTGCCACTTGAGTTTGCTAAACATCTCCGTAACGCTATCACGCTTACCAAATACCCCTGTGACGAACGAGATGTTCCTTAAGAGAATGATAACTGGTGATGAGACGTGGATCAACGGTATGACGTTGATATAAAGGTTCAGACTTCACAATAGGTCGGGAAATGTCGTCCAAGGTCCAAAAAATGCCGTACGGTCAGGTCAAATGTCAAGGCCATGCTGATAGTTTTCTTTGGAAATGGTTCGAATGGCTCGAAGCACTATGGGACTTAACATCTGAGGTCATCAGTCCCCTAGACATAGAAACTACTTACACCTAACTAACCTAAGGACATCACACACATTCATGCCCGAGGCAGGATTCGAACCTGCGAACGTAGCGGTCGCACGGTTCCAGACTGAAGCGCCTGGAACCGCTCGACCACAGCGGATGTCAGTTTTCTTTGACTCAGAATGATTAGTTAATCATGAATTCGTGCCACAGCCGCAAACCGTTAATGGATGGTACTATCGGGACGTGTTGCGACACCTACTAGAAAATGTGAAAAGGAAACGGCCTGAAATGTGGCGAGACAATTCATGGCTCTTGCGTCACGATAACGCACCCGCACATTCATCCCTGTTGGTGCGTGACTATTGTACAAAAAATGAAATCACTGTGCTGCCTTATCCTCCGTACTCTCCAGACCTGGCCCCTGTGGACTTCTATTTTATTTCCGGAAGTTGAAAACCCCGCTTCGCACGATAGAGCAAGAGGCGTACCAAGACTGCTTCCGGAAGTGGAAATGGTGTTGGTTGCGGTGTATCAATTGTGGAGGAGAGTGTTTCGAAGGAGGCCATGCTCAATAAGTAAAAGGTAAGCGTAGATAAATTTTGTGGAGAAAGTTCCGGAATCTCTTTGAACAGACCTCGTACGCCACTGGGTCTGTCTCACGCAGAGTTCCAGCTTTCCCAGACTTACCGTAATTCACATAGTTTTTTCGTAATCAATATTTATGTGTATTTAAGGAACATGTCAGTCTTACCGAAAAATACACTACTGGTCATTAAAAGTGTTACACCACGAAGATAACGTGCTACAGACGCGAAATCTAACCGACAGGAAGAAGATGCTGTGATATGCAAATTATTAGCTTTTCAGAGCATTCACACAAGGTTGGCACCGGTGGCAATACCTACGACGTGCTGACACGAGGAAAGTTTCCAACCGATTTCTCATATACAAACAGCAGTTCACCGGCGTTGCCTGGTGAAACGTTGTAGCGATGCCTCGTGTAAGTAGGAGAGATGCGAACCATCACGTTTCCGACTTTGATAAAGGTCGGATTGTAGCCTATTGCGATTGCTGTTTATCGTATCGCGACATTGTTGCTCGCATTGGTCAAGATCCAATGACTGTTAGCAGAATATGGAACCAGTGGGTTCAGGAGGGTAATACAGAACGCCGTGCTGGATCCCAAGGGCCTCGTATCACTAGCAGTCGAGATGACAGGCATCTTATCCGCATGGCTGTAACGGATCGTGCAGCCACGTCTCGATCCCTGAGCCAACAGATGGGGACGTTTGCAAGACAACAAACATCTGCACGAACAGTTCGACGACGTTTGCAGCAACATGGACTACCAGGCTCTGAGACTATGGTTGCGGTTACCCTTACCGCTGCATCACAGACAGGAGCGCCTGCGATGGTGTACTCAACGACGCACCTGGAACCTGGGTGCACGAATGGCAAAACGTCATTTTTTTCGGATGAATCCCGGTTCAGTTTACAGCATCATGATGGTCGCATCCGTGTTTGGCGACATCGCGGTGAACGCACATTGGAAGCGTGTATTCGTCATCGCCATACTGACGTATCACCCGGCGTGATAGTATCGGGTGCGATTGGTTACACGTCTCGGTCACCTCTTGTTCGCATTGACGGCACTTTGAACAGTGACCGTTACATTTCAGATGTGTTACGACCCATGGCTCTACCCTTCCTTCGATCCCTGCAAAACCCTACATTACTGCAGGATAGTGCACGACCGCACGTTGCAGGTCCTGTACGGGCCTTTCTGGATACAGAAAATGTTCGACTGCTGCCCAGGGCAGCACATTCTCCAGATCTCTCACCAATTGAAAACATCTGATCAATGGTGGCCGAGCAACTGGCTCGTCACAATACGCCAGTCACTACTCTTGATGACCTGTGGTATGGTGTTGAAGCTTCATGGGTAGCTGTACATGTACACGCCACCCAAGCTCTGTTTGACTCAATGCCCAGGCGTATGAAGGCCGATATTACGGCCAGAGGTGGTTGTTCTGGGTACTGATTTCTCAGGATCTATGCACCCAAACTGCGTGAAAATGTAATCACATGTCAGTTCTAGTATAATATATTTGTCCAATGAATACCCGTTTATCATCTGCATTTGTTCTTGGTGTAGCAATTTTAATGGCCAGTAGTGTATATAACCTACCACAAACAGCGTAGCCCCATTGATGACGGTGGTGTATGCGGCTGCGGACTGCGGCAGTGAACTTTGTACGGCAGCGTGACACCGGGTCCGTGGCCGGCAGGGCAAAGCCCCTTGTCCCGGCGTCGCTTGATTTAAATGAGGCGGCAACGAGATGATGAGGGCGGCCCCAGCGGGCAGGTCGCAGGCTCAGCAAAGGGCCCCCGCCGGCATCCCTGCTGTCCGCAAAGCCACGCAGTCCAGCCAGGTCACTCACTTCCTGTGCAGGCCTGTGGGCGTCCCGCCCACACAACCCCAACAGGTGGCTGCATCGAGACGCTGGATCTCGACTGTGTGTTGGGCTCAGCAGGCCCTCCACACGCCGGTAGCCTTCTTAGTATTTATTTAATTGTCTCGAATAGAGCAACCGGTTTCGGCTGTACAATAGTGCATGGGGGCTTAACTAAAATGAAAAGACTAATATTAATTAATAAATGCACTAATTTTAGTAGCTGTATGACCGGTTACGAAGTCTGTTAACCGGTTGTACCCGACTATTATTAGCACGCAATCTGATTGCTTAAAATAAAAATAAAGAATGACAAGGAATTTCCATTAATACAATTGATTAATTAAGTCCCCTGCAACTATAAAAGCTACGAAATAACAAAGCACAAGTGTAACTGTTCTGTGTGTGACTCAACGTACATGTATCTGGCTCGGTTCTTTCTCAATGCGACAAAATACTTTAAACACCATTTACAATGAACCAATTGAAAAACCAGAAATACTATAATTGGACATAGAAACCAGAATTGCAAGTCTAATAAATGAACACGAGCCAGATGCTTTGTTGACTGTACCTGTGAGCAAGAGGGATTGTTATTAAAGAATACTGTAATACCTTTTTACCTCATTATATATTGACGAAAATATTCCATTACACCAGCATCATAAATCAAAAGCCCATCTCCTTTCTTAAATATATTCTGACAATTGCATCTTCTTCCATCTATACATTACACCAACCGAACAGTACAACATTTCAGTCAACACTCAGATCGTCTACTCTCTCGCCCAACAGAACAAACGACTGCTCTCGACATCCTCTGAACTACTACTGCGCCAGTGGAGGCGGCGGAATAATAATCTTTGGCGCAATCTATGGCGCTGTGACTCAGTGTAGCCACCTTTCAATAGTCATCTTCAGATTCTGCAATAAAAGTAAAGAACAGTACCAGCTAATACAGTAATAGATTAAACACAAATGACTGAAGTTATAATAAACAATATACCTCTCATTCTGCTGCACTGCAGCAAGTCATAACACATAAAAATAACACGAGTCATTAACAGTCACGCAGGAATCAACCAGTTATATGTAGGATGCAAAGCAAACACAGAGGTCGTTGATGCATGAATGACGTACAGATAACTATACAAGACGTTAAAAGAAAATTCATTTAAAAGTACAATTTTTTAAAATACTTTCTGTCTAATACGAGAAATCATTTTTTTAAATGTTTATTCCTTCAACGGTATTCGTCTGCTGACAGTTTAAACTGTATGTAGGCTGTTTAGGTTTTTATGCTATATAAGTAGGCTGTTTAGGTTTTTATGTTGGTAACGCCACGTAGCGATCTGTATGAAAATCACTGGCTGTGCTGTGCAGTCTGTGGCAGGTTTCCATTGTTGGAATATTCGCTATTGTAGTGTTGGGCAGTTGGATGTGAACAGCGCGTAGCATTGCGCAGTTGGAGGTGAGCCACCAGCAATGCTGTATGTGGGGAGAGAGATGGCAGAATTTTGAGAGCGGACGATGTGGACGAGTGTCCATCAGAAAGTGTAAATTTGTGATACTGGATATCATGAACTGATATATATGATGGCTTTTGAACATTATTAAGGTAAATACATTGTTTGTTCTCTATCAAAATCTTTCATTTGCTGACTATGCCTATCAGTAGTTAATGCCTTCAGTAGTTAGACTCTTTTATTTAGCTGGCAGTACTGGCGCTCGCTGTATTGCAGTAGTTCGAGTAGCGGAGAGTTTTGTGAGATAAGTGATTCATGAAAGGTATCGGCTACTGCTAGTCAGGGCCATTCCTTTGTAGGGATTATTGAAAGTCAGATTGCGTTGCACTAAAAATATTGTGTGTCAGTTTAGTGTTGATCAGAATAAGTAAAGAGAGAAATGTTTGGTGAGTACGTTCAGTTCTGCTCAGCTGTTTGAAAATCAAATAACGTAAGAGATTTATCAGCACAGTAATTTGTTAATTTTTCTAAGTGGATGTTTCTAAACTGGTTAGAATTTAACAAGATGTTTATAAATTAAACTGACGAAGCAATCATTTCATAGCTGAATACAATGCCAGAGCTCTAAAATCAGTCTCATAAAGGAAAAAGGTCTAATTAGCTTCGAGAACACGCATATTGCCCCGTTTCTCGTATTCCAGTTTGTGTTTAGATGAGGAAAGGAAGTAATAAAAGTGTCACGGGAACGGACGTAAAGTAACCGAAAGAATTACGACAGTATTTCAATACAATAAATAACAGATAGCATAGTTTATTGTGGGAAGGTAGTGAAGTGCAGTGGTGGTCAGTAGATGACACTTTCTTATATTCAACTGAGAATATTTTAAAGAACTGTACTTTTAAATGAATTTCCTTTTAATCACTTGTATAGTTATGCATGCACCAACGACCTCTAGGCATGCTTTGCATCCTATGTATAAATGGTTGAGACATGCATGGCACTTTTGACTTGTGTTATTTTTACGTGTTCTGACTAGCTGCAGTGCAGCAGATTGAGAGGTATATTGTTTTTTTTATGAAACTCTGTTATTCATTTTTAATCTCTTAATGTATTAGCTTGTAATGTACTTTCTTTTACTTCTGTTGTAAAATCCGAAGGTTTCTATTCCATAGCCAAAATCGATTACTCTATTCAAAAAGCTGTGCGATCAACACATTTAAATAAAAATTGTGCATATCATGATCGCACTCAAAATGGTCATTTTATCCTAATTCTGCTCAAATAGTCTTCTTCTTGATGATAAAGAATTTCTGAGTCTTAGGCCACGCCACACTGCTCTTCAAAATTCTTCACTGCTCAACGTTTCGAATCCTACGATGGGAACTCTTTCAATATTACACAGGTGTACCTGGATGGCTGAACGCTATCGAAAGGCAGTATCGCATTCACTTATAAAAGGCTGTTATCCTGCGCTTTTTTTCAGAGAAGTGTAGTTACTAGATAAAAATTTCGCGCTTGGTACTGATGGACCGTCATAAATCTTGAAAGCAGATACTGGCAGAGAGAGGGAATCCACAATACAGGGCTGCTGTACACGAGTCATTCGTTTTCAAACCTCTATATTTTCCAAAGTATTACATTTACAAATGTGACTGATGCAGGAATAGAACTGTAAACTCAGGAAGTATGCGCATTTACTCTACAAATGATCTATTAGTGCCCCCTCCCCTCCCCCCCCCCCCCCATTTGCTCGCACGACACTCGTCCCAGCGGTAATGTTCGGTCCATACCTTATGTAGCAACATCTTGCAGATGGCCATCACAACAACACTGATTCTCTGAGCTGTTACAGTGTTCTTCGCAGTGGCGGAATGTAAACACAATCATTAATGTAGCCCCAAAGGAAAAAGTCACAAGGCGTTAGGTCAAGCGATCTGGGAGCCTAAGAAAACGGACCCACATTATCTTCACCACTATGCCCAATCCAGTGGTGCAGATGTTCGCCGATGTTCCAATGAAGGAATGCCCCGTCTTGTTGCAAGACGAAATTCTCAGAATCAGCAGTCAGCTGTGGAAACAAACACAGATGCAACGCATCAAGGTAGGTAGTATCCTTCACACACATGTCACAGAAGAAAACGTCCCACACACCTTCGCCTGTGACACCACACACACAACATAAACCTTCGGCGAATCTCGTTCCCGCCACAGCTTCATGAGGATGTTCAGTGCCCCATACTCTCACTTTCTGGCGATTAACGTTTAGAGATAAATGGAAGGTTGCTTCGACGCTAAATATGAGCTTTGAGGCGAGATCTTCATCCACCTTCTCCACGGTTGCATCTGGCACACTTGGTTACAGATACTGCTCTGTTTACAGAAGTTATCGATACCAACACTGCCGGCCGCTGTGACAGAGCGGTTCTAGGCGCTTCAGTCCGGAACCGAGCTGCCGCTACGGTCGCAGGTTCGAATCCTGTCTCGGGCATGGATGTGTATGGTGTCCTAAGGTTAGTTAGGTTTAAGTAGTTCTAAGTCTAGGGGACTGATGGCTTCAGATGTTAAGTACCATAGTGCGTAGAGCCATTAAAACTATTTTGATACCAACACTCTGTTGTAACAGATAAACATCTCGCATATTTCGACACACAAAACGATCTGTTCTTGAAAGGAAGGAAGATTATAGTTCAATGTTCCATCGACAGCGCGATCATTAGAGACGGAGCATAGGCTCGCATTACAAAAGAATGGAGAAGAAATCTGTCGTGCACTTTTCGAAGGAATCAATCCCAGCATTTGCCTGGAGCGATTTAGGGAAATCACGGGGAACATAAATTTGGATGCCCGGACGGGGATTTGAACCGCCGTCCTCGCGAGCTCTGTTCAAGCGTGCTCTTTAATTGCATCGTTGCCGTTTTGTCAAGGCACTCGTGACCCCAGCTGGTGAGCACATTGCAAACTCGGCGAATTTACGGTTCTATCCAGCCATCATTCCTGTTTGTACAAATAACAAACACAACAACAACACCGCCCGAGCAGGCCTTGAAGGCCCAACGGCACCGACCAACCGCCGTGTCATCCTCAGTTAGGTGGCGAGCGGAAGTGTTTAATCTCAGAAGAGTACTCTTGGAGCCACTCTGTAGGCGTCACCGGATTCGGATACGGGGGGCACGTGGTCAGCACACCGCTCTCCCAGCCGTTGTCAGATTTCGTGACCGGGTACAAATAATACTTTTAGAAAATATAGAGCTCTGATAAAGAATGAATCGTTTATACACTGAAGATCCAAAGAAACTGGTACACCTGCTAATAGGCGTAGGGCCACCGCGAACATGTAGAAGTGCCACAACACGACGTGACATGGACTCGACTAATATCTGAAGTAATGCTGGAGGGAACTGACACATGAATCCTGCAGGGCTGTCCATAAATCCGTATGAGTACGAGGAGGTGGAGATCTCTTATGAACAGCACGTTGCAAGGCATCTCAGATATGCTCAATAATGTTCATGTCTGTGGAGTGTGGTGGGCAGCGGATGTGTTTAATCTCAGAAGAGTATTCCTCGAGCCACTCTGTATCAGTTATGGACGTGTGAGGTGTCGCATTGTCCTGCTGGAATTGCCCAAGTCCGTCAGAAAGCACAAAGGACGTGAATGAATGCAGTTTATCAGACAGGAAGCTTACGTAGGTGTCGCCTGTCAGAGTCGTATCTAGATGTATCAGCGGTCCTATATCACTCCAACTGCACACAACCCACACCATTACAGAGCCTGCACCAGCTTGAACAGTTCCTTGCTGACATGCAGGGTCTACGGTTTCATGAGGTTGCCTCCGTACCATTATACTTCCATTCACTCGATACAATCTGAAACGAGACTCGTCCGATGAGATAACAGTTTCCAGTCATCAATAGTCCAATGTCGGAGTTGACTGGCCCAGGCGAGGCGTAGAGCTTTGTGTCGTGCAGTCATCAAGGGTACACGAGTGGGCCTTCGGCTCCAAAACTCAATATCGATGATGTTTCATTGAATGGTTCGTACCGCTGACACTAGCTGATGGCCCTGCATCGAAATCTGCAGCAATTTGCGGAACGGTTGCACTTCTGTCACTTTGAATGATTCTCTTCAGCCGTCGTCGGTCCTGTTCTTGCAGGATCTTTTTCCGCCCGCAGCGATGTCGGAGATTTGATGTTTTACCGGACTCCTGATATTCATGTTACACTCTTCAAGTGGTCATACGGGATAATCCCCACTTCATCGCTACCTCGGAGATGCTGTGTCCCATCGCTGGTGCGACGACTACAACACAATGTTCAAACTCACTTAAATCTTGATAACCTGTCACTGTAGCAGCAGTAACCGATGTAACAACTGCGCCAGACACTTGTTGTCTTTTATAGGCGTTGCCGACCGCAGCGCCGTATTCTGCCTGTTTACGTATCTCTGTATTTGAACACGCGTGCCTATACCATTTTCTTCCGCGCTTCAGTGTAGTACCTCTGTATTATAGTTGTGACGCTTCGGTTGTTTCCTGGTAGCTGTTCCTCGCTCGCTGTGGTTCGGTGTTTACTTCCGTGGTAGCGGTTGGTCACGAAGTCCTAATCCTGTAGCCGTCATTTCTATTGAAATGGTTCTCATTCTTCGATATCTGTACTGATTCACGTACTTTCCTTCTATAAATACTTCTTTCTCTGGTTAGCACGCATGTGTTCTTAAAATCCATAACCTGGTCACACTCTCCGTGCTCCTCCACTGCCACTAATTCTGCGCTTTGTGTTAACCAGTGGTCTTTAACACGTTCTTTTACTGTCCTTCAACTGCACTGATTCAGTCCTGCAATGTGGCGGCGGCCGATCACGTCCATTGTAGGTTGGAAGAAGTCTTTTTATGTTGTGTCGACTGAAAAATGTACTCCTTAAACTATTCTTTGGAAGGATTCCGCCTATGCGATCTGTTTCTCTCGACACAGACGGTAACCTTACATAACGTTCAGGAGGTTCCTCGTTCTTGTTGTCATTACCGCTTCGTTGAACGACGTATTTACTGAAACGTCATCATAGGTGTTGGCCATCAATGTTTTCCTAAGAAAATCTAGCTCTTACCCCGTCTAGTACGGTGTCTGATTTTTACTGTGTTTGTCCATTTTTTATATCTTTCATTTAACTTTGTAGCCGGATGCCCTTCCAGACGGCACTGTCATCAAGGTAACCAACGGCAGGAAAATCGATCACATCGCCTAGTTGCGAATCGCGTAGATTTTGTTGTGTGTGCTGCATTTGAACTGCTTGTGTACAGTATTCCTTGAGGTGGAATTTAGCGACGAGCCAAGCATTGCCTAAGCGAAAGCGCCGGAAGACTACACTCAGTCTCTCCAGTGTACCAGTTCAGTAGTCCGATGCGAGAATTCCATCCGGGCCTGCCCACCGCCCTGTCTCGTAAGCGAGCACCCTGCGCCTTACTCACTTGCTGTTAATACCTGTAGCAAAAACTTCAAATTCCTTAGCAGAAGACTTGCTGAGAAGTCTTGACAGAGCAAAGAAGCTACGACAACTGAGTCAACCCCATTGGGTACCGAGACATGTTGGTATTATGGGCAATGAACGTGTAGACCAGGCTGTTCCAGGTCGTCGGCTCCGTTGTGAGCCGCGGAGCGCTCCCTTCTCCAGCGAGCCGTGTTGCTCGCTGTGACCATTCAAATGGGCCGGCACATGGCACGGCTGGCTGAGGCAGGCGGCAAGGCAAGCGTTCTGATGTGCCAGCTGCGTCTTACAAGATCGACAACGTCATACTTTAGCTGCTAAGACGTGGTGACATGCTACACCAGGAAATACGATGTTCAGGAAATAAATAAAGACTGCAAGCCCAGCATGTGCGGTGCTTTCGTCAAGCGCTAGCGAAAATGCAACAAAGCTCTGCGCCTTTTTTCGTGAGCTGTGTCTCTAAATCCACTGCCATGTCCAGGATTCGACGAGACATTGTTTGCTTTGACAAGCAAACCCCTTCAATTGCCTGCACCTCCCTTGGAAACAAACATTCTACAACTGCTACCATTCACGATTTTACGAGTGGTCCCACCGAAAACGGCTTGCCACTTGTCGCAATGATGTGAGCGACCCTGTAGCTTGCTTGAATTGCAGATTCAGTAGTGTTTTCTCCGCTCTCGTTCACCTGAAAATTATAAACGCATTACAGAACACGAATTATGTTGCTTGTTTTGATACCCTCCGTATTACGAAACCGTTTTTAAACTTACGTCTCCTGGTATGTCATTCTTAAGTCTGGCTACCAGTTCTCTGCGTGCAACGCCTTCTAACTGATCGTAGTGCGCTGCGTGAAGACGAGTATAATATCGTTGTATATTGTACCTCTTCGCAGAATTAAATACTTTATGACATACAAGACACTGCAGACGACCATCCCTCACAGTGAATCGAAAGGTATTCCCCAATAGAGGTACAGGGCTCCCGCGGCTAGTCATAGCTGTCATTGAACACGGATTATTGCGTCAGTTGCGGCTGCATGCAGCCAGGGAGCAGTGAGTACGCTTTCCCCCTCCACGCCGGCTCCGAGCTGCGGCAGTGAGCGCTCCGGAGCGCTCCGGCTCCATGGAGCTCGGTTGGAACAGCCTGGTGTAGACCAAATGGCGAAAATGATGCAGCATCTACTTCCCACCAAGATACCGCTACCACACAGTGATTTTTCACTGTACATTCGCCAACCATGCAGCAACGGAACGGACAATGTTAGTGTACATGGATCGTAACATCAAAGGTCAGCCAGGCTGCGGCTTGCGTTGGTGCTGTTGTAGGTTTCCGTCCTCTGTTGGAGGACCAGACTGAATCGTTTAGTTGACATGGTTGCGGTTGTTTGTCTTCTTCTTGTGTTTACTGGCGCCACTTGATTTCGCAAGCGTTGCCTGTCCGCTAGTGGCAGCAGCGGCGTTATCGATATGTAGTAACTGTGGTCGTGTGAGTGAGCAGTTCGGTTGGGGACTCCGGAGGAGCCACGTGTGCAGTGCGAGAACACGCCGGGACCGCTGCCTGTTGGAAGGGCTGTGGTCGCGAGGGTACACGACATAGTCGTCAACCGGATCCAACAAGCCTTAAGTTCATTGGATTTAATCCGAGTAGTGAAACCTCCACCATTGTGAGATCTCGCGATTCTCTAGTGACTTGAGTTCGTATTGCTGCTCGCAGTGTCGCCGAGACGAAGAGCAGCGAGTGGAGTGCTTGGGGAAGGCGGATCTAATTAGCTTTCCTCGACTTCTTGTTACTAATTGCTACATTCTATGTGTTACTGTTTATTAAGTTCAACCAGCGGTATTTTTCTTGCCTGGTGGCCGCTAACGTCCCAATTACCTGTTCTGAAGGTAAGTGTATGTAACGGCACTGTACGTAACCTCGCCTTACCGCTGCTGTCCGGTAAGGCGTGTAGTTTCGACAGTTTCCTAGATTCGTAGGTCGGTTGGTGTTTCTTCTACTCTGGTAGTAGTGGTTCCTTTCTGCTCTCGGGCGCTCTAAACACAGCACTCTGAGGACGTAGTGCTGACCACCAGTTCCGGCCTTCGCGTGTTGTTCCATCGTTGCATTGGTTATCGGACGTTAGGTAGCTTCAGCAGATTATCATTAGTCATTCGTTAGACTGCCACTAGTCTGAGTTACCATATTGTGATATGAATGCAACTCTTGGCTGCCTTTCTCGATTCCTAGAGCACCGTCTGTGACTGGCCCTTGTGTTTCGTTATTGTTATTATTTTATTAGTGTATTACCAAGTTACCATCATTTGTCTCACCTGTTTGGGGATCAGTTGCTTGTTCTTTTGAATTAATCTTGTTATTATATTTGCTGTTTTATTGTATGATATAAATTTTTTAAATTTAATTGCCACTCTTGGCGTTAGAGAAAGTTAAACGGCTGTGCTATCAAGTTATTATCATTTTGTCTCACCTGTTTGGTGATTAGTTACCTGTCTTTTAAACTAACTTTGGCTATTGCATTGCTGTTTGACAGTATGTTTGTTAAACTTTTTTAATAATTGCCATTTTTTGCCTTTAAGGCCTTCAAACGTGAAGCAGTTCTTAATTTATTGCCAGTAAGGCCTTCAGCCGTAAAAAAATTCTAAAATTATTGCCATTATGGACCTCAGCCGTGAGCATGGTTACTTTTTAAAATCCTAATTTGGTAATTGCATTTTAGCAGTGAGCTTTAAGATTGTTGGTGATTTGTCTTTTATGTTTTAATAACTGTAATTGTAAGTTAAAACAAGTTTAAGTAGTTCTTAATTTATGCCCATTAAGGCTTTCAGCCGTGAAACAATTCTTAAATTATTGCCATTATTTTAATTTGTTGTTGATTTTAAATAATTTGTGTGTGATAAAAAAAGCCAACCAATAGTAACTGACTACGGCCCTATCCACAATCGTGCCTTCCTTGAATACCAGGTTTCAAAAAGCATATGATACTGAGCGATTCAGCGATAGATTCCACGCCACATTCTGTTTCTCAGCTCGGTGCTCACGAGAAAAGAAAATTTTACCGTTAACCGACTAAGAGCAGGTCGCATGGGTGCTAAACCGAGATATTTGTTAAACCTCTGCGCACCAGAAACTGTATAGCTTTGCCTCTCTGTCGAGCCTCTCAGGCCCGTATTGTTTAAATTTACATAAATTGACACTATTTGGACTATTTATGATATGAACGACTTTTGAGGTATAAGTGCATTTAAAATAATTTTATTTATTTAAAGTTTACATCTAAAAAAAGACATTTTTTAATACTTTTACTGATGGCTTTTATGCTTATTGAAAATTTGCACAGGGTCTACAGACAATAGAATGATCCGAGGATACAGATTTGGTGCACATATAACACGTAATTTGTCTTTTTATATCTTTGTTCTCTATGCAATTCGTACGGATTCTCCTTTTCTTAGCTGGCGGTTTCACTGCCATTCCTGCATCTGGTGCTACTCGTGAATTCATTGACTTCTTAACCCCAAGTAGTTGCTTTCCCAAATTGATGATGAAAGTCCGACATCTCATTTTTTTATTAGTACCCAGCATCATCCAAATTATGTATTACACCTACATCGATCATGTTGAAGAAAACCACTAATGGCCAGCGCCTTCTTTTTCTCTTCTCACTGTAGCATCGCATCTTCTGGTCCATGTGTCAACGCCGCCCTTCATGGCACTGTATGTCATTACAGCTCAGGCATCTTTACTTGTGAAGATGAGATCGTTGGTTGGTCATGAAGAGAACTGAGGATGGTAACAACTTTGTTTTTCTTAGGATTATAGGTGCCTGTCATCACATCTGGTCGAAAACCAAATCATGTGGATATACTTCACATCATTTAGGTGCAATAAAAGCTGCAGGCAGTTCACCTTTGTTTTTTCGGGTAGTACCGACTAGTGTCAGATTTTTTGACAACAAATAATGAGCTAAATCGAGAGACTTTTCAAGTTTAATCACCAGGGTTTTCGCAACTTTCTCTCCAACTCGCACGGTTCTGGTTTCTTTCTTCTCCAGAAATACACATTTCTCTTCCAGCAGTAACTTGTAGGTATCCAATGGGAAATTCCCACACCTCAAAATATTGTCTGACTATTTCCAGTTTGTCACTTAACCTATTTTTAAGTCGGGCTGCTGATTTGTCAAAGCACAACATCATCAGAATAGCATTGAAGTGGTAGCAAGACCTAATCTCATTGAACAGTGGTCGGTCATTGTCAGTACTCCAAAGCTGACTGATATCTGCATTTCTTGACCTGTAAACTACGGTCAAGATCGGAATACCAAGAAAGTTTTTCATTTCATGCCTATCCATATCCACGCAGTCCTCTTTGTTGGTACACATACGCACTTTCTCAGTGAGAGGCACACGGAAGAACAATATAAAACAGGGGTCTTCATTATCACTGTGTCTAATCGAATAACTTGTACGTCCCTGGTCTTCTTTCAATTCATCCTTTTTCCTCCGCCTACCAGAAATTCCAGCTTGAGGAGCTGTAGACGATATTTTATTCCCATTACGAAAAAACAGTAAGTCATACTGTTCTTCTCCATCTTCGTAAAGGGACTCTTCAAGATCGTCATCTTCATGTAGTTCTGAGTTTTCAGCGACATCATTATCATCATCACTGGAAGACTCACATTCACGAGGTGCGGTTTCAGAATCAGACGACTGCTCCAACAATTCGCTTATCTCCTCATCTGATATTCCTCTTCTCCGTAACATTTTCAGTTTGTAGAGCAGACAACTTTCCTGAAATAATGCACCAAAGAAACATGTGCTTATCACTGAAAAAATTACAGCGCGAGTCAACAATGGCAAATACGTAACAGACACGGCGCACACAGACATCTGGTCGTTGAAAAATTGCATCTAACCCAGACGGGAGGAAACGTGCACAATACCATACGTAAATTTTAATTATTTTTTCCTAAACTGTGACTAACTTGACAAATTAGGAAAACTCATAAAATTTCATTAACTAATACAGAAAAAATAAATGGCGTGTGACGATGGCCTCCCGTCGGGTAGACCGCTCGCCTGGTGCAAGTCTTTCGATTTGACGCCACTTCGGCGTCACCAGTCCCTGAGCGGAGAAAACCTCCGACCCAGCCGGGAATCGAACCCGGGATTGACAGTCCGCCGCGCTAACCACCTTGTTTTGTGTTTGGTCGTTGCGGACGTCACAAGACATGCTGTTCAAGTTCGGTGGTTGATCCTTCCACTCAGTTTTTTTATTACAGAGGCCAACCGGCTCTCTGTCCGCCCCTAGTAGCTGAGTGGTCAACGTGACAGAATGTCAATCCTAAGGGCCCGGGTTCGATTCCCGGCTCGGTCGGAGATTTTCTCCGCTCAGGGGCTGGGTGTTGTGGTGTCCTAATCATCGTCATTTCATCCCCATCGACGCGCAGGTCGCCGATGTGGCGTCAACTCGAAAGACCTGCACCAGGCGGCCGGCCGCAGTGGCCGAGCGGTTCTAGGCGCTTCAGTCTGGAACCGCGCGACCGCTACGGTCGCAGGTTCAAATCCTGCCGCGGGCATGGATGTGTGTGATGTCCTTAGGTTAATTAGGTTTAAGTAGTTCTAAGTTCTAGGGGACTGCTGACCTCAGATGTTAAGTCCCATAGTGCTCAGAGGCATTTGAACCATATTTTTGCACCAGGCGAACGGTCTACCCGAAGGGAGGCCCTAGCCACATGACATTTCATTTCACCGGCTCTCTGACCGAACACGCTGAGCTACCGTGCCGGCAGCCACTCAACTACCGGGGGCGGACTACTAATAGAGAAGATATTAAACATCAAGGACTGGCCTCTGAGGCCAGATGGTAGGTAAAGGGTTAAAATTTATTCCATCTCCAAGCTGAGGAACCTGCCTCGTTGAAGAGAACGTTGTACATATACTAACACAATGAGATAAATACAATCATCTAAGAACAGTTACCCTGTTCAATACTTTAAAAATTTACAATTATTTTTTCTCTTGGCGTAGCTCTTAATTCTACGAAGAGGTCTATTCCAAATACATTTGCCATTTCATCCGTCTCTGTAAATGGAAACTTCAAAATTTAAGGAGTTTTTCCTATGCTATGACTTTTATTGTATCTGGTGCAGTCAAACTAATGTACTTTGTAGACTAATTGTCTCTTACAGTTCCTCGCTCATGTCCCATATGTATCACTGGGTGATATAATTCTATCTAATGAAATGCTTTTTACCTGAAATCGATAAAAAGAAACTACAGTACCTGCGCGAACTCCACATAAATGAGACGTTTCTACAAACATCCTAATGTGTCTGAAAGTGGATGATTTGAATTCCACATTTAAGAAGATATTCGCAGAAGAGGACTGTTTGACTGGTGGTATGTGACGCTACACATCGATATTAACATTCCCATTATTGAAAAACAGTTAAGACTAGTTGAAGTGAACAAGACATGAGACCTTGATGAAAACCCAGTTAGATTTTACATTTAAATTCGCTAGGAATTAGCCCCTGTCCTAGATCATATTTATAATCTTTTAAGCAACAGCCAGTCCCGTGAAACTGGAAAAAGTGCAAGATACTCCTGTTCATTAATGGCAAAAGGTCTGCCGCACCGATTTACAGACCAGTACCACCGTCATCCGTCTGAAGCATGATCCAGAGCATATTCTAAACCGAGATATTATGACGTACTTGGCGTGGATCAGCTCTGATTCGGGAAAAACCATTGGTATGAGGAACAGCGTGTTTTATTCACAGACATCATGCAAACGAAAGATGCAGCTCAACAGGCAGATACTACCTTCCTAGATTTCCGTAAGGGTGGATGTCATATTGCTGCTAGCCGGAGTGGCTCGGTGACGACTACACAAGCCCACTGAGTCTTACCGCCCGCATCTCGTGGTCGTGCGGTAGCGTTCTCGCTTCCCACGCCCGGATTCCCGGGTTCGATTCCCGGCGGGGTCAGGGATTTTCTCTGCCTCGTGATGGCTGGGTGTTGTGTGCTGTCCTTAAGTTAGTTAGGTTTAAGTAGTTCTAAGTTCTAGGGGACTGATGACCATAGATGTTAAGTCCCATAGTGCTCAGATCCATTTTTTTGAGTCTTACCAGTACATTTAACTTGCACCATCGCTGTTCGCCCAGCTGCCCGCTGCGGTCATCGCAATGCGATGTTATTAAACTGGTTTGTTTTCTTGTGCTGTTGTCTTGAGCAGCCATGAGACACTGATCTAGTATGGCTGTCGGTAGAGTAGACTTTTCGCCGTCCTGCCTTAGCAGCCCGTTGCCCGGGGTACACCATCTGGGAGGTTGTCTACATGTCGTTAGTTGGCTTCAGCAATTAGATATTGAACTATGATTAAATGTAGCCGGCTTGGTTGGCTGTGCGGTCTAACGCACGGCTTTCCGGGCGGGAAGGAGCGTCGGTCAACGGCACGAATGCGCCCGGCGGTTTGTGTCGAGGTCCGGAGAACCGGCCAGTCTGTGGATGGTTTTTAGGCGGTTTTCCATCTGCCTCGGCGAATGCGGGCTGGTTCCCCTTATTCCGCCTCAGTTACACTATGTCGGCGATTGCTGCGCAAACAAGTTTTCCACGTACATGTACACCACCATTACTCTATCACGCAAACATAGGGGTTACACTCGTCTCCTGTGAAACGTTCCCTGGGGGGAGGGGGGGGGGGGAGGGGATGGCCACCGGGGGCCGAACCGCACAATAACCCTGGGTTCGGTGTGGGGCGGCGGAGGGGTGTACTGCGGTAGTCGCACCCCCACGCACACACAAAGATAAAATGCAAACAAAATTCAAATTTGGCGCTGAACTCTCTGGTGAACAAATTAACACTGACTGGACTTGTGACACACAACAGACCACAGCCACACTGTGTTTTGGTGAAGTGAAAAGTGTTTTACTACGTTGTTTGTGGAAAATGCTTGTTATAGTTACATGTGTATCACAACACCTCGGCATGATGCGGAGAATGGAAGTACTTGCCACATGAAAACGTAAGTAAAAACGAATATAGACGCGAAAACATCGCGACAAACTAAATTACTTTCTAGAAGATAGGTTAACTCCCACCAAAAACTTTCTCATCAACATCGTTTGGTTGCAGATGACAAGCTACCTGTAGTAATTAACACACTAGTGATCCAGAAAATTCATGCATACCAAATGTAAAGGCATTTACGAAAAGAAACGATCTATTATTTGAACTAAAGATGCACATAATTTTATAATCATTCAACAAACATGTTCACATTACAGAATAAATAAAAACGAAAACCCACTGATGATGGCACAGTGGTGCCAAAACATGTTTGGATACTGAGAAAAAACGGTGTTTTGCATAACCGGCGGTCCTCACATCCAAAAATTTTAACTGCAACACGGCCAACACAAGGAGTTGCAAATCTAAATGATGAACAGGAAGTATATGATTACAATGTTAGTGGTGAACATCTTGAGCAAGTTGTGTCTTCTAAAAGAACTGATGTTATATTCTATTTGAATTAGGTATATTGCATACTAGTGACAGGTAGAAGTGAAAAATGTTGTAAGACAATAGTGCTAGATATAGTTACGTAAACAGGGTGTATCGTAATTAATAACCCTGAAATGGAGTCTCGACTTCCTTGTATCATAAGTGGTGTTGTGGACTCCATAATGATACCGCTTTGTTTTAATCATGAAAAGTAATTTATTTTATTTTCATCGCAAATATTTTCTCGTAAATTTCATATTTGCATATATTTTTTGGGATACAAAACATCAGTTTATCACTAAAAAACTCAAACTAAATTACACAAAGAGATCAAGTGTATGTAACCCTGCATAACAGTGAAGTGAAATGAAACATAAAAATTAGAACTAGTTTATTTTATTAGAAATATCATGAAACAGTAAAAGGAAGCTTGAGATGAGCATATAAGGTGTAAAAAATTAGCAGCATATGATGAACTTCACATATGAATTGATGCACGATTTTTCACGAATATTCAATATACACCAAGTTCTTGTCTCTGCACTCTTTGCATGTCACTGAACGACAGGTTTGACAAACTGGACGACCGCAGGAGGTACAATATTGGCTGATATTTTTCCGCTGGCTCGGCGATACAGCAGTTTACTGTTAATTATTGTAAGGAGGGTCATTTTGATCTTCGAGGTCTTTTGCATCGCTAGCTTCATCTTTTTCTAACATTTTCCTCGCAAAATCTAGAAGATTTCGACCAAGCACTGACATATGTGAATGAGAACTCCAGTCATAATATCACTGAAAATAAAAGAAAACTAATAACCCTGAAAATAAAATGATATTTAGTTGATCAGTAAATTTTGACCATATAGGAAACGGAAACATGGTGTCATTTGGTCAGTAATGGCACCATCCAAATTTTACAGCACGAAATGTATTCGCAGTTGCGAATATCGACAACCATCTGATATATAATGGAATGACGACACCGAAAATTTCTGGCGGACCGCGACTCAAACCCGAAATTACGGCTTATGTTAATTGGTCGTCTTACAATTAGGCTATCCAAACACATTTCACGGCCAGACCAAGTTCCATATGTCGTCAAGAATGTGTCTGCAACCTGCATACATGTATGTCTATAGGAACATAGCACCGTACTTCGCCGCTCAGTCTAAGGAGTCTTGTCACGGTCCGGGCGGCTTCCCCTTCGGGGGTTCGAGTCCTCCCTCGGGCATGGGTGTGTGTGTCGTTTAGTATAAGTTAGTTTAAGTTAGATTAAGTAGTGTGTAAGATTTGGGGCCGATGACCTCAGCAGTTTGGTACCCTAAGACCTTACCACAAATTTCGAAATTTTCATCGTACTTCTGAACAACACAGGCACTGAAATATCGTATCTATTTGCTAACACTGGGCAGGTGACTTTCAACTAAAACGTCACCACTGTTCGGGAACATATGTAATGGATGTATGAGTGCAGGTTGTAGACATATCGTTGACGACGTATGGAAGTTGGGTCTGGCCGCGAAACGTGCTCGAATAGGCTAATGGTGAGATGACCGCTCGTGATTAGCCGGAAATCCAGGCACAAATTTTCACTGTCGTCATTCCATCATGTATGGTTGTCCATATTCGTAACTGCGAATACATTTCATGTAATAGCCGCAGTGCCTATTCCTTCATACACGCATGCGTGCCAAGAAGATATGTGGAACCGCCAACAGAATGACCAACAGAGGGTGTGGCAGGGGTGAACAACGCACAGTTTCACTGCTATCAAAAGGGACCCCACAACTCCGTTTGAGGGTTAATGGTGTAAACGCGTGCAGTTGAAAGTACACAACACAAAAGCGGCGGTGGTGGTAAGTTCCTGTGGGACCAAACTGCTGAGGTCATCGGTCCCTATGATTACACACTACTTAGTCTAACTTAAACGAACTTACGCTAAGGACAACACACACACACATGCCCGAGAGAGGGACTCGAACGTCCGACGTGGGGGGGGGGGGGGGGGGGGGAGGGGAGATCTGCGCGAACCTTGGCATAAGCAAAACTGTCTCAGTAAACATGGGCACTAAAATTCATACGTGAAGAGCTGCGGGAATTTCTTCAACTTCGGTACTGTGAAGGAAATTTCGTTACTGCCACTATGGGAAAAATTTCCAGCTAACATAGGCTCTAAAGCGTGTACCTTAAGATCTGGGAGCAATTTTTTCATCTTTGCTACTGTGAAACACAACTCTTCTACTGACCATCTGCACATAGTTATTGATCCTTTTTTGTTGTCTGAGTCCACATTACCGCCTCTCAGAATATGGAAAACAGGGAGACTGCAGTAGAAGAGATTTGTTTCATAGCATCGAAGCTGAAGAAGTTTCCTTAGCTTTTGAGGTATGAATTCTATAGCCCTTGTTTACTGAATCTTGTTTGGTCCTAGTATAGTGCACTTACACTGATCACCTTTATGACGTTAATTATGATTCATCCTGTAGTAATATAAGGAATCTTCATTCTTGGTAGAAAAAGTCTTGGTGATGGGAAGTAGTATTATGTCACCTTTAATAGTGCATTTTCTATCATTATAACAGGTTGGAAGGTAGTGTATAAATAAAATAAATCAAAATAAATACATTCACTGTGCAGTTGTGGAAATCAGGCAAAGTCCCACGACGGTAATGGTACAATATACGTCCATCGAATTTACTAGTAGTAGATACATATGAGACACAAACAATCTTGACGGAATTACATAGTTTCTTTCATAGCTCGAGCAACAAAATAATGGAAATAGGTATGAAGGTTCTCACTGTCCTGTTATGTTGCTGCACTGTTAGTACTTTGTCCAGCCCTCCTAATTACCTCAAATATTCTCTTCGCTATTGATTTTCTTATGGTTTGTAGTTCTTGCAGGTGAAATTATCGCCCAAGCTTCTCGTGGAGCTCTTTTCAGCTCACATACGGCTTCAAATTGCCTTCCATTGCAATAAGTACGCCTTACAAGTATTTCCTGAAGGTTTTCCACGGGGTTGAAATTCGGGCTACGTGTAGACCAGGGCAAGACATCTATATCTTCATCTTGAAACAAGTTTTTGGTTGTGGCAGAAACACACACAGATGCACGATCTTACTGAAACCGAGAAATGCGTAATTTACATTTAGCGCAGAAGGCTGCCCAAATCATATCATTCCTACCATCAAAATTTCCGCTCATTCTTATTTGCTGCTCCGTCCTCAGATCATGCCGACAATACTGAAACCCACACTGTCCAACTAAATTAAACTTCTCATCACTAATAATCTGTTTATCCCGTACTGAAATCTATGGCATATGATATTCAGCAAACTTCAATGAACCCTGTTTATGATTGGATGTTATAAAGGGTTTCTGCAGTCGTTTCTTGAATGCAAGATGTTTTTCATGTGATAAAATTTGTCGTGCGCTTCTGGCAGTTACTGGCAACTGTAAATCAGCAACAAGGTTAGAAGAATAACGGTTTGCGACCATTGTTTTGCGCAGAAATAATCTTTTCTAGGCCTCAGATTGTTTTCTACTTTGCCCATATTTTCCGTTCTGTCCATATCGCGCGCCCAGTCTAACGGAATCATCAGTCACTGTACTTAAAGAGTTCAACTTCGTGGCAGTTTCATTATTAGAGAGTCCCATTTCGTTGTATGTACCGAGTTTTGCTTTTCATCACATGGTAGCTGTTTTTCGTGTGGCATTGTCGCAATCATGGTTTATGCACACAGCAAGCAATGTCACTAATGGTGTTTGTTTTCTGTCTACAGTAAAGGCACGTACGCACACAGCCGACTGCCTTTATAGTGAGTTCCATCTCTACCACCTTAATCGTTGATGTCTTGATATATATATAGTACTGATGTCAAATGCGGTACCAATTGACGCATTTGACGGTAGACTGGATTTCATACTACTGCATATACACTATGCACAATTATTCCAACCGACAATGTTATTTTTCCTGCAAATATTCATGCCTTTACACTGATTTCCACTACTGCATAGATATTTAGATGTAATATTAAGGAGCAGTATGAAATAGGACGAACACGTTTAATCAGTATGAGGGAAAGGGAATGTAAGAATTAGATTTGTTGGGTAAGTGCAGTGCATCTGTAAAGGAAAAGCGCACGAGACGCCATTGTGACTAGTTCTAGAGTACTGTTCCGGTGTCTGGAGTCCTTATCAAGTAGGTATGACAGAAAAAATCGAACGAAGTTAGGAACACACTGGTAGCATCGAAAGAGGTCGGTACAGCCCATACGAAAGTGTAACAGAAATGATCGGGGAACTTAAATTGGAGTCCTTGGAGGGAAGACACAGGTCTAGGCAAACTATGTTTGGTGCATTTAGAGAATCCGCATTCGAAGAAGATCGTTCGACCACTATGCTGCCACCATCATATATCTCGCATAGGAGTCATGATAATAAGATAAAAAAGATTAGGAGACATACAAAGGCATGCGGATAGTCGTTCTTCCCTTGCTCTACACGCAAATGGCGCCGGAGAGAAAACCGATTATATTGTTACGATGTACCCTCTGCCATACTCTGCACAGTAGCTTTTGGAGTACAGATGTAGTTGTATGTGTAGAAGTACGAGGGGATGTTAATAAATCGTTGGTGTTATAAAGAAAAAATGCTGTTATGGGTTAAAAAAATGATTTCGAGTGTGCTGCCTACCACTCATCGGCAGGCTTTCTTCCCTTGAGACGACCTTAAAGCTTGGGAACTGCTAATAGTCTGAGGTCGCTAAGACAGGTGAATATGGTGGATGTTTGAGGATTTCAAAGAGAAGATCTGCCAATCTTTCCTGCTTGTTGACCGCCTTGTAAGCAGGGGAATTGCCTGTGAGAAACATATTCATGTTCCCAGGTTTCCTCGAAGTTTGGAGACAAATTCTTGCTTCAGTTTGTATGGAAGTTCAAATATATTACTTTACCGTGATGATTTTACCACGTTGTAAGAAGTCAATAATTAGGACTCCACCTTTATCCCAAAAGACGGATGCGAGCAACATGTCTGCTGATCTTTGTGTTTGGAACTTCTTCGGACGTGAAGAACCACTGTGTCTCCATTCTTTGGAGTGTTGTGTGGTGTCTGAATCATAAATATATATCCATGTTTCACCCAAGTGGACGAGACGTAACAAAATCTCCATGGGATCCCGGCGAAATTAGAGGAAAATGAGCTGTGAAGCAACCAATCGTTCACGCCTTTCGTCTGCAATGACACATGTGGGAACACATTTTGTTGAGACCTTTCTAATGTCCAGCACCTTATGAACAGCACCCATAGTTTCCGGAACTGTGACTTGAGTCTGTCTTCCAGAACGCTCTACAACTTCATGTCTGAAATGCCGTGTTTTAAATGCAGCAACCTATTTCTGGACAGTGAAGCAAGCAGGGCAGCTATCACCCTCTGCACCAGACATACACTGCTCAACAAAAGTCTGGAATGCTATCATAAAATACAGTCTACGATACAAGTAGTCTCCATGACCAAGGCACTACATGTATTATCCAGTTAGAGCCCATAAACTGGATGGTGTTTACTACTGGCATATTTTGTGGCCGTTTCCCAATCATGTAAACATACCGCTGCTGCAACGGCACACCGCGAGCAGTCCAGTACCAGCAGCAGCTTCATTCAGTTTCTCTTCAGCACTGCAGTAACATGCCACGTAGAGGCATACAGTACTTCGGTAGCGTCAGGATAGTGGCTTTACTTTCAGCGGCTCATACACGGCAAGATGTTGCCGATCGGTTACATGTCACTCAAAGTGGTGTGTCGAATGTGCGGAGAATGTACACAGATATGGGAGATGTGAACGGTAGACCTCGCAGAGGTTATTCTCGTATGACAACACTAAAGCAGGATCATTTCCTCCAACTGTCGAATCGCAGTCGTCCAACATCAACTGCCACAAATATTGGAAATGACTTCTCCAGGGCAAAATGTGTTCATATCTCAGACCAAACAGTGCATAGAATGTTGCATCAGAGTGGCCTTCATTCCAGAAGACCAATGAGAAGTTTTGCACTGAACCAACGGAACCGACGCAATCGGAGGACCTGGATTCTTGCATATCAGCATTAGACAATTGCAGAATGGAGTAACGTCATGCATGTTGACGAGACCAGGATTGTTTGCGACCGGATACTAGATGTGTTAGGATTTAGTGCTAGACGACACCAAGAGCGCCAATACGTTCACGAAGTCCAACCGTTTGCAGGGGAAGTGTAATGTTCTGGGCGGCAATAATGATAGGGCGGCACGCATCTCTAATTCTCATCTACAGCAATCTGAGTGGTACCCGTTACCTCAAAGAGGTCCTAAAAACTATTGTAATGATCGACAGACGTGAAGTCGGCGACAACTTCATCCTAGTCAATGCAAGGCCTCGGTATCTTCAAAGATGCAACATCAACCGTATGCATTGACCAGCACAGTCCCCCGGCATGAGTGCAATTGAGCATATATGGGACATGCACAGCGTCCGAATCCACCTACCAATCTTCAGGACCTCACAGAAGCTGCCGTTGAGGAGTGAGACCTCATACCCTTATATAAACTTTATGGTCTCATCCAGAGCATGCCTCGCGGAGTGGGAGAACTCGTCCGTGTTTGGGGAGGATATACTCACTACTAACCACTGATGATAATCATCATCATGAGATAAAGATTTTCACTGTTTTTGTTTTCAAGTTGTACACTGAGGAGAGATCCTGCGTTGTTTTGTAGTGATTTTTTTTGTAACTATTCAAAATCGTTTTTGGTTTCAGAATGCATTATATTTTTTATGTTGTTTATAAGGTATTGTACAAGCCTCAGTGAGTGTTGACCTACTATAAGGAGTCATTGAAGTAAACTCTATGAAATTCGAAACTTTTATTGAGGTGTGTATCATAAATTTGTTTGGCCCTAATCCCTTTAAAAAATGGTTAATCACAACACGACTCTCTTTCATTGTTAATTCTTTATTTTCTAGCGTTCAGTTCGAACCTGCACAGAAAAATAAAAACCAATGTTACTGCTACGCAATTACTGTCACGTATAATGTAAAGAATAAGGTTTGATGCCAAAATATCAGATTTAATCTATGTGCATTGTAACTAGGAAGCAGCCAAGAACTTATCAGCACCTCCTTATAGATCTAGATCACCGCTCAACTCCATAGAATACTGGCATTAGTGCTACAGTATCTGCGCATATCTCCAAGTGGTAATTCGTTTCTGGTGGTGCTGTTAGCAACTCCGTACTCATAAATACCATGACGATGCGTTTCTTGTCGCGTCATTTCGCAGTGATTACGCGACGTTTAGAAACGCATCTACTCTTCTTCCATCTTCTGGCAAAGAGCCGGTGTCTCTCAGTCTATCTCCTTGTATACTCACCGGTGGAGACTACAAATTTAATTTTTTTGGAAATTTGTGGTAAGTTCCAGTGGGAACAAACTGCTGAGGTCAAGGGTCCCTAGCCTTACACACTACTTAATCTAACTTAAACTAACTTTCGCTAAGGACAACACACACACTCATGCCTGAAGGAGGACACTAACCTCCGACGGGGGGAACCGTGCGAACCGTAGCAAGGCGTCGCATACCGCGCGGCTACCCCGCGCTGTTACAATTTAATGGACAGCACGTCAGATGAATAGCATTGTTAAGATGCAAGCGGTGTCCATCATGCAATGAAGAAGATACGTTGAACTTTCTTTGCAAAGATGTGGACGAGTGCCGTCCTATTGTCACACACTTTCAAGAAAGTGGGTACCATTTCGTGCTCTGTAGCGTCCGTGATGTGTTTTGAGTTCTCATAATCGCGACAGTTGGTCTCATCCATTGTATCCAATGCCGCCCTAGACAGCTTTGTGAGCATTTGTGTGGTGCTAAACTACACTACTGGCCATTAAAATTACTACACCACGAAGATGACGTGCTACAGACGCGAAATTTAACCGACAGGAGGAAGATGCTGCGATATGCAAATGATTAGCTTTTCAGAGCTTTCACACAAGGTTGGCGCCGGTGGCGACACCTACAACGTGCTGACATGAGGAAAGTTCTCAACCGATTTCTCATATACAAACAGCAGTTGACCGGCGTTGCCTGGTGAAACGTTGTTGTGATGCCTCGTGTAAGGAGGAGACATGCGTACCATCACGTTTCCGACTTTGATAAAGGTCGGATTGTAACCTATCGCGACTGCGGTTTATCGTATCGCGACATTGCTGCTCGCGTTGGTCGAGATCCAATGACTTTTAGCAGAATATGGAATCGGTGGGTTCAGGAGGGTAATACGGAACGCCGTGCTGGATCCCAAGGGCCTCGTATCACTAGCAGTCGAGATGTCAGGCATCTTATGCGCATGGCTGTAACGGATCGTGCAGCCACGCCTCGATCCCTGTGTCAACAGATGGGGACGTTTGCAAGACAATAACCATCTGCACGAACAGATCGACGACGTTTGCAGCAGCATGGACCATCAGCTCAGACACCATGGCTGCGGTTACCCTTGTCGCTGCATCACAGACAGGAGCACCTGCGATGGTGTACTCAACGACGAACCTGGGTGCACGAATGGCAAAACGTCATTTTTTCGGATGAATCCAGGTTCTGTTTACAGCATCATGATGGTCGCATCCGTGTTTGGCGACATTGCGGTGAACGCACATTGGAAGCGTGTATTCGTCATCGCCATACTGGCGTATCACCCGGCGTGATGGTACGGAGTACCATTGGTTACACGTCTCGGTCACCTCTTGTTCGCATTGACGGCACTTTGAAGAGTGACGTTACATTTCAGATGTGTTACGACCCATGGCTCTACCATTCATTCGATCCCTGCGAAACCCTACATTTCAGCAGGATAATGCAAGACCGCATGTTGCAGGTTCTGTACGGGCCTTTCTGGATACAGAAAATGTTCGACTGCTGCCCTGTCCAGCACATTCTCCAGATCTCTCACCAATTGAAAACGTCTGGCCAATGGTGGCCGAGCAACTGGCTCGTCACAATACGCCTGTCACTATTCTTGAAGAACTGTGGTATCGTGTTGAAGATGCATGGGATGCTGTACCTGTACATGCCATCCAAGCTCTGTTTGACTCAATGCCCAGGCGTATCAAGGCCGTTATTGCGGCCAGAAGTGGTTGTTCTGGGTACTGATTTCTCAGGATCCATGCACCCAAATTGCGTGAAAATGTAATCACATGTCAGTTCTAGTATAATATATTTGTCCAATGAATACCCGTTTATCATCTGCATTTCTTCTTGGTGTAGCAATTTTAATGGCCAGTAGTGTAGATAATGCAGCTTGTGGTATTAGTGTTCGCCTCCACAGCATTCCCCTCATTATGGGCTACAACTACAGACCAACCACAACGCAACCGAAAAGACAATTTCTTACTCAAACGGTACTGTGAGTAGTAATAGGCGTATTACAAATAAAAAGTGTGTCATTTACTGTGTTAGGAATGGGAGTTGTCAATAACGTTATGAAATAGCTTCCTATGTTGCACGTACAATGTCATAGAAATTTAAATAAAAAGCAAAGATATTATAAAGCAACGAATCTGCTCTTAAAAGAGATACTGCCAGACAAACAGTTGTGCTGTGTGAAAAGAAGCCAGGAGGATTTTCTCCGATCATGTCTGGCATAAATACAGTCTGTTTTAAAATGGTGATGCGCCTGTAATGTGTTGAATACTTGGGACCACCGACCGGAATCTGTTGCGTTGACGTCAGATCAGGAAAGTACTGAAGATTTGAAAGACAGGGGCGTCTCTGTGAACACCACGGTGCGGCGCGGCCCCCGTACGAAGCATGTGGGCCGAGAGAGAGTCACACATTGCTCCTGAGTCAACAAGCGGCGCTGGCCACGAACGCGACATTCTGCAAACAACTGTCTAAAAGACCTTTCGCAATGGCGCTTGTTACTGAAATAGCGCCATGCGTCGCTTACGCAGCGATCAAAGAGTGTGAAAACGTTCGGTGTGAATTACGTCGTCTCGCGCAGCCCCCGTCGGAAAAAAAACGTTCGTTCCTGCTCATAGTTCACGGTAAAGCCAGTTCTCGTCTTCACGACACCAAAAAACTGAAGAAAAACTTCGAATTAGTAATTACAATCATTGAAGACTTTTGAACGTATCAAGATACAGTTTTATTGGTGGTTCTTTCGTTCAATATCATTAGCCTGATATATTCCTAAAATTTTTTCTTAATTCAATTCAGTGCCGTAAACTTATTACTGAGAAACTACTCTATTTGTTTAACAAAAAGACCATTCGGTCGCATTGCGTACTGTCTCTTTTGGAGACGACAGTGCTTAAGCATTGTTTTGTCATTACATTAGAAAGTTGATCTCTTAAGAAACCGAATATTTGGTTCCGGTACGCGGATGATACGTTTGTTTTGTGGACGCTTGGCAGGAAGGAACTGGAAAGTTTTCACAAATATCTCAACGGGATTAATCCGAAGATTCAGTTTACCATGGAGGAGAAGACGGCGCAAGATTGGATTTTCTTGATGTGCTAGTTTTCAAGATGATGGTAGCTTCGACCACACTGTTTACCGGAAACCTAACGGCAAAGACCGTCGCCTACACCAGGATTCGAACCACCACCCATTACAAAAGTGAGGCATCATAAAAACGTTGCCGGATAGAGCAAGGAAAATCTGCGAACGAGAGCTGCTTCATGCAGAATTAAAATATCTCACCAATGCATTCGCCACATTCGTTTTGATAGCACTCAATTAGTGCCACCCATAAGCAGATATCACGAAAGGTTATACAGAGAGGCCATAGAGATTTTAAAACACCCCATGAATTTTTATAGGAAAGAGAAGGGCGTGAAATTGAATGACATATGGATTCCGATCCTGAAGAAGATGTGTACCAATTTTCCACCATAGAGTGATAGTAACAGCGGACGACGGCAGTCGACAAAAGCCAATTGCGCTCGCGCGTTCGAAATATGTGACGTGACGTCACTGCGCGGTAGCACGTGGAACCTGATTTTGCTGTAATCAGTAGCGAGCCAGGGTGTAAATAGGACATTCAAAGTAGCCACGATCCCCCTTGAAAATGTCCTCCGCAGATGAGGACGAAACATTGGGTTTAACGATGAAATCCATTAGATCACGACATAACAGCCGAGAACATTTTATTAAGCACTATGGGTCTTAACATCTGAGGCCATCAGTCCCCTAGACTTAGGACTATTTAAACCTAACCAACCTAAGGACATCACACACATCCACGCCCGAGGCAGGATTCGAACCTGCGACCGTAGCAGCAGCGCGGTCCCGGACTGAAGCGCCTAGAACCGCTCGGCCACAGCAGCCGGCAAATAAATGCAATGGGTGGAAGAAATACTTAGAAATCAATGAATGCATATTATTATGAGATCGAGTTTTATAATTCTATTAACTAACGTATCCTAGTATTGCTTAGTGTACAAACTGTTGCAATACAATCTTCAGAAACGAAGTCACGCCCTACTCGAGTTTCTCCCACTAGATTGTGTCTTCCATAACAGTTTAATTGAAGAAGACCTGAAACATTTCTGATATCGTCTCGTGGGCAGATTAATTCTTACTCTGAATCTAACAACGGTGTTACTGACGAACTCAGCGAAATGCATAGGCCACGACTGAGAGAAACTGGAAGGTCAAACCCTCGTATTGACAACATACAGTTGAACGTAAAATGCTGTTTACAGTAAGCAGCTGTTAACACCGCTGCGAGACACTATATTGACGGTGACTTACCTGCCATTACTGCATCCCTGAAGGCCAGCCGCACTTACTTAACCAAACTCACCTGACCTTACCTCCAGTGTAGTTATCAGTACGCTGCACTCCAACAAGTGAATTCTGTCTAAATTTTCTACATAACCAGATTTGACAAAATTCAGTACACCTATAAATGAAGAAAAACTAATTCTGGTAAAAGTTATCTACTTTGTGGAGACCCAGTGTCCTCAGAAGAAGTGACTGTACATTTATAATTATATTGAAACCAAATCAAAAACGGCCCTCATCAGAATTCACAGAGCTCACTCAAACACTAGTATGGTAATACCAGTGGCTCAGAAGGCACATGCGAAAACTTTAATCACGTAAGAGTTTTTTTTTTGTATAAACGCCACAATGAAGCTAATCTATGTTGAAAGGATTCAGTTAATGCCATTTGCCATGAAGGACTTATCACACATCGCCAGGACAGTTTGGAAAAGCGTGAAATAATTGGTTAGATACTCTCCAAGCAGACTGAACGCCAGTAAATTGTAAGTCGTGACCAATAGGTCATCAGCGATGACAATATCGCAACATTTTAGTAATTAACAGCTTGATAGTATGCCGCGCCCTACGTACCTTCATACTCTGGAGTGATGAGCCGCACACGACACAAGCTTCGCTCAATAACTACTTAAGTGTAAGTCTCAGCAGTTAACAGGAATGTACTTACACACATTCTTAAAGCTCGCTCAATGTGCGACTTTACTTACAAGGGAAACTCCCCATGGCATGCCCCTCATATTTAGTGGTCACAGATCAAGCATGAAGAAGGTGTACTGAACTTTGAGAAAAAGGCAAAATAGAAACAATGAACGGTCAAAAGACAAGAAGTGCAATCTAGAGGTACGTGGAACAGAAATAGCATCGTGGTTATTGCCGCCGCGGTAGCACGCCGGCACGGTAGCTCAGCGTGTTCGGTCAGAGGGTTAGCTACCCTCTGTAACAAAAAAACTGAGTGAATGTATCAACAAAGAACTAAGAACCTAAAGGTGTGTCATCGGACGTCCGCCCCGAACAAATTCAAGAAATAATATAGAACAGTTCAACACGAAAAGTAGTCTACTTCGCATATTTTCATACGCTTATGTCATATGGTATTATTTTTTGGGATAATTCTTCTGATTCAAAAAGGGTATTTTTGGCTCAAAAACAGGCTGTTCGAGGTATGTGTGGTGTAAGTTCGAGAACCTCTTGTCGACCCCTATTCAATAGTCTGGGAATTCTGACATTGCCCTCACAGTATATATTTTCTTTAATGTCGTTTGTTGTTAGCAATATTAGTTTATTCCTAAGAGTTAGAAGCTTTCACTCAGTTAATACTAGGCAGAAATCAAATCTGCATGTGGAATGCACTTCCTTGACTCTTGTGCAGAAAGGAGTGCAGTATTCTGCTGCATCCATTTTCAGTAAGCTACCACAAGAACTCAAAAATCTTAGCAGTAGCCCAAACACTTTTAAGTCTAAACTGAAGAGTTACCTCATGGCTCACTCCTTTTTTCTGTTGAGGAGCTCCTGGAAGAGCTGAAAAATTAAGCAAATTCCAGTGTTACATTATTGATTTTCGTTATTTAAACTTACGAGTTGTCGCCTGAATATGTTTTTTATATTTCATTTTATTTGTTTCTACTATCGTGTTATAATTTCATGTAGTGACTCGTTCCATGACCATGGTGACTTCTCCTTAATTTGGTCCCACGGAACAATAAATAAATAAATAAAATAAATAAAAACAAAATTAGATCAAATGGTTCAAATGGCTCTGAGCACTATGGGACTAAACTTCTGAGGTCATCAGTCCCCTTGAACTTAGAACTACTTAAACCTAACTAACCTAAGGACATCACGCACATCCATGCTCGAGGCAGGATTCGAACCTGTGACCGTAACGGTCGCGCGTTTCCAGACTGTAGCGCCTAGAACCGCTCGGACACTCCGGCCGGCCAAAATGAGATAAAAAAAAGTGTGTTCGTCACGAACGTAAGCCGGTCTGTGTAACAAAAAAACTGAGCGAAGGGATCAACAACCAACTTCAACGGCTGTCAAGTGACGTCCGCTACGACCAAATAAAACGTAAAAAAAAGGTTACGATTTTGGACTACCAACCGGACGAGACGTGTTCAAACCTCTCCCGTGCAAATATATATATATATTCGCTGTTCGCTCAGATTTGTATCTGTGAGGTATTGTGACGTCCGTTTGTAACAGAGAGGTGTAAGGTGATTCTGCACAACTACTCTGTTAGTAGCCGAAAGGAAGTAGCTTTTGAATAGGAACCGCAAACGTTTGCTGGCAAGGCGACAAGTCAACCGAATCCTCCACTGGAAAACACGTCTGGTGTGTCACATACGGCATTAGTGACAGTACGTGTGTCATTTAATAGGAATCTCTTATCGACGCACCTAATTTGTGCGACTGTTAACTGAGTAAGATATGCCTCCTTACCTTCGAATGAATGTGAATGTGATCACTTCCAAGGATATGACGAAAACATAATAGTTTGTCACATAACAAATGAACGCAACAGTTTCACAATCACACAGTTTCCTTGTGCTCTCTCAAAACATAAGTTTTTAATGTTTTTGAAGTTGCGTTCCATTTGGAAGTCTTGACTCTTGAGTTCCTTTGTTATAACATAAATCACACCTGTTTAACTGTTGCTTTCATTTCTGTGATACGTCTATGTGATATCTCGCCTGCTCTCACTATTCATTGCGACGGTAGCGTACTCTTACCACGTGATTCATATCGTCACGTAGAAGAAGGTGTAATTAGATAAACGACGAACACTAACTTCACTTAACGAAGTTTTATTCAGCACTTGCGCATACAAGAGCGCGGAGCGAACTGCCTCCGGCCAGAAAACATACAGCATATGCAGGGTGGTCCATTGGTAGTGACCGGGCCAAATCTCTCATGAAATAAGCATCATACGAAAAAACTACAAAGAACGAAACTCGTCTAGCTTGAAAGGGGAAACCAGATGGCGCTATGGTTGGACCGCTAGATGGCGCTGCCATAGGTCAAACGGATATCAACTGCGTTTTTTATTACATATTCGTAAAGTACGTAAAGAAATACCCATGTTTTAGTTGAACCACGATTTTCGCTTTGTGATAGATGGTGCTGTAATAGTCACGAACGTATAAGTACGTGGTATCACGTAACATTCTGCAGTGTGGAAGGTATTTACTTCGTGAAACATTACCTGTGTTAAAATGGACAGTTTACCAATTGCGGAAAAGGTCGATATCGTGTTGATGTGTGGCTATTGTGATCAAAATGCCCAACGGGCGTGTGCTATGTATGCTGCTCGGTATCCTGGACGACATTATCCAAGTGTCCGGACCGTTCGCCGGATAGTTACTTAAGGAAACAGGCAGTGTTCAGCCACATCTATGCATCAGGAATTGCATGGCGACGACTTTGAATGTCGTGTACACTTCTGCCACTGGCCACAAGAGAAATTACGGGACGATGAGAGATTTTTTGCATGCGTTCTATTTAGCGACGAAGCGTCATTCACCAACAGCGGTAAAAAAAACCGGCACAATATGCACTGTTGGGCAACGGAAAATCCACGATGGTTGCGACAAGTGGAACATCAGCGACCTTGGTGGGTTAATGTATGGGGCGGCATTATGGGAGGAAGGATAATTGGCCCCCATTTTATCGATGGTAGGTTAAATGGTGCAATGTATGCTGATTTCCTACGTAATGTTCTACTGATGTTACTACAAGATGTTTCACTGCATGACAGAATGGCGATGTACTTCCAACATGTGGATGTGCGGCACATAGCTTGCGTGCGGTTGAAGCGGTATTGAATAGCATCTTTCATGACAGGTGGATTGGTTATCGAAGGACCATACCATGGCCCGCACGTTCACCGGATCTGACGTCCCCGGATTTCTTTCTGTGGGGAAAGTTGAAGGATATTTGCTATCGTGATCCACCGACAACGCCTGACAATATGCGTCAGCGCATTGTCAATGCATGTGCGAACATTACGGAAGGCGAACTATTCGCTGTTGAGAGGAATGTCGTTACACGTATTGCCAAATGCATTGAGGTTGACGGACATCATTTTGAGCATTTATTGTATCAATGTGGTATTTACAAGTAATCACGCTGTAACAGCATGTGTTCTCAGAAATGATAGGTTCACAAAGGTACATATATCACATTGGAAAAACCTAAATAAAATGTTCAAACGTACCTACGTTCTGTATTTTATTTAAAAAACCTACCCGTTACAAACTGTTCGTCTAAAATTGTGAGCCATATGTTTGTGACTATTACAGCGCCATCTATCACAAAGCGAAGAAAGTGGTCCAACTAAAACATTCATATTTCTTTACGTACTACACGAATACTTAATAAAAAGTGAGGGATCCTATTTTTAAAAAAACGCAGTTGACAGCCGTTTGACCTATGGCAGCGCCATCTAGCGGGCCGACCATAGCGCCATCTGGTTTCCACCTTCAAGCTGGACAAGTTTCGTTCTTTGTATATTTTTCGTTTGATGCTTATTTCGTGAGAAATTTGGCCCGGTCACGAGTAATGGACCACCCTGTATACAGTTACAGAAAATTCCAATACAATGATTCTTGACATTTGTGGATACTTCTAGAATGTGCTCTAACCGAATATAGTTATTAAAATTGTACAGTTCTCTTTTTTGTCGTTGCGGGCGGCCCCACAGGGTGTCCTCCTCCTCTGTGAATCCCGCCGTCTCTACCGTCCCTTCCTCCACACGCGTGCCCCAGACACACTACGACGCCACTGGCAACTCCAGCGACACATTCGTAATTTGCTCGCGGCTAAGAAACGCCGGGACTGGCGACAGACATGCACCCGTTTAAATGCTACCCTACCTATAAGCTCGTCCAAGTTCTGGTCAGCCTTGCGTCGCCTTACCGGAACTAAACCTTCCCCCTACTATCCTCTTCTCCATGATGATCACCCCTTCCCTGACACCCTTAGTAAGGCCAATCACTTTGCCTCCTACCTTTCCGATGTCTTTTCCATCCCCGACGATCCCCAGTTCGATTACTCCCTCTTCCCGGATGTCCGCGATCGAACTGACACCTCTGCCCCTCCCCTCGCACCTGGTTTCCAGTACTTGGACAACATTGCACACACGGAACTCAATGCCCCTATCACTACACAGGATCTCATTGCTACACTCCGCACAAAACGCAACACCGCTCCTGGTCACGATCGTGGCACCTACCATCACCTTCGTGATGCTCCTGTCTCTTTCCTCTCCACCCTGGCCAGGCTCCACAATGTAGTCCTGTCCACCGGCTACTACCCCGACCTGTGGGAAAACCTCCCGTATCCTGACGTTCCTTAAACCCGGTAAACCGCCGCCCGCCGTCTCCTCCTACCGTCCCATCAGCCTTACCTCGGTCTTCAGCAAGGTCCTGGAATCCATCCTCACCCGACCAATCCACGAGCATCTCCGCCAGCACCACTTCCTTCCTGTTACCCAGTGTGGCTTTCCGCCGTCCTTCTCTTCCGATGACCTTCTCCTTCACTTCACTCATCTCCTTTCCGAACAGCTTAATTCCCGTCGCTCCGCAATCTTCCTCTCCTTGGACCTCGAACAAGCTTATGACCGCATATGGCATTCCGGTCTCCTCTTCAAGCTCCAAACCTTCGCCCTTCCCATTAACTACGTCCGTCTGATCGCTCCTTTCTCTCCCACCGTCCTTCCTATGCCACCATCCATAACACGGATTCCTACACCTTTTTTTCCTCCGCCGGTGTGCCCCAAGGCTCCGTCCTCTCCCCCCTTCTGTACCTTTTGTATACGGCGGACATGCCACCGCCGACACTCCCCGTCCACCTTCTCCAGTTTGCCGATGACACCGCCTTCTGTGCCCTCGCCTCCACCCTGCAGTGTTCCCAACACCTTCTCCAATCCCATCTTGACTGGTTCACCGCTTGGTGTAACCAGCGGTTACTTAAGGTCAATCCCTCCAAAACCCAGGCGACCATTGTAGGCAAAGCCATCCCTTTCTTCTGCCTCCTCAATTTCTATCTAACCATCTATGGCCATCCTTTCGCCCTCACCCCCACCCTTAAGTACCTTGGCGTCACCCTCGACCGTCGCCTCTCCTGAACCCCCCACCTCTGGAAATCCAAGCCAAGGCACGCTCCTGACTCCGTCTCCTCAAGCTCCTTTCTGGCCGTACGTGGGGTCTGGACCCCTCCACCATACTCCACACCTATAAATCCCTTATCCGCCCTATCCTCCGTTATGCCCATCCGGCCCGGATCTCCGCGCCCCTACCTTTTACAAACCCCTTCAGATCCTTGAACACCATGCTCTCCACCTCGCATATCGCATCCGTCTCCCCTCCCCCACATGGATCCTGTACGACCTAATTCCGTTCCCCCACCTCCTCCTTTTCCTCGAACGGATACGGATCCTCTACACCTCCCGTAAACTCGATCCTCCTCACCCGCTTGTCACACCCATCCTCTCCCACTCCCACCTGTGTTCCCACGTCCCACCCGGTCTCCATCTCTCCACCCTCCTTATCCTTTCCCAAGGTGGCTTCCGCCAGCTCCCCCTCCCTGATGAAGCCCTCCTCCCCTCCATCTACCCCTCCTATCAACTTTGATTCTCCCTCCCTCTTCCTGTGTTTGTTCCTTTGGGCACCCTCCCTCCCTTCTCTCCCCCTTCCCTCCCTCCTCCAAAGGCTCTGAGCACTATGGGACTTAACATCTATGGTCATCAGTCCCCTAGAACTTAGAACTACTTAAACCTAACTAACCTAAGAACATCACACAACACCCAGCCATCACGAGGCAGAGAAAATCCCTGACCCCGCCGGGAATTGAACCCGGGAACCCGGGCGTGGGACCCTCCCTCCTCCCTTTCTCCCCACTCCTCCCCCGGGCTTCCCCTATCCCCGTCCCTCTACTCCTCCTCCCATCTCCTCTGCCATTGGCACTCCCATCTCCCGCCCCCTCACCCTTCTCCCCCTCTTGGCAGGTCCCCGGACTCGCACACGTTACGTGAACATTAGCGCGCCGGAGATCATCGCCATCCATTTCTCGTGTGTGCCGTCATGTTTTGTGTTTAGTGTTCACCGTCACACTCCATCGTTCACATGTGCCATCGACATCTTCAGTGTTTGTGCGTCGTGTCAACAGTTTGCAGTGTGGATTATCAGCGAGTGTGAACGGCTCCGTGTTTTTTGTATTTATGTGTTTACTGTTTTATTACCCGTCATTATGTAAATTATATGTATTCCTTATGTTTTCTCTCATTGTCTATTCTACGGCTGAAGAGCAGTGTAGAATGCTGCTGCCAGCCTGCCTGTTGTACAGGTTTTAAAATCACAATAAAGAAAAAAAAAAAGTTGCGGGCGGCACATTATATCCGTTCAAGTTCGTTCGTTGATCCTTCCACTCTTTTTTTTTTTTTGTTTGTTTGTTACAGAGGCCAAACAGCTCTCTGACCGAACACGCTGAGCTACTGTACCGACAGTTCAGGTGAGTTTTGAACTCACGACCCTCCATGCAGCAGTCTAGTATTATAACCACTACACCATGGTGACTGTGTTATTCAGCATCTACTGCGACAATATTCTATAACCATTATACAGTATGAAAACTGCCAAGACTACAGAAAGAGAACAAACATTATAATGACTGAACGGACAGTTCGTTTGGTTGTGGAAAAAATTAAATGGCACAAGAGAGCTTTGAACACGGTTCACCCGCTGCAGAGTCCAACAGCGTGTCCACTTACCCACGACGCCGTTGGTGTTTCAATCTGTTCTTTATTGCACTTCTTGTTCCTCGAGTGTTCACTGTTTCTATTTTGCTTCTTATTACACTCCTTCCTGCTTCCGTGCTTCTTCTGTGTTCAGTTTTTGACCGGCTGTCCACTGGGCCATCTTACCACTAAATCTGAGAGGATCACGATGGGGGAGGGGTTCCCCTTATTGTGCAATCAAGACGGAGCAACGTCTGGCTGACGACCGCCCGGTTCAAGTTCGGAGCTGCGTCTGTCTTTAAGAATGGTATGTCTCCCTGCTATTCCCAATACACTGCAGTTTACCAAATATTAAACCTGTTTGCTCTCTGCGACTGACTAACATGGAGGCCAACACTACAAATTACTTTAATAAATGCTGCAACTTCTCTACTATCCACAGTAACAAAATTTAAGGTGGACTGTTTATCCCTTGGGCTGAGTCAGCTTAGGAACATATGTACAGGATCCAAAGTGAAGGGATGTCCGCCCCTGGAAACCACGTCTAAACTTTTAATCAGGATCCGTTTTCAGGATCACTGCGCCTGCTCCTCCACTTTCCAAATCTCGCTGTCTTAGCCACCAGGCTTACAATATTGTGGACCGCCGGCTACGTGTGCCCCTGAACACGCTATCTTTCCACCTCGCGCTTCATCCACCACCTAGTGAATTCTCTCAACTACATATACTCCGATCGCTATTCTGTTTTCAACACTCTTTTTGTAATAAAATACCGTATCGATTAACACGTCTTCCATCTAATTATTTTTCTTAATTATTATATCTCACTGTTTAAATCGTTTAGTCATCTTCTTGAGCGTGCACAGAGTGGTCATAGCGCACTGTCATGTCTCGGACTGCAAACCTGTTCCTACTTTCGATCGTCTCAGAGCTACGAAAATGGCAGATATCGAAATAAACGAGTGCAAAGGAAAAAGGCAACTGAAGACAATCGATCGACATAAGTTCACTGGATCTAATGGGGCATCTGTTTGCTTCTATAGTATAGGCCAGGTCACTAAGGTTTTACAACTGTGGTTAACTTTTTTATTTATCAGTATAATACACTGATATTTCACAGACTTACTTGCTGGCCGCTTGGTCAACCTCCCGTCCATCCTCTGTCACAAACTGAAACAAAAGGAAGTAGAACAAAACAAACAAAATAGTTTCTCACAGTTATAACCTCTTTGTGACTTTTGTTCCATTGTGTATACCGAACATGCGGAAATTCTTCTGGTAACAGTCTATCGCTAGAACTACGGGATGTCCACCGTTTTCTGTCCCATATGGTAGGCGGTGCGTGGGTCTTGTAAGTAGACTGTTTATATATGTCGACCCTTAGCCGAGGATACCTCACTGGAATCTTCTGATTTTTTCTTGTAGTTTGTGTAATTAGTGTAGCTATTGTTTATTGCTAGCGCGTAATTGTAGAGAAAATCTCCTTTGTAGTTGCAGTCTTTCATTGTTGTACAGTAAAACAGTTGTGGCATGCATATAGATTTGCACCAAATATTTCGCAGCTGCAATTAACTAGATATTATTTTCAGTGCTATGTTAATGTGTTCTCTTATTTTTGATCTTCAAATTGTGTTTTTCTGTGTTGTCGTGTGAAATACTGTGACAATAATGGCGTGTGAAAAACGTAATACTAGGCTCCAAAGTAAACTGAGAAATGACAGTGAAAATGAAAGCAGCGTGTTAGCGCCACCGAGTAATGAATTAACTGATGTTCAAAGTAGTAATTTGGTAATTGTGCATAGGGAAATGGAGCGGGCTGCAAACAATGGTGTAGACAGTGAAACAGGTAGTGAACAGGGAAGCATTATCGATCGATCGGTCGGCAACAGCTCGCCTCAGGAATCCGAAATGACAGGACACAATTTCGCAAATACTGTAGATTCAGGTTTTGGGTCATCACCGTTTTCTCAAATAAGTCAAGACACATTTTCTGCTTGTCAAAATGTGAATGTTGCCGGTGCAAATGCACTGCCGAAAAGCGTAGAGAAACAGATTCCAGACACTAATACATTGTTATTGCAATTAATACAACAAATGGAACAAAATCAGAGACAAATGGGACAAAATCTTAAAAAGTTAGACACAGTGGACATGACGACTTACGATATATTCGTAACGACAGACCTGGATTGCATCAGAACTGGCGGGATTCAAACAGAGCAGGGCACTTTCGACAACGTGAATTTGTAGAAGTTCGGTCTCCTATTCCCAATAACGGCGCGCGCCAACAAAGAGACAGACAATGACTCGCACAGCAGGCAGCCGCGTGCGCCGGCTGGCTCAGAGAAAAATAACATAGACGCTAACCTTGAGAAAAAATTTCAGTATTCTTTACCGACGTATACCAAATGACAATTGCATTCAAGTTCAAACTCTGAGTACTAGGAAGAGCAAAGGTTTACACCACATTTCACACGTAAAACCATTTATTGAGAGATAATCTGCTTTTTAACTTTGTCTTTGCCATAAAACTTTTCACTTCACATTTCTAGTATGCTTGTCAGACTTAGAATCTGTTAACATACAACAATGTTTGAAGTTAAATACCCAGTCTAGAACCTAGGGAACATTTTTAAACAGAAATTACGATTGCATTGTTATAGTGAACAGACGTCAGAGTGTTATTGTGTGTGTACATTCTTGCTTGTTAGTTGCACGATTATGGAACGACTATAAGGCTTACATACTTAGAACATTTACCAGTACTCCTAATGAGATTTTAATGCAACATTTTGGTTTACTTGAAAATATATTCTGGATTTAAAGTACTTTCAGTGAGATACCAGATGGCACAGTGGTTAGTTTATGTGACAGCTACACGATTTTATCACGACGCTACTAATGAGTGACAATTTACAATGTTGCTTTTGCAGTGTTTCTGTTTTATATCTGCACAGTTTTCTGTTTTATTCTGGAAAGTAAAACAGGTTTTAGTAGTAACTTTTGTGATATAGACTGCCTTTTCCGTAGCACAACAATACGTTACAGCACAGTACTTTCCTCATCACGGCAACAAGCGTAATAACTAAGACATTTATACGCAAAGCATTTCACTTTGACTTCTGCAGAACTTAGCTTTCGGAGGAAAATAACTACGACACTTCCACAGAGATTATCTTACAACAAGATGCACATTTAGCGCTACAGGACACGCATTTCAGTGATTAATTTTGTACTTAAAACATTTATTTTTAAAGAGTTTTGAATTACAAAGAAAGTTTTCCGTGATACATTTCATTCCATTGCTGTAATCTGTAACACCTGAGGGTATAATTACATTAATCCTCAGGCGGGTACACGCTTACTTTGTGTACCATGTGTGTGGCAACCACAAGGAACTCTAGCTAATATGGTATTTGCTTATACAACTTTACACATCGGTACCATATTTCTCTAAAACACAAATTACACAGCTATCTGATCATTTAATTGAGAGATAAACATTTTTTTACTACATCAGTGACACATGTTTACGCAATACACAGTTGGGTAACTTCACACTTATGAAACTGTATTTTGTCTGTACTTTGTAAACTGTTCATATTTTTTCGGAATCATTGTGATACTATGAGAGCTTTGAATGATGTATTTGGTATGAGATCATGATTTTTAAAGTACGTTTGAGGCAGATGACACTATTGAAATGAGCAGAGAATTTTTTTTAGGTTTTGAAAGTATTGCAGAAAGCTACGACGTTTTTGAGATTTGGCTGAGGTGTTATGATATTATTACGACGACGATGTGTACTATGCTGTTGAGATATGTTTATGATCAATAAGATGATGCTACCGTATATGAGGAATAAGAAGTATGTTGGAAACCAAGAATCGTACTTTAAGAGTTATGAAATGTGCGTAAATGCGTGACTGTATCACAATGCTGACGAATATTTTATTTGGACACGTATATTTATAGGATTTTCTTTCTACAGATTTGCAACGCTAATTCTTGACCTGTGAAATATTTTTATATGAGACTGTCACTGTAGCGGAAACTGCTGTCGTAAATATTTCCGTAAGAAAGTTAAGTGACCACCTGCACGTGCGTCGTCGGCACACCGCTGTGTCAGACACCTGGAGAACAAGCCATTAGGGTGTGCCTTTCCGGAAGCACAGGTAGAAAAAAAAAAGGGGAGGCCATTATTCTCGCTATTGACATTTCCTTGTTGAAAGCATACTGCGGAGCTCGTAATTTATGATATTTACTAAAATGCCTAATGAAATGATTAGAAACATTTTACATCTATTGTCTTTGTAGTTAAGAGATTGCTCATTTTGTTTAATATCTGGTTTCCAGCTGTGTTGCAGCATTGGTTTTATAAAATAAACTTAAATGCATCTGCTAATGTGAAGACTTTCTGTCAACAGATTTATTAAATAATTATTATCTGATCCACATTCTTCGAAAAAGGAGCTCTTGGAATGGAGAGAACAATAAGAAGGGACTAATAACAGTAACTGCATCTATAATTTTCTTTCCAAGTACTTGGTAATTTCTTTTGTAGAATAATTTGTGGTGCACCACTTTAATTACATAGACATTAAGATGTGAATATACATTTCCCTTATCTGCATTGTTGTTTTTACTGTAATATTTTTTCTGCTTGAGCTATGTCATGTTTAGGTATAAGTTACTGCTGTTTGCCAGGCATAGTGTTACTGAATTTGACTTTGTGTTACTCTGCTAAGCCAGTTTTACTACTCATTTATTTTTCTTGTTGCTGCACATTGGCTCATATTACACTCCTGGAAATGGAAAAAAGAACACATTGACACCGGTGTGTCAGACCCACCATACTTGCTCCGGACACTGCGAGAGGGCTGTACAAGCAATGATCACACGCACGGCACAGCGGACACACCAGGAACCGCGGTGTTGGCCGTCGAATGGCGCCAGCTGCGCAGCATTTGTGCACCGCCGCCGTCAGTGTCAGCCAGTTTGCCGTGGCATACGGAGCTCCATCGCAGTCTTTAACACTGGTAGCATGCCGCGACAGCGTGGACGTGAACCGTATGTGCAGTTGACGGACTTTGAGCGAGGGCGTATAGTGGGCATGCGGGAGGCCGGGTGGACGTACCGCCGAATTGCTCAACACGTGGGGCGTGAGGTCTCCACAGTACATCGATGTCACCAGTGGTCGGCGGAAGGTGCACGTGCCCGTCGACCTGGGACCGGACCGCAGCGACGCACGGATGCACGCCAAGACCGTAGGATCCTACGCAGTGCCGTAGGGGACCGCACCGCCACTTTCCAGCAAATTAGGGACACTGTTGCTCCTGGGGTATCGGCGAGGACCATTCGCAACCGTCTCCATGAAGCTGGGCTACGGTCCCGCACACCGTTGGGCCGTCTACCGCTCACGCCCCAACATCGTGCAGCCCGCCTCCAGTGGTGTCGCGACAGGCGTGAATGGAGGGACGAATGGAGACGTGTCGTCTTCAGCGATGAGAGTCGCTTCTGCCTTGGTGCCAATGATGGTCGTATGCGTGTTGGCGCCGTGCAGGTGAGCGCCACAATCAGGACTGCATACGACCGAGGCACACAGGGCCAACACCCGGCATCATAGTGTGGGGAGCGATCTCCTACACTGGCCGTACACCACTGGTGATCGTCGAGGGGACACTGAATAGCACACGGTACATCCAAACCGTCATCGAACCCATCGTTCTACCATTTTTAGACCGGCAAGGGAACTTGCTGTTCCAACAGGACAATGCACGTCCGCATGTATCCCGTGCCACCCAACGTGCTCTAGAAGGTGTAAGTCAACTACCCTGGCCAGCGAGATCTCCGGATCTGTCCCCCATTGAGCATGTTTGGGACTGGATGAAGCGTCGTCTCACGCGGTCTGCACGTCCAGCACGAATGCTGGTCCAACTGAGGCGCCAGGTGGAGATGACATGGCAAGCCGTTCCACAGGACTACATCCAGCATCTCTACGATCGTCTCCATGGGAGAATAGCAGCCTGCATTGCTGCGAAAGGTGGATATACACTGTACTAGTGCCGACATTGTGCATGCTCAGTTGCCTGTGTGTATGTGCCTGTGGTTCTGTCAGTGTGATCATGTGATGTATCTGACCCCAGGAATGTGTCAATAAAGTTTCCCCTTTCTGGGACAATGAATTCACGGTGTTCTTATTTCAATTTCCAGGAGTGTAGTTGTAATGTTGCATTGCTTGGTAATTTAGATTTACTGTAGCTTGCTTTGCAATTTTCCATATTTTTGGTCATTGCTGTTTGTGTTACTTATTTTGTGCTGCTGCATTGCCTCGTCCCGTAGTTTAGCATCTGAGCTCAGTAGATTTCAGTTAGCTTAAGAGGGGGTAGCCTCTAAGAGAATGAGTTGCGATGAATTGGAAGAAATGCATTGAGAAGTTATACGAAAAAAAGTACAGAAAACAGGTTTAGGTAGGATTTTCTTGGAAATAAATGTTGAGGTAAGAAATGTGTGAACATATAAATACAGAAAGCATGCTTAGATAGAATTTTTTTGGTGGAAACAAAGGATGAAATAAGAGGAAAGATATATGAAGTTTTGGGTTGGACTGCAGTACCAAATGTTACACTGAAAACGAACCCTGTCCTTTCCTATTGGTGTTATCCCACTATGTGTTTGTGTACCCTTGTGTATTTGTTTTCTTCCTGTCTCTGTGTAGTTTCATACAATTTTTTCTTCTTTTAATATTAAGCTACATTCACTATGATGAGGAATACTGTTATCCTCGAATATAATTGGCATTAATAATGTGTTATATACTTTGTAAAGATGTTAGACATTATTAATTCTGTTCTGTTTAATGCTCATGTGTGAAGTTGATGTTTCAAAAGTTATTCTGATCTTTATGTATGTACTTATGTCATTATTTTTGTAACACTGATGTATATGTTATTTCGATTCTTTTGTAAAGCCTGTCTACAAATGTTATCTGTATAGTTATGTTTTTAATGATGTATTTTGTACCTTTGTTATTGTATTCTTATGTTATAAAATTGTAATTGTCACCACTTCATGATATTATTAACTTGTAAGTTACATTTCACTGCACACGTTTCTGTTGGTCATAGTATATGGACAATATGTGAGCAGTAGGGACTGTTAGTGTTTGCACGTGTGTTAATAATTCAGCAAGGGACTGGATAACAGCATTGCTGGTTCTAAGGACAGTTCCGAAAACTTTATGAGTGCACAAGTGGTGGTTTATGGACTTGCTATATTATCCGCAAGACTCTTCAATGGTGATTGTGCACCTGCACAGTCACAACAGATGGCTGCTGGCTATCTCTACAAGGACTACAGTGGGTCTACATCTTTGATGATCCATCAATACCATTATTTCTACAAGGACTACAGTGGGTCTGCACCTCTGGTGGCCCACCAATACCGTAATCTCTACCAGGACTACAGTGGGTCTGCTCTGTGATGACCTACCAATACTCTTCAAAACTTCGATTGACTCTGCTGTGGGTTTGCTCTGTTGTGGCCCATTACCTGTCTGCATGTTGAGAGTCAGCACTGTCTTTCTGTTGGAAGGACAACACTACTTCTTCAAGACTGAATGGAAATCCACTACTTCTGTGTGCATTGTCTTTTACTGCTCAGACTTTGAGAAAAGAAACGGCAGTTTCATTGTGATGAATGATCAGGACTGTCTTTATGGACTGTGAGAAAGTTTTAGCTTTTGACCAACATTGTATCAATAAGTGTGTGCATTTGATTTCTTTGTTATTGTAATTGTGAAAAAAATTTTAACAAATATGTATTGGCCAGTGCCCAAAAAAATTTGTAAAATTTTTTGTGGGGAGCATGGGGGCTATGTAAGTAGGCTGTTTAGGTTTTTTTTATTGGTAACGCCACCTCTGTATGAAAATCACTGGCTGTGCTGTGTGCAGTCTGTGGCTGCTTTGCATTGTTGTAATACTCGCCATTGTAGTGTTAGGCAGCTGGCTATGAACAGCGCGTAGCGTTGCGCAGTTGGAGGTGAGCCGCCAGCAGTAGTGGATGTGGGGAGAGAGATGGCGGAGTTTTGAAATTTGTCATGAACTGCTATATTTATATATGATGGTATCAAGGTAAATACATTGTTTGTTCTCTATTAATATCTTTCATTTGCTAACTATCCCTATCAGTAGTTAGTGCCTTCCATAGTTTGAATCTTTTATTTAGCTGGCAGTAGTGGCGCTCGCTGTATTGCAGTAGCTTGAGCAGCGAAGATTTTTGTGAGGTAAGTGATTTGTGAAAGGTATAGTTTAATGTTAGTCAGGGCCATTCTTTTGTAGGGAATTTTGAAAGTCAGATTGCGTTGCGCTAACAAAATATTGTGTGTCAGTTTAAGCACAGTCATGTATAATTGTTCAAAGGGGACTTTTCAGTCTGATCCTGTAAACTGAAGGGTAGGCCGAATGTAGGAAGCGAGTAGGGGAAGGTGAGGTAAAAATCTCTCGGTACTGCTCTTAGAAATGGTTTTACTATATCACAACAATATTAACGTACATGCATAATGTGAAAACCTAACTTTGCACTGAGGAGCACGTAGCTGCGAAGCCGGATGTATCAAAGCTCACAAAAGCTAGACATGCAAAATCTGTAGTGGCTCGCCCACTACGAAATAGAAGAAATGTTGCTTGGTCGTCTACTCGGAATCAAATGGGCTGAATCGGGAGCGGCGCTCGTAGAGCTGCACAGCGCCGTCTAGAGGGCGCTGGCGTCGGTGTTAGAGCCCTGTATACTGGGCTCTAGTCGGTGTCGGTGTCGTAGTGCCAACCTAAGAACTTGTACCTACGCCGTGGCATCGTAGCTATCGATCCCACACACCGTGACTAGAAGAAGGCACTGGTCTTTGAATTCCTTAAACAAAGCGCTGTCTCCGACGTTGCGTAGGAAATGCTGTAGCCCACAACAATAAAAAACACACTTACAGTTACAGTATTTAATGGTCATCAAACACTTACACAACTTATGTCGCCTGTTCTGCCATCTACGAGTCTTCATCCACCGATGGTAAAGACATTAGAGGAACACAGGACACCCACTGTAAGGGTTCGGATCTCTGTTGAGGCTCCAGCCCGATGTTCGAAATGTGACATGTGACGTACCGGTTTTATCCCAGAATTAAATTACACGTATTATGAGCTGCTTTAGAAACAAGTCCGAAAAAATCGTTGCACCATTTAACAATTCAGCCTGGTGCGTCAACAATACCTGGTTACAGAGCTGTTTACAAAATCGAGCTGATGCTTTAATTCTATTTATTGCACAAGAGTACACGACCACACATCAGTATTACGAGGTGTCTCCGATGCAGGATAGTTAGTTATTCTTTCGAAGGCCTCAGTTCAGTCGTCTAGTTTGCGCAGGAAAAAGCCGATATGCCACCTACTGCAGTCGGAGCAACTGGCTGGATTGAAACCTGTGAACGAAATATTGCCTGCGGGGTATAGACGTTCGTGCAACGCCGGTGTTCATGTACTCTTGCGTCCTACGCGAAGCACCCTGCATAGAATCTCCGGGAAGATGTGAACAACTATACAGATTTGTTGTAGAAAATGAAAAAAAATGACATACTGTTTTGGAAATTGACTTAACGTTCTCTTATTTTTATATTTTTTCGATACAATCACATAAGCATTTCACAATACCATTACCGGCTTCGATCAGCTAGTGGTAGTGTTGTTGACGCGACGCACGCAAACCCAAAATACAGAGAGGTCCAGACACTTTTCTGTAGTTAATATATTTGGAATGTCATATCGTGGCAATTTTGCGCGGAAGCGTAGCCCATTGTTTTCTCATCTGATCTTGGCGTGTATTTTCCAGCAGATGATAGTAAAGCAATAAACGAAGTAAGATTGTCGTTTGAACAACTCAAGTTGCAGTGGTACTAGAAGTACGAAAACATGATGGAGGAACAACGGTAATGGCACAATGTGTACGGATCTCAGCCACCAACACGTACAACAATTTATTGTATTCGGGATAAGTTTGAAGCCTGCGGTACTGTTCAGGATGGGCATAAGGAAAGGTCTGGCCGACCAAACACGTAAACAAGTCCAGCTTCCAGCGCTGAAGTGTGACAACATTTTACTAGGTCACCTCAGATATCTGTGAACCAGGGTGTACGTGAAAGCAAGGTAAACCGATCAAGCGTATGACGAATTCTGAATGCTGCGAAGTGGAAATTGTACATTCCAAGATCGCTGAACGCTATGAACGAGGACGACCTGGATCGAAGGATGGAATGTGCTAGTGGTTCGAAGGCATGCTTAATGTGGATGAACGGTTCGCAGGCATGGTTATCTAGTCTGACTAGGCGCATTCAAACTGAACGGTACTGTGAACCGCCACAGGTGCGTGTATTGGCTCCTGAAAATTTCACGTTCACATGGACAAACGTGTTAATCTACCGGGCGTTAATGTATAATGTGGTCTGTCATCGTGTGGTTTGATTGGCCCATTCTTCTCTGAAGGTACTGTAACAGGTGAAGTGTGTTTTTTATGCTGCAAACATCGATTTTACCAGCCATCCGTCCGTCCCCGGTAGCTGAGTGGTCAGCACGACAGAATGTCAATCCTAAGGGTCCGGGTTAGATTCCCGGCTGGGTCGGAGATTTTCTCCGCTTAGGGACTGGGTGTTGTATTGTCCTAATCATCATTTCATCCCCACCGACGCGCAAGTCGCCGAAGTGGCGTCAAATCAAAAGAATCGTAACCGGCGAACGTTCTGCCCGACGGGAGGCCCTTGTCACACGACATTTACATTTACCTGCCATCTGAGAGGTGTTTGGGAATGAAAGATTTTGCTTACAACAAGATGGCGCTCCGCCACATTGCCATAGAGATGTCTGAGCCTACTTGGATGAAAATCTACTTCGACGATGGGTAGATTGAAGACGAGCTGTTGAGCACCCACCACAGTCTCCAGACCTTACAACTCTTGACTTCGATCTATGGGGAACCTTGAAAAATGAAGTTTATCTAGGGAGACCGGCTACCTTGAACGAGCTACGAGAAACCACCGAGGCGTCCTGTGTGGCTATTGCACCGGCAACACTGAGAGCCGTAGTTCGGTCAACAATGGTCTCGACGTTGTTTAGCTGCTAATGGGGGGTCACTTTGATCACATAAAATAATCTTACCTCATGCAAGAATTGTAACGGTTTGTCATTTTGTTCCACTAATATTGACTACCAAAGAGTGTCTACATTTTTCTGGACCCCTCTGTATGTATGGCCGGGCAGGGGTCGAACTTCATTCGTCTCGAATGCTGGTCCATCGTCCTAACGACTGTACTACATCAGTCGGACGTACGAATACTTCAGAGAACAGGGCTGAAATCTCCACTCATCAAGATTTGAGCTTCCACAGATTTTCCTAAAAACAGATACCAGGTTGGTTTCATTTATAAGACCGCAACAGCACCCTCTTCCTGTTTAGTGTCCTGTATTTAATAACATCGATAAACTGTTTCTCCTCCCTACCTTTCTTCCTTCTTGGTGCGGGACTGAAAACGTCATACCATCCCCTTGGCAGTTAAATCGTTGTGGTATACAAACCAACCTTCAGATTATTGACTAACTTATTTATGCTGATTACAAGTTTTTAGTGACATTCGGATGATAAACAAAACATGACGGATTGGTCAGCACGACAAACAATACCGACAAATTATCACACATAATGAGAACGATTTACAGCAGCCAGACACTAATTAGATTATCAAATGTGTACATACTGTCAATAAAGACTACAAAATACAAAGAAAAACACGAGTTTAAATCATAATCGTCACTTTTTTAACTTTAATTTTTTAATTGTTTATTTTGCCAATTCAGTTGTACATTTATTTTACTGTAGGGCTAGTTTGTGTCACAAACATGTAACAGCGTAACCAGCCCATTATGTGTTAATGGGTAATCCTACCAGACGTACAGATAACAGCACAGTGAAATCCCGATTAAAACTAACAAACGCAGAGATGGCAGCAGAACTTTTGTGATGGTCACCATGCCGGTACAGGCGTGGAGGGCTTCACCCTTAGCCCATCGTGATCATCCAGGAATAGGACACAAGAATAAATGAACAATTGAGACGGTAAAATAAATAAAAATGTGTTTTTTAATTCTTAGTTTTCCGTACCTCTGTCGGTAGAAACGGAAACCATTGTAGGATCAATTCAAATGGTTTAAATGACTAAGCACTATTGGTCATCAGTCCCCTAGTCTTAAAATTACTTAAACCTAACTAACCTATGGACATCACACACATCCATGCCCGAGGCAGGATTCGAACCTGCGACCGTAGCAGCAGCGCGGCTCCGGTCTGAAGCGCCTAGAACCGCTCGGCCACAGCGGCCGGCTGTAGGATCACTTTGTTCTTCGTCCATCTGTCTCTCCGTCTGTTAAGACTCCTTTTTATCAGTAACAGGTAGACGCATGCAGTTGGAATTTATAGTACAAGTTGTCTGTCGTCTCTTGGCGATGTAAAAAATTTAAGCTTTCAAGGCAACGCAATCAAAAGAAATAGCAGTTTATGTCACATATTTTGATACTCGCAAGCTCACTCATCAAAACCTATATAGTGTACTTCCAGTGGCCTAGAATCATGAAATCTGGCAAGAATCAGTAAAGGTAAATTAAAAATCCGAAAATTATTAATCTGTAACTCTGCCACATAAAATAATATTTTTTGCCATTTATTGTCCGCCTGCGGCTCCGTCTGGTAAGAATACTTCTCAGGAACGGGTAGAGGTAACAAGTGAAAATGTATGGCAAATTCTGGCGTCAGTGTCACCTTGGCGATAATTTAAGCTTCTAAGTCAATGCAATCAAAAGATACGGCCATATATGTCGCCGATTGTGATACTCGCAAACTCACTCTTCAAAACCTAGAAATGAACAGTCTATATACATAAGTTTTTACGGAAGCCTTAGTGCCGGAGCTTTACTCGCACTTGCCTGGTTCTATACGTATCAACACAGTTGCTGAATTGCCTAGGCACAAATATGTCGGCCAGTCTTAATTTTGCTTCTCCCTTGTAGTAGTATATAGTATGAACAGGAAGTAAATTTTAATATTAGACGCCGGCCGAAGTGGCCGTGCGGTTAAAGGCGCTGCAGTCTGGAACCGCAAGACCACTACGGTCGCAGGTTCGAATCCTGCCTCGGGCATGGATGTTTGTGATGTCCTTAGGTTAGTTAGGTTTAACTAGTTCTAAGTTCTAGGGGACTAATGACCTCAGCAGTTGAGACCCATAGTGCTCAGAGCCATTTGAACCATTTAATATTAGACAATGTGAACAGGTATATGAACTTTAGCTAAAAAGCATCTTGTGATGGGATACTTCCAGTTTTGGCGTCATAGTTTACAACAAACAAGATGGGGAATAGTGTTCTCCGAAAGCCGATACATACCGTTCGGTAGCTGCATGCTAAGTGTTGCCATCCACCATTCCAACGCAGTGGCGTCCTTGGGATCCCGGCACGCAGAGCATATGCCATTTCCGAAGCGGACACTTGAACCCAAGAACTTCCACATTTGATGGCTGTGTTTGAAGGGAAATGGATAGTCTGAGAAGCAGATTCATCCGGCTATGGAGTTTCGACCATCACCGGAGGTGTATGAAGAGGAGAATAGATCTGTGGCCTATTTTCCTTATGCTGGGGGCATATCGTTTAAGATTGGAAGAATTTTAGAGAGTTGTTCCGCCTACCTTCCAAGTTCAGGACACTACTCGGCTCTGTCAAAGATGATTTGGAGCTTAAGAAGCCTGGTATGTGCAAAATTCAGTATCAATGTGGGAAGGCTTATATCGACCGTTCGATTCTCACAGTTCATGGCAGGTGCGTGGAACACCGGCGTCATACGGGGCTACAACAGCCGGAAGAATCGTCGGTAGCAGAACATTGTTTAAATGAGGGACACGGGATGAAATTTTATGAGACTGTGATAGCTGCCAACATTTCTGCTTTTTGGCTCTGAGCACTATGGGACTTAACTGCTGTGGTCATCAGTCCCCTAGAACTTAGAACTACTTACACCTAACTAACCTAAGGACATCACACACATCCATGCCCGAGGCAGGATTCGAACCTGCGACCGTAGCGGTCGCGCGGTTCCAGACTGTAGCGCCTAGAACCGCTCGCCCACACGGGCCGGCTCTGCTTTTTGGAACAGTGTTTATAAAGATGCAATTGAAATTAGGTTGGCAGGCAATTTGATTAATTGAGACAGTAGGTTTCCTCTTAGGAGGACATGGAATCCTGTACTCTCCCGCATAAAAACAGAACATTCTGCAGTGCGGCCAGTCCGCACCTACCCTGTCTTGGAGGGTAGCAACTGTGATACGCGGCGCATGCAAGGTGTACGGTATAGAGGCGTATGTAGGACAACGATTTGCAACCTTGACATCAGTTTTCAGCGGGACTGAGCAGCAGCGTTCTCCTGATAATACCGGACAGTTGAACCGCCGAAATATTGAATCAAGTTGATTTTAGGATCTGGCAGCAAACCTGAGGAGGAGACTTCCAAGACTTATTACGCCGGGAAAGCCTTCTCTTTTGGCTACAAAACACTGTTCTTCAACAAAATCTCCATTCAATTCAAAGGCCGGCCGCTGTGGCCGAGCGGTCGTTGGCGCTTCAGTCCGGAACTGCGCTGCTGCTACGGTCGCAGGTTCGAATCCTGCCTCGGGCATGGATGTGTGTGATGTCCTTAGGATAGTTAGGTCTAAGTAGTTGCAAGTCTAGGGGACTGATGACCTCAGATGTTTAGTCCCATAGTGCTTAGAGCCATTTGATCCATTCAGTTCAAAGGCCTTACGCACCTTACTGGGAAGGCATGTACGCCCGCATGGTACAATGTTAGTGCTCCACTACAGAGTCAACGTTTTGCTGCATCAATTACCTCCCCATCTTCCAAGTCTTGCCTCCCGCGACGTGCATCCTTCATTGGACCAAACATATGGAAATCGGAAGGTGCGAGATATGGGCTGTAGGTTGAATGAGGAAGAACAGTCCAATGAAATTATGTGAGCCCCTCTCGGGTGGGCAGACTTTTGTGAGGCCTTGCTTTGTCACGGAGAAGGAGTAGTTCGTTTGCATTTTAGTGACGACGAACACGCTGAAGTCATTTCTTTAGTTTCCTGAGGGTAGCCAATATACTTCCGAGCTGATCGTTGTACCATGAGAAAGTGCACCAAACAGAATAACCCCTTCAGCGTACCAGAAGACCGTCGCCATGACCTTGTATTGTGTTGTATTGTATGTTAACCAGGGGCCTAGAAACGACGGAGACTCTGTCCCTGCCGCAGCCGCAGTGGTCCTCAACCCCACGACGACTACCGCAGTTCACTTCATCCCTCCGCCGCCCCACACCGAACCACTCTTTCAGGGTCATTGTGCGTGTGCGGTTCGGCCCCCGGTGGAGCAGCCCCGCCCCCCCCCCCCCCCCTCCAACCCGGAACGTTTCACACCAGACGAGTGTAACCCCTATGTATGCGTGGTAGAGTAATGGTGGTGTACGCGTACGTGGAGAACTTGTTTGCGTAGCAATCGCCGACATAGTGTAGCTGAGGTGGAATAGGGGAAAACAGCCGCATTCGCCGAGGCAGATGGAAAACCGCATAAAAACCATCCACAGACTGGCCGGCTCACCAGAACTCGACACAAGTCCGCGGATTCGTGCTGGGGACCAGGCGCTCCTTCCCAACTTGGAGAGCTGTGCATTAGAGCGCACGGCTAACCGCGCGGGCCGCCATTACCTTACTGGCAGAGGTTACGGCTTTGAAGTTTTTCTTTGCGGAAGAGTTCGTGTGGCGCCATTCAGTGGACTGTCGTTTCTTCCCTCTTCCAAGTCATGAACCCATATTTCATCGCCTTTACGACGTTCGACAAAAACTGTCACGATCAACTACGTAACCTACAAGCAATTCCGCTCAGACAGTCTTTCATTGGTCTTCATGGTCCTCTGTCAGGCTGCGAAGATCCCAGTGGGGCGAGTGTGTCACCACTACCATCAGCGGAGGGCGGTGTTTGATTGTGATCTACAGATCACCTCGAATGAGAGTGTCCGCACGTACCAACACTGCAAGAGCCACAGCAGCGAGCGGCAGACTGGCAAGTGGGAGATCAAACATGTTTGCGCGCCTTGTTGTGACGGCGACAGACGCACTGTTCTTTTGTTCACTCTCTGTAGACATTCTGCGATGCTCTGGTTTTCCGCCAAAAGAAACTCAAGGACAGCTCTCTGTTTGGAATGCAACTGCCGTAAGGCACTATTTTGAAGGGTACGAATAGCGCCGCCAGCTATCGGAACATTATGAAGCTATAGGGGCTGAAGCGGAAATATTCCACGATGCTCCACAACAAATTCCGCACTTTTTAATCGAAATTGACGGAGAAAAAAAATGTGTTGTATTACTTACTGAACACCTCCCGTAGTTTGTCATGCGAGGTTTCGATATTCATACAGTTGTACCTTCTCTAACGTTCTCTTTCATTTTTCTACATGCGGCAACTACCTTTCTTTCCTAGTCATACCTGATTCTACAGCCTTGCATTTGGCCTCTAGCCATTCCTGCTGAGCCATTATGCATTTTCTGTCAGTTTTAGTTTGTATGCGTTGAATTCCTTTCCGCCTGCTTTATGTGCTGAATTTTTGTATTTCCTCGTTTCGTCAATGAAATTCAATGTGTTGCGTTATCCAAGGGTTTCTACTAGACCTTGTCTTTTTACCTATGTTGTTCTGCTGTCTTCTCCCAAAGACAACCATCCAGCTTCTACTGTATTCCTTCCTCTGTTTCAGTCCAGCGTTGCCTAATGTCCTCTCTGAGATATTCTACAGACTCTTGTTCTTTCAATAAAACCATGTGCCATCACTTTCAATCCCTAACTTTTTACAATTTATCCAGTTCTGATCTTCAGTTCGTAATCCATAAATTACGGCCAGGGTCCACATCTGCTCCTAGAAATGTCCTACACTTCAAACCGCGGTTTCGAAATCTCTGTTTTAATACTATATGATCAGTCTTAAACCTTCCCGCGTCCCTTACTCTCTTCCATGTAGTAAACCTTCTTTCTTGATTTATAAACCAAGGTTTGTCACTTATTAAATTATTCTCCTTGCAAAATTCTACCACGCGGCTTCCTCTTTCCTTACTTTCCCGCAGTCCACATTCTCCAACTATGTTTCTTTTATTCCGTTTTCTACTATCGAATTCGAATCGGCCAGTGACAATTAAATTCTCGTCCCTCTTAAATATTTCAATAATTTCCATTATCTCATCATACATTCTTTCAATCTCTTTTTCGTCTGTGAAGCAAGTTGGAATATAAAATTGTACCTCAGTGGTGGATGTTGGTTCCGTGTCTGTTCTGCCTACGATAATTCGTTGACTACGCTGTTCACATTAGCTTATCCGCATTCCTATTTTCTAATTCATTATTAGGTTTCCTCCTGTATTACTCCTAATTTTGTATTTACATCCCTACACTGACCTGCTCCGAAGTGGAATTGTAGTGGGAAAGCAAGTACAGTAAACAGTTTCAACTGAATGCAAGTTGCAGTAGTCAAGCAGAGATGAGGAGATTTACACAGGGTAGACTAGCGTGGAGATGTGGATGAAATCATTCTTCTGAATGAGGACAACAACAGCAATAATGTACGATGAATCAAATGGTTCTGAGCACTATGGGATTTAACATCTGAGGTCATCAGTCCCCTAGAACTTAGAATTACTTAAACCTAACTAACCTAAGGACATCACACACATCCATGTCCAAGGCAGGATTCGAACCTGCGACCGTAGCAGTAGCGTGGTTCCGGACTGACGCGCCTAGAACCGCTCGGCCACAACGGCCGGCAAATGTACGATAATTCTGTCACATTAATGACTATCATATACATAACACTGCACAAAAACGAAGACAATATTATGACACATTTTGTGGAGGTTATAATTATAAAATTAACAAATAAGTAAAAGTAAAAAGGAGGAGCAGGTGATTAGTGTTTAACGTACCTTCGAGAAATAGGTGATTGGAGACGGAGCCCAAGTGTAGACTAGGGAAGAATGGGAAAAGAAATCGGCCGTGCCCTTTAGAAGGAACCATCCCGGCATTCGCTTGAAGCGATCGTCCTCCCGAATGCGGGTCCAGTACGCTAACCACTGCGCAGCCTCGATCGGCAAATAATTAAAAAAAGAATTGTAGCTTCCGGTTTCTGTCAGATGGCGATATAGTGCTGTAATATGACATGTAAGAGACGTGCAAACTCTGTTTTCAATGCATTGTGTTAGTATCTGAGCTTGTGAACAGATACAAGACTATGCGATTGCTGAGAACAAATATCTCGACGTCCACATCCCGTAGCTAGATGTAATATCTCCTTAACAAGTGGAAGATAAACAAGTAAATAAGAAAATTTGAACGTTGTCTGGTTGCTGAAAATCTTTCCTAGTAATATCAGGCACAGTCACGGTGTACCTTAATCCATTACTGCTAAATAATCAGGAGGAGTAGGAATTCAGGTGAACTTCAACACTAGTAAAGCTAAAGACATTACTAAAGAAAGCACTGTGCTTTACGCAAGTAGAAAATAAAATCTTCGGTCAGTGCAAGTTTCGCGCTGCCTCCAGCATTGAGAGGCTGTGTCGCGTGAGGAATTACGGCATTTCTTATTATACGTGCGGGTCAGAGCATTCACGGCCCACCCACATTGCAAGTCAAGTACCGCGTCACCTGAGGACTATAGATAGAGCTGACTGCGGCTTCCGCCGACAGGCGACAGTAAACACTGTCGCAACATCTACACCCCGCTCTACACAGAGCGTGACTTGGTCCTTTCCTGGGAGCGGAGGAATCGGTGGAAATCGGATAACTTCGGGCCGAATTTTCGCCCGTTGCCAACTGATACACTACTGGCCATTAAAATTGTTACACCACGAAGATGACATGCTACAGACGTGAAATTTAACCGAAAGGAAGAAGATGCTGTGATTTCCAAATGATTAGTTTTTCAGAGCATTCACTCAAGGTTGGCGACGGTGGCGACACCTACAACGTGCTAACATGAGGAAAGTTTCCAATCGACTTCTCATACACAAACAGCAGTTCACCGGCGTTGCCTGGTGAAACGTTGTTGTGATGCCTCGTGTAAGGAGGAGAAATGCGTACCATCACGTTTCCAACTCTGATAAAAGTCGGATTGTAGCCTATCGCGATTGCGGTTTATCGTATCGCGACATTGCTGCTCGCGTTGGTCGAGATCCAATGACTGTTAGCAGAATATGGAATCGGTGGGTTCAGGAGGGTAATGCGGAACGCCGTGCTGGATCCCAACGGCCTCGTATCACTAGCAGTCGAGATGACAGGCATCTTATCCGCATGGCTGTAACGGATCGTGCAGCCACGTCTCGATCCCTGTGTCAAGAGATGGGGACGTTTGCAAGACAACAACCATCTGCACGAACAGTTCGACGACGTTTGCAGGAACATGGCTCAAATGGATCAAATGGCTCTGAGCACTATGAGACTTAACATCTGAGGTCATCAGTCCCCTAGAACTTAGAACTACTTAAACCTAACTAACCTAAGGACATCATACACATCCATGCCCGAGGCAGGATTCGACCCTACGACCGTAGCGATCACGCGGTTCCAGACTGAAGCGCCTAGAACCTCTCGGCCACACCGGCCGGCTGCAGCAGCATGGCCTATCAGCTCGGAGACCATGGCTGCGGTTACCCTTGACGCTGCGTCACAGACGGGAGCACCTGCGATGGTGTACTCAACGACCAACCTGGGTGCACGAATGACGAAACGTCATTTTTTCAGATGACTCTAGGTTCTGTTTACAGCATCATGATGATCGCATCCGTGTTTGGCGACATCGCGGTGATCGCACATTGGAAGCGTGTGTTCGTCATCGCCATACTGGCGTATCACCAGGCGTGATGGTATGGGGTGCCGTTGGTTACACGTCTCGGTCACCTCTTGTTCGCATTGACGGCACTCTGAACAGTGGACGTTGCGTTTCAGATGTGTTACGACCCGTGGCTCTACCCTTCATTCGATCCCTGCAAAACCCTACATTTCAGCAGGATAACGCACGATCGCATGTTGCAGGTCCTGTACGGGCCTTTCTGGATACAGAAAATGTTCGACTGCTGCCCTGGCCAGCACATTCTCCAGACCTCTCACCAATTGAAAACGTCTGGTCAATGGTGGCCGAGCAACTGGCTCGTCACAATACGCCAGTCACAACTCTTGATGAACTGTGGTATCGTGTTGAAGCTGCTTGGGCAGCTGTACCTGTACACGCCATCCAAGCTCTGTTTGACTCAATGCCCAGGCGCATCAAGGACGTTGTTACGGCCAGAGGTGGTTGTTCTGGGTACTGATTTCTCAGGATCTATGCACCCAAACTGCGTGAAAATGCAATCACATGTCAGTTCTAGTATAATATATTTGTCCAATGAATACCCGTTTATCATCTGCATTTCTTCTTGATGTAGCAAATTTGATGACCAGTAGTGTACTAAGCAATACGTTGTTGATTCCAGAGAGAGGGCCGGTACGGATATCTTCCACCCGTTGCCAACTTCACATACGAAAGAACACAACGTTTACTCCAGTGCGCTCCTTGCCCTGCCCTGTGAGAAAGAGATGAGGCTTCTTTCTCTATACTACTTCCTTCTTCCTCCAGCCCCGCTCCCCCCCCCCCCACCCCCCCACCCACCGTGGCAGACCGTAAGTTGGGCGCTCGCTGCATCCGCTGTTAATGGGTCAATTTTTATTGAGCGTATAGCAAAGGGCCTTCGAAGTGTCGTATTTACAAGATGTTCGCGCCTGATTCATTACACATACAATGAGGAGTACAATGACAAGGAAAAGCATGAATTTTATTGCTGCTCGTTTCAGTGACAGAAATTTAGGCCGTCCTATTAGGTGGTGGTGGTGGTTAGTGTTTAACGTCCCGTCGACAACGAGGTCATTAGAGACGGAGGGCAAGCTCGGGTTAGGGAAGGATTGGGAAGGAAATCGGCCGTGCCCTTTCAAAGGAACCATCCCGGCATTTGCCTGAAACGATTTAGGGAAATCACGGAAAACCTAAACCAGGATGGCCGGAGACGGGATTGAACCGTCGTCCTCCCGAATGCGAGTCCAGTGTGCTAACCACTGCGCCACCTCGCTCGGTCCCTATTAGGTTCCTGCCTAACCACACACTTGAAAATCGCTACATATTCGGAAACAAATAACCAAATATTAGTGGCAAGATAGAATATGAATTTTACAACTCGTTTCACCCGCAGCAACTTAAGCTATCCTCCGGTTCCTGCCTAACCAGACACTCGGAAGTCGTCACATATTAGAGAATAAACAGCCAAATATTTATTTCATTCTTCGTTTTTCAATCAGATGGAAATGTAGATAACATCGAATATTGCAGAACATTCTTGTACTAAATCTGTATGAAAGTCCCAGAATGTGTTAAAAGCAGTAAGACGAGAAAAATTTTGCGTATAGCAGTATGTGAACCTACTTTCTTAGACTCTATAATCCACGTTTTTTTTGTACAGACCGAGACTCGAACTAAGGACCTTTGCCGTTAGTGGGCAAGTGCTCTATCATCTGAGCTATCCAAGCACAATACATCTTTTTTTTTTTATCGTGGGACCACTTTTTTTTGAGATAATACTTTTATTAAGTGAATAAGAAAGGCCCATAATCTTTTAGAAAACGAGTGAAAAAAATTTGAAAGCAAGCGGATGCGAACCTTTTACCTTACCCTTCGTAGTTCACAGTGCTTCTTTTTTTTCGTTTTTATCCATTACGCTACGCCTAAGCCTTTGCTTTCGGCTGTCATAGAATCTCGTGAAGGCCTGTATCGTTGATGGATCATTAACTGGCATTTAATTACAAGGGTGTCATGTTTGTGATAAATCTCCAATGCACAATTGCCCTGAAACAGCACACTAGGGCCTTTGAAGCAGCTTACTGCCATAACACAGAAGTTAATATGGCATCTCCAAAGTTGTTCAGTCAACAGATAGATCCTGTCTTCCAAGATGTCCTAAATGCATTCGACACTGTTCACTATTTCACAGTTGAAATGAGCAACGTTCTACGACTACTGATTTGTCTATCTCCTTTAATTTCATGTGCCACTTTCAGTTCAGTTCAGTGTACTTCGATGGTGCGAATAGCACTGTAAAGGTAAATTTTGTACCACGTGTATTCGGTATTGTCGAGACACATATCCGTTACAAGGTATTCATCACTTTCGTTACTGAACGTGATTACTAATGTAGTCATTACATATAAATACAAAGTGTTTATCAATGAATGGTGCAGATTTAAAAATTAATAATAAATCGATTTATTACTTTATGTGAGCAAAACTTAAAGTATAAGCAGCGGCAACTGCCCAGATTTTTGATGCGCTATCCACTGCCTTACTTACTGCGTAGGCGTATCGTCTGTTGCCAAGATGGCGCCGTAACAGGAAAAAGCTTTGTGTGTGCTCCGTTTCGAGATGTTCATATCTGTGGTTATGGTGCGGAGTGAGTTTCGTGCACCGTTTAGGAAAGAGCGACCACACAAGAATAACATAAATAGATGGTACCGACAGTTCGTGGAAACCGTACGCCTTCTTAAGGGGAAGGAAGAATCATGGTCGATCCTGTCTGCTTGATGCAAACGTCGAAAGAGTACACGAGGCGTTTCACCGAAGTCATCGCAAGTCACTTAGTAACAAGCAGGGAGTTGTTCATAACAAAGATTACGGTGTGGAAGGTGTAGCGTAAGCGGCTATCTTTTAACTGTGCGAAGTGGGACTAGTGCAGGCCCTTTCACCAACAGAAAAACTTTGAAAAGACGTGACTTTGGTGAAGAGCTGTAGTTAAAAATGGAGGACGCTGGTTTTCTACAAAGACTTTCCATGTAACTGGCAATGTCCGTATATGGCGAAACGTGAAAACACATTCGCTTGCAAGAGTATTAAAGCGATTGTCGAAAAGTGAACGTTTTCTATGCATTGTCGCTTGAGAAAGTGCACGGCCCGAACAACAAACGATGATGGGTAACCATTTCTATACATGTTGGAAACCTGGTTGTTACACCATCTGCACATGAGTTTTGATCATCACATTTTGCAACTGGACGGTGCTCCGCCCCATTTTCACAGGAATGTACGATAGCGCCGGCCGCTGTGGCAGAGCGGTTCTAGGCGCTTCATTCCGGAACCACTCTGCTGCTACTGTCGCAAGCTCGAATCCTGCCTCGCGCATGGATGTATGTTCTGTCCTTAGGTTAGTTAGGTTTAAGTAGTTCTAATTCTAGAGGACTGATGACCTCAGATGTTAAGTCCCATAGTGCTCAGAGCCATTTGAACCATTTTGTACGATAGTTTCTTAATCGTGTTCTTCACCAACGCTGCAACAGCAGCCAGCCACCTTTTCCCTTGGGCACCCTGTTCGCCGAATTCAACTCCCTGAGATTTCTTTGTGTGGGGGTTTGTAAAATTAGATTTTATGTGATGTCAATGAAAAATGTGGTAAGAATTTAATTACCGTGTAGATATGTCCCGTGTGACCAGTGGTGCACATATAAACGGATTGTGATTAATGCATCAAAAACTCGGACGATTGCCGTTATTTATGCTGGAAGGTCTATATCTACATCTTCATGGATAATCTGCAAATCACACTTAAATGCCTGGCAGGAGGTTAATCGAATCACCTTCACAATAATTTTATATTATTCCACTCTCGAACAGCGCGCGGAAAAAACGAACACCTGTATCTTTCTGTGCGAGCTCTGGTTTCCCTTATTTTATTATGATGATCGTTTCTCCCTATATAGGTCGGCGCCAACAAAATATTTTCGCATTCGGAGGAGAAAATTGGTGACTGAAATTTCATAAGAAGAGCCCGCCACAACGAAAAACGCCTTTGTTTTAATTCCGTATGATGTCAGTGACACTCTCTCCTCTATTTCGTGATAATACAAAACGTGCTGCTTCTTGTTGAACTTTCTGGATGTACTCCGTTAATCCTATCTGGTAAGTATCCCACACCGCGCAGCAGTACTCGAAAACGTAGTGTAGGCAGTCTAGTAGACATGTTGGATCTTATAAGTGTTCTGACAATAAAACGCAGTCCTTAGTTCGCCCTTCCAACAACATTTTCTATTTGTTCTTTACAGTTTCATTTGTTCGTAATTGTAATTCCTAGGTAATTAGTTGAATTTACGGCCTTTAGATTTGGTTGATTTGTGGTGTAACCGAAGTGTAATGGATTCCTTTTAGCACTCATGTGGATGACCCCACACTTTTTATTATTTAGGTTCAATTGCCAATTTTCTCACCATACAGATATCTTTTCTAAATCGTTTTGCAATTTGTTTTGATCTTCTGATAACTTGACTCGAAGATAAACGACACCATCATCTGCAAACAACCTAAGATGCCTGCTCAGATTGTCTCCTAAGGGCCTATAACACTACCTTGGGGAACGCCAGAAGTCACTTCTGCTTTACTGTAAGACTTTCCGTCAGTTACTGCAAACTGTGACTTCTCTGACAGGAAATCAGTTACATGACTGAGATGATATTCTGTAAGCATGCAATTTGACTACAAGCCGCTTGTGTGGCACAGTGTGAAAAGCCTTCCGGAAATCTAGAAATAGGGAATCAATTTGAAATCCCTTATCAATAGCACTCAACACTTTGCGAACGCAGTACGCTATAGCCAGTTCCAGTACAACATGCGTTGCTGCCGTACTGCGGTCGCGAATTGGGGCCGAGGCTGTTTCCCAGATAAGTTATCGAAATATGACGATGTATTACTATGTCATAGTTTTTAGTTTTTGACGTTGTCCATTATGGACAAATCGTAGTTACTTTTATTCTGAAGAAGGTTGGGTTATCCCAACTGAAACCTAGGTAAAACTATGTAAACATTGCAACTGAGGCTGTTGCTAATTTAAAATTAATATTTATACAGTTGCTGACAGGGCCGTGCAATTTTTAAAATATTAAAAAACGAAAAAAGCGTGTCAAATTTAAACGAATGCAAAATCCCCAAGATTGGCGATCTTTCACAGAAGCTCGAAATTTAGCGCGGACTTCAATACGAGACGCGTATAATAGTTTCCACAACGAGACTTTGTCTCGAAACCTTCCAGAAAATCCAAAGATATTCTGGTCGTATTTAAAGTATGTTAGCGGCAAGACACAATCAGTGCCTTCTCCGCGTGGTAGAAATGAAAACACCACCGATGACAGTGCTGTTAAAGCAGAGATACTAAACACAATCTTCCGAAATTCCTTCACCAAAGAGGACGAAATAAATATTCCAAGATTCGAATCAAGAACAGCTACCAACATGAGTAACTTAGAAGTAGAGATCCTCTGAGTAGTGAAGCAACTTAAATCACTTAATGAAAGCAAGTCTTCCGGTCCAGACTGTATACCACTTAGGTTTCTTTCAGAGTATGCTGGTGCAATAGCTCCATACTCAACAATCATATACAACCGCTCCCCCGACTAAATATCCGTACCCAAAGCCTGGAAAGTTTCACAGATCACACCAACATTAAAAAAAAGGCAGTAGGAGTAATTCGGTAAGTTACAGGCCTATATCATTAACTTCGATATGCAGCAGGAGTCTGACACATATGTTCTCTTCGAGCGTTATAGATAACCTCGAAGAAAACGGTCTATTGACACATAGTTAACACGGATTTAGAAAACATCGCTCTTGTGAAACACAACTAGCTCTTTGCTCACACGAAGTGTCGAGTGCTATCGACAAGTGATTTCACCTGATTCTGCATTGCTAGATTTCCCGTACGTAGTCTTGCAATCAAATTCCGTGCTTAAGGAAGATCGTCTCAGTTATGCGGCTGGATTCCTGATTTCCAGTCATAGAGATCACAGTTCGTAATAACTGACGGAAAGTCATCGAGCAAAACAGAAGTGATTTCTGGCCGCAAAACAGAAGTGATTTCTGGCGTTCCCCAAGGTAGTGTTATACGTCCTCTGCCACCAAGAATAACTCCGAAAGTGTGATAGGAGCTGAAAAGTTTGTGGGACAAAAGTTGCATGGGACAACCGGGGGCCATAATTTGAGGTAGGCTTTTTGTTGTTAGGTGGGGTCGCTTCAGAGATATAAAGGTCAACTTTGCTTTTTAAATGGGATGCTATAGTTTGGTACTTATTTTCTGATAGCGGCTATCGGGATGAATCCAATGATGTGTAACTGTAAGGTCTTTGAAGGTCAACTGGGGTCACAAAGGTGACATGAACGTCCATTTACAGAAGGTGTTCGAAGTGATGACCACTGGTACCGATGCAGTGCTCCAATCTCCTTATCATGAATTGGGTGGTACAGCTTATCACATCGACACTTATCGAAGCACATGCTCTGACAATTCTCTCTCGCAATATCTTCAGCTGTAGTTGGAACGTCTTTATAAGCAATGTCTTTTACGAATCCCCACAAGAAAAAATCCATAGGCGTCAAGTCTGGCTAACGAGCCGGCCACAAAACATCTCCTCCGCTTCCAATCCAACGATTTGGGAATTGTCTCTGCAACTCACGTCTAGCCATCAGCGAAAAATGTGCCGGACATCCATCGTGTTGATTCCACATTCTGTTCCTTGTTCCTAAAGGCATTTCTCCCAATATCAGAGCTAATGTTTCTTGCAGGAATGTGGTGTACTTCCTACCATTAAGATTTCCTTCGATGAAATGGGGGCCTACAATTCTCTCCTCCAGAATCCCGCACCATACATTCACCGACCACGGTTTTTGGTGTGCAACTTTCCGCAACCAACATGGATTTTCAGTTGCCCAATAATGCATGTTACGCAAATTAACATTTCCGTGGTTCGTGAATGTAGCCTTGTCAGTAAATAAAATCAAATTAATAAATGTGTCATCACTCTCAGTCTGAAGTTGAGCCCATCGGCAGAATTCAGTGCGACGCATACAATCCACACCAGTTAAGTCTTGGTGGAGACTAATACGGTAAGGATGATATTTATGGCGATGCAGAACACGAACAACACTACTCTGGCTCATGCCAGATTCTCTTGCGATTTGATGCGAACTAACACAAGGATCTCGGACCACAGTGGCAAGAATACCAATTTCCGTTTCCTCGTCAGTAACTTTCCTTTGCCGGATATGTTTCCGATGCTTTAAAGATCCAGTTGTAACCAGTTTATCACACACATATTTAAATGTACGACGGTAGTACTTAATGGAATTACGAATTTTCACAGACAGTTGGAGTTACGAGGTTTTCATTGCCTTCCATCGATAGCTTACTTTGTACAACGGAATAATATCGGGCATAAATGAACATCTGAAAGGATGTGATAAGCTCATAGCACAGTTTCAAAATGTCTAAGTGACTCAGCTTATAGCCAAGTTATGTGCAGTGGGCATGCTGCACTCAATCTGTTAATCTATCTTTTCCTATTTAGAAATTTGAAATTTAAAGACACAAAATAATCACATCGTATATAAAGTGATGAACTGTTACCGCTCTGCGTCTCAGTCTGAGGAGTTACCTTCCGGCCTGAAAAACACTCAAAGAAATGGCTGCAGCGTACTGCTGACTGCAGTTTGCGGAACCCCGAATACGAATTGTAACAGTGGTTCAGCAAGACTGGAACAGAAGATCTGTAACATTGAGATACCTCGATGTATACTGCGAAGTGCACACTCTGTCTTAAACATATTAGAATATTTAAGCGGTGAAAAGGAATCATGAAGAAACCATGTAATCTATGATTCAGGAGAGTATAATTTCATCTAAAGCACAATCATGGCCAAAATTAAGCACACAGTCGTCAGATCATGAAACATGTGTTACAACAAATCACCACAAAAGAAATATTAAACAAAAAGAAATTCATATGCATTATAAAGTTTTGAAAACAGTCACTAGACGACGATGTGATAAATTCAAAGTCCACAGTATTCAGATGAACTACCGTAAACCCGATTCTGTACCATGCCTAAAGAACTGACATCTCACCAAACAGCGAACGTTAAGTTTGAACATGGGTAAAAGCTGCAAATACTAATATGCCAAGCAGCGCTAAGCAAGCCAGAACTTCGATAAATATTAAAGCCAAGTTCTCACACGTAACTAATGTGACGCTATATCTTGTGGCATTCTGTAGAGGCACTGTGAGCTACCGTTCACACAGAACGCCACAAATTCTACGTAGCTGCACAGCTTCCAGTATGGCGTCAACTGAAATCATGTGGGTGGTTATCAGTGTGACGGCGCATGTTATGTCAGTAGAGCTCTGACAATAATTAAATATAAGGAAGAGGAACCCAAACGCTGACATCAAATGGTTCAAATGGCTCTGAGCACTATGGGACTCAACTGCTGAGGTCATTAGTCTCCTAGAACTTAGAACTAGTTAAACCTAACTAACCTAGAACTTAGAACTAGTTAAACCTAACTAACCTAAGGACATCACAAACATCCATGCCCGAGGCCGGGTTCGAACCTGCGACCGTAGCGGTCTTGCGGTTCCAGACTGCAGCGCCTTTAACCGCACGGCCACTTCGGCCGGCAAACGCTGACATCCGAAACAGCTTTCGCGCAGCCATAAATCGGGGTCTCAAAAGAAATAAGGCTCATATACGAAAATGCTGTCTCCTATGGCAAACTGAAGTACAGCTGGTATTATAAATCATCTGCAGACATGTCACTCTACATCTTATTGTATTCGCTGATGTAGGCATTTCGAATAACTAATTTTTAGTTTAACAGCTGCCACGCCACACTCGGGGGCTATTTCCCGCATGTAATCCACAATTTGTACAGTGCTTGCTCTCAAACCACGAGGTTTATACGACTTGCATTTTGGGTACAGGTTAACTTTATTTATTATTAACCCAAAAATTTTTCAAGATTGGGAGATGCATTATTCGTCTGCACACACACACACACACACACACACACACACACACTGCAACAGAGAATGTAACAGTAATATTATATTGTTGTTCTTGTAGTTGCAGAAGCTGCGAAAACTTGCCGACCACTGTTTTGACTTTTTTCAGTAATAGAATGAAAGCACACTGTAATCGTATGGAGTACGGCAGCAACTACTCTACGATAACTGCGACAGAATGGTCGTGTTTCGAGATACAGCCATCAGGGAGCAGTGGCGGAAAGCAAGTTTCGTCCGCAAGCACACCCGAGTATAACTTTTTGTGTCGTGACAGAAGTTGCGGCACTTGCGTGACACCATTGAAAACTGTGTGTTTACACGTGGAAATGCAGTGCCACTGCAGTCTACTATTAGCTGTGGCGTCATTTTCGTTGCGTGTGTGAACTCGGCTTCATAACACGAGATCCGAGAATGATCAACAGGAGGTGACATAAGCTGTACTTACAATTAGTATATTACTCAGGCATAGCAGCATCTCTGCACTCCGAAACACCCCAAACAGAAACCCCAGCAAAATTCGTACTCGCTTTGTCCGTTTAAACCCCGGGTTCGCAGCTGAAAACGTGTCGCGTTAAGTTATTGGTTTGCTTTATAGCTCGCCGAAGTGGTTCATTTCATATATCCTTACTGAGTTTGTGAAAGTCAGTGATACTTTCAGAAATCGATTGCTCAATACAGGAACATCTTTGCTGAGTGTCTGCGATTTAAAATACGTGGAAGATAAATCCGTTTTGAAAGTCATGGGTGTGACAGACCACTAATGACAGTCCAAGGCAGTTGGCATATCTTCTGCGTAAGGTGGGTGGGAAGAACATTCGTGACGTTTACCTAAACTGTACATGTCTAGCTTCAACGTCCGCATACAGTGCCTGACTCTCGCTACCAGGTCACACTGCCTCGTTTTCGGCACTATACTCTGTTCATCATAAGAGTAGACCTGATGTAAACAAACACAAACGCGATGATTGGCCAGAAGTCGTAGCACACGTACCCTGGTGTTGTTACGCTCTTTGAAGTAGGTCCTACTTATGTATTAGATACTCTATTCCAAAGTTACGTTGAATGAAACTTGAAAATATTCTAATGCATTAACAGCCATCAACGTTTTTCTTAATCACGCTTTAGCTAGGCCTATGTAGTTTTTATTTAAAAAATCGTGTACAGTCACAGTACCTGTACTGTTGTGCTCTGACTGCAGCGCTGTTAATACGCAGTACGAAAATGGCTGAGGCCGCTTCCTGATCCGTAGTGAAATACGCGTGTAGAACATGGTTAAAAAGTGCCGAGAAATAGGTTGTTCTTAATGTTTTTCATAAATTTACAGAAAAACATCGGCTTGGAGGTTTTCCGAGAGACTGATTTAATACAATTGAGATACATATACACGCTGGATGTATAATGGAATCCGTAGCGTGGTAGGTTAACAATCTCTTGCAGTTCATGGATCGCTGGTTCAAGTCTCGCCTTAGTCATCCTTTTTTTCGTTCAATTTGAAATACCTACATCTTGTAATTGTAAAATTCGTAATCTTTTTTATGAATAATGCACGTCTTTTTGTTTCTAATTACATATTACACGCAAAAATCCTGTTTTCATTAAAAAAATATAAATTCTTAATTATCTATATTTTATGAAATATTGTTAATAAAGGTTGCTTAAATTACGAAAACATAACAATCTAGTTTTTAGGATAAAAATGAAAAACCAAATACTTCTTATTTGGACTATGTCCATTGTTTTATACCGCAGATGTAGTCTCATACGAACCAGCGTGATAGTGCCGTAGAAACATGAAAAACTATAATTTTCACAGTATTGAGCACACTATATAAATGCTGCATTTTTACTTTTGCCACTGTACCATTACAATGTGAACCCGACAGAACCGATCTGGAGACAAGTTACGGGATTTGTGCGAGAAATAACAAGAGTGTTAAGCTGCCAGATGTACTGGAACTAAAGCACACAGCTTTTTCACATGACAATGCCGAATGTTCACGTCATTAAAGAAGAGGAGAAAATACGCACTTGGGTGGCTTCGCGGATTCTATTGTAGGTCGACTTGTCATCACCGTAGCAGATGACAGTTCCAGAACTGAAATGCGTTTTTCGGATTCGGATAAGGAAGGAGCTAAGAGATCACCGGACGACTGAATGTAAATAATATCTTCAGTGGCTTCAGTACTCAACAGTACGATGAAATCCCTGCAGTATGCTTTTGCGTCACACATAGTTCGCTCAGAAAATTTTCCCTGTGTTTAAGTTAGGAATTTTCGTCACTCTTGTTTGTAATTAGAGTATGTGTTCGGTGAGAAAGAGTGCATTTTATGCTTTCCGTCAGGTCACCTAAGAAGCGTGTGGCAGTGCTGGAGTTTTGACGAATATTATTTCATTCTCTTTAAAAATTAAATGAAATTCGAAGCTATGTTGTTTCTCTGCTCGTCGCTTCTTACGTCTGAACTACTGCTGCTCACATCATTGCAGGTTAGTTGAAATAGCTGGATGGTCAGTGCTGTCAATCAAACGCACTGGTAAAGCAGTTGTCCCACACCATTGCTAAATACGTGCGTGTAACGCAGCATGAAACGTATCCTTACGATTGTAGTTGACTGTATTGGGCACGGTCTGGCTTCTACTCGACGTGAAACAAAATCCAATGAGATTCAAGCAAACGCGGAAGAATACGTGGTGTAATGTTTACATCAGGCTTGTTCTTAGCCGGCCGCGGTGGTCTTGCGGTTCTAGGCGCTCAGTCCGGAGCCGGTCGCAGGTTCGAATCCTGTCTCGGGCATGGATGTGTGTGATGTCCTTAGGTTAGTTAGGTTTAAGTAGTTCTAAGTTCTAGGGGACTGATGACCTAAGATGTTAAGTCCCATAGTGCTCAGAGCCATTTGAACCATTTTTTTTTTTGCTTGTTCTTACGTTGAAAACAGTATAGTGTACTGGAGTTATTGCACCCAGCATGTATACTTCGTTTCGGGGCAATGTTTGGAGAGGTAAATTAGGGCTCTCTAGCCCTTTTGATTGGAGACATATTGTACCGCGACTCTCCAATGATAACAGCCGACGTATTAATTGTCATAGAAAAGAACCGTTGCTATTATTAAGATCAGATTCAAGTACGGCAGCTTTTACAATGAATTAAAATTTTAGTTTCTCCCACTTACGACTACAACTCGTCAAGAAATGTCAGTAATGTTATTGTCACTTGCAGGAAGTTCGGTTCCCACTCTGACCTCCGTTAGTTTCGCTAATGATTAAAGTCAAATTATTGAAGTTTGTCAGCCGATATTCAATAACACGCAAATTTATATAGTGCAATGTCAAAGCAGAAATGGAGAGGCGAAAGATCATAAAGTTGTAAACAGAATATTATATGAAAAGTAATGTGACTTAGCTTGTCTCTTCTATGTAGTCGTCTAGAAGTTTCTATCATTTGGTTGCTCAGCGTCCCTTTGTCTAAGTTCCTGCTTTGCAGGGTGACATCAGTCTTTTCTCCATAGTACGTATTAAGCTGTATAATAAAACGTTGTGGAGATTTTTCCATCTTCATTATTAGCTGCTTCAGCCAGAAAATCTCACCACCACTCGAAGATGTAAAAAAACTGGACTGGCAATACAGTACGTCACTTCTCCGACACAACTATATTAACACGTGGCAAGAGTCAGACAAAGACGACCAAAGATGCGGATCTTACGATGCAAAGATATTACAAGATATTGATTTATACATTCTTAGAAAGTAATATGTGATTAATAATTTACTTCAAAGTTTTCAAACTATCACAAAAATTTTAGAGTAACAATAATTTCAAACGTCTTTTCAGAATTTATACAAATCTGTTTATCACAACTTTTTCGAAATAATTTCTCACTGTACGTCTTTTTTTATACGTAAGTAAAAAAAACCCTACAAATTATTTTTCTAAGAAAATTATTCTAAGAAAAAGGAATTTAAGAAGACGGCTTGTGATGTTGTACTACATTACTGTGGACGGTTTATGAAATCATAGGCCGTCTTAGTGAGTTTAAAAGAAGACACAGAGCAGAAAAAGGACGGACTCCAGTTGATGTGAGTGGATGAGAAGATAATCATGACTGAAGAAAAACAACAAAATGAAAAAGTAGTCGGTGAAGAGAACTAGCTAACCTGGCGTATTCTCATGAAGGTTATTTTGGAGTGTGACGCAGTTTATACGTGGTAAGTGGTATTTTAATCAAACCAGAAACAAACGTTGTAGGTTATGTTGCAAAATTAACCACTTAGACAAAAGAAAATTCAAAAGCAAAAAAAGTCTTGTTTAGTTACTAGATACAAAGCCATTACTTCTCGTTGCTACATATGAAATTATTGAAAAAGATGTATGGAAAATGTTGCACCACATCTATGATAGTCAGTCTGCAGAAGATATGGACTTGTCACGACGTAAGTTTCATAATATTGAGTGGGAATGGTAAGGTGGTGTGCAGAGCCACTTAGCAAAATTTGATCAAGTTTAAACAAAGATGTTTATACTAAACCAGCAGATGAAGCTGATTTGTGTGCACGTTTACTTCAGACATTGCCCAAAAAATTTGATCATATTTCTACGACTTGGTATGATCTTCCACAAGAACAGAGAACATAGCATAAATTGCAGAAAATTTGTCTGAATTACGAGTTGTGGATACAAGGAAGAGATCATACAAATATAGCAACTGAAATGATTTCGAAATCAAAAGCAAATAAATCATCCCAGTTACGAAACAAAAATAAAATGGTTATTGTACAAAAAAGGGCAAAATTGAAGCAAACAAAATGTGAAGAAGTATTTTCCTGTGGTAAAAGTGGACATATTTCAAAAGACTATAGAATAGCATTAGTGTGTTTTAAATGCAAAGGTATAGGTCATTTACCCAGGAACTGTCCTAACCATGGTGATTCTGCAAACTTATCAGCTGTGAAAATGTCATCAGAAATAAGACTAAGAAAGATTTAGTCATAGATATCTGATTTACCTCTGAATACAGATATATCAGTGCGTGACGAATGGTACATTGATAGTGGTATTACGGATCATGTAACAAACTCCAGAGGTTGGTTTATTTCGTACAATCCTTTTACTACACCAAAGAAAATGAACAGCGCTAAGAAGAACGTGCACATCAGTACATTTCGAAGTGGTCGTATTGATGTTGAAATTTTTCATGGAAAAAGGGGGCTGGACGATATTTGGAAGACGTGTGGTACTGTCCAAATGATGCTTGTAATTTATTCCCTTCTAAAAGGCTGGCTAAAAAGATATCGATCAAAGTATCAAAAAAATCGTAAAATATAGTTATTTTACAGAGACAACATATCAATTGCTGTTGCTCTGTCTGAAATCAAGTATGAACTTCATCGTTTGGCAGTGAAAGTGATCTCAGCAAGAAAAGTCATTTGTTGTAAAAGGAGCAACTGATACTCTTCAAATGTGGCATGAAAGATTTGGGTACCAGAGTAAACGCCATGTACACTCATTCGTGATAGTACATGGTACTGATGTAAAGGGCGATCACGAATTTTGTTAAGGTTATATTCTAGGTACACAACATCGGCTATTTTGTGCTTACTGGGTTGATAGACCAACTAACCCAGGAGAATTGGTCTTCGCTGATGTCTGTGGTTCAATAGTAGAAATTGGTTTAGCTGCCTATCGATATTTTCCTGTTTTTAAGGATGATTTTTCTGCTGTAAGGTTGACATATCAGTTAAGGCAAAAAGATGAGGTTAGACAGAATTTACCAATGTTTATTGAGATGATGAAAACATAAGCTCAGCTGAATATTAAAGAACTGCGAAATGATGGTGGTAAGGAGGTTGATAACTGTGACGTAAAAAGATATGCTGAGTTAGTTGGGTTGAAATATTCCCTGACTGTGCCATACACTTAACAGCAAAATGTTGAATGTGATACCAGGATTATCTGTGAGATGGTAGAGCTACGTTCGTGGCTTCAATCAGCAAGGCGTATTCCAAAAGCATTACGGGATGAAGCTGTACATGTTGCAACTCATACTCTGAACTGGAATGGGCCAACAAGGGGTGGAGTAAAAGCACCAACTGAATTATCTTTGAGAAAGAAGAGTCACTTCAATCATCTGCAAGTAGTTGGGAAAGAATGTTTTGTTTGCAGCTCAGAAATGGAAAAAATTTGAGACCAAACTTTGAAAGTATATACGTTTGACTATGATGGCTGTGGCTATCGTGTATATCCCCCAGACAGGTATTCAGTTACTGTACCCAGGATGTAAAATTCAAGAATGAAACATTACGACAACCACTGAAGAGTGTTGTAACCGAGTTAGTTGACATATCGACTGTGGATGATTTTACACATGCGACAGCATCTAACCTGAATAATAAAGAATCCATAGAAGAAAATATTACAGAATCGGATCATCATGATCACACTGAAGTGAATGAAGATGAAAATGACATCTCTGTAATTCGAAGTGCAAGTACAAATGGAAATAGAGTTTTGGAAACAGAGAAATGATTCGACGGCCAATATGTTGCCAAGATGAACCTGACCAGCAAAAGATGATGATCCTGAGGTGACCGCCAAAACACTACGATAAAGCAGTGAAGTCTTCAGATGCACAAAATTGTAAAGCTGCGATGGATGAAGAAAACTGTTCGAAATCGATGGGCGTTTGCAACAGAATTCAGTAACAATAGTGACATCGTCCATTACAAGGCAAGTTTGTTTCAAAAGGGTTTTGTCAGATTACATGACTTGATTTTTTTGAAACATTTAGCCATTTGGTTAGGTTTGAAACTATGAGAGCTCTTTTTTGTGTTGCTGTTAAACGAAATTGGAACATTAAACAATTTGATATTAAAACGGCATTCTGAATGATACATTGGAGGGAGAAATTTACAGGCAACAGCCACAAAGCTATGATGACGGTACAGGTCGTATGTGCAGATTGCTTCGTAGCTTGCATGGATTGAAGCAAGCAGCAAAATGTTGGTATGAGTGTTTGAAAGAATATCTTAAGAAATTCAATTTACAGGACAGCAATGCTGGTCCCTCTATATATTTTAACGAAAATTTAATCTTTTTATTTCATGTGGATGATGGACTGGTAATGGTACCTGGTGAAATGGTTCACAGCTGCAGAAAAAATTACGAGAAAAGTTTGTTATTCTAATAAGTGACGTGGATAGCTACCTTGGCCTTGAAACCGAGAGTTTTGAAAATTGTGTGACGATTAATTAAATTGCTTATGCAAAGAGAGTGTTGAGAAGGTATGGCATGACTGATGCAAATCCTTATCGTTGCCAACTGAACCTAGGTGGGTGGGATACCTGGCGATTCACCGCCAGCTACTGACACTGATACTTTCCGAGACATTACTGGTAGTCTCACGTACGAGGGCAGTTTGAAAAGTTCTCGTAATCACCACGAGAGGTCAGCGCTAGCACAACGAGTTGTTCACGTGATATTCATTGGACTGTTGCCTGTAAACGCGTGCCACGTCAGTAGTCTTGGAAGAGAGCGGTGGCGGTGACTTGGTTCTGTTGTTCCTCCCGAGGAATGATTTGCGAAAATGGAAAAAAATCGAGATCGAGCAGTGATTAAGTACTTCGTAAAGAAAGGTATGAAATAAAAGGACATTTATGCCGATTTCCAGAATACACTGGGGGACTCTGCTCCTTCATATTCAACTGTTGCGAAGTGGACAAACGAATTTAAATTTGATGGGAGGAGCTTAGACGATGATCCGCACAGTGGTCGGCCAAGATGTGTCACTACTCCAGAAATCATTGTAAAAGTGCACAAATTGGTCATGGAGGATCGCCCACTGAAAGTGCTTGAAATTGCTCACGCTTTCCAGATGTCATCTGAAGGGTACATCACATTTTAACCGAAGAATTAGAAATGAAAAAATTATCTGCAAGATGGGTGCCGCGACTCTTGGCGCTGGATCAAAAACGTATGAGAATGGACATATCGGACCAACGTTCGGCCCGTTTTAGGAGAAACGAACAAGATTTTTTTCGCTAGTTTGTGACCGCAGACGAATCTTGGGTGCACTACTATACCCCAGAGACAAAACAACAGTCAAAGCAGTGGAAACATGCTGATTCTCCGCCACCAAAGAAAGCAAAGACAATTCCTTCCGCGGAAAAGGTCATGGCATCAGCGTTCTGGGATGTGGAGGGGATTCTGTTTGTAGATTATCTCCCCATTGGGCAAACAATTACTGGAGAATGCTATGCTAACCTCCTGGACAAATTGCAACAAAGGGTACACGAAAAAAGGCCAGCTATAGCAAGGAAGAAAGTCATATTCCATCAAGACAATGCGCGCCTGCACACATATGCCGTCACCATGGCAAAATTACACGAACTAAGGTATGAACTGTTGCCACACCCGCCTTATTCAGCTGATATGGCTCCATCAGACTTTCATCTCTTCCCAAAACCGAAAATTTTTCTTGGTGGACGAGAATTCACTTCAAACGAAGAATTGATGGTCGGAATTGGCAACTATTTTGCAGTCCTGGAGGAAGCTCATTTTCGAGATGGGATCAAGGCACTTGAACATCATTGGACCAAGTGCATTAATCTAAAACGAGACTGCACTGAAAACTAAAAATGTTTCAGTGATGTATTTTTTTTTTCTATTCCGTTCCGAGATCTTTTCAAACCGCCCTTATATGTAACATTGGGAAAACGTCCAGATCCAACGTATGGTGTCAATATTACTTCAAGAATACAACATTCATCTACTGAAGCCCGTCTTCAATTGCTTAAACGAATTCTTCGCCATCTGAAAAGCACGACTTATGATGGAATTCAGTTCAATTAAACGACGAGTTCATTGTAGAAACTTTTAGTGATGCTGATCACGCAGGTGAAAGATTCACAATACATTCAAGAAGTGGAATTCTCATGAAGTGTTGTGGTGGACCAGTAATGTGGAAAAGTAATCATCATCAATGGAAGCTAAATTTGTTGCTTCAAGCGAGGCAAGTAAATCGCTGAAGGGGAGGGGGGGGGGGGCTGGATCATTTACTGAGCGAAATTAAAAATTATTGAGAAAGTTCAGTTCTAACATTACGTATTGTTAATCAAAGTGCTATAAAATACATAAAAGGTACTGGGTTCTATGAACAATCTAAATATATTGAAACTCGTTATCAGTATGTACGACCGTTATGACAACCGGATCAGTGTAGAATATTTTGTGCATAATATCAGGCAGTAGACATTTTTACTATGGGTTTACCAGTGAAGATGTTATCAAGAATGAAATCTTTGGTTGGAATGACATTGAATTAAATCATTGATGCGATAATAGAATATGAGCATTGTGGGATAGCTCTGAAGATTATGTAAATTACGATTTCATATTGTATTATATATGTGTAACAGAATCTATGCTGCTGCATAATTTCTCTTTCTTTTAAGTTTTCAGTTGTAGATGTTATTTGTGTGTGTGTGTGTGTGTGTGTGTGTGTGTGTGTGTGTTGCTAAGAGTAACGTGTTGTTGATTTTACAACACTGAATGAATCTTTGTTTAAGCAGCATATTTGTAAGGTCTTTCATATTCCAGACAAATTATAATTCTAAAACAATTTTTTTTTGTAATTTCTGAAGGATGCTGTGTGTCGAGTGTGTCGATTGTACTGAAAAGTAAAATACGTAGCGAAAATGGCCCATTGACCCGTAAGACTGTTCAGAGACTCAATTAAATCCCTATGAAGGATATTTCGATTTGTGTAAGCAAGACGGAGATATGTTTCGATGTAAACTGATGAAGATTGGTATTCTTAGCCGACATCCCTAATGTCTCTCATGTGTAGCTACAATCCACAAATACTGGGTGATCAAAAAGTCAGTATAAATTTGAAAACTTAATAAACCACGGAATAATGTAAAAAAATGGTTCAAATGGCTCGGAGCACTATGGGACTTAACAGCTGTGGTCATCAGTCCCCTAGAACTCAGAACTACTTAAACCTAACTAACCTAAGGACATCACACACATCCATGCCCGAGGCAGGATTCGAACCTGCGACCGTAGCAGTCGCACGGTTCCGGACTGTGCGTCTAGAACCGCGAGACCACCGCGGCCGGCGGAATAATGTAGGTAGAGAGGTAAAAATTGACACACATGCTTGGAATGACATGGGGTTTTATTAGAACAAAAAAAAATCGAAGTATTGCTAGACGCGTGAAAGATCTCTTGCGCACATCGTTTGGTGATGATCGTTTGCCCAGCCACCACTTTCGTCATGCTTGGCCTCCCAGGTCTCCAGCCCTCAGTCCGTGTGATTATATGCTTTGGGGTTACCTGAAGTCGCAGGTGTATCGTGATCGACCGTCATCTCTAGGGATGCTGAAAGACAACATCCGACGCCAATGCCTCACCATAACTCCGGACATGCTTTACAGTGCTGTTCACAACATTATTCCTCGACTACAGCTATTGTTGAGGAATGATGGTGGGCATATTGAGCATTTGCTGTAAAGAACATCATCTTTGCTTTGTCTTACTTTGTTATGCTAATTATTGCTATTCTGATCAGATGAAGCGCCATCTGTCGGCCATTTTTCGAACGTTTGTATTTTTTTGGTTCTAATAAAACCCCATGTCATTCCAAGCATGTGTGCCAATTTGTACCTCTCCATCTACCTTATTCCGTGATTTATTCAGTTTTCAAATTTATACGACTTTTTGATCACCCGGTACATGTTCATTCGAGATATATTTTTGTTGCGTGTATTAAATTGCGACAATGAGAGAAGGAAGAGTAAGGTTTAAAACCAAGTCTACGACGAGTTTATTAGAGGCAAAGCACAAGATTCTGGCATCTGGCAACTCGCATTAATTGATTTAGGAAAATTGCGAAAGACGTAAATCTTGGTGACCAGACAGGCATTCCAACCTCCCAATTCTCGAACATTAATGCAGTGTCTTACCGCCTGGACCACTGCTTTCCTTGAATTGTGACTGTCATGTTAATACGTATAGCTGGATGAATTTTATGCTTTAAGTGATGTTGTAGCTCCTCCATATGTTACTCGTAAGTGCTTCATTCTGTCACTGGAAACACTTTGTGTATGGCGTTTATGGTTACCTGAGAAATGCTAAATAAATAAAATTAAGCAAAACGCATTTCACTGTTGGATTCACTAAGATCGTAATGGTAAGTTTTTCCTGGAGGGTTGTTATCATTATAATAGAAAGATCTGTGAGACAACATATAATAAAACGAAAATAAATTATGAGCGGGAGTATAATTTGTACGGTACATTTTGTTGCTGCTGTTGAACTATTGAAAAACTGTCCGGTAGGCTGCACAGCTGAATACACTGAGATGCAAAGTCGAATTACGGAACTACTCACAATTGTCATGGTCCAAAGAACACACCAAGCCAAGATGTCTACTATTAACTTTCAATTACTTTAATAGAAGGAAGAAGTTTAGATCGGGACCCCTGCCATATGCATGGATTTCGTGCAGCAGTGTTGTCGGCACTCGCCATTAGGTATGACGTGAAGGAAAGAGGGTCTGTCAGGTATTGGTTCTATGCAGGCAATGAGACAGCACCTTCAGATGACGTGTTTTGTAGTAAGCGATGAGGGAATAGTATCGTACTCTCAGGTCGCGCATAAAGTGGACAGAACCACCTAAACGCCAAAGTCACAACAAATTACCATGCCTAATACGGTGTAGGAAAACAGTTGCCATTCGAAACATCTTACGTCCAAAATCGATAAATACAGGTCCTATACGGTTTTCCAGCGAATCTTATACTATTCTACCCGGAAAATAGTGAGGAATACGCATAACGATGATGGATGTGGATAGCGATCACACATTCTTCTGACCAATGTATATCACAAAGCCCAATAATATCGAGGTCTTGTCACTCTGGTGGCCATAGGAGATGCGACAATTCATCATCGTGCTCACAAAACCAATTCTGGTCGATGCGAGTTGTGTAAAGAGGGACTCTTGTCTTCCTGAAACGCAGCGGCATCATTGGGGTACAAGCATTACACCATGGGATGGACCTGATGAGCCAAAATGGTCACATAATCCTTGACAGTAATGTGACCTTGCAGAGCGACCATGGGGTCCATGGATTAATACAATATGGCTGCCAAAACCATCACCGAACTTCCGCCATCTTTCACTGTTGGGACGTCAACTCGGCCAGAAGCTGAAGCATTGTGAAACAAGCCGACCAAATGACATTCTACCATTGTTTCATATTCCAGGTTTTATAGCCAAGGCACCACGTTTTCCTGTTACGAGCATTTACATCGCTTTTGAAATTCCAGCTCGGCCTGCAGTTCCGTGCTTACAGAGCTCTCTTTGTGTTGTGGTAGTGGTGACAGAGTTCGCGTGTTAGACATTCAACTCTGCAGCGACTTTTCCAACTGTCTTTCTCTTATTTTTCTTCACAATCGACTTCAATGACCGTCCATCACGGTACTCAACACAGACTTAAGTCCCCATTGTTAGGGTGACCAGATGCAATTGTATAAAAAAGAGGACAAACAGCTTCAGAAAGGAGGACAAAGGAAGGAAAAAAGAGGACACATCAAACGGGTCAACTGCAGATCAGTATACCACCCGTCAGCTTTGGACAAGTCACGTGACTGCCGGGAATTACTGGAAAACTAGTTAATTGTTACTGGTGGTCAGGTGGTGATTCCCAGAGCAATATTCTTTTTATTTTAAATTAAAAACATTGATTGTGGTGACAGTGTGGCATCAATTGTTTTTATATTTACGAGTAGTTTTAAGATTTAACAAACGCCGGCCGCGGTGGTCTAGCGGTTCTAGGCGCTCAGTCCGGAACCGCGGGACTGCTACGGTCGCAGGTTCGAATCCTGCCTCGGGCATGGATGTGTGTGATGTCCTTAGGTTAGTTAGGTTTAAGTAGTTCTAAGTTCTAGGGGACTGATGACCTCAGATGTTAAGTCCCATAGTGCTCAGAGCCATTTAACAAACACGGCTGCCTAAACGCCACTCCTGATTGGCCACTTTCATGTGACTTGCCCAAAGCTGACGGGTGGTATCCTCATCTGCAGTATTCCCCATCAAACATACGTTCAATTTTAATAAATGAGTTTATTATTTATAGACATTACATACATTCCTTAACAATTATTGATTCTTCTCGGAAGAAACAATTTTTTGCAGAAGTTTAGGCTTACTTAACAGATAATTGTAAAATGACACTGTGGTGTCACCGCCAGACACCACACTTGCTAGGTGGTAGCCTTTAAATCGGCCGCGGTCCGCTAGTATACGTCGGACCCGCGTGTCGCCACTGTCAGTGATTGCAGACCGAGCGCCACCACACGGCAGGTCTAAAGAGACGTCCTAGTACTCGCCCCAGTTGTACAGCCGACTTTGGTAGCGATGCTACACTGACAAATACGCTCTCATTTGCCGAGACGATAGTTAGCATAGCCTTCAGCTACGTCATTTGCTACGACCTAGCAAGGCGCCATTACCAGTTTATATTGAGCATATTAATGTACCGTCAAGAGCGATGTATACCAATTGTGGATTAAAGTTAAGTATTACATCAACTACGTACTTTATTTGCTACTAAAAATTCCCTTAACTGTTCCAGACCTCGCGCCAGTCTGCGTGAGCTTAAAAGCGTGCATTTCGGCCTCCTCTAGCAACACGGTGTTGGCTCTTCTGCCAACACTTCAGACACAAATGAAAATTGTTTTAAATTATATTGGGCCATCAACAGACCCTTCACTGATTCAAGTTTTGATCTATAACTCTCAACAGTCCACTGTGTGGTAATTAGAGAAAATATTGTCGGTCCTGGTGCCACCTACTAACACCGCCTTCGCGTGTGTTTATCACGAAGGCTGTGCCAATAGTTAAAGTATTCAAGAAAAGAGCAATAGAACGGGACGAATTGTAAATTTAACTGTATTACACTCAGCTTTGCGAAAAAGCCGGACACTGTAAAAATCCGCCCGGACCCCGGACAAAGAGCTAAAAAGGAGGACATGTCCGGATTAATCCGGACGTCTGGTCACACTACCCATTGTAACATAGCGGATGATGTTTTTCTGCTTTCCCTGTATGCGGTATACGTATTTGATGAGGTCCGTGTTGGAGCACCAGAACTTCGGTTACCTCAGTTACGGAATCACCAACAGTTTTCCCACGTTCGAATTCACTTGAACGCCAACGCAGAACATAGAACACAGTTGTGAACATGACTGACACGTGCAACGTGCTGGGGACACTGCACAGGTGCCGTTCGTATTGAAATACAACAGCGCAACCTGCAAACTTGGTAAGCATTTGCATTTATACGAGGTGCGGCTAGAAAAAAACCGGACTGATGCTGGAAAAAACATTTATTTACAAATATTTACAATTTCATGTTATCTCCTTCAGTGTACTCTCCTCCTCGGTCTCTACACCGCTCCATACGAATTTTCCACTGTTCATAGCAATGCTGCAGATCATTTTCGGTAAGTCCATACATTACTTCCGTCGCTTTTTCTTTTACTGCTTCAACAGTCTCAAATCTAGTTCCTTTCAAAGCTGACTTGACTTTAGGGCAAAGAAAAAAGTCACAGGGGGCCAAATCAGATGAGTAGGGTGATGATCTAAGATGGGAATGTTGTGTTTTGCCAAAAACGTCTTCACTGACAACGCACTGTGAGCTGGGGCATTGTCTTGGTGAAGGATCCATGACTTTTTTCTCCACAAATCGTTCCGTTTTCTCCGTACTCGCTCACGTAGGGTAGCCACGACGCTAATGTAGTAATGCTGATTCTCTGTTTGTCCCTCTGGTACCCAATCAATGTGCACAATCCCTTTGATGTCAAAAAAACAATCATCATTGCCTTGAATTTCGATTTTGACATTCGTGCTTTTTTTTTGTCGTGGAGAACCAGGAGTTTTCCAATGCATCGACTGGCGTTTAGTTTCGGGATCGTAAGTAAAAAACCACGATTCATCGCAAGTAATAACATTTTGTAAGAAGGTGGGATCACTTTCAATGTTTTCCAGGATGTCAGAACAAACCATTCTTCGGCGTTCCTTCTGTTCAATTGTGAGACACTTTGGAACCATTTTTGAACACACTTTGTTCATGTTGAAACTTTCATGAAGAATCTGCCTAACACTTTCCTTGTCAACTCCTGTTAACTCAGACACTGCTCTGATTGTTAAACGGCGATCTTGTGGAACAAGTTTACCGATTTTTTCAATGTTTGCATCAGTTTTTGCTGACAATGGTCTGCCAGCGCGAGTGTCATCACTGGTGTCTTCGCGGCCATCTTTAAATCGTCTAAACCACTCAAACACTTCTGTTCGCGATAAACAATCATCGCCGTACACTTGTTGTAACATTACAAACGTTTCACTTGCAGATTTTCCTAGTTTGAAACAAAATTTGATGTTAACACGCTGTTCTTTCTGTACACTCAACATTTTCCGACGCACAGACAAAACGTCAACTACTTAAAACAGACGCCACGGGCAGACTGAGTGCAGGAGGCAGATGAAACTCGAGCAGTATGCGGAGCGAGAGTCACGTGACAGGCCACGCGACTTTCAGCCTTATTGCATTCGTTTTATTGTTTCACCAGTACTAGTCCGGTTTTTTTTCTAGCCACACCTCGTATTCAAGCATGCATTACTTGTAGTGTTTCCATATTGTTGTCCATTCCCTCTAAATGCGAAATCCACTACGTATTCGAAAAAAATTAGTTCGCCAGAGTTAATTTTGCATTCACCATTAACTGAGGAGCCAATATAAGGGATGCAGGAAGCGAATCCCTAGCTACAGAGCGGTTCCAAATTAGTATAGTGCAACATTCGTTTTATCGATATGCATTGACAGGGACAGTACAACACGAATAATAACAAGTACTCCAGCAGCGGCAGACCAGTGCTACTGCATGGCGGTAGCAGTCAGTTGGGCCTGAGCATAAAACAAACATTGTATTGCACTAATTTGGGACCGCTCTCTCGAATGGGCACGCAAAAATCCGCTTCAGAAATAATTTAGTTTGTAACGAGAAACAACCTGACGCTTTCCATCCACGCTGGGCGTCGCATGAATGACGTGATGAACAGGATTTGTTTTCGCTGGCTCCAGCTAGAGTTTGCAAAAACTAAATTGCAAATATCTGCTGAAACTCCAGAGAAAATGCGCCTGATATCCTGTATGTGAAGAGTGTAGTTGGCTATAGGATAGCGGCATACTTGCATGCTCGCCATAATAGAATAATTTGGACAACACAAGAGAAACAAGAACAATCAATTATTAAAATAAAATATATCAAAAAGTAAACTCAACTTTTGGTTGTAGAGAAGGCGTGACATTGATGTAAAAGTTCGGAATCGAAACTCACCTAACACAGTAAACTAACTGAAATGCAGTATGGCCTTTAGTTAGAGAGTTTATAATGTCAGTTTCACAGTAGATAAACAGTTTGGCAACCACTTCTAGTAATCTGCTACACTCGACGTTAACTGGCCGACAACTGGAAATGGTGACCAACCATAGATAGCTTGCTGGCAACTGGAGGCAACTTTAAGCGGTTGGCCCAGTGCCGGCTTGCTGTCGCGTAAATCTTGCGCACGGCGGGTTAATGTGCATCTGCGGTCTAATTGGCGGATGCATCAAATGGTTCCAGGTTTCAAAGCTTTCTGTGGTGTCAGACGTAAATGTTGACGGATGAGCGGACTATCTGAACATCTTGTAGTGGAAGCATAAAGTAGCGTGCCATTTAGGAGGCGACAGAGCATACTATGTATGGAGCCCTCTGAAATCTCGCTGTATACTGCGTCTGGCGGAGACACAATAGTTAATAAAATATTAACTTATGTATGGCACCTAGAATGCAACCGAAATAAGAACCTACAAGTACGCGATCCATGATTGGTGATGAGTGACTGTCTTCGGAATAGCTCCACGAACCCTTCGGTAAATGTACCTGGAATTCGTGTCATAATATCGCACTCGATCGCTTCGCCAACTCACAATTAAACTATCACATCCAACATAATACGCTACAGATATTCACCACGCTCTTCACTTCCTTTTTTTGTGATACACTCATGTCACATTGGTACCCATAGCTCAGAAGAAAATCAACAGCGAAGAAGAGAATGGTTTCATTATCGGTGCTAGAAATACTTGCCCCTTTTTTCGCCTCATTAGGTACGTGAACTGTTTCCGACTAGTTACGCGCAACTCACGCTATGAACAGTAAAGAAACTTAAGAGAATGAAATTAATACATTATCGAATATCAATCAGGTCATTTCAAGTTTACGCTATACAAAAGTCAAATACAGTAAGCAAATAATTGATTGATGGCTCTACTGATATATCAGATAGTCCTACTTTACAGATATATAATTTTTCTTCCTGCTTTAACTGTCGCCAACTAAATTAATGAAGAGTTTCTTATAACTTTCTGTACAACTGCTTATTGATTGCAATATATTTGTCGTTGGTTTGAAGGATTATTCCCATCTCAGTGCGAGAAACTGATCTGAATTATGTTTCCCTTGTTATTTCACTCACACGCAATTATATAAATTAATTATTAATCTGTTACCTATTTAGAATCGTGAAAAACTATTCATTAATTCACGATGTGCCTTAAAGATCATCGTCGAATAAGAAAGTTGGGTTTTGTTATTTGAGAATATTAACACTGAGCAATTGCTTCGATCACAAACTCCAACTTTACCTTGTAAAATTTCCTAATTATGATGAATATTTAACATAATTTAGCTTCATCTTTGGTTATTTAACTTGAACGGTTGTATTCAATCAGCTATTGGGAAAGATACATCTAATCACACCTCATCGTCACGGGTTATGCTGACACTCCTGTCAAAGTAGTGACGCTGTGTTAAGCAAACATTCATTCCCGGGTAACACTCATTTCACAAGACTTTTCTGCAAACATGGTGTCATTTTGTCGTCGTTCACAATATCTAAAATTGCAGGAATTATCACTGATTTTATGAAAGGGAAGAATATGAATAGTATTGCCCCTTGTTTCACTCGCAGCAATTTAAGCTGCCCTTTTAGGTTCATGGCTAACCACAAATTCAGAAATCGCCACATATTCGGGAATAAATATTTGTGACAAGGAAGAATATATTATTTTAGTGTGTTCTCTTAGGTTTCTGCGTAACCAGACACTCGGAATTCGCCAGACAGTCGGAAATAAAGAGCCAACCAAATATTTGTGAAAAAGAAGACTATGAGTGTTATTGTGCTCGTTTCAGTTGCACCAATTTAAACTGTCCTCTTTGGTTCCTGCCTAACCACACACTCGGAAATCGCCAAATATTTATTTCATCCTTCGTTCTCCATTCCGAGAGAAATGTAAATAACATTGAATGTTGCAGAACATATTAATATTAGATTCATAAGAACGTCTCAGAATGTGCTAACAACACTGACATGGATAAGAAAAATAATCTGCGTGTGGCCAGGTGCGAACCTTCATCTTTCGACTCCAGAAACCACGACGATATCAATTAGTCACGTGATTTCATTCTCCTGTCTTGGTTATCAGAGTATCTCCTGACCACTTACATCGTTTATGCGTTATTAACTGATATTTAATCATAACCTCGATAGCAGTTTCTGCGGTCATCGATATTGCGCGTGACTTATTTCCCACCTCTTGGGGGAAGCTGCAGGCTACTGACTTATTGAATATTTTATTCAGGTCACAGAGTAGGAGGTCCATATTGGTGTTATGTGTTACCGCTGCTCGGAAGAAAAGGCGATTTCTGGTATCACCATTTACAATACATATGTGGAAAATCTGTTTTTTTGCTTGTGCTGACATTTGCAGATAGCACAGTCAACTGTTCCGAAACATCAAAGTCTTCAACAGTGTACAGGGCTATTACAAATGATTGAAGCGATTTCATAAATTCACTGTAGCTCCATTCATTGACATATGGTCACGACACACTACAGATACGTAGAAAAACTCATTAAGTTTTGTTCGGCTGAAGCCGCACTTCAGGTTTCTGCCGCCAGAGCGCTCGAGAGCGCAGTGAGACAAAATGGCGACAGGAGCCGAGAAAGAGTATGTCGTGCTTGAAATGCACTCACACCAGTCAGTCGTAACAGTGCAACGACAATTCAGGACGAAGTTCAACAAAGATCCACCAACTGCACCATTCGGCGATGGTATGCGCAGTTTAAAGCTTCTGGATGCCTCTGTAAGGGGAAATCAACGGGTCGGCCTGCAATGAGCGAAGAAACTGTTGAACGCGTGCGGGCAAGTTTCACGCGTAGCTCGCGGAAGTCGACGAATAAAGCAAGCAGGGAGCTAAACGTACCACAGCCGACGGTTTGGAAAATCTTACGGAAAAGGCTAAAGCAGATGCCCCTCCGTTTACAATTGCTACAAGCCCTGACACCCGATGACAAAGTCAAACGCTTTGAATTTTCGGCGCGGTTGCAACAGCTCATGGAAGAGGATGCGTTCAGTGCGAAACTTGTTTTCAGTGATGAAGCAACATTTTTTCTTAATGGTGAAGTGAACAGACACAATGTGGGAATCTGGGCGGTAGAGAATCCTCACGCATTCGTGCAGCAAATTCGCAATTCACCAAAAGTTAACATGTTTTGTGCAATCTCACGGTTTAAAGTTTACGGCCCCTTTTTCTTCTGCGAAAAAAACGTTACAGGACACGTGTATCTGGACATGCTGGAAAATTGGCCCATGCCACAACTGGAGACCGACAGCGCCGACTTTATCTTTCAACAGGATGGTGCTCCACCGCACTTCCATCATGATGTTCGGCATTTCTTAAACAGGAGATTGGAAAACCGATGGATCGGTCGTGGTGGAGATCATGATCAACAATTCATGTCATGGCCTCCACACTCTCCCGACTTAACCCCATACGATTTCTTTCTGTGGGGTTATGTGAAAGATTCAGTGTTTAAACCTCCTCTACCAAGAAACGTGCCAGAACTGCGAGCTCGCATCAACGATGCTTTCGAACTCATTGATGGGGACATGCTGCGCCAAGTGTGGGAGGAACTTGATTATCGGCTTGATGTCTGCCGAATCACTAAAGGGGCACATATCGAACATTTGTGAATGCCTAAAAAAACTTGTTGAGTTTTTGTATGTGTGTGCAAATCATTGTGAAAATATCTCAAATAAGAAAGTTATTGTAGAGCTGTGAAATCGCTTCAATCATTTGTAATAACCCTGTATATAGCTAACGTGAAGCAAGAGTAAGACCTTAATCGGGTCACTCGCAAAATACGCTCTTCTGAAAAGTTTGCAGGCGCTGATTTTGTTTCTGGACGCTGCGAGCTTACTGCAACACAACACAGTCGTTAATATAAGTCAGTTTCCTTCCAGTGTTTCCTGTTAAATAATGCATATTTTCTCGTGGTTTATCGGCAAAATATTCATTTCAGTTTACTGTTCTTTGTCGAGATCGATAGTGTAACTCTCGATTGATATTCCTGCTCCAAGAATCACTTAGTCATAACTGGTATGTTTCACGAAACGTTCCGATTTGTGTATTTTACGGGACAAGGTATATTTAATCAATATAGTACAGTATCCTAATTTAAATAAAATAGTTTCACTTTCCATGTGTCTGAAACTTATTCTGTTGAAATTAGAAGATTGACCATTACAAACATCTTATGCTTTTTTATCGGCCATTTTTTCCAGAGATTAACTAATCTGCTGAGTCATTCTCAATCAGCTTTCACTTTCATTTCTGTTGTTATGCTGAAATTCGATCGTAGAAACTGTATAACGAACAGCAGGGCAATTTCTGTCATAAGCCTTGGTAGTCACTTTAGTACCGAAAGCTGTAGATGTCATGTAACACAGCTTGCTATGTCATTTATCGTCGCTACAGCTTTCGTTTAATATCTATCACCACACTATCTGTATACAATAAAAAAAGCGTGAAACAACCAGAAACGCAGAGCGTATAATATAGAGTATAATCAGTTCTACAGTACACGGGATGTTGTACTGACATGAGGTGAGATGATACGCAAATAATGTATAAATCTTGCAAGTATTAGGTTATATCACCTCGTATGTAATAGATTGTACTCTACGCATTGCTGGTTGTTTCATGCTTTTTTGCTGTACAGATACTGTGATGATTGTTATTAACCAAAACTGGTAGTAATGAAAGGAGATATAGACTTATGCCTGTGAAGCATTTCACAACATAATTAACAGTTGACAATCGCATTCAAAAAATGTGTAACATATACTTTTGGAACTCACTGTTTCTCAGTTCCGAGACGCAAACTATATCCGCAAGCTCACCGCCAGTATGCAGCCGATATTAACAACATAGTTACAAAAATGCAGTAAAAAACTGAACCCAGAGATGCCGCTTACAAACATCTCCGCTGGCAGCATAAAATGCGTGCAAAATCTGTGCACTCCGTATGATTTGCTGCAGCCTGTTACCCTCTTTTATCCGAATCATTTATCACATCAAGTTTTTCTCCATATCATCAACATCTTCGTGCACCCTACACATCCCGCAAACTTGTCTCAGCCACCACAGTAATACTGACACACCGCCGAGCCAACATCAAAACATCCGACAGACCCTGCCAGTGCACAAGTCCCATATCCTCTTCAACCATACATCAATAGCGTTGCCGGCCGCTGTGGCCGTGCGGTTCTAGGCGTTTCAGTCCGGAACCGCCCTGCTGCTACGGTCGCAGGTTCGAATCCTGCCTCGGGCATGGATGTGTGTGATGTCCTTAGGTTAGTTAGGCTTAAGTAGTTCTAACTCTAGGGGACTGATGACCTGAGATGTTAAGTTCCATAGTGATTAGAGCCATTTGAACCATTTTTGCAATAGCGTCCCGTTCCCAGTCAATAAAATCTGTTTGACATTTACCCCGCCTATCAGACCTAGGGCGGGTTGCACAATCTCGGAATGAATACAGGGACATCTAACCGAGGAATAGGCTAACCAATGGTTAACTTGAAGTGCGCGTTGCATTCCACTGTTAGTTATTCCCGAAACAGTGTTCCCATCCAGTTGAGATGGTAACAACTAGAGAGCACGTTGGGTGTTTTGGCGTGCGTCATTTGATATTTACTTAGTCGTCGTTTGCAGAAATAGCATATGTAACACGAGCGATAACTGATAAGCGTTCCAGATCGCAAAACTATTGGCTTGTAGATACTTCAGGCTGGTAGATACTGTAAATGAATTCAAAAATGTTGTAGAAAATACAAAAACTGATACACTCTCATTCAATGAAAATATTACTGTAAAACATTTAACTAAGTTTGTAGGGTATTTGTATGTATAACAAAATCTATTTTAATATTAGTTAAAGGATCAGGTACAGGGTAATTCAAAAAGAATACCACAACTTTAGGAATTTAAAACTCTGCAACGACAAAAGGCAGAGCTAAGCACTATCTGTCGGCGAATTAAGGGAGCTATAAAGTTTCATTTAGTTGTACATTTGTTCGCCATTTCAGCCAATAAAGTTTTTGGTCCCTTTTTCTTCGAAGGTGCTACTGTAACTGGACTACAGTATCTGGAGATGTTAGAGAATTGGCTGTTCCCTCAGCTCGAACAAGAAGCACAACAATTCATATTTCAGCAGGATGGAGCGCCACCACATTGGCACTTATCTGTCCGTAACTACCTGAACGTCAACTACCCGAGGCGTTGGATCGGCCGCCAGGCAGCCCGTGACAGAGCACGTCATCACTGGCCTCCAAGAAGCCCTGATCTTACCCCCTGCGATTTTTTCTTATGGGGGTATGTTAAGGATATGGTGTTTCGGCCACCTCTCCCAGCCACCATTGATGATTTGAAACGAGAAATAACAGCAGCTATCCAAACTGTTAGCCTGATATGCTACAGAGAGTGTGGAACGAGTTGGAGTATCGGGTTGATATTGCTCGTGTGTCTGGAGGGGGCCATATTGAACATCTCTGAACTTGTTTTTGAGTGAAAAAAAACCTTTTTAAATACTCTTTGTAATGATGTATAACAGAAGGTTATATTATGTTTCTTTCATTAAATACACATTTTTAAAGTTGTGGTATTCTTTTTGAATCACCCTGTATTTGTTGTATGGCCAGTAAGAGATCTTTCTAGATTTCCGAATGAAGTATGGGAAAAAATATGCAGTAGTTTCGATTCACAAACAACTTGACATAGATCGATAGCGCGGTTACAGCAGACGTGCGACATTTTTTTTTTTTTTTTTCAAGAGAGAAACACGTAAATATGATGCCCGAAGAAGTAGCAGAGACTACAGACTGGTGGCGCCATGTAAGTTCCAAGTTGTGTGCAAGGAAATACATGCTTTGATAAAGTTGTCAACAGAAGGACGCCGCAGTCAGTTCTATTCCTATTCAACAATTCTAGACACAATAGTATTCCATCAAATGTAGCTGTATGATAAACGACGAACTGTAAGTAGGCACATAGATAGAAGGAACTGTGAAGTGCAGTCTGCTTTGTGAAATAATTGGTCCTTTCAGAGTCTCCAACAAACTGTAACAACACAGACATCATGGAGATTGATTTGACTGACAATTCTGAGAGATGTTACTGGCTAGCTTGCTTTTATGTTTATGTCTCGAATGATTTATTCGTTACAACAGCAATGAGTATTTTACAGAAAATGCCTTTGCTAAATAATTGAACGCTCTTTGTGCATTCACATTTGCAATTCTTGGGCACATATAAATCCTGTTTCTATGATATGATCATTATTAATAATTGTATTGATGGTATATATTAAGAATAAGATGCCAACATTTAGCATAAACAACCATGATTCTTTTTACAATCCTAGCGTAGAAATGTACGTATGGTAAATAACTATACTAGAGGCTCTTGTTATTGAATCTCACCCTAAATGTGTGAGGAACAGTAACCACTTCAAGCATAATTTCGAATTGTGCAATCGCCTATAGGAGCAATATGTAGTCTGGGAGGGAAGGGGAAGTAACTGGAGGTGTGACGCCTTCCTTCTTGTATTCTGACATATCACCTTAAAACTATCGGTTTTGTTTACAGAATAAAGAAATACCTATCCCAAACCTGACAGAATTAGCAGAACTGTAGACAGTGCTTCTTCAAAAGTAGCATGGCAAGAGCGAGAGCAGGAAGGAAGAACTGAATTGTTTAAGAAAAGGAACATAAAGCTCAAAATCAGAATCAGAAAATAAAAATAAAAACAAATTGTTTCAGAATAAAAGTATATTAATTCATTTTGTTTCTATTTGATTATGTCAGAGAACTTTTTACTCATACTGCTGGCTGTCTCCATGTCAATACGAATGAAGTCTCCAATGGACAGAAGGAAACCATCAGAGGCAAAATATTTGAGTGACATTGGTAGTTGGTCGTTGGTGGAACTGATTCATTTCTGAAACAAAGAAAAGAATGTCGCGAAACAATTTGTACTGCAATTCCAGAGAAATTTAGAAAACATAACTTGCGTCGGCCGCTGTGACCGAGCGGTTCTAGGCGCTTCAGTCCAGAACCGCACTGCTGCTATGGTCGCAGGTTCTAATTCTGCCTCGAGCATGGATGTGTGTGATGTCCTTAGGTTAGTTAGGTTTAAGTAGTTCTAAGTCTAGGGACTGATGAGCTCAGATGTTGTCCCATAGTGCTTAGAGCCATTTGAACCAATTGAACGCAACTTGCCAGCCACTCCTTCAACCGTTATGATTTTGCAGATTCAGTTACTAAATATTCCTGTTAGCTGAATGACGAGTACCTATGTTCTAATAAAATACAGACAAGAATTGCTTTATGATAAATATGGCTGTGTTTATGTGGATAATCCTAATAACTGAGAAACAAAACAGCTACAGTTTTCTTAAAAAAAAAAGAGAGAGAGAGCGAGAGAAAGAAAGAAACTGGCTTTCCTGTTAATTTGCTGCGTGAAAAGTAGCTTTAGTAAGCATAAATAATTTATCACGTTTATGGGGATAATGCTAAGCAATGGACAATTTTGTTGCTCTGAAGCATATACTAAAAGACTGAAAGTTGTTGTCCCAGTGGGAGATAAGAGTGAAAAATATTTTCTACTATAGATGGGACTGAGTGAACATGGGTCATTATCGTAATATCAAACTATACGGTACTATACTCTATGTTACTATACGTTAAACAATTTACTGAAAAAATAGTAATCCACACAAGTACAGTAGAACACATTTCACTTTAATTTACCTTAACCAGCTATAATTTGGCATAAAGGACACTGAACATAACTCGATATTCAAGGAAAGTTAAAAACATAGCATTCCTGGCACTCCTTCCACATGCAACAACTAAGAAGATTCAATAACTAGATTCCTGTTCTCCTATTATAACACAAACATACGTTATTATGTTAGGATAAATATGGATGGATTTATGTGGACAGTACTGATAGTTGAGAAACACAACAGCTATGTTCTACAACTAAGGAAGCATCACATTTTTAAAGAAAAAAATACAAACTTTTCTGTTAATCTTACTTTGTTAAACTTAGCTTGAGTAACCACAAATGCTTCAGTGAATAACGGTGGGTGGAAGACAGTGTTGTTGCTTTAAAGCATTAATGAGGCTGTGGTCCTAAAATTTTCACTAGAAGACTTACAGTTGTTCTGACATTGCTTTGGTATTTACAGAAATGGTCATTGCCAATAGAAAACAGAGGGGGCCAATATTTTCTGCTGTTGACGCGATGTGACTGAGTGAAATTGGGACGCTATAGCTTTATCAAAACGTTTTACACCAAAAATCGTATTCTTTTTGTCTAAAACCGAAATGCTATTGATAGAAATAGTACCCATAACTGGTATGGTTTTTCGGTTTGGTTAGGTCTCTTATAGCACTGTCTGCTAAATAAAACGAAACAGTCCTCTCCAGTACTGCTGCAGCTATAACACACGCCAGATAAACAAGACTATTTTAACACGGATCGTCATTTTAATGTGCCTAGTTTTCATAGATGATATGATGGAATTCACAAAGTACCAAAATCAAATGCACATTACTACAAACAAACAACATTATCCGGCCGCTGTGGCCGAGCGGTACTAGGCGCTTCAGTCCGGAACCGCGCTGCTGCTACGGTCGCAGGTTCGAATCCTGCCTCGGGCATGGATGTGTGTGATGTCCTTAGGTTCGTTAGGTTTAAGCTGTTCTAAGTCTAGGGGACTGATGACGTCAGATGATAAGTCCCATAGTGCTTAGATCCATTTGAACCATTTGAAACAGAATTATTTTAGAAAACAGAGCTGCAGTCTCACTTGCCCGTTATATGCTCCAGTTTGTCACGTAAAGGTTGAAAAGACGAAGTGCGGCTTCCTTTGCTACCAACTCTGGATAGAAATTCAGAACTCTCGAAATAATTGGAGCAACGTCTCAGTTCCGTCTCCTTGCTCAAACTCATGAACACTTCGGCCAAAATCTCGTCGTCGCCGTCTGAATCATGAATCAATCACTGTTTCTGCCATCTTGAAAACTTATTCCCCGGTTAAGCTCGCTAACTGTCAAGAAATCACCACTTAAGTTATCCCGAGTTTTTCTCCAGTTAGACGTTTTCGGGGTTCGTACAACGCGTTTATTGTACCATTCTGAGGATAGAGGTTAACCAGCTGCTAAACGGGGACTGTGCAATCAGCCCTTAACCTGTTGTTCCCTGTTTCATCGAGATTTCCTCTTCCTTTCCTACTCTAACCTTTCTTCATTCTCCATGTACCATGGCATGGTGTAAGACGTCATGGTCTCCTGACCTTCTTTGCTTACATATTCCGCCCTCACAATCATATTCCCCTCATCAAGACGCTTCATTCGAAGCCAAACTCGATAAGATAAAGTCAGTGTTGTATGAATTCATGTAAATGATATGCAATTAACAAGGAAGCGCACCGTGGTTGAAATACTCGAGGCTGGCATACACACATACATTTCAGACACGACGGTTACAGAAGGTTTTAGTTCGGGAGAGAAACCGCACAATGGGACGCCAGTCCCTTCAGAAGACGACCCAGCCTATGTCGGCCGGTCATCACCCGTGTAGCGGACAGCGTGGGCCCGAGTGACAGGGGGGGAACAACCCCGTGTTCGGCTTAAAAGCAAATTCCGCTACATTGTGTGGGAGCGGCCAGCCTACGCATTCTTTACACATAGCACGCAGTTTCAGAGATATTCACAGGGAGACAGCAAATGCCAAACGCCAATGCTACAGGTTTCCGTATTGGTCGCCTAAAACGAAACGTCATTCTCCCGTTTTAGAAGGGCAATGCTGATTGGCAGACGATATTTCTGACGCCTTTAGCTGAAGGAATAATGGAAGAGACCAAAAGATATACCCCTTCACGTCTGGCGTGGAGAGGCGCTGTTCCGTTGTCGCTATTGGAGGGAGGAACAAGTCTCTCCTCAGCACTTCACTGGGAGAGCACCTCTGTCGAGAGCGAATCGAAGTGCTACTCTATATTGAGTCCTTGCGATTAAGCATTGTTCACTGTGTTGGCCAACACACTTATTGTGCGGTGTGAATGGACAGACTTATAGTTAAACGCCTGCGAGCGAATTTTGAGTGGCATCACGGTGGACTGGTTATCTGACCAGTGTACCACACCAGTAGTTAGACTAGGGGCAAATAGGAATCCTTGACTACATCAAGGCTTAGGGAGAGTTTGATTGGTGAAGGTCAATCCTGATAGAACGAGAGTTATCTTATTTGTCAGCAGCGAGCAGCGCAGGCAGCAGTTATCGCAGCTTACGGTATTGTGCGCTACAGCTATTGCGAGCCCCATATTTCCTCCACAACAGTACACTTCACTGCATTTCACACGCGACAGCCTCGACCGGTCGGTCGGAGTAGCCAAGTGGTTCTAGGCACTTCAGTCTGGAACCGCGCGACCGCTACGGTCGCAGGTTCGAATCCTGCCTCGGGCATGGATGTGTGTGATGTCCTTAGGTTAGTTAGGTTTAAGTAGTTCTAGGGGACTGATGACCTTAGAAGTTAAGTCCCATAGTGCTCAGAGCCATTTAAATTAGCCTCGACCGTACGTAGCAACATTCTAAAGGATAATTATTCAAGTTGGGTAGGCGCGCCTCTCAGCCATTCTGCCAAGTCGACAACCATCTTAAACTTTGTATAGAAATTTCATTAGCGAATCTTATCCTTGAGAGGTAACTTCGCATTCCGAAAAGAACCAGGATATAACTTGTTCAATTCATAACTAAAAGTGCCATTGTAATTTCTCAGAATTTTTGCAAAATAAATAATAATAACTTTCTTTAGTTTCATGTTTTTCTTACACTAACTAGAACTACTCCAGTACCCAAGTATCCCGGCAGTTACATAAGAAATTTTGTGAATTTTTGTGTCATTTCCTTACAGCGGACGACTCCAGAAGATTTTTATTGCCGAAAGTTTTTCAGGCATTTCTCTTTAGAACGTTAGGAGCGTCTGTCTTACTTCTGTAGCAGTGTTGGGGTGGAAATTGCCTCTTGCAGGAGCCACAGGGTAAAGGGTATGTCTCAGATAAATCCGTTGTGCAGAATAACAGATCAACCCCACACCTCAGAACGGTTTGTGTCCTAGTTACGGCTATCCTAAATCCGATGTCTCCTGTAGCCCATTGTTTGCAGTACACATCCACTACCCATCACCATATTCTATCACACCAAGTGATCGCTCCCCCCCCCCCCCCCCTCTCAGTCTCCCACCACCCCCCACCCGCACACCCACACACACACATATACTTACAAAGGCTCCTCTACAACTACATTTCTGTGTTGTGAAATTATTGCTGCAGTTTGTTTATTTTTAAGACCTGTACCATTTTTTAACGTTTTCTTCGGTTACAACAATAGCTTATTAATGTTTAAACCCTGAAAATATCATTTTTTAAACTGCGCAACCATTTCATTTTTTGTATGCTCTGATCTGACTGCAGAAGTTTATATTACTGAGAACATCTAAGACATTGTGAGCTAACATTCCAAAGATTTTCGGGCTCACATGCGGTTCCTCTTTGTCGAAATTTCTTGGCTCAAACTCGTCTAGGGGTTGAACCACACGTGTCGTTTACACGCCCTAAATAAGACACTTGTGACCCTTTGTTAAATTATCTGACTGATGGGAAATTTGCCAGAATCAAAGTTAACATAACACACTATAATAACAGTAATAATAATATCGGGAACTAAATTAACGGCCGACGTGTGTGGCCGTGCGGTTCTAGGCGCTTCAGTCTGGAACCGCGTGACCGCTACGGTCGCAGGTTCGAATCCTGCCTCGGCATGGATGTGTGTGATGTCCTTAGGTTAGTTAGGTTTAAGTAGTTCTAAGTTCTAGGGGACTGATGACCACAGATGTTAAGTCCCATAGTGCTCAGAGCCATTTGAACCACTTGAACTAAATTAACGACCCATAAATGATGTAGGCCACACAGCTAGATTTGGTTAGAGTAATGTCTATTCAGAAAGCAAACTAATAGCGAAAGTGTTCGTATTTAGAGTTACTGTTACAGTCGAGCGTATATCCATTTGACACAGTTCGATCATTCACAATATCATCGCGAATTACAAGTCCACCACTCCACCTCGTCAAGTACGCGAACCAACTGTTAATATACAAATGTTGTATCGTTTGCATACGTTAGATTAACCGTGTTAGACACTTAAGGTCACTTCTGTACTTGTTTCGTTATTTTATTTGTGATATTCGCATCCTTCTTGCACCCTCGACGTTGTATCCCAAACGTTGATTTTGTTAGCACTTGACACGTCATCCGTCGTCACTCCCTTCACTGCTACCGTCCGACTCGCACTATCTTAGCGTCCCTTCCGATGAGTGCGTCTACTTGCGAGAAACTTCGCGATTATGCAGAAAAGCATGCGGTTTTCACGTGATCGTCAAAGAAGTGCATTACTCTTTCGAGCAATTCCTATTCTATTCCATACTTTTATAATCAGACGGCTACGTCCAAGGGGCATTGTGTTTAGGGGCGTAATTAGATAATAATTTACATATAAACGATACTAATCATCCACATGCATTAATAACATTGTGAGATAACCGAGGATATGGTCTTCTCACATTACTATAAAAAATATCAAATTTTATTTTAACACACCAAAAACAGATTTTTAACATTGTCATTGTACAATCGTTCATTTCAAAAACTAAAATCGAAACCTAAATTTTTTTATCATTTTAATACACTGAGTGGCCAAAAGTCAGGGAAGGGAAGGGGGTACAAGTGCATTCATTAGCTGTATACTGTGGTCACAATATGAATAAACCTGATGTAAGCGTTACACCACGCAGTCTTCCGCAATTGCTGGAATCTTATTGGATTTCGTTTCACGTGGATCGGAAGCCAAGCTGTCTCGACTATAGTCAAGTAAGATAACAGGGATATGTTTTATTCTGGGTATTCTGGGTATCCACTGATAATACGGGTCAGCTGCTTTATCGGCGCACTTAACTCGGTCAGCACAGCTTGTCCAACTAACCCACAATGATGTGAGCAGTTGCAGTTACGGCGTAAAAAGAGAAGAGCAGAGAAGGAATATAGCTTCGCATGCCATCTAATTTTTAAAGAGAATGGAATAATATTTGGCGAAATTCCAACAATACCACACACTTCTCAGGGGACCACAAGGGAAGAAGAACATGCTCTCGTTCTTAGCTGATATAGTGCTGTAATCAAAAACAAGAGTGATGAAAATTCCTATCTTAAACAAACGGCAATTTTTCTGTGCAAGCTTTGTGTGGCTCGTAAGCGTACTGCAGGCATTTCATCATATAGTTAAATACTGAAGCCACTGGAGGCATTGCTTCGTCAGTAGTCTGGTAATCCCTGAACTCCATCCATGTCTGAACCCGAGAAATACATTTCAGTCCTGGAACTATCATCTGTTACGTCGATAGCGAATTGGTCAACAACAGTATCCACGAAGCCACCCAAGCGCCATATTTTCGACTCTTCTTTAATGACGCGCTGTTCTGTATCCAATCAGCACTCGGCAGTGATGTGTGACGAAACTTCGTGCATTAGTTCCAATACGCTTGGCAATTTAAAAACCCTTAAAACGTCCCAGGTGCGGTCTGACAGACCTACAGCGTTTGTCGTTACTCTGTTGCTAATGGATAGGGGTGGGAAAGGTGATTACAGCGTTGTCTAGTTGTTCTTTCCAGAAGCTGCCGTGGTTTCCGTAGTCATTGGCCACTTGAACGTGAGGTGGGTCGATGCTATTACTGCTTCTTTCGTGCTAGCGGTCTTTGAAACCACACGTGGGACTTAGAGTTGTGGATTCAACAGTCAAGTCTTCGCCTACTATTCGTGGTACAGAGCCTGACTTCAAGGTAACTGTTTTAATATGGTTTGAGGAACAGCTGTTGGATCAGTTAGTGACAACTAAATGGGAAGTGAACATAATTCAGAGTCGGAACAGTGTGAAAGCGAAGACGATTTTTTTTTTTACCATCTACGAATTTCTTGAATGAAACAAGTGATCAGAGTGATGAGGTCAGAGGTGTAGAGACTGAATTTTTAACTAAACATTCTGCTAGAAATATATTTGGTCGAAACAAATATGGCTGATCGTCAAAGCCTCTTCTCAGGCCATCTCGTGTTCGGCAGCACAGCATCAATCGTTTGCCGACAGTGCGACCACCTGCTCAAGCAGATAATAATCCAGATTCTCTTGTTATTTAGAATTTGCTTTTGACTGACGATATTTTGATTATCACATTGAAATGTAAAAATAAAAAACCAAATGCCTGAAAATGATCCAAATGTTTGGTATGAAGCTGATTTATGTTAACTAAAAGCATTTCTCAGTTTATCATTTTATTCATCTGTTATCTAATCCAGCAGAGAAGATTGCAAATCAATTTATGCCACGCGTTGTGTCCAAGACCCGTTTGGTGAACTCCTAAAAGGACCCTGCAACCCGTTTTGAATGGAAGCAAAATGATCGTTTGACTCCAGTGTCAGAAATTTTTACAAAATTTATTGACAACTGTCAAACGTTGTACGGTGTTGGAGAATGCGCTTGTTTCGATGAAATTCTGGTATTACAGATTCAGAATGTACATTCCAAACGTGTCATATGCCTTACTGATGCTCACACTGTTTATCTGTTTAGTGTGTATACTTTCATTTAAGAGCAGTAGAAAAAAAGTTCCATAAACCAGCTCAGGTTGTGATTAGACTAGCTAAACCAAATTAACAGACTAACCCCAATTTTACTGCAGACAACTGGTTTAGCTGAATCGAGTTAGCAGCAAGTCTCAAATCAAGAGGACTAACGTACGTGGGAACATAAAAAAAAAGAAGAAGAGAGAAATACTAAAAGAATTCTTACCCGTGAGGAGCAAGGAAGTCGTTTCTGCAATATATACATTCACGCATGATCTAACTCTAGTTTCATTGTGCCAAAAAAGACTAGGGTAGTGTTTCTAATATCGTCTATGCATCATGGTGAATGCAAATCTGTGATACAGGTAAACCAGAAATAATTTCATACTATAATCACATTAAACGTGGTGTTAACGCCCTACTTGAGAAGTGTGTCAAGTATTCAACTGGACGACGTATCCAACGATGTCAAATGGCATTGTTTTCCAAGTGTTGCCACATAAGGGGGAGTGAATTGCTGTGTCCTTCATAACTCCTACAAAGACACTACTCAAATCAGACGCTTCAATTTTTGAAAAAGACTGCATACACATTGGTGTCACCACGAAAGAAAAAGAGAGTCAGCAGTTTTCACTTATCTCGTGAACTTCATGCATCCATTTGCTGCGTTTTGGGTGTAGGAGAACCAAGAGCAGAAGTCGCCGTAGAATGATTGGAAGAAAGGCAAAACACGCTCCACCTGTGACCCAAAAAAGAAGAGGCAGACTTCTTATGTTAGCCTTTGTTGCAAGAAACCAGTCTGCCTTGAATGCTTTACAAACCATTACAGAGTGTGCAAAGAAAACTTCTGAGAAGGAAAACTAAAAATCAAAAAAGTACTAGTGTAATTTTTATTTTTTAAATGCTATGTGGGTGTTTCTTACATTTTTATTATTAAATGTATAGTACCCAATAAAATATAGCAAAAAAGTAAAATTTGAAGTGCATCGTATTTGAGTTTTTATAGCTTTCATATTATCATGTAAGGGTAACATTCATTTTGTGCATTTTTCTACTTAAATGCGTTTTTTTTCGTAAAAATAAAGTTTCTTAATTTTATCCATTGTTTTCCAGTGTTTCGTCCGCGACTGTTTTACTTTCGTAAAATGTAGAACAAACCGCCTTCAGTCACAAGTTGTGTTTATTTATTGCACTAAGGATTTCAAGCCCTGGAGGCTCATCTTCAGGTACTTTTTGGTGATTATAGCACCTGAAGATGAGCCTCCAGGGCTCGAACTGCATAGTGCAATAAATAAACACAACTTGTGACTGAAGGCAGTTTGTTCTTCATTTTACGAAAATAAAGTTTACAATTTATTTGAATATATGTTTTTTGTAAGGCGTTAATGTAACATTTCACATAAAAAAAATAAATTGTTCCACTGACATTGCTGAATGCAATTTTTATGGCAGTTTAAACATGGCGATCTGTCAGATCGCACCTGCGACAATGTGTGACCAAAAAATGGCCTCGGAAGCAAAGGGTTAAATGTCTTGTTATTTCTCGCGACAAATCCCCCAACATGGCTCCAGATCAGTCCTATTGGGTTCATATTGCGATGTTACGCTGGTAACTGTAAAAATGCAGCATTTGCATGGTGTGCTCAATGCCATGAAAAGTATTGTTTTCCATGTTTCTATGACGCTTATCACTCTGGCTGGTGTAGACCATATCTGTGGTGTAAAACAGTGGACATAGTCCAAAAAAGACTATTTGATTTTCCATTTTTGGTCTAAAAATTTAATTTAAGGTATCTTAATTTAAACAACCGTTATTAACAATCTTCTATAAAATATCGATAATTAAGAATTTGTGAGGAGAATAAAAGATGAACATCAACAAAAGCAAAACGAGGATTATGGAATGTAGTCGAATTAAATCGGGTGATGCTGAGGGAATTACATTAGGAAATGAGACACTTAAAGTAGTAGATGAGTTTTGCTGTTTGGGGAGCAAAATAACTGATGATGGTCGAAGTAGAGAGGATGTAAAATATAGACTGGCAATGGCAAGGAAAGGGTTTCTGAAGAAGAGAAATTTGTTAACATCGAGTATAGATTTAAGTGTCAGGAAGTCGTTTATGAAAATATTTGTATGGAGTATAGCCATGTATGGAAGTAAAACGTAGACAATAAATAGTTTAGACAAGAAGAGAATAGAAGGTTTCGAAATGTGGTGCTACAGAAGAATGCAAAAAATTGGTTGGGTAGATCATATAACTAATGAGGAGGTACTGAATAGAATTGGGGAGAAGAGAAATTTGTGGCACAGCATGACTAGAAGAAGGGATCCGTTTAGGACGTGTTCTGAGGCATCAAGGGATCACCAATTTAGTATTGGAGGGCAGCGTGGAGAGTAAAAATCGTAGAGGAAGACCAAGAGATGAATACACTAAGCAGATTCAGAAGGATGTAGGTTGCAGTAGGTACTGGGAGATGAAGAAGCTTGCACAGGATAGAGTAGCATGGAGAGCTGCATCAAACCAGTCTCTGGACTGAAGACGGCAACAACAACAAGAATTTATGCTTGCAATGAAAACTGGAATTTTGTGTGCAGTATGTAATTAGAAGAAAGAGGTATATTTTTCACAAAAATAGATTAGATATTTGCTAATTAGCATATATTTGATGAATTTTATATTTAAAGCTGTAGGTAGTCCAAACTGGACAAGAAAAAGACCAAAGCGAGATTTGAACTAGCGATCCATAGACTTACCAGATTGCTGTTCTACCACGCTACCGATTCAGCTTAACATCCCATTACAAACATGTCTTAACTTTGGTAAGGAAAACTTCAAAGCCAGTTTTTCTGTAAACTTATTAAAAACATTGAGAACAATCTATTTCTCGCCAATTTTAAAGGTATTCCAAGCGTGTGTTTCACTACGCAGCAGGAAGCAGCGTCAGCCATTTTCACAGCACGTATTAACATTGGTTAACATCGTGACAATCAGAGCGCAACAGTAACTGAGGGCTGCGAGTACATAGCTAAAGTATGATTAAGAAAATCACTGTTAGCTATTAAAACATTAGACTACTTTAAAAGTTTCATTTACCGTAGCATAGTAATAAGATATCTAATACATAAGCAGGACCCATTTCCAAGATCGCAACAACACCAGTGTTCATCTGCTACGGCTGCTGACCAATCGTCGCCTTTGTGTTTGTTTACATCAGGTTTACTCTTACAATGAACAGAGATCAGAAGCTTATGTGGTGCTATTGTCTCCGTACACTTGTGGTAGGGACGAGTTACTGACGGCCCATATTCAGATCGTCGGCGGCATGAGTCATAGCAGACCGTGTGTCTCTGAGGCGTTGATGTAACACGTGACACCCATTAGTCAGGCATTTGCGGTCATCCTGTAAGGCAGCTGAAGCCCGTGGCAACATTGTCTCTGTACGATAGTGAAGGTCCACCCTAGAAGTTAACGATATCTGAAACGTGAATTATTATTGAATTTGTTGTACAATGCTATGACCCACGCGTCTTGAACCGAGTATCGCCCCACGCCCAGAGAAGGTAATTCGCGATGTGCTGCTGTATTCACTACACACTTGTCTGTAAAGCCCGTTTCAACCGAGCGGCTTTCTGGTCGAAATCGACTACTGTACATGCGTGCGCCTCTCGTGCCTGTATGTAAATCAGCAACCAGCTCCGAAGCGAGTGTGTCTATGACGTCAATGATGCAGAGATTGTTCTGAATTCGGAGATGTAAATTTTAGACTGCGCATGCGAAGAAACAAGGGACTATGGCGGCTTCTGCTAACACTGGAAGTTAACCTATTCTGGCCGAGCTCACTCCTATTATATAAATGGATTTTGTGCTTTCGCGTGGTGTTTATTGTGTAGTTTGCTTTGTTTTTGTGACACACTGAAAAGGTTGCTCGAGATGTTCGTATTTTCCCTAACAGATGAACTTTTTTTTTCAGACAAATCGATTTATTTGGAAAAATGCGTAATGACACAGGGGGGTCTTGTAAATTAAGCATCTGGTTTCGGTCATAGACCATCTTCACAGTGCTGTGCAAACAAACGAAACAAAAGTGGAAGCCATGAACATCGATAAGAGATACAATTTCCAAAGAGAAATGCAATCGAAAACCTCAGACACTTACGAAAAATTTTTACACTGGCAACTTCACGTGACATTCATGTTTTTAATATAAATGAATAAAATAGTCAGTCAAAAAGGTAAGAAACATTTGAGACTGGTGTTCAGTACAACAGCAATGGGTCAATCAACAACAAGTGAATTACTGGGAGTCAAGCATACATGTAGTCACAAGGCTAAGTCAAGGACCATACAACCGAAGATAACACATGTAGATAGTTCGCTGCATCATAACGCAGCCGCGGGATTAGCCGAGCGGTCTTAGGCGCTGCAGTCATGGACTGTGCGGCTGGTCCCGGCGGAGGTTCGAGTCCTCCCTCGGGCATGGGTGTGTGTGTGTTTGTCCTTAGGATGATTTAGGTTAAGTAGTGTGTAAGCTTAGGGACTGATGACCTTAGCAGTAAAGTCCCATAAGATTTCACACACATTTGAACATCATAACGCAGGCTTAAGCAGCATAAAACAGTGAAAAATAGCGATGATGAACACAAGGATCTTACACACACACACAAAACCGATATTAAATGTGCAAAAATAGCCAAGTAACATGAAAATATCACCAACTTGAAAATGCATTACTTTGAACTGCTCAGGCGTATATGAATCAGAACCAAACTTCCGTATCAAGGCATAAAATAGTTACTTACAGACATGTGCATCGAAAAAACTACGCATACGTACTTATATATTCTTGTAGTGAAGTACAAGAAGTCAGAAACTGATCACAAATATGTATAAGGTCTGCATATCAGGTCTGCTTTGTTCCTATACTACTAGTGTTTTGCAACAATCGAGACGAAACATATGAAATCAATAAGGTATTTACTTCCTTAAAGCCGGCCAGGGTGGTCGAGCAGTTCTAGGCGCTACAGTCTGGAACCGCGCGACCGCTACGGTCGGAGGTTCGAATCCTGCCTCGGGCATGGATGTGTGTGATGTCCTTAGGTTAGTTAGGTTTAAGTAGTTCTAAGTTCTAGGGGACTGATGACCTTAGAAGTTAAGTCCCATAGTGCTCTGAGCCATTTGAACCATTTGAACTTCCTTAAAGAAAATGCCTACACTTTGCATAAGTAATAACGCAAATACACAAACGTATTTTACAGAACATTATTTCATGAATGAAAAAGTCGGAATTATGTAACGAAAAAAATTATTTTCGATGTTTTGGCACTTATAAAAAAAAAAAACAAGATACAAAATACAAAGCAAAATGGCGCTATTTACTGTGTTTTTTTTCCCCAAAGTTTCATTACTCAGGATTATAAGTAATTTACCACGCAGCCTTTGACCAGAATTTCCATTGTTCATTAATAAATCGACTGCCATTGCTTGTTCCTACATTTCGTTACTACACACAGATTTTTTTTGTACAAGTGATAGTCCGTCGCAACCTCACTTTCATCGTTCAGATGCTAAATTGCACAGCAGACAGCTTTCAGAACACACGCTATTTTGGCGCTTACGTGTAAACGAAAATCTCCACTCGAAACAAACGAGATTTGTGCGGGAATAAAACGCCAGGGTCGCTGCAGTAGACTCACTTATTTCGAGCAGTCAGCTGAGATAAGAAAGTCGATCGTGTAACGGGGTAATAACATACTGCAGCCAACAGTCGCACCACACGTCCCTTCTAGGCGCAACATTCAGGTCTCACGCACGCACAGCGCACCTTTAAATGGGGCAACCCTTCCCGTGAGTTTTGGCCACTCAGTTCATTTTAAATCTATCCTTGCGTATTTTTATAAAGACTCACGGCTGGAGAGAGGCAGTATACAACTAGCAGCTCACTCTCGCCCTTCAGAGTGAGGGAATGAAATCACGATGAAGAAAATAAAATGTGTCAGTTGCAAACTGTTGATGGCCACGTGGTTCTCTCTTCCAAGGAGGTGTCATACAGTAAGTAAAGAAACCATATTTGTAGCGCCACTGTCGACACTTGCGAAGATACGTAAATATTTCCGATGACGACCGACTCCAGTCTGAGCTTTGACATTTAGCGCTCGTGTTCAAAGAAAACCGTTACAGTAAGAAAGAAACCGCTGTGACTTTCAGGTACAATCAACGAAGCACTCTTCGTGACTCAGCGCAAGAGATTTAATAGACAGTATTTCTTCTGCGCTACGGTGCGACGTCCACCAAAGTAGGGCGCGTTCTCCAGTGATGTGTGTTGAGAGTGGTGTTCTAAAGTACCAGAGATTCGGGAAATGTTAAAAATAACACAGGTCTTGTTGTGCAAGGCCTGCAAAGAGCTGCTTGCGAAACTGGCGGTATTTACACGGGGTTAACCTTTCGCAACAAGGGCAGTTCCATATCGTATGTAACCCTCATGGAGTAAAGGGTGTTCCACGAGATTCAAGTACCGTTTCGTTACTGTCTGAAATGTTTCGTTACATGTTTTCTTCCCCGCAAACAGTTCGTGCCCTACTCGGGCCGAGTCGGTACGTTTTCGAATTCCTCCAATTCGTTATCCTCAGTGGATTCGTAGTAAGGGAAACGTCTTCTCTCCAACACGTTCGTGCCGACTCGGTAGTCGAAGAAAGTCGTTTGTGACAGAGTGTAGCGAACGCATTTTGTCACTCCCCGTGTTTTCTTTCCCGCATCGAGTTCGTGTCCGACTCGGGCACAGTCGACAATATTCGTCATGCTACAGTTCCATCGTTTCACAACCAAATCGCTATCTCTTGGGTAAAGCACAGCGTTAAACGGTGGTTTTAATAGGGCTACAGCCAAGTGGTCGGGACACGGTTGCTGCCGTACGGCGGCTTGCCTGGTCGCCCTACGGCAGAACTGCCGTCTCTTATATCAATGGGTAGTGTGTGTTCTTTTGGACATGTCCAAAAGAACAGACACCATGCAGTCATATAACTGATACAACTAGCTGGGCAATGGATCAACCTTCTTCCGTGCGGATACGCGAATACGTCCGACCACCTGTGGGAATCTCAGAGTACCGAACTTGGAGGTAATGGGCAGGGGCTGAGGACAGATGATACTCCATGGGAGTGTGGATCGGCAATGAGGCGTGCCTAGATAGTCTGCGTAATTGCGATACCGCTGTGGCCCCGGATGGCACAGTGATTAACGCAACTGCCTAGTAAGCAGCATCCCGGTTTCGAATCCTGGCCTGGTACACATTTGTAGTCATCGCCACGGATCCGCTAATGTATCGATGCAGCTGACAGCACCTCCTTTCTTCCCCTCTACACCTTCAATGTACATATGACTCCCGTCTGAACCTATGGTGTCCTACGACAGGCAGTGTCGTGGCGATGCAGTTTGAAATTATAGTGATATCACAACCAGTTCAACTCCTACAACTTCGTCTGTGATATCACAACCAGTTCAACTCTTACAACTTCATCTGTTACCTTTCCTGCGAGAACAGTCACTGTATGTAGAAGACAAAAATCCAGGAAGAAAATACCTGCAAATGGCGCATTCACAAGCACGGTTATACCTACAATTTGCTATGTTGGAAAAAAGTAATTATAAGTAATCGATACGTGAGTACTTATGTTTAGTAAAGAAACTAACAAGTAATGAGTACTTTGTAACGTGCATATGACTCAACAGTACCGAATAATATCGTGCAAAATTTAATTATTACTTAGAGCCTGTTCACACTGTCGAAGCGCGAATTTCCACTGTCATTTCTGTTGGTAGTTTCCATAATCGAAAAAGTTGCTTCAAATTTCATTTGTGCCTGGAGAATATATATCTGAATTGCGTTAAAATTCACCTTAACTGTTTCCTTTCTGTAACCGTCCTACCTGCCACAGTATAATTCATACATCAAGTTTTAGTAGAAAACACCTGAAATACGATGAGAAGTCCGACGCTGCCACGTACAGGTGACAGGAAAATTTCTCTTGAGATAAGGGATTGTTTGCCAGAGTAGGGAAGGAAGCAACAGTCAGGGAACCAGGCAAAGTCAGATTGACATCTATATTATTCACCAATGGGAGCTCACCAGTTCTTTACAAAATTCTACCACATGAATCGACCTCACAGTTCACAGACAAATGCCAAGTGTTACCACTTGACCATGATGTCAGACGTAGAAAGGCATCGATAATGACAGTTATGGACAATGTATGCAAGACGAGATATCTATAACCATCGCCGAGCACAGAACCCAAACACTGTTCCAGGCTGCCTATCTAACGGTCCCCAGAGGCAAGAAAATTTGATTTTGAATATTCGCACATGCTGTAAAAATAGGTGCATGTATATATTTATACATGTATGCATGCATGTAAGTATGTTCCACATCTCCTCCTAAAACACCTGCAGTACGATGAGAAGTCCGACGCTGCCACGTACGGGTGACAGGAAAATTTCTCTTGAGATAAGGGATTGTTTGCCAGAGTAGGGAAGGAAGCAACAGTCAGGGAACCAGGCAAAGTCAGATTGACATCTATATTATTCACCAATGGGAGCTCACCAGTTCTTTACAAAATTCTACCACATGAATCGACCTCACAGTTCACAGACAAATGCCAAGTGTTACCACTTGACCATGATGTCAGACGTAGAAAGGCATCGATAATGACAGTTATGGACAATGTATGCAAGACGAGATATCTATAACCATCGCCGAGCACAGAACCCAAACACTGTTCCAGGCTGCCTATCTAACGGTCCCCAGAGGCAAGAAAATTTGATTTTGAATATTCGCACATGCTGTAAAAATAGGTGCATGTATATATTTATACATGTATGCATGCATGTAAGTATGTTCCACATCTCCTCCTAAAACACCTGCAGTACGATGAGAAGCCCGACGCTGCCACGTACGGGTGACAGGAAAATTTCTCTTGAGATAAGGGATTTTTTGCCAGAGTAGGGAAGGAAGCAACAGTCAGGGAACCAGGCAAAGTCAGATTGACATCTATATTATTCACCAATGGGAGCTCACCAGTTCTTTACAAAATTCTACCACATGAATCGACCTCACAGTTCACAGACAAATGCCAAGTGTTACCACTTGACCATGATGTCAGACGTAGAAAGGCATCGATAATGACAGTTATGGACAATGTATGCAAGACGAGATATCTATAACCATCGCCGAGCACAGAACCCAAACACTGTTCCAGGCTGCCTATCTAACGGTCCCCAGAGGCAAGAAAATTTGATTTTGAATATTCGCACATGCTGTAAAAATAGGTGCATGTATATATTTATACATGTATGCATGCATGTAAGTATGTTCCACATCTCCTCCTAAAACACCTGCAGTACGATGAGAAGTCCGACGCTGCCACGTACGGGTGACAGGAAAATTTCTCTTGAGATAAGGGATTTTTTGCCAGAGTAGGGAAGGAAGCAACAGTCAGGGAATCAGGCAAAGTCAGATTGACATCTATATTATTCACCAATGGGAGCTCACCAGTTCTTTACAAAATTCTACCACATGAATCGACCTCACAGTTCACAGACAAATGCCAAGTGTTACCACTTGACCATGATGTCAGACGTAGAAAGGCATCGATAATGACAGTTATGGACAATGTATGCAAGACGAGATATCTATAACCATCGCCGAGCACAGAACCCAAACACTGTTCCAGGCTGCCTATCTAACGGTCCCCAGAGGCAAGAAAATTTGATTTTGAATATTCGCACATGCTGTAAAAATAGGTGCATGTATATATTTATACATGTATGCATGCATGTAAGTATGTTCCACATCTCCTCATAAAACACCTGCAGTACGATGAGAAGTCCGACGCTGCCACGTACGGGTGACAGGAAAATTTCTCTTGAGATAAGGGATTTTTTGCCAGAGTAGGGAAGGAAGCAACAGTCAGGGAATCAGGCAAAGTCAGATTGACATCTATATTATTCACCAATGGGAGCTCACCAGTTCTTTACAAAATTCTACCACATGAATCGACCTCACAGTTCACAGACAAATGCCAAGTGTTACCACTTGACCATGATGTCAGACGTAGAAAGGCATCGATAATGACAGTTATGGACAATGTATGCAAGACGAGATATCTATAACCATCGCCGAGCACAGAACCCAAACACTGTTCCAGGCTGCCTATCTAACGGTCCCCAGAGGCAAGAAAATTTGATTTTGAATATTCGCACATGCTGTAAAAATAGGTGCATGTATATATTTATACATGTATGCATGCATGTAAGTATGTTCCACATCTCCTCCTAAAACACCTGCAGTACGATGAGAAGTCCGACGCTGCCACGTACGGGCGACAGGAAAATTTCTCTTGAGATAAGGGATTGTTTGCCAGAGTAGGGAAGGAAGCAACAGTCAGGGAATCAGGCAAAGTCAGATTGACATCTATATTATTCACCAATGGGAGCTCACCAGTTCTTTACAAAATTCTACCACATGAATCGACTTCACAGTTCACAGACAAATGCCAAGTGTTACCACTTGACCATGATGTCAGACGTAGAAAGGCATCGATAATGACAGTTATGGACAATGTATGCAAGACGAGATATCTATAACCATCGCCGAGCACAGAACCCAAACACTGTTCCAGGCTGCCTATCTAACGGTCCCCAGAGGCAAGAAAATTTGATTTTGAATATTCGCACATGCTGTAAAAATAGGTGCATGTATATATTTATACATGTATGCATGCATGTAAGTATGTTCCACATCTCCTCCTAAAACACCTGCAGTACGATGAGAAGTCCGACGCTGCCACGTACGGGTGACAGGAAAATTTCTCTTGAGATAAGGGATTGTTTGCCAGAGTAGGGAAGGAAGCAACAGTCAGGGAATCAGGCAAAGTCAGATTGACATCTATATTATTCACCAATGGGAGCTCACCAGTTCTTTACAAAATTCTACCACCTGAATCGACCTCACAGTTCACAGACAAATGCCAAGTGTTACCACTTGACCATGATGTCAGACGTAGAAAGGCATCGATAATGACAGTTATGGACAATGTATGCAAGACGAGATATCTATAACCATCGCCGAGCACAGAACCCAAACACTGTTCCAGGCTGCCTATCTAACGGTCCCCAGAGGCAAGAAAATTTGATTTTGAATATTCGCACATGCTGTAAAAATAGGTGCATGTATATATTTATACATGTATGCATGCATGTAAGTATGTTCCACATCTCCTCCTAAAACACCTGCAGTACGATGAGAAGTCCGACGCTGCCACGTACGGGTGACAGGAAAATTTCTCTTGAGATAAGGGATTCTTTGCCAGAGTAGGGAAGGAAGCAACAGTCAGGGAATCAGGCAAAGTCAGATTGACATCTATATTATTCACCAATGGGAGCTCACCAGTTCTTTACAAAATTCTACCACATGAATCGACCTCACAGTTCACAGACAAATGCCAAGTGTTACCACTTGACCATGATGTCAGACGTAGAAAGGCATCGATAATGACAGTTATGGACAATGTATGCAAGACGAGATATCTATAACCATCGCCGAGCACAGAACCCAAACACTGTTCCAGGCTGCCTATCTAACGGTCCCCAGAGGCAAGAAAATTTGATTTTGAATATTCGCACATGCTGTAAAAATAGGTGCATGTATATATTTATACATGTATGCATGCATGTAAGTATGTTCCACATCTCCTCCTAAAACACCTGCAGTACGATGAGAAGTCCGACGCTGCCACGTACGGGCGACAGGAAAATTTCTCTTGAGATAAGGGATTGTTTGCCAGAGTAGGGAAGGAAGCAACAGTCAGGGAATCAGGCAAAGTCAGATTGACATCTATATTATTCACCAATGGGAGCTCACCAGTTCTTTACAAAATTCTACCACATGAATCGACCTCACAGTTCACAGACAAATGCCAAGTGTTACCACTTGACCATGATGTCAGACGTAGAAAGGCATCGATAATGACAGTTATGGACAATGTATGCAAGACGAGATATCTATAACCATCGCCGAGCACAGAACCCAAACACTGTTCCAGGCTGCCTATCTAACGGTCCCCAGAGGCAAGAAAATTTGATTTTGAATATTCGCACATGCTGTAAAAATAGGTGCATGTATATATTTATACATGTATGCATGCATGTAAGTATGTTCCACATCTCCTCCTAAAACACCTGCAGTACGATGAGAAGTCCGACGCTGCCACGTACGGGCGACAGGAAAATTTCTCTTGAGATAAGGGATTGTTTGCCAGAGTAGGGAAGGAAGCAACAGTCAGGGAATCAGGCAAAGTCAGATTGACATCTATATTATTCACCAATGGGAGCTCACCAGTTCTTTACAAAATTCTACCACATGAATCGACCTCACAGTTCACAGACAAATGCCAAGTGTTACCACTTGACCATGATGTCAGACGTAGAAAGGCATCGATAATGACAGTTATGGACAATGTATGCAAGACGAGATATCTATAACCATCGCCGAGCACAGAACCCAAACACTGTTCCAGGCTGCCTATCTAACGGTCCCCAGAGGCAAGAAAATTTGATTTTGAATATTCGCACATGCTGTAAAAATAGGTGCATGTATATATTTATACATGTATGCATGCATGTAAGTATGTTCCACATCTCCTCCTAAAACACCTGCAGTACGATGAGAAGTCCGACGCTGCCACGTACGGGTGACAGGAAAATTTCTCTTGAGATAAGGGATTTTTTGCCAGAGTAGGGAAGGAAGCAACAGTCAGGGAATCAGGCAAAGTCAGATTGACATCTATATTATTCACCAATGGGAGCTCACCAGTTCTTTACAAAATTCTACCACATGAATCGACCTCACAGTTCACAGACAAATGCCAAGTGTTACCACTTGACCATGATGTCAGACGTAGAAAGGCATCGATAATGACAGTTATGGACAATGTATGCAAGACGAGATATCTATAACCATCGCCGAGCACAGAACCCAAACACTGTTCCAGGCTGCCTATCTAACGGTCCCCAGAGGCAAGAAAATTTGATTTTGAATATTCGCACATGCTGTAAAAATAGGTGCATGTATATATTTATACATGTATGCATGCATGTAAGTATGTTCCACATCTCCTCCTAAAACACCTGCAGTACGATGAGAAGTCCGACGCTGCCACGTACGGGCGACAGGAAAGTTTCTCTTGAGATAAGGGATTGTTTGCCAGAGTAGGGAAGGAAGCAACAGTCAGGGAATCAGGCAAAGTCAGATTGACATCTATATTATTCACCAATGGGAGCTCACCAGTTCTTTACAAAATTCTACCACATGAATCGACCTCACAGTTCACAGACAAATGCCAAGTGTTACCACTTGACCATGATGTCAGACGTAGAAAGGCATCGATAATGACAGTTATGGACAATGTATGCAAGACGAGATATCTATAACCATCGCCGAGCACAGAACCCAAACACTGTTCCAGGCTGCCTATCTAACGGTCCCCAGAGGCAAGAAAATTTGATTTTGAATATTCGCACATGCTGTAAAAATAGGTGCATGTATATATTTATACATGTATGCATGCATGTAAGTATGTTCCACATCTCCTCCTAAAACACCTGCAGTACGATGAGAAGTCCGACGCTGCCACGTACGGGTGACAGGAAAATTTCTCTTGAGATAAGGGATTTTTTGCCAGAGTAGGGAAGGAAGCAACAGTCAGGGAATCAGGCAAAGTCAGATTGACATCTATATTATTCACCAATGGGAGCTCACCAGTTCTTTACAAAATTCTACCACCTGAATCGACCTCACAGTTCACAGACAAATGCCAAGTGTTACCACTTGACCATGATGTCAGACATAGAAAGGCATCGATAATGACAGTTATGGACAATGTATGCAAGACGAGATATCTATAACCATCGCCGAGCACAGAACCCAAACACTGTTCCAGGCTGCCTATCTAACGGTCCCCAGAGGCAAGAAAATTTGATTTTGAATATTCGCACATGCTGTAAAAATAGGTGCATGTATATATTTATACATGTATGCATGCATGTAAGTATGTTCCACATCTCCTCCTAAAACACCTGCAGTACGATGAGAAGTCCGACGCTGCCACGTACGGGTGACAGGAAAATTTCTCTTGAGATAAGGGATTGTTTGCCAGAGTAGGGAAGGAAGCAACAGTCAGGGAATCAGGCAAAGTCAGATTGACATCTATATTATTCACCAATGGGAGCTCACCAGTTCTTTACAAAATTCTACCACATGAATCGACCTCACAGTTCACAGACAAATGCCAAGTGTTACCACTTGACCATGATGTCAGACGTAGAAAGGCATCGATAATGACAGTTATGGACAATGTATGCAAGACGAGATATCTATAACCATCGCCGAGCACAGAACCCAAACACTGTTCCAGGCTGCCTATCTAACGGTCCCCAGAGGCAAGAAAATTTGATTTTGAATATTCGCACATGCTGTAAAAATAGGTGCATGTATATATTTATACATGTATGCATGCATGTAAGTATGTTCCACATCTCCTCCTAAAACACCTGCAGTACGATGAGAAGTCCGACGCTGCCACGTACGGGTGACAGGAAAATTTCTCTTGAGATAAGGGATTTTTTGCCAGAGTAGGGAAGGAAGCAACAGTCAGGGAATCAGGCAAAGTCAGATTGACATCTATATTATTCACCAATGGGAGCTCACCAGTTCTTTACAAAATTCTACCACATGAATCGACCTCACAGTTCACAGACAAATGCCAAGTGTTACCACTTGACCATGATGTCAGACGTAGAAAGGCATCGATAATGACAGTTATGGACAATGTATGCAAGACGAGATATCTATAACCATCGCCGAGCACAGAACCCAAACACTGTTCCAGGCTGCCTATCTAACGGTCCCCAGAGGCAAGAAAATTTGATTTTGAATATTCGCACATGCTGTAAAAATAGGTGCATGTATATATTTATACATGTATGCATGCATGTAAGTATGTTCCACATCTCCTCCTAAAACACCTGCAGTACGATGAGAAGTCCGACGCTGCCACGTACGGGTGACAGGAAAATTTCTCTTGAGATAAGGGATTGTTTGCCAGAGTAGGGAAGGAAGCAACAGTCAGGGAATCAGGCAAAGTCAGATTGACATCTATATTATTCACCAATGGGAGCTCACCAGTTCTTTACAAAATTCTACCACATGAATCGACCTCACAGTTCACAGACAAATGCCAAGTGTTACCACTTGACCATGATGTCAGACGTAGAAAGGCATCGATAATGACAGTTATGGACAATGTATGCAAGACGAGATATCTATAACCATCGCCGAGCACAGAACCCAAACACTGTTCCAGGCTGCCTATCTAACGGTCCCCAGAGGCAAGAAAATTTGATTTTGAATATTCGCACATGCTGTAAAAATAGGTGCATGTATATATTTATACATGTATGCATGCATGTAAGTATGTTCCACATCTCCTCCTAAAACACCTGCAGTACGATGAGAAGTCTGACGCTGCCACGTACGGGTGACAGGAAAATTTCTCTTGAGATAAGGGATTTTTTGCCAGAGTAGGGAAGGAAGCAACAGTCAGGGAATCAGGCAAAGTCAGATTGACATCTATATTATTCACCAATGGGAGCTCACCAGTTCTTTACAAAATTCTACCACATGAATCGACCTCACAGTTCACAGACAAATGCCAAGTGTTACCACTTGACCATGATGTCAGACGTAGAAAGGCATCGATAATGACAGTTATGGACAATGTATGCAAGACGAGATATCTATAACCATCGCCGAGCACAGAACCCAAACACTGTTCCAGGCTGCCTATCTAACGGTCCCCAGAGGCAAGAAAATTTGATTTTGAATATTCGCACATGCTGTAAAAATAGGTGCATGTATATATTTATACATGTATGCATGCATGTAAGTATGTTCCACATCTCCTCCTAAAACACCTGCAGTACGATGAGAAGTCCGACGCTGCCACGTACGGGTGACAGGAAAATTTCTCTTGAGATAAGGGATTGTTTGCCAGAGTAGGGAAGGAAGCAACAGTCAGGGAATCAGGCAAAGTCAGATTGACATCTATATTATTCACCAATGGGAGCTCACCAGTTCTTTACAAAATTCTACCACATGAATCGACCTCACAGTTCACAGACAAATGCCAAGTGTTACCACTTGACCATGATGTCAGACGTAGAAAGGCATCGATAATGACAGTTATGGACAATGTATGCAAGACGAGATATCTATAACCATCGCCGAGCACAGAACCCAAACACTGTTCCAGGCTGCCTATCTAACGGTCCCCAGAGGCAAGAAAATTTGATTTTGAATATTCGCACATGCTGTAAAAATAGGTGCATGTATATATTTATACATGTATGCATGCATGTAAGTATGTTCCACATCTCCTCCTAAAACACCTGCAGTACGATGAGAAGTCCGACGCTGCCACGTACGGGTGACAGGAAAATTTCTCTTGAGATAAGGGATTTTTTGCCAGAGTAGGGAAGGAAGCAACAGTCAGGGAATCAGGCAAAGTCAGATTGACATCTATATTATTCACCAATGGGAGCTCACCAGTTCTTTACAAAATTCTACCACATGAATCGACCTCACAGTTCACAGACAAATGCCAAGTGTTACCACTTGACCATGATGTCAGACGTAGAAAGGCATCGATAATGACAGTTATGGACAATGTATGCAAGACGAGATATCTATAACCATCGCCGAGCACAGAACCCAAACACTGTTCCAGGCTGCCTATCTAACGGTCCCCAGAGGCAAGAAAATTTGATTTTGAATATTCGCACATGCTGTAAAAATAGGTGCATGTATATATTTATACATGTATGCATGCATGTAAGTATGTTCCACATCTCCTCCTAAAACACCTGCAGTACGATGAGAAGTCCGACGCTGCCACGTACGGGTGACAGGAAAATTTCTCTTGAGATAAGGGATTGTTTGCCAGAGTAGGGAAGGAAGCAACAGTCAGGGAATCAGGCAAAGTCAGATTGACATCTATATTATTCACCAATGGGAGCTCACCAGTTCTTTACAAAATTCTACCACATGAATCGACCTCACAGTTCACAGACAAATGCCAAGTGTTACCACTTGACCATGATGTCAGACGTAGAAAGGCATCGATAATGACAGTTATGGACAATGTATGCAAGACGAGATATCTATAACCATCGCCGAGCACAGAACCCAAACACTGTTCCAGGCTGCCTATCTAACGGTCCCCAGAGGCAAGAAAATTTGATTTTGAATATTCGCACATGCTGTAAAAATAGGTGCATGTATATATTTATACATGTATGCATGCATGTAAGTATGTTCCACATCTCCTCCTAAAACACCTGCAGTACGATGAGAAGTCCGACGCTGCCACGTACGGGTGACAGGAAAATTTCTCTTGAGATAAGGGATTCTTTGCCAGAGTAGGGAAGGAAGCAACAGTCAGGGAATCAGGCAAAGTCAGATTGACATCTATATTATTCACCAATGGGAGCTCACCAGTTCTTTACAAAATTCTACCACATGAATCGACCTCACAGTTCACAGACAAATGCCAAGTGTTACCACTTGACCATGATGTCAGACGTAGAAAGGCATCGATAATGACAGTTATGGACAATGTATGCAAGACGAGATATCTATAACCATCGCCGAGCACAGAACCCAAACACTGTTCCAGGCTGCCTATCTAACGGTCCCCAGAGGCAAGAAAATTTGATTTTGAATATTCGCACATGCTGTAAAAATAGGTGCATGTATATATTTATACATGTATGCATGCATGTAAGTATGTTCCACATCTCCTCCTAAAACACCTGCAGTACGATGAGAAGTCCGACGCTGCCACGTACGGGTGACAGGAAAATTTCTCTTGAGATAAGGGATTGTTTGCCAGAGTAGGGAAGGAAGCAACAGTCAGGGAATCAGGCAAAGTCAGATTGACATCTATATTATTCACCAATGGGAGCTCACCAGTTCTTTACAAAATTCTACCACATGAATCGACCTCACAGTTCACAGACAAATGCCAAGTGTTACCACTTGACCATGATGTCAGACGTAGAAAGGCATCGATAATGACAGTTATGGACAATGTATGCAAGACGAGATATCTATAACCATCGCCGAGCACAGAACCCAAACACTGTTCCAGGCTGCCTATCTAACGGTCCCCAGAGGCAAGAAAATTTGATTTTGAATATTCGCACATGCTGTAAAAATAGGTGCATGTATATATTTATACATGTATGCATGCATGTAAGTATGTTCCACATCTCCTCCTAAAACACCTGCAGTACGATGAGAAGTCCGACGCTGCCACGTACGGGTGACAGGAAAATTTCTCTTGAGATAAGGGATTGTTTGCCAGAGTAGGGAAGGAAGCAACAGTCAGGGAATCAGGCAAAGTCAGATTGACATCTATATTATTCACCAATGGGAGCTCACCAGTTCTTTACAAAATTCTACCACATGAATCGACCTCACAGTTCACAGACAAATGCCAAGTGTTACCACTTGACCATGATGTCAGACGTAGAAAGGCATCGATAATGACAGTTATGGACAATGTATGCAAGACGAGATATCTATAACCATCGCCGAGCACAGAACCCAAACACTGTTCCAGGCTGCCTATCTAACGGTCCCCAGAGGCAAGAAAATTTGATTTTGAATATTCGCACATGCTGTAAAAATAGGTGCATGTATATATTTATACATGTATGCATGCATGTAAGTATGTTCCACATCTCCTCCTAAAACACCTGCAGTACGATGAGAAGTCCGACGCTGCCACGTACGGGTGACAGGAAAATTTCTCTTGAGATAAGGGATTGTTTGCCAGAGTAGGGAAGGAAGCAACAGTCAGGGAATCAGGCAAAGTCAGATTGACATCTATATTATTCACCAATGGGAGCTCACCAGTTCTTTACAAAATTCTACCACATGAATCGACCTCACAGTTCACAGACAAATGCCAAGTGTTACCACTTGACCATGATGTCAGACGTAGAAAGGCATCGATAATGACAGTTATGGACAATGTATGCAAGACGAGATATCTATAACCATCGCCGAGCACAGAACCCAAACACTGTTCCAGGCTGCCTATCTAACGGTCCCCAGAGGCAAGAAAATTTGATTTTGAATATTCGCACATGCTGTAAAAATAGGTGCATGTATATATTTATACATGTATGCATGCATGTAAGTATGTTCCACATCTCCTCCTAAAACACCTGCAGTACGATGAGAAGTCCGACGCTGCCACGTACGGGTGACAGGAAAATTTCTCTTGAGATAAGGGATTGTTTGCCAGAGTAGGGAAGGAAGCAACAGTCAGGGAATCAGGCAAAGTCAGATTGACATCTATATTATTCACCAATGGGAGCTCACCAGTTCTTTACAAAATTCTACCACATGAATCGACCTCACAGTTCACAGACAAATGCCAAGTGTTACCACTTGACCATGATGTCAGACGTAGAAAGGCATCGATAATGACAGTTATGGACAATGTATGCAAGACGAGATATCTATAACCATCGCCGAGCACAGAACCCAAACACTGTTCCAGGCTGCCTATCTAACGGTCCCCAGAGGCAAGAAAATTTGATTTTGAATATTCGCACATGCTGTAAAAATAGGTGCATGTATATATTTATACATGTATGCATGCATGTAAGTATGTTCCACATCTCCTCCTAAAACACCTGCAGTACGATGAGAAGTCCGACGCTGCCACGTACGGGTGACAGGAAAATTTCTCTTGAGATAAGGGATTGTTTGCCAGAGTAGGGAAGGAAGCAACAGTCAGGGAATCAGGCAAAGTCAGATTGACATCTATATTATTCACCAATGGGAGCTCACCAGTTCTTTACAAAATTCTACCACATGAATCGACCTCACAGTTCACAGACAAATGCCAAGTGTTACCACTTGACCATGATGTCAGACGTAGAAAGGCATCGATAATGACAGTTATGGACAATGTATGCAAGACGAGATATCTATAACCATCGCCGAGCACAGAACCCAAACACTGTTCCAGGCTGCCTATCTAACGGTCCCCAGAGGTAAGAAAATTTGATTTTGAATATTCGCACATGCTGTAAAAATAGGTGCATGTATATATTTATACATGTATGCATGCATGTAAGTATGTTCCACATCTCCTCCTAAAACACCTGCAGTACGATGAGAAGTCCGACGCTGCCACGTACGGGTGACAGGAAAATTTCTCTTGAGATAAGGGATTGTTTGCCAGAGTAGGGAAGGAAGCAACAGTCAGGGAATCAGGCAAAGTCAGATTGACATCTATATTATTCACCAATGGGAGCTCACCAGTTCTTTACAAAATTCTACCACATGAATCGACCTCACAGTTCACAGACAAATGCCAAGTGTTACCACTTGACCATGATGTCAGACGTAGAAAGGCATCGATAATGACAGTTATGGACAATGTATGCAAGACGAGATATCTATAACCATCGCCGAGCACAGAACCCAAACACTGTTCCAGGCTGCCTATCTAACGGTCCCCAGAGGCAAGAAAATTTGATTTTGAATATTCGCACATGCTGTAAAAATAGGTGCATGTATATATTTATACATGTATGCATGCATGTAAGTATGTTCCACATCTCCTCCTAAAACACCTGCAGTACGATGAGAAGTCCGACGCTGCCACGTACGGGTGACAGGAAAATTTCTCTTGAGATAAGGGATTGTTTGCCAGAGTAGGGAAGGAAGCAACAGTCAGGGAATCAGGCAAAGTCAGATTGACATCTATATTATTCACCAATGGGAGCTCACCAGTTCTTTACAAAATTCTACCACATGAATCGACCTCACAGTTCACAGACAAATGCCAAGTGTTACCACTTGACCATGATGTCAGACGTAGAAAGGCATCGATAATGACAGTTATGGACAATGTATGCAAGACGAGATATCTATAACCATCGCCGAGCACAGAACCCAAACACTGTTCCAGGCTGCCTATCTAACGGTCCCCAGAGGCAAGAAAATTTGATTTTGAATATTCGCACATGCTGTAAAAATAGGTGCATGTATATATTTATACATGTATGCATGCATGTAAGTATGTTCCACATCTCCTCCTAAAACACCTGCAGTACGATGAGAAGTCCGACGCTGCCACGTACGGGTGACAGGAAAATTTCTCTTGAGATAAGGGATTGTTTGCCAGAGTAGGGAAGGAAGCAACAGTCAGGGAATCAGGCAAAGTCAGATTGACATCTATATTATTCACCAATGGGAGCTCGCCAGTTCTTTACAAAATTCTACCACATGAATCGACCTCACAGTTCACAGACAAATGCCAAGTGTTACCACTTGACCATGATGTCAGACGTAGAAAGGCATCGATAATGACAGTTATGGACAATGTATGCAAGACGAGATATCTATAACCATCGCCGAGCACAGAACCCAAACACTGTTCCAGGCTGCCTATCTAACGGTCCCCAGAGGCAAGAAAATTTGATTTTGAATATTCGCACATGCTGTAAAAATAGGTGCATGTATATATTTATACATGTATGCATGCATGTAAGTATGTTCCACATCTCCTCCTAAAACACCTGCAGTACGATGAGAAGTCCGACGCTGCCACGTACGGGTGACAGGAAAATTTCTCTTGAGATAAGGGATTGTTTGCCAGAGTAGGGAAGGAAGCAACAGTCAGGGAATCAGGCAAAGTCAGATTGACATCTATATTATTCACCAATGGGAGCTCACCAGTTCTTTACAAAATTCTACCACATGAATCGACCTCACAGTTCACAGACAAATGCCAAGTGTTACCACTTGACCATGATGTCAGACGTAGAAAGGCATCGATAATGACAGTTATGGACAATGTATGCAAGACGAGATATCTATAACCATCGCCGAGCACAGAACCCAAACACTGTTCCAGGCTGCCTATCTAACGGTCCCCAGAGGCAAGAAAATTTGATTTTGAATATTCGCACATGCTGTAAAAATAGGTGCATGTATATATTTATACATGTATGCATGCATGTAAGTATGTTCCACATCTCCTCCTAAAACACCTGCAGTACGATGAGAAGTCCGACACTGCCACGTACGGGTGACAGGAAAATTTCTCTTGAGATAAGGGATTGTTTGCCAGAGTAGGGAAGGAAGCAACAGTCAGGGAATCAGGCAAAGTCAGATTGACATCTATATTATTCACCAATGGGAGCTCACCAGTTCTTTACAAAATTCTACCACATGAATCGACCTCACAGTTCACAGACAAATGCCAAGTGTTACCACTTGACCATGATGTCAGACGTAGAAAGGCATCGATAATGACAGTTATGGACAATGTATGCAAGACGAGATATCTATAACCATCGCCGAGCACAGAACCCAAACACTGTTCCAGGCTGCCTATCTAACGGTCCCCAGAGGCAAGAAAATTTGATTTTGAATATTCGCACATGCTGTAAAAATAGGTGCATGTATATATTTATACATGTATGCATGCATGTAAGTATGTTCCACATCTCCTCCTAAAACACCTGCAGTACGATGAGAAGTCCGACGCTGCCACGTACGGGTGACAGGAAAATTTCTCTTGAGATAAGGGATTGTTTGCCAGAGTAGGGAAGGAAGCAACAGTCAGGGAATCAGGCAAAGTCAGATTGACATCTATATTATTCACCAATGGGAGCTCACCAGTTCTTTACAAAATTCTACCACATGAATCGACCTCACAGTTCACAGACAAATGCCAAGTGTTACCACTTGACCATGATGTCAGACGTAGAAAGGCATCGATAATGACAGTTATGGACAATGTATGCAAGACGAGATATCTATAACCATCGCCGAGCACAGAACCCAAACACTGTTCCAGGCTGCCTATCTAACGGTCCCCAGAGGCAAGAAAATTTGATTTTGAATATTCGCACATGCTGTAAAAATAGGTGCATGTATATATTTATACATGTATGCATGCATGTAAGTATGTTCCACATCTCCTCCTAAAACACCTGCAGTACGATGAGAAGTCCGACGCTGCCACGTACGGGTGACAGGAAAATTTCTCTTGAGATAAGGGATTGTTTGCCAGAGTAGGGAAGGAAGCAACAGTCAGGGAATCAGGCAAAGTCAGATTGACATCTATATTATTCACCAATGGGAGCTCACCAGTTCTTTACAAAATTCTACCACATGAATCGACCTCACAGTTCACAGACAAATGCCAAGTGTTACCACTTGACCATGATGTCAGACGTAGAAAGGCATCGATAATGACAGTTATGGACAATGTATGCAAGACGAGATATCTATAACCATCGCCGAGCACAGAACCCAAACACTGTTCCAGGCTGCCTATCTAACGGTCCCCAGAGGCAAGAAAATTTGATTTTGAATATTCGCACATGCTGTAAAAATAGGTGCATGTATATATTTATACATGTATGCATGCATGTAAGTATGTTCCACATCTCCTCCTAAAACACCTGCAGTACGATGAGAAGTCCGACGCTGCCACGTACGGGTGACAGGAAAATTTCTCTTGAGATAAGGGATTTTTTGCCAGAGTAGGGAAGGAAGCAACAGTCAGGGAATCAGGCAAAGTCAGATTGACATCTATATTATTCACCAATGGGAGCTCACCAGTTCTTTACAAAATTCTACCACATGAATCGACCTCACAGTTCACAGACAAATGCCAAGTGTTACCACTTGACCATGATGTCAGACGTAGAAAGGCATCGATAATGACAGTTATGGACAATGTATGCAAGACGAGATATCTATAACCATCGCCGAGCACAGAACCCAAACACTGTTCCAGGCTGCCTATCTAACGGTCCCCAGAGGCAAGAAAATTTGATTTTGAATATCCGCACATGCTGTAAAAATGGATGCATGTATAGATTTATACATGTATGCATGCATGTATGTATGTTCCACATCTCCTCCTAAACCACTGGACCGATTACAACCAAACTTGGTACGCATATCACTTACTGTATGGAAAGAATCGCTATGGAGTTAAGAACAATATACTTATGAAAGGGGCGGGAGTGGGGGTGAAAAACTAGTGAAGCTCACGACGCGCAAATTCGCAGATTTTATTCACTCAATATTTGATAATGAGAGCACGTAGTGACTTCCAACAAACTTTACACATAATTTCAAGGCGTTACGAAACTTTTTCTCGCTGACAACCCACATACAATGATGAAAGCACGTAGTTTGTGGCTTACTACATTCTCGATGTTCACACAGTAAAACTGCTGCATCCTGCGTGACGTTAAAATTTACCGCTTTTCTGCTACTAACTCCATTTACCTCATATACTGCTGAATGTACCTACAAAATTATATCATTTTGCGAGACATAGTTCAGAAGATATGAAATCGTAAACATTACATGCATGAAAAACTGCTGCATCAAGCATTTATTGCTACTTACTACTAACAGTATTCACAACACATTTCCCAGACACTATTCAACTACACAGGGTGTTACAAAAAGGTGCGGCCAAACGTTCAGGAAACATTCCTCACACACAAAGAAAGAAAATATGTTACGTGGACATGTGTCCGGAAACGCTTACTTTCAATGTTAGAGCTCATTTTATTACTTCTCTTCAAATCACATTAATCATGGAATGGAAACACACAGCAACAGAACGTACCAGCGTGACTTCAAACACTTTGTTACAGGAAATGTTCAAAATGTCCTCCGTTAGCGAGGATACATGCATCCTTCCTCCGTCGCATGGAATCGCTGATGGGCTGATGCAGCCCTGGAGAATGGCGTATTGTATCACAGCCGTACACAATACGAGCACGAAGAGTCTCTACATTTGGTACCGGGGTTGCGTAGACAAGAGCTTTCAAATGCCCCCATAAATGAAAGTCAAGAGGGTTGAGGTCAGGAGAGCGTGGTGGCCATGGAATTGGTCCGCCTCCACCAATCCATCGGTCACCGAATCTGTTGTTGAGAAGCGTACGAACACTTCGACTGAAATGCGCATGAACCACATGTTGTGTCGTACTCGTAAAGGCACATGTTCTAGCAGCACAGGTAGAGTATCCCGTATGAAATCATGATAACGAGCTCCATTGAGCGTAGGTGGAAGAACATGGGGCCCAATCACGACATCACCAACAATGCCTGCCCAAACGTTCACAGAAAATCTGTGTTGATGACGTGATTGCACAATTGCGTGCGGATTCTGGTCAGCCCACACATGCTGATTGTGAAAATTTACAATTTGATCACATTGGAATGAAGCCTCATCCGTAAAGACAACATTTGCACTGAAATGAGGATTGACACGTTGTTGGATGAACCATTCGCAGAAGTGTACCCGTGGAGGCCAATCAGCTGCTGATAGTGCCTTCACACGCTGTACATGGTACAGAAACAACTGGTTCTCCCGTAGCACTCTCCATACAGTAACGTGGTCAATGTTACCTTGTACAGCAGCAACTTCTCTGACGCTGACATTAGGGTTATCGTCAACTGCACGAAGAATTGCCTCGTCCATTGCAGGTGTCCTCGTCGTTCTGGTCTTCCCCAGTCGCGAGTCATAGACTGGAATGTTCCGTGTTCCCTAAGACGCCGATCAATTGCTTCGAACGTCTTCCTGTCGGGACACTTCGTTCTGGAAATCTGTCTCGATACAAACGTACCGCGCCACGGCTATTGCCCCGTGCTAATCCATACATCAAATGGGCATCTGCCAACTCCGCATTTGTAAACATTGCACTGACTGCAAAACCACGTTCGTGATGAACACTAACCTGATGTGCTTAATGCTAGTACTGTAGAGCAATGAGTCGCATGTCAACACAAGCACCGGAGTCAACATTACCTTCCTTCAATTGGGCCAACTGGCGGTGAATCGAGGAAGTACAGTACATACTGACGAAACTAAAATGAGCTCTAACATGGAAATTAAGCGTTTCCGGACACATGTCCACGTAACATCTTTTCTTTATTTGTGTGTGAGGCATGTATCCTGAATGTTGGGGCGTACCTTTTTGTAACACCCTGTATTACTGAATGTACCTACAAAACTATAACGTTATATGACACATAGATGATTAAATTTTTTATTTCTGTGCTGCTAACTCCACATGCAACAAATTCGAAGGCAGTATCCATATATCTCGCTGAACGCACCATTGTACAACCCATAATTCAAGAGATATGACGTCATTGAGACAGGAAGTGCGGCGCGAAATTAGCTACAGATCTAACGGCTCTGAGCACTATGGGACTTAACTTCTAAGGTCATCAGTCCCCTTGAACTTACAACTACTTAAACCTAACTAACCTAAGGACATCACACACATCCATGCCCGAGGCATGATTCGAACCTGCGACCGTAGCAGTCACGCGGTTCCAGACTGTAGCGCCTAGAACCGCTCGGTCACCCTGGCCGGCCCTAGCTACAGATACCAGTGGAACATATGTCCAAATATGTCTGAAATTTGTTTAAAAAATGTGAAATATATGTCACATGTGGAAACTCTCGCAAAACCTTGGGTAAAAAGCTTCTCCTAAACCCATCGATCTATTTCACCCAAACGTGCCACACTTGTTACTCACCATCTGTAAAGAAGTACGGTGAGGGCAAGAACGAGCAGCCCCCTGTTGCGATTGACGTGATAACATGGAGAGAGAGAAGGGGGAGGAGGAGTAGGACAGGCAGAGAGTGGGAAGAACGACATGGACAAATAGGAGGAGGAGGAGGAGGAGGAGGAGGAGGAGGAGATGGACAGAGAGAAGTGAAGGACGAGATGGACAGAGAGACAAGGAGGAGGAAATAAACAGAGAAAGGGAAGCGGAAATGGACAGGGAGAGAGAGGAGGAAGAAGGGACAGAGGAAGAGAAGGGAAGAGAAGGACAGGGAGGGGAGAAGCAGATACAGGTAGTGGGAAGGAGATAGAGGATCAGGAGATGGACAGACAGAAAGGAGTAGATGGGGAAGGAGCAGATGGCAAGAGAGAGTGAGGAGAAGCAGATGGACAGAGAAAGAGTAGCAGCAAATAGACAGAGTGAACGGCAGGGGGAGACAGACAGAGTATGTGGGGTCGAGGAGGTGGGCAGAAAGAGGGGGGAGATGGAGATGACAGAGAGGAGGGTGAAGGAGATGGACAAAGAGATGAGGAAGTAGGAGATTGCCTAACGGAGCCAGAAAAAATACATACCTAGGCAATGCCATGTACTCAGATAGTTTCATACAAATAGTGACCGAATTTAAAAATTTACTGACGTATCTACTCAAAGTAATACGTATCCTCGACGTCGCTGGCGGCGGTTCATGGTTCAAATCACTCCAAGCACTGTGGGGCTTAAGGTCTGAGTTCATCAGTCCCCTACACTTAGAACTACTTAAACCTAACCTAATGACATCACAGACATCCATGCCCGAGGCAGGATTCGAGCCTGCGACCGTAGCACCAGCGCGGTTCCGGACTGAAGCGCCTAGAACCGCTCGGCCACAGCGGCCGGCAACGGCGGCGGCTGCATCACAAATCCGTGTATGCATAACGTCCTCCCGCACAGTATGAGTATTTCAATTCACCTTAAGGTTGTGTTTCTGGTAACTGAAGAGACCAATCCTAACATCGTACTGAATGGTTGAAGGAGGGTCGTGTTCTAATTGATGGGCCGGCCGAAGTGGCCGTGCGGTTAAAGGCGCTGCAGTCTGGAACCGCAAGACCGCTACGGTCGCAGGCTCGAATCCTGCCTCGGGCATGGATGTTTGTGATGTCCTTAGGTTAGTTAGGTTTACCTAGTTCTAAGTTCTAGGGGACTAATGACCTCAGCATTTGCGTCCCATAGTGCTCAGAGCCATTTGAACCATTTTGTAATTGATGGAGCTTTCTTGCTCGACACTTGGCCTTTTCGTGTCTGCGGCGTTCTCCTTCAAACAGGTTGACAGGAATGAATACAGTGTTCCACCGCATTAAAAAGTCCACAGTACACTCTTCCCATGTTTATATATTTATACAAGTCGTTTTGATGATGTGTTTTAGATGGACCTTAAAGTGCTTAAGAGGGTCACCATGAGGTTTACTGCCAGAGCAGTGTTCACCATAAAGGATTTGGCGGGGAATCCTGGTATTACTCATGCGATGAACATGGCCTAACAGTCTCACTTGATGAGCGAAGATGGTTGCCTTATTTGATATTTACACTACTGGCCATTAAAATTACTACACCAAGAAGAAATGCAGATGATAAACGGGTATTCATGGACAAATATATTATACTATAACTGACACGTGATTACATTTTCACGCAATTTGGGTGCATAGATCCTGAGAAATCAGTACCCAAAACAACCACCTCTGGCCGTAATAACGGCCCTGATACGCCTGGGCATTGAGTCAAACAGATCTTGGATGGCGTGTAGAGGTACAGCTGCCCATGCAGCTTCAACACGGTATCACAGTTCATCAAGAGTAGTGACTGGCGTATTGCGACGAGCCAGTTGCTCAGCCACCATTGACCAGACGTTTTCAATTGGTGAGAGATCTGGAGAATGTGCTGGCCAGGGCAGCAGTCGAACATTTTCTGTATCCAGAAAGGCCCGTACAGGACCTGCAACATGCGGTCGTGCATTATCCTGCTGAAATGTAGGGTTTCACAGGGATCGAATGAAGAGTAGAGTCACGGGTCGTAACAAAAGAAAAGGCTCTGAGCACTATGGGACTGAACTGCTCCGGTCATCAGTCCCCTAGAACGTAGAACTACTTAAAAACTAACCTAAGGACAACACATACATCCATGCCCGAGGCAGGGTTCGAACCTGCGACCGTAGCGTTCGTGCGGTTCCAGACTGTAGCGCCTAGAGCCGCTCGGCCACTCCGGCTGCTGCAAACGTCGTCGAACTGTTCGTGCAGGTGGTATTGTTTTGCAAACGTCTCCATCTGTTGACTCAGGGATCGAGACGTGGCTGCACGATCCGTTACAGACATGCGGATAAGATGCCTGTCATCTCGACTGCTAGTGATACGAAGCCGTTGGAATCCAGCACGGCGTTCCGTATTACCCTCCTGAACCCACTGATTCCATATTCTGCTAACAGTCATTGGATCTCACCAACGCGATCGGCAATGTCGCGATACGGTAAACCGAATCGCGATAGGCTACAATCCGACCTTTATCAGAGTCGGAAACGTGATGGTACGCATTTCTCCTCCTTACACGAGGCATCACAAAAACGTTTCACCAGGCAACGCCGGTCAACTACCGTTTGTGTATGAGAAATCGGTCGGAAACTTTCCTCATGTCAACACGTTGTAGGTGTCGCCACCGGCGCCAACCTTGTGTGAATGCTCTGAAGAGCTAATCATTTGCATATCACAGCATCTTCTTCCTGTCGGTTAAATTTCACGTCTGTAGCACGTCATCTTCGTGGTTTTATGGCCAGTAGTGTACAAACACTTTCTCAAGAACCTCCATGTTGGTCGTATGGTCCTCCCAGTTAATGGTCAAGATCTTATGAGAAAGGTTGAACACAGTACGACAAGCATTTAAGTTGGAAACTGTGTATATGTCATGATGAAGCGTAAATCAACGCTTGCAAATCTTCTTCTTCTTTTAGTGTTCAACCTTGAGGTTGGTTTGCAGCAGAGCACCATTCCTCTCTCCTGTCTGCCTTCCTCTTCATTTCCACGATGTGTTACATCCAACGTCATTCATGATTTGTTGCATGTATGATATCCTTGGTCGTCCGCGCCGATTCCTCCTTTCAATAGCTCCTTCCGCTATTGTTCCAATGACGTTGTTGTGTGGTAGGATGTGCCCTACAAGTTTGCCTCTTCTTGTTTGGATGTGCCTCCATAAATATTTGGTTTCCTGTACTCTTCTAAGCACATCTTCATTTGTCACTTTGTCTCTCCAGCTGATCTTCATCGCCCTTCTATTGCACCACACCTCCAGCGCCTCTAACCGTCTTCTCTCTTCTCTTCCCATTGTCCAAGTTTCATATCCGTGTAGGGCCAAGGCTGAACACAGTACGACAAGTATTTAAGTTGAGAACTATGTATATGTCATGAGGAAGCGTAACTCAACGCGTGCAAATACCCAGAGTATATTCATCCAGTGTTTGAGAATGAGAGCACATACTGGCTTGCAACAAACTTTGCAGAAAACTTCAAACCTTTATCACACTTTTTCTCCATGGCAGCACTCACAAAATGGTGAAAGGAAAAAGTATCACTTACAACATTTTCGATGTTCATACAGCAAAACAGGAGCATCAGTCATGACGTTTTAATTTATTTCCTCTTTCCTAACTGTATCGGCAACACATACTGCAGAGTTCACATATGATATAGAATGTACCTGCAAAATTATATCATTGTACGACTCGTGATTCAGGAGATATGACGCCATAATCATTGTGATGTGTTAAAAACTATCTTTTGCTAAAAACGGAGGGCAAATTACTCAGATTATATTCATCTAGTGTTTGATAATGAGAACGCTTAGCCACTTCCAACAAACTTTGAACATAATTTCAAACCTTTTCTCAACTTTTTCTCACTTACATGCTTACCGTCAAATATTCAACAGATTAACTCATTTGTAAAGTAATTAGAAGTTTGAAGCTTTGTTATACATGGGAGCTAGATTCTTCAAAGAATCGTGATTTCATTGGCTTTGATCTATTTGATTATATACGTATGCTCGGATGCATCAAAAATTTCATCTTCGCGGACCTTTATGCATTGGACTCACACAAGACACTGAATTAACGGTCTACTCCGAGTGCCTCGGTTTGGGCTAATGTTCCAACCTGAAGTTCGTCATGGTCAGGAACGTGCGAACTACTGGGAGTGCCTTCGGCGAGCTGGGACTGGAATGGTCGTAACAGGGGGACGAGTCATAGTGCAGAGATCTCTACCGGCGCAATATCGGGCAACATGTGGACAGCAACAGCACTGTTAGACATTCGAGAAACGGGAAAATATGTCGCCTGGTTTGATGTGTCATGGTAGACGTACTGATTCGCTCTGACAAGTTACTAATCAGCCAGGAAGCACATTTGGTGACGCATTCCTCGTGTCAGGACTGTAGAGGTCAGCTTTTGTGACATCATAATACGGAAAATATTTGTGTGGAATGTGCTGTGTCCTCTAGAATATATGGGACAATCGTACAATCTCCAGACAGCATCAGGTCAGTGTCTGGGCGAGTATTTCAGGACTCATGTACAGCCGCCGCCGAGAACAGCCAAAGTGGACATCATACATCTACATCTACATCCATACTCCGCAAGCCACCTGACGGTGTGTGGCGGAGGGTACTTTGAGTACCTCTATCGGTTCTCCCTTCTATTCCAGTCTCGTATTGTTCGTGGAAAGAAAGATTGTCGGTATGCCTCTGTGTGGGCTCTAATCTCTCTCATTTTATCCTCATGGTCTCTTCGCGAGATATACGTAGGAGGGAGCAATATACTGCTTGACTCCTCGATGAATGTATGTTCTCGAAACTTCAACAAAATCCCGTACCGAGCTACTGAGCGTCTCTCCTGCAAAGTCTTCCGTTGGAGTTTATCTGTCATCTCCGTAACGCTTTCGCGATTACTGAATGATCCTGTAACGAAGCACGCTGCTCTCCGTTGGATCTTCTCTATCTCTTCTATCAACCCTATCTGGTACGGATCCCACACGGGTGAGCAATATTCAAGCAGTGGGCCAACAAGTGTACTGTAACCTACTTCCTTTGTTTTCGGATTGCATTTCCTTACGATTCTTCCAATGAATCTCAGTCTGGCATCTGCTTTACCGACGATCAACTCTATATGATCATTCCATTTTAAATCACTCCTGATGCCTACTCCCAGATAATTTATGGAATTAATTGCTTTCAGTTGCTGACCTGCTATATTGTAGCTAAATGATATGGGATATTTCTTTCTATGTATTCGCAGCACATTACATTTGTCTACATTGAGATTCAATTGCCACTCCCTGCACCATGCGTCAATTCGCTGCAGATCCTCCTGCATTTCAGTACAATTTTCCATTGTTACAACCTCTCGATATACCACAGCATCATCCGCGAAAAGCCTCAGTGAACTTCCGATGTTATCCACAAGGTTATTTATGTATGTTGTGAACAGCAACGGTCCTACGACACTCCCCTGCGGCACACCTGAAATCACTCTTACTTCGGAAGACTTCTCTCCATTGAGAATGACATGCTGCGTTCTGTTATCTAGGAACTCTTCAATTCAATCACACAATTGGTCTGATGGTCCATATGCTCTTACTTTGTTCATTAAACGTTTGTGGGGAACTGCATCGAACGCCTTGCGGAAGTCAAGAAACACGGCATCTAACTGAGAACCCGTGTCTACGGCCCTCTGAGTCTCTTGGACGAATAGACATCATACAACTGATGTTAGTAATCGTTCACTGGATTTAGGACTATACCAGTGTATGAAGGTAGATTAGTGCAAGTGAACAATGAAGTACATATATTGCCAAGCCAGGACCGATCAGTTAAGTGTTGCAAAACTTCTGTCAATAAATCATTATAAATTGTTGCTAACTACTGTTACCATAGATATTTGTCACAGCCCTTGCCTAACCCCATTCGCTCCTGTGACGAATCTATGTAGCTGCTAAGCGCAAGCCACCCACCTCATGATAGCAACTACCTTGGAGATAGGAAGTTCTCTTCCAGCCGCATTTATAGGTTTGACGCAATGAGCATTTGGTGAAAACAACAGAGTGAAATGTTAGTTATGCAGCTCTTGAATCGTTCGCCACGTTATCGAAGATCGCGCATAGTACGCTTTTGTTCACCTACAGGGCCGGCCGTTGTGACCGAGCGGTTCTAGGCGCTTCAGTCCGGAACTACGCGGCTGCTACGGTCGCAGGTTCGAATCCTGCATCGGGCATGGATGTGTGTGCTGTCCGAAGGTTAGTTAGGTTTAAGTAGTTCTAAGTCTAGGGGACTGATGACCTCAGATGTTAAGTCCTATAGTGCTTAGAGCCATTTGAACCATTTCGCCAGGACTTCGATGGAAGCCAGTATTCATGTAAGTAGTAAGAACTAAAACTTCTGCGCTGTTACCTAATGGACAGCAATATTTTATTCGATGTACAAAACGTAGACACCTTACGAAGAAATAAAAGCTAAATGAAGACAGCGAATACAGTAATCAACAAAAGTAAATTTAATGGTCAAAGTGAACATGGTAAGTCGCAGTACTAAACAATACATGAGATAAACACCGACTAAAGGTTCAGTGAAACTTACGAGATAATAGCGAGAGAGTGAAGGTAGTTACTGTAGGAATGGTCAGCTAACGGCAAGTTGGTGTCTGACCATGACGGCACAGAAGCGACAAGCTTGGAAATGGCAAACTGCGAACGTGTGTTAGTGCAACCTCGCTGTACGACGCGAATGCTCAACGCGGGCTAGTGTTTGCCTTCATACTGGTGGCAAATACTGGTTCTAAAAGCGCAAGACGTCAAGGTCTCGGGAATGGAGTGATCATGTCTATAGTCGTTGTGTGGCACGGTACTTATTGCTCACAGGAGTAGTACACTACATAAATTTACATCACATTTATTCGTTGAATATAATGGAGACACCAACAAAAAATTTTAAAAAATAAAAAAATAATAAACAATTTGTAATGACATGACATCAAGCTTGTGTACAATCGTTCCATGAAGGGTACAACAAAAAAAAGGCTCACTTTTCTGTAACAGAAAACTGACGTGATGATCTGTACAAATCACGTTAAATTTTTGATGGAACGACTTACTAATCGTAACAGGAAAAAAACGCTTTATTTTACGGCAAAGTAGCTTAGCCATGCGGTGTTACGGACGGCTACATAGTTATTTATAAAAAAAATTGCCCAGGTATGTATTTGTTCCAGTCTTCTGTTAGTCCATCTCCTCCTTTCCCCTCTCTCTGTCCTCCTCCTTCCCCCTTCTCTGTCCACCTCCTTCGCCTCCTGCTCTCTGTAGATCTCTGCTTCCCCTCCTCTCTCTCTCTCTCTCCCTCTCTCTCTCTCTCTCTCTCTCTCTCTCCCTTCTCTCTCTCTCTCCCTCTCTCTCTCTCCCTCTCTCTCTTTCTCTCTCCCTCTCTCTCTCTCTCCCTCTCTCTCTCTCTCTCCCTCCCTCTCTCTCTCTCTCTCTCCCTCTCTCTCTCTCTCTCTCCCTCTCTCTCTCTCTCTCTCCCTCTCTCTCTCTCTCTCCCTCTCCCTCTCTCTCACCCTCTCCCTCTCTCTCACCCTCTCCCTCTCTCTCTCTCTCTCTCCCCTCTCCCTCTCCCTCTCCCTCTCTCTCTCTCCCTCTCTCTCTCTCCCTCTCTCTCTCCATCTATATATCTCTCTCACTCTCTCTCTATATATATATATTCTCTCTAATTCCTCCCACCCCTCTCTGTCCTCCTCCGCCTCTCGCTGTCCATCTCCTTCTTTCCTCCTTCCATCTCTCACTGTTCATCTTCTCCTCTATCCTCTTTCATCTCCTCCTGTTTCCTTTCTCCATCCATCTTCTCCTTTCCCTGTCCATTTCCTCCTCTTCCCTTTCTCCATTTATTTCCTGTTCCCCATCTCTCTGTCCATCTCCTCCTTCCACTATATGTGTCCATATGCTCCTCCCACTTCTTTCTCCACGTTATCACACCCACCCCAATACAAGGCTGGTAGTTCCAACCTCCACAGTATTTCTTTCCACATCTTAACTAGTATGTGTGCCAAATTTGACTGAAATCGTTTCAGCAGTTTAGAATGGACTTTATACAGGAGTGCTAGTTCTGCAAGGTTCGCAGGTGAGCTTCTGTGAAGTTTGGAAGGTAGGAGAGGAGGTACTGGCGGAAGTAAAGCTGTGAGGACGGGGCGTGAGTCGTGCTTGGGTAGCTCAGATGGTACAGCGCTTGCCCGCGAAAGGCAAAGGTCCCGAGTTCGAGCCTCGGTCCAGCACACAGTTTTAATCTGCCAAGAAGTTTCAATGACTGTGATGTTTGCGTGCCGTCACGTACTTTATGCTATGATTAGTTGATGCAAGCAGACCGAGCAGACACTTTGTTGAATATCGTGAAAGAAAAACTAAAGTGCAATGTTTGGTGATTTTCATATTTATGTTTGCATACTGTGAAAATATGCCGATTAATTGAGACACTTCATAAAAAATCTTGCTAAAACTGTCAGTAGTGTGCGAAAATGGGACGTCAGCGACTAAAACTGTTACCAGCATGGTGTTCATCGGAGTAGGGTAGAGTATTTTCGGCTGAGACAACATCAGGAGCCACTGTTCTTCACGCCAGAAATGAGCTGTCATTCTAAGATTGTACGCGAACATCAGGCATGAGGGAAAAATGTCAGGCTCAACACTGAATGATTATTGAATCGTGGAATGTAAATATGTCGAATATTGTACAAAGACTAATTCTAGGACGCTATTAGATGTACTATGCTATGAAGTTTTAATTCGTCATCTGGCGCAAGTTATAACGGAAATAGTCATCTTATCTCTCGAACTTTTAGAAACAGGTTGGTCGTGAATCAGGAAGTGGCGTAGTGTGACTTTTCTGATTTATGTGTAGCGCGCTCTTTAAAAAGTTTTCTTTCACAAGTGGGTTCGTGAAAGCTAGACTGACCTTTAAAATATAACAGCTCCATAGCAGCATTTGTCAGCTTTATGTTATTGGCCATTGGACTCAGTGTTCAGTGTCGCTTAAGAACAACTTACTTACTTTATGGGATCACCAACAAAGGTCTTCGGGCTTTAAACATCTGGGACACAAAGATGTATTAGGAGCATTTACTTCTTTTCGCATTGCTTTCTGTTTTTCTTCGCGTTTTGTCCATTGTTGGTCTGTGTTATGTATGGGACGTAAGTCTTCGCTCCTGTCAAGTTCGGAAAGTGGGTGGGAGGGACTGGAGGAGGACTGAAGCTGCGTGTGTGTGTGTACGGGAGGGGGGGGGGGGGTACTGAGCCATGGCTGTATTGCTCGTGTAAGGAAAGGTTTTGCGGTCGAAACCAGGTCCGATATACAGTTTTATCTGTCAGTAAGGTTCGTAAAACGGAAGGGTTTATTGCTTCAAGGCGAGAACATACATCCCCAAACCGATCCGCAGTTCCTCTGACACTATGATCAAGCCGCCACAACATGCGGATGGAGTGAAAACTGCGACCAAGCAGTACATAATGGTGGAGGCACATGCTGTAACTTGTATTTACATACTGATATCTAATGTGAATGTAAAATGACTCGTTCCACATCATTATGATTAATCGTGCAAACTGTTCACGGAGCACAGCAGTTATCGTAAAGGAAAACACAACGTAGGAGCCCTCGATTCTTTTAGCTATTGGGCAAGTTGGGAATTCGGACTGGGGGATTAGTGGACCTTTTCTCCACCTTTTCTGAGTCTAAATTTCACTGGTCCCGTTTTACGGGACACTGACAAGGGGAGGCCGCCAATTGTGAAATTCAGATTCGATTCATACTGCGCATAATAAAAGCTCATGGCCAGAGGTGTAATGTGGCAAAGCACCAAGATGCACTTCTCAGCCGTTGTCGAGAAAATCGACAGTTAAAATAAACCATTGCGGTGAAATACTCTCTACGATTAGTAATTTTCCACAGCGTCGTGGCGCCGCGGTAAGCGCTCGGGTTTGTGATCCAAATGTCGCCGGATCGAATCTCGCACCATGCAACTTTTTTTTTAGTATTTCTTTTTTGTAATTCAAATGTGTGTGTACACACACACTATATATATATATATATATATATATATATATATATATATATATATATATATATATATATATACTCCTGGAAATTGAAATAAGAACACCGTGAATTCATTGTCCCAGGAAGGGGAAACTTTATTGACACATTCCTGGGGTCAGATACATCACATGATCACACTGACAGAACCACAGGCACATAGACACAGGCAACAGAGCATGCACAATGTCGGCACTAGTACAGTGTGTATCTACCTTTCGCAGCAATGCAGGCTGCTATTCTCCCATGGAGACGATCGTAGAGATGCTGGATGTAGTCCTGTGGAACGGCTTGCCATGCCATTTCCACCTGGCGCCTCAGTTGGACCAGCGTTCGTGCTGGACGTGCAGACCGCGTGAGACGACGCTCCATCCAGTCCCAAACATGCTCAATGGGGGACAGATCCGGAGATCTTGCTGGCCAGGGTAGTTGACTTACACCTTCTAGAGCACGTTGGGTGGCACGGGATACATGCGGACGTGCATTGTCCTGTTGGAACAGCAAGTTCCCTTGCCGGTCTAGGAATGGTAGAACGATGGGTTCGATGACGGTTTGGATGTACCGTGCACTATTCAGTGTCCCCTCGACGATCACCAGTGGTGTACGGCCAGTGTAGGAGATCGCTCCCCACACCATGATGCCGGGTGTTGGCCCTGTGTGCCTCGGTCGTATGCAGTCCTGATTGTGGCGCTCACCTGCACGGCGCCAAACACGCATACGACCATCATTGGCACCAAGGCAGAAGCGACTCTCATCGCTGAAGACGACACGTCTGCATTCGTCCCTCCATTCACGCCTGTCGCGACACCACTGGAGGCGGGCTGCACGATGTTGGGGCGTGAGCGGAAGACGGCCTAACGGTGTGCGGGACCGCAGCCCAGCTTCATGGAGACGGTTGCGAATGGTCCTCGCCGATACCCCAGGAGCAACAGTGTCCCTAATTTGCTGGGAAGTGGCGGTGCGGTCCCCTACGGCACTGCGTAGGATCCTACGGTCTTGGCGTGCATCCGTGCGTCGCTGCGGTCCAGTCCCAGGTCGACGGGCACGTGCACCTTCCGCCGACCACTGGCGACAACATCGATGTACTGTGGAGACCTCACGCCCCACGTGTTGAGCAATTCGGCGGTACGTCCACCCGGCCTCCCGCATGCCCACTATACGCCCTCGCTCAAAGTCCGTCAACTGCACATACGGTTCACGTCCACGCTGTCGCGGCATGCTACCAGTGTTAAAGACTGCGATGGAGCTCCGTATGCCACGGCAAACTGGCTGACACTGACGGCGGCGGTGCACAAATGCTGCGCAGCTAGCGCCATTCGACGGCCAACACCGCGGTTCCTGGTGTGTCCGCTGTGCCGTGCGTGTGATCATTGCTTGTACAGCCCTCTCGCAGTGTCCGGAGCAAGTATGGTGGGTCTGACACACCGGTGTCAATGTGTTCTTTTTTCCATTTCCAGGAGTGTATATATATATGTGTGTGTGTGTGTGTGTGTGACAGTTTTTCCACGACATAATTGTTGCAGCTGATTGCCGGGATATATATATATATATATATATATATATATATATATATATATATATATATATATATCATGGCAATCAGCTGCAACAATTATGCATATAATAAGTTGAAAGTCGTTTGTCGTGGAAAAACTGGCGACTTCGAACATCATTATGTTTTCCGCAAACAAAGTTGTATTTCACAAATGTTATTAATTGTCTTCATAATGTTAACCACGTATAGTTAACGGAAGACGTAGAAACGATATTCCGAAACGAATACGTATAGCGTAAGTCAAACGTTCGAATTAGAATAGAGACCCCACGAACACAAATTCGCTGTGGCAGGTATGAAATATAAACTCCGTTACTCGCTCGTTACACTTGAAGGACAGATGTTGAATGGGCCGAAACGAGCCGCCGCATAACAGCATAGTTGCCTGCTAACTTCGAAAGGAGGTAGATGCGGTCCCTAGCGCAACTTACAACATCGTCGAAAATCAGTGCGGACGGGAGAGCTTTGGTACACCCTGTTAAAAAAACGGAAAAATGGAGGCAGTACAATTGGAGAGTGATCCGCCTTCACCAACATGCGTAAGTAATTCATTAATATTATATATATATATATATATATATATATATATATATATATGAATTACAAAAAACTAATAAAAAATGCATGGCGCGAGATTCGATCCGGCGACCTTCGGATTACGAACCGGTGCGCTTACCGCTGCGCCACGACGCTGTAGAAAACTATTAATCGTAGAGTGTATTTCACCGCAACGGTTTCTTTTAACTGTCGATTTTCTCGACAACGGCTGAGAAGTGCATCTTGGCGCTTTGCCACATTACACCTCTGGCCATGAGCTTTTATTATGCGTAGTATGAATCGAATCTGAATTTCACAATTGGCGCCCTCCCCTTGTGAGTCGTACCAAGGGCGGTTGTTCAGTTAGTGATCCACTGGAGTCGACAAGGGCTTCTGGGCTGTAAGTAGACCATGACTCGTTGGGGGGCGTTTCACGTGGGCAAGGATCCTAGAGGTGCAGTTTGGACGTCACTGAGTGATCATGTAGTTCCCAGGAATGCTGTACTGGGTGCTAGTTTCGGGGGAGCAGTTTTCATACCACGTATATCCATTGCTTGCTGGAAATACAGCGAGCATTGTAATTACTGTTCAGATAAACTTCCAAAGGTTTGTATGATTTCTCTGGCTAGTTTCGCTGGATACTCATTGACCGGATGGCAACACGTTAGCGGTTTGAGGCACTGATCGGCACCATCGTTAACATAAAGAGTTGTCAGGTGGATCTACAACACTAATACAAATCACACCACTTCGTGTTGAAGGTGGTACCGAGTGGTGCTCTGAACCTCTAAAGCGTTGCCACCACGGCAATTAATATCTACATCCACATCTACATCTACATAGATGCTCCGCAAGGCACCGTACAGTACAGGTTGATTCAAAAATAATACCACAACTTTAAAAATGTGTATTTAATGAAAGAAACATAATATAACCTTCTGTTATACATCATTACAAAGAGTATTTAAAAAGGTTTTTTTTTTCACTCAAAAACAAGTTCAGAGATGTTCAATATGGCCCCCTCCAGACACACGAGCAATATCAACCCGATACTCCAACTCGTTCCACACTCTCTGTAACATATCAGGTGTAACAGTTTGGATAGCTGCTGTTATTTCTCGTTTCAAATCATCAATGGTGGCTGGGAGAGGTGGCCGAAACACCATATCCTTAACATACCCCCATAAGAAAAAATCGCAGGGGGTAAGATCTGGGCTTCTTGGAGGCCAGTGATGAAGTGCTCTGTCACGGGCTGCCTGGCGGCCTATCCATCGCCTCGGGTAGTTGACGTTCAGGTAGTTATGGACAGATAAGTGCCAATGTGGTGGCGCTCCATCCTGCTGAAATATGAATTGTTGTGCTTCTTGTTCGAGCTGAGGGAACAGCCAATTCTCTAACATCTCCAGATACTGTAGTCCAGTTACAGTAGCACCTTCGAAGAAAAAGGGACCAAAAACTTTATTGGCTGAAATGGCGAACAAATGTACAACTAAATGAAACTTTATAGCTGCCTTAATTCGCCGACAGATAGTGCTTAGCTCTGCCTTTTGTCGTTGCAGAGTTTTAAATTCCTAAAGTTGTGGTATTCTTTTTGAATCACCCTGTACATAGCGCAGGGTACCGTGTATCACTATTTGTCATTTCCTTTCCTGTTCCACTGGCAAACACGGCGAGGGAAAAACGGCTATCTATATGCCTCCGTAAAAGCCCTAATTGCTCGTATTTTATCTTCATGGTCCTCACGCGCACTGATACTGGTGGCAGTAGAATTGTTCTGCAGCCAGCTTCAAATTCCGGTTCCCTAAATTTTCTCTTATAGTTGAAAGGTGGCTACACTGAGCCACAGCGCCAGAGATTGCGCCAAAGAGTATTATTCAGCCGCCACCACTGGCAGTTCTTGTCGAGAAGTCGTGGTGGAGAGTGCTATTGAGATGTAGCAGTGGTGAGTCGTTGTTGAGAAGTTCCCATGGAGAGTGCTTGTTCAGATGTTGTCATATTGTTTTGATGGGCTAGACACCAGATATTGTTGGATTGGGGATGCTGTAATGATCAGAGTGTGCTTTTCGTCAATATATATAAAGGTAAAAAATTCTTTCTTTTTTATTATTTCAATGTCTTAAACAATAATGCCTCTGGGTCACTGGTTCTGTCAACAAAGCATCTGGCTCGTGTTCTTGTATTAGACTGTATTTCTGGTTTCTATGGGCAATTATAGTATTTGTTTATTTTTTTATTACTTCAGTATAAATGGTATTTAAAATATCTTGTCGTATTGAGGAAGAACTGTGCCAGATGTGTACGTTGAATCACACTTTCACACACAGAACAGCGACACTTGTGCCTTGTTGTTTCCTAGGTTTTATAGTTGCTGGGGACTTAATTAATTAATTGCGTTAACGGAAGTTGTTTTCTTTCATTCTTTGTTGTTATTCTATGCAGTCAGATTGCGTACTATACCAGACAGGGCCAACCGTTTACGAGACAGCGTAACCGAACAGACAGCTACTAAAAATATTTGCATAATTTTAAATAATTAAGCCCCCATACATAGTGCTTCTCGAAAAGAACGTCTCCTTCCCACCAGAGATTCCCATTTGAGTTCCGGAAGCATCTCCGTAAGACTTACCTTTTGTTCGAACCTACCGGCAATAAACCTAGCAGCCCGTCTCTGAATTGTTTCGATGTCTTCCTTCAATCCGACCCGGAACGGACCCCAAACACTAGAGCAGTACTCAAGAATAGGTCGCAACAGCGTCCTATATGCGGTGTCCTTTATAGGTGAATCACTCTTTCCTAAAATTCTCCCAGTAAACCAAAGTCCACCATTCGCCTTCTCCGCCACAGTTCCCACACGCTCGTTCCACCTGATATCGGTGTGCGCCGTTACGCCCAGGCATTTAAACAACTTGACTGTGTCAAGCGGGACACTAGTATTATTGTATCCTAACATTGCAGGTTTGATCTTACTACTTATCCGCATTAACTTACATTTTTCCACATTTAGGGCTAGCTGCCGGTCATAAGACCAACTGCAACTTTTGTGTAGGTCGTCTTGTATCTTCCTACAGTCACTCAGCTTCGACACCATACTGTACACAATGGCATCATCAGCAAAAACACACAGATCTCTGCCCATCCTGTCCGCCAAATCATTTATGTATATCGTGAACAACAGCGTCCAACCATACTTCCCTGGGGCACTCCTGGCGATACCCTTGTCTCTGACGAACAGTCGGCCGCTGTGACCGAGCGGTTCTAGGCGCTCCAGTATTGAACCGCGCGACCGCTCCGGTCGCAGGTTCGAATCCTGCCTTGGGCATGGATGTGTGTGATGTCTTTAGGTTAGTTAGGTTTAAGTAGTTCTAAGTTCTAGGACACTAATGACCTCAGGTCTTAAGTCCCATAGCGCTCAGAGCCATTTGAACCATTTCTGATGAACACTCGCCGTCGAGGACAACATACTGGGGTATATAACTTTAGAAGTCTTCGCGCCACTCATATATCTGTGAACTTATTCCATATACTCGTACCTTCGTTAACAGCCTGCAGTGGGGCAGCTTGTCAAATGCTTTCCGGAAATTTAGAAATATGGAATCTTCTTCTTGCCATAGTTCTCAGTATATCACTTGAGAAAAGGGCACGCTGAGTTTCGCGCGAGCGATGCTTTCTAAAACCATACTGATTCATGGACATAACCATCAACAAAAGCAAAACGAGGATAATGGAATGTAGTCAAATTAAATCGGGTGATGCTGAGGGGATTAGATTAGGAAATGAGAAACTTAAAGTAGTAAAGGAGTTTTGCTATTTAGGGAGTAAAATAACTGATGATGGTCGAAGTAGAGAGGATATAAAATGTAGACTGGCAATGGCAAGGAAATCGTTTCTGAAGAAGAGAAATTTGTTAACATCGAGTATAGATTTAAGTGTCAGGAAGTCGTTCTTAAAGTATTTGTATGGAGTGTAGCCATGTATGGAAGTGAAACATGGACGATAACCAGTTTGGACAAGAAGAGAATAGAAGCTTTCGAAATGTGGTGCTACAGAAGAATGTTGAAGATAAGGTGGGTAGATCATGTAACTAATGAGGAGGTATTGAATAGGATTGGGGAGAAGAGAAGTTTGTGGCACAACTTGAATAAAAGAAGGGATCGGTTGGTAGGACATGTTTTGAGGCATCAAGGGATCACAAATTTAGCATTGGAGGGCAGCGTGGAGGGTAAAAATCGTAGAGGAAGACCAAGAGATGAATACACTAAGCAGATTCAGAAGGATGTAGGTTGCAGTAGGTAGTGGGAGATGAAGAAGCTTGCACAGGATAGAGTAGCATGGAGAGCTGCATCAAACCAGTCTCAGGACTGAAGACCACAACAACAACAACCTTCTCAGTTTCAAGAAAGTTTATTACACACATCAAAAAAAGTTTTGCATCACCCCAGTTCCCAGAACTCCTGAAGATAGGCGTCTGTGGATAATATATCACAGACACAGTCCCTTTGACTGTTCAGTGATGTCACTAAACCCGCGAAAAGATGTAAACAACCATGCATGAGCAGCGCCTATTATACGGCGGGGGGGGGGGGGGGGGGGGGAGGGGGGTCCGACAGCCGATCAGTTCCAGTCATCCCACCAGGAAGGAGGTATACGGCTCGTGTTGTCTGCAGTTCAGCCGTGGCTAGACGGTCAATACCGTGGTTCGGTCGTGTCCGCATTGTTACCTTGTGCCACGAAGGGCTCTCAACAAGGGAAGTGTCCAGGCATCTCGTAGTGAACCAGAGCGATGTTGTTCGGAAATGGAGGAGATACAGAGACAGGAACTGTCGATGACATACTGAGACCGCTAATAAGCTACTACTGCAGTGGATGACCGCTACCTACGGATTATGGCTCGGAGGAACCCTGACACCAATGCCACCATGTTGAATAATGCTTCCCGTGCAGCTACAGGACGTCGTGTTACGACTCAAATGCTGCGCAATAAGCTGCGTGATGCGCAACTTCACTCCCGACGTCCATGGCGAGGTCCACCTTCACAACCACGACGCCATGCAACGCACTACAGATGGGCCCAAATAACATGCCGAATCTACCGTTCAGGACTGGCATCACGTTCTCTTCACCGATGAGTGTCACATGTGCCTTCAAACAGACAATCGTCGGAGACGTGTTTGGAGGCAACCTGGTCAGGCTGAACGCCGTTGACACATTGTCTAGTGAAGGTAGAGGTTCCCTGCTGTTTTGGGGTGCCATTATGCGGGACGACGTACGCCGCTGGTGATCATGGAAGGCACCGTAACGGCTGTACGATACATAAATGCTATCCTCCGACCAATAGTGCAACCATATAGCAGCATATTGGCTAGGCATTCGTCTTTATGAAAGACAATTCGCGCCCCCATCGTGCACATCTTGTAAATGACTTCCTTCAGGATAACAACATCGCTCGACTAGAGTGGCCAGCATGGTCTCCAGACATGAACCCTAGCGAAAATGCCTGGGATAGATTGAAAAGGGTTGTTTATGGACGATGTGACCCACCAACCACTCTGAGGGGTCTGCGCCGAATCGCCGTTGAGGAGTGGGGCAATCTGGACTAACGGTGCCTTGATGAACTTGTGGATAGTATGCCAGGACGAAATACAGGCATGCATCAATGCAGAGGACGTGCTGCTGGGTATTAGAGGTACCGGTATGTACAGCAACCTGGACCACCACCTCTGAAGGTCTCACTGTATGGTGGTACAACATCCAATGTGTGGTTTTCATGAGCAATAAAAAGAGCGGAAATGATGTTTATGTTGATCTCTATTCCAATTTTCTGTACAGGGTCCGGAACCCTAGGAACCGAGGTGATGCAAAACTTTTTTTTGATCTGTGTATATTCGAACTGAGAATATGTTCAAGGACTCTGCAACAAACAGATTATGGACATTGGTCTGTAAATATGCGGGTCCGTTCTTTTGCCCTTCTTATATACTGGTGTCGCGTGCGCTTTTTTCCGATCGCGTGGGTCTTTGTGCTGAGCGAGAGATTCGTGATAAATGCAAGCTAGGCAATGCCGCAAGTAGTCTTTGCATAATCGAATTGAAGGTGCTCGCGTCTGATTAGCGAAACTGATCAAATAGATCATATAATACGCAACCCTTGGCGGTTTATCGGTACACTGCTTGTCTCTTTTACATCTACATTTGTAATGAACTTCTAATCAGTCCAAAAACTGAAAATATGTGCAAGTCCAAAGGCGATACTTTCCCTTTGACAATAATATCATGAAACGTTCCCTTAGAAATATTAATGAATTACTGTGCTAATAAACCCCTTACGTTATTTGATTTTCTAGCAGCTGAGCAGAACTGAACGTACTCAGACACTTCTCTCTTTACTTATTCTGACCATCAATAAACTGACACACAATATTTTTAGCGCAACGCAATCTGACTTTCAATAATCCCTACAAAAGAATGGCCCTGACTAACGATAACCTACACCGTTCATGAATCACTTACCTCACAAAAATCTTCGTTACTCCAACTACTGCAATACAGCGAGCGCCAATACTGCCAGCTAAATAAAAGATTCTAACTACTGAAGGCACTAACTACTGATAGGGACAGTTAGCAAATGAAAGATTTTGATAGAGAACAAACAATGTATTTACCTCAATAGTGTTCAAAGGATATATATCAGTTCATGGTATCCAGTATTACAAATTTACTCTTTCTGGCGGACATACGTCCAGATCGTCCGCTCTTAAAATTCTGCCATCTCTTTCCCCACATCCACCACTGCTGGCGGCTCACCTCCAACTGCGCAACGCTACGCGCTGTTCGCATCTAACTGTCAAACACTACAATAGCAATATTGCAACAATGCAGACCAGTCACAGACTGTACACAGCACAGCCAGTGATTTTCATACAGAGCGCTACGTGGCGTTACCAACATAAAAACCTAAACAGCCTACTTAATAATCGTCACCGAACAGTCTTACAATGCTGCTGACTCTGTCTTATAAACCATTTATTAGTATTGAGGACATTGCTGCTGTCCTCGTGGGACACTTCCCGTTACTATTGAACACTCACGTACTCGATTCTATTAGCCGAAAAGTCATCGAGCGAAAGGCATATCGACGAAGATGCTCCCTATCGTCCTATATCGACATAACTCGCTGTTTTTCAATCTTGTATGAAGTGGAAAATTGAAAATTACACCCTGACACGTAGTGATGGTAGCGTGTTGTTTGTGGCCGGTGCTGCCTCTCTGCGCAGTCCGCTCAGTACTTTGCGACACTGGCACAGCGCTTACGTCACGTTATTACTCAAAAAGCTTGAGTAAGTGCCAACGCGTCCGGCAGGCCCAGACTGGTTAACACAGTAGTAAAACTTTTCCACTGGCCAAGCGTGTAACGCCGGTGCTCTATGCTTCGAATAGAGGCAGTCGAAGCGTAGTAGTAGCTATTGCGTGTAATCACGGCTGCAGTTCCGTGTACCATCTCGAATTAGTCAGCGCACCGTCTCGTACTTTGCTCTCGTCCATGGGGATAGAATCTTTTTCTACGAGCTGATGTCACTGTGACTAACACGGGCCAAGCCGGCAGCTGTGCCCGGCGCGCTGCGTAGTAATGAGATTCGGAGCTACAGTTAGGGCTACGAGCTGGCTGCTCTTACGGTCAGCCACGTACTCACCGCGCCACGCCTACGCACAGAGCGTCACTGCTGAATCCGAAGCGCGGTGGCGTTGCGGAACTTCGGTAGTGAAAGCTACCCAAGACGATAGTTTCTACGGAAAAAGAAGCGCGTTCTTACATAATGCATGGAGGTAGCCATTCACATTCAAATACAGACGTACCACATGTATCTTTTGTACGGAGGCATTCCACCGTCGAGTGACCCTACTTGAGCCATAAAACTGACCCAGCGGCTGGGTGAGAAACTCTCGCTTCGTGCTAAATAAATCGCCGACGTTGATGCCGCTATTACTCAGGTACAAGAAACGGGCGAAAATCGCGATGCGCATCACGACGATGTCGGGGCTGGTGGTCTAGCGATAAAGCGCGCGCCTTGAAACCGGGAGATCGCCAATCCTTGTCGCATCACGGGAAGTCTGCTTTTAATGTAGTCTTCACCTCTCAACGACGGGAGGAGTCACCAGAAATGTCACTTGGACTGTACTCCACGTTAAACAGTAGGTCCTCATTCTCCTGTGGGATACGTAGGGCAGATAGCCAGAAGAGCTTTCAGTTGAATGACCTTCTCCGTCACTGATTCACATGCAATCACCACGATAAATAAGCTATACATATTCGACAGTTTTCCATGTTTATTCCAGATCTGCATTATCACGCTGGATACTCAAGACAAAGAAGATTTTTTTTCTGTAACACTTTTACAGCGTTGTTCACTTTCCATGCGACGCTCATTCTATCAACAGTTACACTCAATGTTTGAAGGGTCGGTTAAAAGAGGTGGCGTAGGATGGAGTGTATGCAGAAAGAGATTTATTCAGTAGTAAATTTGTGTCAATTTGCTTTCAGAAAAAAATATCCAGGCGATCCATTAAAAAGCAAGTAAGTCATGTATAACTATGGGACCTAAAATTTCATGTAAGACGAAAAGCGATCAAGATCCAACATTTCTTGCATACTACAAAAAATACTGTAGTATTTTAAAGACAGTCAGTAATATTCCGACAAGTATGCACCTCCTGACAGAAATAAGTAATGCAGAACAAGTAATGGAGGCAAATTAAAACTATACAGAATATTGTCAAACGGTGGACGGGGCAGTCAGCCAGTATACAAGATGCCTTAACAATTAAACTACATAACAGTGTTGTGAGTGATAATACACAAACTGAGAGTACTTTTAACAATCGCTCACTACACGCAATAGGGAAAATAGGATTAAATGGTTTAGTTAATTAAGCAAGAGAATATATTAAAAATGTCGTTCCACAAAACTTTACGCAACTAGAAATAACGCCAAGATGCTTCACTGAAATTAAAAGAGTTATAAAAATTTTAAAATACTAAAGCTCGTGTGGTGTCGATGGAATTTCAAACATAATTCTGAGAAATTGTTCAAGACTTAACAAGCAACGTCTTTAGTGATATATGCAATTAATCACTGGCACACGTGGTTTTTTCATGCAGGTTAAAATACGCAGTTGTTAAACCACTTTGTAAGAAAGGTAACAAGACAGTCTTAAACCACTGTCGTCCATTTTCCTTAATGATATATTTTTTTCAAAATATTCGAAAAATTAAAGTACTCAAGAGTAGTCTCACACATAAGGGGAAACAATTTGCTTATCATATCACGCTTTGGATTCCAGAAAATGGCTCAACTGGGAATGCTATTTATACATTCACTGATCAAAGTGTATAAGCCTTAAATAATGAAATATCAGCAGTTGGAATTTTTTGTGATCTTTCCAAGGCGTTTGATTGTGTAGATCACCTTACTCTCATAGAAAATCTCCGGTTTTACGGAGTTCATGGTTTTATGCGCAACTAGAATCATACTTACTAAGCACGATGCAGAAGGTTCTGCAGAATAACTCAAATCATGTTGAAAAGGTAGAAAATGTTAGTGACTGGTGGAAAAAAAAAATCTGAAAGGTTACCCCACAGGGTTCAGTTTTCGGTCCGCTCCTAAACCTTTTATATGTGAACGACCTTCCACTCAACATTTCGAAAGCAAAATTGGTACCTTATTGCAGATGATACTAGTATACCTGCATAATCAATCCCATCAGAGAGAAAGTAACAGAACAGATGGTAAATCATACTTTTCAAAGAATTATAAAGTGGTTCTCAAAATGGACACTCCATTAATTCTGAAGAAACTCACTATGTTCAGATCTGTGCAACAAACAGAGTCAGACCAACAATTCGTGTAACTAATGAACAGGAGTCAGTAAATAAGGTAAAATGCTCCAAAGTCTTGGATGTACATATTGATGAAAACTTGAACTAGAAGAAGCATATTACTGAGTTTCTCAAACAAAGTTCAATTAATTTTTGCACTTCGTATAGCTGCTAATCTTGGAATCAAACGAATCATTCTTCTGACATATTTTGCCTATTTCCATTGAATAATGTCTTGTGGAACCATTTAATGGGGTAACCCATCACTTAAAAAGAAAGTATCCATTGCACAAAAGCGAACCGTAGAGGTACGTCCACACACTATGTATTTGTACCCGTGCGCAATCACAGACGCCCGGGATTAAAACAGCAGGCACAAAAATTTGTGGAAAGAAAGTATTGGACGTGGGCCTTCTCGTGTCCACACTGTGCCTCGTTGCGCAAGCAGTCTGCTATGGATTCGCCTTTTTCGCTTGAAAGTTTGTGCTGCACTTGTTGCGATGAAAAGGCGACAGGAAAAGAAAATGCAAAAGCGATTGCAGGTATAGAAGTATCCATATCACAGATGTACGAGAAATGTAAAATGACAACAACGTTTTGTTTGCGTATTTCAGGAGGAGATCACAGAGATTTTAGATATTCTGCTTAGCAGACTGCGGCGAAAGACTGCCAATAACATTTCGTTATCTAGTAAGCGACGACTTATGTACCAATTTGTATTATTTATTTCGCATTTCGAAACAAAACATTTCAGTGAGTATTCCTGAAACTGAGAAATACGTAAATGAGGATCTTAGTCGTTATGTGGAGGTTTAATTAACTTTCAATGCGTCACTGGTATTTTATTTTATAAAAAAAATTGTTTATACGATTTTAATCATGAAAGATTACGTAGATTAACATCCCCGTACTCGACAAATTTGGGAATTTCTAAGACACCAGAATCCACTACATCGGAGGTTGTTTACGAATTTTGTATTTTCGCATCGTCAATGTTTTTCATTTCTGTTGCTAATAGTTTGTCGAGGACTACACATACCCCATAATATCTTTTGTTCAGATGTCAAGCTCTTTAGTTGTTGAGCTATTAAGACACCATAGCATGAAGTTTTCATATACATTTTTCATACATCTATGGAACATTCTTCTGTTTATCCTACTTCTAAACTTATTGCATCTTACGCTCAGGACACCCCCCCCCCCCAAATTTTTATTCTGTTATTTTCAGAAGCGGGTCCCATACGATGTTTCTTTGTCTGTAATCAAGTTTTGGCCGGCCGAAGTGGCCGTGCGGTTAAAGGCGCTGCAGTCTGGAACCGCAAGACCGCTACGGTCGCAGGTTCGAATCCTGCCTCGGGCATGGATGTATGTGATGTTCTTAGGTTAGTTAGGTTTAACTAGTTCTAAGTTCTAGGGGACTAATGACCTCAGCAGTTGAGTCCCATAGTGCTCAGAGCCATTTGAACCATTTTTTTTGTAATCAAGTTGTGAAATTTTCGCATGTTTTCTGGCGTTGTAAGTATTTCCACTATCCTGTACTGGGACAAAGATGCATGAGCACGCCGCACGAGAAATGGATAATATCCTTGATTCTGTGTTTAATGTAATCTGTGGTGCGCTAGGTCGCCACTCAGTTGCGTACCGTTAGGGGGTTCTTATAACTGGCGTAGCAACAAGCAGTTCAGTTCCAAGGAAGGAGATCTGATATTTGTGAATCTGGCCGAACTGTCTGGACTGCTTTCTTACGGAGATGAAAACTCGTTTTTAAACATATTTTCTTGACTGAGTGGATGCAGATGATTTTTTGAGAAATATTTCAAGGTAAGCTATGCACGTGCAAGAATTAAATGTTTCTTTGTCAGGACCATTAACGGAAAGAAATCTTTGTCCTTTAGGTAACTAATAATATTCATGATTGGTGTTAATTTGATCTCTTTGTTTACATTATGTCACAAGTAAGGCAGTTGGTTTAAATGTCTGTAATTTTTCTAATGAGTGAATTTCGTAATTGTTAGAGTAGTCTTATTTGTACAGCCGTTTTTGACAATAATCAGAGTTTAATTTTTCAAGAACACTTTTCTTTAAAGTAAAGCTCTACTCCATCATTCTTAGTAAAGTTTTAAATATTTTGTCGTGTGTGCATTGCACCTTACGCCACACGCAGCTAAAGATTGCTTCTGACGGGTAAACAAAAAAATTAGTAGCGAGTACATTATTTTTCTTTAGCTGTTGAATTTGCTGATATCAATTTGCTTTCGAGAACAACAGTATACTAGACACAAAATAGCATGCTGAGCATGAAGCGAGTTACTTTTCTTTCAATATAGATCTCATTTTGCATTCTTGTGCTCAAACAGTACATAGTTAGGATTTTCAGGTGTTGTACTTAGCAAGCAGATAAATGTACACTGAACAGTGTAAGTGTACTTAAACAGAAAATTTTTTGAAAACGAATATTCAGTATTTCATATGTAGTTAAATTGTACAGAGAGCTTACAATATACGATGGTTGGAACTTTAACAGTGGCAACTATTTATTTACAGCTCGTACAAAATAGATACCTGTTTCAAAGTTTTACTGACCTACAAAGTAGTCACCAGCATTGTGTATAACCCGTTGCCAGCGATGTGGAAGTCGTAGGATACTCTGAGCAGTGCCAGTTGTGTTGACAATTCGAGCGGCGCGGTCTGTTGCCCGACGAATTTGCAGCAGTTCTGAAGCGAACGCTGTAAAGTGTTACCTTCAGTTTAGAAACCGAGTTGAACTCAAGAGGGCTTAAGTCAGGATAGTGCACTAGGTGGTACAGCACTTAGCAGCCCCATCAGTCAAACAAATCAATAACAGCTTGCACTGTAAGTGCTTGAGCATTGTCCTGCAAAATTATGGTAACGTTCTGCAGAAAGTGACATCACTTTTATCTCTAACCTGGTAGTAGGTTGTGTTCCAGAAATGAACAGCATAGACACAGAAGTGATGACACTTTCTGCACGACCTGACAATCATTTTGCAGGACAATGCTCAAGCACGTACAGTGCAAGTTGTTACTGATTTGTTTGACTGATGGGGCTGCCAAGTGCTATACCACCTACTGCTCTCCCCTGACTTAGGCCCTCGTAAGTTCAACTCGATTTCTAAACTGGGGGAAACACTTCACGGCATTCGCTTCAGAACTGCTACAAATTCGTCGGGCTCGAACTGTCAACCCAACTGGTACTGGTAAGCGTATCCTACGACTTCCACATCGCTGGCAACAAGTTATACACAATGCTGGTGACTACTTTGAATGTCAGTAAAACTTTGAAACACAAACCTATTTTGTTCGAGCTGTAAATAAATAGTTGCCACTATTAAAGTTCCAACCCTCGTATAAATTTAAGCGTGTTTCCTTTGGAGTCAACAGATATTACTGCACATAATGTCTTCACAGCATAACACGAGCAGACTGCACAATCAAAGACACTTGGTCCCCAGCCTCTTATCATCTGTTAGAAAGCGCAAAGATTTTCACTGAAGGCGGAAGTAGGCCATTTTACTCACGGCCACCATTTCCAGGAAATTATGCATGCGTAAATGCGCATGCGTTGTTGCGATGTTGGAAATTTTTGCCCATGCGCAAAGTTAACGCAACAAGGCATCGTGTTGATTCACGTTAAAAATAATATGTGGTGTTCACCCATGGACATCATTTCGGTACCTCTTCAACGAGCTAGGCCTTTTAACTGAGCCGTCACAATACGCATATTCGCTAATGATCTTCATCATAAATAATCCATCACAATTTGATAAGAAGGGTGATGACCATACCTATAACACTACTGGGAAAAATGTCCTTCATTATCCATTATTAAAATTGTCAGTAGGTCAGAAAGGCAGTAACAAATATTTTTGTTCACTTGCCCAATAACATTAAATGTCTGATAGGTAGAAAACCAAGTTTTAGTTGTAACTTAAAATGATTTTTCCTGGACAACTACATCTATTCCATTGATGAATTTCTGCTTAAAAAACTGGTAGCCAGAAAAGAAATTTGTTTTTAAGTGTTGTATGAGCAGGACAAAAAAATAATTTTTTTATTAATGTCAATAGTAATTACGCTTACGTATCCGGTAAACTGATTCATTCCAAATAATTTCGATAAAACACTCGTTCAAAAGCTCTATGAAACTTTTAACTAGTTAAATAATTAACTAATGTAAAAGTGCTCTCGCTGGACCTCCAAAGAAATCATCCTCTGCCTACGATTTTTATACTTGTTTTTGTTTAATCCTTTTAATGACAGTATACATTCTAGTGTGCAGAGGTCCGCCGGCCAGAGTGGCCGAGCGGTTCTAGGCGCTACAGTCTGGAACCGCGCACCGCTACGGTCGCAGGTTCGAATCCTGCCTCGGGCATGGATGTGTGTGATGTCCTTAGATTAGTTAGGTTTAAGTAGTTCTAGGGGACTAATGCCTGAGAAGTAAAGTTCCATAGTGCTCAGAGCCATTTGAACCATTTGTGCAGAGGTCCAAGAGTGTAGGCGAGCTGAAACATCAATTTCTCACTAGTATCACTACTATCTTCGAGAAGAAGACGAAAGTATTCAAGACTACCAGAAATGAATAACATTCAGATGAAAACATATGTAAAACTAGCAAAAGATTAATGCTGTGCAGAAAGCGATATTACGCTCAATGGTCGACGAAAGGTAGATGCCAGAAGCACACTGACACAGGTCGAAATGTGCTGTAAGAAATGCACTAGTGTTGAACGAAATTGACGTAAAACTGAGGAAGAAATTATAGAAAGTGTACACCTCACGCACAACACTGGTATCAAGAATCTGAAACGTGAACCGTTAAAACGCTACGGAAGAAATAAACGGGACCATCTGAAATGTTCTTCTACAGAAATATTTAAAAATAATGTTAAATGAACAAGCGAAATATTCACTGGAATGAAATCGGATGCAAGGGACGAAGAAAAAAGATTCATTGTGATCTCCAGCTAAAGGTGCAGGTCGCTTGGACACATTTTGAAGCAGTCAGTACTAACTAATTTGAAAATGTAGGAACGAAAAGCTACGAGAAGCTAGGGTGAGAGAGATCGGATTATATGATACTGGTTAATAAGGATGGTAAATGAAACAAGCAGACCGGGATGAGAAAATTCGCGCAGGATATGGAGATAGGCAGTATTTACGAGAGAAAAAAGAAAACAGACAGAGACTTTTTGCTTTACTTCAGTTTTTCTTGCTGCTGGTTTCCTCTTATATAAGTAAGATCGTAGGCTGTTGTTCTTCGTCGGCCACTGTGGCCGAGCGGTTCTAGGTGCTTCAGTCCGGAACTGCGCGACCGCTACGGTCGCAGGTTCGAATCCTGCCTCTGGCATGAATGTGTGCGACGTCCTTAGGTTAGTTAGGTTTAAGTAGTTCTAAGTTCTAGGGGACTAATGACCTTAGATGTTAAGTCCCATAGTGCTCAGAGCCATTTGTACCATTTGTTGTCCTTCACTTGGAGGCAAACGGATCTGTTTGCACATGTAGGTGATTGCTGGGCTAATTATTACGTATCGTTGTAATTTTGTTGTTCGGAGAAATATGTATTAGGTTGGTTCATAAGTTCGTAGCTATTTTGCATAAGCTTAAAAAAACACAACAGATAAAAATAACAGAGACTTTACTCATCAGTCATTTATTCTCCTTCACTATTTAGAAAAGTTTGCCAACAGTGTGGCGTAACTTTTCGATTCCGCGCTGTAGAAACGACGTGATTTTGAGGCGAAGATTTCGTCGAGTCATGTTTGGAGCGTATTTTCATCCGGAAAGGAAGTTCCTTGAAGGCTGTACGATAAACGGCGGGAAAGGTGAAAATCCGGGGTTGGAAGATCAACTTAATAAGGTGGGTGCGGAAAGACATACCAACTCCTGTATAATTTCTTTTGTCAGTCTGGCAGAATCCAGGCAGGCGTTACCGTGGAGCATCGTCACTTGACGCACTCTTCCTGGTAGTCATCCTCGGACTGCGTCTGTAAGCGTCTCAGTTGCTGACGATAAATGTCTGCCGTGATGGTTATACCTCGGGGAAGCAATTCATAGTACGCCACATCGTCGCTGTTCCACCAGATGCATAACATTATCTTTTGTGGATACGCGCAGGTCTTTGTACGGAGGGTTTCTGTTTTGTTTGGGCTCAACCATTCCATTCTTTTCCTTGTGTAAGCATAAAAACACCATTTCTCGTCACCAGTAACGATACGGGATAGGAATGGTCGGTTTTGTTCACAAGCCAATTGATGACGAGCAAGCAGAGATGCATCCGCTAATTTTTGTGGTTTTGGCTTAGAGCATGCAGTACCCGTACACTCGATTTCTGAACCTACCGCATTGGATGCACATGTCGCACGATGGTGGAATGATCACAGTTCATTACGTTTGCCAGTTGTCCGGTACAGTCATTTGGATAATTGTGAATCAATGGCTTTAAAGGATCTTCATCAAACCCCGAAAGTCTTTCTGAACGTGGAAGGTCACTTATGTGAAAACGGTCCTCCTTAGAACAAGAAAACCATTTTCTTGCCGTGCTCTGTCCAATGGCGTTATTCCTATACACGGAGCACATGTTTCTGGCTGCCTCCCCCGCTGTCACGCCTCTATTGAATTCAAACAGAAGAATATGTCGGAAATGTTCAGATTTCTCCACTAGACACTACATTTTCCAGCGTCCACTGCCCCACTCACTATTTCCAAATGACAAAATGACAATATGTAAACTCAAATAGCAGCTGTGAATTCCAGCTGGCCGGTGTGGCCGAGCGGTTCTAGGCGCTACAGTCTGGAACCGTGCGACCGCTACGGTCACAGGTTCGAATCCTGCCTCGGGCATGGATGTGTGTGATGTTCTCAGGTTAGTTAGATTAAGTAGGTCTAAGTTATAGGGGACTGATGACCTCAGAAATTAAGTCCCATAGCGCTCAGAGCCATTTGAACCATTTGTGAATTCCAAATAAACAATGACCAGCCATAAATAAATCCATAGCACTCGAAATACCAACATGCAAAAAAAAAAAAAAGAAACCGCTGCGAACTTATACACCTACCTAATAAAACAGATTTCGTTGCAAAGCGATATTTAAATGTACAAGTAAAGTGCTGCAATGTCGGGCACAGTTAAATTTATTCCCAGTCAACCTTCACTAATGACGTTTCGTCGTGTACGAAGAGGCGACATAGTACACCCTTGGATTGTGGGAACACGTTGTTAAAAATCAAGTGAGCAGATAAAATTAGAAATGAAAAAGTTTTAAAAAGCGTATGCGGAAATGGAACTGATTTACTCTTTCCAGAAAGTGGAACAGACTGCTGATATCGCCGTATTCCTCAGTGATAATTACCTTAGCAATTGAGGGACTTGCAGACAGGATAAACTGTGATGGGCAAAGAATTTTGGAATATGTGACAAAATTTAGTGAAACACTTAACACCATACGGGACGTTACGATGAACAGATTGGAACAGGATTAGAAGAAATGGAGATGTGTATCGACTAGCAGACATTTCTAAGTTAGACTTACTGTCAGGATGCTACGCTACAATATAAAAGCAAAGGACAGTAATTGGTGTAATCAGTGATCATGACAGTTTCGCTCTTGTGTATACGTCGCTAGCGCTAGACACACGCGACTCGTTCAGAGATACATAGGTAGTGAGCAGAGAGAAGAGGTATACCGGAAGTGGGGTAAGACTGAATCATGTGGAAGATATCTACTTTTTTTACGGTTCCGTACCTCAGTCGGTAGAAACGGAGCTCTTTTCGGATCACTTTATTGTCCGTCCTGTGCAAAATTCCTTGCATGCATCGTAATCAGAATAACACAGGTACTGCAATATCGTGTTTATCTGCCGCTACCGGGCAAGCGACTTTCAAGTTCAACTTCTGACTGTACGGGAATATACATAGTGGACATACGAGTACAGGTCGTAGACGCATGTTTGACGACGTATGGAAGTTATGAGTCTGGTCGTGAGTCGTGCATGGATAGCCAAATAGTATGGCGGCCGCTCGCGATAAGCGGCAAATCCCGGCTCGAGTCCCTGTCCGGCACGAAGTTTCGTTGTTGTCAGCTGATGGTAGCCCTTATTCGCAATTGCGAATTCATTTGACGTGTTTTGTAACAGCTGTGGTCGCCACAGTGCCTTTTCCCACGGAAATGCATGCATGTTCAAATGGTTCAAATGGCTCTGAGCACTATGCGACTTAACATCTGTGGTCATCAGTCCCCTAGAACTTAGAACTACTTAAACCTAACTAACCTAAGGACACCACACACATCCATGCCCATGCCCGAAGCAGGATTCGAACCTGCGACCTTAGCGGTCCAGACTGAAGCGCCTAGAACCGCTCGGCACACCGGGCGGCTGCATGCATGTCCAAAGGAACGTTGCATCGTAATCAGAATAACACAGGCACTGCAGTACCATATTTATGGAACATATTTCGATACTCATCAGTCATCAAAACCTATAGGGTGTTTCCCTTTGGCTTTGGCTTAGGATCAAGAAATTTGGCGAGAAGCAAGATTTCGCGGTACAACCAAATTTGTCATATATATATATATATATATATATATATATATATATATATATGTTCTGAGACATCGAGGGATCACCAATTTGGTATTGGAGGGCAGCGTGGAGGGTAAAAATCGTAGAGGGAGACCAAGAGATGAATACACTAAGCAGATTCAGAAGGATGTAGGCTGCAGTAGGTACTGGGAGATGAAGAAGCTTGGACAGGATAGAGTAACATGGAGAGCTGCATCAAACCAGTCTCAGGACTGAATATCACAACAACATATATATATATATATATATATTATAAATTTGTAATTATATCACACGATTTTTTTTGTCATTTGTTATCGGATTGTCTGTCTATCCGTCCGTCTGTTAAGACCCCTTTTTCTCTAGAGCGCGTGCACGGATCAAGTTGAAATTCATGTCACATACTGAAGTGTGTGGTCCTTTGGCGGTGTAAAAAAGTCAAGCTTCTAATCCAATGCAGTCAAAGGATACGGCAATTTATAAAACATATTTTGACACTCGCAAAGGCACACACTAGAACCTATAGGGTACTTCCCGTTGATCTAGAATTATGAAATTTGGCAAGAGGCGAGGTTTCACAGTACAAGTAAAGGAAATTGTTGCTTTGTATTTACACCAAACAAAGAAATATTTCTTTTGTCGTTTTTTATCCGACGTCAAACATGAATCGAAAACAGTCAGTAGTTCTACATTCAGGTTGACTGAGTCGGAATGGTAGAAGTTAAACATCAGGCCAGGAATGGCTGTATTGCTCATATGACGCATTTCGGAATTTATCCACCATCAGATATCCCGGAGCGATTACTGCACGTAGATATGTAGTAGTAGTGGTAACTTTATTCATCCAAAGACCTCTTTTTACAAGGATATGGGACATGTCAAAGTATTTACAAATTTAAACCAATACAAAAAAAGGTAATTCGTATAAACATATATATACAGACTTCTAGTTACAGACAATCATTAGATTTACTCCTCGTATACAATACTATTTATACAAACAACTTATTAAATAATGTAATTCCACATTGTTCGCTCATATCTCACTATTAGTCACTGCACACACTATACACACATTGTTTCATAACACTTCACTCGCTACACACAAACACACACACACACACACACACACACACACACACACAGGTGATCTCTGGGCCGTTTTCTGTACCGCAACTTCCCATTTGCTACCCTGAAAAACTGAGTCAGCATCCCTCCATAACGAGTGAGATGTTGAGCTCAGAAAGAGGAAGTCATGTTAGTATTGTGCTATGCATAGCTCAGGTGTAAGTATTTCTAGAATGGAAAAAGGAAGGTAAAAAAACATTAAGTGAAGGTGTTATGCGGACTGTTGGATATTTTATAATCATTATTCATTTGTATAAAATTTTTTATCAAACCCCTACTCTGTTTTAGCTAAGTAACCCTTCAATGTATAAAATGCATTGCATAACAGGCACTTTTTGGGTGCCTTTTGAAATAAGTCTATTTTTTGCAGTTTCCTTAATCTCTTTTGCTAATTTATTGCACAGTTTCATTCCTTGGAAGAAAATGCTGTTTTGAGTTTTATGTTTATTTTTTCTTGGTAAATGTAAATTGAGTCTGTCTCTTGTTGCATGGTCATAGTCAGAGCTATTTGTGCAGTAATTACCTATGTTATTTTTGATTTGTATAACTGACTGATAAATGTATTCACATAGAGCAGTTAAAATCCCCAGTGTTTTGACCAGATCTTTACAATGAGCTCGACTACTATTTTTGGTTATTATTCTCATGGCTCTTTTCTGGAGTTTGAAACCTGTGTTCATATTTTGTGCATTTGTTCACCAAAAAAGAATGCCATAGCTATGAATTGATTGTACATATGAATAATAGGTAACTAAAATACACTGCATGTTACACACTCATGACAGGATTCTAATGGCATAACATGCTGATGACATTCTGTTTGCAAGTACCTTTGTGTGTTTACACAACTTCAACTGAGAATCAATATTCATTCCTAGAAATTACGTATTTGTTACACAGTCTATAGAGGTGCCATCTACATTTAATTTAACACTGTCACTTTTCCTCTTCAAACTGAAATTCATGGCATTAGTTTTCTTTATGTTCAATGTCACTTTATTGCTTATTGACCAGTCATAAACCTCCTTGAGAGTTTCATTTGCTTTCTCGGAAAGGAGTTCTCTTGTTTTCTCAGTGACTATAATATTGCTGTCATCAGCGAAGAGAATTTTTTCACCATAAGTAACACTGCTGGGAAAGTCATTGATGTACATCACGAACAGTATTGGTCCTAATACGCTACCTTGTGGTACCCCTATATTAATTTATTTTGGTTCTGATAAGTGTTTTACTAAATGTTCAGATCTTTTTGAAGTATCTTTTATCTCTATTCTTTGTACCCTATCTGTTAGGTATGATCGAAACCAGTCATTAGCTACCCCTCTTATTCCTAATGCTTGTAATTTACTAAATAGAATCTTGTGGTCGACTGTATCAAACACCTTAGAAAGGTCCAAAAATATGTCTATGACACACTCATCTTTATCAAGAGCATCAAGTACAACTTTTGTTGGTGTTTCAAGTTGTATGTGCAACAGGCATTCGCTACTGATTATTACAATAATGGTCGCCTGGTTCCTGCATGACTTTATATCACATTTATATGATTGAAATTAAAACATTCCCGAAAATCTTGGAATCCCTGGACCGATATACTGCCAGTGTCAATGTTAATAACAGCCGACAATGGTCGAGAATCTCGATGCCCAGAATGATTGAACTGTCTATACACATAATTTTGTACACAACCCAAAGTGAGCGAGCCCTACACACTACTGGCCAATTTCTTCGACAGTATTTCATTTTTACGATTAATGACTCGTATCCGACGCAAAGTTGAATCGCTAATCTAACTTCCTGACGAGATTACGGGAGGATGTCAGAATGAAGCACCGCGAAAAACTTGATAGGTGTCATGTATAATTTTGGTATATGAATTGATTGTGAGAGAGCAGTGATCTTGTAAAGCTGTATCACAGAAGTTAGGTTAATATCTTTGGTGTGCGCCGAGGCACAGAGAGAAGATAATGTTGAACTGTGTTAGAGTGATGAAGCAATGGTAATGAGATGTTTCAAATGTTACTTTTTTTCACTATTGCTGCGCCATTGGACTAACTTGGTTATTGTACTGAGAGTTTCTAGATTTGACGGACAGAAAAGTGTATTGTTTGGATGTTAAGACGTTCATTAAATTTAAAATCAGACTTGAGCAATTTTTTCACAGTATGTAAAAAAACTTAGTGTTGTCATTTATGCCCATATTTCATTTTTCACTTATCTTTCTCTTACAATTTTGTAACTGATCATCGTTTTTCCAAATGTATACTTCGATTTGCAACCAACAGAGAACTCATTGTGCCTCACAAGCGTCTCTATGTAGATACAGTAATTTGCGGCTTTAGCATAGCGGCGCGCAAGACAGAGCAGTACTGCAACACCTTATCCAGATTTGCACATAATAGAGGTAACGACTCAATATTTTGATTTCCTTTTATTCAATCAGGACCAATTTACATCATTCAAAGACAGTTAGATTTTCGGTATTGTTTCAAATGGCTCTGAGCACTATTGGACGTAACTTCTGAGGTCATCAGTCCCCTAGAACTTAGAACTACTAAACCTAACTAACCTAAGGACATCACACACATCCATGCCCGGGGAGGAATCGAACCTGCGACCGCTCGGCCTAGAATCGCTCGGCCACCCCGGCCGGATTTTCGGTATTGTGTATCACTTTTACCTCTGGGATCTGGGATCAGTTTTGCAAAACTGATTATCGTGTGTTTTATGTCAAAGTTCATTATTCAGGTAGTTAGTACTGTTCAAAATTCATGGAGTCTGATTCTTAACTTCTACGGCATGAAAGACTTCCCTTTACATTACGACAATTAATTATTATTACAGTGCAGCTTTGCTTTCACATTGTGACAGTACAAGTTTCATTACAACAGTTCATTCATTGCTACAGCTCAGATCTTACTACCCGAAAGAGAATTTTCACTTATATTATTTTTATTTATTTTGATAAATTTCGAACTGTTCAAAGATTTCTCTTTCCACGACAACGCATCAGCTCATTTTGCCCAGGGCATAGTCACTTCTTGAGGTTGTGAAATTTTTCCTCATCCATTGACCCCTAGCACTCTCCTGACTTGGTTACTCAATGATTTCTTTTTCTTCTCTTGACTGCACAAAGCTCTACATTCACATCTCGATCTATACTCAGAAAGCCGCCTTAGGCTGCATGCTGGCGGGTTGTTCGTGTACCATTGTCACTTCTCCCTTTTACTGATTCAGTCGCGAATTATTCGTGGAAAGAATGATTGCTGTAAAGTCCCCGTTTGGGTACGAACCTCACTGATGTTATCTTCATGGTCTTTTCGCCAAATATACATAGGAGGAAGCAATATACTGGTTGACTCTTGCAGGAACGTCCACTGTCGAAACTTTAACAGTAAAGCACACCGTGATGCAGAACGCCTCTCTTGCAGCGTCTGCCACTGTAAATGCCTCAGCATCTCCGTCTCCTTTTCTTTGGATCTTCTGTATTTTCTCTATCGATCCTATCTGGTACGGATCCAAGACTGACTAACAATATTCAAATATGCGCCGAACGAGTATTTTATAAACCACTTCCTTTGTTGGTGGACTACATTTCCTGGGAATTCTTCCATTGAATCTCAGTCTGGCATCTGCTTACCCACGGTTAATTTTGTGTACATTACACTGCTATATATTTTATGCAAGTAGTTACTCGTAGAGACTGTTCTGCAATCGTATAATCATATAGTAAAGGGTCTTTTTGTATACGCATTGTCAATGTGTTACTTTTTTATATTGAGTTCAACTGCCACTAACTCCAGCAAGTGTAGATCCTCTGCAGGTCCTCCTGCAATTCACTACAATTTTCCAGCGTTCGACTCCTCTCTATACAACGGCGTCATCAACAGAAAGCCTAATGGAAATTCCGACGTTACCTGCTATCTGATCTATATAAAAGGGGCGTTTAGTAAGTAATACAACGTATTTTTTTCTGTAATCGCGATTTCAGTGCATTATATTATTCCCCACTATTTTGGCTACAAAACCCTGTTTTCCAACATAATCTCTGTTCAATGCAACGGTCTTACGGCACCTTACTGGGAGGGCCGCATAGTACCTGTCCACTGCTCGACGTCGGAGACAACGTCTTTCTGCATCAAAACTTCAAAACTTCCCCATCATGCACGTACTGCTTCCCATGGAGTGCATCCTTCATTGGGCTGAACTGATGAAGGTCGTACGGTGCGAGATCCGGGCTGTAGGGTGGATGAAGGAGAATAGCCCAATGAAGTTTTTAGAGTTCCTCTCAAGTGCGTAAACGTGTGTGAGGGCTGTTTGCTGATGACACTAGGTTGGTAGTAAAGGATGTTGCGTGCAACATTGGCTCGGTTTCAAATAATGCAGTACATGACCTCAGTTCATGGCTTGTAGAAAATAAACTAACGCTAAATCACAATAAGACTCAGTTTTTACAGTTTCTAACACACAATTCAACAAAACCTGACGTTTTAATTTCACAGAATGGGCATATGATTAGTGAAACTGAACAGTTCAAATTTCTAGATGTTCAAATACACTCCTGGAAATTGAAATAAGAACACCGTGAATTCATTGTACCAGGAAGGGGAAACTTTATTGACACATTCCTGGGGTCAGATACATCACATGATCACACTGACAGAACCACAGGCACATAGACATCAGGCAACAGAGCATGCACAATGTCGGCACTAGTACAGTGTATATCCACCTTTCGCAGCAATGCAGGCTGCTATTCTCCCATGGAGACGATCGTAGAGATGCTGGATGTAGTCCTGTGGAACGGCTTGCCATGCCATTTCCACCTGGCGCCTCAGTTGGACCAGCGTTCGTGCTGGACGTGCAGACCGCGTGAGACGACGCTCCATCCAGTCCCAAACATGCTCAATGGGGGACAGATCCGGAGATCTTGCTGGCCAGGGTAGTTGACGTACACCTTCTAGAGCACGTTGGGTGGCACGGGATACATGCGGACGTGCATTGTCCTGTTGGAACAGCAAGTTCCCTTGCCGGTCTAGGAATGGTAGAACGATGGGTTCGATGACGGTTTGGATGTACCGTGCACTATTCAGTGTCCCCTCGACGATCACCAGTGGTGTACGGCCAGTGTAGGAGATCGCTCCCCACACCATGATGCCGGGTGTTGGCCCTGTGTGCCTCGGTCGTATGCAGTCCTGATTGTGGCGCTCACCTGCACGGCGCCAAACACGCTTACGACCATCATTGGCACCAAGGCAGAAGCGACTCTCATCGCTGAAGACGACACGTCTCCATTCGTCCCTCCATTCACGCCTGTCGCGACACCACTGGAGGCGGGCTGCACGATGTTGGGGCGTGAGCGGAAGACGGCCTAACGGTGTGCGGGACCGTAGCCCAGCTTCATGGAGACAGTTGCGAATGGTCCTCGCCGATACCCCAGGAGCAACAGTGTCCCTAATTTGCTGGGAAGTGGCGGTGCGGTCCCCTACGGCACTGCGTAGGATCCTACGGTCTTGGCGTGCATCCGTGCGTCGCTGCGGTCCGGTCCCAGGTCGACGGGCACGTGCACCTTCCGCCGACCACTGGCGACAACATCGATGTACTGTGGAGACCTCACGCCCCACGTGTTGAGCAATTCGGTGGTACGTCCACCCGGCCTCCCGCATGCCCACTATACGCCCTCGCTCAAAGTCCGTCAACTGCACATACGGTTCACGTCCACGCTGTCGCGGCATGCTACCAGTGTTAAAGACTGCGATGGAGCTCCGTATGCCACGGCAAACTGGCTGACACTGACGGCGGCGGTGCACAAATGCTGCGCAGCTAGCGCCATTCGACGGCCAACACCGCGGTTCCTGGTGTGTCCGCTGTGCCGTGCGTGTGATCATTGCTTGTACAGCACTCTCGCAGTGTCCGGAGCAAGTATGGTGGGTCTGACACACCGGTGTCACTGTGTTCTTTTTTCCATTTCCAGGAGTGTAGATAGTAAGCTGTCATGGAAAACCCACGTTCAGGATCTTGTTCAAAGACTTAATACTGCCTTTTTTTACTATTCGAACGGTATCAGAAGTGAGTGATCGTTCGACACGAAAATTATTCTACTTTGCTTATTTTCATTCGCTATTGTCGTATGGTATTATATTTTGGGGTAACTCTTCTCATTCTAAAAGGATAGTTTTTACTCAGAAACGGGCGGTTCGGGCAATAAGTGGTGTTAGTTCACGAACCTCTTGTCGACCTCTGTTCACGAGTCTGGGTATTTTGACATTGGCTTCTCAATACGTATATTCCTTATTGTCGTTTCTTGATGCCAATATTAGTTTTTTCCCAAGAATAAGCAGCTTTATCTCGGTTAATACTCGGCAGAAATAAAACCTGCATTTGGATCGGACTTCCTTAACTCTTGTGCGAAAAGGTGTGCAGTATACTGCTGCATCCATTTTCAATAAGCTGCCACTCGAATTCAAAAATGTTAGCTGTAATCCACTCGCTTTCATGGGTCACTCCTTCTATTCTGTCGAGGAATCCCTTGAAAAATTAAGCTGATTTTTATTGTATTGCTGATAGCGTTTACTTAAACTTAGGCCGGCCGAAGTGACCGTGCGGTTAAAGGCGCTGTAGTCTGGAACCGCAAGACCGCTACGGTCGCAGGTTCGAATCCTGCCTCGGGCATGGATGTTTGTGATGTCCTTAGGTTAGTTAGGTTTAACTAGTTCTAAGTTCTAGGGGACTAATGACCTCAGCAGTTGAGTCCCATAGTGCTCAGAGCCATTTGAACTTAAACTTATGGACTGACTTTTTTAAGGTTCATGAACATTTATTTTTATCTGTTATTACGTTTATGTTGTAAGTTCATGTACTGACACGCTCCATGACCTTGGAGATTTGCTCCTCAATTTGGTCCTGCGTAACTTGATGAGTAAATAAAAAAATAATAAATAAATAAGAACAAATGCCTATAAAAGGAACACTGGAAATTAAAGGTACCAAGTGGGTTGTATCAAGATCAACAACCCATCAATGCCTTAATGCTTTCGTATGCAACTGTGCCGACTGTTAAACTGGATGATATTTACAGTGCTGTGAGAAGTTGGAGGTGCTCTGCCCCCTACAATTCTTTACGTCACAACAAGCAAGCGTGGGAAAATGGGCGCAAGAAAACTGCAACTACGGTATAAGCATTGCTTTTGGACAATAGCTGGTCAAAATAACTAGATTGTGCTTGATTCCTTCTCTGCGTATAAAAATCATATTCATTTAGAGCAAACTGTCCAGTCTGAAAAATGTGTGACATTGCAGTTCATACCACTTGTAACCACTGGACAAATTCAGCTTCTGATTTTTTTTTCGTACCTATAAAACATATTATCGCATTATTTGCAGCCACGCCTTAAAAGATAGCCCCACGCCCGGGTTCCCGGGTTCGATTCCCGGCGGGGTCAGGGATTTTCTCTGCCTCGTGATGGCTGGGTGTTGTGTGCTGTCCTTAGGTTAGTTAGGTTTAAGTAGTTCTAAGTTCTAGGGGACTTATGACCACAGCAGTTGAGTCCCAGAGTGCTCAGAGCCATTTGAACCATTTTTTTTAAAAGATAGCCAGTTCCACGATAGGCTCCACGACAGACGGTTTCACTTTCTGTTGCATGTAATCACATCCCGTCAGTTCTCATCATCCCGTTACACCAGTATGATTTGAAACGTCCTGGCAGATTAAAACTGTGAGCCGGACCGAGACTCGAACTCGGGACCTTTGCCTTCCGCGGGCAAGTGCTATACCATCTGAGCTAAGCAAGCACGACTCACGGTCCGTCCTCACAGCTTCACTGTTGGCAGTATCTCGTCTGCTACCTTCCGAACTTCACAGAAGCTCTCCTTCGGATCAGATGGTATAGCACTTGCCCGCGGATGGCAAAGGTCCCGACTTCGAGTCTCGGTGCGGCACATAGTTTTAATCTGCCAGGAAATTTCGTATCAGCGCACACTCCACTGCAGAGTGAAACCCTCATTCTGGTAGAATGATTCTATTTGCATTCTCTAAGAGTGGATACCTAGCTGAACGTCCTACACTCCTGTGGTTCAAATGGCTCTGAGCACTATGGGACTTAACTTCTGAGGTCATCAGTCCCCTAGAACTTTGAACTACTTAAACCTAACTAACCTAAGGACATCACACACATCCATGCCCGGGTCAGGATTCGAACCTGCGACCGTAGCTGTCGCGCGGTTCCAGGCTGTAGCGCCTAGAAACGCTCGGCCACCCCGGCCTGCCACTCCTGAGGAGTTCGCCTTCGATCTTGACGGTGTGAACCTTTGTCGTTACTGCAACGCCCCATATTTCATTCGGTGTTCATGGTGCAAGTTAATGGTTTGTCTAGAATATTTCTTGAATGGTTACGATGTCCATTTTGTGAAATGAAAAACGTACATCCCTTAGAAGGTTGAACTCTGCACCTCCCGGACACTCATTTTCTGTCGCCCTCCTGATGCACATGGTGTCTCATTAGCAGCTAATATTTTTCCTGTCACAATTGTTAACACAACACTTGCAAATAAGCCTTGCTAAAGAGTGTACTTGCGACCTCGTAGTCAAGGGATTCCTTGTAAGTGCTCTCAGCGTGGACGGCTTGTAAGCACAGAGACCAGCGCACCCTTCGTCGTGCCCCTACAAGCGAAACAGCGACCACCTGTGGCTGGCTGCGAGGTCTGCGGTGGCCTAACAGTAGCTACGGCCCGTAGCCCGCATCACTTATGACCAGGGGTCAATGTCCCCTGGAGCGCGGGCGAAGCGTGCCGGAGGTCAGCGATCTCTCGAGCTGCGGGAAGAGCGCTCCGTGTTAATACAGGGCCCAGGGCTGCCGTCCCTGTCCTTGCTCTGCCTCCAGCCGCTCTGGAAAACAGCGCACAACCGCCGTGCTACCATCGTACAGCGCGCGCCCTGTATAATCTACTACTTGCTTAAGTCTGTAGGCTTTCGTGGCCGTTATCACTGAAGTTAAAGTCTTCTGGCTTGTTAGGCCGCATCATAATTTCCTCTGCACGATCGACGTTTCGACCCCTCTGCAGGGGCCGTCTTCAGGATACACGGTTAACGGAACAGTGGCAGAAGGCTATTTTTTATTTACTGTTATTTCAGTTCCCCGTGAAGGGGCGGGCTGCCATAGGATAAAATCACTCGTCAACCATAAGTTGCATTAACTGATAACAGTGTTGGTTGCACAAGATAGATTTATTTAATATTCACATATGAAGCTTTTCGCCTGTTCTAGGCGTCATCAAACAATCGATAAAAACTCCTACTAATCGTGACCGAGGCGTCAGGATCGTACTTAAAATCCAGGATTCATCACTGGTACTTACGCGACTGAACCATTCGTGGTCATTAGCAGTTCTCAACGTACACGTCTCTGCGATTCTCCTGCTCAAGTGTGAGGTTTCTCGGCACCATTTTGGCTCAAATGACGTCTTTTTAAGACACTTTTCAGTTTCGGGAGAAGATAAAAGTGACAAGGACTCAGATCATGTGAAGAGGTCGGCTGTGGAACAGCAGAAATGTCTATTGAGATCAAAAATTCCGTTCGAAGCCTCGGTCACGATTCATCTACACCTACATGGTTACTCTGCAATTCACACTCAAGCGCCTCGCGGACGGTTCATCGAACCATTTTCATACTACTTCTCTACCATTCCACTCTTGAATGGCATGTGGGAAAAAGGAACGCCTAAATCTTTCCGTTCGAGCTCTAATTTCTCTTATTTTACTACGATGATCATTCCTCCCTTCGTAGGTGGGTGTCAACAAAATATTTCCGCATTCGGAAGAGAAAGTTGGTGATTGAAATTTCGTAAATAGATCTCGCCGCAAAGAAAACCGCCTTTGTTTCAGAGACTGCCATCCCAACTCGCGTATCATATCAGTGACAGTCTCACCCCTATTGCCCGATAACACGAAACGAGCTGCCCTTCTTTGTACTTTTTCGATGTCCTCCGTCAATCTTACGTGTTATGGATCCCATACCGTGCAGCAATATTCCAGCCGAGGACGGACAAGTGTATTGAGGGCCTTCTCTTTAGTGCGTTTGTCGCATCATCTAAGTGTTCTGCCAACAAAGCGCAGTCTTTGTTTCACCTTCCCCACAATATCTATGTGGTCTTTCCAATTTAAGATGCTCGTAATTGTAATTCCTGGTTATTTAGTCGAATTGACAGCCCTTAGATTTGTGCGATTTATCGTGTACCCAAAATGTATCGGATTTCTTTTAGTATCTATGTGGGTGACCTCGCACTTTTCTATGTTTAGTGCCAATTGCCGCTTTTCGCACCATAAAGAAATTCTCTCTAGATAATTTTGCAATTGGAATTGATCGTCTGATGATTTTACTACATGGTAAATTACAGCGTCATCTGCAAGCAATCTAAGGTGGCTACTCAGATTATCTCCTAGATCATTTATGTAAATCAGGAACAGCAGAGGGCCTATGACACTACCTTGCGGAACGCTAGATATCACTTCTGTTCTACTCGATGATTTACCATCTTATCACTACGAACTGTGACTTCTCTGAGAGGAAATCACGAATCCAGTCACACAACTGAGACGATACTCTATATGCACGCAATTTGATTAATAGTCACTTGTGAGGAACGGTATCAAAAGCCTTCAGGAAATCTAGGAATATGGAATCGATCTGAGATGCCTTGTCGACAGCACTCATTACTTCATGGATTAGCAAGAGTTTTTATCGATTGTCTGATGATTTCCAGAATAGGCTAAACGCGACACATCTGAAGATTAAATAAACCTTCCTTGTACAACCAAGACTGTTTTTTATGCATCTAAAGATTTATTACGGTTGCTGTACCAGCGTCACCGCTATAGTTATGGAGTGGAATGATTTTAAATTGAAAACATGGCATAAAATACTTAAAAACAGATGACAATAAGTGATGATTTAAGAAACACGTATAGGTGGGTGGTATTGATGATTTCTACATTAAACATTAACGGACGAGGTGACTTTTCTGTAATGCATGAGGTGTGCGAGAAAAGTAATGAGACTGAATTTTTATTTGCCAAAGATTTTATTTATTTCTGACAACAATATCCCCCCTTCAAAGCAGTTTCCTTCGGCAGTTATACACCAGGGGGAGCGGTTGTTTGCAGTTTTGATAGCAGCGCTGCAAGGCTTCAGCTTGAAGTGAAGCATTTTTAATGTTCTTCAGAGCCTCAAAATGACGTCCTTTAAAGATATTTTTCAATTTCGGGAGAATGAAAAAATCACAAGGACTCAGATCAGGTGAACAGAGGGGCTGTGGAACAGCAGGAATGCCTTCCGAAGCCAAAAATTCCGTGATGGAGGTGGCCGTGTGACGTAGGGCATTGTGATGCAGCATCGATTTGTCCACAATGTCCGACCTCACTCAATTCATCCTTTCCTGACATCTTTTTAAAATACTCGGTTGACAGTTTGTCCTGGAGGAAAAAATTCTATATTCACAATACCCCTACTGTCAAAAAAGGAAATCTGGCTTGTTTTGATCTTTCATTTGCTCATTAGAGCTTTTTCCGGTCGAGGAGATATCTCAGTGTGCGTCCCTCCTCCCTTTGCCGCTTTGTCTCAGGCTGGTACTTAAAAATACAGGATTCAGAGCACCTGTGCTTACACTACTGAACCATTCCTGATTATTGGCAATCCTCAACGCACATGTTTCTGCGATAGTCCTGCTCAGCTGTGAGGTATATCGGCACCATTTTGGCACAAACTTCTAACATGTGCAAAACTTCGGTCAAAATTTGATGTACGGTAAAAGTGTTTACGTTGAACACGTCCCCCATCATCCTTACTGTTAAACGTCCGTCTGATTCCATAAGAGCACGCAGAAGTTCGATGTTTTCATCGGTTTTTGAAGTCGAATGACTCTCTGAGCGAGGTTCTTCTTCAGAGTCTTCTCAGTCTTACAGAAATGATTTATGCCAACGAAAACCTTGTGCCCTTGACGAGATATGTTCCCCATAGACCTGTTTGAGGATTTTCAAATGTCTCACTCCCCAGGTTTAACACAAAACTTAGTGACATAATTTTGCTCTAAATTCCGTTGTTCCATTTTCGTAGCACACCAACAAAAGTACAGCTTCAATGATGGAGCTCTCAGAAGACACATGGTGGCTGTACGGAACTGAAGCTCGGACTGAGCATCTGGTAGGGCTGAACATACCAGTCTACACAAGTAGAATAACACAGCGTTGCGAGATCACTCGCACTGATGTCGTTCTCATTACCTTTCTCATACACGTGGTATACTACGAGGTGAGGTCTCTAGGATCCCTATGTTTAATCCGAGATAGAAGGCACAAATCATCTGAAAGTTTTAATTTAAGTTAATAACAATTATTTTTACACTTATTTAAATGTTTTTTACATAGTTCTTGTTCATTTTATTGCACTAAATAATACCTGCAGTATTTTAGTTTTTATCACAAAAAATCATAACCGAGCGAGGTGGCGCAGTGGCTAGCACATTGGACTCGCATTCGGGAGGATGACGGTTCAATCCAGGGTCTGGCCATCCTGATTTAGGTTTTCCGTGATTTCCCTGAATCGCTCCAGGCAAATGACGGGATGGTTCCTTTGAAAGGGCACGGCCGACTTCCTTCCCCATCCTTCCCTAATCCGATGCGACCGATTACCTCGCTGTCTGGTCTCCTCCCCCAAACAACCCAACATAGCTTTGTGCGGTCTTTTTAAAATAGTACACATAAACGAACTTTTAGAGTACTGAATTTTACTTTCTGAAAAATTGCAGAATCTCTGTAACAAAAAAATGTTCACACAAAATATAAATTCCAGCTCTTAAACTTACACATAGAAATTGCACTAGAAAGGTACAAAAAAAGTGAACAAAATTGCCAATCAGCGCCGGGATCTGTTTTTCTTTATCTCCACTCGGACGACATTTGATTTCAACTAACACTTTAACTACTGTATTACAAAAAGAAAAAGGTTCTCATCAGAGTTGTCCTGAAGTTCTTCATCGGAATGATCGTCTTGTTCGCTATCAGAACTATGATCACTGGCTATTGTGAAATCGTCGTCTTTATCGTCTGTTTTTTGATCTATATCACTGGCATCTTTCTCCATTCAGCGACTAATAATTTCATCAAACTTAAGACAGTTAAAACTGAGGCGGTACTGGGATCACATCTTGTGCTGTCCTGAAACAACAGGTATGTAGTTCGCTAGGCGCGGTCTAGGAGACTCCAGCGCTTGTCAGTAACACGTGTCAACAACAAAAGAAGAAATCGGTAACGCAACCAACAGCAAAATATTATAGGATTGACGATTTAAGAAGGATAAGAGGTATAGAATCATTCCTCTATGACTGACCTTGTACAGGGAATTCTAAACTTTCGTGCGGTCTGGGAAGCCACAGGTAGTCAGTTAGGATGAAAAAATGAAGATTAAAAAAGAAAACTCAGTGGACAATTTTTATGATTTTTAAAACTTTAGAGAATATTTTGTGTTACACTTAAAATATAGTCACTGGTGATGATGTGAATGATATTATGGTATAATGTTGATACTGATGATGTTGAAAATGATCCTGGTTATGACGAAGGTGGAATGATGAGGATGATTACGGGGCCACGTGGAACCGCAGGTAGCGACTAAGAGTCAGCAACGTCGAGGTATAGGGAGGATGGTGTGAGATGGAGCGTCGCGACTGGAGCTGGAAAGAGGGGACGGATTTCATCGCTCGGGAGCGGGAGTTGGTTGAAAGAGGGGACAGATTTCATCGCTATTGAGTGGGAGTTGGTTGAAATTTCGTCGGGAGTGGATGGATAAGACTTGGAGGTGCACGGAAGGTGGAATATGGATGTAGTGGCGCAGCAGGTTACTTGGATTGGTTATTGGAGGATGGGAAATTGGGTGCTGGGACTGGGTTTAGCGATTAATGTATTGGATCCAAAGGTACTCTAGGAAGAGAACAAGGTGTGGGAAGTGGATGAGCTGGATCCGGATGCGAGTTGGGGAGTGTAGGCGGAAGGAGAAGGTGAGGCGGAGTGCACATCTTTGCAGAAGTTGAAGGGACTTAGAGAATTTAAGGGAGGTGGAGTTCCGGGCAACATTGTCGTAGGTAAAGAAGAGTCGAATGAATGATCAGAAGACTACTCGCCCTTTCACTTATAAATGTTTCTCCCGTGATTATTCTGAAGAAGTGGAGTTATTGGGTAAAATTCTTCTGACTGCTATCGTTGGGTCATTGTCATCGAATAGAAAGCGAAAGTGGCAGAGTACGAGATGGGAAATGTGTATCAAAAAATATTATTGTCGTGCCAGAGAGGTGGTTTCCTGATCGTTGTTTGTATTTATGTCACTGATGGCGGGAATCTACGACACTGAAAGCCTACAGCTGTCTTCTGTATTCAAGATGCATTTATTCTTGGAAATCTCAATCACTTCTCGGACTTACATTCTTAAAATTTTGATTTCCTTGTCCAGCACACGTGCGTAGTTGAAATCAGTGTCTTAGATTTCGTGGTTTTTATTACCTTCTTTTGCTGTCCTCCTGTTTCACCAACGTACACTTTGTCCCAGTCATGTATCACATCATAGACACCCGCAGTGTGGAGATAATCATGTGCCTCCACTTTGCGTCGGAAAAGTCATTTTGTTCTAACTGAAAAATGTGGTCTGTATACCATTTTTCGTAGAATCTTACCAATGCAGTCACCTTACAGAGTGTGAAGGCGGTTGCTCGCCCTTCGTATTAGCATAATAATATTTCTTTTGAAATCCTTGTCTGTGGATAAACCATCATAGTCGTTGGCGTTCATTGTCTTGGTTCAAATGGTGCTGAGCACTATGGGACTTAACTTCTGAGGTCATCAGTCCCCTAGAACTTAGAACTACTTAAACCTAACTAACCTAAGGACATCACACACATCCATGCCCGAGGCAGGATTCGAACCTGCGACCGTAGCGGTCACGCGGTTTCAGACTGTAGCACCTAGAACCGCTCGGCCAACACGGCTGGCTCATTGTCTTCTTTATAAGATCCAACTCTGATTCCAATCTGTGATTGTCATTGATACGGAAGGCATGTGAAGAGAGACTGTTAAGCACTTCTTTCTTCTGGGTTGGATGGTGGTGCGAAGTGGCATCTAAATATTTGTCTTTGTAAGCTTTCTAGGTATGTAACAGTCACACACGTCTAACAAGAGCTAGCATTTTTCTCCTGAAGAGCAGGACCAAAAAAGTCTTTCGCTTCTATATTGCCTCGTCAAAATGAGACCGTTCGCTCTAACAATAAATGATTTGTCATCGTGTGTTACCACGTGACTCTTCTCCGTTTGTGCCAAGTGATATAAACATGGACAGAGTATGTGGCAGTGGACGTCCTGTTTTACTGAAGACATGTAGTTTCGTTCTGGGTTATTTGTCTTCAGGTCTCCCGTGTTTCCTAACAGTTTTTCATCATCAGCACCTCCCTGGCTTCTAAAAGCCCCAGAGATCTGAAATAAGTCATTCCTCTCTCTCCCTGCGGTACTCTGAACTTCCTCTCCAGTGTTACAGTGATTCCATATTGGGTTCTCCTACCTGATGAGTTCAATATTCCACAGTCACTATTTGGTTCACTATGTGACGGCGCGGGGCTGTATCAAGGTCTTTCGCGAAGAGAGAGAGAGAGAGAGAGTGAGAGTGAGAGAGAGAGCGAAAGATTGTGTGTGTGTGTGTGTGTGTGTGTGTGTGTGTGTGTGTGTGTGTGTATGTGTGCCCTAATGGCCTGGTACAAGTCTTTCTATCGGACGGCACTTTAGTGTCCTTATCTCCAGCCATCCAACTGGGGAAATGTGACCTACAATTTAGGGCTGTCAGAGAGATATCGATCTAATTATCCAAAAATTATCGATGTTACTCAGCGATACGTCCTTCCTTGAAATATCGATATATCGATACCAAAACGACTGTCGGTAAATATTTGAAGTTGTTCTTTTCAAATTGCAATTGCATGTAATTTTACTTTCTCTGTGTGAAGGAGTCTTACTACTTTTTGACCTTTCATCACATCCAGTCTTTCTATTTGACTGCGTGAAGCAAGTATAGGTGACACAAAAGAAGTCCGATGGCACTTGGAGGGTGGCGATCTGAATGGAATTAGAAGGAGACTCTTTGGTTTGAAGAAGGACTCCTGGTACGAAGGGATACCTTCCTAGGAGGTAGTTGGCGATTAGAACCAGCTGGGTAATGGCAGTCTAAGAGATCTGAAGTGTTGCAGTAGATCTCCCTTGTAAGACAGCCTTTTGTAGGAATTAGCGTTAATGACGGTGCTCATCCTGAAAGTCCGCTGTTTTCTTACTGAGAGCGAGTTGTTAAATAGGACCCAGCAGGGTCACTCAGCCTCATATTTGTCAGTGTCCGGGAGCAGTCGACTCCTAGCGTCCTTAGCGTCGGCGTGGTAAGTCTCCATCACAGAGGACCCCGTGGCAGGCGCCAGGTCGGCGAAAGTCTGGCTCTAACTTACAAGCAATTTAGGAGTAGGTGGGAACCCATGAAAATCGAGTACAAAGTTTACTATTTATGAGGCGTAAATGATCCCCTGATTTCTCTCTATGGTGACTTCTTTGATATCATTACGTAACTGCTAATTGACGCCTGATCGCATGTGCAACACGGCGCTGAATTTTAGTGCACTCTTCCCTCCATCGTACGCTGTCAAATTCTATTATGCAAGACGACTATTATTGCCGCTTTTATGCATAAGACATTACGGCCTATTGGCATTTCTAAGTGTCTACAGTTACAGCACCAAACGCAGTAAAAAGGTAAGACAAGTAGTAAACATCGTTATGCTTTGCATGGTAGGCTGTAAGTTCCTATGGGACCAAACTGCTGAGGTCATCGGTCTTTAGACTTATGCACTACTTAATCTAACTTAAACTAACTTACGCTAAGGACAAAACACACACCCACGGCCGTGGGAGGGCTCGAGCCTCCTACGGGGCAGCCGCGCGGTTACCCCGCACGGCTGCCCCGCGCGGCTGCTTTGCATGTTACAGTTGTTGTTATATTACATACATTTGTGTCGGTGATGCGTGTATGATATTTCAAACCTGTTTAGTGCTAAATATGAACAGGCAGCATAACGTGTCGTTTAGCTTCCTCACACATAAACACTCTTGTTACAAAATCGCGAGACCTTGCAGAGCCCAAAGAATATGCTTAGACATGACACACATTTTGCAGAGTATCAGAGTGTAACGGCAGAGGGAGTTACAGTCATGTGACCACAGTATTGCGTGTCTATCATTATTCGTAACAAAGAAACACGAGAGTAAAACATGCTCGTATCATAGCACAAAAAAGGCGAATATTTCTGGGACAGATTTAGGGATGTAAAAGAAGCTTTCCCACTTACCTGGGCAGCTTCAAAGACATTTTAATCAGAGCATCTTGACATATTCGCGCCTTTTTACCTTTCTTATTAGTGCCCATGTCATGTAATACGAGGGCTGTCCAGAAAGTAAGTTACGATTGATCGCGAAATGAAAATCACAGTGAAAATCAGAAATGTTTCATTTGTAACAGTTAGCTACACCTTTCAGCTACTTCTCTACGCAGTCGCCGTTCTGACTCAGACATTCGTCGTAGCGTTGTACCAACTTTCCAATACCCTCATCATAGAAGGCAGCCGCCAGTGCTTTCCGCCAATTCTCTACGCTGGCCTAAAGCTCGTTGTCTGCGCCAAAACGTTGTCTTCATAACCAGTGGTTCGTTTGAGCAGAGATGAAACTCAGTGGGAGACAATTACGGGCTGTATTGTGGGTAACCAAACATTTCCAATTGAAACGATGCAGGAACATCTTCATTGCCTCTGCAGAATGAGGCTGAGAATTGTCGACAGTTATGTAATGTTGGTTGCATAGCTTCAGGGGAAAATTCTCACCAGGCCCTCGTACTTGGCGGGAGACACTATTTTCTATAACATCTTTACGTGCTCACTAAGAGCTCAGGAATGAAAATAGCGACATAATTCTACCTAGAGTCATACTAAAGACACTGCCCATCACATCTTTGCAAAGCTTTATCGGATTTTCATAGTCGTTTCCATTTCGCGACCGATCGTAACTTACTTTCTGGACAGCCCTCGTATAAGGCATCTTCGTTCAATTGTACCGTCAGAGTCATCAGTGTTTGTGCGCAGTGCCGACAGTTTTTCGTGTTTTTTCGTCGAGTGTGAACGACTTCGTGTTCTTAATTTTTGTATCTCCTGTTTTTAACCGCCAATCTGTTGCTTTTCTGTCTTCATGTCCTCTTTTATTGTAATGCTTGTGGCTGAAGAGCGGAGTAGATTTATCCGCTGCCAGCCCACCTTTGTATGAGGTGAAAATTAACAATAAAGAAAAAAAAGTAATATGAGGCATCCAGCCAAGTGAAGTAACATTATACATTATGTCATTCCTCCAGGAAAAAAATACGTCCCCATAAATTTTATCCCCCCGGAAAAACCTTTTTAGCTCTTACATGAACATATTAACAGAATCTTCCGTCGGTTCTTGGTAGAACAACATTATAATAAATGAAAAGCACCAGTTTGCTTTTGTTCTACAATATTACTTTAATTGTTAACCGGTTTTCGACTTACAAGGCCATCTTCGGACATTTGCATGAACACTCTTCGACCATATGATGTTATATATTGTTTACGATGGCTGGCGAATCTTCTGGATTTTGGGCACAGTATCATGGACTGTAGCCAACAAATTGCAAGAGGCAGGTGTGCCAACACCTTGCAGCTGTGAGAGCTCATTGCGATGGGGATGTAGGGTTAGCTCGCGAAAAAGCATGAATATGTGAAGATGTTTCGATTTAAATGTCTCTGAAATTTAAATGTCTCTGAAGCTGCCACATAAGTAGAAAAGCTAGATCCCTTTTTTTTTTTTTTTTTTACTCGGGCGATGACTGAACCTGTATACGTTTTTTCATTGTCTTTCGAACGATGTTACTTATATCGTGGTAACAAATAAAGCTTTCACAAAGCAACGGGACGGTCATTAAAGACATGTGTTAGTCTACCCCTAATGGAAATTTGAACCGATTCGCTCAAGTTTGAAACACTGATGCGGCACGAGTAAAAAATTCAAAAAAACGTGTTTGTTTGCACGTAAAAGCCGAATGAAGCTAGATTTTTCAAAGTAACTTTTCAATTTTATGGTAAGAATGTATTTTTTGTGTATTTGAATCACAGTCGAACCGTTTCTGCGCATTCAATTCACGCAAGAATGGATTTTACTTGTTACGTATAGCTCGACTATAACAATCGCATCTCGACAACAGATAAAGATTACTGGATAAAAAATTTCATTTTGAGTATGTCTGTTTATCTAGTGTAGTTCAAAATTTGTACCGATACGTACAAATGCACAGAAGTGGCACCCTTGAACAACCTCCCAGAAAAACGTTTTTCTTTTTTTTTGCATATTTGCACTTAAAATCCGAACGATGCACGTACAAACCGTGTTAATAGCTGAGCATTAATTTCACACCAGTTAAAATGTTTTGCAAAAGGTAGTAATCGATTCGCACAATTTGCCTGGGACCCAGCTCCAGTTCGTCTCTGAATCGTTGCTTAGTATATTGTAACGTAGCTACAGCAAGACAGATATTAGAATAGCTATACAAATGGCCGGCGGTCCGGACTAAACCAAAAACTTTTTCCCCCATTCCTAGCTCAAATAAGAACCGAGCAGCAAGACTCCTCCCCCCAAACAGCGATTCTGCGCTCGATCATCTCAGACATGTTTGTTACATGATAGAATATAAAATTAGTTTTAGTAACATAACTAGTATAATCAGCCATTCGTTACTGCCGCTGCAGGCTTTATTAACATATTTTAAAAAAAATTGTTTTTGTTCTAGTGCTGAAAATGGTCTCTACACTGATTGCCACTACAAAAAACATGAAGTGGCTCTATACCACCGATTCTCGCCACTAAGATAAAAAAGCAGTTCCTACAGTTGACCTAAAATCCTATGTCACACAAATCTGTCAACTGTTAAAATTGTTTACTATAATTTCAGTGCTAAAATCATTTTATTCGTTTTTGTTATATTAAGTACAAAGTCATTTTTAAAGATTTTTCTATAAAATAGTCTCTCCTTTTCATTTTAGTAAGGTACATTAAAATTAAACTTTATGTCTCTGTTAAAATAATACAAAAGACACTACAACATAAAAATACAACTCCGCAACACTGCTAGATTTCATGACGACAAAAGTGATCCCACGCGTTCAATGGTTCATATGTACTTTAAAATATGACTAAAAACTGGCGAAATGATTTCTGTTTCGCATAACTGTCTACTCACTAAATATGAGCGATGGCTGCATTTTCAGATGTTCGTATATCTCTGTATCCTCTAATATTTCCATGGACTTTCCCTTTCCAGCTCCATGCAAAATCTTTAATGTTTTGTTTGTATCCATTGTGGAGTGGCTGTTCTGTCTCAGATGGGTACCGAATATGGATGGATTATTCTCACATATATACTTGGTGCAATAAAGGTCATCTTGCGTAACAGAATTTGACAGCACTTGGTGATTTGCTTAAATAGTTTCATCATTCAGAAATTACGTCGAGGCTGTAGATCCAAATATGAAGGAATTAATTCGTTCTCATGTTTGTAAATCTTAAATGCCTAATTAATGAGTCAAATTTGGGTCCCTGTTATTGTTATGACTGTTGTACGCTCCTTTCTGCAGCTCCATGATAAGATTTGACTGAACGATATTCTAACTGATTGCTTCATTCTAGTCCGCAGCTCGTGGCCGTTCGGTTGCGTTCTCGCTTCCCGAGCCCGGGTTCGATTCCCGGCGGGGTCAGGGATTTTCTCTGCCTCGTGATGACTGGGTGTTGTGTGATGTCCATAGGTTAGTTAGGTTTAAGTAGGTCTAAGTTCTAGGGGACTGATGGCCATAGATGTTAAGTCCCATAGTGCTCAGAGCCATTTGCTTCATTCTAGTCTGTGAGTAGAATCGAGTCAGACGCTTGTTATCTGCTGTTTCGGCGCCGTCATGATCAGCGAGCTTCTGGACTGACGACTTGGATTCACTGGCTGGTTTTACGTAGATCCAAAACTTTTTAGAGCATTTTCTTTTTCTCTAACAGTAAGGCCACCAAGGTCATGCTTTCGAGTTCATTGCAAAGTTCTCGCATTATTGTCCCTGTTCATCTTTTGACTTTTGTCAGATCTTGTGCGTCTGCAAGGCTTCAGTTTGGTTTTAATGCGCCTTGTAGGACGCCCACTATCACAGTAACTTTCTAGTATTGTTTGAGTCTATGAGGATCCTTCCCAGCCTTCGTGATCTTCCAAAACACAAACATTTGTAGTACGTGGCCCACAACTCTACTGAAATGATGTAATAGATTTTCCACTTTCCTCTCCATTGAAATAAATATTGGGTGTTGGTTACACTGGTGGTTTCTAGTCATTTTCTCTTCACCCTCATCGACCAGAAAAATGATTCAGCATTTAGTACGAAGGGCGTTCAATAAGTAACACACCACTTTTTTTTCTCTACCACTTATGGTTAAACAAATGCGCAGTTTGTTGTAGGATAACTTGAAATACTTCCGTTTCAGCCTCTATAGTTTCATGAAGTTCCGATAGATGGCTGAAGAGTTTATTCTGTTTGATGCTCTCCACCATGATGTCTGAAGTGTATTGCGTTACGCTAAAGAAATTCAAGAAATAACTTTAGCGTGTTCGTCGCCACAAAAATGCAAACGAACTTCTTCTTCTCCATGACAACGCAAGGTTTCATACAAGTCTGCGAACCCGAAACGAGCTCACAGAACTTCATCCGACTGTTCTTCCTCATCCACCACAAAGCCCGGATCTCGTATCTACCGACTTCCATCTGTTTGACCCAATGAGGGAAGCATTATACAGTACAGGTGACGTGCGGGTTATTGGTGCAGTGAGACGTCGGCTCCGACGTCGGCCAGTGGGGTGCTACCATCCGGGCTTACAGACCGTCCTAGTAAGGTAGCGTAAAGCCGACGCTTCGAACGGAGACTATGTTGAAAAACACGGTTTTGTACCTAAAATAATGGGGAATAGTACGATGTATCGGAATCGTGAATAGAACCAACCTGCTTCCAGACAAAAAATATTTTGCATTACTTACTGAACGCCCCGCAACTTTAAATTGAACTCCAGGTAAACTTTCCATACATCATTCGCATTTTTATAATCGAAGTTATATAGAGATAGTCAGCTACGAAAAGCCCAGCCAGTCAAATACCAAACGTAGTCCAAGCTCTTGGAGTAGATCGTCAGGGGCAAATAGCGCATATACAGGGTGGTCCATTGATAGTGACCGGGACAAATATCTCACGAAGTAAGCATCAAACGGAAAAACTACAAAGAAGGAAACTCGTGTAGCTTGAAGGGGGAAACCAGATGGCGCTATGGTTGGCCCGCTAGATGGGGCTGCCATGGGTCAAACGGATATCAACTGCGTTTTTTTTTAAATAGGAAACCCCCTTTTTTATTACATAATCGTGTAGTACGTAAAGAAATATGAATGTTTTAATTGGACCACATTTTTCGCTTTGTGATAGATCGCACTATAATAGTCACAAACGTCTAAGTGCGTGGTATCACGTAACATTCCGCCAGTGCAGACGGTATTTGCTTCGTGATACATTACCCGTGTTAAAATGAACCAATTCCCAATTGCGGAAAAGGTCGATATCGTGTTGATGTATTACTATTGTGATCAAAATGCCCAACGGGCGTGTGCTATGTATGCTGCTCGGTATCCTGGACGACATCATCCAAGCGTCCGGAACGTTCACCGGATAGTTACGCTATTTAAGGAAACAGGCAGTGTTCAGCCACATGTGAAACGTCAACCACGACCTGCAAGAAATGATGATGCTCAAGTAGGTATTTTAGCTGCTGTCGCGGCTATCTCAAAAACGTCGGTGTTGAGAATGCTACATCAACATCGATTGCACGCGTAACATATTTCTATGCACCAGGAATTGCATGCCGACGACTCCGAACGTCGTGTACACTTCTGCCACTGGGCACAAGCGAAATTACGGGACGATGAAAGATTTTTTGCACGCGTTCTATTTAGCGACGAAACGTCATTCACCAACAGCGGTAACGTAACCCGGCATAATATGCACTATTGGGCAACAGAAAATCCACGATGGCTGCGCCAAGTGGAACATCAGCGACCTTGGCGGGTTAATGTATGGTGCGTCATTATGGGAGGAAGGATAATTGGCCCCCATTTTATAGATGGCAATTTAAATGGTGCAATGTATGCCGATTTCCTACGTAATCTTCTATCGATGTTACTACAAGATGTTTCACTGCATGACAGAATGGCGATGTACTCCCGCCGGCCGTTGTGGCCGAGCGGCTCTAGGCGCTTCAGTCGGCAACCGCGCTGCTACTACGGTCGCAGGTTCGAATCCTGCCTCGGGCATGGATGTTTGTGATGTCCTTAGGTTAGTTAGGTTTAAGTAGTTTCTAAGTCTAGGGGACTGATGACCTCAGATGTTAAGTCCCATAGGGCTTAGAGCCATTTGAACCATTTCTGATGTACTTCCAACATGATGGATGTCCGGCACGTAGCTCGAGTGCAGTTGAAGCGGTATTGAATAGCATACTTCATGACAGGTGGATTGGTCGTCGAAGCACCGTACCATGGCCCGCACGTTCACCGGCTCCGACGTCCCCGGATTTCTTTCTGTGGGGAAAGTTGAAATATATTTGCTATCGTGATCCACCGACAACATGCGTCATCGCATTGTCAGTGCATGTGCGAACATTACGGAAGGCGAACTACTCGCTGTTGAGAGGAATGTCGTTACACGTATTGCCAAATGCATTGAGGTTGACGGACATCATTTTGAGCATTTATCGCATTAATGTGGTATTTACAGGTAATCATGCCGTAACAGCATGCGTCCTCAGAAATGATAAGTTCACAAAGGTACATGTATCACATTGGAACAACAGAAATAAAATGTTCAAACGTACCTACGTTGTGTATTTTAATTTAAAAAATTGTTCGTCTAAAATTGTGAGCCATATGTTCGTGACTATTATAGCGCCATCTATCACAAAGCGAAAAAAGTGGTCGTACTAAAACATTCATATTTCTTTACGTAGTTCACGAATATGCAATAAAAAATGGAGGTTCCTCTTTGAAAAAACGCAGTTGATATCCGTTTCACCTATGACAGCGCCATCTAGCGGGTCGACCATAGCGCCATCTGGTTTGCTCCTTCAAGCTAGACGAGTTTCGTTCCTTGTAGTTTTTTCGTTTGACTCTTATTTCGTGAGATATTTGGCCCGGTCACGATCAATGGCCCACCCTGTATATTCGTAGTAATCACGTAGACTGGATACGACAGTAGCTCGTTGGCGCTATGCGGGCAGATTTATCCCTCTCCGGAGACCAGAGTATCAGGCCATGTGACGTGTCGTGACTTGGAGGAGGGCGTGTGTCTGGCCAGCTGTGGCGTGCTCGCTGCCCGCTGCACATATGTCGTGCCGCCGCTGGTGGCAGCTACCTGGCTCACTGGCTACAGCAGGTTTGGTAAACAGCACACCGCGTAAATTTAACAAGAGTGGGGAGATTTCAAAACTACTTATGTAGCTTGTGATATACTTTGATTTACCGAAATTTCCCGGTAAATTAAAACTGCATGCCAGACTGGGACTCGAACCTGTGCCCTTTGCGTATCGCAGCCAAGTGCTCTACCAACTGAACTATCCAAACACGGCTCACGAGATGCAATCACATCTATAGTTCCGCCAGTCCACATCTCTCTTCCAAACTTCAAAGAAGTTCACCCGTATATGTAACAGAACTCCTACAAGAAAGGATAAGCGAAGACGAGGCTTAGCAATAACCAAGAGAATTGATTCCAAAATTTATTTTAACTCTGCAGAGAAGTGTGGACTGATTTGAAACTTCCTGGAATAGTAAAACTGCGTGCCGGACTGGGACTTGGACATAGGAACTGACAAATTTATTAACTTCTAATTTTTTATGTGCACATGCTACCGCTTTTCGTCTAAGTGAATTTAGGCTAGATATGAATTTTCCTTCGCTATTCGTCAGACCTTTTTATGTTATTTGAATAAATGAACAAGAACTTTTTGGCTGCATACTGATCTGTTTTTCAGCCACCGACAACATTAGTAATGAGTAAAAAACGGTCATTTTTTTCGTCTAATACTTTAGGCATGATTATAACCACTCTCCCGAAATTGAGAGGAATTATTTATGGAGAATATCCGTACCAATATACAATGAAAAGGCCGGCCGGTGTGGCCGAGTGGTTCTAAGCGCTTCACTCTGGAACCCCGCGACCGCTACGGTCGGAGGTTCGAATCCAGCCTCGTGCATGGATGTGTGTGCTGTCTTTAGGTTAGTTAGGTTTAAGTAGTTCTAAGTTCTAGGGGACTGATGACCTCAGATGTTAAGTCCCATAGTGCTCAGAGCCATTTGAACCTACACTGAAAAGCCAAAGAAACTGGTACACCTGACGAATACCGTGTAGGGCCCCCGCGAACATGCAGAACTGCAGCAACACAACGTCACATTGACTCACTAATGTCTAAAGTAGTGCTGGAGGGAACTAACACAATGAATCCAGTGGGTCTTGCATGGGGGCTTAATTAAATAGTTTGAAAATATTTTTTGGTAGCTGTCTGTCCGATTACGTAAGTCTCGTAATCGGTTGGCCCTGACTAGTATTATTACGCTATCTGACTGCAAAGAACAACAACAAGAATGAAATGAAATTTTTCGTTAACACAATTAATTAATTAAGTCCCCAGCAACTACGAAACCTACGAAACCAAAGCATAAGTATAACTGTTCTGTATGTGGAAGTATGACTCAACGCACATCTCGCACGGTTATTCTTCAACAAGACAAGAATTTTTAAATACCAATTATACTAACGTGATAAAAGAAAATTACAAATACTACAATTGCGTAAGGAAAGCAGAATTAAACTCTAATACAAGAACACACGCCAGATGCTTTGTTGACTGAACCTGTAATGACTCATTATTTAAAACATGGAATTAATGAAAAAACACGCAATATTTTACCTTTATATATATTGACGAAAAGCACTCTGATCGTTACAGTATTTCCATTAGAATAACATCTGCTATCTCTCCCATCAAATAACTGCATAAAACATGGAACAACACTCTCCACTATCACACCTCACTCCGACTTCACGACAAGCAGTGCCCACTAACACATCTCGGCACGAACTGACTACAACGAGCTCTGCCCACGCACACACTGACTACTACGAGCTCTCTCCTAGCACTGTCCTCTACGAGCTCTCGACAAGCACTCACTACTACGAGCTCTGCCCACACACTGACTTCTACGAGTTCTTAACAGGCACTGTCCTCTACGAGCTCTCGACAAGCACTCACTACTACGAGCTCTGCCCACACACTGACTTCTACGAGTTCTTAACAGGCACTGTCCTCTGCGAGCTCTCGACAAGCACTCACTACTACGAGCTCTGCCCACACACTGACTTCTACGAGTTCTTAACAGGCACTGTCCTCTACGAGCTCTCGACAAGCACTCACTACTACGAGCTCTGCCCACACACTGACTTCTACGAGTTCTTAACAGGCACTGTCCTCTACGAGCTCTCGACAAGCACTCACTACTACGAGCTCTGCCCACACACTGACTTCTACGAGTTCTTAACAGGCACTGTCCTCTACGAGCTCTCGACAAGCACTCACTACTACGAGCTCTGCCCACACACTGACTTCTACGAGTTCTTAACAGGCACTGTCCTCTACGAGCTCTCGACAAGCACTCACTACTACGAGCTCTGCCCACACACTGACTTCTACGAGTTCTTAACAGGCACTGTCCTCTACGAGCTCTCGACAAGCACTCACTACTACGAGCTCTGCCCACACACTGACTTCTACGAGTTCTTAACAGGCACTGTCCTCTACGAGCTCTCGACAAGCACTCACTACTACGAGCTCTGCCCACACACTGACTTCTACGAGTTCTTAACAGGCACTGTCCTCTACGAGCTCTCGACAAGCACTCACTACTACGAGCTCTGCCCACACACTGACTTCTACGAGTTCTTAACAGGCACTGTCCTCTACGAGCTCTCGACAAGCACTCACTACTACGAGCTCTGCCCACACACTGACTTCTACGAGTTCTTAACAGGCACTGTCCTCTACGAGCTCTCGACAAGCACTCACTACTACGAGCTCTGCCCACACACTGACTTCTACGAGTTCTTAACAGGCACTGTCCTCTACGAGCTCTCGACAAGCACTCACTACTACGAGCTCTGCCCACACACTGACTTCTACGAGTTCTTAACAGGCACTGTCCTCTACGAGCTCTCGACAAGCACTCACTACTACGAGCTCTGCCCACACATTGACTTCTACGAGTTCTTAACAGGCACTGTCCTCTACGAGCTCTCGACAAGCACTCACTACTACGAGCTCTGCCCACACACTGACTTCTACGAGTTCTTAACAGGCACTGTCCTCTACGAGCTCTCGACAAGCACTCACTACTACGAGCTCTGCCCACACACTGACTTCTACGAGTTCTTAACAGGCACTGTCCTCTACGAGCTCTCGACAAGCACTCACTACTACGAGCTCTGCCCACACACTGACTTCTACGAGTTCTTAACAGGCACTGTCCTCTACGAGCTCTCGACAAGCACTCACTACTACGAGCTCTGCCCACACACTGACTTCTACGAGTTCTTAACAGGCACTGTCCTCTACGAGCTCTCGACAAGCACTCACTACTACGAGCTCTGCCCACACACTGACTTCTACGAGTTCTTAACAGGCACTGTCCTCTACGAGCTCTCGACAAGCACTCACTACTACGAGCTCTGCCCACACACTGACTTCTACGAGTTCTTAACAGGCACTGTCCTCTACGAGCTCTCGACAAGCACTCACTACTACGAGCTCTGCCCACACACTGACTTCTACGAGTTCTTAACAGGCACTGTCCTCTACGAGCTCTCGACAAGCACTCACTACTACGAGCTCTGCCCACACACTGACTTCTACGAGTTCTTAACAGGCACTGTCCTCTACGAGCTCTCGACAAGCACTCACTACTACGAGCTCTGCCCACACACTGACTTCTACGAGTTCTTAACAGGCACTGTCCTCTACGAGCTCTCGACAAGCACTCACTACTACGAGCTCTGCCCACACACTGACTTCTACGAGTTCTTAACAGGCACTGTCCTCTACGAGCTCTCGACAAGCACTCACTACTACGAGCTCTGCCCACACATTGACTTCTACGAGTTCTTAACAGGCACTGTCCTCTACGAGCTCTCGACAAGCACTCACTACTACGAGCTCTGCCCACACACTGACTTCTACGAGTTCTTAACAGGCACTGTCCTCTACGAGCTCTCGACAAGCACTCACTACTACGAGCTCTGCCCACACACTGACTTCTACGAGTTCTTAACAGGCACTGTCCTCTACGAGCTCTCGACAAGCACTCACTACTACGAGCTCTGCCCACACACTGACTTCTACGAGTTCTTAACAGGCACTGTCCTCTACGAGCTCTCGACAAGCACTCACTACTACGAGCTCTGCCCACACACTGACTTCTACGAGTTCTTAACAGGCACTGTCCTCTACGAGCTCTCGACAAGCACTCACTACTACGAGCTCTGCCCACACACTGACTTCTACGAGTTCTTAACAGGCACTGTCCTCTACGAGCTCTCGACAAGCACTCACTACTACGAGCTCTGCCCACACACTGACTTCTACGAGTTCTTAACAGGCACTGTCCTCTACGAGCTCTCGACAAGCACTCACTACTACGAGCTCTGCCCACACACTGACTTCTACGAGTTCTTAACAGGCACTGTCCTCTACGAGCTCTCGACAAGCACTCACTACTACGAGCTCTGCCCACACACTGACTTCTACGAGTTCTTAACAGGCACTGTCCTCTACGAGCTCTCGACAAGCACTCACTACTACGAGCTCTGCCCACACACTGACTTCTACGAGTTCTTAACAGGCACTGTCCTCTACGAGCTCTCGACAAGCACTCACTACTACGAGCTCTGCCCACACACTGACTTCTACGAGTTCTTAACAGGCACTGTCCTCTACGAGCTCTCGACAAGCACTCACTACTACGAGCTCTGCCCACACACTGACTTCTACGAGTTCTTAACAGGCACTGTCCTCTACGAGCTCTCGACAAGCACTCACTACTACGAGCTCTGCCCACACACTGACTTCTACGAGTTCTTAACAGGCACTGTCCTCTACGAGCTCTCGACAAGCACTCACTACTACGAGCTCTGCCCACACACTGACTTCTACGAGTTCTTAACAGGCACTGTCCTCTACGAGCTCTCGACAAGCACTCACTACTACGAGCTCTGCCCACACACTGACTTCTACGAGTTCTTAACAGGCACTGTCCTCTATGAGCTCTCGACAAGCACTCACTACTACGAGCTCTGCCCACACACTGACTACTACGAGTTCTTAACAGGCACTGTCCTCTACGAGCTCTCGACAAGCACTCACTACTACGAGCTCTGCCCACACACTGACTTCTACGAGTTCTTAACAGGCACTGTCCTCTACGAGCTCTCGACAAGCACTCACTACTACGAGCTCTGCCCACACACTGACTTCTACGAGTTCTTAACAGGCACTGTCCTCTACGAGCTCTCGACAAGCACTCACTACTACGAGCTCTGCCCACACACTGACTTCTACGAGTTCTTAACAGGCACTGTCCTCTGCGAGCTCTCGACAAGCACTCACTACTACGAGCTCTGCCCACACACTGACTTCTACGAGTTCTTAACAGGCACTGTCCTCTACGAGCTCTCGACAAGCACTCACTACTACGAGCTCTGCCCACACACTGACTTCTACGAGTTCTTAACAGGCACTGTCCTCTACGAGCTCTCGACAAGCACTCACTACTACGAGCTCTGCCCACACACTGACTTCTACGAGTTCTTAACAGGCACTGTCCTCTACGAGCTCTCGACAAGCACTCACTACTACGAGCTCTGCCCACACACTGACTTCTACGAGTTCTTAACAGGCACTGTCCTCTACGAGCTCTCGACAAGCACTCACTACTACGAGCTCTGCCCACACACTGACTTCTACGAGTTCTTAACAGGCACTGTCCTCTACGAGCTCTCGACAAGCACTCACTACTACGAGCTCTGCCCACACACTGACTTCTACGAGTTCTTAACAGGCACTGTCCTCTACGAGCTCTCGACAAGCACTCACTACTACGAGCTCTGCCCACACACTGACTTCTACGAGTTCTTAACAGGCACTGTCCTCTACGAGCTCTCGACAAGCACTCACTACTACGAGCTCTGCCCACACACTGACTTCTACGAGTTCTTAACAGGCACTGTCCTCTACGAGCTCTCGACAAGCACTCACTACTACGAGCTCTGCCCACACACTGACTTCTACGAGTTCTTAACAGGCACTGTCCTCTACGAGCTCTCGACAAGCACTCACTACTACGAGCTCTGCCCACACACTGACTTCTACGAGTTCTTAACAGGCACTGTCCTCTACGAGCTCTCGACAAGCACTCACTACTACGAGCTCTGCCCACACACTGACTTCTACGAGTTCTTAACAGGCACTGTCCTCTACGAGCTCTCGACAAGCACTCACTACTACGAGCTCTGCCCACACACTGACTTCTACGAGTTCTTAACAGGCACTGTCCTCTACGAGCTCTCGACAAGCACTCACTACTACGAGCTCTGCCCACACACTGACTTCTACGAGTTCTTAACAGGCACTGTCCTCTACGAGCTCTCGACAAGCACTCACTACTACGAGTTCTAAACAGGCACTGTGGAGGCGGCTTAATAGTACTCTTTGGCACAATCTCTGGCGCAGTGGCTCAGTGTAGCCACCTTTCAGTCTGTCCATAAATCCGTAAGATTACGAAGGATGGAGATCTCTACTGAACAGCACGCTGCAAGGCATGCCAGATATTCTCAATAAGTTCATGTCTGGGGAGTTTGGTGGCCAGCGGAAGTGTTTAAGTTCAGTAGAGTGTTCCTGGAGACACTCTGTAGCATTTCTGGACGTGCGGGGTGTCGCATGGTCCAGCTGGAATTGCCCAACTCCGTCGGAATGCATAATGGACATGAACGGATGCAGGTGATCAGACAGGATGCTTACGGATGTGTCACTTGTCAAAGTCGTATCTAAACGTATTAGGCGTCCCATATCACTCGAACTACACACACCCCACGCCATCACAGAGCCTCCTCCAGCTTGAACAGTCCCCTGCTGACATGCAGGATTCATGAGTTTGTCTCCATACCCGTACACGTTCATCCGCTCGATACAATTTGAAACGATACTCATCCGATCGGGCAACATGTTTCCAGACATCAACAGTCCAATGTCGGTGTTGACGGGCCAAGGCGAGGCGTAAAGCTTTGTGTCGTGCAGTTATCAAGGGTAGACGACTGGGCCTTTGGCTCCGAAAGCCCATATCGATGATGTTTCGTTGAATGGTTCACACGCTGATACTTGTTGATGGCCCAGCATTGAAATCTGCAGCAATTTGCGGAAGGATTTAACTTCTGTCACGTTGAGCGATTCTCTCCAGTCGTCGTTGGTCCCTTTCTTGCAGGATCGTCTTCCTGCTTCAGCGATGTCGGAGATTCGATGTTTGGCGGATCCTTGATATTCACGGTACACTCGTGAAATGGTCGCACGGGGAAAGTCTCCATTTAATCGCTACCTCGGAGATGCTGTGTCCCATCGCTCGTGCGCAAACTTTAACAACACGTTCAAAGTCACTTAAACCTTGATAACTTGCCATTGTAGTAGCTGTAACCGTTCTAACAACTGCACCGGACACTTGTCTTATACAGGCGTTGCCGACCGCAGTGCCGTATTCTGCCTGTTTACATCTCTCTATCTGAATACGCAATCCTATACCAATTTCTTTGGCGCTTCAGTGTGTGTATTGTGAAGCAGCGGTTAATATCCCTAATTCCTTGAAGAAAACGTCTACGAGTCGAGTCTGGGTTAACACCAAATATTTTTAATGAATGTGTACGCCAGAAAATGATGCCGTAAGAAATTGCGCAAAATTCTTAAGATGTTGTCTTGTTTGTTTCCAAACCAAGTACTTATGAGAAATCCAAAAGTTGTTGAACTTAGTTATTTGAGCAACTCAGTTACATGTTTCTTCCTCTTCAAGTTCAAATGGTTCAAATGGCTCTGAGCACTATGCGACTTAACTGCTGAGGCCATCATTCGCCTAGAACTTAGAACTAATTAAACCTAACTAACCTAAGGACATCACACACATCCATGCCCGAGGCAGGATTCAAACCTGCGACCGGAGCGGTCACGCGGTTCCAGACTGAAGCGCCTTTAACCGCACGGCCACACCGGCCGGCTCCTCTTCAAGTTTTCATTAATATGTAAAATTTCGTTCATGTGATGCATTAGTTGTTGGTGGTATACTGTTTGTTGTACAGAAATGAGTAAATCTTTTTTTTCATAATGTAGAGAGGAAGCTCATTTCCAGACAACCACTCAACGAGTCTTTGAAATACATACTTAAAAATTTCTTCTGTTCTTTTTTCTCTAAGACGATTAAGTATAACGACTGCGTCGTCTGCCAAACTTAGTGACTCTGTTAGTGATAGTAGGATAGCATTTTGCTGAGTGTTTCATTGAATCGAGAAGTTCGAACCTGTTTGTTTCCAGCGTATCTCAGGTGCTTCCTACACGAATGCGTTGTTAAACCACCTGCTCAACGTAACTTCCCAAAACACTTTTTGTGCCCTGATTTTTGCGGTCCTGGTGATTGCAATAGACCAGCCAGAAAGAGATGGAGGAGATACACTGTTCAGGTTCTATATTGTTAAATTTCGCCCACAGTTATTTCTCTGAATAACAACTTTTCTGCGGGCCTTATTCTTTATGTGGGCATCCATCCAGTAGCTGTGAACTTGTCTTAGTCTTTGGTGAGACATGGACTTTCAACACCTTCTCGTCTGCACGTAGTTTCCCCGTACTTCGGCCATTTTCCTTAGAAGCTCACGACAGCAGCTCTCTAACAGCCGACGACCTCACTTACGTCAGTGGATTTCTCGATTTGGGACCCTTATAGTCGCTAGAATGATTACCTATTTGTCTTTGCTCTGCTTAAGTTATTTCCTTACCGCGTCACGTACAAGCTGCGTCACCAGGTGGCATTCAGTATCGCGATGGGCAGTGCCCAAACCAGTATATCAGAGAAGTAGTCGTCACAATACCGGTCGCAAACATTTCAGATGACTTCGAAAGAAGACAAGCGTGTGAGACAGCTGTGTGCATGCGAAGTTCGGTGCAGTAGTTACCTCGCAAGACAGCACGTGCGGCGCAGCTCTACAGAAGCTAATAACGCGCGGTATACTCGTACAAACGGAACACGTCGGCCAGCAGCAGAGTGACTGACAAGTATTCGCGGTTATCCCCGCCGTCCGTGCTATGTGCTTTGCTTGCGAAGCGCTGAAAGAGCCTGTTTGACTTTAGTCGGCGTCGTGTTTGTATTGCTGTCGTTGCGTCGCCTAATGTGAATTTCCTGTTGGCGAAGTGGATCAAGGTATTTGACTTTCCCATGGTAACGGATTCACTGTTTCTGCGAGTAGCAGGGTAGGGCCAGTACGAGAACAAAAGGTCCATTGCTCTTCGTATCTCGAGATAATAAGACCCCCACACCTACTCTCCCCTCCCAAAGGCATGTGGCGAAATTACTGAACTATAATGGTGTATCTTGTGTAAGTAGGCGGTTTAGGTTCGTAACGCCACGTAACGCCCTATATGAAAATCACTGACTGTGCTGTGAGCAGTCTGTGACTGGTTAGCATTGTTGAAATATTTTCTATTGTAGTGTTGGGCAGTTGGATGTGAACAGCGCGTAGCGTTGTGCAGTTGGAAGTGAGCCGCCAGCAGTGGTGGATGTGGGGAGAGAGATGGCGGAGTTTTGAGAGTGGATGATCTGGACGTGTGTCCATCAGAGACAGTAAATTTGTAAGACTGGATATCATGAACTGGTACATATATATATATATATATATATATATATATATAAAAATGACTTTTGAGCACTATTAAGGTAAATACATTGTTTGTTCTCTATCGAAATCTTTCATTTGCTTAGTATGCCTGTCAGTAGTTAGTGCCTTCAGTAGTTTGAATCTTTTATTTAGCTGGCAGTATTGGCGCTCGCTGTTTTGCAGTAGTTTGAGTAACGAAGATTTTTGTTAGGTAAGTGACTCATGAAAGGTATAGGTTATCGTTAGTCAGGGCCATTCTTTTGTAGGGATTATTGAAAGTCAGATTGCGTTGCGCTAAAAATATTGTGTGTCAGTTTAGTGTTGATCAGAATAAGTAAAGAGCGAAATGTCTGAGTACGTTCAGTTCTGCTCAGCTCTTTAAAAATCAAATAACGGTAGGGGGTTTAGCACCAGAGTAATTCATAAACTTTTCTAAGGGGACGTTTCACTGGAACAAAGGGCCCATTGTTCTCGTACCCACCCTGGCCTACTATCAGACCCACCTCCTCTCCATAATGCCCAAGACAGTCACTAAATCTGGTTGATTGGTTGGTGGGTTGATTTCGAGGAGGGGACCAAACAATGAGGTCATTGGTCCCATCGGATTAGGAAAGGGTGGGGAAGGAAGTCCACTATGCCCCTTCAAAGTAATCATCCCGGCCTTTGCTTTAAGCGATTTAGGGAAATCACGGAAAACGTAAATCAGGATCTCCAGAAGCGGGTTTGAACCGTCGTCCTCCCAAAGGTGAGTCCAGTGTGCTAACCACTGCGCCACCTCGCTCGGTCACTAAATTTATTACCAAACGTAGAGAAAGGAGAACATTGGATTTTAAGCAGACTAAAGTACAATCTGGCTCTAGAAGCGAATATAGGATATAGGACGATTTGAATGTGGCAAATGAAATAACAACAATAATAATAATAGCGAGCCAATATCTGTAACCTGTTTGCTGTCAGTGACTGTTACGAGTATATTGATGATACCAGTATCTTTATATTTCAGCGAATGCAGAACACTCACTTTTTAACTTTAGAAAACCCACTATAAAAGACTGACATGATCAAATGAAACGTTTTTGACTCATAGAGACAACAAACTTCAGTCCTAAGTACTGCTAATTATTTAAAAAATTTCCCATCTCGGACAGTTAGGTCAACTTTTCCCGACAGTAGTATGCACACAGGGCAAGGAATTGGTCATTCACAGGAGACTATGTGCTAATACCGAGTAGCAACACCTCTGGCCTTGATAATTGCCTCATTTCAGCTGAGAAGGCAGTCTACAAGTTTATTCGGGTATGAGATATCTGGCTGAACGCACTTATTGATGATTACATCCCGCAGAGTTAATAAACTGTGGGGATATTGATTGCTACATTTCACCCGTTTTTGTCAACCAGAACCCAACATTTTTTATGGAATTAAAATCGGTTTATTTAGGGGGGGGGGGGTGCGGGCAGTGAAAGTATGATGTGGTGCCTGATTGTTTGTCAAAGAATGTATGCAAGCAAACTTGTGAAGATGGCTGACATCTTAGGCAATGGGAGTGTCGCCAACGTATTAATAGCGACGATATTCCGCTGAGGGAATAAAACTGGTTTGGAATGTATACTCTAACACAAAAAACAAGGCATCAGGAAGGAATTATCCGGTAGATGTGCTGTATATGTACAAACAAATGATTACAGTTTCAGAAAAATTGGATGATTTCTTCAAGAGAAAGAGCTTCACAAATTGAGCAAGTCAATAATGCATTGGTCCAGCTCTGGCCGTTATGCATGTATTGATTGATAGAGTTGTTGTACGCCCTTCTGAGTGATATCCTGCCAAACTCTGTCCAGCTGGCAGTGAGATCGTCAAAATCCTTGATCCTTTGAGGTCCATACCGCACTGCTCGCAACGTTCTCAGTTGGGAGAGATCCGACGAACTTTGCTGGCCAAAGTAGGGTTGGTAAGCACGAAGACAAGCAGTAGAAACTCTTGTCGTGTGCAGGTGGGCATTGTCTTGTTGAAATGTAAGCCCAGGATGGCCTGCCATGAAGGGCAACAGAACACGACATAGAATATTGTCGACGTACCATTGTGCTGCAAGGGTGCCGTGGATGACAATCAAAGGGTTCCTGCTATGAAATGAAATTCAAACCCAGACCATCATTCCTGGTTATCGGACTGTATAGTGTGTGACAGTCAGGTTAGTATCCCACCACTGTCTGGGGCGTCTCCAGACAAGTCATCGCTAATCACGGGGGCTCAGATCAAAGAGTAGCTCGTCAATGAAGATGATTCCACTCCAGCCAATTAGATTCCAGGCTGAAACGTGTCTGGTGCCGCCATGGACAGTGCTCGGATACCTACCTGACTGTCGCTTGCCGTACAGCCCGACTGCCAGGAATGATGGTGTGGGGCGCTATTTTTTTTCATAGCAGGGCCCCTTTGGTTGTCACTTACAGTGCCCTTACAGCTCTGGGATACGTCGACGACAGTCTACATGCTGTTTTGTTGCCCTTCTGGCAGGCCATCCTGGGCTTATATTTCAGCAAGGTAATGCCTACCCGCACATGGCGAAAGTTTCCACTGCTTGTTTTCGTGGTTGCAAAACCCTGTCTCAGCTAGACAAGTCGCTGGGTCTCTCCCCAATTGAGAACGTTTGGGGCATTACAGGCAGAGCTTTCCAACCAGCTCAGGATTTTGACTATCTCAAGCACCAAATGGACAAATTTGGTACGATACTCCTAAGAAAGACATACTAATAACTCTATCAGTCGATGTCATGCCGGACAACTACTTGCTTAAGGGCCAGAAGTGGACCAAAGCGTTATTGACTCGCTCAGTTTGTGAAAGTCTTGTTGAAATAAGAATACTGGTTCACGCTCATCTCGGTTACATCACTGAGGAGGTACATAATTTCCTGTATACAGATTGGACAATCCACGCCGGTTCGGCAAAAAATTAGGCAGCTTCATTGACAGTGAGGTCATGGGTGCGTCAACAAAGTACAGTACAGTTTCCATAAAACTTACAGCATGAAGACACACTTAACTGTCACGGCTTACGTCAACGGTGGAGAGTCACATGGAAAGTTCTGCGTCTTCTACTCTCCAAATTGACCAGTGCGCCATTTTAAAGTGATGAATAATACTTTGTCTGGTGAGATTCCATCAAGCCACTGAGCGACAGCAGCAGCGTAAATCACTTAGAGCAGCAGAAGGCAAAGGTACCAGTGAGAGAATGAACAGCGTGTTCATCAATAGACTAGCGAATCTTATTAGCATCTTATGTCGAAGTTTCATCGACTTGTACAAATTGCCCTGGTAAGCGAATAACATTTCCATAACGGAATTAAAAGAAAATGGATTACGAAGATATCTTTGAGTTCAGTGTCTTTTTAAATTCTACTTTGTAACTAGAATTAGTACTAACTATAGTGTGAGTTCTTTGTAATTATTTGCTTCCCATAAGTGCAGAACCCATTGACTGACTAGGTTCTTGCAGTGCCTCTGTTATTCCGAATTACGATACGAAGTTCCTTCGGACATGCATCCATGCAGACACTGCAGTATCGGATTTATCCGCCGACGACAGACCAACGATTTTAAGTAAAAAGTCTCCCCTGTACGGGAATATACAGGGTGGTCCACTGATAGTGACCGGGCCAAATATCTCACGAAATAAGCATCAAACGATAAAACTACAAAGAACGAAACTCGACCAGCTTGAAGGGACAAACCAGATGGCGCTATGGTTGGCCCGCTAGATGGCGCTGCCATAGGTCAAACGGATATCAACTGTGTTTTTTACAATAGAAACCCCCATTTTTTATTACATATTCGTGTAGAACGTAAAGAAATATGAATGTTTTAGTTGGACCACTTTTTTCGCTTTGTTATCGATGGCGCTGTAATAATCACAAACGTATAAGTACGTGGTATCACGTAACATTACGCCAGTGTGGACGGTATTTGCTTCGTGATACATTATCCGTGTTAAAATGGACCGTTTACCATTTGAGGAAAAGGTCGATATCGTGTTGATGTATGGCAATTGTGATCAAAATGCCCAACGGGAGTGTGCTATGTAAGCTGCTCGGTATACTGGACGACATCATCCAAGTGTCCGGACCGTTCACCGGATAGTTACGCTATTTAAGGAAACAGGAAGTGTTCAACCACATGTGCAACAGATGATGATCCCCAAGTAGGTGTTTTAGCTGCTGCTGCGGCTAATCCGCACATCAGTAGCAGACAAATTGCGCGAGAATCGGGAATCTCAAAATTGTCGGTGTTGGGAATATTCCGTCAACATCGACTGCACCCGTACCATATTTCTACGCACCAGGAATTGCATGGCGACGACTTTGAACGTCGTGTACAGTTCTGCCACTGGGCAAAAGAGAAATTACGGGACGATGACAGATTTTTTCCACGCGTTCTACACTCCTGGAAATGGAAAAAAGAACACATTGACACCGGTGTGTCAGACCCACCATACTTGCTCCGGACACTGCGAGAGGGCTGTACAAGCAATGATCACACGCACGGCACAGCGGACACACCAGGAACCGCGGTGTTGGCCGTCGAATGGCGCTAGCTGCGCAGCATTTGTGCACCGCCGCCGTCAGTGTCAGCCAGTTTGCCGTGGCATACGGAGCTCCATCGCAGTCTTTAACACTGGTAGCATGCCGCGACAGCGTGGACGTGAACCGTATGTGCAGTTGACGGACTTTGAGCGAGGGCGTATAGTGGGCATGCGGGAGGCCGGGTGGACGTACCGCCGAATTGCTCAACACGTGGGGCGTGAGGTCTCCACAGTACATCGATGTTGTCGCCAGTGGTCGGCGGATTGTGCACGTGCCCGTCGACCAGGGACCGGACCGCAGCGACGCACGGATGCACGCCAAGACCGTAGGATCCTACGCAGTGCCGTAGGGGACCGCACCGCCACTTCCCAGCAAATTAGGGACACTGTTGCTCCTGGGGTATCGGCGAGGACCATTCGCAACCGTCTCCATGAAGCTGGGCTACGGTCCCGCACACCGTTAGGCCGTCTTCCGCTCACGCCCCAACATCGTGCAGCCCGCCTCCAGTGATGTCGCGACAGGCGTGAATGGAGGGACGAATGGAGACGTGTCGTCTTCAGCGATGAGAGTCGCTTCTGCCTTGGTGCCAATGATGGTCGTATGCGTGTTTGGCGCCGTGCAGGTGAGCGCCACAATCAGGACTGCATACGACCGAGGCACACAGGGCCAACACCCGGCGTCATGGTGTGGAGAGCGATCCCCTACACTGGCCGTACACCACTGGTGATCGTCGAGGGGACCCTGAATAGTGCACGGTACATCCAAACCGTCATCGAACCCATCGTTCTACCATTCCTAGATCGGCAAGGGAACTTGCTGTTCCAACAGGACAATGCACGTCCGCTTGTATCCCGTGCCACCCAACGTGCTCTAGAAGGTGTAAGTCAACTACCCTGGCCAGCAACATCTCCGGATCTGTCCCCCATTGAGCATGTTTGGGACTGGATGAAGCGTCGTCTCACGCGGTCTGCACGTCCAGCACGAACGCTGGTCCAACTGAGGTGCCAGGTGGAAATGGCATGGCAAGCCGTTCCACAGGACTACATCCAGCATCTCTACGATCGTCTCCATGGGAGAATAGCAGCCTGCATTGCTGCGAAAGGTGGATATACACTGTACTAGTGCCGACATTGTACATGCTCTGTTGCCTGTGTCTATGTGCCTGTGGTTCTGTCAGTGTGATCATGTGATGTATCTGACCCCAGGAATGTGTCAATAAAGTTTCCCCTTCCTGGGACAATGAATTCACGGTGTTCTTATTTCAATTTCCAGGAGTGTATTTAGCGACGAAGCGCCATTCACCAACAGCGGTAAATAAACCGGCATAATATGCACTATTGGGCTACGGAAAATCCATGATGACTGCGACAAGTGGAACATCAGCGACCTTGTTATTGTATGGGGCGGCATTATGGGAGGAAGGATAATTGGCCCCCATTTTATGGATGGCAATTTAAATGGTGCAATGTATGCCGATTTCCTACGTAATGTTCTACCGATGTTACTACAAGATGTCTCACTCCATGACAGAATGGCGATGTACTTCCAACATGATCGATGTTAGGCACATAGCTCGCGTGCGGTTGAAGCGGTATTGAATAGCATATTTCATGACAGGTGGATTGGTCGTCGAAGCACCATACCATGGCTCGCACGTTCACCTGATCTGACGTCCCTGGATTTCTTTCTGTGGGGAAAGTTGTAGGATATTTGCTAACGTGATCAGCCGACAACGCCTGACAACATGCGTCAGCGCATTGTCAATGCATGTGCGAACATTACGGAAGGCGAACTACTCGCTGTTGAGAGGAATGTCGTTACACGTATTGCCAAATGCATTGAGGACGGACATCATTTTGAGCATTTATTGCATTAATGTGGTATTTACAGGTAATCACGCTGTAACAGCATGCGTTCTCAGAAATGATAAGTTCACAAAGGTACATGTATCACATTGAAACAACCGAAATAAAATATTCAAACGTACCTACGTTCTGTATTTTAATTTAAAAAACCTACCTGTTACGAAAGTGGTCCAACTAAAAGATTCATATTTCTTTACGTACTATACGTATATGTAGTAATAAATGGGGGTTCCTATTTAAAAAAAAACGTTTGACCTACGGCAGCGCACATCTAGCGGGCCAACGATAGCACCATCTGGTTTCCCTCTTCAAGCTAGACTATTTTCGGTCTTTGTAGTTTTTCCGTTTGACGCCTATTTCGTGAGATATTTGGCACGGTCACGATCAATTGAATGCACCACCCTGTATAATGGATGTACGAGCACAGGATGTAGGTGCAAGGTTGATTACATATGGAATTTGAGTCTGACCGTGAGTTGTGCTCGGATAGCCAAATGACAAGGCGACTGCTGGCGATAAGCGAGAAATCCGGGTTCGAGTCTCAGTCCGTCACAAATTTTCACTGTCTTCATTCCATTGTACAGGTGATGGTTTCACTTACATACTTGTTCAGCCTTTTAGGTTATACATGAGCCATGATTAGCGTGCCGTAAATTTGAATTTCGGCACGCTGTTCTTCCTGCCCGGCCAGCCAGCCACGGCAACGCTTCTCTGGTGCTAGTGTTTACGTGTGCTTATTTCCTCGGCCTAAAATACATTCCATGGCAAAGATAAGCCTCGACAGTGCAGTCAACCAATGAGAACGAATTTACCATCAACCAATAAAACGCTCAGTTCGAATCGACTGGAAATTAACTTCTGACGTTTACAAAACATTTGTATGCCACTACTAAATGATTGGAGAAAGAAAAGAAATAATCGCCACGAAACGGCTGGCGGTGGCAAAAGCACAGTTCGTACCATTGCGGCAAACCGTGAAACTTTGTGTGTTGCTACCTTTTATCCCCACAAAGTCTTGAGTCTACATGGCGTTTAAAATTTCCTGTTTGTTAATGTTGTCAATTTGTAATGTGAAATTCATTAAATTTGTAAATATGAAGACTGTGGCAGCGTAAACATTGTGCACCAGTGAAAAACGAAACGATTATTCATACACCTGCAAAACCGAAATTCGCCATGATATTTAATATTTTATGTATGTAGTCTTGGTTTGATTTTGTGTTGTGAAAGTCATTAAAACCTTGCATATAATATGGTTGCACTGTAACATGCGTATTTTTTCTTAATTCATACTGAAACTTTTGAATTTGTGGCCTCTGCGTGGCTCTGACAAAAATTCTAAAAAGGTGATGATAAAAAAAATCGTATGTTGATGCTTGGTTAATTACAACTGGTGGTAAAATGTGTGTTGTTGGTAGTGTTAGAAATTTCCAGGTATTTAGATAAGTAATGCCAATGTTTTCCTTAACACAATTCCAACCACAGCGCAATCATGAAGAGAAGATACAGACAGAAGAACACAAAAACAGAGGGCCGTTGCATGTCAGATCAAAAAAACCAATTTACCCCACCGTTTTAGATTTTGCTAAAATCTGGTATATTCATAGTTGGTACTGAGACTAAGAAAAATACTAATTTCAATTTTTTATCTCCCTTTCTGAAATATGGCAACGAAACCTTTTCAAAAACTAACCCAAAAAGCATCAACAAACTTTTATACAATTGGTCTAGGAGCTGTCCTGATTGAGCTAGAGAGCTAGCAAAGATGTTATTGCACATCATTTGTATGCTCTTTCTAATGATATACAACACAACATAATTCAAACAAAGATTTTTTTAATAATACAAACTGAAATTTTGATTAAATTTCTTCCAAAAAGTACATATTTTAAAATTTTCAAAACATTTCTATAAATTTTTAGAACTGTTGTAAATAACGTGGCAAATATAAATAAGGGATGATGACAAGTTCATGGTTAAAAAAATAGTCCTGAATCTTACTTTTCAATAACAGCCTCACTTTGATCAAACCTACCTGTAACAAACAGGAATTTAATTAAAATATTCAGAGGTGTAACTAAAAATATCATAAATATCATCATCTTAAATAAATCAGTTCATACTCTAAATTAAGTTGAATGTTTATTTTAATTTTATACAGTTTTAACGAATAGTCTATTAATTGGCAAAACAAAAATATTGAACATGGGACCTACAGCTACAAATTTAAATAAGGTATGAAAGAAGCATAAGCATTGGTGTAATAGTTCTGATCCAAACAAATTAATTAAAATGTACATTCAGTTTCCACAGACTTGATCCAGTGTATGCATACCGAACAAATTGGTTCCTGTCTATGCATGCAAATTGTGAATAAGTTGAAGTAAGCACAGGCTGCACTTGCTGTCTTTGCAATCATTCAGTGGCCAGAGCCTTTGCTGAGAGGATGCATTATGTATCGTTTCCTTCTAAGGTAGATATTTAAACTTTTTATATAAGTGTTTAAGCCATTTCCAGAATGACATTTTCACTCAGCAGCGGAGTGTGCGCTGATATGAAACATCCTGGCAGATCAAAACTGTGTGCCGGACCGAGACTCGAACTCGGGACCTTTGCCTTTCGCGGGCAAGTGCTCTACCATCTGAGCTACCCGAGCACGACTCACGCTCCGTCCTCACAACTTTAGTTCTGCCAGTACCTCGTCTCCTACCTTCCAAACTTTACAGAAGCTCTCCTGCGAACCTTGCAGAACTAGCACTCCTGGAAGAAAGGATATTGCGGAGACATGGCTTAGCCATGTCAATATGGAAGTGCAGTGTTGTAATCCGTTGAAGTAGTCAAATCATTTTGTTAGACAGAAAATCTAAAATGATGAGGCAAAAATTTTATTTAAAGTGTGTTGAAAGAGTACTTGACGGCTCAACACCAAAGTTTTGTCTCAAGTACAGATAGTGTTGAGGATCAGTGGCCAAAGTTCAAAACCATCCTACAATATGCATTAGATGGGTATGTGCCAAGCAAGATCGTAAGAGATGGAAAAGAGCCATAGTGGTACAACAACCGGGCTAGAAAACTGCTACGGAAGCAAAGGGAACATCACATCAAACATAAACATAGCAAAAGCCTTGCAGACAAACAAACATTATACGAAGCGAAATGTAGTGTGAGGAGGGCTATGTGAGAGGCGTTCAACAAATTCGAAAGTAAAGTTCTATGTCCTGACTTGGCAGAAAATCCTAAGAAATTTTGATCTTATGTCAAAGCAGTAGGTGGATCAAAACAAATTGTCCAGAAACTCTGTGACCAAAATGGTACTGAAACAAAGGATGACAGACTAAATGCCGAAATACTAAATGTCTTTTTCCAAAGCTGTCTCACATAGGAAAACTGCACTGTAGTTCCTTCTCTAGATTGACGCACAGATGACAAAATGGTAGATATAGAAACAGATGACAGGGGGATAGAAAATCAATTAAAATCGCTCAAAAGAAGAAAGGCCGCTGGGCCTGATGGGACACCAGTTCGATTTTACTCAGAGTGCGCGAAGGAACTTGCCCCGTAGGTCTCTAGAAGAGTATAGCGTCCCAAAAGACTGGAAAAGGGCACAGGTCATCCCCGTTTTCAAGAAGGGACGTCGAACAGATGTGCAGAACTATCGACTTATATCTCTAATGTCGATCAGTTGTAGAATTTTGGAACACTTATTGTGTTCGAGTATAATGACTTTTCTGGAGACTAGACATCTGCTCTGTAGGAATCAGCTTGGGTTTCGAAAAGGACGATCGTGTTAAACCCGGCTCGCGCTATTCGTCCACGAGACTCAGAGGGCCATAGACACAGGTTCCCAGGTAGATGCCATGTTTCTTGACTTCCGCAAGGGGTTTGACACAGTTCCCCACAGTCGTTTAATGAACAAAGTAATAGCATATGGACTATCAGATCAATTGTGTGATTGGATTGAAGAGTTCCTAGATAACAGAATGCAGCACGTCATTCTCAATGGAGAGAAGTCTTCCAAAGTAAGAGTGGTTTCAGGTGTGCCGCAGGGGCGTGTCGTAGGACCGTTGCTATTCACAATTTATACACTCCTGGAAATGGAAAAAAGAACACATTGACACCGGTGTGTCAGACCCACCATACTTGCTCCGGACACTGCGAGAGGGCTGTACAAGCAATGATCACACGCACGGCACAGCGGACACACCAGGAACCGCGGTGTTGGCCGTCGAATGGCGCTAGCTGCGCAGCATTTGTGCACCGCCGCCGTCAGTGTCAGCCAGTTTGCCGTGGCATACGGAGCTCCATCGCAGTCTTTAACACTGGTAGCATGCCGCGACAGCGTGGACGTGAACCGTATGTGCAGTTGACGGACTTTGAGCGAGGGCGTATAGTGGGCATGCGGGAGGCCGGGTGGACGTACCGCCGAATTGCTCAACACGTGGGGCGTGAGGTCTCCACAGTACATCGATGTTGTCGCCAGTGGTCGGCGGAAGGTGCACGTGCCCGTCGACCTGGGACCGGACCGCAGCGACGCACGGATGCACGCCAAGACCGTAGGATCCTACGCAGTGCCGTAGGGGACCGCACCGCCACTTCCCAGCAAGTTAGGGACACTGTTGCTCCTGGGGTATCGGCGAGGACCATTCGCAACCGTCTCCATGAAGCTGGGCTACGGTCCGGCACACCGTTAGGCCGTCTTCCACTCACGCCCCAACATCGTGCAGCCCGCCTCCAGTGGTGTCGCGACAGGCGTGAATGGAGGGACGAATGGAGACGTGTCGTCTTCAGCGATGAGAGTCGCTTCTGCATTGGTGCCAATGATGGTCGTATGCGTGTTTGGCGCCGTGCAGGTGAGCGCCACAATCAGGACTGCATACGACCGAGGCACACAGGGCCAACACCCGGCATCATGGTGTGGGGAGCGATCTCCTACACTGGCCGTACACCACTGGTGATCGTCGAGGGGACACTGAATAGTGCACGGTACATCCAAACCGTCATCGAATCCATCGTTCTATCATTCCTAGACCGGCAAGGGAACTTGCTGTTCCAACAGGACAATGCACGTCCGCATGTATCCCGTGCCACCCAACGTGCTCTAGAAGGTGTAAGTCAACTACCCTGGCCAGCAAGATCTCCGGATCTGTTCCCCATTGAGCATGTTTGGGACTGGATGAAGCGTCGTCTCACGCTGTCTGCACGTCCAGCACGAACGCTGGTCCAACTGAGGCGCCAGGTGGAAATGGCATGGCAAGCCGTTCCACAGGACTACATCCAGCATCTCTACGATCGTCTCCATGGGAGAATAGCAGCCTGCATTGCTGCGAAAGGTGGATATACACTGTACTAGTGCCGACATTGTGCATGCTCTGTTGCCTGTGTCTATGTGCCTGTGGTTCTGTCAGTGTGATCATGTGACGTATCTGACCCCAGGAATGTGTCAATAAAGTTTCCCCTTCCTGGGACAATGAATTCACGGTGTTCTTATTTCAATTTCCAGGAGTGTATAAATGACCTTGTGGATGACATCGGAAGTTCACTGAGGCTTTCTGCGGATGATGCTGTAGTATATCGAGAGGTTTTAACAACGGAAAATTGTACTGAGATGCCGGAGTATCTGCAAGGAATTGACGCATGGTGCAGGGAATGGCAATTGAATCTCAATGTAGACAAGTATAAAGTGCTGCGAATACATAGAAAGAAAGATCCTTTATCATTTAGCTACAATATAGCAGGTCAGCAACTGAAAGCAATTAATTCCATAAATTATCTGGGAGTAGGCATTAGGAGTGTTTTAAAATGTAATGATCATATAAAATTAATCGTCGGTAAAGCAGATGCCAGAATGAGATTCATTGGAATAATCCTGAAGAAATGCAGTCCGAAAACAAAGGAAGTAGGTTACAGTACACTTGTTCGACCACTGCTTGAATACTACTCACCGGTGTGGGATCCGTACCACATAGGATTGATAGAAGAGATAGAGAAGAGAGCAGCGCGCTTCGTTACAGGATCATTTAGTAATCGCGAAAGCGTTACAAGGATGATAGATAAACTCCAGTGGAAGACTCTGCAGGAGAAGCGCTCAGTAGCTCGGTATGGGCTTTTGTTGAAGTTTCGAGAACATACCTTCACCGAGGAGTCAAGCAGTATATTGCTTCCTCCTACGTATATTTCACGAAGAGACCATGAGGATAAAATTAGAGAAATTAGAGCCCACACAGAGGCATACCGACAGTCTTTCTTTCCACGAACAATACGAGACTGGAATAGAAGGGAGAACCGATAGAGGTACTCAAGATACCCTCCACCACACACCGTCAGGTGGCTTGCGGAGTATGGATGTAGATGTACATGTAGATTTGGCACGGAATGGCTCCAGAGAGAAAAAAATATTAAAAAATGGAGAGAAAATAAGTCAAAGCATAATTATTGAATTATCATTATTTCAACATGTGTGCTACCTAATCATTGCTAAAAGGAGTTTTTCAGCCGGCCGTTGTGGCCGAGCGGTTCTAGGCACTTCAACCTGGAACCGCGCGGCCGCTACGGTCGCAGGTTCGAATCCTGCCTCGGGCATGGATGTGTGTGATGTCCTTAAGTTGGTTAGGTTTAATTAGTTTTAAGTTCTAGGGGACTGATGACCTCAGATGTTAAGTCCCATAGTGCTCAGAGCCATTTGAACCATTTTAAGTTTTACAAATCTCAGAAACGGGTAAATGAACAGCTAATGTTTGCCCAGCAGTAAGGTGCATTGTTCAATGGAGGCCTGACATCTGTAACACTGGTATACTTTTATGTACTTCTGATAGGGTTACCCTATTATGAAACGCCAAAATGATACATGCACTATCGGATTGGTCACCATGGTTTTGTGACAGTTCTAATCTGGATCACGATAAGAGAACAGAATAAGGCAAAGATTGCTGATGGCATAACATATACGGCAGATCTAGAAGATTTTTAGATGAAATATGACTGCGGTATCATTTATCTGTATATTGCTTAGCCAAGGTAAATGGCACTAGGTAGGGATTTTTTTAAAATAATAAGGTATGATTGCTGCAACACAGTGACTATGACATTCCTATTGCCATCGGTACTAAACCCTTTACGACAGCCATATGAAGCATAGTTCAGTGTTAAGATGTCGAATGGCTATATTAGATGAGGAAGAAATGAAAGTATTATAGCCTATGCATACACATACCTACATCACTTTAGAGCCCATGTCCGTTGTGTATTTTTCACTGGAGTGAATCTTGTTTAAAAGTTCTTTTGTTGACCAACAAAAATTTTACACAAATTAAATCTTATCATTGTATTCCCTTTTACCGTTTCTCTCCTTTGTCCACCGCACCTGTATTAAAGAGAACAATCTCTCAACACAAGAAAAAATGCGTAATTTGAATTAATTCACTAACCTATTTTTCACTACTACATGACCCAATGTACTTGCATCATTTCATATGGCTTGGTTCAGATTTTCCATCGTAAGTGGCCATGATTTCTTTTTCAGATTTGAAATTTGCTGAAGACACTTTTCATTTTCGGTTTCAATATTTTTATCAAACAAGCATTTGATAGATTCCTCCACATAAGTCCAATTCAATAACCGAAATAAAAAGCATATGAATTGAGCCACAAAAGTAAAAAAAAAAAATGTGGACATGAACAGAAATTGTATGTGGATCCTACATTAAATGTCGAGAATGCAGACATGTCTAGATAAATGTGGATGAGTACTAACATCTGATGTAGCAATACATTTACAAAGATTGGGCAACAGTGGAGCTACTTATATAGTTCTGTGGTTCGTTGCAAAAATTGTGGAGCTTTTTCGTAGCATTACCTTTATATTGGTATACCCAAATGTTGCATTTCAGTCATCTGTATCGGTCTTGATGTTTTATAACTCTGTTCGATGACAGTAACTCTAGCTTTGGCTATAGTGTGCAAAACAAGAAGTGTCTTTGAGAGATGACAGTCGAGGAATATAAGAGTCTAGATTAGTGAGTTCACCTGCTACTGCAACTGTAATTAAGTGAAAGGAACAGTCACTAAGCAATAACTGTTTAATTGTATGTCACAAAGTATGACGATTAGACCTATAATCACTGTTCCAGTCTGTGCCAATCTGCTTCAGATAGCTTTATCTTTCCTGTGCCATGTTATATAATTTAGAACAGCATGAACCAGATGAAATGTGTAGATTATGACACCCTCGATCACCTACTTTGAGGTTTAATGCAAGGAAAAAAAGGAAAAATTAATTTTACAGTACTTGAGGCACAGACAACTTCGTTCGATGCTTGTGCCCAGCCTTTTTGCAGCTTCTACCCTGCTCCTGCTTTTGGGATACAAAAGAGGTTGTTTCATTTTTCACTCTAGGTGTGCATGTGTAAATCTCATCAAGAGCCTACATACTATAAAAACATCTACAGCTCATAAACTTAAGATACCATGCCTTTTTTAAAGATACCTGTGCACCACATATCAGTTATCTAATGATGAGTAATTGCATAACTTCACTTCTTGTTTTTGGTGTCAGGTTCTCGTAATTTGTAATTGGTTGCACATTTAGGTAACAGACTCAGAAATAACAACCATCGCATATGTTTGGAAAATAAGGACACGTTGACGGCAATGGCGGGTAGAGGAGAGACGGAGATGATGAATGCTTTCAGATATTTGAGGGCACTGTATTTTCTGTTGGAAGTGAGACACCACTTGATGGTAGATTCATGTGTAGGACAAAAATCCACAAGGAATCAAATCTGATGATTCTTATGTGTCAAATGGTGTATTGGAGCTGCAGGATTTCATCAATCGTAGGCTATCAGTACGCTGCCCTTACGTTTCGCTGATCCCATGTCACTCCGCTTGAAAGATCGTGTAATATATAGTTGTTTCGTGAGGTGAGGTGAAATGGAAAGCTTGCTAATCATAGCTCACATATTGTACCAAAAGATGAGAATCGATGACTTACAGCTTTACAGTGGCTGAGGGTCCTGGCATTTAAACATTGGTTTAGAAGCAATTATGAACCTCTACCAGATGCCATAAGCCTGATTAGTGTTATTTTAGACCATAGCTGGCGAAGAGTGGCTCCTGGGATATTCCCCTCCAGTGAGCGCTTCCCCCACCAACTCTAGTCGGGCCGTGTCCTCACGGCTGGCTGCAGCCTCCGATTCGTTTGTTTATCAGCAGTCGAGTGGAGCAGCGTATTTTCAACTTAAAGTCTGCCAGCTCAAGGCGTTTTGTTCAGATCTACTCTCGTTACTATTGCGCTGTCGTTCAAATTGTCATTGTGTTTATTCCTGTGGGTATCATTCTAATTTTGATTCTGATTATTTCTGTGACTATTTTAATATTACGAATCTTAAGAGTATGGAAAAGAACGCATACTGAAAAGCGCGTTTTTTTATGAGGAGTGGTACATTAAGTATTTCTTTTGTGCACAGTTTCGATAAGAACCTCTATGTTTAAGAGGTAAAAAACGCTTAAGCAAAAACAAAGGTAGTAATCTGCTTGACAGTTCTCTTCGCTCCATGGAGCAGTACACAGGCTTTACTCTCATGGCGAACGATGCCCTTTTGTCGATAAGTAAAGAAAGCTTAAAGAAAAGAGTTTAACTACATCGTATGCCGCACATTTAAAATTAGCAGAAGCTCTCAGAAACGCTTAAGCGATGGCTTACCAATGGAGTAATGGGCAACAGAAATAGCAACAGCGTTTGTTTTCGATGATACCGCCACAAATTTTAAAACAGCTGCTTTGCCAAGTGACACTGCGAATTTTGATATGGGACATAACATAAAAAAGAAACCATTTGCTAACTGTTGGTATTATTTTCTGTTTGTGGACGAGAGTACTGTTGGAACACATATTAGTCAATTTCTAATTTTTTTTTTTTGTTCTGCGTAATAAAGGACGAATTTTCAGTACATGAAGAGTTACTCACTTCATTTCCGATGCTGAAAAGTAGGTAGTTTGAATATTTTTAATACAGTTCAAAAGTGTGCTGACAAAACTGATGGTTTTCAAAAGTGCTCTGTAATTCATACAGATGATCCACAAGTTGTGGTCATTAGCGAACATGGTTTCGTTGGTCAGTTAAGAAAAGATAGAACAGTTTGATTTTTGATTGCATTATTCATCAAGAAGTGTTATGATGGAAAAGTCAGAGTGCTGTCCGCTACGAAAGATACTGTATGACTAAAATTACGATTATAATACGCCGAGGAAATCAATCACTATCTCATCGAAAACTTAAAGAATTTATGGAAGAAGTTAACGCAGAATGCGGAGACATACTTCACCATTCCGAAATTCGTTGATTAACTGCAGGAAAATGTTAACCTCCTTTTTTTTTTTGCTGTTTGAATATAACTTTTAAAGCTTTTTTAGTAGAGAAGTAAAATCGGATAATACAGAATTTGAAGATGAGCTGAATAAGTCACATTTTTTTTTTATCGGAATTGGCATTTCTAACAGATATTACATATCGTTTAAATGATTTGACTTTATGTTTGTAAGAAAAGGAACTCTCTGTTTATGATGTATTTACAAATGTTAACAGAGTACGCGTAAAGTTACTTTTTTTTGCGACTAAACAACGGAAATTTTCCTTATTTCTTCAGTTGCTATGAATTGAAACAAGAATACGCAGAAGTAAAATTTAACATTTACTTTCATCATAGGTGAAGGCTCCAGAGAGTTTCATAGTTGTTTATAAGTTTATAAATGGACAGAGCCAGATATAATTTTGTTTAATAATGCAAAGAAATAAGTCTTGGAAGCTTTAGAAATATCTTCAAGAAGAAGTTTGCAGGATACAAAACGATCCACTCATGTTACTTAGAATAGAATTATATGCCGAAGTTTCTTAATTATGCCACAAAATCGGTATCCAGATATCACAGAACTCGCTCTTAAAGTAAAATATTTTTTGGGTCAACATACATTTGTGAAAGTACATTTTGTTCAGTGAAGTACATTAAATCTGCTAAACGTAATGGAGTGTCGAATGAGTCGTTGGAACATCAACTTCGTTTCACTATAACGCAAACTGAAATCGAATTGCCGAACTTGTCAAGATCAAGTTAAATCAATGTAACCTCAATATTTAAGTATCTCATTAATGTAAGTATAAGAGTTTGCAATACAAAACTGAATAAAACTCAATGCTTTAGTGGTGTATTTTTTTTTTTTTTTTGCGTTTGCTTAGAGGTAGCTGGTATTAAAGATCTTAAGAACCATGGCGACTCATTGTCGTTGGACGTGGCTGCGTCGGGGATGTTTCGCGAGCCACGCTTTGCTGGGCCTGGCTTAGACAATAAAGACTGAACTCATACCATATTTGATGTTTAGTATGATCACATCGTTCTCTTGAAAGTATCCTGCTATTTAAATGAAAGTTTTTATAGATTGCAGTGTAGTGTTTTTCTAATAGTTCACATGTTGTAATATGTCTGTGTTGCGTGTACTTAAACTGGTGGCAATTTTTGCAGACATTATTTGCCCTCATTATGTAGCTCCGATTATAAAAGAAATACTGTAATGCTCTCTCACCTAAACCTGATGTCACGATTTTCTCTAGAAACTGGTTGGCAGAAAAGTCGATCTTAAGATCCTCAGATATTGTCTTCTATAGGAAAAAGCATGTATATTACAAACTTTGGCTAGAAATTATTGTATTCTTTATCTCACAGATGAAGGCTTCTTAAGTTTTTTCCTTAGACTGTGTTGTTCCAATTTTTGTAGCAGTGTACTTGTAGGCAAGTGAATTCCCTTCTGATGCAAATAACAGAATGATGAATAATGCAGGAACGCCAGCAGTGAATACTCTGAATGGACAGATGGCTCAGAATTATGTCCAGTTTCAGAAAATTATCTTAATATACAATAAAGCCAGAGAATATGTAGCTTTTACAGATTGCGCTTGTTAGTTTATTAGACAGGCCATTTTATGCTATTGCTCACAAAATAAATCTGAAAATGCGTGGGTTGCCATTCGCTAAGTAAGTGAACCTACCCGCAGTAACTGTATAGATGTTCTCCTTGCGTGCCAAAGAGTCCCCAGAGATACAAAGTATGAAAACAGTATTTTGTTCCCAGGAGTGTAATAGGTGAACAAGGGGATAGAATTTAGTTTTAGGTAATATGTGCTAAAGAAATTATTCACACAACTTTGTTTGTGTGTTTTTCCAGGAGAATAAGGCATAGAAAAATGCCTTGCATATCCAGTTTCTTTCACATGACTGTAAAGAGTAGTATTCATGTTGTCCCATCGGTATTTTCTCGTGTACAAAGTGTGGTAGAAATTTCTTTGGATACTCCGGAGTTGTGCTTGCATATTGCACCTTTCACACTTGCACCCCTAAGATTGTCTTACCACCATTGATTGACTGCTTTTTCGAATAGGAAGCGATATATGCATGAAGTTGACTGAAATGGCCCCAAATGCTCCAAAGATATGACTAAATTATGATGGAGTCTACCTACATTATCCTTGGAGTCTTGACGATCAAAGTCTCGTAGAATAGCTGTAAACTTATTTATAAGAACTGTGCAAATGGTGTAGACAGCAGAGATTGCCAAGTACCGCGGCTTTTTCCATACTTATTACCACCAAAAAACACTATAATGACCAGATTTGATTGTACATCGAATGTTTCTGTGCAAGTAGATAGCCTCACTCTTCTATGACACAGGACCATAGTGGCTAATACAATCACTGTCTGCGGTTACAGTCCTTATTAGACAGAATATTTTCAGCACAAGGTTTGTCAAATAGTAACATGCTCTATGTAGCAAATATTTACTGCTGTTTAAATGATTCAGCAGTCCCAAAAAAACATTTAATCATCCTTTTATTAAATAGTTCATGTTTTCCCTATCCTAAATGACTAAGGAACTGTATACATATAGATACTTTGTTAAAGATGTTTGTTCAGTCACAGCCCTCAGTTCGAATATTGTATTGGTTTCAATTGGTGAGTAAATACGAGTAAAAGAGAAGTTCCTTATATGCGATTCCCTGAACTCCTCTCTAACTTTTACTATGGGAATACATAGAGTGTATTGTGTGCTCAGCATCAATAATAATAGTATTTGGGTTTCTCAAGTGTGTCTGTGCATCTATCGTAAATTTAGTCTCTAGTGAAACCTAATTATACTCATAATGTCAGTCATAAGGCATCACTAACGCTTTAGTTCGACTTGATAGCATTATTAGATTTGTATTTCAATATACTGCAAGCATATGAAAACTGATAAGTACCATTCGCTATTACAAATGAATCAATATTACTTGTTGCAGAATGTTATCGTTGGTTACATGTTATCTGTGGAATATTATTCCCATGTTTACTACAACACTCAAATCAATTCTCGACAATGTGCCACTTATGATTTTTAGCTGTAAAATTATTATTCCTCTATGTCTGAATGAAGTAAGGAGATGCATCACACTTATTCAGCACAAATAGAACCTTCTTTATCAAACAACACAACTTTATTTTCACACTATTTACATGACTATGACATTTATTGTATCAATAATTGTACATACAACAATTACAATATAAAATTATAACAAGAAGGCTGATGAAACGTAGACTCAGTCAATAAGTATCAACATTTTTCATGTCAGTTATATACATACAATTATTACTTTATTTCTACATGAGACATTACCTTGCTTCTAGCAACTGTATTGTTGAATCATGATACTTTGATGAACATTGACGATGTTTCTAACAAGTCTAATCAACTGTAGCTTGATGCAGGGAGCAATTTCAACAATAAAAGAATCTCCAGTTATCCTTTTTAAAAAAAAACACAGTTATGTTTCATAGTATTAATTAATGTAGGTGTTCATAATGTTTCAGTTAGCATCATGGTAACATTGGTTTCGATTATGCAATACATATAAGTGTATTGCATACTTGGAATTTATACAAATTTTCACACAAGTTTTTTTTTATTTATTTATTTATTTTTTTTTTTTTGAGAATGCCGGTAATTTCTTTCGAGCTGAACTTTGCTGGAGTGAGAGGGACAAACAAAACTTTACACTGCTTCACCCTGCCACTCGCCCACAGATTGTTGGGAAAATATTTCCTTTAAAAACCGACTACAGGACGACTTCTGGCATCTCTCTGGTACCCAGTTTACACTGCAGTACAGTGTCTTGATGACAGCTTCATGTTGACAACTACGGCAAGTTGATAACAGCAGTGAGTCGGTAACAGCAACAAGTTCTTGAGAGTGTGGAGGAATTTGCATCTGCAAACTCTTCAGGACCTCATGATGGTGGTCATGCTATACACTGTGTTTCCCCACACCATTACAACTGGACCACCGAAACAATGGTGTTCACCAATGTTGTTGGGTGCACTACGTGTTCTCACCATGAGGCCACACTTAATGCACCAAGGAATATTGTCGAACCTGATGGTCTTGGTGGTCTAGGTTTTATGGTGTGGGAAGCCATACTGTTGCATGGGCGTACTGCCTTCAAATATTTGAACACAATACACTTACAGGTCATCATTGTGGCACTCTATTCTTCTCAGATGTTCGTCTTTCCAGGAGTACATTCGGTCCTGACTTCATTTTTATGAATGACAATGCACGGCTGCATCAAACAGCGGAGGTGCAAGAACTCTCAGAATGAGAAGGTATTTGGAGAATAGGCTGGCCTCCCAATTACCCTGCCATAATTCCCATACAGCATGTGTACTGCAGCACAGCCATAAGCACCAATAACCCTACTACAATTGTCAACTGTGCTGTTGGAGGAATGGAACGCCCTACCACAAAAACTCCTTACCAAACTTGTAACCACCACGAGAGCACATCCTGCCTTTTGTAATGTCCATATTTCTGATTGCAGCTCTATATGAGTATCAATTACGATAAATTAATCGTCACTTAATAATTTTGTAAGACTGCTTTGCTAAAGAAAAGGCATTTAATCCTCAACTAAAATCAACCTAATTGCACCTCACAAGCGGAAAAAGCCTTCTCACCACAACAAGAATATGTGTGTTTGATTCTTCAGCCTAACAACTATTCCTGAATCATTATTTTTGGGGGGTGTCAGCATTACACTAACCTTAACAAGAATATGTGTGCTTGATTCTTCAGCCTAACAACTATTCCTGAATGATTATTTTTTGGGGAGTGTCAACATTACACTAACACAAAATTGGGGGCGGGGTGGGGGGGGGGGGAATTTACAACTCACAAGACTGTTAGAAATGAATCAAACAACATGCAAAGAGACAAACAGTTAACTACTGGTATCTACAAAATAATACTGTTTCTGCCTTTCTTTTGACTATAAAATGTAGGTACGGTGTGATTGTGAACACACGCAAAGGGCCTATGAAACACAAGTTGGATGCATAGGTTTAATGATTACTATGTCCAAATTCTTGACCACTATTGTAGAAGACAACACTTCACGGAATTGTAATCATTGTAAGGACTCTAAGTAATCAAAATAGTGATGATTTTCTTGGTATCGCATGAAGGGTGTAATCCAGGGTTCTCTTTACAGCTCTAAATATATAAAAATCAATTATGACAAATTAATGGTCACTTAACAATATTGTAGAATCACCATTCTTAGTAAAACACGTTTAATATTGATCTAAAACCAACCTAATCGCACCTCTTAACTAGGCAAAGACCTTTCACCACAATGAGGACATGAGTTTGAGTCTTTAACCTAAAAATCATTCCTAAATCAAGATTTCTTTTTGGGAGAGTGGGGTGCGTTGTCAGTATCATATTGGATCATAAAAAAATTACAACACACATGATTGTAAGCAATGAAACAAGGCACCTGCAAGAAGACAAATGGTTCATTATTGATGTCTACTAATACTGTTTTTGCTTTTATTTTAGTCTATAAATTATGGCTCGAGAGTGACAGTTCCCCCACGACCCCATGGATTATTGGCTGAGCTGACAGACTGATATGTAATGTGCTCTGAGATACAGGTTATGCTGATAGGTGCCAATTTGTTTACGAAACTATGAATACTATATGTGTAAAGGAATGATTTATTGCGTAGCCCAATGTCGAAATTTGCTACCGCAAAGGTACAAACCAACAAACCAAAATAAATACAATAAAACACGCTGTAAATATGTTTCCTTACCTGCCATAGACTCTAACTCCAGTTTTATCACCACTTCATTTCCGTGTACAAGTTCCAGATGGGATCTTAATTCCTGCTATTTCGAGAATGTGTAAGCTTCACACTCTGTGCACGCCACCTTAATAAAGGAGCAGGTTATGCGGTAAGAATTTTCATTAGGCAGAGCAACTAATATATTATTCGTATTAATCTTCGCAAATTGTGCACGACTGCTTAACAAGGGATACATGGTACGCATGTTCTTAAAGAAGCTAATTCACTTTTACCAGAAATACACACACAACATTAAAGTTCATCTTGCTACACTGAATACTTTCCTTACCAGTCCTTTTGCAGGCCTTTGTGTTTTCATGTGCGTGTTGAGAGCAGTCACAAATTTGACATTGTTCATTCTCTGCCTTGCTTTCGCCGTGGCAGACACATATATTTTTCCATAAGTTATGTCTGTGGACAAAAATATTCCCGCAAAAGTTGCAGAACACTGCACGGTTGATCCATAGTTAAACCATGTGGACCAGATATGCCGCCTGTATCAGAATGTTTTCATGTAACCATACTCATGTAACCGGTTTCGGTAAAACAAGTTACCATGTCCAGATCTTCATAAAGATTATTACAAACATCTTGTATCAGTTACACACAGATTTTCTGTGTAGCTGGCACAAGATATTTGTAATAATCTTACGAAGATCTCAGATGGTAACTTAGTTTTAGCGAAACCGTTTACCTACAATAAAGTTTTTAGCGATTTCATCTAAGAAGTTCTTCTTTTCCTAAATATTAATTTTATATTAGTTCTACATTTAAGATAATAATAACTTTGATCCTCGGCCGGTAGCAATTCCGGCTTTAATGTGTCTATTTTAGTTGAACCTGTCGACTTCAATTAGCATCACGTGGTGAGTTAACAATCGGTGGCGCTTTAATCTTCAGTTCATATTAGTTGCTGGATTTATTTTAGAGCTGAGGCGAAGACTTTGGTTTTATTTAAACTAGTCAATGCTTAAAAGACCTTTTTTGTGTATGTTGTAGTCGACTAGCTATCTTCTCTCTGCTTATTTTCGCCAGGGGTGAGAGGAACAGGGGTGGCCGGCTCCCGATGTCTACCTCTGGGTTCTGTCGTACAGTCTGCGGCCTTGTCCTCTGACCTGACGTGGGGCTGCTCTATTACTTTATTGTAATTTTCAGGTTGTGGTGGGCCTCGACATGATGTTCAACGTAAATTATTAAAATTTAATATGTTGATGAACTGTAATTTTTGGTAAAAACTTTAAAGAGTATCTGATTTGCTTCTGGTGTGTCGCATTTAATGTCTTTTTTACAAAAGGTGAAAACTCAACTTTAACTTTAATGTGTTTTTTTTAGTTTAGCTTTATATTGTTGCTTTATATTGTCGCCTGTGTCTAGCTTCTTTCCTTTCCGAATAAGTTCAAACAAGTCACCGTTTTCATCCTGACTTAGATACCTTGATTACTCGAACTTAAAAAAAAACATTGTTACAGCCATATTAAACAATCTTGTTAGCTCCAAAAGTCTTAAACCTGTCGAATAATACTGGTGCATTACTAAATGTCTGTCCATACGACGGTTAAAAGCGCGATCTGGGTTACGTATGTAGGGTTCAGAGTGGGTTGTGTAACACAAATAATGAACATTATCAGGCCACATATGCAAGTATGTTGCTGGCAATGGTGGGGCTTTTATTATACTTAACCGTACCCTGTTTTGTTCTGTGGCCGACCAGTGTAATTTAATAATTTCTGAATCAAATTCTACGTGAGTGGTCCAGTGTCCTGTGACAGGTAACACTTTTTGACTCCTCATGAACTATAATTTTCTCTCGACTGGTCTAGAGTTTGGCAGACTGTCTCTAAATTGGTCTACACAGGTTTTAATGTGCAGGTCTCCCCATGCAGAATAGGTAAGGAATTTCCTCAGTGAGAAAAAATGCTTATCATCAAGTCTTGTCCGTTGATCAACATGGATCTCGATGACCGACAAGAAATGGTTCAAATGGCTCTGAGCACTATGGGACTTAACATCTGAGGTCATCAGTCCCCTAGAACTTAGAACTACTTAAACCTATCTAACCTAAGGGCATCACACACATCCATGCCCGTGGCAGGATTCGAACCTGCGACCGTAGCAGTCGCGCGGTTCCGGACTGAAGCGCCTAGAACCGCTTGGCTACCGAGGCCGGCGATGACCGACACGATTCTTTCGTATTATCTCTATCTTGAGTCACTAAAGACAAGCTACTTGACTGATAAACATGCCGCTCATTATTAATTCGTATTCTACTCTCTGTTAGGAGGACTCGCAGATCCTGTATTTCCATTTTGATATTCTCCATGCTTTGTTTAAACGATACAAACTCCAGAGTTCTGAAAAATCGTTCTGGTTCCGTACCACAGGACTCAGTTCGTTCCTTCAAAGCCTGCACCCTCAGAAAGCGATGTGTATGCCTTTTCTACTTAAAAAAAAGTTGCCATGTCATGAACCAGCCTGGTCACATTGATTACAACTGCCTTTGAAACCTCAATCACGCTTTCGTCTACCGATTAATTACGGCCACTGAAATCCTCTCGTAATGCTGACAACTGCTTCTTAAATTTTCTGTCTTCGTCGGCTTGTTTCCTATCCGCTTCTTCTAATTTCCTATCTCCTTCGGCATTCGCATCTCTAAGCTGTGCTATTTTACTATCTGCTTCAGCTCTTCTCCTGACATACTCGGCTTTTCTATCTAACATCCTTTTCCCCGTCTGCTTCCGATCTATCTAACATTTCCTTTGTCTATAGTGGAGTATCTCCCATATTTTCTAAGTTTGCACTGCTCTGTGCTGCTGACAATCCTGTTGCGAAATTTGCTAGTTTCGCTGAATCCCACTGTTGCTTCGGTAACTTGAATTTCCGGTGTTTCTGTTGTTGCTCCCGACACAATTTTTTCTGGATCTATTGAATCCTCTCGCCTAGTAATTTTCTTTGCCATTCTAGTCCGCGTTCAACTAGCACTCTCCATGATTATAAGCGAAATCAAAAGGCGTGCCATAAAATGAACTCTCCCTATCACAAATTCCCCTCGAGGAAATGACCCTAAACACAAAAATATCTTCGTAACGTAATGCAATAAATCTCCCCTGGAAATACACACGAAAAAATCACACATGAAGTAATTTTACATACAGATCCGCATAATATTGATATATTCTAAAATTAGATTTGTGTAAAACTAAATAGTTAGTCGAGGTCAGCCATCACTGGCGTTACGCAATGATAAACGACACAGAGCACATGCATTGAAGGCGTAGCTAGGTTGGTACACAGAACTACGATGAAGGCTGAAAGAGAGAGAGAGAGAGAGAGAGACAGAGAGAGAAAGAAAGAAAGAGAGAGAGAGAACTGAACCAAGAGAGCAGATCAAATTCTGATGAAGCTCACCACGTGGCTGGCACCACCGGTTTCCTGACGTGAAGTGAGATACTTGAGCACGCCGAACAAATGGTACGGAACCATACGAGAGAAACAAAGTTGTGTTTTGTTCCAGATAATGAAAAACGAAACCGCTATGGATTGCAAACTGGTGCATGTATTAGTGAAGAAGAGGAAGCAGCGGATGCTGGTCCGTTTCGAAGCTCAAGCTGAATCGGCAGGATGTGGCGACGCCCAGACTTTTCGTGGTTTTGCTGGCGCCACACTCCTGTAAATTCCTGACTTAAAAAAAAATGACCCGTTGCCAGCTACGTAGGAAGCAGGGGCAGAAGTCTGCCTATTGACAAATAGGAGCTGATTACGCCTTACAATCGACAGAGGTTTCCTATTCTGACTCATATCCTGGCGTCGGAAAGGTGTTCCCACTGTATTCCAAACCCTCCACAGAAAGCATAGTTACCATTTCAAAACTAAATAGTTTTTAACGGTTGCAGCCACTGTGGGTTAGGATTCATTACCAAGAAGTTTTTTTTTTCTCTCTGAAATTCCTTTAATGATTCAAACCCCGATTGAATTTTCGAGGAACTCGAAATAAAAATTTATAAGGAAATTATGGATACTTCGGTGGTCTGGTCATTACTAAAGAGTCCTGTCTCTGTCACCTGACTGATCGCTCATTAATTCCTGCTCGACTCTTTGTTTGCGGCATGTCTCTCCACGTGGTTGTCCTGGGAAGGTGTGTTTACAACCCGTCAACACTACCTTTGGCGAAATTGAAAACAGAACACTTGTAGTGAAGCTAAGAATTACAGCTAAGCCATATGAGGCTAAGAGGACATTTTGAACAATTCATGTGGCAAAGAGTTTCATGTGATGCGCTGGTGCGTTCTGTTACTGTTGCTAATGTAGTATGAGGAGTTCTAGAAAATGAGTAATAACACGCAATTAAAACTTTTCCATACCGATCTGAATATAACACACATTCATCTTGTGAGTGTGAGTGTGTGTGTGTGTGTGTGTGTGTGTGTGTGTGTGTGTGTGTGCGTGCGTGTGCGTGTGTGAGGAATACACTACTTGCCATTAAAATTGCTACACCACGAAGATGACGTGCTACAGACGCGAAATTTAACCGACAGGAAGAATATGGAATCGGCCTCGTATCACTAGCAGTCGAGATGATAGGCATCTTATCCGCATGGCTGTAACAGATCGGCAGCCACGTCTCGATCCCTGAGTCAACAGATGGAACGTTTCCAAGACAACAACCATCTGCACGAACAGTTCGACGACGTTTGCAGCAGCATGGACTATCAGCTCAAAGACCATGGCTGCGGTTACCCTTGACGCTGCATCACAGACAGGAGCGCCTGCGATGGTGTACTCAACATCGAACCTGGGTGCACGAATGGCAAAACGTCAGTTTTTCGGGTGAATCCAGGTTCTGTTTACAGCATCATGATGGTCGCATCCGTGTTTGGCGACATCGCGGTTAACGCACATTGGAAGCGTGTATTCGTCATCGCCATACTGGCGTGATGGTATGGGGTGCCATTGGTTACACGCCTCGGTCACCTCTTGTTCGCATTGACAGCACTTTGAACAGTGGACGCTACATTTCAGATGTGTTACGATCCGTGGCTCTACCCTTCATTCGATCCCTGCGAAACCCTACATTTCAGCAGGATAATGCACGACCGTATGTTGCAGGTCCTGTACGGGCCTTTCTGGATACAGAAAATGTTCGACTGCTTCCCTGGCCAGCACATTCTCCAGATCTCTCACCAACTGAAAACGTCTGGTCAATGGTTGCCGAGCAACTGGCTCGTCACAATACGCCAGTCACTACTGTTGATGAACTGTGGTATCGTGTTGAAGTTGCATGGGCAGCTGTACTTGTACATGCCATCCAAGCTCCGTTTGACTCAATGCCCAGGCGTATCAAGACCGTTATTACGGCCAGAGGTGGTTGTTCTGGGTACTAATTTCTCAGGATGTATGCACCCAAATTGCTTGAAAATGTAATCACATGTCAGTTCTAGTATAATATATTTGTCCAATGAATACCCGTTTATCATCTGCATTTCTTCTTGGTGTAGCAATTTTAATGGCCAGTAGTGTACATTGACGAAAAAAAATTATAACAACCAAGAAGGAGTTGTGTGACTTAAACGAAAGTCTACATCTGCAGGATGATTTCAAATTTTGCACCAGTCGCATAAAAGTGGCGCTAGTAGTGCCACTATGAAGATGCAAATCAGCTTTGTAATGGTCGTGAGCTTTAGTTACCTTTCAGATTGGATGTGGTGAGTTGATGTTAGTCAAGAATGTCTATAAGGCACCAAAGAAGCCATTATCAGCACATCACTGTGTTCGGACGAGGTGTTGCAATAGGGCTACGAGAAGTTGGATGTTCCTGCAGAAAGACTTGGCCGGAATGTAGCCACTGTACATGACTGCTGGCAGTGGTGGTCACGAGGATATGCGGTCTCAAGAACACCGGGCTTTGGACGGCTATGGGGCACTGCCGAGACGGAAGGCCATCGTGTTCGGCTATGGCTCAGGCGCATCGTACTGTATCTGCAGCAGCAATTTCAGCAGGAGTTGCCACCATAGTGACACAATGAACTGCTACAAATCGGTTACTTCAAGGATAACCCCCTGTAAACGTGATTCCACTGTCCCCAAACCATGGCCATTTGCGACTTCAGTGGAGTCAAGCGAGAGCTCACTGGGGGAGACGGGGCAGGGTGGACGTCTGTTTTGTTTTCTGATGAAAGCTGCTTATGCCTCGGTGCCAGTGCTGGCTCTGTGTTGGTTAGGTAGTCAGTTGTTGGCCTGCAACCAACCTGTCAGCGTGCTATATACCCTAGCTGGTGTGGAGTGGCATATCGTATGACAAAAAGGGCACCCTCATGGTTGTCCCACGCACCCTGACCGCAGATTTTTACGTCAGTCTTCCACCTATTGAGCTGCCATTCATGAATAGAATTCCAGAGGGTTTTTCCTACAGTATTACGCACGCCCACATTTCGCTGTTGTGACCCAACACGCTCTACAGAAGGCCGACATGTTGCCTTGGCCTGCTCAAACACCAGATATGTCTCCAATCGATCACATATGGGACATCATCGCACGACAACTCGGGCGTAATCTGTAAACAGCATTAACCGTCTCTGTATTGACTGACCTTGTGCAACAGACATGGAACTACGTGCCACAAATTGACATCCGGCACCTGTAGAATACAATGCAAGCACATTTTCATGATTGCATTCAACATTCAATATTCTGGCGGTTGCACCGGTTATTAATGGACCAGTATTTCACATTTTCAATGGCTTGTCTCGCACTTACATTAAGCTGTCCACTTGCCATGTTAATTACCTATGTTAGCTAGACAGGTGTATTCCCCAAATTTAATGTCTGTACATTAATTAGTTTTGAGATTTTTTTCCGTCGAGTGTTTACTCTTTTGTGCTAATTGTTTCTGTTGCTAATTCTACTGAGCAAGAACGCTTTTTCCGGAGGCGTTACCAGCTCGTAGAAGCTTTCGGTGTCATTTACGCGAACGGAAGAAGCACTTGATTAAGCAGGGCAAACAAGGGCAGCGCTAAGTAGGTTACACGCTCCAGAGGTCAACTGTGGCAAAACGCTGAGCTTCCTGGGCTGGGCTACAAATTCTCTGTAATAGCATTCATGCTTATTATGCTTTGTATTTTTTTTCTAAACATAACATAAGATTGACATTTATCTCCTATTGGATGCTATTAGATTGTGACGACACTGTGAAAGTGCAGAAAAATTATTGAAAGCGTCTTCCCTCTTATCTGTCACGCTATACTTCACAGCTTCTCCTTGCTTCCTTCGCAATGATTCGGAAAATTTGCGCCTCGTTTCCGCGAAACACTTTATCCACAGGGTAACACCTGGAGACTCGCAGACAGCTTGTGATCTGAAGTCTATCGAAACTACTCACGATCTGCCTTAACCACCCAGGAAAGATGGAGATAATGAAATGTTACTTATAGCGGGTATAGAGTGAAGAGTACATGACTAAAACTGCAAGTGATTTTTTTTTCATCAGACTTCTGAGGGATTTGATGCGGCCTGACATAAATGCCTCTCCTGTGCCAGTCTCTACATCTCAGAGAAGAGCATGCACCCTACGTCCTCAGTTATTTGCTGGATGTATTCCAACATCTGTCTTCCTCTACAATTCTTACTCTTTATAGCTCCACTAATACTGAGGAAGTTATTCCCTTATGTCTTAACACATGTACTACCATCCCGTCCCTTCTTGTCAGCGTTTTCCGTATCTTCCTTTCTTCCTCGATTCTGCGGAGAACCTCCTCATTCCTTGTCTCATCATTCCACTTTATTTCCAACATTCTTCCGTAGCACCTCATCTCAAATGCTTCTCGATTCTCTTCTTTTCTGGTTTTCTCACAGTCCATAATTCACTACCATACACTGCTGTTCTCCAAAGATACATTCTCAGAAATTTTTCCTCAAAGTAAAGTCTATGTTTGGTAGCAGCAGACTTCTCTTGACGAAATACCCCTTTTGCCTGTGCTAGTCTGCTTCTATGTCCTCCTTGTTTCGTCCGTCATGGCTTATTTTGCTTCTACGTCTACATCTACGTACGCACTCCGCAAGCCACCGTACGGTAAGTGGCGGAGGGTACCCTGTACCACGACTAGTCATTTCCTGTACCGGTCCATTCGCAAATACGTAGAGCGAGGGAAAAACGACGGTCTATATGCCTCTCTATGAGCCCTAGTTTCTCGTATCTTACCTTCGTGATCCTTACTGGAAATGTATATTGGCGGTAGAACAATAGTTCTACAGTCGGCCTCAAATGCCGGTTCTCTAAATTTTCTCAATAATGAACCTAGAAAGAAACGTCGCCTTGCCTCCAGGGATTCCCATTTGAGTTCCCTAAGCAACTCCGTAATAACTGCGTGTTGTTTAGTCCTACTGGTAACGTATCTGGCAGCTCGCCTCTGAATTATGTCGATGTCTACCTTTAATCCGACCTTGTGCGCATCCCAAATACTCGAATAGTACTCAAGAATAGTTCGCACTAGCCTCCTCCGCAGATGAACCACACCTTCCAAAAATCCTCCCAACACTACCACAATCCTCACATTCTCGTTCCATTACATATACGACCAGATATTTAAACGACGTGACTGTGTCAAGCAGGACTCTACTAATGCTGTACCGGAAAGTTATATGTTTGCTTTTCCTACTCATCCGCATTAACTTACATATTTTTACATTTAGAATTAGCTAACATTTATCACACCAAGTAGAAATTTTGTCTAAGTCATCTTGTATCCTCATAGAGTCAGTCAGCACCTTCCCATACATCACGGCATCATAAGCAAACAATCACAGACAGCTGCCCACCCTTTCCACCAGGTCATGATGTACACAGAAAATAACAGTGGTCCCCTCACACTTCCATGAGGCACCTCTGATGATACTCTCGTCCTTGATGAATACCCATCATCGAGGACAACCTACTGGGCTATATTATTTAAGCGGTCTTCGAGCCACTTACAGATCTGGGAACCTATTCCATATGCTCGTACATTCGTTAAGTCCGCAGAGGGGAAACGTGTCAAATACTTTTCGGAAATCAAGAAATATGGAATCTACCTGTTGCCCTTCATTCCTGATTCGCAGTATATCGTGTGAGGAAAGGGCAAGACGAACTTCGCACGAGCGATGTTTTCTAAAACTGTGCTGATTCGTGGATGTAAGCTTCACTGTCTCTAGGAAATATATTTCAACTCAGAGTATGTTCAAGAATTCTGCAGTAAAAGGATGTTAAGGATATTCGTTTGTAATTTTGCGGGTCCGTTTTGCGGGTCCGTTGTTTTACCATTATTGTGTACAGGAGTCACCTGAGCTTTTTTTCTTTCAGTCGCTTGGGACCTTGCGCTTGTCGAGAGATTGGCGATGAATGCAAGTCAAGTAACGCGCGAATGCTACAGGGTACTCTTTATAAAACCGAAATAGGATTCCATCCGGACCTAGAGAATTGTTTGTTTTCAACTATTTCAGTTGTTTCTCTGCTCCAGGGATTTCGATTACTACGTCGTCCATACGGGTTTCTGTAGGATGTTGAAACGACGGTATGTCGATTCTCCTCCGTGAACAATTTCGTAAATGCGAAATTTAAAACTTCGCCTTTCGTTTTGCTGTCTTCTGCTGCCGAAGTAACAGAATTCCTTAACATATGATCACCAATTTTGATGTTAAATTTCTCTGCTTTTCCTTGATTTCGTCTTTCTTAAGTTTACTCTCAATCCAAATGCAGTAATCATTGGGCTGTTCACTCCATTCAACAGATCCTGTAATTCTTCTTCTCTTTGACTGAGGAAGTAATGTCGCCAGCGAAACTTGTCATTGATATCCTATCCCCATGAATTATAATCTCGCATTTGAACGTTTCTTTTATTTCGGTCATGGCTTCTTCTACATATAGATTCAACAGTAGGGACGAAAGAAAGTATCCCAGAGATATACAGGGTGCGAACTTAAGTGCAAAGAGCTGCCGTCTTATGCAGTAAGAACAGCTCCAACCCGGCACCAAATAAAATTGGCCTGAACTTGGGTGACTGATACCACTACTGTTCGTCCATCAAGTTGCTTCAGCTCCATGCTGCAGTTCAACCATCATACTAGCTGCCAAGTTGTGGTGTGCCACTCCCTCAGCAACCCATGACTAGACGATCTCTGTGGATGACAGATCTAGAGAATGCGCTGGCCAGGGCATCGGTCCGACACATTCTGTATCGAGATGATCAGGACAGCGTGGTGAATGTGCGTTCTAGCGTTATCTTGCTGAAAGATAACATCCCGGAGACCTTGAAAGCAGGCCATAGCCGTCGGTGTTTTCAGGTTAGAAATTTAACAGCCACTGATCTAGATACCGCCTTTGTGAACCAGATCGTGTTGTATAGCCACTGGCATCCAGTACAATCACGCCACCTGCTGAGTCCATATAACGATGACGAATGCAGTGTGACAACGAGGACAGCATGCCAAACATGATCCAAGCGTGTTACAATGCACACATTATTTTGTTGTTGTTGTTGTTGTGGTCTTCAGTCTTGAGACTGGTTTGATGCAGCTCTCCATGCTACTCTATCCTGTGCAAGCTTCTTCATCTCCCAGTACCCACTGCAACCTACATCCTTCTGAATCTGCTTAGTGTATTCATCTCTTGGTCTCCCTCTACGATTTTTACCCTCCACGCTGCCCTCCTATACTAAATTGGTGATCCATTGATGCCTCAGAACATATCCTACCAACCGATCCCTTCTTCCAGTCAAGTTGTGCCACAAACTCCTCTTCTCTCCAATTCTATTCAATACCTCCTCATGTGATCTACCCATCTAATCTTGAGCATTCTACTGTAGCACTACATTTTGAATGCTTCTATTCTCTTCTTGACCAAACTATTTATCGTCCATGTCATGCACACATTACAGCATCACAGTATTGTAATCAGGAGCGGTCTAGATCGCATTTTTGTGCATAATTGTGCATTTTAGAACAAACTGCCTTTATTGTGGTTACTGCTCTTTGTAAGATCTGACAATATCAGGTGAGGGAGACACAGTGACTGAATGCATCAACTTTTTCACTCAACATACTTAATCCCTCAGTATGATAGGTCTAATTGATCGATAATTTCCGATGTATGTGCAAAGGAGTGATAATATCAGTGGGAGTGTGTGATGATTGTAGAGGATCTCTTTTAATTTTAAAATGCAGATTGAATTCATTCTTCTGGTAGTTAGCGGGGTGTGAAATCATGGCCGTTGCAGTCTCCGCTCACCTCGTCTTGTCCTCAGCGGGTGAAGTGAGTTAATGGACGCACGTGACAGGGGAGAAACACGGGCTCCCCGAGACCCTGGGAGCAGCCACCTCTGTCCCATTCACTGCGGTCGAGCGCACCGTGCTCTTTGGCAGCATTGGCAACGCTCGTGGAAGAAAGCACTTGCACGATGAGTTCAGTGAACTCCCCCAGCCTTCGCACAATGGCGAATATGAATACTGAGTTTTCTCTGAAGAAGCCAGGTCACCTATACGAACGCCGTGTCCTGTAAGATAACAGCTCACTGTTGTGAAGTAGCCATGGAATGTCTACACAGACGAACATTTGTGCTGCCGGCGCCTAGGACGTAAAGGTTGAGAAGGCAAAGTTATGGAAAATTTTGGAGGAACGGCTTCTTACGGGTCTTCACTCGTAATCTTTGGCAGCGGCGATTTGCCATAGAGCGGTACTCGCAAGCTTTTGGAACGAGGAGTTGTGATAGATCGGTGTTCACAATCTTACGAAGAGCGACGCTGAATCTTCCCTACAACTCCTTCCGCAAACACTCCTTTTTTCCATCCTTCTGGAAAACTGCGGAAGTAACAATCATCCTTAAACCAGACAAAAATCGTCTCTTCCCACAAAATCAGAGATATGTCTCCCTACTACTCATCCTGGAACACTAGAACGCCTAATCCTCACCACACTTCAAGACTTCCTGAAAGAACATAACATAACCATCTCGGAACAGTTCGATTTTCGTGCCAGGCGTGGAGCAATGTCCAACTCCACCGTGGGGCTGAGCAGATATGCAAGACTAAGGCCACCGGGCACAGTACAGAGGCGGTCTTTCTAACCATAGAAAAAGCATTTAACTGTGTCTGAAACGACGGACTAAACTACAAGGTCAACCATATGACTACCCACAACACCTCTTGAAGGTGCTGAACTCCTTCTTGTGAAATGTAAATTTTATCTAAACCTAGACAGATGTAATGTTAAGTCAATCGAGGCAGGAGGTCCTCAGGGATCTGTTCTGGGGCCCACTCTATACAGTATTTTTACGAATGTCATGTCAATGCGAGACAGCACTCATCTCCCCCTCTTTGCGAATGACAGTTTTCTACGCCGGTCACACGAACCCCAATTACATAGTCTTCAAAATCGAAAGGCACCTCTACCAGATTACACAGTGGTGTAAATCCTGGAAAATTAAAATTCTCCGACCAAGTGCAGTGCCATAATGTTCACAATCAGAAGGAGACCTCCATACGGTCAGATCTCTACCGACGGTAGGGACCTCCCCTGAATGACACAATCGAACACTTAGGTCTGAAGTTTGACAAGAAACTCTTGACGAGAGCACACATGTCCGATGCCTGTAATCGGTGTTCGGATATACTATAGCAGTTATACCCATTGTTCAAGGGCAGTCAACTGACCGCCAAAGTTAAGTTAAGCATATGGAAGATGCTGGTCATTCCAACTTTACGGCTTTGAGGTCTAGGGCATGGCTGCAGATATTAACATAAGAAAAGTGCAAATAGTTCAAATCAAAGACACAAATGTACCCACCATCTCATCATTCTACATCTACATCCATACTCTGTAAGCCACCTGACGGTGTGTGGCGGAGGGTACCTTGAGTACCTCTATCGGTTCTCCTTTCTATTCCAGTCTCGTATTGTTCGTGGAAAGAAATCACTCTCACTTCGGAAGACTTCCTCCATTGAGAATGACATGCTGCGTTCTGTTATCTAGGATCTCTTCAATCCAATCACACAATTGGTCTGATAGTCCGTACGCTCTTACCTTGTTCATTAAACGACTGTGGGGAACTGTATCAAACGCCTTGTGGAAGTCAAGAAACACAGCATCTACCTGGGAACCCGTGTCTATGGCCCTCTGAGTCTCTTGGACGAATAGCGCGAGTTGGGTTTCACACGATCGTCTTTTTCGAAACCCATGCTGAGTCCTACAGAGTAGATTTCTAGTCCCCAGAAAAGCCATTATACTCGAACATAATACGTGATCCAAAATTCTACAACCGATCGACGTTAGAGATATGGGTCTATCTGCACATCTGTTCGACATCCCTTCTTGAAAACGGGGATGACCTGTGCCCTTTTTCAATCTTTTGGAACGCTACACTCTTCTAGAGACCTACGGTACACCGCTGCAAGAAGGGGGGCAAGTTCCTTCCCGTACTCTGTGCAAACTCAGAAAATGCACCTCATCAACTCATCTCACCTTAGGCACTGACCCATTCCATGTCGACTACAAATACGCGAAAAACGCTATCACCCGCCATTTCAAGGTTTAAGCCACTCAAAATCGCACACACACTAACTGAAAAACAAAACAAAAACACATGTAAACATCAACCCCACATACTTTAAAATCCAATCTGAGCCATAAGGCATTATGGCAAATGGCAAAACCGACTGGACCCTCAAAACTACGTGGATAAGAGCCCAGACATGGCACGCGGTCAGAGTAAAATTCTTACGAGTTTTCAGATTGGAGAAATAAACTATGCGATCTCAGACTGGCCAAAAACAGCAGTTTTGGCGGGCTCACACCACGAAAGCAGCAGCGCGAAGTACCAGGTTCACTTCTTCGCCGCTAGTGGTAGAAAAAGGAACAGTTCGTGTTGGGAGCTGGAGAGAGGTAGTAAGTGCTCAGGGCTGATGCAGATTCTGAGTCTGCACTTGAAGAGCAGCAGGCCATTTGCGAGCGGATGGACCGTGCCATGCCAGCGCCCGTCTCCGTATGCAACCTCGCTATGGCTCGTCTCGCGCGGTTGATGTACACTATGTGATCAAAAGTATCTGGACACCCCCATGTACTCCATATCAGCGACCTCAGTGGTCATTAGACATCATGAGAGAGCGGAACCGGGTGCTCCGGGGAACTTACGGATTTCGAATGTGGTCAGGTGATTGGGTGTCACTTTTGCTATACGTCTGTACGCGAGATTTCTACACTCCTAAACATCCTTAGGTCAACTGCTTCCAATGTGATGGTGAAGTGGAAACGTGAAGGGACACGTACAGGCCGACCTCGTCTGTTTACTGGCAGAGAACGCCGACAGTTGAAGAGGGTCGTAATGTATAATAGGCAGACATCTACGCAGACCATCACACAGGAATTCCAAACTGCAGGATCCACTGCAAGTACTATGACAGTTAGGCGGGAGGTGAGAAAACTTGGATTTCATGGTCGAGCGGCTTCTCATAAGCCACACATCACGCCAGTAAATGCCAAACGACGCCCCGCTTGGTGTAAGGAGCGTAAACATTGGACCATTGAACAGTGGAAAAACGTTGTGTGGAGTGACAATGACGGTACCCAATGTGGCGATCCGATGGCAGGGTATGGCGAGTGCCCGGTGAACATCATCTGCCAGCGTGTGTAGTGCCAATGATGTTTTAAGCACATTCTTGCTTCCCACTGTTGAAGATCAGTTCGGGAATGGCGATTGCATCTTTCAACACGATCGAGCACCTGTTCATAGTGCACGGCCTGTGGTGGAGTGGTTACACGACAATAACATCCCTGTAATGGAATGGCCTGCACAGAGTCCTGACATGAATCCTATGGAACACCTTTGGGATGTTTTGGAACGCCGACTTCGTGCCAGGCCTTACCGACCTCCTCAGTGCAGCACTCCGTGAAGAATGGGGTGCCATTCCCCAAGAAACCTCCCAGCACCTGATTGTACGTATGTTTGCGAGAGTGTTAGCTGTCATCAAGGCTAAGGCTGGGCCAACACCATATTGAATTCCAGCAATACCGATGGAGGGCGCCACGAAATTCTAAGTCATTTTCAGCCAGGTACCCGGATACTTTGATCACAGAGTTTGCTGCAGTATGACGTACCAAATTCATAATGGATGATGGGCGTGTTGTTTCATATTAATTAATCAGTCACTGTAGAGTGAACTACCGGCCATGATTTTTCTCTGTGGTATTCTCTTTGCCTGTACTTTCCAAAGCAGTCATGACCAACAATTTAATTTCACGATTAGTAGTCAGTTAACACGATTTATTGTTTGTTTCGGTACGTTCTGCGAGAGCTTTTCAGATCCTTTCTTTTCAGAAGATCCACAGTTATCACGCATTCATGGCGCACGTATATTCATTCTCCCATGACGAGTATTCGATCCTTATTTGTCATGAGCAATCACTGAATTTGCAAGCAATAAAAGTGCGTGATTCTTAACCTTTGTTTCAGTACCGTCGCTGATAGTTTCTATCACTGCTTAGCAGCTATTAATATTTATCAAGGCACACAGCTACAGTTAACGTGTTAGGATCAACCCTTTTCTTCCGTTTCCTTGCACAAAATTACTTTACATGTACCTGCAGCGCAGTGGAGGATTTGCACCTTGAGCGGGGATACTCGGTGCATGACAGTGACAAATCAGACTGACTAGAGCCTTAACCCCAGTAGTGCTTTACACGATCTATGTAACACACTATAAATTTTAATTTATGTCTACATACATACCCCGCAAGAAACCGTATGATGCATGGCGGAGGGTAAGTTGTTCCAGTACGAATCCTTTCTTTTCTGGTCCACTGGCAAATACAGCGAGGGGAAAACATACAATGTATATGAAGAGGCCTGAATTTCTCTCACTTTATCTTCGTGGTCCTCACGCGAAATGTGCGTTGTCGGCCATAGAATCGTTCTGTGGTGACCTGCAAAAGTTAGTTTTCTAAATTTTCTCAGTACTGTTTCGCGAAAGAGAAGAGTCCCTCCAGGGATTCCCATTTGATGAGGATTGACGTCGTCAGTATGATGAAAGTGACAACGATCCAACGTTGTCAACTTTTCTAGACACAACAGTCTCCGAGCCGGCCGGTGTGGCCGAGCAGTTCTAGGTGCTTCAGTCTGGAGCGACCGCTAGGTTCGTAGGTTCGAATCCTGCCTCGGGCATGGATGTGTGTGGTGTCCTTAGGTTAGTTAGGTTTAAGCAGTTCTAACTTCTAGGGGACTGATGACTTCAGATGTTAAGTCCCATAGTGCTCAGAGCCATTTGAACCATTTTGAACAGTCTCTGACCCCAAATATTTGTTTAGTCAAGTACCAGCTTTAATCATTATGCTGATCTTCAGACTGGTCTAAAAACTGTTTTGGATTCGGCGGTCCTTCTGTGTCAGTAGCCATTTTATACTGTTTTCATTTCGCTTGATTCTACGCTGTATACGTCACAGACACCCACTAAGAACTAGCTTTTATAATTTTGAATGACATATTATGATACTTTTGTCTAAGCCTTAGAGCTTTCATTACTTGTATTTCTGATTCTGTCCATTTGTATTATATCTTGGCCCCGCACCACTTGCGGTTTCTTAGTTCTGTCCTTGGTCTGCCCGCTGTGCCTGTGCCTTTTTATCTTTTGACACGCTGCTGTCACTCGACTTCATTCTACTGCATATTTCACAGACACTTATTTGCAGCTATTTTTTCTGACTTTAGGTAATATTTTTTCTTGGACCCATGTTTCTGAAAGCACATTTTATTGTGTCTGAAGATCCTATTTCTAACTTTTTATTACGCCGTCGGAAACACTCTTCAGCCAGTAACATCAAGCGGCCACGCCCCATAAGCTGTTTGCAGCTTAGTTACAAGCACAGTACGCCAGGTACGACCACACATTACGGGTCATGAGTGTTCACCATCACAATTTTACTATATGTGACGATGCCATTTATGCTATATACACTCCTGGAAATGGAAAAAAGAACACATTGACACCGGTGTGTCAGACCCACCATACTTGCTCCGGACACTGCGAGAGGGCTGTACAAGCAATGATCACACGCACGGCACAGCGGACACACCAGGAACCGCGGTGTTGGCCGTCGAATGGCGCTAGCTGCGCAGCATTTGTGCACCGCCGCCGTCAGTGTCAGCCAGTTTGCCGTGGCATACGGAGCTCCATCGCAGTCTTTAACACTGGTAGCATGCCGCAACAGCGTGGACGTGAACCGTATGTGCAGTTGACGGACTTTGAGCGAGGGCGTATAGTGGGCATGCGGGAGGCCGGGTGGACGTACCGCCGAATTGCTCAACACGTGGGGCGTGTGGTCTCCACAGGACATCGACGTTGTCGCCAGTGGTCGGCGGAAGGTGCACGTGCCCGTCGGCCTGGGACCGGACCGCAGCGACGCACGGATGCACGCCAAGACCGTAGGATCCTACGCAGTGCCGTAGGGGACCGCACCGCCACTTCCCAGCAAATTAGGGACACTGCTGCTCCTGGGGTATCGGCGAGGACCATTCGCAACCGTCTCCATGAAGCTGGGCTACGGTCCCGCACACCGTTAGGCCGTCTTCCGCTCACGCCCCAACATCGTGCAGCCCGCCTCCAGTGGTGTCGCGACAGGCGTGAATGGAGGGACGAATGGAGACGTGTCGTCTTCAGCGATGAGAGTCGCTTCTGCCTTGGTGCCAATGATGGTCGTATGCGTGTTTGGCGCCGTGCAGGTGAGCGCCACAATTAGGACTGCATACGACCGAGGCACACAGGGCGAACACCCGGCATCATGGTGTGGAGAGCGATCTCCTACACTGGCCGTACACCACTGGTGATCGTCGAGGGGACACTGAATAGTGCACGGTACATCCAAACCGTCATCGAACCCATCGTTCTACCATTCCTAGACCGGCAAGGGAACTTGCTGTTCCAACAGGACAATGCACGTCCGCATGTATCCCGTGCCACCCAACGTGCTCTAGAAGGTGTAAGTCAACTACCCTGGCCAGCAAGATCTCCGGATCTGTCCCCCATTGAGCATGTTTGGGACTGGATGAAGCGTCGTCTCACGCGGTCTGCACGTCCAGCACGAACGCTGGTCCAACTGAGGCGCCAGGTGGAAATGGCATGGCAAGCCGTTCCACAGGACTACATCCAGCATCTCTACGATCGTCTCCATGGGAGAATAGCAGCCTGCATTGCTGCGAAAGGTGGATATACACTGTACTAGTGCCGACATTGTGCATGCTCTGTTGCCTGTGTCTATGTGCCTGTGGTTCTGTCAGTGTGATCATGTGATGTATCTGACCCCAGGAATGTGTCAATAAAGTTTCCCCTTCGTGGGACAATGAATTCACGGTGTTCTTATTTCAAATTCCAGGAGTGTATTTAATGTTTTTTAATTGTTGACTTCATGAACACACGTATACAGGGTGGTCCATTGATCGTGATCGGGCCAAATATCTCACGAAATAGGCGTCAAACAAAGAAACTACAAAGAACGAAACTTGTCTAGCTTGAAGGGGGAACCCAGATGGCGCTATGGTTGACACACCAGATGGCGCTGCCATAGGTCAAACGGATATCAACTGCCTTTTTTTAAAAAAAGGAACCCCCATTTTTATTGCATATACGTGTAGCACGTAAAGAAATGTGATTGTTTTAGTTGGACCACTTTTTTCGCTTTGTGATCGATGGCGCTGTAATAGTCACAAACACACGGCTCACAATTTTATTCAAACAGCTGGTAACAGGTAGGTTTTTTTTAAATTAAAATACAGAACGTAGGTACGTTTGAACATTCTATTTCGGTTGTTCCAATGTGATACATGTACCTTTGTGAACTTATCATTTCTGAGAAGGCATGCTGTTACAGCGTGATTACCTGTAAATATCACATTAATGCAATAAATGCTCAGAATGATGTCCGTGAACCTCAATGCATTTGGCAATACGTGTGAAGACATTCCTCTCAAAGGCGAGTAGTTCGCCTTCCGTAATGTTCGCACATGCATTGACAATGCGCTGACGCATGTTGTCAGGCATTGTCGTTGGATCACGATAGCAAATATCCTTCAACTTTCCCCACAGAAAGAAATCCGGGGACGTCAGATCCGGTGAACGTGCTTCGACGACCAATCCACCTGCCATGAAATATGCTACTCAATACCGCTTCAACCGCACGCGAGCTATGTGCCGGACATCCATCATGTCGGAAGTACATCGCCATTCTGTCATGCAGTGAAACATCTTGTAGTAACATCGGTGGAACATTACGTAGGAAATTAGCATACATTGCACCATTTAGATTTCCATCGATAAAATGGGGGCCAATTATCCTTCCTCCCATAATGCTGCACCATACATTAACCCGCCAAGGTCACTGATGTTCCACTTGTCGCAGCCATCGTGGATGTTCCGTTGCCCAATAGTGCATATTATTCCGGTTTACGTTTCCGCTGTTGGTGAATGACGCTTCGTCGCTAAATAGAATGCGTGCTAAAAATCTGTTATCGTCCCGTAATTTCTCTTTTATCCAGTGGCAGAACTGTACACGACGTTTAAAGTCGTCGCCATGCAATTCCTGATGCATAGGAACATGGTACGGGTGCAATAGATGTTGATGTAGCAGTCCCAAACCGACGTTTTTGAGATTCTCGATTCTCGCGCAATTTGTCTGTTACTGATGTGCGGATTAGCCGCGACAGCAGCTAAAACACCTACTTGGGCATCATCATTTGTTGCAAGTCGTGGTTGACGTTTCACATGTGGCTGAACACTACCTGTTTCCTTAAATAACTTAGCTATCCGGTGAACGGTCCGGACACTTGGATGATGTCGTCGAGGATACCGAGCAGCATATATAGCACACACCCTTTGGGCATTTTGATCACAATAGCCTTACATCAACACGATATTGACCTTTTCCGCAATTGGTAAACTGTCCATTTTAACACGGGTAATGTATCACGAAGCAAACACCGTCCGCACTGGCGGAATGTTACGTAATACCATGTACTTACACGTTTGTGACTATTACAGCGCCATCTATCACAAAGCGAAAAAAGTGGTCCAACTAAAACATTCATATTTCTTTACGTACTACACGAACATGTAATAAAAATGGGGTTTTCCTATTTAAAAAACGCAGTTGATATCCGTTTTACCTATGGCAGCGCCTTCTAGCGGGTCAACCATAGCGCCATCTGGTTTCCCACTTCAAGCTAGATGAGTTACGTTCTTTGTATTTTTTTAGTTTGATGCTTATTTCTTGAGATATTTTGCCCGGTCAAGATCAATGGACCACCCTGTATATGTGAACCTTCCAGTCCACGTACACTCACGTTCAGAAAAAAACAGAACACGACTAGAGATAGGATGTTCATATTCACAGGACACGTACATTAGTATGTTCTACAGAAATGATTAGCATTTGAACCTTGTCGGCACGTGGATTCAAGATCAACATCCATATCGCCCCGCAACACCACCTACCGATAAAATGTCCCTGCGGCTCTCGTTGTCCGCAGCTCGTGGTCGTGCGGTAGCGTTCTCGCTTCCCGCGCTCGGGTTCCCGGGTTCGATTCCCGGCGGGGTCAGGGATTTTCTCTGCCTCGTGATGACTGGTTGTTGTGTGATGTGCTTAGGTTAGTTAGGTTTAAGTAGTTCTAAGTTCTAGGGGACTGATGACCATAGATGTTAAGTCCCATAGTGCTCAGAGCCATTTGAACCATTTTCGGCTCTCGTTGTCGCTATAAACCGAAGATAATGGATCAGTGTGATTTGAGCAGACGTGCAGGATGCCTCGCAGACGCATGTGCGAACCGAACCGTCAAATCAGAGAGTTGGAAAAAGGGCGCATTACTGGCATGAGAGAATGTGATGCATCCATCCGGGAGACTGCTGTTGGTGTGGAACGAAGTGTTTCGGCAGTGCAACGGATGTATGCAGAATGGTTCACGGAAGGCCGTAGAACACGTCGAGATGGATCAGGTCGTATTACCCAACCCAGCGCCCGAGAAGACTGACAACTTATCTGAACGGCATAGCCGGCCGTTGTGGCCGAGCGGTTCTAGGCGCTTTAGTACGGAACCGCACTGCTGCTACGGTCGCTGGTTCGAATCCTGCCTCGGGCATGGATGTGTGTGATGTCCTTAGATTAGTTAGGTTTAAGGGGCTCCGCAACGCCCTATACTTGCAATGTTAAAATAACGCTTATAAATTACATCTTTCCTCACAAAGTATTTGAGGTAGGAAGTTGAACTTTTTACAGATTATTTATTGGAATATGGGCTACAACTTAGCACAGGGATTTTACAAAATTTTAGTTCAGTTATTAAAGATGATTTTTTTTCAATTGTAATGAAAATTCACAACATTTTTTTGCAATTTTTTATTTATATATTCAAAAATATACAGTTTTTTGGAAAAAGGCTGTGTTAAATTATGCAGAAGGTACTGTGTAACATTTACTGAAAGTATGAAACAAATATGTTCGGAAGATCCTTAGAAAACATGTAATTAGTATGAGAAAATAAATGTTTTGGGAATCGAGCCACAAAGATTGGATTAACTTTTTAGTGCATTCCAGGTCCATAGAATGGATTATCTTCATCCTCTGCAAACTCCTCCTCCAGCTTCCTCTTGTTCCTCCTCCTGTTTACTCTTGCTTGTATTTCTAGACTCTTTACAGCCCTGTCTGCAGCCCGAAGGCGTTCCTTGTCTAAAGCAAGCATCGCTCGTACCATGTTAGAACCTATCTTCATTCCCATATTTCTAAATACCTTGCACCTTACAATGTTGCCATCATTGAAAGTCGCAACAGCATCATACACACCAAAGTGAAGTGTTTCTATTCCAACAAATACAGTCTTGGGGATTCTCGACCATATAACACTATTTACACTTTCATTGGGGTTTTGAGTTTTTCTGTGAATACACTTTTTCAACAGTTCAGGTGCTGCTAAGCCTCTGAAAATGGGTTTTATCACCTCCATTATTGCATGAGGCAGACTATGCTTATGAGTGTACACTTCACCAGTTAGCAATCCTTTGTTATATTTACACCAACTGTCTACTTCTTTGGGACACTCACTTGGTTATCGTCTTTATTGTTTACAGTAATAACACATACCTTTGGCTTTCCAACATTTTTCCTTTTCTTAAAAGCCTTCAGAGGATTTCTAGTAACTTTACTTTTACTCATTATTATACTTCAACGAGACAGAGACTCAAGAAACAGAATTAATTACGAATATTTTCGAGATAACGACAGAGTAAATAAACATGAAACAATCGACAATCACACCAGCGATATATATTGAACCATCACAGGTTAGCCACAACACATACTTTATCTCACATCACTAAAATGTACCTGATGAACACGGACGTTAATAATAACACCATTTGACAGCAGTTTAACAGCGCCACAGTGGGTCACGCCCATGTAGAACACATTTCAAAAAAATTTAAAAATAGTTGTAGTCTTCGGAATTGAATAAATTATATATCTATTAAAAGGTAATAGTCTGCAGATTCAGAAAACGCAAAAAAGTAAAAATTGAACTTTTCATGATTTTGAGCCTTTCCGGAGCCCCTGAAGTAGTTCTAAGTCTAGGGGACTGATGACCTCAGATGTTAAGTCCCATAGTGCTCAGAGCCATTTGAACCATTCGAACCGAAAGGCATTGCAGGACAGATCTGCGTCCTCCTCGGCTCTGGTGGAACAGTGGAGCATATAGTACACTATCAGGGGTGACAGTCCCTCAGCGATTATTACGGCATGATTTATGTACGCGTCGTCCACTTATCCGCCTACCTTTCACGAATGTGCGGACAGATGCTAGACGGCAATGACGCGTGGAACAATGTTACTGGGGACAGGAAAGTCATCAGATGTTGTTGGAGGAATCCAGATGTTTGTTTGAAAATTATGGTCGCATTTTGATTCGCTGCAGACAGGGGGAGCAGCGTCCCAGTGACTGCATTCGCACAAGACATACAGCGCCAACTCAAGGCTTTATGGTGTGCGGTGTTACTGGGTACAACAACAAATCACAGGTGGTGCGTGTCTAGGGTACTGTGACCAGCGTGACCTCCGTGAATGACATCCTGCGACCCGTAGCCATACCCTTTCTGTACAACAGCCCAGACGCCATTTTCCAGAAAGATAATGCACGACCACCAGTTGCTGCACGAAGACCTGCCTTCTTGTCGTCAAAAGGTGTCAGCCTTTTCCCTGGACCGCCACAGCACAGACTTGTCGTCAGTCGAAAATGTGTGGGATATGGTGAAGCGACGAGTGGAGCACAGTGACAGAAAAAAAATAGCGTGTCAACCACCACAGATGAACTTAGGTGAGTGCAGCATGGATGGCTATACCGCAGGACGCAATTCGCGCCTGATACGCGTCGATGTCATCACGCATGGAAGAAGTTATCGGGGCCCACGGCGGACCCTCTGCCTACTAGGCAACAGGACACCTGCTGAACCGAGCTGACTGAAATGCTAATCATTTCTGCCGAACATACTAATGTACATATCCTGTGAATATGAACGAACTGCCCGCATCTCGTGGTCGTGTGGTAGCGTTCTCGCTTCCCACGCCCGGGTTCCCGGGTTCGATTCCCGGCGGGGTCAGGGATTTTCTCTGCCTCGTGATGGTTGGGTGTTGTGTGCTGTCCTTAGGTTAGTTAGGCTTAAGTAGTTCTAAGTTCTAGGGGACTTATGACCACAGCAGTTGAGTCCCATAGTGCTCAGAGCCACTTGAACCACCATATGAACGAACTATCTCTAGTTGTTCAAAGTGTTCTGCTTTTTACGAAAATGGGTGTATTAACAGAATCTTCCGTCGGTTCTTGGTAGAACAACATTATAATAATAAATGAAAAGCACCAGTTTGCTTTTGTTCTACAATATTATTTTTATTGCTAACCGGTTTTCGGCTTACAAGGCCATCTTCAGACATTTACTGAGTATTGTCACCAAAGAAGTTAAATGTTGTCTGCTAACATTTAACTTCTTTGGTGATAATACTCAGTAAATGTCTGAAGATGGCCTTGTAAGCCGAAAACCGGTTAGCAATAAAAATAATATTGTAGAACAAAAGCAAACTGGTGCTTTTCATTTATTATTAAAATGGGTGTATTTTACGATACTGCTTGTAATAGTTGATAGACATTTTTTTAAATAAATATGCACATTTTTTTACATAAATCTAAAGTGGTCATAATGACTGAAACCGGTAATTGAATAAACAAATATTTGTGATCAGAGCCTGTACTAGTATTTACGAAATTTCATTCCCATGTGAGGGACGAACAATCTGCGTACTATTCGCCCGTTGCTCGAACCTACCGGTTACAAATATAGCAGGACGCCTCTGAAATGTTTCGATTCTACCAGTAATACGACCTGGTGGGGATGCAAAACGCAATAGCAGTACTCAACAATGGTTCACACTAGTATTTTATACACTCTGTCTCCTTGATAGCTGACCTACACTTTCCTAAAATTCTCGCAATACATTGAAATTTATCATTTGCCTTCCCTACTATTGTCCTTACCTGCCGTTCTGTGTCATATCGCTTTACAAAGTTATGCCTCGCAATTTAATCGACGTGCTGTACCAAGCACCACACTGATAATGCTGTATTTGAACATTACGGGTTTGTTTTTCACTTTCATGTCTGTTAACTTACAGTTTTCTACATTTAAAGCAAGCTCCCATTCCTCACGCAAACTAGAAATTATGTCCAAGTCATCTTGTATCATTTTACGGTCACGAAACTTCGACACCTCACCGTACACCGCAACATCATCAGCAAACAGCGGCAGATTGTTGTACACCCTATCAGTCAGGACATTTGTGTACATAAGGAATAAGGGCGATCCAGCCGGACTTCCCTGAGGCACTGCTGACCATACCCTTGTCTATGATGAACACTCGCCGTCAAGGACAACCTACTGCTTACTGCGTATTATTTTTAAGAAGCCTTCGAGCCATTCAGATATCTAGGAACCTATGCCGCATACTCGTACCTTCGTTAAAAACTGCTGGCACTGTGCCATCGTGTCAAACGTGTTCTGGAAATCTAGGATTATGCAATGTGCCTGTTACCCTTCGTCTTGATTCGCAAGGTATCATGTTAGAAAAGTGCAATTTGAGTTTCACACGAGTGATGTTTTCTAAACCTGTGCTGATTTGTGAATAGAGTCTTTTCCGTGTCAAGATTTCGGAATCTAATGCATTTTCAGCGCTTAAGTGCTTTAAAACTTATAATAGCAGGGCCGGCCAAACGCTGCACAGTGTGCAGACGTCCGGTAGTGCTGCACATGTGCGCACGTGTGCGACAGCGACATCTGTTATTAGGCATGTGTCCTAAATGAAGGGCGGCGGCTCCGCTTCCTTGTGGTACAAGCAACGGCACAACATGTCCAGTCTCGTTTACCCCTGGTGACTGTAACCTTAACAGAGCAGTACTGAGAAATGGCAAGTACTGTGAAAAAGCAAAGGACGGGAGATCTATGTTCCCAGTCGTTTAAAAATGACTGGGAGCTGCAATTCTTTTTTGTAGCCGTTGGTGAAAACTCACAGTGTTTGCTTTGCCGCCGAATAGTAGGCATCCAGCGTAAGTTTTCAATTGAAAAACATTACAATACATATCACAAAGACGAGTGTAGTGTACTCAACAGTGAAGAACGACAAGCAAAATTAAATGTCCTTCAGAAAATGAATGAGACACATCAACTCGATTTTACTGTACGTCAAAGTAACTGATAGTTCTTGAACTCTTAGTGTCACATTTATGTCTTTTTTACTGTACGCTGTACAATGTACTGTTTTCAATTTTCCAGAATGACAACCACACTAAATCTTCACTGCGAGCAAGCTTTAAAATCGCATTAAGAATTGCACAATCTGGGAAACCCTTTTCCGAAGGGGAGTTTGTGAAAGGGTGTCTGGTTGATGCTGCAGAACTTGTGTGTCCCACGAACGTTAGCAGGTTTCAAGAAATCAGTCTATCCAAACAAACAGTGACAAGACGTATCAGTGCTATGGCCGACGATCTACACAGGCAGCTAATAAATAAGGCTAAATACTTTGTTGCTTTCTTTGCTGCGCTCGATGAAGCAACAGATCTTACAGATACAGCCCAGGTTGTGATATACATACGAGAGGTCGATAACGCACTTTGTGTAACAGAGGAGCGACATCTCTGCGTAGAAACATGCACTACATGAACGCTGACGGCTGCGGCGTGCACGCTGTGACCCGGAAGTTGCACATGTGCAGGAGCACCGCACGTGTGCAGAATTTCTGGCCGGCCCTGTATAATAGGTTACTTTTTTAGTCTTCTGTCTTCAGACTGGTTCGATGTGGCCAGCCAAGAATTCCCCTCTTGTACCAACTTCTTCATCTCAGAGAAACGCTTGCACCTTACGCTGCACAGTTATTTGTTGGATGTATTCCAGTCTCCGTCTTGCCTTCAGTTTCCACCCTAGTGCCATGGAGGTTATTCCCTGATGTCTTAACATATGTCCTGTTATCCTCGCCCTTCTTCTTGTTTTCTTGTCAGTGTTCTCCACAGCCGGCCAGAGTGGCCGAGCGGTTCTAGGCGCTTCAGTCTGGAAGCGCGCGACCGCTATGGTCGCAGGTTCGAATACTGCCTCGGGAATGGATGTGTTTGGTGTCCTTAGGTTAGTTAGGTTTAAGTAGCTCACTGATGACCTCAGCTGTTAGGTCCATAATGCTCAGAGGCTTTTTTTCCCCACATATTCCTTATTCCTTCGTCGATTCTGCGGAAAACTTCTTCATTCCTTATCTTATCAGTCCATAAAATGCCGTACTGCAACGTACATTCTCAGAAATTTCTTCCTCAAATTAATTTGACACTAATGAGACTTCTTTTGACCAAGAATTCCCTCTTCACTTGTGCTAGTTTACTTTTTATGTCCTCCATGCTTTGCCCATCATGCATTGTTTTCCTTCCAACGTAGCAGAATTCCTTAATTACCACTACATCATGGTTCCCATTTTTATGTTAAATTTATTGCCAGGCCCGTTCCTACTACTCGTTATTTTCGTCTGTCTTCAGTTTACTCTAAATCCACAGTGAGCCCTCATTAGTCTGTTGATTCCATTCAAAAAATTGTAAACGATTCTTATGAGCGATTTCCTTTCACCTTGAATTTTATTTCCACTCTTGAACCTTTCTTTTATTTCCGACATTGCTTTGTCATTGTATAGACTGAAAAGTAGGGGCGAAATACTACACTCCTCACACTCTTTCTGATCCGAGTACTTCTTTCCTCGACTTCCAGTCTCACTTTTTCTCCTGGTTCTTGTATATTTAGTATGTTAGCCACCTTTCCATACAGTTTACACCTATTTTCCTGAGAATTTCGAACAACGTCCACCACTTTACCTTGTCTAACGGTTTTTTTGGGTCGACAAATTCTACGGACGTGTCTTGATTTTTATTAAGTCTTGCTTCCATTATCAAGCACAATGATAGAATTACCTCCCGGATGCCTTTACCTTTCCTAAAGCCAAACTGATTGTCTTCTAACAGACCCCCAATTTTATTTCTAATTCTTCTGTACATAGCCTTGTCAGTAATTTAGATGCATGAGATGTAATCTGACTGTGCGATAGTCTCCGCATTTTCTGCTCTTTGCTGTCTTCGGTAGTGTGTGGATGATGTTTTTCTGGAAGTCTTATTGTATGGCTCTAGACTCAAAGATTCTACAAACCAAGCTGAATAATTATTTGGTTTTCATATACCCAGTATGATACGGAAAATTTCGAAGGAATATCTATCCCTTCTGCTTCATTCGATCTTAAAGTCTTCCAAAGCTCTTCTAAGTCCTGATTCTGATACTGGATTCTCTATATCTTCCACATCGATTTCAGTCTCTTCTTCTATCAAGTCACGAAACGAGTTGCCTTTCATGAGGGAATATCCTTATTGACCAGACGCCTGCTTTACGAGCCTCTTCCATTTCTTTCTACCGAGCGCATTGTTTGTCCATTTGGTGGTGACGTTCGTCGTAGCTGAGTTCTCCAAGATATCATCGCGCCAAATTCTTCTGGCTCTACCTCTTGTTTCATCTATTATCCTGGAGAATGATTTAGCAGGTAAACCATTCTCCGTCGTGCTTGCTGTATGACCAGCCTAGTTCAACCTTCCCTTCTTTAGCACTTCGACGATGTTATTGTGTTTGTATAGTTCTCGTAACTCTTCAGTTTTTCTTATCCTCCATTCCATGTTAATTTCATTCTTTGTAATACACCCAGAGTAAAAAAAGACGCGCTACGGAGGAATTATCCAAATGGAACGGATATCGGTAGATGTGATCCACATGTAAAGACAAACAATTGATTACCATTCCGCGTCAAAAATCAGTTTCCCGCTGTGCGGCCACAGTCATATCGGAAACCTTTTCACATGAATCACGTGAGTACAAATAACAGCTCCCCCAACTCACTGCCGTTGTATACCTTTGTTTACTCGATTCTACCTCCGTCTCTACAGGGGCCTATGGCTCTCCCATGACTTTTGTCACCTCATTGTGTAGTACCCCTTCGGCTACGAGTTCTTTTCTTGTTACGTGAGAGCACAAGGGAACCTTTTGTTTTCCCTAGGACACACATGTTACGTAGCATACTTCCCGCAGGTATCGTGTTTATTTTGCAAAACATGTCGGCCTTACCCACAAGTGCCCACGTGAATGTTGTCCTTTTGGTGGACTGGTCTTACTTTCTGTGCAGCGTGCTTAGTAGATAAATTGAACCATCCCAATTGGTGTTTGCGACGTTAAGGATGGCAGCTGTTTCCTGTTGCTCCAAGAGCAAATCAGAGGTTACGCAAGCGGTTCGTGCAGCCCGCAGCGAGCGTGGTCACGTGGGCGTGCCCATATAGAATTTCCAGCCGGCGTGAGTCGGCAGCTTCAAGGCCAGCACCTTCGCCGCAGCCCAGCCGAGTCTCTGAGAACCAGCACCCGTTCGCAACAGCCAGCGCGCCACCGCCATCCAGAAAATACGTATGCCGGCCGCGACGCAACCGGCGCAGCGAATTGTTCCCATTGCCCTTTTCCCACGCAGTCGCCTTGGATTTCAACGCCGATTTCACCCAGCGACGATTACATACCATGGCCTGGCTTATTACTAAAACAGCACGTCACCTAGATACGAGACCGTGACTTGACTACAAGAAGTATACCATATGAAACTTCCTGGCAGATTAAAACTGTGTGTTGGGCCGAGACTCGAACTCGGGACCTTCGCCTTTCACGGGCAAATCCTCTACCGACTGAGCTGCCCAAGCACGCCACAGGCCTGCTCCTCGCAGCTTTACTTCCGCCAACACCTTGTCTCCTACCTTCTAGACTTCACGCCATATCTTCGTCATATAAGTGATTTTGCTAAGTGTGAGCAAACTGCAGGATAAGGAACAAAAAAGTTCAGTGGACATATCGCAGGATATGCGTTCCAGGGAAGGTAAACACACTTGAAGGAGCACATAAAAGATCTTTGACAGTGTAGATTTCAACAACTGATACTCGTGGGTGGTGTTCTGTCAGCTACTGCGCACAGAAATACACTCCCGGTAAACATTAACTAATTGTACAAGCGTCTCTCTGATAAGCAATAAAGCGTCTATTGGAGAAAAAAAGTGAGAAAAAGACTTGACCAGTTCTGATTGCATTAGAAATGCTAATAGCAAAAAAAGATAAATGCTGGTGATTTCGGAAATGTCGCAAACTGGTATGGGATCTCCAAAACTGGTAGGGACTTGTTTTTGGGCTGAATTGTCACCTGATGCGGGAGTCTGGTCCATTGTCGCAAAACAAAAATGAGGGACGCAGATTTCTGTATGAGACTCTCGTACCTATTATAAAACAGAACAGTGAAGTCATGGAAGAAATTTTCAAGGCTGGAGCATGCCGCCAATTACCGAGGTGGACAAACAATATGGGAACACCAAAGATACAAGCCGTTACCATGCCTAATACGGTGTAGGGAAATGGTTCAAATGGCTCTGAGCACTATGCGACTTAACTTCTGAGGTCATCAGTCGCCTAGAACTTAGAACTAATTAAACCTAACTAACCTAAGGACGTCACACACATCCATGCCCGAGGCAGGATTCGAACCTGCGACCGTAGCGGTCGCTCGGCTCCAGACTGTAGCGCCTAGTACCGCACGGCCACTCCGGCCGGCGTGTAGGGAAACCACTGACATTCAAAACAGTTTCAGGTCATCACAGAATGCACCGATGTACGGTTTTCGAGGGAATTTTACACTATTCTTGCTGAAAAATAGTGGAACAGGGCTCTGTCGTCTTGGAACACAGCGCGACCATTGGGGAACAAATGTTGTACTATGCGATGGACCTGATCAATCAAAATGGTCACATAATCCTTGGCAGTAATGCGACCTAGTGAGTAGTCATGGGACCTGTGTAATACCTCAATATAGCTGCGCAAATCATCACCAATGAACCCAAGCCACGTTTCACTCTTGCGACGTAAACTCAGCCAGCGGTTGAAACCGTGTGCAGTAAGTCTCAGCCGTGCGGTCTAGGGCGTCTTGTCACGATTCGCGCGGGTCCACACGTCGGAGGTTCGAGTCCTCCCTCGGGCATGTGTGTCTGTGTGTTGTCCTTAGCGTAAGTTAGTTTTAGTTAGATTAACTAGTGCGTAAGCCTAGGGACCGATGAACTCAGCAGTTTGGTCCCATAGTCCTTACCACAAATTTCCAATTTTCCGATAAGTCTCATCTGACAGACTGATTTTCTGCCACTGCTTCGACATCACGTTTTCTTGTTACGGGCTGTGTAGTGACTTTTTTCACCTTCAACAACCATCCGTCACGATCACTCAGTACTCACTTTCGTCCGTGTTGTGATTTAGCGGATGATATTTTTCCGCTGTCTCTATATGCGTTATAAACCTTCGATACGGTGCCTCTTGTAACACCAAACACTTTGGCTACCTTCGTTACGAAAGCACGCACCATACGGGCGCCAGCAGTCTTCCCACGTTCTAATTCACTTAGCTCCGTCATAATGCACTCACAACTATACATAGCACTGTTATGACCACGAATGACACTTGCGACGTATTGAGGACATTGCACAGATGCCGTTCGTGGTCAAACACAACAGTGCAACCTGCAGGTCTGACTGGCACCCGCTTTTATGTTCAGGCACGAATTTCTGGCGGTGTTTCCATATTTTTGTCCAACCACTGGATGTTTTATTTGTGCAAATAGTTACCTACTCATTGTGTGAATTGTAATTGCAATTCTATCAGTTGTTCAAGTGAGCTTGTTTGATGGACACATAGTAACATCAACGTTAATTAGGTTAGGTGTGCGAGGAGTGGCCGAGCGGTCTAAGGCACCATGTCACGGATTACGCGACCTCTTCCGCCGGAGGTTCGAGTCCTACCTCGGGCACGGGTGTGTGTGCTGTTCTTAGCATAAGTTAGTTTAAGTAGTGTGTAAGTCTAGGGACCGATGACCTTAGGAGTTTGGTCCCTTAGCAATTCACACACATTTGAACATTTAGGTCTGATGTTTTGAGTTTTGATGAAGATAAGGTATTCGCTGTGGGACATATCCAGGAAGCAGCTGAAAAGCTAAAAAAGGAGTGTGGGAAATGGGACCTATTAGCCAGTCGTCGCAGTTATTTTGAAATGCGTATTCAAATAGAGAAGGTTAATAACCGTTTAAGCATTTGAGACTGTCATCAAGCGGTAAAAGTAGCAGTGCGCAAACACTACGAACGTTTGCGATAGTCACAAAATATTTCAGCTGAACCCTGTACTGCCGATAGCAGATTAAACTAGTTACACTAAACTTATTATCTACAATAATGTCGTTTAGAGTATATTTTCCGTTATTAGACAGGGATAGGGAACTGAAGCAAGTGCAAAGGAAGAAGATCAATCGACTAGAAAGCGTTTCTAGGCTGAGTCACGGCATGTAACACCTTAAGATAAACTAGGAGGTAAGAGGATAAATGAGAGAGATATCCGAAATGAAATGTCTGCTTTGATCATACGTCACGATAGGAGAAATGAGCAGAAGAGAGTGAGTAATGGCTTCACATACCGGGTGATCAAAAAGTCAGTATAAATTTGAAAACTGAATAAATCACGGAATAATGTAGATAGAGAGGTACAAATTGACACACATGCTTCGAGTGACATGGGGTTTTATTAGAACCAAAAAAATACAAACGTTCAAAAAAATGTCCGACAGACCTGATCAGCATAGCATAGCAACACGGACTGAGGTCTGCGGACCTAGGACGCCAAGCATGACGAAAGTGGCGGCTGAGCACACGATCATCACCAAACGAAGCGCGCTAGAGATCTTTCACACGTCTAGCAATATGGGGTGTTTGTTTTCGTTCTAATAAAACACCATGTCATTCCAAGAATGTGTGTCAATTTTTATCTCTCTATCTACATTATTCCGTGGTTTACTAAGTTTTCAAATTTACACTGACTTTTTGATCAGCCGGTATATTAAGATATAAAATTCTGAGTACGTGTGATACGGTCTATGTTGGAAGTACCAAGGAAAGCGTGATTTGACGGCTGAAAGGGCATGAAAGTCTTTGTCGATTAGTAAAAGTGGAAAAATCAGCTATAGCAGGACATGCCCTTCTCTCAGGAAATCATGAAGTTGAGTTCTCCCGGAACGAGAACCTTATTTATAATGACGAACTACTATCCACAGCTAAATCTAGAAGCTCTAGAGATATATAATCAAGGGGATAGTTCAACAGAGAAGAAGAAATCACAGAAGTGTTCGAAAAATTTTGTCTCTGAGTGCCGACAGCTCGATAATTAAGTTTTATCCATAATTTTTAACACCGTGGTTTTATCTCTGACAAGGATTATCTGTACCGATCACACCCACTTTTCACTTTATTTCGTGAAAATTGTAGCGTTTATACTGATTTGAAACATAGTTTTTACAATAGGAAGCGTATATAATGTCACAAAAGTCGGCACAACCTAAAAATTGACACAGCCTTTGTCTTTCTACTTCGTTTACTAAGGATGCTGTGAGATATGAAACGGTGCATTACAGGACAGTTTGTTTACGATTCTCTTGTAACCTACAAATATTTATTGAAAAACCTCGTTTTCTTTTAAGATAAAAAAAATGGCTACTAAACAGTAGAGACTTCGATTGTCTACTCAACAAAAGCGAAATTATCTTCACTACATGTCCAGTCAAATCAGGCAACGTGAAACGTAGGAAACATGTCAGGAATCCGATACGTACAATATTTAACTGACCAAATTTGCCACAACAATTTGTAGCTGAAAGTAAAATCACATAGAAGAGGTAATAAAATGTTAAAAGCAATGAAACTGTTTCCCAACACAGAAGGAATCAATCCCACTATCGTTGCTACGTCTCAGCCACAAACGGCAAGAATCTTGAACACATTCGGTTCTGAAGCAAAAGTAATTATATCTCCAAAAGTATTCGTGTATTAGAAAGTCAAGTGCAGTGTAAGAACGTGCGAATCAGTAGACTCCATTCGAAACTGTTACGTGTTTAGGAAAGTGCCAATCGTAATAAGAACAGACACAAGAGAAATACACAGGGTGTTTGGGAAGGAAAGGTCAATATTTTATGCACTAATAGTATAAGTATTGCTGAACAAAAAATGTCATATGAACATAGGTCCGCAAATGTTTCGTTAGGGAGGTATGGGTATTGAAGGAACTTCAGTTCTGCAAAATTGAAGCGCACAACGTGAGCGTATACGCAATACAACTGGTCCATAACGTGATTTTCTTGAAACAATGTTACAGAGAAATACAGTAATGTTACACATTTTTACATAACGTTTATTTACTTTGCATTTAGTACATAATGCATTACAGCATGAATGTTACATATATTTAGTTGACGGCTTTAACACTTATGGTATAGATGTTGTACAGTTGACAGAACAGGTTTGAATATCCCACCATGAACGTCAATGCACTTTTGCGCTCTAGCGATAACATGTTGTGTTGCTTGTTCAGTTGCCTGTAGTTGGTTCCTAATCAATTCAGCAGCGTCCATGATGCGACGAAGCAGTTCATCTCGTGTATTCTGCTTCACTTTGTGCACCTCTGATTTCATCCATCCCCATAAACAGAAACCTAAAGTTGTAAGGTCAGGTGATCTTGGAGGCCAATCCAGTGATTAGGGTAGGTGCGGTTAAGATGGTCCCTCACACGTAAGGTGACATGTGGAGGGGCACTGACATATTGAAAGTACATTCCAGTTCGCTTGGCTAAAGGAACGTCTTCAAATAGTTCCACAAATGAATTTTCCAAAACAATGCAGGTAGCTCTCTCCCATCAACCACTGATTGATAATAAAAGGATCTATCAAAACGTTGCCGATCATGCCGCACCAAACATTTATGGCAGAACGAACTTGGAAATTGCTGTACACTGAAGGGTGTATATTTTCCCATGACTATAGATGATTGTTGCGTGTCTTGTTTACTCCATGTCGTGAAAACTGGGCTCGTCAGTTAATAGTATGTATGGAAGCAAATGATTATTCTCAATTAGCCAGTGACAGAATTGAAGTCGTTGGGCATTGTCGCCAACGTGGAGATTTTGGACACGCTGTATACGAAACGGATGTAGGTTTTCCGCATGTAATGTTCCCCATACACGTGTCTATGGAATATTCATACGCAGGGACATTCTTCGTATGCTCGTACCGGGACTTCGCTCAACACTTACGATAATTTCTTCCTGTTCTTGCAAAGTTTGTTGACGTGCACGCTCGGACGAAAAGTGTCTACTTGGGAGAGAGCTTGTTGCACGCAAAGTGATAAACACTTTGGTAAACACCCTGCGATCAGGTAATCGTCCAGTCGGAAAGCGCCTGTGGTATTCTTCTCTTGCAGCGGTAGCACTATCGTTGCAGAAGTCATAAACAAACACCATACCCGGGTATTACTCATTCCTGTAGACGTCTGGCATTGTTAGCAGCGCTTGTGCGAACACAGTTAACACCATACACTACACAGATAACCGATCCGTCGCCGATACACTACACAATGCGGCTTACACGGCACAACTGCGCAAACAGCAGATGATTGTACTCTGTACTACGTACGTCACATGACCATAATACATGGTAGGTGGCCGAGCGGTTCTAGGCGCTACAGTCTGGAACCGCGCGACCGATACGGTCGCAGGTTCGAATCCTGCCTCGGGCATGGATGTGTGTGATGTCCTTAGGTTCGTTAGGTTTAAGTAGTTCTAAGTTCTAGGAGACTGATGACCTCATAAGTTAAGTCCCATAGTGCTCAGAGCCATTATACAAAGAAAGTTGTCAAGAAATATTTTGCTAACTTGTTTAAGTGTGAGAAATTTTTCAAAAGGTGTATTGTTCTCATGGCTTAATGAAGCATAGGTAAACTTGGAATCCTTGTTCTCATTTACCAATCCTTAAGACCAGCTCCCTATTTTCATTTACCTTCAGGACTGTTTGCATACTCGCATTGCATATCGCGAGTTGTGTACCGGGAAGTATTTTGTAAACATTGAAAGATACGGTCTTGCACTGCACGTCGCAAGTACGGCAAATAAAATGTAATGTTTGACAGTCTTGATAGCAACAGGTTGCGGAACAGACGAGTCTTCCTTGCACATAAGTATGCCAATAAATTTAATTACCATCGAAGGCCATGTCCATTGACGGCACAGTGACTGTCAGTGTTTTTGTGAAAATACCAGTATCAGTTCTGAGGCTTAATACCGGTAAAAGATTTCACTGAAGTGCTACCTTGTGAATTTTGAAGCAGTTTTATTAGATGGTCAGATGCGTTAATTTTTATGTTCATTTACACTGTCATTACAATAACACTTCTGGTACAGTGATTGTTTACAAAATTGAGACAAAGATTAGCAATATTCAGGGCCAATATGTTAATCTGAGTCATTTGTTTTGCAGTCAGACAACATATGTAAATCTCATTGAAAACGGATTGCTCTCTCGCAGACGAATTGTTTGACGTCTCGGCTAGTCTGTATTCCACATCGTGTAGCGTGAGCTCCACAATATCCATTCAAAATTAAATTTTAGCGCGGTTCTGTTGTCCTGCACTGAAATTTACATATTTCGATATCAAAATAAGATTTACACTTTCTTCACATACCAACCTGACACTTACAGACATGGGTGTAAGTGTAACAAGAAACTCCCAAATGTCACGACTGTTTCTATATCGAAATGAGTTTTATACCTACTTCAGATACCAACCTGACAGTTACAGACATGAATTTTAGCGTAACAAGTGACTTGTAAACGTCGCGTCTGTACAAGTTAGACTCTCCGACCTTCGACCCGTCAGCCGGCAAGGCTCAGCGGAAGCCGGAGCACTGTCCACAGTTAGCCGTATTCGATACTAAAAAATAAACCACACTATCTATTTCCTCGACAAAGAAATGATATACCATTAGTTTTCATATGGTTCGTCTACGTGCCCTCCTGCTTCTCTTTGAACTACAGAAAAATACTTTATCGGCACTCGAACAACGACCAAAGCTTAGGAGATTGCACCGGAATTGGGAAGGGTAGCATTCATCTCATGCTAGGTGAGGAGAATCCTACGTCATAGTGACGTAACACTACGTCATCGTGACGTAAATAACCTAAATCGACTAAATGAGTGCGTATATCGATCTTTGCGGTTGTACCAATAACGTCAAAGCTAAACGTAAATACATGTGTACAAACGAAGTGACCTAAATCGACTATATGAGTGCGTATATCGATCTTTGCGGTTGTACCGATAACGTCAAAGCTAAATGTAAATACATGTGTATAAACGAAGAGACAGGAGTTATCTGTTACGCTCATCCCAGTTGAATTAATTATTAAGCTGTAATCCCAACAATTTGGGATGGTATTATGTGTTTCAGAAACATAATGAATGTCTGAACGAAGGAACCATAACGAAAGTAAAAAAAGATTTTAGTCAATTTAAAAAAAAAATCCGATGACCCGTGCATAAATCGCGTGGATAGAAACGTGAAATAAATAATTATTAAGCTGCAATCCAAAGAATGTGGGATATTATTGTGTGTTTCATGAACATAACGAATATCTGAATGAAGGAATCATAACCATAACGAAAGTGTCTAGGCATATTTTAGTCCGATTAATCGTGCATAAATTATGTGGATAAAAACGTGAAATAGGGAGAAATTAAGGTGATTCGTATTTTTATAAAAGCCAATGAATTGCACATAATTCATGTGGGCAGAAACGTTAAACTGAGAAACTGAAGTTCGAAGTAATTCCGAATGTTGCTGGAAATATTAAGCCATCTAGTTCCATTTAATTTTGCCTTCATGTTGTAAATCAACTAAGAACAATGAACAGTGCAGATTTAAGACGCACACAACAGTCGATGTATTAGAACGCACACAACAGTCGATAGGACAACTCGTGAAACTCGTGATGACGCGTGGCAACGTCACGTTGACGTAGGGCTCTCCTCACCTAGCGTGAAATCAATGCTACCCAATTGGGAAGAGGATCCTTCACCCAGTTTCTTCATCGGAGCTCAACACCGACCATTGTGCTGCTAGTGGTCGCCGGTGGCACAAAAACGGCCGTGGCGCAGATGTATTGCACAGCCGCTGAGACTCGCCTGTCCTCTGACCGATGGCGTCCTGCTGGAGCGGCCAAAATTAGACTCCGTCTGTCTGCCCAGGGGGGCACATGATGACTCATCTCCGTCCCGTCGCACTGCTGCTGGACTCTGCTCTCTATGTCGTCCGCTGTTCAGCCCAACGACCCCCCCCCCCCCTTCCCCCTTCGTCCCCCCAACCAACTCTGTTCCCCATCTTTCCCTCTACCTTTTCACTATATCATACACTTAAGAGTAGGTTAGCAGCATGCGAATTCCCATTACTCTGGTTGACGTTCCATAGAATGAGTAATGATGAAGAATTTGGAATTTAAGACAATCGTTAGGAAAAATAAATATGGGGTATCCAGAAAATGAGCACCGATTTTGTAGAAATAATCATGGTATTCTTATTATTTATAGTGGCATATGTTTATCGCATCGTACACTCTGGCCATTAAAATTGCTACACCACGAAGATAACGTGCTACAGACGCGAAATTTAACCGACAGGAGGAAGATGCTGTGGTACGCAAATGATTAGCTTTTCAGAGCATTCACACGAGGTTGGCGCCGGTGGCGACACCTACAACGTACTGACATGAGGAAAGTTTCCAACCGATTTCTCATACACAAACAGCAGTTGACCGGCGTTGCCTGGTGAAATGTTGTTCTGATGCTTCGCGTAAGGAGGAGAAATGCGTACCATCACGTTTCCGACTTTGATAAAGGTCGGATTGTAGCCTATAGCGATTGCGGTTTATCGTGTCGCGACGTTGCTGCTCGCGTTGGTCGAGATCCAATGACTGTTAGCAGAATATGGAATCGGTGGGTTCAGGAGGGTAATACCGAACGCCGTGCTGGATCCCAACGGCCTCGTATCACTAGCAGTCGAGATGACAGGCATCTTATCCGCATGGCTGTAACGGATCGTGCAGCCACGTCTCGACCCCTGAGCCAACAGATGGGGACGTTTGCAAGACAACAACCATGTGCACGAACACTTCGACGACGTTTGCAGCAGCATGGACTATCAGCCCGGAGACCATGGCTGCTGTTACCCTTGACGCTGCATCACAGACAGGAGCGCCTGGGATGGTGTACTCAACGACGAACCTGGGTGCACGAGTGACAAAACGTCATTTTTTCGGATGAATCCATGTTCTGTTTACAGCATCATGATGGTCGCATCCGTGTTTGGTGACATCGCGGTGAATGCACATTAGAAGCGTGTATTCGTCGTCGCCATACTAGCTTATCACCCGGCGTCATGGTATGAGGTGCCACTGGTTACACGTCTCGGTCAACTCTTGTTCGTATTGACGTCTCTTTGAACAGTGGACGTTACATTTCAGATGTGTTACGACCCGTGGCTCTACCCTTCATTCGATCCCTGCGAAACCCAACATTTCGGCAGGATAATGCTCGACCACATGTTGCAGGTCCTGTACGGGCCACTTTGGATACAGAAAATGTTCGACTGCTGCCCTGGCCAGCACATTCTCCAGTTCTCTTACCAACTGAAAACGCCTGGTCAATGGTGGCCGAGCGACTGGGTCGTCACAATGCACCAGTCACTACTCTTGATGAACTGTGGTATCGTGTTGAAGCTGCATGGGCAGCTGTACCTGTACACGCTATCCAAGCTGTTGGACTCAATGCCCAGGCGTATCAAGGCCGTTATTACGGCCAGAGGTGGTTGTTCTGGGTACTGATTTCTCAGGATCTATGCACCCAAACTGCGTGAAGATGTAATCACATGTCAGTTCTAGTATAATATATTTGTCCAATGAATACCCGTTTATCATCTGCATTTCTTCTTGGTGTAGCAATTTTAATGGCCAGTAGTGTATATTCAACACGAGCACAGGTCACTTCCCGACGCAATACCGATCTGCCGGCTGTGACACGAGAGACATTTCGGAGCATTTGTGGTGTTACAGCTGCAGCAGCTTGTCTAATTCTGTCTCGGAGTTCCGTCAATGATATGGTACGGTGGCGGCGGAACACGCGTACTTTGAAAAAACCCCAGACGAAGAATGGAAACTCTACTGGCAACAAAACTGTTCTCCACAATGCCTGAAGCTGCCTTGCATCCAGAAGAAACCCCCTGGATTCTACCAGCCTCGGTCGACTACCTTGAACCGCCTCCGAGTGGGCCATGCACGATGTGCAGACACTCTCTACAGATGGGAAAAATCTTTATCACTATCTTATGACTGTGGTGCGGAACGACAGACAGGTGCTCATGTTGTAACGATATGTCCTACACGTGCCTACAAGGGTCCTTTCGAAGATTTCCTCACAGTGACGAGTGATATTATAAAGTACATAATTAGCTTTTGTCATTTGTATTATTTTATGCTGGAGAGCTGTGCTTAAATGTTGACGTGTATGGTTCAAATTGTTCAAATGGCTCTGAGCACTATGGGACTTAACATCTGAGGTCATCAGTCTCCTAGAACTTAGAACTACGTAAACCTAACTAACCTAAGGAGGCAGGATTCGAACCTGCGACCGAAGCGGACGCGCGGTTGCAGACGGAGCGCCTAGAACCGCTCGGCCACACCGGCCTGCCTGTTGACGTGTATGTTTGTAATCTTTGTATATGAATAGCGATGCGATAAATAATTAAATTTATCTCTGACGAAGATTATCTGTGCCGATCAAATGTAATGTTCTACCACACCCAGTTTTCACGGTATTTAGTGGAAATTGTAGTGTTCATACTGATATGAAACGTAGTTTTCACAGTAGGGAGCGTATATGCTGTGTCACAAAAGTCGTCACAACCTAAAAATTGATGACATCTTTGTCTTTCTACTTCGTTTACTAAGGATCCTGTGAGGTATGAAACGGTGCATTACAGAGCAGTTTGTTCATGATTCTCTTGTAACCTACACCTATTCACTGAAAAATGTCGTTTTCTTTCAGGAACAAAAAAATGGCTACTAAACACCAGAAGACCTGGCCTTTTGCAGAGACTTCGTTTGTTTACTCAACAAAATGAAGTTGTCTTAACTACGCTTCCAGTCAAATCAGTCAACGTGGAACGTAGGCAACTTGTGAGGAATCCGATACCTCCAATATTTAACTGACCAAATATGCCACCACAACAGTAGCTGTAGGGAAAACCGTACAGAGGAGGAAATAAAACATCAAAAGCAATAAAACCGTTCCCCAGCACACAAGAACCCAATCCCACAATTGTTGCTACATCGGGAGAACATGCCGCAGGGATCGTGGATACTGCGCGCCCAATCCATCTTCTAGGAAACACATCATTCAAAAACGTGTGCACATCTGCAGCATAATGGTTTGGTGCTCCGTCCTGTTGGAAGTTAACATTATGCACACGTTCATCCTGCACGGGCTATGGTAAAAGGAACTTTTGCGGCATATCCAGGTACATCGTCGCATTGATGGTTATTTTGGAAAGAAGAATGAGGCATAGATTTTGTCAACAGATATTCCTATTCATATATGAACTTCTGCTGAGTCTCACTGGAGTTTCAGATGTTCCACCGGTGGCCTGTCATCCCAGATGATGCAGTTATGGGGTTAACCATTCCAGAAGTGTGGAATATTGCCTCATTACTGAACGGTATCTGATTGACAATGTTGCAATTTGCATCTGCTTCAAGCAAATCCTGACTCATGTTCATACGCTCTGCCAGTTTTGGATTGCGTGCGACGGATGTTGTAATAATCTCAGTTCGATCACCAGAGATTGATGAACAGTCATATACGGATTCGTTCTAACGGTACCTGTGAGCTTAAACTTGTTTGCTAACTTTACGGGTATTCCATCCTATTGCATGGTTCAAATGGCTCTAACCACTATGGGACTTAACATCTGAGGTCATCAGTCCCCTAGACTTAGAACTACTTAAACCTAACTAACCTAAGGACGTCACACACATCCATGTCCGAGGCAGGATTCGAACCTGCGACCATAGCAGCAGCGCAGTTCTGGACTGAAGCGCCTGGAAGAGATCGGCCACAGCGGCCGGCCGTATTGCATGGACGAAGGCCTTCAGCTGATGATACATATGAGAAAAAGTACCACCACAGCTGTAGCTTGAAAACGAATTTACTGTCTCACACGATCAGTGACATTACCGCCATCCTCAGGCCCGACCACAGCCAAAAGAGTATTAGAATTCCTTGGCACATTTATTGTGGAGCCCTTGTTACGACTACACGTGCACTAGCCTTCCTCAGGAGTCCTGAAGGAGGCTGGCCCACGTGTATTAGTTTCAAGGGCACCACAATAAATGTGCCAAGGAATACTAATAATCTTTGGGTAGTGGTGGGGCCTGAGGATGGCGGTTATGTGCCGTGGAAACTAATCGTGTGAGAGAGTTGACGTTCTCAAGACACTGCTGTGGTGGCACTTTTTCTCATATGTTCGCTAACTGTTTTATTGGCTGATCATTAGGTGAAGGTTTACAGAATCGGCGATCAAATCTCGTTGGAATTCTACCATACGCAACCTTCCACAACCTCCACGTCACAATGGTTATGCTCTCCTGCACAGTTAACACAACGTTTGTTCAGGTGCCTATAACAAAAGAATACGTGTTTAGTAGTGCCATAAAGCTTGTAAGACGTGTATATTTCTATTGTCTATTGTCAAACCACAATTTATGAAAGATGTTTATATTTTATTAATACGATTAAGAAGGAGTAATTAATATTTGTCATGTTGGAAATAATTGTGGTAGCAGGGAATGTCTGCACCAAAGTATTGTTGGCAGGAGAGACCGCACATTGATATAATTTTAAAAAGGGCAGGAGAGACCGCGTATGGAACTAATATTATTGATTGTTTTTTTTTTTTTTTTTTTTTTGAGAGAGAGACTCAAGACTACTGGAAGTATGTTTGCGCAGTGCTAGTTGTAAGATTGTTGTAAAAAGTAGGTCCCATTTGAACGTTTGTAAAATCGTTTCATTCAGAATATAATTAATTTTTGCCAGCAATATTTCATTACTGATTATAATCCATCCCAAAAACCATCAACGTAAAACTTTGCAAAATTTTATTGCTGTCAAGAAAAAGTTTAACTATGAATTACGTAACTTCAGCCAAATTAATTAAAGAATGTCATCTTTTCTATTAAAGAATAACTTTAGCTTTGGTAATAAATACAGCCACTTATTATGACAGCCCACCAGCAGCTAATAGAGTATCGTAAAACAGAGTAAGTACGTTCATGTCGCAGTTCGATGTAGCAGTCAGATGGCGATCCAGTAACAGTAAAAAAGGTAAGAAACAGTTTTGGATTATTGGAGATAACGACTGAGGGCCACGACGACACATATTATGTTTCATCGAAATAATCAGAAAATCACTTTTAATAAGCAGCATTTAAATTTGTATGCGAAGATTGAGAAAGAGAATTAATTTCAAAGGGAAGATTTCATTTGTTATTATTAAGCAAGAGATAGAAATCCTGAGGAAAGGTTTCATAGGTTACTATAGAAGGGAAGGTTTCAAGCTAATCCATCGTTTTCAGCAACAACCGGAACTTTAATATCTACACTGAAGCGCCAAAGAAACTGGTATAGGCATGCGCATTCAAATACAGAAATACGTAAACAGGCAGTGTAAGGCGCTGCAGTCGGCAACGCCTATATAAGACAAATATCTGGCGCAGTTGTTAGATCGGATACTGCAGCTACAATGGCAGGTTATCGAGATTTGAGTGAGTCTGAACGTGGTGTTACAGTCGGCGGACGAGCGATGGGACACAGCATCTCCGAGGTAGCGATGAAGTCAGGATTTTCCCGTACGACCAATTCACAAGTGTAAAGTGAATATCAGGAATCCGGTAAAACATCAAACCTCCATCGCTGCGGCAGGAAAAAGGTGATGCAAGAACGGGACCAACGACTATTGACGAGAATTGTTCAACGTAACAGAAGTGCAACCCTTCCGCAAATTGCTGCAGATTTCTGTGTTGGGCTATCAACAAGGGTCAGCGTGCGAACCATTCAACGAAACATCATCGATATGGGCTTTCGGAGCAGAAGGCCCACTCGTGTACCCTTGATGACTGCACGACACAAAGCTTTACGCGTCGCCTGGGCCAGTCGACACCGACATTGGACTGTTGATGACTGGAAGCATGTTGCCTGGTCGGACGAGTCTCGTTTGAAATTGTATCGAGCGGATGGACGTGTACGAGTATGGAGACAATCCCTAGAATCCATGGACCCTGCGTGTCAGCAGAGGACTGTTGAAGCTGGTGGAGGCTCTGTAAAGGTGTAGGGCGTGTGCGCTTGGACTCTGACAAGGTGACATGTACGTAAGCATCCTGTCTGATCACTTGCGTCCATTCATGTCAGTTACGCATTCCGACACACTTGGGAAATTCTAGCAGAACAATCCGATACCCCACACGTCTAGAATTGCTACAGAGTGGCTCTAGGAACACCCTTATGAGACCGGCCGGAGTGGCCGAGCGGTTCTAGGCGCTACAGTCTGGAACCGCGCGACCGCTACGGTCGCCGGTTCGAATCCTGCCTCGGGCATGGATGTGTGTGAAGTCCTTAGGCTAGTGAGGTTTAAGTAGTTCTAAGTTCTAGGGGACTGATGACCTCAGCAGTTAAGTCCCATAGTGCTCAGAGCCATTTGAACCAACCCTTCCGAGTTTAAAAACTTCCGCGGGTCACCAAATTCCTTAGACATCAAGATTATTGAGCATATCTGGGATGCTTTGCAGCGTGCTTTTCATAAGAGATCTCCGCCCTCTCGTACTCTTACGGATTTATGGACAGCTCTGCAGGATTCGTGATGTCAATTCCGTCAAGCAGTACTCAGACATCAGTCGAGTCCATGCCAAGTCGAGTTGTGACACTTCTGCGTGCTCGTGTGGACCTTCACGATATTAGTCAGGTGTACCACTTCCTTTGGCTCTTCAGTGTACTATACACGTGTAATGCACTAGCGTACACATCTTAACTTTACACCATCATTTTCTACAAAATCGATACTTAGTTCCTGGACAAGCAAAGGAAGTGGAGACACTGAAGCGTCGATGAATGATGATTTGTGTACGAAGTCCTCTGAGGCCTTAGGTAGATACGTAGGGCCTTCAGAAAGTTAGTTGCACATATCGTTCACGCTATGTAAGTAGGCTGTTTAGGTTTTCTTATTGGTAACGCCACGTAGCGCTCTGTATGAAAATCACTGGCTGCACTGTGTGCAGTCTGTGGCTGGTTGGCATTGTTGTAATACTCGCCATTGTAGCGTTGGGCAGTTGGCTGTTAACAGCGCGTAGCGTTGCGCAGTTGGAGGTGAGCCGCCAGCAGTGGTGGATGTGGGGAGAGAAATGGCGGAGTTTTGAAATTTGTAGGACTGGATGTCATGAACTGCTATATATATTATGACTTTTGAACACTAGTAAGGTAAATACATTGTTTGTTCTCTATTAAAATCTTTCATTTGCTAACTATGCCTATCAGTAGTTAGTGCCTTCCGTAGTTTGAATCTTTTACTTAGCTGGCAGTAGTGGCGCTCGCTGTATTGCAGTAGTTCGAGTAACCAAGATTTTTGTGAGGTAAGTGATTTGTGAAACGTGTAGGTTAATGTTAGTCAGGGCCATTCTTTTGTAGGGAGTTTTGAAAGTCAGATTGCGTTGCGCTATAAATATTGTGTGTCAGTTTAAGCACAGTCTTGTATAATTGTTCAATGGGGACGTTTCATAAGTGTGAAGTTATCCAACTGTGTAACTGCGTAAACATGTGGCACCGACATAGTAAAAAAAAATTTTGTTTCTCTGTTAAATAATCAGATAGCTGCGTAATTCTGTGTTAGAGAAATATGGTACCGATGTGTAAAGTTGTATAAGGAAATACCATATTAGCTAGGGCTCCTTGTGCTTGCCAAACACATGCTACACAAAGTAAGCGTGTACCCCCCTGAGGATTAATATAATTATACCCTCAGGTGTTGCAGATTACAGCAATGGAATGAAATGTATCACGGAAAACCTTTGTATCATTGTACTTCAAATATCTTCAAAAATAAATGTTTTAAGTACAAAATTAATCACTCAAATACGTGTACTGTAGCGCTAAACTGTGCGTCTTGTTGTAAGATAATCTTTGTGGAAGTGTCGTAGTTATCGCCCTCCGAAAGCTAAGTTCTGCAGAAGTCAATGTACTTACCTCATGATAAACAAAAGTGAAATGCTTTGCGTATAGATATCTTAGTTATTACGCTTATTGCCGTGGCGAAGAAAGTACTGTGCTGTAACGTATTGTTGTGCTACGGAAAAGGCTGTCTCATTGTAGCTATACCACAAAAGTTACTACTAAAACATGTTTTACTTTCCAGAATAATTCAGAAAAACTGTGCAGATATAAAACAGAAACACCGCAAAAGCAACATTGTAAATTGTCACTCATTATTAGCGTCGTGATAAAATCGTGTAGCTGTCACATAAACTAACCACTGTGTCATCTGGTATCTCACAGAAAGTACTTTAAATCCAGAATGTATTTTCAAGTAAACCAAAATGTTGCATTATAATCTCATTAGCAGTACTGGTAAATGTTCGAAGTATGTGAGCCTTATAGTCGTTACGTAATCGTGCAACTAACAAGCAAGAATGTACACACACAGTAACACTGTGTCGTCTGTTCACAATAACAATGCATTCGTCATTTCTGTTTAAATAAGTTCTCTTGGTTCTTGGCTGGATATTTAACTTCAAACATTGTTGCATGTTAACGGATTCTAAGTCTGACAAAGCATACTAGTAATGTAAAGTGAAAAGTTATATGGCAAAGACAAAGTTAAAAAGCAGATTATCTTTCAATAAACGGTTTTACATGTGAAATGTGGTGCAATCCTTTACCCTTCCTAGTACGCAGAGTTTCAACTTCAAAGCAATTATCATGTGGTATACGTCGGTAAACAATGCTAAAATTTTTCTCAAGGTTAGCGTCTATGTTATTTTTCGCTGAGCCAGCCGGCGCACGTGGCTGCCGCCTGCGGTGCGAGTCATTGTCTGTTTCTTTGTTGGCGCGCGTCGTTATTGGGATTAGGAGACCTAACTACCACAAATTCACCTTGTCGAGAGTGCCCTGCTCTGTTTGAATCCCGCCCGTTCTGATAAAATTCAAGTCTGTCGTTATAATTATATCATCTGTCGTCATGTCGGTAGTTCCTGTAGTTTCTTTCTTGTCGGTTAAGTGGTGGAGAATTTCTCCCTGAATTATCACTGCACGGTGGACCGTTGCGTCTGAAGTTATTCTGTCTCCCGTGATAATAATAGTTCTGGTTGCCATATTGTCTGTTTCTATGATTGTCTCTGTTATATTCATTACTACGGAAATGCGATCTTTCTCTGTAACTCTTACTAGTGTGCCAACAGTTGTCATACGGGTGGTGTCTGTTTTGGTCACGATTTGTGTTGTGAGAATAGCCTTGTCGTGTCCAGTTATTGTTTCTTTCATCGCGGAATTGCGACGGATGTTACCTGCATTTGTTGTGTTCCTGTTTTCGCGTTCCGCGATTGTAAGTGTCAATTTCTAATTCTTGTAAGAGTCCCTGAAAAGCTTCAATGTCATCTTTGCAACGTCCTGCCAAAATAATATGTCGTAAATGTTCAGGTAGTTTGATTAAGCAAATGCGGATGAGTTCTGAGGGGCTGTATGGGTTTGACAGGTACTGATTCTTGTGCAACATGTCTTCAAAATATTTCACAAGACTGGAAAATTCAGATTGTTCGAAATGTTTCATCATTATGATGCTATGTTTTACTCGGTCTTGTGTAGCTTGAGACCAATATGCTGAGAGGAAGGTATGATAAAATTCTCCTTCAATGTGACAATCGTGAATGACCGATCGCATTCTTTCAGCTGCTTCATTCTCTAAGTAGCCACACATAAATTCTAATCTGTGCTCTAATGACCAGTTGGGAGGAAAACAATGAGAGAATTGATGGAGCCACGCTTCTGGATGAATATCGTTGCCAGAATTCTTAAATATTTTGAATTTACGTGTAGTAAAGAACAGCTTATAGTCAAAATCATCGTGTCGGCGAGTCGCACATCGCTCATTGTTACTTCGTTTCGGCGGTTCCATCTCAAAATTCAATGCGCCTTGCCAATTTCTTTCATAATTTCCGAAGTGTCCTGTGTTATTATTTTGTGGTTGTTCCGTATTTCTATGTCCCTCTTCCCGTGTTGGAGTGCGAGTGTCCTCTGAAATATGTAATTCTTGTATTACTTGTGCCAACTGATCTTGTACTTCCCGGATTTCTCTTTTGTACTGTGTATTGATTTGATTTTGATTTTGTTTGAATTTTCTAATTTGTTCATACTCTTCAGTGTCAGTGAAGGCTACAGGTCTTGTGTCATTCAGATCATCATCTACCTTTGTAGATAAGTTAGTGAACTGATCTGAAAGTTCGGCTACTTTATCCGATAGTGAAATTATTTCCTCAGTGTGCTTTTCTGAACCAAGTTTCAGAGTGTCCATTTGTGTTGAAATCGTATCTACTGTGTCCTTTAAGTTTTCCTGAGTTTTTGCAAGTAGCGTAACCGAATCGGTAGATGCAACTGAGTCAATTTTAGCCGAAAAGGTCTCATGATTTTCATGAACAATGGTTTGCAGTTCTTTTATGGCTGCTTCGTGATGCTGTAATGCATTTTCATGCCGCGAAAAAATAGGTTGAAAATGCTCACAAATTTGTGTTTTTACGTCATTACAGACTTTTTGACATTTCGATTCAATGTTATGTAACTCAGTAGTTAAATCTTCACGTGTTTGTTCAAGCGTGGTGTCTAACTTTTGAAGCTTTTGCTGTGTTTGTCTCTGATTTTGTTCCATTGTGTCTTAACTGTTGCTGTGTTTGTCTCTGGTGTTGTTCCATTGCGTCCAACTTTTGAAGCTTTTGTCCCATTTGTTGCATTAATTGTAATAACAATGCACTGGTGTCTGAAACATGTTCCTCAGTGCTATTCGGCAATGCATTTGAACAGGCAATATTCGCATTTTGAAAAGCAGAAAATGTGTCTTGACTTATTTGAGAAAACGGCGAGGACGCAAAACCTGAATCTACAGTATTTGCAAGGTTGTGTCCTGTCATTTTGGATTCCTGAGGCAAGCTGTTGCCGACCGATCGATCGATAATGCTTCCCTGTTCACTAATTATTTCACTGCCTACGCCATTATTTGCCGCCCGCTCCATTTCCCTATGCACAGTTGCCAAATTACTACTTCGAATGTCTGTTAATTCATTACACGTTGCTGCTGATAAGCTACGCTCGTCGTCACTATTATTTCTCAGTTTACTTTGGAGCCTAGTGTTACGTTTTTCACACGCCATTATTATCACAATATTTCACACGACAACACAGAAAAGCACAATTTGAAGAGGAAAATAAGAAAACACATTAACATAGCATTGAAAATTATATCTCGTTAATTGCAAGCGCAGCTGTGAAATACTTGGTGCAAATCTACATGCATGCCACAACTATTTTACTGTACAAGAATGAAAAACTACAACTACAAAGGAAATTCTCTCTACAATTACGCGCTAGCAATAAACAAAGGCTGCACTAATTGCACAAACTACAAGAAAAAAATCAGAAGATTCCAGTGAGGTATCCTCGGCTAAGGGTCGACATATGAAACGTCTCCTTTGAACAATTGTACAAGACTGTGCTTAAACTGACACACAATATTTTTAGCGCAACGCAATCTGACTTTCAAAACTCCCTATATATATCAGTTCATGACATCCAGTCCTACAAATTTCAAAACTCCGCCATTTCTCTCCCCACATCCACCACTGCTGGCGGCTCACCTCCAACTGCGCAACGCTACGCGCTGTTAACAGCCAACTGCCCAACACTACAATGGCGAGTATTACAACAATGCCAACCAGCCACAGACTGCACACAGCACAGCCAATGATTTTCATACAGAGCGCTACGTGGCGTTACCAATAAGAAAACCTAAACAGCCTACTTACAGCTAAAACTATTGCGCAAGAGTTGTGGCCCCCTGCCAAAGAGAGTCCATGTTCCGGATTTCCTGTTAAGGCCGTTATGCTGCGGTACAGATAACAGACATATCACAGTGGCAAATGGAAACGGAATTCCTGAGTGGATTACGCCAGATAGAACGAATCTTGTGCGCGATTCGCAAATTCGCTGTATTCCTCTGGCGGTATACGGACCAGTTAATACAAGTCACTTCAGGCCGTAGTGAAATAGTGCCAACAGTTGCGTCAAGGCCGTACAGATGCGTATGATGGTGATCGGGATGGAACGCCATCGACATTGACCGCAAACGACAATTTCCTTGCAGTCGAGGAACTGATTCGCAGCAAATCCGTAGTTCCTATCGCTGACGTGACTCCGCAGATGCGTATCGCAATTGGAAGCGCTCATTCTGTCCGAGGTCGTCTGCAGTATCGTAAATTGTGCTCTGACTTGGTACCGCGTTCACTGTCAGTTGCACACAAAGGCCGACTCTTGAATTCTTTCAGCACTGCGGGACGGTAGGCAATGTAAATGGAAATGCCGTGTGGCTAGGGCCTCCCGTCGGATAGACCGTTCGCCTGGTGCAAGTCTTTCGAGTTGACGCCACTTCGGCGACTTGCGTGTCGATGGGGATGAAATGGTGATGATTAGGACAACACAACACCCATTCCCTGAGCGGAGAAAATCTTCGAACCACTCAGGAATCGAGCCCGGGCCGTTAGGTATGACAGCTCCTCGCCTCCTCGGAAGTTGCGCCTTTAGCAGGGAAGGTTATGGCCAACGTTTCCTGCGACTGTGAAGGAGTCGTGTGCTCAGAGTTTATGACAAAGGGCCCATAAATGCCAATTCGTACAGTGCAACACCGCCATCGCTGCACAATCTCATAAAGAACAAGAGGCGTGGAAAACTGAGTAAAGGTATTGTTCTCCCGCACGGCAATGGAACACCCCACATGGCAGGATCAACACAATCTTTGCTTCAGCGTTTTCGATGGGAAGTCTGGAAGCTTCCGCCCTACAGTGAAGATCTCGTACCGTGCGAGTTCCTTCTTTTCGCAAGCTGAAAGAATGTCGGGGGAGAAATAGATTTGCAACGATGAGATCGCACACATAGCGGTTCTAAAATGTCTCAAGGAACAGATTTCTTTTGTCGAGGAACTCAACGATTGATGGGACATTCCGAGCGTCGTTTGCAGAGCCTTGGTGGTTATGTTTAAAAATAGTGTCATGTATCTGTGCCACTTTGAAATGTATTGGAGCATTCAGTAAAAGTTATGTACGCTGCCAGTGTAATACAGTAATGTGTTATTTACTTTTTTTAAGTCACCTTGTACTTAGATAATGAGTACCACAAGTGATGGTTCAGTGATGAGGAATGAACAATAATTTTATCTTTAAACTCTTCCATTGGTCAGTGTTTGCATACAAAACAACAGTATGGGATTGTGGGTCCGCCTTGACGCAAAACACTTTTATTGTTTATTTATTCCCAAATTAGTTTCAGCGACAAACATCACCATCATCAGTCGGGTCATTGTTTCCAAAACATGCAGAAATAGCATACTTACAAAACATTGTAGAATATTGTTACATATGTATTTGGAACCATACAGCATATATGTAATAATGTTTTACAATGTTTTATAAGTATTTTATTGCTGCATGTTTTAGAATCAAAGAATTCACTGATGATCGCGATATTTGTCGCTGAAACTAATTTGGGAATAAATAAACAAATAGCGAAAGCTTTTGCATCAAGGTGGACCCACAATCGCATGTTGTGCTTGAGGAGGAATGTATGCGACACACTATTATATACTGCTGGTCGTTAAATTGGAATATCAGGAAGAATAAAAAAATCACTAAAGTTTTACATACTATGCAGCGCGTATTAAAAAGAATCATCCCATTTGGCACATCTAAATTTCTGAAACTAATAAACATATACAACGAATTTTATTTTTTGATGAACGGGAAACTCAAAAAGTTTTTTTCATACCTTTTATAGATGTTCAATATGCCCCCCTTCAGACGCACGGCATTCACTGCGGTATTCAAAGTGTTTCCACACTGCAGCGAGCATGTCTTGAGTTACAACTTCCACAGCTGCTCTTATACGATGTCTCACTTCATTCACTGTTGTTGGTAACTGGCAGAAGTAAAGCTGTGAGGACCGGCCGTGAGTCGTGCTTCGGTAGCTCAGATGGTAGAGTACTTGCCCGCGAAAGGCAAAGGTCCCGAGTTCGAGTCTCGGTCGGGCACACAGTTTTAATCTGCCAGGAAGTTTCATATCAGCGCACATTCCGCTGCAGGGTGAAAATCTCATTCTGGAAAGGATAGGCAATGTCAATTATCAATAATAATCAGTAGAAGTTCAATTTATGTTAGTTTCAGGGAACTGAGTAAGGTAAGGCTATGTATGATGTGTTGCTGGATGCTGGTATGAGACTTCAAGTTGCACGTCCTGAGTGAACTGATCTTTCAGTTGGTTAACTATATTTGCATTTTGAATTTATACTTGCACAAACTAGGGAGATTGCTCTGTAGTACAGCTGAACTCTAGAAGAAAACACACATATTCAAAACATTCTGTTGCTTTCATGAAACTGTTCCTGTAATAACATGATTTTCAGCATGGAAGCGCATTATTTCATTTCAGTGAATTTATTTGTGTTGTATGTAACTACATTTCTTGTATATTCGAGTCAGATCGCGCTACTAACTTTCTTCCACTGGCCATGTCCTATTTCCATTCTGCATATGATTTAAGTATACAGATACACACACACACACACACACACACACACACACACACACACACACACACACACATACGTTACATCCTCCCTCTCTTCTGTGTCATAACACAAACTCTTGTGATGTTAGTGTAAGAGTAGTCGTTGCTGGCCGATATCGTTCCAGGTAGACCACTAAGCGTTGTTGTATGGTTGGATGGTTCAGGTTGGCCCCCATCTGTTGGCTTCATCTGTTGGTCAAGATTATATAACATGCAGAGTCAAGATAAATTGTAATCAATTACAGGAAAGCGAAGTTTTGCAATAATTCAAACTAAATGTTACTCAAGATTAAGCAGGAATACCTTTAGAAAGGAACGTACTGGGCTAATGTTTCTTTGGCCGCAGATGAAGGCGCTAATGCACAAGAGCAAAGACAGTTCATAACAAATAATTCGCTTAGTGAATGGATGAATCTGAGCTGCTCAGTCAGCTGTACGGGCATTCCCGTATCAAACGTTGCTGAATCCTAGGGGGAAGCGATACTCCTAGGCATTACCGTCATACAAAGCACACCGCCCAGACATGCTGCGTACCAGCTCCCACGCATGACTGCTCAATAACTACGCCCCATATGGATCGTATGCTGTCTGGAAACGATATACAGTACGGCTCAACCGTGAAATTCTATCTGCCGATATTCCTTTTTTGTGAAATTAATAACTGAAACTCTGTAAAGCGACACAATGAACATTATTTAACACATGTTATTGTTGTGGTCTGATGCATATCTCTACACTACTGCATCTTGTACAGTCCTCTTCATTCCTGCATATCTACTGCAACATACCTCCACTGGAACCCAATTACAGTATATAACGGTGGTAACATGCCACTAATTTCCTTTAACTGGTTCCCATTGCTGTTACTTATTCGGTGCCGGCCGAAGTGGCCGTGCGGTTAAAGGCGCTGCAGTCTGGAACCGCAAGACCGCTACGGTCGTAGGTTCGAATCCTGCCTCGGGCATGGATGTTTGTGATGTCCTTAGGTTAGTTAGGTTTAACTAGTTCTAAGTTCTAGGGGACTAATGACCTCAGCAGTTGAGTCCCATTGTGCTCAGAGCCATTTTTGAACTTACTCAGTCAAGACTTTTTTTATGAAAGTTAATATTTCTGTAGCCCAGCTATGCATCCTATCCTACAGGGTCCTACGAGAAAACAAACATCTGTCATTGCTCTACGCTTCGTCGAATCGTTTGCCCCAGGTTACGGGCGCAGAACAGAAACATCACTCTCAAAATTATTACATTTAAGTTTCTCACACAAGTAGATAAATTGCATATTAATATTTGAGAGTAAGTTGTGATTATTAATGTCCCTGGGTAGTCAGTGTTCCAGAATACCTATGAAGCGAGCAAGGAGTCTACCTCCAATAATTTTGCAAAAACAAAGAACAAGTTCTTTACACTCCAGTTTCGCAATAGCTGCAGAGTAATCAAGTAATCAAACTAGTGTCTTCCATGCAAATCACTATGTCAACACACTTCATTAAGTGAAATTTGTGAACATTCATTACACTGAACTTGTCATTTGTAGCACATATGTACTTTTAATCTACTGTGTTACTGCGAGAGAATTCTGAAAGAGATATATCGAAAACTGACCCGAACCCATGTGTCATATTTAGAATGTTTGTGCTCGGGAATTTTGTGTTGACAAATGCCGGTGTGAATGCGTAGATGTATTTTTAACTTATCCCTACCTGGGATGACTGCTGCGATATCTTTGGTGCCGACGCTTCGTTTTCTCGTTGATAACTGGTCTGGAGCAAATACAGCGATGCTATCGTATAAATCATATGGAGCGACTGTAGAACCTAATAATATTGCGACGTCTGCTTCGAAGATCTACGCTGTCAAAACACTCACAAAAAAGGAACCAATTTTCACTGCTCCACCGTAGAAGGTAACAAGACGCAACCGATCGCTGATCGTAGAAAACATCACTCAATATTAACTTTGGGCAGCTGACTAACATACTCTTAATTATGCAAATCGCCCATTTACTCATACTTCTCAGAGTCAAACAGTATCTGATGCTCGGCTCATAGATACTAGTTATGTCTGCATCTAACCATGCAATACAGTTTACTGAACCCACCAACGGCAGTCGTTCACTGAACTTGTCTCGGCAGCGATAACACAGATCAGAGTCTCTTTTCGAATGTAAATTACGCTCATATGTTCTGTATGATTTGCAGCATAGTTTCATTATTCCAGTTTTGCACCGGCTGTCCCTGACACGTTCTGAGGCTGTTCTAATGTGTTCGAAGTATACTGTGTCGTCTTCTGCGCTGAACCTTCCCCAGTCTCTTCTCACTTCCAGATCTTCTCTCTTCTGACTCTTCTTCCTCTTGCGCTTTTTCCCTCTTGCGATTTCGCCTTTCTCTCTAAACTACTGGTTATTGAAAGCCACAGAATAAATATATCGGGAATACAAATGTCGCTTTACCTCGCAGTACCACTATCCTCATCTTATATCTTCATCAAACGACATTGGTCAAAACTCTTCCTTCTTCCCTTACCGCTAAACAGTTTTCTTCTCAATAAGATTGGCTAGTTTTTTTCCATAACAGACTTTCGTCTTAGTCCTTCGCTGAACTCCCTACACCGCCCTTCAACTGTCTCTCTCTCTCTCTCTCTATCTCTTCCTGTGTTATCAACAGTAAGCACCTATCGGGCAGAGGTCTAGAATTACAATGAAAGTACAGATACAGGGTGTACATAAAGTTCGGGAACGCTTTCAACCCTTTCAATTATTTATTGCACAGGAACTAAACATTGTACAGATGTCATGCATATTGCATTGCATTTTGAAGAGAAACTCTGAAAGTTTTTTTATTTATTTTTTATTGACATTCGATATGCGAACCATGAGTGACCCGGCAGACGTCAATACGGTAATCGAATTCTTGCCATACCTGTCCCAGCATGGCATCGTCGACTATGGCAGTCGCTTCCCGTATTTTCTCCCGGAGCTCTGCTACATCACGTGGTAGAGGCGGTACATACACCAGATCTTTAATGTGTCCCCACAGAAAAAAGTCACACGGAGTGAGATCTGGTGATCGCGGAGGCCATTTCATGAAACAGCTGTCCCCTTCTGTAGCACGGCCGATCCATCGATGCGGCAGGTCTGTGTTCAGCTACCCACGAACTTCACGATGAAAATGGGGTGGAGCCCCATCCTGCTGAAAGATGAGCAGAGAGTCCGATTTCTTTAGACTTCTTATGAATGTCTCTCATACGCGCTCCACATTCACTTCGCTCACACTGGGACGTCCGCTTCTCTTTTTGCCGGGCACAGGCAACCCGTCGTAACGAATTTGTTGTGCCAGTGGTAAATGCCCTTCCTTGTTGGTGACTCCTTACAGTACTTGGTTCTAAACATCCGTTGAACAGCTGTAGCACACTTGTTTTTGTCGAACTCCAACACACACAAAGCTCGCTCCGCACTTGAACTCGCCATGTTGAAGACTAGCGCTCACTATTGGCAAATTAATGGTTCAAATGGCTCTGAGCACTATGGGACTTAACATCTGAGGTCATCAGTCCCCTAGAACTTAGAACTACTTAAACCTAACTAACCTAAGGACATCACACACATCCATGCCCGAGGCAGGATTCGACCCGGCGACCGTAACAGCAGCGCAGTTCCGGACTGCAGCGCCTAGAACCGCGTGGCCACCGCGGTCGGCTTGGCAAATTACCAAACTACGCTGTGGCGTTATTAATGAAAAAAAAACTTTCAGGGCTTCTCTTCTAAATGACATATGTATGATATCCGTACTATGTTTGGTTCTTGTGCAGTAAGTAATTGAAAGTGTTCCCAGACTTTATGTACGTCCTGTACATGTAAAATTCAAAGATATACATTACACAAAATTATCACAAGACAAAAAACCCATAATGTAAAGAAAAACAATACAGAAATGATGAAAATTAAAAAAAACAATGTAGAGACACACACAAAGTTTGGGTCAAATTCACCATCACAAGTAGTCAAGCCATGGTCTCTCTCTACAGTTTTACCAAACTGGCTATTCCTTGGTCCCACTGTATGTGTCCTATTAAGTACTTCTTTTAGTCAAGTAGTGCCGTAAATTTATTTTCTCCGCAGTTTGATTGAGCTTTTTGTCCACTGATTATCTGATCTATCCATATAATCTTCAGCTCCCATACACCACGTTTCAAAAACTTCTCTTTTTGTCTGCGCTGTTTATCATTCATGTTGGATATTAATACCAGCCTACGCTCCAGACTAATGTCCGACACTTAAGTTTATTTTCCACACAAAAAAGATTCCCTTAGTCATAAAAGTCTTTTTTGCTATTTATCAATTAATAGCCTTCCTACTTTGGCTCTCGTCAGCTTTCTACCCATATAGCAGAATGCATCTTGAAAGGTCTCTACATGAGCCATTTCGTAGTGTTTCGATAAAATTCTTCTTCATTTGCCACATCTTTAGCCCCTCATACTCTCAGTCCACTTAATAAATCATGCCGGGAGAAAGAGTCAGCTGGCTGAGTGTGTCCTTACCAGCAACAACTTTGTACATTCTCTCAATGCATCTTTTTTCTGGATCTGTTTTACACGCATGTATGTCGATTTATTAAGTATCTCTGTTTCCTCTATTTAATATTATTTATTATTTATAATTTACTCGTCAAGTTCCGTAGGACCAAATTGAGGAGCAAATCTCCAGGGTCATGGAACGTCAGTACATGAAATTACAACATAAACGTAATAACAGATAAAAATAAATGTTCATGAACCTTAAAAAGTCAGTCCATATGTTTAAGTAAACGCCATCAGCAATACAATAAAAATCAGCTTAATTTTTCAAGGAACAGAATAGAAGGAGTGACCCATGAGGAAACTCTTCAGTTTCGATTTGCAAGCGCGTGGATTACTGCTAAGATTTTTGAATTCGTGGGAATAAACTAATATTGGTAACAAGAAACGACAATAAGAATATACGTATTGAGAGGCCAATGTCAAAATACCCAGACTCGTGAAGAGAGGCCGACAAGAGGCTCGTGAACTCACACCACTTATTGCGCGAACCGCCCGTTTCTGAGCCAAAAATATCCTTTTAGAATGGGAGGAATTACCCCAAAATATAATACCATACGACAATAGGGAATGAAAATAAGCCAAGTAGACTAATTTTCGTGTCGAACGATGACTCACTTCTGATACCGTTCGAATAGTAAAAATGGCAGTATTAATTCTTTGAACAAGACCCTGAGCGTGGGCTTTCCACGACAGCTTACTATCTATCTGAACACCTTGAAATTTGAACTGTTCAGTTTCACTTATCATATACCCGTTCTGTGAAATTAAAACGTCAGATTTTGTTGAATTGTGTGTTAGAAACTGTAAAAACTGAGTCTTACTGTGATTTAGCATTAGTATATTTTCTACAAGCCATGAACTGAGGTCATGTACTGCGCTATTTGAAACCGAGCCAATGTTGCACACAACATCCTTTACTACCAAGCAAAAAGAAATATTTTAGAGTTACCCATAACACTAGAGGGCATATCATTTATATAAATAAGGAACAGGAGTGGCCCCAACACTGATCCCTGGGGCACCCCTCACTTGACAGTACCCCACTCAGACCCCACATCGCAGCCGTTATTACATTGTGAATAATGACCTTTTCCTGCCTGTTGCTAAAGTAAGAGGTGAACCAGTTGTGAGCTACTCCCCGTATTCGGTAACGGTCCAACTTCTGGAGCAATATTTTGTGATCAACACAATAAAATGCCTATGTTAAATTAAAAAACAAGCCAACCGTTCGAAACCTTTTGTTTAACCCATCCAGTACCTCACAGAGAAAAGAGAATATAGCATTTTCAGTTGTTAAACGACAAAGCCGAACTGCACATTTGATAGCAAATCGCGTGATATAAAATGATCAATTATCCTTACATACATAGCCTTTTCAATAACTTTTGCAAACTCTGGTGGCATAGAAATAGGTCTAACATTAACTACATTATCACTTTCTCCCTTTTTATAAAGCGGCTTTACTACTGAGTACTTTAATCGCTCAGGCGACTGACCATTCCTAAAGGAAAAATTACAAATATGGCTAAATACAGGGCTAACATGTGCAGCACAGTACTTTAATATTCTGCTAGACACTCCATCATAACCATGAGAGTCCTTAGTCTTCAGTGATTTAATTATTGACTCAATCGTCCTCTTGTCTGTATCAGAGAGGAGTATTTCAACATCAATCTCGGAAAGGCATTTGCCAAGAAAGTTATATGATTTCCTGTAGAAACTAAATTTTTATTTGATTCACCAGCAATGCTCAGAAAATGAGTTTAAATACTGTACAAATGTCTGATTTATCAGTAACAGAAATATTTTTGCTGCGAACTGACTTTATATCGTCGACGTTGTGCTGCTGACCAGACACTTCATTCACAACTGACCATATGGTTTTAATTTTATCCTGTGAATTAGCTATTCTATTTCCATACCACATACTCTTTGCCTTCCTAATAACATTTTTAAGCACCTTACAATATTGTTTGTAATGGGCTACTGTAGCTTGATTGTGACTACTTCTAACATTCTGATATAATTCCCACTTTGTTCTCCTTACCCCACTAGTCAGCCACCCAGGCTGCCCATTACTGCTATTACACCGTTTAGAATGTTCTAATGGAAAGCAACTCTCAAAGAGCATTAGAAATGTGTTAAGGAAAGCATTGTATTTATCATCTATGTTATCGGCACTAAACATCTTGCCCCTCTTGTTCCTTGACAAGGTTTAAAAAACTCTCTATTGCTGTTGGATTAACTTTCCCACATAGTTCGTAATTAAATATGACATTGGTTTGAGTACAAAAGCTTTTTAGTGTTAAAATTTGTGCAACATGGTCTGAAAGACCATACACGCTTTTAATAACAGAATGGCCTTCTAGTAATGAAGAATGAATCAAAATATTGTCCATGGCTGTGCTACTGTTGCCCTGCAACCTAGTTGGAAAAACACAGTTTGCATCAGATGATATGAATTTAGGAGATCTACCAACATCCTTTTTCTTGCACCATCATATACAAAATTTATATTGAAGTAACCACATATAATTAGTTTCTGGTACTTCCTACAAAGTGAATCAATAACCCTCTCTAGCTTGAGCAGAAATGCTCTGAAGTTGGAGTTAGGGGACCTATAAACAACAGCAACTAGAAGTTTAGTTTCACTAAATTCAACTACCGCTGCACAGCATTCAAATATCCGCTCAGTGCAGTGTCGTGATACGTCTATGGACTCAAATGGAATACTATCTTCACCACACTTTATTTTGATGTCTTAATGCTGTACTCCTATCCTTCTTTCCCATTCCTCACCGCTTTGAATGAGAGAGTGAGTGAATACGTCTGTGTATTCGGTTTTCACAGTGTTCGGTGACGGTTAAACTTCTCGTCTGCTACTGTGGCGGTTTAGCCAACTCTTGTATGGGTTTCGAGTGAGGCAAAGGGGTTTCGTAGAGCTATTGTGCTTAAGTTCGCAGGATGCGGAAAGAGTTTCTTCTGGCCATTTCCGTTAACTCTTTCGAGCCCGAATTTGCTAGGGCGGTTTTCACTCGTTCCTGGGATTTTGGCGAGTGAGAGTGAGGTTGCCCGTGGGAGCTCTTCTGCACTAGCTTAATATGGTAACTGAGTTCGTGTAAGTTTCAGTCTAGCTGAAGTCTTAGCCCATTTCTTTTACAACTTCACATCCTAACAATCGTCCCTTATATACACTACTGGCCATTAAAATTGCTACACCACGAAGATGACGTGCTACAGACGCGAAATTTGACCGACAGGAAGAAGATGCTGTGATATGCATATGATTAGCTCTCCAGAGCATTCACACAAGGTTGGCACTGGTGGCGACACCTACAACGTGCTGACATGAGGAAAGTTTCCAACCGATTTCTCATATACAAACAGCAGTTGACCGGTGTTGCCTGGTGAAACGTTGTTGTGATTTCTCGTGTAAGGAGGAGAAATGCGTTCCATCACGTTTCCGGCTTTGATAAAGGTCGGATTGTAGCCTATTGCGATTGGTTTATCGTATCGCGACACTGCTGTTCGCTTTGGTCTAGATCTAATGACTGTTAGCAGAATATGGAATCGGTGGGTTCAGGAGGGTAATACGGAACGCCGTGCTGGATCCCAATGGCCTCGTATCACTAGCAGTCGAGATGACAGGCATCTTATCCGCATGGCTGTAACGGATCGTGCAGCCATGTCTCGATACCTGGGTCAACAGATGGGGACGTTTGCAAGACTGCGGCAGCATGGACTATCAGATCGGAGACCATGGCTGCGGTTACCCTTGACGCTGCATCACAGACAGGAGCGCCTGCGATGGTGTACTCAACGACGAACCTGGGACCACGAATGGCAAAACGTCATTTTATCGAATGAATCCAAGTTCTGCTTACAGCATCATGATGGTCGCATCCGTGTTTGGGGACATCGCGGTGAACGCACTTTCGAAGCGTGTATTCGTCATCGCCATGCTGGCGTATCACCTGGCATGATGGTATGGGGTGCCATTGGTTCCACGTCTCGGTCACCTCTTGTTCGCATTTTCGGCACTTTGAACAGTGGACGTTACATTTCAGATGTGTTACGACCCGTGGCTCTACCCTTCATTTGATCCCTGCGAAACCCTACATTTCAGCAGGATAATGCACGACCGCATATTGGCGGTCCTGTACGGGCCTTTCTGGATACAGGAAATGTTCGACTGCTACCCTGGCCAGCACATTCTCCAGATTTCTCACCAACCGAAAACGTCTGGTCAATGGTGGCCGAGCAACTGGCTCGTCACAATACGCCAGTCACTACTCTTGATGAACTGTGGTATCGTGCTGAAGCTGCATGGGCAGCTGTACCTGTGCACGCCATCCAAGTTCTGTTTGACTCAATGCCCAGGCGTATCAAGGCCGTTGTTACGGCCAGAGGTGGTTGTTCTGGGTACTGATTTCTCAGGATCTATGCTCTCAAATTGCGTGAAAATGTAATCACGGGTCAGTTCTAGTATAATGTATATGTCCAATGGATACCCGTTTATCATCTGCATTTCTTCTTGGTGGAGCAATTTTAATGGCCAGTAGTGTATATATGCGATGTCTGTTCAACAAAGTTAGGGGTATTCGTAGTTTCACGCCAATGGTGTATTGGAGCAAAATGTGTTTGTCATCCCTGGACACGCCTGTGTTTAATGTGTAACTACGGGAAGTTTCATTGTTGTATCTCTATTAGTTACCGTTCAGTGCTGTACTGAGTAGTACGTTTTGTCGCACAGTTTGCGAATTTCGAAATGGCAAAGTTAGAGGGGCAACGCGTTTGGATTCCATTTTGCGTGAAACTCAAGCAAACCTTTACATAGACGCACCAAGTGATGTAGGAAGCCTACGGTGGTGAGTGTTTGTGCCGTACTCGGTATTACGAATGGTTCACACAGTTTAAAAATGGCCGGAAGGAAGTTAAACATGACTCTCGTTCAGAACGCCTTTCGTCTACTGACGACACTCATGTCAGGAACGTCAACGAAATTGTGCGTGTCAATCGAAGAGTGACTGTCCAAGAGACTGCAGAAGAATGTAACATTTCAATTGGAAATGAAATCCCGATACACCATCCTGGAATGCATCGTGTTGCCGCCAAATACGTCTTACGGCTCATGAGTCAAGACCAGAAAGATCTTCCATTCGCAATCTGTGAAGAGCTTTTGGATCGCGGAAATGAGAACGAGATGTTTCTTAAGAGAATCATAACTAATGATGAGACGTGAACCAATGGTTATGATGTTGAGACAAGGTTCAGTATTTCCAATTGGCTGGGAAAGGTCCTCCAAGACCAGTAAAAATCTCATCATGTCATGTAAATGTCAAAGCCACGATGATAGTTTTCTTTGACTTTGAAGGATTAGTTGTTCATGAATTTGTGTCACAAGGATAAACTGTTAAGCAATGGAGCTATCGGGACATTTTGCAAAGTCTGCGAGAAAATGTGAGAAGGAAACTGCCTGAAATGTGGCCAGACAATTCGTGGCTCTTGCATCACGATAACACAGCCGCACAGTCATCCCTGTAGGTGCACGAGTATTGCACAAAAAACCAAATAACTTTACTGCCTCAACCTTCGTACTCTCCAGACCTGGCTCCTGAGGATTTTTTCACGTCCAAAGTAGAAAACCCCGTTGAAAGGACGAATATTTGCAATAATATTCGAGATAAAATAAAATTCACAGACAGCGATTCGTGTGACCCAGCAAGAGGCGTTCCAAGACTGCTTTCGGAAGTGAAAACGGTGTTGGGAGCCGTGTATCAATTGTGGAGGAGAGTATTTCGAATGAGACCGTGCATAATAAGTAAAAGGTAAGCGCAGAAAAAAGTTGTGGACAAAATTTCGGAATTTTTTGAACAGATCGTATATATATCGTTCAATCTACTGCTTTTACTTTTAGTATCTCAGTTCCTGATCTAATTCCTTCAAAACCGCCTGCTGTAATTCGACTATATTCCATTACTCTTTTTCCACATTTCTTGGTTTAACATAATGAGCTTTTCTTAGTGATACTGTGTGTTGGAAGAATATTGCGTCAGAATACGTTTTGTAAGGAAAACCCCACGTATTCTGTGGTACAAAGCAGATGCATTTTGTAGAAATAAAACGACTGTAATGTGTTCCATTTACATTCGTAAAGCAGGTGCGCCTAATACTTCCCTTTGTTATTACTTGAAAAATGTTGCATTAAAGCTCGATTTTCATAGTTAATAAATACGACCAACGTAAATTATTTGCATAGAATGGGGATACGAACCAACACCGTCACAAATGAACGGTTTCCCAACGTTGGTCTAACAGTAAGAGCTATCACACTGAAATTGGCGCCCAATGTGGGGCTTTTAACAAATTACAATCTAGAACCTCTATACTGCTGATGTTTCTGGAAGTCCAGCTGAAAGATACGTGTTATTACTATTTTTTCACGTTTTTTTGGTGTAATGGAGGGTAAGTTGTGTACCGCTATCACCTCCACATTCATGACAATTCCGAAATGAGTGCAATGATTAATATAATTTTCAGAAGTATTATGTGTTTATTTGTCGGATGTGCCAAAGACGTTATGAATCAAAATCCAACCATTTTTGCTAAAAATTTGTCTGACACACAGAGAACAGTAATAAACACATCGTCATCGATTACCACTTCCACAATCAGACGTTTACATTGTTCCAGATACTCTTAACGGCGGTAATGTACATAAAACTGTAATGCACCTGATGATGGTAGCCTGTTACCGAAACGCGTCGTGCAAATAAATATCAGTAAAAATTGATTGGAACGGTAGAATTTATTTCATAAATCATTAATACAGATGCAGACCTCAAACAATTCCAAATAACATGGACAAATTTAAGTGAAACCTGCTACCACAGTAATAGTTTTTCTGCGCTCACAACACTACATACACTAACAAAAATTTAAACATTTTACAAGACCTGTCACTGATGTGCAACTTAATACTTTTTCTACATGCTTACTTTTGTACTTCAATACTAATTACTGGCACACTATGCTCAACGCGATAAGGATTTGTTGAACAATGACTGTTCTCTTCTCTAAACGTCATCCCTGCTCTAAAGGTCGAACAACAGATCGCATGTCATCGTTTATATTTGGAATATTTGTTTCACGTTGCAAGCGCGCATTATTTTTGTTAATAGTGTCACTCTGGCACTACTGAAATATCTTAATTTTCTTCTAAATACGTAGAGATTACAATTACAAACAACTGAAATCGGAACGTTCACATAGATAATGTCCTGGAGAAAGCGAATCAAAGACTGTGTCTTACAGGAGATGCAATAGGGCTACTAACTAGACTGCCTAGACTATGCTTCTTTGTAGTATTTGTGCGCGGTATGGGATTCATGCCAGAAAGGATTGGCGAAGGGTATCGAGAACGTTCAAAGAGGGGGAGCTCATCTTGTATTATCATGAAATAGGGGAGAGAGTGTCACAGATATGATATGCGAGTTGCGGTATCAATCACTAAAATAAAGGCATTTTTTGTTTAGGCGATATCTTTTCGTGAAATTTCTGTCACGAATTTCCTCCTCCGATTGGGAAAACGTTTTGTTGACGCCATTCTGTGTAAGGAGAACAGTCATTGTAATAATGTAAGAGAAATCAGAAGTCGCAAACAAAGATTTAAGTGTTCGTTAACCCCCCTCCCCCCTTTCCATCTTTGGGAGTGGGACGTAGAGAATGGTCTGAAGGTGGTTCGATTAACCCTGTGCCAGACGTTTAAGCTTGAGTTGCAGAGTGGTCAAGTGAATGTAGATGCACTTGAGTACGACATCCGCATACTAAATAAAAGGATTGGGAGCGCCAGTCGCAGGGCTGTAATTAGATTTGTGACATACTTTTATTTTGAAAAAACAAAAGTGTTTTGGACCATGGTTACATAAATCAATATCGCTAATGAAAAAAATAATATTATGCCAATTATCAATAACATAAAGCACTCAGGGCCATTATCGAAGTTTTAGTAATGGTTCAGTTGTTATCAGGATTTTAAAACGTAATTACTAAGACCAAAACGGAACTGGTAGGCAGACTATGGCGGGAGTACTGTAGTGAAGTCGTTTACTAGGCGACTTTTCAGGCAGCTGGCGGCACAGATGTACACACAATGGAGTCAGCTGTCAAGACTTGTGTTCTTTCCAGATTCTTTGGGTCGCTGATTAGAAATCCGATGTCGGAATTACAGCATTCGAAATGGCGGACCCAGTTTGGCGGATCAAAAATTATAAATTTAGGGGATTCGAGTAAAACTTCGGGTATAAAGTATTTTGAGGTAGCTGATGACGAATTAGAAATCGAAATCGCCACACTGAAATGCTTTATTCCATGTGTTACATTTTTCAATCGACATCGTAGACACATTCGTCGCTTATCTCATTATCATATCACAAATGTCATGTCGTGTTGTCCACTGGGAGAGGTTCGAAAAGCAGATCTTTTACCTCAGGTGGTATTTGTTTATCTTCTTCAGTTCTCGTTTTCTGGAATCTACAGATGAGTAGATCCGAAGATGCCAGGAGCCGATGCAAGATGGCATGCTTCGTTCTGGCAATGGAATATTTGCATGTAAAATCTTTTCGGTCATACTGGATATCCTTGTATCCAGCTTTCTGCGCATCTCCATGCAGCCTACCAATCGCCAACGAAGCAGCTTCGATTATGGCTTATCCGAGCGTCAAATCTATGTGGACTGATGTCGACATCTGGCATCTTGCACAACCTTGCGAGTACGGTGAAGTTGGTATCTGACTTTCGGGAAATACACTTTTTTTCACACTTCTTGATAGGTGCCCTGTAGTTCTAGAGTTCTCTGGACAAGATTTGAATAGTTCTACTGAATTTCGCGAGAAAAAGCAATAGTACTCGGTAAAAAATCAACCTTGTACAAAAATTATTTGCCAGTTCGCAAAAAATAAAACAAATTATGATCACACTCCTAAATAGCTCCCCAAGAGTTCTGCAGAAAATCCTAATGACATTTTTTGTGCAGATAATAGGACCCATTTCTACCGTGTAGCACTAATCCATTAAAAACGCGCAAATAAGCGTTCGCAAATATATTTGATCTCGTTAGCTACACTGTTAAGATCGTAGAAGAGCTAGTTACAAAATTGGAGCCATACATTTTGTAGCCAAGGATTCTTGATAATATCGGTAGTTTTGTTTTAAGTCAATATACGTCATTACACAGGTTTAAAACGTAGTAGACGTACCTTCAGGAGTGTTACCTATCCTATTTTGTCCTCACAACTGGGCAGGATCGCTGTCATACATTAAGAAGAGTGCGCAATCAATATCCGTAAAATGTGTCGTTGTCCGATACATTGTTTACTGCCACATGTCACAACATATCATATCGACTTCAGACTGGAATTCCACCGCAGTAGTGGACAAGTACGCACCTGTGGAGTTTACACAAGATTTCACGGGACTAAAGTCGGAACTGGCACCGTTTGCTATTTCTGTTTTGTCCAGGTTTTGAAATGCCCGCTGTGCAGCGGTGCGGCTGCGATGGGCGGTACGTACGCTATATGATCAAAAGTATCCGGACACCTGGCTGAAAATGGCTCACAAGATCGTGGCGCCCTCCATCGGCAATGCTGGAATGCAATATGGGGTTGGCTCACCCTTAGTCTTGATGACAGCTTCCACTCTCGCAGGCACACGTCCTATCAGGTGCTGGAAGGTTTCTTGGGGAATAGCAGCCCGTTCTTCACGGAGTGCTGCACTGAGGAGAGGTATCGATGTCGGTCGGTGAGGTCTGGCACGAAGTCGGCGTTCCAAAACATCCCAAAGGTGTTCTATGGGATTCTGGTCAGGACTCTGTGTAGGCCAGTCCATTACTGGGATGTTATTGTAGTGTAACCACTCCGCCACACACCGTGCATTATGAACAGGTACTCGATCGTGTTGAAAGATGCAGTCACCATTCCCGAATTGCTCTTCAACAGTGAGATGCAAGAAGGTGATTAAAACATCAATGTAAGCCTATTCTGTGAGAGTGCCACGCAAAACAACAAGGGGTGGAAGCCCCCTCCACGAAAAACACGAACACACCATAACACCACTGTCTCCGAATTTTACTGTTGGCGCCAAACACACTGACAGATGACGTTCACGGGGCATTCGCCATACCCACTCCCAGCCATCGGATCACCACATTGGTACCGTGATTCTTCACTCCACACAACGTTTCTCCACTGTTCAATCCTCCAATGTTTACGCTCCTTACACCAAGCGAAGCGTCGTATGGCCTTTACCGGCGTGATGTGTGGCTTATGAGCAGCCGCTCGACCATGAAATCCAAGTTTTCTCACTTCCTGCGTGTCATAGTACGTGCAGTGGATCCTGATGCAGTCTGTAATTCCTGTGTGATGGTCTGGATAGATGTCTGCCTATTACATATTACAGCCCTCTTCAACTGTGGGCGGTCTCTGTCGGTCAACAGACGAGGTCGGCCTGTACGCTTTTGTGCTGTATGTGTCCCTTCACGTTTCCACATCACTATCACATCGGAAACAGTAGACCTAGGGATTTTAGGAGTGTGGAAATCTCTCGTACAGACGTATGACACAAGTGACCCCGAATCACCTGACCACGTTCGAAGTCCATGAGTTCCGCGGAGGGCCCCATTCTGCTCTCTCACGACGTCTAATGACTACTGAGGTCGCTAATATGGAGTACCTGGCAGCAAGTGGACACTTTTGATTACATAGTATACCTTTCGGCTGGGGTAGAGCTGGATTTCTGGCGTTAGCGGCAGTGACGCTCAGACGCCAAGTCGGTTCAATGTCACAATCGATGTCACTATTCTGGCGTCTCCAAGGAAAGTGTCTACTATCGTGTTTCGCCGGTAAGAGTCCGTTTGCAGTGTCGAAGTGAAGTCTCTCCCCAGGACGCTCTCTCTCTCTTAGTGTTCTCTATCTGGGTAGGCTATGCATGCAATTGGCCCGCTCATGTTCTTCTGGCGTATCAAAATATTTTTCAACATCTTCCTTAACTGTTGCGTACCGCCCATAATTCTCACGGCAGAAATACCGCACACAACCGTCAAGAAAGTCATTGCTAGATGGCTTTCCCTCACTTGGCAAGTTGTGTGTTTCCGCTAAGCGACGATGCCCTGTGTCATGTCAATGCGACCATTTCTCACCTCTGCTTTTCTACATCTGCATCTACATCCATACTCAGCAAGCCACCTTCGGTAAGAGTGGCGGACAGTATTTTGTGTACCAATGTCACTTTCTCCTTTTCCTGTTCCAGTCGCGAATGGTTCCGAGGGAAAAAAGATTGCTGGTAAACCTCCGTGTGGGCTCGAATCTCTCTAATTTTATCTTCTTGGCTCTTTCGCAAGATATGCATAGCAGGAAGCAATACGCTCCAAGATAAAAAAAAAGACAGACTATGAAGGAATTACGCGAAAGGGGCGGAAATCGGTAGATGTCATGTATATTCAGAAACAAACAAACGATTGCAATTTCAGGGAAATTGGAAGATTTATTCAAGAGAAAGAGCTTGACAAATTGAACTCGTCAGTGACCCGCTGGTCCACCTCTGGCCCTCATGCAGGCAGTTGCCCGGCTTGGCATTGATTCACAGAGATGTTGGGCATCCTCTTGAGGGATATTGTGCCAACTTATGCCCAATTGGTGCGTTACATCGTCAAAATCTCGAGTTGCTTGGAGTTCCGTGCCACTAATGCTCCAAGCGTTTTCAGTTGGGGAGGGATTCGGCGACCTTAATGGCTAAGGCAGGGTTTAGCACGAACGAAGACAAGCAGCAGAAATTCTCGCCGTGTGCCGGTGGGAAGTATCATGTTGAAAAGTAAGTCCAGAATGGCTTCCATGAAGGGCAACGAAACGGTGTGTAGTATATCGTCGACGTACTGCTGTTCTGTTAGTGTGCCGCGGATGACAACCAAAGGGATCCTGGTATGAAATGAAATGTCACCCCACACTGTCACCCCTGGTTCTTGGGCGACAGTCACCTCGGTATTGCACCGCTGTCCGTCGGCTTTCCCAGATATGTCTTCAGCCGGGAATCTCGCTGATAGAGTAGTCTTCAGGGGTCAATCCCGCTTCGAATTGAACGCTGATGACCAGCGGATACGTGTCTGTAGACACCCCAGACAGAGATGCGATGCCAACCTGACAACCAGGAGTGATGGTGTGGGGTGACACTTGAAGGAAGAAGTAAGCAAGGTTGGGTTTAACGTCCCCTCGACTTCGAGGTCATTAGAGACGGGGCACACGCTCGGATTGTGGCAAGGGTGCCCTTTCAAAGGAACCAACTCGTCATTTATCTGGAGTGATTTAGGGAAATATGGAAAACCGAAATCTGTATCGCCGGACGCGGGTTTGAACTGTCGCTCTCTCGAATGCGAGTTCACTGCGCCACCTCTCTTGGCGGGGTGACACTTCATTTCATAGCAGGACGCCTTTAGTTGTCATCCCCGTGACCTTACAGCACAGCAGTACGTCGTCGATATTCTACGCCTTGTTTTATTGTCCTTCGTGGCAAGCCATCCTGGGCTTACATTTCAGTAAGAAAATGTGCACCTCCGAAGAACGAGAGTTTCTACTGCTTGTCTTCATGCTTGCCACATCACACTTTGGCGAGCACGGTCGCCAGATCTCTTCAGCTGGGGATTTTTACCATGTAACGCGTCAGTTGGATAGAATTTGGCACGATAGCCTTGAGGAGGTCACTCAAAAACTTTGTCGATCGAAGCCAAGCCGAATAGCTGCTAGCATAAGGGCCAGAGGTAGACTAACGCGTTATTGACTTGCTTAATTTGTGAAGCGCTTGCTCTTGCAGAGGGGTTCCCAACAAAATTTTCTCGATGGCCCCCTCATCGAGCATGATTGGTACCTTGTCATATCACAGTATCAAGTACCTAAAAAAGTCAAATTAAGAGCCTTTTTATACGTTTTCTATTTTTGATACTTAGAAAAAACATTGACACATTCATTATTGAAAAAAATATTGAGCTTAAAACTTTTTCAATTTAGCCATCATTGTTATGTTAAATTTTTGATTATTGCTCAAAATCTTTGTCTTCAAATCTGGTGTTTAATATAGCAAACTCCTTAAAAGATATTGGCCGATTGTGGTCTGAAATGCGAGTTTCTGTGTAAAGTGACTGTCAGTTGTCAGCTGCAAAGAGGCAGCGCGCGGAGTCTAAGGCATACAGCAGAACTATTTGCCTCTATCTAATTCTAGTATTTCGCTAGAGTGTGCTAGTGTCAGTTGGCTCTAGGAAGACGCTAGACGCAGAAGATAGCGTTCGCTAAAGCTCTGCTCATGCAGGAAGAGGCGAAAACAAAAAATCTTATCATACGAAATATATTTAATATATTTTTTTTTATTCTGATAGCATCTTGCGGACGCCTCTGGCATAGCTCGCGGACCCCCGGGGGTACGCGGACCACCTGTTGGCAACCACTTCTCTAGAATACATCATCGAAATTTTTCTGAAATTGTACTCATTTGTTTGTCTGTACATGTAGATCACGCCGGCCGGAGTGGCCGTGCGGTTCTAGGCGCTACAGTCTGGAACCGAGCGATCGTTACGGTCGCAGGTTCGAATCCTACCTCGGGCATGGATGTGTGTGATGTCCTTAGGTTAGTTAGGTTTAATTAGTTCTAAGTTCTAGGCGACTGATGACCTTAGAAGTTAAGTCGCATAGTGCTCAGAGCCATGTAGATCACCTCTACCAGTTTCAGTCCCATTAAGATAATTCCTTCATGATGCGACGATTTTTTTTGTCTTAGAGTGTATATTGGTTGACTTATCTAAGAACGGACGCGTTCCGAAATTTTAACAGTAGACCACACCGTAGTGCAGAACACACATCTTCCACCGTCTGCCACTGCATTGGTTGAGCATTTTCGTGACGCTTTTCCGCATACTAAATGAATCTGTACGAAACGTGCGGCTCTTCTTTGGATCTTCTCTACTTCCTCTGTCAATCATATCTGGTACGGATCCCATGCTGACGAGTAGTATTCAGTTACTGGTTGAATCAGTATTTTGTAAACTACTTCCTTTGTTGATGGACTACATTTCCTGAGGATTTTTCCAATGAATCTGTCTCGCACCTGCGATATCCGCGCTTAATTTTATGTGGTCGCTCCACTCCGTACGCATACTTCTAGGTATTTTATGGAGGTAACTGCTTCCAGTAATTCTTCTGGTTTCGTGTAATCATCAGTAATGGGTCTTTCTGTATGTCTATTTGTAATACGTTTCATTTGTTTATACTGCGGGTTAGTCAGCACTTCTCTGCAGCCCTCCTGCATTTGGCTACTATTTTTCAGGGTTGCGACTTGACTGTATACAGCAGCGTCATCAGCAAAATGTCTCATGGAACTCCTAACATTATCTACTACGTGATTTACATACACTGTGAAAAATAAGGGTCCTGTTGTGACATTATTGTTCATATTCTTTAAAAAAAATTGTAAATATTTTAATGAAACTGTTAAAGCAGAAGTAGAGACATCTTGTTTGAAGCGAAATCGATACTGAAACTCTTTGATAAGATTAAAATGAATGTACATATTAAGAAAAAGGGTGTAGTAATTACTCTTAAAATATTGTAAAGATATCTATTTGTTATAATTATTAAACGTAAAAAGGTGCTATAATGTAATTATGTATGTAATAGTTACTGGCACTCACTTAGGGCTGTATGATATATGTGTAGTATAAAAGATGGATTAGTTCCGTCAGGAACGGAAAGCTGTGTAAGCGTATGAATAGGTGGGAGCGGAAACGTTTGGCGCGCTTTGGCGGGCGTAAACAGTCGGTGGCCAGTGATCTTAGAGGCAGCACGTACAGCGACAGCATAGTATGGAGTGCGCCGTATTGTTACATCTTGCCTCGGTTGGAAACTGCAGTTTATCACGGCCTGGTATGCGTAGAAAAACGGGCTGTTGATTGTAAGATGGACCATCGTTATTAAGAGGAAATAAGTCCGACATGGATAACTGCTCTTGGCCGTTCTGATATTAATGCAGTTGTTGCCACCAACGCCAACGTCGCTGATCACAGCTTACAGGGTACGACATTTTAGATATGTATTATAGTGTGTGCCAGGAAGTTGAAATGTGCTTTAAGAATAATAACCATCATCCAAATTAACAATTGTGTCCACCTGGTAATTTATCCCGCTCATAAACCAAGCAGGATCCTAACCTGGTAAATGAAAATTCCGAGTGACCTGTATTTAGCCAAGACTGTGAAATCTTTAATATATTGTTGGCAAATCAGTGATTAATCAGTGAAATAATTGATGGAAAGAATAACTGAGAATTTCATAATTAACATTGCTATTATTTTCTGTGTTAAGAATGATTATGTAAGGTTATGCCAGATTTAGAGACCACATTAGATAAATTGTTTGCTGCTTTCACATTACGTATTAATGAAAGGAAATACTAAGCTGATGATTAATGGTGATAAATAGTAATGTTAAACAGTTTATAGTGAATCAATGAACTGTTGAGTACCAAATATGTTGATGTAGAAACCCCCCCACCCCTGTCCAAATTTACTTTTGCTTTCATGAAATCAGTCTGTTTGCTTAAGCAGTTGGGTGCTGTAGTTTTGTTTCGAGTGGTTAAACTTTTCTGGTATTGCTGAACCATCTTTCATCTAAATCTAAAGTGAAGTCTGTTAGGTAAGTAGGGAGTTGCAATCTTTTCTGCTGTCCTACTCAGCTTTATTACGTGTGCCTAATTAGACTGGCGAATAATAGTGTACCACCAATCACATATATTGTTATCCATGCAGAATAGTAGTGTAACTACTGTTATTTGCCATACCTCTGAACTAATGACTTATTTGAAGAAACGAGTTAAAGTCTGATGCTTATTCCTTAGGTTAACACACACGATTATTAAACTTGTTTTTGTGGTTTTGCTGTCCGGATAGGTAACTGTATTTATGTTTGTTACATTGCTTATTATTATTATTATTATTAACAGTATAGTATAAGAATATTACAGTTGGCTTTGCATGACAGTATGTTTTGTAAACCAATTCAGAGAATACAAAATACACGCAGGTATTACATCTGGTTCTACATATCAGGACAGTAAATAACACACAAGTCAAAAGGAGGAATATTATACTGTAACACTCCCTCGGGGCACACCCGAAGTTACTTTTACTTCTGAAGGCTAGCTTCCGTTCAGAATGACACCCTGTGTTCTGTTTGCTAGAAATTCATTGATCCAATCACACAGTTGGTCTGATAATCCGCACGCTCGTATTTTGTTCATTAGGCGGCAGTGCGAAACTGAATTGAACGCCTTCCGGAAGTCAAGGAACACGGCATCTGTCTGGGTGCCGATATCTACTGCTTTCTTGCTCTCTTGGGTGATCAGAGGGAGCTGGGTTCCACACGATAGTTGCTTTTGGAACCCATGACGGTTCCTACAGAGGAGACTTTCGGTCTCTAGATACATCGTAATACGCCAGCATAAAATTCTACAACGGACCTGTGCTAGGAATACAGGCATTTTGTGCGTCTGTTTGGCGCCCCGTCTTGAAAATGAGAATAACTTTTGCTTTTTTTCCAAACATTCGGAACATTTTGCTCCTCTAGAGGCCTACGGTATTCTGCTGCTAGAACAATGGTAAGCTCAGGTCCAGTAGCGTTTTCTCTGCTGAGCCATTTCAGTTGCTGTTTTATTCCTTGGTCACTTGTTTCGATATGAGTCACTTTGTCATTCGTGCGACTACTTAAAGGAGGAACTACAGTGTGATCTTCCTCTGAAATAGTTTTGGAAAGAGACATTTACCATTTCGGCCTTTTTTTGTGTCGTCCTCTGTTTCTGTGCCTATATGTTCACATAGTGTCTGGACAGATGGCTTCGATCCGCTTACTGATTTAAAGTAAGTCCAAAACTTTTCAGGATTTTCGGTCAAGTCGATGGACGGAATTTTGTTTTCGAATCCGTTGAACGCTTCATGCAAAGCCCTCCTTACGCTAATTTTGGCTTCGCTTGGTTTCTGTTTGCCTGAGAGGTTTTGGTTACGTTTAAATTTTCGGTGAAGCTCTCTTTGCTTTCGTAACAGCTTTCTAACACCATTGTCGAACTACGGTTGATGTTTTCTATCCCTCATAATTCTCGTCGGCACACACTTGTCTAAAGGGTATCGTACGATGCTCTTGAACTTTTGCCACTGATGCTCAACATTGTCAGTGCCGGAGATGAAATTTTCGTGTTCATCTGCCAAGTAATCAGAAATCTGTCTCTCGTCGTTCTTGCTAAACAGAAAGACCTTCCTATCTTTCCTTGCATTCCTATTTACAGCCCTATTCAGTGATGTAGTAACGGTCTTATGATCACTGACCCCTGTTCTATGATGAGTCGAGAAGTTCGGGCCTGTTTGTCACCAGCAGGTCAAGATATTACCTTCACGAGTCAGTTCTCTGATTAATTGCTCAAGGTAGTTTTCAAATAAAGGTCTCAGAACAAATTCATACGATACATGGTGAAATGTCCACCTAAAATTATAACATGACCGTGAAATTTACGCGAAATACTTTCCAAGTTTCCTCTCAGATGTTCCGCAACTACTGCTGCTGAGGCAGGTTGTCTATAAAAGCATCCAACGGCGATGTTTAATCCATCTTTAACATTTGCATTTACCCGAATTACTTAGAATTATGAACCTGTACTAATCTCTGCTGGGTATAATAGTATTTTTACTGCTGTAAACCCAGTTCCATCACTGTCCGAAAGAACAGGTACCATCTTCATATAGCTAAGGCTTACCAGCCAATGATCTTCTTCAGTGCGGATGCACTCACATTGCCTGAACTCTTACGGGAATCGGTAGATTGACTGCCGCGAGTAATGAGTATAGTGGGCAGGGGCACTACAAATGTGATGTCTGGACAGTAATTTGGAAATGTGAGTCTCACGGGGAGCTTGCCAGTGATAAGGCCCTGCCGTCGCACTATCCTATGTGTTAGTGGCTCAGTCGGATAGAGAGTCTGCAATGTAAGCAGGAGATCCCGGGTTCGAGTCCCAGGTGGGGCACACATTTTCAACTGACCTCGTTGATATTTATCAACACCTGTAAGCAGCTAATGAACTGGATTTCATAGTAATTTCATTCAAAATGCGTCTTGTCGGGCTTGCAGAGGGATTTCTCTATTCTAAAACATCCACATGTACCCTCCACATGTATTCCAATACCCTGTAGCCGCTTCCTGCGTGTAGTGGACGTCAGACCTATTAAAGTGGATCCTACGTTTCTCCAGCCGATATCAGAGGTCGACAAATTTGCAACTGCATCGCAGAATCGTCTGAGCTTGGAGTTGAGACCTCCCACTCTGCTCCAGATCAGAGGACCACCATCGGTTCTGGAAGCGATGCAGCAAAACGGTAGGTCCAACCCATGGGTGAGGCTGCCTGTGTTCACCAAATCTGCCAGCCACCTCTAGGAATCGAGGAAGGCCCTTGAACCCATTCGGCCTGGGCGATTCGTGCAGACATGAGCAGTGATGTTGCACCCAGGTTCATCCAGTGCACTCAATCACTGTCGGCAGTGACTCGTCCACATCTAGGTCGAGACTCCCCCCCCCCCTCCCTCCCCCCTCCCCCCACCCCCCCCAGCAGGCAAACAGAATGGGCACTGGCCTTATTTTCCGAACTTTCCGCTATTTTCCTGAGACACTCCATCACCTGCTTAACATTGGAGCTCCCAGTGACATGCTGTCTCACGCTCTGGACTATCTAAGACCTAACAGGTAAATCAGCCATATGCAAAAGGCGAGGCGTCCCATACTGACTCAGATGTACCTTCAGCAGTCGGCAGAACCTCAAACCTGTTTTTGAAGTGTAAGGATTCAGTCGTGCTGCCAGTATCCACTGCTCAGAGATTCGTGAATCCCCTACTATTCACCAATCCCCACTGGGGAAGTGTCAACCAGCAGGGACCTGCGAATCGGAAGATACAGCGGGATCAGGTACCCGGGCGGCAAGAGGCTTCATAGGTGCCAAAGCATTCGCCTCAGAGGCCCCATGGCCAACGTAGTACAGGGCGGAAGCCTGAAGCCCGTCGACTGTGGCCGACACAACTTCCAGCTGTTTACGAACAGTGGGGATTTCCCCCTGCATCCATACAGAACAGGTGCGGTTGTTATCGATTTTTGGTCAAGTTTCTCCTTTTTTGTCCATATCAGAGTTAATGTGACACTAACCCAAGAAGTCACTGGATGCAATCTAAGTTCTGCTGTTATGCTACCTCTAGTCTGCACTACTGGAAAATTCGCCTCACACAAAGATACGCACTAAAATTTACTCAAGTTTTTATACTTGCTAACATTTGTTTTTACTCCTGCCCTATAATATGGGTCTGGGTCCGCGACTGCTCTGATACCTGTCGGACATACACTATGCGATGGATGAATGCCCTTTGGTTGTCCTCGGCGTTCGACTCCAAACTGAGCTAGTGATTACTGGTCTCAGTGTCAGGCGGCTCTTGTATCCAGTTGGTGGACTGAGTGTCTTGTCTGGCTGATGCATTGCAATAGTGATGTAATAATGTGTACATGTTAGTATGGTATACACAATAAACAAATAGCGTATTCCTGAGATCTCAATTTTAATACTTATTGCGTTAAGCTAATAAATAACAAGTATTGGTAGTTTTCCACCTAGACTGGGAGTAATGTATCACCATTGCTTGTGTATTGTGTGTTGTGTATTAAACCGGGGACCTAGAAACGATGGAGAGACTTCACCCCACCGTAGCCCTCAGTGGCTCACAACCCCACAGCAGTCCACCTACCCCACCGTCGACCCACACCGAACTCAGGGTTATTTTGCAGTTCGGCCACCAGTGGACCCCTCACCCAGGAATGTGTCATACCAGACGAGTGTGCCCCAAATGTTTCCGCGATACAGTAATTATGGTTTATGCGTACATGGAGACAGTGTTTGTGCAGCAATCGCCGACATAGTGAAACTGAGGCGGAATAAGTGGAACCAGTCCACATTCGCCGAGGTAGATGGGAAACCGCCTTAAAAACCATCCACCGGCTGGCCGGCACACCGGACCTCGACACTAATCCGTCGGGCGGATTCGTGCCGGGGATCGGCACGCCTGTCCACTCGGGAAGCAGCGCGTTACACTGCGCGGCTAGGCGGGGGCGGGCTGTCACCACTTCTAACTTTGCTTCCTTTCTCAGATAACAGAGCTACTTCACACTGTCGTCAGTGTGCGTCGTCTGCTTCTCTCTAAACTGAGCCATATACACTCTATGTGTGAAAGGAACAAGGCATGCTACTAAAGAGCTGTTCTGTCTGCATTCCTTAACAACCCTTCATCTATTGCGTTTTAGGTATCTTCTTGTGAGCGGTGTTCAAATGAACCGAGTAAAATAAGATAACGGAAAAATGTGCAAGTTTTATAATGGAGATGTCAGAATAGACACGGAGCAGAGGATGAAAGCATCACCTTTCATCTGCAGTGTTAGACTGTAGTGGTGCGAACTGAAACTTCTGTATTGTAACTCACAACGTTCTGAAATGGCAGTGAGCAGTAACAGCCATTGCATTATCTGTTCACAAAGGTTGGTAAAACCAGAAGCACATGAACCGTCAGGAAGAAGACGTCGAATGTCTGACGAGTGTTATGCAGGAATTTCAGAGGTAAAGATATCGTTAACAAATACTACACTCTCGTACATAAAATAATTGTGTTTCTAAGGAGTTGACAGATATGTTTCAATAGGTAGATATGTTTCAAACTTACCTTATATGGTGCACCCCGGAAGAAATTCCAAGGACTCCAGCAACATTCCCTACTATAATCTTACTGCACTGGCTATTGTAAAATGGTGCGTTCAGTGGCGTAGATCTAGCAGTCATTCATTCTTGACCTTGGAGTATGGCCCCATGCTCCAGCAAGGTAACACCTGTACTCATGTAGCTGCCACATCGTGAGGTTTTACTTCACTCTAGAAACACCATATAAGGCTCACACCACTTAGTTCTCCCTGTCCGACAGAACATGCATGGGATGAAACTAAACGTGACTGCTGGAATCTTTGCGAATTGTTTGCAATGTATCATGCTGCATGTGACATATTGTCAAAGGATATTATGAGATTTATGTACAAGTCCTTACTGGATGTTACACTGTTCTGTCTATGAAGTTGAAAGGCTTCAGATTGTCGACGCAGATTGCAAGAACTATTGTGATCTAGTAAGCACCTCATGTTTACAATGTGTAAACTGTATGCTTACGGATTGCAAGAGGGTGCTTCAGGATCCAGAGGAAACAAGCCCGGACCATACGGGGAACAAGCTTCGCCTACTTCCTGCAGTGCAGGCACCGTAACCTTTGCTACAGCTTCCTCAATAGTCCTACTCAGGCACGGAGGGAAAGATCACCTAGATGTTGTTTGAAAGCGAAACTAAAATAGTCTTACGACTTGACATAATTAATAAAGATCCTAAGTGCAGCTATTATGTACACTTATCGGAAAGAAAGGGAACAGTACAAAAAGTGAAGTACAAAACAATAATATGGTAGATAGCAATAGCTATATCACTCAGTACTGTCAGCTAGAAATGGATGGCTGCAGCCGAAAGCAAATGACCACTATCCGAAGCCTTCCGACTTTTACCGACTTCTACTGATTCAGAACAAGGGAGCCGACTGGCCAACTTGAAGTCAATATACAGTGCCAGGGCTAATTCCTTCGGAGGGGAACATTCATTGGAGAGCGCGCATGCTCTTTCAAGTGGCAGTGAGTGAATGGGTCATGTTGTGAGTGAAGGAAGGAAGAATTTTGAAGAACAGCGTTGTGTTGAACATTGGTGATTATTAAAAGTGAAATAAATGTAAATAGCTAAGCAGTGGAAACTGGATGAGAAGAAAAATTTCGCGACTGCTACGGTCGCAGGTTCGAATCCTGCCTCGGGCATGGATGTGTGTGATGTCCTTAGGTTAGTTAGGTTTACGTAGTTCCAAGTTCTAGGGGACTGATGACCACAGGTGTTAAGTCCCATAGTGCTCAGAGCCATTGGAACCATTTTTTAGAAGAACAATTTCAGTTAGAGAACTGAGAGGAAAAGATGGCAATACGGAGTTATTGAGGAAGTTGTAGTCGGGTTTAAAGTGTATCATGTGGTAAGGTTAATAACTGTATGTGAAAGACAGGGAACAGTAATTGTCCTATACAATGTTTCATCCAAATTTTAGCAAGATTTTTCGGAATCGCACTAATTATAGTGATAACGGTATTGGAAAAGTAGCGATTAGAGCGATATAGAACTGTAACTTGTTAAGATTAGAATTTGTATTTAATAAGCAGTGACTATTGCATAAATCATCAATGTATATTGTTAGATACAAACTGTGTGCATACCCTTATGTACTGAGACGCGGTGAACAATAAGAAAACTTAACGAACTTTCAGCGGCTGTACGCGCTGTAACTGTTCATTTCCACTTCATAATACTTATGTATTTTTTTGACATGCTATTTTTGGAAATAACCACTTTGGATATCTGGATGATTTGAAAATGGGTGATAAAGTAAATAAAAGTGAAATTTGCAACTTTGATTGGTTTTTTGGTGTACAGAATAAAAAAACTTAACTAAGGACATGGAGTTGGTACTAGTGACTCAGCCACATTTCTTAACTTTCACTAGATTACCTGTATGTTAGTTCTTCACTAACAACCAAATAAATTCCGATTGCCTTTAATTATATTTCCGGTTGTTAATAACCAAAGAAATATGGCAAGATGAGGTGGCGGCTTACAGGCTACACCATGAACCTTCCTCATTCATCCTAGTTCCCATTCCATTTAAAATGATTCTTTTGGTGTAACTATTTTGTGTGCACATGTTCTACATGTCACTGGCATGGTAATAAATAAAAAAACGACGTTCAGTGTTTTGTTCACAACACGTACAGTTTATTAATTTGTTACATGAATTAGTAAATAATCTAATTACAAAAAGTAATTACAGTTACGTAGTATTTTAAAGTTTAAGCCTTTTGTACACTCTAGATACATCTTTAAAGATACATAATACAGAAATATTTGTATTTGTTGAAATATCACAATAAAATATTTCAGAATACTTAAACCTTATACTCTATGTCCAATGATTTTCTGTATGTAAGTGTTAGACACTAAACCTCGTGCTTAAAACAAAGAAAAGTGTGTGCTTCAGTGCTTTGGGTGTGATAACGGGAAAAATGACTTCTGTACTCTTACATACAGTCGCAAAATGTCGAGTGAGTGCGACCTAAAAAATATGCCTAATTGTTCACCATTTGGAACTATAGGTAAATGACTGGGACAATACCGCCAGAAATACGATTTTCATACTTTTTAATGAATATTGTACTTTCATAGAAGTTTATATGTCTTAAGTAATAGTACAATAATTGCTTGGTATCAGAGTCGTTCCGAACGTCCGGTCATTCAGCTATTCACCTTTGTATCCTCTTACAGACATCGCACTGCTTACAAATTACGAAGGCTGTTCGGAAAGTAAGGAACGATCGATCGCCAAATGGAAACTACAGTGAAAATCCGAAAATCCAATAACGCTTTTGCAGATGTGTTGGGCAGTGTCTCTAGTATGCCCGTAGACAGTGTCACATCGCTCTTTTCCGTTATGAGCGCACTGTGAGCGCATAAAGATGGCTAAAAAATAGTGTCTCCCGCCAACTACGGGTGCCTGCCGAGAGATTTCGCCTGATTTCATGCAACCCCACAAACATAGCTGTCGTGCGTTTCCTACTTCATGACAGTTCCCGGCCGTACACTGCAGAGGCAATGACGACGCTACTGCAGCGTTTTCGATGTGAAGTATTTCATCACCCACTGCACAGTCTGGACTTGGCTCCCTATGATTTTTATCTCTGTTCAAATGAACCACTGGTTACGAAGGCAAAATTGTGGCACAAACAATCAGTTGCAGTCAAAAGTTGAAAATTGTAGGAAAGCACAGGAGGCTCCTTTCTATGGCGATGGTAATGTGAAGTTGGTTTAACGTTCCGCAGATGTCTAAGTCGTACTGGCGACTGTGTAGAGAAGCAGCTGGAAGGCGTAGCTAACTGGTGTAAAGAAAGCAGTTTTGATTTTGACTGTGGTTTGCATTTCGCGACCGATAGTTTCTTATATTCGAATTGCCCTAGAATTTTCTCCCGGAGTTTCTCGGAGTGATGTGACCTAACAAAATTTTGTAGGTGTGAGGAGCTCCTCCACAACACACGAGAGTTTTAAAATTGCCGATGGTGATCGCAGTGACATGTTGTGCTCCAAATTGGCACAGGAGAGATGCTGAGAAGTTAAGTATCGCTCTATATTTTATGTAAGGAAGTTTACCGACATAAATTATTCTGATCTTAGCGCCTTTCTCGTACTGTGGAACTCCAAAATCGAAGCTCGAGAGAGTGTGGTGACAGGAGTCCCACGGGGATACGGTATTGGGTTCCGCCGACAGCGGTGGTGGAATGCTGGTGGGAGAGTTTGAACATCATGGGAAGGAGGTCGGTGTGCACAAGGTTTCGAGCACTGAAGCGGTGGTTAACTATAAGGAGTCGAGTCCAACCAGCCCTGCAGCCCCACGCCCAGAGAGACGTGGTGGGCGATCACAGCGCCGAGTAGGCGGCGACTGCGGCGACGCCGAGCAGCGGCAGCACGAGGGGCGTCGCGACGCCGGCGCCGTTGCAGAGGTCGCCCGTGCAGGTAGAGCACTCCTCCTCGCGGATGTAGGCGCCGGACGGCGAAGGCGGGCACGGGTCCTCGGGCTTCACCCACGCACAGGAGCGCACCGTCTGGAGGTCGCCGTTGTTCACTGCCAACACCAAACACACATTGTTGGCCGAGGGATCTTTCACAAGAGTGACGTGTGGCAGCAGAGGATCAAAAAGGTAAAAGACCTAGTAATAAAACTTGTATAACAGAGGAGAAATCTCGTTTATTACCAAATGGTTAAGGCTATACCTCCAATGTTCAACAAAAGGTTGGAATAAAATGACATACACGATATTAGAGGTCTCACTGACCTACGCACTTCTTGCATTTTCCAGTTAGAACTCACACACTGGACGGTGTTTTCTATTGGCATGCTTTGAGACCATTTCCCAGGCATGTACCGAGCGAGGTGGAGCAGTGGTTAGCTCACTGGACTCGCATTTGGGAGGACGACGCTTCAAACCCGCGCCTGGCCATCCTGTTTTAGGTTTTCCGTGATTTCCCTAAGTCGCTTAGGTAAATGCCGGGATGGTGCCTTCGATAGGGCATGGCCGACTTCCTTCCCCACCCTTAACTAATCCGATGGAACCGATGACCTCGCTGTTTGGTCCTCTGCCCCAAATCAACCAACCAACCAACAAACCATTCATGTAAACATACTGCTGCCGCAGCGGCACACCGCGAGCAGTCCGGTGTCAACAACAGCTGCATTCGGTTTGTGTTCAGCACTGTAGTACACTACTACCCATTACAATTGCTACACCAAGATGAAATGCAGATGATAAACGGGTATTCATTGGACAAATATCTTATACTAGAACTGACATGTGATTACATTTCCACAAAATTTGGGTACATAGATCCTGAGAAATCAGTACCCAGAACAGCCACCTCTGGCCGTAATAACGACCTTGATACGCCTGGGCATTGAGTCAAACAGAGCTTGGGTGGCCTGTACAGGTACAGCTGCCCATGCAGGATCGACACGATAGCACAGTTCATCAAGAGTAGTGACTGGCGTATTGTGACGAGCCAGTAGCTCGGTCACCATTGACCAGACGTTTTCAATTGGTGAGAGATCTGGAGAATGTGCAGGCCAGGGCAGCAGTCGAACATTTTCCGTATCCTGAAAGGCCCGTACAGGACCTGCAACAAGCGGTCGTGCATTATCCTGCTGAAATGTAGGGTTTAGCAGGGATCGAATGATGGGTAGAGCCACGGGTCACAGCACATCTGAAATGTAACGTCCACTGTTCAAAGTGCCGTCAATGCGATCAATAGGTGACCGAGACGTGTAACCAATGGCAACCCATACCATCACGCCGGGTGATACGCCAGCATGGCGATGACGAATACACGCTTCCAATGTGCTTACACAGCGATGTCGCCAATCACGGATGCGACCATCATGATGCTGTAAACAGAACCTGGATTCATCCGAAAAAATGACGTTTTGCCATTCGTGCACCCAGGTTCGTCGTTGAGTACACCATCGCAGGCGCTCCTGTCTGTGTTGCAGCGTCAAGGGTAACCGCAGCCATGGTCTCCGAGCTGATAGCCCATGCTGCTGCAAACGTCGTCGAACTGTTCGTGCAGATGGTTGTTGTTTTGCAAACGTCCCTATCTGCTGACTCAGGGATCGAGACGTGGCTGCACGATTCGTTACAGCCATGCGGATAAGATGCCTGTCTTCTCGACTGCTAGTGATACGACGCCGTTGGGATCCAGGACTGCGTTCCATATTACCCTCCTGAACCCACTGATTCCATATTCTGTTAACAGTCATTGGATCTCGACCAACGCGAGCAGCAATGTCGCGATACGATAAACCGCAATCGCGATAGGCTACAATTCGACCTTTATCAAAGTCGGAAACGTGATGGTACGCATTTCTCCTCCTTAGACGTGGCATCACAACAACGTTTCACCAGGCAACACCGGTCAATTGCTGTTTGCGTATGAGAAATCGGTTGGAATTTCCTCATGTCAGCTCGTTGTAGGTGTCGCCACCGGCGCCAACCTTGTGTGAATGCTCTGGAAAGCTAATCATTTGCCTATCACAGCATCTTCTTCGTGTCGGTTAAATATCTCGTCTGTGGCACGTTATCTTCGTAGTGTAGCAATTTTAATGGCCAGTAGTGTAATTTGCCACGTTGGGGCATACAACAGTTTGATAAAGTCATATACAGCAAGATGCTGCCGATCGGTTACATGTCACTCAAAGTGGTGTGTCTAAGGTGTGGAGAAAATACGGAGAGACGGGAGATGTGAACGACAAATCTTGCAGTGGTCGTCCTCGTATAACACCAATGCAGGGTCGTTTCCTCTAACTGTCGATTCGCAGGCGCCCAACATCGATTGCCAAACGTACTGGAAATGACTTCTCCCAAGCAACAGGGATTTGTATCTCAGACCACACAGTGCGTAGAAGGTTGCATCAAGATGGTCTTCATTCCAGGAGACCAGTCAGAGGTTTTGCACTGAACCAATAGAACCGATGCAATCGCGCATCAACATCGGACCATTGCAGAATGGAGTAATGTCTTGCTCGCTGACGAGACCAGAATTGGTTTCAGGCCGAAATTTTGACGTGTCAGTGTTTGGAGAAACGCTAAACAACACCAGGAAGCCGATACGTTCAGGACGTCTATCCGTTTGCAGGTGGAAGTGTTATGTTCTGGGCTGCAATAATGATGGGACGGCGGACCCCTCTAATTCCCACCTACGGCACTTTGACTGCAATTGAGCATGTGAAGGACCTGTTGGCCATTGCACAGCGTCCGAATCCACCTGTCAATCTGCAGGACCTCACTGAAGTCGCCACTGAGGAGTGGGACTTCATACCCCAAGGTAAACTTAATGTTCTCATCCAGAGCATGCCTCGCAGAGTGGAAGAACTCATCCGAGTGTGTGGAGGACATACTCACTACTAAAGACAGATTATCGTCATCAGGAGATAAAGATTTTCACTGTGGGTTTTCTTTTTCTTTTTTTTGTTTTTTGTTTGAAGCTGTAATGCTTTGTTTGGTGATGATTTTTTTGTAACTTCCCAAAATCTTTCTTGTTTTCAGAAGGAATTATGTTTATTTTTTAATAATGCATTGTCATACCTCAATGCAATGAGTGTGCAATAAGATGTCAATGTAGTAAACTATGTGATATTCCAAACTTTTGCTGAGGTGTATATATTGGATTCTTATTTCTCCTGACCCGATGTAGACCGATTGTCGACCGACGTCGTCCATCGTGAGTGCCTACATTGGCCCCAGTTAACGCCCCACTAAAAAGCAGTTGCAGTTGTGTTGTGGAGGTACCATGAGTGACTGAATATGATTTTTCTGTGTCGTCTTCTGCTGAAGAACAGCATTCTCCTTAATAAGAGGATAACAAAAGTGTACGAGTGCAGCAGTGTAATGAAAAAAGATCTAGAAGGGAACTTTCTGAAACTTTCCGACCTTTACTAAATTACTCAGATAAATTCAAAAGCTACCACCGTATGGCTACAGAAGCGTTTAATCGCAGTTTTGAACGCAAAAGAAAGATATACTAGGCCAGTAACTTCATGGTATGTAAGAGAGCAGAAGAAAAACTTGTATCACAAGTGAACAAAATTAACTTCGTGCAGTAACTTTTTCATACTCATGTCGGGTATTACCAATAAAGAACTGTTAACGAGCAATTATGTAAGAGCTGCACATAGTCAATATTCGCCGTCGTTATGTTCCTTCGGGTTGAGATATCGGACTGGAAACATACATGTTTGGTCCGTCAACTCGTCGCTCGCTAATCGGGAGTCATCAGTTGTCGTATCATGCTTCTGTTTCCATTGTAGGCACTCATATTGTAGTCTTGATGTTTGTTTTCATTCCAATGTCGTGCGATGGTCGCCCAGCATCGGTTCGAGAGGGTTACAGACACAGTGCAGATGTAGCCTAAAACAGTCACCCGGTCACCAAATACTGCAGGCATGTGACGATTTAAAAAAGGAAGCAATGTCCTTATACTAAACTGTGAGAGGCGAGGGCGGCGTGTAGGGTCTGGGTATAAGCAAATGGATCCATTAGGTAGTATCTGTGGAGATTAGGGTACGTGTTGGATTGGATGTTGAGAGACAAAAGGAGGGAGATTGAGGTGTGCACACGGTCGGATTATGAAGAGGAAAACGATAGAGAAAGATGGAGAGTGAAGGGGGAAAGAGGAACCCTGGTGTGGGACAGCTTAGCTGATAGAATTTCACTGTCTGGAAGAAGAAGTCGATTGGAGTCTGGAGTGCGTGTAGTTGCATTTTATCCCTGCTATCTTCAGACTTTTAAAGAGTGGGTTCCAATCAACGTTGTCAAAAGGCTTCCCTGAATCTACTTGTGATATAAATGTAGCTCTTAGCATTATTCTTTGTGTTCCTACATTTCTCTGGAACACAAAATGATTTTCCCAGAGATCTGCTTTTAACAGTTTCTCATGCTTCCATAAATAATTTCTGTCACTACTTTGCAATCATGACTTATTAAACGGATGCTTCTCTTGGAATCAAAATTGTGGTGCTCTTCTCGAAGTGTCCGCAGCTCATGGTCGTCCGGTAGCGTTCTCGCTTCCCGCGCCCGGGTTCCCGGGTTCGATTCCCGGTGGGGTCAGGGATTTTCTCTGCCTCGTGATGACTGGGTGTTGTGTGATGTCCATAGGTTAGTTAGGTTTAAGTAGTTCTAAGTTCCAGGGGACTGATGACCATAGCTGTTAAGTCCCATAGTGCTCAGAGCCATTTCCATTTCTTCTCGAAGTCTGCAGGTTTTTCAACTTTCTCCTATGTCTCGCGGAGGAAGGTGGCCAAAGCTCTCCGGAGAACCGTTGCATCTATCAGTAACGCGCAGCTCTTGTTGCCTTTTGGCGCTGATGGAGACCGACACAGGGGCCTCGCCTCAGTGCTTGCTTTCCTTTGTCGGCGGACAGGGCTGGGCGATCTCAGGCTCTTGTAACTTGAGGCCGAAACCCGAGGTTCGGCAACCATTTTCGTCAAGTCTCGGGGAACACTACACCACTGGCGTGTGCGAGCACGCGTCATTGAAGCGAGCGTCTAGTCTTTCTCATCAGGATTTCAAAACGACAGGATGTCGGAGGAGCAACGGGTCAGCTGGCCCGGCAGAAATGCCTTCAAGCGCTGCCGTATTTGGCGGAGTCACTAGTGGATCAGTTAAAGATAGCACTACCGTCTAACATACGAGTATACATTCGCGACACTCCTGCTGTGAAAAGTGTTACCGCCTGACAATTGGAACGACACTAATGTCCCTAGCGGCGAGAAACTCAACCGTGAGATGAATGTTTGTTTTTAATTATTTTCTACTTAATTAACGAAATAGTTATATTTTTGCGTTCCGAGCATTAGTAAATGATTAGAAGACATGAATGATCGTGAAGTAAATATTAAAACCGAGGAGTTTCTCTGATTCAGTGACTGTAATCACAGCTTACTCGTCTGAAAGCAAGGAAATAAAAACAAATATTTCAGGCATAAGAAGTATGTTTCTTTTGTTGTCCGTTCTTATTTTGGTAGGCACATTCCTTGACACGTAACAATTTTGCATGGAGCTCAGTGATTCACATTCCTCACCTGAGGATGACACGGCGGTCGGATGGTCCCGATGGGCCACTCGTGGCCTGAAGACGGAGTGCTTGTGCTTCAGTGATTCACATAATCTTACACTGCACTCGACTTTTTAATTCCACGAATATTTTTGTACATGTAATTACTTATGCTTCGAAAGCGGATGTGTTGCAGATTCTTGACGTTTATACACTCCTGGAAATTGAAATAAGAACATCGTGAATTCATTGTCCCAGGAAGGGGAAACTTCATTGACACATTCCTGGGGTCAGATACATCACATGATCACACTGACAGAACCACAGGCACATAGACACAGGCAACAGAGCATGCACAATGTCGGCACTAGTACAGTGTATATCCACCTTTCGCAGCAATGCAGGCTGCTATTCTCCCATGGAGACGATCGTAGAGATGCTGGATGTAGTCCTGTGGAACGGCTTGCCATGCCATTTCCACCTGGCGCCTCAGTTGGACCAGCGTTCGTGCTGGACGTGCAGACCGCGTGAGACGACGCTACATCCAGTCCCAAACATGCTCAATGGGGGACAGATCCGGAGATCTTGCTGGCCAGGGTAGTTGACTTACACCTTCTAGAGCACGTTGGGTGGCACGGGATACATGCGGACGTGCATTGTCCTGTTGGAACAGCAAGTTCCCTTGCCGGTCTAGGAATGGTAGAACGATGGGTTCGATGACGGTTTGGATGTACCGTGCACTATTCAGTGTCCCCTCGACGATTACCAGTGGTGTACGGCCAGTGTAGGAGATCGCTCCCCACACCATGATGCCGGGTGTTGGCCCTGTGTGCCTCGGTCGTATGCAGTCCTGATTGTGGCGCTCACCTGCACGGCGCCGAACACGCATACGACCATCATTGGCACCAAGGCAGAAGCGACTCTCATCGCCGAAGACAACACGTCTCCATTCGTCCCTCCATTCACGCCTGTCGCGACACCACTGGAGGAGGGCTGCACGATGTTGGGGCGTGAGCGGAAGACGGCCTAACGGTGTGCGGGACCGTAGCCCAGCTTCATGGAGACGGTTGCGAATGGTCCTCGCCGATACCCCAGGAGCAACAGTGTCCCTAATTTGCTGGGAAGTGGCGGTGCGGTCCCCTACGGCACTGCGTAGGATCCTACGGTCTTGGCGTGCATCCGTGCGTCGCTGCGGTCCGGTCCCAGGTCGACGGGCACGTGCACCTTCCGCCGACCACTGGCAACAACATCGATGTACTGTGGAGACCTCACGCCCCACGTGTTGAGCAATTCGGCGGTACGTCCACCCGGCCTCCCGCATGCCCACTATACGCCCTCGCTCAAAGTCCGTCAACTGCACATACGGTTCACGTCCACGCTGTCGCGGCATGCTACCAGTGTTAAAGACTGCGATGGAGCTCCGTATGCCACGGCAAACTGGCTGACACTGACGGCGGCGGTGCACAAATGCTGCGCAGCTAGTGCCATTCGACGGCCAACACCGCGGTTCCTGGTGTGTCCGCTGTGCCGTGCGTGTGATCATTGCTTGTACAGCCCTCTCGCAGAGTCCGGAGCAAGTATGGTGGATCTGACACACCGGTGTCAATGTGTTCTTTATTCCATTTCCAGGAGTGTAGTTCAGATGTATCAACCATTGTGGAATCGGTTTCTTCTGTGTTCGGAAATAGTTTTATTGCCTTTGACATTTTAATATTACACCTGTGTAGCTTTCCCTTCAGCCACACTTGTGGTGGCTTATTTGGCACCTTAAATAATGTAGGTATTCCCATTCCATACAAGTTATCTAAGTTTCATGTACACTGATTTGACTGGAAGTGCAGTGAAGAAAACTTCACGTTGTTGTTAGGTGCACGACTCTCTCTGCAAAAGTCAGGTCTTTAGCTGTTTACTAGACTTTTTTTTTGTTTTTTAAAGAAAACGACATTCTTCGTTTAGTATCTGTAGGTTACAAGAAACTCGTGAATAAACTGTCCTTTAAAGTACCGTTTCGAATCTCCCAGGGTTTTTAGGAAACTGAAGGAAGGTAAATGAGGTGTTATTCTACAGTCAGTTTCGACTTTATGGCACTACATACGCTCCCTCATTGTAAGAGCTATGTTACGAATCAGTATAAGCCATATTAGTCACACTCGTCCAGTATCATATTCAGAAGTTTAGCTTTCTGTCCGCTTGGACCGCTGCTGTCGCGATGTATAGCAAAAATGAGCAGGAGTGTCGTGACGGTATACAGGGTATGTTACACTTTGGTATTACTGCCTATAAACAATTGACTGCCGGAATTCGGCCAACCAGCTGGAATAGGTTGCTAGCAGGCTGGGGACACGATTATCTCGCTTTAAATTGAGAACTTTTGTTGTTTGATTCGGTTGCAATCAGTACATTAGAATACTGTCTCCCGGAAACATACTCCGGTTTATCAAGATAAAGGTTGACTGCTAGGCAGACAAGTCAGCTGTTTCCTGAAACATAACTGTAAAAAAAAAAATTAGAAGCACCCCAACAGAAAGGGGACATCGCTTTGATACCGTGTAAGCACGGCTCCAGCAATTGCAATGGCCTCAGTTCGTCCAAGAGCTTCTTTCAGGTATGCCATAACCATACGAGGCCAGTCTTTGATGGTTAGAACTCATTTCTTTTCCATCATCAGTCTTCTGACTAGTCTAATGCGGCCCACACGAATCCCTCTCCTGTGTCAATCTCTTCATCTCAACGTAGTACTTACGCGCTACGTCCTGAATTATTTATTGGATGTTTTCCGAACTCTGTCTTACCCTACAGTTTTTACCCTCTTCAGTTCCATCTCGTACCATTAAGGTTATTCCCTGTTTCTTAACAGATGTTCTGTTATCCTAGCCCTCCTTTTTGGCAGTGTTTCCCATATGTTCCCTTATTCGCCGCTTATGCGGAGAACCTCCTCAGTCCCTATCTGACCAACCCACCTAATTTTCAACATTCTTCTGTAAAACCACATTTGAAACTCTTCGATTCCCTTGTGCTCCGATTTTCCACTGTCAATGACTCACTACTATACGGTTCTGTACTCCAAACGTACATTCTCAGAAATTTCTCCTTCAAATTAAGGCCGATGTTTAGTACTAGTAGAATTCTTTTGGCCAGGAATACCCCTTCCGTCCTCCTTGCTTCGTTCGTCATGGGATATTTTGCTTCCTTAACTTCGTCTACTTTGGAACCATCTATTGTGATGTTAAGTTTATCGCTGTTGTAATTCTGCAACATCTCATTACTTTTTCCTCTTTCTGGATTACTCTCAGTCCATATTACGTACTGTTCATTCCATTAAAAACTCTTCTTCAGTTTCAATAAGGATAGCAATGTCATCAGCGAATCTTATCATTAATAATTTTCACCATGAATTTTAATCCCAATCTTGAAACTGTCTTTTGTTTACATCATCTCTTCTTAGGTGCTCAGGTTGAACAGTAGGGACGAAACACTGCATCCCTGTCTTACACTCTTTTAATCCAAGCACTTAGTTCACGGTCTTCCCTCTTGGTTCTTGTACATACTATATATCACCCGTTTTTTCATGTAGGTTACTCTTGTTTCTCTTAGTATACCGAACATGTTGAACTACTTCACATCGTCGAACGCTTTTTCTAGATCGCTCTGGTATCTATATCTTTCCTAAAGCCAAACTGATTGTCATTTAACAGAGCCACACTTTTCTTTTCCTTTCTTCTGCATATTATTATTGTCAGCAGCTTGCATCCAAAAGATATTAACCTGATTGTGGGACAGTTTTCACATCTGTCTGCCATTGCTAGCTTCGAAATTGTATGGACGCAATTATTCCGAAAGTGTGATGTTATCCCTCCAGTCTCATAGAACTTGAATAATCGTTTGGTTGCCATTTCATCCAATGATTGTAGGAATTCCGAAGGAATTTATCTATCCCTTCTGCTACGTTTTACGTCAAGTATTCCAGAGGTCTTTTAAATTCTGGCTGTAATACTGGATACTCTATGTATTCCTTATCGACTCCCGTTTCTTTTACCAACCCACTCGACAATTCCTCCTCCTCACAGAGGCCTCCAGCGTACTCTTTCCTCTGCGTTTAAAAGTCGAATTTCCTCTGCATTCTTAATGTTACCACTCTTCCTTTTGAATTCACCAAAGATTGTTTAGACTTTTCTACATGTTGAGTCAGTCCTTCCGACGATCATTTCTTTTTCGATATCTTCACATTTTTCCCGCAGTCATTTCGCCTTTCTCGCTCTGCACTTCCTATTTATTTCATTTCTAAGTGATTTGTGTTGCTTTATTCCTGTCTTTCTCTGAACGTTTTTGTACTTCTTCCTTTCGTCACTCAGCTGAAGTATTCGTTCTGTTCCCAAGGTTTCTTTGGTGTTACCTTCCTTGTACCTACGTCCCATGAGGATCCCACAGAGGCACCAATTCGTGGGGACGTTGATTGCTATGTATAAACCACTATTCCAAATAGACTGAGACGTTTCATATGGAATTAAGAATGGATGATTTAGCAGACCATAGGATGTTGGATAGGGTGCCCAGTTGTTCGTTCAACAAAGTTTGTGTGAAGGCCTATGAATGTGGCTATTATCATCTTGGAAAACAGGAGTGTTAAGAGCATCCTCGAGTTTTGGAATAAATGTCATGTTCACATTAAGATGACCGAATAGGGTCAGGTCATGGTACTGAAAACACAATTACCACAAAATCATTTCCGAAATAAACCACGCTCTCCACACGCTAAGGGTAAAATGCCTCCTCACTGGGCACCTTGCATCTTGGGATCGCGGGCGCTGATGACTGCGCAGTTGAGCGCCGCACAAAGTAAACATCATCATAATCATCATCATCTTCGGACCAGACTATTTGCCTTCTGTCAGCCGGTTCTTCTATCGTTCGATCCATTGAAGATGTGCATCAGCATGTGCCACTGCGACTATGGACGGAGTCACGAATGATGGCGGTCGAATTTACTCTTGTTCTGTGCAACTATGTCATGAATACACCCACAGCCAATAAGTGGTCAGTACTGTTCCGAGTGCTCTGTTGTGAATGTTAAAACACGGTTTATTATAGAAAAAGGAGAATAGTTCTAAAAGAAGCAATCAAATGAATGTGAATGCCGTAGCCAATACGAGTATTAAGCGTGATCGAAGTGAGTTACTTAGTCAATATTCTTGCGAGTTGTCATCGCTGATGGTGGTAGTAAGCGACAAATTCTATATAAGCAAGCGAGAAAAATGTAGAAAATTAAGTGGACCGGTAAGGAAAGGTATGAGGAAGTTCTCTGGAGAATGGGTGAGTAAAAGAATACATGGAAAACACTGACAAGAAGATGGGACAGGATGGTAGGACATCCGTCAAGACATCAGGGAATACCTTCCACGGTACTAGAGATGACTGCAGAGGATAAAATCTGTAGAGGAAGACAGGTATTGGAATACATCCAGCAAATAATAGAGGACGTAGATTCCAAGTGCTACACTCACATGAAGAGGTTGGCATAGGAGAGGAACTCGTGGCGGGCCGCATCAAACCAGTCAAGAGAATGATGATTCAAAAATAATTATTGTTCATCTGCTGCACCTTTCAGTCATGCGATTGTGGAACAAATTGCCCTGTAACTTGCATCTTATCCAAAACCACCTTGCAGTCTTTCTGTCCAACAGAAAATCGGTATCTCTGTCACACTGTAAGTTATCCATGCTTTTCTCATCCCTTTCTAGTTCTCTCTTCTTCCTTCCATTCCATCTACTGATCTTACTCTTTTGTTTCTCGTTGTTCCTTTGACCAGTCAAATTCTTTCCGTACTGCTATCATACGTGTTAAGTGACATTACTCACAGTCGACAAGAATGCAATGAGGATGTCGCTTAATATCAATAGGACTGACATTTATTAAATTCCACATTTTTATGACTACTTATATTATTAATGTTGTAATTATATATTGCTCATACTCACTGAGGATCTCTGGTTAGCTGTAAGAGAGGGCCTGAAATCCCTAACCTTGTTGGGTGAAATAAATGCATAAATAAATAAATAAATACGGACAATGTGTATGTGTATGAAACTTCCTGGCAGATTAAAACTGCGTGCCGGACCGAGACTCGAACTCGGAACCTTTGCCTTTCGCGGGCAAGTGCTCTACCAACTGAGCTACCCAAGCACGAATCACGGCCCCTCCTCACAGCTATACTTCTGCCAGTACCTCGTCCCCTACCTTCCAAACTTTACAGAAGCTCTCCTGCGAAACTGTATGTGTATGGTCGGAAATAAGTGTTGGTATACAACTACAACACAAAAAACACGATACTACTCTCATTACTCGAGCACTATTTGCCTTGGACGTGTTGGGCTTTTTCGAGCCTGAACTGGAACAAAATTTTACCAACATCGACCAGCTCAGTGGTAGTAAGGGAGGAGTTTACCACAGACTTGTTCTTGCTCTACGAAGGAAAAGCAAACACGACGCAGCTCCTGCGGGGCCTAGAGCAAGATGACGCAGAAATGTTTTGAGCAGCGGACCGAAATATCTCGAAGACTATCTTCATGAATCGAACATGCTTGGTGGGTGACTACAGAGCTATGCTGGGCCAGTGTCATTTATTTTGTATCAGATCTCAGCCCTCAAACATTTCGACTGGAACGCAACAATGGATCCGTAGTAAACAGTTTATCGTCTGTCATTGAACTGATCGATTTTTGACAAAACTCTATGTAGCGTAAAAACATATATCAAGTCACAAAATAATAATTAACTAACAGGCCACATATTATTGTCTAACAGTGCGAGCAGTCTCATTTATTTCGTGTCAGTACTGTCAGGTCTGAAAATTGGTGCACAAACGTCTATCTTGGGTGAGTCGAGTTTGTAGGCAAGCAACTGGGCAACTGGGTTGGTAGAATGAAGTTTGTGGGATGTACACTCCTGGAAATGGAAAAAAGAACACATTGACACCGGTGTGTCAGACCCACCATACTTGCTCCGGACACTGCGAGAGGGCTGTACAAGCAATGATCACACGCACGGCACAGCGGACACACCAGGAACCGCGGTGTTGGCCGTCGAATGGCGCTAGCTGCGCAGCATTTGTGCACCGCCGCCGTCAGTGTCAGCCAGTTTGCCGTGGCATACGGAGCTCCATCGCAGTCTTTAACACTGGTAGCATGCCGCGACAGCGTGGACGTGAACCGTATGTGCAGTTGACGGACTTTGAGCGAGGGCGTATAGTGGGCATGCGGGAGGCCGGGTGGACGTACCGCCGAATTGCTCAACACGTGGGGCGTGAGGTCTCCACAGTACATCGATGTTGTCGCCAGTGGTCGGCGGAAGGTGCACGTGCCCGTCGACCTGGGACCGGACCGCAGCTACGCACGGATGCACGCCAAGACCGTAGGATCCTACGCAGTGCCATAGGGGACCGCACCGCCACTTCCCAGCAAATTAGGGACACTGTTGCTCCTGGGGTATCGGCGAGGACCATTCGCAACCGTCTCCATGAAGCTGGGCTACGGTCCCGCACACCGTCAGGCCGTCTTCCGCTCACGCCCCAACATCGTGCAGCCCGCCTCCAGTGGTGTCGCGACAGGCGTGAATGGAGGGACGAATGGAGACGTGTCGTCTTCAGCGATGAGAGTCGCTTCTGCCTTGGTGCCAATGATGGTCGTATGCGTGTTTGGCGCCGTGCAGGTGAGCGCCACAATCAGGACTGCATACGACCGAGGCACACAGGGCCAACACCCGGCATCATGGTGTGGGGAGCGATCTCCTACACTGGCCGTACACCACTGGTGATCGTCGAGGGGACACTGAATAGTGCACGGTACATCCAAACCGTCATCGAACCCATCGTTCTACCATTCCTAGACCGGCAAGGGAACTTGCTGTTCCAACAGGACAATGCACGTCCGCGTGTATCCCGTGCCACCCAACGTGCTCTAGAAGGTGTAAGTCAACTACCCTGGCCAGCAAGATCTCCGGATCTGTCCCCCATTGAGCATGTTTGGGACTGGATGAAGCGCCGTCTCACGCGGTCTGCACGTCCAGCACGAACGCTGGTCCAACTGAGGCGCCAGGTGGAAATGGCATGGCAAGCCGTTCCACAGGACTACATCCAGCATCTCTACGATCGTCTCCATGGGAGAATAGCAGCCTGCATTGCTGCGAAAGGTGGATTATACACTGTACTAGTGCCGACATTGTGCATGCTCTGTTGCCTGTGTCTATGTGCCTGTGGTTCTGTCAGTGTGATCATGTGATGTATCTGACCCCAGGAATATGTCAATAAAGTTTCTCCTTTCTGGGACAATGAATTCACGGTGTTCTTATTTCAATTTCCAGGAGTGTATAACGCACATTGAAATGTTCATTACGTTTGAGGATGGAAGGGAATGTGATGACTTGGTATGCATTTCGTGGAGTGAAGAGTAAACAAGTGTCGATAGGTACGAAGAGTGGATGACATTCGAATACATGGAGGGAGTGACACAGTTTGGGGGGATCAGTAATCCAGGTGAAGGATTGCCCATATCGGTGGTGTGTAATTGACAAGGGCAATGGAGGGATGCAGCCACCATGTTCGGCCAGTAATTAGCCGTAGTCTCTTATGCAGTAATCATTCGTGTTTCCATATTATTTTATGATCGATTTTTACACTGATGTATTTTAGTATTTCGTTTCTTGAACAGGACAATCATACATGGTTAAGTGGAAACCACAGAGGCAGAAGGCCTGGTACGGCTGGTACACACTATGATTCAGCTGCCCCTGCTGATACGATTCAAGCAGCCCGCAACACCCTCAAAAACCACGTGTGAGATTTTCACAATTATTCTCTCGCTCGCTACGCGCGAACTATTAGCCCTGCAGAAATTTAATGTTGCTAAATCTTGTACTGGGAAAGATTTTCGCTTAAGACCACCGTTTTCGATTTGTTAAAGAAAAACCAGTTTAAAGATAACTTTCTTGAATAATTCGAAAACTACAGCCTCTAGCGAAAACATATCCCAGCACAAAATTTAATTTAATTAAATTTCCTACAAAAAGGTCCTGCTCATTTTTTATGTAGGACTAATAGTTTGTGCAAAGTGCTCGAAAGAATATGAAATGCTTGCGTGTGGTTTTTGAAGACGTTGTGGGTTGCATAAAAGTTATCAGCAGGGACAGCTGAATGAACCTGTGTAACTTTTCTGTAAATTTTGAAAAGTTTTATTTTAAGAAATCACTGCTTGCACAATGAATTAAGTGACTGCAGTGAAGCCTGCATGGTTGAGTGGACGTTTAGAGAATCAGCATTGCTCACTCACTGGAGGAGGTGGGCAAGAGAAGTTGGTTTAGGCATAGCGGCAGTGTGAACCACATAAAGGATCCTTCAAAAAGCGCGCCTATTTTGAATCGCCTGATATATTTTTGTTCGTCGGTTGCCTACAATGTTGTTTATCATTTCGATTTCCACAATTATTCCGATTGTTGCTTCAGTGTGAATTTATCGGATTTCTTCATTGTGTGTCTAACCGTGGAGCAACTTACTATTGCACAGCCTGTGTTACTAGTGAAAATATTTTATCAGAGCGGACAAAATTATGCAGCAACAGTGGGACATCTTCGAGCTATTCTAGGGCACAATGAAGCTCAGTATGAACCAACATTCTGCAGTTCAATAAAACAGCTTCAACAATGAACATTAAAGAATTCTGGGCGCTCTCGTTCTGGCTGATCCTTGTAAAACATTTGGTGGTTCGTGACAGTGTGGCTGTTAGTCCAATCCAGTGAAACCGGTTCTTCGTCGATCGCAAGAATTGAGTGAACTACGGCGAATTTTCCGTTGTGGATCTCGATTGCCACCCTTACGCAGCAGCCGAAAGAAACCATTCTTAAAAAATGCCGACATTTTATTCACTGGTTTCTGAAAAGACAACGGCTTTGGGAGGAACATCGTCCTCAGTGACGATGTGCACTTCCACTTAAATGTATTTTGTGAATCAGCAGAACTGCCATGTCTGGGGGTAAAAAAACGTTGCATGGTTCAAGAGACGGAAATGTACCTACAGCGAATGACGGTCCAGCCTCGCTTTTGAGTAGGTGGCACCATCGGCCCTTATTATTTTTGAAGATAAGAAGGGACAAGATATTAAAGTTAATGGAAACTCATACCGTGCGATTATAACGATTTTTTGTGGCCTCATTTCATTGGAATGAACGTTCGGGAATTTTGGATTCTGCAGAATGTCGCACTGCGTTGAGCGGCTTCCGGTCCGCCTATTTCGCGTTGTTGTGGCCAACAATGGTCACAAAGTCATGTGACTTAAACCCTTGCGATTTTTTTCCGGGTATCTTGAATCATCCGCGAGTTAAAACAGGAAATCCGACGTCTTGTTGGTGAAATGCAAGTGGAGTCCTGTCAAGCAATCATTGCGAATTTCAGGGGCAAAGTTCTCGCGTATCAGCGTAGCAGACGAGGTCAAATTCCAGATATTATTTTCAGTACTTGAAATGGGAACGTGCGAAAAATGTCTATGTATTTCGCTAGTATGTTTAGTTTAAGTCAAGAGAGATTATAAAGTTGACGTGTTTTTCTTTGCTTGCCTGATTCGCGTCTTTAGAATCAGTTGTGTACCAGAAAAAGGGCTTATAACACAAAGCTTACGACTTACAGTAATAATGAAATTTGTGAAACAAGGCTAAAAAAGTGTTACCTTCAATTAATACAACATACATTGTTTCATCAAGAACACACAGTTTAATAAGTTAAAAACAACTTGAAGAAATAAAGTACAAAATTTGACAAAAACCGGCGCACATGGAAGGTCATCCGTACATAGAGGGGACGCAACAGAATCTTGGCGTAGGACTGCAGCGGGGTAGAAATACGAGAAATGTCGTTGTAAACGACGACAAAGAATGGGCACACTGAATATCTACAGGTAGGTCAGGTAAGCAGAGCAAGTGAGAGGGGTTAATTGTGACCGCCATTGAAACAGTTAGTATAAAAGCTTTTTTAATTTAATGAAGTGCATTCTATCTTACAAATTGCCAAGACTGAAACAGAGGAATGATATTTTCAATAGACTGGAAAAATGTTTTGGAAAAGTAGTACAGCGATAGAGTAAGGACAGCGACGTGTGTCGGATCTACAACAACAACAAAACTTCCCACAGCATTGTGGAAAGTGTGCACCTACACGGCGTGTAGAATATAACTGTCCGGAAAGAAATTTCATGCGCCATGTGATAGGCAACCTAACGTAGAAACAACGGAAATTGCAGGTAGCAATATCAGCAATGTAGGAGAAGACAGATTACTATTTACTGTAAAGAAGACACGTCGAGTGGGGCCCGAGATGCTGAAGTTGTTGGTCGTGTGTGAGTGAGGTGTGTTTGCTTGTGTGTGTGTGTATGTGTGTGTGTGTGTGTTGTGAGTATCCCTCTTTAATGACGAAGGCCGTGGCCGAAAGCTGTATGTGAGAGTCTTTTAATCGTGCCTGTCGGCAACTTGAAGTTTCTTCTTTACAGTAAGTAGCGATCTGTCTTTTCGTACACAGTTGGTATTGCTACCTAATTTATATCACCCACCCCAGATAAGGTTCATGTTAAGATGTGGTGCCTATATTAAAGCGCATGAAATATGTACCCGGCCAGTTTTATTTTATCCACCCTGTATTAGGACGGGGGTCGGACGTACACGTACCTCTCTGCTTGACCTTCTTGCAGACGGGGATCTCCTTGGGCTGAGTCCCTGTGACGCCGACGGTCTGACAGTCGGTCATCGGCACGTACGACTTGTTGAACGGGTCGCCGCAGTTCTTGTTCGCCACCGTCGAGCACGTGTAGCACCGCAGCGTGTCTGCAAAGCACAGCAAAACAACACTGGTCAGCTACACGTTACGTTCACGCTGGCCGCGATACCTCGCTGTGGCGTACACTGTATTCATTGTTGCCAAGGGAAAAAAACATATATATTTATCCGCAGTTACCATGATTTACAAGGAATATACATATGCCACAAATATTTATTAACTACCAGTTTATAACAGCCAGTTCAAATGGTTCAAATGGCTCTGAGCACTATGGGACTTAACTTCTGAGGTCATAAGTCCCCTAGAACTTAGAACTACTTAAACCTAACTAACCTAAGGACATCACAAACACACATGTCCGAGGCAGGATTAGAACCTGCGACCGCAGCGGTCGCGCGGTTCCAGACTGTAGCGCCTAGAACCGCTCGGCCATTCCGGCCGGCTATAACATATAACAGCCAGTCATCATCGTCATCATCAGATACCATAAATTTTCAGAAGTTGGTGTCCCACAGCCCGTAAATATTTGGAGAACCTCATGAGCTGATGACTCTTTTTTTTTTTTTTTTTTTTTTTTTGCTACCAGTTTCGGCCCATCATCAGGTTCGTAAAAGCATTGATAAGCCCATATTAGGCTATATAAAACGATTGACTTCAGAGAATAGAATCATGAATTCGTTACAATCTGGCGCCAATGATTTTACACTGAGGTGGCAAAAGTCAGGGGAGAGCGATATGCACATATACAGATTGCAGTAGTACCGTGTGCACAAGGCATAAAATGGCAGTGCATTGGGGGAGCTGTCATTTGTATTCAGGCGATTCATGTGAAAGTGTTTCCAACGTGATTATGGTCACACGACGGGAACTGACAGATTTGATCACTGAGTGGTAGTTGGAGCTAGATGCAGCGGACATTCCATTTCGGAACTCGTAGGGAGTCCAGTGTTTCTAGATCTACAGAGAAAAAAGTCTACCGAGAATACCAAATTTCAGGCATTACCCCTCACCTTGGACAACGACCTAGAGCAGCGGCGTTTGCGTAGAGTTGTCAGTGCTAACAAACAAGCAACACTGCGTGAAATAACCACAGAAATAAATGTGGGACAGACGACGAATGTATTCGTTAGAACAGTATGGCGAAATTTGGCTTCAATGGGTTGTGGCAGCTCCATACTTAGGAATCATATACAACCGTTCGCTCGACGAAAGATCCGTACCTAAAGACTGGGAAGTTGCACAGGTCAGACCACTATTCAAGAAAGGTAGTAGGAGTAATCCTCTAAATTACAGGCCCATATCGTTAATGTCGATATGCAGCAGGATTTTAGAACATATATTGTGTTCGAACATTATGAATTACCTCGAAGGAAACGGTCTATTGACACACAGTCAACATGGGTTTAGAAAACATCGTTCCTGTGAAAGACAACTAGATCTTTATTCACATGAAGTGCTGAGTGCTATTGACAAGGGATTTCAGACCGATTCCGTATTCCTGTATTTCCGGAAGGCTTTTGACACTGTACCACACAAGCGGCTCGTAGTGAAATTGCGTGCTTATGGAGTATCGTCTCAGTTATGTGACTGGATTTGCGATTTCCTGTCAGAGAGGTCACAGTTCGTAATAATTGACGGAAAGTCATCGAGTAAAACAGAAGTGATTTCTGGCGTTCCCCAAGGTAGTGTTATAGGCCCTTTACTGTTCCTTATCTACATAAACGATTTGGGAGACAATCTGAGCAGCCGTCTTCGGTTGTTTGCAGATGACGCTGTCGTTTGTCGACTAATAAAGTCATCAGAAGATCAAAACAAACTGCAAAACGATTTAGAAAAGATGTGAGTAGTGCCAAATGACCCTAAATAACGAAAAGTGTGAGGTCATCCACATGAGTGCTAAAAGGAACTCGTTAAACTTGGGTTACACGATAAATCAGTCTAATCTAAATACCTAGGTATTACAATTACGAACAACTTAGATTGGAAGAAACACATAGAAAATTTTGTGGGGAAGGCTAACCAAAGACTGCGTTTTAGTGGCAGGACACTTAGAAAATGTAACAGACGTACTAAGGAGACTACCTACACTACGCACGTCCGTCCTCTTTTAGAATACTGCTGCGCGGTGTGGCATCCTTACCAGATAGGACTGACGGAGTACGTCGAAAAAGTTCAAAGAAAGGCAGCACGTTTTGTATTATCGCGAAATATGGGAGAGAGTGTCACAGAAATGATACAGGATTTGGGCTGGAAGTCATTAAAAGAAAGGCGTTTTTCGTTGCGATGGAATCTTCTCACGAAATTCCAATCACCAACTTTCTTCTCCGAATGCGAAAATATTTTGTTCACACCGCCCTACATAGGGCGGAACTATCACCACGATAAAATAAGGGAAATCAGAGCTCGTACGGAAAGATATAGGTGTTCGTCTTTTCCGCGCGCTATACGAGATTGGAATAATAGAGAATTGTGAAGGTGGTTCAATGAACCCTCTGCCAGGCACTTAAATGTGATTTGCAGAGTATCCATGTAGATGTAGATGTAGACGAACAACGCGAGTGCCTTTGCCAACAACACGGCATCGCTTGCAGCGCCTCTCCTGCGCTCGTGACCATATCGGATGGACCATAGACGACTGCCGAACCGTGGCCTGGTCAGATGATTCCCGATTTCAGCTGGTAAGAGCTGATGGTAGGGTTCGAGTGTGGCGCAGATCCCACGAAGCCATGGACTCAAGTTGTCAACAAGTCACTGTGTATGCTGGTGGCGGCTACATAATGGTGCTCGCTGTGTTTACATGAAGTGGAATGGGTCCTCCGCTCCAATTGAACCGGTCATTGACTGGAGATTTGGAGACCACCTGAAGATCCTCACGGACTTCGTGTTTCCAAACAACGATGGAATATTTAAGGATAACAATGCGCTATGTCACCGGGTCACGATTGTTCGCAGTTGGTTTCAAGAGCATTCTGGACAGTTCGACAGAATCATTTGGCCACCCAGATCGCCCAACATGAATCCCATCGAACATTATGGGACATAATCGAGAGGTGAGATCGTGCACAAAATCGTGCACCGGAAAGACTTTCACAATTATGGAGGGCAATAGAGGCAGCATGGCTCAATATTTGTACAGGGGACTTCCGACGATTTGTTGAGACCATGCCACGTCGAGCTACTGCACAGCGCTGGGCATAAGGAGGTCCGACACGATATTAGGAGGTGTCCCATGACTTTTGTCACCTCAGTGTACACTGACTAAGATCATGTTATAAATGCTCTTATGAAGCCGATGATAGTCCGGGGACCGAAACTGGTTGTTAATAAAGGCATTTTATCAGCAACTCTTGGCGGTAATCGTGACGTTCTTCAAACACCACGAAATTATTTACATTCCAGTAGCGTCAAAAATTAAGATAAAAAACCATCCTGTGTCAGATTAACATCAATGCATTTTACTGGTACTACTGACAGCAGTTACAGTGCCGCTTTTTGGTGTTTTCATTTTGTTGATGCTGTATTAATATTAATATATTTTACTATTGGCCCTGGTGTCAGTGATGCAGAAAGGTTTTCTCATTTTATTTTTTTGACACCGCAATAAGAACGTTTAATTATAGGCAGATATAAATAATGTTGTGGTATCTCGTGATGGCCGGTTCTTGAACCTGGTAGTTGATGGATTATTCCATCAGTAGCTCTTTGAGGGCCATAAATATTACCTTTTTTTCAAATATTTCCGCATCGTGGGTAATAACCTGCACAAAATAATATAAGGTTCTGTTAGTCTGTAGCATTGGCGTGTATTTACGAGGGAAACTCAAAATTTTAAATGCTAGAAAATACCTTCTTAATGTGAATACAAAATGAATTTAAAAACAGTATATATGGAATATCAAACACAGCACAATAATAAAGATATATTCTTTGAATGCGTAAGAAGTAACTGTATCCTTCTGAATCAAACCTCAAACAAATCAGAAACAAATATTAGATTTTTGCAATTCCTATACTAGTCCGAAAATATGTATTACTGCATGTTATATGTATTTGATTACCTATCAAAACATGTCACTAAGCGTTGTGAGTCCCTGCTCATTGTCTGACTACCATTCATAAAATATATTACATTATTCTCTACAAGCAGCACTTCAGAGCACCTAAATGTTTCGGAAAAGAATTCTTAAAATCGCCATTTTTTTACTACTGTCTTTCCTGAATAATCATCAGTTCGACAAAAGTGATCAACATACCAAAGAAGGACGGTTCTTTGACATCAAAAGTACTGGTAAAACACAGGGATCCATTGCATCAATAATCATGGTTGTACGATTTAGTTGAGATTCTTGACATCACATAAAGAAGTTTTGAGTACTCATTGTATAGCGCAACAGTGGATACGTCTCGGACAACAGGTAAATATCATAAAGCCATAAACACGTTCACAGAGCTACACCAATTAATAAAAACATTATGAGTACATGCCTATTCGTGGTTTCTCCGCCAACCACTTTCCATAGATGCTTACAACAGCAGCACGCTGGATTACCTGGATTACCCAATTTGCAGTCCGTATGTTTCTCGAAAGGTTCCCCATTCATATTTGCTCTCCTTGCTTGAAAGTCTTTGTGACAAACATCTAGGGGAGTAGATGACGTCATGGGGAACTTGGCAGTGGCTTTATGAACAAGTAACACCAGCCTCCCGATTCTCATAAGCATTGAGCTCCCAGGCCAAGGGCGTTCGCAGAAATTATAACAGAGGGTGTGGAAAGGACGGCAAACTGTGCAAATTGCCATTTTGCTATAAATGGGTTAATCAGCATCAAGATATGTCACGCCACACTAACTAAATTTTGGAGGTGACACAAAAAACTTGTTATATTCCAGAAATTTGAGAGTTAACCATTCCATATATGAATAAAAACTCTGTACTCCAGTTTGTGGGGGATGGGGCACATGCAACATGTGGTCAATGTATCGAGTAGTACACCTGCCATGTAATTACTCGTGAAAGAAACGCAGCTTGTGTGTGTGTGTGTGTGTGTGTGTGTGTGTGTGTGTGTGTGTGTGTGTGTGTATGTGTTTCGTCGTTCGGTTCGAGCCGTACTCTACTGGTGAAAAAAATAAAAAATTAATTACTATTAAAAACAGTCTTGATCACGATTTATTTAACAAGGTGACCGGTTTCGACCACTACTGTGGTCATCTTCAGACCATTGAGTAGGAACCTCTTTCTGTTGGAGAATCACTACAGTAGTGGTCGAAACTGGTCACCTTGTTAAATAAATCGTGATCAAGACTGTTTTTAATAGTAATTATTTATAAGACATTGATCACAGCTGTTCCCGTAATGCATTCAAAAGTAAAAAAATAAAAATCATGTCCCTTCCTTGAAAACAGCGTATTTTTACACCTTCCTCAAAAGCGTTCTGCCGCATACTTCGTCTGTGGTTGAAAGGCTTATTCCGCAGTTTTACGACACGTGTCTTTAACAGCATTTTACGGTCTCTTTATGGCTCCACTTATGACTCAGAGGAATTATACTTCTTTAGCTTTCTAAAAAAAGGAAAGAATAAACAAAGTGAACGACGCAAGACCACGCTAAGACGCAATAGTATGTTCGAAGACGTGGGTTGATATACGACTTCCGATTATACCATTCCTTAGCCTAAGTTTCAGTTTAATGAATTTGCTTAATTAATTTTATGGTTGGAGACATTGTCTTCTTATGCGTTGATAAGAAATAAAAGAAGTGTTTGATTGTAATGCCCAGTCGATATTGATGTTGTTTTGAATGAACACAAGGATGTGGGAAGTAATTAGCCCTGGATTTGCTGAGGGCATTCGTCAGAGTTGATTTACGGAGATCATTGCGAACTGAACTCCGAATGGCATCCACCGCTTATACAGTACAGCAACTTAACAACTGCACATCCTAGTACGATGCAAAAAGCTAACCGAAATTATTCCCCGATAGTTCATAAGTAGCGAACGTGTTTCAAGAGTGTTTGGACAACACGGGAGGCAAAATCTGCTAAGATGTTGGGTTTTGAACTTAAAAGTTCGCGGTTCGAATTCGGTACATATTATGGTTTCAAAGGTCTGCATCATAAAGCCGGTGCCTGCAAAAATTTTACCTTGCTTAAATGAAATATGCTGCAAAACGCGTAGGGAATATGTGTTTACCTACTTGCCTCCTACGCTTAAAAATTATGGTTACCTCAGAAGGCTTGTAATTCCTTGTTTCCATATACCCCATATGTATTACCAAAGGTATTCAATGTAGAAGACTAATGAATAAATCGTGATTGACTTACTTAGTAATTTCAGAATTTACAGTTTTTTATTTACTTCTTGAGGAACTACATTTCGATTGTATGTTCATTCATAGCTGTCTATAATGCTTTACTTTGTGACTTTTCGTCTTTCGATTGTCACTTTGATCTCTTCACAGTGAGTGAAATGAAACTGACCCGGAAAATATTTAATGCCCCTTAAGGCAGGGAACCCAGCGTACATCATTCGCCACAAGTGCAGATTATGTAGGTGTGGTTGCTATCTCAAGATGCATGAAATATTTTTCGGGCCAGTTTCATTTTACCAAGCCTGTGTATACTCTTGAAACAGTCTTCGAGACTGATTAGGGCATTTAATATTTGTGAGTGTCTATTTCTGTACAGCTGTGTCCACCCCATTAACTATACCATTATTTTTAAGCTCGTCGTGTCCCTTATAAACATAAATTTTACTATCTTCCTAAGTTAATGTTTACTCTGGCATCTTTTGTAATCTCCGTTAATAGGGGGTTTATTTTCTTGACAAGGAAGTTGGAGAAATCATGGTAGTGTTCCTGTACGAGGTGGTCTCAAGCTCCCTGGAAAGAGGAGACACTCAAGACGACAGTAGGCACTGCTGTAGTGTCTGTGTGGTCTGGACAGGACAGGCATCCAGTGTGTTGTTGGCCTGCGTCGTCAGCGATAATTATGGAGGCGCCAGCCGAAAGGTCCCAGCAAGATTTACTACTCAGTAGGACCCAGAGTTTTGCCGATAAAATTATGCAACTATGGAATGATTTTAAAACGCCAGTGTGCGTTTCGTTTAGCACGAGAAAATGCAACTTTTCACAGAACCATCGAAAGTTGCTAACAAATAATTCGATTAGTAAGACAAAAGAATCTCAACGGGGAAATCAGATGCAGCGACATGTCTGTAGCAAATTTTGCAGAATCTTTGTTATGAAAATCGTTCTCATTGGGAGGTACTTCAACATTTGCCAGAATGGTGCCAATGAGGGTGTTCAGGGTGTAAGCGATGAACAGTGGGAACCATTACGGCTGTGGCTAGAGGTTACATCCAGCCGCAACCACAGCTGCAGGCACGCAACAATCACCACATTCAGGCTAACCACGTGTAAAAGTTACCATCGCATTTATGCAACACTGTGAATGTCACAATGACATTTTACTGGCCACACACTATCTGGTAATCAAATATACATTGTTACGCTTCCATAGTATTCGTATACCGCCCGTCAACAGTATGTTTGCCTCGAAGTAACAGCCAGGAAAGTGACCGAGAGATAATCATTAATCAATTGGGCAGATTTTTTTTCCTCTTTAGTGTCTACTCGAAAGATGTTTATTGTTTCAGAATAAGTATTATACTGGGTAACTTCAATCAGTTCAGCTATGGTCCAGAATAACATAAATATTGTGACACTTCAAAAAATGGTTCAAATGGCTCTGAGCACTATGGGACTCAACTGCTGTGGTCATAAGTCCCCTAGAACTTAGGACTACTTAAACCTAACTAACCTAAGGACATCACTCCCATCCATGCCCGAGGCAGGATTCGAACCTGCGACCGTAGCGGTTGTGCGGTTCCAGACTGTAGCGCCTTTAACCGCTCGGTCACTCCGGCCGGCTATTGTGACACTAAAAGCAATTGTAACGTGTTCTATTTAAACCTTTCACTACTAAAAGGTTGTATGTGCCCCATAATAGGTTCTCAGAGATCGAGTGAGAATATGCTACTTGTAATTGCTGTGTATGAATGGCCCAGTGCCAAAGAGAAGCCTGTTAACTGTTCGCAGAATTCTTATAACTACACATTTCACCGGTAGTTTCTGTTGTCTTCAAGTTACAGCGTTAACCCTCTGATCGCTAGCTGTAGTGTCATAAAAAATGCCCATGACTGATTTTCTTATCCCACTTGCATAGCAACGATCGTCAACAGAAAGAGAGAAGCTGCGTACAAATCATTGGTGAATGTTAGCGACCATCTACCAGCTGAAGCTGAAACAAGAGTAAAGAGTGCAGGATGTGCTAAGAGAATGAAACAAACTATAACGGATGAGAAGGAGGAGAAATGGTTCAAATGGCTCTGAGCACTGTGGGACTTAATATCTGAAGTCATCAGTCCCCTAGAACTTAGAATTACTTAAACCTAACTAATCTAAGGACACCACACATATCCATGCCCGAGGCAGGATTCTAACCTGCCCTGTAGCGGTCGCGCGGTTCCAGACTGAAGCGCCTAGAGCCGCTCGGCCACAGCGGCCGGCGAGAAGGAGTAGATTAGTGTTCAATATCCTGTCGACAACGAGGTCACTGGAGACAGAGCACAAGCTCAGATTAGGAAAGAATGGTGAATAAAAGCGGCCCTGCCCTTTCGAAGGAGACATTCCGGCATTTGTTCTTAAGCAATTTAGGGAAATCATGGAAAACCCAAATTAGGATGGCCAGATGCAGTTTCGAACCGTCGTCCTTCCGGATGCGAGTTCATTGTGCTAACCACTGCGCTATCCCACTAGGTGGAAACTAGAGAGATGAACTTGCATGTCACGTGTCAGCTTGTTTTGTACAAAAACTGTTTCACAGTGTATCACGATTAGGCAGATAAAACTGTCATATGAGACAGTTGAATTTGGAAATATTGATAAAGAGCATCCCATTCAGAATAATACACAAGATTTTCAAATACTTGTAATCACAAACACAATCCAAGCGCTTTTCTGACAATATGTATCATAAATGAAAATATAATATGATCATTCATATCATTATCACTGGACATGTAGATTCCTCGTCAAAATACCAGTGGGACTAATACAGAGTAATTCATAAGCATGTAGAGGGTTTCATTAGACAACTGTGTGATATCTACAAAATACTCAGAAAAATGACACATATCAGTGGATAGAGTATATCGTCAAGTTTCGACTCGTAATATCTGCCGCGGCGTCCTTGTACTAAAGGCAGGCACGTCAGAGCATGTATAACGGGCGATATAATGAATTAGTTGGCACCGGCAGATAGTGAATACAATGAACAGATTTGAAAAGCAGTCTGTTGTTGCACCTTCCCAACTAATTCATGTCAATGAATTACATGAATGTAATGATATTTGTACGTCTCAAACGTTGCCCTATTGAGGACCTGTAATGTGAGTTCCAAACCTGGAGAGATACTCCATACACTAATACGTCTGTATTTTCTGAATAGCGTGTAGTTTTCACATTGTCGTCCTTTGAAAGCCCAGACGTATTTATCAATAATGATGTACGTCACACCCCTCCCCACAATGGAAGTCGAAAAGGTGAGAAATATTTTTTCATAATTCTGATTACAGCATTAATTACAATAACCATACATGAATGTCCTTCGCTCTGAAAACTAGATAGTGAAAGGGTTAAAATTACTGCACCTGTAACATGTAATCTTATCATTTATTAACTATAAATGCCGCACTCAAGCGCGAATTGTTTGTAATTAATAAATGAAACGCAGCACGTCATTCTCAATGGAGAGAAGTCTTCCGAAGTAAGAGTGATTTCAAGTGCGCCGCAGGGGAGTGTCGTAGGACCGTTGCTATTCACAATACACATAAATGACCTTGAGGATGACATCGGAAGTTCACTGAGGCTTTTTACGGATGATGCTGTGGTATATGGAGAGGTTTTAACAATTGAAAATTGTACTGAAATGCAGGAGGATCTGCAACGAATTGACGCATGGTGCAGGGAATGGCAATTGAATCTCAATGTAGACAAGTGTAATGTGCTGCGGATACATAGAAAGAAAGATCCTTTATCATTTAGCTACAATATAGCAGGTCAGTAACTGGAAGCAGTTAATTCCATAAATTATCTGGGAGTATGCATTAGGAGTGATTTAAAATTGAATGATCATATAAAGTTGATCGTCGGTAAAGCAGATGCCAGACTGAGATTCATTGGAAGAATCCTAAGGAAATGCAATCCGAAAACAAAGGAAGTGGTACACTTGTTCGCCTACTGCCTGAGTATTGCTCACCAGTGTGGGATCCGTACCAGATAGGTTGATAGAAGAGATAGAGAAGACCCAACGGAGAGCAGCGCGCTTCGTTACAGCGTCATTTAGTAATCGCGAAAGCGTTACGGAGATGATAGATAAACTACAGTGGAAGACTTTGCAGGAGAGACACTACGGGCATTTGTTGAAGTTTCGAGAACATACCTTCACCGAGGAGTCAAGTAGTATATTGCTCCCTCCTACGTGCATCTCGCGAAGAGATCATAAGGATAAAATCAGTGAGATTAGAGCCCACACAGAGGCATACCGACAATCTTTCTTTCCACGAACAATACGAGACTGGAATAGATGGGAGAACCGATAGAGGTACTTGAAGTACCCTTCGCGGAGTATGCATGTAGATGTAGATGTAAATTTGTGGAGTTGAATAACGCAACAAATCTATCACCACATAAATTAACTTCAAGAGTGAGCTACGCAGAAGCATCACAACATTAAACAACTGCCCAACAAGGGCGCTGACACGCTTCATCACTGGAAATAGTTTCTGCTGAGGTCGGGTCTCACCAAAATGCTCGATGCGTGGTCTTTTCCCTGGCGAGTTCGGAGCAACTGGTGGCTCTTCTCTGGCCCTTGCGCGCCCTCGTGATGTGAGTAATCGTAATCGCGGCAGTGTATTGCGCAAGAAGCCCGCCAACCGGTTCGGCCTTGAGGAGGTGGGACGCAGGTTTACAGGCGAGCGTGCCGCGGTCTTTGTTGTGGTTTCGAGCCGCATGGCTCCTGCCCACAGTGTGTTGCGGCGGTGCCTATTCGTGCTTCCGGCCCTCAGCCACTCGAAATAACGACGCAGTATTTCTGACACAGTTCGTGCCGCTATGGCTTTAGCGCGACTGGCTTTTGCTTTTTTTCCAAGTGTTGAGATTCATGGCAAACCGCCGAGGTCGCAGAGTCTAGAAAGAAATTACTAGGCTTCGCTTGACTTCTTAACATAGACGAACAATAGGAGACATTTCTGTTATTTGCCCTGGTCACGACGACGACAATTGAATTATAAGTTACCGCCAATAATTCAAGGCGATGGTACGAAGCATTACCCAAGGCACAGTCATTCCTCTAGAGTCTGACCAAAATGAGTTCAGGGCATGGGTCAGTAGGCTTTTCGGAGGGTCTATCGAACGACTTTGACGGAATGTTGTTGTTGTGGTCTTCAGTCTCAAGACGGGTTCGCTGTATCGTTGGTCTACCCTGTGCAAGCCACTTCATCTCTGAATAGCCCAGCTACTGCGATCTACATCCATTTTAAACTGCTTACTGTAAACAAGCCTTGACCTCCCTCTCCACGTTCTCCTCCATTATCAGTTTGACGTTTCCTTGAAAACTCAGGGTGTAGTGTCAGTCGTCCCTTCTTTCAGTTAAATTGTGCCATAATTCTAACCAATTATATTCTGTACCTGCAGGTGGCAGTTGACGCTAAATAACGAAAAGTGTGAGGTGATCCACATGAGTTCCAAAAGAAATCCGTTGGAATTCGATTACTCGATAAACAGTACAATTCTCAAGGCTGTCAATTCAACTAAGTACCTGGGTGTTAAAATTACGAACAACTTCAGTTGGAAAGACCACATAGATAATATTGTGGGGAAGGCGAGTCAAAGGTTGCGTTTCATTGGCAGGACACTTTGAAGATGCAACAAGTCCACTAAAGAGACAGCTTACACTACACTCGTTCGTCCTCTGTTAGAATATTGCTGCGCGGTGTGGGATCCTTACCAGGTGGGATTGACGGAGGACATAGAAAGGGTGCAAAAAAGGGCAGCTCGTTTTGTATTATCACGTAATAGGGGAGAGAGTGTGGCAGATATGACACGCGAGTTGGGATGGAAGTCATTAAAGCAAAGACGTTCTTCGTCGCGGCGAGATCTGTTTACGAAACTTCAGTCACCAACTTTCTCTTCCGAAATCGAAAATATTTTGTTGAGCCCAAGCTACATAGGTAGGAATGATCAACAAAATAAAATAAGAGAAATCAGAGCTCGAACAGAAAGGTGTAGGTGTTTGTTTTTCCCGCGCGCTGTTCCGGAGTGGAATGGTAGAGAGATAGTATGACTGTGGTTCTATGAATCCTCTGCTAAGCACTTAAATGTGAATTGCAGAGTAATCATGTAGATGTAGATGTAGATTAGCTATCTTAATATATCTAAAATTCAGCATTAGCGCCCACGTTTCACTTCTGCGGAAGGCTACTTTCCAGGCAAATACCTCTAGGGAAGACTTCCTAACGCTTAAATTTGTATTCAATGCTAACAAATTCCTCTTTTTCAGAAACGCTTTTCCTGTTATTGGCAGTATGCGTTTCACACTGGGGTGACAGACGTCATAGGATAGCGATATGCACACATACAGATGGCGGTGGTGTCGCGCGCACAAGATACAAAAGGGCAGTGCATTCGTGAAGCTGTCATTTGTACTCAGGTTATTCATTTGAAAAGGTGTCCCACGTGATTATGGTCGCGCGATGGGAATTAACAGACTCTGAACGCGGAATAGTAGTTGGCGCTAGACGTATGGAACATTCCATTTCGGAAATTTTTAGGGAATTCAGTATTCCGAGATTCACAATGTGAAGAGCGTGCCGAGAGTACCAAATTTCTGGCATTCTCTCTCACCACTGACAACGCAGTGGCCGACGACCTACACTTAATGACCTTGTGTAGAGTTGTCATTGCTAACAGATAAGCAACACTGACACTGCGCGAAATAACCACAGAAATCAATTTGAGACGTGCAACGAACGCATCATGCGGCGAAGTTTGGCGTTAAAGGGCTATGGCAGCAGACGAACGATGCGAATGCCTTTGCTAACAGCACAACATCGCCTGGAGCACATGTCCTGGGCTCGTCACCATATCGGTCGGACCCTAGACTACTGCCGGCCTCGGTGGTCTAGCGGTTCTAGGCGCGCAGTCCGGAACCGCGCAACTGCTACGGTCGCAGGTTCGAATCCTGCCTTGGGCATGGATGTGTGTGATGTCCTTAGGTTAGTTAGGTTTAAGTATGAGATTTTCACTCTGCAGCGGAGTGTGCGCTGATATGAAACTTCCTGGCAGATTAAAACTGTGTGCCCAACCGAGACTCGAACTCGGGACCTTTGCCTTTCGCGGGCAAGTGCTCTAACCAATTGAGCTACCGAAGCACGACTCACGCCCGGTACTCACAGCTTTACTTCTGCCAGTACCTCGTCTCCTACCTTCCAAACTTTACAGAAGCTCTCCTGCGAACCTGCAGAACTAGCACTCCTGAAAGAAAGGATATTGCGGAGACATGGCTTAGCCAGAGCCTGGGGGATGTTTGCAGAATGAGATTTTCACTCTGCAGCGGAGTGTGCGCTGATATGAAACTTCCTGGCAGATTAAAACTGTGTGCCCGACCGAGACTCGAACTCGGGCACACAGTTTTAATCTGCCAGGAAGTTTCATAGGTTTAAGTAGTTCTAAGTTCTAGGGGACTGATGATCACAGTAGTTAAGTCCCATGGTGTTCAGAGCCATTTGAGCCCTAGACTACTGGAAAACTGTGACCTTGTCGGTTAAGTCTCGATTTCAGTTGGTAAGAGCTGATGGTAGGGTATGAACGTGGCGCAGACCCCACAATGCCATAGTCCGAAGTTATCAACAAGGCATTGTGCGAGCTAGTGGTGGCTCCATAATGGCTTTGGCTGTGTTTACACGGAATGAACTGGGTCCTCAGGTCCAACTGAACCGATTATTGACTGGAAAGGGTTATGTTTGGCTACTTGGAGACGTTTTGCAGCCATTCATGGACTTCATGTTCCCAAACAATGATGGAATTTTTATGAATGACAGTGCGCCCTGTCACATGGCCACAATTGTTCACGATTGGTTTGAAGAACATTCTGGACAATGATTGGTCATCCAGTTCGCTCAACATGAATCCCGTCGAACAGATATGTGGTATAATCGAGAAGTTAGTTTGTACACAAAATCCTGCAGCGTAACACTTCCGGAATTATGGGCGGCTATAGAGGCATCATTGCTCAAAATTTCTGAAGGGAACTTTTATCGACTTGTTGGGTCCATACCACGTCCAGTTGCTGCACTACATTGGGCTAAAGGAGCTCCGATACAACATTAGGAAGATCCCCCGACTTTTGTCGCCTCATTGAATATCCTCTCGACTTCGATTATCGTCAGTTATTTTTCTGCCAAAAATAGCAAAACTCATCTACTACTCAAGGTACGGTCATTCCTCTAGACAATAACCAAACAAAGCTCAATAAGTTTCAAGTAAAGTAACCTTCAGGTTTGGTTCACTGTCCTTATTTTCATGGAGTCTGTCGAACGACTTTGATGACCGAATTCAGTGGCGCGTTGTCTTGTGAATATACAAGTTGCTATCCAGGTCCTGGTGGCAACGGCCTTACCGCAGTGGGTACACCGATTCCCGTCAGATTACCGAAGTTAAGCGCTGTCGGGTGTGGCCGGCATTTGGATGGGTGACCATCTGGGCCGCCATATGCTGTTGCCATTTTTCGGGGTGCACTCAGCCTCGTGATGCCAATTGAGGAGCTACTCGACCGAATAGTAGCGGCTCCGGTCAAAGAAAACCATCATAACGACCGGGAGAGCGGCGTGCTGACCACACGCCTCTCCTATCTGCATCCCCAGCTGAGGGTGATACGGCGGTCGGATGGTCCCGATGGGCCACTTCTGGCCTGAAGAAGGAGTGCTTTATTCAGGTCCTGACAAGAGAAACAAATCTGCACATCAGACAGTACCGGTTCTGTTTGAGTGTGCGCGGCAATAGCATACGTGCCATGGCTTTATTTTCTGCTGACCTTACGTTTTATACGTCCTGCTGGATTTAACCCTGCTGACACTTGATGGTCGAAGGCTTGTCTAGAAGTGGTTGCCATAAAAAATAACATAGACAATATAAACAAAATACTGCTCCCAAGACGACTCTGCAGCTTGTGTTCGAATGGAGGACAGAGAGTGAAAGTGAAAGGCAATTATCATGCTAGACTAAAATTTTTCATGTTTGACCCTTTCTGAGTTGTAGTGAGCTGGGAGCGCGATTGGATACCTGTATCACCATTAAACGCCATCGCACGTAATCAAGGAGTCGCCACAAAGTTTTGTTAGAGGAGTCATACTGATCCTTTTTCACCACAATTTCCGCCAATATTACAATGTTACGGCAAACGTCACCAGATTTCTCCAGTGAATAACTGCGGCTGTCTGTCTCATTCCGAGTACACACAAGAAAGGAATGGATATTTAAATATAATTATAGGTGCAACCTTAAGGGCATTTAATTAAACTGTAGTGTGCTATTTCATTTTACAAATATTTTTTGGCGGGGGAAGGGGAGCAGAGGGGAGGGGGGGGAGGGTAGTCGTCAGTTCTCTGGCTGGTTAGACGTAGCCCAGCACTACGACCAACCTCCTCATCTCAAAGTAGCCCTTACACCCAACATCCTTGATTATTTATTGGAATTGCTCCAGCCCCAATCTTCCCCTACAGTCTTCCCTCTGCGGCTTCCTCTAAAACCACAGAACACGACAACAGTCAAGCTGTCCAGATTTAAAACCAATCGAGAATCTGTGAGAGCAACTCGATCGGGCTGTTCGGCAATGCATCCTTGTGGTGTGCGTACTGTAAGACCTTCAGTACACACACCATCAGATTATTTGACTTGTCGCTCTAACGAAATTGGCGAGAGTCAGGAATATGTCAGGAATATGTCTTGTGGTCTTATCGTGGCGTGTTTATCTTCTGCCGTTAGGTCAGACGATAGAAATGCCACTTGCAAGCTTAGAGTAGCAGGTTGATGGTGACCAACTTTAAACAGAACTTGATTAATTTTCACACACATTTATTAAAATAATAGCAAGCATAAAAATTACTTAACTTGGTTCTGGATGCTATTTACAATTGATAATCTGAAGTTCCTTTGGTCCTGGTACGTTTAATCTTATTCTCACATATCTCTGATACTTGACAAAGTGTCTATACATTTCTCTTCATGGCTATGTACAGGAATATGATAATCTTAGTAGGTGCAGACTGAATCTTGACTATAGACTGGTACAGACAAATGTAGAACTCGTACAGACTGGTACAGACTAATGCAGACTGGTACAGACTGGTACAGACTAATGCAGACTGGTACAGACTGGTGCAGACAAATGCAGACTGGTACAGACTAATGCAGACTGGTACAGACTGGTGCAGACAAGTGCGGACTGGTACAGACTGATGCAGACTGACTAATCGGAGGTCTGTACACTCGTTATAATACCTCGCTCGTTCATGTATCACTGCGCGAGTGTGATCCGCGAGGAGAAAAGGTTCTACGTTAGCAGCAATCTCGTTGGCGGCGTTACATATTAATACGCGGATCGGCGGAAGCAGAATTTGGTCCGTCTCTATGGCAGCGCCATCTCGTAGTGCAGAGACGGACGAGCGCTGCTTCTGCGCTGTTGTGCTTTGCGGGGTGCGCTCTAGTGGGAAAGTTGTGTACGCGCTGACTACGCGAAACTATGTACACAACAATCCTCAATCGAGAACCTAGTGAAGTTGGCCACAGTGCCGAAGTCGGCATGCCTCCACATGCCACATCCCAGCCGGTACCTTCCAGAACCACGCTGACTCTCTTCCTGCACGTTTGAGAGTGGTAAAAGGTTGTTATACAGACTTTTGACAGGTGGTCACATTTATGTGACTGGACAACGCATTTTCCAGGCCAGCTTTATTTTAGCCATGCTGTATTCCAGTCGCTCCTCCATACGGCTTTTTCCCTCTACGGCTCCCTCTAGTGCCGCACAACACGACAGCAGCCAAAAATCCCGACCCACAGCCAGTCAGACACAATCTGCTCCTGTCCTCTTCGACAAACCCGTAAGTGCGCGACGTGGGTAGCTACCTCGGGCACACGCCTGCAGCCGTGACATCCCTCGGCGCCCCCGCACGTTGCACGAGCCTGGGAGCGCCGTGTAGCGCCGGCTCCAGAGCGGCTGGCTGCTCTATTTTCACGCATGACAACAGGCGGCCCCCAGCTCCTGGCACTGCTTCAAGCTTCGGCCTAGCCCAGCCGCAGACGGCCACCCACTTGCTTCCTCGCGCAGAGGATGTGTTCCATTAGTCGGCACGCGTCCGCCTGCTCTACGTCCATTTCCCTGCGCGGTCCTCCGCTCAAGGTACGAGGCAAGGAAGTAGCGACCGAATAGTTGTAATAAATTCAGGGTCTAACAGGTATAAGTACACATATGTTTATATGCAGTGTACACACGTTAGTCTTGGTTGTTTCTTGACTGTGTCAAACATTCTACCCACAAAGTTTACGACCTGATGTTTTCTGCCTGGTCGTACTGCACCACCAAATGACTACACCTGTCGGTATAGACCAACCTTTTCGAGTACACCGAGCGAGTTGGCGCAGTGGTTAGACACTGGACTCGCATTCGGAAGAACGACGGTTCAATCCCGCGTCCGGCCATCCTGATTTAGGTTTTCCGTGATTTCCCTAAATCACTCCAGGCAAATGCCGGGATGGTTCCTCTGAAAGGGCATGGCCGACTTCCTTCCCCAACCTTCCATAAACCGATGAGACAGATGACCACGATGTCTGGTCTTCCCCAAACCAACCAACCAATAGCTGCTGTTTTCGCGTACACAGGTCCAAAGGTCCACACTTTAACACCCGACGTCCGCTAGAGGGACATTAATACACTACTGGCCATTAAAATTGCTTTACCACGAAGATGACGTGCTACAGATGCGAATTTTAACCGACAGGAAGAAGATGCTGTGATATGCACATAATTAGCCTTTCAGAGCATTCACACAAGGTTGGCGCCGGTGGCGACACCTACAACGTGCTGGCATGAGGAAAGTTTCCAACCGATTTCTCATACACAAATAGCAGTTGACCGGCGTCGCCTGGTGAAACGTTGTTGTGATGCCTCGTGTAAGGAGGAGAAATGCATATCATCATGTATCCGACTTTGATAAAGATCGCATTGTAGCCTATCGCGATTGCCGTTTATCGTATCGCGACATTGCTGATCGCGTTGGTCGGGATCCAATGACTGTTAGCAGAATATGGAATCGGTGGGTTCAGGAGGGTAATACGGAACGCCGTGCTGGATCCCAACGGCCTCGTATCACTAGCAGTCGAGATAACAGGCATCTGAGCCCCATGGATGTAACGGAACGTGCAGCCACGTCTCGATCTCTGAGTCAACAGATGGGGACGTTTGCAAGACAACAACCATCTGCACGAACAGTTCGACGACGTTTGCAGCAGCATGGACGCTGCATCACAGACAGGAGCGCCTGCGATGGTGTACTCAACGACGAACCTGGGTGCACGAATGGCATAGCGTCATTTTTTCAGATGGATCCAGGTTCTGTCTACAGCATCATGATGGTCGCATCCGTGTTTGGCGACATGGCGGTGAACGCACATTGGAAGCGAGTATTCGTCATCGCCATACTGGCGTATCGCCCGGCGTGATGGTATGGGGTGCCGTTGGTTACACGTCTCGGTCACCTCTTGTTCGCACTGACGGCACTTTGAACAGTGGACGTTACATTTCAGATGTGTTACGACCCGTAGCTCTACCCTTCATTCGAGCCCTGTGAAACCCTGCATTTCAACAGGATAATGCACTACCGCATGTTGCAGATCCTGTACGGGCCTTTCTGGATAGACAAAATGTTCGGCTGCTGCCCTGGCCAGCACATTCTCCAGATCTCTTACCAATTGAAAACGTCTGGTCAATGGTGGCCGAGCAACTGGCTCGTCACAATACGCCAGTCACTACTCTTGATCAACTGTGGTATCGTGTTGAAGCTGCATGGGCAGCTGTGCCTGTGGATACCATCCAAGCTGTGTTTGACTCAGATGAATCCAGCCAGAGGTGGTTGATTTCTCTGGATCTGTGCACCCAAATTGCGTGAAAATGTAAAGTCAGTTCTAGTATAATATATTTGTCCAATGAATACCCGTATATCATCTGCATTTCTTCTTGGTGTAGCAATTTTAAAGGCGAGTAGTGTAGCTTGCTTTGCCACATATAGTTGAAGGTACTGACCAACCTAAAATCATACGACTTGTAATGGCTGTAATCATTAGTCTGCAAATGATGTAACTACTGATGTAGTGTTGCTCGGTAGACCGACCTCAGTCACGAAGAGAAATATCTACACTTACAGCCCGTTAAAACCAGTACATTAAAAAACGTCAATTACAATATTAAAGCTTAAGCGATTTTTCCCTGTTCAGCTATAGTGACGTCATAATACGAGGGTCGTTCAGTAAGTAATGCCCCACATGTTTTTCTCAGAACATATTTGTTGTTAAGAGAATTTGGTGACAATATACAGCATCATGTCTTGTTCGTGACATATTTTTCTACGTAGTCTCCATCTTGTTCTGCGGCCGTACGCCAACGTTGTGGAAGAGCACGTATTCCCTGCTGGTAAAAGCTCTTGTCCTGTTAGCGTAGCCATGTTTTTATTCCATGACTGACACTCTCGTCATCTTCAAAGTGTGTTCCCGATAGAGAACCTTTAAGCGGCCCAAAGAGATGGAAGTCTGCGGGTGTCAGGTCTGGACTGTAGGGTGGATGAGGCAATGATTTCTAGTGGCTGTGACAGGACGTCCCGAGCGTGGCTGATTATGGAGCTCTGTTTCTGCATTTCCTGAGGCTGTAACTTTCTTTATCCATCGAAGAACTGTACTCCTATTAACTGCAGCGTCGCCACACGCTGCACACAAATATTATGGATGTTCACCAAGGTTTCTTCTGCTCACAAGAATTCAATAACAGCATGCTGCTTCTAACGTGAGTTGTTTGTAGACGCCATTTTGACGCTGTACTACGGCTCTGCCATCTGCCAGAACGGTTCGAAACTTCACCGGTGCACAGAAGAAACATTAAATGTGACTCACGAACAAGGACGTTTGTCAATGTATATTAATGGCTTTTTAAAAAAAATATGGGGCATTACTTATTCAACGACCCTCGTAAGTGGGCTAAGGTTGTTATTTCCACGCGCTCCTGTCAAAATTTTAGTGGCATTGTTTCCAATACGTCGTCAGCTGAGTTTATTCGGACGGATATCAGTGTTGTCATTCAGGTTAAGGCATTGTAATTGAGTCAAGAATCCAGTAACAAGAAAAGAAAGCATGAATGTTGGATTTGGAAGTACATTTTGCGCAGACTCTTTTAAAGGGGGTAACACTTGTAAACGAAGATCCATTCGGGAACCACTTTCGACTAACAAAAGCATATTTCGAGTGCTTGTTGCTTTGTGTATCGAGCTCTATGTAGAAAACCGACACTCACATTAGAGATACAGTACTAGTTCGATTAAAATTGTACAGGGTGTCCCATAAATGTTCCTACGATCTTCGAAGGACTGTAGAGGGTGTCTTGAGGAACAAATCGAGGAAAGGTACCCGTGTCCGGAAACGTTATCCAACGACATTACAGAGCGTCAAATTTACAGGCTCCGGCACCTGCCACTAGGCTACCCCTTCGGCAGCAAATGTGACTTTGCACGCTGACGCGCCGTAGGCGGAACTTCTCGCAATGCTGTTCGTTATTCAGTGATCGAGACTGATTGCCGCGATCGCCAGTGGAGAAGATGGAGCTAGCTCCTGCGTAGAAAGGCCTTGTCTCCTATTTAAGCGGCGGTCTGTTGTCTCGGTAGATGACAGTTTCGGACACAGGTTTCCATCTACAGTGTATTATTCTCTCGGAGCCCTCTATAATCTCCAATCTTTTTCGGTATACCGGAGAAAAATAAAGTGCAGATGGAAACCTGTGTCGGAAACTGTCTTTCACTGGGGCAACAGAGTACCGCATTCATTGGACACAGGGCCTATCTACGCAGTGTCCAGCTCCATCTTCTCCGCTGTCGAGTACTGAATAATAAAGGACATTGAGACGCGTTCCGCCTACGGTCCCTTACCGTACAAAGTCACGTTTCCTGCCGAAGGGCCTAGTGGCAGTTGCCGGTGTCTGTAACTTCTACGCTCTGTAACATCGTTGGATGAAGTTTCCGAACACGGGTACGTTTCTTAGATTTGTTTCTCAATACGCCTTCTACAGCCCTTCGAAGTTTGTCGCAATATTTCTGGGACCCTCCTGAATAGGAAATATTTCTCCACAAAAAACGGTTTTCTTCCAGCCTCCATTACCCTGTGTTCCATCTTTCTCAAACGCAGTTTCCAACACATTACGTAATTTTGTTTCAATATTACCATACTTTTTCGTTTGCCAAAATACTGTCTCCACTTACATTTGTAAACTGTTTATGTTGCCGCTGGTGCAGCTATTGATTACGTAATTCGCGTAATTCCCAAGGATCCAAATCACTTATCATGCTTTTAATTGGTTAAAAAAAGTTCGGATTCTGCAGAAAATTGCAAGTCTTCCATCAGCAAGATTCGAATCGGATATGGCCAGACTTGACAGCAAAGTAATTCGAGGCATGACAAATATGACATCGAGGGTACTGTAGAGGACAAAAGCTGACGTAATAAATTCTCCACTTTTGAAGCGTTATATTAAGTACGAGTTAGACTACGCCATTTCTTCGGTCTAGTGCAAACCATTTCAATACAACAGACGTTTGTTTCTTTCATTATTCCTTCTGCCATTGCGGTTTCTAAGGAAGCAGAAGTAGTTTTTAACAACGGCTTGTCTCTGTTAGTTTGATTGTACTGAATAATTTAGATTTTATCGCTCTAGAGGCTGAGATTGGAGACGCTGTTCTAGCGACGGTGTAGTCGACCAGAACGGCTGAACGAAACGAACTTCCGCAGAACGCGGTCATGGCCATGAACAGTTGAAAGTCAATGTCGCAGGTTGCCTGCGTCGCATTGCCCTTCTCCGACCTTTTTTTCCCCAGTATTGGCATATCTCCCGGAAGAACGACATCCTTTCCACGCCTTTGAGTATTCTCGCTACGCTCCCTCCCCCCCCCCCTCCTCCCCCTAACACTCCCACCTCCATTCCACCAAAATCGATTTTCAAAAAAATTCATCGCAATTTAGAGAGTATCTCACTGCGCTCCTTCCAAAAGGATTGAATAATGTTCCGACCACACACGTTTAAAATTTGTTAACAATTACCAGTTCAGTCATCTTATAATGGTATAAGTGTTTACAAAGAGCAATTGATATAAGTGCTGGAAAAAAGCAAATCTGTAGCGTCTGAAATTTTTAAAGCCGATTCACCTCTCAAATTAGAAACTGAGCACGGGTCGCTACTTTCTTTCAGCGTTACGAAGAGAAGTGGAGACATTTATTGATTTTTAAGAAGAGAGTAGTTCTTAGAGTCTTCCAAGGCTCCGGCTGGTACGAGGGTTGTAACTTAAATAGTGGCAACTATTTATTTACAACCGATTCAAAAGCGTTACAAGTTTGCACCTTCAAAGAAGTCATCAGCGTTGTGCAGAACCCGTTGCCAGTGATGTGCAAGGCGTAGTATACTGTTAGCAGAGCCTGTTCTCTTGATGGTGCGAATGAAGCGGTCTACTGCCTGTCGAATCTCAGGAACATTCTGAAGCAAATGCCACAAAGTGGTCCCTTCATCATAGGAATCAAATCAAAGTCACAAGAACTTAAGTCCGGGGAGTATGGTGGATGGTACAGTACTTCCCAGTCCCACCGACCGAACAGAGAGCAGCCACAGCTTGCTCTGTATGCGCCCGCAAATTGTCGTGCAAAATGATGGGTGGATTGCGCAGAAAGTGTCGCCGCTTCTGTCGCAAAGCTGGTCGCAGGTAAGGCTAAAAAAAAAAAAAAAAAAAAAAAAAGAATTGCGAAAGAAGCGGCGACACTTTCTGCGCAATCCACCCGTCATTTTGCACGACAATGCGCGGGCGCATACAGTGCAGATGTGGCTGCTCTCTGTTCGGTCGATGGGACTTAGAAGAAATAATTATTAAGAACGAAATTCGATACATTTCACCGTTTCCAGATTAATTAGCATTGAAATTAGCCAATAATACCGTCGCCCGCTCAAATTCCAGCGGCCCATCAGACACGGTGTTACCACACGTGTTCTTCGTTTGGTTTTCTGAAAAACGGACAAGAGACCGATTAAAAAAACGGACATAGGAAGGAAGTATGGATCGAACCTGAGCCAAAGGCTGAGAAGTCCCGTACGATAACATCTACACTATGAGAACAATTGTAACTCGCAGGCTGCTTGAATTTGCGTGCGCAACGGTCTAATCGGCTGACTTCATTGCTAATAAACTCGGAAACGGCGCAATATGCGATTTTCTTAACAGTTATTTCTCTGAACAACATACACTGCCACACCCGTACAAGCCTTTCGGAATGTTTCTGGCCACCGTGTGTAAACAGAACGAAGAAAGATTAACATTTGGCTTAACGGCCACAAAGCTTCTTTCGAACATTATCGTCGTGAAAGATACAGCGTTACTATGCAGAACACCAGAACTTCAGAACGTCGCCTTCTTGAACTTTGTCCAAAAATGTAACGGTGTCTCACACACACACACACACACACACACACACACACACACACACACACACACATTAGACCACCAGAACTTCAGAACGTCGCCTTCTTGAACTTTGTCCAAAAATGTAACGGTGTCTCACACATACAAACACACACACACACATACACACACACACACACACACACACACACATTAGACCAGTCAAGGCGACCCAACAATTAGAAGTCATCCTTTTACAGATACAATTGGACTGTTACGAACAGTTGGAGGAAGATACATAAAAAATAGGGAAGTCTGTGCATTTTTTGTTGATTTCGAAAAAACCCTTTGACGGAGTTCGGTGGATTAAACTATCAGATGTCCTGAAAAGGATCGAAATTGACTATAAGGAAAGGAGGATAATGAGCAGTTTATAATCACACAAAAAGTAACCCGCCCAGGTGGACAAGCGTATTAACGCATCGTTTCCAGGAGTCAGGGAAGTGAGCCTACTCCGAATCAAATCCGCCTCCCGGATTAACGCTGCGTAGATATGGTTTTTATGCGGTTTCTCGCTCCCAGCCGGCCTGGTACTCACATTCCGCCTTCGATACACTCTACGTAAACATTTAGAAAACGTTCTCCACTTGAAGAATAAATTTTCTCTCGACGCAGGCAGATGGGGTAAGCAGATTCCACTGCAGAAGATTGGTGGCCTTAGAAAGGGCAACCGGGTACCATCAGTCACTAACCTTGCCACAACCCATACAACAATGCCGACCCTGTCAATTTTTTTAATACATTTTTTTTGTTATGTTATGAACTTACATAATTTTTTCAACACTGCATGTTATAAATAATTTGAGGCTTGATACAGTTCATTAGCCGGCCGCTGTGGCCGAGCGGTTCTAGGCGCTTCAGTCCGGAACCGCGCTGCTGCTACGGTCGCAGGTTTGAATCCTGCCTCGGGCGTGGACGTGTGTGATGTTCTTAGGTTAGTTAGGTTTAAGTAGTTCTAAGTTTTAGGGGACTGATGACCTCAGATAAGTCCCATAGTGCTCAGAGCCATTTGAACCATTTGATACAGTTCATTGTGGCTAAGTGTTACTGGGAGGCAAGAAAGAAGAAGAAGACGATGATGATATAGAAGAATCACACAATAAGTAAAAATAATAATTGGAGATCAAACGACAGAAGGAATTAAAATTGGGAGGTATATTCGACAAGGCTGTTGTTTTTCACCTTCTCTGTTTAATTTCTGTTTAGATGATTTAGTTAAAAACTTCTTTGAAGAGAAATATTATGTGACAGTAGGAGGAAGGACAACAAAATGTGTAAGATTTGCTGATAACATAGCGTTACTGAGTGAAAACGACAAATCAGTTAACAATGCGTTTAAAGAACCGAACGCCAGCTGTGAAGCATAAGGAATAAAGGTAAAAGCGAAGAATACTAAGACAATGATTGCAAAAGACAATCATGGAAGATGAAAAATGGAAATTTTTGAAGAGTTAGTGGAACAAGTTGATAACTTCAGGTACCTAAAATACGAAATTACCAAAAACCTGACATGTAGTAAGGAAATAAAAGTAAGGATAGCTATTGCAACAGAACTGTTTTACAGAAGGATGAGTGTTTTCTGTGGTCCATCAAACAGGTAAAGCAAAGAGACTTTTCAGAAATCGATATGAAGAAGAACGAAACTTGCCGGCCGGTGTGGCCGCGCGGTTCTAAGCGCTTCAGTTTGGAACCGCGTGACCGCTACGGTCGCAGGTTCGAATCCTGCCTCGGGCATGGATGTGTGTGATGTCCTTAGGTTAGTTAGGTTTAAGTAGTTCTAAGTTCTAGGGGACTGATGACCTCAGTAGCTAGTTCCCATAGTGCTCAGAGCCATTTGAACCATTTGAAGAACGAAACTTGTGAAACAGACAGATAAAATAAGGAATGAAGTTGTATTACGAAGGGTGAACGAGAAAAGACAAATAATGGAAACGAGTAAGAGGAGAAGAGTAATTAGCTAGGACACTGAACGAGAAAAGTTATTTCATGGAAGACGCTTCACAAAGAATGATGACTGGAAAGAGGACCACAGGTAGAAGAAGATATCAGCTACACGACGACATCAAGATATTGATGGACCATCACTCGCTGACAAGTATGTCTTCTTCGAAATTCGGTTTCTATATGATCCTAAGTGACTGTAGAGGCCAATACTGGTGTTTCAGATGTTTCCACATTGTTGACACGCGTTTGTTCTGGTGGGGACTGGCTGCGTAGCATTGCTTATCTTCACGGCTTCGCACTGGTTCCATTGCGCTTGTCAGTTTCTGTTTCCTTCATCAGCTGAATTGCTTCCCAAATATTGCGACGACATATTGTACGATTAAGTGCAATAGTTTCCCAGTTACCTGTTTCAATTTAACATCTTTTGATATTGTCATTTAAGACACCATTGTATCGTCTCTGTGGTCTTTCTAGTTTTCTTTGACCATCCTCTTAGTTGGGAATACTTAATTTGTTTTGGTGGACGGGATTAAGGAGTATGAACGGTGTGGCCCGTCCAACGGAGTTGATGCTTGATGATCATGGCTCCAGTGCTAGCAGAGTTGGCTTCTCCCAGAACACTTCTCATGCAGCGCTGACGGTACTTTTCCAGACATAGCATGTGCCTTCTGTAAGAAGCCCATGCTTTGCGCCCATATGTGATCATCAAGATAAATGAATCACGAAAGGAATTGCGGAAGACGGGAAGACTGAAGAATGCTGAACTTGCCGTAGTAGACCTGCCTAATGGGCAGATCATCACCATCAACAGTAGCATCTCAGCAGCAGCAACATCTTCATCTACAAGACCAGTGCATTTTTATGATGGTATATAGTGATGGAGCCCACTGACCCCAATAACAATGGTAATAGTTTAATCGCCGAAACTGAACAGCAACGAGGAATAAAGGCACGTTACACGTTCGTCTTGTTAAAAAATGAGTTTGTCCGTAGCTGATGGTAATGGAAAGTTCTCCTGACATTCATGACCACGCTCTGTGCGGCTTCCAGTTCTAACCACAGGTGAAGGTAGATTAGAGTAGGTGTTTTTTTTTAACGTAACAGACCTTCGCCTGTGAAGAAAGAAGCGGTAGAGTAAAGATTTCCTAGGAGCCGTTGTGTACCTGCCGAGAGAAACTGGGGCCGCCACTAAGGCGGGTAGGCGAGCCCCGACAAGGAGGGTCTGTCCTCAGCGCGAATGCCATTCCGCCTTGGCGTATTTGCGCAACACTTTGAGACCGCTTCGCTCGTTAGCAATGCCGAGTCACTTAACAGACGACATGTCGTGTCTGGTGGCGCTCCGCCAAATCAAATGCAAGTTTCGCTGCACTCGCCTCGCTGATCGCTCTCTCAGATAGCGCTGGACTGCGTTAAAATTATGCCCATTCCGTTTTGCATGCCGGAATGATTAATCTTGCAACTAGAACATGCGCCTTTTCTGAAAGCAAATTTTTCTGTCGAGCGAGTCGAGTCATGTTCTCTGAGAGTTTTAAGATTATACACTCTGACAGAACATTACGACCATCGACCTACTATCGATATACACACGTCCAAGCGATAGTAGCGTTACTTGGCGAGGAATGACTCCTAGTCAGGCATACACACAGTGCGTGTACGACGCTCACTCCAAAAGAAATGCACACTATTTTTTAAAAAATACAGTTTTCATTCTGCACGTGTGAAAGTTTTACAGCGTGTAGATACATCCTTCCCGCTTGTTTTCAAACTTAGTTCAACCTGTTCCCGTGAGTGGCGCCGTCACAGCATGTCTTCAAGATGGCTGCTACACTTGACGTTCGCCAGAAGCAACGTGCTGCCATAGAATTCCTGTGCTGTGAAAAGGAGACAGTGGGAAACATTCACAAGAGGTTGAAAAAGGTGTATGGAGATGCTGCTGTCGACCGCAGTACAGTTAGTCGGTGGGCAAGCAGGTTACGTGATGAAAGCGGGCACGGCAATATTGAGGATTGTCCTCGCAGTGGCAGGCCTCGTACTGCACCCACTCCAGACAATGTGCAGAGAGTTAACGAATTGGTGACTGCTGACAGACGCATCACAGTGAACGAATTGTCACGCTACTTTGAGATAGGGGAAGGAAGTGTTTGCAGAATACTGGAAGTGTTGGCGTTAAAAAAGGTTTGTGCCAGGTGGGTTCCCAGGATGTTGACAGTGGTTCACAAAGAAACAAGAAAAAAGGTATGCAGCGAACTTTTGGAACAGTATAAGAATATCATGCAAATTCAACCAAGAAAAAAAAATTCAAAACCACACCTTCTGCTGGAAAAGTTATCGCTGCGGTGTTTTTCGATTCCGAAGGACTTTTGCTTGTGGACATCATGCCAAGTGGAACCACCATAAATTCTGATGCATATGTGACGACACTGAAGAAACTTCAAGCTCGACTGAGTCGTGTTCGACCACATCGGCAAAAGCAGGATGTTTTGCTGTTGCACGACAATGCACGGCCATATGTCAGTCAAAAAACCATGGAAGCGATCACAAAACTCGGATGGACAACTCTGAAACACCCACCTTACAGTCCTGGCCTGACTCCATGTGACTATCATCTCTTTGGGAAACTGAAAGACTCTCTTCGTGGAAGAAGGTTTGAAGATGATGACTCCCTTGTGCGCGCTACCAAACAATGGCTCCAACAGGTTGGTCCAGAATTTTACCGTGCAGGTATACAGACGCTGGTTCCGAGATGGCGTAAGGCAGTAGAGAGGGATGGAAATTACGTGGAGAAATGAGAATATATTGTTCCTAGAGGATGTATCTACACACTGTAAAACTTTCAAACGTGTAGAATAAAAGATGGATTTAAAAAGAAATAGTGTGCATTTCTTTTGGAGTGACCCTCGTAGTATCAGTGAGCGTGCTGTCCGTGTGTGGAATTTGACCGAGGGCAGATTGTGATGGCCCAGAGCCTCGGCGCGAGCATTTCGGAAACTGTGCGACTTGTCAGGTGTTCGAGAAGTCCTGTGGTGGTGGTGAGTGTCTTCAATACGCGGTGAAACCAAGATGAAAAACCAAGTCTCGATGTCGTGGGGTTGGGCGGCCACGCCTCATTGCAAATGTCGGACGTCGTTGGCTGGTCAGACTGCTAAAACAGGACAGACGGTGAATTGTGGCGGAACTAACATCAGACTTTAATGCTGGGCACAGAACATGTGTGCCTGAACAAACAGTGTACGATGGGCGTCCGCAGCCGATGACTGAAATGGGCAATTGACCATCAGCACTGGACGTTGGCACAGTGTCAGAGCGTTGCGTGGTCTGATGAATCCTGATACCTTCTTCACCATGCCGATGGGAGGGCGCAAAACAGTCGTCTTCAGGACATCAGCTCCTTAACATCTGTACCTTGGTACGGTGGTGGCGGCTCCATTACGCCCTGGGGAACATTCACGTGGACATCCATGGGTCCAGTGGAGCTCGTGCGGGCACCATGACGGTCGAGGACTATCGCAAACTGGTTGCAGACCACGTGCACCGCTTCACGACGATCATATTTCCCGACGGCAGTGTCGTTTTTCAACAAGATAATGCTCCATGTCACAAGGCCAGGAATGTGATGCAGAGTTTCGAGGAACACAGTTGGAAATTCCAATTGATGTGGTCCCCCCCCCCCCCCCCCCCGATGTGAACCCGATCGAACACATCAGGGATGTGATTGAACTTGGCGTCAGAGCCCATCGCCACCCTCTCCGAAATTTACGGGAATTAGTTGACAAAGGACAGCAAAGGACTTGGAAGAGCAGTTGAACGGAATGGACAGTGTCTTGAAAGGAGGATATAAGATGAACATCAACAAAAGCAAAACGAGGATAATGGAATGTAGTCGAATTAAGTCGGGTGATGCGGAGGGAATTAGATAAGGAAATGAGACACTTAAAGTAGTAAAGGGGTTTTGCTATTTGGGGAGCAAAATAACTGATGATGGTCGAAGTAGAGAGGATATAAAATGTAGACTGGCAATGGCAAGGAAAGCGTTTCTGAAGAAGAGAGATTTGTTAACATCGAGTAAAGATTTAAATGTTGGGAAGTATTTTCTGAAAGTATTTGTATGGAGTGTACCCATATATCGAAGTGAAACATGGACGATAAATAGTTTGGACAAGAAGAGAATAGAAGCTTTCGAAATGTGGCGCTACAGAAGAATGCTGAAGATTATATGGGTTGATTACATAACTACTGAGGAGGTATTGAATAGAATTGGGGAGAAGAGGAGTTAGTGGCACAACTTGACTAGAAGAAGGGTTCGGTTGGTAGGACATGTTCTGAGGCATCAAGGGATCACCAATTTAGTATTGGAGGGCAGCGTGCAGGGTAGAAATCGTAGAGGGAGGCCAAGAGATGAATACACTAAGCATATTCAGAAGGATGTAAGTTGCAGTAGGTACTGGGAGATGAAGAAGCTTGCACAGGATAGAGCAGCATGGAGAGCTGCATCAAACCAGTCTCAGGATTGAAGACCACAACAACAACAACTGTTGACTTGTGTGCGCAGATGTGGTGCCAACTCCCTCCAGCGACCTAGCAAGACCTCATTGATTCCATTCCACGACGCGTCACCGCTGTTATCGCTGCCAAAGGTGACATACCAGCTATAACGTTGGTGGTCATGGAGTCGTTAAAATTTGTTAATGTTGAACATTGCACCTCAAGAGAAGTTTATTAATTGTCGCATCAAGTTTATTGGTTTTTGCATCAAACTATGGGTCCATGACAGTTGTAAATTAACCAGTACTCCTGTGGTAAAGAAGTCTGTCAAAGTTAAGTAAATGTTTTACTCATTTATGTAAAAAGTACACTAATATTTCATGTGTTATTGTTTGGTGAGCCTTCTCTCACTCCAATCAAAGAACCCACAGTTGTGGCCGGGTAAAACTGGTTTCGGCTAGTCACAACACGTACTCCACACGCCACCATACAGTGTGCAGTGTCCCTTGTACCACCGCTAATAATTGATTTTCCTATTCCATTTCTGGCAATGAGAATGCAGGTAACCTTCACTCAAGTATGAAGTCAACAACACGTCCTCTCTGAAAGGCGTGCCGCGGTGCCTGGTTGTAACAGTCCAGCCATGCACGTGAAGGCTGTAGCTGTATGTGTACAGCGTCAGTCACACGCCATAGGTTTCTAATAGCTCACCTTGCGCCTTCTAAAGTGGTTCCGTTTATTATGTGGTGCTGCGACTTTGGCTCAAAAAATGGCTCTGAGCATTATGGGACTTAACTTCTGAGGTCATCAATCCCCTAAAACTTAGAACTACTTAAACCTAACTAACCTAAGGTTCCAGACTGTAGCGCCTAGAACCGCTCGGCCACCTCGGCCGGCGCTGCGACTTTAGTGGGGAAAAATGCAGGTGTGGTTTCCAGTAAAGAGTACGTATGTTTCTTTTAAAGGATGCCATTATTTCATTCATTGTTGCAACTCTTGCCACAACACTTTTCGAAATACACGAAATATTACGCAACACTCCACATGACTGCCTACTTCGCAAACAGACCGAAATTTGTTAATTATAAATGTGGTGTCTGTTCCTTCGGACATGTCCCTTCAGTGCAGACGCACAAAAAGCTTGAAATCTTACGGGAATAGGCGAGATCGGGCGAGTACAGATGCTGAGGAGCAGTTGCACAACATCATTAATGTGTGGTATAAGTTGAGAATTTAGGTCTAACGGGAGGCGTGCTAGTGTAGTCCAAGCGGTTGGGGTGACCAATGTGTCTGGATGGCGTACTGGACAGTGCAACTGCCTTAGTAAGTCGGAGACCCAGGTTCGAACCCCGGCACAAATTTTCAACTTGCCCCATTGGCATTTCTTTAATTTCTTTGTGTCTTGTTAATTGTAAAGTAAATTATAGCATTTATTAATTCAACACTGAAAAGCCAATCAAACTGGAACGCCTGCCTAATATCGCGAAGGGCCTCCGCGAGTACACAGGTGTGCCGCAACACGACGTGGCATGGACTCCACTAATGTCTCAGGTAGTGGTGGAGGGAACTGACACCATGAACCCTGCAGGGCTGTCCATAAATCCGTACGAGTACGACAGGGTGGAGATCTAGTCTGACCAACACGTTGCATGGCATCCCAGATATGTACAGTATAGTTCATGTCTGGGGAGTCTGGTGGCCAGATGAAGTGTTTAAACTCAGAAGACTGTACCTGGACCCACTCTGTAGGAATTCTAGACGTGTGGGGTGGCGCACTGCTCTGCTGGAATTGCCCAAATCCGTCGGAATGCACAATAGACATGAATGGATATAGGTGATCAGACAGCATCTTTACGTGCGTGTCACCTGTCAGAGTCGTATCTAGACCTATCAGGAGTCCCATATCATTCCAACTGCACACATCCCACATCAATACAGAGCCTCCACCTGCTTGAACAGTTCCCTGCTGATACGCAGTGTCCATGGATCCTCGAAGTTGTGTCCATTATCGTACACGTCTGTCCGCTCGATACAATTTGAAACGAGACTCATTCGACCAGGCAACATGTTTCCAGTCAGCAACAGTCCAATGTAGGTGTTGAAGGACCCAGGGGAGGCGTTAAGTTTTGTGTCGTGCAGTCATCAAGTGCCCACGAGTGGGCCTTCGGCTCCGAAAGCCCATATCGATAATGTTTCGTTGAACGGCTCGCACGCTGACACTTGTTGATGGTCCATCATGGAAATCTGCAGCAATCTGCGTAAGGGTTGCACTTTTATCACGTTGAATGATTCTCTTCAGTCGTCGTTGGTCCCGTTCTTGCAGGACCTGTTTTCCGGCCGCAGCGACGTCGGAGATTTGATGTATTAACGGATTCGTGATATTCGCGGTATACTCGTGAAATGGTCGTACGGCAAAATCCTCACTTCATCGCTACCTCAGAGATGCTGTATCCCATCGCTCGTGCGCCGACCACAACACCACGTCCAAACTCACTTATATCTTGATAACCTGCTATTGTGGCAGCAGTGACCGATCAAACTACTGCTCCAGACACTTGTCTTACAGGGTGGCGCACGAAATGTGTTACCAGTTGTTTCTATCACAATTTACGACGCACATTAGATATCCCGCTGGGATCTCTACAGCAGTACCAGCAGAGCTTGGGAAAAAAAATGAGTTACGAAATGATGTGTAATTCACAATACTGCCGCTAGGAGACTAGTAAGCAGCAATGGCTGACAATGGAAGACTGACGACACAGCAACGATCGGCAGTTGTGTTACTTTTTCATGAAACGAAAAGCTTTGTTGTGACTCAGAGGCGTTTTCGACAACAGTTTAACACACGATGGGTCCCTTGCAAGAAGACCATCCACAGGTTGTACGATAAATTTGTACAGGAAGGAACAGCATTGGAAGCGAAGCGACCTCGGCCTAAGCCTGTTTGTTCGCCGAAGAACATTGAAGCGGTACGAGTTGCTGTACAGAGAAGACCAGGGAAATCGTGTAGAAAGGCAGTAGTGCAACTGGGAATATCCAGACGCTCCGTTCAACGCATTCAACCTCCAGATGATCTGTGCACAGAAGCTCACTGAAGAACACAAACAGCAGAGACTACTGTTCGCTCAGTGGGCGGAGGATAGGGAAGAAACTCTCAACAACGTTGGGTTTTCAGACGAGGCGCATTTTCATTTAGACGGTGTGGTTAACAAACAAAATGTACGCTTTTGGGTCACTGAAAACCCACAAGTGCTTCATGAACGACAACATTATGCTCCGAGGATTACAGCGTGGCCAGCAATTTCCAGTCACGGACTTATTGGACCCTTTTTCTTTGAAGAAACCGTGAACAGCGAGCGTTATTTGAGCATGCTTCGCAACAGCTTCATTCCACAGCTTCTTGCTACTGCCTTGCCCTTCAACACGCAGTGGTTCATGAAAGATGGAGCAAGGCCACATACTGCAAACACTGTGTTGGAGTTTTTACACGAGCATTTCGACATGCGGATCATTTCACTCAGGTTTCCAGGTCGCTTCAATGACGGTCAAAATTGGCCCCCCTCAAATGGTTCAAATGGTTCTGAGCACTATGCGACTTAACTTCTGAGGTCATCAGTCGCCTAGAACTTAGAACTAATTAAACCTAACTAACCTAAGGACATCACACACATCCATGCCCGAGGCAGGCTTCGAACCTGCGACCGTAGCGGTCACGCGGTTCCAGACTCAAGCGCCTTTAACCGCACGGCCACACCGGCCGGCTTTGGCCCCCCCTCCCCCCCCCCCCCCCCCCTAGTCCAGACCTCAATCCATGTGACTTTTTTCTTTGGGGGTACCTAAAGGAGGACAAAATTTTCTCGTAACGTCCACGTGATTTACTGGAGCTCAGAAGACTTATTCTTCAAGCTTGCAGTGAAATTACGGAAGACATGTGCCGTAGGGTAATCACTAACTTCAGTGTTCGTTTGAAGGAAGTTAGGAAACGAAATGGTGGACATGTTGAGCATGTGCTGGGTTAGAACAAATCTCCATGGACGGCTCTTCATTGTAGTATATGATCCTTTCAGATTGTATTGACAATAAGGTTTATATTCAAAAACAAAATGGTAACACATTTCGTGCGCCGACCGCAACGCCGTTTTCTGCCTGTATTTTGTGAGTTTGAATACGCTTGCGTATATCAGTTTCTTTGGCGCTTCAGTGTAGAAGCTGAGAAGAATAATGTAAAGATTTTTAGAAGAAAGATACTGCTGAAACCTTTTTATGCTCATAGCGGATACACTCTGTATGTATTGGAGCGAGTGTGCCAGCGCTCTGTGCTCGATGGCTAACGATTGTGTCCCTCCCACGGCGGCGGCGCCGCGGAGACGGTACCGGAAGTGGCGAGGGCGGAGCGACGCTTCACGGACGGCGTCGTCTTAGTGGCAGCCTTGGGCGCTAACAGTCCGTGCATGACGCGTCACTCTACCGAAAAGGGCCGTGGGTTCCGCTCGCGACAAGGCGGCGAGAAAGAAGACGGACTGCTCGGCGCTCGCTAAAAGGCGCTATTGCGTCACTTGCCGACGACAGCCGAGCGGACAGGTTGTCTTTAGTTATTCAGCACAGGCCCAGCTGCCTCAATGGGACACAGGTGTACGTGCCCGACGAATATATGTCATCTGGCACACAACACACGTCACACACACGCGAGCACACAAAGACGCGTAGCGGCTGGCGAACCGGTCGGCGCGGCGACGCAAGATCGACCGGTCGGTTTCTTTTGCGTTCAGGTAGGTATCCAGGTGTTGCGACACAGCTCGCAGCGCTATCCAGTGCGACTAGAATTTCTGTTGCGCGATGCGGCCTGTTTCCAGTAAAACCTATGTTGCGACACAGCCACACGCTGTACGTGGCAGGTTCGTACGTATGTATGTATCGGTGTTATTTGCGGCTAACATGTGTTGGAAGATCTGCAAATACGAGAGATTTACAAACACAACTCTCCTATAACAAGTTAGATAGGGTTGGGGTTCCCTGGTAGCCGGCTTTAGTTGGCCAAATATATACAAGTCCGACCTGTCCGGCATGTATTCGGTTTTTTAGCGATGAAGTAGGGGACGAACAACTAAGACCCGTTCCGACTTAATGATGTAGGCGAGAGGAGTAAGTATTCGGGCCGGCAGGGGTGGCCGAGTGGTTCTAGGCGCTACAGTCTGGAACCACGCGACCGCTACGGTCACAGGTTCGAATCCTGCCTCGGGCATGGATGTGTGTGATGTCCTTAGGTTAGTTAGGCTTAAGTAGTTCTAAGTTATAGGGGACTGATGACCTAAGAAGTTAAGTCCCATTGCGCTCAGAGTCATTTTTTTAAGTATTCGGTGAAATGTGGAGATGGAACATGAGGATATGCAAAGCGCTAGGGATATACAGTAAGTGCTGATATTTTTACTGGCACTGAGGACAGTGTATTGAACAACATTACGTCAATATTTACCTCATTTCATCATTATTATTTTCTTGGGCCGTTGCCCACGGCAACGCGGGGTCGGCTCTGTTACTATGGATTTGGCAATGTTAGTGTCAGAGCGCGGCTGGATGCCCTTCATGTCGCCACTCCATACCCCCTTGGACGGAAGTAGTGTACCCCAGCTGTCTGCGTCTAGTGTAAGCCACGAAATTGTATGAACGTTTTCAAATGTCTGCGAGTCGTGTAACTGCGGCGGGACATGGGGACCAGCCCACTATTCACCTAGTGGGATGTGGAAAACCGCCTAAAAACCACATCCAGGCTGGTTGGCACACTGGCCCTCGTCGTTAATCCGCCGGGCGGATTCGATCTGGAGCCGGCGCGACTGCCCGAGTCCAAGAAGCAGCACATTAGCGCTCACGGCTAATCTGGCGGGTAGTATTTACCTCATTTGTATACTAATAATTACAGCTATTAGGAGTAGTCTGTTTTTAGATTGGTTAGTATCAACTGAGAAGCAGGTCAGGTGCTGAATAGTGAACACGTCGAAGGAAAACGGGTGCCACTTATTGGCATCTCAGGCTGGCATCTGCTCTTTCTACAGTTTGTTTTAGTTGCTCGTTCCACTTTAGGTCGCTTCTGACTGTTACTCCTTCGTCTTTTTCAGCTGGTACTGCTTCCAATGTTTTCTATATTCTATGAAGTTTTCTGGGGAATAAACACAAATTATACACAAACCAGCAGAATTACTGGGATGGGTAGTAATGTTTCTAAACAGTCTATGACATATAAGAAAATATAGTTACTTCAGACATTCTTGGAATGGAGAAGATGGTGACTTGATCTGACTTTCGCAAATAGAGGCACTGTGCGATCTCGAAACAAACGCCGCCCCATTTTTTGGATCGATTACAGCCTTCTATATACATATATCCACACCGTGGTCCGTAGTATTTTTCTCCAAGTTTCGAAAAAACTTCGCCACGTGCTAGCATTAGATAGATGTGAAATATAGACGTCTCAACGCTCAAAACTGCGAATTATTTCATTGGGACATAGTGTCCCATCACCCATGAAAAGATTAAGAAAACGCGGAATGTGGAAGCATATGAACACAGTTTACTGCACTGAGTACTACGCAAAGCAGAGGAACGGTTCAGAGACGATTTTTTTTGTTTCAGTACGACAAAGCACCGTGTAAAAAAGCAGCGTCTGTGAAATGGACTGTCCTGTCCAGAGTCCCAAACTGACCTCGACAGCTCACCATTGGGATGAATTACACTACTGGCCATTAAAATTAGTAGACCACGAAGATGACGTGCTACAGACACGAAATTTAACCGACAGGAAGAAGATGCTGTGATATGCACACGATTAGCTTTTCAGAGCATTCACACAAGGTTGGCGCCGATGGCGACACCTACAACACGCTGACATGAGGAAAGTTTCCAACCGATTTCTCATACACAAACAGCAGTTGACCGGCGTTGCCTGGTAAAACGTTGTTGTGATGCCTCGTGAAAGGAGGAGAAATGAGTACCATCACGTTTCCGACTTTGATAAAGATCGGATAGTAGCATATCGCGATTGCGGTTTATCGTATCGCGACATTGCTGCTCGCGTTGGTCGAGATCCAATGACTGTTAGCAGAATATGGAATTGGTGGGTTCAGGAGAGTAATACGGAACGCCGTGCTGGGTTCCAACGTCCTCGTATCACTAGCAGTCGAGATGACAGGCATCTTATCCGCATCCGTGTTTAGCGACATCGCAATGAACGCACATTGGAAGCGTATATTGGTCATCGCCATGCTGGCCTATCATCCGGCGTGATGGTATGGGGCGCCATTGGTTACACGTCTCGGTCACCTCTTGTTCGCATTGACGGCACTTTGAACAGTGGGCGTTACATTTCAGATGTGTTACGACACGTGGCTCTACCCTTCATTCGATCCCTGCGAAACCCTACATTTCAGCAGGATAATGCATGACCGCATGTTGCAGGTCCTGTACGGGCCTTTCTGGATACAGAAAATGTTCGACTGCTGCCCTGGCCAGCACATTCTCCAGATCTCTCACCAACTGAAAAAGTCTGGTCAATCGTTTCTCAGCAACTGGCTCGTCACAATACGCCGGTCACTACTCTTGATGAACTGTGGTATCGTGTTGAAGCTGCATGGTCAGCTGTACCCGTACACGCATCGAAGCTCTGTTTGACTCAATGCCCAGGCGTATCAAGGCCGTTATTACGGCCAAAGGTGGTTGTTCTGGGTACTGATTTCTCAGGATCTATGCACCCAAATTGCTTGGCTCTGAGCACTATGGGACTTAACATCTGTGGTCATCAGTCCCCTAGAGCTTAGAACTACTTAAACCTAACTAACCTAAGGACATCACACACATCCATGCCCGAGGCAGGATTCGAAAATGCGACCGTAGCAGTCGCGCGGTTCCGGACTGAGCGCCTAGAACCGCTAGACCACCGCGGCCGGCCCAAATTGCTTGAAAATGTAATCACGTGTCAGTTCTAGTATAATATATTTGTCCAATGAATACCCAGTTATCATCTGCATTTCTTCTTGGTGTAGCAATTTTAATGGCCAGTAGTGTAGTATGTCGACATCGTTCAAGACCCCAGTGTCCAACATCACTACCTTTTCTGGTATGGGCTTTTCAGGAAAAATGGGCTGCCACTCCTCCTGAGTCATTCAGAAACCGCGTTCAGAGTGTCCCCAGCAGAGTTATAAAGTCGTCAAGAACTATACTGATGGCCTCTAATCGCTGTCCGCATACTTTTGTTCAGGTGATGGTGTAAACAATAATGACGCCATAACACTCCCTGCCAATTTACCTTGCTGTTGCGGTGTGAAAAGAGACAGGACTGGTGACGTGTCGAGATGAACCTCGACTCCACACGCGCTATGCACAGTAGGCCCGCGGCGGCGCCACGCGGTTGGTTGTCGCCGCTGGCGTCGGGCGCCTCACCTCCAGCTTTCCCCCGCGCTACGGCAAGTAGGCTAGCGGCCTCGCAACACGCAGGTTCATCGGCCTGCGTGGGACCTCGCAAAGCAAGCGCTACGCGTCCGCTCGTCGCGGTCACGCGTGAGATCGCGTCGCCGTCGCCGGGACTTTCTCTGGGTCCTCCGCATGCCCACAGTGCTCACCACCGATAGAGAGCCAGAGGCTTCCACTTTCGGCGGTAACTGCCAACTGGGCCATCTCCTTGTAAAGCGAGAGAGCACAGAGGGCATGACTCTGGACTCGTACTTGCGCGAACGAGGAACAAATCAAGTCCAGCCATGCACACATACGATATCCGCGCATTCACTGAAACATTTCATGTGAATCTGACGACAGAGTCTTCACAAACGTCGTAGGCGATTCCATTCCCCGTCAGAGAACCTCAGCTAGATATCACCCATCTACAGTGTGACAATATTGAACAATAAGAAAAAAACCTAAATTGGCTCCTAGCACTATGGGACTTAACTTCTGATGTCATCAGTCCTCTAGAACTTAGAACTACTCAAACCTAACCAACCTAAGGACATCACACACATCCATGCCCGACGCAGGATTCGAACCTGCAACCGTAGCCGTCGCGCGGTTCCAAACTATAGCGCCTAGAAACGCTCGGCCACCGCGGCCGGCCAAACGTAAATTATTTACAAACTAAGGCATGCACACACTTTACTCAACATGTAAATGTCACCACAGTTATTCGGATATAGGTATTAATACACTACTGGCCATTAAAATTGCTACACCAAGAAGAAATGCCGATGATAAACGGGTATTCATTGGACAAATATATTATACTAGAACTGACGTGTGATTACATTTTCAAGTAATTTGGGTGCATAGATCCTGAGACATCAGTACCCAGAACAACCACCTCTGGTCGTAATAACGGCCTTGATACGCCTGGGCATTGAGTCCAACAGCTTGGAAGGCGTGTACAGGTACAGCTGCCCATGTAGCTTCAACACGATACCACAGTTCATCAAGAGTAGTGACTGGCGTATTGTGACGAGCCGGTTGCTCGGCCACCATTGACCAGACGTTTTCGATTAGTGAAAGCTCTGGAGAATGTGCTCGCCAGGGCAGAAGTCGAACATTTTCTGTATCCTGAAAGGCCCATACAGGACCTGCAACATGCGGTCGTGCATTATCCTGCTGAAATGTAGGGTTTCACCGGGACCGAATGAAGGTAAGAGCCACGGGTCGTAACACATCTGAAACGTAACGTCCATTGTTCAAAGTGCCGTCAATGCGAACAAGAGGTGAGCGAGACGTGTAAACAATGGCACCCCATACCACCACGCCGGGTGATACGCCAGTATGGCGATGACGAATACACGCTTCCAATGTGCGTTCACCGCGTTGTCGCCAAACACGGATGCGACCATCATGATGCTGTACACAAAACCTGAATTCATCCGAAAAAATGACGTTTTGCCATTCGTGCACCCAGGTTCGTCATTGAGTGCACCATCGCAGGCGCTCCTGTCTGTGATGCAGCGTCAAGGGTAACCATAGCCATGGTCTCCGAGCTGATAGTCCATGCTGCTGCAAACGTCGTCGAACTATTCCTGCAGATGGTTGTTGTCCTGCAAACGTCCCCATCTGTTGACTCAGGGATCGAGATGTGTCTGCACGATCCGTTACAGCCATGCGCATAAGATGCCTGTCATCTCGACTACTAGTGATACGAGGACGTTGGGATCCAGGACGGCGTTCCGTATTACCCTCGTGAACCCACCGATTCCATATTCTGCTAACAGTCATTGGATCTCGACCAACGCGAGCAGCAATGTTGCGATACGATAAACCGCAATCGCGACAGGCTACAATCCGACCTTTATCAAAGTAGGAAACGTGATGGTACGCATTTCTCCTCCTTACACGAGGCATCACAACAACGTTTCACCAGGCAACGCTGGTCAACTGCTGTTTGTGTATGAGAAATCGGTTGGAAACTTTCCTCATGTCAGCACGTTGTAGATGTCTCCACAGGCGCCAGCCTTGGGTGAATGCTCAGAAAAGCTAATCATTTGCATACCACAGCATCTTCTTCCTGTCGGTTAAATTTCGCGTCTGTAGTACGTCATCTTCGTGGTGTAGCAATTTTAATGGCCAGTAGTGTAGTTCTAAGTTCTAGGGGACTAATGGCCTCAGAGCCATTTGAACAATTTTCGGAAGATATCTGTAGTTGTTCTTTTGAATTGTAGTAGGACATAATTTTACTTTGACTGTGTGATGGAGCTTGCAATATGTTCTGTCTTTCTGTTTGACCGTGAGAAGCAAATACAGGGGGCGCAAAGAAGAAGTCGCCGAAAATGATGAACAAACATCTAAATCACAAGATTGGCCGTTGCGGTGGGTGGACGCATGTGAGGGGAAATGCTGACGTAATCGACGCTCGGCAGTAAGTGTTCCGAACAAATCCGATATGTGACGAAACCGAATAATGTACCTATCAGATCTCTTTTATTGTGCCACTTACGTGCACTTACTATTGTTAGCAAAGTGGTTATCGCCAAGCTTCAGCGTGCCTCGTTTTACTTCCAATTCCTCCTCTAAGGGGATAGGCAGGCTGCTAGTTTGTTGATTTACAAAATATCTAATAACAGATCAATACTTAAGTATACAGCTCTAAAACCAGCACTATATTAACAATGTGCTGCCGATATTTTTATAGGCAGATACGTCGGTATTTTCTCGCCGGTATATCAGTATAACGATACTTCTTTTCCATATATGAAAGACCTATAATGGTATTTTTTTAAATATCGATATATCGGATTTCCGATATCTTTTAAAAAATATCAACAGTACTAATCAGTGTTACCGGACGGCACAGAATGTTGCATCGAGTCCATTACTTGTTTTCGTACGGCATGCGCAGATTGAACTGGTTATGATGTGGTCGGTGCACTATATGACGATTCTCTAGTGGTCGGACGTGGTCGACCAGAGTGTTTGCGATAAGTATGCTTGCACTCAGTTTCCATACAGTTTAACATCGAGCCACTGTCGCATCCGACTGCCCCACAGATCTGGATACTGCACAATGCGACCAGCAGGCTAAATGGAGACCCACAGTAAGGCACTTTTCCAAATCTTTCAGGTGCTGATAACGGTGTCTCACACGAGTACGCGCCATCTTAATGTCCCTCACAGTCATCACTCAACATATGACGCTGTTCACGCCCCTTCTACACCCTACCAGATCTGGTAACAACACAAAACACGAAAAAAAGCTAATGGACTCAAGTGACCGTTCTACCTGTCACAGAGGATTGCAACGCTAATCATTTACACACATAGTGTGTGTATGTGTACCAAGTTACATTGACATCCGACCATGTCTTGTGCATGCTTTATTTTTTTTTGACAGGCAGTGTATATGTAATGTAATCGCTACAAACAGACCTGATCTCTTTGAAAATGTCCACGTTGAAACTGTTGTCAGCGACCGCTAGGCGGTTGTAGCAACAATGATTAACAAAGTACAAAGGGAAATGAAAGCAAGTAGAAAAAATTGTATGTTCAGCAAACTAGATAGACAATCAATAACCTCGCATCTCTAGGAGGAAGCCGAAACATTCTGGTGAATACTGTCACAATTTATCTGCGGATTTACATGCTTTTAAAAAGTTAAGAGAAAGAACAAAACTTAAAATGCAACAGCTCGCTCCTAGACAGATGATCACATATTGAAATACGTAAGAACAAGAAAATGAAAATGGGGATAAATTCTCGAAACGCGCTGTGGTATTCAAAATAGAACAACCTCCATAAAGTGACTGGTAGCAGAAAATCATTTCTCACTGAGAAATAACCTTATGTTCATTCACTCGCATGACTTCCTAGCACCACTGAAAAATTGATGTAGTGAGCGATATGTAGGACTTAACTTCCAATCGACATCTAGGACATCAGAGATGTAGCACAAGCTTGTACTAAAGGCTAGATATTGACTGTATACTTATTGAAGGAGTCGTGCCAGCATTCGCCTGATATGATCTTAGAACAAAAACATGTATATCCGGCCGGCCGGAGTGGCCGAGCGGTTCTAGGTGCTACAGTCTGGAGCCGCGCGACCGCTACGGTCGCAGGTTCGAATCCTGCCTCGGGCATGGATGTGTGTGATGTCCTTAGGTTAGTTAGGTTTAAGTAGTTCTAAGTTCTAGGGGACTGATGACCACTGCAGATAAGTCCCGTAGTGCTCAGAGCCATTTGAACCATGTATATCCTACATCTAGATGACCGATCTGGGATTAGGTCCCAATTTCTCCCATACACGAGTCCAATATGTTAACAACTGCGCTATCTCGTTCGGTAAAGCGAGAGTAGAACTATTCTCAAACATACGGCGATTTTTAATTCTTTTTCTTATCACTGTACTAATTTCACAGATGCAAAATGTAATCATTTGTGGCTTTAAGAAGGTCCCACTATTCGCCAGTGCAAGAGGAAACCTCGCCTTAGCAAATCATTGCTTCGTCTCGAAATTAAAGTCGCCGCACATCTCGTAACACGGCGATTAAGGCCCCGAGCGAAACCTGTGCTTCAGGAACACGCCGCTCACTAATTGCGGACATGTGCTCTGTTATTTTCGCCCACCTCTTACTCGGGCGGCTGCCAAGTGACATCTGCTACACTAGGACGCTGACCGCTGTGGCGGTCGCCGCTTCTCCACACTTCTCGCTGTTTGCTTGTAATATCTCAGACGTCCATGGGGACGTTCCCGGAATTTATGAGGCGCAATGGTTCAGTCAAACACCTGGAGCACGTTTCACTGTGCTAAATATGGTTCAAATGGCTCTGAGCGCTATGGGACTCAACTGCTGTGGTCATAAGTCCCCTAGAACTTAGAACTACTTAAACCTAACTAACCTAAGGACATCACACACATCCATGCCCGAGGCAGGATTCGAACCTGCGACCGTAGCAGTCGCGCGGTTCCTGACTGCGCACCTAGAACCGCGAGACCACCGCGGCCGGCGTGGCGGTCTCCAGTTTCGGCAATGTTATCAGGAGAAAAGTAGCACCAGAGATACACTAAACCCAAACAACACTCTGCTCAGCTTGATAAATTAACGGATCGAGATGGATCAGTGGTGAGACACTGGACCTTCCTTTCGGTAGGACGCCGTTCGGATCGCATTCGGTCATCCGAATTTACGTTTTCCGGGGTTTCCCTAAATTGCTGAAGGCAAATGCTGGGATGGTTCTTTTGAAAATACACGGCCGTTTCCTTTCCCGTTCCTCCGCAATCCGAGCTTGTGCTCCGTCTCTAATGACATTGCAGTCGACGAGACGTTACGACGCAGTCTTCCTTCCTATGCAGAAATTAACTGCAAGAATCCGTCGAACTGTAAATCATGCTGTACAAACCAAGTCATCAAAAATTCTTGTTGCTGCTAGCCCTGACGACATCACAAGTCCAATGCAGCAGTTTGAGAACATTTTGAGTAATAATTTTAGGTTGTCACATGCTCCACGCTAGCTATAATCCAAAATGTCTTTACTTCCCTGCTCTCTACTGAAATTCACGAAGTAGAAAACAGATCTCCAGTTTGTGTGCATCAATCCCTAGGCGTTGCTCCGTCTGCTTTATTCGGTTGTATGCTGTTGATCGACAAAATCCTTACACGCCTGCGATCCTCGAGGGTGCGGTTGTGCCATACTGATCAAACCCCTGCGGCCCTCTACTATTTCCCAGATTAACTGCAAACAAAATAAATTTCTTCGAATTACTATCAGAACAAGAATTTTTCAATAACACTCCGTCTCTTTTCGGTTCAATAAATATACAATCAGTGGATGCCAGTTTTCTTGCAAGAAACAGATTTTTGTTTTTCCTTTTCTGGTATCTATAAATATCTCAGTACTTTTTTACCATCTTCAGTGGCCATTTCCTTTTATTCGCAAAACGATATGTCACATACTTCGTGGTGGTTTGATAGTGCTGTTGAAAAAAGCAGGTTCGTGACAATCACACTGGCTAACAACATAATTTGTTCACCAATTTGTAAAATAACCCCCATCTTACAGCCATATTTTTAAAAATATTTTGTGGATTTGTTCCCTGTGGAAATCAGAACGCGTAATTTGCGAAACGGGAGCGCTTTCATATTTGTATTCAGATTTTTGCGGTCTAAAGCACGTTAAAGCCGAAGGACGTTATCTTATTCTCGAATAGAAAATGTGTACACTGAGTGCAATTCTGCTGTGTTTTAGCTTAAATTTAGATAGTATCGGTTGGTGTGTAATTCAGACGCTTTTCACTGTTATGTAGGTATAAAATGTATAAGATTTATTGTAGCATTAACTAGTTTTCGAACCACTGCTGGCTGATCATCAGATGGAGATGTTACAGGAACACTACGTTCTGTGCCATGTGGTACTGGTGGAAATAACGGAAATCGTATCAAATTCAGACAGAAGTTGATTGAATATTATACTCGCATATGCCTCTAATTTAAGTCACATTTACAGTTCGTTTTTTTTTCGGTGGATATAATGAATCGTACACTTTTTTTCTGTTTACGTACATCATAGTCACAAGTCGTCATACCTGAAGGTGATATTACTTTAGCCTCACACAGAAAACGGTTACACTCGTTGCAGTTGTACTGTCTTTTGTTGTCAGCGTTGTAGATAGTTTCTGTGTAGTTCAGCAGTTTTGTTTCTCTTTACGTGTACGCCTTAATTCATCACACATCAGTTTAATTTGGTGAAACGTCATCTGAAGACGGTGAACCAAACAATTTTTTAATATAAGAAGGTAGGTATCCACAAATTATTTATTCTCATAACGCAATATAATAACGGGCAACGAGGATGATTGACAGTTTAGAATAATTGGAGGAATAAGGAAAGATTAACGGTGGCAGAAAAGAATCTTTATCGAGCGAGGTGGCGCAGTGGTTGGTGCAGTGAACTCCGGTAGGACGACGGTTCAAACTCGCGTCCGGCAATGCTGATTTAGGTTTTCCGTGATTTCCCTAAATCGCTTCAGGCAAATGCCGGAATGGTTCCTTTGAAAGGGCACAGCCGACTTCCTTCGCCATGCTTCCCTAATCTGATGGGACCGATGACCTCGCTGTTTGGTCCCTTCCCCCAAATCAACCAACCAATCAAAGAATCTTAAAGGAAGAATAAGAAGAAACTAATTTCCTCGACGAATTTTTTGATCATCTGGTTGCAGAGTAAGAGCCAGTCGTGTAGTGAGTAGTAGTTAATGCTTTAGAGTCACGTATGCACGTCGCTAACAAATTTTAATTCCAGGGTAATTATTTTGTATTGACTCCTTGTGTTCTTCATTCATTTATCACGATAGTGGTAGAAGGCGACAAAGTGCTAACAAACTACACGTCTATGACACATCGGAAGATAATTCTGAACTACGCCAGAATAAGCTGTGTTGGTATCAAGCCGAGGACACTTCAGTTAGCTGACTGTGCAAAACAGTGACTCACGGTTTGAGTCACCACCATCTCTGCCGAAAGAGACCTGCCTACTCATTAAACTCACGTAGCATTTTAAAATCATCATGTTTGCCCTTTTAACTGAAGATAACATGCCAATATATAACATCCATTTGTATCAATATTGTTCGATTTTTACATGAAGGAAGCGTTTACCTTTATGACTTCTGCGTAACGCAGTAGATAACGAAAGAATATCAAGATAAGAAATAGAATACATTTCGAAACGTCTGTTGTAGAAAAAAAAATTCTTGTAGTGAGTTAGTTACTAACGTTCTATTTTCTCAAAATATTCGTCATTCGTGGAGTTTTAGATATGAGGGTCAGCAACGTCCTTACTTTCAAAGAATTTGCCTGCAAATTTTTTTGTGTTCTTAAAACAACTTTATCTGTGGAACGCAATATTACCTACTTTCGCAGCCGGCCGGTGTGGCCGAGCGGTTCTAGGCGCTGCAGTCTGGAACCGCGCGACCGCTACGGTCGCAGGTACGAATCCTGCCTCGGGCATGGATGTTTGTGATGTCCTTAGGTTAGTTAGGTTTAAGTAATTCTAAATTCTAGGGGACTGATGACCTCAGAAGTTAAGTCCCATAGCGCCAGAACCATTTGAACCAACCTACTTTCCCATACCTTCCGATGCAACCAAACGCTGCACAAGATTTCACCATTGTACTAAAGAAACATTTGCTGCATATACTGCAATTGCGATAAAAATAAAACTTCCAGACAGATTAAAACTGCGTGCTGAATCAGGATCCAGACTTTTTCCTTTCGCAGGCAAGTGATCTACACTGTTCTTTTTCCTTCCCCTTTTCGTTCTAGCTATCTGTTTCTTCGTAATTTCCGTCAGAAGTTCTATGCGGATGCCGCGCCGGCAAATTTCTTCCACCAACAGTATTCTAACCGAATTACCTCGGTGTCGGGCGCCACGCACATGACTGCGTTGGTGACCTGCGCTATGGAGGCAAGTTATCCAAACGAGCTACCTAAGCACGACTCACGACTGGTCCTCACAGCTTTATTTCCGCCAGTACTTCATCTCTTACCTTCCAAACTTAATCTGTCAGGAAGTTTCTTATCAGCGCACAATCCGCTGACTGAAAAATTCGTTTAAGACAGAAATGAGTTCAACAGTACTCCAGAGGTCGAAGCCACCGCTCGTCACCTGATCGAGATGTTGGTGTCAACATAATTACGTCATGCGTGGTCTGTGATCAACAATACTCTCAGTTAACGTAGCATGGTAGGTAACGCAGAGTGCGGGAAGTGTGTTCCATTTCCAATCTGCGAGACAGAACCTGTCAACAGAGGTGTGTTATCTGCCCTACAGATTTATTCCGCTCACGCCTAGCTCACTGGAGAATGACATTTATCAGTGCATTCAGATGTCAGATGCAAATACCTCTGGCAGGGCCCTAATCCTTTTTCCCGGTATCTAGATCGGCCGGAGAAAGCGGACGGCCCACTTTGACCCCCTACGCTCGAGACCTGGCGAGCTGCAGACGCGGCCATGCGTCGTGCCGTGACAGCTGCGTTGGTGTGGTGCGATGAAAGGTCACCCTTGTAGTGGGTCAGGCCACCCGGCCGACGATGCAAATCCGCCGAGCAAGCTGGACTGATTCTACCCTCGCAGCGCTGTAGGCGTTGCCAAGCAGGTCGCCGCTCCCGCTGCCAAACAAACACGCATTTCCCAGCCGGTGAGAGGTGCCTGTAGTATTCTACATCTACATCTACATTCATACCCCGCAAGCCACCGTGCCGTCGGTATTCTGTACTACACTATTGGCCATTAAAATTGCTACACCACGAAGATGACATGCTACAGACGCGAAATTTAACCGACAGGAAGAAGATGCTGTGATATGCAAATGATTAGCTTTTCAGAGCATTCACACAAGGTCGGCGCCGGTGGCGACATCTACAACGTGCTGATATGAGGAAAGTTTCCAACCGATTTCTCATACACAAACAACAGTTGACCGGCGTTGCCTGGTGGAACATTGTTGTAATGCCTCGTGTAAGGAGGAGAAATGCGTACCATCACGTTTCCGACTTTGCTAAAGGTCGGCTTGTAGCCTATCGCGATTGCGGTTTATCGTATCGCGACATTGCTGCTCGCGTTGGTAGAGAGCCAATGACTGCAAGCAGAATACGGAATCGGTGGGTTCAGGAGAGTAATACGGAACGCCGTGCTGGATCCCAGCGGCCTCGTATCTCTAGCAGTCGAGATGTCACGCATCTTAACCGCATGGCTGTAAAGGATCGTGCAGTCACGTCTCGATTCATGAGTCAACAGACGGGGACGTTTGCAAGACAACAACCATCTGCACGAACAGTTCGACGACGTTTGCAGCGGCATGGACTATCAGCTCGGAGACCATGGCTGCGGTTACCCTTGACGCTACATCACAGACAGGAGCGCCTGCGATGGTGTACTCAACGACGAACCTAGGTGCACGAATGGCAAAACGTCATTTTTTCGGATGAATCCAGGTTCTGTTTACGGCATTATGATGGTCGCATCCGTGGCACTTTGAACAGTGGACGTTAGAATTCAGATGTGTTACGATCCGTGGCTCCACACATAATTCGATCCCTGCGAAACCCTACATTTCAGCAGGATAATGCACGACCGCATGTTACGGGTCCTGTACGGGCCTTTCTGGATACAGAAAGTGTTTGACTGCAGCCCTGGCCAGCACATTCTCCAGATCTCTCACCAATTGAAAACGTCTGGTCAATGGTGGCCGAGCAACTGGCTCGTCACAATACGCCAGTCACTACTGTTCATGAACTGTGGTATTGTGTTGAAGCTGCATGGGCAGCTGTACCTGTACACGTCATCGAAGCTCTGTTTGCCTCAATGTCCAGGCTATCAAGGTCGTTATTACGGCCAGAGGTGGTTGTTCTGGGTACTGATTTCTCAGGATCTATGCACCCAAATTGCGTGAAAATGTAATCACATGTCAGATCTGGTATAATATATTTGTCCAATGAATACCCGTTTATCATCTGCATTTCTTCTTGGTGTAGCAATTTTAACGCCCAGTAGTGTACTACAAGTCGTTTCCCTTCATGTTCCACTCGCAAATGGAACAACGGAAAAACGACGATCTATACGCCACCGTATGAGTCCCAATTTCTTGTATATTATCTTCGTGCTCCTTACGCGAAATGTACCAGGTGTACCGGTATGAAATGAGCGTTAAGATACAAATGTGTCGATAGGGAACATTTGCTGTGTACGAGCCTTAATTTTTTGTTTTGTTTTGTTGGTATGACATCTGTCAAAGATATTTAGTATACATCAAGTCATGGAACAAACAACATCATATGTTTTCATCGAGTCGAATTTTGTACCAGAAAGTGGCGATTTGCGGAAAGCATTAATGTTTTGTTTTCATTTCAAAAAAGTGCTGCAGAGTCGAATCGAATGCTTCTCGAGGCGTATGGTGATCATGCTCTATCAGAAGCAACATGCAAAAGGCGGTTTCAACGGTTCAGAAATAATGATTTTGATGTAAGAAATGAAGAACGTGGAAGACCACCAAAAAAGTTCGAGGACGCCGAATTGCACGCAATATTGGATGAAGATGATACTTTGAGTTAGAAGCAAATGGCAGCAATGCTAAATGTTGCACAACAAACAATTTCTGACCGTTTGAAAGCTATGGGAAAGATCCAAAAGTGTGGAAAATGGGTGCCACATGAATTGAATGAAAGATGGAAAACCGAAAAACCCTTTGTCAAATTTTGCTTCAAAGATATGAAAGAAAATCAATTTTGCATCGAGTTGTTACTGGCGATGAAAAATGGATTTATTTTGAGAATCCTAAACGGGAAAAATCATGGGTTAATCCGGGACAACCATCAACATCGACTGCAAAACCAGATCGATTCGGCAAGAAGACAATGCTCCACCGGGGGCCGAACCGCACAATGACCCTGGGTTCGGTGTGGGGCGGCAGAGGGGTGAAGTGGACTGCGGTAGTCGTCGTGGGGTTGTGGACCACTGCGGCTGCGGCAGGGACGGAGCCTCTCCGTTGTTTCTAGGTCCCCGGTTCACATACAATAGAATACAACAAACTAAGAACAACACACATACCCATGCCCGAGGGAGGACTCGAACCTCCGGCGGGAGGGGCCGCGCAGTCCGTGACATGACGCCTCAAACCGCGCGGCCACTCCGCGCGGCTGTGCGTTGCATTTCATATCGCTTTGCAACGTTACTCCCACATATTTGAACGATGTGACATTACTAATGCTGTATCCGAGCATTTCCTAGTCATCCACATTAACTTACATTTTTCTACATTTAGAGGCAGCTGCCAGTCATCAGACCAACTAGAAATTTTGTCAAAGTCACCTTTTATCATTCTACAGTCACTCATCTTCGACCCTTTCCCGTGAACCACAGAATCATCAGCAAACAACTGCAGGTTGCTGCCTACCCTATCAGTCAGATGATTTACATATAGAAATAATAGTGGTCCTGTCATGCTTCCCTGGGGAACTCCTGATGATACCGTTGTCTCTGATGAACACTCGTCATCGAGGACAGCATACTTGGTTCTTTTACTTAAGAAGTCTTCGAGCCATTCACATACCTGGGAACCTATTCCGAGTTCTCATACCTTCGTTATCAGTCTCTCTCTTTCAAACAGGAATAAATATCTAGATTTCTTGGTACCGGGTACTTTCTTTACTTTTCAGTGCATATTTCTATTCGTATCAGAATTTCGCGGCAAGTACCGTACCGACTGATCCTAGCAACGATTTATTACATTTTTATTATTGACCCAAAATCTCGAATTCAGTTTTATTATAGCAGTAAGCAGGCTGCCGAAAAAGAAGATTCTATGCCGACGATGTTTTCTTTCAGAAATAAATTATACAAAAAAGACGAGAATTTAATTTGCAAACACATCTAGCATTTATGGGCTATGAAAACGCACTTCACCGCATCCACAGTGAAAATCTCTGGTCAGTAGACCAGATGTGATAAGGTGTTTTCCCCAGGCACCTGATAAAAGTACGCCAAGGTTTATATATTACATTGTAAAAACTGAAATGTAAGCCACCATTATTTCTTATCATAAACTGCTCTCAAATTGATGATTATGGCATTGACAAAGAACAAATTATTGTACAAAAAACATCACATTAATGTAGGTTGACTCTTACAAAGAAGAAGACAGCAACCAGCCACTATTACTAATGCTATTTATTTAAGTAAATAGCGCCGTAACCGGTTTCGAACTGACAATTTCATCATCATACGGCTGTTCACAAGATCCACAAGATGCCAGAGATGTTCTCTCTCAGAGATATTACAATGTAAAGATTACTTTGATTTCACAGTATGAATGTTTATAAAGAATAAACGTAACATCATGAACAATTAAAATACAAGGATAAACCTTACATTATGAGCATATAATATTACACATGAAGTTGACAGATGCAGTAACCAGTTTTTGTGAATGCTAATTACATGGTATTATGAAAATACTGTGCTATATACAGGGATCAACATAGAGGTGAGATAAAATGAATAATGTGACAGTAAAAATTTTATTAATGTAGTATGGCTCACCAATCTCATCTGTCTGTTTTTCTGTCTTTTGAAGCACGATACATTGAACACCCTCTCTTATGAAAACCCACTGTAGTGTTGCAGTTGCTACTGCTGTTTTGTGTTTGAGGAACAATAATGATCTTCTTCACATCCAAGTCTATGGATTTCTGTGGAAAGGGATTAGACTTTCTGATCATCAACGGTTGTATCAACTCCAACGGAAAAAGTTCGCTAATTGTAATGTAACAGCCTGTATCTGCTTCAATACGAAGACAAATTCCTCAGAAAGTGAACATTTCTGCTCTAGTTATATCAGCCAGATAATTTTTCTTGGTACAGAAACTCTTCTTGCCTTTGTGTTTCTGCATCTCATAGTTTCATCCACAATGGCTAGAAGTATAAATAAATCCCAACTATTTTTTGGGGTGTAAGTGATTATACCCCTTGCTGGTCCTGGCATAAATTTCACCAATTCGTGTGCAGGTCTATTATTTTGCACTTGGGGGTGGGGGGGGGGGGGGGATTTTGCTCCCTAAGGTACCATCTGGGGCAGTACATATGGTAGCAGATTCACTGCTTATTTGTCCAGAGACATCATTACGTACTTCATCACCACCATCACTTTGTTCTTCATCCAAAGAGTTGTACACCGATGCCTGAGGAACAAACTTATCCCTTCATCCGAAGCGGTATTTATATCTGACAGGAAGTTGTCATCTTGAGTAACAACTGATTCAAAATTTGGGCTGGAAAAACATATGTTTTCTTTAGTGCTCCATTTTTTAAATGCAGATTCCGACATTCTTTCTGAAAAAAAAATAATATGAAGAAACAATCTAAGTAATTTCTTCTTCTACAGGCTGCTCTTCATGATATTCTTTAATGTTGCAAATGACCCTTGCCTTTCTTCCAAATGAGTATCGAATATCAAACACAACACTGATGTATAACAAACTCCTACAACATTTCTGTTTTGCTTTGCACACTCGCAACCATCTACTGCAATATTTCGCTCTCTCGCACAACGCAGGAGTATGCTATCTGAGAGATGAAAAGAGTTGCGAGTTATAACATTGTATTTTCTGAAATTACAACAGTGCGTATGTGTGAGAATAATACCGGGTGATCAAAAAGTCAGTATAAATTTGAAAACTGAATAAATCATGGAATAATGTAGATAGAGAGGTACAAATTGACACACATGCTTGGAATGACATGGGGTTTTATTAGAACCAAAAAAATACAAACGTTCAAAAAATGTCCGACAGATGGCGCTTCATCTGATCAGAATAGCAATAATTAGCATAACAAAGTAAGACAAAGTAAAGATGATGTTCTTTGCAGGAAATGCTCAATATGTCCACCATCATTCCTCAACAATAGCTGTAGTCGAGGAATAACGTTGTGAACAGTACTATAAAGCATGTCTGGAGTTATGGTGAGGCATTGGCGTCGGATGTTGTCTTTCAGCATCCCTAGAGATGTCGGTCGATCACGATACACTTGCGACTTCAGGTAACACCAAAGCCAATAATCGCAAGGCCTGATGTCTGGGGACCTGGGAGGCCATGCATGACGAAAGTGGCGGCTGAGCACACGATCATCACCAAACGACGCGCGCAAGAGATCTTTCACGCGACTAATAAAACCCCATGTCATTCCAGGCATGTGTGCCAATATTTACCTCTCTATCTAAATTATTCCGTGGTTTATCAAGTTTTCAAATTTATACTGACTTTTTGATCACCCAGTATATTCTTCGGAGTCCAACAAAAAGCAATTGATTACGACCCAATCTAATGTAATGACACTACACATAACCCAAAGGGTCCATCGGACCCAGGTTACGTAAATGTGTGGTATAAAAAAGAAAATGTATATGACACTTAAAACTAATTACACAAATTGCTAATAGTACCTTTAATATGTTTTAAATATTGGTAGAGAGCATAACTGAAGAGTCGGGGATCAATTTTTTCATTCAGTAATTAAAAGTTAAAACTCCTTCCGGGTCGATTGGACCCAGCGTACGCATACTAAGTTTAAAGATAATCTGCAGAGCAGATCTGAAACGGTAGTGGTCAATAAAAGAAATGGTGATTCAGACGGTGTTTTTTGTTACTTATTAATAGAACTCAGATCGGGTGTTATGACACAGCGCCAGTCATGTAACTTAGGCCCGTGTCTGCACCTCATAGCCGGGCGTATTGCGCGGGTGCGGCGCTGACAGCACGCAAGGAGGCGGCGTGCAGAAAGCGAGCGAGTGCCGCGTGACGTCATGAGGGAGTGCCAGCATCCGCTCGCATCTCATTACGCGGTCGACCCACGCCCCCGGGCACCGGTCACCAACCACCACGCACCAGCCTCAAGGCTACGCAGGCGTGCCTTCGCAAATGCGTGCTACCTGCGACAAGGGGTGCCAACTGCTGGAGCTTAATCGAACCTCAGTCTACAGAGCAGCGAAAGAGAAAGCTCAAGTAGCTTTGCTATAAATGTTCAGAAATCTTCTTCTTCTTAGCGCGTCGGTGACAACCACTTAAATTAAGCGTAGTGCTCAGCAAGTTGCACTGCTTTTGGGCTCCCTGATGCCAAAGCCTCTTAGTCACGATGCCTGAGGAAATGATGTAGACAGGGCAGTGAACGAAATGGAATCACCACCCACATGAGACACACTTTCGTTATCGCAGAGTCCCCATTTTAACATGGCCAACGCCCACACGAAGCCTATTAAGTGGTCTTCATGTTGGCCATGACAGGCCGTTTCCTGGAGATAACTCCTCTTTTGGTGGTCTCCAGTCACTTTTAGCTCTTTCCTTCCAGCGCTGAAGCCTCTCTTCCGCCTTTGACTTCACTACGGGGCAGGTTCTCGAGATGAAGCTTTTCCTGCTGCGAAGACATCTAGTGACAGGTTGATGCCCAAGAAAGGGGTGTCCGTTGTTAGAGTTGACTTTGCTCGTTTCTGATTTCGCCGTTACTATCTGCCTGACAGGGTGGAGCTATTCCGCCTGTATCTTCTCGACTGGAGTTGGTGTAAAGCATCCTGTCACCTGGCGGCAGGTTTGGTGAAGAGCAATATCAAACTGTTTCGAGTGGCGCGGTTGGTTCCACACGGGGGAAGCTGATTCTCCTGTCGAGTAGCACAAAGTTGGAGCCGATGTGTCGGCCGGTGTGGCCGAGCGGTTCTAGGCGCTTCAGTCTGGAATCGCGCGACCGCTACGGTCACAGGTTCGAAGCCTGCCTCGGGCATGGATATGTGCGATGTCCTTATGTTAGTTAGGTTAAGTAGTTCTAAGTTCTAGGGGACTGATGACCTCAGATGTTAAGTCCCATAGTGCTCAGAGCCATTTGAACCATTTGGAGACAATGTCTGAAGTACACGTGGACTTGCACGCCATCTTGTGGCTTTGAACTTTTTTCAAAGCTATTGTTTCGTGATGCGACTTCTATTCTGACGCTGTTACAGTGTCCCTTTATTGTCAGACTTGTATCAACAATAACCCTGAAATGTTCAGAAATGTAAAATATTGAACGTCACAAAACGAAAACACATAGAAGCCTACGATTACAGTATCAGTGAATCACTGTGGGGACTGATCAACTCAAACATTTGCGTGGCACAATTGTATTTGTTGTGGATTCACAAGCTCGTAGATTTTTTACTGACTTTATGTTCGCCATTGACTGTACTATTCAATACAATATCGATTACTGCAATATTGACATTAGGTCATTTTCAAGTTGTTACGGGTCCTGGAAACACAGCTGTAGTCAACCCTTTTCGACTTGTTTTAACCAGTATGATGATCGTTGCCAACAAGTACAGCCATATGTCAATTTAACTTCTTACTTGTACACACGAACGACAGGTGTATTCTCTGTATCAGGTGGAACGGCCACCAGAGTGCATAGTGTTGTTCAAGTTTAGTGCTGTTGCCAGGCCTGGTAGGTATATAAGGGGCATGAACACCTTCACATGTTTAGTGATCACTCGAAAAACATGAAGATGCCTCGTATTCGTCTAAGACAGCGTTGTCTCCATTGACAGAGTTTAAGAACTCCAATGGAACTCCAATTGACCAGCTGGTCTGACTGCGCAGTATCAAGATTGTGTAACAGTGTCTTGAAGATGGATTGCATGTGAATGTGAGGGCAGGCAAATTCTTTGCAAAGATTCTGGTCGACCATGTCTAATCACTACAAGGGAGGATCGCTGTCTTGTGCACCGAGCACATTGTAACCTCTTCACACCTTTGCCTGCCATCCAGAACAAGTAATTGACAACCCTACAACATTTTCTGTCATCCGACACCGTTGATCAGAGACGATCAGCAGCCAGACGAGGGAATTACCATCCCATGCAGAGGCTGCCCACCCGTTAACACCGCAATGTACAGTGCGCGCAGAATGCCGTGGCTGGTATAGCCGCAGACGGCAGGACACACGAGGGGAGAGCGTTAGTAGTGGGGGTTACAGGCAGGCGCTGTAGGGGAAATGCCGAGCGCTGGAGGGGAAGTATCATTGTAAACTGAGCCTATGCTCACATTTCCTGTAAATATTAAGTGGGGGCCTTCCACACCCACACTTGTATGGTATCCACTCAAAAAGATCTAGTGTCACCTCTGCTTTGCTTAGTATCTAACTGAAAGAGTTTCGCTGAAAATGCAGCGATCTATTATCGCCTAGCTTGTTAACCGTTCGTAGTTTCAGAGAAGCGTTATGAGTGGCAAATTTTGCGTAAAACCTACACATCTCTCTTGTTGCCACGTTAAAATTTGCTCGTCACAACACAGCAGAGTTTGCACAGTCTCACCTCACTAACATGATGTGCACACACAGTTGCAAAAGAATTCTGAAAAAGCGATATATTAAGTGAGGGTCTGAGGAAGAGTAAAAGGTCAGGATGGGTTATAAAAAAACACATTGTTGGTACAAAATAAACATGTAATGTCTTCACTTAGTTTTTCCAAAATGTATAGCATTTCTCATTTCACCATTGATAGCCCTTAATTTCATTCTCTTATCGAAAAAGTCTGAAGTTAGTGGAATAATATGGTAGATAATGAAGTTTTGCATAATAACCATATGGAAAAATATTCTCCTCCTTGCACACTATCATTTGCCAAAATCTCAATTCAGTATCTCAACCGTTTATAAAATATGAGAAATATTTGGATATTTCACTCTGGCCTTATCGCTGGCGCTGCGTGATCACAAATGCGTATGCTACATCAGATCAGTTTTCTCGAGACTGGTGACAGGTAGAGACATCCTCCAAAGTCTAAAGAAAAATTCAATATGTTAGCTACATTTCGTATGGTGAAACATATTACAGTATGTAATATGCACCAAACTCCCAGTCATAGTGACCTCTATTTTTCATTGCAAACTTTTTAGAATTTTGCGTGGTGACTTACTTCCACATAAATATCACGACTATGACCGTTAACGAAATGATGGGCACGCCTTCATGAACCTGACATAAAGCTACAAGTAGAGCAAAAATGAATTTTTTTATTGAATAGTTTTTGTAAAATCATTTGAGGAAGATTGCAGGGCGTGCGCCTCGATTCTGTCATCGCTGACCGGCCAAATGGTTTTAGACACTGTCGTCAACCCCTTCCGAACACTGCGCATCAGTCACCGTATCCCGTGCAGGCTTTAAACAGCTGCGTTTGGAATGGTTACTTGATCTAGAAGCATTGTCTGTTGATGAATGATGTCATGATGTGTTCAGTGATGATTGGTATTATGGACTGCCCCAGATGATCATCGTTGGTGAGTAAGCCTTCGACCTGTGGAGAGATCCCATTCTTCCAATCTTTAGCACAGGCGTCATGTGGTGGGGAGCCATCGGGTATGACTTGAAATCACCTGTGGCAGTCATTAAGGGAACTCTGATGCCACAGTGCTAGGTCACGTACATTCTGCGTAATAATGTGTTACGTCTCACGTGGCTGTATCGTGGTACAAGGACAATGCTTGTCCACAAATGACACGTGTGTGTGTGTATGAACTGTCTTCATGATGTTGAGGTTTGCCCGTGGACATATCTGCCCCAACAGAACAAGTGTGGTACCAGCTCACCTGTTATCTCTATCCCAGTGCCAGCATCAAGGATATGAAGGACCGGCTACAACAGTTGTGGGCCAGTTTGCCTCAGAAGAAGAAACAACGGGTTTATGCATCTGTGTCAGAAGGGGTCAACCTCACACTGATAGCTGAGCTCATACTGCCAAGTTTTAAAAAAAAATCTGACTCGATTTTGAAATAACATCACATGTCGTCTGAAACTGCAGAATTTCACTTTGTTTCCTCCTCCCCTTCTGTGTGTTTGAGTCTTTTCGTCTGGCAGTGTACCAAACACTATGTACAGATCGTGCCAAGTGTTGTGCCGTGCAAATCAGAAGGTTGTCTGGAATGTCGTAATCTCAAAATGAAATAGCAATTTAAAAAAAGCCATAATTCTTCAGCGTACGTGTGTAACGACCAAGATCCTGATACTTTCTCACAGTGCTTTCTCGTTCCAGATCACCAAATTTCATACCACATTCTGGATTCTATGCCACTGCCACAGGTTTGGCGATAATGTACGTTAAGTTCTAGGTAGTAATGTTATAATGAACGCCAATAACTGAAATTAATCTAAAGTGGCTTGAAGACTAGCTTATAGCACGAGCCACTTCCTGAAAGGTGATTCAGCTGCCCCTACCACTGGGTTTTATGTAACCCGCAACGCCTTCAAATACTACATGCAAGATTGTCGTATTCTCTCGCTCGCTACGTGCAAACTGTTAGCCTTTAAAAAATGAACGAGACTTTAATGTAGTTAAATTCCGTACTCGGATGTATTTTCGCTAGAGGCCGCAGTTTTCGAATTACTCAAGAAAAACATACAGAAGTGAGCTTCAAACGCGATTTTCTTGAATAACTCGAAAACCGTGGCCTCCAGGGAAAACGTATCTCAGTGCAGAATAAAAGTACATTAAATTTCTTACAGAAAGGTCGTTTTCATTTTTTCTGTACAGCTAATAGCCTGCACTCAGCGAGCGAGAGAATATGAAAATCCTGCATGTCGTATTTGAATGCGTTGCAGGTGCTATAAAACCCAGCAATGGGGCAGCTGAATCACCCCATTTATACACCAGAGCTGCAGTTATCAGACTAAAGAGGATAAATTTTTATATGAAGAACTGTTGAACAAGAATGCAAGAATAACGTAAGAGATTTTCGTAACACTTCCTCTGGAGACTTTCCAAATAAAAACACGTTTATCTGTACTTCATTAGCCGGCCAGAGTGGCCGAGCGGTTCTAGGCACTACAGTCTGGAACCGCGCGACCGCTGCCGTCGCAGGTTCGAATCCTGCGTCGGGCATGGATGTGTGTGATGTCCTTAGGTTAGTTAGGTTTAAGTAGTTCTACGTTCTAGGGGACTGATGACCTCAGAAGTTGAGTCCCATAGTGCTCAGGGCCATTTGAACCATTTTGTACTTCATTACTGTTGTGCTGTCTAGCTGTTAAGTGTGATGGATAATTCACCGTCAACAGCAGTCTCCATCGTAATCTGCCCTGTGCTGTTACGTACCAAGTTACGTCTTGAGGAGAGGAATTGGACTACCGAATCGTAAATATAGGATGTTATTCTAAAACGACATACTGCTTTTCATGTCGTCGTCATGAACAAAGTTAGAAGACTGGCAACCATCCTGGTTAACATTCTCTCGTAGCTAAACGATGTTTGCTTGGTACTTTTTTGTTTTGCTTCTGAACAAGACATTATTTGGGGTGGGCAAGATTAATGGGAGACCTGCAGACATTCTCAAGCTTATGTTAAGAGAACAATGAAAATTGCAAAATAAATCTCAAAATCGGCACTTTCGTCGCTTGCTCAACTGAAACCTGTGACACATTAACAACTGTGAACATATCTCCCGGCTTTTTCTTTGCTTCTGTCCGTGATTGGCCTCGCAGACAGTGTGAAGCAGCTATTTCTAAGGATGTTGCTTTCGTCTGTCTGTCTCTGGGATAAATTTCCGACGATGACGCTGCGGCCGCAATCTAAGCAAACGGCTAAACGGACCTGTTGTTTACGAACCGTGGAGAAAGACACAGCCTCTTTCGGAGAGCTATATTTGACGGCCGTGATGTCAGCGTTAAACTCGCTGCGAGACGAAGGCGAGGCACAGAAGTTGGGCCCGCTTGCCAGCAATCGGACGGCAGCGACCAGTAGCCAAGGAAAGCAAATGCTTCCAGCTTTCCTCTGTCGTCTCGTCGGCCGTACCACGCATGCATTAATCCGAGATTAGCACACCGGCAACAGTAATACTCTGTCCTGTTCTTCCCTTTGTTACCATACAATGGCCAACGGTATAATTGCCGTTCTGTCCCAGAGAGCGTACAAATGGTACGGTAGTTTAAAGCAGTGTGACTCGCTGATCCAGTGATTTACGAGGGGGGACCCAAAAATAGCCGGAATTTCATTCTAGAAAGCAAATACTTTATTGTTTTCAAATACAACCTTAATCTCCTTCGAAGTACTCTCCATTAGCATTAATACACTTGTCCAAACGTTCATTGCAGTGTCGAAGCACCTTTTAAATTCGTCCTCTTTGATACCTGCTAGCACTTTCATCACATTGCGTTTTACGTCTACCACATCCGCAAAACGCTTCCCTCTCAAGTCTCTTTTCATCCTCGGGAATAGGGAGAAGTCGAAGGTGCTAAATCCGGCGAATAGGGCGCGTGGGTCAAGGTAGTCGTCTTCGTTGAGGCCAAAATTGGCGAACGCTGAGAGCCGTGTGCGCGGGAGGGCTGACGTGATGCAGCAAGCATACGCCAGAATCCCACGAAGCCGGAAGTTTTCGCGACAAACTTCTGCGAAACTGTTTCATAACCTCCAAATAGAATTGTTGGCTTATTGTCTGGTTTTCAGGGAGAAATTCAGAGTGTACGATCCCTTTGATGTCAAAAAAACAGATCAACATTGTTTTCACATTCGATTTCACTTGTGTTTTTTTGGTCGAGGTGAGCCAGGTATTTCCATTGTGATGACTGTTGTTTACTTTCTGGATCGTACCCATAGCACCATAATTCATCACCTGTAATGTGGATCATCTTTGAACGCGTCCTTCATTTCGAGACAGGCTTGAACGTGACGATCCCTTGGATCTCCAGTAAGAAGCTTCTCAGCACGAATTTTGCTGCCATTCTTCGCATCCCCAAATCGATGGTCAAGATGCGCTGAATTGGGCTCCAGGACAACCCAGACAACTTCTCAAGTTGGTCGATTGTCCTGCGTCGACCTTCACTGATAAGATCACGGATTTTGTCGATGTTGTCTTCGCTTCGAGCAGATGAAGGTCGAGCGTAACAGGGCTGATCTTCAACCACAATTTTTCCCTTTTTAAACCGAGAAAACCATTCGTACACTTGCGTTTTACTAAGAGCATGGTCTTTGTAAGCAGTCTGAATCATCGCAACAGTTTCTGCTGCTTTCTTGCCAAGCAAGAAACAAAACTTCACTGCCGCACGTTGTTCGTAAGACCTAGCCATTTCCTCGTGTCACGGCTGCACTGTACACACATACGCACACTCACAGAACCGCCAAAGAAACCACACTTCTCACTGTTGGCTGACGCCTCGTGGCAGAATGACTTAGCAGAGGTCCTACTACAACCCTCTGGCGGCGGAACCTGCTACTACAAGTACACGATGTGCAGCATTGATTCAAAATGGTTCAAATGGCTCTGAGCACTATGGGACTTAACAGCTGAGGTCATCAGTCCCCTAGAACTTAGAACTACTTAAACCTAACTAACCGAGGGACATCACACACATCCATGCCCGAGGCAGGATTCGAACCTGCGACCGTAGCGGTCGCGCGGTTCCAGACTGAAGCGCCTAGAACCGCTCGGCCACACCGGCCGGCTGTGCAGCAGTACGATTCCGGTTACTTTTGGGTCCCCCCTCGTATTTACATCCGGCCCAACAACCCAGGAAGAAAGGAGCTTACGACGGAGCAGACAATTAACAAGAAGCTGAAGGAAAAGAAGAGCAGACACATCATAGAAAAAAACATTCCAATCACAGATGGCGAAGATCTGTCGTCTAACGTGGAAATATCGTGGTACCGAGCAATCATCCAGAAAATACGCACCAACTCTAAACTTCATGTCGTACACTAGGCAGTCTCGCCCTAGTGCACAGTGCGTAATTCAATAGACAATGAAAAGCTCCGCTTTTGTCTGCGACTATGTCAGAGATGTCTGGACCATTGTCAGAGAAAACCTGACAACAATCACTAGGATTATCCCAAATGCCATTACATCTGATGACTTCCTGCATCCTAACACAATTCCGTATTTTAACTCCAAAACAAACTCCGTCACCTGACTAAACGAGAAGGAACTAAAAACACGAAATAGTTATGGATGTGTATTACAACACGACTCACTCTACTATCAAAACGAACGAACACCGTCGGAACAGGCCTTGAACGCCCAACAGTACCGACCAGTTACCGACCAACCGCCGTGTCATCCTCAGCCTTAGGCATCACAGGATACGGATACATAGGAGCATGTGGTCAGCACATCGCTTTCCCGGCCGTTGACAGTTTTCGTGACCAGAGCCACTACTTCTGAGTCAAGTAGCTCCTCAATTGGCCTCACAAGAGCTGAGTGCACCCCGCTTGCCAACAGTACTCGGGAGATCCGGGTGATGATGCATCGAAGTGCTAGCCAAGCCCGACAGCGCGTAACTCCGGTGATCCGACGGGAAGCGGTGTTACCACTGTGGCAAGGCCGTTGGCCACTCTACCATCAAAGACCAAAAATAACGAGGAAAACTATGCAAAATTTCTGGAACTAACTTTAAGAGAGAAAATTATATTTGAACATGAACTAAGCGGATTTTATAATAAGAAACAGTTTTTGTAACATTTAATACAAAAATGTTTCTTTCGACTTACCCAGATTAATTAATTTTCTTACTATGTGTGTTTATTTTACTTAATACTGCATTTAACGTCGAGAAGAGGTCTTGATTTCTTGTATCATACACAAAATTGTAAGCCTTACTTTTACAAGGCTCTACAAATTCAACTTAGCCAGAAGACCCAGCGGACACTTTCTAGACGGGGAGAGAGATAAGTATAAATTCTGTTCCTTAATTTAATTATAAAGAAAAGAAAATTATTTAGTTTGCATGTTGTAATGAATTATGACAAATCATGACACAAGCAAAAAATTAAAAAAAAGTGAAAAATGAATAAAACAGTGGTAATGGACCAGATCACAGCTCTAAAGATCTCGGATTCTATCCCTGGGTGATTCTAGGATTTTATCACTTTTTTCACCTTTCGCAACGTTTATTAATGTGAAAAATGCGACTTCAAAGATTAGAGCAAGGCAGTGACATATCACTTCTAGTACACCGACTCCTAGTGAAGCACTGTAGTATTCAGACAATCTTCGGGTAAACGACAATTTTACCTTTTTTTAGTTTTAAAATGAAAAAGCATTTACAGATCTTTAAAATAACTGCATTATGTCATCAAAAGTATCCGGACTCCTGGCTGAAAATGACTTACAAGTTCGTGGCGCCTCCCATCGATAATGCTGGTATTCGATGTGGTGTTGGCCCACCCTTAGCTTTGATAACAGCTTCCACTCTCACAGGCATACGTTCAATCAGGTACGGGAAGGTTTCGTGGGGAATGGCAGCCCATTCTTCAAGGAGTGCTGCACTGAGGAGAGGTATCGATGTCGGTCGGTGAGGCCTGATACGAAGTCGGCGTTCCAAAACATCTCAAAGGTGTTCTATAGGATTCAGGTCAGGACTTTGTGGAGGTCAGTCCGTTACAAGGATGTTATTGTCGTATAACCACTCCGCCACAGGTTGTGCATTATGAACAGGTGCTCGATCGTGTTGAAAGATGGAGTCACCATCCCCGAATTGCTCTTCAACAGTGAGAAGCAAGAAAGTGCTTAAAACATCAATGTAGGCCTGTGCTGTGACAGTACCACGCAAAACAACAAGGGGTGTGAGCCCCCTCCATGAAAAACACCACCATACCATAACACCACCGCCTCCGAATTATAGCCTACTGTTGCTACTACATATCCTGGCAAATGACGTTCACCGGGCATTAGCCATACCCACACCCTGCCACCGGATCGACACGTTGTGTACCGTGATTCGTCATTCCACACAACGTTTTTACACTCTTCACTATCCAATATTTACGCTCCTTACACAAAGCGAGGCGTCGTTTGGCATTTACTGGCGTGATGTAAGGCTATGAAATCCAAGTTTTCTCACCTGCTGCCTAACTGTCATAGTACTTGCAGTGGATCCTGATGCAGTATGGAATTCCTGTGTGATGGTCTGGACAGATGTCTGCCTATTACACATTACGACCCTCTTCAACTGCCGGCGGTCTGTCAGTCAACAGACAAAGTCCGCCTGTATGATTTTGTGTTGTACGCATTCCTTTTCTCTATGACATCGGAAACAGTGGACCTATGGATGTTTAGGAGTCTGAAAATCTCGCGTATAGATGTATGACACAAGTGACACCCAGTTACCTGACCAAGTCCACGAGTTCCGCGGAGCGCCCCATTCTGCTCTCTCACGACATCTAATGAGTAGTGAGGTCGCTGATATGGAGTACCTGACAGTAGGTGGCAGCACAATGCACCTAATATGTAAAACGTATGTTTTGGGAGAGTCCGGATACTTTTGATCACATAGTGCAAGAAGGATGTTGTACAACGATGACAAAACTCTCGACTATTTATGGCGGTTTTATTAATAACAATTAACTACTCCGCTGAAGTGCTCTAAGCTGCAGCACCTGCGGCCGGCCGCGGTGGTCTCGCGGTTCTGTGCGCTCAGTCCGGAGCTGCGCGACTGCTACGGTCGCAGGTTCGAATCCTGCCTCGGGCATGGATGTGTGTCATGTCCTTAGGTTGTTGTTGTTGTTGTTGTTGTGGTCTTCAGTCCTGAGACTGGTTTGATGCAGCTCTCCATGCTACTCTATCCTGTGCAAGCTTTTTCATCTCCCAGTACCTACTGCAACCTACATCCTTCTGAATCTGCTTAGTGTATTCATCTCTTGGTCTCCCTCTACGATTTTTACCCTCCACGCTGCCCTCCAATACTAAATTTGTGATCCCTTGATGCCTCAGAACATGTCCTACCAACCGATCCCTTCTTCTGGTCAAGTTGTGCCACAAACTTCTCTTCTCCCCAATCCTATTCAATACTTCCTCATTAGTTATGTGATCTACCCATCTAATCTTCAGCATTCTTCTGTAGCACCACATTTCGAAAGCTTCTATTCTCTTCTTGTCTAAACTATTTATCGTCCATGTTTCACTTCCATACATGGCTACACTCCATACGAATACTTTCAGAAATGACTTCCTGACAAATCAATACTGGATGTTAACAAATTTCTCTTCTTCAGAAACGCTTTCCTTGCCATTGCCAGCCTACATTTTATATCCTCTCTACTTCGACCATCATCAGTTATTTTGCTCCCCAAATAGCAAAACTCCTTTACTACTTTAGGTGCCTCATTTCCTAATCTAATTCCCTCAGCATCACCCGACTTAATTAGACTACATTCCATTATCCTTGTTTTGCTTTTGTTGATGTTCATCTTATATCTTCCTTTCAAGACACTGTCCATTCCATTGTCCTTAGGTTAGTTAGGTTTAAGTAGTTCTAAGTTCTAGGGGACTGATGACCACAGATGTTAAGTCCCATAGTGCTCAGAGCCATTTTTTTTTGCAGCACCTGCAGTGGTAGAGCATACTATGGGGTTGGGGATTTAAGTAGCTCTGTCGAGTGTAGTGTGCAACTCAATTGGTAGGTTGGTATGTTGGGGATCCGTAGTGTGATTGCGGTTAGACGTGGTTCCAAAACTGGTTCAAATGGCTCTGAGCACTATGGGACTTAACATCTGAGGTCATCAGTCCCATATAACCTAGAACTACTTAAACCTAACTAACCTAAGGACATCACACACATCCATGCCCGAGGCAGGATTCGAACCTGCGACCGTAGCAGTCGCACGGTTCAGAACTGAAGCGCATAGAACCGCTCGGGCCGGCCGCGGTGGCCAAGCGGTTAAAGGCGCTACAGTCTGGAACCACGCGGCCGCTACGGTCGCAGGTTCTAATCCTGCCTCGGGCATGGATGTGTGTGATGTCCTTAGGTTAGTTAGGTTTAAGTAGTTCTAAGTTCTAGGGGACTGATGACCTTAGAAGTTAAGTCCCATAGTACTCAGAGCCAGAACCGCTCGGCCACCGCGGCCGGCGGTTAGACGTGGGATTTGGGACAGGGATAACGTGTAAGTTGGTCAGGCAATGATTACAGAGACGAAAAAAGGATAGTATACGAAAAGAGGGGGGGAGGGACCCTCATGAGACTCTTATGGGAGTCATATAGTTTTAACACTAGATAGTGCTGGGGAACATTAATGGGGTTCACCGGATGGTAATAATTAAACTTTGGCTACTTCAAAGGGCCATCACGAAAAGCGAGTGATCCTAGAACAAAGAAACTTTGTGGAAACATTTTAAAGTATATGTCGAAGAGAAATAACGAATAAACCGTTGAAAGAAAAAATATTTTAATCTCCACATGAGAGGGTAGCATTTGTTAATTTCGTTCAATGTTTATGTTTGAGGTTACAAAAGTTACTCAGTGTGACAACTATCGGCATCCACAACAGCCTGGAACCGTACTACAGATGTTTTTGTTGTTGTGGTCTTCAGTCCTGAGTCTGGTTTGATGCAGCTCTCCATGCTACTCTATCCTGTGCAAGCTTCTTCATCTCCCAGTACCTACTGCAACCTACATCCTTCTGTATCTGTTTGGTGTATTCATCTCTTGGTCTCCCTCTATGATTTTTACCCTCCACCCTGCCCTCCAATACTAAACTGGCGATCCCTTGATGCCTCAGAACATGTCCTACCAACCGATCCCTTCTTCTAGTCAAGTTGTGCCGCAAGCTCCTCTTCTCCCCAATTCCATTCAATACCTCCTCATTAGTTATGTGATCTACCCATCTAATCTTCAGCATTCTTCTGTAGCACCACATTTCGAAAGCTTATATTCTCTTCTTGTCTAAACTATTTATCGTTCACGTTTCACCTCCATACATGGCTACACTCCATAAAAATACTTTCAGAAACGACTTCCTGACATTTAAATCTATACTCGATGTTAACAATTTTTTCTTCTTCAGAAACGCTTTCCTTGCCATTGCAAGTCTACATTTTACATCCTCTCTACTTCGACCATCATCAGTTATTTTGCTTCCCAAATAGCAAAAGTCATCTACTACTGCAAGTGTCTCATTTCCTAATCTAATTCCCTCAGCATCACCCGACTTAATTCGACTACATTCCATTATCCTCGTTTTGCTTTTGTTGATGTTCATCTTATACCCTCCTTTCAAGACACTGTCCATTCCGTTCAGCTGCTCTTCCAAGTCCTTTGCTGTCTCTGACAGAATTACAATGTCATCGGCGAACCTCAAAGTTTTTATTTCTTCTCCATGGGTTTTAATACCTACTCCGAACTTTTCTTTTGTTTCCTTTATTGCTTGCTCAATATACAGATTGAATAACATCGGGGATATGCTACAGCCCTGTCTCACTCCCTTCCCAGCCATTGCTTCCCTTTCATATCTCTCGACTCTTATAACTGCCATCTGGTTTCTGTACAAATTGTAAATAGCCTTTCGCTCCCTGTATTTTACCCCTGCCACCTTCAGAATTTGAAAGAGAGTATTCCAATCAACATTGTCAAACGCTTTCTCTAAGTCTACAAATGCTAGAAACGTAGGTTTGCCTTTCCTTAATCTTTCTTCTAAGATAAGTCGTAGGGTCAGTATTGCCTTACGTGTTCCAACATTTCTACGGAATCCAAACTGATCTCCCCCGAGGTCGGCTTCTATTAGTTTTTCCATTCGTCTGTAAAGAATTCGCGTTAGTATATTGCAGCTATGACTTATTAAACTAATAGTTCGGTAATTTTCGCATCTGTCAACATCTGCTGTCTTTGGAATTGGAATTATTATATTCTTCTTGAAATCTGATGGTATTTGGCCTGTCTCATACATCTTGCTCACTAGATGCTAGAGTTTTGTCAGGACTGGCTCTCTCAAGGCTGTCAGGAGTTCTAACGGAATGTTGTCTACTCCGGGGGCCTTGTTTCGACTCAGGTCTTTCAGTGCTCTGTCAAACTCTTCACGCAGTATCATATCTCCCATTTCATCTTCATCTACACCCTCTTCCATTTCCATAATATGATACAATTTCACAATTGTTCGTACGACTTTTTCGAACAGCGGACGCTGCAATTTTCCGCTGTCGTGAGTCAGCCCGTGCACTGCTTGAAGATCACACATTATGTCCAGCATTCTCAGCCAGGGCAACAATAAAGTCTTCAACAAATTGTGGCGCAGTTGGTGTTCGACCCTCTCCCAGAAGCAATTCCCAAATCGCCGCTAATTCGAACTTCGAACGCTTTCTTCAACTCTCAACTCTTCAACCTCTCTTTATTCCTTTAATGCATCGATGCTCACGAAAAGCAGCAGCAGCGCTATTCTTGGTTCAAATGGCTCTAAGCACTACGAGACTTAACATCTGAGGTCATCAGTCCCCTAGAACTTAGAACTACTTAAACCTAACTAACCTAAGGACATCACACACATCCATGCCCGAAGCAGGATTCGAACCTGTGACCGCAGCAGCAGCGCGCTTCCGGACTGAAGCGCCTCGAACCGTTCGGCCACAGCGGCCGGCCGCTATTCCTGTTGTTTTGATAAAACAGATTTGCGAGCAAAGCCCTGCTCACCTAGTCCACACCCGTGTTGACTGTCTGCAACTGTAATGCACGTTGATACTGGTGTTTCAACCCTACGACGCCGTACCAGTACCCGTGCCTAGCGGTGAATCATGGCACTAACACTACTATCAACACAAATCCTGCGGCGAACATCTGAACCTCTTTTCTATAAAGTTGAGTACCCACACGGTAAATAGTTTTCCTCCTACACTGCCTCAAGTGCGAAAGTTTAACTATAACCACTCTGCACTTGCGACGGCGTGTCGCATTGACAACAGGGGCAAAGTGCCTGAAGATGAACCGTAGTTGTCACGAAACTGATTGCAAATAAAAGAAAAGAAGAAAAGTAATAAGAGACTACCCTTTGTTCTCCATAAAAAACTTCATCCTTAAAGCTATCCGCACTGTTGTGTCCCACAGTTAACATAAGAGTAACACTGCCGGAAAAACAAGCCCGAGACAGAATCTGGCAGTACTGAAAGCGAGCTTGAGAGCGAAGAACAAAGTGGACATAACTATTACTAACCGAAGACATCGCGAGTGAATGGAAAGAATTTGTTTCCAAACAAGAGACAGAACGTACCATCGACATTTGCTTTCTAGTGCAGATATATTTACAGTGTAATGAAGATGCAAAGATAAAAAGGGGTAATAAATCAAAAGAAATTTAGTTATCCAGAATGAGATTTCACTCTGCAGCGGATTGTGCGCTGATATGAAACTTCCTCGCAGATTAAAACTGTGTACCAGACTGAGACTCGAGCTCGGGACCTCTGCCTTTCGTGTGCAAGTGCTCTACCATCTGAGCTACCCAAGCACGACTCACGCCCCGTCCCCACAGCTTTACTTCTGCCAGTATCTCGTCTCCAACCTTCCAAACTTCACAGAAGCTCTCCTGAAAGAAAGGATATTGCGGAGGCATGGCTTAGCCACAGCCAGGAAGTTTCATATCAGCGCACACTCCGCTGCAGAGTGAAAATCCCACTCTGGAAACATCCCCTAGGCTGTGGCTAAGCCATGTCTCCGCAGTATCCTTTCTTTCAGGAGTGCTAGTTCTGCAAGGTTCGCAGGAGAGCTTCTGTAAAGTTTGGAAGGTAGGAGACGAGATACTGGTAGAAGTAGAGCTGTGAGGACGGGACGTGAGTCGTGCTTGTGTAGCTCAGATGGTAGAGCACTTGCCCGCGAAAGGCAAAGGTCCCGACTTCGAATCTCGGTGCGGCACACAGTTTTAATCTGTCAGGAAGTTTCAAATTCAGTTATGCAACGAGTCACCGGAAGCCATGGGTCTCTCATTCCAAAACACTCAGAAAATATCCCCGAATGATCTCCGGAATTTTGTCGGTATAGTCTGGGATCACTGTGTGTATTATCAATCGCTCAACTGAACTGCTCGAGAGAAATAGAATCTCTCAGTACATTCACTTGTTACTGCTCCGATCTCTTCTCGTGGAAACTATGACAGCCATTGCAAGAAAAGTCCTGTCTGTACTGAAAGGTGCGCTATACGCGAAAGAATGTAAATGCGCGCTAATGGAGAGAGCCGCTGCGCACTAGAGAAGCTTCGGAGCGCTACCTGCCACTCTCCCTGTCGCCTGGTGACGTAAGCGGTGCTCAGCCTAGCCGTCCTTGTGCGACTCACGCAGCAATCTGTCTACGGGCTGGCGCTATGACCAGCTACGCCGCGCATTGCGAAATCCTGCCGCTCCACCGCCTTTCCGTTTCGCAATACTCCCTGCGCTTCTAAGTGCGCAGAACTACACCTGGCGAGGCGTCCTACAGAACTACAGAACGCACGCACAAGCCGTTACTCGCGTGCGGGTGTTTACATTTCCGCATTGGGAAGCGAATGTACAGGTAAAAGTTGAATCGAGTACAACAACGCAATTGCTTTCTGTAGCGAATACACAAGAAAGCATACAGGGCATCTTTAATTAGAGCTCACAACAGCTGTATTTTGTTACTATTGTGATTTTTTTGTTTTGATTAGATCAATGAAAAGCTTGTCGAGGACTTGTTGCAGGTGAAATGTGAAACTATACTGCCCAGATAATTTTTTCTTCGAAGACAAATTAAATGATAATACGGAAGAGTCAATCCATTTTAATAATTCATATATAGGGCGAAGAAAAATAATGTCTCTCACAAAATTTCGCCCTCCGCATATTTCCGACAGTAAACGGATGTTGAAGATTGGCAGTCTAGAAATACTGTAATCACATATACACAAACTATCTCCGTCAGGTTATTGGAGAGTTGCTGTGCAGTTGGTGCAAAGGATACTGTTTTGGGTTCGTATACAGGAGATCCAGAGTTCGATACTGGCTCAAAGCGTATTTATTTTTATTTCCCAATTTCATTCCGCCATATAATACTATTAGTATACACCGCTTCTTAAGCCGCATGCATCCGACATTTACATACTACATGTTTGGAAATTATTTGCAAAGCAGATTGATAGCCGCACTGGTGACGTAATGCCAAAACGAAATTTTAATGGACCTTAACGTGACGAGAATAATAGTTGGTATTAATCAAGGGGACCATTGGGGAAGGGCACACAGGAAACAGGTTCGGAATCTAGTAAATGCAGTGGTGTGAAACAACTCGCTTCCACGACGTGCAAAAGGCTTCTGTAAAAGATGACCAGTGAAAAAGATTGTACTTCCGCGCTCGTAGTACGCAAGTGCAGATGTTTCGTAGAAGACTCACCGTAATCGTTGTCTGACTACTGAGTAGTATTCAATGAACTGTGGATGAAGCCCGACCAACAGGCATTACATGCATTGATCAAAAATGATAGTGCATTGAGAATGGCTAGTTTCTAGCTGAAATCTATATCTGCCAATAAAATTTAAAACGGACGACTGATAGCTGAAATCTATTATTTACAAGAGAATATAATATGTAATAGGTCTTACCTGTTATTCCGGTTAGTCGTTTATTTCCACTCTGGTGGTCTGACTATTTCGCTAGTAATTATAACAATTCTTATCATTCGCACACCCCATCAACCACATAAACAAACAGCGACTGGCATTCACCCGTTCGGGTTTATTCAGCTCAGCTCGTATAGCCCTGTTCCCTTTTGTCTACGGAAAAGCTTTTTTTATTTCTAAATGCCACGGGTATACCCTTGGCAGAGAAACCACGTACACTACACACTCATTCAAAGATCAACTTACGATTCGTTCAGAAATCAACTTAGAATATGTTCAAAAATGTTCAAAAACCAACACGGATGCGTTTCGAAATCATGTGAACAATCGATAGACGAACGTACGCTGTATGCTAGGCGCTTTGTGAAACAAGGTTTTTTCTTCAAGAATATGAATGTAGAGCCCCCTGAAATTGCCGCTCGGGGCAGATACCCCGGCTCCTCCCCTCCCCCCTTTCTGTAGATCCGGGCCTGGTATTTACCCCTTCAAGATTGTTGAAAAGCTATCTGCTGGAGCACTTACAGTTCGCACGCTCCGTGTATTGTCAACAGTTTGCAATTTCTATGGCCCCTGTAAACGCACGATAATGTCCGTCGTGGAGCACTGGAATACACAGAGTTAGCATGTAAGGGACAAAAAAATGTAGGCGCTAAAGACTGGCAGTGGCTTTCTACTGTCATCTACATCTACGTGGATACTCTGCAAATCACATTTAAGTGCCTGGCAGAGGGTTCATCGAACTACCTTCACAATTCTCTGTTATTCCAATCTCGTATAGCGCGCGGGAAGAATGAACACCTATATATTTCCGTACGAGCTCTGATTTCCCTTATTTTTATCTTTGTGATCGTTCCTCCCCATGTAAGTCGTTGTCAACAAAATATTTTCGCATTCGGAGGAGAAAGTTGGTGATTGGAATTTCGTGAGATGTCCATCCCAAATCCTGTATCATTTCTGTGACACTCTCTCCCATATTTCGCGATAATACAAAACGTGCTGCCTTTCTTTGAACTTTTTCGATGTACTCAGTCAGTCCTATCTGGTGAGGATCCCACACTGCGCAACAGTATTCTAAAAGAGACGGCAACAGTATTCTGAAAGAGGACGGACAAGCGTAGTGTAGGCAGTCTCCTTAGTAATCTGTTACACTTTCTAAGTGTCCTGCCAATGAAACGCAGTCTTTGGTTAGCTTTCCCCACAACATTTTCTATGTGTTCCTTCCAATTTAAATTGTTCGTAATTGCAATTCCTAGGTATTTAGTTGAATTTACGACTTTTAGATTAGACTGATTTATCGTATAACCGAAGTTTAACGCGTTCTTTTTAGCACTCATGTGGATGACCCCACACTTTTCTTTGTTTAAGGTCAACTGCCACTTTTCGCACCATTTCGATATTTCTTCTAAATCGTTCTGCAGTTTGTTTTGCTCTTCTGACGACTTCATTAGTCGACAAACGACAGCTTCATCTGCAAACAACCGATGACGGCTGCTCAGATTGTCTCCCAAATCGTTTATATAGATAAGGAACAGCAAAGGGCCTATAACACTACCTTGGGGAACGCCAGAAATCACTTCTGCTTTACCCGATGACTTCCGTCAATTACAACGAACTGTGACCTCTCTGACAGGAAATGACAGATCCAGTCACATAACTGAGACGATATTCCATAAGCACGCAATTTCACTACGAGCCGCTCGTGTGGTACAGTGTCAAAAGCCTTCCGGAAATCCAGAAATACGGAATCGATCTGAAATCCCTTGTCAATAGCACTCAGCACTTCATGTGAATAAAGAGCTAGTTGTGTTTCACAAGAACAATGTTTTCTAGACCCATGTTGACTGTGTGTCAATAGACCGTTTTCTTCGAGGTAATTCATTACGTTCGAACACAATATATGTTCCAAAATCCTGCTGCATATTGACGTTAACGATATGGGCCTGTAATTTAGTGGATTACTCCTGCTACCTTTCTTGACTACTGCTGTGACCTGTGCAACTTTCCAGTCTTTGGGTACGGATCTTTCGTCGAGCGAACGGTTGTATATGATTGTCAAGTATGGAGCTAATGCATCAGCATACTCCGAAAGGAACCTAACTGGTATACAGTCTGGACCAGAAGATTTGCTGTCCAGTTCGGTATCTTGGGATCGCAGGGCCCCGTTGCAGCCACGGAACGCCGGTTGCAGTTTTCGGACACCAGGCGTTAGCTGGCCGGCTTGTTTACCTCTGTTGCGCCTTGTGTGTGGACGCCCCGCAGCCGCGCGCTGACACCAGAGGCTAATTTTAGACGCGCTAGCTCAATTGGCACAGATTCAACTGCTGGCGAGTTAGCGCACGCCGCTGCATTTGGCCGCGTGTCATCCCAACAGCAACAGCTGGTGCCGGTTCCGCCATTATTTAACCCGACACGATCTGAGAGCGCGCATTGTCTGGAGTTGCTCCGTAAACCATTTCTGAAGCACGACAACAGCGAGACAGACTCGTCGTGCCCACCCAGCGTAATTTTTTTTCTTTTTTTACGCCACGAACGTGGAAAGTGCTGACAAGAGACTACAGTGGCGCACCTAGCGAGCTATTCTGTTAACTATGACGTCAGTTGCAAGAAGCGCGCTTGAACAGCGCCGATCCTACCTCACGAGCGAACTAAACAGCTGCCTAAGGTGCTGGAATTTGGTGGATAGGAAAACCAGAAAATCGCCACAAATTGTGTCTTCTATTCACAGACACAAGGCGTCTCTCCCAAGAGTCGCTAGGTGCGTTATCTCTGGTGTTTCAGCAGATATCTGCAGTTTAGTTTTTGCATTGTGTAGCTGCAGTCAGCCCAAACTAACAATTTTCATCATGATAACAAATTTAGCAGCCCACCTGTGAATTGCATCAATGTCTTCCTTGAGTCTGACTTGACTGGCATCCCAAACATTCGAATAATACTCAAGAACGGGTTGCACAAGTGCTCTACACGGGGCCTCCTTTACAGATGAACCACACTTTCTTAAAAGTCGCCGGCCTCGGTGGCCGAGCGGTTCTGGGCGCTTCAGTCCGGAACCGCGCGACTACTACGGTCGCAGGTTCGAATCCTGCATCGGGCATGGATGTGTGTGATGTCCTTAGGTTAGTTAGGTTTAAGTAGTTCTAAGTTCTAGGGGTCTCATGACCTGAGATGTTAAGTCCGATAGTGCTCAGAGCCACTTGAACCATTTTTCTTAAAATTCTCCAAGTAAACTGAAGTTGAAGATTCGGCTTCCCTACTACCGATCTTATGTGTTCGCTCCATTTCATATTGCTTTGCAAATTACGCCCAGATATTTATTCTGCATAACTGTATCAAGCAAAACACCACTGATGCTGTATTCGAGCATAATGGGATTGATTTTCTCATCTGCATTAGCTTAAGTTTCTCTACATTTAGAACAAGCTCCCATTCGTCACACCAACTAGAAATCGTAATTCGTCGTACATCCTCCTACAGGCACTCAATCGACCCATTCCCGTACGTCACAGCGTCGTCAGCAAACAGCCGCAGATTTCAGTTGACCCTGTCCATCAGGTCATTTTCGTATGCAGTGCGTCCCAAGAAGAATGGTCAATATTCACGGATATGACGTGAACGATCATTCGAAGGAAAAAGTGTAGTAAGCATGGGCTCTGAAATGCATGCCTTAAGAACTATGAGCTCATCTCCGATCAGTGTGAAAAAAATCTCTTATACTGCAAGGTCTTTGCTTTCCATATTTTGGAAGGAGGTAGTATGGACCACAAAAAGGAAAATATTGTCTAGTAAAAATGGGCTCTAAATGCGTACCTTAAGAACAACCAACACTTATTCAGTAGAAGAGATGTATCTCGTAATAGTTCAAAATGGTTCAAATGGCTCTGAGCACTATGGGAATTAACATGTGAGGTCATCAGTCCCCTAGAACTCAGAACTACTTAAACCTAACTAACCTAAGGACATCACCAACCTCCATACCCGAGGCAGGATTCGAACCTGCGACCGTAGCAGCAGCGCGGTTCCAGACTGATGCACCTAGAAGCGCTCGGCCTCTCGTAATAGTAAACATGAACAAGTGTTCATAGCTCTTAGGGTATGCACTTCAGAGCCCATGTTTACTGGACATGTTTTCCTGTTTTGGTCCATACTATGACCTCTGAAAATATGGGAAGCAAAGAACTTGCATTACAAGACATTTGTTTCGCATTATCGATGAAGTGGTGCTCATAGCTCTTTAAGGTATGCATTTTAGGGCCTATGTTTTCTTCGAGTGATTGTTTCTGTCATATCGCTGAACACTGACCATTTCTCCTGGGACACCCTGTATAGAGAGTAAGGTGGGTCTATCACACATCACTGGGGCATTCCTGACGATCTCTCTGCCTGACGAACACTCGCCACCGACGACAAAGTACTGCATTCCATTACTTACGAGTCTTCGTGGGAACCTATTCCATATGCTCGTACCTTCGATAACAGTCTGCGGGGGCCACCGTGTCAAACGCCTTTCGAAAATCTAGGAATATGGAATCTGTCTTCGTCTTTCATGCTTGCGATTGGGCGTTTCATCTTCTGCAGTAAGGAATTCAATCACAGAACGCTGTCTTACAAGAAAGATCAATGTCAGCCATTTTCTAAACTAATATAGAGCTACCACCCGTTGAAGTAGGACGCTGTTACTGTAGTTTATTGTAGAAGGTTTGCGGAAGTGCGCCAAATTCATGATTACTACATTGTATGTATGTACGAGTATTAAACTGGGACCTAGAAACGATGCAGCGGCTTCGTTCAGCAATAGCCCTCAGTAGTTCACAACCCCCAACAGGCCACAGCAGTCCACCCACCCCACCGCCGCCCCACACCGAACCCAGGGTTACTGTGCGGTTCGGCCCCCAGAGGACACCCCCGGGAGCGTCTCTTACCTGACAAGTGTAACACCAAACGTTTGCGTGGTACAATAATTGTAGTGTACGCGTACGTGGAAAGGGTGTTTGTGGCCGAGCGGTTCTAGGCGCTACGGTCTGGAACCGCGCGACCGCTACGGTCGCAGGTTCGAACCTGCCTCGGGCATGGATGTGTGTGATGTCCTTAGTTTAGTTAGGTTCAAGTAGTTCTAAGTTCTAGGGGACTGATGACCTCAGACGTTAAGTCCCGTAGTGCTCAGAGCCATTTGAACCATTTGAACCAAAGGGTGTTTGCACAGCAATCGCCGACACAGTGTAACTGAGGCGGATTAAGGTTAACCAGCCCGCATTCGCCGAGGTAGATGGAAAACCGCCCTAAAAACCATCCACAGGCTGGCCGGCATACCGGACTTCGGCACTAATCCGCCGGGCGGATTCGTACCGGGGACCAGCACGCCTTCCCGCTCGGGAAGCAGCGCGTTACACTGCGCCGCTAGCCGAGCGGGCTGATAACTACGTTACCAAGTTAACAGAGAAGGAGAAAAAAAACAGGAGGCGTTAGATTCTGTCTGGCTTGCAGAGTAAAAGAACCAGTAATTCATCCCATGGCGTATCTCTGAAGAAAACGGAAAGTGCCTTGAAATGTGATGTTACGAAAGTCTTTCGTATTTACACCCTTTATCTGGAGAGAAAATGTAGGAAAGAATGAGAAAACAGTCTAGTATCCAAAGTGGCTGACTCTCCTACACATTGGGACAGGAACTGGAAAGCTGGTATTGCATGCGGTGTGTAATATTCCGAGAGCAGGCGATGTTTTTGCAAACACTGACTCAGCAGCAACATTTGAGACGATGGCGTCAGCCAGACATGTTAATGGGTCGTAATGGCAGGTTCACCTGACAACCTAGAGCGGGCGGCTCAAGGCCGCAAGGAACTGCGAGCGTATACCCTCCACAGGCAGACGCAACTGGTACACAGGCAGCTGCCCACCTGGCGCACGTGTCAAGAGATATTAGTTCCGTGTTTAGAAGCAGATGAATTCAAAGCCTGTCCAAACATCCTGACTGACAACAGACCATGAAGAAGCCATTTTTTTTTCAGTCATCAGTCTTCTCACTGGTTTGATGCGGACCGCCACGAATTACTCTCCTGTGCCAACCTCTTCATTTCAGAATAGCATTTTCAATCCACGTTCTCAGTTATTTGCTGGACGTATTCCAATCTCTGTCTTCCTCTACAGTTTTTGCCCTCTGCAGCTCCATCTAGTACTATGGAACTAATTTCCTGATGCCTTAACAGATATCCTATCATTCTGCCCCTTCTTTTTGTCAGTGTTTTCCACATGTTATTTTCCTCTCCGATTCTGAGCAGAACCTCCTCATTCCTTACCTTAATCAGTCCACCTAATTTTCAGCATTCGTCTGTAGCACCAGATCTCACATACTTCGATTCTCTTCTGTTCCAGTTTTCCCACAGTCCATGTTTCACTACCATGCAATCCTGTGCTGCGGACGTGCATTCTCCGAAAAGTCTTCCTTAAATTAAGGCCTATCCTTGATACTAGTAGACTTCTCTTGACCAGGAATGCTAGTGCTGGTCTGCTTTTGATGACCTTCTTGCTACGTCTGTCATTGGTTATTATGATGCCTGTTGTTGTTGTTGTGGTCTTCAGTCCTGAGACTGGTTTGATGCAGCTCTCCATGCTACTCTTTCCTGTGCAAGCTTCCTCATCTCCCAGTACCTACTACAACCTACATCCTTCTGAATCTGCTTAGTGTAATCGTCTCTTAGTCTACCTCTACGATTTTTACCCTCCACGCTGCCCTCCAAACTAAATTGGTGATCCCTTGATGCCTCAGAACATGTCCTACCAACCGATCCCTTCTTCTAGTCAAGTTCTGCCACAAACTTCTCTTCTCCCCAATCCTATTCAATACTTCCTCATTAGTTATGTGATCTACCCATCTAATCTTCTGTAGCACCACATTTCGAAAGCTTCTATTCTCTTCTTGTCCAAACTATTTATCGTCCATGTTTCACTTCCATACATGGCTACACTCCATACAAATACTTTCAGAAATGACTTCCTGACGCTTAAATCTATACCCGATGTTAACAAATTTCTCTTCTTCAGAAACGCTTTCCCTGCCATTGCCAGTCTACATTTTATATCCTCTCTACTTCGACTATCATCAGTTATTTTGCTCCCCAAATAGCAAAACTCCTTTACTACTTTAAGTGTCTCATTTCCTAATCTAATTCCCTCAGCATCACCCGACTTAATTCGACTACATTCCATTATCCTCGTTTTGCTTTTGTTGATGTTCATCTTATACCCTCCTTTCAAGACACTGTCCATTCCGTTCAGCTGCTCTTCCAAGTCCTTTGCTGTCTCTGACAGAATTACAATGTCATCGGCGAACCTCAAAGTTTTTATTTCTTCTCCATGGGTTTTAATACCTACTCCGAATTTTTCTTTTGTTTCCTTTACTGCTTGCTCAATATACAGATTGAATAACATCGGGGAGAGGCTACAACCTTGTCTTACTCCCTTCCCAACCACTGCTTCCCTTTCATGTCCCTTGACTCTTATAACTGCCATCTGGTTTCTGTACAAACTGTAAATAGCCTTTCGCTCCCTGTATTTTACCCCTGCCACCTTTAGAATTTGAAAGAGAGTATAGGTATTAGAATTCCCTAACTTCATCTACTTCGTGAAAGTCAATCCTGATAAGTTCCTCGCTGTTCTCATTTCTGCTACTTCTCATTACTTTCGTTTCTCTTCGATTTACTCTCAACCCGTATTCTGTACACATTAGATTGTTCACCCCATTTAGTAGAACCTACAAGTTTTCATTTTCACTCAAAATAGCAATGTCATCAGCGAATCGTATCACGGATATCATTTCACCTTCAATTTTAATTCAACTCTTGAACTTTTATTTCCATCACTGCTTCTTCGATGTACAGATTGAACAGTAAGGGTGAAAGACAACATCCCTGTCTTACACCCTTTTTAATCCGAGCACTTCGTTCTTGGTCGTCCACTTTTATTATTCCCTCTTGGCTCTTGTACATATTGTATGTTACCCATCTCCCCTTATAGCTTACCACCATTTTTCTCAGAATTTCTAAAATCTTGCACCACTGCACACTGTCGATCGCTTTTTCCAGGTCGAAAAATCCCATGAAAAAGCCTTGGTTTTTCTTTAGTCTTGCTTCCATTATCAACCACAACGTCAGTATTGTCGTTCTGGTGCCTTCACCTTCCCTAAAGCCAAACTGATCATCTTACACACCCTCAAATTTCTGTCAGTACACGATAGCTGCCTGGTTTTGGTTTATCTGTGGCTACTCCTTTGCGTTTCCAACTCACATTCAGATCACCAACAGTCGACTTGGGTAGCTTTAGAAGAGTTGACATGTCCCAGAGATATGTTGTTCCGTAATATCTAAGGACTAGTCCGCTTCGAGGCTGAGCTCTCCTAATCGACCCACTTTGCTGTTCTTGCATCTCTTGACGGTACTCACCGCCTGTTTTTATACTGGCTGGTCCACCTCTGTTGACATCTAGCAGTTAGTTCTGCATTAGGTAGTGGCGTACCGATACTGTTGAACAGATAATGTATCACTGTAACATACGGCGTTTAACTACCTAGACCATGTTCTTCCCGTGTTTGAGAATAAGAGCACCTAAAGATTTCCAATAAACTTTTCACATTTCAAGGCAGTTCGAAGCTTTCTCACTGACACCCTCGACAAAAAAAGGAAAGGAATAAAATATTTGCTTCCTTCATTTTTGCTGTTCATGCATCAAAACTTCAGCATTAGGCCTGACGTATTAATTCATTACTCCTTCACTACAAATCCAATTCGTAACACATTTTGCAGGGAGTATTCGCATTTACAACTGAATGTACCTACAAAATTATTTTTTTACGGCATGTAGTTCAGGAGATACAACGTCTTAACACTGAGATGCGTGAGAAACAAGCATTTCTTAACGGACCCCAAATACTCAACAATACACTCATCTAGTGAATAATGCGAAACTAATAAAACAATTTACGGTTTGTCTCTTCAGTCGTAAAGGATTTAAATATTTTAACACATTAAGTCATTTGCATAGACGTCAAATATTTGAGGCTGTTTAGCGACAAGGGTGATGGTGGTGGGAGAAAGGGAGGCGGGGAGTGAAAAATACGTTAGAACCATACTAAGTAGTGACGGGAAAACAGAACAAGACGTGCAAAATACACTACTGACCATTAAAATTGCTACACCAAGAAGAAATGCAGATGATAAACGGGTATTCATTGGACAAATATATTATACTAGAACTGACATGTGATTACATTTTCACGCAATTTGGGTGCATAGATCCTGAGAAATCAGTACCCAGAACAACCACCTCTGGCCGTTATAACGGCCTTGATACGCCTGGGCATTGAGTCAAACAGAGCTTGGATGGCGTGTTCAGGTACAGCTGCCTATGCAGCTTCAACACGAAACCACAGTTCATCAAGAGTAGTGAATGACGTATTGTGACGAGCAAGTAGCTCGGCCACCATTGACCAGACGTTTTCAATTGGTGAGAGATCTGGAGAATGTGCTGGCCAGGGCAGAAGTCGAACATTTTCTGTATCCAGAAAGGCCCGTACAGGACCTGCAACGTGCAGTCGTGTATTATCCTGCTAAAATGTATGGTTTCGCAGGGATCGAATGAAGGGTAGAGCCACGGGTCGTAACACATTTGAAATGTAACGTCCACTGTTCAAAGTGCCGTCAATGCGAACAAGAGGTGATCGAAACGTGTAACCAATGGTACCCCATACCATCACGCCGGGTGATACGCCAGTATGACGATGACGAATACACGCTTCCAATGTGCGTTCACCGTGATGTCGCCAAACACGAATGCGAACCATTATGATGCTGTAAACAGAACCTTGATTCATCCGAAAACATGACGTTTTGCCATTCGTGCACCAAGGTTCGTCGTTGAGTACACCCTCGTAGTCGCTCCTGTCTGTGATGCAGCGTCAAGGGTAATCGCAGCCATGGTCTCCGTGCTGATAGTCCGTGCTGCTGCAAACGTCGTCGAACTGTTCGTGCAGATGGTTGTTGTCTTGCAAACGTCCCCATCGGTTGACTCAGGGATCGAGACGTGGCTGCACGATACGTTACAGCGGAGTGGATAAGATGCCTGTCACCTCGACTGCTAGTGATAGGAGACCGTTGGGATCCAGCACGGCGTTCCGTATTACCGTCCTGAACCCACCGATTCCATATTCTGCTAACAGTCATTGGATCTCGACCAACGCGAACAGCAATGTCTCGATTCGATAAACCACAATCGCGATGGGGTACAATCCGACCTTTATCAAAGTCGGAAACGTGATGGCACATATTTCTCCTCCTTACACGAGGCATCAAAACAACGCTTCACCAGGCAACGCCGGTCAACTGCCGTTTGTGTATGAGAAATCGGTTGGAAACTTTCCCCATGTCAGCCAGTTGTAGGTGTCGCCACCGCGGCCAGCCTTGTGTGAATAATGCTCTGAAAAGCTAATCATTTGCACATCACAGCATCTTCTTCCTGTCGGTTAAATTTCGCGTCTGTAGCACGTCATCTTCGTGGTGTAGCAATTTTAATGGCCAGTAAAGTAGAATATGCAAGAACCGCCAGTAGTAAGGAACCTCCAGAAATGTCTCAGGTCAGCCGGTGAAGCCTTAGATAACGGTATAAGGGGCCTACAATTTAACTGGCCACGCTTTCCCGCCGAAGTTTTACTATAATTAAGCCAGTCGTTCTGATGCCTTGTCTCCATATAGTGTGATCCCAGAGTCATCTGAAAGCTGATGTGCAGAGCCTGTCCTCCGATACAGCGCACCTAGCGTGTAAGCCCAATCCGGAGCGGGAAGGGGGCTGGCTGTTGGATACCAACGTCCATTGTAATGCGCACAGTGTTCGACGTAACTGGCTCAGTGGTGCGCTTGTAGCGCGGTGCTTTGTACTGCGATTTAGTTCCGGGGCACGCGCCGTTCTTTAAAGATGAATGGAGCGGCAGCTGAGGCGGTTGAGCTCCGGCGCTGGCTGGACCCGTACCAGACACGAGTGGCCGGGCCGGAAGGCCGCACTCAGCCCATTAAGCGCGCGGGCGGGACCAGACGGAGCGGCGAAGCGCAGACGCCGGCTAGCGTGGTCCAACCGCCGCTGTGCAGGAGCAGCCTGGTCGGACTCAACGCTTAGGCCAGGTAGGCGCCGAGCGGAAAGCAGACCACGATTGCTGCTTGGATAGACTTGGTCCGTCTCTCTCTCTCTCTCTCTCTCTCTCTCTTCACACACACAGACACACACACACACGTAAACAATAATTTTCATGTAATTTGAAAGCATGGACGCCAAGCAGGCCGTAGTGGAACTGTATAGAAAAGGACTGATAGTGAACGCAGATAAAAGCAGACTAATGGATGTTTCAAAACACAACCGACTGGAAGAACTATGTAATGGAAAGTCTTTTGAGAAAGTAGACAATTTGGAATATCTTGACACCATACTAAGTTTTTGTTGTTGTGGTCTTCAGCCCAGAAATTGGTTTGATGCAACTCTCCATGCTGCTCTATCCTGTGCAAGCCTCTTCATCTTCGAGTAGCTACTGCAACCTACATCCTTCTGAATCTGGTTAGTGTATTCATCTCTTGGTCTCCCTCTACGATTTTTACCCTCCACGCTTCCCTCCATACTAACCCTTGATGCCTCAGAACGTGGTCTACCAACAGTTGTATGATTATATGATAGCGGAACAAACACTGGTAGCAGTTACTTCTGTAAAATATCTGGGAGTATGCGTACGGAACGATTTGAAGTGGAATGATCATATAACATTAATTGTTGGTAAGGCGGGTGCCAGTTTGAGATTCATTGGGAGAGTCCTTAGAAAATGTAGTCCATCAACAAAGGAGGTGGCTTACAAAAGACTCGTTCGACCTATACTTGAGTATTGCTCATCAGTGTGGGATCCGTACCAGGTCGGGTTGACAGAGGAGATAGAGAAGATCCAAAGAAAAGCGGCGCGTTTCGTCACAGGGTTATTTGGTAAGTGTGATAGCGTTACGGAGATGTTTAGTAAACTCAAGTGGCAGACTCTGCAAGAGAGGCGCTCTGCATCGCGGTGTAGCTTGCTGTCCAGGTTTCGAGAGGGTGTGTTTGTGGATGAGGTATCGAATGTATTGCTTCCCCGTACTTATACCTCCCGAGGAGATCACGAATGTAAAATTAGAGAGATTTGAGCGCGCACGGAGGCTTTCCGGCAGTCGTTCTTCCCGCAAACCATACGCAACTGGAACAGGAAAGGGAGGTAATGACAGCGACGCGTAAAGTGACCTCCGCCACACGCCGTTGGGTGGCTTGCGGAGTATAAATGTAGATGTAGATTCCTTCTTCTAGTCAAGTTGTGCCACAAATTTCTCTTCCCCCCAATTCTATTCAGTACCTTCTCGTTAGTTACGTGATCTACACATCTAATCTTCAGTAGCAACACATTTCGAAAGCTTCTATTCTCTTCTTGCCTAAACTAGTTATTGTCCATGTTTCACATCTGTACATGGCTACGCTCCATACAAATACTTTCAGAAAAGACATCCTAACGCTTAACTCTATACTCGATGGTAACAAATTTCTATTCTTTAGAAACACTTTCCTTGCCGTAGCCAGTCTACGTTTTATATCATCCCTACTTCGACAGTCATCAGTTATTTCGCTTCCCAAATAGCAAAACTCATCTACCACTTTAAGTGCCTCATTTCCTAATCTAATTTCCTCAACATCACCTGCTTGAATTCGACTACATTCCATTACCCTCGTTTTGCTTTTATTGATATTCATCTTATAACCTTCTTTCAAGACACTGTCTGTTCTGTTCAGCTTCTCTTCCAGGTCCCTTGCTGTTTCTGACAGAATTACAGTGTCATCGGCGAACCTCAAAGTTTTTACTTCTTCTCCATGAATTTTAATACCTACTCCGAATTTTTCTTTTGTTTCCTTTACTGCTAGCTCAATATACAGATTAAATAACATCGTTTATAGGTTACAACCCTGTCTCCCTCCTTTCTCAACCAATGCTTCCCTTTCATGCCCGTCCACTCTTCTAACAGCCATCTGGTTTCTGTACAAATTGTAAACACCGTTTCCCTCCTTGTATTTTACCCCTGCCACCTTCAGGATTTGAAAGAGAGTATTCCAGTCAAACATTGTCAAAAGCTTTCTCCAAGTCTACAAATGCTAGAAACGTAGGTTTGCCTTTCTTTGTTCTGTCTTCTAAGATAAGTCGTAGAGTCAGTACTGCTTCGTGTGTTGCAATATTTCTACGGAATCCAAACTGATCTTCACCGATGTCGGCTCCTACCGGTTTTTCCATTCTTCTGTAAAGAATTCGTGTTAGTATTTTGCATGTCCGTAGCTCGTGGTCGTGCGGTAGCGTTCTCGCTTCCCACGCCCGGGTTCCCGGGTTCGATTCCCGTCGGGGTCAGGGATTTTCTCTACCTCGTGATGACTGGGTGTTGTGTGATGTCCGTAGGTTAGTTAGGTTTAAGTAGTTCTAAGCTCTAGGGGACTGATGACCATAGATGTTACGTCCCATAGTGCTCAGAGCCATTTTTAGTATTTTGCAGCAGTGACTTATTAAACTGATAGTTCGGTAATTTTCGGACCTGTCAGCACCTGCTTTCTTTGGGACTGGAATTATTATATTCTTCTCGAAGTCTGAGGGTATTTCGCTTGTCTCATACATCTACCAGATGGAAGAGATTTGTCATAGCTGGCTCTCCCAAGGCTATCAATAGTTCTAATGGTATGTTGTCTATTCCCGGGGCCTTGTTTCGACTTAGGTTTTTCAATGCTCTATCAAATTCTTCACGCAGTATCATACTTCTCATTTCATCTCCACATACGTCCTCTTCCAGTTCCATAATATTGCCCTGAAGTACATCACCCTTGTATAGACTGTCTACATACTCCTTCCCCGTTCCCCTTCTTTGCTTAGGACTGGTTATCCATCTGAGCTCTTGATATTCATTCTTTTCTCCAAAGGTTTCTTTGATTTTCCTGTAGGCAGTATATATCTTACCCTTAGTGATACATGGTTCTACATCCTTGCATTTGTCCTCTAGCCATCCCTGCTTAGCCATTTTGCACTTCCTTTCCTCATTTTTCAGACGTTTGTATTCCTTTTCGCCTGCTTCGTTTACTGCACTTTTATATTTTCTCCTTTAATCAATTAATTCAGTATCTCTTCTGTTACCCATGGTTTTCTACTAGCTCTCGTCTTTTTACCTACCCGATCCTCTGTTGCCTTCACTATTTCATCTCTCAAAGCTACCCATCTCTTTCCCCTGGTCTTGTCAATCGTTCCCTAATGCTCTCTCTGAAACTCTCCACAGCCTCTGGTTCTTTCAGTTTATCCAGATCCCATCTCCTTAAATTCCTACCTTTTTGCAGTTTCTTCAGTTTCAGTCTACAGTTCATAACCAATAAATTGTGGTCGGAGTCCACATCTGCGCCTAGAAATGTCTTACAATTTAAAACCGGGTTCCTAAGTCATTGTCTTACCATTTTTCAAGGTGGTCCATTGATAGTGACCGGGCCAAATATCTCACGAAATAAACATCAAACGAAAAAAACTGCAAAGAACGAAACTCGTCTAGCTTGAACGCGGAAACCAGATGGCGATATGGTTTCCCGCTAGATGGCGCTGCCGTAGGTCAAACGGATATCAACTGCCTTTTTTTAAAATAGCAACCCCTACATATTCGTGTAGTACGTAAAGAAATATGAATGTTTTAGTTGGACCACTTTTTTCGCTTTGTGATAGATGGCGCTGTAATAGTCACAAACGTATAAGTACGTGGTATCACGTAACATTCCTCCAGTGCGGACGGTATTTGCTTCGTGATACGTTACCCGTGTTAAAATGGACCGTTTACCAATTGCGGGAAAGGTCGATATTGTGTTGATGTATGGCTATTGCGATCAAAATGCTCAACGGGCGTGTGCTATGTATGCTGCTCGGTATCCTGGACGACATCATCCAAGTGTCCGGACCGTTCGCCGGATAGTTGCGTTATTTAAGGAAACAGGAAGTGTTCAAAAAAATGGCTCTGAGCACTATGGGACTTAACATCTGTGGTCATCAGTCCCCTAGAACTTAGAACTACTTAAACCCAACTAACCTAAGGACATCACACACATCCACGCCCGAGGCAGGATTCGAACCTGCGACCGTAGCGGTCACGCGGTTCGAGACTGAAGCGCCTTTAACCGCACGGCCACACCGTCCGGCTGAAGTGTTCAGCCAAATGTGAAACGTCAACCACGACCTGCAACAAATGATGATGCCCAAGTAGGTGTTTTAGCTGCTGTCGCGGCTAATCAGCACATCAGTAACAGACAAATTGCGCGAGACTCGGGAAACTCAAAAACGTCGGTGTTGAGAATGCTACATCAACATCGATTGCACCCGTACCATGTTTCTATGCATCAGGAATTGCATGGCGGCGACTTTAAACGTCGTGTACAGTTCTGCCACTGGACACAAGAGAAATTACGGGACGATGACAGATTTTTAGCACGCGTTCTATTTAGCGACGAAGCGTCATTCACCAACAGCGGAAACGTAAACCGGAATAATATGCACTATTGGGCAACGGAACATCCACGATGGCTGCGACAAGTGGAACATCAGCGACCTTGGCGGGTTAATGTATGGTGCGGCATTATGGGAGGAAGGATAATTGGCCCCCATTTTATCGATGGCAATCTAAATGGTGCAATGTATGCCGATTTCCTACGTAATGTTCTACCGATGTTACTACAAGATGTTTCACTGCATGACAGAATGGCGATGTACTTCCAACATGATGGATGTCCGGCACATAGCTCGCGTGCGGTTGAAGCGGTATTGGATAGCATATTTCATGACAGGTAGATTGGTCGTCGAAGCACGTTCACCGGATCTGACGTCCCCGGATTTCTTTCTGTGGGGAAAGTTGAAGGATATTTGCTATCGTGATCCATCGACAACGCCTGACAACATGCGCCAGCGCATTGTCAATGCATGTGCGAACATTACGGAAGGCGGACTACTCGCTGTTGAGAGAAATGTCGTTACACGTATTGCCAAATGCACTGAGGTTGACGGACATCATTTTGAGCATTTATTGCATTAATGTGGTATTTACAGGTAATCACGCTGTAACAGCATACGTTCTCAGAAATGATAAGTTCACAAAGTTACATGTATCACATTGGAACAACCGAAATAAAATGTTCAAACGTTCCTACGTTTTGTATTTTAATTTAAAAAACCTACCTTTTACCAACTGTTCGTCTAAAATTGTGGGCCACATGTTTGTGACTATTACAGCGCCATCTATCACAAAGCGAAAATAGTGGTCCAACTAAAACATTCATATTGCTTTACGTACTACACTAATATGTTATAAAAATGGGGGTTCCCATTTAAAAAATTGCAGTTGATATCCGTTTGACCTATTGCAGCGCCATCTAGCGGACCAACCATAGCGCCATCTGGTTTCCCCCTTCAAGCTAGACAAGTTTCGTTCTTTGTAGTTTTTTCATTTGACGCTTATTTCGTGAGATATTTGACCCGGTCACAATCAATGGACCACCCTGTATAATCAATGGGAAACATTCCAGTGTCTCCAGGCCTCTTCCACGTATACAGCCTTTTTTCGCGATTCTTAAACCAAGTGTTAGCTATGATTAAGTTATGCTCTGTGCAAAATTCTACCAAGCGGCTTCCTCTCTCATTCCTTACCCCCAGTCCATATTAACCTACTACTTTTTCTTCTCTTCCTTTCTGTACTATCGAATTCCAGTGCCTCGTGACTATTGAATTTTCGTCTCCCTTAACTATCTGAATAATTTCTTTTATCGCATCGTACATTTCTTCAATCTCTTCATCATTCCTGTATTCACCAGACGAGAAGTCTTGTTGCTCCTGCCACCGGACTTCACTAATTCCCACTATAACTTTAACCTATCCTTTTCCCTTACTAACTAGTAGTGATGGGGAAACAGAACAGGAGATGCAAAATAGAATTGACGATAATAAAGCAGTCGCAGCGTACTATCAGATGAATAGCGCAGTAGTAGGGAGGAAAGAGAGCAGCATGAAAACTGAGACGGAAATTCAGAACGCAATTGTGACAAATGGTACAAAGGGGATTACTGCCGCAGAAATGAAGTGTATGATTAAAGCATTGGGAAAGACCAGGAGAGACAGAAGTGCAAGAATTTTCACTCGTGGCCATTGGATTTGTTTCAATGACTGAGTGCGGCTGAGATGTGAGTCTGTTTTACGTCATTCCAATGCCCTTGTTTTAGTATTGTTGCTATCCATCTTACAGGCTCTTTTCAAGATACTATCCATTGGTTTTAAATGCACTTTCAAGTTCTTCGCCACCTCTGACAGAATTACATAGTCGTCAGCAAACACAGTTTTCATTTCTTCTCCGTGAACTTCAACCTTTCATTTCTCGTAGTTTCCTTCCCACCATTGTCAGTTTACAAATTCAATAACATCGAGAATATGTAACAACCTTGTCTCCCTTCCTTCTTAGCCACTGCGTCCCTTCCATATCCTTCTGCGATCTGGTTTCTGTACGAGTTCTGAATAACCTTTTTATCATTACTGCGTTCAGAATAAGAGTAGTCCAGTGAACATTGTGATAATCTTTCTCTAAATCTACAAATGTTACCAACGTAAGTTTACCTTTCTCTAGCCTCTCTTCTGAGATATGTCGTAGGGCCTGTATTGCCTTAAGTGTTCCTACGTTTCTCAGGAAGCCAAACAGATCTTCCCTGTTGTCGACCTCCAGCTTCTACTTTCTTCAGAAAATAATTCGTGTCAACATTTTGCAACCATGACGTATTAAACTGAAAGTTCGTTAACATTCACACTTGTCACCACACCCCTTTTTTTGATTGGAATAATTACAACCTTCCTGAAGTCTAACGGTATGTCGCCTGTGTCATACTTGCATACCAGGTGAAGTGATTTCATCGTATCTGGCTATTTCAAGGAAACCAATAATTCTGAGAGAATATTGTTTGCTCCAGGGTCCTTGTTTCGACTTTCAGAGTACAGAGTATTGTGTCACGTGGTGTTGCTACACCAGTGTAACGATGGATATTACTAGATGACGCTGTGTATTAAGTTCTTTACTTTGTATTCTGATGAGCTACACCTGAAATGCGTAAATAAAAAGTTTTAACAAGTGGATTCTTGATATTAGCAGCGCCGCAAGTTAAACTGAAGGCATGGAATCTCTTATGCAATGATGGAATTTCAAACAGCATTATGAAACCACTTTAGAATGTGGAATATGGATGAAATTTTGAAAGATCTCGGGTTGAAACGCTCACTTTTCGTCTTAAATCGCTCACGTGTATTTTGTCACAAGGGTATTTGTTGTCACGAAAACTCTGCTGTTCCCTTGGCTAAAATTCGAATAACACAGGATGCAACATAAAAAATATTAAATTTATCCGAGGAGACAGCCGTTACTACTGATCGACGGAGGAGGTGGAGATTAGTGTATAACATTCTGTCGACAACGAGGCCATTAGAGACAGAGCAGAAGCTCGGACGACGGAAACATAGGGAAGGAAATCGACCGCGCCCTTTCAAAGGAACCATCCCAGCATGTACCTAACGCGGTTTAGGGAAATCACGGGAAACCTAAATCAGGATGGGAGGAGGCGGGTGTGGACGTGGTTCTCCCCATTTCGAGTCCAGTGTGCTAACCATTACGCCACCTCAATCTCTGGTCGCCGAAGACACAAACGGTGAAATTAATTCATTCATATGAGCAACAGTTACAGGTATATATATATATATATATATATATATATATATATATATATATATAGAAAGAATGCAGAGATGTAGACCAAAAAGATGGAATGCAAAAGATGGGAAGCTGCTGTATACTGGCTGTTATTAACGCTGACGTGACACATTTAGGACGACGCGAGGAAAAAGCTACGCCTGGCACTGGATTAATGCGGCAAAGGGTTAACAGATGTCGCACTGGTAGCGGTCCGCTCCTAGTTTACGCAACAACCGCAGTGAACGCAGCGCGCCCTATTAATCCGAATTCCCTGAAGCGTACAGCGCGGAAAAAAGCGCGCCTGCTGTTAAATTGTGAAGTGAGTAAAGTTCCATTTAAGTGCACAATCTCTTGTAGCACAGATATGGAAATGCTCTATTACTCAGCAACAAAAGATTCTTTAAAGGCTGAGGTTTCTTATCGTGCTGCCTTTCGCTTTGCCTCACACTGACAGAGAACTGCTTGTAATGCCATAACGGTCGACAGTTTAGGGACAAGGGGAGTAATTACTTAAAAGTGAAACTAGGACATTTGCGTGTGCGTTATCGCTCTTTCCAGCAACTTAACCAGCACTGGACTTTCATCGCGTTCGGAAACTTTCTAAGAGACGTGCGTTTACAGTCGATTTCTAACGATCTCTACAGTACGAAGTACTTACCGTTGTGTTCTATGGAGAACATTCTATAAAACCTGGAATACAAGCCGTAGAGAATAACGTCTTAGTTATTTTAGTGTTGTTAATGGTATTCGTTGACAATTAACCATGCAATAACTGAACAGCAACGCAAAATTGTGATGAAAACTTTACGGATGTTAATGTCCATTCCTTCCCTTAATTTGAAAAATCTTATAAATTCTGAAATTTAACAATCCATGGGCCAATTTCGACTATGCATTGCTAGTTTGAAGATCCTGTGCTCTTTTTCTCATAACTTAACTACAATCTTAATGTCAACACATCTGATGAAGACGTGCCCCGAATTGTGCAGTGCCACATAAGACGAACACAGATAATAATTTATCAATCACTTCGAGATACGGTGACAGATCTCATCAAAACTCATGATTTATAAGGTTTGGAGCAAGAAAGGATTTTTTTTCTGCTGTTATTTCCAAATCGGATTTGCGTTTCTCAAGTCTCCTTGCAAAGTAATTGTCATACTTTCTGGTTCTAGCAAAGTTATTTTGCGCTTTCTTAGTTACATTAGCTGCTCTAGTACTACACGTCATTTTACTTTATGTAAATAAATTGCCTATTTGACACCCCTTCATCTGGTTTTGAATCTGTTTTCTGTTCTTCTATTCTCAAACGTTATAGACGACGCCTGGGCGTTTGCATAAGACAGACATTTTAGGGAAAACAGTTCACAGGAAGTGTAACTCCACGTTGTACGAAATCATCACGAGACAGATTCATCACACTGTCAATATTAAACATAATATCTAATCAGAATTTAGTCTCTGACTATTGCGTGAGGTCCTCAACAGTTTTGCATGAACTATCAGTACCAAGCCGGAATTAGCTAGCCGAAGTACTCGCCCTCCATTGCAAAATTTGTGAGGCATTTTGTGACCTTACATCAGTCGTATCCCATGCATCTCAAGGAGAGTGATCTCTGAGATGTGGAAAGAAGTTAAAGATGTACATTTAGTTTGAGTGCAATACAGTAAATGACTTTACGTGACCTTATTACAGTGCAAATTGTTATAAATTAATCTAAAACATGCAGCTTGAGCTTCTGTGAAGGTATTCCTCAGTTGTGTAGGAGTTGCCCAAGAGAATATTATTTAATTCAGTCTTATACTCCACTACATTGTGCACATGGTATTTAAGGTGCTCTTTTAAGTAGTTGAGTACATGTGTACCCATGTATCTGACTCCTTTCTTAAACTGAAGGTAACACCCTGAAGTCTTAATGGAGGTTGTTTTTGGTCCTACGGTATTTTCACGCTTTTTATTATTATTTTTTTTGTGGAAAGTGCGACATTGGTAATGACAAAGGACACTAATGAATATATGAATTGTGATGTATTTATCAAAACATTTTTTTTAAAGAGGTCTGTGTAACATATTCTTATATTAACAACAGACTTAATTCTGATACGACGCTTCTGTCTTCTGAAGATGCTACCTCTGTAACTTGAGTACCCCCCAGAATATGAATCCATAACTCATTATTGAATGGATATATGTAGAAAAAACTAGTTTCTTAATTTTTACGGCGATAACGAATCGTACTGCAGGCAGCTGAACCAAGGTGCATCGTTAATTCCCGGCTGTGAGTTTTCTGGTTAAGATTGTGATCTGTACTTCCAAACCTTAATGCTTCCTACTTCTTACGCATTATTTTTAAAGATACTTCTTTTTAAAGCTTGAGAAGTTCCACGAGAAGTATTGAACTTTAAGTACTGAGTTTTTGTCAAAATTCAATGATTATCCATTTGTCTTGAACCACATGTTGATGCTTACGAATATTTCAAAAGCTGCCTTCTCAGTAATGGGACTGCTATGATATTTTTTATTCCCATACTGGTCTCATCTACAAAGAGTAGAAAGTTACATCTTCTGAAACTGTATGTGGGAGATCAGTTACGTACATCAGAAAGAAGAGAGGACTCAAAATCGAACCTAGTGGGACACAACGCCTGATTTCTTCAAATTCTGAGTGTCTATCTTATGTGATTGACGTGGAACTGATACACATTGCTTTCTGTCATTCAGATATGAACCTTCTGTGCCTAATATTCTGTAATTAGGATAAACAGAAAAGGGACTGAACTACGTCGTTTGTTGGCTGCACTATTCGACTGGCGAACCATAACAGCAACCACGTACTTCTTGGTGCTTTATTCCGCCAATACTCATATATGGTCTATCACCTATCTTCTGATTCAAGATAGCTGCACTGCTATTCTGCTGTTATCGACTGCAGTTTGAATGCTGCTGCTGTCCAGTGTGAAATGATTTTTTCGATCGTTGTTGATCGAGTCATGATACCACGGAATCAGTTAGTATCATACTGAATGCGTACTTTATTTACTATAGTATTGTATCTAATTGTTTCCTTTGCACTATCAGTTGCAAAATATTATTACATACTCTAGTAACAGCTGTACAGTCAAAAATCAACATTTGTTTTTTGATTGGAAACTACAACGGAAGTCAAATTACATTTAATTTTACTATTTGCATTTTGTTGACTTCCGAAGAACAATCTTTTTAAGCACTGGCAAGCATATCAGTGACTGCCGATAGAAGGAGACAGCCAGACGAGATGAGGCAAAGACTGACTTGACACCAGCAAAGCAAAGACCCCAGTATCTCCATTTTTGCGAAGTAACGTTCCCAAAAAGGCTTTTCCAAATACACACCGTCCAGTCAAATTAACGTGACCACCGCCTCTGTTAGACATCAACGTACAATTACCACTCACAGACGGTAGGTTGCAGCGCTAGCAGCGGAGGGTACGTGAACCGTGTCGGGGAGATGCGAAGATGACAGCTATCGTTGGCGTAATGCGCGAAGGAGAGGTTTATCTCACGTTCAAAGGGACATGATCATTGGCTTTTGGACCAGGGGTGGAAGCGTTTCCGAAACAGCTCAGTGTATGAGGGTCGTTTGAAAAGTCCGTGCAAAAATAAAAACTACTTATGTGTTTGGGGTAAACCTTTTTTTATTTTTCGACATAGTCTCCTTTTAGACTTACTTCGTCCAACGCTGTTCTAATTTGTTGATCCCTTCCGAATAATAGGAATTGTCCAAGTCTGCAAAATAGCTATTAGTTGCTGCAATCATCTCCTCGTTGGAATAAACTCTTTGTCCCTCTAGCCATTTCTTCAAATTGGGGAACGAATAGTAGTCCGAGGGAGCCAAGTCTGGAGAACAGGGAGGATGTGAAACGAGTTGGACTCCTATTTCCATTAACTTTGCGATCACAACTGCTGAGGTGTGTGCTGGTGCATTGTTGTGATGGAAAAGTACTTTTTTGGGGTCCAATCGCCGGCGTTTTTCTCGCAGCTCGGTGTTCACACGGTTCACTAACGATGAATAATATGCACCTGTAATAGTTTTACCCTTTTCCAGATAGTAGATGAGGATTATCCCTTGCGAATCCCAAAAGACAGTCGCCACAACCTTTCCTTCCGAAGGACTGGTCTTCGCCTTTCAAATGGTTCAAATGGCGCTGAGCAGTATGGGACTTAACTTCTGAGGTCATCAGTCCCCTAGAACTTAGAACTACTTAAACCTAACTAACCTAAGGACATCACACACATCCAATCCCGAAGCAGGATTCGAACCTGCGACCGTAGCGGTCGCGCGGTTCCAGACTGTAGCGCCTAGAACTGCTCGGCCACCCTGACCGGCCTTCGCCTTTTTTTGGTGCAGATTCTACCTTGGTAACCCGTTGTGTAGATTGTTGTGTGGTCTCAGGACTATAGTAATGTATGCATGTTTCATCCACAGTAAGGAAACGACGCTTTAAGTCCTGCAGATTCTTCCTGAGCAGCTGCAAACCATCCTTGCAACACTTCACACGATTCCGTTTTTGATCAAGTGTGAGCAATCGCGGAACCCATCTTGCGGATAGCATTCTCATGTCAAAATTTTTATGCAAAATATTATGTACCCGTTCATTCGAGATCCCCACAGCACTAGCAATGTCACGCACCTTAAACTTTTCTCTCATCCATCATGAATTTTATCAATGATTTTTGATGTCGTAACCTCCACAGGACGTTCAGAACGTTCAGCATCACTTGTGCCCATATGATCACACCGAAAATTTTGAAACCACTTATAAACTGTTCTAATCGAAGGTGCAGAGTCACCGTAATGTTTATCAAGCTTCTCTTTACTCTCCTAAGGCGTTTTTCCTTTCATAAAACAATGTTTAATCACCGCACGTCATTCTTCTTCGTCCATTTTTGACAATCACTCGACTTCCTTGATTCACACGAATGCTAGACAGAAAGAAATAGACCAATATGGCTGAAACGTGGTGGGCGTTCTTTCCAAAGATGCTACTAAGTAAACTTGACCTCGATACGCGCCGGTGGTGCCATCTCTCGGACTTTGCACGGACTTTTCAAACGCCCGTTGTTCGCGTACCGCCGTGGTTAAAGTATACCGTGCAAGGCAAGATGGCGGCGAGGAAACTGTGCTGCGCCACAGCCAAAGATGACTGGTGTGAATGGCAGCTGTGGAGAAATGTACAGAAGTGCAACTGTTCAGCAAATCACCGCCCAGGTGAACCAAAGGGCTACTAACACTGTCTCCTCAATGACTGGTCAGAGAACATTGCTGCTTATGGGCGTCGGCAGCAGGCGTCTGGTTCATGCACCTGTGCTGACTGCAGTTCATCGGCTGGAAGCTGCAGGTCAGTACCGCATCTGAACGTCACGTGAGTGGCGACAGGTGGCCTTTTCGGATGAATCACGTTTTATGCTCCATTGGACAAATGGCCGTTGGTGTGTACGGCGTGAAACGTCTGAAAGCACACACCCTGCACCAACGGAAGCGTTGTGGTCTGGGGAATGTTTTCGTGGCTTTCCTTGGATGATCTCACCATTCTGGAAGGCGCAATGGATCAACACAAGTGTGCATCTATTCTTGGAGACCAAGTCAACCACTACAAGCCGATTGCTTTACCACGACATCATGGCGTCCACCAGCAGGGCAATGCTACATTCAGGCAGCTAGCAATGTATTTGTTTGGTTTGAAGAGCACGGTGATGAGTTTACAGTACTCCCCTGGCCTCTGAACTCCCCAGATCTAAACCAAGTCGAGAATCAGCGGCACCACCTTGATCGGGCTGTTCGCGCTGTGGATCCTCAACCGAGAAACCTAGCGCAGCCCGCTACCGCACTAGTCGTCATGGTTTCATTCCTGTCGGTACCTTCCTGAGCCTTACTGACTTTCTTCCTACATTAGAATTATATTAATACCTTCAGCTGCTGACGGGCGTTGAAATATATCAACGGGGACAGGTGAAAATGTGTGCCCCGACTGGGACTCGAACCCGGGATCTCCTGCTTCCATGGCAGACGCTCTATCCATCTGGGCCGCCGAGGGCACCTTGTATCTCCACACACTACATTCGTAGTGTCCCACCCCAACACACTCATTACTCGTGGAAGAAATTCTTACCAAGTCCTGTAAGAGTTCGAGGAATATGTGTGCATCCGCATAGAAGAAGAAGGTCATGGCCGATTTTGTCAGAACTAATACTTACATGGATATATCCATATAAGTATTCTTCCTGCATGTCTCGCAGCCGACCGCGCTTCAGAAGATGCAGATGTCACTGAACAGGGTGCACAGAGGTGAACGAAAATGTGTCGACTGCATTAAGTCTGAGGTCCACAGCTCGTGGTCTTGCGTTCTCGCTTCTTGCGCACGGGGTCCCGGGTTCGATTCCCGGCGGGGTCAGCGGTTTACTCTGCCTCGTGATGACTGGGTGTTGTGTGTTTTTCATCATCATTGACTCGCAAGTCGCCAAGGTGGCGTCAACTAAAAAGAGCTTCCCCGCATGGGGCCTCCCGGCCAACAATGCCATCCGATCATTTCATTCATTTCATTCATTCATTTCATTAGATCTTAAGTCGAAATTTGAATGTTTTGTCACTGGAAACCTCAGAATGTTGATTATGCAATACCTTAATACAGAAACAGTTATTTTTTTGATTAGTAATCGAATAACAAGGAGTGTACAATTTTTAAAAATGTGACAAAATATGGAGATAAGGTTCGGTTCACAGCTATCTTTTGATATAGCATTTCATCTTCCTAATGAAAATGGGAAGCCCCATGAGAAAAAATACATAGAGTGCTTGGTTGATTACTACCTGCACAGAAGTTAGAGAGGCCACACCAACTGGGGACATGGTGCTACAGCTTCTGCTTTATGCGTAGTTAGCTGCCGCTTAATGAAGTGCGCAGTTGTGGCTCGTACCTGCTAATTACGTTAGAGGAGCATTGATAATTTGTACGTGCGACCCTTCGAAACATAGAGTACGTTGGCTAAACAGTTGACCGCCATTCGTGTTGACTATTAGGCTGCCAACTATTCCAACTATTGACGCGAAAGTCTAGTCAACGTAAATTCATGAAGTGTAATCAGTCAAATGAAGCGTTACGTTTCTTCCGCGCGTTTATAGGTCGGTTCCAGACAAAGTGCAGCAGAAAACGCACGTCTCACGTTTTAGAGGCGTATTGGAGGAATTGAAAATGACTCAACATTTCTGCTAGAAAAACATTAATCAATGTGATCAGTCCTGTCCGCAGATATTAGGACGTCGAGTATTCGAGTTCATAATTTCCTCCCAGCTAACCAAAAACACGTGATTAATAAATTAGCATCCCAGTATGATAGAAACAAGTAAGTACTTAGAACGGAAGTTAGGGCACTTTCTTGGCTAGAAACAACTTAAATGTTAAAATTGAGTCCTGAAGAGAAAAGAGAAAGTTAACATTGAAGAAGGGTTTGGCATCACTCAACTGAAAGCAATTGTAGCTACGTTTTACAATTAAACATAGAGTACGGTGATCGTATTTGAGCATCCTCTAACATCACATTCAGTTGAAAGAAGTGCATTATAACAGAATGTACAGAACTCACACAAACTAAATGGACTCCCAGATTTAAAAAAAAAAAAGATATGAGGAAAACTTGTTTTAACAGCACTTTCACACTAGAGTCTGTACAGTTACCAAGTCAAAAATATGGAAAACGTTTGCAAAACATTTCTAAGTGATTTCATACAAGCTTTAGTGTTACCTTTGTCGGTGGGTGACGTACTTTCTGTTTGTAACTGTTTCCATCTGTAATTTCTATTACATTCAGTGGGGCAAGAAGTACGCGTTTCCTTGTGGCGTTTCAATGAGGACCAAGTATTCTTCCTCTGTTCCACATAAGCATGGTCGTGCTAAAAAAAAGAGGAAAATGCAACAGCTGTTCTGAGCTGTTAGAGCAAATTTAATTTTTAATGTTTGGATTCAATTCCATTATCATACCTTTCTCGTGTATGATAAATGGCTCCCAGATGGACACCTATACCTGTTATGTACTGCAAAACTACGAACCACTGTTGTTTGAGGAGTACTACATTGTCTTTTTTTAATAAAAACGTGAAGGCGTTAAATTATTTTACGCTAGTCCTGTAAGCATCTCGCTCAGATCCCATGACATATCCCATTCTCAGGTTCTTCGAAGACGTGTTGTCCTCAGACTTTAGATATTTCTGGTCCAAAACACATTAGGAAGATTTATGAGAGGGAGATCTCGCAAAACAATTCTTTGGAAACGAAACACTGTTGCCATTAAATACACTCCTGGAAATGGAAAAAAGAACACATTGACACCGGTGTGTCAGACCCACCATACTTGCTCCGGACACTGCGAGAGGGCTGTACAAGCAATGATCACACGCACGGCACAGCGGACACACCAGGAACCGCGGTGTTGGCCGTCGAATGGCGCTAGCTGCGCAGCATTTGTGCACCGCCGCCGTCAGTGTTAGCCAGTTTGCCGTGGCATACGGAGCTCCATCGCAGTCTTTAACACTGGTAGCATGCCGCGACAGCGTGGACGTGAACCGTATGTGCAGTTGACGGACTTTGAGCGAGGGCGTATAGTGGGCATGCGGGAGGCCGGGTGGACGTACCGCCGAATTGCTCAACACGTGGGGCGTGAGGTCTCCACAGTACATCGATGTTGTCGCCAGTGGTCGGCGGAAGGTGCACGTGCCCGTCGACCTGGGACCGGACCGCAGCGACGCACGGATGCACGCCAAGACCGTAGGATCCTACGCAGTGCCGTAGGGGACCGCACCGCCACTTCCCAGCAAATTAGGGACACTGTTGCTCCTGGGGTATTGGCGAGGACCATTCGCAACCGTCTCCATGAAGCTGGGCTACGGTCCCGCACACCGTTAGGCCGTCTTCCGCTCACGCCCCAACATCGTGCAGCCCGCCTCCAGTGGTGTCGCGACAGGCGTGAATGGAGGGACGAATGGAGACGTGTCGTCTTCAGCGATGAGAGTCGCTTCTGCCTTGGTGCCAATGATGGTCGTATGCGTGTTTGGCGCCGTGCAGGTGAGCGCCACAATCAGGACTGCATACGACCGAGGCACACAGGGCCAACACCCGGCATCATGGTGTGGGGAGCGATCTCCTACACTGGCCGTACACCACTGGTGATCGTCGAGGGGACACTGAATAGTGCACGGTACATCCAAACCGTCATCGAACCCATCGTTCTACCATTCCCAGACCGGCAAGGGAACTTGCTGTTCCAACAGGACAATGCACGTCCGCATGTATCCCGTGCCACCCAACGTGCTCTAGAGGGTGTAAGTCAACTACCCTGGCCAGCAAGATCTCCGGATCTGTCCCCCATTGAGCACGTTTGGGACTGGATGAAGCGTCGTCTCACGCGGTCTGCACGTCCAGCACGAACGCTGGTCCAACTGAGGCGCCAGGTGGAAATGGCATGGCAAGCCGTTCCACAGGACTACATCCAGCATCTCTACGATCGTCTCCATGGGAGAGTAGCAGCCTGCATTGCTTTGAAAGGTGGATATACACTGTACTAGTGCCGACATTGTGCATGCTCTGTTGCCTGTGTCTATGTGCCTGTGGTTCTGTCAGTGTGATCATGTGATGTATCTGACCCCAGGAATGTGTCAGTAAAGTTTCCCCTTCCTGGGACAATGAATTCACGGTGTTCTTATTTCAATTTCCAGGAGTGTACATTACAGGCAGCCGCTTAAACAATCTAATAGGTTTCTCGGTAACTGAAGACTACAGTGTGGATTTGTTATTTCAGTAAATCGTGCCTTTCAGTTAACTGACACTGTCTGTATGCTCGAAGTTCGATGGCGGCCTTTCATGTTTGACGTTCACGTTACGGGGCTGCTACTTAGCTTTCCCTCAAAGGCTTTAGCGCACTCTGTTCCGGTAATAAATCAACAAAAATTGAAATGAAACGCTATCACATTTCTTAAACATGCACACAGAAGGAAAGGGAAAGATTCGTGTTATCATCCAGTCGAGGAGCTCGTGAGGTACGTAGCACGAACTCGATGATGAGCGCCCTACACAACACACACTCGGAATGGACAAGAGGTGGCACGTAATAGTCGTTGTCCTCTGCTCGGAAACTTTCCTAGCACATGCCTTCAATGATTTCGAGAAACTGCGGAGAATGTAAATTGCAGTGATACGTTCCGACAACGAGTCAAGAGTCTTACTCAGTGTCCCTTTGTTCAACATTTACTCCGATAAGCAGGTAATGGATATTTAGCTATTTACAGTCTCAATGGGTTACCAGCAGTTCAAGTAATTAAATGTGCCTGATATCCTGCAAGAAGAAACTGCTTGGCATTGTCAGGGACTGAGGGGCACAATCGCGATGTAAATAGACGCAATTTCAAATCAAACGATTCGATATTGCACCTAGAGTTACTAGTGCTCCAATTTTTTTTTCTCAGGGTACTGACGGGTTGCCTAACTCAGTGGGCAAAATCGCTCACAACCTAGTCAGCATGGCATCCTTATCGTTCAAGTGGTTTCCAGCCTGATGGAAGCTACATGAGGGGCGGGGGGGGGGGGGGGGCAAGAGGAGGCGCACCTCTCGCGCCCCTCCCCCCCCCCCCCCCCCTTGGAATCAGCAGTACAGAGTTTTTATTCAGATAGTGAGTGGATAAATATCAATTCTCTTGGTTGTAATGTCACCTGCGAAGTTTAGCTCTTATGACTATGACATATCTCGAAACTGAACAACTCTATGATAGATGTTTGAGACTTGAAAAGGTCTCTGGAACCACATAGTTTCACTTAATTTATGAAAAGTACAGATACAATGCAGAAATGAAACTCTGTCTCTTTGACAGATAGTCGGCAGAGAAGGTAAAATAATCTCTGCGAGAGAACCAAATTATCAATAACAGAATAAAATGCACCAAAGGTTTTACAGACAGATATTGATCAAATATAAAATGTCAAAAGTTGAAGCATCTAAGAGAGATAATATAAGAAAATGGGTTAGAAAAATCTGTCCCTAATGAAAGGATACATAAAATGGGAAGGTCATGTTGAATAACAACTTTCATTTGCTAGATGAAGTGCATACCAAGAAATGAAAAATGTGTTAATACAGGGTAATGAAGGCATCTATTGAGCAATATTGAGTTATAAATAGACAAATGAGAAATATTAGAATATGAAGAAAAGTTTAGATCCAGCAAGAAGCAAAGAAGCCTGGAAATTAAGAAATTGACGAAAATAAATCGAAACGTATAAAAAAAGGAAAAAGACCCACGTTTTTATACATTCATACAGCACGTATGACAATAGACTAAGAAAGCAAATCTTCAAGCGTCTCTGGGAATGGAGATAAACATGCTGGATCCGAGCATATGGCAATATAGGCTTTCTCAGAATCTTATCGGTTTGTCGGGTGAGTCATGGTGTCGTGCTGTCGTAAAGTTTCGACGAGTTTCCTTTTCGTCATCTTCAGGCCAAAATTACGAGAAGGAACTACGACTCGGCTGATAAACCGAAAAACTTTCATCAACTGATCCGAGAAGTTAATAAAGACTTAGAAACCTACAAAAGCAAGAGAAACCGCAGAAACAGATGTCTTCAGAAGGCAAGTGAAATTTAGTATTCAACGGAGGAGGTAGTACGAATACAGTTGTGAAATGATACGAAGAAAGGAAAAAAAGTTGAAAAAACATGAATGAATATTAGAGGAAAAGCAAGGAGCAAAGGAGAAAGAACTGAAATTGTCACGCGATCCTGAGCAAGAGAAAGGAAAGAAGCGTACGGGAACTGACAGATTAGTACTGTTGTTACTGCCTTCCGAGAAACTGTTTTCTCTGGTTTATTTCGGCATTATTAACACAAAGCAGGCCGGTAAGAAAGGTACCATATTAACTGAAACCGGTCGGACGCTCACTGCGTTCGAAACACACACACACCGTTCGATTTGTTCGTTACGTAAATCCCGAACCTTACTAAGAAACAGAAAATTGTGCGCCACACTATACAGCGTGGTCCCTGCCTCTTCTGTTTGGATGGGTGACGCGCTAGAATAGGGTGCGGCCAGCTAGCAGTAGGCAGGGCACGCCCACCCGCTTGCGAAATCAAGCGAGCGAGAGGTGGTCTCTAAAATAGCTGGTGCTAGGTAGCAACCAGGCTGCGCTGCTCTTCCTCGACTAGTAATAACTACTGACGGCACCGTAATTCGGTTGTGATTTCGTACGTGACGCGATTTTGCCAGCAGCACATCTTTCCCTCAGTTTCCACTGGTATTTTCTCACCGACGGACGCTTACGTCCGTAACTGCGCAACATTACATGTAATCAGCATAGCGGTTACCCACAGCTCCTGGAAAAACCGTGCAGCCTACTCGGGCCAACACAGTATTTCTGACTTCGCGTTCCTGTCTCTTAGAACGCGCCTACTGCCTTCTGAACCCGTCCAGCCATCACGTCATTGACCCAAAGGTCCTTGTATCCGATAAGGCGCGCCTTTTTATCGTTGCCGGACTTACTCATACAGCTGCTTAAACTCTTGTAGGACTTGCAGTTACGTCATGTAGTTATGTCCTGATCGAGGTATCCAGGAGCCAACACTCGTGATCCACCCACATCACCATTGAAATATCCATTAAGGGGGGTAGAACGTCAAACGGGCCGACTTGGAGCAGGAGAGGCACCACAGGTATTTTATTTTCTACTGTCTATACTTTTACAAATAAATTCATAAAACTTTGTGAGCATGACAAGGAAGGATTCAGCATTCACACTCATAGCAGTGGAAGTGCAAAAACATAACAAAATAATATTTTTTTTCAGATACGAAATTTCATCATTTTTTCACTTATTGTTGGTTGCATTTGTTGCTATAGGTACATTTTTCTTCACAAGTAAGAGATTCTTTGATGAATTTTGCACAGCATACAAACCATACTTACAGGTGTATGAAACTCTAGAATTTTCCAAATCTATTAAAAACTGTGGTAAAAACTGAGATAATTAACTACAAAATTTGATTTTTTTCTCAACATCAAGTTTAAAACGTAACAGCTCATTCATTTTTTCATAAATTAAATAGATTCTAGAGCTTCAGACACCTGTAAGTATGGTTTGTATGCTGTGCAAAATTCGTCGAACAGTCTCTCTTACTTATGGAGAAAAGTGTACCTATAGCAACAAATGCAGCCAATAATAAGTGAAAAAATGATGAAATTTCACATGTAAAAAAAATTATTTTGTTAGGTTTTGAACTTCCGCTGCTACGAGTGTGAATCCTGAATCCTTCCTGGTCATGCTGACATAGTTTTATGAATTTATTTGTAAAAGTATAGACAGTGGAAATTAAAATGTCCTGTGGTGTCTCTCCTGCTCCAAGTCGGCCCGTTTGACGTCCTACCCCCCTTAAATCATAAATTTAAAATGTCAGTCTCAGGTCCACTTGAAAATGGCTTCTATATAAAACTTCTCGAACGCATTATATCGTTTAAGTATTTAGGGGCAATACTACGAATCAGTACGAAACGGGACGAAACATGAAATCAGTGGGAGGAGAAGCAAAAGAAGACAATCTTTTGGCGATATTTTAGGAAAATGTGGTGCATCTGCATAGTAAATAGTGCGATGAGTTCTTGATTGCTGTTCTACTGTTTGAACTTCCTATCAAGCAGGCGTGAAAGCGGGCATCGAAAGAAATCTGAGGCGCGCAACAGATCCATGCAGCCTGTACGACATTGCAACAGTCTCAGGGAAATGTTGGGCAGATTTAGAGAAACGGTATTCGATAAAGGCTGTACAATTATTCTCTTGCTTCCATCGTATATTGCGCGTAAACACCAAGAGAAAAAAATTTTCCCTCGCTCCAGAAGGAAATATAATATATATTACTAAACAACTAAATCAGGCGCTCAATCACGGTTGCAGGTTGCCTACCGAACGACATCCAAGGCAACAAAAATTTGGTTTTCAATATTTCGTATGAATGTTGACCGAATTTAAAATTTTAAAATGCCCTCATTATCTACTGATTATGAAGTATAATCTTATGTTAAACGACGAGCTCATTACAGACAGGGCACAAGCTCAGATTGAGAAAGGGAAAGAAAGCATGTCCCTTTCAGAGGACTATCTCGGAATTCATCTTAAGTGGTTTAGAGAAACCGTGGACAACCGAGGCGGCGAAACGAGGATTTGAACGGCGTCCTCGCGTATCCGAGTCCTGCGTTTTACCTCTGCTGTACCTCGTTCGGCAACATAGTTGTTAATACCGGTTCGAAGTACCCCCCCACCTCAGATTGTAGAGTGGTTTGTATGGTGTATATGTGGGCGAAGACGCGGAACTCTTAACCTTCCTTTCTCATGTTTCTAATGATCGCTTGACCGACAGGATGTTAAAACTTATAAAAAAGAACAAAAAAATTTGTTGTTCTTAAACGGAATGTTGGCATGACTATCACAGTGCTTTACAAAGCATGACCCTGTCCGAGTAGATACGTCGATGCCTTCTTACGATCTTTGAACTGATTTAAAGTCTTTGCCAGGTTGACAGATGCATCAAGTGTCAGAAAAAAATCCACGGACAGACTGATGTTTGATCACGGAAATACTGGACTTACCCGTCGAGTTAACCTGTTAAAACTCAGCCTTTTTAAAAACAAAATGGCTCTGAGCATCATGGGACTTAACATCTGTGGTCATCAGTCCCCTAGAACTTAGAACTACTTAAACCTAACTAACCTAAGGACATTACACACATCCATGCCCGAGGCAGGATTCGAACCTGCGACCGTAGCGGTCACGCGGTTCCAGACTGAAGCGCCTAGAACGGCACGGGCACACCAACCGGCTGGAATACTGATCCATGCGCTGAACTGAACTGAAATAAGAATCATCCCGATTCTCTTCAGAAAGAAACTCACATCTATCGAAATGTATGTCGTACAATTATAAAATTTTGCATGTATATTCTGTGGTATAAGTGAATAGTGTCTGCAAAATGGTTGCGAAAAGAGTCAGTAATAAAGGAGTATTACATTAGAATGTTATGCCTGATGTTTACGGCATGATCAGCGAAAATGCAGTAGGAGATAAGCTTTCTTCCTTTCATTATTACGTTGGGGCTGTCAGCGAGAAACAGTCTGGAAAAAGTTGGTAATTATGTGAAAATTTTGTAGGAAGTTGCTAAGTGTTCATTCTGAAATACTGGACGAATACAACCTGGACGCTGTGGGTTACGGTGCCTGACGAAAGACAAACATTTTATAATTTTAATACTTGAGTTACTGTGGTAAACCTTTAACGTGAGATTTTACTTCTTTTAAATACATTTTCTAATTTAAATAGTTGAGTTATTGTGTTATTTCTTTAACGTAAGATTTTACTTCTTAATGAGTAGATTACGACTGAATTTTAAATTTTTAAACTCGGCCAATAATGGTATGAAATACTGAATATCAAAGTTTTGTTGCCTCTGTAAGTAACTCCCAGTTTCCGCATTTCCAAAGTTCGTCTTCCGCACTACAGTTTTTACATACTCGTCCCATCCAGTATCGTTTCGTAGCATTTCCCTGAGGCTTTAAACGATTTCAAAGGGTGCAGGATTTTGCAACTAATCTTGATAGAGTTCTTTCTCTTTGTTGCAGGCTGACCGCAGGGTTCTTCAGAATGGGGAAAAAAGTAAGTCGCAGAAGAATGAAGTCACGAACGGAGCCGAGGTGAACATAAGTCACAAAACCAACATTCGCCTAAACTGATTTATGGAAACCACTGAAAGGGCCAGAGAGGAATTCAAACTTCTCTCTTTCTGGAAACGAACCATCGTTCAAAACAGCCATCCGCCGGACACACAGAAGTCACCGCTCCATAAAATCACTGTAGAATCAACGAGACAGATACTTCACAGAATGGCTACCTCTCTTGTGATGGTTCTTTAAAGCACTGGTCATAGTACGAGATAAACTGACTGCCTATTAGGTACTATTTACAATCTCATTTTCCGTTTACTAGTACTGTCGAAGAGCTTTCGAGGAATGAGATATAGTTTACGGTTGTGGAAATGGGAATAGCAGCTGTTGCAAGGGTAAAGGCTGTCATTTCTTGCTGTTATACATGGTGAGAATAAAGTCTTTCCCTGATTACAATTTTTTTTTTATAAGGAACTATACTAGATACAGGTACACAGTTTTTTTTCAAAACATTGCTAAACTCGTAAAGTTTTTCATCTACACCGTACGGTGCGTGGCGGAGGGTACCCTGTACCACTAGTAATTATTTAAGGACACAATGCCACATATCTATGCACTGTTTTGAAAATGGTAGCTCAATTCAAATATTTTTTATGGGTACACCCTTATATGTGAACAGTTATCTCAGTTATAGGAGTTTCGGTCATTGGTAGTGTTTCAATAAGATGAACCGCCACTGTGGGGTTATTAGTTTACCAGTTCTTGGATGAAAACTTTCCGTATACATGGATCAGCAGAGACGGTCGAACATCATGGCCGTCATATTCCCCAGTTATAGTCCCACTTGACTTTTGAGTGGGGCTATGTTAAGAGGATAAACTGTTTTTCACCAGTTCCTGACGTGCAAGCACATCCGCCAGTATTACGAAATACTGTAGAGGAGTTATAGGTGAGATGTTGGCAAAGAAGTGGAGAGAAACTGAGTATCACCTAGTTCTACGGGCAACGCACTGAGCTCTTGCAGAAGTTTACCGATAAAAGAAGCTGTAAGAGTTAAGCTACCGTTTGCAATAAAGTGCATTGCTGTATCTAGCGTAGCTCCTTAGAAATAAGTTCGTGTTATCAAGGAAGCACTTCATGCTCACCCTGTACTCGCAGGACAATATTAAGAGGATAATTTAGTTAACCCTCAACGTTCCAGGTCTCAGTTGGTAATGCTTAGGGTTGGGGTAGTGGATGACACCGTTGTCTAGTTGTTTTTTCCCGAAGCTGCTGTGGCTTCCTTTGTCAGTAGCCGCATGAATGTGACTTGCACTTACTTTATTCTTCTTTCGTGCTATCAGTCTCTGAGACCGTCCCCAAAACGGTGCGTTATAGTTACAGTAGCCAGGTCTTTGTCTACTGTTCGTGTAACGGACCATTACTTGGAGGATACTGTTTTGAAATTGTTTCAGGACATTCTAGGAAATGATGTTGGATCAGATAGTAACAACAAAATTGAAAGTGAACTTAATTGAAAGTAGGAACAGTGCGAAAGTGAAGACGAATTTGCTTTGCCGCCTGTGAATTCCTTGAACAAAACAAGTGAAAACGACAGAAGTGTAGAGGTTCAATCTTTAGCTAAAGGTTCTTGGTAGAGTTATATTCGGTCGAAACAAATATCGCTAGTCGTCGAAGCCTCTTCCACCGATGGCCAGCGGCATTATTTTTCCGCATGTTGGACATAAGAGGGGTAAATGTCTGTCCTTCACAATTCGTATACTTATGTGAGCACTCGAATTTTTTGTAGAAGCTTACAAACTCGTTGGTGACACCACAGATAAAAAGCGATTCGACATCTGTCACATTCCCCGTGAACTTCGTGCAGCCATTCGCCGTGTTTTGGCTTTAGCAGAACCAAGAGTGGAAGTCGGTGTAGAACGACTGGGAAAACGCGAAACATGCTCCACAACTTACCCACAAAACAAGAGAAGGACGCTATGTACTTGTCAGTTTTGAAAGAAGCCAATCTAATTTGAATTCTCTACAAAAATTCGCAGCGAGAGCAAAGAGAGTCTCCGAGAAGGAAACTAAAAACGTAAAAAGTACTAGTGTAATTTTTTTAATCTTTCATTCGAGTTTGTTTTTATTATTACATGTATAATAAGCAACAAAAGTACAGGAAAAAGTAAAATTTAGAAAACAGGGTATTAGACTTTTCATAGCATTAATATTATCATGTTCATTTTGTGCAGATTTCTGCTTAAATGCAGTTTTTTTCGTAAAAATAAACTGTAAAATTTATTTGAATGTATTTTTGGAGGGGTTTCAAAGTAACATTTTACATAAGTAAACTGAACTGTTCCAATGATTTTTCTGAATACAATTTTTATCGCTACTTAAATGTAGCGGTCCGTCGGACAGCAGTTGGGACTGTGTGTGATAAAATAATGACCTGGGAAGCAAGCAAGAAAACCACGTGAGGTGATATTCGATATCTCTTGTCGTAAAGAAGAGGAGAAAACTAGGTACATTTACAGTCCACGGTGAACGCACGACGGTTGTTATAAAGACAACAGCCGCGACGTGTGGCGGTATACGAGAACACGGAAGGCAGCGACTGACCTGCGTGTGCGACGAAGAGCGCGACGAGCGCGAAGGCAGCGAAGGCGACTCGGGGTCCAACGGCGGCCATGGCGAGCGGGCGGGCGGACGGAGTGTGTTTCTGTCTGGGGACGCGGCTGCGCTGCTACTGGTGGCTGCACGCTCTGGCCGGCTCTGCCCTCCCGGTCCCAACGGCCCCTGCCGGCGCCCGGCCGCACTACCCCGCACCCACATCCTCCTCCGCCACCACCACCACCACGGCCCAGGTTAGCTTGCGACGCGGCGATACCGCAAAGTCAGGCCGCACGACACGCGGGCCTTGCACCGGGCGCCACATCACATTATTCACTAATGACCTGAAAAGCTAAATCATACACTGAAGAACCAAAGAAGCCGGTACACCTGCCTAATACCGTGTAGGGCCCCCGCAAACACGCAGTAGTGCCACGATACGACAAGGCATGGACTCAGCTAATGTCTGAAATAGTGCTGGAGGGAATTGACACCAATCATGGCTGTCCATAAATCCGTGAAAGTACGAGGGGGTGGAGATCTCTTTTGAACATCACGTCGCAAAGCATTCCAGATGTTTTCAATACATGTCTGGGGAGTCTGGTGGGCAGCGGAAGTGTTTAAACTCAGAACAGTGATCCTGCAGCCACTCTGCAGCAATTCTGGATTTGTGGGGTGTCGCATTCTCCTGTTGGCTCAAATGGTTTAAATGGCTCTGAGCACTATGGGACTTAACTTCTTTGGTCATCAGTCCGCTAGAACTTAGGACTACTTACACCTAACTAACCTAAGGACATCACACACTTCCATGCCCGAGGCAGGATTCGAACCGGCGACCGTAGCGGTCGCGCGGTTCCAGACTGACGCGCCTAGAACCGCTCGGCCACACGGCCGGCTCTCCTGTTGGAATCGACCAAGTCCGTCGGAATGCACAATGGTCACGAATGGATGTAGGTGATCAGACAGGATGCGTATGTATGTGTCACGTGTCAGAGTCGTATTTAGGCGTTATTAGGGGTCCCATACCACTCTAACCGCACACGTCCCAGAGCCTTCACCACGTTGAACAGTCCCCTGCTGACATGCAGGGTCCACGGATTCATGAGGTTCTCTCCATACCCGTACACATCCATCTGCTTGATACACTAGTGGCCATTAAAATTGCTACACCAAGAAGAAATGCAGATGATAAACGGGTATTCATTGGACAAATTCGACGCGCAGGTCGCCGAAGTGGCGTCAAATCGAAAGACCTGCACCAGGCGAACGGTCTACCCGACGGGAGGCCCTAGCCACACGACATTTCCATTTTATTGGACAAATATACTATACTAGACCGACATGTGATTACATTTTCACGCAATTTGGGTGCATAGACCCTAACGAATCAGTACCCAGAACGACCACTTTTGGCCGTAATAACGGCCTAGTTACGCCTGGGCATTGAGTCAAACAGAGCTTGGATGGCGTGTACAGGTACAGCTGCCCATGCAGCTTCAACGCGATACCGCAGTTCATCAAGAGTAGTGACTGGCGTATTGGGACGAGCCAGTTGCTCGGCCACCATTGACCAGAGTTTTCCGTTGGTGAGAGATCTGGGTAATATGCTGGCCACGGCAGCAGTCGAACTTTTTCTGTACCAAGAAAGGCCCGTACAGGATCTGCAACATGCGGTCGGACTTTATCCTGCTGAAATGTAGGGTTTCGTAGGGATCGAATGAAGGGTAGAGCCACGGGTCGTAACACATCTGAAGTGTAACGTCCACTGTTCAATGTGCCATCAATGCGAACAAGAGGTGACAGAGGCGTGTAACCAATGGCACCCCATACCATCACGCCGGGTGATGCGCCAGTATGGCGATGACGAATACACGCTTCCAATGTGCGTTCACAGCGATGCCGCCAAACACGGATGAGACCATCATGATACTGTAAACAGAATCTGGATCCATCCGAAAAAATGACGTTTTGTCATTCGTGCACCCAGGTTCGTCGTTGAGTACACCATCGCAGGCGCTCCTGTCTGTGATGCAGCGTCAAGGGTAACAGCAGCCATGGTCTCCGAGCTGATAGTCCATGCTGCTGTAAACGGCATCGAACTGTTCGTCCAGATGGTTGTTGTCTTGCAAACGCCCCATCTGTTGACTCAGGGATCGAGACGTGGGTGCACGATCCGTTACAGCCATGCGGATAAAATGCCTGTCATTTCGACTGCTAGTGATACGAGGCCGTTGGGATCCAGCACGGCGTTCCGTATTGCCCTCCTGAGCACACCCATTCCATATTCTGCTAACTGTCATTGGATCTCGACCGACGCGAGCAGCAATGTCGCGATACGATAAACCGCAATCGCGATAGCTACAGTCTGACCTTTATCAAAGTCGGAAAGGTGATGGTACGCATTTCTCCTCCTTAAACGAGGCATCGCAACAACGTTTCACCAGGCAACGCCGGTCAACTGCTGTTTGTGTATGAGAAATTGATTGGAAACTTTCTTCATGTCAGCACGTTGTAACTGTCGCCACCGGCCCCTACATTGTGTGAGTGCTCTGAAAAGCTAATCATTTGCATATCACAGCATCTTCTTCCTGTCGGTTAAATTTCGCGTCTGTAGCACGTCATCTTCGTTGTGTAGCAATTTTAATGGCCAGTAGTGTACAATTTGAAACGAGACTCACCCGATCAGGCAACACGTTTGCAGTCATCAACAGCACATGTCGGTGTTGACGGGCCCAGGCGAGGCGTTAAGGTTTGTGTTGTGCAATCATCAAGGGCACACTTCGGCTCCGGAAGCCCATATCGACGATGTTTCGTTGGATGGTTCGCACACTGACACTTGTGATGGCCCAGCACTGAAATCTGCAGCAATTTTCGGAAAGGTTGCACTTCTGTCACGTTGAACTATTCAGTTGTCGTTGGTCCCGTTCCTGCAGGATCTTTTCCAGGCCGCAGCGATGTCGGAGTTTTAATGCTTTACAGGATTCCTGATATTCACGGAACTCTCGTGAAATGGTCGTACGGGAAAATCCCCAATTCATCTCTACCTCAGAGATGCTGAATCCCATAGCTCGTGCGCCGACTATAACATCACTTTCAAACTCACTTAAATCATGGTAACCTGCCATTGCAGCAGCAGTAACCGATCCAACAACTGCGCCAGACACTTTTTTTGTTTTTTGTTTATTTGGCCTTTGAGTGTGTACTCAATTTAGCCATCGGCAACACATAGTGACAATGTACACATAATTGAATAAACAAATACAGAAATGCATATTTACAAGAATAAAAAGCTTAACTGTTACAGTTTTGTACATAATGCTTTAAAAATTGAATTGAATTGAATTGGAAAATAATTAAAAGTGTCTTAGCTTACAGTTCACACCAATTCTGAAATATCTTCATCAGCAAGACATATTTATAATTTACGTACACCATTAAAACCTACAGATTGTAACCAGTACTCTTGATGAAGTTAACTATCACTTTATATAGACGAACGTCTTTAGTACACAAAAGAGAAGAAGCTGATTGAGGAAGATAGTAGCCCATACACAGCAATGTCTTCAGAAAGACCAACCGTTCACGGTCAAATTTGGGACACATAAATGAGATGTGGTTGACATCAGCTTCCGACTCAGGATCACACTCACATGCTGATGAACTGTAAGCGTTGATCCGATGTAGATGTTGTGGGAAAGAGGCATGATTGAAGCGGAGTCTTATGATTGTAGAAATCGTGGATCGGTCGAGATATGTCCTCATGAACCACGGCTGTGAAGGAATCCGAGGTTGTAGCACTGCGTAATAACCGCCTTTTGTCCGTTGAGAAACGTTCCACATTTCCTGCTATTGTTGTCTTGCGTGATCCTTGACTTCACGTAAGTAGTCTGTATAAGGAAGGTGCAGATCCAGGACGGTACCTAAGGTTGCCGCTTGTTTGGCTAATGCATCAACTTCATCATTATAGAGGATACAAGAGTGGAAAGGTACCCACAACAAATGGATCGTCAGGCCCGTGCGTGTGCTGCGAATATATTTAGATATCACATCCAAGATATAACTGTTGGTTGTTTTGTTCCATCGACTGTACTGAATGTTTTTAAGAACGCTTTGCGAGTCAGAGACTATCAATATCTTGGGGAAGGAAGTGCTAGAGACAAACTTAAGTGCTTCCAAAACTGCCACTGTTTCCGTCGTAAAAATAGAAGTGCTCGTAGGCAGTCTGAAGGTTTTGCGGATCTGGATCTGAGGGCAGAAAAAAGCGCATCCTGTACACTCTTCCTGCGGAATTTTGGAGCCATCGGTATAGACACAGAGAAAACCCGGCCATTGTGCTTGAACGAGACGATTGAAGCCAACGTTGACATTAGTACTGTCCAGCCAGGTCGTACTTAAATAATAGACTGGGATCTGGGAGCAGAGCGTTTGAAGATCATATTCCAAAACAGGTAGATGCGCTGAACGCCGTATAGAATGTATGACAGGTGGCCAAGTGCCAAAGCTGGCACAAACGACTGGCACTTTATTCCTACTGTGGGATGCAATCCACAGTCGATATATGCAGTCTCTACTTTGATAGACGGAACTGTCCATAATGGCCATGCCTTGAATGTAGAATTTGTCCGATAACATTTGGCGCCTAATGCTCAAGGGCATCTCCCCTGCTTCTATTAAAAGGGCGTTGGTGGGCGTCGATCGCATGGCTCCAAGACAGGTACGAATGGCTCTATAGTGAAGAGTATCTAATTTGGAGAGATGAATCTTTGACGCAGTGTGGTAGAATTGACAGCCATAGTCTAATCGAGATCGAATTATCCCTCGGTACATGGTGAGTAAAACACTCTGGTGCGCTCCCCAACAGACACGAGTGAGTAATCGGATTACATTTAAACCTTCTTCACAATTGGTAACGGTGGATCGGATGTGGGGCGCCCAGCTTAACCGAGAGTCAAAAATCATCCCCAGAAATCGAACGTGAGATTTTATTTGGAAGGTGTACTTGCCACAGGTAATGTGATCTTCAGTGCAAGCTGTCGTCGACTTGGAGAAGGGAACGACTGCTGATTTCTCAGACGAGATCTCCAGCCCATTGATAGAGAGCCACCCATCGACGTGTGCGATGGTTGTGGTTAATGCCGTTTTGGCCCGAAGATATGAAGCAGCAGTAGAATAAACACATATATCATCAGCATACTGTAGGATTTTTGTGGGGGGAGTAAGTATGCGTTCTACGTCGTGCGTATATAGAGTATACAGGAGAGGACTTAAACTTGCACCTTGCGGCAAGCCCTGGGAGACATAAAAAGGTCCGATCATGGTACCTTTGAGACGGACGTAGATCGTTCTTTGAGTAATCAGGGTACTGATACCGTAGATCATCCGTGAAGGAATTCCGAATCCTGCCAGCTTGTCCAAGAGTATCGGTATTTGTACGTGATCATATGCCCCCTTAACGTCAAGAAAAGCTGCCACTACTGTCTCTTTCGTTTGAAAGGCTGACGTGATATCCATATTAAGCAAAAACAGGTTATCCATGGTCCCTTTGCCTTTTCTGAAGCCGTATTGACTCCGAGGCAACAAATTACTTTTTTCAAGCCACCATTCTAGTCTCTATTTTACCATTCGTTCCAGTGTTTTTGCAACACACGACGACAAGGCAATAGGTCTATAATTAGTACCGACATTTGGATCTTTACCACTTTTGAGAATTGCAATTATTACTTGCGTCTTCCATGTTGATATGAGGTCTTTCTTCATCCAGTACTGATTAAAAATGTTCAAGAGAAAGTCTTTCGGTTGTGTAGGCAGGTGTGCAAGCATAGAGTAGTGTATATGATCAATGCCAGGGCAACTGTCGCTCGATACTTTAATAGCTTCGTTGAGTTCTTCTTTAGAGAAAGGACGAAGGAGAACATGATAGCGGTCTTCTTAAGCAGGGAACCTATGGTTTAAAAATGGCACCGTGGGAGGAGCGATTGTATCTATGAATTCCTCTAACCAGGCTGTGGTAGCGGGAGGGGAGGAAGACAGTCTTCTTGTTCTAAAAGCTTTTATTTTATGCCAGATGCTTGCCATACTGGTTTCATTATTTAGGGACAAGCAAAATTGTTTCCAACTGTCCTTCTTGGTTTTCTTCAGGAATGTGTTAACTCGCGCATTCACTTTTTGCACAGCCAAGAAGTTGTCCAATGAAGGATTCTGACGATAGGTTTTCAAGGCGAGTCGTCGCTTCGCAACTTCCCGAGAGCATTCAGAATTCCACCTAGGAGGAGAACGGAGCTTCATTACTGTAAATTTTTTTTTCTTAGGGATGCTGATGCCAGCTGCGACGTTCATAGCATTGAGTAAAACTGGGTATGCATCTTCGTCCCGTAAGTCACGTCTCGTATTTGCGAGTGCCCGCCGAACCGTTTCCTTATAAGAGGCCCAATTGGCTTCATTGATTTTCCGCGTACTATTGGAGTAACAGATGTGCGTAGTATCGACGTTGATGTTAATGTGAAACTCTATTGGGAGATGATCGGATCCCATTGAATCCTTTTTAACGCACCAATTAGATATTTCAGTAAACCAGGGGGTGCAAAGAGTTACATCAACTGCGGAGGGTCTGCGGAGAGGTGAAGTTATATTAGTAGGAGAGCCATCGTTGAGTATCACTATGTTATTATCTTCGATAACGCTTATCAAGGTCCTGCCGTTCCTGTCTGTCACGTCTCCTCCCCACGCTTCATGGTGGGCATTCACGTCTCCAGTTACGATAAAGGGAGGACGAAACTGACTTAGTAATTGTCTCCAGTCATCTTCCACGATACTGTGGTGGGGAGCGTTATACAACGAGACAACTGTAAAGGTTTTGTGGGCAGTTCGTATCTCCACAGCAACTAATTCAAGGTTGGTGACGGGTACGTGTAACGGGTGTGGTCGATGCGGCAGCGAAGTTTTTACCAGTATAGCTACGCCGCCCCACCCATCGAGACGGTCTTCCCTTACTACAGAATAATTTTGAAAGCGAACAGTTCGTTCGAATTTGAACCAAGCTTCACATAACAGAACGATATCAGGCTGACTTACGAACAGTTCTCGTTGCAAGCTTTCTCTATCGGAATTAGCTGATCTCGCATTCCGCTGCAATACTTTTAAAGCCGCCATAATTTAGGGAGAGAGAGATTGAAATATGCCAGTAACGAGGTGTCGGATATCGGAATTGTTCATAGCACTATTTTGTCTCATGTTTTGCATGACAATATCAATCACATTTATTATCTTATCTATAAGTTCAGCATGACCTTGAGGCTGTCGTTGATTCGGCGCTTGTGGGGTTGCTAATCTGTGAGCAGCAGGTTGGTATGGATTTTGGCTAATAGTAGTGAATGAATGTTGCATGGGATATAACAGGCTGCGGTACTGAGACCACTCACGAACGTTACTTTGGTTGTTTACTTGCGCCTGCCGCCGGGGAGGCCGGTAAGCGGCTGGGGCACAGTTGCACACTGAGTTGCGTCCCCACTTCCGCGTTGTTGACTCTGCATGCTTGCGGCGGGCAGCGGCGGGAAGAGTTGTGCGTTTTGAAAGTCCGGAGAGCTCAAATTTGTTGGAGCAGGAATGATCGGAGCCGGCAAGTGATGTTGTTGAACCCCGGTGACGGATGTATAGGTTGGCATACGAGCAATAGACAGCGCATCCATGAAGTCAGTGTTGTTGAACGTAGCTAATTCTTGAGCTCGTCGCCGTATATGGTATTCCGGGCAGGAACGGTCCGTGGATGCGTGTTGTCCCCCGCAATGAGCGCAAATAGTGATAGGTGAGAAACAGGATTCAACATTATGTGGACCACTACATTTAATGCATCTCATCTGAGATCGACATTGTTTGCTGATGTGCCCGTAACGAAGACAATTAAAGCACTGCCTGACAGTTGGTACATAAAGGTCTACGGGACATCTTGTTTCGTGAATAGACACGGCTCCCGGTAAGGTTTGAGAGTCGAAGGTTAACAAACAGGTCTGCAATTTAACGATTTGGTCTTTACCATATCTCTTCGTAACCCTCCGAACGCCTACAACAGGGAAGGGAGATCGTACCACTTCCAAAATCTCCGCTTCTTCAAGGTTGGTCTCTACTTTCCTGGTTACTCCCAGCTTATGGACAACAAAGGAAGGAATGTAAGCTTCTATATTTTTTGAATTTAATGCCTCACTGCTAACTAGGAAATTAGCCTTGTCTGGGGTTTTCAGTTCCACCTTAACTTTTGTTTTTCCTGCTGAAGAGATGTTAAGTATAGAATTCTTCACTTCTGGCAAGGAAATATGCAATAATTTCCCTAGTGCCATAGGGTGCAAGCGGCCTAAGTTTTCGTGCAAACATTCCATGTAAACTACGAATGGTCCCCTATCTGTACGTTTGTAAAAGTTTAGAGATCTCGGAGTAGGTGCAGGTCCCACAGGAGGGGTGTTAGTTGCAGCATTTTGGTTAGGAGTGAGCCCAGAAGCAGGGGGGGGGGGCAGCTACATTAGAAACGTCAGTTACAGGTAAGAGTTGATGAGCGTCTGCTATGAAGGTTTTGGAATTTCTTAAATCCAGACTGACCTCACTTTGTCGCTTGTTTCTCGTAGCGGAGAAGCTGGAGGAATCCTGTTCTGATAAATCCATATGCTCTTCTGCCGGCTGTATTCCAGATTCTCCCCGAACAACTGCTAACGAGTGGCTGATCACAGCCGTCGTGTTGTCCAATGCAGTTCCTGGAGGAGCTGGTAAGGGTGCTGCATCTGGATGTAGCCGCTGGGCAGGTGGTTGTTGTTGATGTTGTCCCATAGGGGCGTCGAAGTCACCTCCCCCTTCTCCATACACCCCACCATACATGGCGGGTCTTGCCGTCACCGATAGTAATGTCAGGTGTTAATGTGCCTAACAGAAAACCGTACCAAACGAAAGCTGTTACGCGCGTGCACCAGTAGGTAAACACAAACGTCACACGTAAAAGCGACCACATAGCACGTCTTAACACTTCCGCGTCTGCAAGCGAACTGCGCCAGATACTTGTCTAGGCGTTGTCGACCGCAGCGCCGTATTGCGCCTGTTTACATATCTGTATTTAAATACGCATACTTATGCCAGTTTCTCTGGCTCTTCAGTGTAGAAGACAACTATACACTGATGAGTCACAACATTATGACCACCCATTGAAAACTGTGTTGGTCCACTTCTGGAACCCAGTTAAGCAGTGATCTGCGGACCATGGATTCGGCAAGTGCTTGATAGGTTTCCAGAGATTTGTGGCACCAAGTATGTACGCTCAGGTCACACACTTCCCGTAATTTACGGGCGGTTGGTTTGTGGTCGCAAAAATGGCATCAAGTAGCCTCTAGGCTGGGTTTCACCAGACTTAGATAAGCCGAATTTGATGGCCAAGTCATCAACGTGAGTTCTCTATCATGCTTCTCAAACCACTGCAGCAGGATTCTGGCCTTGTGACACAGACAGTATCGGGCTGTAAGGTGCCATTGCTGTTCAGGAAGACATCAAGCATAAGGGATTACAGGTATCCTCTAGAAATGTTCACGTAGTCCGCAACTGTCAAGGTGCCTTCGATTACTACCGCAAGTCCCATGGAAGCCCAGGTGGGTCCCCCATAACATAATACTGCTCCCAACGCCCTGCGTTCCTGCATGTCGTGATCCGACATAAGCCTTAGTCAGGGAGACAGGGAAGTTATTAAAAGAATCTGGTTTACCACATGAGATGCTAAAGAAATGAATGCCTCGTGCCACCAGATCTGCCAGGCTTATGGATTTCGGAAGATACATAAGGAACATGTTCCTCTTAGGCCATTGTTAGTGCAATCAGTTTGCCCACCTACAGACTGGCAAAACACCTTGCAGTATTATTAGCGCCAAAACTGGGTCATTGTGAATACCATGTTGTAAACTCGCAGACATTTGTTGAAACGTTCAAGAAAATGGAAATAGGTCGAAACAACGTAATAGCTAGTCTGGACGTGGTATGACTTTTTACGAGGGTGCCAGTACAACACATGCTGGATCTTTTGGCCCAACAGCTTCCACCTAGAATCCTCAAGTTCTTCCGTCATGCTCTAACGACAACGTACTTCTTCTACCGCAACGAATATTATGAAATGACGAACGGCACATCAATGGGCTTGCCATTGTCTCCTGCAGTCGCGAATTTCTTCATGGAGCACTTTTAGGAGCAGGTTCTGAACTCTGCAGTGTTGCGTCCGTCTTGCTTCCTTAGGTACGTCGATGACAGCTTCCTGATATGGCCTCACGGTAAAAATACTCTGCAGCAGTTCGTGGATCACATGAACGGTGCCCAAACCTATCGTTCTTAGATGTTTTAGTTGAGCGGAAGGCAGGAGGCCGGCTTGGTCATTCAGTGTACAGGAAACCGACGCACACTGATCGATATTTGAACGCCGGTAGTTTTCACCAGCCTGTACACAAGAAAGCGGTCCAGGACATATTAATACACAGAGCCAAAGTTATTTCTGACGACGACCATCTACCATCTACAGTCTGAATTGCAACACTTGAGGCACGTGTTCAGGGAGAACGGCACAGCAAAAGAGACACAGCAAACGCTTTTTTAGGTGTCACCGAAGAAGCACGCTTGTGAATAGCCAGAAGCAGCCAAGCCAGCGGCATTCCTTCCGTATTGTATTGTATTGTATGTTAACCGTGGGCCTAGAAACGATGGAGAGGCTCTGTCCCCGCCGCAGCCGCAGTGGTCCACAACCCCACGACGACTACCGCAGTCCACTTCACCCCCCCGCCGCCCCACACCGAACCACTCTTTCAGGGTTGCAGGGTTGTGCGGTTCGGCCCGCGGTGGTCCCCCCCCTCCCCCCCCCCCCCCCCCAGGGAACGTCTCACACCCCTGTGTATGCACGGTAGGGTAATGGTGGTGCACGCGTACGTGGAGAACTTTGCGCAGCAGTCGCCGACATAGTGTAGCTGACGCGGAATAAGGGAATAAGGGGAACCAGCCCGCATTCACCGAGGCAGATGGAAAACCGCCTAAAAACCACCCACAGACTGGCCGGCTCAGCGGACCTCGACACAAGTCCGCCGGGCGGATTCGTGCCGGGCGGCGACCAGGCGCTCCTTCCCGCTCCGGAAATCCGTGCATTAGACCGCTCGGCTAACCGGGCGGGCTTTCCTTCCGTACTGTGGGCAGCAAGTTAGGACGCGTACTGCAGAGATGGACTGAGACCAGTGTTCCGGCCCGCCCCCAACATACGAGATATGTTGTGTTCTGTTAAAGACGACATAGCTCTTCGTGTGCCCGGGTGTGTATGGTGTCACTTGCGAGTGCGGCAGCATCTACTTAGGCCAGACAGTTTGCACAGTTGCAGAGCGTTGTGCCGAGCACAAGAGACATATTAATCAAAAGGAGTTCGACAAGTCGGCCTTAGCAGAGCACTACCTCGAAAACGGACACAAAATACAGTTTGAGAACACGAGAGTCTTGGGTCGTGCGTCAACATACTGAGACTCCGTTATAAAAGAGGCGGTTGAGATTAGAATGAACAGCAATACACACTGAGTAGGGCGTTGGAGCGGGCTTCGGATGTCGAAAGGAAGCAACGACGGATGCTTAACGCTTGTAGGGAGGCGGGAGCGACAATTTCAAACGTGGCGCCGATCTCTCGCGACACTTGACGTCACTCGCTTCCGCGGCGGGCCGGAGCTGTTATGGGCCGCCCAACTCATCTTAGGCGCACGTGTGGTTTCGGTCCTCCCTGATTGGTGCCAGCAGCCGTAATCGTAGGTATATAAGCGGGAAATGGTGCCAGCCCCAGCAGACAGTAGTTTCACTCCTGACGACGGTGGCGGAGCTAGCCATCGGAAGCTCGAGAGTTTTGTTCGAGTTGACGTGACTTGAAAACCGAGAAGTATCTGGACACGACCATAGACCTGGTTTAATAATAAACGGGATTCAATCGACCAGGTGACAAGATCCCATTGATCCGTGGCCCAGCTCGACGACCCCGTGCCCAATGTAATCATAACTGACGCTGTTGATGGATCAACATGGGAACGCGTAGGAGCCCTCTGATGCAAAACACCACGTTCAACACTGTGCGCTGAAAGGTGTGCTCCAAAACACTTGCGCTTGTGTCAGCACTCTACTTTGTCGTCAGATCTGCCACAGATCGCCGCCTATCCTGCTTTAGAGAGTGCGTAAACCTCCGATTCCTTATGTTCTGTGATAAGGTATTGTAACCTCCCAACAGAAAAAAAATAATTGTATAAGATTCACATTCAGTGTAACTACCCAACAGTTTATTATGCCGTAACCTCGCAGTAATAACGTGAATAACCTCCCAATAAAAAATGTGACTCACTTATAACCTTTCAATAATTGCCTGTGAATTTAAACTGGTAAATTTTCGACGTCAGCAGTGCTGCGTCGTGGCCCTGAAAGATTATTCTGAATAAATTGAAAATTCTTACCTCAATAAGGTCGCCGGAAAACGCATATATATCTGCTCTTATAAGAAATTTTTCTGGCACAGCCCAGTGCAATGCTGGTCGATAGATTTGTCATGTATAAAAAAGAAACAACTGATTTTTCTTTACAATAATCGGGATGACCACGGATTGGAGAAATTAGTAAATTCTTTAATTTGAGATGAATGATTGTCAAAAGTTAATTTTTATAAGAAAGATTATTATTAAGATATTTTTTAAAAACATATACATGGGACTTGATATAACAATGGTACACATGCGCGAGGCTGCTTTTACCTTATACTACATCGCTCAGGCACCGCCATCGCTCCCCACGACCGGCCCAGCCAACTCGATACATCAGACTGCAAGCTACTACTTATTCCTACTACCACACAGCTCTTACTGCATACAACACTGCTCTCTGGTCTGAGATTCTCTTATAGCTTACATATCGCAGGCAGCGCTTGAGCAACCCATCGAAATTACATCCGCTCGAGTGCGCAGGCAACAAATTCCTTAGTCATGGACCTCTTACATAACCCTCCACTGGGGGGGGGGGGGGGGGGGGGGGACAAAAATTTGGCAGCGATGGTGAGTCAATTGGACTTGCCATGAGCAGCAAATTTTTATATAATCTATTTAGTTTACTAAGTCTACAGTCACAGAGTATATATATATATATATATATATATATATATATATATATATATATACAACATTATTGATAAATAATATAAGTACAGAACATATAAAGAAATGAAATATGGTGCACACGCACTGAGTACAGAAATGAAATAGAGTGCACACGCACTGAGTACAGAAATGAAATAGAGTGTATACGCAATGAGTACAAAATATATTAACAAATGACATAAAGTGCACACGCACTGTATAAGTCTTTAACATTTTTACATGAACTGATCACATTAAGAGATGAGATAAAGTGCTACCTCGGACATGGATGTGTGTGATGTCTTTAGGTTTGTTAGTTTTAAGTAGTTCTAAGTTCTAGGGGACTGATGACCTTGAACCATTTGATAGCATCATGGTTGTAGCACAGTGGGTTGCACGTAGCTGCACTGGAAGTCCGTATCTTTCTACAGAAGCACTACACCAAGTGAGACAATCTGAAGTTCTCTTCCCTGAAGTATTTATCAGTGTAGCCAAGACACTGAAATGTTGTATTAATATTCTATGTTATCATTTTGGTAGTACATTAGGTACACCAAACAGTAGGACCATAATGACATCTCCTTCGGTCAGAGTGGTGGACAGCTTGATGTCAACACCACATTCTGGTAGAATCCATACTCTTACATCAACGCAGAATTAGTGCAAAAACCAAATATAGTGCTCCATGATCATGAGGATGGACAGACATGCGGATATTGCAGTAATTGCTGGTAATTAGGTCAGAAGGTGAAGGATATTAAGTCTTATGCTAGTCATCATTCAGAATTACACTAGTGTATCAACCGATTTGAATAATTATTGGCACTCATTGGCTAGTTACTAAACATTTATGTAGTATGTATGGAGTATTACAGAACATTATTCATATATCCGCACAGCATTTATGTATAAGTCAGTACAGAATAATTGCGTTCAGCAGGTGACAGAATGCGACTTGCAAAGGCGATGTTTTTAATTACTGTAGTACCGTCTTCTTCAATTTCCTGAAAAATGTGTAAGCCTAAAGCGGTGTTAGAACTGTCGGTGGCAATGGAAAAATTTCTCTTAGGATCTGGGTGCGATAAAAGTGGTTCATTCAACAAGGCATGTTTCAGATTACCAAATTCAGACTGTGCTTCGCTATCCTAGGACCAAATAGCGTGTTTACCGGTCAATTGGCATAATCTAGGGGTGTCTAAAGCAGAGTAATGAATAAATTTACGGAAAAAGTTAATTAATCCCAGGAAGCTGCGTAGTTGTTTCTTCGTCGTTGGAACAGTAATGTCACGTAAAGCTTGAAGTTTTTCCGGGTCAGGCGCAATGCCTTCTGCTGAAATTACATGTCCAAGAAATTTTATAGAAGTTTTGTCAAAGTGTGATTTGCTAAGATTAACTGTGAGTCCTTGTGCACGAAAAGTTTGCAACAGTTGTTCAAGAAACAAATTGTGTTCAAACCAGTTAGCTTCTGCGATAAGGATGTCGTCTACATACGTTGTGATTCTGTCTTTAAGTTCTGTCGGAAGTATAGTATTCAAACAGCGAATAAATGCTGCTGAAGAAATTGTTAAACCGGACGGTAATTTGCAAAATTGATAACAATCACCAAAACAGAGAAACGCTGTGTACTTCCTGCATCTCGGATGGAGCTGAATTTGCCAAAATCCCGATTTTAAAACTAATGTGGAATAAACAGCAATACCATGAAATTTTTATAAAAGTTCTTCTAGTGTCTGTGGGCGATCTGTTTCATTAATAATAATCTCGTTCACTTGACGCGAATCAAGTACGAGGCGAAGTGATCCATTCTTTTTCTTAACAATATGGAGCGGGTTTATGTACGGACTACCTGCCGGTTCAATAATACCTTGGTCTATCATAGCTTGCAATTCTTTCTTAGCTTGTTCTCTGTAGATATAAGGAATAGGATAATGTTTAGCTTTAAATGTGTCATGCTGTTAACTTGAAATTCATACATGAAACCGAACATAGTACCAGGGATGTTGTCAAAAACTGGAGCTTGCTGTAAAAGAATTTTGCGTAGCTCTGTACGTTCGTCGTCTGTATTTGCACTACTCTGTTTTACCTTCTCAGAAATCATTTGCATAACGTCATAGTCGGCTTCGTCTGGTGTACTGTAGTTGTGTACGTACGTATCTGTGAACAATGTGGAATGACAGTCCGTGTTACGCGATGTAGAAATGACTTCTGTTCGATTAATTGCTTGTTCATCTGCAGATAAAGCGTGCTGAAATTCTAATGCCAGTTGTACATTTTCATCCTTTAACATTAAATAGGAATTCTGAAAGTCAATAATTGTGTCGTGTTGTACCAAAAAATTCGTACCTAGAATAACGTCTGTTGTCAATAAGGGAACAATCCAAACATTTGAGTGGAACGTATGACCTGCAATACAAAATGATAAGTGAGTCTGTAATTTTACATCTACTCCTTTACCAGATACTGCCCCTTTTACTTTAGTTTTGCCTAATGGTAACGTAGGATAAGTATTCTCTTTGTTACATTCATTGAAAGTTTCTTCATTTATAACTGACATAGGTAATCCAGAATCGATTACTGCTGAAAATGTGTATGATCCAGTCTTTACTTCAATAACAGGATGGGTAATGGTTTCTTGAATAACTGGTTTTTCAAGCAAAAGTGTGTAACGGATGTCGTCAAAAGAAATAACATTTTCGTGAACAAGATTCTGTGTATCAAAGTATTGCTTGCGTTGCTAGAAGGTGCAACCTGTACTTTATCTAGTCAAATTCTTTCTGACGTGCTGTTATCTGCACGAGGATGCTGTGGCATTTCGACTATTTGTGCTGTTCTATTATTTCGTCCTGACGTATTAGGTTCGGGATTATACCGACTGTCTGGTTCATTCATGATAGGCCTAATATGTTATTGCGGATGATTCTGCTGCTAGTAAGACCGACTGTTACGCTGAAAACTGTGCTCACTGCTTTTACGTCTGTCATGTTAATCATTGCTATACGGCGCATTGCGATAGGAGTTGAAATGATGTGTTTTCAGTACGTAGTGATTTCCTTGTTGCTGTGCGTTACTATTTGGTGGAGCCCACGCTATACGTGTAGGCGACGAAACATTAAAGCTTGTTTGACCTTGCACGTTATACTGTTGGTTAGGTATGCTAACCGAATGGTTTTGTTGCTGTTGTGGGAAAAAACCTCTATTGTTACCAAAATTTGTTTGCTGTTGCTGATAATTTTGATGATACTGATAATTAAATCTTTGTCTGTTATTAAAGTTCTGGTGGTTGTCATTCCTGGAGCGTCTATCACCTTTGCTATTAAAATAGCGTGGCTGATCGTAATTACTGTATGTTTGTTGGCCTTGGTTGTGTTGTGAAAAATTTTTGTTTATGAAAGAAAAGTCTGATTGCTGAACTTCCAAAAGCTGTAACAGATCTCTAAATGCCGAAATATTTTCTTTCTGCTGTCCTGTTAAAAGAGATACTCTTAATGATCGTGGTAAATTAGAAATACACAATTGGATAAGTGCTGATTCACTGTATGGCTCACATAAGTATTGGTTTTGTTGTACCATGTGTTCAAAAAATTGCGTGACGGTGGGAAAATTTGAGTTCTCATAATTCGGTAAGCTAATTAATTGATCCTTGATTCCGCTCTGTGTCGTCTTTGACCAATACGCTGACAGAAAAGCATTCTGAAATTCTTCTACGGAGTAGCATTGTCTCGCGATCGGTCTCATACGAGTTGCCGGTTCGCCTTCCAAAAAACTGCAAATTCAAGTTTGTGTGTTACGGGCCAAGTTGGTGGAAAAGCAAAGCTAAATTGTTGTATCCAATCCAAGGGGTGAATCTGTGTTCTCTCATTCTTAAATACCTTAAATTTTCTTACGGGTAGAAAGTGCTTATAATCAAAATTATCGTCTCTGAATGTCTGAACTGGTTCAGAATTGTATGATAATCTGTTTGTCTGTGACTGTTCGGAATCTAAATCACGTACTCTCTGTAAATTACCTAAGTTATACTGGCTGTGTGAGTGTGACAAATGTTGGGGATGTGACGTATGCTGTGTCGTGTTAGAGGCTGAAACACTTTTCATTTCTGTCACTTCTTGCTGTAAAGATGACAGTTTTCTGCGCAAAGTATTGTTGCACGAACCTATCTCACTGATTGTTTGCTGTCAGTTTTGGAATTCGGGTGTTTGATTGAACGAAACTGGTGACGTATCGTCTGATTTGGTGTCATTGTTATTTTCGATAACGTGAATACGACTGGCCAGTTCATCAAATTTCTCAGTCAGTGCCTTTACCTGATCGTCATTTTTAGTGTCACAAGCATTAATTTGTTTTTGCATTTTACGTGTGGTTTTGTTTATTTTCTTAACGTCTTCTTTAATGGCATCAGGATCCTGTATTAATTCTAATTGTTGGTCACTGTCTGAAAGTCTACTGTGTGTGTGTCTGTTTTTGTTTTAAGATCGGAGATTTCATCATGTAATTCAGTGTTCAACTGTTTGATAGTATTGATTTCGTCTGATACTGCCGCAATGTTGGTGTCTACGTATGTTTTTGCTTTCGTAAACAACTTACGCTTATCTTCCTGTCTCTGTGCAGCAATTGTTTCCATTACTTGTTTCTTTACTTTGTTCTGTTCCTGTATGAATTTACGGTAACGCGTTTCACTGTTTTGTAGGTGGTGATTAAAACGTTCGTCAATTTGGCTGTTTTGTTGTTCAAATTTCTTGTCGACTTTCGTATCCAGTGTGCGTGAAAGTTCTGCTGACATTAATTTAAACTCGTCGCGTAACTGTGTTGCGTTTTCAGAACATTGTTTAGCGACTGCACTAATTTCATCTCTAAGTAATTCCGTTGTGGCTGCATGTGTATTACTTAATTCATGTGCAACAGATCTAATTTCTTCAGTACTGTTCCTAGCACAAGCCTTATTTCCTCACGTAATTGTTCTTTAGTATCATGACATTGCACGGCAACGGCTGTAATCTGTTCACTAAGTTGTTTGTTTTGTTCATTAAGGTTGTGTTTTTCATTCAACTGTTTGAGATTTTCATTAAGTTTTTTATAATTGTTGCCTTGTTTTTCATTCGACTGTTTGAGATTTTCATTAAGATGTTTATATTTGTTGTCTTGTTTTTCATTAAGTTGTTTGTTCGATTCATTAAGTTGTTTGTTCGATTCATTAAGTTGTTTGAAATTTTCATTAAGTTGTAGCAATACTGCCATAACTTGATCCATGTCAAAATTTGCGACTTTATTTTCTGTGCTGTGTGATGGTGTATCTGCATGTGTCACGTTTTGTGTAACCATTTGATCATTGTCTGATTCACAAAAAGGTTTGCCAATCGGTTGTGCACTGTTGGTCACTACATCGGAATCAAATAAATCTGACGTATTTTGAGTACATTGTACGTCTTCATTAGAAACATTTATATGTTCACTGTGTAAATTTTGCAAATCAGGTGTGTCAAACTAGACAGCGTTCATTGTAACGGAACGTGTCGCGTCATCATTTGTCGTTAAATTTAGTGTGGACATAATTGAATTTGTTTGTTCATCATTTGAAATAAAATCATTACTTGTGGTCGGCACGCACTGATTGTAATTGGAGGATTATCATTAAGACACTTAGTGTCGCTAGTATCATCAGTCAAATTATTCAAGTCGGCTTTTTCGCTCATTGCACATCGCAATGTACTGTTAGCAGTTTTTCGCGGCATTTTCACAAGTCAAAGTTAAGCACAAAATCAAAGACAAAGCAAAAATGGAACAAATACAATAACAAGAAAGAGCAAAAAAATTGCCGATGATCTGTGAAAGAAGTGACAAATTAGTAAATGCGTTGCGCCAGATGCAAACTACATTTAACATTAAGTAAATAAGAGCAGATATATAACTGACTACTTCTCAGAAATTCACAAAAATACGAACCTGGCCGGTTCTCGCCAAGTGTAACCTCCTAACAAAAAAAAAAAAAAAATTATATAACATTCACATTCAGTTCATTATGCTGTAACCTCGCAATAATAACGCGAATAACCTCCCAATAAAAAATGTGACTCACTTATAACCTTTCAATAATTGCCTTTGAATTTAAACTGGTAAATTTTCGACGTCAGCAGTGCTGCGTCATGGCCCTGAAAGATTATTCTGAATAAATTGAAAATTCTTACCTCAGTAAGGTCGCGGGTTAACGCATATATATCAGCTCCTATAAGAAATTTTTCTGGCACAGCCCAGTGCAATGCTGGTCGATAGATTTGTCATGTATAAAAAAGAAACAACTGATTTTTCTTTACAATAATCGGGATGACCACGGATTGGAGAAATTAGTAAATTCTTTAAACTGAGATGAATGATTGCCAAAAATTAATTTTTATAAGAAAGATTATTATTAAGAGATGTTTTAAAAATATATACATGGGACTTGATGTAATAATAGTACATATGCGCGAGGCTACTTTTACCTTATACTACATCGCTCAGACGCCGCCATCGCTCCCCACGACCGGCCCAGCCAACTCGATACACCAGGCTGCTAGCTACTACTTACTCCTTCTTCCATACAGCTCTTAACTGCATACAACACTGCTCTCTGGTCTGAGATTCTCTTATAGCTTACATATAGCATACAGCGCGTGAGCAATCCATCGAAATTACATCTGCTCGAGTGCGCTGGTAATAAATTCCTTAGTCATGGACCTCTTACAGTATGAACGACCAATTTCTTGACGCCCACTCGTGGTTTCAGCATTCTTTAACCATTTCCCATAGAAGCACACGACAGTAGCACGTGAACAGCCGTCCAGCTTCGCCGTTTCCGACGTGCTCGCCCCCCCCCCCCCTCCCCCCCCCCCCTCCCCCCCCCCCCCCAGGCACTGGGTCACAACAATCTGACTTTTGTGGAAGTCGCCTGAGTCGGCGTATTTCCGCATTTGCACCTATTATCGTCGTTAAAATGATTCCCCATTCCTCTCTGGTCCGCTCATATACTTTTCTTACCGCATCAAGTGCCCTTGGCGCCACATGGCAGCATACAGCCTCACCGTAGGCAATGGTCATAATGTTTTGCTCATCAGCGTATGTTCAAGGAAGGTAACTGGGAGGAAACCTTGTAATAGAATATATTCTTCAATTGATCAACGAAAGAAAGAAGTGCATAATATTCAGAGAAATTCAGGAGCCCAGGAATATACTCTACGACAAAAAAAGACGCGCCACGAAGGAATTATCTGAATGGGATGGAAATTGCTACATGTGATGTACAAACAAACATACAAATGATTACAGTTTCAGAAAAATTGTACGGTTTATCCAAGAAAACGATCTTCACAAGCCGAGCAAGTCGGTAACGCGTTGTTCCCCCAATGGTCGTTATGCAGGCAATTATTCGGCTTGGCACTGACTGACAGAGTTGTTGGATGTCCTCCAGGAGGGATATCATGCCAGATTCGGTCCAACTGACGCGTCAGATCGTCAAAATCGCGTATGTTTGCAAGGGCTTGCCCAAATTGCCCCAAACGTTCTCAACTGGTGAGAGATCCGGAGACCTTGCTGGCCTTGTTAGGGTTTGGTAAGCACGAAGAGAACCAGTGTGAGTGGGCGGGCATTATCCTGCTGGAATGTAGGCCCAGGATGGTTTGTCATGACGGGCAACGAAACGAGGCGTAAAATTTCGCCGACGTCCCGCTGTGCTGTAAGATTGCCAGGTGAAAACCAAAAGGGTCTTGTTGTGAAGAAATGACGCCCCAAACTATCACTTCTGGTTATCATGGCATATAGTGGGCGACAGTCAGGTTGGTATCCCACCGCTGTCCAGGGCACCTCCAGACACGTCTTCGCTAGTAATCTGGGCTTACTGGAAGCGGGACTCGTCGCTGACGACAATTCTACTGCACTCAACGAGATTCCAGGCCGAAGACATGTCTGGAGACGCCCCAGTCATTGGTGGATAGCAACGCGACTATCGTCCGCCATACGGCCCCACAACCGGGAGTGCCATTTCTTTTCATAGCAGAGCCCCGCGGTGTCCTTAAAACACGTCGACGATATTCTACTCCCCTATTTGATGTCCTTCATGGCAAGAAATCCTGGGCTTACGTTTCATCACGATAACGCTCGCTCACGGCGGGAGTTTCTACTGCTAGACTTCGCTCTTTCCAAACCCTACCTTCGCCAGCAAGGTCGCCGGATCTCTACCCAGTTCAGAGCGTTTGGCGCGTTATTGGTAGCGCCCTCCAGCCAGCTCTGTATTTTGATGCTCTAACGCGGCAGTTGGACAGACTTTGACACGATATCCATCAGGAGGATATCCAACAACTCTGTCAATCAATGCCAAGCCGAATAGCTGTTTGCATAGGGTCGAAATGGACCAACGCTCAGTTTGTGAAGCCCTTTCTCTTGAATAAATCGTTTGTCTGAAATTCTAATCGTTTTTCTGTACATGTACATTACATCTAGCGATTTCCGTCCGATTTTAATAATTCCTTCGTGGTGCAACTTTTTTTTAGTACTGATACCACTAACCACTAACTGATCGCCCCTCCCCTGTTCCAGGCGCAAAAGGCGCTTGGGAAGAATGTTTGTCGGTGGTCCTCTGTATTAGCTTTAATTTCTCGAATATTCTCATCGTGACCACTCCATCTCTTCTATCAGGCCTACATCGTAAGGGTCCCACAATGACGAACAATACTCAAGAGTTGGTGGAACAACTACCTTGTAGTTTCTTTTGGAAATTTGTCGTAAGGTCTTATGGGACCAAACTGCTGAGGTCATCGGTCCCTAAGCTGACGCACTTCTTAATCTAACACACAACTATCCGCGAGGGAGGACTTGAACCGCCGACGGGGGGGGGGGGGGCGAGCCGCGCGGTTCGTGTGGCAGGTGCCCTAGACCGTGCGACTACCCCGTGCGACCCACCTTGTAACCCACTTCTTTTTTATGCAGTCATTCCACTTAAGATTGCCCTCAGTAGTTCTACGTGTTTTTAAGATGCATACTGTTTCAGATAGTTCAGATGGCTCTAAGCACTATGGGACTTAACATCTGAGGTCATCAGTCCCCTAGACTTAGCACTACTTAATCCTAAGTAACCTAAGGACACCACACACATCCATGCCCAAGGCAGGATTCGAACCTGTGACCGTAGCAGCCGCGTGGTTCCGAACTGAAGCGCCTAGTCCACTCGACCACAGCGTCCGCCCATACAGTTTCCAGCAATTTATCACCAACAGTGTAGTTGTGCAATAGTGGCTTTTCTCCCTATGTGTACACAATCTGCTACATTTATTTGCGTTCAGCGTCGCTGCCAGAGTCTGCATCATTCATCAGTCCTCTGCAGGTCGTTCTGCAAATCGATATTGTCTTCTGGCATTGCTACTTTCTTATAGACAACCGCGTCACGAAAGAGCATCAAGCGCTTTCTGCTAGATCATTAACATACATTGTAAACAGCCCTAGTCCCACCACGCTTCCTTGAGCCACTACGGAAATTGCCTTTACATCTGTCAATTTTGTTTCGTTAAGCGCGACGTGTTGAGTTCTATCTGCAAGGAAGTCTTGAATCCAGTCGCAAATCTGGTCCGATACTCGGAAAGCTCGTATTATTTTTATTTTATTTTATTTTATGTATTTATTTATTTATTTTGTCACTAGCTGGCAATGCGGGATCATGTCAAATGTCTTTCTGAAGTCAAAGAACGCAGCGTCAAGCTGAGCGACGTTGTCAACAGCGATAGATCTGTTTTTGGAATCCATGTTCATTTTTTATAAAGGAGCTTTTCGTTCTTCAAAAACGTCATAATTCTGGGGCACAGAACATGAGGTCGTAGTCAAGAAACTACGCTTCTGGCCCCACAAATGTCAGTCGGTATATGGCCTCATCATGTAGCCTCTTTCACGGCATTCTGTCTTGAGCATCTCCTCCCCTTGCTCCAAATAGCTGAAGATCCTTTTTTCACCTGCTCTCTCCACCTTATTTTCGATCTGCCTAAAGGTTTTTGTTCTTCGGGTGTCTTCCCTGACACTTCTACAATATTTATCATTTCTCTCTTCTATCGACACGGTCGGACCATCTCTGCTCCCTTGTCTGGCTTCCGTAACATCTAGCTCATTATACAGGGTGTTTCAACATTGCTTTTAAAAACTTTGGGGACAGGTTCCTTGCAACAAAAGAAGGCAATGTCTAGTAAAACATTTAAAGAGCTATGAGCACTAGTTCATCTTGGATACTGAGAAACAAATCTCTTCTACTGCAAGTCTTTTGCTTTCCCTATTTTGGGAGGAGGTAGTTTGGGTCAAAAAAAGTCCAGTAAATACAGGCTTTAAAATGCAAACCTTAAGAGGTATGAGCACTTATTCGATAGACGAGATGTGTCTCACACTAGTTGAGATGAAGAAATGCTCATAGCTGTTAAGATATGCATTTTAAAGCCATTGTTTACTGGACTTTTTTGTTTTGGTCCATATTACCTCTCCCCAAAATACGGAAACCAAATGGCTTGCAGTAGAAGAGACTTTCACAGTATCGAAGATGAACAGTTGGTCATAGCTCTTAAGGTATGCATGTTAGAGCTCATCTTTACGGGACATTTTTCTTGTCTTGGTAGAAGAAACCTGTCAACAAAGAGTGTAAAACTGTTTTTGAAACACCATGTCTATCTCGCCGAACGGCCTCTTCTCTCTCCTTCGCCGATCTGCTCCCCGACAGATTGGTCCAAACATCTTTCGCAGGATTTTATACTCAAAAACTCTTTATCTTTCTCTCTGTATACTTATCTATTCTCCATATTATAGTATATAGATTCCGCTATTTTCAACCACTTGTTTTTTTCTTTTTACCTAAACATACTTTAGCACCTCTGTGCCATCAAAAGTGGGTTTTTTGTTTATTAAAAACTGTAAAAAGTGAACATATTTTAGATTGTATCTGATCTAACAAAATGAGGCCCAAAGTAAGTTTTTGCTCTATTTGCTTCTTACCGTGATTTTACATTTTACGGTAAGAAGCAAAACGAATAAAAAATTTCTTTGGGTCTCGCTTTGTTAGATCAGTTAAAATCTAAAATATGTTCACTTTTTACAGTTTCCAATAAACAAAAAACCCACTGATGATGCCACAGAAGTGCTGAAGATGTACGGGTAAAAATAAAAAACAGTACGTTCGCAAAAAGGCGGAAACTATAGCCTATAATTTAACTACAAAACCGGAAAGAATGGACAAGAGCTGCGGATTCAAAAGATGAATATTCTCCATATATGTGCCCCATATAGTAATACTGGTTTTATTATACTTTTATACGTCGTTATTTTGGTTCGTCTCGAAAAAAATTTGGGTCACAGTAATTTGTTGGGTGCATATGATGCTCCGTATGCCACGCTGGTCTCCGATTCCATTTATTGTTTCTCATCATGTCTGTTGCTCACTACCACCCCCAGATATTCGAACTCATCTACTTTTTCAAACACATGATTATCAAGTTACAAAGTTTCCTACCCTTCTGTCTTTCAATTTCTGTCCACGCTCATCATTTTTGTTCACTCGTCATTTACCTCTAATCAAACTTCCGTTGCTTTTCTAAATAGCTCTCGTCAATAAAATGAAAAAGAAATGGCCATCAAAAGCACCGATTCAGTGCTGAAACATGTTTGGGCAAGGAAAAACAAAAAATCAGTGCCTTGAAAAGGACAGAATACATCTTCTGTATGCTGGATCAGTCAAAATTAAAAGCGAGGGCGCCAACACAAAGAACGGAGTGGGGATTCCGTTGCTAAGGGCAGAGGAGAGGCCGCATATGTGGAAACAATACATAGAAAGTCCCTACGAGGTGGAGGACTTTCCTGATGACAGATTTGATCAAGAAATGAAAGCCGATATGGAAGACATAGGGAATCCAGTTTTAAAGTCAGATTTAGAAGAGCTTTGGATGACTTGAGGAGGAGTAAGGCAGAAGGCGTGGATAACTCTTTCGAAATAACTGAAATCATTGGCGGGGGTTGGAACCACGTGACTCTTCAAGTTGATGTGTGGAATCTGAGTGTGGAGACATGGCATCAGACTTTCGGAAAATACCATCCACACAATTCCGAAGATAGAAAAGACAGACAACTGAAAGAACTATCGCGCAATCAGCTTAACGTCTCACATATCCAAGCAGCGGACAGAGGAATGGAAAGATAATGGAGGTTCTGTTAGATGGCGATTAGTTTGGCTGTAGGGAAGGTAGAGGCATCAGAGGCAATTCTGAGGTTGTGACTGACAATAGAAGCAATAATTATGAATTGATTTGTCGAACTGGGAAAAGCATTCGGCAATTTACAGTGCTACAAGATGTTCCAAATTCTGAAAAAGATAGGAGTAAGCTATAGGAAAAGCGGATACATACGATATGTTCAAGAACCAAGAGAGAACAACAAGAGTGAACAACCAATAACAAATTGAACGGATTAAAAAGGGTAAAATACCAGGATGTAATCCGTCGCTTATTCTGTTCAGTCTATACATCGAAGATGGACTGACGGAAACAAAAGATAGTTTCTGTAGCGGGATTAAAATTCATAGTGACTGTATATCTAGGGTCAGATTCGCTGACGGTATCGCTATCCTCATTGAAAACGACGAATAGTTGAATGGAATGAACTGCTTAAAAAGAACACACTCCGGAGTGAGAATAAACAAAAGCAATACAAAACTAGTGAGTAGTAACAGAAATGATTCGCGATAAACTTAATATCGAAGTTTGGAACTATGAAGTAGCTGAAATGAAGGAATTCTACTACCTTGGAAACCAAATACGAGCATGGACGAGGAAAGGACGACGTAAAAAGCAAATTATCACAGGCAAAGAGGGCATTCCTGGCCAAGAGCTGTCTGCTAATATCAAACACTGCCCTTAATCTAAGGAAGAAATTTATGAGATTCTACATTTGGAACCCGGCATTTTATGAAAGTGAATCGTGGACTGCATGAAAACCGGAAAAGAAGAGATTCGAAATGTTTGACATGTCGTGCTAGAGAAAGAAGCTGAAACTTTGGTGGACTGATAGGTTAAAGAATGGGGTGGTTCTCCACAGAATTGGCGAAGAAAAGAGCGTACAGAAAACATTGGCAAGAAAAAGGGAAGATGATGGGACATGTGTTAAGACGTCAGGGACTAGAGGAAGCTGTAGAAGTAAAAGGTGTAGGGGAAAGCAGAGCTTGGAAGACATTCAACAAATAATTGAGAAATTGGATGCAAGTAAGTACCCTGTGATGAAGAGGTTGACACAGGAACTAGTGGCGGACTGCGTAGAAACAGTCAGGAGACCATTGGGAAGAAAGTCTACAAAAACAGGTCCAAGCACACTTCACGAACCCAGCTCGAGGATTTCGTCAACGTAAAGTGATGAATTTGATGACTGCAATCGAATCCAGGAACGTGGTCCTAAAGTTCACTTGTGCTGTCAGCTTCTGTTACTATGCCCACTAAAAATGTTGATAAATAAAACGTGTCTTCACAGCACTGCATTCATTTTGTAAACAGCTGGTAGAAGTTACCCATTATTGATGTCCAGCATGTTTTGACACTGTTGCCAAACTAAATCTGGCTGGATTTCGCAGAACTTAAAAGAACTGCAGGTGTACCTGACCCTACCACACCATCAATTCGCTCTCAGGTCACACTTGTAATCTACTCAAAATATATTTAATATCAATGTTTCCACCAGTTTTAAGGGCTTTGATATCACAAAACAACGTATAAAAGTGGGTTTTAGAAACAGAATTAAGCTGCTTGAAAGCTACACTATGTGATCAAAAGAATCCGGACACCCCCAAAACATATTTTTTTCATATTAGGTACATTGTGCTGCCACCTACAGCCAGGTACTCCATATCAGCGACGTCAGTAGTCATTAGACATCGTGAGAGAGCAGAATGGAACGCTCCGTGGAACTCACGGACTTCGAACGTGGTCAGGTGACTGGGTGACACGTGCATCATACGTCTGTACGCGAGAATTCCGCACTCCTAAACATCCCTAGCTCCACTGTTTCCGATGTGATACTAAAGAGAAAAAAGTGAAGGGCCACGTACAGCACAAAAGCGTACAGGCCGACCTCATCTGTTGACTGACAGAGACCGCCGACAGTTGAAGAGGGTCGTAATGTGTAATAGAGGCAGACATCTATCCAGACCATCATACAGGAATTCCATACTGTATCAGGGTCCACTTCAAGTACTATGACAGTTAGGCGGGAGGTTAGAAAACGTGGATATCATGGTCGAGCGGCTACTCACAAGCCACACATCACGCCGGTCATTGCAAACGACGCCCCGCTTGGTGTAAGGATAGTGAACATTGGACGACTGAACAGTGGAAAAACGTTGTGTGGAGTGACGAATCACGGTACACAATGAGGCGATCCGATAGCATGTTGTGGGTGTGGCGAATGCCCGGTGAACGTCATCTGCCAGCGTGTGTAGTGCCAACAGTAAAATCCGGACGCCGTGGTGTTATGGTGTGGTCGTGTTTTTCATGGAGGAGGCTTGCACCCCTTCTTGTTTTGCGTAGCACTATGACAGCACAGACTACATTGATGTATTAAGCACCTTCTAGCTTCCCACTGTTGAAGAGCAATTCGGGATGGTGATTGCATCTTTTCAACACGCTCACAATGCACGGCCTGTGGGGGGGGGGGGGGGGGGGGGATGATAACACGACAGTAACATCCCTGTAATGGACTGGCTTGCACAGAGTTGACCTGAATCCTACAGAACACCTTTGGGATGTTCTGGAAGGCCGGCTTCGTTCCAGGCCTCACCGACCGACGTCGATACCTCTCCTCAGTGCAGCACTCTGTGAAGAATGGGCTGCCATTCCACAAGAAACCTTCCAGCACCTGATTGAACGTATGCCTGCGAGAGTGGAAGCTGTCATCAAAGCCAAGGGCGGGCCAACACCATACTGAATTCCAGTATTACCGATGGAGGGCGCCACCACGAACTTGTAAGTCATTTTCGCCCAGGTTTCCGGATACGTTTGATCGCATAGTGTAGCTCTATATTTTTTATATCAGTGTTAACAGTTTTTCTGTTGCATATGAAATTTGTCTGAAGGTGTGTTATTGTGGTAGCAACCACGCTTGAGTCCACTATCACATCCTCAAACCTGTCTGGCGTATTAGCAAAATAAATATGCGAATTTCTTGCAAGGTTTAAAGTGACCGACAATTTTTTTTTATTTTACGGTAATTTTTGGGCCGACTCCAATACTGCTGTCAGATTTTGGAATTAGTCAAATGTGCTGGTCCCCCTTCAGACCTATTATTCTACTACAGTTCTCTTCAGTCCTCAATTCACGGTTATAAAATATGGGGCAATGAATTAAATTGTTTTCTCCACTCGTAACATGGATTCTTTCGGGGATTCTAAAACAGTTTCAGAAGGACTGTGTTACCAAAGAAATCATTACGCAATCAGCGATGACTGTTGTCATAAATATGTCTAATGTATAAGACAAAATATGATTCGCTTGTCATAAATTTTTGGTTACCTTCATAAGTCTTGTGTTAGGTGTCATCTTTGAGTTTGCTTCGATAATCGATTTAGAAATTATATCACTTCTGATATTATTATATTGCGTATCAACATTAACTACTTTTCATTAGCCGACGATCTCGCGATGCTGTCTAGAAACATTAACACAGCTGTCGAGCAGATGAGTATACTGAAACAGTAAGTAGTAGTAGTTCAAATTCCTTTGAATAATGAAAATACATGACTAACATCAAAGCTGCTCCGGGGCACGGTGAGATGGAATTTGCAACCTCACATATCTTTGAGAAATGATACAACAGAAAACTAGCGAAAGAGATGTCAGCAACAGGCTACGACAAAAGACGGCCAATGCTTTTAGCAGCACTCGCGGTTTATAAAGAAGAAAAGCCCTCTCATGGATAGTTACATTAAACACCACAACAGTGTGATTAAACTAGAGTCCATGTACTGCCAGTGAATGCCTCGGAATGACAGGAATATCAGGACTAAGAGAAGACGATAAATTCGAGAGAAATATGTTCCCCAAGCTAACAGGTCCAAAGGTCGTGGATGGACAGTGTAGATTACGGGGAAGGGAAGAAATGTATCAGAAAATGACAAATAAATCGAATCATTAGAAAAAGAAGATTAAATGATGGATGAATGAGACGAGGCTGACAAAACTGGGAGAGTCACAGTGGTATCGGGATGCGTTCTTGACTAGTAATCAAAACGTTCAGGTTTCGATCCCGACAACTAAAAAATCATCAGGAGTGGTGCCCAAAGATTTTATACATAAGCAGTCACCTTGGTTCTACCAGTGGCACTGTGAAAGAGAGTGGAAGAACCGACAGAGCACCTTGTTGCTCTTGGACTGGAAAACTATCCCTAAAATGCGGAATAATCAGCACTGATCAAGAAAATGAGACTGCAGAACACAGCGAAACTATTGCATTGAAGGCACATAACGTGTATCCTCAGGGCATGCCCGTAATTGAAGAAGTATCATGATCATCTCTCCTTAGGCGAAATATACCGGATCAGTTCCCCTCAGATCTCCGGGAACGGAGACTGCAATGGGGAGGTGACCGTGAAAGAAAGATTGAATAACCAAAGTAAGGGCATGAATGAAAGAGTCGGGGCGTCAAATATCAGAAGTTTGAAGGTGGTAGGGAATCTAGAAAATGTAAAAGGAGAAATGCTATGGTTGAGTCTATATATAGTGGGGTTCAATGAAGTGAAATGGAAACAAGATAAAAATTACTGGTCAGACGAATAAAGGGTAGTATCAACAGCATGAAATATGGTTTAACTGGAGTAGGGGTCCTCCAGAATAGAAAGGTAGGGCAGAGAGTGAGTCACTATGAGCAGTTCAGTGGTAGGATTATTCCCAGCAGGATCGTCAGCAAACCTGAGCTGACAACAATAGTTCAGGTGTACATCACGACGTCGCCAGCAGAAGATGAAGAGAAGGCTAAATATATGAAAACACCGCAAGAAATGCATGCTTGTGCATAAATGCAGATGCTGGCCAAGCCTGGGGGTTGTGCTGTTGTATTTGACCACAAACGGCACCTGTGCAATGCTCTCAATATGTTGCAAGCGTCAGTCGTGGTCACAAAAGTGTCCTGTGTAGTTGTGAGTGCATTATGTCGGAGCTAAGTGATTTCGAAAGTGGACAGACTGTTGGTGATCGTATGGTGGGTGATTCCGTAAGCAAGACAGCTGAAGTGTTTGGTGTTTAAGGAGGCACCATTCGAAGATTTTTACCGCAAAAAAGAAAACGGAAAAACATCATCCGCTAAGCCACAACGCTGACGAAAGCGTGTGATGAGTGATCACTGACGGTAATTGAAGAAGATTATGACGAAAACTAAGAGGACAACTGCAGAAGTCACTGCAGAACTGAATGTCTCATTCGCGAACCCTGTCAGCACTAAAACAACACGAAGGTAGCTTCATAAGCAGGGAACTGAAGGGTGAGCTAGAATTCTGAAACCACAAGTCAGTGATGCAAATGCCTGTAACGGTAGCCATAAAAGTTGGACTGTGTAGCAATGGTCAGATGAGCCTTGTTTCACACGGTTTCCGGCTTCTGGCCGATCTTACATCCCAAGAGTGAAAAAAGGCGGAGGTTCGGTGATAATTTCGGTAGCCATATCGTGATATTCCATTGGTCCGCAATAGCTGCAAGGCTGCTTTACTGCCAAGGATTACGTGACCGTTTGGCTGATTAGGTCCACTCCATGGTGCAAAATATGTTCTCTGGTGGTGACTTTGTGTTCAGAGGAGACAGGGCCCCTATTCATATAGCTCGCATCATCCAGGACTGGTTTTGTGACCAGGAGTATGAACTATCGCATCACTAAAAAAAATGGTTCAAATGGCTCTGAGCACTATGGGACTTAACTTCTGATGTCATCAGTCCCCTAGAACTTAGAACTACATGAACCTAACTAACCTAAGGACATCACACACATCCATGTCCGAGGCAGGATTCGAACCTGCGACCTAGCGATCGCGCGGTTCCAGACTGGAGCGCCTAGAACCACTCGACCACTGCGGCCGGCTATCGCATCTCTCCTGGTCACCACAGTCCCCAGACCTCAATATTATGGAGCCTTTGTGGTCTACTTTGGAGAGAAGGGTACGAGATCGCTATCCACCTCCATTATAGTTACTACAACTTGTCACAGTTTCGCAGGAAGAATGGTATAAGATTCCCTTGAAAACTATGCGGGACCTGTCTTTATCCTTTCCGAAACGACTGGAAGCTATTTTGAACGCCTACGGTTTTCCTACACAGTATTAGGCATGATAATGTGTTGTTTGTGATGCTGACACATTTTTGTCCACCCCTTGTATATTCACTACGAAAAGGGAGATGAGTCATAATAATGTGTAATTGGAACGCTGTGGTGGGGAATGGAATATAAGCAGAGTTACGGGAGAACATGGGCTGTGTGGTAGAAATGAAAGAGGGAAAGAAATTGACTGTTGAGATAGATATCAGCTAATAATATCAGCTCAAAGATAACAGAAGGAAAAGGTAAACTCGTGAAAGGGTTGGAGACCGGGGGGGGGGGGGGGGGGGGGAGGTTCCCCGTGGAATACACCGTGGTGAGAGATTTTGAATCCTGACAGTGGACTGTAATGCGTACCCAGGAGCAGGTGTAGATTCAATTCACTATTTAATAATGATAAAGAGTAATGAAGTTTAAGAGAATCGTCTGAAAAAATCTATGTGGAAAGAAGTGGAATAATGAAATAGTGAGAAATGATAAGATGCATTTGAAATTATCTCAGACTGTAGGTAATGAATACCACGATAGGCAATTCAGTTGAAGAAAAATGGCCATTTCTAAAAAAGGACAGTCACAGAAGATAGACAAAAACAGGTGCAAGGAGAAACACTTAAATTCATCGACGAAAGATGGAAGTGCAAGAATGTTCTAGAAAAGACAAGAGTACAGCAGCATGTCTCTTAGGAATTAAATAAATCGGAAGTGCATGGAAGCCAAGGCGGAATGGCTACAGGTAGTGTGCAAAGAAATCGAAAAAGAAATTGAAACGTCCCCTTAGAAAAATTATACATGACTGTGCTTAAACTGACACACAATATTTTTAGCGCAACGCAATCTGACTTTCAAAAATCCCTACAAAAGTATGGCCCTGACTAACATTAACCTATACGTTTCACAAATCACTTACCTCACAAAAACCTTCGTTACTCTAACTATTGCAATACAGTGAGCGCCACTACTGCCAGCTAAATAAAAGATTCAAACTACGGAAGGCACTAACTACTGATAGGCATAGTTAGCAAATGAAAGATTTTGATAGGGAACAAACAATGCATTTACCTTAATAGTGTTCAAAAGTCATAATATATATAGCAGTTCATGACATCCAGTCTTACAAATTTCAGAACTCCGCCATTTCTCTCCGCACATCCACCACTGCTGGCGGCTCACCTCCAACTGCCCAACGCTATGGGCTGTTCACATCCAGCTGCCCAACACTACAATGCCAGACAACAATGCAAACTGTCCACAGACTGCACACAGCACAGCCAGTGATTTTCATACAGACCGCTATGTGGCGTTACCAATATAAAAACCTAAACAGCCTACCTACATAGCCCCCATGCTCCCCATAAAAAATTTTGCAAATTGCTTTGGGCAGTGGCCAATACAGATTTGAAAAAAAATGTCATAATTACAGTAACAAAGAAATCAAATGCACACACTTATCGATACAATGTTGGTCAAAAGCTAAAATTTTCTCACAGTCCATAAAGACAGACCTGATCGTTCATCACAGTAAAATTGCAGTGTTTTTTTTTTTTTTTCAAAGTCTGAACAGTAAAAGAAAATGCACATGGAAGTAGTGGATTTCCATGCAGTCTTGAAGAAGTAGTGTTGTCCTTCCAACGGAAATACAGTGCTGACTCTTGACATGCAGACAGGTAATGGGCCACAACAGAGCAAACCCACAGCAGATTCAGTCGAAGTTTTGAAGAATATTGGTAGGTAGGTCATCACAGAGCAGACCCACTGTAGTCCTGGTAGAGAGTATGGTATTGGTGGGCCACCAGAGGTGCAGACCCACTGCAGTCCTTGCAGAAATAATGGTATTGGTGGCTCGTCAAAGGTGCAGATCCACTGTAGATCTTGTAGAGACGGCCAACAGCCATCTGTTGCGACTGTGCAGGTGCACAATCACCATCGAAGAGTCTTGCGGAGAATATAGCAAGTCCATAAACCACCACTTGTGCACTCACAAAGTTTTTAGAATTGTCCTTAGAACCAGCAATGCTGTTAACCAGTCCCTTGCTGAATTATCAACACACGTCCAAACACTAACAGTCCTCTTTTTTTCACATATTGTGCATATACTATGACCAAAAGAAATGTGTGCAGTGAAATGAATGCTTACAAGTTACTTAATTTGATGAACTTGTGTCAATTACAATATTATAACATGAGAATACAATAACAAAGGTACAAAATACACCATTAAAGAACATAACAATACAGATAACATTTGTAGTAATAAAGGCTTTACAAAAGAATCTAAATAACATATACATCAGTGTTACAGGAATTATGACGTAAGTTCATACATAAAAGATCAGAATAACTTTTGAAACATCAACTTCACACATGAACATTAAAACAAAACAGAATAAATAATGTCTAAAGATCTTTACAAAGTAAATAACATATTATTAATGCAAATTATATTTGAGGATAACAGTATTCCTCATCATAGTGAATGTAGCTGAGTATTAGAAAAATTCTACAACATAAATCTTATTAGCTAAACACATAAAGACAGGAGAAACACAAATATACAAGAGTACATAAACACACAGCGGAATAATACAAAAGTAAAGACAGGGTTCGTTTTCAGTGTAATATTTGGTACTGCAGTCCAACCCAAAACTTCATTCCATAGATCTTTCCTCTTATTTCAACATTTGTTTCCACCAAAAAAATCCAATCCAAGCATCCTTTCTCTATTTATATATTCAGTATTTCTTACCTCATTATTTATTTTCCATTATCTTACCTCATCATTTATTTCCAAGAAAATTCTACCTAAACCTGTTGTCCCTAAACCCTACTTTTTTGTTCATATCCTCTTTCAAAATACTTTTTTTTTTAATATTCCTGACATCCATTCTTACAAATGTACTGTTTCTGATGGACACACGTCCAGATCACCCGCTCTCAAAAATCCACCATCTCACTCCCCACATCCAACACTGCTAGTGGCTCACCTCCAACTGCGCAACGCTACGCGCTGTTAACAGCCAACAGCCCAACACTACAATGGCGAATATTCCAACAACAATGCCACCAGCCACAGACTGCACACAGCACAGCCAGTGATTTTCATACAGACCGCTATGTGGCGTTACCAATATAAAAACCTAAACAGCCTACTTACAAAATGATCGTCAGAAGCAGAGATTCAACATACAAAAAAACTCAACATTAAAAGTGAAACTGTCGACATTAATAGTGCAAGGGGAATTCCACTGTTAAACGCCGGGGAAAGAGCACATGTAGGACCTCTGTGAAGGGGAGGAATTTCTGATAACGGGATAGGAGATGAAATGGATATCGATTTGAAGAAGACTGATGATGTGCGTATTGCTAGTTCTGAAATGTCAATGAAGGATCTTGCAAAAGGGAACATCAGGAAGATCAGACATGAAGACCAAAAATACCAACTGCATGATTATGGCCAACATTAAGGTACTTTATTCTGCATGTCTCACAACTTTCATTTTTCACTGTATAAGGAACATTTTCTTACATTAACTAAATTTTCCGTCGGTTCTTGGTAGAACAACATTATAATAAATGAAAACCGCTAGTTTGCTTTCGTTCTACAATATTAATTTATTGGCTGGCCGTAGTGGCCGAGCGGTTCTAGGCGCTACAGTCTGGAACCGCGCGACCGCTACGGTCGCAGGTTCGAATCCTGCCTCGGGCATGGATGTGTATCATGTCCTTAGGTTTAAGTAGTTCTAAGTTCTAGGGGACTGATGACCTCAGATGTTGAGTCCCATAGTGCTCAGAGCCATTTGAACCAGCGCCACGGGCGGCGCTGAGGATAAAGATATCGACTTCGTCTCGGCCAATTGCCTGCCGAGTACACAACGACCGGACGACAACGGATAGAAGCCTACTCGGAAGACAGAAGAGCAGCTCTCGCCCACTCGGATATGATCATCGTCTAGGGCTGACCTGCGATTATTTGCACTTAGCCATTGAGGGCTTTTTTGTGTTATATTACATACAGTGTTGCAGCCTTATTATTCAACAAATCAGAAAGGAAAGTAAACCTTTTTAACTCATTTGTGTGACTGTTACTAATTTGTTGAACTGTTGTAGAACCTTCTTTTTCCTTTCCTGTTACGTGACCCTGGGACATATCCGTATAATAGTGCCAGGGAGAAATTGTCTTAGCGGTGTACTGCACCAGAAGCCGTTACACGAACTCACAAACCCGGCCTACCGTAACAGTTGCAACTCGGCCTCCACAGCAGTAGCGACATGGCGTTTACAAAACTGGCGACGAGGGTTAACAAAACAAATATTTAAAAAATGGTACACAGAATTGTTTATCTAGTTACTAAGACTAACATATCACTTTTGAATAGTGGTAAGTAACCTTTGAGAAAAATTTTCTCATGTGGTAGTATGTGGTCTAAAAGTATCCAGCAACGTTCTGATTAAATTATTAAAAAAAAAAAAATAGAAAAATTCCAATTGCATAATGACGACATTAGTTCTAAAACAGTAAAAGTTGCATTAGTTTATACGTATCCACGTATTTTCTCATACGTGCCTCTTAAAGCCGTGCCGTTGGACAGGCGCAGTTTGTGTCGCCACAGCCGCCGCATTGGAATCACATCATCACTCAGTTGCATCTTAAAAAAAATGGTTCAAATGGCTCTGAGCACTATGGGACTTAACATCTGTGGTCATAAGTCTCCTAGAACTTAGAACTACTTAAACCTAACTAACCTAAGGACATCACACACATCCATGCCCGAGGCAGGATTCGAACCTGCGACCGTAGTAGTCGCACGGTTCCGGACTGAGCGCCTGAACCGCTAGACCACCGCGGCCGGCCAGTTGCATCTTACATTACTGCATTGTTTCTACAGGTCGTACTATTGGAATTTGTAGTTATACTGTTTGCATGTTGTTAGTCATTTTTACGAATCAAATGAAAAGAGAATTTGACGTCTCATTGTTGGGCTGTTGCAACACGTCAATATTACAACATTAGCTTGATAATCCTCGCCCGCTGCGGATCATGGAGCACATTGCAGCTGCAGGCCAAATGCGCCAGTACTTTACGACGATGTGGAAGCTATGAGGCTGTATCATAAAAGCACCGTGTATTCGATAGTGCGCTGTACAATTTCTGCGGGAAGGGGTACCTCAGTATATATATATATATATATGAAAAGATAGCGCAACGTTAACACCCGTTTTTTTTATAATGATACTGCCGCCATTTGACTGTAACTTTTATTTTATTTTTATACTGTAGAGTCCTCACCAATGGACGGAGCAGGAGCAGGCGCACTGAGAGAGCTTCCGACTGACGTCACTGGCGGCGCTTTGAAGTTCGCCGCCAACCACAAGCGCTGCCGTATCAGCAACCTCCGCTCTGCTGCCAATGAGATGCACTTCCGCGTTGTGATAAGCGGCGGCCACAGGCAGCAACGGACGGTCAATGGTCGGCGTTGGCGTATAACGGTTCTAGTACAGAGCCCCAGAGGCAGTTCGTAGTGGAGATCAGCCTGCGAGACTTAAAGTCTACAAGTGGAGTCTTATAGCCTTCGCATAGAGACAAGTGACTGACAGTGTGGCGCCCAAGACGGACATAAAAATGACAATGTCGTGTGATTGGGGCCTCCCGTCGGGTAGACCGTTCGCCGGGTGCAAGTCTTTCGATTTGACGCCACTTCGGCGACTTGCGCGTCGATGGGGATGAAACGATGATGATTAGGACAACACAACAACCAGTCCCTGAGCGGAGAAAATCTCCGACCCAGCCGGGAATCGAACCGGGGCCTTGTTGACATTATATTCAGTAACTGCATTGTTTCTACAGGTCGTACTATTGGAATTTGTAGTTATACTGTTTGCATGTTGTTAGTCATTTTTACGAATCAAATGAAAAGAGAATTTGACGTTTCATTGTTGGGCTGTGCTTAGTTGCATCTGCCCGCATGCACAGCCAACGAGTTACTGTACAGCTTTAGTCAAGTACCGCAGCGCAGTTAAGTGTATATTTGTGTGTTACGAAATTGGTTTCACTGTCACAATTCCTCCGCCCACGTCGGAGGAGCTAAATCTAATAAGACGCGTGCGATCCGTTCTATCCAGACGACCTGTACACATCATATACAATCCAGATTTCGGCCTTGGGTTACTTTCACGTGCAAAAACTTGTTTATGTGTCAAAAGAAATCAGACTGGTATAATGTCTTGTGACATACAAATAAGTTTTTGTACTTGAAAATGGCCTAACGCCGAAATCTGGGATGTATAACAATAAAATAAATATTATTACAGCCGGCCGCGGTGGCCGAGCGGTTCTAGGTGCTTCAGTCCGGAACCGCGCGACTGCTACGGTCGCAGGTTCGAATCCTGCCTCGGACATGGATGTGTGTGATGTCCTTAGGTTAGTTAGGTTTAAGTAGTTCTAAGTTCTAGGGGACTGATGACCTCAGATGTTAAGTCCCATAGTGCTCAGAGCCAATATTATTACAGTCAAATGACGACAGCATCAATCAAAAAATTTACCATGACTGAGCGAAAATAAAAATTATCAGTTTACTCCTGAGTTGAACGTAGGATGAACAGTAGACTTCATTGCCATCATTATTGTGTTTCGTTGTTTGTAGACTAAGCTACCCAATTTTCTTTTGTTGTTTACTTACAAAATCAGTGGCAAAGGGGAAAACTCTTACATGACAAGAATCCATACATCCCCATTTAAGCACAAAACAGAGGAGGATGCCCATCATTAACAGTGCATTAGCTGAATAAAAAGAAATGTATTTGGTGACGAAAAAATGCGTTTCAGCGACGACTCTCAAAGCGCCATATTTTAATAGCAGCTGTTGATGGAATGGATGCATAAATTAAGCATCTACATCCATACTTCGCAAGCTACCCGACGGTGTGTGGCGGAGGGTACCTTGAGTACCTCTATCGACTCTCCCTTCTATTCCAGTCCCGTATCGTTCGTGGAAAGAAAGATTGTCTGTATCCCTCTGTGTGGGCTCTAATCTCTCTGATCTTATCCTCATGGTCTTTTCGCGAGATATACGTAGGAGGGAGCAATATACTGCTTCACTCCTCGGTGAAGGTATGTTCTCAAAACTTCAACAAAAGCCCGTACCGAGCTACTGAGCGTCTCTCTTACAGAGTCTTCCACTGGAGTTTATCTATTAACTCCGCAACGCTTTCGCGATTACTAAATGATCCTGTAACGAAGCGCGCTGCTCTCCGTTGGATCTTCTCTATCTCTTCTGTCAACCCTATCTGGTACAGATCCCACACCGGTGGGCAGTATTCAAGCAGTGGGCGAACAAGTGTACTGTAACCTACTTCCTTTGTTTTCGGACTGCATTTCCTTAGGATTCTTCCAATGAATCTCAGTCTGGCTTTACCGACGATTATTTTATATGGTCATTCCATTTTAAATCACTCCTAATGCCTACTCCCAGATAATTTATGGAATAACTGCTGCCAGTTGCTGACCTGCTACATTGTCGCTAAACGATAAAGGATCTTTCTGTGTATTGGCAGCACATTACACTTGTCTACATTGAGATTTAATTGCCATTCCCTGCACCATGCGTCAATTCGTTACAGATCCTCCTGCATTTCAGTACAATTTTCCATTGTTGCAACCTCTCGATGTACTACAGCATCACCGCAAAAAGCCTCAGTGAACTTCCGATGTTATCCACAAGGTCATTTATATACGTTGTGAACAGCAACGGTCCTACGACACTCCCCTGCGGCACACCTGAAATCACTTTTACTTCGGAAGACTTCTCTCCACTGAGAATGACATGCTGCGTTCTGTTATCTAGGAACTCTTCAATCCAATCACACAATTGCTCTGATAGTCCATATGCTCTTACTTTGTTCATTAAACGACTGTGGGGAACTGTATCAAACGCCTTGTAGAAGTCAAGAAGCACGGCAGCTACCTGGGAACCCGTGTCCATGGCCCTCTGAGTCTCGTGGACGAATAGCGCGAGCTGGGTTTCACACGATCGTCTTTTTCGAAACCCATGCTGATTCCTACAGAGTAGATTTCTAGTCTCCAGAAAATTCATTATACTAGAACATAAAACGTGTTCCAAAATTCTACAACTGATCGACGTTAGAGATATAGGTCTATAGTTCTGCACATCTGTTCGACGTCCCTTCTTGAAAACGGGGATGACCTGTGCCCTTTTCCAATCTTTTGGAACGCAACGCTCTTCTAGAGACCTACGGTACACCGCTGCAAGAAGGGGGGAAAGTTCCTTCGCGCACTCTGTGTAAAACCGAACTGGTATCCCATTAGGTCCAGCGGCCTTTCCTCTTTTGAGCGATTTTAATTGTTTTTTTATCTCTCTGTCATCTATTTCGATATCAACCATTTTGTCATCTATGCGGCAATCTAGAGAAGGAACTACAGTGCAGTCTTCCTCTGTGAAACAGCTTTGGAAAAAGACATTTAGTATCTCGGCCAAATATTCCAGAAAAGTCAATAATCTGAATACATGTGACGATGTAGTGTATTTACACATCTCATGTGCCATCAGCTCAGTCACACTTACAATGTTGACATAATTGCATACATGTAAATATTTGTAAAACGATGATTAGATTAGATTAGATTAGATTAGATTAATACTAGTTCCATGGATCATGAATACGATATTTCGTAATGATGTGGAAAGAGTCGAATTTTCCAATACATGACATAATTAGGTTAATTTAACAACATACTTAAGTTAATATAACAACTTTATTTTTTTGTGTTTTTTTGTTTTTCTTTATTTTTTATTTTTATTTATTTTATTTTTTTAATATTTTTTTCTTAATTTATATCTAAAAATTCCTCTATGGAGTAGAAGGAGTTGTCATTCAGAAATTCTTTTAATTTCTTCTTAAATACTTGTTGGTTATCTGTTTTGATACTATTTGGTAAGGGACCAAAGACTTTAGTGCCAGTATAATTCACCCCTTTCTGTGCCAAAGTTAGATTTAATCTGGAATAGTGAAGATCGTCCTTTCTCCTAGTATTGTAGTTATGCACACTGCTATTACTTTTGAATTGGGTTTGGTTGTTAATAACAAATTTCATAAGAGAGTATATATACTGAGAAGCTACTGTGAATATCCCTAGATCCTTAAATAAATGTCTGCAGGATGATCTTGGGTGGACTCCAGCTATTATTCTGATTACACGCTTTTGTGCAATAAATACTTTATTCCTCAGTGATGAATTACCCCAAAATATGATGCCATATGAAAGCAATGAGTGAAAATAGGCGTAGTAAGCTAATTTACTAAGATGTTTATCACCAAAATTTGCAATGACCCTTATTGCATAAGTAGCTGAACTCAAACGTTTCAGCAGATCATCAATGTGTTTCTTCCAATTTAATCTCTCATCAATGGACATACCTAAAAATTTGGAATATTCTACCTTAGCTATATGCTTCTGATTAAGGTCTATATTTATTAATGGCGTCATACCATTCACTGTACGGAACTGTATGTACTGTGTCTTATCAAAATTCAGTGAGAATCCGTTTACAAGGAACCACTTAGTAATTTTCTGAAAGACAGTATTGACAATTTCATCAGTTAATTCTTGTTTGTCAGGTGTGATTACTATACTTGTATCATCAGCAAAGAGAACTAACTTTGCCTCTTCATGAATATAGAATGGCAAGCCATTAATATATAATAAGAACAACAAAGGACCCAAGACTGACCCTTGTGGAACCCCATTCTTGATAGTTCCCCAGTTTGAGGAATGTGCTGATCTTTGCGTGTTACGAGAACTACTTATTTCAACTTTCTGCACTCTTTCAGTTAGGTACGAATTAAACCATTTGTGCACTGTCCCACTCATGCCACAATACTTGAGCTTGTCTAGCAGAATTTCATGATTTACACAATCAAAAGCCTTTGAGAGATCACAAAAAATCCCAATGGGTGGTGTTCGGTTATTCAGATCATTCAAAATTTGACTGGTGAAAGCATATATGGCATTTTCTGTTGAAAAACCTTTCTGGAAACCAAACTGACATTTTGTTAGTACTTCATTTTTACAGATATGTGAAGCTACTCTTGAATACATTACTTTCTCAAAAATTTTGGATAAAGCTGTTAGAAGGGAGATTGGACGGTAATTGTTGACATCAGATCTATCCCCCTTTTTATGCAAAGGTATAACAATAGCATATTTCAGTCTGCTCTAGAGCGCGTCAGAATGTACGTCCGACTCACTGCCTCTTACCTTTTCCTTGCACGTATTCTTCCCAGTAGTGCACAGTAACGGAGAATCTGATAGTCTGCCATCACATTTCGTTTGCGAACCAAACAGGAACCTAATTTCTGACAGCGTGTATCTGTGTTTCACCTGCAACAACCCGCAGGTGAACTGTACCTTAAGCAAGACAATCCTCCAATTTACTGATATAATCTGGGGAAAACTCCACAAGGAGAGTATGTGACTGTCCTCCAGGTCCCACAGAACGCATCCGGGACGCCTCCAATCAAGTTGTACACAACTTGGCCGCAGCCCCGATTGGTGGTTGTCCAGTTATGCATCGTTACACTTTAGATAACTCAGGGAATTCATCCCATGACGCATCGAAGAGTGGGGGCGAGGGGAACAGCTAGACAGTTACACACAACTAGGTATGTTCTCATAAGTGTATATATGCGGGTGTTTCCATAAGAGCATGGTGCAGAAACGTAATAGGACACAGATATTGCTCCACTGAACAATCTGAGGTACGGAGGGTCGGAGAAGCCAGCTTAATGAGACTTACACTCTGCAGCGGAGTGTTTTTGGAAACATCCCCCAGGCTCTGGCTAAGCCAAGTATCCGCAATATCCTTTCTTTCAGGAGTGCTAGTTCTTCAAGGTTCGCAGGTGAGCTTCTGTAAAGTTTGGAAGGTAGGAGACGAGGTACTGGCTGAAGTAAAGCTGTGAGGACGGGGCGTGAGTCGTGCTTGGGTAGCTCAGTTGGTAGAGCACTTGCCCGCGAAAGGCAAAGATCCCGAGTTCGAGTCTCGGTCCGGCACACAGTTTTAATCTGCCAGGGAGTTTCATATCAGCGCACACTCCGCTGCAGAGTGTAAGTCTCATTCTGGACAGACCCATTCTTCTATTCACAGACGTACAGTATTTCCTGATCACTGGACTGTAAGGGGAGGTCTTATTCCAAGGTCTACGAGGTCACCTGACCTGAATCCCCTTGTTTATTTCCTATTGGGATACATAAAGTCGGTTGTGTATGAGACCCCAGTGTATAAGGTGATGGAATTAGTTGCCAGAATTGTAGCTGCCTGTAATGTGATTCGAAACACACCACGGATATTTGTCAGGGTGCATCACAATCTTGTTCGCCGATGTTGTGCTTGCATTGAGGTTGATGACCGTCAGTTTCAACACATTTTGTAAGATACAGAACAAATGGTACGTTCATTGCGTCAATGATGGTATTTGCAGTTAACAATTGTAAATAATAAAGTACACAGTAACCTGATTTTATTCCTTTATCTCCTTAACCTGGCTTCTCTGACCCTAGGTTCCCTACCTCAAATTATTCAGTGAAGCATCCTCTATACCCTCTCAAAATTTTGCACGCTCTTACGGAAACACCCCATAGATTGGAGAATTTGGTTAATACTACCACTGGAAAGTTCCTTCTGTGCACCACGGAAATGTGGGAGGCTGGAGAAAAACCAGAGAAAATTGTAGTGTGCCACAAATTCTAAATATGAACATAAAATAACGAAATGAAAGATAGCTCTGTCAATGTAGAAAGAATGAGTCTGATTTGTTAGCGATAACTGAGAAGAAACAGAAAGGGATGCTTATGGAACTGGAACCCATCTTAAAAGAACACGCCCGAGAAGAACTTGCCTAAAAGGTGAACTACATGAGATATTTCGAGTTCAAACGTGATCATTAATCTGATACAGAATGACCGATTATTTTACGAAAATAGTGATCTTGAGAAAGCCAATTCGGAATATTCTGAGAGCCATTGCAAGATGGTTGTATACATGGTAATAAACTTTCATCTCCGTGCTCTTACTACACACACCAAAAAAAGTTTTGCATCACCCTGGTTCCCAGAACTCCTGAAGATAGACGTTGACTGTGAATATTGTATCGCAGGCACAGTCCCTTTCACTGTTCAGAGATGTCACTAAACCCGCCCAAAGATGTAAACAACCATGCATGAGCAGCGCCTATTAGACGGAGGGGGTCCGACAGCCGATCAGTTCCAGTCATTCCACCAGGAAGGAGGTATACGGCTCGTGTTGTCTGTAGTTCAACCGTGCCTAGACGGTCAATACCGCAGTTCAATCGCGTCTGCATTGTTAATTTGTGCCAGGAAGGGCTCTCAACAAGAAAGTGTTCAGACGTCTCGGAGTGAAACAAAGCAATGTTGTTCGGACGTGGAAGAGAGACAAAAAAAAAAGGTTGAAATGGCTCTGAGCACTATGGGACTTAACAGCTGAGGTCATCAGTCCCCTAGACCTTACAACTACTTAAACCTAACTAACCTAAGAACATCACACACATCCATACCCGAGGTAGGATTCGAACCTGCGACCGTAGCGGTCATGCGGTTCCAGACTGAGGCGCCTAGAACCGCTCGGTCACACCGACAGGCCGGCCGGTGTGGCCGTGCGGTTAAAGGCGCTTCAGTCTGGAACCGCGTGACCGCTACGGTCGCAGGTTTGAATCCTGCCTCGGGCATGGATGTGTGTGATGTCCTTAGGTTAGTTAGGTTTAATTAGTTCTAAGTTCTAGGCGACTGATGACCTCAGAAGTTAAGTCGCATAGTGCTCAGAGCCATTTGAACCATTTGACTCACACCGACAGGCTACAGGGAGACAGGAACTGTCGATGACATGCCTCGCTCAGGCCGCCCAAGGGCTGCTACTGCAGTGGATTACTGCTACCAACGGATTATGGCTCGGAGGAACCCTGACAGCAACGCTACCATGTTGAATAATGCTTTTCTTGCAGCCACTGGACGTCGTGTTACGACTCAAATTCTGCGAGGCTGCATGATGCGCAACTTCACTCCCAACGTCCATGGCGAGGTCCATCTTATTGAAGAGGGCTGTTTATGGACGACGTGACCCACCAATCACTCTGAGGGATCTACGCCGAATCGCTGTTGAGGAGTGGGACAATCTGAACCAACAGTGCCTTGATGAACTTATGGATAGTATGCCACGACGAATACAGGCATTCATCAGTGCAAGAGGACCTGCTACTGGGTATTAGAGGTACCGATGTGTACAGCAATCTGGACCACCACCTCTGAAGGTCTGGCTGTATGGTGGTACAACATGCAATGTGTGGTTTTCATGAGCAATGAAAAGGGCGTAAATGATGTTTATGTTGATCTCTATTCCAATTTTCTGTACAGGTTCCAGAACTCTCGGAACCGAGGTGATGCAAAACTTTTTTTTATGTGTGTATTTCAGCTGATGAAGTGTGCCAGAACAATGAGATGTGTTTATACTGTAGTACACCTGAGGCAGAAAATTCCTTGGGTGCTGAGGATTCAAGCATTAGACTCCTCGTTTCATCTGTAAAGTTGATCGGGGAACCTGACGGAAACTTAAATTGCAGGAAACGCGTTGCGAGGAACGCAGGTGAATTGTGTAATTGGTAACGAAAACCACCGTTATTCATCAAGTACATTGCAAAAGCCCTTCGGAGCCATCTCTTGTTCAATAGCCCGATGTAAATTTACATGTTTCTTGCAGTGCAAATGCACACTCACTAAAGGCCATCCATCCACTCCAGATAACATCAATAGGGACCCGGAGGTGTAAGACACGAAGAAATACCTCCACAGGCGGGAGTATAAAAATTCCAGTGGTTAACTGCGGAAGCATTCCATTTGCAACAAATTGCCAAAATCTAAAGTCCTCCTAAAAAGCAGTGAAGCTCACATAGTACTAGGTACAGAAAGATGGTTAAAACAAAAAATTCACAGCCGCCGTATTCTTGGGGACAAATTAAGTGTATATCGAAAGAATAGGCTAATGGAAAATGGAGAGGGTGTACTTGTCGCAGTAGACAAGAAATTCAAAATTCGATCCTCTTATCGACCGTCACACACCTGCTAACGTAACCGGAAACTTTAGAGAAAACTTCCGTTCCCTTCTACCTAAATTCCCTAATCGTGCTGTAATCATCGGAGGAGACTTTAATCATCTAAGAATCAACTGGGATAATTACAGTTTTGTTAGTGGTGGGCGTGACAAGACTTCCTGTGAAAGATCACGCAGTCCCTTTTCTGCAACATACATAGAACAGATAGTTCGGAATCACACTCATGATAGAAATGTACGAAACCTAATGGCAACTGGTATCAATGACTACAATGCAGTTATGGCAACAATGGTTACCAGAGAACAAAGGACAACGAAAACAAGTACGAGGTACGGCACCTAGTACCGGCCCGTCGTATGCAACCATAAAGTTCGAGTGCGAGCCCGCGTGTAAACGAGACACGCCGTCCAAACAGTCGCGCACGAACTAACCATTTCCTCTGACGTAACGACACTGCGCGGAACTTTGTTGCTGTGTAAGGCAGCTGCAGCTGGGACTGGTTTCGACAAGCTCCACTCGCTACGGCTGCAGAGGAAATGGTTAGTTCGTGCGCGAACTGTGGACTCAACCCCCTGGTTGACTTACGAGGACTTCTTGTCATTATCTCCTGCAGCTACTTCTTTAATTCAGGTGTGCAGACAGGTGGTGGTCTGCTCCTGGGGGCATTTTCAGTCATGAATATGGGAATCCTAGAGGAATTTTATTCAAACTTGACAGAAGGGGAGAGTCAGTTACGTTAGTTTCAGTAGGACGGAGCAACATGCCACACGTCAGCCGCATCATTGTCCTGTGTGCCTGAGACGCTTACACCAGGTAGGATCCTTCCCCCCCCCTCCGTGGGCTCGTCTCTCTTTGTTGGGTTCATGTTTGGCTACCACGGGGCCCCAGGCTTTGCAGCATCATTTCCCTTCTGTGCTCCATGTCTGTCCTCTTGTTCTTTATCCCCTCCGTTGGGGAACATGTCTGAGATGCTTTTGAAAATATGTTCTGCATTTTCAGTAGCCGTCTCTCCACTGTTTTTCGTTTCTTTTTTCTTTCCTTGTTCCCCTTCTTCTATCCTTCCTTCGCTTCGGCGTTTGAGGTTCCTCTTTTTCTTCTTCCTCCCTACGCGCTCCCGAAGGCCCACGTCTCTGACGCGTAACAGGTGACTAGGTAACGCGTAATTGCCTGCCCCGGGTCTACAGGTAGGGTTCGCATGTACCCCCTGGTACAGGCCCAGGGAGAGATGACTGCCTGAGCTGCTATCTTCCCAAATCGCCGATTGGTCCCTCTGTCAGGTGCTCAGGAGGTGTAACCTGAGGTGTGAACAGTCGCATAAGGTGGGTGCGCCCTCCTCTGAGGAGGAGCTCCCAGTTGGAAGCAGCGCACCATCAGAGACACTGGCAGTCATGGGGGATTTTCTCGCAATGAACCAATCATCTTCTTCATAGTGCCGTCCGGAGTGGCCGTGCAGTTCTAGGCGCTACAGTCTGGAGCCGAGCGACCGCTACGGTCGCAGGTTCGAATCCTGCCTCAGGCATGGATGTGTGTGATGTACTTAGGTCAGTTAGGTTTAATTAGTTCTAAGTGACTGATGACCTCAGAAGTTAGTCGCATAGTGCTCAGAGCCATTTGAGCCATTTTCTTCATAGTCAATGTCTACTAAACGTAACGGAATGAGGCTAACGATTCAAAGGCTGTCCCAGCTGCACCACAGTTCCTCGTGGTTACAGGTGTTGAAGGAGGTCAGTCTTTTGCTACATTAAATCTGTTTATTATTTAGAAAGGTGTTGATGCAATTGCTGGTCCCGTGAAATCCTGCTCTCGTTTATGCAGCGGCAGTTTCCTTTTGTAGAATAATTGTGATTCTCAAGGACAACAGCTGCTTGCAGCTTCACTCCGCCATGGCTATCCTGCTCGTGGCGACGTCCATAGAATGCTGAATTCTTCCTGTGGTGTTATTTGCATTAAGCTGCCCGATGATCTGACAGGATCAGAAATCCGAATGCACCTCTCTGATGAGGGTGCCATCGCAGTCCATCAGGTGATAAAAAAGGTAGATGCATCCTTAGTGCCCAAACGCTCACTTTTTCTTCCTTTTGATAGAGTGATGCTTCTGTCAAAGATCAAAGCAGGCTGTGAAGTTATCACAGACTGACCATACACTCTGAACCCGATGCGCTACTACCAATGCCATCGTTACAACCACACTCAAATGTCCTGCCAACACCTGGCCAAATGTGTAACCTGTGGTAGGGATGCTCATGAGGGTGATTGTACACCTCATTCTCCCCCTGTATCAATTGCATTGGCGACCATTCCGCCTCGTCCCGAGATTTTCCCCTGTATCTTGATGAGCAGGGTGAAGAAAAAGCTGCCTTACCTGGTCGCTCGCAGGTTTCTGGCTAGTCGAAAACAGTGTATTCTACCATCTGGCACTTACAGTACTGATCTTGCTACATCTCGCTTCACGGAGGACATGGCCACGCAGACATGTGACTTCAATTCAGCACCATCCAGTGTCATGGCAGCATTCCCGTTTCCTACTCTGTGTAACAAGCCACCAGGCTTTCACTTCATGGGGCGAAGTACCTGCTATACAACCAGCAGGCCAGACAGGGCAGAAGGAATACTTCTGTGAAGACTTCTTACATCCCTCCAGCTAACAAACGTCGGAATCGTCATTTGCCAACCGGAAAGGCTCCAAGAAATCTAACAAAGGCAAATGGTCTTCTCCTTCGCGGACTTGGAGACGCTCTTCGATGGCGTCGCCATGTGATACCCTCGCCTGGCCGACCTCTGTTTCGCTGGTGTGCACTGCTAACCATTTTTCTGCCCTGGACTCCGCAGACCGACAGAAGGAAAATGCCAACGCCTTTGTAGATCTCATGGAGCAGGATTCTCCAGCCTCTGCGCCCAGTAGCAGTGACTCTTCTAAGGCTAGCACTCGGCAGCTGCCGAGGTGACACCCCTTCATTTTTTCCCTCCTCCCCTTTCCTCATCATGACTCTCCTCTAATGGAATGTTCATTACCTTCAGTCCAACAGAGAGGACTTGCGGATGCTCTTCGAAACGCAGCGTCCGCTTGTTCTTTGCTTCCAGGAAAAAAAAATTGCCTCCTCACGACCGCTTTGAGCTCTCGCATTTATTCCCGGACTGCTTTGATCTTCCCCCTGAGGACAGCATGGGGGGATCATGCTGCTCCTCTGGGATGATGTTCATAGTCAACCCATCTCCCTTACTAACTGCCTTCAAGCTGTTGCAGTCTGCATTTTTCTTCATCACTTCACCTTTTCCCTTTGTACCGTTTACATCCCTCCGTCATTCGGTGTCACCAGGGCAGACTTCCTTCAGCTTATTGGGCAAATCCCTCAACATTTTCTACTGCTCGGTGACTTTAATGTTTACCATCCCCTTTGGGGCTGTTCCAGAACCTGTCAGAGAGGTGCCCTCTTGGTGACCTTGTCAATCAACTTAACCTCATCTACCTTAACATAGGAGCACCCACGTTCCTTTCAGATTTGATGCACACCTATTCCCATTTGGGCCACTCCTTTTGCACTGCCCAACTTGCCCGTAGTCTTGAGTGGTCTGTTCTCTCTTACACATACTTGAGCGACCATTTCCCGTGTGCTATCTGTTTGCAAGCTCCTATCCCACCTACATGTACACCCTACATGTACGTCCTGAGCGTCGTCCCCTTTGCTATCGCCATTAACCCTGTAATGACCTGTCTCACGCCGAGTATCTTGGGCTCCCGTTTCGTTGACTATTTTGATATCTATTGCAGTTCTCCGCAGACTTGTCTTCTTGATCGGCGTCACTTTGCAGTTTGTGGCAGAGGGTACTTTGTGTACCAATGTCGTTTCCCCTTTTCCTGTTACAGTTGCGAATAGTTTAAGGGAAGAACCATTGGCGGAAAGTAGTGGACTCGAATCTCTCTGATTTTTTTCTTCACGGTTTTTCGAGAGATGTACATAGGAATGTACGCTGTCGGAACTTTAACAATAAGCCACGCGGTGATGAGAACGCCTCTCTTGCAGCATCTGCCAGTTGAGTCAGTTGATCATCTCTGTGACTTCTTACGTGCTTACTAAATAAACATGTTCTGTTTCCTTTCAGCCCTATCTATACTGACGAGCAATATTCAAGTTTTGTTGAACGAGTGCAGCCGGCCAGTGTGGCCGAGCGGCTCCAGCCGCTTCAGTCCGGAACCGCGCGACCGCTACGGTCGCAGGTTTGAATCCTGCCTCGGGCATGGATTTGTGTGGTGTCCTTAGGTTAGTTACGTTTAAGTAGTTCTAAGTTCTAGGGGACCGATGACCTCAGATGTTGTCCCATAGTGCTCACAGCCATTTGAACCATTTTGAACGCGTGTTTTATAAGCCACTTCCTTTGTTGATGGAGTACATTTCCTGCGGACTCCTCAAATGAATCTGTCTGGCATTTGCCCTATCCGCTTTTAATTTAATGTGGTAGCTCGACTTCAGATGACTCCGTATGCATATTCCTAGTTATTTTGTATACTGAAACGCCAAAAAACTGGTATAGGGAAGCGTATTCAAATACAGAAATATGTAAAAAGGCAGGAGACGGCTCTGCGGTCGGCAACGCCTATATATGACAACAGATAGTCTAAGTCTGGCGCAATTGTTAGATTGGTTACTGCTGCTACAGTGGCAGCTTATCAAGATTTAAGTGAGATTGTACGTGATGTTAGAGTCGGCGCAAGAAAAAATTGGTTCAAATGGCTCTGAGCGCTATGGGACTTAACATCTGAGGTCATCAGTCCCCTAGAACTTAGAACTACTTAAACCTAACTAACCTAAGGACATCATACATATCCATGCCCGAGGCAGGATTCGAACCTGCGACCGTAGCGGTCTCGCGGTTCCAGACTGACGCGCCTATAACCGCTCGCCACACCGGCCGGCCTCGATGGGACACAGCACATCCGAGATAGCGATGAAGTGGGGATTTTCCCATAAGACCATCACGAGTGTGCCGTGAATATCAGGAATCCGGTAAAACATCAAATCTTCTACATCGCTACGGTTGGAAAAAGATCTTGCAGGAACAGGGCCAATGACGACTGAAGAGAATCGTCCAACGTGACAGAACTGCAACCCTTCCGCAAATTGCTGCAGATTTCAATGCTGGGCCATCAACAAGTGTCAGCGTGTGAACCATTCAACGAGACATCATCGACAAGGGCTTTCGGAGGGGAAGTCCCACTCTTGTACCCTTGACGACTGCACGACACAAAGCTTTACGCCTTGCCTGGGCCCTGCAATACCGACATTGGACTGTCGATGAGTGGAAACATGTTGCCTGGTCGGACGAGTTTCGTTTCGTTTCAAATTGTATCGAGCGGATATACGTGTACAGGTATGGAGACAACTTTATGAATCCATGGAACCTGCATGTCAGCAGGGGATTGTTCTCTGATGGAGGCTTTTTAAGGGTGTGGTGCGCGTCCAGTTGGAGTGATGTGAAGCCTCTGATATGTCTAGATACGACTCTGACAGGTGACACGTACGTAAGCATCCTGTCTGATCACCTGCATCCATCGATGTCCATTGTGCATTCCGACGGACTTGGTTAATTCCAGCAGCACAATGTGAAACCCCACACGTTCAGAATTGCTATAAAGTGGCTCCAGGAACACTCTTCTGAGTTTAAACACTTCCGCTGGCCACCAACTTCCCAGACATGAACGTTATTGAGCATATCTGGGATGCCTTGCAATGTGCTGTTCAGAAGAGATCTCCATCCCCTCGTACTCTTATGGATTTATGGACACCCCTGCAGGATTCATGGTGTCAGTTCCCTCCAGCACTACTTCAGACATTAGTCGACTCAATGCCACGTCGTGGTGCGGCACTTCTGAGTGCTCGTGGGGGCACTAAACGATATTAGGCAGGTGTACTAGTTTCTTTGGCTCTTCAGTGTAGAAGTAATTGCTTCTAGTAATGGTTCTGCAATGGGGTAGACATACAATAAAGGCTCTCTCTATTCGCATTACACTACATTTGTTTATGTTAGTGTTCAATTGCCACTCCATGCACCAAGCGACTAATCTCTGCAGTTCTTCCTGCGCCTCGCTACAATTTTCTAGAGTCGCGACATCTCTGTATACAATAGCATCATCCGCGAAAAGCCTCACGGAACTTCAGACGTTACCTACGATGTTATTTGCGTATAGCGTGAAAAGTAATGGTCCTGTAACACATCCAGGGGGACGCTCGAAGTTACTTTTACGTCTGAAGACTACTCTCCGTTGAGAATGACAAGTCATGTCGTGTTAACTAGAAACTCTTCGATCCATAAATCTCATATTCTGTACGCTCGTATTTTAACACTGAAATGTTCCAAAATGACGAGCTTTCATTCGTGTAACGGAAGAGACCCAGAGCCGACACAAGGCAAAATTTATATTATATTGACTTGGTGAATATGTCTCAGCGATTTTCCATAAGTTAAAAAAACACAACGGGTACACATAACAGAGTTTAGTCATAAGTAATATATTTTTCGTCACTATTTAGATCAGTCTGCCAACGCTGCGATAACTTTTAGATTATATGACTGTAGAGGCGAAGAAGTCGTCGATCTACGTATGTTCATTTTCATCCAGAAAAGAAGTTCCTTAAAAGTTGTTCCATAGAGGGCGGTAAAGTGAAAATCTGAGGACGCGAGATCGGATGAATAAGGTGAGTTCATAGTGTTTTTTGTACGTCTAGTAGAATGTATGGCGGCGTTATCTACATTTACATCAACATCGATACTCTGCAAATCACATTTAAGTGCCTGGCAGAGGGTTCATCGAACCACCTTTACAATTCTCTACTATTCCAGTCTCGTAAAGCGCGCGGAAAGAACGAACACCTATACCTTTCCGTACGAGCTTAGATTTCCCTTATTTTATCGTCGTGATCGCTTCTCCCAATGTAGGATGGCGTCAAAAAAATATTTTCGCATTCGAAGGAGAAAGTTGGTGATTGGAATTTCATGAGAAGATTCCGTCGCAACGAAAAACGCCTTTCTTTTAATGATGTCCAGCCCAAATCCTGTATCATTTCAGTGACACTCTCAACCATATTTCGCGATAATACAAAACGTGCTGCTCTTCTTTGAACATTTTCGATGTAATCCGTCAGTCCAATCTGGTAAGGATCAACACACCGCGCAGCAGTATTCTAAAAGAGGACGGGCAAGCGTAGTGTAGGTAGTCTCTTTAGGAGATCTGTTACATTTTCTAAGTGTCCTGCCAATAGAACGCAGTCTTCGGTTAGCCTTCTCCACAATATTTTCTATGTGTTCCTTCCAATTTAAATTGTTCGTAATTGTTATACCTAGGTATGTAGTCGAATTTACGGCTTTTAGATTAGACTTATTTATCGTGTAACCGAAGTTTAACGTAGTCCTTCTAGCACTCATGTGGATGACCTCACACTTTTCGTTATTTAGGGTCAACTGCCAACTTTCGTACCATTCATATATCTTTTCTAAATCGTTTTGCAGTTTGTTTTGATCTTCTGATTACTTTATTAGTCGATAAACGACAGTGTCATCTGCAAACAACCTAAGATGGCTGCTCATGTTGTCTCCCAATTCGTTTATATAGATAAGGAACAGCAAAGGGCCTATAACACTACCTTGGGGAACGCCAAAAATCACTTCTGCTTTACTCGATGACTTGTCGACAATTACTACGAACAGTGACCTCTCTGACAGGAAGTCACAAATCCAGTCACATAACTGAGGCGATATTGCATAAGCACGCAATTTCACTGTAAGCCGCTTGTGTGATACAGTGTCAAAAGTTCAAATGTTCAAATGTGTGACAATTCCTAAGGGACCAAACTGCTGAGGTCATCGGTCCCTAGATTTACATATCACGTAAACAAACTTACGCTAAGAACAACACACACACCCATGCCCGAGGGAGGAATCGAACATCCGGTTGAAGGGGCCGCGCAATCCATTCATGACGCCTCAAACCTTGCGGCCACTCTGCGCGGCAGTGTGGAAAGCCTTCTGCAAATCCAGAAATACGGAATGGATCTGAAATCCCTTCTCAATAGCACTCAACACTTCATGCGAATAAAGAGCTAGTTGTGTTTCACAAGAAAGATGTTATCTAAATTCATGTTGACTGTGTGTCAATAGACCGTTTTCTTCGAGGTAATTCATAATGTTCGAACACAATATATGTTCCAGAATCCTGCTGCATATAGATTTTAATGATATTGGCATGTAATTAAGTGGATTACTCCTACTACCTTTCTTGAAAATTGGTGTAACCTGTGCAACTTTCCAGTGTTTGGGTACGGATCTTTCGTCGAGCGAACGGTTGTATATGATCGTCAACTATAGAGCTAATGCATCAGCATCCTCTGAAAGGAACCTAATTGGTATACAGTCTGGACCAGAAGACTTGCTTTTGTTAAGTGATTTAAGTTGCTTCATTATTCCGAGGATATCTACTTCTACGTTACTCATGTTGGCAACTCTTCTTGATTAGAATGCTGGAATATTTACTCCGTCTTCTTTTGTGAAGGTATTTCGGAAGGCTGTGTTTAGTAACTCTGGTTTGGCAACACTGTCTTCGGTAGTATCTCCATTGCTATCGCGCAGAAAAGGCATTGATTGCTTTTTGCCGCTGACGTACTTCACATACGACCAGAACCTCTTTGCATTTTCTGCCAACACTTCACACAGTGTTCCTGGTCGTTGTTCTTGGACTGCACCTGCAAGACGTCTCAGTTGTTGACAATAAATATCAGCAGTGATGGCTACACCTCGGGAAAGCTACTCGTAGTATACCACACCGTCGATGCTCCACCAGATACGTAGTTTTGTCTTTTGCGGATGTGTGCATGTCTTTGTACGAAGAGTTGCTGCTTTGTTTGGGCTCAGCCACTCCTTTCTTTTCCTTTTGTTAGCGTAAGGGCATCATTTCTCGATGCGGGCAGGAATAGTTGGTTTTGTTCACGAGCCAAATGATAACGAGCAAGCACAGATGCACAAATGGTCACCCGGCGATTTTTGTGATTTTGGCTTAGGGCATGTGGTACCCATTCATCCGATTTTTGAACCTTCCATATTGCCTGCAAATGTCGCACGATGGTAGAAATGATCACAGTTCATCACATATGCCGGTACCCGAGTACACTGACATGAGTGTTTGTGGATTAATGCGTTTAAGCGATCTTCAGCAAACCCCGAAGGTCTTCCTGGACGTTGAGAGTCACTGATGTCAAAACGATGTTTCTTAAAAAGAGAACACCATTTACCAGCCGGGGTGGCCGAGCGGTTCTAGGCGCTACAGTCTGGGACCGCGTTACCGCTACGGTCGCAGATTCCAATCCTGCCTCGGGCATGGATGTGTGTGATGTCCTTAGGTTAGTTAGGTTTAAGTAGTTCTAAGTTCTAGGGGACTGATGACCTCAGAAGCTAAGTCCCATAGTGCTCAGAGCCATTTGAACACCAATTTCCGGCTCTGTTCTGTCCAGTAGCACTATCCCCATACGCGGTATAAATGTTTACGGCTGTCTCCGTTGCTATCACACCTCTGCTGAACTCAATCAGAAGAATATGTCGAAATGTTCCGATTTCTCCACTCGACACTCAATTTTCTAGCGTCCACAGCTCCACTCACTGTCTCCAAATGACGAAATGACAATATGTAAACTCAATTAGCAGCAATGAACCACAAAAAAAAGACAATCGATAAACAAACCCATAGGAACCGGAATACCAACATGCAAAACAAAAACGTTACGAACTTATGCACCAACCTAACACTTCTAAATTTAAAATTTTTGTTGTAATATTACTACTTAGAATAATCTGTAACGTTATTAATACATTTTACTGAAACTACTACTATGTGCAAGCATTTCACAAACTTACAAAAGTACAAGTTTGTTCCTCTTGAACTAATGTATGCGCAGCACTTAACAAGAACTGTGAAAAGAGTTTACACTAACAGCACAAACAGATGTTTATTGCATCCAACGACAATAACTGAGGAAAGTATCCCCATTCGTTTACTGCATTCTGTACGTCATTCGTAATAACAAAGAGCCTCCAGTAGAATAAACAAGTTTCACAGTAGCTAAGACATGCATTTCAGCCGGCCGAAGTGGCCGTGCGGTTAAAGGCGCTGCAGTCTGGAACCGCAAGACCGCTACGGTCGCAGGTTCGAATCCTGCCTCGGGCATGGATGTTTGTGATGTCCTTAGGTTTAACTAGCTCTAAGTTCTAGGGGACTAATGACCTCAGCAGTTGAGTCCCATAGTGCTCAGAGCCATTTGAACCACATGCATTTCACACCCATGCTTACTACACTACTGGCCATTGAAATTGCTACACCACGAAGATGACGTGCTACAGACGCGAAATTTAACCGACAGGAAGAAGATGCTGTGATATGCAAATGATTAGCTTTTCAGAGCATTCACACAAGGATGGCGTCAGTGGCAACACCGAAAACGTGCTGACATGGGTAAAGTTTCCAATCCATTTCTCATACACAAACAGCAGTTGACCGGCGTTGCCTCGTGAAACGTTGTTGCGATGCCTCGTGTAAGGAGGAGAAATGCGTACCATCACGTTTCCGACTTTGATAAAGGTAGGATTGTAGCCTTTCGCGATTGCGGTTTATCGTATCGCGACATTGCCGTTCGCGTTGCTCGAGATCAAATGACTGTTACCAGAATATGGAATCGGTGGGTTCAGGAGAGTAATACGGAACGCCGTGCTGGATCCCAACGGCCTCGTATCACTAGCAGTCGAGATGACAGGCATCTTATCCGCATGACTGTATCGGATCGTGCAGCCACGTCACGATTCCTGACTCAACAGATGAGGACGTTTGCAAGACAACAACCATCTGCACGAACAGTTAGACGACGATTGCAGCAGCATGGACTGTCAGCTCGGAGACCATGGCTGCGGTTACCCTTGACGCTGCATCACAGACAGGAGCGCCTGCGATGGTGTACTCAACGACGAACCTGGGTGTACGAATGGCAAAACGTTATTATTTCGGATGAATCCAGGTTCTGTTTACAGCATCATGATGGTAGCATCCGTGTTTGGCGACATCGCGGTGAACGCACATTGGAAGCGTTTTTTCGTCATCGCCATACGTATCACCCAGCGTGATGGTATGGGGTGCCATTGATTACACGTCTCGGTCACCTCTTGTTCGCATTGACGGCATTTTGAACAGTGGACGTTACATTTCACATGTGTTACGACCCGTGGCTCTACCCTTCATTCGATCCCTGCGAAACCCTACATTTCAGCAGGATAATCCACGACCGCATGTTGCAGTTCCTGTGCGGGCCTTTCTGGATACAGAAAATGTTCGACTGCTGCCCTGGCCAGCACATTCTCCAGATCTCTCAGGAACTTAAAATGTCTGGTCAATGGTGGCCGAGCAACTGGCTCGTCACAATACGCCAGTCACTACTCTTGATGAACTGTGGTATCGTGTTGAAGCTGCATGGGCAGCTGTACCTGTACACGCCATCCAAGCTCTGTATGACTCAATGCCCAGGCGTATCAAGGCCGTTATTACGGCCAGAGATGGTTGTTCTCAGTATCTATGCACCCAAATTGCGTGAAAATGTAATCACATGTCAGTTCTAGTATAATATATTTGTCCAATGAATACCCGTTTATCATATGCATTTCTTCTCGGTGTAGCAATTTAAATGGCCAGTAGTGTACATGTTCTTTTCTTGTTGTGGTATATACCACCGTCTCTCAAAATATGGAATTGTTTTTTAATAACATCCTGTATAAGTGTAGGAGTTGTAATGGTATTTCGGCGCGTCTGTCTTTGTCCCATTCTCCTTTCATCTCATTTCCGACGCTGCCTTCGTCGTAGCGGTATGGAACCCACAAAATGTTACCAATTTTGAGAGAACCTTCCACCAACTGACAAGTTCCGCAGTTACTCATACTTGCAGCACTATCCTGCAGAAGCTACTTATGGAAATTGACGATACTACCGGGAGTCGACTTGCTGGTGGTGTTTCCACGTCGAAGAACTTGCAGAAGTAGCAAGCAACTTGCACAAGTTTACTTTCTAGTGGACAGAGGACACATTCCTTTATGCTGTGGTTGTCACGTTTGTAGCGATTTAGTGGCAGGAATTCCGAGTATTTGCTGCAAAAAATAGTTTTAAAAAGTGTTTCATATTTATCTTCTGTTTTCTTTTTCGCCATTCTCTTAGTTCTGATTTACACTTTGTATTGTATTGTATGTTAACCGGGGGCCTAGAAACGACGGAGAGGCTCTGTCCCCGCCGCAGCAACAGTGGTCCACAACCCCACGACGACTACCGCAGGCCACTTCACCCCTCCGCCACCCCTCACTGAACCACTCTTTCAGGGTTACTGTGCTGTTCAGCCCCCGGTGGACTCCCCCCCCACCCCCCCAAGGGAACGTCTCACACCATGTAACTCCTACGTTTGTGTGGTAGAGTAATGGTGGTGTACATGTACGTGGAGAACTTGTTTGCGCAGCAATCGCCGGCATAGTGTAGCTGAGGCGGAATGTGGGGAACCAGCCCGCATTCGCCGAGGCAGATGGAAAACCGCCTAAAAACCATCCACAGACTGGCCGGCTCACCGAACCTAGACATAAGACCGCCGGGCGGAATCGTGCCGGGGACCAGGCGCTCCTTTCCAGTCCGGAAAGCCGTTCGTTAGACCGCACTGCTAACCGGCTGGCTGATTTACATTTACCAAAGTTCAATTATTCTCTCTACACGTTATCAAAAGTTAAAACATTGGGGCTTTACGTCCCACTGTTAATAACATTGCACCTTACAGTACTGTATGTCAGCTGTCTTACTGCGTGCTTTTTCTGAAGTGCAGCAGAATATCTTAACAAATTAATGACGTTACAGTACTTTTAGTGTAGGCGACTTAATAGTCAAGTAAACACCCAGAAAATTCGCGTGTAACCTAATCAGCCACGTATAGAAGAATTTTTAGTTTTGCTGGCTTTGATAGCAAATTTAATTAGTAACTGCGTTCATTAGTATAAGAGGTGTTAGCAGGGCAATTTAGTTTAAATGCAAACACTCCGGCGCTCATCGCTGATTGGCTATCGATTTATGGGCGTAACTCTACAAAGGCGTATTTCCGTCCTATGTTCATTTGCTCTGACCTTATTACCAGGTCGCTTCTCTCCATTCCGTTTATTGTCTTAGCAAACAGCATTAGTTGCTACCTTTGACTTTACGCAGATGAGGCGATTATCTATCCCGTTGATAATTAAATCAACATCCAGTAATACCTGGACAAAGTATTAACCAGGGACAAGACTTTAGAAAAATGTTATATTGATTAAATTTAAAAAGGGTGCAGTCTGGATAAACGATTAATGGATCACGAGTGGCAACCAGGAACATAAAATTCTTTGTGCTGATACAATGAGACCCTAACTTTCCTTTCCTAGATTGCACTACCGCAAAATGTTCAAACAACAGATTACATTTGCCGAGTACTGAATAAGTCGAGTCGAACATGGTTGCGACAATTGGTGTCGCGTTTCCAGTTTTTACTAAGGACTGCTGTTTCCAGTTTTTACAAACGGCTGTTAGATCACGCTATCGAGATGTGATAACATTGTTGTTTCAGTAGTTGTTATCTGCTACTATTAAAACAATAGCAGCTGAGAAACTGACGGAGTAGATTACAGCCGGCCGTTGTGGCCGAGCGGTTCTAAGTGCTTCAGTCTGGAACCGCACGATCGCTATGGTCGCAGGTTCGAATCCTGCCTCGGGCATGGATGTGTGTGATGTCCTTAGGTTAGTTAGGTTTAAGTAGTTCTAAGTTCTAGGGGACTGATGACCTCAGCAGTTAAGTCCCATAGTGCTCAGAGCCATTTGAACCATTTTTTGAGTAGATTACAGACAGCTGTTATATAAACAATGATGGGGAAAAAAATGAAAATGCCTCGCGAAGATTGTGGCGGTTTCCTTTCTCAAAAGTGAGCCTTAAATTTCATTAAATGTTATTCAGTCCCGTGCGCTAAACCCAACAATAACATAATTCTAACAGTTTGCCTCTGCTGAACAACCGCAGTAAGCGGCATAAAATAAAAATCCCACAGAAAATAAAAGCTACAAGAATAAAAGTCACTAAGTTCTTCGATTTAGCATCTGACCGCCTCAGAAAATGTTCCACCACTACAGGAGCCGCTAACAAAAACATGCAACACAAAATATTAAGAAGAGAGTAAATATTTGTATCAGCTTCACACAATGATTTTTTTTAAGGAAAGCACACTGTGCGAAATTATTGAGAATAAAATGAGAATACTTCCGTATCACAATGTGTGAATAAAAACGAAGACCGGAAAAATTCCGTTACTGATTACTAGTTTCATCAGCTCATTCACGAGCGATCTTCAGATCTAAAAAGGCAGAAAACTCTATATAAGAAATGAGCAATAGCAAAATACATTTAATATTTGAACACCCATAATATGATACATTGTTGTTGTTGTTGTTGTTGTGGTCTTCAGTCCTGAGACTGGTTTGATGCAGCTCTCCATGCTACTCTATCCTGTGCAAGCTTCTTCATTTCCCAGTACCTGCTGCAGCCTACATCCTTCTGAACCTCTGCTTAGTGTATTCATCTCTTGGTCTCCCTCTACGATTTTTACCCTCCACGCTGCCCTCCAATACTAAATTGGTGACCCCTTGATGCCTCAGAACATGTCCTACCAACCGATCCCTTCTTCTAGTCAAGTTGTGCCAAAAACTCCTCTTCTCCCCAATTCTATTCAATATGTCTTCATTAGTTATGTGATCTACCCATCTGATCTTCAGCATTCTTCTGTAGCACCACATTTCGAAAGCTTCTATTCTCTTCTTGTCCAAGCTATTTATCGTCCATGTTTCACTTCCATACATGGCTACACTCCATACAAATACTTTCAGAAACGACTTCCTGACACTTAAATCATTACCCGATGGTAACAAATTTCTCTTCTTCAGAAACGCATTCCTTGCCATTGCCAGTCTACGTTTTATATCCTCTCTACTTCGACCATCATCAGTTATTTTGCTCCCCAAATAGCAAAACTCCTTTACTACTCTAAGTGTCTCATTTCCTAATCTAATTCCCTCAGAATCACCCGACTTAATTCGACTAAAATCCATTATCAGTGTTTTGCTTTTGTTGATGTTCATCTTATACCCTCCTTTCAAGACACTGTCCATTCCGTTCAACTGCTCTTCCGAGTCCTTTGCTGTCTCTGACAGAATTACAATGTCATCGGCGAACCTCAACGTTTTTATTTCTTCTCCATGGATTTTAATACCAACTCCGAACTTTTCTTTTGTTTCCTTTACTGCTTGCTCAATACACAGATTGAATAACATCGGGGAGAGGCTACAATCTTGTCTCACTCCCTTCCCAACCGCTGCTTCTCTTTCATGTCCCTCAAGTCTTATAACTGCCATCCGCTTTCTGTACAAATTGTAAATAGCCTTTCGCTCCCTGTATTTTACCCGTGCCACCTTTAGAATTTGAAAGAGAGTATTCCAGTCAACATTGTCAAAAGCTTTCTCTAAGTCTACAAGTGCTAGAAACGTAGGTTTGCCTTTCCTTAATCTTTCTTCTAAGATAAGTCGTAGGGTCAGTATTGCCTCACGTGTTCCAACATTTCTACGGGATCCAAACTGATCTTCCCAGAGGTCGGCTTCTACCAGTTTTTCCGTTCGTCTGTAAAGAATTCGCGTTAGTATTTTGCAGCTATGACTTATTAAACAGATAGTGCGGTAAGTTTCACATATGTCAACACCTGCTTTCTTTGGGATTGGAATTATTATATTCTTCTTGAAGTCTGAGGGAATTTTGCCTGTCTCATACATCTTGCTCACCAGATGGTAGAGTTTTGTCAGGACTGGCTCTCCCAAGGCTGTCTGTATTTCTTATGGAATGTTGTCTACTCCCGGGGCCTTGTTTCGACTTAGGTCTTTCAGTGCTCTGTCAAACTCTTCACGCAGTATCATATCTCCCATTTCATCTTCATCTACATCCTCTTCCATTTCCATAATATTGTCCTCAAGAACATCGCCCCTGTATAGACCCTCTATATACTTCTTCCACCTTTCTGCTTTTCCTTCTTCCCTTAGAATTGGGTTTCCATCTGAGATCTTGATATTCATGCATATGATACATACCAATAAAATTATTATTTTATATCATGTATCAGGCACTAGGCATTATACATCATTACAGTCTATTGAACTGAATCGCTCTTGTCATGTGCATACCGAAAAATATAATAAATCACGACAAAAATAAAAACATTCGAAAGTATATTTTGGAGGTGGTATAAAGTTATGGTCTTAACTAAAGTAATGATGATGGTGGTGGTGGTGGTGGTGGTGATGAGTTCCTATAGGACCAAACTGCTCAGGTCATAGGTCCCTAGGCTTACACACTACTTAATCTAACTAAAACTAACTTACGGTAAGGGCAACACACACACACCCATGCTCGAGGGAGGACTCGAACTTCCGACGGGGGCAACCGCGCGCACCGTGGCAAGGCGTCCTCGACCACGCAGCTAGTCCGCTTGGCAACAGTTACATAGTTCATGCATGGACTAAGCAGGAGAGTGCGCAACTGTTGCCATTGTCAATTATCTTGTATTAAAATACAAATGTGGCAATATCAGCACTGGATATACAGGCTGACGCGAAAGTCCGTTAACATTTGTTAACATTTCACGGAACAATGAAAATAGAGTGGTAAAAAATTGACTTATATGTCTCAAATAGCGAGTGTCAGTGAACCCAAAAATGAGTGTAAAAAATGGCCAACAGATGGCACTGGGCGGCAACACGTCAGTGACGCCGCATGAGCTGTAGTAATGGAAATGAGCGTTTGGCGTCATTGGCCGGGAGGCCACTTGCGGGGCAGGTCCGGCGGCCATATCGCAGGTCTTATTACATTCGACGCCATATTGGAAGACCTGCGCGCCGGATGGGGATGAAATGATGATGAAGGCAACACAACACCCAGTCCCTGAACGGAGAAAATCAACGACCCAGCCGGGAATCGAACCCGGGCCCGTAGGACGGCAATACACCACACTGACCACTCAGCTATCGGGGCGGACATGAGCTGTAGTGAGACAGGGAGACAGACGCGACAGCAACAGCGACATGGAATTACAATGAAATCCAGACCATTAGGCGTTAATAAATATAAACAGGGACAGTTGAAAATGTGTGCCCCGACCGGGACTCGAATCCAGCATCCCCTGTTGACATAGCAGATGCTCTATGCGACTGAGCCATCGAGGACACAGGGGATAGTGCGACTGAAGCGACTTAACTCTGGCACGCCCCTCCTGAGACACACTGTCCACACACTACACATGTAGTGCCCCTGCCCACTATACTCTTTACTCGCGGCAGTCAATCTACCGATTCCCGTAAGAGATTGAGCAATGTGAATGCATCCGCAGTGAAGAAGATCATTGGCGGGTAAGCATCAAAAAAAGTTTTGCATCACCCCGGTTCCAGAACTCCTGAAGATAGACGTTGACTGTGGATACTGTATGTCACTAAACCCGCCCAAAGATGTAAACAACCATGCATGAGCTACGCCTATTATACGAGGGGGTCCGACGGCCGAACAGTTACAGTCAATCCACCAAGTAGTAGGTACACAGATGGTGTTGTCTGTAGTTCAACAAAAGGCGTCTCGTAGTGAACCAAATCGATTTTCTTCGGACACGGAGGAGATGCAGAGAGACAGGAACTGTCGATGAGATGCGTTGCTCAGGCCGCCCAAGGTCTACTACTGCAGTGGATGACCGCTACCTACGGATTATGACTCGGAGGAACCCCGACAGCAACGCCACCGTGTTGAATAATGCTTTTCGTGCAGCCACAGGACGTCGTGTTACGACTCAAACTGTGCGCAATAGGATGCATGATGCGCAACTTCACTCCCGAGGACCATGGCGAGGTCCATCTTTGCAACCACGACACCATGCAGCGCGGTACAGATACGCCCAACAACATGCCGAATGGACGGCTGAGGATTGGCATCACGTTCTCTTCACTGATGAGTGCCGCATATACCTTCAACCAGACAATCGTCGGAGACGTGTTTGGAGGCAATCCGGTCAGGCTGAACGCCTTAAACACACGGTCCAGGGAGTGCAGCACGGTGGAGGTTCCCTGATGTTTTGGGGTGGCATTATGTGGAGCCGACATACGCCGCTGGTGGTCATAGAAGGCGCCATAACGACTGCATGATACGTGAATGCCATCCTTCGACCGATAATGCAACCATATTTACAGGATATTGGCGAGGCATTCGTCTTCATGGTCGACAATTCTTGCCCCCTTCGTGTACATCTTGTGGATGACTTCCTTCAGGACAACAACATCGCTCAACTAGAGTTGCCGGCATGTTCTCCAGACATGAACCCTATCTAACATGCCTGGGATAGATTGAAAAGGGCTGTTTATGGACGACGTGACCCACCAACCACTGTGAGGGATCTACGTCGAATCGCTGTTGAGGAGTGGGACAATCTGGACCAGCAGTGCCAAGATGGACTTGTGGATAGTATGCCACGATGAATACAAACATGCATCAATGCAGGAGGACGTGCTACTGGATATGAGAGGTACCGGTATGTACAGCAGTCTGGACCATCGCCTCTGAACGTTTCGCTGTACGGTGGTACAACATGCAATGTGTGGTTTTCATGAGCAATAAAAAAGGCGGATGTGATGTTTATGTTGATTTCTATTCCAATTTTCTGTACAGGTTCCGGATCTCTAGGAACCGAGGTGACGCAAAACTTTTTTTGATGTGTGTATATGAAGATGGTATCTATTCTTGCTGACTGCACTCCTATTGCTCAAACTCTTACAGGAATCGGTAGATTGACTGCCGCGAGTAATGAGTATATTGGGCAAGGACACTACAGTTGTAGTGTGTGGACAGTAAATTGGAAATGTGTGTCTCACGGGGAGCGTGCCAGAGGTAAGTCCCTGCAGTCGCACTTCCTCTGTGTCCTCGGTGGCTCAGTCGGATAGAGCGTCTGCCATGTCAGCAAGAGATCCCGGGTTCGAGTCCTGGTTGGGGCACACATTTTCAACTGTCCCCGTTGATATTTATCAACGCCTGTGAGCAGCTAATGGTCTGGATTTCACTGTAATTTCATTCTTCGAGAGCTGCAAGATCACCAATGGTATCTATTCTTTCGGACATGTCCGAAAGAACAGATACCATCTTCATATAGCAATAGCAACATGTTGACTTACCAAACTAGGCACTGTTAATGAAGCTTTACTTACCGAAATCGAGAGTCCGCAGGCTTTGCGATCCTATTGTCACAAGAAGGGCATTCCAGCGGGTAAAGATTCTTTGTCAAGTGGCGCTGTGAAGAAAATGATCACAAAGTTCGAAGCCGTGCGTTGTTTAGACGATAGGCCCCGTAGTGGGCGACTAGCCGTTAGCGCTACTGCTGCTCGGACAGTTCAGGAGGAAATAGAGGCTTAAGCGGGTTCATCTCCGCATGGTGAAGCCGGCGCTCGTGAAGTCGCACGTCGCACCGGCATTCCATGCTCTAAGGTTTGGAGAGCACCAAGACGTACCATCCAAAGTTATCCGTGAAAAAGACACCGTCATCACGAACTGTTAGCCGTCGGTTTTGTGATGCGGAAAGCGATTGCGGTGTTGGCACTCCAAAAGAATGGGAGCTGACGACTGGTTGACATACGTTGTGGACAGACGTTGCCCGTTCCACACTCCGAGGATCCCTCAACACCTACAACTGCAGAATTTGTGCTACCGATAATCCCAGTACTGTCGTGGAAACCCCATTGCATGTGAGAAAGTCACGGTGTGGTATGGGTTTACCAAATCGATCGTGGTCGTAGCCTTTTTTGTTCCGAGGGTGGTGCTTTTCTAACTGTCAGCGTGGCGGCTGCGAGGTACACCGATCTGTTATAGGATCGCATCGTCTCTAAACTGCCAGAAGGTACGACTTTTATGTAGGATGATTCTCTACACCATTTTGCTACTCGTGTGAAAGATCTGGTTCGCACATTGGTTTGCGCACATTGGTTGGTGGGGATCGCTTCTATCATGCTCGGCATTCCAGATCCACAAATTTCAATCCGTGTGTGTGTTGGTTGTGTGGTTTGCTGACGTCGCAGGTCTAGGGCAATCGTCCGACCTCGTTAGGAATGATAAAAGACAATATCCGGCGGCAGTTTCTCACTGTACCTATTGATATGATGTACAGTGCTGCTCATAACATTGTTCTTCGACTGCAGGTATTGCTGATGAATGACGGCCGACATGTTGATCATTTGCTATAACGAACATCGTCTTTGCCAAAAATCAATTGTTATGCTAATTATTGCTTTTGGATCACCTGAAGCGCCATTCATTGGTCATTTTGTATACTTTTTTTTCAGTAAAACCCCACATCATCACAGGAATTGCGGCGGGGCGGGTTAGGGTTGTGGCGTTATTGTTTCATCACTGTCTCTCGTCGTACTATGCACTACAAAAGTTCCACCTACTTCAGTACGGCGTCTGATCACCAGCCCGTTTCTCTGCATGCATAGATACTGTCCAGACGATGTTAAAAGCAGCGTTGAAGAAAAACACTGTCAATACTCACGTTTGCAAAGTCCGCGTAAACTCTGGTAGCAAGCTATCCTGTAATATCTTATAACAAATTTCGGGTGGAAGGCGATTGGCTTGCCGGCCGGTGTAGCCGTGCTGTTCTAGGCGCTTCAGTCTGGAACCGCGTGACCGCTACGGTCGCAGGATCGAATCCTGCCTCGGGCATGGATATGTGTGATGTCCTTAGGTTAGTTAGGTTTAAGTAGTTCTAAGTTCTAGGGGACTGATGACCACAGATGTTAAGTCCCATAGTGCTCAGAGCCATTTTTGAAGGCGATTGCTTCATCTCTTCAGAAAAATGGCAAAATTCTGCAACGAGTTCTTTTACTTCTCTAGGTTCAAAATTAAACACTTGCCATCAGCGCGTATTTAATTAATGTCCTCAGCTCACAGTTCATGCAACGCGGTACACACACAAGGCAGCCAGGAATGTACTTAAGTCCAACCCGAATTATTACCCGATTTACAGTCTTTACTCTGCTACAATATACGAGTTTCACATTCGGTCCTTTTTCAGTGTATTTCTAATAAAGAAGTTGCTCGCCAAACATTCCATAGACGAATATGAGATATGCCACTCGGAATTCTACAAAGGCCGAATGTTCACACACGCTTATCTTTCCAACAGACCACTTCACAAAGCTTAGATTTTTCATACTCTGTCTGTAAATGCAACTGCTCTCACGGCAATACAATCCGGGCTCGAGAAACCCATAACTTCATTTTACTCTTAATGTAGACGGACACGTCCAACATGACCTGCACGTCCGATAGCTAGCCAGCGACTCCCTGAAAGCTGCTCCTTCCACAGCCTGTAACAACCTGCAATGCGCGGGAAATGCTTAACTCTGATTGGTTGTTCAAAAGACCAGCCAATCAAAACAATCCTTCGAGTTCTTTTTCGCGCTAAAACTGTCTTACACCAATCAACGTTCACAGATGCATTTACGTCACTTCGTCATGCAAATGTTAATAAAATGTTTAACAAAACCAAACGAAAACTAATATTGAAATAACTTCAGAAAACTATTACACTGTAAACGGCTATTCTGGCTGCCAACTTACAAAAGCAAGTTCCCTTAGACATATGTCATTAGGAAGGTGGGGAAATTACATTTTTCATTGCAACTTGCTTGTTTAACACTTTCCCATGATACAGTTACGTAATGTTTAACATGAGATAATATTGAATTTTTTCGGATGTCCCACATACACACTCTCACTCATTCTCATTTACTCACACAGCGACGCATTAAATAAATACTGATCTCTTCTGAATTTTATATTACGAAAACGCCGGCCGGTGTGGCCGTGCGGTTAAAGGCGCTTCAGTCTGGAACCGCGTGACCGCTACGGTCGCAGGTTCGAATCCTGCCTCGGGCATGGATGTGTGTGATGTCCTTAGGTTAGTTAGGTTTAATTAGTTCTAAGTTCTAGGCGACTGATGACCTCAGCAGTTGAGTCGCATAGTGCTCAGAGCCATTACGAAAATGAAAAATAGTTAACGTTTTTAATTATGAAAATTCAAACACATTGACCTAACATTTTGTGAACTTCCGTAATGATTTCAAATGATACTAAATGACAAACTGTTATGAATATTGACTGACTTTTATCTTACAAGTGTCGGTTTGGGATATTTTAGGTAATTTTCTCTAACTCTGAAAGTATGTCAGCTAGAAAGCTGAGATTTTTACACAATCTTCTTTTTAATAACAAATTACAGTATATTGACTTTTAACTAAATTGAATAATATTTAATATAGTTTATTTAGATTCTTATGGGCTTGAATATTCTGTTGCTCGAACTGACACACATACGGCCTCCCACGGCTAGGCTAGCGACAGGTGCGAATGAGTCACGCTAAGATACAAGCGGCTGTTTCTATCACCGCCAACGGCTCCAAAGCTACGAGCCGCACTGCAAAGTAGTGCAACAAATGCTATTGCGTATTGACTCGCGACGTTACAGTATGTGTGTCAATTTTTGGCTCTGTACCTACGTTGTCCATAAATTACTGAATTATCAACGGACTTTTGGGTCACCCTGTATATACGAGGGACGTTTAATAAGTAATGGAACACATCTTTTTTCTTCTGAAAGCGGGTTGGTTTCATTCGGAATTCCACCATACTATTCCCCAATCGTTCTGCTGCAGAACCCTATTTTTCAACATGTTCAGTGCGAAGGGACTCACCTTACTGTGAGGACGTGTACGCCTGCGTGGTACAACTCTACTGGTAGACATTGGAGCCAACATCTAGCTGTATCAATAACCCTCCGCTCCCCTTTCCCAAATCAACCATGTACCGCTTCCCAAGGAGTGTATCGTTCATTGGGCCAAATAGCTGGGAAGCTGTGTGATCTGGGCTGTAGGATGGGTAAGAAACAACAGTCCAGTTAAGTTTTGTGAGCTCCGCTCTGGAGCACAGACTTGTGTGATTCCTTGCGTTGTCATGGAGAAGGAGAAGATCGTTCACATTATTACGGTATTGCTGGAATTCAATATGCTGTTGGCCCACCCTTAGTCTTGATAACAGCTTCCACTCTCGCAGGCATACGTTCAGTAAGGTGCTGGAAGGTTTCTTGGGGAATGGCAGCCCATTCTTCACGGAGTGCTGCACTGAGGAGAGGTATCAATGTCGGTCGGTTAGGCCTGGCACGAAGTCGACCTTCCAAAACATCCCAAAGGTGTTCTATAGGATTCAGGTTTACTCTGTGCAGGCCAGTCCATTACAGGGATGTTATTGTCGTGTAACCACTCCGCCACGGGTCATGCATTATGAGCAGGTGCTCTATCGTGTTGAAAGATGCAGTCGCCATCCCAGAATCGCTCTTCAACAGTGGGAAGCAAGAAGGTGCCTAATACATCAATTTATGCCTGTGTTCTAATAGTGCCATGCAAAACAACAAGGGGTGCAAGCCCCCTTCATGAAAAACACGACCACACCATAATATCACTGCCTCCGAATTTTGATGATGGCAGTACACACGCTGGCAGATGTTCACCGGGCATTCGCCATACCCACATCTTGCCGTCAGATAGCTACATTGTGTACCGTGATTCGTCACTCCACACAACATTTTTCCAATGGTCGATCGTCCAATGGTTACGCTCTTTCCACGAAGCAAGGCGTCGTTTTGCATTTACCGGCGTGATGTGTGGCTTATGAGCAGCCGCTCGACCACGAAATTCAAGTTTTTTCACCTCCCGCCTAACTGTCATAGTACTTGCAGTGGATCCTGATGCAGTCTGTAATTCCTGTGTGATGGTCTGGATAGATGTCTGCCTATTACACATTACGACCCTCTTCAACTGTCGGCGGTCTCTTGTCAGTCAACAGACGAGGTCTGCCTGTACACTTTTGTGCTGTACGTGTCCCTTCACGTTTCCACTTCACTATCACATCGGAAACAGTGGACCTATGGGTGTTTAGGAGTGTGGACATCTCGCGTACAGATGTACGACACAAGTGACACCCGGGCATCTGACCACGTTCGAAGTCCGTGAGTTCCACGGAGCGCCCCATTCTGCTCTCTCACGATGTCTAATGAGTGCTGAGGTCGCTGATATGGTGTACCTGGCAGTAGGTGGCTGCACAATGCACCTATTATGAAAAACGTATGTTTTTGGGAGTGTCCGGATACTTTTGATCACATATTGTACGTGCGGCCGGCCGGCGCGTAGGATATTGGACATGTCTGCGCGACCTTGTTGCGATGATGACAGACGCCTCGTTCGACGACTTACCGTGCTTTTGTTTACTGCCAGATCTTAAGATTCTGCAAGCGCCAATGAGTATCTGCGATGCTCTGGTTTTCCCACAAATAATACTCAGCGACAGCTCTCTGCTTGGAACGCACCTCCGTTACAGCCGCCATTTTGAAGGCTACGTTTAGCGCCGCCCCCATTCGGAACTTCATAACTCTATAGGGATAAAAGCAGGAATATCCCATGATGTCCCACAAAAAATTCCGTATTTTTCAATCGATATTCGCCGAGGAAAAAAAAAGTGTTGCATTACTTATTATTCCGCACCTCGTATAATACATGACTAACGTTGTAAATTATGTAACTATGACGACCTTCTACTGTAGATAAAATCACAACTTTATACGAGCTCCCAAATATACTTTCATATGTTTTTATTTTTGTCAAAATCCATTATGTTTTTCAGGACGTACATGACAACAAGACCGAGCGAGGTGGCGCAGTGGTTAGCACACTGGACTCGCATTCGGGAGGACGACGGTTCAATCCCGTCTCCAGCCATCCTGATTTAGGTTTTCCGTGATTTCCCTAAATCGTTTCAGGCAAATGCCGGGATGGTTCCTTTGAAAGGACACGGCCGATTTCCTTCCCAATCCTTCCCTAACCCGGGCTTGCGCTCCGTCTCTAATGACCTCGTTGTCGACGGGACGTTAAACACTAACCACCATCACCATGACAACAAGAGCGATTCAGCTCAACAGATTGTAACGATTTGTAATGCCTAGTGGCTGACACACTGTATACAATAATAATATTGAAATGTATCATATAATGGGTGTTTAAATATTGAATGTGTTTTGCTATGTTCACCTCTCATATATAATTTCTGTATTTTAGATCCGAAGACGGCTCGTGAATGAGCTAATGAAATTAGTAATCAGTGAAGGAATTTGATCTTGACTTCGGATTTTTATCCACACATTTTGATACGCAAGTATTTACATTTTATTCTCATTAATTTCGCACAGTATTCATTTTTTTTTAAATATCGCTGTATGAAGCTCATAGAAATATTTACTCTTTTGATAACATGTCAAATAACAATTTTCATATGAATTTATTACGTAAAGTAAACCACTGATCACTGACCTAAAGTCACACTGTATTTCTTTAAATAATATTGCAGACACTGCGCCTCATAGAAATAGTTTGCTAACAGTCTTTAAAAAATACACTATCAGAAAAAATTCTGCTAACAGTCATTGGATCTCGACCAACGCGAGCAGTAATGTCGCGATACGATAAACCGCAATCGCGATACGCTACAATCCGACCTTTATCAAAGTCGGAAACGTGATGGTACGCATTTCTCATCCTTACACGAGGCATCACAACAACGTTTCACCAGGCAACGCCGGTCAACTGCTGTTTGTGTATGAGAAATCGGTTGGAAACTTTCCTCTTGTCAGCACGTTGTAGGTGAATTCACTTTGTGTGAATGCTCTGAAAAGCTAATCATATGCATATCACAGCATCTTCTTCCTGTCGGTTAAATTTCGCGTCTGTAGCACGTCATCTTCGTGGTGTAGCAATTTTAATGGTCAGTAGCGTAATAACCAGTTCGTGTTGACACGTCTGGGCTCAGAAGTCCTCATGTCTGTGCCGTGGTAGCTGTAAGATCTGCCACTGCTGTCCATACAATACCATGATCCTGGCGGACGTCTGTACCGTGTTGCGTCCAGAACCTCGTCTACAGGTGGGAGAATGTTAACATGACACTGGTACCAGCATCGCTGTACAGTTGACTCACACGACCAACTTGTGAGGCAATACTTTGAAAGGACCATCCCGCCACTCGGAAGGCCACAATTCGACACCTTTTAGACTCGCTCATTTGACTGCAGGAAGCACGAGTGCGTCTCCGTTGAATGGTTGCAGCTTGCTTCACATGGTTGCACCACACTGAGCCAGAAGTGAGCATTCCCTACTAAAGGGTAGAGACAGATGGCGCCCTGGTAGCAAATCCCCTACTGTATCTGCAGGCGGACGACGTTGAAACCGTAATCAGTACATCTACCACACCCCAGATGGCATATGGCGCCATCGCATCAAAATCAATGTCGTCTTTCCAGGTGTACTAATTTTTTCCGGCAGTGTATGAGGCGCCGGGATATCCGATAGCGTTGGCTCGCGCTTCCCAGATAAAATCACGACGTAGATGTTAGACGATTCGTTCTGCGTTGGAATGTATTCACTGAAAACTCCGTAGCACGTGCTCCTGATTGTGACTCTGAAATATCGACCCTGTGCAGACGCACCAGGCAGGCTTACGAGGCTATAAAGACGGCCTTACGCCGCGCACTGATATGGCGCGACATCGTCCTAACGCCACGCACTAAACGCCAGACAATAGCCACTCCTAAGCTGCGTGCATACAGATAGGTGTCGTGACCATCTGCGCTGCGGAGCCAGTGTAACATCGCTTTCAGGCGACCTGCGTTTGGTACGCAAGATATGTGAGCGTGTGAAAGAAACTTTAAGGTTTAACGTGACGTCGAGACGGAGCACCAGGTCGGAGGGTGGAGGGGCCGGGGGGAGGGGAGAAGAGAGGGAAACCACCCACAGTTTTTTAGAAGATCCCTCCACATCATTCGCTAGAAGTGACATCCAGGCACCAACGGAAAACTGAAATCGGGATTTGAATCCCGCTACTCGTGAATGCATCACCTCGCTTGGTGAATAATTGTGCTGTGTGTATGACTCGTGAGTTCTCTTTTACTGACATGTTCTTCGTTTGTATCTAAACAGCCCCCCCCCCCTTTTTATCAGCAGAGTAGACCATTGAAATGTAAGACTTCCATGAGGCTTTGCTGTGTATCTCTATTATTGTGATACTGAATTATAAGTAACTAAAACAAAGCCCCAAAACAATCATAAAGCCGCGCGGTCTCAGGCGCCTTGTCACGGTCCGCGCGGCACCCCCAGTCAGAGGTCCGAGTCCTCCCTCGGGCATTGGTGTGTGTGTGTTGTCCTTAGTGTAAGTTAGTTTAAGTTAGTTTAAGTTAGATTAAGTAGTGCATAGGCTTAGGGACCGATGGCCTCAGCTGTTTGATCCCATAAGACTTTACGACAAATTTCCAACAATCATAAAGACGAGAGGAAGGACAAAGTTACATTCAGACTCGGGAGTGCTAGGAACATAACCAGAAGGTAACAAAATTTTAAATACGCAACATTTTATTCCAAAAGCTTTACATTAATTAAACAGCTACAACCGGTTAACATTATTAATTACAAAACCGCTCAACTATCTGTCACAAAACGTGCAAGATACGCCCCCAGCGGACAGCGGCTGCCTGCGGTAACACGAACAGTCTGGCTACAGGCTGGTACAGGTGACTTCTAAAACAAGAAAAGAGCACACGTGTAACAACAAAATACAATTATTTTAAAACTCCACAACCCGCCCCGAGCTCGGGAATTGTAATAAACAGTTATAGCAGTTATTATTAAAGAATATTTTAATGGGTAAGAAGCAGCTTTACATTTTCTTAAATTCAACTTTAAATAAAAAATACACGGCATCAACTAATAACTATTCAGCAGTTAAATTGCTTCTAATAAATTAAACTGTAGCAGTAGCCGTCGAGTAATAAAACAGTTTGCGAACTGTAACAAGCTAATGGGCCAGTGATTGCAAATTCCACGAATTAACTTAGAGTCTCTTTTGGTCATAATTTCTATTTTTCATATGCTTTCATTTGAATGTAAACCTAAACACTGTTGATTTTGTGACTGATGTCCAAAATATTAAGACACTTTTACAAAATCTGATCATCCGTGATTATTTCACTACTATAGACCAGAATTTCCTCGATTGAGGCAATAGTTACCTACGAGATTTTGGCTTATAGAGAGGGTACGAAGCATCCATTCACCCAAAAAACTGGATTGTGGTCACTTCCAACGCTAAGGACATGCACGAATACGAGAACAATAGTTTTTAATTATTTAAGCGAAAAGTAAAAGGTTTACTGAGAAACTATCTGCATCAAAGAAGCCCATATACACACTTTTTGATGTTTAGTTTTGCATCTCCTCCGATCCGCAAGTTCTGGAACCTGTACAGAAAATTGGAATAGAAATCAACATAAACATCATTTCCGCCGTTTTTATTGATCTTGAAAACCATACATTACTTGTTGTACCATCATACAGTGAGACCTTCAGCGTTGGTGGTCCAGATTGCTGTACACACCAGTACCTCTAACATCCAGTAGCACGTCCTCTTGCATTGATGCCTTCCTGTATTCGTCGTGGCATACTGTCCACAAGTTCATCAACGCACTGTTGGTTCAGTTGTCCCACTCCCCAACAACGATTCGGCGTAGATCCCTCAGAGTGGTTGATCGGTCCCGTCGTCCAGAAACAGCCCTTTCCAATCCATCCCAGGCATGTTCGATAGGGTTCATGTCTGGAGAACATGCCGGCAACTCTAGTTGAGCGATGTTGTTGTCCTGAACGAAGTCATCCACAAGATGTACACGAAGGGGGCAAGAATTGTCGACCATGAAGACGAATGCCTCGCCAATATGCTGTAAATATGGTTGCATTATCGGTCGAAGGATGGCATTCACGTATAATGCAGTCGTTATGGCGCCTTCCATGACCACCAGCGGCGTATGTCGGCTCCACATAATGCCACCCCAAAACATCAGGGAACCTCCACCTTGCTGCACTCGCTGGACAGTGTGCCTAAGGCGTTGAGCCTGAGCAGGTTGAAGGCATATGCGACATTCATCGGTGAAGAGAACGTGATGCCAATCCTGAGCCGTCCATTCGGCATGTTGTTGGGCCTATCTGTACCACGCTGTATGGTGTCGTGGTTGCAAAGATGGACCTCGCCATGGTCGTCAGGATTGACGTTGCGCGTCATGCAGCCTATTGCGCACAGTTTGAGTCGTAACACGACGTCCCTTAGCTTCACGAAAAGCATTATTCAACATGTTTGCGTTGCTGTCAGGGTTCCTGCGAGCAATAACCCGTAGGTAGTGGTCATTCACTGTAATAGTAGGCATTGGGTGGCCTGAGCGAGGCATGTCACCGACAGTTCCTGTCTCTCTGTATCTCCTCCATGTCCGAACAACATCGCTTTGGTTCGCTCCGAGACGCCTGGACACTTGCCTTGTTGAGAGCCCTTCCTGGCACAAAGTAACAATGCGGACGCGATCGAATCGCGGTATTGACCATCTAGGCATGGTTGAACTACAGACAAGACAAGCCATGTACCTCCTTCCTGGTGGAATGCCTGGAGCTGATCGGTTGTCGGACCCCCTCCGTCTAATAGGCGCTGCTCATGCATGGTTGTTTATATCTTTGAGCGGGTTTAGTGACATCTCTGAACAGTCAAAGGGTTTGTGTCTGTGATACAATATCCACAGTCAACGTTTGTCTTCAGGAGTTGTGGGAACCAGGGTGATGATGCAAAAGTTTTTTTGATGTGTGTATGTCAGCATAAAATAGCTATGCAAATAGGTAAAGGTAAAGGACACAGAATACTTAAGTTATATCAACAGCAAAATCCCATTTCTCATTCACTCCTCACTGGTGCGCTCGCCATTTGTTCGACAATATGTGAACGAAAATAGTTACTGAATGTTTCGTGAATGAAACCGTTAACGTAGACAAGTAAAATTTACGGAAACATTATACATCTAGCTCTTCCACTGGATATGCGATTAAATACCTCTAGTTTTAAAATGAAAATATCTCTTAATGCAATATTGACTTAAAATATGGTCATAACTTTGATAAACCTCGTACGAAAAAGAAAAACGAGCCGCATATTGCATAGCGCATGGCCATAACGCCGAATCTTGAGCGACGTCCCTCATCGCGGCCAACCGTCAAAACTTGTTTACTCGAATCTGGAAAGAGCTATATTTTTCACTGCAAACTTCTCAAAATATGCCCTGTGATTTATTTGGGAAGTATCACAATAACTATGAACAATGACGAATATAAAACCAGTTCACTATCAGGCAGTGATGCCAGACTACAAGATGTCGAAGAATTAATTTATTTTGCCGTATAGTTTTGTTTAAATCGAATGAAAAAGACTGCAGAGCGGAGAACGTGAGCGATTCCGAAAACAGTAGTTTTTAATTTTTTACGCGAAAAATAAAAGTTTTACTGACAAGGGGAGGCCGCCAATTGTGAAATTCAGATTCGATTCATACTGCACATAATTAAAGCTCATGGCCAGAGGTGTAATATGGCAAAGCACCAAGATGCACTTCTCAGCCGTTGTCGAGAAAAACGACAGTTAAAAGAAACCGTTGTGGTGAAATACTCTCTATGATCAATAATTTTCTACAGCGTCGTGGCGCAGCGGTAAGCGCTCGGGTTCGTAATCCGAAGGTCGCCAGATCGAATCTCGCGCCATGCAGTTTTTTTTAATCTTAGTTTTTTGTAATCTATTAATGAATTGCGTATGCATGTTGGTGAAGGCGGATCGCTCTCCAATTGTACCGCCTCCATTTTTCCGTTTTGTTTAACGGGGTGTACCAAAGCTCTCCCGTCCGCACTGATTTTCGACGATGTTATAAGTTGCGCTAGGGACCGCATCTACCTTCTTTCGAAGTTAGCAGGTAACTACGCTGTTATGCAGCGGCTCGTTTTGGCCCATTCAACATCTGTCCTTCAAGTGTAACGAGCGAGTAACGGAGTTTATATTTCATACCTGCCACAGCAAATTTGTGTTCGTGGGGTCTCTATTCTGATTCGAACATTTGACTTACGCTATACGTATTCGTTTCGGAATATCGTTTCTACGTCTTCCGTTAACTATACGTGCTTAATATTATGAAGACAATTAATAACATTTGTGAAATACAACTTTGTTCGCGGAAAACATAATGATGTTCGAAGTCGCCAGTTTTTCCACGACAAACGACTTTCAATTATATGCATAATTGTTGCAACTGATTGCCGGGAATTATATATATATATATATATATATATATATATATATATATATATATATATATATATATATTTGAATTACAAAAAACAAATACTAAAAAAAAAAGTTACATGGCGCGAGATTCGATCCGGCGACCTTTGGTTTACGAACCCGAGCGCTTACCGCTGCACCACAGAGAACTGCACAAACTTGTAAATCGTAGAGAGTATTTCGCAACGGTTTCTTTTAACTCGACAACGGCTGAGAAGTGCATCTTGGTGCTTTGGCACATTACACCTCTGGCCATGAGCTTTTATTATGCTCAGTATGAATCGAATCTTTGACTGTTCAGAGATGTCACTAAACCCGCTCAAAGATATAAACAACCATGCATGAGCAGCGCCTATTAGACGGAGGGGGTCCGACAACCGATCAGCTCCAGTCATTCCACCAGGAAGGAGGTACACGGCTTGTCTTGTCTGTAGTTCAGCCATGCCTAGACGGTCAATACCGCGATTCGATCGCGTCCGCATTGTTACTTTGTGCCAGGAAGGGCTCTCAACAAGGCAAGTGTCCAGGCGTCTCGGAGCGAACCAAAGCGATGTTGTTCGGACATGGAGGAGATACAGAGAGACAGGAACTGTCGGTGACATGCCTCGCTCAGGCCACCCAATAGCTACTATTACAGTGAATGACCACTACCTACGGATTATTGCTCGCAGGAACTCTGACAGCAACGCAAACATGTTGAATAATGCTTTCCGTGAAGCTAAGGGACGTCTTGTTACGACTCAAACTGTGCGCGATAGGCTGCATGATGCGCAACTTCAATCCTGACGACCATGGCGAGGTCCATCTTTGCAACCACGACACCATACAGCGTGGTATAGATATGCCTTGTGAGAAACTATCAACAGATGAGAATGTACCTTTGCTTCATCCACATAAAACAATTTTTTGAGGCACATCGCATGACTTCGAATTAATGAAAACAGCAGCGCGCCACTTGGACGTATCAGCCACTCGTGGCGATGAACGGACCTGGCACGGAACACGAAGTGACGCGTCCGCGGCACGCCATCTCTGTTGTTGTTGTTGTGGTCTACAGACTGGTTTGATGCAGCTCTCCACATCACTCCATCCTGTGTAAGCCTCTTCATCTCAGAGCAGCTACTGCAACCTTCATCCTTCTGAATCTGCTTACTGTATTCTTCTCTTGGCCTCCCTCTACGGTTTTTCCCTTGCCACGCTTCCCTCCAATACTAAATTGGTCATCCCTTTATGCCTCAGAATGTGTCCTATCAACCGATCCCTTCTACTAGTCAGGTTGGGCCACAAATTTATCTTCTCCCCACTTCTATTCAATACTTCCTCATTAGTTATGTGATCTACCCATCAAATCTTGAGCATTCTTCTGCAGCACCACATTTCAAAGGCTTCTGTTATCTTCTTGTCTAAACTGTTTATTGTACATGTCTCACTTTCATACGTGGCTACACACCATACAAATACTTTCAGAAATGACTTCCACACGCTTAAATCCATACTTGACGTTAACAAGCATATCTTCTTCAGAAACGCTTTTCTTGATATTACCAGTCTACATTTTATATCCTCCAATTTCGACCATCATCAGTTATTTTGCTTCCCAAACAGCAAAGCTCGTGTACTGCTTTAAGTGTCTCGTTTCCTAATCTAATTCCCTCAGCATCACCCGATTTAATTAGACTACATTCCATTATCCTCGTTTTGCTTTTGTTGATGTTCACTTATATCCTCTTTTCAAGACACTGTCGAGTCCTTTCAACTGCTCTTCCAAGTCCTTTGCTGTCTCTGACAAAATTACAATGTCATCTGTAAACCTCAAGGTTTTGATTTCTTCTCGCTGGATTTTAATTCCTAATGCAAATTTTTCTTTTGTTTCCTTTATTGCTTGCTCAGTATGCAGATTGAATAGCATCGATAGGCTACATCCCTGTCTCACTCCCTTCTGAATGACTGCTTCCTTTCCGTGCCCCTCGACTCTTATAACTGCCGTCAGGTTTCTGTACGAATTATTAATAGCCTTTCGCTCCCTGTATTTTATCCCTGCCACCTTTAGGATTTGAAAGAGAGCATCCAGTCAACATTGTCAAATGCTGTCTCTAAGTCTACAAATGCTATAAACGTAGGTTTGTCTTTCGTTAACCTATCTTCTATGAGAAGGCGTAGGGTCAGTACTGCCTCGCGTGTTCCTACGTTTCTCCTGAGTCCAAACTGATCTTTCCCGAGGTCAGCTTCTACCAGTTTTTCCATTTTTGCGTAAAGTATTCGTATTAGTATTTTGCACCCGTGACCTATTAAACTGATAGTTTGCTAATTTTCAAATCAGTCAGCAGCTGCTTTCTTTCGAATTTGAATTATTATATTCTTCTTGAAGTTAAAATCAAGAATCAGGAAGTGGATAAAGAGGAGAACACGTTGGAAAAATCTTTGGCTTTTCTTCATTTTTGGGCAACATTTCGTTTAAAATAGCAAAAATCCTCAGTAAATTTCAAGTGAAAGTGATTTTCGGTCCACCATTTAAGATTTCAGTCCTTTTGTGATCTGTGAAGGACGACTTGTTATTGCGGAAGTTCGGATTTTACAAAACAGCTCGTCAGTGTAGTGTGGCTTATATAGGACAGACCACACGCACTGTGAAAGAATGCTGTACATAACACCATCGTTGCACTCGCCTTTTGCAACCAAGCAAGTCCACTCTTGCCGAACACTGTGTTTCCACTGGACATCCAACAGAATGTGACAGAACTGTTATTCTGACCAAAGCTACATCTTTTTGGGACGCCATTATTAAAGAAACCGTCGAAGTAAGCCTGGTGGATCTGATGAATCGTGATATAAATGGTTCAAATGGCTCTGAGCACTATGGGACGTAACATCGGAGGTCATCAGCCCCCTAGACTTAGAACTACTTAAACCTAACCAACCCAATGACATCACACACATCCACACCTTAGGCAGGATTCGAACCTGCGACCGTAGCAGCAGCACGGTTCCGGACTGAAGCGCCTAGAAGCGATCGACCACAGCGGCCGGTTGAATTGTGATAGCGACTACCAGAGCAGCGTACTAAGCTGTTGCCAGCCCGCCCCCTTTGCGGGGGGGAATCGAAATTCAATAAAGAAAAAAAAAAAAGTCTTCGTAAGTCTTCAGTGGCTCACTTGAAGATGATCGTCAGGTGCCCAGTCGAAATATCGTGCAATGGATTAACCGACGTCCGGCTACAAGCCCGAAATTTATTTGAACGGATGCAGACTGGTGGCGAGAGTATTATGCTCTGGGGGCCATTCAAACAGGCTTCCATAGGACCTTTGCCAGTAATCAAAGACACAACCACAGCTGTGGTATATGTGAGCATTATTGCGGACCATCTGCATCCCTCCATGATTGATGTATTCCCCGACATCGGTGGTATTTGCAGGGGGATAGTTGGCTGTGTCAGAAGGGCAGAACTGTGCTCGAGCGGTCTGAGCAGAGTGATAGTGAAATGACTCTAATGTCTTGGCCACGATATTAGATTGATCTGAACCTGATAAGACACATCTGGTACGCTATTGGGCACCAGCTCCGTGCCCCGAAACACCGACCCATAATTTACGGGATTTGCATGACTCGTGCATAGACCTCCAGTGTCACGTAACTCCAGAAGCCTACCACGACTTGAATCGCTTTCCAAACGTGGGCCTGCACGCTATTAACCAAGTGGTCGTAATATTTTGGCTCATCAGTGTATAACTAGCGTTAATCTGCTCGCTATGTTAATATCGGGCGATACATCTAGATTAATGTTTTTACATAATCTGTAGGGTGACCCAGAAGTCAGTTAATATTTGTAAATGCACTGATTCACGGAATAATGTTTGTGTAGAGGCACAACTTGAAACAGGTGCCTGAAACGAGATGGGTTTTATTGAAACCAAAAACGGGTGCAAAAACCGGCCAACAGGTGGCGTCGGTCAGCAACATGTCAGTGACCCCACATGAAAATCTTGATAAAACGAGCTGTAGTGAAAGAGGAAATCGGATGTGCCAGTAATTGCGGCGTGTTGGATTTACCAGAAAAGGCACTATTAGTGAAGTTTTCCTATTGGAATGGAGAATCCGCCACTGATCGCTTGCTGAGCCCAGACCTCAATCCGTGTGATTATTCGTTGTGGGTTTACCTGATTTCACAAGCCTACCGTGATCGTCTAGCTCCATTATGGATGATAAAAGATAACATTCGACGTCTGTTTTTCACCATACCTACTGATGTGATGTAGAATGCTGTTCACAACATTGTCCCTCCACTACAGGCATTGCTAATGAATGACGGCCGACGTGTTGAATACTTGTAAAGAGAACATCGTTTTTGATAAAAATCAACTGTTGTGCTAATTATTGCTTTTGTATCATATGAAGTGTTATCTGTAGTACATTTTGTGTACTTTTTTGGTTTCAATAAACCGCGTGTCATTTCAAGCGTGTTTGTCAGTTTTTACCTGTCTACAATCATTATTTCGTGACGTATTGAATTTTCAAACGTTAACGGACTTTTTGGTCCTCTCGTATATATCGCAGTCGTGCATTAAAACAACGTAACCTCAATACAATCAACAATAACGAAAATTCCGAATTTATGATTGCACTGAAAAGAAAATTCGCATTAGGAGAACAATGCTTGAATGTCTAATACACTTGCAATAAGCCTGCAAAAATTACTCCAGCGCGAAAAAGGTTGTCAAAACTCAGCGCTCTTTCGGAAACACATGTGGCATCACAACTGTCATAACGATAGCTAAAGCTGTCGTCGGCTCGGAGGTTCGTTTCAGCCCCTATTGGCTTTACTGTAGACGAGTCGTTCGCTGTAAGAAGAAGATCCCTGACAGTTGCAGTGGGTTGGGCGCAAACAGCTTCGCGTGTCTTCTGCAACCATCCACATTATGCGATTCTGTAAACGTATCAATGGCAACGCCTATGTGTTGCCGGAACTATTGTTTTTGCTTTCACCTGTTAGCACTTTGTAGTTGAAAGCTCGCAACAGCACTGCCGACTGTCAGGGATCAACTTGTCGCCGACTCAACTATAGGCGAGATCTTAGCTGATGGTGGTAGTCCCTCGTCTTCCTCCGACATCTGAAATGACACAACCAGTTACAAGAACAGCTAAAAGAGAACTTGATATTTTTACCATAAATAAATCAGTGATAGGACTGAACGAAGAGATGAGCGATGGATAAATTTATGAGCTCGACTGCAATCGACTAGTTTAAAATTCCTATTTCATTCCGAAAAGCGTTCTGACTACTTTATATTCTGACAATATGACACAAAGTGATGGTACTTTTGGGTTTCTAGCTTTGAAGAATTCGTGTTTTGCGCACAATATATCACAAATGAACCACACCGAGAAAACAGGAGAGATCACCCATATCACACCTATAGTGACACTTCTGGGACTGAGCATACTGTAAATACCATACTGGTCAATTAGCTGATTAACAAGACACGTCCTAAATTTGTACATATTCTTGAAGAACTCTAACTAAAAAGTAATAGTAAAATCGTTATGACAGCAAGCAAATCAAAAATGAGGAGGACAGCTGACACCTAACTAGAATGAAATAAAACTGCACGATTAGGTAGATTTTGTTATCTAAGCACCAAAATTACAGAAGACCGTGGATACAGAATGACACAAAATTGCAACAGCAAAACGGGCTTTCAATGAAAAAAGGCAAGTATAAGTAGAGAAGTCTTTTAGTCTAGAGAGGAAAAGAATATCTGTCAAGCCTTCCATCAGGAGCTTTCTCCTGTACAGTTGTGAAAATTGGATGCTGTTGAATACTGTCAGAACGATCTTAGGAGCGATACAATAGTAAAATGAAACTTTTAGACATTTATCTAGATGTAATAAGTCTTAATAAACAAACTGCATGCAAAATTTTGACAATTAAAGCCTAGGAGAAACCAGGAAAGAAAACGGCTGACGATGTGTTGGAGGTATCAAAATGTCAACATTATCAAGAAATTAAGGAGGCAAAACAGAGAAGAGTGTTTTCAGCGACAGGTTATATAGCCTTTAGAATTTACGATGATACTGACGAAACACTTCGATCCAGAATCAAAAGAGAAATGTGGTAGGCCACCCATCACACTTGCGAGACTGCTACTATTCGGTCATGGAACAGTCCCCTTTCCGCCCATAATGTGTCTCAGCCAGTCGTAAGTACATTTATTTTTATTTTCTTGTAGGTCTCAGGTGAAGCTTATTTCACCAGATGCAATTATATGACGTCTGTCTGACTTCTTTACAAAATATAACACACAATTGTGCGAGATTATTAGTCTACAAATTGCATCAGTCTGACTGCAACATTACAACAAATGCCACAATTTTTTAATGCAAAATCTATTTATATTCGTTGACCAGAAAAAAAGCCCTCAGATGAGATGGTCGGATGTGAATGTAACTTTGTATACGTACACACCATTAAGGGGTACAGAATTGACCAGAGTTGCAATCCTCTGTGACAGGTAGCATGGCCACCAGAGTACACTAGTGTTGTTCATATTGAGAGAGGACAAGTTACTCTCTCACCTATTTTTCGTATACGGAAAATTATTAAAGATTTTGTTATAACTTGACGCACCTTGAGCAATACTCTAGAAAGTTAACGGCCTGAGCTGGCCTTGATGGAGCCTGGTAGTCATAGCTTGAGGTATTTTTATGGTTCTTAGCTCGTAGAAACAGCATGTTGGGAGTTGGAAACAATTGGCGGCGAGCCCATCCCTCAGTAAATTTTGCCCGTCAGGCCCACAGCCTTACAGGGCAGACAGAGCAGCCCCTTGTCGAGATAGGTCTCCAGCAGAATAGTGCCGCTATACCTGCATTGGTGCCAGCCGAAGGCTGGGCTGGGGGTGACAGACTGAAGGGACATGTCTACACAGTGGAGTCATAATCGGGCATTGTGTGCAGAGACACACGTAGTAAAAATCACATGTTTTCGTGTTTGTCGATACTGCAAATAGGCCTGTGTCCCACTTCCATCGACCGCCTCGGTTGTATAAGAAACTCAGGTGTCTGAGAAACGTTCAAAGATAGAATCTTTATTACACCTCACAGCAATGACTAACAAGCTCCAAGGCATAGGCGATTTAGGTAAAGATCTTTAAGATTGCATCTGTTCACTTGTTGGTGCGGGAAGCGACGCGGCTTCGGAGTAAAACATCTTCCCTTCCGCAAAAACTTAAGAAAAGCCAGTAATTGGCGGTTTCTTCTTTTTCCCAGGACACAGATTTCTTAACTCTTTCCCTAGTTCGACAGGAGTTTGTGCTGTCGTGTGAGAGGGGAGATTTAGTGTCTCTAATGCCCTACGATTAGCTCAAGACGGTGAGCAGGCGGTGTCGTTCATGCACTTTGCGAGAAAACGAATTTTTTTTTTTTTTTTCCGAGGCTCTCGGGTGCTGAACTTGGTCTGGTAAGGAGACTTCTGGTCCATGGTCTGGCATGTGTGGCTGGTGCTTGGGACCTGTCCTGACACTGACTTCATTTGCAAGTAGTTTAGACGGGGGAGCCTGTGGTGAAGCTCTTATTGTACGGACAGTGCGACTTCAAACGTCTCGGACTACTCGTCTGCTGAGGGCACACTTATTCATTTTTGGTTTAGCAATCTTGACGTTTGGTATCCTTGTGCGCTCTGTCGTATAAGTGAGCCAAATTGGTCCTGGCTACGACCAGCGAAGGGGTGTGTCACACACTGAAATCTACCGTGATTTCAGGGCTCTGGTAGAGAGTAAATAGCTATCCGTCTGCCTGATCGCTAGACCATGAGATTTTTGCATTTCTTTCGTGGCTGCGACCTATTCACAGGTGCCGCCTACATCTCACCTCCGCCGCACACATCTCGCCAGCTCCAAGTTACACTGCTGCACGCAGCAAACAGGGTAATGTACTGCCGCTCTGGCCTTGTCAGGGTGTACAGATCTCAATCGCCACTTGCTCTCAGCTGCACCTATATTGAGAAACTACTGTAGATTATCAATCAAAGTCTGCTCAGCATCAGTTCAGATTGCGTTATCCACATTTTTAGGGCCAGAGTACTTGACTTACTTCGGCCCAGGATCCCTGTTCACTACGGTTTTAAACCAGCTTTTAGTTGTTTATGGTATACAATAACAACTTGTTCAGCATAACTTATGTCTGTCTTTGTGTTGGGAAAATAAATGTTGTTAGTAAACTAAATTTTGCGTATATTCATAATCACTTTATATAGTCCCCAAAACATGGTAACCTTTCAATGTTTACTGCTGTCACTGGAATAGTAGGAGATATCAAGGGTATGAACAGTATCAGGTGTTGAGTGCTCATGCCAAATATTCATGTGAGACAGCGTTATTAGCACCAGGCAAAATTAGAAACGGGTGTCATTGTGGGGTTTTAGGGCGCACAACTTCAACGGTCATTAGCGCCCAGACTACGTTAGGAATGCACCGCGAGGCACAAGTTTAAAACAGCAACTACAAGGGAAAACACGTTAAAAGATCGACAGGCATAGGATTAAAAAAACGCATAATCAAATGTCCTTAGACAGGTTGGTCAAGTTGATAAAACGAAGAACGCGAGCAGCTGCTCCTGGGTCCTCCGCTAAAATGGCATCGAGAGTACATGGCAGGCCAAGATCAAGACGTAGTGTAGTAAAATCCGGACAGGACGTTAAAATGTGGCGGACCGTCAGCAATTGCCCACATGGGCAGAACGGCGCCGGCGCAGCCGTCAGCAGATGGCGATGGCTGAACCGGCAGTGTCCAATTCGTAACCGGGCCAAAACTACCTCCTCCTGCCGAGAGGGGCGTGAGGAGGACGTCCAAGCCGCGGGAAGAGGTTTCAAGGTCCGAAGCTTGTTGTCCGTAAGTGCAGCCCAATCGGCAAGCCACAGCGATAAAATGCGCCGACAAATGACCCTGCTACAATCTGATGAAGGGACACAACAAGAAGCTGTCCGAGGCTGGAGGACCGCAGCCTTGGCCGCGGCATCTACAGCTTCGTTCCCAGAGATATCGACATGGCCAGGAACCCACATAAAGCTAATCGGAGAACCGTCGTCCACCAGCTGCTGAAGAGAGCGTTGGATCCGGTGCACGAAAGGGTGAACCGGATACGGATCACTGAGGCTCTGGATGGCACTCAGGGAATCGGAGCAGATGACATAAGCAGAATGTCGGTGGTGGCAGATATAAAGAACAGCCTGGTAGAGGGCAAAGAGCTCAGCTGTGAAGACCGAACAATGGCCATGGAGCCGGTATTTGAAACTTTGTGCCCCGACAATAAAAGAACAACCGACCCCGTCATTGGTCTTAGAGCCATCTGTATAAATGAAGGTCATATTAATGAACTTCGAACGAAGTTCGACAAAACGGGAGTGGTATACCGAACCGGGGGTAACCTCCTTTGGGAGCGAGCTGAGGTCAAGGTGAACGCCAACCTGAGCCTGGAGCCAAGGTGGCGTGTGGCTCTCGCCCACTCTAAAGGTTGCAGGGAGTGAAAAATCAAGGTGTTGAAGGAGGCGACGAAAGCGAACTCCAGGGGGTAGCAGTGCAGAGACATACAACCCGTATTGACGATCGAGAGAGTCGTCAAAAAAGGAACGATAAGACGGGTGGTCGGGCATTGACAGTAGCCGACAGGCATACCGACAAAGCAGTATATCGCGCCGGTAGGGCAGTGGCAATTCACCGGCTTCAGCATGAAGACTCTCCACGGAACTAGTATAAAATGCTCCGATCGCAAGACGTAAACCCCGATGTTGTATGGAGTTGAGGCGGCGTAAGATGGACGGCCGTGCAGAGGAGTATACGAAGCTCCCATAATCCAGCTTTGAGCGGACGATCGACCGATATAGGAGAAGTAGGACGGTTCGATCCGCTCCCCACGACATACCACTGAGAACACGGAGGACATTTAGAGAACGGGTACAATGGGCAGCCAAATAAGACACATGTGGAGACCAGCTAAGTTTCCTGTCAAATGTAAGACCTAAAAATTTTGTTGTCTCCACGAATGGGAGAGCAACGGGACCGAGTCGTAAGGACGGTGGGAGAAACTCTTTGTAGCGCCAGAAAAACGGAAGCCATTGGCGATACTCCAGGAGTAAAGATGGTCAAGAGAACGCTGAAGACAGCGCTCCAGGAAACATGTACGCTGCGCGCTGCAATAGATGGTAAAATCGTCCACGAAAAGGGAGCCTGATACATCAGCTGGGAGGCAATCCATTATTGGATTGATCGCTATGGCGAAGAGAGCGACGCTCAAAACTGAGCCCTGTGGCACCCCATTCTCCTGGCGAAAGGTGTCTGACAGGACAGAACCCACACGTACCCTGAACTGTCGATCCATTAAAAAGGAACGAATAAAAAGAGGGAGGCGACCGCGAAGGCCCCATGTATGCATGGTGCGGAGAATGCCCGCCCTCCAACAGGTGTCGTAAGCCTTCTCCAAATCAAAGAACACAGCCGCGGTCGGGCGCTTCCGCAAGACGTTATTCATAATGAAGGTCGACAAGGTAACCAGATGGTCAACAGCAGAGCGGCACCTACGAGATCCACATTGTACATTGGTAAGTAGGCGTCGAGATTCGAGCAGCCAAACCAAACGAGAGTTAACCATTCGCTCCATCACCTTACAGACACAGCTGGTAAGCGAGATGGGTCGATAACTGGAGGGCAAGTGCTTGTCCTTCCCCGGCTTAGGAATCGGTACAACAATAGACTCGCGCCAGCATGCGGGAACATGTTCCTCAATCCAGATGCGTTTATAAGTACGAAGAAGGAAACCTTTACCCGCAGGAGAAAGGTTCTTCAGCGTCTGAATAGGAGTAGAATCAGGCCCTGGAGCGGAGGACCGTGACCGGGCAAGTGCATTTTCGAGTTCCCGCATGGTGAAAGGGGCATTATAACTTTCACGATTCGAGGAGCGGAAGTTAGGTGGCCTAGCCTCCTCTGCCTGTTTTAGGGGGAGGAAGGCAGGGTGGTAATGAGCGGAGCTCGAAACCTCTGCGAAAAAGCGGCCAAAGGCATTGGAGACATCCTCAGGGGCCACAAGGACGTCATTCGCGACCGTCAAGCCAGAAACTGGCGAGTGGACCTTAGTGCCAGATAGACGGCGCAGGCTACCCCAGAGAACAGAAGAAGGAGTAAAACTGTTGAAGGTGCTTGTGAAAGCAGCCCAGCTGGCTTTCTTGCTTTCTTTAATAATACGACGGCACTGCGCACGTAATCGTTTATAAGTGATACAATTCGCCACTGTAGGGTGGCGTTTGAAGGTGCGTAAAGCACGTCGACGAGCACGTAAAGCGTCTCTACATGCTGCGGTCCACCAGGGGACCGGTACGCGACGTGGAGAAGAAGTAGTGTGAGAGATGGAATATTCAGCAGCAGTGAGAATGACTTCCGTGAGGTGTGCGACCTGACTATCGCAGCTTGTGTAGGTTTGATCCTGAAAGGTCGCCCTGGAAGAGAAGAGCCCCCAGTCTGCTTTGGAGATGTTCCAACTAGCTGAGCACGGAGAGGGGGTATGATGCAGGAGATGGATGAAACACGGGAAGTGGTCGCTCGAATATGTATCAGAAAGGGCATACCACTCAAACCGGCGTGCAAGTTGGGTAGTACATATAGAGAGGTCTAAATGGGAATAGGTGTGAGATGTGTCCGAAAGAAAAGTAGGGGCGCCAGTATTGAGGCAGACAAGATTGAGCTGGTTGAAAAGGTCTGCTAACAGGGAGCCCCTCGGGCAGGATGCTGGAGAGCCCCAAAGGGGATGGTGGGCATTGAAGTCTCCAGTTAACAAAAATGGTGCAGGTAGCTGAGCAATAATTTGCATCATGTCTGCCCTGGTAACGGCAGACGACGATGGAGTGTAAACGGTACAAATAGAAAATGTAAAAGTGGGGAGAGTAATTCGGACGGCAACTGCCTGCAGGCCGGTGTGCAATGTGATGGGATCGTAGTAAATATCATCCCGGACCAGCAACATAACCCCTCCATGAGCCGGAATACCTACCACAGGGGGTAGGTCAAAACGCACAGAGGTGTAGTGTGTCAAGGCAATGTGATCGCATGGGATCCTGGAGGGCTACGACGAGCGGACGGTGCAAGCGGAGCAGCAACTTCAAGTCCTCTCGGTGGAAGCGAATGCTGCGAATATTCCAGTGAATAAGTGCCATCGTGAGAAGAAAAGGAAGATGAAAGAAGGGGTCACCTCGAAGGCCGCTGAGGGCCTGGCTTCGAGCGAGTACTGCCACCGCTATCAGTAGGCGGACAGTCATCGTCCATTGGTTCTATAGGTTCATCGGTCATCGCCTTAAGATGGCCGGGAGGAGGAGCTTCCTCCGCCGGTGGACGGCCAGATGTTCGGCTACCAGCGGTGCGGCCAAGCGAAACGGATGACGGCCTGGGGCGGCAACCGCTGGGTGGCGCAGGAGAAGAAATGCGCCGTGGCGGAGAAGGAGAACTGTGCTTCCTATGAGCCTTCTTGGAAGGTCTTTTAGTGGAAGTACTGGTCGACGGCTGGGAGTTCGAGGTACGTAGGAAGTCTGCACGGGACGGTTCCTTCTTGAAGGCCCGTGCATCTGACTTCTGGGTCTTCGTCTTGGCAGAAGCTGATGAAGGTGCTGGTGTTGGAGGGGTGACGGGAGGAAGAGGAGACGTCGACCGCGCGATCTTAGCACTGGCCGAACGGACGACCGTGGTGCTGAAGGTCAGATCGCATGTCTGCATCGCCACCTCCCTGGTAGTCCGAGGAGAGGCGAGGACAGTACTGTATTTTCCCGCTGGGAGCAGCGTGGGCTTCCTAATAGCAAATAGCTTGCGAGCAGCCGAGGTGGACACTTTCTCTTTGACCCGAATTTCTTGGATACAGCGTTCTTCCTTGTAGATGGGACAGTCGTGGGAGGACGCTGCATGGTCACCCTGACAGTTCACACAACGAGGAGACGGAGGTGGACAGTCACCCTCATGGGCATCCCTGCCACAAGTGACACATTTAGCCGCATTGGAACAAGACTGGCGAGTGTGATTAAAACGCTGACACTGGTAGCAGCGCGTAGGTGTCGGGACATAGGGGCGAACAGAAATAACCTCGTAGCCCGCTTTGATACGCGACGGCAGCTGAACACTATCAAAGGTCAAGAAAAGTGTCCGGGTCGGTACAAGATCACTGTTGACCTTTTTCATGACCCTATGGACAGCCGTCACGCCCTGCTCAGCGAGGAAAGACTGAATCTCCTCGTCAGTCAATCCGTCGAGTGATCGAGTATATACCACACCACGAGACGAATTCAAAGTGCGGTGAGCCTCCACCTGGACAAGGAATGTGTAGAGGAGTGTGGCCCAAAGCAGTTTTTGTGCCTGAAAGGCGCTCTCAGTCTCTAGTAACAAGGTACCATTACCCTACCTGGTACACGACTTGACAGATCCGGCTATGGCATCTACGCCCTTCTGGATAACGAAAGGATTGACAGAGGAAAAATCCTTGCCGTCCTCAGATCGAGAAACTACGAGGAACTGTGGGGCAGGCGGTAGTACTTTTGTCACTGGTGGCTGGTCAAGTTTCCGTTTATGGGCAGAAGTCGAGAGAGAAGAAGAAGAGAAATCCATTGCGGAGCAATCCCCCATGATTGCCAGCGTCTCCGATGGTGCGCTCCTTCCTTGTGGGGACCCTCTCAGAGGGCACTCCCGCCTTAGGTGAATGTTTACACCTCAGGTCACACCACCCGAGAAACAGACGGAGGGACCAATCGGCATGGTCAGAAGGTAGCAGCTCAGGCAATCACCCCTCCCTGGGCCTGGCCTTTACCAGGGGTACGTGCGTGCCCTACTTGTCTACCCAGGGCGGGGAATTACGCGTTACCCCGTCACCGGCTACGCGTGCGAACGCGTGGGTCGGCCTTCAGGCGCGCACAGGGAGGAAGGAAGAAGAGGAAAAAGAAGAAAGAGAGGGAGAGAGAGGACAGACTGTCTCAAACGCCGAGGTGGAGACCAGAGAAGGCAAGGAGAAGAAGGCAATGAGAAGGCAAGGAGAAGAAGACAAGGGAAAGAGTAAGGAAGACAGTGAGATGGAGAAGAGCAAAGAAAGGAACCAACCAAAGGAAGGAAGAAACGAGAAGAAGTGAAAAAACCAAAATGATCGCAAATAGAGGTCGTGGAACCGTCCGTCTCCGGACGCAGGCGCTAACTACCCCCATGAGGGGGAGGGACTCCTTTTAGTCGTCTCTTATGACAGGCAGGAATACCTCGAGCCTATTCTAATCCCCAGACCCGCCGGAGGGGGGGGGGGGGTCATTTTGGGTGTCCATCTGGCTGCAGGCACCGCTCAAGCTCTGCAGGAGTTTTGCTGGGAAGCCCTTACACATCTTTCATACAAACCTGATCTCTCCCCATGGGATTTCCATATTTTTAGGACTCTGAGGAAATACATTCGTGGCCGTAGATTTGCTTCGGAAGAAAAGGTTCACGCCTGTGCACAATCTGGGTCCGTAGGCGACTGCAGACATATTTCCGTGAAGAGACTGACAACCTTGTCTCATAGTGGGATACATGTATTTATGGCGATTGCTTTCGAAATAATAAACAGTTTACTTACTTTTCCCACCTGTCTACGTTTAATTTGCCTGCCCCTTATACACTGACGCGACCAAAGTCATGTGATAGCGATATGCACATATACAGATGGAGGTAGTATCGCATACACAAGTTAGAAAAGGGCAGTGGATTCGCGGAGATGCTATTCGTACTCAGTTGATTCATGTAGAAAGGTTTCCGGCGTGATTATGGTCGCACGACGTGAATTAAGACTTATGAATGCGGAATGGTCGTTGGAGCTAGATGCATGGGACATTCCGTTTCGATAATCGAATTCAATATTCCGAGGACCACAGTGTCAAGAGAGTGCCGAGAATACCAAATTTCAGCCATTATCTTTCACCATGGGCAACGCAGTGGCCGGCGTCCTTCACCTAACAACCCGAGCGGCGGCGTTTGCGTAGAGTTGTCAGTGCTAAACAACAGGCAAGAATGCATGGGACAACCGCAGAAACCAATGTGGGATATAAGACGAACGTATCCGTTAGGACGGTGCAGCGAAATTTGGCGTTAATGGGCTATGGCAGCAGAAGACCGACACGACTGCCTTTGCCTGTTGCGCCTCTACTGGGCTCGTTAGCATGTCTTCTGGACGCTACACAACTGGAAGACCGTAGCCTGGTCAGACGAGTTTCTCACTATCTTTCTGTGCCATCGAGTCACCCCACTTGACACTCCAAAGATAAGTTTAGCCTACTAATACCTGGCAGACATGCGTACGGACTTCTTCCCCCTTTATATCCATCAACGAAATAAAAGAACCCACGATATATGGTACAAAATAAGCAGCCACCGTCGTTCATTGTTTGGTAAGAGCTGATAGTACGGTTCGAGTGTGGCGCGGACCCCACGAAGCCGTTGTCAACAAAGCACTGTGCAAGTTGGTGGTGGCTCCATCATTCGCAAACTCAGCGACGCGGTGTTCCCCGACGGGCTGGTGCGTCTCGTACACTCGTACCTCACAGACAGGAGTTTCAACACTGAGGTGCAAAACAATCAACACGACACGGTATACACGCGGGAGTACCCCAGGGCCCTATTGTTTAACCTCTACATCATACACAACACAACCATGACAATCTACGCGGATGACACAGCCATCCTCGCGGAAGATTGGAAACCGTCAAACATTACGTCACGCTTACAGACCGCACTCAGAGTGCTGAGCCTTGGTTAGAGAAATCGCGTGTTAGAGTAAACGTCGACAAGTGCGAAGCCGTTCTGTTCACCAGAAGACCGAAACAACTGCGCGAACACCGATACTGCAGACCAATAACTCTACATGCACGCCCAATACGTTTTCACGAGAAAGTCAAATACCTCGCTGTCTAGCTGGACCGAAAATTACTCGGGGGGGAGGGGGGGGGGGGGGGGGACCACATACAACACATGACCAAACGAGCAAGCGTGAGGCTCAAACAGCTCTACCCTATGCTCAATAGGCGTAGCACATTGAACAGAAGGGTGTCGAGGTCCATGTACATGACACTTATTCGAGCCCTGATGACGTACGCAGCCCCTGTCTGGGGATACGCTGCGCCCACACGCCTGCGCCGTCTGCAGATCATACAAAACAAAGTACTCAAAATCATAAGCAATGCTCCAAGATACACACGCATCGCGGACCTTCATCGGGAATACCGACCTGAGACTCTTACGCAGGTAATCCACAAACTCACCACAAGACTATACAGAAACTCCAGACGTTCGCAGAACCCGTTTATTCTGAATCTGGGGAACTATGACCACAACCATAGATGGAAACATAAAAGACATACTTGTAAGGCCTTTAATCTACGACCAAGAACACACAAACACAACGGTGCAGGTGAGCCCCTGTCAATCAGCCACCATTACTTGATATCCAGTTGGAACACACTTGCCAAATAACTGGCACGACGCAGGGAAGCCGTACCGTACACTACATGCAAACAAGCTCCACACACCCCCCACATAGTGAGATGGTCTATGGCCGACCTCCCACTAATATATAACGATCCTGATTGTTCCAGGAATGCAGCGGATGCAGCAAACTCGGATACATCGCCATCGCCTGCCACGGTAATGATGCATGATACCCATACTAACAAACCCAACCTTGCATGAACTATCGCAGATAGTAAGCCACTACTGCTCTTACTACCCATCCCACTGTCGCAGAGGTTTTTTTCCCGCGGCACGAGCCTTGGCACTTTTTTCCCCCTCTGCTCTTCAAATTGCTACCCTCATTCGCGTTTCGTCCACTATCCATCACCTGATGGACCGTGTTAATGCGTAGTCTTACCCAGACGCACGGATAACATCACAGCCCAGCATCCTGTGATCCACCTATTAGATATCTAACATGTTGACGGAGGTGACAGTAGAACTTTTGGTTTGGTCACTACGTTGGTGCAGTCGTGGAGGGGCCCCATCTCTATTTAGACAATTCGAGCGAATGATTTGGCCACCCAGATCGCCCAACATGAATCCCATAATCGCGAGATCAGTTCGTGCACAAAATCCTTCACCGGTAACAATTTCGCAACTATGGACGTCTATCGAGGCAGCATGGCTCAGTATTTCTGCAGGGGACTTCCAACGACTTGTTGAGTCCATGCCATGTAGAATTTCTGCACTATACTGGGCAAAAGGCAGTCTGATACGATATTAGGAGGTGTCCTATGACTTTTGTCACCTCTTGTTTCTTTTCTATTCCGCAGACTTGCACTGGAATCGCAATTGTATCTGGCGCCATTTTCCGCGGTTTCGAGAAACTACAGTTTCTGTGCCGTTCGTCTGCACTATGATACTACGTACGACTAGCAGCAGTGGGCGAATCTGCTCCCTTTTAGAATACTGCATGTTATGCTGCGTTTCCCGACGTGTGTCTCCGCGTACATGCACATGCCTCAATTTCTAAATAAAAAAAATATCATTTATTTCTTCGCAGTACTCAGCGAACGCCTTAGACGCACTACGTGTTATTCATCACTAGCGATTGTTTGTACCTCTCTCAAGTCGCCGAGCGCACTTGTGCAGCTCTAACGGCGGCGACGGTCTTGGCAGACTTCCACGCCAAGTTCCGAACCGCTGTGAGGTCAACGAACTTCAAGCTACCTCCAAGCTAATATTATGCGCAGGCCGTGGCTTCTCCGACAGAGATGCGTGCCTGCTGTTCGTAATGCGTAAGCGTGTCAGATTCATTTTGAATATCGAACGATACAGGCGGACATAAGGAAACTTCTAATTACAGATACATTTATCTTGTGGATACAAGGTAGTACCTTACTATACTGTTTAACAACAAGTAAGACGGAAAGGGGAGTAAGCTATATGGGTGGACCCGAAATCCACCGACAAAATTTCTGAAGTTTTTGCTGGGCTATTTTCTGAGTGTTTCTTTTTTTTTTCCTTTTTCTTACTCAGTCTCCTGACTGGTTTGATGCGGCCCGCGATGAATTCCTCTCCAGTGCCAACCTCTTCATCTCGGAGTACCAGTGGCAACCTACATTCTTGATTATTTGTTGGATCTATTCCAATCTCTGTCTTCCTCAACAGTTTTTATCCTCTATAGCTCACTCTAGTACTAAGGAGGTTATTTCCTGGTGCCTTAATACATATCCTACCATTCTGTCCCTCGTCCTTGATTATCAACTGCAAAAACAAGCAACACTTGATATCTATCGATTACAGCACCCTCTACTACGAATGGAAAACAATGTCATATGGTATATAATCAGACTCATACATTCCATTCTACACACCAAGACAGCGCTCTTTTTTTTTTTTTTTTTTTTTTTTTTGCCACTTCCCCCAGCGATTTTAGAAATTCTGATGGAATGTTATCAGTCCCTCCTACCTTATTTGATCATAAGTCTCCTAATGCTCTTTTAAATTCCGATTCTAATACTGGATACCCATTCTCTTTCCTATCGACTAATGTTCTTCAGTCACATCAGACAAATGTCCCCCCACATAGAGGCCTTCAATGTACTCTTTCCGCTCTCTTTTCTGCATTGAACATTGGAATTTCTATTGCACTTTTAATGTTACCACCCCTGCTTTTAATGTCACCGATGGTTGTTTTGATTTTTCTATATGCTGAGACAGTGCTTCCGACAATCATATCTTTATCGATTTCTTCACATTTTTCATGCAGCCATTTCACCTTAGCTTCCCTGCACTTCCTATTTATTTCATTCCTAAGCGACTTGTATTTATACGAGAGTTGGAACTTTAACAGTTGTTGTTGTTGTGGTCTTCAGTCCTGAGACTGGTTTGATGCAGCTCTCCATGCTACTCTATCCTGTGCAAGCTTCTTCATCTCCCAGTACCCACTGCAACCTACATCCTTCCGAATCTGCTTAGTGTATTCATCTCTTGGTCTCCCTCTACGATTTTTACCCTCCACGCTGCCCTCCAGTACCAAACTGGTGATCCCTTGATGCCTCAAAACATGCCCTACCAACCGATCCCTTCTTCTAGTCAAGTTGTGCCACAAACTTCTCTTCTCCCCAATCCTATTCAATACCTCCTCATTAGTTATGTGATCTACCCACCTTATCTTCAGCATTCTTCTGTAGCACCACATTTCGAAAGCTTCTATTCTCTTCTTGTCCATACTAGTTATCGTCCATGTTTCACTTTCATACATGGCTACACTCCATACAAATACTTTCAGAAACGACTTCCTGACACTTAAATCTATACTCGATGTTAACAAATTTCTCTTCTTCACAAACGATTTCCTTGCCATTGCCAGTCTACATTTTATATCCTCTCTACTTTGACCATCATCAGGTATTTTACTCCCTAAATAGCAAAACTCCTTTACTACTTTAAGTGTCTCATTTCCTAATCTAATTCCCTCAGCATCACCCGATTTAATTTGACTACATTCCATTATCCTTGTTTTGCTTTTGTTGATGTTCATCTTATATCCTCCTTTCAAGACACTGTCCATTCCGTTCAACTGCTCTTCCAAGTCCTTTGCTGTCTCTGACAGAATTACAATGTCATCGGCGAACCTCAAAGTTTTTACTTCTTCTCCATGAATTTTAATACCTACTCCGAATTTTTCTTTTGTTTCCTTTACTGCTTGCTCAATATACAGATTGAATAACATCGGGGAGAGGCTACAACCCTGTCTCACTCCTTTCCCAAGCACTGCATCCCTTTCATGCCCCTCGACTCTTATAACTGCCATCTGGTTTCTGTACAAAATGTAAATAGCCTTTCGCTCCCTGTATTTTACCCCTGCCACCTTTAGAATGTGAAAGAGAGTATTCCAGTCAACATTGTCAAAAGCTTTCTCTAAGTCTACAAATGCTAGAAACGTAGGTTTGCCTTTTCTTAATCTTTCTTCTAACTTAAGTCGTAAGGTTAGTTTTGCCTCACGTGTTCCAACATTTCTACGGAATCCAAACTGATCTTACCCGAGGTCTGCTTCTACCAGTTTTTCCATTCGTCTGTAAAGAATTCGCGTTAGTATTTTGCAGCTGTGACTTATTAAACTGATAGTGTGGTAATTTTCGCATCTGTCAACACCTGCTTTCTTTGGGATTGGAATTATTGTATTCTTCTTGAAGTCTGAGGGTATTTCACCTGTCTCATACATCTTGCTCACCAGATGGTAGAGTTTTGTCAGGACTGGCTCTCCCAAGGCCGTCAGTAGTTCTAATGGAATGTTGTCTACTCTCGGGGCCTTGTTTCGACTCAGGTCTTTCAGTGCTCTGTCAAACTCTTCACGCAGTATCGTATCTCCCATTTCATCTTCATCCTCTTCCATTTCCATAATATTATCCTCAAGTACATCGCCCTTGTATAAACCCTCTATATACTCCTTCCACCTTTCTACTTTCCCTTCTTTCCTCAGAACTGGGTTGCCATCTGAGCTCTTGATATTCATACAAGTGGTTCTCTTCTCTCCAAAGGTCTCTTTAGTTTTTCTGTAGGCAGTATCTATCTTACCTCTAGTGAGACAAGCCTCTACATTCTTACATTTGTCCTCTAACCATCCCTGCTTAGCCATTTTGCACTTCCTGTCGATCTCATTTTTGAGACGTTTCTATTCCTTTTTGCCTGCTTCATTTACTGCATTTTTATATTTTCTCCTTTCATCAATTAAATTCAATATTTCTTCTGTTACCCAAGGATTTCTATTAGCCCTCGTCTTTTTACCTACTTGATCGTCTGCTGCTTTCACTACTTCATCCCTCAGAGCTACCCATTCTTCTTCTACTGCATTTCTTTCCCCCATTCCTGTCAATTGTTCCCTTATGCTCTCCATGAAACTCTCTACAACCTCTCGTTCTTTCAGTTTATCCAGGTCCCATCTCCTTAAATTCCCACTTTTTTTGCAGTTTCTTCAGTTTCAATCTGCAGTTCATAACCAAGAGATTGTGGTCAGAATCCATATCTGCCCCTGGAAATGTCTTACAATTTAAAACCTGGTTCCCAAATCTCTCTTACCATTATATAATCTGATACCTTTTAGTATCTCCAGGATTCTTCCATGTATACAACCTTCTTTTATGATTCTTGAACCAAGTGTTAGCTATGATTAAGTTATGCTCTGTGCAAAATTCTACAAGGCCGCTTCCTCTTTCATTTCTTCCCCCCAATCCATATTCACCTACTATGTTTCCTTCTCTCCCTTTTCCTACTGACGAATTCCAGTCACACATGACTATTAAATTTTCGTCTCCCTTCACTACCTGAATAATTTCTTTTATCTCGTCATACATTTCATCAATTTCTTGATCATCTGCAGAGCTAGTTGGCATATAAACTTGTACTACTGTAGTAGGCATGGGCTTTGTGTCTATCTTGGCCACAATACTGCGTTCACCATGCTGTTTGTAGTAGCTAACCTGCACTCCTATTTTTTTATTCATTATTAAACCTACTCCTGCATTACCTCTATTTGATTTTGTATTATAACCCTGTAATCACCTGACCAAAAGTCTTGCTCCTCCTGCCGCCGAACTTCACTAATTCCCACTATATCTAACTTTAACCTATCCATTTCCCTTTTTAAATTTTCTAACCTACGTGCCCGATTAAGTGATCTGACATTCCACGTTCCGATCCGTAGAACGCCACTTTTCTTTCTCCTGATAACGACGTCCTCCTGAGTAGTCCCCGCACGGAGATCCGAATGGGGGACTATTTTACCTCCGGAATATTTTACCCAAGAGGACGCCATCATCATTTAATCATACAGTAAAGCTGCATGTCCTCGGGAAAAATTACGGCTGTAGTTTCCCCTTGCTTTCAGCCGTTCGCAGTACCAGCACAGCAAGGCCGTTTTGGTTAATGTTACAAGGCCAGATCAGTCAATCATCCAGACTGTTGCCCCTGCAACTACTGAAAAGGCTGCTGCCCCTCTTCAGGAACCACATGTTTGTCTGGCCTCTCAACAGATACCCCTCCGTTGTGGTTGCACCTACGGTACGGCCATCTGTATCGCTGAGGCACGCAAGCCTCCCCACCAACGGCAAGGTCCATGGTTCATGGGGGGACTTTAACAGTGGCAACTATTTATTTACAGCTGGTACAAAATAGATACCTGTTTCAAAGTTTTACTGACCTTCAGAGTAGTCACCAGCATTGAGTATAACCCGTTGCCAGCGATGTGGAAGTGGTAGGATACTCTTAGCAGTGCCAGTTGCGTTGACAGTTCGAGCGGAGCGGTCTATTGCCCGACGAATTTGTAGCCGTCCTGAAGCGAATGCCAGCCGGCCGGTGTGGCCGTGCGCTTCTAGGCGCTTCAGTCTGAAACCCCGTGACCGCTACGGTGGGAGGTTCGAATCCTGCCTCGGGCATGGATGTGTATGATGTCCTTAGGTTAGTTAGGTTTAAGTAGTTCTAAGTTCTGGGGGACTGATGACCTAAAGATGTTAAGTCCCATAGTGCTCAGAGCCATTTGAACCATTTTTTTTAAGCGAATGCCGTTAAGCGTTTCCTTCAGTTTAGAAATCGAGTTGAACTCACGAGGGCTTAAGTCAGGGGAGTGCAGTAGGTGGTATAGCACTTAGCAGCCCCATCAGTCAAACAAATCAGTAACAGCCTGCACTGTAAGTGCTTGAGTATTGTCCTGCAAAATGATAGTCAAGTCCTGCAGAAAGTGTCATCACTTGTGTGTCTGAGCTGGTCGTAGGTTGTGTTCCAAAAATGAAAAGCGTAGAAACAGAAGTGATGAGACTTTCTGCAGGACCTGACCATCATTTTGCAAGACAATTTTAAGCACTTACAGTGCAAGCTGTTACTGATTTGTTTGACTGATGGGGCTGCTAAGGGCTATACCACCTACTGAACTCCCCTGACTCAAGCCCTCGTGAGTTCAACTCGATTTCTAAACTGAAGGAAACACTTCACGGCATTCGCTTCAGAACTGCTACAAATTCGTCGGGCAAAAGACCGCGCCGCTCGAACTGTCAACACAACTGGCACTGCTAAGAGTATCCTACCACTTCCACATCGCTGGCAACGGATTATACACAATGTTGGCGACTACTTTAAAGGTCACTAAAACTTTGAAACACGTATCTATTTTGTGTGAACTGTAAATAAATAGTTGCCACTACTGAAGTTCCAACCCTCGTATATTCCTGAATTGCCCTGAACATTTTTGTACTTCCTTCTTTCATCGATCAGCTGAAGAATTTCTTCTGTTATTCATGGTTCCTTCGTAGTTACCTTCTTTGTAACTATATTTTTCTTTCCAACTTCTGTGACTGCCCTTTTTGAGATGGCCATTCCTCTTCAGCTGAACTGCCTACTGAGCTATTCCTTTTCTATAACCTCAGAGAACTTCAAGGGTACTTCTTCAGACTTTAGTACTTCCGTATCCCACTTCTTTGTGTGTTGACTCTTCCTGATTTAGTCTCTTAAACTTCAGCTTGTATTGTACTGTACTGTACGGAACTGGGGACCTAGAAACGACGGAGAGGCTTCGTCCCCGCCATAGCCCGCAGTGGCACACAACCCCTACAACAGGCTACAGCACCTCACAGCTGCCTCGCATCGAACCCAGGGTTATTGTGCGGTTCGGCCCCCAGTGGACCATCCCCCACCCCGGGAACGTCTTACACCAAACGATTGTAACCCCAATGTGGTAGAGTAATTATGGTGTACGCAGCAATCGCCGACATAGTGTAACTGAAGCGGAGTAAGGGGAACCAGCCTGCATTCGCCAAGGCAGATGGAAAACAGCCTTAGAAACCATCCACAGACTAGCCGACACACTGGACCTCGACATTAATCGGCCGGGCGGATTCGTGCTGGGGACCGGCACGCCTTCCCGCTCGGAAAACTTCAGCTTACTCTTAATCGCTATTTAATTGTGATATGAGATATCCGCTCCTGGGTACGCCTTTCAATCCAATATCTGATTTCGGAGTATTTTGGTATAGCGACCCATGGTACAGTATGCCGCGGCTCGTTCCGGAGTACTTGCACTTTCGTTTGATTTACTACTCCCACTTATCTTTGTTGCTGAATTCTCCCTGAAAATACAAGGGCGGTTTGGAAAGTAAATGCCGTTCCTCTGTGGGGGCTAGTATTTGTGCACGGAACACATGGTATAAAAGGACAGTGCATTCTCGAAGCTGCCATTTGGAGTCATGTGAAAAGATTATTGACATGATTATGGCCTCACGGCGGTAGTTAACAGACCCTGACCGCTGAATGGTAGTTGGAGCTAGACGCATGGGACATTCCATTTCGGAAATCGTTAGAGAATTCAATATTCCGTGAGTCACAGTACCAAGAGCACGACGAGAATACCAAATTTCAGGCATTACCTCTCACCATGGACAACACAGTGGCCGACGGTCTTCACATAACGACCGAGAACAGCAGCGTTTGCGTAGAGTTGTCACTGCTGACAGGCAACCAACGCTGCGTGAAGGAACTGTAGAAGTCAATGTGGGACGTACGACGAACGTATCCATTAGGACGGTGCGCCGAAATTTGGTGTTAATGGGCTACGGCAGCATACGACCGATGCGATTGCCTTTGCTAACAACACGACATGGCAGCGCCTCTTCTGGGGTCGTGACCGTGTTGGTCGGACACTAGAAGACTGTAAAAACCGTAGTCTGGTCTGATGTGTCGCGATTTCTGTTGTAACAGCTGATGGTAGGGCTTGATTGTGGCGCAGACTCCATGAAGCCGTGGAACCAAATTGTCAACAAGGCACTGTGCAAGATGACGTTTGCTCCATACTGGTGTGGACTGTGTTTACATGGAACGGACTGGTCCTCTGATCCAACTGAACCGATCAATGACCAAAAATGTTTACGCCACCCAGATCGCCCATATGAATCTCATCGAACATTTATAGGACATAAGCGAGAGGTCAGTTCGTGCACAACATCCTACACCGACAATACATTCGCAGTTATGGAGCGTGGCTCGATATTTCTGCAAGGGACTTCCACGTCAAACTGCCGCACTATGCCGCGCAGGAGGTCCGACACGATATTAGATGCTATCCCATTACTTCTCTCAACTTCGTGAATACAGGTTGAACCAAAATTCACGTACTCTGACGCCATAGCGGGATTTCTTGCATGCTAGCAGCACATAATAATGTCTCTTGCAAAATTTCGTCCCGTGTATATTTTCGGTAGGAAACAGACTTCAAAGAAAGGCATTTTGTCGGTGCTGTAATGGTATGTATGGCAAGTATCCTCATTTAATGCTATGTGTTTGTGCAGCACAGTTAGGGGAGTGGGTAAATTTTTAATCTCCTATTTAGTACTAACACAAATGAGAGAACAGTCGTTTCCATTATTCCACTTCTGACGGAATAATTCAGATAAACATTATCCAGTGAGTTGCTAAATGTTTGCAGGCTCTGAAGTCTATTTCACCACCTGCTCTGAAGACTATCCATGTTTTGTTGAAGACACGCTGACACTGATAGTGTACTTTAAATATTACAAATGTCGCCCTCAAGGAATGTAGTATGTATTTTTAACATATCCACATACAGTTGAAGACTGGTTCGACGAAGCTCTCCATGGTACCCTAATCCTGCCCAGGCCTCTGAACAACTGCTACACCATACATCCATTTGAAGCTACTTACCATATTTCTCTCTTGCCTTCCAGCTACAATTTTTGACTCCCTCTCCAAAACAAAACTGACTATTCCTTGATGTCTCAGAATGTGCCCTAACAACCAACCCTTCTTTTAGTCAAGACATGTGACAAATTTCTTTTCTCCCCAATTCTGTTCAGTATTGCCACATCTTACTTTTTTGATTTTATTTTGATGAGGTGACATGCTACAGCTGTCAGGAAGTTGAAGAACTGCATTTTAGCCATCAGCTGTACGAATTATTCTTGATTCTCTACTGGTTTCTGTCAAAGTGACCATCATTACAGGAAGACTATCAACAAAAATGAGATATGAAATGCACACATCAGATCAAGTAAGTAGTGTAACAAATAGGTGAAGTAATTATGCGAACTTACAAATGCAGTAATCGGACGGATATGCAATTCATCATTCCTTTACATGGAAGTACTCAAAGTTATATGATGTTTACATAACCATATGCAACACACCATTACTTGAAACAATGCAAAATTGGCCTCATAATGACTCACCAACAAATATGAAATAAACAGCATGATGACTCATCACAGTTAAACAGTCATCACTCTATTTCTTTCACATTTGCTTATGAGTTGTCATGAGGACAATATTAAACTGTTTGGAGTCGTAGTGTATGACGCATGTGTATGCGAACATTTAGTAACTTTGAATACGTTCATCTATAAGAAATTTTAATTGCGTATCCATCAGACGTACCGCTTTTGCACATTCTTTCACATAATTACTTGACCTATTCGTTATCCCATTCCTTGATCTTACCTGTATATAACATATTTCACTTTTGTTGATAGTCCTCCTGTGATGATGGTCGCTTTGACCTAAGCTGGGAAAGAATAAAGATTTACTCGTACAACTGATCGCAAAAACACAGTTCAACTTCCTCATTAGTTGCACAATCTACCCATCTAATCTTCAGCATTCTTCTGCAGCACCACATTTTAAAAGCTTCTATACTGTTCTTGTCTGAACTACTTATCATCACATTACACTTCCATACATTGCTACATTCCAGACAAATACCTTCAGAAAAGACTTCCTACCAATGTTACATTAAATGTTAGCAAATTTCTTTCTCAGAAACATTTTTCTTGCCACTGCAATTCGATATTTTATATCCCCTATACTACAGCCAGCATCAGTTATTTTACTGCCCAAATAGCAGAACTGATCTAATTTTAGTGTCTCACTCCCTAATCAAATTCTGTCAGCATCACCTGATTTATTTCAACTACATTCCATTGCCCTTGTTTTGCTTTTCTTGGTGTTCATCTTTTATTCTTTAGGACGCAGCCCATTCCGCTAAACTGATCTTCCAAGTCTTTGGTGTCTCTGACAATTACTATGTCACTGGCAAACCTCAAAGTTTTTATTCCTTTTCCACATTTTTCTTTGGTTTCCTCTAGTGCTCACTCTCAATGTGCAGATTGAATAACTCGTCTCACACTCAACTCAACCACTGTTTCCCTTCCATACCCTTCAACTTTTGAAACAGCTGTCTGATTTTTGTACAAGTTGTATATAATATTTCACTCCCTGTATTTTATCCCTGCTACCCTCAGATATTCAAAGAGTGTGTTCCAGTCAGCACAGTCAAAATTTGTATTACATGAAGAATTGTACTACGTATCACAGCTTTCTTCAGACATTTAAAAGGGGGAGGGGAGGACACATTTATATATGGTGTAACAAAAAGATATGGTGAAACTTTCAGGAATAGCTTCTCACATGGAAAGGAACAAAATGTTTTATATGGATAGATTCCAGAAACACTTTATTTCCATGCCAGAGCTCTGGTTCTGCAACTCTAACACATTAATCACAGGAGAAAAGAATATATTAGCACAGTGTGAAACACATGATATGAACATTTTACTGTAGCAAATTGACTGATGTTAAGGTTTCTAATCAGAAAATCCTTGGTTCCATATAGATGCGAACTGTAGGTGAGAATGCGCAGTTTCAGTGAAATGAATAGCAAAAGAAATCGGTGAATCCTAATGTGTGTACCAAGAACTGTGTTTTAAAAAGGTATATTTGCTGTTTAGAACAGACTTGGTGGTAGAAATTCTAACCATTTTGTATGAAAACACAGCATATTTATTTGTTAAAAAACTTACTTCGTTTTGTTAGTGAACCTAGACCTGAGTTGAGGTGCATTGCACCACACTTCTGTCATGTTACGTAGCCGTCATGACACAATTTCCTCATAGTTTTCAGGGCTAGCACACAACAGCTGAATACTGCATCTGTACACCAGGTATTAGTAGAATGTAAGGAAGACAACGCAGCATCTGTCAAATGATTATATATGTTGAAATTGGCATCAATGAAAAACTCGTTCCATTTGTTGAGCAATTTATCTGGTTCCCCAAATGCATCCATTCCCTCTAAAAGGTTTACCTTTCCTTCTTTAGAGCTAAGATCTTTAACTGTTCCAGGTTTCTCTTTTGCAAAATGTTTGCCATGTCATATTACTCTAATGAAAGTAACTATAAGTCAGGAGAACCTGCTGTTTGTTCTCCATGAGTCGTGGGTGTGGACACTATCATTAATTATTCACTCTGAACTCTCTTTCACGATATACACTTTATTTAAAAAATGTGCAGAGATGTAAAGATTAAGATGTCTAAACTTTTTAAGAAGCATTTCATATGGTCTTTTTCTTAATATGATCATAACAGTTCCTTCCCCTACACAATGTGAATCCATTTTTTATTTCCTTTATGTTTGAAACAATACAAAAGCCAGGCGACTGCACAAAAAAACCTTAAGAGACCAAATCACTCAATGTTCTGCTCGCCTTCCTGCATATACTTATTCAGTAAGTCAGGAAGTATTATTTCCAACTATACCATGGCCACAAGACACATGAAAATGTCTCAGTTCGTTAACATTCAAGTGCTGTCTTTAATTCAACACAGTTTGAAGGGTTCACTGTGATTTATTAACGTAAAACAACAATGTGCTTTAAAGACAATGATAAGAGGCTACACTTTTTATTCCACATGTAAATATAATCTCTGCTAATAGCAGTAAATAATCATGTAATTACAAAATTGGTACTGTAACTTGTATAATAAGAAAAAAAATGGATTTACAATTAGGTTTTCTTAAAAAAAACAGAAAAAGCTAATACATGTGTTACCTAAAAGAGAATAAGAATTTAATGAATGATGGAAAAACAAAAACAAACATAGCCCTTTCCAAAGATAACAGTCTATGGTAAAGTCCGGTATATTACCGCAATCGGGTTCATGCTGCAGAAAAACAGCATCAATCAATTTTGTTCAAAACTATGATTGTGTGTATTTCTGCTGAGGCTGGAAAGGCTACTAAGGAATACAAAAGATGTACTACTATGATTTCCTAAATACAAAATATTTTGAGTAAGTCTAATACTATGACAATACATGAAACCAAACTGGGAAGAATATCTACACATTTCATAGTTGCCTGTGTTGACTGAAAGTTCTTTGTATAAATTGTGTGTTGATTATGTGTAGTTTTCAGAATTTTGTGCTATTATAGTTTAATTGAAAATGGAATCATTTAGTAATTATCTGCAGTTGTATCTCTGTGTCCTTGTTTTATAATGATCCAAGCAAATATAAATAACTAATAAAAGGATTTTCCAGAGCCTTTATTACAATAAACTGCAAATGTTGGAACACTGACCGATGCTTCAAAAACTTATGAATTCAGTTCTCGTTTGTTGAATCCATTTCCTGAATTAATGCAGACCTTTTTGATATTATTCTTCTTTTTACATAATCATCATCTTTATCTGTTTTTCAATGTGGTAAGTTGTACTTCATTGTAACATTAGTAGAAGTATTAGTCTGGCTAACTGAGCTGGCAAGTCTACAGCTTGATGAAATTCATTCAAGACATCAACTTCTCCTACTTATCAATGGAGCATGCACACCCGGAAACTCATTACTCCCCTCTCCTATTACATTATGGCATTATGCCAACACTGTAGAGTTATCATTCACAAATGACTGTACTGACAAACAGCATGCCCCTACATTTCTATTCCTTTTTACCATATGTTGATGTGGTTCTAGAATATGCCATGTGTATATTACAGAAGCGGATGAACGAATGTAATCGAAGACAAACTAATAAAAATGCTTTGCAGAGACAGACCAATTAAAAAGTAAATACAGCTTCCTGATAAAAATATACCCCAGTACAGAAAATAATCTACAACCTGATGTCATAGTTGCAAAAACAGGTCATAAATATTAAACAAGGATATGTGCTGCCAAAAATCAACGAGTACATGTGACAGTGCCACACTAAACAAAATGAAAACTGGATATCATAAAGCTAATTAACACATTTGCAGCTTTTTATGTAAAAGATTGCTCATCTCCCATCCTAAACAAAATTAATGTTGCAACAGTAAGTGCGGGATACATGTAAGTTGGGTTTTCTAAGTCAATAACAAAACAATATTGATAAAAAACAGAAAATTCTATATAGGGTGTTCGGAAATTTTTGTTACAACCTTCTAGAGTGGAATGAGTACAAAATATTGTGAACAGGAACCCACAACTGGAAATATACTGTTCCTGTTCGACAGTTTCAATTCAGATGTAATGCATACATGTCTGCTGAGCGAAAGAGAAAAGTCTCAGAGTTGCTTGTCCTGGTACACACAGTGTAGACAGGATGATGTGTGCTACTTCTTGTGGAGTTGTTTGCAAAGTTTGGTCTACAAGACCCCTGTAGACAGAGCAAAATCTACTGGCACTGGAAACTGAAGAGACATTGGGTGGGACGAAGAGTGTGTACCAGAACATGCTTCATAGGTACTATGTCTTCAACAATGTCAGTGGTTGCCACATCAAGCAGCTGTTGTAATGCATCAGTACTGTTCTGTACATACAGCATGCTGGTATTTGTTTAATAATGTAACAATGTTTAAATTAATACAAATAAATATGCTTAAATGATAAATGGATGTTTTGTTAGGTATCCTTTCAAATTATTGTCTAATAATTGTAGTGTATCACACCTAATTCATTTCCCTTAGCAGAAGTGGATGAGATAAACATCTGAACTGAAACCATTGTAGAATGGAAATGGTACATTTCCAGACATGGATTCCTGTTCAGAAATTACTGTTACAGGGGTGCGAGTACACAATATTTTGATCTCCTCATATGAATTGTAATACAAAATGTATTACATGTCATGATGTATTGCAAGTAACTGGAATTATGGCAATGCCATGTAAAACTGTGAATGATTTAAGACGTGCTGCAAACAGTCATATGAAAATACAGAAGTAATGCTGTCAGAAACAGTGAAGTTATTTTTAAACAATTTCATTGTGCTATGTTGCAGAACAAAGTATTTCTACAAGAAATAAACAACTACAGACCACCAGGAACTGAAGAAATGTTTGACTCACAAGTCAAAAGAATGTGATACGCGAAATCTAATAGATAACAGTAACACCACCATTTTGATTCACTTGAACCTAAGAGACATAATAAATGATGATCAGCTGTAAATAATACAGGCACAGCACCAACAGCTCATTCCCATTTAAGCTAAAACTGGTCTGCTAGCCCTAGTGAGTAATGTGAGCAGGCCAACAGTCCTATGGGCTTAATGAAGACTTGCTTTGTCACTTACAAATCTACACACTAGCACACACTTTTGTTTGTCAGTTTATGGACATGGTGAAAGCTATATAAAGCGTGTTTGTTTTAGTATGATATAAGTGAATATCTTTTATATGATACAACACATAAAAAAAATTTCTAGGTGAAATTTAATATTAGTAAAAGGAATAACCACCCCTCCTGTGTGAGTGGGTCAACTGTAATTTCCAACACGAACCCCACATTTTTATTGCATATTTGGATTCTAAGCCAAAAATTATATATGGTTTACCCAAACCACTGCTTCCCATTCATAGCAGATAGTGATGTAACCTAGAAATATCAAGTGTGCCTGTGTTTGTAATTAAGAACTGACGCATTTGATTCTACAGTTCGTTTACAATATAAATGTAAACCTTTGCATTCTAACCTTTGATACTAATGTTCAAATGTTACTTGAGCATTGCAAATGTGATTTTACGGTAACTTAATTTTATGTTCCCTATGGGTTTCATTGTGACGAGTCCCCAAACCATTGAAATGCAGGATTTTGGTGGCAGGCCTCAAACCCTGCCATCAGAGTGATTGTGTTTCCATCTGACAACGCCAACTCTTATGCTGGCCACTACATGGCTACTGGCAGAATACAAACCACAACTTTTGCAATAAGGTAAAATGTCCCTGAAATGATAGTGACAGGCACATCTGCTACGAATACTCACCAGTACCAAGCGCCCCAATCATGAGATGCAAGGGGACTCACTGAAATCAAGCATCCTGATGGGGACAAAAAACTATTACATCCACGTCATCATTCTTGGGTCACGCGAAATTTAGTTTCTAACCATCCATTAAAACGGCTAACCATATTGCAGTGAACAATCAAACTTGCGACACTAAAGTAAATTTTGAACATACATATCAACCACTAGAACACAAAGATTTACATTTAGATCATAAATGAAATGTAGAATCAAATGCATTGATTATCAACTGCAAAAACAAGCAACACTTGATATCTTTCGATTACAGCACCCTCTACTACGAATGGAAAACAATAGTTTGAGTAAACCGTACATACTGTTTGATGTACAATCTGAATACACAATAAAAATGAGGGGCTACCATTTGAAAATACAAACCTCACCCTCTGTTGTACAGACATATGTTCCCTTTACTAGTATTAACTTTTCACCTAGAATTTATTTTTTGTATGATGCATCATTTTCGAGATATTTAGTTGTCTCAAGTTAAAACAAACACCCTGTGTATGTGTGTGTGGAAATATGGTTAATTAGTCTGCTAAAGAATAAAGTTGTCCCAGTAAAATTAAGCACAGAAGAAGACTGAGTGTACATTCACAGAGATAGTAATGTTTAGTACAAGGTACATTATCACATCTACTACTAACAGTATTACTGCCATAGATTATATTATAACTAATGTACAGAAAGACAAATGTACAGTAACAGTTTATTAAAATAATCTGTGTAATGATACTGAACATACAACATCCATAATACAAAACCTAAGGCTCAGGAACCTCACTTTTAAGTACCAACACAACCAAATGCTAATAATATAAGTACCCTGAAGTACAATCTTTCAAATGCAGGCTGGATAGAAATCCTCAACGGGGAAGACATTGTGAATACTTTTAGCTCTTACATAAATGTGAGCCATGCGCGGCTCGTGTTCATGCCGTTATCGCTTGACATCTTGTCTTTGCGGTACTGCCGTCTCGTTTCTTATTCGATTTACTGGCGTTACTCAGTTGCTGGCTTGCCTCCCGTGAGTGGCAGCAGCAGCAGCAGCGCTTACCGATAAGAGCACTGTCATACTACCTTTGGAGTGACCGCTAACTATTTCCGGGTCGTCATGTGTCCGGAATTCAGTCAGGACGGAGCAGCAGGGAGGTCCGGACAGCCATGACTTGCCCAACCATTGCCAACACACATGACTTCAGTGAGGCCAACCTTGGTTGGTCGTTCTGGTGTCCAAAAAATTCGAAGTAGTTTTTATTTAAATGCATACCCTCTTAATTTATTTGACGATGCCAAAACAACTATATGTAAAATTTCAGAACCTTAGGATGTTGGCAACCCGTGCCGACTTGCATTGCAACATGTCAGATTGGCTGTACTTGGTAAGAAAGGTGAAGGCGCGCGCCCTCGTGTCGGTGTGTCTCTAACATTGTTAGTCTAAATTGTTGTCAGTAAGTGAAAATGTCAGTGGAATTACGTAGTAGTTCTAAAATGTGCGTATTTTTAATAGGTGCTGTAAAACATCAGATAAAAGGTTCAAAACTGCCATGTAATGGACAAGTTTTAGCAGTTTTATTTTACAGTATCCTGGAAGTGAATTTAACCGTCAGTGAAAATGCAAATCTCACTATTCAGGAATGTATGATCTTTTGGGAAAAGGTGTGTAAGCCTACCAAATCTGTACCTATTTGTATGAAGAAATTAGTGAACCTACATCAAGTTTGGAGGGAGTTGAAAAAAAAAATGCACAAAAAACCCAAAAGGTATTTGAGCAGTGCCGACAAGAGTTTGACAATAAGTTGGATGATTTGTTCGACATTGCACACACCGATGCACTTCAGTTAATGAAGATAAAATCTTTTTACAGTGACAGAGAGAGCCAGGTCGGTCGGGTCACTTAGCTGGAGTGGACAAGAAACTGGCTAATAAAGAGGAAAGGTCGCGCATCAGAACTATTGAAGAAGAAAATCGACTTGTTAAATATTTTTCCATGTCAGCTCCTCCGACAGCATCTTATGAAGCATTACAAAATGACTTATCTTCAGATTGTAATGAAAATTAGATGTGTTTGCAAGAAAATTTCCCAACTGTGATTGAGAACATAAAATATGGAACCAGTAAAACAACTAAGCGGAAAAATATCATTACTCCAAAATTAGTAGCAGCGCTAGATAGGTGTCAGATTCAGAGATTCAGTGTATATTCTTGAAGCTACCATTGAGGCACTTGGATATAATACTGATGAATTTCCTACAAGTAAGTCCTCAATTCAAAGAATTCGTACAGAGAAACAGAAAGAGTGCAGAAGATATAAAAGTTAATTTTCAAAATGAGGTACCAGATGTTGTGACTTTTCATTGGGATGGCAAACTGTTGCCTGCTATACATGATCGGGAATCAAAAGAAGAACGTCTTCTGATAGTTATTTCATATAGAAATAAAGAGCAACTTATTGCTGTGCCAAGTTTGGAAAACTCTTCAGATGTGAACAGGCGAAAGCTGTTTGGAACTTGATTGTGGACTGGAATCTCGAAGACAAATTGCAGTTTCTTTGTTGTGATATTACGGCTTCAAATACAGGTCATATCAATGGTGTCTGCGTGCTACTTGACCAAAAACTTAACAGAAGTGTCATTCTTTTTCTTCGCCACCACCACTTGTATAGACTAGTGTTAAAAAAACGTGTTCCAGGTTAAAAATCAGTTCAGTGACAACAAGTCCTGAATTCCACTCTCCAAAGAGTTCCGAGATAACGGTAAAAGTGTAGATCCAGATACCGTACAGAGCTACAAAGGAAAGATCGCAATGCACCTAACTGTTTTACCACACTGAACAAAAAAGAAAAAAAATCAGATGATTACCGAGAGTTGATAGAGCTTACTGTTATATTTCTAGGTGAAGATACAGGCAGAAAATTCAAGATACAGCCTCCAAGTGCCATACACCAAGCTCTATGGATGGCGAGAGCTATATATTCTCTAAAAATATCATTACTTTGTGCTCAGTTAAAAATTTCGAGCAAGGAGAAGGTAGCGCTGTTTGACGTTTGCCTGTTCATCGTGACATCCTACGTCAAGCCATGGCTCCAGTGTATTTTGGCAGTAAAGGCACCCTACCAAGATTTGTGCTTTTTGAAGTCAGTGAAAGCATATGGAAAAATAGATAAAGACATCTCAAAAGCAGCTCTACAGAAGATAAGCCAGCATTTATGGTTTTTGACTGATGAAGTTTCTGTCATGTTACTTTTTGACGATGATGTGGATGCAGAAACAAAAGTAAAAATAGTTGAAAATTTACCCAAAGATAATTTATCAGCTCATGCTAACCGTTACATCCCTACGAAGGAAGAACTTTGCGGTCCATTGTATGGCGAGTTAAATAAATGAATAGAGACGTTGTTTCTTTAGTTTTCTGTTCACATCATAACTTTTGCTACTGGTTTGCCCTCTCTTAATTACAGAGAAAAACATCTACGACTTCATTACAGTCAGAAGCAAGTCATTGCTCCATAGTCTTAAAATGGATGACAGTTTTCTCCATGAATGTCCTGCCATGTCATCCAACAATGCTTCCTTTCAAGAAACCATGAACAAGGTTTCAGCACTGAGAGTAGTGAATGATACAGCCGAAACAGCGGTCAAGTTGATGCAAGACTTCAATGGTTTAGTCTTGGTTGAGGAGGAACAAAAACAATTTTGTTACACTGTGTACAAGAACACCGAAAGATTTATCCTGACTGCAGAAAACAAACTTTCAAATGAAAATTTAGACACTAATGTTTTTACATGTTAAATAGTGAATAAACACGATTTGGGCAATTTGATGTTTTATTTACCAAACAATCATTGTTGTTGTTGTTGTTGTTGTTGTGGTCTTCAGTCCTGAGACTGGTTTGATGCAGCTCTCCATGCTACTCTATCCTGTACAAGCCTCTTCATCTCCCAGTACCTACCGCAACCTACATCCTTCTGGATCTGCTTAGAGTATTCATCTCTTTGTCTCCCTCTACGATTTTTACCCTCCACGCTGCCCTCCAATACTAAACTGGTGATCCCTTGATGCCTCAGAACATGTCCTACCAACCGATCCCTTCTTCTAGTCAAGTTGTGCCAAAAACACCTCTTCTCCCCAATTCTATTCAATAAGTCTTCATTGGTTATGTGATCTACCCATCTAATCTTCAGCATTCTTCTGTAGCACCACATTTCAAAAGCTTCTATTCTCTTGTCCAAACTATTAATCGTCCATGTTTCACTTCCATACATGGCTACAATCCATACAAATACTTTCAGAAATGACTTCCTGACACTCAAATCTATACTCGATGTTAACAAATTTCTCTTCTTCAGAAGGGCTTTCCTTGCCATTGCCAGTCTACATTTTATATCCTCTCTACTTCGACCATCATCAGTTATCTTGGGGGGGGGGGGGGGGGAACACGTTTTGGAAAGATTTTTAATGTGCAGCAACATGTAGGCTGCATTTCTTCGTTTTACGGAGGTATAAATTCGAATTCCACCAAACACTGCATGTTAGTTTCCGAAGCAATGAAATCGAGATTGCGACGCGCTTTCGTAAGCCACTAATAGCTCATGTCACGTGACCTCGGCAGCTGATGACAGCACAGGACACGTATGGTAGTCAACCAATAGAAAGATCACTCTTAAGTAGCACGGACACACAAAAAGAAAAGTTAATGGCTTAAATTAATACACATAGTTTTGCTAGAAGAAAAACAAAGCTTTCACAAATAATATTGGTCTCTAAGATTAATAAGCTACAAGAGAAGCTAAGCTTCGACATATAAAGCTGATCATTTTGCGCGTGTTACACTTTAAGATACAACACACAAATGTGCCAGTAAAATTTTTAATAACGTCGTAAAGGTCTGATCTTCTGGGCTCGAAATTCTTCTACATGTTTATCCTCAAAGAGTTGATTTTTAGATGAGAGTCAAACGCTCTGTGATTTAAGAAATTCATCGTACATTCTCGCACATAGTTCATCTTGCGTAAAAGGAAATTTACTTTGAAAGTAACACTTTTCAAACCACCATTCGTAATATTTTTCCGTGACCTGCTAGAAATTGGTTCGTTTCAGCAGTTGCCAGAGAGCGCCAGATAACAGGCGTCACTGCGCCTGCGCAGCTACGGTGACGAAGGAAGCCCGCACGTTCGTACGTGTAAAACATTAAAAGATCTTGCATTATGTCATAAAAGAAACAAGACATCAAAGGATACTTCAGGAGCATCGGAATTTCGTGAACTATACTAAAATGCATAATACGGCTTAAAGTGCACAATCATATGTCCAGACTCGGATGTAAATTTTCTTGAGTACCAGTACTGTATTATCTCGTGTTTGGTTCTTTATTATGGCATAATGCCATACGAGCCAGAAGATGGAAAACGTGCACTTGAAATGAAGCGAACAGTTGAAACTAGCCAACAGTGTGAAATTAAACACTTCGTTTCAAATAAATTGACTGCCTCAGCGCAAAATATTAATAAAAGCCAAATCTCTTTAGCAAACCGACAAAAAAACTTCATTGTTCTGCAATGTGATTAACGCTTGACTGTCAGAAAGGTGAAACTAGTAACATATTTTAGCCTTCCGTAACTATGCGAACGTATTTTAATTCATCTGGTAGCTCCCGGCCACAGAAATTCGATTTTTGTTTTCATTTAATGCGAGAGCAATAAACGAAGAGGAAACAGCAAAATCACTAAACGTAAACACAAGTCACGTGGAGACTACCCACCTCCCCACTACAACTCAAGACTGCTCTATGCATCAGCCCTGGACCTACAATGTTTCCGAACCGGAGCAATTAGATAGAGGCGCCCAGCCACACATCTGTAGCCAGAAGCGGGAGAACGTAATACTCTCAGGCGACTCAATTGCGCATGCGCAAGAGCCCGCCCGCAACTGCTCAAACGAATCAAATGTAAATAGCTGTCATGTCACGCTCATCAGAGGCAATTTGTTGTTAGGAAGCACTGCATATTCTTCCTAAAGTCTTTGACACACTTTGGTTGGCAGACGCTTGTATGAACACTGTGTTTTGTTGTTGTATATGGCGTATTTCCTTTGCAACTTAAGTTTTATTTTCGTTTTCCTTCTCTCGTTCATGTTTTTTTGCTGCAGCATTATTCTGCAGAAGCGGGATACAGTAATATCCTTCGTTAGAGTATTGGTTCTTACCAGTCAAAATAACAAAAATTTAATTGGTGACTAAAACAAGGAAAAGTTCCCGGAATTCTAAAAAATTTCCGGGTTTTTCCCGGATGTCCCGGGTCGTATACACCCTGATTATATAATCTATCTGAAACCTGTCAGTATCGCCAGGCTTCTTCCATGTATACAGCCTTCTTTTATGATTCTTGAACCAAGTGTTATAAGTCTGGGAGACGAGTCTTTGGTATTGACAGCTCGGTAGCGTCTTTCCGTTGCCTAGCGACCGCAGGCAGGCAGCCAATGACGGCCTGACTGAGCGGGTAGCAAGGGCCACGTTGCCGCTCTGAAACCCGGTCGCGCGCGCTTATGAAACTTACCAGTGTCTCGCGTGCAGGCGGTGCGGTCGTTCGTAGTTTGTCTGAAGTTGAATTCGCAGTTTATTTCGTTTTTGTTGTTTTTAGTGTTTCTTTGTTTATGTTTCGTTGTAAACAATGTCTAGTGCGGCGGGTAGTACCAGCCCAACACAAGAAGTGAAACGGAGGAAGAAAAGTGTGCTACACACCCAGGCCCGTGAATTCGTGTGCTCTGTGAGGGATTACTTGGAGAAAGAAAAGGACAAAGGTGGGCCCTTAATTCCTGTTGTTCAGGTTGTTAAGAGAACTGCAGCAGCATTGAAAATAAGTAAGAACACTGTTGTAAAGATAGGGAAAGAACAGTATAGTGTAGATTGTGACGAGAGTGGCACAACAAAGCTGCACACACCAGGAAAGAAGCGACCGAGAAATAAGCAGGTGACAGCTTTGGACGATTTTCAGAAAGACGCTATTCGTCGTCATATATACAGCTATTATAAGAGAAGGGAACATCCCACTCTATCTAAATTACAGGTGTCGCTTCAGAAAGACGATCTTTTTAAAGGGAGCAAATTTTCATTGCGTACAGTGTTGAAAGACATAGGCTTCAGCTATTCACTGTTTAACGGACGCAAAATATTAATGGAAAGGACAGATGTAGTTGCATGGCGGTGCAGATTTCTGCGCAGGATCATGGGTGTGGAATTCGAAAGTATAGTGTGGTTAGATGAAACTTGGGTCAATGCCAGTCATTCTTTACGTAGAGGCTGGAATGATGGAACGCCCGAGGGGACGATGGCAGTGCCTGTTGGCAAAGGAGGGCGTATTATTGTCTTACATGCAGGAACATCGAAAGGTTTTGTGCCAAACTGCTTGAAAATGTTTCGGTCAAAAAAGACGGGAGATTACCATGAAGAAATGAACAGTGTAGTATTTCAAGAATGGTTCGAGACTTCGCTTATGACGAATCTGACAAGTCCATCAGTGATTGTTATGGACAATGCGCCTTATCATTCCGTTGTTCACGATAAGGCACCAACCTTGGCAACAAAAAAACACGATATCATTCAGTCGTTGAAACGGTGAAAAGTAGATTTCAGAAGATTTAAGGAAGGCGGAACTGCTTGAAATTGTGGCACAAAAGAAACCCCAATTTCCAACATATGTAATTGACGAGATAGCTAAAGGGCACGGGCATGAAATCGTTCGGCTTCCTCCATGTTTCAGCATCTTAGATACTTGTACGAAATAGCTCTTATCAATTTTCGCGTTAATATATTTCAAGCATCAACTTTAAATAAATTCACGCGTACCAATACGACTTGTATTTTGTCTCGCTTTTATTTCTGCTGCTAGAGAATTTGTGTAGCAGACAGGGCGCCGCGTGCTGTGAGCCACGTTCGGCAACAGCGCCGTCTGCCCGCCGGAACTGTCAGTACCAATCACTCGTCTCACGGACTATAGCTATGATTAAGTTGTGCTCTGTGCAAAATTCTACCAGGCGGCTTCCTCTTTCATTTCTTAGCCCCAATACATATTCACCTACTACGTTTCCTTCTCTCCCTTTTCCTACTACCGAATTCCAGTCACCCATGACTATTAAATTTTCGTCACCCTTCACTATGTGAATAATTTCTTTTATTTCATCATACATTTCTTCAATGTCTTCTTCATCTGCAGAGATAGTTGGCATATAAATTTGTACTACTGTAGTAGGCGTGGGCTTCGTATCTACCTTGGCCACAATAATGCGTTCACTATGCTGTTTGTAGTAGCTTACCCGCATTCCTATTTTCCTATTCATTATTAAACCTACTCCTGCATTACCCTTATTTGATTTTGTATTTATAGCCCTGTATTCACCTGACCAAAAGTCTTGTTCCTCCTGACACCAAACTTCACTAATACCCAATATATCTAACTTTAACCTATCCATTTCCCTTTTTAAATTTTCTAACCTACCTGCCCGATTAAGGGATCTGACATTCCACGCTCTGATCCGTAGAACGCCACTTTTCTTTCTCCTGATAACGACATCCTCTTGAGTAGGCCCCCGCCCGGAGATCTGAATGGGGGACTATTTTACCTCCGGAATATTTTACCCAAGAGGACGCCATTATCATTTAACCATACAGTAAAGCTGCATGCCCTCGGGAAAAATTACGGCCATAGTTTCCCCTTGCTTTCATCCGTTTGCAGTACCAGCACAGCAAGGCCGTTTTGGTTAGTGTTACAAGGCCAGATCAGTCAATCATCCAGACGGTTGCCCTTGCAACTACTGAAGAGGCTGCTGCCCCTCTTCAGGAACCACACGTTTGTCTGGCGTCTCAACAGATGCCCCTCCGTTGTGGTTGCACCTACAGTACGTCTATCTGTATCGCTGAGGCACGCAAGCCTCCTCACCAACGGCAAGGTCCATGGTTCATGGGGGGTGGGAGGGAGAAACAATCGTTAAGTTCCAGAATCCCTCCATTCCCACATGGTAATAGTTTTCAAGTATCATGTTTAGCATCAAGTCGGCACGTGTATGCGTTTTCGATTTCATGAAGAAAAAAAAAAAAAAGAAAAAAAAATCCCCATTAAATCTTGGGACACCCTATCGGTTGTCTCATCGGACAACGTGTATCTGGTTGCCAACCACTGCTGGGTTCTTCGTGTGTCTCGAATTGCGAGTCGTCGTCGTTCCACAGTCACTGGTTTTAGTATTGTTTGAGTTGTTCATGGAAGTGGTTCGTGGAACCGTGTGTAGCTTGTGTGGTTTTGACTGACCAGCTATTTTAATGCTGTCTGTGTGCTGCAGGCAGTCAGTCGGTTGGGACGGAGCAGTGAGGGACTCCCCGCGGCATGAGGCCAGGCCAGAACCTCTGGCAGCGTGCACGCACTGTCGAATCATGAGGCGCTATATGCGAGAGCGACAAAGTTCGTTGCCCACGGAACCTCGACGCTGCAGTTGAGTGATCAGTTAACCTGTTATGAAGCCTAAACTATTGTGACATCCGTCTGGTTGGTATTTGCTTAGGGTGGTTATTGTTCCCTTGGCTGTTTTTAAATGCCGACTTCTGAGGACGTAGTGCTGTTCGTACGCTTGTCCACAGCCGATACTTTCCATTGTTGTGCCATTGGTCGGACGGAAGAGAATTGGTTGAATTGTTGGTCAGTCCTTCGGCCGTCCCTAGTTTGGGTTGAGGCCTTCAGCCGTGCATTAATTCAGTTCTTTTTAAATTTCACTCAAAGGCCTTCAAATGTGTGGCCTTCAGCCGTGTGTATTCTTTAAAGGAAATTTTCTTTATAAAAAGGAAGGGGCTTATTTTAAATTGCTTGTCTGACTTGTTGTTCAGGCCTTCAGTCATTGTTTCAAATTTGTTTGTGGCTTTCAGCCATGCAATAAGTTAATATTTCTTTAATTAGGCTTTCGGCTGTTCTGTTGTAAGTTTAGAAAGAAATTTCTTGGTTGGAAAAATTGTTTATTAATGTGTTTTAATTATAGTTGTCCTTCAGATGCGTAATGTAGGAAGTTCACCCACTAGTTGTTTTCAATTGCATGGGGTTTTTTTAAGGAAAAAAATTTACCTTCTGTTTTTAATTGCTTTGGATTTCTAAGCCAGGCCTTCAGCCATTCTCGTTCTTGGTGTGGTTTTGGGCCTTCAGCGCAGAAAGCATCTCAAGTTCTTTAACTAGGCCTTCAGCCATATTGTTTACTTGTGATCTTTTAATGCAATGTGTAAATGAGTGGGTCTTAGAAAAATGAAGCTGTGTGTTTGATTGTGCAACTCCCTGTAACTGTTTACGGCCCCATCCACAATCATAACCTTATCCTGTGAGCTCTCTGAGTACCTACCAACCTGGCCTCAAAATGGATATTGAGAGTATATTAATGAGGCATTTGCCATAATAAGTAAATGCACTACACATACAGATAGACAAAACAAGTGGATCACAAAAGGAAACAATGTATCTGGCATAATATTAAAGATTTGCAGTGAATCAGAAAACTAAACAAATTGCTGAAGTTCAAATTGTGAATACAAAAAATCTACAGAAAAGTAATAAAATGTGCAGATACACACACTGTCGTTAAAGCCATTATCAAATCAGAAAGCGAGACTAAACAGTGTCACAGATCATAAATATGAAAATAGGACAGGCAAAGAACAGAAACAATGAACATTTAAATCAGATGAAACAATTTTCTACCAGACAACCTAGAACCAGTAGCAAATACATTTTATAATTACTTCATAAATGTTTGTAGAAGTATAACAACTACCCTCTCAGCTAAAGTAACCAATTCTATGACCGATTTAAGAGAAAAAAAGATGCCCATTAAATAATTCAATACAGTTATTCCCAGGTTAAAAGGAAGGAAGTAAGCCCTCAACAGGATAGCGAATACTAAAATCCCAGGTGTATGTGGCAATTCAAACACGAAAACTGGACTGTCATATGCCTTTAGCCACTGAGTAACATATCTGTGACAGGAGGATTGTTTCCTGGAAGTTTGCAAATCATATAAGTCTATTGGCACCACAAACAACAGTGATCTCAAGGAACCCGAAAATTCCACACAAGTAAGTATTTTACCAGTGATCTCAAAGGTTGGGTTGGGTTGTTTGGGGTGGAGACCAAACAGTGAGGCCATCGGTCTAATCGGATTAGGGAAGGAAATCAGTCGTGCCCTTTTAAAGGAACCATCCTGGCATTTGCCTGGAGCTATTTAGGGAAATCACGGAAAACTTAAATCAAGATGGCCAGATGCGGGATTGAACAGTCATCCTCCCGTATGCAAGTCCAGTGTGCCACCCACTGCGCCACCTCACTCAGTGATATCAAACGTCTTTGAATGTGTATCGTATGATAAGAGTAATGAAGTTTTTATTTGGCTCACAGTATGCTTCCCAGAAGTCAACACTGATTCCAGAACAGTTAATCCACTATCACTGCAGCACAAGTACTAGAGGTAAGGAAGAAGTAACAGTTGTGATATTCTGCAACTTATCAGAAGCTCTTGATTTACTAAATTATGAGATGCTACCTGGGAAGCCGAAAATTCTATGGGGTAAGAGGTATTGCACACAAAATGTTAAAATCTTACTTGGCAGACAGGTAACATAAACTAACAGGTATCAGATGAAAGAAGTTATAAATACTTCTCGGACATGACTATCCAACATGATGCATGACAAGGAAGCATGCTTTGGCCATTACTCTTCTTGGAGTACCTCATGATGACCTTCCTGGAGATATCAACAAGAAATGTCTGATCTGCAGATAACGCAAATACACTCATGGACAAAAAAATTGCTACACCAAGTAGGAGTTGTGCAACATGAACAAAAGTTGGTAGGTTTGTTTCTACCTGTGAAAGATGACATCTATTCACGTTTCATGCCAGTCACATAAATGCAGCACTAGCAGCGCCACTACCAGATTGCAACTCAGGTTTGCTTCAAATACATGCTGTAATGGTAGTGGCCATTAGTTACCTTTGGGAATAAACGTCGTGACTTGATGTTAGTCAAGAATGCCTCTAAGGCAACAAAGATGCAATTATCAACATCACGAGAAGCTGCATGCTCCTTCTGCAATATTGCAGAAAGACTTGGCAGGAATGTAGCCACTGTACATGATTTCTGGCAGCAGTGCTGATGAGACTGTATGGTCGCAAGAGGACCGGGCTTCGGACGGCCCCGTGGCACTACCGAGAGTGAAGACCATTATGTTCGGTGTACGGCTCTGGCGCATCTTATTGCATGTGCAGCAGCAAATTGAGCAGCATTTGGCACCACAGTAGTACAATGAACTGTTACAAATCTGTTACTTCAAGGACAGCTTCGAGCTAGATGCCCTGTAGCGTGCATTCCACTGACCCAAAACCACCACCATATGTGACTTCAGTGGCATCAAGCGAGAGCTAATTGGAGGATACAGTGAAGGTCTGTTGTGTTTTATAATGAAAGTTTGTTCTGCCTCGGTGCCAGTGATGGGTGTGTGTTGGTTAGGAGGCGGCCAGTTAAGGGCCTGCAACCAGCCTGTCTGTGTGCCAAACATACTGGACCTACATCTCGAGTTATGGTCTGGGGTGTGATTTCATGTGACAGCAGACTGGTTATCCCACACACTCTGACTGCAAAATTGTATGTCAATTGGATGAGTCAATCTGTTGTGTTGCCATTCATGATCAGCATTCCTGGGAGTTTTTGCAACAGTATAATGCTCATCCATATACCATTGTTTTAACCCAACATCCTCTACAGAGTGTCGACATGTAGTCTTGGCCTGCTCGATCACCGGATCCGTCTCCAATTGAGAACATATGGGACAACATTGGATGACAATGCCAGTGTCATTCACATCCAGCATGAACCGTCCTTGTATTGACCAACCACGTGGAACAGGCACGGAGCTCCACCCCACAAGCTGACATCCAGCACCTGTACTACACAATGTATGCCTGTTTGCATGCTTGCATTCAATGTTGTGACTGTTATGCCTTCACAAGTGCAATGGCTTATCTCTCACATATATTAACTAGATTTAATTCGCTATATGTTGCAGAAATAACACTAAATTTTTAGCAATTAATATCTCAAACTATTTTTCTATGCATACTTCCACTTCATATGTAAAATGATATACAGCTACGGAGAAACACTATTAGTACAAAGAAAATGCAAACCACCCAGAAATCGGCAGTATGATGACCAACGTGAGAAGCTGATCGAGTTTCAAAATTCAAAGTGCTCAGCATTTTAACACTGTGTATATACAATAAATCATTATAGACTAGGGAATATATGTCAGTTTAAAAAATCCATACTAATATTATAAATGTGGAAGTAACTCTGTCTGTTACTCTTTCACGACCAAACAGTTGAACCAATTTTGATTAAATGTAATATGGACATAGACTGAATGCTGAAGAAGAACACTGGCCACTTTAGAAAGTGTGTAGTACAATTTATTTGTTCATTTGTTTGAAGAAAAGGCTGTGAAATATGGAACAATAATTACTCTTTGAAAAAACTATTTATTCTTTGATTTTTGAACTTTCTCCCATTCCTGAAAATGCATTCATTGTTTCATATATTCTATGTAATATGATTCAACATGATAAATATACTGCTTCACAACCTTCTATGTGTTTAATCCATACTTCATTACTAATATCAGCCACAACCCCATCGCATTTTAGCCGTTGAGCATCACGCATCTCTTACAGCTTCTGAGGTGCTTGAAGACTCATGACGACAGCGTCATTTAAACACTGCACAACAAAGAGAGATACATCTGTACCTTTACATGTGGAACATGGAGGGGCTTTTGGTGAGATGATATTTGTGTTCTATTAATTATGGAATAATCAAGAATATAATGCACGCTTTCCGATTCAACATAACAAAATTAATTATGTACCTACATATCAGCACTGCATAATTTTTTTACATACGTCTTTACACCACTATACACATTGACACTTATAAATTACTAGCTTACTTACCATCACTGATCATAATGCAAACACTGATATGCGAGCCAGCTGGGGGTGATGGCTGGTAAAGAATATAAAAGAATGATCCACTGGAAACTGAGATCAGTATAACAACGGGCAAGTTGTTGAGATAAATTTAACTTACACATTGGTGTGCCTGTACAACCACCTTCCAAACTTTGTTATACAGACAGTAAACACTAATGTCTTTAAACACAATGTTACATAAATATTGAAAGACAATCCAAAAGACTGAATTAAGCTTTAACTTAATTTCTCTATTTTCCGTACTTCAAATAGGTTATACTGTAAAAGTCACATGTTTATTATTGTATGCTTAGTTCTGTATATACACAAACTAGTGGCATGGTGCTATAACTACATAAAATTGCACAATGATAATGCCCTCATGACACAGTTCATGATGCAATTAATTTACGAGTACAAAAATAGTGAAAGAGATCTTATTAGCTCTGATAATTCTCTCTTTCGACGCTGTGTCACTTTCAAAATCCCAGTTTTTCTTTTTTTTTCATACAATTAAGAAAAGAAATATATACTTGTCAAGTTTTACACACGACATTATATACTGCATGTGGTAATGAACTGCGAGGGAATCATTGATAAAATATTGTACTACTGTAAATGTGTATAACATTACTGAATTCCTAAAATCTGGATAGCCTGAAACAAATCAAGATATAACATCAGAATTAATATTACAAGCACAAGAACAAGATAAATTCATATCATTCTAGTTTTGCGTATGGCAATACATATCACTTGTGGTAATGAATTGCAACGAAATCATTGAAAACATTATCATGTAAATATTACACAAAATTCAACAAATTGTGCTGCAATTTTAACAGGAAAGGTAATGATTTTGGCACCTAGTTTTTTTTTTTTAATATAATTTAATAACATACCTGGTGAGCAGTTAAAATCCCTTGGTTTTGCAACTGACATAAGTTCTCTTTCAGAGTTGATGCATCAGAATTTGCCATTATTTTCTGAAAACATGAGTAACGTGGGAATACATTGAAAATATACATTTATAGACACAATATGGCAACTAATATGTACAGTACGAGACGGAACTTCTCTGACAAATACCTACTCTCAGGAAGAGAAATGTTTAGTATTGCCGATACACACTAATAATCGTGAAAGTAATGACACTATCCACTCTCAAAACTATTAGTTCCTTCCGTAGGGAAAACAGGATAGGTTTGGAAGGTTGAAAAACTAGGAAAGGTCATTCAGACCCTAAGATGACATGAATCCACCCACCCATAGTCTATGCAATCTGCTTTTTCTTTTTAATTTTTCCTACCTAACTCACTCTCCTCCCCAACGAAGGAAATAATATTTCGGAAAGCTACGATGGTGTCACTTTTACCTGTGTGTGTGTGTGTGTGTGTGTGTGTGTGTGTGTGTGTGTGATAATTTATTAATTTTCTTGTGTGAAATTTCCTTTGATATAGGTGACTAATATGTTTCACTTAAGTGTTGCAACAGTATTAAAACACCAGACTTTTATCCCTAGATGGGCCTGAAATTATTCATATTCTTTATCCAAATTTGACTTCTGACAAAGCAATGTGCATAAGAAAAATGCTAAAACGCACTGTTACCCCTTTCCATGATGAAGTGGTTCATAAGGAAAGTATACAACTTTTAACAGAGCTATGCAGTATGGTACCTAAAGCAAATATTTGGTCGATAGCTGTTTCAGATTTCCTGAAGCGAAACTAGTGATAATTTTATGTTTGTGTTTACAGAAACCTTAGTAATGTACAAGTTCCTAAATTAGTTTCTACAGCTAACAAGCTTGTCTAAAGTAAATTTTCATGTACAGTTGCAACATGTTAAATGAGCTGCACTTGTGAAACAATCCGGCCGTATTCTGAAAACCACAAAATTCAGGAACATTCATTAACCATTTCTGTCACTTCGACCACAAATGAAAATCAAGGCATGTGGAATAAATAAAAAAATTGAATTATTTGTAAGCAAATACAGACTGCTAATTAAAGAAAAGGTTTTGTATTTAAAAAAATATTATGAACCATTTGTGTAATTATCATAAAAAGTACGTCATAATCAAATAATGGAAAGTCCAACATGGAATAACAATAACACGGGAAGAATAGGCTGCTACTCTTCATGTAGAGCAGGCGCTGTGTCGCAAACAGGTGCAATGAAAAGAATACTAGAAATATTAAGCTTCTGGATTAGGTCCCTCCTTGGAAGTAGAACACAACACACATTCACACAAGAACAACAACTTTTACACACACAGCTACTGTCTCCAGGCACTGAAGCCAGACTGCACGCTGAACATGAAAATGCTAAGCCTATAAACATTAGGCTATGCTTTTTGAAATAATGGTCTATTATGAAACTTCCTGGCAGATTAAAACTGTGTGCCCGACCAAGACTCGAACTCAGGACCTTTGCCTTTCACGGGCAAGTGCTCTTGTAGAAGTAAAGCTGTGAGGGCCGGCTGTGAGTCGTGCTTCGGTAGCTTAGATGGTAGAGCACTTGCCCGCGAAAGGCAAAGGTCCCAAGTTCGAATCTCGGTCGGGCACACAGTTTTAATCTGCCAGGAAGTTTCATATCAGCGCACACTCCGCTGCAGAGTGAAAATCTCATTCTGGAATGGTCTATTATATTGAGAATCGTACTGGGTTCATGAACATAGCAGATATGCTGGCTGCATACACAGTTCATGCAGCTGACTGAATTTCAGTGCTCCTTATGAAAAATTTTACAACAAAATGGATGTTAGAGGCCAGCTGCATTGAGCATAATCCTCAGTCCACAGACATCAATTGTCCGTGGACCACTGATTATGCTCGTGTTTAATGGCACAAAGTTTATTCAGTAATTAAAGCAGATTCTCTCTTAAGGTCACTGATGGTCACAGAGTGCAAGAGGGTCAACTATGAAATTTTATCAAGCAAACATACAGGGCAAACAAGTGGTATCATGGGCTGGGAGGCCATAGCCTACACTCACCTGAACTCACTTCTAGTATCTGATTAGGGAACACTAAACAGAGCACCATATGAGAGAAGATCCAAAAGTAAAGAGAATTCTTAATCTGCGGGTGGATGGATGGATGGAGGAGGGATAGTGATGCATTCTTCAATCAATTGCCTGTATTACACACTGTTTTGAAACAATTTATCAACAGTCATTCTAAAGTGAGGGGTAGTTAGGTTGGCGTGATTGTTTTTGTAGACATTATTTCATGTTTCTGGTGGTTCTAGACACACACACACACACACACACACACACACACAAACGTACAATGTGGCTGGTGGGCAGTGCGTCCTCTCCTTATCAAATTCCTGGCCAGGAGTGTGATGGTGAATGCTAAGCATATTGCAGAACAATGCAAAAACTGCAATGGGCCTCTCAGAACAAGTGGTACAGGATCCTTAGCACTGGAGTCATCTTGCTGCATGATAATGCTCAGCCACACATGGCTCAGACACTACAGCTCCTGCAAGCATTCTGATGGAAGATGTTTGATAATCCATGCTACAGCCCAGACCTCACTTCCAGTGACCTCTGTTCCGGAATCTTGTAAACATTTCAATAGATTTGGAATTAAATTGGGCTATGTTTATGCTCACAATCCCAGGGAAACATACTTTATGGAAGTGCCTCGTACACACATTTCTCCTACAAGTAAACTCCATAAAATATACAAGTTGTTCTGTATTATAGATTTAGTTCTGACATTATATTTATAACAACAATAATAACAAGTATAAGGACACAAATACTCTACATCCAGACGCATAAATTGATGATCATATATTGCACTATGCAGTAACTGGCAACATGTCATGAATGTTAAATTTTTGCGACTCCTACAAAAATGAAATGACATGATACAGCTCTTAGAAATTCCATAGCTGAATGTAATGGGGAAAAAATAAAATAAAATAAGACTCTTACACCACTGTATTAATAAATAACGACTTTTCTTTATTCTGTGTAAAATAAATAGTATTTTATCTGGTTTGATCTTTATTTAGCAGCTACAGGGATTATATTCACCTCTATATCTCTACTACTCAAACTGACTTATGGTGAATGGTAGAGGGTACTTTGGGTGCCACTTTGTCTTCTCCCCTTTCCTGTTTCAGTCACGAATGACGTACAAGAAAAAGAATGTTCATAAGTCTCTATGTGAGCTCCAATACATCAAGTTTTACCTTCATGATTTTTTCCACTAGATATGGAAGAAATGTATTGGTCAACTCTTCTAGGAACATACACCCAATTTTAACAGTAAACGACATGGTGCCACATAACGCCTCTCTTGTAACACCTGCTAACTGGAGTTGGATTACAATCTTTGTGATGCTTTTGATCTTACTAAATGCATTTTCTTCTTTCCATCTTCTCAATCAGTTCAACCTGGTCAGGATTCAAGAATGAAGAACCATATTCAAGTAACAGTCTAACGACGAATTTGTGAGCTACATTCTTAATGTTTAGACTATACTTCCTGAGGATTCTTCCAATAAATCTCTGACATCCACTTTTCCTTCACTTATTTTTATGTGATCATTCAAATTTGAGTAACTCCAAATGCTTACTATCAAATTTTTAATGGGAGCCACAGCTCTCAGTGATTGTTTGGAAATCAGGTAACCATACAATTAAGCCTCTCAGATTATTTATACACAATGTGTTACATTAGTTTATGCTGAAGGTCAGCTGCCTATCCCTGCATCAAACGTCTATCCTCTGCTGGTCTTCCTAAATTTTGCTATGATTTTCTACTCTTCAAGACAGTCACAAAGTTGGCCTCATATTCCATAAGCTTGTATTTTCTTCATTAAGTGACAGTGTGTAAGTATACTGAATGGATCCTGAAATTTCTACCACACGATTCTAGTATCTATTGCCTACTGGGTCTCATCAACAGAGCCAGCTGGGTTGCACATAATTACTGTTTGTGGAAAATGTGTTGATTCCTTCAGAGTAGCTATTTGTATCCATATAGGTCGTAGTATGCATCTGTTCAACAACTTATCTTGAAAAATGGAATGACCTGTATGTTTTTCCTATACTTGAATGTTTAGTTGCTCAAACAACAAGTCGAAGAGGAATAAGTTCAGAATTTTTAGCATACTGCAGCCCCGTCAGAAACTGTGATAGACTAATATATTGAAAAATCCGTCTCAGTTGCAAAAATTTCCTGGTCTTTACCCAGGTTTTGGCTAGATTAATCTAGCTTTCTTCAGAAGCATAAAATGCCAGGGTAAGGCACAGTCAACATTAAAAATAACCTATTGTACCATGGTACCATGTCGACTTAAAATTACTTAACTGCAGTCCAGTCCCGGCATCACTTCACCACGCGGTCAGTTGGCAGTGGCATCTATGTTGGCACTGATCATTGCATGCGGAATTGCACTGAGCACATAGCAACTTGTGCACGTGCGCATACGGAGAGTCAACGCTGTATATCATTGGCTGTCTGTATAGCACGTGTTGGGAGCTGAAAACCATAATTGTAAGCAAACTAAGCATTATGTAGATGAAGTCCCTAAGTGTATTAACTATACACAAATTATATTAAATGGTAGGAAATTTACTTGGTTGGTTATATAAGGTTTCAGGATAACCTTTATGACTTTAATCACTTATGGTCATCGTGTAAAGTATCCCCACCAAACGTGACTAATAGTGGGCACCTTACTTGTCTCACTTGTTTAAAACCTTTTCATTATCTGTGATTTAATTAGGGTGTAACTGGGCGTACAGTGCCCATCATCACACTGAACTACTATTGACCAACATAGATCAAGCATATTAATTAAAGTGTGGCGGAAGGTACAACATCTCCATCATAACGCTTATGTGCTATTGACCGATATAGGTCAAGTGTACTAACATATAATCTAGAATGCATCTTTGACGGGAATAACCTTCCACAGGTAACATTGTAAGTCACGTGATGTGTGTGTAACATTATCGTTACCATTGAAAGGGGAAATATTTAAAGCAACTAAGTTTTACTTTACTGTGCTGCATAATTGTTAAATTCAACTATAATGGCGTCCAAACTCTTGTGAAAGAGTAGTGGGCCAAACTTAAATTTAAAGGGAAGCGTGAGGATTGATGTCTGAACGTGGTATACGGCGACCAAGAGAAATATGGTGGTCGATGTAATAGGGATAAATTAAACCAAACGTAACAAAGATTGGAAACCTTCGAAAAAGTTTTTTTATTTCTTTATTGGATAGCAAGTGTTTAAAAATTTGCATCTCCTCTAGAATATCTAGCCTTGCTCCTTTTACCTCACAGTGCAACAGCTCAGTATTAGTTGGAGGATTGGGTGCATGGGCCATTTGCACAAGGTGCTCGGCGAAAGTCGAACCCCGTGTGCAGTCACTACTTCTTGTTGGAATATGTTCTTTGTATCTTGCTGACAATGCTCTCCCTGTTTGACCGATGTAAAAGCTAGGGCACTCACCGCATGTGACTTTATAAACCCCGGAGAGAGATAGTTTGTCCTTAGCTATTTTTAAAGAGTGGATTAAATTTTTCTTAAGGCTGTTATTGGTAGCATATGTTGCCTTATAATCACGGTTCTTTAGAATTTGCCATATTCTGTATGAAGCTTTATCTATAAAAGGAATGGAGATTAGGTTCGCATGGTTATCATCTGATGTGGTACCTAATGTAGATGAAGTCATGCTTCGGTTTTATTTACTCTCTTGTTATAGAGTTATCTTACAATTTCTAGTTTATACCCATTATTTCAGGCAATCATTTCGACTGTTAATAATTCGTTCTCCAATGCCTTAGTAGAAAGGCCAGATTTTTTCAGCATTCAATGAACTCCACGATAAGATAAATTTCACTCTCAAAATGGAAGCTGCCAATAGAACGCTGAATTATCTAGACCTCAATCTCACTATAGTAGACAAACGTTCAGAGTCTTTAGAAAATGTACCTTCTCTGGCAATATCATACCAGCTGACTCAGTACACCCACAATTTCATAAAATGGTCTTCTTTCATTCCAGTTTACATAGAGTACTCGCTATTCCCCTTTCTACTAAGGCATTGGAGAACGAATTATTAACCTCTAAGTGATTGCTGAAAATAATGGGTATAAACTAGAAATTGTTAGGTAACTCTATAACAAGAGAGTAAATAAAAAGAGAAGCACGATTTCATCTACATTAGGTACCACATCAAATGATAACCATGCAAACCTAATCTCCATTCCTTTTATAGGTAAAGCTTCATACAGAATATGGCAAATTCTAAAGAACCATGATTATAAGGCAACATATGCTACCAATAACAGCCTTAAGAAAAATTTAATCCACTCTTTAAAAATAGCTAAGGACGAACTGTCTCTCTCCGGGGTTTATAAAGTCACATGCGCGAGTGCCCTAGCTTTTACATCGGCCAAACAGGGAGAGCATTGTCAGCAAGATATAAAGAACATATTCCAACAAGAAGTAGTGGCTGCACACGGGGTTCGACTTTCGCCGAGCACCTTGTCCAAATGGCCCATGCACCGAATCCTCCAACTAATACTGACAAGGGAACCTCCCCATCGCACCCCCCCTCAGATTTAGTTATAAGTTGGCACAGGGATAGGCCTGTCATGTGGCGCACATGCAGTCACCAGTGTCGTATAGAATATATCAGACGTGTTTTCCTGTGGAGGAATCGGTTGACCTATGACCTTGCGATCAAATGTTTTCGGTTCCTATTGGACAGGCACGTCCTTTCGTCTACTAATCGTACGGTTCTTTCAATGGTAACGATAATGTTACACGCACATCACGTGATTTACAAAGTTACCTGTGGAAGATTATTCTCGTCAAAGGTACATTCCAGATTATATGTTGGTACACTTGACCTATGTCGGTCAATAGCACATAAGCGTGATGACGGAGATGATGTACCCTCCACCACACTTTAATTAATATGCTCGACCCATGTCGATCAATAGCAGTTAAGTGTGACGACGGGCATTGTACACCCAGTTACACCCTAATTACATCACAGATAATGATAAGGTTTTAAATAAGTGAGACAAGTAAGGTGCCCACTACTAGTCACGTTTGGTGGGGATACTTTACATGATGACCATATGTGCTTAAAGTCATAAAGGTTATCCTTAAACCTTATATACCCAACCAAGTAAATTTCCTACCATTTAATATAATTTGCGTATGGTTAATACACTTAGGGACTTCATCTACATAATGCTTAGTTTGCTTACAATTATAGCTTTCAGCTCCTAACACTTGATATACAGACAGCCAATGATATACAGCATTGACTCTCCGTATGTGCATGCGCACAAGCTGCTATGTGCTCAGTGCAATTCCGCATGCAACGATCAGTGCCAACGTAGTTGCTGCTGCCAACCGACCGCGTGGTGAAGTGATGCCGAGGCTGGACTACAGTTAAGCAGTTATAATTCGACATGGTACCACGGAACTATAGGTTTTAATTTTTAATGTTGACTGTGCCTTACTCTGGCATGTTATAGTAATTTTTTGCTTCTGAAGAAGGCTATATTAATCTACCCAAAACCTGGATAAAGATCAGGAAATATTTCGCAACTGAGGCGGATTTTTCAATATATTAGGAGTAAGTTCTTTCACATACTCTATATAGAACTGTATAGGTTCTCCATCAGATCCATTTGTGTTTCATCTGTTGAGATATATCGGTTAATTTCTTACCCTTTGGTCACTTATACTGACATCTGTAACTTTAGGTCCATGTAATGACAAACGAGGAAGCACAATAGACTCTTCCTCGGTAAAAGCTTTATAACTCAGCTATCAACCCTCCGCACATCTATCCCATCCCTCAGAACTTGGCTCAGCACATATCTGTCTTAGGGCTTCTTGCACAACATTCCTGTACTTTGCCCATTTATATGTAACATTTTCATCATCAGAGATGCATGTTTCATGCTGACTGCTCTGGTAATCTGAATTTTGTTTCTTTCGCACTTACTAAGAAAAAAATATCCCTTAGTCAGTGATGCTATAATGGCCTTATGACCACCGATTCCCCTCTCTGCGTTAATTGAATTGAAAAATGCCTTGTCCTGTTTGTAACTGCAAGACCAAAGAAATCACCCTAATGAATCAGTTCTCTCATTGTTCAAAGCATAAACCAGGCTGAAAGTTAGTTCATAGAATAACATCAGTGTTCTTGAGGAACCTCACATCCACTGCCTGGGGAGCAAGTCCTTCCGTCCTCAGAATTTCGGCTCCTGCTTTGTGTGCGTCCACTGCAAAGTATGCTTCACCTGGGTGGAGTGCATCCACACACACCAAACAGGTTGATATTGCAATCAATGAGACCATCCGTATCTTGTCACGATGTTTGAAGCCAACTCCAGTCAATAAAATCTACACGATTGTTGGAATAGCTCCACCCACTACTAGAAGGTCTGCTGCTGCTGATGTAGAGAGGGCTAAGAAAACTTATGATTCCCGACATTCACTGCATGATCATCAGTCTGTAGTCCGTTGACTGAAGTCGAGAAAGAGCTTCATCGCCAGGACTCAACCACTAGAGGGAACACCAGCGTCTGACCACATCACCAGGTGGAAGAGCAAGCTACCACCTGATATCCCTGTAATGGAAGAGCTAGCTCCAGGAAATGATTTGCCCTACCCTATTTGGAGATTGCTCATTCGTCTTATGGTGGGTGTTCCTCTTTGCAAGACCAACATGCAAAAATGGGGCATTCTTCCAGGTGATGGAGATACATCCTGCAAGTGCGGAACAACACAAGACCTGGACCACCTGCTAATTTGTCCTCAACTTTAACAGCCTTGCACAACACAGTACCCGATTGAGGGAAACAACATGGCCATCAGAGTTGCTACCTTCTGGAAATGCTGACTGGACATAGAAATGAATGAATGAATTGCTCAAGGCAGTTTTTGGGTAGGGCCCTCAGAACAATATCATACAGATTCTCGTCCCTATCAGCCACATCTACTATCGGAAATCGCATTCTGTAGCCAGTAAGTTATACTATGATACTATGAGATGAGCAGAAATTTAAGTGCCACCTTCTCCAAGCTTTCTCGGAAATATGTGGTTATGTGGTAGTGTGATTTGAGTTGTAGACAACAGTCCACAAGATCCATTTGTTAATCATTAATCATTTTGTCTTGCAATAAATATATTGGACACTAACAAAAATAAAAGAGCTTCATATTGCACTTTCAAGATTACCTGTACATAACGATGTTGGTCACTTCTCAGCAATGGCAGAATTGCTGCTGCCATATGCAGGATTTTTGTGCGTAGACAGTGGTCAAATATTTCTTCAAATTTCATGTAGTTAATGACAGGACAAGTCTGCAACTTCACAAGGCTCTCAAAGCAAGACAACTTCTGTTCATTTGTTAATGGAAACTCAGCTGAAAAGTAAAAGAGATTTATATCATACATGTTCTGCTTTTGAAATGTGGGCTGGGTATGTACTCCACCTACCTTTCATGAAAGGTTGAATTATGATGTAATTCCATGCTTGTATTAGCCCAGAGCAGCCCATGATGTGACTGTGTTCTGTAAGTTGTGGCAGATATTCTTCAAGTTCTAGCATCTGTAATGCATACAGCATGTAAATAAATTTAAATTACTCTATTTCCTTCTGGTCAAAAGAATTTGAAATGCAGTATTTTCACTAGGGAAAGGTACTACATCACGAACATTCTGTGTTGTGGTTGGATATAACAGAAGTGGGATATCCCTGTTACCGTTGTTATTATTGTTGTTGTTGTGGTCTTCAGTCCTGATGCAGCTCTCCATGCTAATCTATCCTGTGCAAGCTTCTTGATCTCCCAGTACTTACTGCAACCTACATCCTTCTGAATCTGCTTAGTGTATTTATCTCTTGGTCTCCCTCTACGATTTTTACCCTCCAATGGTAAATTTGTGATCCCTTGGTGCCTCAGAACATGTCCTACCAACCAGTCCCTTCTTGTCAAGTTGTGCCACAAGCTCCTCTTCTCCCCAATTCTATTCAATACCACCTCATTAGTTATGTGATCTACCCATCTAATCTTCAGCATTCTTCTGTAGCACCACATTTCGAAAGCTTCTATTCTCTTCTTGTCTAAACTATTTACCGTCCATGTTTCACTTCCATACATGGCTACACTCCATACAAATATTTTCAGAAACGACTTCCTGACACTTAAATCTATACTCAATGTTAACAAATTTCTTTTCTTCAGAAACGCTTTCCTTGCCATTGCCAGTCTACATTTTATATCCTCTCTACTTCGACCATCATCAGTTATTTTGCTCCCCAAATGGCAAAACTCCTTTACTACTTTAAGTGTCTCATTTCCTAATCTAATTCTCTCAGCATCACCCGACTTAATTCGACTACATTCCATTATCCTCCTTTCAAGACCCTGTCCATTCTGTTCAACTGCTCTTCCAAGTCCTTTGCTGTCTCTGACAGAATTACAATGTCATCGGCGAACCTCGAAGTTTTTATTTCTTCTCCATGGATTTTAATTCATACTCCAAATTTTTCTTTTGTTTCCTTTACTGCTTGCTCAATATACAGATTGAATAACATCAGGGAGAGGCTACAACCCTGTCTCACTCCCTTGCCAACCACTGCTTCCCTTTCATGTCCCTCAACTCTTATATCTGCCATCTGGTTTCTGGACAAATTGTAAATAGCCTTTTGCTCCCTGTATTTTACCCCTGCCCCCTTTAGAATTTGAAAGAGTATTCCTGTCAACATTGTCAAAAGCTTTCTCTCAGTCTACAAATGCTAGAAACGTAGGTTTGCCTTTTCTTAATCTTTCTTCTAAGATAAGTCGTAAGGTAAGTACTGCCTCACGTGTTCCAATATTTCTACGGAATCCAAATTGATCTTCCCCGAGGTCGGCTTCTACCGGTTTTTCCATTCGTCTGTAAAGAATTCATGTTAGTATTTTGCAGCTGTGACTTATTAAACTGATAGTTCGGTAATTTTCACATCTGTCAACACCTGCTTTCTTTGGGATTGGAATAATTATATTCTTCTTGAAGTCTGAGGGTATTTCACCTGTCTCATACATCTTGCTCACCAGATGGTAGAGTTTTGTCATGACTGGCTCTCCCAAGGCCGTCAGTAGTTCCAATGGAATGTTGTCTACTCGCTGCAACTGAACTCGGGCTCGTTTACTACCTATTTTTCACGTGGCTCATCTGTAAAGGGGGTTGGTAGTAAACGGTTGCATTTGCGCCCCTATTATTGAGTCTGATATTGGCTGGCTATTGAAGAGCAGTGAATTTAACTATATACGTTCAGATTGAAACTTATTTATTCAAAAGAAACACTTTAACGTTGTGGCCATGCATTTTTAAGTTCACAGATAATAATCGGTGCAATTCGTACACTGTTTGTCTCACACCCACACACTTTCACTTTGTTCCTTCGCATACCCTGGCGTCCATGCTTGCACTCGCGGCACTTTGCCGCTCCCAACCCGCCACCACAACGGCCAACGACCAAAGACCTCGATTTTCCCGCTCACATCCACAGTCTTGAGTCGGGCCACATGACACCACAGTAGTCAAAATAATTGCTAAACATGGCCACAATTCGTTTACAGTATTTTATAATATTTAAATACTTAAATCTAAATACATTATATAATTTTACAAATTATCACCACACTTATATAATTCGTTGCAATTGAAAGAAAACCAAAACACTATCCAACGGAACTACAACGTCCATCAAAACACAAACAAATATTTTCCGGTCTATTTTTGCCCAGCATATTATCTCTGCTGCCGTGCTTTAAATTTTAAATTACTTGAAAGAGTTCCATATTATCCCCTGTTACCTTACATCGCGGAGCCTTGTTTCGACTCAGGTCTTTCAGTGCTCTGTCAAACTCTTCACGCAGTATCGTATCTCCCATTTCATCTTCATCTACATCCTCTTCCATTTCCATAATATTGTCCTCAAGTACATCGCCCTTGTATAGACCCTCTATATACTCCTTCCACCTTTCTAATTTCCCTTCTTTCCTTAGAACTGGGTTTCCATCTGAGCTCTTGATATTCTTACAAGTGGCTCTCTTTTCTCCAAAGGTCTCTTTAATTTTCCTGTAGGCTATATCTATCTTAACCCTAGTGAGATAAGCCTCTCGATCCTTTCCATTGTCCTCTAGCCATCCCTGCTTAGCCATTTTGCACTTCCATGCGATCTCATTTTTGAGACGTTTGTATTCCTTTTTGCCTGCTTCATTTACTGTGTTTTTATATTTTCTCCTTTCATCAATTAAATTCAATATTTCTTCTGTTACCCAAGGATTTCTACTAGCCCTCGTCTTTTTACGTACTTGATCCTCTGCTGCCTTCACTACATCATCTCTCAAAGCTACCCATTCTTCTTCTACTGTATTTCTTTCCCCCATTCCTGTCAATTGTTCCCTTATGCTCTCCCTGAAACTCTGTACAACCTCTGGTTTAGTCAGTTTATCCAGGTCCAATCTTCTTAAATTCCCACTTTTTTGCAGTTTCTTCAGTTTTAATCTACAGTTCATAACCAATAGATTGTGGTCAGAGTCCACATCTGCCCCTGGAAATGCCTTACAATTTAAAACCTGGTTCCTAAATTTCTGTCTTACCATTATATACTGTATCTGATATCTTCTAGTATCTCCAGGATTCTTCCATGTATACAACCTTCTTTCATGATTCTTGAACCAGGTGTTAGCTATGATTAAATTATGCTCTGTGCAAAATTCTACCAGACGGCTTCCTCTTTCATTTCTTACCCCCAATCCATATTCACCTACTATGTTTCCTTCTCTCCCTTTTCCTACTCTCTAATTCCAGTCACCCATGACTATTAAATTTTCGTCTCCCTTCACTACCTGAATAATTTCTTTTATCTCATCACACATTTCATCAATTTCTTCATCATCTGCAGAGCTAGTTGGCATATAAACTTGTACTACTGTAGCAGGCATGGGCTTCGTGTCTATCTTGGCCACAATAATGTGTTCGCTATGCTGTTTGTAGTAGCTTACCCACACTCCTATTTTTTTTATTCATTATTAAACCTACTCCTGCATTACCCCTATTTGATTTTGTATTTATAACCCTGTATTCACCTGACCAGAAGTCTTGTTCTCCCTGCCACTGAAGTTCACTAATTCCCACCATACCTAACTTTAACCTATCCATTTCCCTTTTTAAATTTTCTAACCTACCTGCCCGATTAAGGGATCTGACATTCCACACTCCGATCCGTAGAACGCCAGTTTTCTTTCTCTTGATAACGATGTTCTCTTGAGTAGTCCCCGCCTGGAGATCCGAATGGGGGACTATTTTACCTCCAGAATATTTTACTCAAGAGGACGCCATCATCATTTAAAGCTGCATGCCCTCGGGAAAAATTACGGCTGCAGTTTCCCCTTGCTTTCAGCTATTCGCAGTACCAGCACAGAAAGGCCGTTTTGGTTAGTGTTACAAGGCCAGATTAGTTAATCATCCCGACTGTTGCCCCTGTAATTACTGAAAAGGCTGCTGCCCCTCTTCAGGAACCACAGGTTTTTCTGGCCTCTCAACAAATGCCATTATATTCATAATTAAACTTTTGAATCACGATAATTTAAAAAGGACATGGTATAACAGAGTTGAAAACTAACACCAGTACCTGCTGTGAGGGTACAATGTCATCTGACTTATGTCGTAGGAGGTGTAGATTTTTTGTTGTAAATTCCACACATTTCATACTTGCATAATGGGGGTCAAGAACTTAAGCATTACATATACATACAACAGCTCAGCAAATCAGCAAGTGTAGAGCACTGCCTTGATACTGGCCATCACAGTAAAGACTTTGGCATCCATTCTATCTACGACAGTGATATAAGGGAATGTATTGACATTAAACTGGCATATGGACTTATGAAGGTAGATAGAACCTTTTGTTTGTAGGCTGTGTGGGACCCTGGTCTTTCCCTTGAACGTCACAGGGATGAAGTAAGCACACTCCTCCACTTATCCTATCGATAAACCTCAGCAGTTGTTATCTGTGGTAGGGAGCAGTGCTAGTGTCAACTATGTTAAGTATACCTTGCTGTACAGGCTCTTAATGTGGTCCACACCTCCATAGGCTTGCCCAACTGCAGTTTTATATTGTTGAGAGCCAGCAGATTAGGTTTCAGGTAAGGTTTTTGACAAATTTACCAGGTGGCATTACTGGATTTATAAAACACATACACTGTGAAAAGCTTGAAGTTTGCAAAAGCACATGCAATTAATCCCTTTGCACAATGATTGTGGACGTCTCATGCAGAAGCATGTTATCTGTGAAATCATAACCAGCTTACGTATTAATGACTCGTCTCAACAGCAGAAAATTAGTGTAACTTTTGTTACAGAATATTACTCTAATCTGAATAGTTCAGCCACCTTTCTGTTAGCATTTAAGTTTTCTTGTAACAGAGCTTCAAATCATCATTGTTCCAATATACCTGAGTGCCTGCTTCACTCTGTCATTTTATCTTATAGCATCAGTCTCTCAAAAATCAACAGCTGAAAACCTGTTCAATGTTATGTTCTTGGTTCTCATCATTCATCGGGTCTGAACTTGCACTAGTCATTATCCTCCTTTGTTTTATTCCATTTTAGCCTCCTTTGTCTTTAGACTAATATCCATACCACTGCTAAGTTTTCATGTTTTCAAATAATATTTTTGTTAGTGTGTGTGTGTGTGTGTGTGTGTGTGTGTGTGTGTGTGTGTGTGTGTGTGTGTGTGTGTGTGTTGAAATGTGAACAATAGTTAAATACAGTTATTTCAAGGGCACTATGTTCAGTCTTTTGTCACATCACAATGTGCAAGGGAAGGACCTTTTTGGCAATTTGAATGCAACTATCTAAATGGATTAAATGGTTCAAGCTACTTAACAATTACACTCACTTCAGAAACAAAGGGAAGGCAGGAAATGCTGGTAATAAAATATAGAGTACAATAAATTACTTACCATGTGAAATTTTACCATTGATTTCAGAAGAGGATCCCACCATTTGAGTTCAAATATGCCATATTCAAGGCAGAGATCAGCAACCAGAGTGAGGCCTAGTGATTTTTCAGAACACATTCTCCAGACACGGCTTACAAGATCAATCTTGTTGCATGTCTCGAAGCTGTACAGAGAATACCTCATTCCAAGTACTTCTAATTTACTCACATACGTCAGATTCTTTGTCAATGACCTGTCATAAAACAAAAATTCTCACTAAATGGGTTAAGTGTGTGAGAGAGACATGGCAATATTTATTACAATTAAAAAAAAAAAATAAAAAAATAAAAAAAAGAGGTACTTGGAATAATCTTGACGTCTGTACATATTAAATGATGTACTCCAGTATGATACCCACATCTACATCTACTCTAGAAACTGCTGTGAGGTGCATGGCAGAGGATATGTCCCACTGTACCGGTTATTGGCGTTTCTTCCTGTTCACATATGGAGCATGGAAAGAAGGACTGCTCGAATGCCTCTGTGCGTGCAGTAATTATTCTAATCTTATACTCACGATCCCTATGTGAGCAATACATATGGATTGTCGTATATTCCTAAGAGTGATCATTTAAGGCCAATTCTTGGAACTTGGTTAACCCTTTCGTAGGCACAGGTTTTGCAGCAACTCAGTGAAGGTTGTTTTTCTGCTATCCTATTAGAATTGTGATCAATTTAGGACCGAAGCAATGGTGGTTCGTATATCATCAGGACACCACAGAGATATTAAAACTATGGTGGTACATCGATTTCCCATTTCCCTATCACAAAAAGTGTTTTCTGTTTTTATTTTATGTTTTCTTCTACTTTCTTTAAAAAATATTTGTTACTGTTATTGAAATTTACTTACCACAATGTGAAAACAATCCCAGACTATCACACAATAAAGGCATGAGCTGATACAGTTCACAATAATATATATTGTAGAAGCGAAACAATGTGTTCTGAGAACAGCTAATCCCATGACAAATAAAAACTGATTGTTGTAACAGCTTTCATACACCTGGTGCAGTGTACTACCACAAGATGACATCACAGACAGAGATGGTAAGACGTATTCCCAAAAGTTTTGGGACATCCCAAGCTGGTTGTAAGTATGCTTCCCAAGGACCACAATAGACAGATTAATTTTGCGGTATGTATACTTCTCAAGCTCTTCCCAGAAACTACTTTGGTGGTAACCGTACTTCCCAATAACCATTAAAACACCATTGTTTGGTGGGATATATACTTTCCACAGTTCTGAAGGATGTATTTCCCAACAAACAGAAACTAAGCTGGTGCAGCTGACAGCCACTAGATGCCAGGAGTACACAGAAGTGGTAACACATCTTCCCTTAAACACTGTAAGGAAATACATTTTGTGGGAAGTATATCCCCCATGGCCTGTGAAATGGTTAACCAATTTTTCTTGGGATAGTTTACATGTATCTTCAAGAGTTTTCCAGTTCAGTCTCTTCAGTATATCTGTGACACTCTCCCATGGATCAAACAAACCTGTGACCATTCGTGCTGCCCTTCTCTGTATATGTTCAGTACCACCTGTTAGTCCTATTTGGTACAGGTCCTGCACACTTGATCAATATTCTAGAACCAGTTGCACGAGTGATTTGGAAGCAATCTCATTTGTACACTGATTGCATGTCCCCAGTATTCGGCTAATAAACCAATGTCTACCACATGCTTTACCCATGACTGAGCCTATGTGATCATTCCATTTCATACCCCTACAAAGTGTTAACACTCACATATTTGTATGAGCTGGCAATTCCAACAGCGACTCATTGATATTATAATCATAGAATACTAATCAAGATCTGACTGAATATTTATGCAGCTTCTTCCAGATAGTACTTCATTATAGACAACTGCATCATCTGCAAAAAGTCTTAATATTGCCTACAAGGTCATTTAGGATACAGTGTGAACAGCAAGGTCCCAACACACTTAACTAGGGTACACTTTAAGTTATTTCTGCATCTGATGACTCTCCAACCAAGATAACATACTGGGTCCTCCCTACCAAAACGACCTCAATCCAGTCACAAATTTCACTTGATACCCAATATGATCTTACTTTTGACAATAAATGTAGTTGTGGTACTGAATGAAATGCTTACTGCAGCTATCTGACTGCCTTGATCCAAAGCTTTTAGTATGTCATGTGAGGAAAGTGCGAGTTGGTTTCACATGATTGATATTTTAGGAATTCACAATGGTTGGCAATGACAAGGTCATTTTATTCATGGTACCTCATTATGTTTGAGCTCAGAATGTGTTCTTTGATTCTACAATGAATTGATGCCAAGGATATTGGCCGGTAGTTTTGTAGATAACTTTTTTATTTTTTATTTACTTATTTATTTTTGATTTTTTTTTACACGTCAAGTTCTGTAGGACCAAACTGAGGAGCAAATCTCCAAAGTCATGGAATGTGTCAGTACACGAAATTACACTGTAAAAGTAATAACAGATAAAAATAAAATCTTTATGAAGCCGAAAAAAGGCAATCCATAAGTTTAAGTAAACGCAATCAACAATATAAGAATCAGCTTAACTTGTTCAAGGAACTCCTTGACAGGATAGAAGGAGTGACCCACGAGGAAATTCTTCAGTTTTGATTTGAAAGTGCATGGATTACTGCCAAGATTTTTTAATTTGAGTGGTAGCTTATTGAAAATGGATGCAGCAGTATACTGCACACCTTCCTGCACAAGAGTTAAGGAAGTCTGATCCAAATACAGATTGGATTTCTGCTGGGTATTAAATGAGTGAAAGCTGCTAATTCTTGGGAATAAGCTAATATTGTTAACAAGAAATGACAGTAAGGGGTGTGTGTGTGTGTGTGTGTGTGTGTGTGTGTGTGTGTGTGTGTGTGTGTGTGTGTGTGTCTATATATATATATATATATATATATATATATATATATATATAGTTATAATAGAGGGAAACATTCCACGTAGGAAAAATATATCTAAAAACAAAGATAGTGTGACTTACCAAATGAAAGTGCTGGCAGGTCGACAGACACACAAACAAACACAAACATACACACAAAATTCAAGCTATCGCAACAAACTGTTGCCTCATCAGGAAAGAGGGAGGAGAGGGATGGATATGATATGTGTGTGTGTGTGTGTGTGTGTGTGTGTGTGTGTGTGTGTGTGTGTGTGCGCGCGCGGAGAGTGTATACCCGTCCTTTTTTCCCCCTAAGGTAAGTCTTTCCGCTCCCGGGATTGGAATGACTCCTTACCCTCTCCCTTACAACCCACATCTTTTCGTCTTTCCCTCTCCTTCCCTCTTTCCTGATGAGGCAACAGTTTGTTGCGAAAGCTTGAATTTTGTGTGTATGTATGTGTTTCTATCGACCTGCCAGCGCTTTCGTATGGTAAGTCACATCATCTTTGTGTGTGTGTATATATATATATATATATATAATGGAAGGAAACATTCCACGTGGGAAAAATTATATATAAAAACAAAGATGAGGTGACTTACCGAACAAAAGTGCTGGCAGGTCGATAGACACACAAACAAACACAAACATACACACAAAATTCAAGCTTTCGCAACAAACTGTTGCCTCATCAGGAAAGAGGGAAGGAGAGGGGAAGACGAAAGGAAGTGGGTTTTAAGGGAGAGGGTAAGGAGTCATTCCAATCCCGGGAGCCTAAAGACTTACCTTAGGGGGAAAAAAGGACAGGTATACACTCGCACACACGCACATATGGATGGATATGTGCGTGTGTGCGAGTGTATACCTGTCCTTTTTTCCCCCTAAGGTAAGTCTTTCCGCTCCCGGGATTGGAATGACTCCTTACCCTCTCCCTTAAAACCCACTTCCTTTCGTCTTCCCCTCTCCTTCCCTCTTTCCTGATGAGGCAACAGTTTGTTGCGAAAGCTTGAATTTTGTGTGTATGTTTGTGTTTGTTTGTGTGTCTATCGACCTGCCAGCGCTTTTGTTCGGTAAGTCACCTCATCTTTGTTTATATATATATATATATATATATATATATATATGGTCTTTAAATATGTCTGCTTGTGTCTGTATGTGTGGATGGATATGTGCGTGTGTGCGAGTGTATACCTGTCCTTTTTTCCCCCTAAGGTAAGTCTTTCCGCTCCCGGGATTGGAATGACTCCTTACCCTCTCCTTTAAAACCCACTTCCTTTCGTCTTCCCCTCTCCTTCCCTCTTTCCTGATGAGGCAACAATTTGTTGCGAAAGCTTGAATTTTGTGTGTATGTTTGTGTTTGTTTGTGTGTCTATCGACCTGCCAGCGTTTTTGTTCGGTAAGTCACCTCATCTTTGTATTTATATATAATTTTTCCCACGTGGAATGTTTCCTTCCATTATATTGATATATATATATATATATATATATATATATATATATATATATATATATATATATATATATATATAGAGAGAGAGAGAGAGAGAGAGAGAGAGAGAGACCAATGTCAAAATATCCAGACTTGTGAACAGGTGTCAAAGAGAGGTTTGTGAACTTACACCACCTATTGCCCGAACTGCACGTTTCTGAGCCAAAAATATCCTTTTAGAATGGGAAGAGTTACCCGAAAATATAATACCATACAACATAAGCAAACAAAAATAAGCAAAGTAGACTAGTTTTCGTGTCTAACTATCACTCCCTTCAGATACTGTTTGAATAGTAAAATTGGCAGCATTAAGTCTTTCAACAAAATTTTGAACGTGGACTTACACGACAGTTTACTATGTATCTGAACACCTAGAAATTTGAATTATTCAGTTTCACTAATCATATGCTCATTCTGTGAAAAAAAAGGTCAAGTTTTGTTGAATTGTGTGTTAGAAACTGTAAAAACTGAGTCTTAATAGAGAGCATATCACTTATATAAATAAAGAACAGGAGTGGCCCCAAAACTGATCCCTGGGGCACCCCACACTTGACCGTACCCCACTCAGACTCCACATCACAGCTGTTCTCAACATTGTTAATAATGACATTTTGCTGTCTGTTGTGAAAGTAAGAGGTGAACTAATTGTGAGTTACTTCCGATATTCTGTAATGGTCCAACTTCTGGAGAAATATTTTTTGATCAACACAAACACCTTAGTTAAATCAAAAAATACGTCTAGCCTTTGAAACCTTTTGTTTAACCCATCCAGTACCTCACAGAGAAAAGCGAATGTAGCATTTTCAGTTGTTAAGTGACTTCTAAAGCCGAACTGTACATTTGATAGCAAATTATCTGATACAAAATGATCAATTATCCTTACATACACAGCCTTTTCAATAACTTTTGCAGACACTGATGGCATAGAAATAGGTCTAAAATTATCTACATTATCCCTTTCTCCCTTTTTATAAAATGGTTTCATTACTGTGTACTTTAATCACTCAGGAAACTAAACATTCCTAAAGGAAAAATTACAAATATGGCTAAATACAGGGCTATCATGTGCAGCACAGTACTTCAATATTCTGCTAGACACTCCATCATAACGATGAGAGTCCTTAGTCTTCAGTGATTTAATTATTGACTCAATCTCCCTCTTGTCTGTATCACAGGGGAGTATTTCAGAAATCAATCTCGGAAAGGCATTTGCCAAGAAAGTTATATGATTCCCTGTAGGAACTAAATTCTTATTTAATTCACCAGCAATGCTCAGAAAATGATTGTTAAATACTGTACATATATCTGATTTATCAGTAACATAAATAATTTTATTGCGAACTGACTTTATAATGTCGACCTCGAGCTGCTGACCAAACACTTTCTTCACAACTGACCATATGGTTTTAATTTTATCCTGTGATTTAGCTATTCTATTTGCATACCATATGCTCATTACCTTCCTAATAACATTTTAAGCATCTTACAATACTGTTTGTAATGGGCTACTGCAGATTGATTGTGACTACTTCTAACACTTTTATAAATTCCCACTTTGTTCTACACGAGATCCTTATCCCACTAGTCAGCCACCCAAGCTGCCTATTACAGCTAGTACCCCATTTAGAACATTCTAATGAAAAGCAACTCCCAAAAAGCGTAAGAAATGTGTCAAGGAAAGCATTATATTTATCATCTATACTATTGGCACTATAAACAAACTGCCACTCTTATTCCTTGACAAGGTTTAAAAAACTCTCTATTGCTTTTGGATTTACTGCCCTACATAGTTTGTAATTACACGTGACACTTGTTTGAGTACACAAGCCTTTTAGTGTTAACATTTGTGCACCATGGTCTGAAAGGCCATTCATGCTTTTACTATCAGAATGCCCATCTAGTAATGAAGAATGAATAAAAATATCGTCTATGGCTGTGCTACTGTTCCCCTGCACCCTAGTTGGAAAAAACACTGTCTGTATCCGATCGTATGAGTTTAGGTGATTTACCAACATATACAAAATTTATAATAATTCCAATCCCAAAGAAAGCAGGTGTTGATAGATGTGAAAAATTATCGAACTATCAGTTTAATAAGTCACAGCTGCAAAATACTAACGCGAATTATTTACGGGCGAATGGAAAAACTGGTAGAAGCCGACCTCGGCGAAGATCAGTTTGGATTCTGCAAAAATATGGGAACACGTGAGGCAATACTGACCCTACGACTTATCTTAGAAAATAGGTTAAGGAAAGGCAAACCTACATTTCTAGCATTTGTAGACTTAGAGAAAGCTTTTGACAATGTTGACTGGAATACTCTCTTTCAAATTCTAAAGGGGGCAGGGGTAAAATACAGGGAGCGAGAGGCTATTTACAATTTGTACAGAAACCAGACGGCAGTTATAAGAATCGAGAGGCATGAAAGGGAAGCAGCGGTTGGGAAGGGAGTGAGACAGGGTTGTAGCCTCTCCCCGATGTTATTCAATCTGTATATTGAGCAAGCAGTGAAGGAAACAAAAGAAAAATTCGGAGTAGGTATTAAAATCCATGGAGAAGAAATAAAAACGTTGAGGTTCGCCGATGACATTGTAATTCTGTCAGAGACAGCAAAGGACTTGGAAGAGCAGTTGAACGGAATGGACAGTGTCTTGAAAGGAGGATATAAGATGAACATCAACAAAAGCAAAACGAGGATAATGGAATGTAGTCGAATTAAGTCGGGTGATTCTGAGGGAATTAGATTAGGAAATGAGACACTTAAAGAAGTAAAGGAGTTTTGCTATTTGGGGAGCAAAATAACTGATGATGGTCAAAGTAGAGAGGATATGAAATGTAGACTGGCAATGGGAAGGAAAGCGTTTCTGAAGAAAAGAAATTTGTTAACATCGAGTACAGATTTAAGTGTTAGGAAGTCGTTTCTGAAAGTATTTGTATGGAGTGTAGCCATGTATGGAAGTGAAATGCGGACGTTAAATAGTTTAGACAAGAAGAGAATAGAAGCTTTCGAAATGTGGTGCTACAGAAGAATTCTGAAGATTAGATGAGTAGATCACATAACTAATGAGGAGGTATTGAATAGAATTGGGGAGAAGAGGAGTTTGTGGCACAACTTGACAAGAAGAAGGGACCCGTTGGTAGGACATGTTCTGAGGCATCAAGGGATCACAAATTTAGCATTGGAGGGCAGTGTGGAGGGTAAATATCGTAGAGGGAGACCAAGAGATGAATACACTAAGCAGATTCAGAAGGATGTAGGTTGCAGTAAGTACTGGGAGATGAAGAAGCTTGCACAGGATACAGTAGCATGGAGAGCTGCATCAAACCAGTCTCAGGACTGAAGACAACAACAACAACAACATATTGAAGTCACCACATATAACTAATTTCTGGTACTTCCTACAAAGTGAATCAAGAGCCATCTCTAGTTTGAGCAGAAATGCTCAGAAGTCAGAGTTAGGGGACCTATAAACAACAGCAATTGAAGTTTAGTTCAGTAAATTCAACTGCCCCTGCACAACATTCAAATATCCGTTCAGTGCAGTGCCGTTATAGATCTATGGACTCGAACGGAATACTGTTTTTTACGTACACAGCCACTCCCCCACCCCACAAGGAACACCTTGGAAAACAGTCAGCTAATGAATTGTCAAATTATTTAAGTGGTGCTCCGACATACCAATAATTTCAGAGTCAACATTTGTAAGCAATTCACTAACTTTATCTCTAATACCCCTTATATTTTGATGAAATATGCTAATTCCTTTTCTACTTGGAAACATGACATCATCTGAAGGTGAGCCCTTAGTTAGAGGGACTTCCTTTAAGCAGGTATTCAATCTAAATAAAGGTGCACATCTAACACTAACTACTACAGGAATTTTTCCATGAGTGATCCCACCACCACCCACTACACTGTCACCTATAAACTTTTTCCAGCCTCCCATTCCCGTACCTATTGATGTGCAGGCCATGCCTAGTGAAACCTGATATGTTGATAGACCCAACTGGCACCACTGAAATGTGACCCATGCCCTCTGCCATCAGCACCCTATCCAGACCCATGTTAACACGCCTTACAGCCACATCAAAACCAGGCCGATCATGATGCTGAAACAGTTGCATGAAATGCACATTAGTGCCACCAGTTTGAGTAGCTATCTTTACCAGGTCACCACCTACATCATATTCCCTGTCCCTATCGAGATTGTTCCCTGCTCCGCCCACTATCACTACCTGATCCTCCTTTGTAGAATTCCTACATAGCTCCCCTATGCTGTCAGCCACCTGAGCCAATACCGCACTAGGCTTCACAAAGCTGGTGACCTGGTACTCACTCCCCAACACTTCCTATAACTGCTGGCCCACACCTCCACCGTACAGACTACCTAGCAGCAGAACCTCCTCCTTTCTGTTTGACTTTGCAACTAACCTAATTTAATTGGGTACAGTATAATATTCCTGAGAAGTCATAGCTTCGTTACCTTCTCAATAAGGAGTTCATTTACAGACAAAGTCATATCACCCGGTCTTACCCCATTAGTGGGATAAGAGTGAGTATACAAACCAACTTTATGGAAATACAGAAAAACAAGATATTCTGTGAAAAAACAGAAGAAATGTTTATTGAAGTACAATTTAATCAACAATAATATTCACAGAATTGACATGTAAATCATCTGCTCCAAACTGACACGATCGCAGTGTAGACACATTTACTGCTGAAACATGAGCGGTTTCAACAGTCTTATTATACTGCCATTATCTGATCTAAGGGGAAAACAATCAGGGGGGAGGGGGGGACTGCAGCTCATATGACGGATATATAAAATATACAATATTCCACATATCTTCTGGAACTTGCTATAAAATTGCCAAGTTACATTTTATGAAGTCAAAGTATAATAGACACACCCAAGTATACATACCTTGATCAAAATGCAGTCAACAAAATACACACAGTTGGTAAAATGTACACAAATGATGAAAAGCACACAGTTTAAATCCTTGTATCATCCCTGAAAGTTGGTGGCAAACATGGCTGTTCCATACCTGCTGCACAGCACTACATTGCCAGTGGAGTGTTAACATAAAGGCGGCAGACCAGCTAGAAAGTTAATCTAACTTGCAGCTGGATGGCATTTGTAGTACAAGTTAAATGATCAGATACGGTGGTTGCAAGCAATGAATAGTGGTACACCAGTAAGAAAGCTGTATTTTTCAATGTGTCCGATATAACAATTAGGAATGCCACCTGGCCATACATATATATTTCACAGCAGCAGCGAAAAATATAGAATGCCCTCATTTTATTCACTGGTAGTCTTTAGTTCACTAAAATTAGCTATTTAGTGCCAGAAAATGGACAAACAGTATTATGACGAATGAGAGAATGTAGCACAGGCTTGTACAGGTCTGTCTTACTAAACAGCCATTCACCAAGTCCAGTGAAATATGTGTATGTTACAAAAGAATCTTAAATAAAATGTCCTCCAATCTACAGTTTCACATATGCCTGGTTCCTTAGAAAGCTAAAGAAAACAAATGTTGTGTCACTTTCCAATTATTGCCAATCTTTATTGCACTACATGCACTCCTTATTGTAAAAACTAGGATACAAATCAATATAAACGATAGTGTTTATACTAAACTAGGCGGCCTAACTGCTGAGGTCTGTTGCATGTTCCCTACATCTACAGCTGCAAGAGGCTCCTATCCACTCAACTCAGACAGTTGGTCAAATCTATTGCATATGCGCAAAGTATAACTGTCTGAATACCTCCTCCTCCTCCTCCTCCTCCTCCTCCTCCTCCTCCTAGCTGCCTTCTTGCCAACTGCCACTTCCCACTCCCCACCAAACCTCACCCTCCTAAACCTATCTAGTTCCTCCTTTGCATGTTGTAACTGCACTTCTACTACTGTTCTTGTAGGCAGGTGTGACCTGTGCTTTTTTCAAGAACTGGGAAAGGTTTTCTGTTCGAGAGATCTACGATAGACTACAGTCAGAAGAGTGGCTAACTCAGCCACAAATTCAGCACAGAATTTGACAGGATTACCATCGGGCCCTGAATCTGTGTTCACATTTAACAATTTCAGCTGTTTCTCAACACCACTGACACTAATATTCATTTCATTCATCTTTTCAGTGGTACAAGGAGTAAACTGCAACAATTCTCCTGGGTTTTCTTTTGTAACGGAACAGTTGAAAACAGAGTCCAGCAGTTCAACTTTTTCTTTGCCACCCTTAATTTCAGTTCCATTCTCAATCATTAGGAACTGAGCACTAACTTTGGTGCCACTAACAGCCTTTACGTACAACCAAAATATCTTTGTTTTGTGAAATATGATTTGACAATATTCTGTTACAGCAGTCATCGAATGCATCACACACTGCTCTCCTGATAGCTAAACGTGTTTCATTCCGTCTCTCTCTATCTATAGTTTATTGTACTGGTTGTTACCTATCTCGTTTCTTAGATAACTGAAAAATTGGGGAATGTTACGCAGTATATTGTGGTAGGACTACACTCTCACCACGTGATTTTGAATGAGAATGATACGAGTAGTTCCAGCACAATTTCAGCAAGACTTATTTATTAGTAGCTGCTGAAAGATTACACACTGCAGATCTCGTTTGTCTAGGGGTTCTCGAAGTTTTGTCGGCAAAATTAATCATTCCAACAAGCATGGCCTGGGTTTTCTTCTTGTTTGAAATAAATACTACTGGATCTGAAATATTTTCAGCTAAAAATTATATTTATTCATACTTTTTGTTTAGTAACTACACCATTTTCACTATGAACATTGATAGTCTAAATGCATCATTGATTATACTGCACTGGTCACGTAAACACATCCATCTCCCTCCAATACCGACAAAGAAGTGGCAGGCAAGCCAACATGTGCCCGGAAGTTGCAGACATTCCTGCATTCTAGATTCTTTGGTCTACTGACCTTAATAAACTCTAAAGATACATATAAATAAATACATATATATATACAGCATTTAACATCCCAAACGAATCCATTATTTATCATAAAAGAAAATATTCATAATTAAATAAATTAAACTCATTGTCTGGCAACATAATGAAACTACCTTAACTCTTTACTGTGGGCATCGTACTTTTCACATGAGATAAACGTTATCTCCGACAGTTAATTACATTACAAGTCCAATGCTTTGTTTTACACCTGTTATGCAGTGGTCTCTGTGTCTTTAGAAATTTCTTTACAGTGATTGAATATCATAGAGGTTCCCTCCCATTATGAACTTTTCTACTGGGTACATATACATCCAGTGCATGGATCAACTATTCTTTTCAACTTGAGCCAGTTTTTCTTTACATGCTCCTGCACTGTACTAAAAGTTTCAAGTTCCTCATTGAGATATGACACTACTGATTTTTGTATCTAGTTTACTGAAAATATGTGTCTTTTGCTTATTTTAGTTGTCCTTTGTATTTGCCACAACTGTATCATGGTCACTAATTTGAGATTTGATGTGGACATCCTCAAAGCGGTCAGGTCTATTTGCCACATTAGACCCACTATATTTTCATCATGAGTGGGGTTCCTAAGTATCTGTTCTAGGTAGTTTTAAGAGAAGACATTTAGTAATGTCTCACATGATGTCTTATTATGCCAGCTACTAACAAAACTGTAATCTTCCCAATTAATCATTGTGTTGTTAATATCGCCACCAATGATTACACTATGATTTGGGAACTTACGTACAAGTACACTGAGGTTTTCTGCAAAGGTTTTGGTTACAACAGGAAATGAGTCTGGTGGGTGATAGGATCCAATTTTCTTTTATGCCCACCTCTCATACTGTTTTTTGCCCTAACTATCTCATATGCGGCTTCAATTTCTATCTTGACAGATTTGAGTTTCTTGTCTACTGCAACAAATACACCGCTTCCATTTCCCATTTGCCTATCCTTTCAATATACACTTAAATTTTCCTCAAAAACCTCACAGCTATCAATTTCAGGTTTCAACCAGCTTTCTGTGCCCAGTATTATAAGAGCTCCACTGCCTTTCACGAGCACTTCAAACTCTGGCACTATGTTGCAAATGCTTCAGCAGTTTACCATTAGGAGATCTCACCTGTGGGAAGCATTTCTTTCAATCTGACACTGATACTTCTTGGTTTCCTACAGCTATCGTTATCTGGATTGGATGGAGAGCCATCTAATTAAAAAAAAAACAACAACTTGTGTGCACCCCAAAGACCATCAGCTACTTCAGTAGCAAGCTGTGATGTGCAGTGCACACCTGACCCATTTAGGGTAACACCATAGCTCACAACCCTATGGCTCAAGTCCACGAAGTTGCAGCCTAGCTTGTCACAGAACCTACTTAGTCTCTGGTTCAGCCCTTCCACTTGGGTCAGAACCAAAGGGCCATGATCAGTTCTGGGGACAATGTTGCAAATTGTGAGCTTTGTTGAAACTCCACGCACAAGACTGGTCTTCTCAACCTTCTCTGCCAGTCACTGGAATGACAAGAATGACTTCAGAGCCCAAGCAACAGGTATTATTTGTTCCAATGTGCACCACCATCTGCAGCTGGGCAGCTGGTTGCACCTTGTTCCCTCAATGGTTGCTGGAATAGCCTCTTCAACAAGTTGAATAAGGCCCCCCAGGCACAAGCACTGAGTGCACCTGGTGTCCTTCCCTGCCCCTTGCTGCCATTTCCGTAAGTGGTATTATCAGTGCCCACATGTTTGAGCTGCCTCCTCTCGACACGGAACAAAACAGGTTTCCCACCCCAAAACAGGTGAAGCGAGCCCCATTGGCTCAGTTTCAGTTACAAAACAGCACATCAAACTTGTTGGTTAGGGGGTCGATACAACACTCTCGAGTCCTCCCGATTCCTGTCCACCCTGTACAGGACACATAGATCTACAGTTGACATGCCACCCACAGTCAAGTGGACAAGTAAAGACAGAGCCTGTATTTTCTGCAGAGGAGACCGGACCCACTGGAGAGGCCAGTACTTGAGGTACCTCTGGTACCAGTATCAGAGGTACATGACTGTCACGAGCTCTTCCAACACACTCATAGCAGCAGCTGCCAATTGTTTGGTGGTAGTCAGGGCAATTTCCAACTGCTCACGAACATCAAGCAACTCATCACCTGTTTGAGAACAGCATTCACAGTGTAGTTGCATTCTGGATGGTGCAATGTACTACACAACTGTGAACAAATAACTTTAAATTAAGTCCACCGATTATCTTTTAATCTGTTGACCTAAAAAGTTGCTTACTTCCTATACGTATTGAAGCAAATACATAAAACGAGATAGAATCTTACCTAATGTTCTGTTTGCAAAATGGAAGTGCTGGCTCCAGTCATAACCTCTCAATTTATTGCTCAAGAAAAACTTATGAATCTATAGAAAAACCACAATTTGATTACAAACACCGTTTTGCTTAGTCAGTGTTTACATCCTTCATTACCAGTTTCATTAAATTTAATACATCACAAACCTATTTGAAATTTTTATGTTTACATCTACACTGCAAAATCATTATTCAATATTTGGCATTAGCCTATTCTAACAAAAAAAAAAAAAAAAAAAAAAAAGATGTCATGACTTCGTTCACAAAGCACTGTCATTTTCTTACACAGATTTTTTTTTTTTGTGCTGGTGTGGGGGGGGGGGGGGGCGAGAGACAATGGAAAAACAAGTTTAGGGGAACCGAAAAAATAGGTATGGGTGACTGGTGCCAGCATATTTAAGAATTTCATACCCTCAACAGGGGAAATCATCAGGATGAGGGGCAAACTGGTAAGGAATCAGGGGTTTTCTGAATGGCAACTGTAGTGTGCAGCAAGTGGTGTGGTGAACTGTTATATTCATTAATTTGCTGTACCCCAAGGTTTGGAAATACGATAATCCATGTTATTGTATCCGAAGTTGATGAACTAGTGTTTATCTACTGTTACAGTGAACTTAGCCTTATGCACCAGGAAAAAAAAACCTATCATTATGAATGGCTTATCTGAAAGTTACTTTGACCAGGTACTTACAGAACCAACTTGTGAAGGTAATGCCTTAGACCTCATCATAACTAAAAAACACATGCTTAATGCAGAGGAGGACATAAATGATCAGCAGGATGTTATAACATCAATTGCTATATTTCTGGCAATTTAAATGGTTCACGCTACCTAATACTTGTTCTCTCTTCAGATACAAATGATAGGCAGAAAATGCTGGTAATAAACTAAAAGGTATCAGTATCTTGAAATACTTACCCTGTGAAATTTTACCATTGACTTGATAACAAAAATCTGGAGCAAAAGTGTATGAAATTCAAGAACCATTTTACAATACACCTTAGACCAGTACGTACCATATAGGGTCGTGAGGGATGGTAAAGAACCGACGTAATACAATGGCTGTGCTAGAAAGTTGTCTACCCCTAATTGTTTGAAGAACTGAACTCCCATGTATAAAATAGCTCTGGAAGTCTGATTACTTCAAAAATGAGTTAATGTGTTAAATATTTGCCTTTAAGCATGTTAAGTGAGAAAATGTTCAGGAAAAGCTTGAAATTATGCTTAAAGTTTGTTAGCTCTCACTCTCAAATACAGGATTATTAAAGTCAATATATTCGTGTGCCACTAGTTATGCTGCCTCAAACACAAACACATAGTTTGTAACTGTAACACTTTCCTTATTGTGTTAAACTTTTAACCTCAGTTTATACCTTTTAATGAGTAGGTTATGACAGCATTTTAAAATTTTTAAATTCAGCTAATAATTATGCAAAATATTCAAAATTGATTTTTCATGTCCTTACTCTGGTACAGAGCGCCGCGGGTTTCGAATCCGCAGCCGTCACACCGTAAGCTGTGGCTGCGCAAGCTCCTGACCCGTATATAATGTGAGGGCGCCACTGTGGAGCATGTAGTCCCAGTGGCCAATAGCGACGTACCCTACCATGTATTTAAGTGCCTGCCTCTCACTCAGTGAGGCAGCCTGATATTCGTGCGAGTCCCCCGATATCTCGCTTACAGACATTGTGTTTACTTTGCTTATTTCCGTGTACTAGTGAACGTTGTTGATTTTGTGAGGTTTTCGCTTGTGAACCTGTTGCTTCTTGCGTGTTGTTGTTCTTGGTGTCTTGCTCACTCATCTGTCATCGTGCGTGTCCATCGTTTTCCGTTCGTCCGTCTGATTTGTTCGCAGGCCACTCCCATATGGTCCCACCACGCTTTGGTTTATGGCCACCCCACGACCGGAATGGTCGCGGTTACAACGCCTACACTGCTACTGATACTGAGTTCCAGGATAGTGTCCAAAATCTTAAATATTTAAGCCGTCTTTTCATTGTGCCTGTCTGTGACTCAACACTTGCCCTAAGTGGTTAGTACCAATCTGTCCTTTCCATTTTATTGTTGTTATTACATTCTGGACAATTTCCATTGTCTGTAAAAGCTTCAGGTCTTACATAAAGTAAGTAAGTGGATCAAAATCATCTATTCTGTCATTCATTCAGTGATTGTAATGACACTGAAACAGAGGACAACAGAGTGATTAATTACTGAATTCAGGAGGACGACGGTTCAATCCTGCGTCCAGCCATCCTGATTTAGGTTTTCCTTGATTTCCCTAAATCGCTCCAGGCAAATGCTGGGATGGTTCCTTTGAAAGGGCACGGCCGACTTCCTTCCCGTCCTTCCCTAGTCCAATGAGACCAATGACCTTGCTGTCTGGTCTCCTCCCCCCCAAAACAACAACAACTGAATTCAGCATCCCACAATCATTTTACTGTAGAGGATACGATCATAAAGTAGTTCCTCATATCAATGACTGTGCAAATGCCAAAATGCCAGATATTGACATAAGTTATTGCAGAACACAAAAGCAACTAAAATCGTTTCAATACAGGAAATGCATACGTACTTAACAAGGTAACTGTGAGATTCTACAGGATTGGTCAAATAGATGCACATAATTATAGGCCTATACTGTTGATGAATTATGGAACATATTCTATACTCGTGCACTATGATGCTTCTGGAGAACAATAATGTCCTCTATACAAACCACCATGGATTCTGTAAAAACAGATTGCTCTGTTTGTCCATGAAATTCAAAGTGCCATAGACAAACAAGTCTAGGTTGATACTGTGTTCCTTGACTTAAACAAGTCATTCAGTGCAGTTCCACACTGTCGTCTAGTGAGCAAAATACAAGCCTACCAAGTATCAGAGCAGATCTGTGGCTGGATTGAATACTTTGAAGGAGGTAGAACTCAATATATTATTGCTAAGAGAATGAAACTGAAAGAGGGGAAAATGTAATTTCTGAAGGAACACTAGCAGAACTTGTTTGAGAAATTGTTCTCAAACCAGTTCTGCTAGTGGTGCTCCAGAAATTGCTATTTCCACACTAATAATATGTCATTTGACATCTCCCCCATCCACTCCGTCAAATTATTGCCTTTCATTGGGGTTTTACTCATTTTACTTGATTCATAAATAGCTGAATGGTAACAGGTGTTCACACTTTTCACATGCCAGTTTACCGGTGACAGCACTATTTTAAACTGACATGCCCATCACTGAAATGGCATCAGATGAAAATATTTGCACCAACTGTGAGACATATCCAAGCATTATAATTAATATATTGTTACACACTGAAGCGACAAAAATCATTTGACACCTCCCAGTATCACGTCAAACCACCTTCAGCTCAGCATAGAGCAGCTTCTCTATGTGGCACGGACTGAAATAGTTGTTGGAAGTCCCCTGCAGATATATTGAGCCATGCTGCCTCTACAGCCATTCATAATTGCAAAAGTGTTGCTAGTAAAGGACTCTGTGCACGAGCAGACCTCTCGATTACATCCTATGAATGTTCAATTGGATGCATGTCATGCAATCTGGGTCACCAAATAACTTGCTCAAATTATCCACAATGCTCTTCAAACCAACACTGTGAAACAGCACATTGTCATTCATAAAAATTATATCATTGTTTGGGAACATGAACTCCATGAATAGCTGCAAATCGTACCCAAGTAGCCGAACATAACCATTTCCATTCAGTGATTGGTTCAGCTGGACTACAGGATCCAGTCCATTCCATATAAACACAGTCGACACCATTATGAAGCCACCACCAGCTTGCACAGTGCCTTCTTGACAACTTGGGCCCATGACTTTGTGGGGTCTGTGCCACACTCTAATTCTACCATCAGTTCTTACCAACTGAAATTGGGACTCATCTGACCAGGCCACAGTTTTCCAGTCATCTAGTGTCCAAATGATATGGTCACAAGCTCAGGAGAGGCACTGCAGGCGATGTCATGCTTTTAGCAAAGGTACTCGCCTTGGCCGTCTGCTGCCATAACCCATTAATGCCAATTTTCGCCATATGTCCCACATTGATTTTGGAGTTATTTCATTCAGTCTGCTTGTCTGTAAGCACTGACAACTCTATGCAAAACACTGCTGCTCTCAGATGTTGACTGAAGGTTGTCGGCCATTGTGTTGCCTGTGGTGAGAGGTAGTGCCTGATATTTGCTATTCTTGGCACTCTCTTGATACTTTGCTTCTCTGAATATTGAATTCCGTAATGATTTCCAAAATGGAATGTCCCATGCATCTAGCTCCAACTACCAGTCCATGTTCAAAATCTGTTTATGTCCGCTATGTGGCCATAATCAAGTCGGACAGCTTTTACATGAATCACCTAAGACAAATGACAGCTCAACCAATGCACTGCCCTTTTATACCTTGTGTATGTGATACTATCGCCATCTGTATATGTGCATATCACTATCCCATGACTTGTCACCTCCGTATACGTTCAAGTGGTTCACAATAGTGAGAACTGACACGTGACAGTGCACCATAACAGAAGACAAAACATTCCAGGATGTATGGGCCCAACAGTGAACAGTTTCTGGAATTTGTAAATGTGTGCATACCAGGACAGTCTACTAGAAGAGGTCAGTGAATATGTCTACCTTGGCCAGATTATAAATATGAAGGGAGACGTAAGGCCAGAAATCTATCTACGCATCAAGCTTGGCTGGCAAGCATTTGGGAAGAATTCAAAAGTATTCAGATCAAAAATGTCAGTAAATCTGAAGAAAGCAGTATTTGATCAATGCATTCTTCCTGTGATGACGTATGGCTGCGAGACATGGACACTGAACTCATTTACAAAAGGGAAACTTAGGACAGCACAGAGAGCCATGGAGAGATCAATGCTGAGCTATACAAGAAAGGACAGGAAAAGGGCAGATGACATCCGGTCTGTGGCGAAGGTTAAAGACATCTTAGAGAGAGTAGGTTCCTTGAAATGGCAGTGGGCTGGCCACGTCACAAGAAGAAAAGACAACAGATGGACGAAGCTAGTACTGGAGTGGAGTCGAGAGAGCACCGGAGGCCTAGAGGAAGACCACCAAACAAATGGGACAAAGACATCAAGAAGATCGCTGGTAACACCTGACAGAGAACTGCCCAAGACCGTCCCACTTGGAGAAGACTTCTGAAAGCCTACCTGAATCGACGACTCGAAGAGGCCACATCATCTAATGATTGAGTTGGCTGATGATGATGATGATGATGATGATGATGATGGTGGTGGTGGTGGTGGTGGTGGTGGATACCAGCTGCCACTGACTACAGTATGAAAAATTATCTTATTGATGTATTTGAAATATACACTTTTCGATTAAGCTCCCATCTAACTGGGTTAAATAGTCATCTACAGCTTACCATACATTAGGCAACTTTGGGAATGCAGTACATGGATGAATGATCACCAATACTTCTATGCTGATGGAGGACAACTACTGCACCAATATGGTCCAAGACTGACAGGTGAAATAGGGCCAGTACCTTTGTCTCCAATGTCACCTGACCTTAATAATTTTGATTTTTGTCTGGGGAACCTCAAAAGTGAAGTGTACAGCACTCCCATTGGTAACGTTTAAGAACTCGAGCAGTGAATTATGCGGAGTGCAGTACTGCATCCAAATATCAGGACGAAATGTGGAACACCACCTTTAACATGCACAGGTACAGTAAACTGTAATGGCTAATGTGCTGAAGTACTGCAGTATTTCCTTTCAGGGTATGCCATGGGTGAAATTTGAGCCCAATCATACGCAGACTTACTAATGAAGTGTGCATTTCAAATAAATTTATATTAACTGCAGCAATACTTCATACTGAAGTCAGTGGCAGCTCACAGATGCACATTCACAGTTATCTCCAAAACGATTCATTTGCAGACCCATTACTGTGGAACATGTTTGCTTGTCTTAGTGTATACTTTCACCCACATCTTATTTCATTTCTAATTACTCTTCACTCTGAATACAAATTTTATACTTGGGTGCCTCTGCTGCTCCTTTCGGCTTGGTGCCCCAACTGGCTGTTTGTGTTGCTTGGGCCTTAAACTGGCCCTGACCAAAAGCGAGTGTTACATGAGCACTACTATAGAAGAAGATAGTAACTCCAGAAGACTCTTGTGGTATGCAAAAAGACCTATGGAGGATTAGTGATAGGTGCAGGGACCAGCAGTTGACTAACAAGGAGACCACCCTGACCCTGCAATCTGACTTCTGAAATTTTTTACATTTTTGGTACATTAAGTTTATAATTCAAATATCAATCACCCCAAGCAAGTGCACAATTCTAAAAAAAATTCTCGAGAAAACTGACTTTGAAGTTTTCTGATGGACTTTCACCTAAGGCACTTTTCACGATGTTCCAAGGGGCCCACACAGTAGTGTTGAGAATGATCATTGGATCGCTGGTTCACATCTTGATATGGTTCTTTTTAATTTTTTCGCCCTCTCTCTCTCTCTCTCTCTCTCTCTCTCTCTCTCTCTTTTCCTCAATTCAAATACCTACATTGTATTACTATAAAATTCATCAAATATATGCAAATTAACCAAGTCTAATCATAATTTTTTATGAAAAATACACATCATCTTGTTTCTAATTACACATTGTACACAAATGACAGGGTTCATTGTAAATATAAATTCTTAATTATCAATAAAAAAACATAACAAATTTATCATGTGTGTGTGTGTGTGTGTGTGGGGGGGGGGGGGGGTCCTATTTTTGACAAAAGCTAACTTTCTTACAGTTTTTCTGTTGTGCCTTTCTGTGACTCAGCATCTCCGCTATATGGTGAGTAACAACATTACATTGTTACATTCCATCCTGGAATTTCCATTGTTACAAATTTGTTAACAATCTTTTATAAAATATTGATAAGTAAGAGTTTATATCTACAATGAAAACTGAAATTTTCCATGCAATAGATCATTAGCAACAAGAAGACAACACATTTTCCTTGAAAAATGAGGATTAGGTATGTGTTAATTAGAACAGATTTGACGAATTTTATATTTAAATGATGTAGGCATTTGCGATGGACAAGGGATGAGGGAGAAAGAGAAATGGGGGGGGGGGGGGGGGGGGGGGGAGATCTACGTTAGGCTCCTGTTACCACCTGCATGCAGACAAAGAGCTGCACAGGCTGCAGCTCAGTCATTTGGGCTTCAGAAAGTGAAAATCTATTCACAGTCCAATAAAAGGGGCTATTCCAATGGCGAATGGAATCTTTAAGTAGTACACAGTTGCTCTAATGATTGGCATCACAAGTTGCCTTAGACAACTTCTGGTGGCCTACAACGGTTGCTTGTTTGAGTGAGAACCCTCTATGTGATTACAACAGTCTGACAGACTGTTGTGGAGGGCAAACTGATGATTAGTAAGCTATGCAGAGGAAGGTAATCAGCTGCATTACCAAATGTTTCCTCACAAGGTTCTCTCTGCAAACCAATGTGTTTGGATCTAACTACTGGACTCTTGCTAACTTTTCTGGGACCACTGTCTCTGGCTGCCATGGCCAGACTATAAGCAACTGCGAATGATGGAGGAAGCAGTCTGGGTGGTGGGGGAGGGAGAGCAGCCGTATGGGTGGGGGACTGTAAAGTGCTGTTTTTGGGAGCATACAGGGATGAGGTGGAGAGCGCGTAGCATAGCCAGGTGCAGTCCGGAAGTTATGACTCATGGGGGAAGAGTAAAAATACTGTGGGTGTGCTTAAGCAACAGGAAGACTGTGGAGACCGAACAGGGAAGCAGACAGGCGGGTGAAGACAATGACTGATAAAGGCTGGGGTCAGGAGGGTTATGGAAACTTGGAATATATTGCAGGGAGAGTTCCCACCTGCGCATTTAGAAAATGCTGGTGTTGGTAGGAAGGATCCAGATGCCACAGGTTGTGAAGCAGCATGCTTAGCAACTCAGTGGTCCAGTTGTTTCTTGGACACAGTTTGTCAGTGGCCACTCACGCAAACTAACAGCTTGTTGGTTGTCATGCCCACATACAATGAAGCACAGAGATTGCAGCTTACCTTGTAGATCATATGACTGGTTTCACAGGTAACCATGCTTTTAATGGGATAGGTGATGCTTGTGACCAGAATGGAGAAGGTAGTGGTGGGATGATGTAATGGACAGCTCTTGCATCTATGTCTATTACAGGGATATGAGCTGTAAGGTAATGGGTTGGGAGCAAGGGTTGTGTGGGGATGGGCAAGGATATTGAATAAATTCGGTGGTGGGCAGAATACCACTGCGGGAGGGGTGGGGAGGATACTGTGTAGGACATTCCCCATTTCGTGGCACAGTGAAAGGTAATTTAAATCTTGACAGAGAATGCTATTCAGCAGGATCTCCAGTCTCTCGTCAGATCCTTAGACCCATCCCAGAACCTCTCCCGAGAGCCAGTCTCCCTCTGTCCCCGTTCCCCCTCTTCTACCCCATTCCTCAAAGAAAATATATATATAATAAAAAAGCCATCCGCCATACCTGCACGATGTACCTGTCCATGCAGACACACAACCCCTGCTCCCAACTCCCTACCTCATGGCTCATATCCCTGTAATAGACCTAAATGCAAGACCTGTCCAATGCATCCTCCCACCACCACCACCACCACCACCACCACCACCTTCTCCAGTTTGGTCACAAGAATCACCTATTCCTTTAAAGGCATTGCTACCTGTGAAACAAGTTATGTGATCTACAAGCTAAGCTCCGACCACTGTGCTTCATTTTATGTGGGCATGACAAGCAACAAGCTATCTGTCACATGAATGGCCACCAACAAACTGTGGCCAAGAAACAAGTGGACCACCTTGTTGCAGAGCATGCTGCCCAACACGACATCCTCCATTTCAATGAGTGCTTGACAGCCTGTGCCATCTGGATCCTTCCTACAAACACCAGCTTTTCCGAATTGCAGAGGTGGGGACAGTCCCTGTAATACATCCTACATTCCCGTAACCCTCCTGGCCTCATCCTTCATTACTCGTTGTTCTTCACCCAGCTATCCCCATTCCTGTTCCGACTCCATAGCCTTCTATTACACAAACACACCTGCAGTTTTTTCACTTTCCCTTCTTCCGCTCCCCCACACTATATGCTAGCCTCCAGACTGCACACGACTCCGCTATGCTCTCTCCACCTCGTCCCTGTATGCTCCCCCAAATAGCACTTTACCTTCCCCTACCTGTACCCTGCTCTGCCTTCCACTCCCCACCCCAGCCTTATCCCCACCGCCAAGACTGCTGCATCCATTATGCGCAGTCGCTCGCAGTCTGGCCCTGGCAGCCAGAGACAGTAGTGTGAGTGTGTGTGTGTGTGTGTGTGTGTGTGTGTGTGTTTTGTATATTTCAGAAGAACGCCCTCTGGCTGAAAGTTTACATCTTTAGTAGTTTTTTTTGTTGTGTCCACCTGCAATTCCACAACTCCACTACATGATGAATAGCAACCTAACCTTTTCATAATATTGTCATTATTCCAGCCTGGATTTTATATTGTTTAATACTGCAGATGTGAGTGAACAGGCATGGCATGCTGACCACTTTACAAGAACTGAGAGAGAAATTATGTGGAAAGGAGTCCCCAGAAATGCAGGAACATGATATACCGAATATATTATATACCCAATTGCTGGCCAGTAATTACTTTCAGGAGGCAAAATGTGTAGCATGTTCATTTTCTGGCAAAGTAACATTACTACTATTATAATAATAATAATAATAATAATAATAATAATTTGTTCTTTCAAGTTTAAATACCTGATGTACATTTCATCCTTGCCAAAAAGTTTCTCTAATGCAGACAATGAAACAGTAGAGAGCAGGCACTGGAGAGCTCTTAGTCTTGAGAAAGAAGTGACTCCATCTGACGTGTCACCTATCACAATGTTTACAAGATAATTAACCAACTCTTCATCTTTGTCAACCTGTAAAAGGTAACATGCCCTGCAAAAAGAAACAGAGAAAATCCCTTAAACACGCTGAAAAACTTCTTTTCTGACGTGAAAAGTACAATTTAAAGAAAACATAAGCTTTTCCTCACTTTTACCAACAGTGAATTGAGACTGAAAATTTGCTGTTGCTAATGGTTTCAATAAAAATGACATTATTTTAATGATGTTTTAATTCACATGGCTGAAAGGCATATCAGCATGCATACATTTGTGATTATTATTGCCAATGCCTTTTATTATTATGACATTACCCAAAGTAAAAAACTGAAGTAGTACAAATTATTTTTATTCATAATTACTGGAGCGCTTGCAAAATATAAAGTTCTCTCTATAGTGAAACTGAACCCACAAAAACATGACAGTTGCAGAATTATTTGCAAAAATACAAAACTACATGATAACAATTTCAACTGATATTTCATTATAGCCAACAATGTGAAGATAATTTTTGTAGTGCACAAGGAAGAGGGACTACCTGTCAGAGTTCCAAAAAATTCTCCAGTCAGAAATACATGGCTTTCACTGTTTCTGGAAGTTAAATTGACTTAAGTGGTTATGCAATATATGTCATTACTAATGCAGACTGAGATGTTACAATAATTCTTTACTAACCTCTACAAACAAAAGGCAATGTCCTGACAGACTGACCCATGATCACAGCCCAAACTGCTAAGGATAGAAACTTTAAATTTGGAGAGAGCGTTGATCTTGTACTGTAGGCTTTGTTTGGTAAGGGATTGTCTGAAATGACACCCCTGAGATGGGTGAAGTAGGAGATGAAAGGAATTTTGAAAATATGTCTCTTTTAAGGCAATGTTGAAGCTGGAACCACAAAAATTGGTTTTTGGTTTCTCAGTCAGAAATTTAAAAAAAGTGTGTGTATCCACACTTTAGGAAACTCAACCACTAAGGATGTGAGATAGTGAGCCATTATGAAGGCAATTTTAAAGCTAACTTCAAGAAAATTTGTATTTGGCCTCTTTAGAAACAAAAAATAACACGTTTCAGAGTTTTTTAAAATATTTCATTATATTAAAAATATCAATATAATAGAAGGAAACATTCCATGTGGGAAAAATTATATATAAAAACAAAGATGAGGTGACTTACCGAACGAAATATTTAAAGACCAATATGTCTGCTTGTGTCTGTATGTGTGGATGGATATGTGCGTGTGTGCGAGTGTATACCTGTCCTTTTTTCCCCCTAAGGTAAGTCTTTCCGCTCCCGGGATTAAAATGACTCCTTACCCTCTCCCTTAAAACCCACTTCCTTTCGTCTTCCCCTCTCCTTCCCTCTTTCCTGATGAGGCAACAGTTTGTTGCGAAAGCTTGAATTTTGTGTGTATGTTTGTGTGTCTATCGACCTGCCAGCGCTTTCGTTCGGTAAGTCACCTCATCTTTGTTTTTATATATCATTATATTAAAACATTTTCAAAGGTACATCTATGAAAACTGGTATTTGACTTCTAGAGATGTGTGTGTTAGGGGGTGAACATTTCTTTGGAAATATTACCACAAGAAATCAAAAGGCAGGATTAACAAATACCTCCAACTCCAGCTGTCAGAATCACTTTTTGGTCAGAAGTACATTTGGATAAGAGCATTTCCTACAGCCTTAATTAGTGTAAAATGTTTAGATGATGTTGCAATTTGTGTACAACATAGAAATTCCATTAAATAAAAACAAATAACATTTGTGCAGATAACACAGTTTGTGCAAGGAGCGAAGCAGCTGACAAGAAGCTAATATTATATATATCTAAAAAACGTTGAAGATTATTAATTAATTCTGCAATTTTACTCCTTCTTTCAATAAAAGTTTATTATTTCCATTGCCTTGTACAGAGTTCAGCATTGTGCAATGCTGCCTCTTATTGACCGACTAGTGGTTACAGTAATTGTTGTTCATTTACTTCATGACTATGAATGAAGGAAAATACCACCACCAAAATTTCTGCAAGCTCTTGGACTTTTTTCCTCAAGCCAACAGTCATCACCACAGCATGTAAATATTTGCATAACACAATTCAGAATCAGTGTCAATATCAATTGAGAAGAACCCCAAGGATTAATTTTGGGTTAGGACAGCTTATAGGATGACAATCAATTTTTATTCTCTTGCAATAATCAGTTAAATGACTGCAAATTATGCAATAACAAAATCGTGTAACTCTTGCTTCTAATTCAAGTCCATGTCTTTATTGCGCAACCTGCAAGATTCATGCTTTACATCAGAGAGCGTTACAGTACTTGTTTTTCCTCCATTATGATTCCAGACAACTGAGTGGAGTCAGAGATCACAATACACTGGCAACATTGAATACTCTGACCTCAACTGCTCTGACTGCACCAAACACGTAACGTTACAATTGCACCACTCGACTGGATTTAACAAACTGTGACCTCCCATTCAAGATGCATAGCAGCTTAAGTAAGAACTGACACTGAAATATCAATACGGAAACCTGGTTGATAAGATATTTTAAACATATTTAATGGATTCTTAAGCAGATGATGAAAGGATAATTTTCTATAGTGTTAGGGCAGTATATTTTTATGTCCGTACAATTTTCACCATGTAACCGATACTTTTTAAGGAAAACTGGTCAGTTAATAGCTGCTTACTCAGACTGTTACTGCACACTGTAAGCAGGCTACACTAGGTCTCTTCACTACTTGATGAATACATCTAAATGATTCTGAACCTTGACTGCACATGTTGAGATGGTAATGATATATCAATAGTATCAATGCAATTTAAGCTAATAAAAATTTCCTGTTTTGAACCTAACAACTCATTTAAAATAATAATTACTCTTTTGATATACCTCAAATCTGATTTATTGAAAATATAAATATTTTACATCTAATATAGTGTCAGCTTCGATGTCACTCACATGATTTACTGAATGTCAATTTATCAATATTTCAGGAAATTTTGCCATCTCTATACACAAGTCACTCACGCTAAAATGAGCTACGACTGATAGTGAGTTGCACACTGGCAAATGTGTCTAGTGCAAACTGGCCTTCCTTCTCGACTCTTGACCTGCCAGCTCGTTCCCTGGGAGTTTTCTTTAACGACCTAACAATGGAGCTTGCATGCTTCTCACCCTCAGATGACACAGTCTGACAAACATGAGAAAGGTGAAAAATACTTATTTTATTTTGTGCAACAGTAAGGAAATGAAAGAGGTAGAGATAGAGGAAATACGACTTAAACTAGTCTCTCCAGTCAAGGGAGCCAATAGAAAATAACAAGAAAGGAAGTGAAAACTGGATGTCATAAGCAGAAAAGATATTAAACCTTGGAGACCGGCAGCTATGGAGTGTAGTCAGCAAGTCATCATAGATAAGGCAATAACACTGGAAGCCAGGATGAGAATGAGGGAAAATGTGTAAAGATCAGGAAAAAGACAATATCTGTAACAAAGAATAAGAACAAAACAAAAATTTAAACAAAGAAGAAGATATGAGTAAAATTAGAAATAGCATATCTAAAAGTGAAGAATGTGGAAAAATAAAAATATATCAATATTGGAGAGTGAAAACAGAAATGCCACCCACAAAATAATGTAAAAATGATAACTACAGAGTGCAACATAAAAATATGTTTGGGAATGTGGGAGATTAGAACCTCATCTAGGGGCGGGATGTATGAAAATCAACAATGTCGGTTTTTTTTTTTTTTTTTTTTTTTTTTTTTTTTTTTTTTTTTTTTTTTTTTGCTACCAATAAACTACCTCCTGGTATCAATTGGTTCTTTTTTCCTTCAGACTATTCTTATCCATATGAGAATTACCATCAGTATAGCTGTTTCATCATATCCTGGGCTTGACAAGTTCATCGCTCATAAACATGATGTCATACCTTTAAACACAACCATAACTGCACAGACAAGGTACTGGCAACTTAGCTTAAATTCATGAAATCAAGTGTGGCAGTTTTTGTTATTATAACATTAAGCTGCTCAAGGAAAGCACTTAGCCTGCACCTGCTGTGGCCCGTGGGCTAATTTACATAACTGCTATGCTATTCAACAAAATTTGCAAAGCTCTAGAAACATTCTGACACCTCTGACTGGTTACATGCTTGTACTAGGAATGGTACGTAAACAATTACGAAACTTTCCCATAAAGTTCTATGAGAGACCTAAGCACCCTTCCTAGTTCCTAATAAGATAGTACTATTCACACGCCTCCTGACCAATCAAGTCACTGCTAAGAGATAATGAGAAAATATAATTTAGACTGGAGTACTGCAAGAATGAGATTTAAAATAAGACAGATTAACTTTTAACAGTCATGTGCACTATGTGATCATATGTATCTGGACACCGGGCTGAAAATGACTTGCAAGTCTGTGGCACCCTCCATCGGTAATGCTGGATTCAATATGGTGTTGGCATACCCTTACCCTCGATGACAGCTTCCACTCTCGCAGACATATGAATCAGGTGCGGGAAGGTTTCTTGGGGAATGGTAGCCCATTCTTCACGGAGTGCTGCACTGAGGAGATGTATTGATGTCAGTCAGTGAGGTCTGGCGTGAAGTCAGCGTTCCACAATATCCCAAAGGTGTTGCGTAGGATTCAAGTCAGGACTCTGTGCAGGTCAGTCTATTACTTCTACATCTACATCCACATCCATACTCCGCAAGCCATGTGACAGTGTGTGGTGGAGGGTACCTTGAGTACCTCTATCGGTTCTCTCTTCTATTCCAGTCTCGTATTGTTCGTGGAAAGAAAGATTGTCGGTATGCCTCTGTGTGGGCTCTAATCTCTCTGCTTTTATCCTCATGGTTTCTTCGCGAGGTATACGTAGGAGAGAGCAATATACTGCTTGACTCCTTGGTGAAGGTATGTTCTCGGAACTTCAACAAAAGCCCATACCAAGCTACTGAGCATCTCTCTTGCAGAGTCTTCCACAGGAGTTTATCTATCATCTCCGTAACACTTTCGTGATTACTAAACGATCCTATAACGAAGCGTGTTGCTCTCCATTGGATCTTCTCTATCTCTTCTATCAACCCTATCTGGTACTGATCCTACACCGGTGAGCAGTATTCAAGGAGTGGGTGAACAAGTGTACTGTAACCTACTTCCTTTGTTTTTGGACTGCATTTCCTTAGGATTCTTCCAATGAATCTCAGTCTGGCATCTGCTATACTGACGTTTACTTTTATATGGTCATTCCATTTTAAATCACTCCTAATGCCTACTCCCAGATAATTTATGGACTTAACTGATGCTATATTGCAGCTAAATGATAAGTATCTTTCTTTCTATTTATTCGCAGCACCTTAAACTCGTCTACATTGAGATTCAATTGTCATTCCCTGTACCATGTGTCAATTCGTTGCAGATCCTACAGGGATGTTGTTGTCATGTAACCACTCCACCACATGCCATGCATTATGAACTGTAAATCTACAGTCAGCTGGTTTGGATACAGACTCAGATAGCAGTAACAATGGTATTATGATGTAATATCTGAAATAAAGTAAATTAATAGTAGTTCTTGTTTTTAAAAACTTGTATTGACACAAAAACATTTTTTAAAGTAACATCAATTGTATATGTAGTGTATTAAAATGTCCTGTCCTGGAATTTGTATCCTAAGAAGTATGCAGACATTCACTTTTTATGAGTGACATAACTATAATTTTAAATATATTGGCCAAGTAGAAGCAGCTAGTTAGTTAGTTTGTTAGCTGTGAAATTTAAGCTTTTCCCAGCACTCACGAGAATCCAGCAGGATAACTTTGTCAAAAAATTCGATATTTCAACAAGTAGCAACCTGTCATTTTCAAGGCATGAATTGGGAAATGTCTTAAAATAAAAGGGATGCTTACATGTCGTTTGCATGTTCCATGGATAAAGAGTGTGGTCTCTCACTGTAATGTGGATTGTGTTAGTCTTTGTGATGGAAAAATATGACAACATATTGACTGAAACTTCATGGCAGATTAAAACCATGTGCCGGACCGAGACTCGAACTCGGGACCTTTGCCTTTTGCGGGCAAGTGCTTTACCAACTGAGCTACCCAAGCACGACTCATGCCCCGTCCTCATAGCTTTACTTCTGCCAGTATCTTGTCTCCTACCTTGCAAACTACAGATTCTGTGGAGGAGGAGGAGTTGTCAAGAAAATATAATGATTTCAGTTGGTGTTTGTAGTTAAGGTTTGTTTCAATTAGATTCTTCACTTCAGCAATTAAGTTGTCAAAGATTTTCTTGGGTCAATACCTCGCTCATTTCTGTGTCCAATTATGGATCATTGATGACTAATGTAAAGAATTTCTCTTCCTCTTATTGTAACAATGAATGTTACTGTTTTTGATTTGCAGTTGATCATTGAGAACAATTTTTTAATAAGCTGCCTTGAAGAGGTTCAAGAGTGGACAACATGTATTATCCTTACTGCACATTGCTGTGTAACACTTTCTTCCTCTACGAAAAGTTATCTAATTCTGTGATGCTGTAACAAATTACTGAATGAAAGTAGAAAAAGTATGTCAGCTTTTTGACATTTTCATATACAAAATCTGCTGTGTAAGTTTGAGTGTATAATGTGCTGTACGGTACACAAATGAACCTTTTTGCTGTCCGCAGTAACACGATTTGGTAACGCGGACTTTGTTTGTCTGCTCTTTGCCACCATGGTTGAGCAAACCTCATCCCCTCCACACTTTCCCATCTTCCTCTGTGCACAGAAGCGCCTTCCTACCTGACACAGACTGTAACTGAAATCCGTAGAAATTTCAATAACACAATAATTCCTACAAATCTAAAGACTGTCTGTTCAACTAAATACCTAAGAATTAAAATTACTAACAACTTAAATTGGAATTATCACATAGATAATGTTGTGGGGAAGCAAACCAAAGAATGTGTTTTATTGGCAGAACCAAGGAGCTGTAATAAGGGGAGTTATCATGACATAAGAATAGAAGCTGATCTCTGCCATGTCAGTTGCCTCAAACATTAGCTTCAGGTGGAAATTTTTCGATATAAAATGCCAGCTTGCTTAATTTATAGGTGTGTTCTGATGATTAAGTGTAAATGAAACACATTTCATGGTAAGTGTACTCGGTCAAACGAAATTTTCTTTTACATACATTAATTTTGGTTGTGCTGTTTACTTCTACTCTATTGATTTTATTTCTGTCATTTCACTTTAGATTTCCTGTCAGTCCAACTCAAAAAGCTATCTAGGTCAAATCTGTGAGAAGGAAAGATTGGAAACCACCCAAATTGAGCAAAATACATTCTGACCATTTTTGGAGAGAGTACATAGACATAACACCAGCTTCATCAATCATTATGATAGCTGCCTTTTCATATCTCACACTTCTCTTGCTGTTTACTTAAAAAAAGCCAAATGTGGCATATTACTAGATGAAATATGCATTTAAGATCAGAGAAGCATCTGAAAATCACTTCCTGATGTTATTCATGAAAGAATTTAATATTTCGTATTTAAAACAACTGTCATGTGCACATGACAGAACACAAAACAATTGTTCATAGTAGTGTGCTAAAATTTTGGAGTCCAAAATGGCAGCACCAGCTTCAAAGCAATGTATAGCACAAGCCTGAAGTGCTATCGCCCCTTATTATAAGTCCATGAGCAGAACACTTTAGATGCAACAGACCTACTAGAGTGCCTCTCTACACTATGCTTATCCATCCTCTGCTAGAATGTTGATATGCAGTATGGCATTCTTGCCAGACAGGATGAATGGAGGACATCGAAAAAGTCTAAAGAAGGGCAGCTCATTTTGTGTTATCGCAGAATTGGAGGGGGGGGGGGGGGAGGGAGAGAGAATCATGGATATGATAAGTGAGTGGCAGTCGTTAAAACAAAGACAAGATGTTTTCACAAAATTTCAAACACCATCTATCTTTTATGGATGCGGAAATATTTTATTGTTGCCACCCTATGTAGGGAGAAATGATCATAATAAAATCAGAGCTCGTATAAAAAGATTTGTGTTCATTTCTCCCATGTGCTGGTAGTGACTGGAATGTTTGAGAAATAATCTGAAGACTGTTGAAAGAACCCTCCACCAGACACTTAAATGTGAATTGCAGAATAGTCATGTAGATGCAGATATAAACTTCATATTTCTCTGTTTTTACTGTTGTCTCTTACTATCAGGTCTTCTGAGATTTAATAAATTGCAAGATCGTTATTGAGACGTAGTATATGTAGCAATTATGTTTCACTGACTTGCGCTATGTGATTAAAAGTATCCAGACACACCCAAAAACATACATATTTCATATTAGGTGTATTATGCTGCTACCTGCTGCCAAATACTCAATGACCTCAGTAGTCATTGGACATCATAAGAGAGCAGAATGGCGCACTCCGCAGAACTTGCGGACTTAAAAACTTGGTCAGGTGAGTGGGCGTCACTTGTGTCATACATCTGTACGCAAGATTTCCACATTCCAAACATCCCTAAGTCCACTGTTTACTCTTTGATAGTGAAGTAGAAACATGAAGGGACATATACAGCACAAAAGCGTGCAGACTGACCTCGTCTGTTGACTGACAGAGACCGCTGACAGTTGAAGAGGGTCGTAATGTGTAATGGGCAGACATCTATCCAATCACACAGGAATTCCAAACTGCATCAGGATCCACTGCAAGTACTATGACATTCAGGCGGAAGGTGAGAAAACTTGGATTTCATGGTCGAGTGGCTGCTCATAAGCCACACATCACGCCGGTAAATGCCAAACGACACCTTGCTTGGTGTAAAGAGCTTAAACGTTGGATGACTGAACATTTTTCAAATGTTCACAGTGACGAATCACAATACACAATGTGGCAATCCGATGGCAGGGTGTGGGCATGGTGAATGCCCTGTGAACATCATCTGCCAGTGTATGTAGTGCCATCAGTAAAATTTGGAGGCGGTGGTGCTGTGGTGTGGTCATGTTTTTCACCTCCATATTAAAGTCCCCTTCCTGAAGCTTTTCAGTGTACTGCACACAGGCTGCCCACGCTAAATGGGAAATGTCTATTCCTTCATGCACAAGCCATTTGGTGTCTGCTGTCTTTAATGGTTTGTTCCTTTCTGCGACACAGGCTTTAACCTGTGCCCAAATTAATTCAGTTGGATCATAATGGCAGTGGTATGGTGGTAAATGCAAAACTGTGTGACCACATTCATGTGCAAGTAAGTCAAGTTCGTATATTTTCTAACATGGCTCGTTTAAATAAATGAGCTGTAGGAATTCTGCACGGGTCTCTGCACAATATCTTTATTTGCAAGCCAGAGCTTTCCTGGTGTTAGTGTTTTCTCTGTCACAGCTGAGTAATACTACCAATGTCCATTACACTGACTCGCTTCAGAGTAAGTTATGGCAAGAACTGTTCAGTGAACCACTTCTTGAAACTGACAATGTTCATTTCTGAATAGTAGTCACTGCTGCTTTTCTTTCCCCTAAATGAAACTTTACTCTCAGGAACAAAACCTTAAGAGCCAGCATGCAGAATAATTACTCAAGAACTTTTCCTATTAGAACTTTAAAACTGCCAGTATCGTCATTAATTTTACAGCAGCTGTCCTTGGAGTGACTGATTCACCCACATTCCATGCAGGTAATAAAGTATTGAACCACCCTTTTCTCTTATTTTGTGCAGCATTCTCCGGCATGTGGCTCATGCTGCAGCTACATCCCTTTGTTCCATTAAAAACTTTCTTCCATCATTAGTTTCAACATATTTGAAACCAATATCGTTCAAAATTCTTTGCATTGACGAAGCACTACCTTTGAAGCCAATTTTCTCTTGCATAATTTAAACAAATTTTTGTGAAGTCAGAGATTCACCATTCATGTTCATTTTCAAGAATGAGCACCTTAATATGTACTTGACAAAGCCATCCATTTGTGTTACAAGTTTCTTGTGATAACAATGCTTTCCACATGACACAAAACCAACTTCTCCTGATGTTTCTACAGCTCTCACCCCTCATTTACAATTCGCAGCTAGCCATTTGGAAAGAGAATGAATCTTATTGGCTGTCAGTGGTTAGTGGAGGAGGGCTGAATATTGGGCTGCCTTCCTATGTGAGGCAGACTTTAGTACTATAGAACACCACATGCTTCTGCATGTCTGTTCTTGTGCCTTCGAAATGTCAACAATCAACGTTTCACTTCCAGGTTCACATTTGAACAATTTGTAAATGATGTACATAATCCCACTCACCTGCTCATGAAGCACTTCACATTTATTGCCATCACCACAAATATTTTATTGGAAATAACACTAATACATTTAAAGATTCATACTTCTGATAGATTGCTAAAGGAAAATAATACTGACAATTGAACAAATAATTTGCTCACTCTATGAATGAAACTGCACTGTGACAAAGTACGGCAACAGCACAGCCTGCAGGAGAGAGATTGTCTTAACTTGCAGCTAGCCATTTGGAAAGAGAACGAATCTTATTGGCTGCCAGTGGTAAATGGAGGGAGATGTGCAAAATGGCTGAATATTGAACCACTTTCCTATGTGAGACACATTTTATTACTTTTGTGGATGACCTCACATTTTTCCTTATTCAGAGAGAATTCCTATGTTTCGCGACATACAGATATCGTGTCTAAATCATTTTGCAATTGGTTTTGATTTTCTGATGAGTTTAGTATATGGTAAATGATAGTATCATCCACAAACAATCTAAAAGGACTAAACCATTTATATAGATTAGGAACAACAGAGTCCTCTGCAACACTTCCCTGTGGAATACCAGACATCGAGTATGTTTTACTCAATTTCCCATCAGTTACTATGTACTGTGATTTTTATGACAGGAAATTATAAATCCGGTCACACAACTGAAGTGATACTCTATAGGCACACAATTTGATTAGAAGCCTCCTGTGAGGAAGAGAGTCAAAAGCCTTACTTTGTGCAAATGAAGAGTTAACTGTGTTTCACAACAACGATATTTCCTGAATCCGCACTCAGTATTTGTCCATAAATCTTTATATTTGAGGAAATTCGTAATGTTTGAAAACAGTATGTATTCCATAATCTTCTGCAAACTGACGTCAGCGCTATGATTCTGTAATTATCATATTACTCGGTATTTTCTGTCTTTAACATTAGTGTGACCTATGCAACTTTCCATTCTTCTGATATGGATCTTTTGTTGAGCAAGCAGTTTTATATCATTGCCGAGTACGGGGCTACTGTATCAGCATACTCTGAAAGGAACCTAATTGGTATGCTATCTGGACCAGAATACTTTCCTTTATTAAGTGATTTAAGTGTCTTTGCCATATCAAGGATATCTACTTCTAAGTTATTCATGCTGGCAGCTGTTCTTGATTCCAATTCTGGAATAATTACCTTGTCGTCTTTGGTGAAGTTATTTCAGAAAAATATATTAAATAACTCCATTTTAGTGGTGCTGTCATTGATAATGTTACCACAGGTACCGCGCAGTGAAAGTATTTCGATGCAGAGTTTCATTACTACTTCAAGCATCTCGCTTGCTGTTGTTGCTGCTGCTGCTTTATGGCACAGAAAAGCTGATGTCATAAGCACCCATGTCATAACTTAAAATTTACCAAATGAAGTTGAAGTCAATAACACTCAGAGCCTGATGAACTAGAGTGGAGGGGTAGCTAGAAACGATCACTTCCCCTTTGAGGAGGTTGCTCAAATGGTTGAAAATTAAATTTCCTTGGACATATTACTACAATTTAAAAAAAAGTGATCTATAGCTTGTGTTGTATCTGCTTTTTTTTTTAAAAAAAAAAAGAAAGTATGATAATTCATATGGTAAACATAGACTGAAATATAAATGGTTACAAAATTGTCATCAAGTCAGAAAATGGTGCACTATCAATGGTTGGTTGCAGTACACACAGACTGGTGCGGGGTCTTCACTTAACAATTGATGGTGATTGAAAAGACAGTGCCCAATGCGCAGCCTAGCTTAAAGCATCTCCTCACGACGAGGTGGACAAGAGGAAGACATCCAAGCTGTTGGGAGGTGCTTAATTTCTCACAGTTTGTTCACATATAGATTTGTGTATTACAGGTTATCAGTACCATCTTTCATTAATTTATTCGGTATGAATCTCTCAATTGCCGCCAATACTATTTCTATGAATTTAAGCCTCTTCTGGCTTGTGTTACGTAGTTTGGAAGATGTGGAGATTTGCTCTTAGGAAGGCATCAAGTGAATTTTTACATGATTTTTTTAAACAGAAGTATTCTGTGTTTAGTTTTGGTAGATTTGGATGTTGTGATCAGTTTCACTAAAACGATCTTGAGGTCAGCCACCAATCAAACACACTGCCACCAACTGTATTTAATTCAGCCTTTCTGATCACCATTTGGTCATCCATGAAAATTTTGGCTGAACTTTTGGTACCTTTATGAATTTGAGCTTCAGAGCTTTCTATAAGCACTTCAAACTCTGGTTCTTTCCCAACACAGCAATAACAATTTACAACTACAATACTAATTGTTGTTATGTCTAGCCTCTTTCTGTGTTTGTTCTGTGCCCTTTGAGACTGAAGTCCTTTCTGTACTTTCCGCAAGACCCTCTAATCTAAATATATGCCCAGTCCATTCCATATAGCCCCCTGATACCTGCGTATCCGCTTCTGTGTGTAGTGAAGTCCTGAACTATTAAGCGGAACCCGAAACCTCACCACCTTACTGTGCAAGTAAAGAAATATGCAGCCTACACGGTTGCAGAACTGACGGAGCCTCTGATTAAGACCCTTCACTCAGCCCTGCATCAAGGGTCCGCAATCAGTCTTGTCAATGATGTTACAGATGGTGAAGTCTGTCTTCATCTCGCAAACAAGACTAGCAGTCTTTACCACTTCAGCTAGCTGCCTGAAACCAGAGAGAATCTCTTCCAATCCAGAGTGACACACACCATTCTTAAAAACATGAAGACCTTACGCAGATGTGCTGTACCCTGTTCTCTTCATGGCATCTGGAAGCACTTGTTCCACATCTGGAATGACTCCACCTGGTATGCACACAAAAGTGCGAACTGGATTTCTTCCCTTCTTTGGCAGCCATATCCGTAAGGTGCCCCATTACATGCCTAATATTGGAGTTCCCAACTACCAGTATCCCTACCTTCTGTAAATGTCCAGATCTTGCAGGCTTCCTTTGAAACACGGCAAATGACTGCACCTGACCTAGGATTTTTGTCAGCCACTGATAGCACCTGAAACCTGTTTGTCAGCTGAACTGGAGACACCTTTCTACCAATTACCCAGAAAGTTTTTCGCAACCTGCCACACCTTGAAACAACCTCCCACTCGACCACCAGTGAGGGGTCATCCTCAATGTTGGTAGTAACCATGTTGGTCACAGTACTGGACCGATGATGGGATACAAGGGACGTACTGGATGTAACTTGTATCCCAACATCCGGCTTCCCAACAGTGTCAGCCACTGGCAACAGCCTTGAGCTGCGTGATCTAAGCCAGCACCAACTGGAGCTGTGAGCAAAGGATCACCAACTCAGCCCACATCCGAATGCTGCAATCACAGTCCCTATCCATTCTAAAGACAGTGGAACTACAGACTATACAGTTATTGATGCATGGAACAGTTGGTACAAACAAGCTGCCACTGCAGAGACAAGAGCTGCCATCCAACTAATGAGTTCTTCAATTGCAACTGGCTATTCACACGAATACAAATGCCTGTCGCGATACAAAGGCCAGAAATATACACTACACAGTTATCAAAACACGGAAATGTGGCTACTAGGTATAGAAATACACAAGAAATATAATAATTTACACTAAATTCACATAGTAAATAAAAACAGATACGCTTCTTGTTTTTAGAAGTTTGTCATAACTCTCAAACTAAACACTGTGCTGCCAAGATGGTAGCTGCTCACCTTGTACAAGTTAAATGTGGTGCTTTAATAGCTGTACATACTGCTGTTGCTAATAATTTAAATTAGTTCAGTCAAGGGGCAAATATATTTACTTTTAGTCAGGGCACAAATTAGTGCAAAATACTTGTAGCATAAAATAAATTTAAGAGTTTGTTAATTACATGCCCAATTATAATCTGTAACAGTTTTCATCAGTACTAACAGAAGTGGGTGTAGTGATTAAATGAGCAAACTCCACCCAGGACAGACTGCCTTGAGGAGAGGAGCTAAGCAAAGAAAACACACCATGCCCTCCTTGCATAATGCAGCCACTACACCTGTGCTTAGTGATTTGTACTGAACACCTGTACTAAATCTGGTTAGTGAGCTTTCTTGCAAGGGAAATGTTAGGTAGTACCTGTGACTTCAGAGGCTTACTTCATCATCCATTCCACTACAAGTGAGCAGAGTGGCACAGTAGAATGAATCCCGGCATTATAGTGCTATTGCATACAGTAACCTTTTAATAACCAAAGCTGGCAATTGGCGGTGCAGGAGTGCACAAAATGTTAAGTCATAGGACTCCTGCCAACCCAGAACTAGGAGGGCTAAGAGCTTAAGAAAAAATTTACAGATTATAATGATAAAGACAAATGTTAAATTTTCATTAACATACCTGAGCAAGCTTTCTTCATCAATATTCTTGTAAGCCTGAGTATCGGTTTGCATAAAATTATCGGTAACCGTACTGTCCAACAGTTCAGCTTCTATCATACTGTGAGGCATGAGAAGTTCTTTTAATTGTTCCTTTCGCAAACTTATACTATTAATTCTGAAAAGTTTTGCTAAGTCTTCAATTGCACCATTGATATCTGAAAGGAAAAATTTCTTTTTTACTCTTCAATATTCCAAAAAGAAAAGAAAATTTAAAATTAGCAGCAATATGAAAAGTTTTTCAGCTTTTTGAATCAGAGGGCCCTATAATTTCCAGTAAAACACGGGAAAAATTTACTATCACAATTTTTCAGTCAGTTTCTTTCTTGCACATCTGTGATGCAATATGGGAAGAAGTATGCAAGATACAATAATTAAGCAGAACCCTCACACTAAGCACTAAGGGCCTCTTTTGTGTGTCCTAATCGATGACTGAAAGCTTCTGCTTTCGGTGAGTGTTCTCCTTTACTCCTGAATTATTTACTTAATGCGAGGTTTAAGATACTAATGCTTTTCCCAGTCATTACTTGCTTCAATAGTACTTGGTGATGACAACAAGTGCCGTCACGTATGTGTCTTTACTAACACAGGAGCTCATACTGCCATGTATTGTTTGCAAATACGTCAATGATTTCTGATACAGGCTTCTCCAAGACAACGTCTATGGAAGTGTGACACTGCAGAGGTTTTATTCTCATCTGTGGTTTTAGTAAGTCTGCCTTGTCACATACAATATCAGATTTCTCCACTGTTCTTGAAAACAGAAGAACGCGAGATTTTCATCGGGCATAAAATAGGAGTGTGCATAATGAAATTGTATACTGCAAAAATTATAATAATTTTTCAATAACTTCCACAATAAACATTAAGTTTCTAACAACAATGAAGATGGTTATAGATACAGAAGTGGCTTTACCTGGACAGTGACGTGCTGAGGTGTTGACGATTGCAGGGTGTCGAAAGAGTGCAGCTATCAGTTGTTGGGGATTAGAAATAAAATTCAGTATGGCAGCATCATTTCCAAGCCCATACTTGTGTAGTACATGTGCAGCCTGCAGCTGCTGATACTTCTGTTGAACCTTTCTAATACAGTTTTTTGCATTATTTTCTAGCGAATCCTGCTCACCCCATCGTACTGCTGTATTGTAGCACAACTCTGCGGCCATAACTTGATCAGCACCTGTGTATCACAGACAATTATTAGCAACTCCCAATATAATAAACTGCACAATAAGCAAACATCCAGAGGGGTATGTTAGAATACATAATGATCACTAGATAAGGCTTCTGCTTGTTTATGCTGCTGTTAAAGTTGTACAGTTCAGCCATTCAAATTTACATTTTCTGTTTTCCTGCACTGTTAAAAGGCAAATGCTGGAATAGTTCCTTTGAAAATGACGAGACTGATTTCCTGCATCTTTATTTTCCTGCATCTTTATTTTCCAGCCTTAGCTTGTGCTCTGTCTCTCATTGACTGGACAGTATAAACCCTACTCCTCCTTGTTTCTTTCTTCCTATATACGAGGTGCAACAATAAAGTAATGGGACTAATGTGAAATCATTCATCATCATCATCATCATCATCATCATCATCATTTAAGACTGATTATGCCTTTCAGCATTCAGTCTGGAACATAGTCCCCCTTAGAAAATTCCTCCATGATCCACTATTCATTGCTAACATTGGTGCCTCTTCTGATGTTAAGCCTATTACTTCAAAACCATTCTTAACCGAATCCAGGTACCTCCTCCTTGGTTTGCCCCATCTCCTCCTACCCTCTACTGCTGAACCCATGAGTCTCTTGGGTAACCTTGCTTCCCCCATGCGTGTAACATGACCCCACCATCTAAGCCTGTTCGCCCTGACTGCTACATCTATAGAGTTCATTCCCAGTTTTTATTTGATTTCCTCATTGTGGACACCCTCCTGCCATTGTTCCCATCTACTAGTACCTGCAATCATCCTAGCTACTTTCATATCCGTAACCTCAATCTTGTTGATAAGGTAACCTGAATCCACCCAGCTTTCGCTCCCATACAACAATGTTGGTCGAAAGATTGAACGGTGCACAGATAACTTAGTCTTGGTACTGACTTCCTTCTTGCAGAAGAGAGTAGATCGTAGCTGAGCGCTCACTGCATTAGCTTTGCTACACCTCGCTTCCAGTTCTTTCACTATGTTGCCATCCTGTGAGAATATGCATCCTAAGTACTTGAAACCATCCACCTGTTCTAACTTTGTTCCTCCTATTTGGCACTCAATCCGTTTATATCTCTTTCCCACTGACATTACTTTCGTTTTGGAGATGCTAATCTTCATACCATATTTCTTACATTTCTGATCTAGCTCTGAAATATTACTCTGCAAATTTTCAATCGAATCTGCCATCACAACTAAGTCATCGGCATACGCAAGACTGCTTATTTTGTGTTCACATATCTTAATCTCACCCAGCCAGTCTATTGTTTTCAACATATGATCTATAAATAATATGAACAACAGTGGAGACAGGTTGCAGCCTTGTCTTACCCCTGAGACTACTCTGAACCATGAACTCAATTTACCGTCAACTGTAACTGCTGCCTGACTATCCATGTAAAGACCTTTAATTACTTGCAAAAGTTTGCCTTCTATTCCATAATCTCGTAGAACAGACAATAACTTCCTCCTAGGAACACGGTCATATACCTTTTCTAGATCTATAAAGCATAGATACAATTCCCTGTTCCACTCATAACACTTCTCCATTATTTGCTGTAAGCTAAAGATCTGGTCCTGACAACCTCTAAGAGGCCTAAACCCACACTGATGTTCATCCAATTGGTCCTCAACTAATACTCGCACTTTCCTTTCAACAATACCTGAGAAGATTTTGCCCACAACGCTGATTAAAGAGATATCTCTGTAGTTGTTACAATCTTTTCTGTTTCCATGTTTAAAGATTGGTGTGATTACTGCTTTTGTCCAGTCTGATGGAACCTGTCCCGACTCCCAGGCCATTTCCATTATCCTGTGTAGCCATTTATGACCTGACATTCCACTGTATTTGATGAGTTCCGATTTAATTTCATCCACCCCAGCTGCTTTATTGCACTGCAATCTATTGACCATTTTCTCCACTTCCTCAAATGTGATCCTATTTCTATCATCATTCCTATTTTATTGTACCTCAAAATCTGAAACACCTCTAACTAATGTGAAGAAAAAAAATACTGCTTACCGTTTTAGTCAAGTTTAGTGTTGTCTCCTTCAAAGTAATTCCCTTCTGATTGCACACACTTTTTCCAGCTCTTCTGCCATTGATGGTGACACTTCTGGAACTCAGCTTCTGTAATATCCTCCAAGTCCCTCTTCACAGCTTTTTCGACATCTTGTGTTGTTTGAAAATTATGTCCCTAGAAAACTGTTTTGACTCTTGGAAATAGAAAGAAGTCGCATGGAGCGATATCTGGTGAATAAGGTGGCTGTGGTAGTACTGAAATTTGTTTTGAGGTTAAAAATTGTTGTACTGACAAAGCAGTATGGAATGGCGCATTATCGTGATGCAGAATCCAATTATCAGCAACGTTGGCATGGACACGAAGAACTCTTTTACGAAGTCTTTCTAAAATTTCTTTGTAGTAATATTGGTTAAGTGTTTGTGCAGGAGGCACCCACTCTTTATGAACAATTCCCTTGGAATCAAAGAAGCACACAAGCATGCATTTCACTTCTGACTTTGACATGCGATCTTTTATTGGTCTGGGTGATCCCTTTGAGCACCATTGCGAAATTTGGCGTTTTGTCTCTGTATCGTACTGAAAAAACCTCTTTCATCACCAGTGATAACACGGCTCAACAATTCTGAATTGATTTATGTTTGCTCCAACAGATCGGCTGCCACATTTTCCGTGTTTCTTGCTGTTGTGGTGCGAGATTTTTGGGGACCATTTCTGCACAAATCTTTCTCATACCAAGATCTTCAGTTATTATTAGACGAACCATTTTTCGGTTGATGTTCAGTTCTGCAATCATTTTCACAGATAATCTTCGATCAGACCATACGAGTTCACGCACACTAGCCAAGTTGACATCCGTCCGTGAGGTTGATGGTCGTCCACTGCGGTCTTCATCTTCAACATTCGTTCTGCCTTCAGTAAACATTTTATGCCAACGAAAAACTTGAGCTCTTGACATAACCACCTCTCCAGAAGCCTTCTGAAGCTTACTGTAAGTTGTTGTCGCATTTTCACCCAATTTAACGCAAAAAGAAATGGCATACCGTTGCGCAATATTATGCGGTTCCATTTCCATGACGAGAGACACGAACACGTGTTAACTTATTGCAGCACAACTCATGACTGAGCAATTGCATCGATGTGCCACTTGGACTAGAAGCAGCTTATAGACCAAGGTTAAAAGATACTGTGCCTATGTAAGCCTGCACATTTGCCACGGCTTGCAAAGAAAATCAGTCTCATTACTTTATTGTAGCACCTCGTAAAATACTGGTACAAGCCATTCTGTTTTACAAAATAGGAAACAATTTTAAAAACGCATTTATACCAATTGGTTGACAGAAACTTATAAAAATGTTGAATAGGGACAGAATGTGGATGCATAACTGCAGTCCCCCCCATTAGACCACCAATTTTTTGTTTGCTATATACACAGTTCTCTACCACATGTCTGCCTGTCACAAAACATGAACTTTTTTTCTTCAATTACAGAACTGAGCCATGGACAGCACAAAATAACAATGATAATTTTTCCTTCACTTTCTTTTCTCCTGACTGCGACGATGTCAAGGTCCTAAACTCTTTTGAGAAGTATGTGGTTAATAAGATAAGGAATGAAATTTATTTTAAAATTAAAATAGAAAATACTATGTGCAGTAGCTACTGTGTGGTAGTAGCATTTCAGTCATTATTGTTGGCAATCCCAAGATTGGATTGGCGGCGGGGGGGAGGGGGGGGGGGGGGGGGGGAAATCAGTGTATAGAGAAGTCATACGAAGAACAGCCACAAAATGCCTCGAGGTAACCTCTAGGGCTAATAGTTCTATAATAGTTCTAATTGTAATGGGCGCATACATGTCCAAACCAAAATAAAGTCAAACTTTTTAAAGAAGTCACCCTGGGGGTCCTCTGATGACTCCTTGGCCACAAAAGCAACTGTGGTGAAGCAAATATGGCACTCCCTACCTTGCATTCTGATATTTATAAGGTGCTCTATATTCAGCCACACCACTGTATACTTTGATTCCAAGAGTAAGTGCACACTTCACTTCACAGCCATAATATGTCACATTCATGATGCAATCATTCGACAGGAAACATTGTTTTATTATAACCTATTGTTTTGTAGGTATATAGAATGAAATAACATTAGCAATATTTAAAGAAGGTGGAGTTAGGATTTTTTGATACAGTACATGTTTTTTTTTAATACCAGCAGGGAATTAAAGACACAAAATTCAAATTTGGCAAAACCTAATCTGATACGCAAACACTTTCAATTGGTTTATTCTTGAAACTTCCTGGCAGATTAAAACTGTGTGCGCCGACCGAGACTCGAACTCGGGACCTTTGCCTTGCCGCGAAAGGCAAAGGTCCCGAGTTCGAGTCTCGGTCGGCGCACACAGTTTTAATCTGCCAGGAAGTTTCATATCAGCGCACACTCCGCTGCAGAGTGAAAATCTCATTCTGGAAACATCCCCCAGGTTGTGGCTAAGCCATGTCTCCGCAGTATCCTTTCTTTCAGGAGTGCTAGTTCTGCAAGGTTCGCAGGAGAGCTTCTGTAAAGTTTGGAAGGTAGGAGACGAGGTACTGGCAGAAGTAAAGCTGTGAGACCGGGCGTGAGTCGTGCTTCAGTAGCTCAGTTGGTTAGAGCACTTGCCCGCGAAAGGCAAAGGTCCCGAGTTCGAGTCTCGGTCGGCGCACACAGTTTTAATCTGCCAGGAAGTTTCATATCAGCGCACACTCCGCTGCAGGGTGAAAATCTCATTCTGGTTTATTCTTATTTGTTTACAATTTGGAATTTGGGAGGGCACCTATCAATTTTAGTGTTCAGAGGAGGTATGGTTACTAGTAATGGGCACCAGATTATCAGAGCATTGTGTTCCCTATGCTATTTGCACTCCTGATCAAAAACTGCCCCTGCCTACGACAAGAGTTGCACGTGTTAGTCATTACAACCTCCCTTTCTCTCCGCACTCTGCCTTGGTTGCGATAGAACTCTGATAAATTTTCAGAGCAATTTGCACAGGACTGTTTGCCGGAGCTTTGTGTTAATGCTAGAGTAAAGCAGTCTGAACTTCTTACTGACTGTTAGCTGTAATGCTGTGTGTGTTAAGAATGGCATATCAAGTGAAGTGTTTTGCAAGCAATAAACTGATTTATGCTATTATAGCTGATTAATTACTCCACTTTACGGTGTGCAATATTAATGATCTGACTTAGGTACAGAAATCTACTACGCAACTTTTCCACATTATATAAACTGTGTCATGAGTGAGCTGTGAAGGACCACAGTTAAGAAGGAAATTCTGGGTTTCAATTGTGAACCAATTATAGAACGCAGATGACTTGGTCAGTGTAAAGGTGACAAAATCACTTTACAAATATAACCAATGATCATCAAATGTGTGTGTTCGGATATATAGGAAACAGAGTCATTTCCTTTCAGGTATTATATTGTACTTCACAGATATTGCAACACAGCAGCTGCGGTTACCAGGTAAGACACTGGAAAGGAGCCCATAGAGGAAAGTCGTATGGTGACACTATTTCTCCAGCATTTTCAGGTATCGCTAACAACTTGTGTGTTACCACTGTAGAGATGGAAGCAAATAAAGTTGTAGCTCTATAATGAGAGACTAATGGATATCAGTTTCACCATAATTATATCTGAGTAAGTCTATGAATTCCCATGCGGGCAACCAGCATACCCTTACAGTGAAGGGCGAATCTCCTTAGAATTCTGGTGGAAACTTTACATTATGAACAAAATAAATTAAAGCTTATTGGAATGTTATAAATGGACACAAACTCACAGCAAAATCCAGAATCTTTCTAACAACATTCAGCTAACTCCCTTATACAAACTAGTAAGTGGAAAATCCTTACCAAAATACAACATGAAAACATCTTACAAGAAACCAGATATCCAGATGAAGAGACCTTTTAATCAGAAGGTTATCATTTCTTCAAGAGCTGACACCAGAAATAGATATTCAAAAGATCTTTGATGCTCGGAACTCTGTTTCCTACGAAAACAAGTCTTCAAATCTGCTATAAATTCTGAACCCCTGACCAACAGGTTATTTACATCAAAAGGATACAAACCCCCAGTAAATGTGAATGCTCTTACAAATAATAAGAACAGATCAGATTCAGAAGAAGTTGGATATTTCAGGGACCTATAGACAAAAAGCTGACCAAAGTTTCCACACAGCATGTGAAATTTCTCATGCACAACTTCAATGCCCAACTTGGCCAAAATCCAAAGGTACAGGAAAATCATCTGAAGTTGCCCCTCCACAAGAGAGCCAACTCTAATGGCAAGAGACTGGTCTCCTTGTGTGACAATCAAAATCTGGAGGACGCATCAACCCATTTTCACCATCCACACAAAACACGCCAAATTTTACGATTATCCATCCAAACCATTTATTTCTAAATACGTCATATCATGATCTTCAGGAGATGAAGCACCAAAATTACGACTGTTAAAGTTAAAAATGGCTTAAGTGTAGACTCAGATTGCTACACGTCCACAACAAAGTTCAGATGGATCCCTGCAAACAGACCATCCACTCAGACAATTCCAAACTCAAACAGAAAACTGGGAGTTGTAAGACATCTATCTATCTATCTATCTATCTATCTATCTATCTATCTATCTGCATCCACACTCCGCAAGCCACCTGACGGTGTGTGGCGGAGGGTACCTTGAGTACCTGTATCAGTTATCTCTTCTATTCCAGTCTCGTATTGTTTGTGGAAAGAAGGATTGTTGGTATGCCTCTGTGTGGGCTCTAATCTCTCTGATTTTATCCTCATGGTCTCTTCACGAGATATACGTAAGAGGGAGCAATATACTGCTTGACTCCTCGGTGAAGGTATGTTCTCGAAACTTCAACAAAAGCCCGTACCGAGCTACTGAGCGTCTCTCCTGCAGAGTCTTCCACTGGAGTTTATCTATCATCTCTGTAACGCTTTCGCGATTACTAAATGATCCTGTAACGAAGCGTGCTGCTCTCCGTTGGATCTACTCTCTCTCTCTTCTATCAACCCTATCTGGTACGGATCCCACACTGCTGAGCAGTATTCAAGCAGTGCGCGAACAAGCGTACTGTAACCTACTTCTTTTGTTTTCGGATTGCATTTCCTTAGGATTCTTCCAATGAATCTCAGTGTGGCATCTGCTTTACCGACGATCAACTTTATATGATCATTCCATTTTAAATCACTCCTAATGAGTACTCCCAGATAATTTATGGAATTAACTGCTTCCAGTTGCTGACCTGCTATATTGTAGCTAAATGATATGGGATCTTTCTTTCTATGTATTCGCAGCACATTACACTTGTCTACATTGAGATTCAATTGCCATTCCCTGCACCATGTGTCAATTCGCTGCACATCCTCCTGCATTTCAGTACAATTTTCCATTGTTAAAACCTCTAGATATACCACAGCATCATCCGCAAAAAGCCTCAGTGAACTTCCGATGTCATCCAAAAGGTCATTTATGTATATTGTGAATAGCAACGGTCCTACGATACTCCCCTTCGGCACACCTGAAATCACTCTTACTTCGAAAGACTTCTCTCCATTGAGAATGACATGCTGCGTTCTGTTATCTAGGAACTCTTCAATCCAATCACACAATTGGTCTGATAGTCCATACGCTCTTACTTTGTTCATTAAACGACTGTGGGGAACTGTATCGAACGCCTTGCGGAAGACAAGAAACACGGCATCTACCTGGGAACTCGTGTCTATGGCCCGCTGAGTCCCGTGGACGAACAGCGCGAGCTGGGTTTTACACAATCGTCTTTTTCGAAACCCATGTTGATTCCTACAGAGTAGATTTCTAGTTTCCAGAAAAGTCATTATACTCTAACATAATAAGTGTTCCAAAATTCTACAACTGATCGACGTTAGAGATATAGGTCTATAGTTCTGCACATCGGTTCGGTGTCCCTTCTTGAAAACGGGGATGACCTGTGCCCTTTTCCAATCCTTTGGAACGCTACGCTCTTCTAGAGACCTACGGTACACCGCTGCAAGAAGGGGGGGGGGGGGGGGGGGGCCCAAGTTCCTTCGCGTACTCTGTATAAAATCGAACTGGTATCCCATCAGGCCCAGCGACCTTTCCTCTTTTGAGTGATTGCAATTTATACAACACCAAAAACAACTGATTGAGGCTGCAAAGGAACTTGCAGAAATAAAAACAACTGTAAACCACTTCCGTTGGAATGACACCCGTCCTCAAGGAAAGATTCCACAGATGGAAACAACATTCCTGAAACAAATAGACATTTCAAGAACCTATTAACCTGTGAAAATCACAGGTGACATGTTGAGACCAAGAAACTCATACTGCAGTTCTGTAGAATGACCAAATTTCCATTACACTGCTATCTTTGTGGCCTAAGTGACATAAGGTAAATATTTATTTCAAAATATAATTAGAGTGTTTTCATCTATTATCATTTTATGCAATAATTACAAAATGTTGATTTTCTTATGTTTCATGTTGTATGAGTAAGGATGGCAGCAACACGGCTGCATGTACCTTGTTGGGAAAGGACTTTTGCTGTGTCATTCGGAGTGACACTTTTAAGCAATGACCAGCAAACTCTAGAAGATACTGCCATTTTGTTCTCATTCCCTGAGACCATTATTAATGTAATTGCAAAAAAGAAATGATATGAAAAGGATCCACAAATTAAACCTCTGTGGTACCCAGCCTACATTGTATCTAGTAATGAAAGATCATCTGGTAGCAATGCACTATGTAACAGTGACTACAAAAGCAACAGTTCCGTTAATTATGATTTTCTATTGCTATAAAGAGTGGAAATAAATACTTTCTTGGTAAGGTGTGAAAAAATAACTCGCATTGTCTGAAAAATTTATCTGAAAAAGTTGCCATGCCTTGTTCAAAGCTTTAAAGAGTGATAATGAAATGAACTGTTTTCTACAGTTACAAAACATGAAGTAGCCACAGATAATACATTGCTGAACTATTAATATGGAAAAATCTAAAGTGTACAAGAATTGCTAGTTTTCAAAATATCAAGTTTGGTTAAAGGAAAGCCAGATTGCCATACAAATTACTAACACATAAAGATTATAGAATCAATTTCATGGGCACATAGGTTAAGTAGTATCTCAAGTGTTGAGTAGAAGAAAAATTCATCTCTTGTTGACACTCTAGCAACATACATTCTCTTCCATTTCCATAATATTGTCCTCAAGTGCATCGCCCTTGTATAGACCTTCTATATATTCCTTCCACATTTCTGCTTTCCCTTCTTTGCTTAGAACTGGGTTTCCATCTGAGCTCTTGATATTCATACAAGTGGTTCTCTTTTCTCCAAAGGTCTCTTTAATTTTCCTGTAGGCAGTATCTATCTTACCCCTAGTGAGATAAGCCTCTACATCCTTACATTTGTCCTCTAGCCATCCCTGCTTAGCCATTTTGCACTTCCTGTTGATCTCATTTTTGAGACGTTTGTATTCCTTTTTGCCAGCTTCATTTACTGCATTTTTATATTTTCTCCTTTCATCAATTAAATTCAATATTTCTTCTGTTACCCAAGGATTTCTACTAGCCCTCGTCTTTTTACCTACTTGATCCTCTGCTGCCTTCACTACTTCATCCCTCAGAGCTACCCATTCTTCTTCTACTGTACCTCTTTCCCCCATTCCTGTCAATTGTTCCCCTATGCTCTCCCTGAAACTCTGTACAACCTCCAGTTTAGTCATGTTGAGTAGAAGAAAAATTCATCTCTTGTTGACACTCTAGCAACATAGACGTAAAGAATAAAAGTATCTCCGGTCAACACTATCACAACAAAAGTTAAAACAACTTTCCAATGTTATCCTACACTGTCATACAATTTGCAAAACTATCTGGATGCTAATATCTATGGATGCTAATAAAAAATATTCCTGACAAAAACATGAAACAAAGACAGATCCTACTTATATACAGGTACATAACTAAACATATACACAAGAAATATGAACTTCATGGTACGCTAACAACAAAGAAGATATCAAATATCACATTTTTTCACTTACAAACAACACCAAGAGATGATCCAGTGATAACACAATTCTCAAAATATGGCCCCCAAATAACTGACTACTCATCTTGTCTTGAAATGAGAAACATTCCCGAATAATTGGCTCTTTAAACTGAGGCAAATTAAACAAGATGCAATGCACAATGGTAATGTTTGTACATTAAAAATAACTAATATAAGCAGCTGTATTTACTAATTCCGTATTCGCCTTATTCATATTGTTACTCATTGCAAGGACACCATCTTATTATAATTAATATAGCCATTCTTTAATACCAATATGAATAATGTCCCCACAGCTGAAAATCCCTTTACTGTAACTTGCTGCTATGTGATGTTTTTTTAGTGATAGCATACTCCAAGATTTATGTGGTTAAGAGCTCTCTGGTATCCAAGAATGGCGAGTCTGAAAGCCCACCGGACACTATAGAAATTGATGACAGCTGCTAGGCAGTGTGACTGCTTCTGCAGCTGCTGCTCGTGCTGCTGCATATGGCATCGCAAAGACACTGTGCAGCCTATTGGTGCTTGTGGTCTCCCCTTAAGGCCAGCGGTGCAGCGGGTCTGCAGTCTGTGATTTCTCTCCAGAATAATATTGATCTCGCAACACATCATTGTGTCTGTTCTGAATTCATGTCATCTTAGTTTTCAGTCTTGGTTTTCTCAATGGACTTGTTATTCGTAGTGCCATCTCTGTAGTCTGTCTTTCTCTCCTATTATCCACCTGTTACTCTCGGCTAGTCACCGACACTACTCTTGGCTAGTCTCCCTGGTTCTCAAATCATTCTCATCCTCTACAGGTTCAAGGTTGCCAACAAAAATGGCTCTGAGCACTATGGGACTTAACTGCTGAGGTCATCAGACCCCTAGAACTTAGAACTACTTAAACCTAACTAACCGAAGGATATCACACACATCCATGCCCGAGGCAGGATTCGAACCTGCGACCGTTGCGGTCGTGCGATTCCAGACTGCAGCGCCTAGAACCGCTCGGCCACTCCGGCCAAGGTTGCCAACACATCCAGGCTGTGGTCCCTGCCAGGCGGAGTGCCATCCACCCGCGTTTCTGCCATTTGATGACGCAAAGGTGAAGTGGGACACATATTTGCAGTGGCTGAAATGGCACATCTCTGCTTTTCAGATTTCGGATGTTGTTCTCCAATGGTCACTCTTCCTTTCTTGGGCTTCCTCTGAGATGTTTTACTTGCTAAAAAAGTTGGCTCCACTCTCGAATTTGGTTGTGCTCACATTTGATGAGATGTGTTCGTTGCCATCCAATTATTTTTCTCAGTGGTTCCATGTGGTCACATCATGCCCCCAGGTTCCACCAATACCACAAACAAGCTGACAGTCCAACCACTCATGGGTGATAGATTTGGAAAGGTTGTGTTAACACTGCAATTTCACTTGTACAAACCTGACTTGCAGTACTTCACATGCAGATTCTCTGAACCATGTCCTGGTCCATCTGGCTCCAGAGCTGAAAGTTCGTACTACAGCCTTCGAACTGGACAACCCTTCCTTAGACATTATTTTGGAAATCCTGCACTCTTATGAGATTGCATAAGCAGCAAACAGACACCTCATGTTCAAATAACTTACGGGTTTGCTGCCGGGTGACGTCGTCGGACACCGCTGATATTTCGACAGGAGCACACCCTGCCATTCTCAAGGCACAAATGCATTTGTGCCTTGAGAATGGCAGGGTGTGCTCCTGTTGAAATATCAGCGGTGTCCAACGACGTCACACGGCAGCAAACCCGTAAGTTATTTGAACACACTATTCGCCGGGAAAAGTTAAAGACACCTCATGGCTCGACCCCAGGCAGCAGCAGTCCAGCCACCGTCTCAGGGGCAGAATTCTTGCAAGTCTTTTTGTTAACACAGGCATCATGATTCACTCATTTTTGACGTCTCCATGCCCTTAACAGCCTGTCAAGCCCCATTGACATAAGCAGTGGGGTCTTCCATCACATCCCGGTTGCTTCACAGCACATCTGTGTGCAGACTGTCCAGATCACTGGGTGCACTGCACTCATTGTGGGAAAGATGACCATATCTTTACCGTCTGTCTGTCTGTCTGTCAGGGACCATTGGGACAGTCAAAAGCCATCCCCCACATGCTCCACGAGATAGTGTATGAACGTCAGGCAGTTGTTTCACTTGGCAGTCCTCCCACCACTAAGCTGTTTATCGACCTCATGATTGTGAACCAGGCCATCTGCTTCCATGTGGACACAGGAGCTAACCTTTCTTTGATTAACCTCCAAAAGCATGCCCCTGACTTGGTCCCGCCCTCCTGTACATTGATTGCCTATGATGACAGTTCAATTCCTCTCCGGAGTCAATTCACAGTCAAAACAACATGTAAACAAATCGCACAGCTGGTAATTTTGTTTGTTGTTCTCAGTTACTTGGTAAGCAACATTTATGGTCTTGATGTCTTCTTGCTGTTTGGATTCTTCATCACTGGTAAGGTTCGGGTCATCTCAGAAACAGTTCCCACTATTTGCAACTGGCCTGGAGTGTGCCGATGATTTCCAGGCCCACACCACCTCACATTCAGATCCTGTGCCTCATTTCTGCCCAGCACAGCCTCTTTGTGACTCTTTACAGGCAGCCATTAAGCAAAAATTTTATCACCTCCACGAAGCTGGTGTAAGTGAACATTAAGTGACCATGTACAAACTAATGCTTGGGTATTGGTAATGGTCAAGAAACCCAGTGGCTATCTCCAACTATGTGCCAGAGCTAAATCAACAATCAATGCCCAGGCAGAAGTGGAAACCTACCCCACCAATACTCTATCCCACCACCAAAACTTATAGGAGCTGCAGGTTCTTTTTGAGAGGGGTGATTTATTATTTTAAGTCCCTTCCACAAGTAACCCACATCACGTATCTGCTTAACCGGTTGGGAAAGATGTCCAGGACAGGTGGACAGTTGCCTGTAAGCATGCTTTCAAGCAGCTGAAGCTTATGTTGCTCTTGGCACCCTGTCTTACACCCTTAACTCCATCAAGCCCCTGGTTTTCACCACAGATTCACTGTGGCACAGGTGCAATACTGGCACATAGGAATAATGGTGGTAGTGAGCAACAGATTGGCGGGACCAAGTTTACCCTCATCACTGACCACATGCCACTAATGGCTCTCTTTGGCCCCACTCTTAGCTTCTGGAGCAGACTGCACAATAACTCCAGCATTGGATGCTCTTCCTCAGCTCGTACATTTACGACACAGCAAAAACATACCTATACGTCCATTGATAAACTTTACCAAAGCACCAATATACTACACACACACACACACACACACACACACACACACACACACACACACACACACACACACCTACAGACAATATAAAAATACACTGAAAACAGAAATCTAAAGAACTCCAGTGACATAATAGAAAAAATAAGAAATGAAAACATACCAAACATAGCAACACTACTTTCATTTAACATAATTTCCATGTACACACACATCCCAACAGAAGAAATCATCATCATCATCATAGAAAGAAACCTCCAACTGCAAGGAAACATACCCACAGCAAATATACAAGAAATATCAGCCATATTCAGGCTCATCACAGAGCAAAACTACTTCACATTCAACAAAAAATTTTACTCTCAACCAGATGGACTGTCCATGGGATCACCAATCAGTTGACTCCTAGCTGGCTTTTCCTCAATCAGACAGAAAACAAATCTTTGACAAAACAGTAATATCAAAATAGTACAAAATAATATATTGGTACAGATATGTAGGTGATATAATTTGCTATGGATGAACCACAGCCTTGCATAAAAGAACTTCATGACAACATAAAACTCCATCCACCCACAAATACAATTCACCACTCAAACACAAACAGATGGAGAACATAATTTCTTAGATCACACCATACACAATAGAAACAACAAACGGATTCACAATATACAGGAAATCCATAATCACCAGGACCATTACTCATAACCAATCCAATCACCCCATAACTCACAAAGAAGCCAGCTTCAGATATTTACTACATAGACTGAACAAAACACCCACGAACAAACATGATTACACGCAAGAACTGAACACAATAAAGCAAATTGCACAGGAGAATGGATATGATACAAGAAGAGTAGATAAAATAAACCACAAAATCCAAAAACAAACAACACATTATCATCAAACATACACACAAACAAACAAAACACAACACACAACAAATCAGTAGACAGTAAGCAACAAATGGCACATAATGACTTACAACAGCAAAGTCACACACAGGGTGGGTAATATACTAAAGAAACAAGGGCTCAACATAGCATACAGAACCTTCAATGCAATACAAAGCAGACTTGGAAGAAATACCACAAACACTGACAAATACAGCCAGCCCAGTACATACCAACTTACTTGCAACTGCAGTCAATCTGTATATGTGGGTCATTTGTGCAGGAATTTCAGAACCAGGAATACAGAACATATCAGAGCACAGAAATGCAATAGCTCACACTCAACATTCGCAGATCACCTGATAGCACACAATCACCACCCAACAAAAATTTGAAACTGACTCACAGACCTTTAAAACTAGTAGTAGCTTATACCAAAAATTAGCTACAGAAGAAAACTATCACATCCAAAAATCAACAGCCCGAGGAAAGAAAGTATTAAATAAATACACATCATTGTGCAATAAAACCCTCTTCGTCACAACTGAAGAACTATACAAATAACACCCACACTGAAACTACTCATGGGAGGAAGGGGGAGAAGACTACCCATCCCCCCCCCCCCCCCCCCACAAAAAAAAAAAAAAAAAAAAAAAAAAACCACTACAAACACCAAATAAACTTCAAATTTGCACACCTCACCCAAACAAACACGCCGTAAAACAAATGAATACAACACAGCTACAACAACATGTAATGACAGCAAAAACTGTATCCATGTTTGAAAATTCGTAGAAAGTGCATTGTCAAACGACCATAAGTCACCGAAATCAGTGTATTCACCTCGCCAAAACATATGAGAAAACACTACAACATCAAAGCCATAAGTTACACACAAAAAACATGGTATTTCAGTTTATAAATACATAATAAACAGAAAAATAAAAATTATGTTTTGCTGTTTGCAGATGACAAGTTGTAGGTTGTGTAGCAATATAGCTACCAACATAAATACCCAATAGCTTCATGTAAGGTATATAAACTAATGCATACAACCATTCTTTTGCCAATTAAGCTATAGGTAGAAATTTAGATACAATCTAATAAACAACAGACAGTGCATCAGTTCATTAATACACATCTCAACTGTGAATTGTAAACAAATGACGTATAATATTTTACAACTACTATTCATTCACAATCGTAAATATTTTGTACCAAAAGTTCCTCAAAATGTTAATATGTGACAACAGTTTTACAGTAAGAAAAAATAACCAACTGAAAGATGTATTGCGTAAAGCAGAATTCCTTGTCCTATTTTCATAGCAAGCACAGACATAAGAAGAACTGCAATGCCACAAGATGATTGCAGCATAGTCCTTTTTATTACAAAAAAAGCTAAACTGAACAGCATTTTTAAATTTTAAATTCATTTTTAAAAACTTCATGAAGGCTGTAGAGTACTCCTTAGCAAAATTGTATGACATTGTTTGCTGACAGACCTACAGGGGTAGGTTCGATCGCCAAATCAAAAAGGCTTTCTTCCCTCTCATCCAGAAGCATCTTTCCTTCGTAAAACATGAATTGTCTCTCAAGCTTATCTGTTGACTAAGTCACTGTGATAACTCCATATTTGAAATGTAGAGGTGGTGGTAGCGAGATGAGCGAGCAACCTGTTGGCACCACAAAATCTACTCCTCTTTAAGGGCAGAAAGGGGACACTGATCGTAACATCCCCATCCTACAAACACAGCATCACACTCTCAATTCTGGCAACACTGCAGAGAGGTTTGAAATTTCATTCAGGCATTAGACACTAAATCTGTTATCATGAAATGCATGCCATCATTTCACCTCATCTTACCAACCAAATGAAAATTTCCACAGCACCAAGTTTTGAAATGTCTGAATGCAAGTCTGATGCCATCATAAAAATGTACATAAGCAACCACAGCTACAGAGATGGGTTTTCTTTGGCAAATTTTTTAGCAAACTATTAGCTGCCTAAATTTCTGATTGCATTGTTTTATAAATGTAGCTGTATTTTATTTTGTGGGACATAATTTTGTTGACACATCTGCTGTTTACATATCACACCAAGTTATCACAATATCAAGTCAAATCTTCGAATAATTGCAAAAGTAACTGTATGTAAGTAATGGCAAATCAGATTACTCCACATTTAATAACTTAGGCCCAGTGTACAGTAAATTATATTTACTTTCAGTTCAGTTATTTTATTGCTTAGTGGAGCAATGCATAGAAACTGTTGTGACCAGACATGCACACTTTTAAGAGGTGGGCTTCTGTCAGTTGCCTATGTGGCATATTTTATAGTAATGAAAGTTACTTTAAAAATATATGATCTCCTGTATTTGCAGAAATACAGAGTGTAAAACATTTTGACTAACAAAATTATTAAATACTCAATATTAGAGAAGGAAAGTTGCTACTCACCATATAACGGAGATGCTGAGTCGCAATAGGCACAACGAAAAGATTCACACAATTATAGCTTTCAGCCATTAAGGCCTTTGTCAACACCACCCACACACACACAAACACACACACACACACACACACACACACACACACACACACACACACACACACACACACACACACGCAAACGCAAACTGCACACACGTCTGTAGTCTCAGATAACTGAAACCACACTCATTAAATACTCATAATTACCTGCTGGCATATGATTAGTAGCATAATACAATACAGCAGAGGCTTTCTCTAAGTCTTGACAATATTTTAGACATGCTACAAGTTCCTTAAGAAAATCTGCGTGGTGTACTGTAAGACACCAACTGTTATCACTTGCCTCCAATTTAGTAGAAAATTCTTCTGTTATCTAGGGAAAAAAAGGAAAAGGCAAAACAAATGCAATTATTTTACGTTCCATTGGACCTGCAGCAGAGTATATATCATTACAAGACATAATGAAAATGAAATCTCCAAAATGAGCTGCAGTAAGGTAATATATTAAATATTTTACACAACAGACCAGTTTCAGCTTAATTTCCATTATTAGGTGACGCCCAGTTGGAACTGATGACCATACTGCATCTACAGTAAATTTTTTTCTATCAAGTTGTGGTAAGAATAATGTTTTTTTTTTGGAGTTACAAAACGTAAAAATATGTTGAAAGATATTTTGATAGTTGCTCATTAGAGTACTGTATGTTTACAAAACATAAAACTGTCAAAATATCTGTCAAAAACTAGAAAACAGATATACTTACCATGACTAGGCAACAAATTTTACTGTATCTGCAATACGATCATCACTTCCAACTAGATGTCACTTGATAATGGCAATTAAGCCTTAACAGGCCCATCGTGTAAAATATTAAACATATTATGTTATTGCTGCTAGTTCTGGAGCTTTCATTTTCAAATGCAATTATGTTCACTATTTCTATATAATCCTTTTTCATCTTCAAGTTCACATTACCTGACAACACTAAATTAACAACATAATTTAACAACTGTTTACCTTTGTGGTATTAAACAAATAACTAGAGAACCAATTACCAAATTGTGTAAGCATTGAGTCATCAACAGGCAAAAAAAAAAAAAAAAAAAAAAAAAAAAAAAAAAAAAAAAAAAAAAAAAAAAAGAATAGAATGAAAACTTGCAAGCTTTGAGATGAATCCTATAACAAGCTAGAGACCCCACCCCCCACACAAGCACATACACAGCTGTACCAACTGAGCCTACAATGCTGGGACTGCAGTTTGGCAGATGGACTGGTAGAGGTTTTGTGTCGGTTGACATGGGTAGAGATAAAGGCAAAGAGTATTGGAGGGGTTGGCGAAGAGTAGCTGGTAGCTTGTGGGGGTGCTACCGGTGGGTGGGATAGGAATTCGTGAGGTGGAGCAGCAGATGCACAGGTTAGGAATGTGACACACAAACAATGAAGCTGGTGAGTACATGGGGCACACAATGATGAAGTGGACGTGTGGATTGGGAGAGGGTCACAGGGTAGAGGAATGGGACACTGTTGGGCGAAATGTGTGGGTGCAGTGTGTTAGGAGAGACTGAGGCTAGGAGGGTTACACGAACAATGGCTGTTTTGCAAGGATAATTCCCATCTGTGTAATTCGGAGAAGCTACTACTAGAAGGAACAATGTAGATAGTGTGGGTTGAGAAACAGACACTGGGCTCCAGCATGTTGTGCTAAGTGTGTTTTGGAGATGGGTGGTAAAATATTCTTGGCCACAAATTGATGGTGGCTGTTCATTCTGGTGGATAACTAGTTAGCGGTTGTGCACACACAAAATGTCATGCAACATGCAAATACCGCAATAGGGCTGGTATATGACATGGCTGTTTTCACAGGGGTGCTTGCATCTGATGCAATAGGATATGCTTGTGGCAAGACTACAACAGGATGTGCTGGGTTTGTGAATGAAGCAGTTCTTTCACATGGGCCTTCTGCTGGGATACGAACCCTGTGGTAAGGGGGTTGGGAGTGAGAGTGGATTTGATCTCCATTAACCCATTGCACCCACACCCTCCACCCAAATGTCTCCCCTTTCTCTGTCCAGTCATCCCCTCCCAATCTCTGTCTCCACATCATCATTGTCTTCCACTTCACTAACTCACTAATCCAGTGCCCTGTGTCCGATTCCCAGCTACCACACCTGCTGCCTCCTAAGGATCCACTAACCACAGCTCCCAACACCACCTCCCACTTCCTGCCCATTTCTCCCTCACCCTGGAGTCCACGCACTGAACTGCAAATCCCAGGAGGGAGGGAGAGAGAGAGAGAGAGAGAGAGAGAGAGAGAGAGAGAGAGAGAGAGAGAGAGACAGCTTTACAGCACTCTTGGAGAATCCTGATTCAGGGAGTGCATGATATGACCTGGGCCATGTAAAATTGAAGTCTTCTAATTGAAAAAATAGTGACTACTGTTCTAATTGACAGTGATAATGTATAAAATTACGTTTTCTAAGTGTCCTGCTAATAAAATGCAGTCTTTGATTAGTCTTCCTCACAACATTTTCTGTGTGTTCCTTCCAATTTAAGTTGTTCATAATTTTAATTCCTAGGTATTTAGTTGAATTTATGGTCTTTAGATTTGACCAATTTATCATGTATACAAAGTTTAATGGATTACTTTTAGCACTCATGTGGATGACCTCACACTTTTCATTGTTTAGGATCAATTGCCAATTTTTGCACCACACAGCTACCTTTTCTAAATTGTTTTGCAATTAGTTTTGATCTTCTGATTACTTTACTAGTCAATAAACAACAGTATCATCTGCAAACAACTTAAAGACAGCTGCTCGGATAGTCTCCCAAATCGTTTATATAGACAAAGAACAGCAAAGGGCTTGTAACACTACCTTGAGGAATGCCAGAAATCACTTCTGTTTTACTCGATGACTTTCTGTCAATTACTACAAACTGTGACATCTCCGACAGGAAGTCACGAATCCAGTCACATAACTGAGACGATATTCCATAAGCATGCAAATTCGTTACAAGCCGCTTGTGTAGGACAGTCTCAAAAGACTTCTGGAGATCTATAAATACGGAATCAATCTGAAATCCCTTGTCAATAGCACTCACCACTCTGTGTGAGTAAAGAGCTAGTTGTGTTTCACAAGAACAATGTTTTCTAAGTCCGTGTTAATTATGTGTCAATACACCGTTTTCTTCGAGGTAATTCATAATGCTCTAACACAATGTATGTTCCAAAATCCTGCTGCATATTGATGTCAATGATATGGGCCTGTAATTTAGTGGATTAGTTCGACTGCCTTTCTTGAATGTTGGTGTGACCTGTGCAACATTTCAGTCTTTGGGTATGGATCTTTCATCGAGTGAATGGTTGTATGTAATTGTGAAGTATGGAGCTATTGTGTCAGCATACTCTGAAAGGAACCTAACTGGTATACAGTCTGGAGCAGAAGACTTGCTTTTCTGGAGTGATTTAAGTGGCTTCATTACTCCGAGGAGATCTACTTCTATGTTACTCACGTTGGCAGCTGTTCTTGATTCGAATTCTAGAATATTTACTTTGTCATCTTTGGTGATGGAATTTCAGAAGGCTGTGTTTAGTAACTCTGCTCTGGCAGCACTGTCGTCGGTAGTATTTCTTTGCTATCGTGCAGAGAAGGCACTAATTGTGTCTTGCCGCTAGCATGCTTCACACATGACCAGAATCTCTCTGGATTTTGAGCCAGGTTTTGAGAAATAGTTTTGTTGTGGAAAGTATTATAAGCACCTCCCATTCAAGTCCGCGCTAAATTTTAAGCCAAGAGCGTCAATCTTTAAGATTTTGCGTCCATTTAAATTTGGCAAGTTTTTTTCGCTGTTTCTGCAACAGTGTTCTGACACATTTTGTGTACCAAGGAGGATCAGCTTCATTGTTTGTTAATTTATCTGGTATAAATATCTCAACTGCTCCCAATACTATTTCTCTGAATTCAAGCCACATCTGGTCTACACTTACATTCTGAACGCGAGGAGATTGCCTCTCCAGAAGGCGTCAAGTGAATTTTTATCTGCTTTTCTGAACAGGTATATTCTTCTTTTATTTTTGGAGGATTTGAGGGTTACAATATTCAATCTCACTATGAAAAGCCTGTGTTCACTAATCCCTGTATCCATTTTGATCTTCGTTATTAGCTCAGGATTATTTCTTGCTAAGAAGTCAAGTGTGAATTCACAACCTTTTATGCAACGCGTGGCCTCATGAACCAACTGCTCGAAATAATTTTTCAGAGAATGCATTTAGCACATTTTTGGATGATGCATAACTCTGGGTTTAAACATGTATTTTCACCAACATATCAAGGGTAAATTAAAGTCACCACCAACTATAAATGTACAAGTTGGGTATGGGTTTGAAATCAAACTCAAGTTTTCTTTGAACCTTTTAGAAATTTTATCATCTGAATTGGGAGGTTGGTGAAAGGATCCAATTATTATTTTATTCCAGTTGCAAGAATGACCTCTGCCCATACTAACTTACAGGAACTATCTACTTCAATTTCTCGACAAGATGAACTACTTCCAACAACAACAAGCACACCACCACCAGTGTTTGGCCTATCCTCTCGGGACACCATTAAATTCTTCACAAAAATGTTGGCTTAACTTATCTCCAGCTTTAGCCAGCTTTCGGTGCCTATAACAATTGAGCATCAGTGCCTTCTATCAGTGCTTGGAGCTCTGATACTTTTCCAACACAGCTACGACAATTTACAACTGTCATACCGATGGCCTTCACCCCTTGAGACTGAAGCCCTTTGGCATTTTCCCCGAGACCCTCTAACCTAAAAGACCACCCAGTCCACGCCACACAGCCCCTGCTACTTGTGTAGCCACCGCCTTCGCGTAGTGAACTCCTCACCTATGCAACGGAACCCGAAACCCAACCACCCTATGGTGCACGTCGAGGAATCTGCAGCCTATATGGTCGCAGAACTATCTGAGCCTCTGATTCAGACCCTCCACTCAGCTCTGTACCAGAGGTCTGCAATTGTTCCTGTCAACTATGCTGCAAATGATGAGCTCTGCTTTCATCTTGCAAGCAAGAATAGCAGCCACTCAAAACCAGAGAGAATCTCTTCTGCTCCAAAGCAACACACATCACTGGTGCAGATGTGAGCCACCACCTGCAGTTGGCTGCACCCTGTGCTCTTCATCCCATCTGGAAGGACCCTTTCCATGTCTGGAATGACTCCACCTGGTATGCACATTGAGTGCACATTGGCTTTCTTCCCCTTCTTGGCAGCCATGTCTATAAGGGGCTCCAAATGCACCTAACATTGGAGCTCCCAACAACCAATAATCCCACCCTCTACCATTGTCTGGATCTTGCAGACTGAGAGGTATCCTCTGAAACAGGACAGAAGACTGCATCTGGCTGTGAGACAGTGTCAGGCACGGACACCACCTGGAACCTATTAGTCAGACTCAGCAGGGAGGCATTATGAGTGGCCCCCTGGGAATTCTTTTGCCTCCTGCCATGCCTCGATGTGACCTCCCACTCGACCACAGGTGACGGATCGACCTCAGTGCGAGGACTCAGACATGCTGGACGTCTGTTGGATCTCCACGGCTGATCCACAACAGTGGTACCTACCCATCCACTGCAGCTTCAAGCTGTGTAACCGAAGCCATCATAGGCTGGAGCTGAGAGTGAAGTGTCACCAACTCAGCTTGCATCCACACACAATAATCACACTCCCTATCCATACTAAAACTGTGGAAAACTACACTACTCAGACAAACGGACTATTGACACATACTGCAGTACTCTATTGTAGACCCTGAGAAAAATGCAAGAACTGTCTATAATAAATTACATTAATGTGCAGAGAGTCAAAATCTGAACTACCAAAGCACTCAGGTGAGACTAAATTATTCACTCCTGATTTAGAACCTGTAATATGTCACAAAATCGGTTTACTTTCTGATGCAAACAGAAACATGAGACGTGTCTCTATTAGATATTAAATTAACCAAAGAAACTTAAGAAACTAAACCATCAAAGCACACAGATGAAATTATATAATTGGTTCCTGGTTAGGAACTCATTAAAAGTCACAAAATCTGTTATTTCCCTTTTGCTGCTTTTGCCTCAGCTGGTTTCTGCTGGCTGACTGACACACACGCAGGACCCAGGACACAGGTGGACACAGAGTGTACTCTGATGGCACAGTGGTATGTCAGGGATATCCTATCAGCAGCTAAGTATTTTGTACAGATCAAAAAACATACAGCAGTCACATTGCACTGACAATTAAACCCTTAAAAAGGGTCTACAGATCACGAAATGCGTAAACTATCACCAAAACACTTCACTTCATCAATTACACTGTGCTGCTAATGTCGGGGAAACTTGAATTTTTCAGCGTGAAACAGTCATGCCCCAAAGTCATTCCCAATGGGTTCCCACATCACGATGCAAGGAGTAATACATGGTGTGCCTCTCCCAAAAAACTGGAAGAACAGAACCTCTCCTCAGGTCATTACCACATGCACCAATGATGATGGACCAGAGTAGTGCAGAACTGTGATCCATCGCTGAAAACTGTGGAACCATTAAGCAGCAGTCTATTCTTCCTTGCATGGCACCCGTCCAAACACAGCATCTCTGTTATGATGTTAACAGTAACCTGCACATAAGATGCTAATTCCCTAGTCCAGCTGCTGTTAGTCTCAGACTAATGGTGAGGAATGACTTATGTTGCAGGGAGTCCATTACTAGTTGTACAGCATGTGTAGGTATGGAGACCCATAATGATGCCTTTTTCTAACTTTGTCAGGTGCTGATAATGCTGTCCCACACAAGTATGAAGCATCTTTGCATCCTTCTCAGTGATCACTCAACATCTGACATAGTCCATGCCCCTCATGTACCCTATCTGGCCTGATAACAACATTAAACATGAACAACACTAAAAAAACTGTAAATCATTTACTTATGGGCCTCAAGTCTGTACAAAGTTAAACGACATCCAATAATGTCTTCTGGCTGCTTCACTTTATTATCACGAAATGTAGATGGGTGCATGAGTTAAGGAAGAGCTGATGAGAAGACAGGTTGCAATTAGACCTGATTTTAGGGACAATACCACACAGCTGACTGTCAGAAGCTGGGCTGATGGGAAACATACAAACTTGATTATAGTTTGATGTACTGTAACTTGTGCTCCGATGCTAGCGACAGAGTAAAAGGTTGGATAAATCTGTAGGTTCCATTTCAAAGGAACCTTCATATCATTTGTCTGAATTGACAGAGGAGAAATAAATTATTCACCACATTAAAGAAAAAAGGAATAGGAGAACATTAACTCGGGGAAAGGAATGAAAGTGAAAATGACCATGTAGTATTTTGCACAGAGCATCATTTAACCATTGCAAACACTTGGTTTTTTTCAAGAATCATGAAAGAAGGTTGTATACACAGTCGAGACATGGAGACTACATACAGTTTCAGATATATAATAAGACATTTTTCAAAATCAGCCTCAAGCTCAAAAACATATCCAGCAGCAGAGGTATACTGAGAATAATTTATTGGTTATGAACTGCAGATAAAGACTGAAGGAACTGCACACAGGTAGGAAATTAAGGAAATGGGGCCTGGTTAATTATAACAAACCAGAGATTTTTGAGAATCTCAGAGGAGGCACAATCAATAGTTGTCTACTGATTCGGCCAGGGAAAAGAAACACAATAGGAGGCAAATGGTTAGTGCTGCCCCATGAACTTCATTACCACCTAAAGTGTATTTTTATTTTCAGAGGCCAGGAAGAAAGGATTGGTGACTAATTGTTCGAGGGAAGAACGAGAGTACATGTTCTCCCAATATCTTATCAATGTCACTAAGCAGAATCACTCTGAGATCAAGTTGGCGATCATTTCTTTTCATTCCTTACATATATCTTTTATGAAAGAATCATATTAGGTTGGTCGGTAAATTATTTTTGAACAATGACACCGGGGGTTGCTTCAGTAGCTTCATATTAATAGGTGGTATAATTACATGAATACATAATTTACATCTTTTGATTCCAATAATAAATTTCATTTATCCATTTTTTTGCTCAGGTCTTTGAAAGTTTCTCTTATCTGTCACGGAATTTCATAATAATAGTATTTTTATCTGCCTTGTCATACTGGGAAGAGTGTTAATATTAGTAATAACCCAGGCCTCTCTTGTACTATAAAATCTAGAGGGAAATGTCTGATCTCTAACCCTTCCCTTGAACAGAGATGGCAAATTGGAGTTTAAAGTAATCATGGCTATAACATCTGTAACAAATATTATTTATATTTTCATAAGCCAGATTTAATAATTTGTATTTTACAGCTCTGATGTCATAAGTTAAGTTTATGTGTAAGTCACATGCAGAAGTACATGCATGATTGCAATAGATGTGAGTGCACCAACTACAGTTATCTTCATTATCTCAATGGCCTTTAGCATTTTCACCTCTCAATCTAGATAGCAGGTACACATGCCCGAAGAGAACCTTCACATGGAGTCAAATCTATTTAGCAGTTACAAAAAATTTGTTGTGAATCTGTATTGGAAGTAACATATACAGGGTCTCCCAAGAGGAATGGTCCACATTCAGGGAATTCGAAGCGAAAAAGTCTAGTAAACACGAGTTCTAAAATGCATACCTTAAGCGCTACAAGCACACCTTGGATGCTGTGAAATAAATCTCTTTACTGCAAGATCTTTGCGTTCCATATTTTTGGAGAAGATAGTGTGGACAAAATAAAAGAAAATCTTTTTAGTAAACATGGGCTCTAAACCTTAAGAACTCTGAGAACTTGCTCAGCAGAATAGTTGTTTTTTTGTAACAGCAAAGATGACGGAGTGCTCATAGCTCTTAAAAATACAATGACCAAAAAATAAAAATACATACCGAATTTTTTGCAGCTAATGTGCAAATTGTTTCAAGATCAAGCCGAAGTGTTCTAGCAACATTAAACCATGTCTTGTATGTTTTCAAATTTAATTCTGTCTTTACTATTCTCAGTGGGTTTTCTAGAAGAGGACGAAAAGGCAATCTAAACTCTGCTATTGTTGGCAATTCACATGCATCTGGATATTTATCAAACCAATCATCTTTCTCTTGCTGATTAGGTTGTCTGGAGAGAGAGAAAAAAAAAAAGCATATTTCAATTAACAAAAATTATGACTGACATGTTTCTGTCTCTGATACACTGCGAAAATGTGCTTAAAATAATTATGCGGTAAACTATAATAATAATAGTAGTAACAATATAATGTATAATTATAATAATAATTATAATATATCATCATCATATGCAGAAGGTATACTACAAAAATATTCTGCAATTAACTGAGCCATTATATGGAACGATGTGACAGAAACACTGATGTTTAGTAATGCTGTTACTAAGTTAATATTCTCTTTCACATAAATTCTTCGGGCTGACCATAACTCTTAAGTCTATTCTGAGGCTGTAACAATATTTTTCTGCCTTTGACAGTTCTACAAATGGACCCTTCTTTTAATCTGCATTAGTCACACATTCATGACTGTGACACTAATTTATGAAATCAGAATCTGAACTTGCATAAAGGAGTTGTCAATTAAAATTTTTTAATTGGATGCTGTATTTTTTTCCTTCTTTTCTTTTGCCTGTCTTTCTTCTTACAAAGAGACATCTCCATTTTCATCATCATTACTGTAGTGCTATCTATTTGTAAAATCGGTCATATGGGAGCAGATTAACGGTATCACCAGTATTAATATGAATGTATTAATTAAAACATTAGTGCACTTTTAATTTGTGAAACAATTATCTCTGCCAGTTATAGGATAACTGAAAATAAAGGAAAATGTGGCTACTGGTAGATGACACGCCCTTAAACTTCACTTTTCCAGGCTGGTTTCTATGTGCAGCTACAGTTTATGAGAAGGAAACTCTTACTGTACACAAATTATTTATTTGTAAAGTATCTTTATTGCAGTTCTGGGCTGGGTATACAAGGAGACACTATAAGGGACAAAATCTCTCAATGCAAAATCACTCCTGTCCTTCAAGTTGAGAAACTGTTCTTTCTGCAATTTTGCATTAAGAAATTTTATTAGGCTGTTTGCTGCTTTCTTGCACGAGTTGTAGCAAACTGTACTGGGTTTGGTCACAGCAGGCACACTGTGAGCCTCAGAGAGTTCTGAATCCAGCTGTCACATGGAGAATGGGCAGTTAAAAAACAATCATAAATGTTGCATTTTAAGTTAGTCACTTAAGTTCTTTGTTAGGTGTGACAGTTGCCTGTGTGATGTCACAGAGCCACAGGGCAGGCAGGTCCAGGTCTGAAGAGAAGCACCTGTCACTCCAAAGGCCAGGAAGCCCTAAAGGTGAATTTAGGTAAATCAGAAGCGTGGTGGGTCACACTTGCAATGTGATGAGGTGTAGTGTGATCCACCCAGTACTGGACACCGTCTTGATGTTGAAGAACACCCAGTTGGGTGCACAGTATCTATTCTGCTCTGCTGATAATCTATTTCTATGGTTTTCCTTTGGTGACTACTCAGGGTGACAGAAGGGACCTTGGGGGAAGTGGTGGAGAGCAGAATGTGAGTGCTATGGCAGAGGATGAGTCTAGCTATTCTGAAATGCATATGGCTGCCAGTGATCAGAATACACAGCTCCTGAAATACGAGACACTCTACAACTCTAACCCTGAGGCAGGGAGAGAATGGACCCTAAAGTATGTTATGTTTGTTAACACTCATCAACAGGAGAAATGGTCAGGTGGACTGTATTGAGTGTGTCATATGTCTTGTGTTGATAAGTAAAGGGAATATACTTATATTATTTCTGGCACATGAATTTCAACAGTTAGTACTTGGAGATGTGTATCAGGGCGACAGCAGAGAAGTAGTATGTATTATTACAAAATAAACATCTTCATTGGCTTTATCTACTTCAGGCTTATTCTTATGGGGGTCAAGTTTACAAATTGGTTCCTAGAGATACAAGCACAGGTATCTTTCTTGCGTCAAGAGTTTCAGTTCCTCTATGTAGGATCCACTGCAGTAGGACACCCCACCTTACTGGAGAGATTTAACTTACTTTTCACCTCTCTTATTCGGCATATTAACTAGTTTATGGCAGTATTTTTGGGTTCACCTCAGCCTCTTGTATATTTGGACTTAATATGATTTTCAACCCCCCGCCCCTCCATCCTCCCTCCCCTTCTCATCCTCAAATTGCTTTTGCCAGGAGTAAGCCACCTACTTCAAAAGTGATTATCTTAATTCACACAATACTGACAAATGAAATGATCTTGCAACAGGTAGAAACTCTGCACAAAGCACCACCAGTACAATGCATGCTGTTAAAGTAAACTTTCAAACCACCACCACCACCACCACCACCACCACCACCACCACCACCACCACCACACTTTAGCAAAGCCTCGAATATACAGATAAATCTCTTTAGTTACATAATGCAGAACTTACCTCAACCTTTGATATCTCTTCAAGAAACAAAGAAGTTGATGTTCATCGTTCATTTCATTTTGAAAATCATCATGGTTCATGAGAACATTGACACACATAAACATTTCATAATTATAGTAATTGATTTTGTAATACAGTTTCTGTAAACATGACCGCACTCTCTCTTTTAAGGTTATCTTTTCAATTATCTCCTTTCCCTTTTTTAGAATAGGTTCTTCTGAATTCTTTACACTGAATCCTCTGCTACCATCTGGATTTACTGTTACCTCCACTTGGGGTTTCCAAGATAAAATAAGAGTTTCCAGATACAAAGTCAGGTAATCTTCTACATCCAAATGGAAGTCATTACAAAATTCTTCAACCAACTGTGTAGAAAATGAGTCAACAGATATTAGTGCTCTGAACATATGTTGAGACCCTGAACTGTAATGTTTGGAAGCCTCCTTGTATGGTATTTTAAACTTCACTAACGTCTTTATCCACTTACAGCCTATAAGAGTCTGATAAAATTTTGTCATTATGTCACTGCATTCAATTATTTCAGCAAATGCTACAGCTAATTCTGCCAACGCACCTAGTCTTACACAGTCATGAGCAAAGGTTTTTGAAGCATCCGTGAGTTCCTGTACAGAGTTTTCATTATTAATACATAAAAGTGCAACACCCATTGTGCGATCCAACTTTCGAAATTTCAAAATTCTATGTAATAATGTCCTTGCAGCCAAAAATATGTTTGCTTCAACATCAAAGAGTTCATTTTTTCTGCACTGTAGCACTTTGTAATAGATGTTCAGCAACACTTTCAACATAGTTACTTCACACAAGTCCTCTCTCAAGCATTTGTAGTAATTTCTAAACACACAACTCGCTTCTGCATCCATTTCCTGCAAGAAAAAAGAAACCAGCAAATCCTGAATGTAGAGAAAATGTTCCGAACTCTTCACTATCACAAAACAAATAATATTAAATATAAAACATATCACAACTTACGGAACAAGTGAAAATCTGAGAATATAACAAAAGCCTGTAGCATATGGTTCACTTATAACTGATTACACACTGCTGGTTTAAAACGTGATTAAAACACTAAATATGTCAACCACCCCCCCCCCCCCCCCCTCCCCCAGACTCACAAAAGGCATACTGTTCTATGAATCTAGTCTCGCAATAGATAAGTGAAAAAAAAAAAAAAGTTGTCATGAAGCTTTAGTAAAAATGATTCTACAAAAACCAATACAAGTCTCCAAATGTCATTGCATGCCTTTAATATGAGATTAACTAGCTCAATTTGCAAGAACAGCCACCACACACCATAAGGTGGCTTGTGAAGTATGAAAGTAGGTGCATTTACATAAGAAATTTTATAATTTTTTAGCATAGGAACTATGTTGTGTGTATCATTCTACAAACCTCACTGATTTACTTTCAGTAATCTTGCAGCTGGAATTGAAAATGAACAGCACTCAACTAACGTGATGACATTTTTGTACTCTATTTAATTACTTGCTGAGCCAATACCGCAGGGCCATACAGGCTGCTGGGATGTTGCGACAGATGTTTTAGTCTCAAATCTTCACAGTGTACTAAATTATCTTGGACAGTTGACAAATATCTTAGCAGAATGTTGGATACCAATTGACTGGCCATGAAGGAGCACCCTCTCACGAACCAGTATCACCCAGGGCTGCAAGAACATAATAATGTTCTCCACCATTGTTTCAAAATTTTTCTTGCCATGTCCTGAAAGGAGAAATATCCTCCCCACCTTCACACAGAGATATACCCCCACCCAATCACCCTATGCAACACCTTCATCCAACCTTATTCCATCCCTGCTCCCAAACCTGTGTCCCATAACACAAATCTACATCTACACTCAGAAAACAACTGTGAAGGGCATGATAGACGGTATGCCCCATTGTACCAGTTATTAGGGTTTCTTACCATTCTATTTATGTATGAAGTGCGGGAAGAATAATTGTGTGTGTTGTAATTAATCTACTCTTGTCTTCAGTATCCCTAGGTAGCTGATACATAGGGGGTTGAATATTCCAAGAGTCAACATTTAAAGTCAGTTCTTGAAATTTTGTAAGTAGGGTTTCTTGGGACAGATTGCGTCTATCTTCAAGAGACTGCCAGTTCAGTTTCTTCAGCATTTCTGTGGCACTCTCCCACAAGTGACACAAACCTATGACAATTCATGCTGTCCTTCTCTGGATACATTCAATATTCTCTATTAGTCCTATCTGACATGGGTCCCACACACTTGAGAAATATTCCTGATGGAATCATGCCAGTGATTTGTAAGCAGTCTCCTTTGTAGACAGATTGCATTCCCCCAGTACTCTTGCAACAAACTGAAGTCTCCCACCTGCTTTACTGATTACTGAGCCTCTATGATCATTCCATTTTGTATCCCCAAGAAGTGTTATAACCAGATATCTGTAGCAGCCAACAGTGACTCGCTGATATTATAACCATAGGATACTACGTCTTTTCATTTTGTAAAGTGTAAAATTTTACATTTCTGTATATTTAAAGCATGTTGCCAATCTCTGCACCACTCTGAAATCTTATCGAGATCTGACTGAATATTAATGCAGCATCTTTCAGACAGTACTTCATTATAGATAAATGCATCATCTGCAAAAAGCTTGAGGTTACTACTAATATTGTCCACCCGTCATTAATATACAACATGAGCAGCAAGGGCAGAATAACACACTTCCTCACTTCCTTGGGGCATACCCAAGGTTACTTCTGCATATGATGATGGCTCTCCATCCGAGGTAACATGCTGCGTCCTCCCTACTAAAAATTCCTCAAACCAATTACAAATTTTGCTTGATATCCCACACGATAATACTTTTGGCAATAAGCGTAGATGTGGTACTGAGTCAAATACTTTTCAGAAACTGAGAAATACTGAATCTACCTGACTGCCTTGATTTAAAGCTTTCAGTATGTCATGTGAGAAAAGTGAGAGTTGGGTTTTGTGCGATCGATGTTTTCAGAATCTGTCCTGGCTATCATCGAACAGGTCATTATGTTTGAGATACCTCATTATGTTTGCAGTCAGAATATGTTTTAAGATTCTACAACAAATCGACATCAAGAATGCTGGGTGGTAGTTTTGTGGATCGCTTCTACTACCCTTCTTACAAATGGGTCTAACCTGTGCTTTCTTCCAACTACTGGGCACAGTTTTTGTTCAAGGGAGAGACAACAGATCGTAGTTAGAAGAGAGGCTAACTCAGTGGCACATTCAGTATAGAATCTAATTCCATCACGACCTGAAACTTTGTTAAAATTGTACAATTTCAGCTGTTTCTCAAGACCACTGGCACTAACACTTATTCCACTGGGCAGTTCTTCTGGGTTTTTCTTTTGCAAAGGAATATCTAAAATGGAGTTAAGAATTTCAGCTTTGCTACCCTCAATTTTCAGTTCATGTCTCATTTGCGAGCGACTGGACACTAACTTTGGTGTCACGAACAGCCTTCACATATTACCAGAATTTCGCTGGGTTTTGTGAAAGGTCATTTGACAATATTTTGCCACAGTCTACCTTTAAAAGACCTAGATGCAAGACATGATCCATACATCCCCCCCACTACCATCTACTCCAGTCCTGTAACTGGCACTTCCTACTTCATCGAAGTCAGCCACCTGTGAAAGCAGGCATGATGTCTACCAACATACCTGCAAGCACTGTGTGGAAATCTGTATGAGCATTACCACTAACAGGCTGCCTAACCACTCAAATAACCATTGCCAAGCTGTGACAGAGACACAGCTGGAACAGGTGTGCACTACACATCAAGAGGCTGCTACCCAAGTAATGACTGTGTGTGGGGTCCACACAAAGGATTTTTATACTAGATAACTCTCCATCCAGTCATAACAATAACTATAGTGCACCCAGAACTGTCAGTATGAGATCCAAATAAATGTTCCCTACATGCAAGACTATTAAGATCCTGGTGACTGGCACTTTGCTGTGAATGTTTCAGCTGTTAAAAAGAATTTGAAGTGCTACTAAAAAAAAAAAACTACAGCACTCCCATTACACTAATTACAGAAAGGGTGTTAAAATCCTAAATTGATAGCAGTGAGATATTTGGGGAAATTTCAAGCAAATGCTGAAATGGTATAAGGAGTTGGTGCATTTGTCGCAGTAGACAAGAAACTCAAATCCAATGGGGCAGAAATATAAACTGCTGTGAAACTGTCTGGGAAAGCCTTTGTATGAAGGGGTGGGCATGAACTTACAACTGGACTCTTCTATCGACCACCTACATATGTATCTGAAAACTTTTTTTTTTAAAAAAAAGTTCACCAGTACATAAGATCTCCAAACATACAGTCACCAATGAGGGGAGACTCTGATCATCAATCAACTGGGAAAAACTACTGTTTTTTTCTTTTTTTTTTTTCTTTCTTTTTTCCCCCAAGTGGTGGACGTGACAAGATGTCTTGCGAAACACTACTAAATGCATTCTCTGAGAACTACCTAGAACACTGTTCAGAGGCCCAATCACGATGGAAATATACTGGATCTATTAGCAACAAACAGATCTGATGTCTCTGAAAATACCCACATCGAAACTGGTATCAGTGATCACAAGACAGTTGTAGTGACAGTGATTAGCAAAGTATAAAGGGCAACTAAAACAAGAAGGATTTACATTTTCAGCAAACTAGATAAAGAGTTAGAGGTGTCTTATCTCAATAACAAACTCTTAAACATTTAGCTCTAGCAAGGAGCATATAGAAGAACTGTGACTCAGGTTTAGAAAATCGGCTGACCACAAACCTTATCAAGAGCAATGTGCGAAGCCTTCAACAACAATTATGGCAGATTATTATTGTAAGATTTCTTACAAAAGCCAAAGAAATTCTAGTCTTAGGTAAAGGCTGTTGATGGCATCAAAAATTAGTGTTCAGTTCCTCACAGACAAGGCAGGGACTGAAATTGAGGCTAGCAAAGCAAAATCAAAAATGCTGATCCCTGTTCTACAGTTTTCATTTAGATAATGAAAATCCAGGGGGTACTACTCATTCTTAATTCTCACACCACAGCACACATGAACAACAGAGATGTTAGTTTCAGTGGTGCTGAGAAATAGCTAAAATTACTCAAACTGAACACAGCTCCAACGACCAATGGATCCCTATCAGATTCTGTAATGAATTCATGGCTGAGTTCGTCTCCTTTTAGCAATAATCTATCGAAGATCCCTGCAACAAAATACTGCACCCTGTAGTGGGAAAAAGGACAGACCAAATCCATTTACAAGAACAGTGGCAGAATTGATCCACAAAAACTACTGTCCTTTATCCTTGACAGCTATTTGTAGGTTGTAAAATCTTAGAACATAATCGGAACTAAAACATAATTAGGTATATCAAACAGATTTATCTCCTGCACACCAAACAGCATAGATTCTGAAAACATCCATCATTCAAAACCCAACTCGCTCTTTTTCCCACGCAGCCTCCTGAAAGGCACTGATCAAGGCAGTCACACAGATGCAGTATTTTGTCAATTTCCAAAAAGCATTTTGCTCAGTACCACATCTATGTTACACAACATTAGGGTTCTTTTTTTTTGGGGGGGGGAGGGGGGGGGGGCTGCACTATGCTAGCTTTGATGGAGAGTAAAAGTGCTGGGATCTTTGCTGTTCTGTTCAAGTTGTATAATAATGACCTTCTGGACAATATTAATAATAACCCTCCAAATTTTTGTAGATGATGCAGTTATCTATAATGAAGTATTGTTTGAAAAAAAGCTGAACAAATATTTAACCTAGTTTTTGGTAAGTTTTCAATGTGATGCAAGGATTGGCTACTTGCTTTATATGTTCAGAACTGTAAAACTGTGTAGGTGTTTTTCTTTTTTTAAAAAAAAAAGTCAATTTCTTATGAGAATAAAATAAATGATACACAGCTGGGATTGGTCGAGTCTTACAAATACCTAGGTGCCTCGATTTTGTAGTCATATGAAACTGAACGATCAAACAGTCTGCTGTAGGTAAAGCAAGTAGCAGACTTGTTTTTCATTGGTGGAATAGTAGGGAAATGTAATCAGTCTACAAATGAAACTACCATATATCCTAAACAATTGACAGCACGAAAGCTTTTGTCTATCAGTAACCTTACATGTTGCCAGATAGCACAAGAATGAAAATGTATTTTTCAAATTTAGGGAGGGTATACAATTATTATGAATCTTACAAAATTGCTCAACTGTGTGGGACCCATACAGAAAGGACTACAGGGGATATTAAAGGACACAAAGAAGGGCACCACGAATGGTTATCGGCTTCCTCAACCCACAGGAGAGTGTCATGCAGATGCTGAAAGAATTGAACTGGCAGATGCTTGATGACAGGTGTAAACACTCTCTCTTGGAAACCTATTTAGAAAATTTCAGGAACCAACTTTAAGTGACGAATCTAAAAATATACACTCTACGTATCACAGCCATGGGAATTTCAAGACAGGAGTACACTAATTACAGCACATACACAAGAATTTAAGTAATTACTCTCCCTGGGATCCCCATGCGAATGGAATAGAAAAAAAAGTCCTAATGAGCCCTCTGCGATTCACATCACAGTGGTTTGCAGAGTATAGATGTAAACTGTAGAAATGTATTCAAATCATTTTAAGATTACTTTTCTAATGGGTCAAACTGTTTTTGACACAATTCGTGTGACCGTAAGCTGGAAATATGTTATAAAAAAAACTCAAAAACTGTTTTATCTGCAGATGATACAAGTGTAACTATTGCACATTAAGGTGACGAGCTGAATAATGTGTCAAATCATGTTCTATAGAGAACTCGCTCCTGGTTTGCAACTAATAGGCTGACTTTGGCTTGTAATTTGCAGTATCTGTAGTACAAAACTCAATACAGTGAAAAGTTTATTCAAATGATATAATGAGATGTACAAAAGATATAGTTGACAGTCATTGCACATTTGAAAAAGTATATGCTGAAGCAGGAAGAATTTTTGCTCTGGCTCTTTTAGCTTTCTACTTTTTTACTATTTTTTTTCTTTATTGACAGCGTGACAGTTTTTGTCTATCAGTAATCTTAAATGTTGCCAAGATAACACAAGAATAAAAATATATGTTTCAAATTGATGGGGTATATCTTATTATGAATATTTGTGGAATCAGTTACCTGAAAGATTTTGCTTTCTTACAAATAAGAAACATCTCTGCAATCAGTTTATGTAATGCCCCATGTTGACTGAAGAGTGGCCTGTCCAGGTATATTGTTTCTAACAAGCCATTATTAAGTTCACTGCAACCTATTGAATTTCTTGTGTCTGTTGTTACAGCAATGTCATTATTGGTACACATCAATCCTGACCACTGAAATTCATCTAACCATTTATTCAACTCATCTGAAAAGAAAAATGAAAATGGCCTTAAACTGTAGATAATGACTTTATCTTGGACCTAAATCTGTGTACAAGAATTTTATATGTGACAATAAATTTTATCTGCAAATACATTTAATGTTATATGCCTTAAAATTATCTCTCATAATAAGCAGTCCCATCAATAAACAAACATATCACAGGAGGTAAATAGAAAACTGTGAGAATGACAAGCCCACAATTATTTTGAAGGATGCAAGGCACAATGAAGACTTTTGAAGTTGTCAAAGATGAATATTCCTCCAAGTCTCACTAATATCTCAATTCTAAGGCAAGAATACAGCGAACTAGATGTGCTATGAGTCATGAATGAAACAAAATTTCAGTTTTAAGTAGTCAATGTACAGCATTTCTACACAGTTATTTGTTTATTCATGCATCAAATAAATAATTGCTGTTCTGGGCAAATAAAAGTACACTAACCTGAAGGACAAAAGCAACAGGCATTGCTGGTTAACCTTTCAACTAAGTAAAAGTCATCTTCATCTTTCTCATGCCTTTTCTCAGATACTATTAAAGTATCTGTAACACACATTAATTCCTCTGAAGTTGAGGTCAAGTAAAACGGCCTCTCAGCAACACATCTTCAACAACAAAAAACAATAGTTTGTATTTACACCACTAAATTACTTTCAGTAACATACATTAACTATCTATAAAACAAGGCCAAGTCAAGATGTATTTCTCATTTTCTTAGAACATTATTACTGTGCAAAATAATAATATGGACAGAATACAATATCTTCATCCTTAAAATTAATAGTGGAAACAGTTTCATTTTATAAAATATATCTGTATTCTTTATGATTAATGATGCAGAGAAGTCTTTGATAAACTGAAGATGCTATTGAAGCTAAAGTGTTACCAAACAATGAAGGCTTTCACGACCGGATGTTTCAGCTGCCGAGAATTCTTCCGCGTTGTATGGCCGTGGTTCCATGGACTGCGGCCATACAACCCAGAAGATTTCTCGGCAGCTAAGTGTTACACCACAAAACTAATGCCCAGGGTTCTCTCAGCAATGTTTACATACATATGTCATAAAGAACTAACAAAGACATCAATACAATGAAGCTGTGATATATCTGTGGGTTGGTAAACCATCAAAAAAGAGCAAAACCTGGAAATAAGGGTTTTCAGAACAATCTACTGGTCACAGTAACAAGAAGTAGCAATGCAACAAGGACCCATATGAACCATTATTGTTGTTGTTGTTGTTACTATTCTGAAGAAAAACAGTATAAGAAGGAAATTTGAGAAAATAGTCAAGGTGCAACAGAAAAGATACTTAGAATACTCTTCAGTTTCACTGGAGGTAAGAACAAAAAAAAAAAAAAATACCTAACAGGAGACATTGTAATATAAACTGAACAACCTATTACAGGGACGGACAAAAACAATGGAAATACCACAAACACGACACCTTAACTCTGTGCAGGAAACCCGATGGCATTCAAAATGGCTTCCAGTCATCTTGGAATGAATAAATACAGGCCCTGTACGGTTTTCAAGCAAATCTTACATCATTCTTCCTACAAAATACTGGCAGGCTCAGGTGATGGCAGTTGAGGTGGATAGCAACCAGGCACCCTTCTTTCCAAAGTAGAGGTGACAATGGTGGCCACAGTAGATGTGACAACTCATGTTCACACTCGCAAAGCCAGTGCTGAATGTTGTGAGCTGTGTGAATAGGGCCATGTGGTCTTTGACTGTAGCATCACCATGGAATGGACTTAATAAGTCAAAATAGTCACATAATCATTGATAGTAATATGGCCATGCACTCCTGCCATGTTTCATTCTTGGGACATTAACTCTGCCAGAAGCTGTAAACAGTGTGAAACAAGATTAATCTGAGCAAACGACTTTCTTTCATTGCTCCATAGTCCAGTTTTATGGTTTCACATTCAAGTTCTCCTGTTATGGGCATTTGCATTACTGATGAGTCGTTTTGGAATTTTATCTCACCCTATAATTCCCTGCTTCTGGAGCTCCATTCGTTTTCTGGTGCTGACAGGGTCTGTGAGTTCAGCAGTGACTTTTGCAGCTGTCAGCCTGTTACTTTTTTCTTCAATGATCATCTGTCACAGTCACTCAACACACACTTTCATCCACATTGTTACTTGGCAGATATTTTTCTGCTTTCCTTGTAAGCAGTATAAATCTTTGATACAGTGTCTCTTGAAACATCAAACACTTTGGCTACCTTGGCTATGGAAGTACCCATCATATTAATATCAACAATTTGCTCACATTGAAATTCACGTAGCCCTGACATAATGCACTCACAATAACAAAGGACATGGTTCTGAACATGACATGTTGAGAACACTGTATAGGTCCAATTTGTGGTCAAATGCAACAGTGCACCCTGCAGGCATCTGGATTTATGTTCAAGCATGTATTTCTCACTGTGTTTCAATATTTTTGTCCAACTCCCGTAATACAGCTGACATTAAGACCCCCTGTTCAAATCAAATCGGCTAGTAACACAATCTAAATAGGTAAATCACAAACAAGAAAAATCCATTTGTTCAGCACCAACGGCATATTTATATTCAGTTCCATCTGAACTGCAATATCTTTCCACTGTGTCTCTGCTGTTAACTATTCCACGTCAATAGCTGTTGTTTCAGTCATTACATTCACTTTACCTGAAGTTACAACCCAGTAATTAAGCTTTCCCTTCTCCTACACATATTTACTTTGACCTGGTTATGGCCAAGTACTCATCTCGCACATTGCATTCTTCTGGAGAATACAAAGTACATTTCTTTTCGCAATTACTGTACAACACCATGGACTAAACAGAGAACCTCTGTATCTTCAGTCATGGAAATTTAATAGTTTTAATCTGTACTACTATGCAAAGACAAGTATAACATTGTTACCAAAAACCTCAAAAAGTTCATGACCAATTTACTTCAAATTTTTTTACACATTACTCAAACGCTCAGATAGACAGATTACATATTTTTTAATAAACATGGTACATGAATATATACCTAATACATAAGGGGGAAACATTAGCAAAAATCTTGCAAAGTTTTTGACCATTTTATTTAATATTGTTACACAATACTCTACTAACATTCTGATGGACACAGGCTATATATTGTTTTAAACAATGAAATAAAGATTTTCTGTTAAACCAATAGCAAGGAAAAAAATGCTGCACTGTGAAAATATTGTTTCCTTTTATTTCTCACTATCAGTCTGAACTTAGATATAAGGGAATTTAAACCACTGGGCAAATTTTTTCTTCCAGATACATTCTTTCTACTTTTATATAATTTTAAATGCAAATTGTATACACAATCAAGTGCTGTTTCATTATCTTCATTGCAGTCAGTTTTAAGAGGAAAGAGGAATTTCATTTTTATGGCTTATCTACTTATATGTAACTACATCTACACAGATACTCTGCAATCCACTTTACGTCGCGTGGTGGAGGGTACCCCATACCACCACTAGTCACTTCCTCTCCTGTTCCACTCGCAAATAGAGCAAGGGAAAATCGACTGTCTATAAGCCTCCACATGAGCCCTAATTTCTTAAATCTTATCTTAATGATCCAATAACAATATTATGGAAGGAAAGTTTCCACACAGCATATAGCGGAGTCAAAAAGACTGTCACAAATAAGCATTTGGCCAGCAATGCCTTCGTCGAAAAAACACACACACACACACACACACAAATGCATCTCATGCACACGACTGCAGTCTCTGGCAACTGAACCCACACTAAGAGCAGCAGCACCAGTGCATGATGGGAGTGCTGACTGGGTGGGGGTACGGAGGGGATGCAGGGTAGGAGTGGGTGACAGTGAACTGCTGCTGGGGAGCACACAGGGACAAGGTGGAGAGAGGGTATGGCAGCTATGTGCAGTTGGGAGGTTAGACAGAGGAGGGGAGGGAGTGGGGTGGGGGGATAGCGGAAAAGTGGAGAAGTGGAGAAATGAAAAGACTGGGTGCGATGGTGGAATGAGGGCTGTGTAGTGCTGGAATGGGAACAGGGAAGGGGCTGGATGGGTGAGGACAGTGACTAACGAAGACACGAAGACTCGAAGACTGAGGCCAAGAGGGTTATGGGAACATAGGATGTATTGCAGGCAAAGTTCCCCTGTGCATAATTCAGAAAAGGTGTTGGTGGGAAGGATCAACATGGCACAGGCTATGAAACAGTCATTGAAATGAAGGATGTCATGTTGTGCAGCGTGCTCCGCAACAGGGTGGCCCACTTCTTTCTTGGCCACAGTTTATTGGTAGCGATTCATGCGGACAGACGGCTTGTTGGTTGTCATGCCCACATAGAATGCAGCACAGTGGTTGAAGCTTAGCTTGTAGATCACATGATTGGTTTCACAGGTAGCCCTCCCTTCGATAGGATAGGTGATGTTTGTGACCGGACTGGAGTAGGTGGTGGTGGTGGTGGTGGTGGTGGGAGGATGTATTGGACAGGTCTTGCATCTAAGTTTATTCCAGGGATATGAGCCATGAGGTAGAGGGTTGGGAGCAGGGGTCGTGTAGGGATGGACAAGTATATTGTGCACGTTCAGTGGACGGCGGAATACAACTGTGGGAGGGGGTGGGAAGGATAGTGGGCAGGACATTTCTCATTTCAGGGCTTGACGAGAGATAGTCGAAACCTGGTGGAGAATGTAATTCAATTGCTCCAGTCCTGGGTGCTACTGAGTTATGAGGGGAACGCTCCTCTGTGGCCGGACAGCGAGACTTTGGGAGGTGGTGGGTAATTGGAAAGATAAGGTATGGGAGATTTGTTTTTGTTCGTTCAAGGTTGGGAGGATAAAAATGGTCCGTGAAGACTTCAGTGAGATCCTTGGTATATTTCAAGAGGAACTGCTTATCTCTGCAGATGTGATGACCATGAGTGGCTAGATTGTGTGGAAGGGACTTCTTGGTATGGAGCAGGTGGGGGCTGACAAAATGCAGGTATTGCTGGTGGTTAGTAGGTTTGATATGGATGGAGGTACTGATGTAGCCATCTTTCAGGTGAAGGTCAACATCTAAGAGTAGGACCAGGTGAAGCAAATGGGGGAGAAGCTGTTTAGGTTCTGGAGGAATGTGGATAGGGTGTCCTCACCCTTGATCCATATCACAAAGACGTCATCAATGAATACGCACCAGGTGAGGCTTTCAGGATTCTCGGTGTTTAGGAAGGATTCCTCCGGTTGGCCCATGAACAGGTTGGCCTAGGATGGTGCCATATGGGTGCCCACAGCCGTCCCTTGAATTTGTTTGTTGGTAATGCCTTCAAAGGAGAAGTAATTGTGGGCGAGGATACAGTTGGCCATGGCAACCAGGAAGGAGGCTGTTGGTTTGGAATCAGTCTGGCGTTGGGAAAGGTAGTGTTCAATAGCAGTAAGACTATAGGCATTAGGGATGTTATTGTAAAGGGAGGTGGCATCAATAGTGATGAGCAGGGCACCGTGTGGTAAAGGGACAGGAACAGTGGAGAGTTGGTGGAGGAAATGATTGGTATCTTTTGTGTAAGATTTATACAAGAAGGTAGGTTCCGGGTAACAGGTTGAAGGTTTTGGTCTACAAGAGCAGAGATTCTCTCAGTGGGGGCACAGTAATCAGCCACAACGGGGCGTCCTGGGTGGTTGGGTTTATGGACTTCAGGTACTAGGACGCACCTAAGAATTTGAGGGGTGATTGGAGATCATGCTTGATTTCAGGAATGGGCTCATTGTGACAGGGTTTGTAGGAGGATATATTTGACAGCTGGTGGAATCATTCTGGCAGGTAATCCTAGAGGTTCAAAACAACAGTGGTGGAGCCTTTGGCCGCAGGTAGGATTTTAAGGTCAGGATCTGTTTTTATATGGTGGAGTGCAGTTCTTTCTGTGGATGTAAGGTTAGTTTGCATGTTGAGATATTTGAGGAATGATGCTGAGGCAAGGTTCGAAGTTAAGAAATTCTGGAAAGTTAACAGGGGATGATTTGGGAGCTGTGGGGGTGGATCATGGAGGAGTGAACTGAATCAGGCAGGATTCAACATTGGTCTTTGGTTAGGTCTGATTGGTAGGGTTGTTGGCGAAAAAGTGTTTCCACTGTACTGACTGGGGGGGGGGGGGGGGGGGGGGGAGGAGAGAAAGTCTTTAACGCGTTCTGTATTATTGAATCTGGGAGTGGGGCAAAAGTTGAGGCTTTTGGAAAGGACTGATATTTCTGTGGGGCTAAAGCTTCTGGAAGAAAGGTTCAAGATTGTGTTTCGGGTCTGGGTCAATCCATACCAAGTTACCCAAGAAAAAAAATAATTGATTGCTTGACCATCTCAGATAAATTTTATATTTGCTGGGTGAATTCCCCAATGTTTAGTAGCCACAAAAATATTTTCTAAAAAAATTAGTGTTTATTATTTTTAAATGGTGGCCATATTTATTCCAGACCACATGCTTTTTTTCGTATTTGCAAGCATCTACATTTTCTACAATTATTCAGTAGTGGATTATCCTAAGCCTTTCAGATTAAATGCATATAGTTCAACACACTCTGAGACACACTCTGAGCTACAAATTAACATCATTATCACTTAGCTGAATGTATTCTTTAATATATTTTTAATAGTTTAAATTTATCAGGCACAAATTAAAAAAACTCAATTTTTGAACAGTAGTTTTCCAAAGAAAGCATAATTTCTCAGCTTTAATATTTTTTTCTGCTATTACGCTGTATAGTATAGTTACTTTTTATAGAGTATCAATGGTGAGCAGCTTACACTTTAAAAAACACACTATTTAAAAAAATGGATTTTTTGTAATTTTTCCATTTTTTGGCCTGCCATATCTTTGTTGAGGGACCAAATAAAAATCTGAAAATTTCACAGTTAATAGACCTTTATGATATCAAACTTCAGTATAAATTTCAACTTTGAGATTCAATTGGAAGTTATGGAAAAAAGATTACAAACACGAGTCAAAAATACACTTTTCAACATCTGCAATATCTGGTAGGCTAATCAAATAAAGTATACCAATTGCATAATGTAAGACACCACATTACACTAGCTAAATATTATTTGTCGAAACAATGCTCTGGTAATAGTTTCAGCAGGTTAACAATTGCATCTGCAAGCCTATACAAGTCTGATTGTTGTCTTCCCCTTTACACCAACAATTGTCTACTCACACTTATTTAGCTAAAGTTCTTGAAGTGTGCAGTTGAAAAGTGGTGTCTCAGTGTTCTGTTGGTGTTATTATTAATGAAGCCTGTCATAAAAGTGCGTATGGAGTGTATCCTAAAGACATTGCTTTAATTGAAGATTACAGTGAAGAAGAAAAAGTGTTGTTTTACTTTGAGTCGGTCCAGAGGTCAAATCAACATGCAAGTACCATGAAATGAAATACTTAAAAAAATTTCACCACCTGTTTGGTTAGTCCTGCATGGACCCTTTTGAGAAACATAAGAAACCTATAACAAAAGGTCTGCAAGAAATAACATGTGCTCATTATTCTAAAAATAGAAGCCCTTTCATCAATCTCATACCAGGAAAATCATTGAGTCCAACATGTTATTCCAAGATATTTGTAATTCACAAGAGGACGATAAGTGAAACCTCAGACATAGAATTTTGTGACTTATCAGCAACCATTAAAAAAGTAGATACAGCTTGTGAAATCCTGGGTATATCACCTGCTGGTAAAATTAGAAAACTAAGTCAAGATAAAAGACCAAGTGCCCTGAATACAAAAATTGAGAAAGTGGCAGCTGTACCTACAGACTGGAAAATTGTGCAGGTCGCACCAGTGTTTAAGAAGGGTAGTAGGAGTAATCCATCGAACTACAGACCTACATCATTGACGTCGGTTTGCAGTAGGGTTTTGGAGCATATACTGTATTCAAACATTATGAATCACCTCAAAGGGAACGATCTACTTTTGATACGTAATCAGCATGCTTTCAGAAAACATTGTTCTTGTGCAACGCAGCTAGCTCTTTATTCGCACGAAGTAATTGCCGCTATTGACAGGGGACCTCAAATGATTCTGTATTTCTAGATTTCCGGAAAGCTTTTGACACCGTTCCTCACAAGCGTCTTCTAATCAAGCTGTGGGCCTATGGGGTATCATCTCAGTTGTGTGACTGGATTCATGATTTCCTGTCAGGAAGGTCGCAGTTCTTAGAAATAGACGGCAAATCATCAAGCAAAACTGAAGGGATATCAGGTGTTCCCCAGGGAAGCGTCCTGGGATATCTGCTGTTCCTGATCTATATAAATGACCTGGGTGACAATCTGAGCAGTTCTCTTAGGTTGTTTGCAGATGATGCTGTAATTTACCGTCTAGTAAGCTCATCCGAAGACCAGTATCAGTTGCAAAGCGATTTAGAAAAGATTGCTGTATGGTGTGGCAGGTGGCAGTTGGCGCTAAATAACGAAAAGTGTGAGGTGATCCACACGAGTTCCAAAAGAAATCCGTTGGAATTCGATTACTCGATAAATAGTACAATTCTCAAGGCTGTCAATTCATCTAAGTACCTGGGTGTTAAAATTACGAACAACTTCAGTTGGAAAGACCACATAGATAATATTGTGGGGAAGGCGAGCCAAAGGTTGAGTTTCATTGGCAGGAGACTTAGAAGATGCAACAAGTTGACTAAAGAGACAGCTTACACTACACTCGTTCGTCCTCTGTTAGAATATTGCTGCGTGGTGTGGGATCCTTACCAGGTGGGATTGACTGAGGACATCGAAAGGGTGCAAAAAAGGGCAGCTCGTTTTGTATTATCATGTAATAGGGGAGAGAGTGTGGCAGATATGATACGCGAGTTGGGGTGGAAGTCATTAAAGTTTTCCATCGTGGCGAGAGCTATTTACGAAATTTCAGCCACCAACTTTCACTTCCGAATGCGAAAATATTTTGTTGAGCCCAACCTAAATAGGTAGGAATGATCATCAAAATAAAATAAGAGAAATCAGAGCTCGAACAGAAAGGTTTAGGTGTTTGTTTTTCCCGCGCGCTGTACGGGAGTGGAATGGTAGAGAGATAGTATCATTGTGGTTCGATGAACCCTCTGCCATGCACTTAGATGTGAACTGCAGAGTAATCATGTAGATGTAGATGTAGATGTACAGTCAAAAAGAATTTGGAAGTTTCATTTCAAAATACAATTTGTAGTAAAAAAGATGGAAGTTCTAAAACTTCACCAACCGAATATGATGATTTGATAGAAAAACTAAAAACTAAATGCAGTACTTCAAACAAAGAGGATAAAATTAAGATTATCAGTTTATTGCCGAGTTCTTGGAGTCGAGCAAAAGTTAGTGATGAATTTAATGTGTCAGAATAACTTGTTAAGTTAACAAGCCAATTAGTAAAAGAACAGGGACTTTTACCAGCATTACAAAAGAAAAGTGCATCTAATTTGGTAGATGAAAACACAATCAATAAAGTTATTAAGTATTTGACGATGACGACAACAGCCATTTGATATCTGGCAAAAAAGACTGTTTCTGTGAAAGAAAATGGCTCTAAGATTCAAAGACAAAAAAGGTTAATATTGTGTAATTTACATGAACTATTCACTGAATTTAAAAAAGAAAATCCTGACATTAAAATTGGAAGATCAAAGTTTTGCAAGTTGAGACGAAGATGGTGTATTGTTGCAGGGGCATCTGGCACCCATAATGTTTGTGTTTGTTTGTACCATCAGAAAGTAAAGTTGATAATAGATGGGTCCAATCTTAGAGTTCACTATTAAGATCCTTTGGAAGTTATGGTATGCAATATTGACAGTTACAATTGTATGATCAAGGGAAAATGTAAAGATTGTCCAGGCAAACAAGCCTTACCTGACATGTTTGAAGAATCCAAAGATGATGATTTGATGCCTGACAATATAAAATACAAACAATGGGTGACACAAGACAGAACTGAAATGGTGACAGTCATAAAATCACGAAAAGAGTTTTTTTGAAGTGTTGGTGACTAACCTGGAAAATCTGAAAATGCATCATTTTATTGGAAAGGCTCAAAGTAAATTTTTGAAAGATAAAAAGCAAACCTTGGCAGCTGATGAATGCTTAGTTGTTGCTGACTTTTCGCAAAGTTATTCCTTTGTTGTTCAAGATTAAGTACAAGGCCACCACTGGGTAAACAAACAGGCCACAGTTCATCCATTTGTATTCTATTATAAAGATGAAGATAAACTAATGAACCACAGCTTTTGTGTCATAAGTGACTACCTTGAACACAACACCACAGCAGTGCACATTTTTCAACTGAAATTAACAAACTACATTAAACAGCAGCACCCTTCAACTAAAAAAAACTGGTTTACTTTTCATATGGTGCAGCAAGTCAATATGAAAACAAAAACAATTTTATTAACATCTCGTTTCATAAAGCAGATTTTGGGTTTGATGTAGAATGACACTTTCATTTCATACCACGGGAAGAATGCTTGTGATGGTGTTTGGGGTACAACAAAGCAAGCTGCAGTGGACCGATGACAATCATGATGTTGTTGTTATTGTGGTCTTCAATCCTGAGACTGGTTTGATGCAGCTCTCCATGCTACTCGATCCTGTGCAACTCCCAGTACTTACTGCAGCCTACATCCTTCTGAATCTGCTTAGTGTATTCATCTCTTGGTCTCCCTCTACGATTTTTACCCTCCACGCTGCCCTCCAATACTAAATTGGTGATCCCTTGAGGTCTCAGAACATGTCCTACCAACCGATCCCTTCTTCTAGTCAAGTTGTGCCACAAACTCCTCTTCTCCCCAATTCTATTCAATACCTCCTCATTAGTTATGTGATCTACCCATCCAATCTTCAGCATTCTTCTGTAGCACCACATTTCAAAAGCTTCTATTCTCTTCTTGTCTAAACTATTATTTATCTAAACTATTAGGGAACGTATGTACATGTAAATTGAGTTTCCTCTAAAGTTTTTTCAGTTACATCAGGAGGAGAATCTGAAGGTCAAAAGACAGATGTTATCCTGATTTTTTGCCCGCACTCGGCACTGGCTCTTGCCCTTACAACCTAACAGGCTGCTTTGTTTCTATGTTGGTGAAACTGAATTTCTTGTCTACTGCGGCAAATACACCACTTCCATTTTCCATTTCCCTATCCTTTTGGTATACACTTAAATTTTCCACAAAGGTCCCACTACTATTAACTTTAGGTATTAACCAGCTTTCTGTGGATAATTTTGTATGAGATTCAGTGCTTTTTAGGAGCACTTCAAACTCGTATTTTGTTGTGAACGCTTTGGCAGTTAATCATTAGGATTTTAATACTCTCGTCTGCAGAAGGCATTTCCTTGTACCTCACACTGAGTCTTCTAGCTCATCCCAGAACCCTCCGAGTCTCTGTTGAAGCCTTTCTCTTGCTGCAGAACCAAGGGGCCATGATCTGTTCTGGGGAAAATGTTGCAGATTGCGAGATTCACTGAAACACTGTGAAAAAGCTGGTATTCTCAACTCTCTCTGCTAGCTGCCATAATTACTCAAGTATGACCCTAGGAACCCAGATGATAGGCATCATCTGTTCCAACATACACCACAATCTGTAGTTCGTTGCATTCTGTTCCCTCAATAGCTGGCACAGTAGCCTCTTCAACATGCTGAGTGTACGTAATGTTCCTTCCCATCCCCTGCTGCCACTTAAGCAGTTAAGTTATTTCCCCTATGTTCGAACTGCCAATGATTAATAGACCCCCTACTCATTTGTGTTTGGCTCCTCTTGACACAGGACAAAGCTGGTTTCCCTGGAACACATTGAGTGGTTCCCACTGGCTCAGTTTCGGTGAAGGCAGCACACTCAGCTTGTTTCCACTTGTTTCCGAGAGGCATTGGTATAACACCGTGAGTCCCCATCTAGGCCCTGTCTCCCCTGTACATGATGAGGAGACCCAACATTGATGCAACACTCACTTCAAGTGGATGGGTAATGATGGGACTTTTATTTCCTGCCGGAGAGACACTATCTGCAGGAGAGGATAGAACTTAAGGTATCCTTAGTACCTCTGGTACACAACTCTTGGTAGCTCTCCCAACACATCCATTCACAGCAGCTTCCAATTGTTTGACAGATGTCAGGGTGATTTCCAGCTGACTGAAAACAGCAGTGGAGCTGCATAACACCTGGTGTAATGTTTTACAGAAAACTAAACAATTTATGCCTGGTGCAGTATTTTACTGAGGAGCAAACAAATAACTTTATACTGACCTTGCTGATTTTCTTTTATTTTATGAGTTTGATATGTTACAAATATTATCTGCAGTCTTTTGGAATTGAAGTAATTTATAACCAAAAACGTGGTATCTATTATGGCAACACAAAACTTTGTAAAGTTTTGCTAGTTCTCGGAAGCATTTTCTAAGTTGCTGTTACTAAAAAAGTTTGACAGCTGTGTTATTTTACAATTAATGTAGACAATACACACTCCTATTAAAAGAGAGAACTAATGTGAAACAATATGTTACTCATTCACAGTAGCTGTAAGTCACAACCACAGTAATATGTTCCTGAAAAGCACAGGGTAGTTTACAACCGACAGTTTAATACTACACATTATACCTCAACATCAGCACAAGTTTTGATAAAATTAGCACAAAAAAAGTTTAAATCTTACATCAAGCTTTTGTACCTAAGTTTTTGAAACGAATTCAGGTAATGCACATTATTTTAGTCCAAGACAAAGGAAATGCTGGAGTCTGCTTATATATGTAAGTAAACAAATGTGCGAATTGCATGGATTTTGTCATGCAACTGACTCTGTCCTCCATTTTACACTAGCATGCCAAAGATGACAATATCACGTCTAGTTAACACTATATTATTTCAGGTTTTTATATCATTGGTCAGAAAGGAACTCGCAAATACCCAAGTTATGTAAAGAACATACTCTTAAAATAGTACTGCTTACATTCCTGCTTGACGTGAGCAACATTGATAGGCCAGAAAGGCGCTCTGTCTGCGTGGCGAGGTTGTATAATGTGCCTGCAAAGGCGACGAGTGAGTCTCGTCAATGGAGTCGTGCACATGTAAAATGCTGTGCAGGTTTTCATGATGGGCCTCAGTGAACCAGAACGTATTGCCAAACCGTGAGCTGTGGCATAGTGCCTTGCCAAGTGTGCCTTCAGTTTGAACTCTTTTCCACAATTCACTAAACTACACCTGTGTGGTCGATGAGAAGTCAAGTTCGATGGCGCCCTCTCATCATCAGACATGTTTCCAGACTTTTTGGAGGGTGGGGTAAATGTAGTAGATTTAGGAGACTGGGTTTGTCAGCTATGAGGGGATGTGGGGGAGGTTTGGAATTTGTTGTAGAAGTGGTGGACAGTGGTACTCCGAAGCAGGAGTAGGAAGTTAGCAGGGTGGAGTGTTTTTTTGAAGTGGCATTGTCATTGTTGCTGGAGGGCAAGATTTTCAATGTGTGTTATGGGTTCCAGGAATTTGAAATTGCGTAGCAGGAGAATTTTGTGGATGGAGAGAAAGTACTGCAAGGAGGTTTGGGCTTGGTTGATATGGTTTTGCACGACTATGTTGCTGAGGGCTAAGGATCGGCGCAATTTTAACAGATGGAGGTCATTTTGGAAGGATGGGTGGCAGCCAGAGATGGGTAATTTGATGGTAAGGCCATTTAGGGGGGATTCCAAGAGCCAAGCAACAACACTGGAACAGTATGTGGGGTTGGGTTCTGGCAAGGCCTAACGAATCTTTTCCATATTGATGCAGATGGAAGGAGCATGGATCTGTGGTGGTGGAAAAAAATGTGAAAAATTATGTAAATAAGGTAGATTTATGTCAGAAAAATTCGTAAAAGTACACCCAAATATGTGGGAAAAAGCATGAGAAGGATGAAACAGATGCAAAAGGGGGAAATAAGACAAAATCTGAGGGAGTCCATCAGACAGAAACACACTAAAACTGGTGTGAAGACACATGAGATCAAAGAAAAGATATAAATGATTAAAAAAAACTGTCCACCATACCTACACAATATGCTTGTCCATCCAGACACACAACCCATGGTCCCCCCTCCCTACCTCATGGCTCATATCCCTGTAATAGACTTAGATGCAAGACCTGCCGAATACAGCCTCCCACCACCACCTACTCCAGTCCAATCACAAACATCACCTATACCATCAAAGAGAGGGCTACCTGTGAAATCAGTCATGTGATCTACAAGCTAAGCTGCAACCACTATGCTGCATTCTATGTGGGCAATGACAACCAACAAGCTGACTGTCCGCATAAATGGCCACCAGCAAACTGTGGCCAAGAAACAAGTGGACCACCCTGTTGCAGAACACGCTGCACAACACGTTATCCTTCATCTCAGTAACTGCTTCACAGCCTGTGCCATATTGATCCCTCCCACCAACACCAGTTTTTCTTAATTGCACAGGTGGGAACTTCCCATGCAATATGTCCTACGTTCCCGTAACCTTCCTGGCCTCAACCTTTGTTAGTCATTGTCCTCACCCATCCCACCCCTTCCCTGTTCCCATTCCAGCACTACACAGCCCTCATTCCACCATCGCACCCAGTCTTCTTACTTTTCTACTTTTCCACTCCCCCCCCCCCCCCCAACCACTCTCCCACCCCCTCCCGACCTCTCCCCTGTCCTCTGCCTAACCTCCCAAATGCACACAGCTGCCCTACCCTCTCTCCACTTCGTACCTGTGCACTCCCCAGCAGCACTTCACTGTCCCCCACCCCTAGCCTACATTCCTCCCCTTCCTCACACCAGCCTCCTTCTTACCCCCACCCAGTCGCCACTCCCATCATGAGCTGGTGTTGCTGCTCACAGGTGATAGTATTTTTGTTGTGCCTATTTGCAACTCAGCATCCTCTCCGCTATATGATGAATGGCAACTTTCTCTCCATAATATTGTTGCATTCCATCCTGGATTTTCCATTGTTTGATTTTAATCTTAATGATCCTTATGCACAATGTATGAATCATTCTGCAGTCAGCTTCAAATGCAAGTTCTCTAAATTTTCTCAATACCACCACCACCACCACCACCACCACCACCACCACCCCTCCTTGCATCCCTATCTGAGTGCCTGAAGCACGTCTGTAACACATGTGTGTTGTTCGAGCCTACCAGTAACAAATCTAACAGCCCACCTCTGAATTGCTCCAGTGTCTTCCTTTAATCCAACCTGATATGGATAACAAACACATTTAACAGTACTCAAGAATAGCTCAAATTAGTGTGCTATATGCAGTCTCCTTTACAGATGAACCACACTTCCTAGAATTCTCCCAATAAACCAAAGTTGACCATTCACCTTCCCTACCACAACGTCACATGTTCTTTCCACTTCATATCACTTTGCAATGTTACTCCTAGATATTTAAGAGATATGATTGTGTCAAGCAGGACACTACTAATGCTGTATCCAAACATTGAGGGTTGTTTTCCCTACTCATCCGTAACTGACTTACATTTTTATACATTTACAGCTAGCTGCCATTCATTGCACCAACTAGAAATTTTGGCTAAGTCCTCCTGTATCTTCCTACAGTAACTCAACTTTGACACCTTGCCATACAACACAGAATTACCAGCAAACAATCCCAGATTGCTGCCCATCATGTCCACCAAGTCATTTATGTACGAGGGCCGTTCAGAAAGTAAACTCCGGTTGATTTAAAAAAATACACCAAGTTAAATAAAAATATTTTAATATATACATCTTACAACTACATCTTTGCACTATTTTTCTACATAGTCTCCATAGCGATTGAGGCACTTATCGTATCTCATCACAAGCTTTGAAATTCCTTCTGCATAAAAATCACCCGCTTGTGCCTGGAGCCAGCCTGTGACCGCATCTTTGAGCTCTTCGTCGTCATCAAACCGCTGTGACCCGAGCCATTTCTTCAAATGCATGAAGAGGTGATAATCACTTGGCGCCAGGTCTGGGCTGTAAGGTGGATGGTTGATAACGTCCCACTTGAAGGACTCAAGAAGGGCCGTTGTTCTGCGAGCAGAGTGAGAACGGGCGTTATCGTGCAAAAAAACGATACCGGAAGTCAGCATACCACGGCGTTTGTTCTGTATAGCCCGTCGTAACTTTTTTATTGTTTCACAGTACACGTCTTGATTAATGGTCGTACCACGTTCCATGAATTCAACCAACAACACCCCTTTGGCATCCCAAAACACCGTTGCCATCAGTTTTCTGGCAGAAAAATCTTGCGAGGCTTTTCTTGGTTTGGTAGGCGAATTTGAATGTGCCCACATCTTTGATTGTTCTTTTGTCTCAGGGTTCACGTACTTAATCCAGGTTTCGTCACCGGTCACGATTCTGTTTAACAATGGTTCTCCTTCGTCCTCATAACGTGACAGAAAGTCTAATGCAGAGACCATTCTTTGAGTTTTGTGGTGGTCGGTAAGAATTTTGGGCACCCATCGTGCACAGAACTTACGGTAACCCAATCTTGCTGTCACTATCTCGTACAAGAGAGTCTTAGAAATCTGTGGAAAACCAGTAGACAACTCCAACATTGAGAAACGTTGATTTTCATGAACTTTTGCATCAACTGTCTGAACGAGTTCGTCAGTCACCAATGACGGTCTACCACTCCTCTCTTCATCATGAACGTTTTCTCGTCCACTTTTAAATAAACGTACCCATTCACGGACAACTCCTTCACTCATATTTCTTGGTCCGTACACGGCACAAAGCTCACGATGAATAGCTGCTGCAGAATATCCTTTGGCTGTAAAAAACCTTATGACAGCACGCACTTCACATTTGGCGGGGTTTTCTATTGCAGCACACATTTCAAACTGCCACAAAAACTAAACTAGCGCAGGTACGACGTTCACTCGACCACGGCTTGATGCCGACTGACCTGTTGAGTGCGTGAACGCACAGATGGCGTCGCTACTCCCCCCACAACCCGCACTGTGACCAATCGGAGGTTACTTTCTGAACCGCCCTCGTATATGTACTTATGATTAGAATACTAATATGGAATCTGAATCTTATGAAACTTAGCAGTCCTTCCCATTCACAGATTAAAGCTATGAGAATTACTATCATTGAAACTACTACCCTCAAAGATCTAGCTGTCTAAGAGGACTTACCTGTACCTCATATTAATGATCTCAACTGATTTACCCATGAATTTCAAATGACTTCCTTTCCCAATCAAGTTTTGTTTGCAATAATGATAAACAAGGTTCAAGACTACAGAGAGGAGAAGGAGATGGACAGCGACAGGAAAAAGGAGAAAATACACACAGAGGGAAGGAGGAGATGGAGAGAGAGTGGGGGTGGGGGATTTGGCAGTGAGAGGGAGAGAAGGAGGAGGAGCTGGGCAGAGAGTGGGGAGCATTTCCAGGTTCATTAGTAACTAATATTACTACACCTATCAATAAGATGTTGGATAGTCAAATTTAAAGCAGACTTTTTATGTCTGTATGAGGTTTATTCATGAAATACTTCCGTGTTCTAGTATTTCATATTTTACATAATTATTAAGCAAGTCTCTTCCTATGATAATACCATTTCTGGTTAATTTTGTTTAACTTCTGGATAGCAGATAATAAGTTTTCACTGTTATTGTATACATACAAGAAGGATACAACTCAAAGCAGGTAGCACAGAGACTAACCAACTTTCACACCTATTGTGATCCTTAATTTCAGATAGAAATATTTTATATTAATGAAAATAGAACTCAATATAATGGAAGGAAACATTCCACGTGGGAAAAATGGTCTTTAAATATGTCTGCTTGTGTCTGTATGTGTGGATGGATATGTGCGTGTGTGCGAGTGTATACCTGTCCTTTTTTCCCCCTAAGGTAAGTCTTTCCGCTCCCGGGATTGGAATGACTCCTTACCCTCTCCCTTAAAACCCACTTCCTTTCGTCTTCCCCTCTCCTTCCCTCTTTCCTGATGAGGCAACAGTTTGTTGCGAAAGCTTGAATTTTGTGTGTACGTTTGTGTTTGTTTGTGTGTCTATCGACCTGCCAGCGCTTTTGTTCGGTAAGTCACCTCATCTTTATATGAAAATAGAACTCCATCAACAATACTAAAATTATATATTAAACAGCATTTTTGTGGCTAAAGAATACTGTCCATTTAGCAGTAGCTGAAACTGAGTTGCTTTGCTACAAGAAAGATGTAAAGCAGCAGATATGTGGCATAATCAAGACTGCAACGGTTTTAGGAAGAGTAAAGTCTGTTAATGACATTGCAGATATTTCAATTATTCGCTACCAGGAGAGGGGAACACAGCATGGGGAGGAGGAAGTTTGATCTGCAACATGATAATTCATAAATCAGAGCAAAATGTACCTATTCAACAAATGTGGTTATGAAGTTTAAAAATTGTGGCTGTGAACGACAGTTATTGTCAATGCTGGAAAATTTAGTTAAAGAAAATGTGATGCTTACAACATCAGTTAGCTGTTTATTTGAGGTGAAGGTGTTCTGAGGAAGGATGGCTATGTTCTGTTGGACAAATAAGGTATCACACAAAGTGTATTGTCAAAAATAATTATAAAAATTCTACAAGTGTGGTTTTGGCAAAATGCAAGCTTTGTCAGGCTACAGGAAAAATTTTGTGACAAAACAGAAGATAGCAGGACAGTACACATTATCCAAAGATGCATGAAAAGTTTTTGAGCATGATAAATATCACTTATACTTATCAATTTATTTATTCATTGAGATTAAAATTTCAACAGCAGTATTTGTAAACATACATACTGAATGATGTGGCACGCGAGAGGGGGAAAATTGGGTTAGTTTGTAAGTGATGACACTTAAAAGCTAATCAATTAAACAGCTCCTGTGGCAATATGTCGGCCAGTAACACTGTACACATTTCATATACACTGTCCAGTCACATTAATGTGATTACCTGTCAAATGCCCAAACAACAATATCTTGCAGCGCAGACTGCTGAGAGACATGCACGAAGAGAGTTAGTGAGGTTGTGGAAGGCACCGACAGGGATATGGAGCCATATACCAACTCTAGTGCCACAGCCACCTGCACTAGGTTTCTCGGCTGAGAATCCATGGCATGAACAGCCCAATCCATAATGGTCCCACAGGTTCTAGATTGGGTTTAAAGCCAAGGAGTTTGTGGCCAGAGGAGCATGGTAAACACATCCTAGTGGTGTTTGAAACACACACTCTGTGAACTATGTGACACATTACTTTGTCCTGCTGGTGGATGCCAACGTGCTGAAGAAAAAGAAATTGCATGTAGGGGTGGACATGGTACCAATGGATAGTTGAATACTTGTGTTGATCCATTGTGCCTTCCAGAATGATGAGATCACCCACGAAATGCCACAAAAACATTCGCCATACCATAACATTCCCTCCTTGTTTACTTTTTGTCATTTCAAGCCGATGAGAGCGTAAAACATCTCATCCAAAAAGGTCGACTGTGCCACTCAGTGAATGTACAACTGCAGTACGCAGTATCAGTGTGCAAATTCCAGCATTCGTGCTGATGAACAGCAGCCAGCAAGTGTGTATGAGCTAGGGCTGTTGATAAAGTATCAATATATAGATATTTCTTCCAAAAAATAATGAAACATACTGGCGATATTTTTTTCCCTGCTGTATCTATATCAAAATGGCAATATCAAGTGTGTGTACAAAGGAGTCTTACTACTACTTTTTGAGCTATCATCATGTCCTGTCTTTCCCATTGACTGTTTTAAGCAAATACAGGCAGCACAAAGAAGAAGTCTGATTGCACTGTGAATGGAATAACAATATTGCCAATGTGAAGAAATAGCATTCCAGTTGCATTAAAAAATTTTTTTTAACACAACTAGGGTGCTATTTCTTCACATCGGCATTCTTCAAAAAAGACGTCTTTGCGGTGGGCGGAGATGTGTTAGATGAAATGCTGACATAATCGGCACTCGGTGCTATTAACAGAAACTGCAATGTTTAACGTCACCATGCAATTTTGGTACTACAACTTGCTAGTTCACTGGCATTTGCAGAACTGAAAAAAACAGTGAAGACAATGTGTGACAAAACCAAACAATGGACCTATCATACATATTTTATTGTGCAACTTACATGCGGTTACCACTGTTAGCAAAGTGATTATTGCCAAGCATGAAAGTGTATTGCTTTGCTCTCAATTCTTGCTGTAAGGGGGATAAACAGGCTGCTTGCTTGCTGATGTATTATTAGTTATTAATAAACCAATACTTGATTATACAGCTCTAAAACCAGCAGTAAATTTACAATGTGCAGCCGATATTTTTATATGCCAGTACTTCAATATTTTTTCCATTGATAATTTTTTTTTGGTATATCAAGGGCCGATAATGACACTTTTTTGAATATCGATATATAATATTCCCAATATTTTTGTAAACATCAACAGGCCTGCTGCAGAGGCCCATACACCTCACAAAATTTTTAAACATTTCTATGAAGGACATAAAAAAGCACAATCCTATCATTAGAAAACAAACTCGGAAGACTAGGATGCAGCAGCCACAAAAGTTATTAAAGCAGTACACAACAAAACTGCACACTCACTAGCTCAAATAACAAACCAATGTTTTGAAGAGGGCAGCTTCCCAGAGATACTGAAATATGCCAAAGTTCAACTAATTTTCAAAAAGGCATCAAGAAAAGTCATGGGAAATTATTGTCCTATCCATGCTCCCCGTCGTATTTGAGAAAGTGCTGTTGCCCAAAGCCAAAACTTCATTGAAAAATATTTTATCATCTCAAACAATGAATTTGGTTTTTAACAAAGGAAAAACACAGCAGATGCAGTGAACAGTTCCATTGAAAAAATAAGTACATCATTAGGAAAGAGTAATAAGGTAGGAGGAATTTTCCGCAACTTCACAAAGGCATATAATTCTGTAAATCAGGCATTGCTCATCTACAAACTTGGAAATTATGGCATTAGGGGCAGTGTCCTACAAAGACTTTACTCCTATCTATCAAACAGAACACAAAGAGTCAGCATGGGGAAATGATGAAAATTTATAATAAATTAAAAGGGAACAAGTTAATGCAGATGAATATAGGTCCAATTACAAGAAAGCTATATGGGGCACTGGCACTTAAATATTACTGCTTTGTAGATGAATTCATACTGGATAAACTGGGTATCTGAGCTGGATACAATGTGTTACATCTCTCAAGAAATATTATTTTAGAATTATCTATTTTAGTACTATTATTTATTTGTGTAAGAAACATTATATCCGTCTTATAAATTTTAGACATGTCTGCTGTATGCAAACCAAATGGACTGCAAATGCATGTCATGAGATGAATAAACCACAATTCCAGTATTGACGAGATGGTGAATATAAGTAGCATAATCAAGAAACAAATTAACCAGAATTAAATCCAAAAATTATAGCAACACTGCACATTAGAGTTCATAACTGTGAGGTTTTGGTTTTGTTTTGCTTTAGGGGGGCAAAAACAACCAGGGTCATACATGCCCAAGTTAAAGCTATAGAACACGAAGACAGAGAGCAGTTAAAAAACGACTATATGCCAGTCCCTATTGACATAATAGAAGACAGCTAAAAACAGGCACGTGGGAAAAGGGTTAAAAAAGACACCATACAGAAATGGAGGTCCAAAATTAAATGGCCTTCACCGTATTGCCTTCATGGCTAAACAGCAAAACGCGGTCGATAACCTGCACGTCATTTGCTAAAAAGGCCAATAACTCAGATAGCAAACCCAAATGGGAGTGTAAAAGGTTAAAAAATGGACATTCCATCAGGTAGTGGCAGACAGTTAAAACTTGAGTGCAATGTGTACAAAGTAGTGGGGTAACGCCAGCTAGTAAATGACAATGCCTTAAAAGGCAGTGCCCAATACACAGCCAAGTTAAAATAAACTCCTCCCAGCGAGAGGGCCAAGAGGAGGTCGTCCAAGCTAGAGGCTTAATAAGCCAGAGATGATTCCTATGAAGGGAGGACCATTGGCGACGCCAAACAGACACCACCTCCAGACAGACGGCAACACAGAGATCATCAGAGGGAATATAGGTACTCGCAAGCTAAGGTACGAGGACTGCAGCTTTGCAGCAACATCAGCAGCTTCGTTTCCTAGCAGACCGACATGACCAGGAACCCACAGAAACATCACACTGGCTCCACCAAGAATGAGCAGTTTACAGTTTTCCTGGACCCGCTGCACTAAGGGAAGGGCACTGAGTGAGTCTGAGCAGAGGACACAATTGAAAAGGCTGTGTCACCGGGTGTACTCTGTGGCCTGATACAAGATGAACAGCTCGGTTGTAAATACTGAGGAGTGTGTCAGAAACCGATATTGAAAGACACAGGTGCCAATGACGAAAGCACACCTGACCCCATGGTCAGTCCGAGAGCCATCAGTATATACAAAGGTACTATCGCGAAGTTCCATGCGAATGTCGTGAAACTGAAGGAGATAGACCGAGGCTGGAGTAGTGTCCTTAGGAAGTGAATGAAGGCCAAGGTTAACTTGGGCTGCTTCACGACGCCAAAGTGGAGAAGGGTTCACATTCACTGAGAAAGGTGCAGATAGTTTGAAGTTAAGCCGTCACAGAAAGTGCCGAAAGCGGACTCCAGGAGGTAACAGAGAAGAAGAACGAGCCTCATACTGACGAACAAAGGAATCGTCCAAGGAGGAGGCATAGGATGGGTGGCCACGCATGGCAGACAAACGGCATGCATACCTGCTGAGGAGAAAGTCACAATGGTAGGACAGGGGTAGTCCCACACCTTCAGCATACAGACTTCAACTGGGCTGGTGTAAAAGGCGCCCGTGGCCAAATGGATGCCACAATGGTGGATAGTGCTGAGACGGCGTAAGAGGGATGGGGATGCAGATGCATAAATAAACTACCCATAGTTTAGTTTCGAATTGACAATGGACCGGTACAAATGGAGGAGGGAGGTTTTATCGGACGTCCAGGAAGTATAATTGAGACACGTAGGACATTGAGGAACCGCGTACAGCGGGCTGCCAGGTAATATATGGGAAGACCAAGAGTGTTTCTTATTGAGCATAAGCACCAGTTATTTCGTAGTTTCAATGAACGGAAGGGCAACAGGGCCAAGAAGTACAGATAGTGGGAGAAACCAATTTCATTTCCAGAAATTCATACAGACAATTTTGTCACTGGAAAAGTGAAAGCCATTGTCGATGCTCCAGGAGTAAAGAAAATCAAGACACCGCTGAAGACACTGCTCAGTGAGACAGGTCCATGGAGAACTGCAATAGATGGCACAATTGTCAATAAAAAGGGAGCCGGACATGCCCGGTGGGAGACAGGCCGTGATAGGGATAATGGCAATATCAAAGAGGACTACACTCAGGACGGAACCCTGACGAACACCGGTTTCCTGGATAAAGGTGTCTGACAAGGCAGAATCCACACGCACCTTGAAAACTCGATCTTGTAAAAATGCCTGAAGGAAACAGGGCATCTGGCCACAGAAGCCCCACGGAAGCCACCATACCAGCCGGGCATGAATCATACGTTCCGGTGGTAGCTAAAGGGAGGTTTTTGTCCTTACCGGGCTTAGGTATGGGTACGACGGTAGGTTCACACTAGCGTCCAGGAAATGTGCCCTCTGCCCCGATGTGGTTGTAAGTGTGAAGCAGAAAGTGTTTGCCCATAAGAGAAAGGTGGTGCAACATCTGAATGTGGATGGCCCTGGGGCAGAGGATCGGGGTGAACTGATACCATGATAGAGCTCCCTCACAGTAAAGGTGGCATTGTAGCACTCACGATTCACAGAAGAGAAGGGTACCACCCGAGCCTCCTCTGCTCATGTCAGATGCAGGAAGGCAGGGTGATAGTGGGAAGAGCTCGAAATGTCTGCAAATTGGCGACCCAAGGTGTTGGAGATAGCAATAGTGTCCATAATGACATCATCTGCTACTGGGAGGCTGGAAATGGGGGGAATGGATCTTGGTCCCAGAGAGCCATCAGAGATTGGCCCACACAACGGAGGAAGCGGTGGAACTGTTAAAAGAACTAGTGATTGAAATCCAGATAGCTCATTCACTATCCTGAAGAACGCAATGACATTCTGCACGCACCTGTTTATAATGAATGCAGTTTGCCATTGTAGGAAAACGGTTAAAAACGTGGAGAGCATGTCTCCGTGCGCGAATTGCATCGCGGCATGCCTCAGTCCACCAAGGGACTGGGACACAAATTGGTAAAGAGGAAGTGCAAGGAACGGAACATTCTGCAGCATTAAGGATAATGTTGGCAAGATAGTCCACCTGGTCATCACAACGGGGGAAATCTCTTTCTTTGAAGGTTGCCAGGGAGGAGTGAAGCTGCCGGTCAGCCTTCAGAAGCTGCCATTCAAGCATGCATGTGAATGAGGCAGGAGTCAGTAAACGGAGAGCACATGGGAAATGGTCGGTCGAGTAGGTGTCATAAAGAAAGGACCACTCAAGACGATGGGCACGCTGGACGCTGGGCAGTGCAAAAGGATAGGCCTAAATGGGAATAGGTGTGCGAGGAGTCGGAAAGGAAAGTGGGTGCTCCAGTGTTAAGACAGAAGGTCAGGTAAGAAGGCACCCAAAGGGGTGATGCACATTGAAGTAACCGAGTAACAAAAATGTGGAGGGGGGGAGGGGGTGGCCATCAAATAAGCTGAAGGAAGTCTGCCCTGGTGACATCGAATGATGGAGGGACATAAATGGCACAGAGGGAAAAAGTCAGGCAGTGAAGGGAAAGGTGAACTGCAACAGCTTGAAGATGTGTAGTCAGGGAGATGGGTTGACTATGAATGTCATCCCGTACAAGCAGCATGACGCCACCATGAGATGAAATACCAACATCAGGGGGAAGGTCAAAAAGAATCAGTAAGAATTGTGAAAGATCAAAGCGGTCTTGAGGGCACAATTTCGTTTCCTGAAGGCAGAGTCCAAGGGGATGCGACAGTGTTAAAAGCAGCCATAAATCCTCTTTGTGGAGACGAAGGTTGCGAACGTTCCATTAGAGGACAGTCACAAGGAGGAAGAGATGCAGGGGTGTCAACTCTGTGGCCGCCAAGTGACAGCTGGTGTAGAGTCGCTGCTACAGGGCACAGAAGCAGGAGGATCCTGCTCCATGGGGTCCACAGAAGCATCGGCTTGCTCGTGCGGTTGTCCTTGGAGCCAACACTGAAAAACGGTTGGTGGTGCACACCAGCGAGACAGAGGCCAGCCGGGCTAAGGTACCACATGGCGACACTGTCAAACAGGCTCTTCGAATGGCAAAGGATAAGACCGTTTGCCTTTGATGGACTTCTTCGAGCCTTTCCGGTTAGAGGATGACTCTGGTGTTGTTGGGACGGAGGAAGTCTTCACGGGAGTACTACTCCTGTCCTTTTCTGCCTACTGGTTGCATAGATGGTGGCTTCGCCCCTTGAGGCAATAGTTCGACAGTTTGTTGCACAGCGGGACGGGGGGGGTGAGGGTTGGCGATGCTACCTTGACACTGGGTGATTTCACAACCTCAGAGCTGAATCCAAGGTTGCATGTCCGTGCAGCCATGTCCTTCACGGAGTCAGGGATAACGAGAACAGAACTATAGGTGTCAGACGGGAGAACACAGGGTTTGCGACTAGCCATTAACTTGTGAGCTACTGGGTAAGGCACTTTTTCCTTTACCTGTATTTCTTGGACAGCCCGCTCATCAACATATACAGGATAATCACGAGAGGAGGCGGCATGGCCGCCACTGCAGTTGATACAGTAGGGAGGAGGAGGCAGACAATCGCCCTTGTGTGCATCCCTACCACAGGTTACACATTTGGCTGTATATAAACAAGACATTCTATGTGGCTGAAATGATAACACTGGTAGCAGCCCATCGGGTTTGGAATCTAAGGCTGGCCTGTGAAAATTTCATAGCCTTCTTAGATCTTAGACGGCAGCACCACTCTCTCAAAGGTGAGGAAAAGAGTGCAGGTGGGCACTAAGGAGGAATCTACCTTTTTCAGATGGGCGGCAATGACACCCTCCTCAGAGAGGATGACTCTGGTGTTGTTGGGACAGAGGAAGTCTTCGCGGGAGTACAACTTCTGTCCTATTCTGCCTACTGGTTGCGTAGATGGTGGCTTCGCCCCTTGAGGATTTTGGCCTCGGTTAGACTGTCAAGCAGCCTGGTGTAAATTATTCCACGGGAAGAAGTCAAAGTTCAATGGGCCTCGTCACAAGCAGGGTAGCCGTGAAGAAGTGAGGCAGCATGCAGTAGTTGTGCTTGAGAATCAGAAGTTATCTCCACAAGCAAAGTGCCATTCTGTGAATGAGAGCAGGATTTCACAGGGCCAGCAACTGCATCAACACCTTCATGAATAATAAACGGATGTACCGTGGCGAAGGACCGTCCATCTACAGTACATGAGACCATGAGGAACTGTAGTGCAGTGGGAAAGATCTTCGAATCAGTAGCCTCCTCATTACGTTTACATTTCATAGATGTTGATTGGGAAGATGATTGCCTCATTGCGAGAAAATCGCCCAGGATTGCCAGCGTCTCCTTCCAACTTGGAAGGTCAACAAGGTCACTGTAGCCATTGTACGTGGAGGGACAGGAGTACCTACTGTTCCAGGACTCGAAAGTTTTGTTGATAGAGACATTATTGCGTATCGTACCTATCACATAGCAGAACTTGCAAATAAAGACTTTGGTAAATCAGCTTATATGTCTACGTCAGCATTGTATTTGTATACTCGTAGTAAGAGAAAAATATCTGTTAATGAGTCTGTGTTCATTTGCGTTAAAGGGAAATGAGTATGTGAATATGTAAAGTTTGTTGGAGACTGTACTTTGTATTTTCATAAATAAGTTTATTTCCATTCAAATTGATCTGTAGCGTAGCTGAGAACCGGACAAGGGTACATCTAGAACCGGGGGCTCAAGGATGCAACAGTTTGTTTATGTAATCACTCTTATCGCTTGACTTTGTGGTCGTTCACACCTCAGGTCACATCTCCCTAACACCTGACAGTGGGACCAATCGGCAATTTGGGAAGGTTGCAGCTCAGGCAATCACCCCTCCCCGGGCCTGGCCTGTACCAGAGGGTATGTGCGAACCTACCTGTTGACCTGGGGCTGGAAATTACTCATTACACAGTCACCTGTTACACGTCAGACACATGGGCCGGCTTTCAGGAGTCCACAGGGAGGAAGAAGAAAAAAAGGAACCTCGAATGCTGAAGTGGAGGAACAAGAGGAGAAGGGAAATGAAGAAAGGAAAAGGGAGAGAGAGAAAAAAGGTGAGACTGTTCTTACGTCAGCGACAGACAATGCAGAATATTTCCAATAACATCCTAGACACGTTCCCCAAGGGATGGAAAAAAGAATAGCAAGAGGATAGATATGCAGCAGAAAGGGAAATAATGCTGCAAAGGCTGGGGTCCCATGGTAGCCAAGCATGAACCCACCAAAGAGTGGTGAGCCCCCTGCCGGGTTGTAACTGTGAGGATAACAACTAGTTTATGTGAAAGTAAGAATTATTTTTCCAATGCATTTTGTTGGCTCTGCCTTGGCTGACTGACAGGTGTGTGTTAAGCATTCTACCTATGGCATTTATAACAAACTACCTCAAATGCCATTTTGCCAGCAACAATGTAGCAACATATTATTGTGTGGATTTTGGATCTAAGACATGGATTCATATTTTAACAATCATTAGTAGAAGCACAATGAAGCAAGGAGAAATTTGTACAGTTTTCACAAGATGGAGGATCAAAGGACAAAACAAATTTGTGTGTGCACTGCTAAGGCTGAACTTGCAATGATGTGACACTATATTAATTTTGAGACATTGTAACAGATTTGTTTGGTACAATATTTTATCAAGTGAACACCTGTAACTGAGGAACATATTTATAGACGAAAAACCCGCTTCAGTTGCCAGTAATTTTTGTAATTTATTCCACAACTGGTTATGAAGCTTAAAGCTTCATCTTCAGGTGCCACCAAATAATTATGGGAAGAGGAAAGTGTGGCAGTCCGGCCAGTTAGTCGTGGGGGATCATACCCAAGTCAAACACACACATGGGAGTGAGGGACCAACAGCCACAGTGCCCACCACGTTTTTATGTTCCCATAACTATTTGGTGGCACCTGCAGATGAAGCTGTAACCTTCAAAACTGGTCATGGAAGAAATTAAGAAAATTACTGACAACTGAAGCAGATTTTTATTCTATAAGGACCTGTTTGGACTATTTTGGAACCTTCTCAAAATGAGCTATACTGCACTTTACTGTACGACAAGTTGATAAAATATCTAAAAATAGCAATATTAGACAAAATTTATAGCAGAGTCCAGTAACAAAGGTGCTAAGGCTCAAGTAATTTAAATACCAGAAGCTCTGTTTGGAATCGAAACAAGAAGTATTTTAACTATGCTACCTGTGGCCACAGATCAAGGTACTGCAACTACAAGAGTAAGTGAAAGAGATACTTTAGTTACAACAAGTTTGGCCTTATCTGAACTGAATGAAAGAAGGGAAAAAAGGAGGCAAGGTGAAAATGGATGTTAAGAAGAGCATTACAGGTCGTAAATTTTAAAGTGTTTCAATATTTAGCTGAGAGCTGAAGGCATTCATTGACTGCGAAAGTCTTAATTTATTACAAGATATAGGTGCTCCAAGACAGTAGGATTTGCATGTGATGTTGATAGAATTTGGGGGAAAACTGTCTCTCCACAGACATATTTTACAGGTACTGTTGAGATCTACAGTGTTAAAAGTGAAAAAAATATTTATGTTGTTTCTGGAATCATTGTGTATTTCGACATTACAATGGGGAGCAATCTTCTTGATCAAGCTGAATTTCAAGGATGGAGTTCATATTGAAGAGTTTTATGTGGAAGCTGACCTTGCATATCACCTTATGACAGACAGAGTTAAACACTGAGATCTTTGTTAGTGACTAAACAAAGGACCATACTGAACTTTTATTACCTATAGTAGAGCACTGACTACCTGAAATTGGAGGGAGGAGGAGGGCACTTTGGATAAATTACACACTTTGTGCTAGTGTTCATGAGAACTTGAAACAAAGAAACGCCGATTTGAATGCAAAACTACTTTTTTTTTTTTTTTTTAACCACTTGTGATACGAACACCACAGAGCACTGACTATGTAGTACATAGTCTAGTATGAAATGTTCAAAATGGTCACTAATGCTAACCTATAGATTAGGAACAAATGTCCAAAATTTGACTTTTCCCTTCTCATCCAAGATTCGTTTCCTTGCCATTAAATGTCACAAAACATTTTAAAGGCAGCAATTGGACAGCACCACTTTCTTCTTCTATTCCAACAATTTCATAGCCGTCTCCAGGCAGTGGAACGCTTCCACTGGGTGGTCCTTTTCAGCAAGTCATTGTTGCTAGACCACCTCATCATTGTAAAGGCCTTGGTCATTATGACATTTGAAATTATTTCATCATCCATTAACACTTTATATCCATGGTCATCAATCATATAGGAACCAGTCTTTAATATTTTCCTTACTGCATTCCCCAAATCTTGAAGATTCTTCAATTAGTTTCCTAGTGATGTGAAATGAGCACGCAGGTCTCAAGATGCTTGCTTGAGAAAATCTTGAAAACCTTATGAGACTGTCAGAAACATACACCTGCTGACGTCGCAATCCCTCAGTACTCAGATTCTGAGGACAACAACAGACTGACTAATGTGTAACAGCCCAACAGGTTGTGTTATACATGGAGGTGTAGACTTACCATAGTGAATAGCTTCCATGCAATCTGACAGACCTTCAACAAAGAGTCACACAAGCGGAAAACTATCATTTCACTTGAAATGTATCATTTATTTGTCATGAGGACTAAAGTGCTGTACTTCAAATGGCACACATATTGATGGCTACAGAAAAGAAATAATGGGCTTGATAATATTTCAGGGATATACTAGAAAAAGTTCAATGTCATATTTGTTCCAGTATATTAATTTTGAAAGCCAAAATATATCAACGTGTTACACCATTTGAAGAACCATGAACTATTTTAAGACAGTCAGACGCAAATCATGACTCCTCTTCTTTAGACGGTATCATACTAAGTATGGGTAGCCTTATATAATTACTTCCTTAATTACCTGTCAAGTATTTAATGCCATTAAATTTTGGTTACATGATAAATCATACAAATTTAAAGGCTGTTGATTGAACTAAATACCTACAAATTACAATTATAATCAACATACATAAGAATTATCACACAGAAAATGTTGTGGGGAACATAAACCGAAGACTGTGTTTCATTGGTTCACTTACAAAGGAACTTGGAACACTTACAAGGGGTAACAAATCTGCTACGGAGAGAGCCTACATTGTGTTTCCCGTCGTCTTCTGGAGTATTGCTGCACGATATGGCATCCCTAACCACATAGGATTGACGAAGGACATCAAAAAACTTTTAAGGAAAGAACTGTCATTTCATTTTATTTTATCACAAAATAGAGGAGATAGTCACGGATTTGATATGAGAGTTGGATGGCAAACATTAAAACAAAAGATTTCCAGAATGAGATTTTCACTCTGCAGTGGAGTGTGCGCTGATATGAAACTTCCTGGCAGATTAAAACTGTGTGCCCGACCGAGACTCGAACTCGGGACCTTTGCCTTTCGCGGGCAAGTGCTCTACCATCTGAGCTACCAAAGCACGACTCACGCCCGGTACTCACAACTTTACTTCTGCCAGTATCTCGTCTCCTACCTTCCAAACTTTACAGAAGTTCTCCTGCGAATCTAGCAGAACTAGCACTCCTGAAAGAAAGGATATAGCGGAGACATGGATTAGCCACAGCCTGGGGGAGGTTTCCAGAATGAGATTTTCACTCTGCAGCGGAGTGTGCGCTGATATGAAACTTCCTGGCAGATTAAAACTGTGTGCCCGACCGAGACTCGAACTCGGGACCTTTGCCTTTCGCGGGCAAGTGCTCTACCATCTGAGCTACCGAAGCACGACTCACGCCCGGTACTCACAGCTTTACTTCTGCCAGTATCTCGTCTCCTACCTTCCAAACTTTACAGAAGCTCTCCTGCGAACCTAGCAGCTGTTTATCATTGCAATGAGATCTTTTCTCCCCTGAATGCAAAAATATTTTGTCAACTCCCACCTACTTAGTTAGAAATGACCATGGACATAATATGGAAGAAACAGGAGATCAAACAGAAAGATCACATTGTGGATTTGCTATTGAATGGAATTTTAGAAAAATAGTTTATCCCTGTGCCCAAAATTTGCAGATTTCTCTCTGCTTTCTTCACATGTCTTCAGTTTAAAATGTATTTGAACGCCTAGATATTTCAACTTTGGAGCTTGTTTAGGAGATGAACCACTGCAGTAACAACAGATCGTAAATGGTTTAGAATTTACACATAAAGAAAGTACATAAAGTATTTCACAACAAAACATTGTGTCAACCAAAACTGTAAATAGTAGTCTGTTTAAGGCAGTAATAGGCAGCAACAAGTATTCAGACATCGAGTTACCTCTTCTTTCCATAGTTCCTGTGATCAAATTCTTGTGCTAACTTCCACTGAATGTACAGGGAGCTTAAAGTGCTCTGACACAAAGGCTATTGGATGTTGAATGTTGCATGGGGATTTATCCATGCAATAGCATTAACATGCATGGAAAGTTAAAAAAATTCACAAGGTTCATTGAATCATACTAAGCAACATCTTAAATTTCTTGTTTCTTCTCCATAAGTACATTTTTTAAATTAATTGATACTGTCAGTTTTTGTTGTCTCCACTGCTGATATTTTGTGCCAGGCCTTAGGAGTGGCTTCATCACGAAATTTTTATTTGAATTATAACTGCTTTTAGTGCAGCAGTCCAAGATATTGCACAAAATTTTTGAACATCTTTATATTAGGAGCCTAGAGTCTCTGCGGCTGATCTGAAGTGTTGTAGAGGAACAACATTATAGTAATTGTCACGGTAAGTTTTGTACAACTGTCCTATACAAAGGTAAATGGTTTTCATCTTCATTTATTCTCTCCAAACACCCAAACAGTCTATGGAGGACACTACTTCACACACCACTGCTTCAGATTCAAAAATAGCTTTTTCACACGCTTGTACCTTCAGTGCATCGATAATGTATGTTGCACCTTATTCCTTCAATAAAATGTTCGTTTTCATTACGTTTAGCATACAGATCTACATGTGCTATGCATAAAATTTAAAACCTGATACAAATCGGTGAAATAAATATTGTCTTTGATGCACAGGGAATATAAAGAGCAGATGACTCCAGTGGACAGGTAATGTAACCTGTATGCCAGAGGCCCAACTTCCTAAGCAAGCTTTCGTTGTACACATCCCAACAGAAAGATGCCTGGGTAGGCCAAGAAACATACGGGATGACAACATACAGAACGATGTAGAAGCTCTGAATGCAGTCATTTGGAAGGAAACAACAACAGACAGAATGTAGCAGAGACATACTGTCGATCCAGTGCACGGTCTGCAGAGCCAGTGACCACTGGAGAAGTAAAGCAACTACAAAGAATTATATTGTTTTCATTTAGAGCCAAATAAATTATGTTCTACTTTTTATCATCTTCGTAACAATGTAGCAAAAACTATTCTGCTCATATCTTCATGACTTTTTTTCCTTTTTTCCTGACTTAAGTTATGTATGATTCTGAATATGAAGTGAAGAACAAAGGAAAATCATAGAATAATTCAACAGAAGATCAACTTAATTACATTAAAAACAATAAAATGCATTTGTATCTGAACACCATACAAACTGAGTTTAGTTCCACGCCATTCTTTTTCTGAATAAACTATTCCTTCTATACTAACTTAGAGCAGTTGTGCCAGCAGATCCACTGGAAATGAAACCATTAAAAGCCACATATCAACCCGTGTGCCTCTGCTGCACCTGAATTTCCATTTTGCAGATATTCCAACAGTGTTAGAAACCATGACAGCTGTGTCATGTGCAGCTTAATCTGATTGCTGCAGTCTCAAGTAGTTCTTATGCTAATTGTTCATTACTTTGAATTATCTGATTGAGAGAAGGCTGTACAATTTAACAATTCTTGAAATGCTTTGTGAGAATCTTGAGAATGACAGTTTTTCTCAAGACTTGAGCGAGACAAGCTCCCACCCATAGACCATCCGGTTCGGGTCTAAACTAGCTGTTTGGTGACTCTTCTGGTGCAGTGATAGAATCATCTGAATGAAGGTGCTTATTCCAAGCTTTACTAATGGAGTGTCCTTGGCACTAGCTTCTGCTGCCAGCTTCCTTTGAGTAAGTGTGTCTGCAGTTGCTGACTTGTTTCCTTTCTTTCCACACTGTTCCATAGTTGTGCGAGAGTCCACATCTGTCAAACACTTATGATACAGTCAAAGTGGACTTCTAACATACTTCTCCTCAGTTACTCATTGTAGAAACTCTAGTGAAAGAGCAACTCAACAACTTGTGGCTAAAAAACTGTTTAATGTTTACACTCTATATGACAATTCACTCTCACTACATTTTGCAGACAAGTTCTTAACATGAACATACACTGAAGTCTTAATGCCAGAGACATTCTTGTCCATTGGATGTACAGGTCATCGGTATTTCTTGGAGCAGCATACGCCACAGACGTATCTTTGCTGCACTTGCAAGTGATGCCATGCGCGGCTTGACCAAACTCGGTGCCGCTTGATGCCAAATGAATACCACAAACAAACAAACCACCACCACCACCACCACCACCACCACCACCACCACCACCACCACCACCAACAACAAAAAAACATAATCAAGAGAAACTATGATCCCAACAAGAGATAACTTTAATTCCTGAGAAAATGACACTATCCCTCTTCCAACCAATGTGGAATTGATCATGGTTTTTCAGGTACATGCTACTACAGCATGAGTTTTTCCCACAAGTCCACCACATCCATCAGAATTATTACTTATAAAATCAAGGAAAATCTTGTCTTGCGTAATGATACTATTTCAGATCCAGAAGATGCAAAATGGTAAGTAAGGAGAGGGGTCAACAATTTATTTGTAAAATGTAATACAGTAAGAAACAGGCGCTAAGATTTTACCACTATATTAACAAGTACCACCCCCGCCCCCCAATGAACCATTGACCTTACCACTGGTGGGGAGGCTTGCGTGCCTGAGTGATACAGATAGCCGTACCGTAGGTGCAACCACAACGGAGGGGTATCTGTTGAGAGGCCAGACAAACACGTGGTTTCTGAAAAGGGGCAGCAGCCTTTACAGTAGTTGCAGGGGCAACAGTCTGGATGATTGACTGATCTGGCCTTGTAACACTCACCAAAATGGCCTTGCTCTGCTGGTACTGTGAACAGCTGAAAGCAAGGGGAAACTACAGCTGTAATTTTTCCCGAGGGCATGCAGCTTTACTGTATGGTTAAATGATGATGGCGTCCTCTTGGGTAAAATATTCTGGTGGTAAAATATTCCCCCATTCGGATCTCCAGGCGGGGAGTACTCAGGAGGAAGTTCGGTGGCAGGAGGAACAAGACTTCTGGTCAGGTGAATACAGGGTTATAAATACAAAATCAAATAGGGGTAATGCAGGAGTAGCTTCAAACAAAAAAAAAGGGGGTGGGGGTGGGGATGCGGGTAAGCTACTACAAAAAGCATAGTGAACACATTATTGTGGCCAAGATAGATACAAAGCACACGCCTACCACAGTAGTACAAGTTTATATGCCAACTAGCTCTGCAGATGATGAAGAGATTGATGAAATCTATGATGAGATAAAAGAAATTATTCAGATAGTGAAGGGAGACGAAAATTTAATAGTCGTGCGTGACTGGAATTGGATAGTAGGAAAAGGAAGAGAAGGAAACGTAGTAGATGAATACGGAATGGGGGTAAGGAATGAAAGATTAATTGCACAGAGCATAACATAATCATAGCTAACACTTGGGCCAAGAATCACGTCAGAAGGTTGTATACATGGAATAAGCTACTGGAAGGTTTCAGACAGACAGAGATTTAGGAACCAGGTTTTATATTGTAAGACACTTCCAAGGGCAGATTGGTGATGAACTGTACATTAAAACTGAAGAAACTGCAAAAAGTAAGGAGATGGGACCTGGATAAACTGACAGAACCAGATGTTGTAGAGAGTTTCAGGGAGAGCATTAGGGAATGATTGACAAGAATGGGGGAAAGAAATACAGTAGAAGAAGACTGGTTAACTTTGAGAGATGAAATGGTGAAGGTAGCAGAGGATCAAGTAGGTAAAAAGACGAGGGTTAATAGAAATCCTTGGTAGCAGAAGAGATATTGAATTTAATTGATGAAAGGAGAATATAGAAAAATGCAGTAAATGAAGTTGGCAAAAAGGAATAAAAATTAGATCAACAGGAAGTGCAAAATGGCTAATCAGGGATGGCTAGAGGACAAATGTAAGGATGTAGAGATGTATATCAGTAGGGGTAAGATAGATACTGCCTACAGGAAAATTAAAGAGACCTTTTGGAGAAAAGAGAACCACTTGCATGAATATCAAGAGCTCATATCGAAACCCAGTTTAAGCAAAGAAGGGAAAGCAGAAAGGTGGAAGGAGTATATAGAGGGTCTATACCAGGGCGATGTTCTTGAGGCAAATATTATGGAAATGGAAGAGGATGTAGATTAAGAGGAAAGGGGCGATATGACACTGCGAGAAGAGTTTGACAGAGCAGTTAAAGACCCAAGTCGAAACAAGGCCCCGGGAGTAGACAACATTCCATTGGAACTACTGATAGCCTTGGGAGAGCCAGCCCTGACAAAACTCTACCATCTGGTGAGCTAGATGTATGAGACAGGCAAAATACCCTTCAGACTTCAGGAAGAATATAAGAATTCCAATCCCAAAGAAAGCAGGTGTTGGCAGATGTGAAAATTACCGAACTATCAGTTTAATAAGCCATGGCTGCAAAATCCTAACACGAATTCTTTACAGACGAATGGAAAAACTGGTAGAAGCTGAGCTTGGGAAGGATCAGTTTGGATTCCGTAGAAATCTTGGAACACGTGAGGCAATACTGACCCTACGACGTATCTTAGAAGAAACCTACGTTTCTAGCATTTGTAGACTTAGAGAAAGCTTTTGACAATGTTGATTGGAATACTCTCTTTCAAATTTAGAAGGTGGGAGGGGTACAATACAGGGAGTGAAAGGCTATTTACGATTTGTACAGAAAGCAGATGGCAGTTATAAGAATCGAGGGACATGAAAGGGGTAGCAGTGGTTGGGAAGGGAGTGAGACAGGGTTGTAGCCTATACCCGGTGTTATTCAGTCTGTATATTGAGCAAGCAGTAAAGGAAACAAAAGAAAACTTCAGAATAGGTATTAAAATCCATGGAGAAGAAATAAAAACTTTGGGGTTCGCCAATGACATTGTAATTCTCTCAGAGAGCAAAGGACGTGCAAGAGCAGCTAAATGGAATGGGCAGTATCTTGAAAGGAGGATATAAGATGAACATCAACAAAAGCAAAACAAGGATAATGGAATGCAGTCGAATTAAATCAGGTGATGTTGAGGGAATTAGATTAGGAAATGAGATGCTTGAAGTAGTAAACGAGTTTTGCTATTTGGGGAGCAAAATAACTGATGATGGTTGAAGTAGCGAGGATATAAAATATAGACTGGCAATGGCAAGGAAAGCGTTTCTGAAGAAGAGAAATTTGTTAACATCGAGTATAGATTTAAATGTTAGGAAGTATTTTATGGAAGTATTTGTATGGAGTGTAGCCACGTATGGAAGTGAAACGTGGATGATAAATAGGTTAGACAAGAAGAGAATGGAAGCTTTCGAAATGTGGTGCTACAGAAGAATGCTGAAGATTAGATGGGTGGATCACATAATGAGGAGGTATTGAATAGAATTGGGGAGAAGAGAAATTTGTGGCAGAACTTGACTAGAAGAAGGCATATTCTGAGGCATCAAGAGATTATCAATGTAGTATTGGAGGGCACTGTTGAGGGTAAAAATCATAGAGGGAGACCAAGAGATGAATACACTAAACAGATTCAGAAGGATGTAGGTTGCAATAGGTAATGGGAGATGAAGAAGCTTGCACAGGATAGAGTAGCATGGAGAGGTGGATCAAACCAGTCTTCGGACTGAAGACCACAACAACAACATTAAGAAGTTGTCTTAATCGTAATTTTCCAAAATTTACACCATTATAGGATATAAATCCTGCTTTGTTTCTAAAATCTTTCAGAAATATGAGGGATGGAACTGAAATAGTGGCAACTATTTATTCTCAACTGATACAAAAGAGTTACATGTTTGCACCCGTTACTGTCCTTCAAAGTAGTCACCACCATTGTGTAGAGCCTGTTACCAGTGATGTGGAAGGTATAGTATACTGTTAGCAGAGCCTATTCTGTTGATGGTGTGAAAGGAGCAGTCTACTGCCTGTTGAATCTCTGGAACAGTTCTGAGGCGAATGCTACGAAATGGTTCCTTCATCTTCAGAATCAAATCAAAGTCAAGGACTTCAGTCCGGGAAATATGGTGGATGGTACAGTACTTCCCAGTCTCATCGACCAAACAGAGCAGCCACTGTTTGCGCTGTGTGCGCCTGCGCATTGTCATGCAAAGTGATGGGTGGGTTGTACAGAAAGAGTTGCCGCTTCTTTCACAAAGTTGGTCGCAGCTGATGCTCCAAAAACGAACAGTATTACTGTGCATTGGCAGTCTGCCGTGGAGTAACCTAATGCATTAGGGTAACACCATCACAGTCGTACACAACAATCACTATAACTTTAGATCATTCCATTCGCACCATCAACAGAACAGGCTCTGCTAACGGTATACTACACCTTCCACATCACTGACAACGGGTTCTACACAGTGCTGGTTACTACTTTGAAGGACAGTAACAGCTACAAACATGCAGCACTTTTGTATCAGCTGTGAATAAATAGTTGTCACTGTTTAAGTTCCAACCCTCGTATGTTTACTGGAACATGGACAGACTACAATAAAATAAGATTTGTAAAAAGTCGTATGATGGAGAAGCAGCACAGTGGGGATTATTACAGTTAGGGTATTTTCAAACATATCAAGATTTTGGAAGAACTTTTGAATCAAAATATTGGAGCAACAGGAGAACCTCTGACTTTTATGATCCAAACCCAACGACAATAATTATAGGAAAAGTTACAGAAACAACACAGAATGGCATGCCAATAAAGCAAAATACTTAAACGATCCCAAAAGGCAGGAACATCTGTTAGAAGTGGTCATCAGCCATTTACCACAGAAGGTAAGATAGAGGCTTTTAGTAAAAGATTGGAGTAAAATTAATAATTTATTACAATATTTGGAACAAATAGACACCACTGAGCGAGAATGCGAAAGATGGCAAGCAAGTTGCAATAGCAATAACAGTAACCAAAGCAACACACGCATAGCCATTACAACAGGGACCACAACAGTCAAAAGTGTAACAGATCTGGACGCAGATATATGAACAGGAATAATAACAGAGAAAAATATAATCTGGCATTCAATGACCTTTCTTAACTGATTAAGGTGGAATTAAACACCACATTCATATTCTTCAAAAATAATGCTATAAACTCTTTCAGTTCCAACAACTTGTTATTGGGTACTTGGCAGTAGATCTTACAGACTGTTCGGGAATTCCTGTTACAAACTTCCAGGACTTCTAGAAACCCGTGTCTGAAAATATACCATTTCTGTTCTACGGCAGTTTCAATTCAGATGTTTAACTCATCCACTTCCTCTTGAAGAACTGAATTAGGCATGATTCAGTACTATCATAAGGTAATAATTCGAAATGAAACATCCATTTATCACGTAAGCTCATTTGTTTGTATTAACACTTAAACAATGCACCTTTGTAGTCTTCTGGAGGACAAAAAAAAAAAAAAAAAACAGCATACCACACACACAGAACAGCACTGATTCATTACAACAGCAGCTCAATGTGATGACCGCCAACATTGTCACAGACAATGCACCTAAGAAGCATGTGTTAGTACACACTCTCTGTCCCACCTGGTCTCTCTTCAACTTCTAGCACAGCGGCCAGAACTCATGTTAACAGCTCTTATTCTGTTTCTACAGGAGTCTCCTAAATAAAACTTCGCAAAGCAGATGTTGAGTGACATCAGGTGATGGTCTGATGTGCACGTCATCCTATCTACCCTACTGCATACCAGGACAAGCAACTACGAGACATTTCTCTTTCCCTCAGCAGGCATGGACATGTCACACATCGGAATTGAAACCTAATTTCATTCATCATAGCCAATATTTCAGGAAAGTCATCCATGATTCAAATAATGAAAACTGCACCAGTTACTTATTTTTTATTCTTGGTGCAACACATGTTGAGAATTTACTCTCATTTTCAAGTGTAGCTGTGCATTTGCTTACATGAATGTGTTTGGTAATGTTTGCATATGTGATTTTCTGCTTTTCTTGCATCATTTTGAGGTTAAACTGAATTGAAAAAAAAATAGTTAAAATGAATCTTTGAGTGGTTTTAAATGCTAACGTAAGAAATGGTACTTTTTGTCTACTTACAGGTATTGTGCCTCCTATGTTATACAGAGTATCACACACATGCAAATCATATTTGTAGAATGTTTTGTAAACAAACAATGTAAGGGATGATTTGTGCTTGTATGATATTCTGTATGATGGAAGAGGCACAATACCTGTAAGAAGACAAACAAAAATACCATTTTTTACATTAGCATTTAAAAACATTTCAAAGGTTCATTTTAAATGATTAATGGAGATGTGAAACAAATACTAACAAGGAGATAGAGGGACTGGCTAGTACTTACCTCAGCTCAGTACAGCTGACAGATACACAAAAAACAGAACCGAAAATTTACGTTCCTAGCTTTCGCAACAAATGTTCCTTCATCAGGGAGGAGAGAGGGGAAAGAAAGGGAAGAAGGGAAAGTAGATTCAGTTACTCACAACCCAGGTTATGAAGCAACAGGGAAAGGAAAACAGGGAGGGTAGCAAGGATGGAGGCATGGTTGTCAGAGGGAAGCCAAAGATATTCTACTTTAAGTACTGTGCCAGCTTCGAACCAAAGAGGATGCATACAGAAGTAAAGAGGTATATAGTATAAAGATGAACACAACTATGTAGGATGAAAACCTGCATGTATGGCTAAAGAGGAAAGGGAAAGAGGAGAAGACTTAAGAGAAAATGGGAGTGAGGTGGTTTAACGTAGGTTCCTAGGTCAAATGATTAATGGAAAATCTCATATAAAGATGTGAAACAAATACCAACAAGGAGATAGAGGGGCTGTCCAGTACTTACCTCAGCTCAGTACAGCCGACAGATACACAAAAAACCTAGGAACCTGCTACACCGTATGTGCCATTTGGCTTCTCCCACCCAACACCAGTCCCTCTGAACTGCGGAACTTGCACTCCAACACAGCCTTTCATCCAGCCCATCCCCCTGGACGGAACCTACGTTAAACAACCTCACTCCCATTTACTCTTCAGTCTTCTCCTCTTTCCCTTTCCTCTTTAGCCATTCATGCATCTTTACATCCTACATAGTTGTGTTTATCTTTATACTATATACCTCTTTACTTCTGTATGCACCCTCTTTGGTGTGAAGCTGGCACAGTACTTACAGTAAAATATCTTTGGCTTCCCTCTGAAAACCATGCCTCCATCCTTGCTACCCTCCCTGTTTTCCTTTCCCTGTTGCTTCATAACCTGGGTTGTAACTGAATCCACTTTCCCTTCTTCCCTTTCTTTCCCCTCTCTCCTCCCTGATGAAGGAACATTTATTGTGAAAGCTAGGAACGTAAATTTTCGGTTCTGTTTTTTGTGTATCTGTCGGCTGTACTGAGCTGACGTAAGTACTGGCCAGCCTCTCTATCTCCTTGTTAGTATTTGTTTCAAAGGTTCATTTTGTCAGTTTTTCCAGTTGCAGTCTAACATCGAAGAGATGCAAGAGTGTCATAAAATCACATATGCAAACATCATCAAACATATTCATGTAAACAAATGCACTTGAAAATAAGAATAAATTCTTGAAATGCATTGTTCTAAGCACAAAAAAGTAAGTAACGGGTGCAGTTTTCACTATTTAAAGCATGAACTGAAAATGTTGTAGAACGAAAATGGTACGATTCCAGGCATAGGTTCCTATTCAAAATATTATGTACTCACTCCCCTCTACAAGTCTTAGAAGTTTGTAATGGGAATTTTCAAACACTTTGTATTTTCGCCTATTGTGATTAAAATATTCAAAAACAGAACACTTCACTAGAATTGTGCAGAATGAGGCATGAATGATAACCAATTCTTAATCATCGTGGAGGAATAAGGCGTGTAGGTGCTACTATAACTAAAGAATGACGGAAGGGCAACAAACACTTAAATGGAAAAGAGGGGAGAAGAAAACCACAGAAACGCAAGAAACAGGTAGAAAAGATTAAAATGACAAAACAGATTACCATGGCTGGCTGACCATGAGAATAATACGAGAGCTATCCACAAAGTACATTACGTTTTGGAATTAAAACTAAATAACTTATAGGAATTTTTTTTTTATTATATACAGATGAAAGCCACACTTAAGTACTACTTTTCTACATAGTTGCCATTTAAATTAAGACACTTATCGTAGCGATGGATGAGCTTGTAAATTCCTTCGTCGTAAAATTCGGCCGCCTGCGCCTTCAACCGCGTAATGACTGTCTTTTGGGACAGAAAAGGTGTGATTTTTGTGGATTTCCTGGAAAGAGGCACTACAATAAACTCTCAAAGGTATTGCCAAACTCTGCACAACCTCAGAAGAGCAATACAAAACAAGCGCAGGGGAAAGTTGGGCTCAAAGATCTTGCTGATTCACGACAACGCCCGGGCCCACACGGCAAATGCCACTCGTGAAGTTCTCGAATCTTTTAAGTGGGAGTTGTTTCCTCATCCGTCGTACAGTCCCGACCTGGCACTGAGCGACTTCCACTTATTCCCAGCAATGAAGAAGTGGTTGGCTATGCAGCGTTTTGATGACGACGCACAGCTTCAAGAAGAGGCAACCATGTGGTTGAATGCGCAGGCAGGCGAATTTTACAACAAAGGAATTTCCAAGCTCGTCCATCGCTACGATAAGCGCCTTAATTTAAATGGCAACTATGTAGAAAAGTAGTATTTAAGTGTGGCTTTCATCTGTATATAATAAAAAAAAAAATTTCCAATACTTTATTTATTTTTAATTCCAAAACGTAATGTACTTTGTGGATAGCCCTCGTATCTAGAAGCCAGCCACTCTACAACACATTAAAACCTCCACCCTAAAAGCGCTAGGGTGGAGGTCACAGAGGGACAAAGAACATGCGCTAAAATTTAGATAAAATGATAAAACCAACCCTCACAAATAAAATGTAAAACTAAATCAGCCGATGAGGCGTTGCCAGAAAAAATTAGTGGCAACAAGTCCGGTAACAGAAGATTTCGTCGCAGGGCAGTCAAAGTGGGACAGTGCACCGAATACGGGCCACTGTCAACCGGGCACCGCATCGACACGGAGGCGGGTCTTCACAGCGCAGGAGGTAGCTGTGGGTCACCCAAGCGTTGCAAATGCAGAGCCAGCAGACAACCACAGAGTCCCTGCGAGACACCCGCATGGAGGACTGCCACACATTACTAGTCTCCTTAATGGCATGCAGTTCGTTGTGCGTACTGAGATTATGCCATTCTGTCTCCCAAAGCCGAAAAGCCTGGCGATGTAAAAATGAACACAGGTCAGTAATTGGAATGACTGTCTCCATATGTGGTTTCCGTGTAGTCTGTTTGGCCAGCCTTTCAACAAGTTTGTTGCCTGGGATTCTGACATGTCCTGGGGTCCACACAAACACCCCTGAACGACCCAACCGTTCCAGGACACAGATGGACTCCTGGATGGTCGCTACCAAAGGATGATGAGGTTTGCACTGGGTGATAGCTGGGTCGCTACCAAAGGATGATGAGGTTTGCACTGGGTGATAGCTGGTAGGCTGCTCAAGGAGTCAGTACGCAGAAGAAACGACTCCCCAGGGCATGAACGAATGTGCTCAAGAACACAATATATAGCCACGAGCTCTGGAGTGAAAACACTGCAGCCATGCAGTACAATATGTCCTCCATGGACATATGCGAAGCCGACGTGACCATCAGCCATCAAGCTGTTGGGGTAAGTCACTTCATGGCCTCGGTACATATCAAGAATCGAGATGAAGTAACAGCGGAGAGCCGCGGGGTGAACTGAGCCCTTTCTGCCATGTGAAAGGTCCAGGCGAAGCTGCGGCCTAGGTGTACACCATGGAGGTGTACGCAATTGGACCTCGCGTATAGGTGGTAAAGGGAAGGACTGCAGTTCAGATAGAAAGGATTGGTCACTAACGGCATTTGTAAGCCTGGACCTGGGCCGCCAGTGAGAGAGATGAACCACCATGGGTGGGAAAACGAGGGTAATTCGGATGCACAGGAGAATTACGAATGTATGCTACGTAACTGGTGAGCAGTTGTGCACGTCTGACCTGCACTGGAGGGACTCCAGCATCCGCAAGAACGCTGGTCACCGGACTTGTCCTAAAAGCTCCCATCGCTAGTCTAATGCCACAGTGGTGCACTGGGTCGAGCAAACACAATGCCGAGGGCGCCGCCGAACCATATACCAGACTCCAATAGTCAAAGCGGGATTGAACAAGAGCTCTGTATAGCTGCAACAGCGTAGAGCGATCTGCACCCCAGCTGGTGTTGCTCAGGCAGAGGAGGGTATTGAGATGCTACCAGCACTTCCACTTAAGCTGACAAAAGTGAGGAAGCCATGTCAATTGGGCGTGTAAAACCAGTCCTAAAAATCGATACATCTCCACTACAGTGAGGGGATCATCAGTAATGTAAAGTTCTGGCTTTGGATGAACAGCACGACGCCGACAGAAGTGCCTAACACTCGACTTTGTGGCCAAAAACTGAAATCCGTGAGCTAGAGCCCATGAATGCGTCTTGTGGATGGCTCCCTGTAGGTGCTGCTCATCAACACCAGTACTGTTTGACCAGTACGAAATGCAGAAGTCGTCTGTACACAGAGAGGGTGAGACACACGGCCCTACAGCTGCTGCTAGACTATTAATGGCCACTAAAAATAGAGAGACACTCAATACAGAGCCCTGCAGGATCCCATTCTCCTGGATATGGGGGAACTATGGGAGGTAGCAACTTTGACATGGAAAGTATGAAGCGACAGGAAATTCTGGATAAAAATTGGGAGCGGGCCTCTGAGACCCCTCTCACGTAACGTGGCAAAGATATTATGTCGCCAGGTCGTATCATATGCTTTTCGTAAATCAAAAAAGATGGTAACCAGGTGTTGGCGTCTACAAAAGGCTGTTCGGATGGCAGACTCTAGGGACACAAGATTATCAGTGGTAGAGCGACCCTGCCAGAAGCCGCCCTGACATGGAGCCAGTAGACCATGTGACTCCAGGACCCAACCCAACCGCCGACACTGTTCCAGTAGCTTACAAAGAACGTTGGTGAGGCCGATGGGCCGACAGCTACCTACATCAAGTGCGTTTTTACCGGGTTTGAGCACTGGAATGATGGTGCTCTCCCGCCATTGTGATGGAAAGACGCCATTGCACCAGATTCGGTTGAAGGTAACGAGGAGATGTCGCTTGTAGTCAGATGAGAGATGTTTAATCATCTGACTGTGGATCCAATCGGGCCCAGGAGCTGTGTCGGGGCAATGTGAAAGGGCACCGAGGAGCTTCCACTCAGTAAATGGGGTGTTATAGGGTTCACTTTGGCGTGTAATGAAATGAGAGGACTTTCCCTTCCATCCGCCGTTTGTAAGTGCAAAAGGCTGGGGGGTAATTCTTTGATGCAGGGGTGTGAGCGTAGTGCTCAGCATACTGCTCAGCAATCGTATTTGTGTCGGTAGGTAACATGCTCTTTATGTTAACACCGGGAAAACCTGTTGGGGTCTGGTACCCAAAAACTCGTTTGACCTTTCCCCAGACTTGGGGAGGTGACATACGGCATCCAATGGTCGACATGTACCTCTCCCAACAGTCCTGTTTCCGCCTTCTGATAAGCTGGCGAACACGGGCACGGAGTCATTTAAAGGCTATGAGGTGCTCCAGGGAAGGGTGCCGCTTATGTCGCTGTAGAGCTCACCAACACACATTAATTGCCACAGCATCTTCCGGCGATATCCAAGGGACTGTCTTTCGCTGGGGGCACCCTAAAGAATGAGAGATCGCTTTTTCTGCCGCAGGAACGATCATTGTAGTTACCTGTTCAACCACCACATCGATGTTAACAAGTGGGGGAGATTCAACAGTGACAGCAAAGGTGAAGGCTTCCCAGTCTGCCCAACACCAGGGCAGTGGCATGAAGATGGGGAAGTGGTCACTACCACACAGGTCGTCATGTGTTCTCCAGTGGATACATGGGAAAAATGCCAGGACTGCAAACCGAGAGATCAATGGCCGAATACGTGCCATGTGCCACAATGAAATGTGTCGCGGCCCAAGTATTTAAGAGGCAGAGGTCGAGTTGTGACAGAAAAATTTTCGACATCTCTGCCTCGGCCAGTAAGAACTGTGCCACCCCACAAGGGGTTACGAACGTTAAAATCTCCTAAAAGTAAGAAAGGTTTAGGGAGTTGATCAATCAGTGCAGCCAATGCGTTCGGGGGTACTGCACCACCTGGAGGAAGTTACACGTTACAGACAGTTATTTCCTGTGTCGTCCTTATCCTGATAGCCACAGCCTCAAGAGGGGTTTGAACGGGCACAGGTTCACTGCATACGGAGTTAAGGACACAGAGGTAAACTCCACCTGACAGACTGTTATAGTTGCTACAATTCTTGTAATATCACTTACAGCCACGGAGGGTAGGGGTCCGCACTGCCAGGAATCACGTTTCCTGACGGGCAAGGCAGAAAGCAGGTGTAAAGCTTAACAGTTGCCGTAGCTCAGCCAGGTGGTGGAAAAAACCGCCACAATTCCACTGGAGGATGACGTTATCGTGAGGCTCAGAAGGCATGAAGCGCGCAAGGAGGCAGGTTATGCCTCAGGGTCACCTACCACCTCCGACTGAGTTTTTGTAGCCATTTCTATGATTTGAGGCACAGTGAGATCCAGGTCCACAGACGATGCTAAGATCTCCACTGCATCCTCAGAAGCAGAACTGATAGGGAGTGATGGAAGGAAGAAGGAAGACAGTGAAGCTCTTCGTCCAGTAGCTTTTGGCTCCTTGAGCCACTGGCAAGTGTCCACTGTGGTATTAGTGGAGATCTTGGGAGAGAGGGGCCCGAGGGACCCCTACTGCACGAGAGGAGGGGGAGGAGGCTGTTGCTTCTGCAGCAGGGAGGAGGGGACCGATGTCCCCTGCATTTGGGGAGAGCCTTGTTCCCAAAGTGGGGGCTTTGGGAACAACAGAGGAAGATTTCCCCCCTACCACCAAAGGGGCGGATGTATTCTTGTAGCCCGGAGGGCCCACTGTTTGTGGTACAGAGGGAGAAAGCACTCGCATTTGGGACGGCGATGGTGATGGTGATGTGGCTGCAGCGTATGTCGACATCAACCAAATGGGTTGTAATCTTTTAAATTTATGTTTAGCCTCTGTGTAAGTCAACTGTTCCAGGATCTTGTACTCCATGATTTTCCGCTCCTTTTGGAGTACTGGGTAGTCTGGCGAGCAGGTAGAGTGGTGCTCTCCACAGTTGATGCAAGTAGGAGGTGGCACACATGGAGTATATATGTGCAGTGGACATCCGCAGTCTTGACATGTGGTGCTGGAAGTGCAGCAGGAAGACATGTGCCCGAACTTCCAGTACTTAAAGCAACGCATAGGGGCAGGGATGTATGGTTTAATGTCACAGCGGTAAACCATCACCTTGACCTTTTCAGGCAATGAATCACCCTCAAAGGCTAATATGAAGGCACTGGTAGCAACCCTGTTGCCTTTGGGTCCCCTGTAAACATCCCGGATGAAATGAACACCCCACCGTTCTAAATTGGCGCAGAGCTCATCGTCAGACTGCAAGAGGAGGTCACGATGGAAAACAACCCCTGGACCATGTTGAGTCTTTTATGGAGAGTGATGGAAACAGGAATATCACCCAGCTTGTCACAGGCGATTAACACTGGAGATTGGGCTGGGGATGCTGTCTGAATCAAGACTGCACCGTTTCGCATCTTTGACAGAGCTGTCACTTCTCCAAACTTATCCTCAAGGTGTTCAATGAAAAACTGAGATGTTGTAGGTAGAAAAGAGTCCCCATCGGTTCTGCTACAGACTAAAAACCGAGGCGAATATGGTTTTTTCCAGTCTGTAACTCTACATTCCTCCTATGGTGTAGCGAGGGAGGAAAATGATTTAGGGTCATACCTGTTGGCATTGTATTCTAACTTGCTCTTCTTAGAGACTGCTGGTGCCATACGGTCACCAGCAAGAGATGACGTAGTCCACTTAATTGTGGGTCATCCGCACTGACGCCACCCACTCCAATCAGGGGCTCTCCCCATGGATGCCACCCAGCCACAGCAAAGGCCAACTGGCATGATGGCCTTTGTTGGGAGTCGTGCTGCCACAGGAAGACAGACATCTACTCCCTGGCATATGTGAGGAGTTTACAGCTAAGGCATCAGCAGTGTGATCCCTGTGTGGGTGCAGAGAATCCAATATTGTCATGGGCACAAAAGAGGACAGGAGACAACGGAACCTGTAAAGTGTCCTTGCCCAAATAGTTGAATCGCAGGTGGAGATGCAAAGCCACGACAAGAGACTCAGGAGATCAAATCTAAGGGCACTTGTGCACCATGTAAGGCATCCTTCACCATACAGCCTACACTTCTGTAGAATTTTGAAAGTGGTAGGTCACACCAGAGAATGGAACCTGAACTCATAGGGCCAAAAAGTGAGAGACTCCTTTTAGTTCCCTTTTACGACTGGCAGGAACACCTCGGGGCTACTCTACTCTAACCCCCCGGACCCACAAGGGGCTTTTAGTAAGATAATTATCTTTAGCGTGTGTGTGTGTGTGTGTGTGTGTGTGTGTGTGTGTGTGTGTGTGTGTTTTCAGAAGTAATCTAACATGAAATATTAGGCTGGGAAGTGAAGCAATCCATTCTATTTATAGTATACTCTATTAGTGCTGTTACCAATGTTGTTAGCAATATGCAAGAGGGAACTTAAACCAATCTTGAATTTTTCCATTTTGAATACCATGGTATGCTAACACTGTGTACAGCCCAAACAATGCTCAAGTATTAAATATCCTTCCTAATCTAATGAATGCTTAACATAAAAATTTATTTTTTCTTTTCTTTTTTAAAAATTAAAGAAAGGATACACACCATGGGAACAAAATTTGCATTTAGCTTCGTCACGCTTTGTGCATTATTATGCAAATTTTTATAATGGAAATTTTAATTGGTCACACCTGGGAGGGTTTCAATTTTACCTTTCATACTTATGGGGGAAAAAGGGCATGATATGCTTTCTGTCACTATAAATACCTCACTGGTAACTCATGTACTAGTTTTAAAGAACAGTAGCAAATCTGCTGCAATTCATAGGTATATAAACAGTTACACACTTACAAATTTTCTTTTTTTTCCATCAAAGATGATCATATTAACCTGCTTATTTTTATTGAGATGTGTATCATCCTTTTTGCACATGATGAATGTAATTGAATTAATCTGAGCAATTAGATGCAAACTGTGTATACAGGCAGTTTACCTGAGACATTCAGCTGTGTGGTACACCTGCACCACTGCAGATAAGATGAATGACACTTCTTGTTGTATTTAGTGTCCTACAACTTTAATTTGCATAAGTCACAGAAATACGCCTGCAAACTTAAGGAGTACCAAATGACTGATTGATATCATGCCTCTGTGTGTATACTGGTGCATATGATGTCCGGATAATGTAATACAAGTGGATTGTGAGAACAGAAGCATAAGAAGTATAAGATTGTTGATAAAAGAAAGACGTTTAAGCTGAACAAGAAAATAGTATTTACTATGTGAAGGAACAAAATTAGGTCTATACTAGCTCATAGATCATCTTACTACAACACTACTTTCAAAGCTTGTTCATTTATAAGGTGCAGCAGATGTGAGGGCACATAATTTTCCACAATTTCAAAAGTTGTAATTATGACAGATGTAGTGGACTGGTAAGAAAATAAGTACTGTAGTAGCATGTAAATGAACACGTGTGACAAGTCTCATATTAGTGGGAAGAGTAGCCCAAGGATTAACGTTATTCCTAGTTGGATCATGGTTTCTTTATATTATATTTTGTTGTTATTATTGTGTGTTGTCTGTCTGAAGTATTGCTTTTGGGCTTTGTGCAGCGCCGAGTTTGGTCAAGCTGCACCTGACGTCACCCACAAATGCAGCAAAGAACTGTCTGTGTCATACACTGCTCCAAGGAACTTCAATGACCCAAATGTCCGATGGACAATATTGTCAACTCCATTAAGGCTTCTTTATGTTCAAGTTAAGATCTTGTCTGTAAAATGTAATGGAGTGAGTTGTTGTTTAAGAGTGAAAATTAAAGTGTTCTATCCACAAGTTGACGAGCTGCTCCTTCAGTAGAGTTACTAATAATTAATGGAAGGAGTGTCTGTGGGGAATGCCTAAACTTTTACTGCGTCAGGAGTGGTTGGCAGACAAGGAATCTAACAATCAGTACTGTACACAGCGATGTCTTTTTGTAATAACATTTGATCCCTTCAGTCGTGTCATGGTTCATCAGCTGGGAAACTGAACTAAAATTGGGTGGAGAAGGAGAGCAGGGGAGGGGGGGGGGGGGGGGGGTCTCTGAGCTTTCCAGTTTCTCTTTCAAATGAATGGTTTGAAGAATGACTAGGTGGTACTCAACAACAACAACAACAACAACATTTCCAAAATTCCGAACTGCACACTAATGTTTTTTGACTTCAGGGACAAATACTTTGGTTTATCATTCTGTAAAAATGCTTTTCTTCCGACTGGTTTTTTTTTTTTTTTAAATCCTGTTAAAGCATCATGGACTTGTGGACTTCTGTACGATTAGCAAAGGTAGTCTTTTTATCGGTAAATTTTCTGCATACGATAGCAATGATTTGCCTTAAAACTAGAAACTGACAATTGCTCTTATAAATTCTGGATTTTCTTGACCTTTTATTTCATCAGCACTGTACGCACTTCTTTTTTTTAGCCCACCTTATTAACCGTGTTTTTAAAAGATCACAGCTGGTAGGCACCTTAAAATTAGTATTACTCCCTTCTTTGTTCATTTCAGGAGCAGGACGACTGAAAAATGAGCAGCAACATTAGAAAACCCCCATTTTTAATTTACTCCTAAATATTCAGCATTACGCACATAAGCAGGAAAAAGTTTAGAAAAGGTTTGAAATCATGTTTAAAGTTTGTTGGAAGTTGCTAAGTGCTCTCATTAAGAAAAACTGGATGAACAGAGTGTGGGTAATTTGCACTTCATTTTAAGCAAATGCAAGTTTTTCACGCATCTCAATGTTTATGACATCATATCTCCTGAACTACGTGTTGTACATTGATATAATATTGCTGGTACATTAAGTAACTCTGCCCCCAAGGTTGTTGCGAATACAGTTAGTTGTAAACAAGCAATAAATTAAAATGTCACGTTTGATGTTGAAGTTTTATTGTGCGTCATGTGAAGCAGAAGCTAGTTTTTCATGCATGTAAGTTCTTTGACGTCACATATCATAAACCGTGTGTTTTACAATGATACCACTTTTCACCTACATTCAGTGACATTTGTAGATACAGTCTATGAAACGGGTTACAAATAGAGTTTGTAGTAAAGAAGTAATAAAGTAGAACATTATGTCTAATGCTTAAGTTTTACTGCATGAACATCAAAAATGCAGTGAGTGATAAACTTTCTTCCTTTAATCATTTTGTGGGAGGTGTCAGCAAGAAAGAGTTTCATAAAGGTTTGAAATTGTGTGTTAAGTTTGTTGGATGACACTAAGTATTCTCATTTTCAGATACTAGATGACTATAAAGTTTAGGTATTTGTGCATTGTCAGTTCCACTGCCTCAAGACAAACACAGTTTCCAACTGTAATACTTGTCTTATCATGTTTTTTAACTAAGTTTATCCATCTATATTAGTAGATTATGACAGCATTTTAATTTTTTAGGTTCAGTCAATAATTACACGAAATAAATTTTTGTTACCCCTGAATGCTGTTAGATCAGCAACCTCCAACTGATAATGGGTTCTGGGTACTCACTCAGTAACACAGATTTCTTTGGGCACCCACTCAAACTGACAATTCCATTTTCACATGCTGTATTTCCACAATTAACCTAAGAGTCTCTCATTGCTACGAGTACACTTTAAGACCATTATCTGTAGCGCCTTATGATCAGTTTACTTTACAATTCTAATGTGTTTTCTAAAACAAAATATAGTGACATGCTGTTTAAGTGATTTACTTTTGTAACCATAGGTGACAATTCTTTGCTTCTGGTGTTTTTGTTAGTTATTCTGTACTGAGAAATAAAAGTGATGTCCAAGATGTAAATGGTTAAAGAAAATAATCAAAATAATAATGATGATGATGATATATTGAGAAAAAATGCAAGGAGGATTGTGAAGCACAACATATGAAAGGCACAGACTTCAGAGCTTGGAAGTTCAAACTAACTCCACAATCAGGTCCTGACGACCACACATTTTCTGCCAAGGCATCCTTGGATGTGATATGGAGGGGCACTTGTCCGGCACACCACTGTTTCAGCCTCTGTCAGTTTCTTGGCAGTTGCTACTTCTCCTTGAAGAAGCTCGTCAACAGGCCCAACAAGGCTGACTACACCCAATTACAGTTAGCTCCCACCAAGGAAATATATCAGTACTACGATCAAAATAGTGTTCGTCGCATGGCAGTCGCACATGCTGACTGCTCAAGTACAGTAGCAAGCACAAACACAACAAATGGAGAAATCCATTGATACCAGTACCAGTACCTGTGCTAGGCTGGCAACTTTGCACCTTATCATACTACCTTAGCATAAACACAGTGTTCTATATGACTTGATAATAAATGCTGACGAACAGACTTTAAATAAGACTTAAGTGGTTATAATGAGCATAAGTCCTTAGATACTGATACAGAACATACTCACCCTGCAAGTAAACGAGCAACATCGAGTTCCTTTTCATCACAGGCTTGTTGTGCAGCCACTAGAAAACCCTCTTCATATGAAAACTGAAGAAGGTATGTCAGTCTTTCTAAATCATATTTCATGGAATCATAGGATTCAAAGTTACTTTTCAACATGCGCAAAGTATACTTTCTAATGACATCCTTACGAAATCTTTCTGACACGTACTGGTCTAACTTCACTGCCATTCCAAATTCACATTTTAGAGTATGCATATTCTTCAACTCTTGTACAGGAATACTTCGCAGTTCCGCCAGTTCATTTCCATATTTGTCAACAATATAACCCAAAGCAGTTATATAATTGCTGCTGATATCACTGAGCAACTCTGATTGCAAAAAGTAATCTATCTTATATACCATTTTCTCACACAACTCTACAAGTAACTCTTTATCAAGCATTTCAACAGTGGCAAAAGCTTCTTTCTGGCATCCTTTTTCCATATAAAAATTGGCAAGGTACAAGTATGCTTGGGACTTCAGTTGTGGAGATGCTTCCATCAACTGTACTACATCACTGTGCATTTCATCTCTGTCCTGCTTTATAACATAGTGTATATTGTCTAACGAAACACGTGTCTGTAACAAAATAAAATAAGGGTGTCACCAGAAAAACATACAAAAATCTAAACTGGCTTACTGTAAACTATAACAAGGAACATTTAGTGCCATTTATTCTGGACAGTGACAAATTGCATAGGTAACAGCAGTATTAGAAATAGGATTGAATGTATGATTACCAGCAAGAAGTTTTAGATAAAAGAATAAGATTATAAAGTAAACCAAAGTCAACAGAATTAAGTGCAGCACAGTTACAGTAAATGAGGCATTAACTACAAAATTAGGAAATTAAAATCAAACAATCTAAACTCCAGGTAGGAATGTCAACAACGTAGGAAAAGATAGATCGCTACTTACTGTAATGAAGACACATCATGCTGCAGACAGGCACGATTAAAAAACACTCACATATAGCTTTCAGCCAGTACACACACTAACACACACGACCGCCAACTCCAGCATCGCAGAGTGTGTGTGAGTGTGTGAGTGTGTGTGTGTGTGTGTGTGTGTGTGTGTGTGTGTGTGTGTGTGTGTGGACTGGCCGAAAGCTGTATGACAAACTTGAGGAAAAAACCTCATCTTATAATAACATATGGTATGTGAAAAAGAGTATGTAAAAGCACAATAATATACTTGCTACAGGTGGATTATAAAATATAACACAAAAATACCACCATTAAGAATATGCAAGTATGTTACACATCCTTCCACAAGCAACATTAATTAATACAACAGGTAGAAAGATAGATCTTCTTGGCTATTAACTTACATTTCTTGTGTCTTGTTGAGATGGTTTCACGATGCCATATTTTTTTAAAATTAATTTTGACTTTACGCTGATCTGCTCATATCTAATGTCGGATGCTCGAGGATGTTTCAGATTTGCTCCAGCTTCTGCCATTTCTGCTATGGCAGTGCTCCAAGGTACTGAAGCTTTTTTTATGATATACAAGATGCATTCTATACGATCCTAAAACAAGATCAACATTAGCTAAAATTACATTACTTTAAACTTACTACAAAACGTCTGGACCAGCATAAAAATTTCTCTAGAATGTACCTCAATATTCTGAATATAGCCACTGATAATAGATACAGTGTTTTCCCAGGATGAATCTTGATAGTAATTGCAGGAATAGTTTGCAAGATTCTGAGTATAATGAAGTAGCACATAATCTGCATTCAAATTATTTTTTAAAAAGTACTGTTTCAAGAAATCTTTTATAATGGACCTTAGGTGGTGCAATGTTGTATTGTTTAATATACATTCTGCCACTTTTTGTTTATTTTCCTGTAATAAAAGAAAATACAACATTTCATGAGAATGGACAAAAACATATACAGTTACAGAAGGATACTACATACTTTTACAACCGGTGACTTACTTTATTGTGAGAACCTTTCAGTATCCGCAAAAGTCACTTCTGGTTATTTTACTTATTTTGTATTTGAATGGTGTGTCACAATAGAGTTTATAATAAGTTTTACACCACACATAAGTTAAAATTAGTATCACAATTTGTTACTGTAACAAGATTAACATATTACAAATTTCACAATGAGTTTTGAATATGGGATTCATCTGGAGTTATTTCTGAAAGTCTGCACAAATACAAATCAGGATTGCTGGACAAGAGATAACCCCAGATTCTGTGATCATAAGTTCATTTTCTTAATGCCCAACTTCCTTGACTGATTTACAGTGCTGACAAAAATTAAAATTATATACCCATACTAAACAGCACTGTGCGTTTCTGTCTTAATGTGAATGATTTGTATACTTGTATTTATGGCCACAGAATATCTGTTTTGACTTCTTGTTGCAGTAATAAACTGTAACTGACCAAATACAGTGTTTCAAGTGTGTGCTGTCGTCACTTTCAGTCATTCGAAGCCGATTGGAAAGCTTGAACCAGAGACTTTGAGGATCTGTGACAAGACAGGTGTTTAAAAATGTTATTAGAAAGGCAAAGAGTATGTGGTATGCAAATAGAATAGTTAATTCACAGGGTAAAATTAAAACCACAGGGTCAGTTGTGAAGGAAGTGTCTGGTCAGCAGCACAAGGTCGATGATATAAAGTCAGTTCGTAGTAAAAATATTTCTTTTACTGATATATCAGATAAATGTACAGTATTTAACAGTCATTTTCTGAGCTTTGCTGATGAATTGAGTAAAAAACTTAATTTCTACAAGGAATCATAAAACTCCTGGAAAATGCCTTTCCAAGATTGATGTCTGAAATACTCCTCTGTGATACTGACAAGGGGGAAATCGAGTCAATAAATAAATCATTGAAGAATAAGGACTCATGGATATGATGGGGTGCCTAGCAGGATATTGAAGTACTGTGTTGTACATGTCAGCCCTGTGCTTAGCCATATTTGTGATTTTCCTTTAAGAGTGGTCAGTTTCCTGAATGATTAAAGTACTCAGTAGTAAAGTCGTTTTATAAAAAGGGGGAAAGGGACAATGTAGACAATTTTAGGCCTATTTCTATGCCATCAGTGTTTGCTAAAGTTATTGAAAAGGCTGTGTATGAAACCCCCCATGAGCCATGGACCTTGCCGTTGGTGGGGAGGCTTGCGTGTCTCAATGATACAGATAGCCGTACTGTACGTGCAACCACAACGGAGGGGTATCTGTTGAGAGGCCAGACAAACGTGTGGTTCCTGAAGAGGGGCAGCTGCCTTTTCAGTAGTTTCAGGGGCAACAGTCTGGATGATTGACTGATCTGGCCCTGTAACACTAACCAAAATGGCCTTGCTGTTCTGGTACTGCGAACGGCTGAAAGCAAGGGGAAACTACAGCCATAATTTTTCCCGAGGGCATGCAGCTTTACTGTATGGTTAAACGATGATGGCGTCCTCTAGGGTAAAATATTCCGGAGGTGAAATAGTCCCCCATTCGGATCTCCGAGCGCGGACTACTCAAGAGGACGTCGTTATCAGGAGAAAGAAAACTGGCGTTCTACGGATCGAGCGTGGAACATCAGATCCCTTAATCGGGCAGGTAGGTTAGAAAATTTAAAAAGGAAAATGGATAGGTTAAAGTTAGAAATAGTGGAAATTAGTGAAGTTCAGTGGCAGGAGGAACAAGACTTTTGGTCAGGTGAATACAGGGTTATAAATACAAAATCAAATAGGGGTAATGCAGGAGTAGGTTTAATAATGAATAAAAAAATAGGAGTACGGGCAAGCTACTACAAACAGCATAGTGAACGCATTATTGTGGCCAAGATAGACACGAAGCCCATGCCTACTACAGTAGTACAAGTTTATATGCCAACTAGCTCTGCAGATGATGAAGAAACTGATGAATTGTATGATGAGATAAAAGAAATTATTCAGGTAGTCAAGAGAAACGAAAATTTAATAGTCATGGGTGACTGGAATTCGAGAGTTGGAAGAGTGAGAGAAGGAAACATAGTAGGTGAATATGGAGTGGGGGTAAGAAATGAAAGAGGAAGCCGTCTGGTAGAATTTTGCACAGAGCATAACTTAATCATAGCTAACACTTGGCTCAAGAATCATAAAAGAAGGTTGTACACATGGAAGAATCCTGGAAATACTAGAAGGTGTCAGATAGATTATATAATGGTAAGACAGATTTAGGAACAGGTCTTAAATTTTAAGACATTTCCAGGGGCAGATGTGGACTCTGACCACAATCCATTGGTTATGAACTGTAGATTAAAACTGAGGAAACTGCGAAAAGGTGGGAATTTAAGGAGATGGGACCTGGATAAACTGACTAAACCAGAGGTTGTACAGAGTTTCAGGGAGAGCATAAGGGAACAATTGACAGCAATGCGGGAAAGAAATACAGTATAAGAAGAATGGGTAGCTTTGAGGGATAAAATAGTGAACGCAGCAGAGGAGCAAATAGGTAAAAAGACAAGGGCTAGTAGAAACCCTTGGGTAACAGAAGAAATACTGAATTTAATTGATGAAAGGAGAAAATATAAAAATGCAATAAATGAAGTAGGCAAAAAGGAATACAAACATCTCAAAAATGATATCAACACGAAGTGCAAAACGGCTAAGCAGGAATGGCTAGAGGACAAATGTAAGGATGTAGAGGAGTATCTCACTAGGGGTAAGATAGATACTGCCTACAGGAAAATTAAAGAGACCTTTGGAGAAAGGAGAACCACTTGCATGAGTATGAAGAGCTCAGATGGAAAACCAGTTCTAAGCAAAGAAGGGAAAGCAGAAAGCTGGAAGGAGTATATAGAGGGTCTATACAAGGGCGATGTACTTGAGGACTAGCTTCTGCTGCCAGCATCCTTCGAGTAAGTGTCTGTGTGCAGTTGCTGACTCGTTTCCATTCTTTCCACACTGTTCCATAGTCGTGCGAGAGTCCACATCTGTCAAACACTTATGATACAGTCAAAGTGGACTTCCAACATACTTCTCCTCAGTTACTCATTGTAGTAACTCTAGTGAAAGAGCAACTCAACAACTTGTGGCTAAAAAACTGTTTAATATTTACACTCTATATGACAATTCACTCTCACTACATTTTACAGACAAGTTCTTAACATGAACATACACTGAAGTCTTAATGCCAGAGACATTCTTGTCCATTGGATGTACAGGTCATCGGTATTTCTTGGAGCAGCATACGCCACAGACGTATCTTTGCTACACTTGCAAGTGATGCCATGCGTGGCTTGACCAAACTCGGTGCCGCTTGATGCCAAATGAATACCACAAACAAACAAACCACCACCACCACCACCACCACCACCACCACCACCACCACCAACAACAACAACAACAACAACAACAAAACATAATCAAGAGAAACTATGATCCCAACAAGAGATAACTTTAATTCCTGAGAAAATGACACTATCCCTCTTCCAATCAATGTGGAATTGGTCATGGTTTTTCAGGTACATGCTACTACAGCATGAGTTTTTCCCCACAAGTCCACCACATCCATCAGAATTATTACTTATAAAATCAAGGAAAATCTTGTCTTGCGTAATGATACTATTTCAGATCCAGAAGATGCAAAATGGTAAGTAAGGAGAGGGGTCCAAAATTTATTTGTAAAATATAATACAGTAAGAAACAGGTGCAAAGATTTTACTACTATATTAACAAGTACCCCCCCCCCCCCCGCCCCCCAATGAACCATTGACCTTACCACTGGTGGGGAGGCTTGCGTGCCCGAGTGATACAGATAGCCGTACCGTAGGTGCAACCACAACGGAGGGGTATCTGTTGAGAGGCCAGACAAACACGTGGTTTCTGAAAAGGGGCAGCTGCCTTTTCAGTAGTTGCAGTGGCAACAGTCTGGATGATTGACTGATCTGGCCTTGTAACACTCACCAAAATGGCCTTGCTCTGCTGCTACTGTGAACAGCTGAAAGCAAGGGGAAACTACAGCCGTAATTTTTTCCCCAAGGACATGCAGCTTTACTGTATGGTTAAATGATGATGGCGTCCTCTTGGGTAAAATATTCCGGTGGTAAAATATTCCCCCATTCGGATCTCCGGGCGGGGAGTACTCAGGAGGACGTCGCTATCAGGAGAAAGAAAACTGGCATTCCACATGTTGGAGCGTGAAATGTCAGATCCCTTAATCAGGCAGGAAGGTTAGAAAATTTGAAAAGGGAAATGGATAGTTTAAATTTGATATCGTGGCAGGAGGAATAAGACTTCTGGTCAGGTGAATACAGGGTTATAAATACAAAATCAAATAGGGCTAATGCAGGAGTAGCTTTAAACAAACAAAAATAAATAAATAAACATGGGGGTGTGGGGGTGGGGATGCGGGTAAGCTACTACAAAAAGCATAGTGAACACATTATTGTGGCCAAGATAGATACAAAGCACACGCCTACCACAGTAGTACAAGTTTATATGCCAACTAGCTCTGCAGATGATTAAGAGATTGATGAAATCAATGATGAGATAAAATAAATAATTCAGATAGTGAAGGGAGATGAAAATTTAATAGTGGAATTTGATAGTAGGAAAAGGAAGAGAAGGAAACGTAGTAGGTGAATATGGAATGGGGGTAAGGAATGTAAGAGGAATTGCACAGAGCATAACATAATCATAGCTAACACTTGGGTCAAGAATCATGTCAGAAGATTGTATACATGGAATAAGCTACTGGAAGGTTTCAGACAGACAGAGATTTAGGAACCAGGTTTTATACTGTAAGACACTTCCAAGGACAGATTGGTGATGAACTGTACATTAAAACTGAAGAAACTGCAAAAAGTAAGGAGATGGGACCTGGATAAACTGACAGAACCAGACGTTGTAGAGAGTTTCAGGGAGAGCATTAGGGAATGATTGACAAGAATGGGGGAAAGAAATACAGTAGAAGAAGAATGGGTAGCTTTGAGAGATGAAATAGTGAAGGTAGCAGTGGATCAAGTAGGTAAAAAGACGAGGGCTAGTAGAAATCCTTGGTAACAGAAGAGATATTGAATTTAATTGATGAAAGGAGAAAATACAAAAATGCAGTAAATGAAGCTGGCAAAAAGGAATAAAAATTAGATCAACAGGAAGTGCAAAATGGCTACTCAGGGATGGCTAGAGGACAAATGTAAGGATGTGGAGGTGTATATCAGTAGGGGTAAGATAGATACTGCCTACAGGAAAATTAAAGAGGCCTTTTGGAGAAAAGAGAACCACTTGCATGAATATCAAGAGCTTTGATGGAAACCCAGTTCTAAGCAAAGAAGGGAAAGCAGAAAGGTGGAAGGAGTATATAGAGGGTCTATACCATGGCGATTTTCTTGAGGCCAATATTATGGAAATGGAAGAGGATGTGGATGAAGAGGAAAGGGGAGATATGATACTGCGAGAAGAGTTTGACAGAGCACTGAAAGACCTAAGTCGAAACAAGGCCCCGGGAGTAGACAACATTCCACTGGAACTACTGATAGCCTTGGGAGAGCCAGCCCTAACAAAACTCTACCATCTGGTGAGCTAGATGTATGAGACAGGCAAAATACACTTCAGACTTCAGGAAGAATATAAGAATTCCAATCCCAAAGAAAGCAGGTGTTGACAGATGTGAAAATTACCGAACTATCAGTTTAATAAGCCATGGCTGCAAAATCCTAACACGAATTTTTTACAGACAAATGGAAAAACTGGTAGAAGCCGAGCTTGGGAAGGATCAGTTTGGATTCCGTAGAAATGTTGGAACACGTGAGGCAATACTGACCCTACGACGTATCTTAGAAGAAACCTACGTTTCTAGCATTTGTAGACTTAGAGAAAGTTTTTGACAATGTTGATTGGAATACTCTCTTTCAAATTTTGAAGGTGGCAGGGGTACAATACAGGGAGCGAAAGGCTATTTACAATTTGTACAGAAAGCAGATGGCAGTTATAAGAATCGAGGGACATGAAAGGGGTAGCAGTGGTTGGGAAGGGAGTGAGACAGGGTTGTAATCTCTCCCCGATGTTATTCAATCTGTATATTGAGCGAGCAATAAAGGAAACAAAAGAAAAGTTCAGAGTAAGTATTAAAATCCATGGAGAAGACATAAAAACTTTGAGATTCGCCGATGACATTGTAATTCTGTCAGAGACAGCAAAGGACTTTGAAGAGCTGTTGAACGGAATGGACAGTGTCTTGAAAGGAGGATATAAGATGAACATCAACAAAAACAAAACGAGGATAGTGGAATGTAGTCTAATTAAGTTGGGTGATGCTGAGGGAATTCGATTAGAAAATGGGACACTTAAAGTAGTAAAGGAGTTTTGCTATTTGGGGAGCAAAATAACTGATGATGGTCGAAGTAGAGAGGATATAAAATGTAGACTGGCAATGGAAAGGAAAGCATTTCTGAAGAAGAAAAATTTGTTAACATCGAGTATTGATTTAAATGTCAGGAAGTCGTTTCTGAAAGTATTTGTATGGAGTGTAGCCATGTATGGAAGTGAAACTTGTACGATAAATAGTTTAGACAAGAAGAGAATAGAAGCTTTCAAAATGTGGTGCTACAGAAAAATGCTGAAGATTAGATGGGTAGATCACATAACTAATGAGGAGGTATTGAATAGAATTGGGGAGAAGAGGAGCTTGTGGCAGAACTTGACTAGAAGAAGGGATCGGTTGGTAGGACATGTTCTGAGACATCGAGGGATCACAAATTTAGTATTGGAGGGCAGCGTGGAAGGTAAAAATCGTAGAAGGTTACCAAGAGATGAATACACTAAGCAGATTCAGAAGGATGTAGGTTGCAGTAAGTACTGGGAGATGAAGCTTGCACAGGATAGAGTAGCATGGAGAGCTGCATCAAACCAGTCTCAGGACTGAAGACCACAACAACAACGTGTGTGAAAGGATAATTGATCATTTTGTATCACATAATTTGCTCTCAAATGTACAGATCGGCTTAAGAAGTTGCTTAACAACTGAAAATGCTATATTCTCTTTTCTCTGTGCGGTACTGGATGGGTTAAACAAAAGGTTTTGAAAGGTTTAAGAGTAAAAATTGGGTTTTCTACATCCAATAAGCTACACCAAGAATTAATGCATAGTATAAAGTGTAATCATGATCCATATTCAGACCCTGGAATATACAAGGTAACATGCCAGGAATGCGCCAAGTTCTACGTAGGACAAACAGGCTGAAATATCAACACCAGGTACACAGAACACATTAGAGCATACCCACACAACAAACACACTACATCAGCAATAGCAGCACACATACATAATACAGGACACCCATTTGGAAAAATAGAGCAAAATGTCAAAGTACTCCACCGACTAAATAAAGGACATAAAATGGATTTGCTTGAAGAACTGGAGATATATTCACATTAAAGAAAATATGAAGATAAAATATTAAATGAAAAACTTGAAAGTGAATCAGTGAATTTCTTCAGATGTTTCGATAATATACTTAAATAAAAATAGTAAAACATAGAAATAAGCACAATTGTAAAATCAATATAAGTAATTCATGAGCCAAATTGTTAAGCTATGGAAGACCTATAATGTTATCTCTGTGAACTACCTGTAAGAACATCTTTGTAACTGTTTTGTTTATGTAAGATATTTTCGATGTGTAAAGTGTACAACAAGTTGTGTGTGATGTTAAGTGTGTGTGAGACTCTACACAATGGACCATTAGAAAACTGTAAGTACAAATTGTTCTAAAAATTTTAGCCACTAACCTCACAAAAAGAATTGATACCCAACTAAAAATCGTGTTTCTTATGTATTACAGTAAAAGTCAACAAAATGAAGCAGACACACACACACTGACATCAAAAGAAATGGCTTAATACACACCAAAAAAAAACGCACTTGAAAATGGGAATTATTTCTCGAAACGCGTCGTGCGAATAGTAAAATAAAGAAAAAATCGTGACAGGTAGCAGAAGATTTATTTATTTATAAAGAAACCTATTGTATCTACACGCGCAGGCTTTCAAAAACCATTTATAATGGATCAAATCAGAGCTAGTTACAAGTAACAGCAAAGTAAGTACCCCTGAAATAAGAACTGCCAACACATTGTAAATTACCAACAACATGAATGGTTCGAGAAATATAGCTGTGATACTGTAGTTGTCAAATTTGACAGGAAACCATTGATCAAATTAAATAGAATCTATACTGGCTGTGGTTGTTGTTTGGCTGATTCTATAAATGGGGTATTGTGGAGTCTCCGAGTTGTGACTGGTGTGCTGAAACCATCTATCAGGCATGTAAGTGATGAGTGCATCCTACAATGCTATAAGGGCATGTTGAATGATTTTATGAATGCCCATTCCACAACAGTGGAATGGATTAGAAATCTAGATATTGCAAGTACGATTGTGTTGTTTCTCTAGGAAGTTGGGCCCTATTCTTCAACTTTTCTTCTACTAAGCACACTTACTGCTGACTGTCACCAATCAGTCCGACCTGAAATTTGTCCCAGATACTGAGCTTCTATTCAGTGGGCTGTGCCTTCCAAGTACAAGTTACACATTTGCCAAACACATCACGTTATCTCACGTCGTCTTTGGCGACTCAGTCAAATTCTTATAGCCATTTTGTCGGATCTTTACCAGCATCTCCAGAAAACACTGATGGACGTCTGATATGCAGCCGACATACTGACGGTTTAGCATCTACTGGCCTCTTCAATATATAGGCCTTAAGAATGATGTATCATTTGTATTCTGGTTCCTGTCCATGTAGGAGAGTGCTTCTACATTGCCAAATTGGAGCCACCATGATATAGATGTTTTGAAATACTCACTGTCTCCACTGAACAATTTCACACTGTAACCACACTCTTGTTGAAATCTGAAAGCTATTTCATCAATAAAAGATAACACTTAGCACTGGGATCAAGTTTACTAAGAACACCAATATACAGCCAGAACAGAATTGACTTGGATGGAGAGTGCAGGTATTAACACAAATATTGAATATTCCAGAATGCTAGTATTTACACGATCATTGAATATTTCAGCTATACAAACATAAGATATTTCAAAAACCGTCCAGAAATGATAAATATGAAATAACAAATAATTGTTGGTGGTCGGGTTTTAACTGGAGACCTGCAGCTAACCAGTCAGTGACGCTAACCACTAGACTCGATCGATGGCACCAGAGCTCATAGAAATGCTGTAAGATGGGCCACACAGAAGACTAACAGAATTTCCTTTGTAGACTGGCTGCACTTTCCCATTATTCTGCCAATCAATTAAAATCTGTCACCTAACTTGTCAGTGAGTGAGCGAGCCTACATGATCATTCCATTTCATATCCCTGAAATTGTTACACCCAAGCAGATTACAACTATGACTCATTGATATTGTAGTTACAAGACGGTACTTTCCTGTGTTTTGTGAAATACACAATTTTACGTTCAAGAACATTTAAAACAAGTCACCAGTCTGTAAAACACTTTGAAATCAACTACATATATGACTTTATAAGTAACTGCACAAGAAGAATGCCAGTTCAATGGTTTTAGTTATAGCTGAGTTTTTTTATCACTTCCTTTAATAATTTCTTTAATAATTTAGGGATGTAAAATGGAGACAGCTTGTTACACACTCCTCCTTTTATTTTAATTTTAGAAATAAATGTGATCCATTAATATTTGAATATTTCCTTTGACTTTTACTACACAATGGCATGCAAGCCAACAGAGCTACATTTGGTAGTTGGGCCACTAGTGAGTGCTCATACCCATCTCATGCACTGTGAGGTTTTCATACACCGTAAAAACAAAAAAGAGAAGGGTGGGAAAGGGAAGGGGCAAGGCTTCTCTGGAACTCCACAATTAACCGAGGAAATAAGGGTCCCACTTATCTGGGTAAGTTTCATACAACTGGCGGGAGGGGGGGGGGGGGGGGGGGGTGGCAGGTGTCCTAGAGGTTTTATGCTAACACCTATCTCCAAACATGTAACAAACCTTGCAACCCCCCTCCCCCACACCACTCAGCTGTTATTTTATGAGATTTGTATCATTTTCGCAATTTGAGCAGTTAAGTCAAGATCCCCATTCCCTGTGCCACACAACAGTGATTGAAGAAAGCATACAGCTTACGGTTATAGAGGACTGGCGACATTATTGAGTTGCGAGGGTACGAAATTTTCCTTGGTTTTATAAGTAATAATTCTGATGAATGTAGGGGACTGGAGGGAAAATCACATACTTAATGAACCAGAATGACAAGTTCCACATAAGTGGGAAGAGGAGCTCAAAGATAAAGATTATACCTAGTTGGGATCACAGTTTGTTGTTGTTGTCTGTCTGAGGTATTCCTTTTGGGCTCTGTATGGCACAGAGTTTGGTCGAGCTGTGTCTAATGCCACCCACAAGTGCAGCAAAGAGACATCTGCACCGAACACTGCTAAAAGAAATACTGATAATCCAAATGTCTGACAGACAAGAATGTCAATGGCATTAAGACTTCTTTGTATGTCCACATTAAAAACTTCTCTCTAAATAGCAATGATAGGGAGCCATATAAAGAGTGAAGATTAAACAGTGTTTTATCCGTAAGTTTTTAACTTGCTCCTTCAGTAGAGTTACTAATAATTACAGTTATGAGTAACTAAGGAGAATCTATCACAAGTCCATCAACGTTTGCTGCATTAGAAGAGTTTGATATACATGAACTCTGTGAGAGTCCCTAAATCAGAAAGCCTGGGTTCACAAAACCCATAACCAGCTAAATCTGTAAGGTTTACCTGAGATGTTTGCCATTTGCCTGCTATCAGCCAATGGGCCACACATTACTTACCAAATGCAACAAACTTCATAAGCCTACAAATTCCTCCCCCCACCCCCCACATCCCCCCCCCACCCCAAAAAAAAAAAAGTTATGTATCCACAGTTCATCGCTTACTCCACACTTCCAAGCTCAACAAAGTCAGCCCCATTGTTTGGAAAAATATGTAAGCATGCTCTTTCAGCACAAACTGTGTAAGCTTAGCACAAACTCAAATAGTCATAGAGATTTACCCAACACTGAAGAATACCTCCCACTGCACACTGCAAAAATTCAAATGAAACTTGCCTTTCAACCATTTCCTTGTGCTGAGAACATAGCGTAATAAAATCTCCGTCAAAGAAGCAAATATTTAATCCCCTTAAAGCACAATACACATTTCTCATTTACTAATCCATTTTTCAGATGTGTATGCATAACACAGACTAAGCCATATTTGTTGCCACAAAACTTCAGATTCATAGTTTTGTACAGGAAAACAATTTCTTGGTAAAGAAAATAAAGCATTTCGTTTTCACAACAGACAAATATTTCCATTACCTGAACATAGTCATCTAGTTTCATATGAACATTATACTTCTTCTGTAGCTCTTGGAGATCTTTGAGACTGTTCACCATATGGAGTATTCTTGTCTTAGCAGCACTATACTGAGCAAAGCTTGAAGTTACACTCCCCTTTTGCATGTTCACAAGACTGCTGAGACGTTCAAGGAAATGAACAGCATTTTCAAGCCAACAAGATTTCTTGAGCTCAAAATGCCTGTAACAATAAACCATAAAACTTATAAAATAAAAACAATCACTCATAATTTCTTCTATAATCTTACTGTAACACTGTTAGAAAATAAAAACTGCCAGTAAAGAATAAAGTTACATCATCAAATTTGAATATCACAACACTGAAACATAAACAGATCAACATTATCAAGACAAAAGTTTTATCATCTGTGATGAACTGAATATTAAATCTTTGGGTAAACAGATCTTTTTCAAAACAGAATACTATTTCCTTAAAAATGTTTTGGAAACTGGATCAAATTTTGTGGCATTACCATCACTTGTTTGCAAAATGCACATGGAGCCAATTACTGCAGCATGAAGACCGTGAATACATTCACATTTGTTGGACGAATGTTATGAAAACAAACACTGCAAACCAACATTTCACGCAAGTCACATCCAATGAAAATACGAAACACAACCATCTGTATGTGGCGTGCTTATAATTATGTATTATTTATATTTTAGGACAATTAATCTGTAAAAAATGCACCACATGTTATAAGGAAAGCATGTAGACAGTGTGAAGATGAATCATAATGATTCAAAACCATTAACAGTACCCTTTGAATAAAGGAACTGAAAGTAAATTTGTGGCTGGTTGCTGTCCCAACACCATCGGCATTTGACTCAGTATCACACCTGCACTTACTGTCAGAAGTACGACCATATGGGGTACCAAGTGAAATTTATGAGTGGATTGAGGACTTTTTGGTAGAGAGGATGCAGCATGTCATCTTCAGATGTAGTGTCATCTTCAGATGTAAAGGTAACTTCGGGTGTGCCCCACAAAAGTTTGCTGGGACCCTTGCTGTTCATGTTGTATATTAATGACCTTGCAGACAATATTTATGGAAAAAAAAAATCAGGCTTTTTTGCAGATGATGAAGTTATCTATAATGAAGTACTATCTGAAAGAAGCTGCATAAATATTCAGCAAGATCTTGACAACATTTCAAAGTGGTGCAGAGGTCAGCAATTTGTTCTAAATGTTCAGAAATATAAAATTTTGCACTTCACAAAATGAACACACACGGTATCCTACAGTATAATATCAATCAATCACTGTTGGAATTGGCCAACTCATTCAACACTTTCTAGGGATATGAAATGGAATGATCACTTAGGTTCAGTTGTGGATAGAGCAGGTGGTAAACTTCGGTTCACTCGTAGAAAACTCGGGAAGCGCAATCAGTCTACAAATCAGATTGCTTCTAAATCACTTGTGCGAGCAGTTCTAGAATATTGGTGAAGTGTGTGGGATCCGCACTAGACAGCACTAACAAGGGTTATTGAACATACACAGAGAAGGGTAGCATGGATGGTAAACTATCACGAAGAAGTTTATTAACAAAGTTTCAAGAAACAGCTTTAAATGATGACTCTCAGAATGTACTACAATCCCCTATGTATTACTCACATAGGAATCTTTACGATAACATAAAAATAATTATTGCACGCACAGAGGCATTCAAACCATCATTCTTCCCATGCTCCAAACGTTAATGGAATAGGAAGAAACCCTAATGACTGGTGGTTCGCAGAATACCGATGTAGATGAAACCACTAAAATCTAAAGGCTGTAAATTCAGCTAAATATTTAGGGGTTATAATTACGAATAACTTAAGCTGGAAAAATCAGATAGATAATGTTGTGGTTAAAGCAAACCAAAGACTATGATTTATTGGCAGAACACTGCAAAAATGCACCAGGTCTACTAAAGAGACTGCCTACATTACACTTGTATGTCCTCTTCTGCAGTATTGCTGCATATCTGGGAGCAGCATCAGATAATATCAATGGAGGACAGCGAAAAAGTAAGAAGCAGGGCAGCTTGTTTCGCACAGTCGCAAAATACGAGAGAGAGTGCCACATGTATGATACATTAATTAGGATAGAAACCATTAAAATAAAGGGGTTTTTCGTTGCGGCAGGATCTTCTCATGAAATTTCAGTCACCAACTTCCTCCTCAGAGTGTGAAAAAAATTTTGTTGGTGCCCACCTACATAGCAAGGAATGATCATCACAATAAAACAAGAGATATTAGAGCTCACACAGAAAGACTTACGTGTTCATTTTTCCTGCACACTGTTCAAGAGAGGAACATTAGTGTAATAGCTTGAAAGTGGTTCAATGGACCCTCTACCAGGCACTTCACTTGAACTGCAGATTAATCATGTAGATGTAGATACCCTGTTCCCCTCATCACCCCCATCACTAAGCCAAACTGCTGCTAACGTAAGGGGCAGCTGCTTTCCACAGTGGCCACAGAAGTGGTAATGTGTGCAGTAATGTGTGTGTGTGTGTGTGTGTGTGTGTGTGTGAGTGTGAGAGAGAGAGAGAGAGAGAGAGAGAGAGAGAGAGGTAAGTGAATGGAATGGGAAGAAACCCTAATAACTGATACAATGCAAAGTACCCTCTGTCATGCCCTTCACAGTGGTATGCAAAGTGTGGATAAAAATGTAGCTTTAGATATACAGCCATTCCAGTATTATCAAGACAGAATCAGAGAGAGGCAGCAATATTGTCTATGTGGATTTAACTCTGCTTTGGGTTGCTGCGACTCCAGTCAAAGTGGCAAACACGCTGCACAGGAATGGCCATTGGCCCTCTACGGGAAATAAATAATGACCATATACGTCAGTCACTAGTATGCATCTCATTACTGGAGGTTCTTTAGGCTAATTACTGACCATAGATGTTACTTCACTTTCCCATGTCTCGAATTTGATTTGGAACTCTTGATTGTCTGTTGTGTAAGGCTATTGTGGCTTTGCTCATTGTTACTGATTTTGGCTCACATTACTTCATTCTTAAGATTTAATCTCTACAATGTTCCCCGCCATTAATTTAGGATCTATTTTGGTTTCCACTAACCACAGGGTTTGGAGAAGTGATCTGCTGAATTTGTGTTGGGCCACAACACAAAATATAAAATAAGAATATGCAATGGGTAGAGGGTCAAATTTGAAAAATTGCTTATTCCTTGAAACAGATTAAATCACACTGGAATGTGTATATTGTTACACGTCTAGCATCTCACCGTCCAGAGCTTTGTACATATTTCCTAATCAGAATTTTGTTATAGCTCTGCAGACTTTGCTGGAGGTGCAAAAAAAATAAGCAATTGTTCAACTTCGAATTATTTGATGATACAAAACCTAAAGTGTATCTAGCAAAATGCAGAGTACAGAAGACAATGTTTTGTCAAGTTTTGTCAAGTAAACGTGTTAGCTGATGTTTTTACATAATGATTTCACAGAGTATTATATAACAGTGACACCTATTTCCCAAATGTCCATAATAAGCATTTAACTCACCTCACTTTTTCAAATGCCCAATCAACAATTCCATCCACTGACTGGGGGCAAATCTGAAGAACTAGTGGCACAAAAAATTGCAAAAATGGTGCCAGGTTTTCCATCTGCACATTTTGTGGAACCATTCGCAAAACATCAACAACAACTGCTGGCGACAACCTCTTCTTGAAACTGGAGACATAACGATTCCACAAGATAGCTGCCTTCATAAAATTACCCTGGAAAAAAAAGTATGTCAAATATTTGTATCACCCTTACACACTGTCTTCTCTTCTCCTTTGCCTATGCATTTTAATGAGAAGAAAAGGCTTTGTTGGTTGAGCTAAGAGATCACCATAAATAGATGTGAATGTATGAAATTAAAATAATACACTGTTGATCTCCAGTAAACCAATGGCCAAATTGCCAGCATACACCTGTCAAGGCAGAACTGTTATCTTTTGAAATACCAACATCAAGGAAAATGCAGAGGCAAAAAAACAGCTACAAAAGCTGTCAGTACTAATTTTACTGTGAGAACTACATACACATTTCAATGTTCAGTCTGTCATATGGGTAGTTTAATTCATCAGCACACTGCAAATAATGCCAAACTGGTGCAATATGAACCAGCTATGACTGGAAGAAAGTTTTACAGTTCAACGAGACATTCCTCACCTTGTTTCCAACACAACAGGAAAGACAGACTGAGGGCAGGTTAAAAAGGAAAGGGAGATCACTCTGATCACTGGATATAAGGGATCAACTTATAGTGAGGACAATGGAAAAGGTAGATGAAAAGGGAATGGGGGAGGCACACATCAGACGTAGGAGGAGGTCAAAGGCTATTCAAAAATTAACTTTCAATTGGCTATTAAAAATTAACAAATCGTTGTAGCTTCACAGGACTTGCAGAGTTAGAAAAGAGGATTTTGAAGGTCATGCTGCAGCCACTGTAATCCTATGGATCCTGCTGCTTCCATCATTTTTATGGTCACGCCATCCACTCCTGCTACTTTGCCATTCTTCATCTCCTCTTCCTGATGCTTTAAATAAAAAAATGACTAACTAGCCAAATGTAGGCTTGCAAATATTGTTCTTCCTTTAAACCTTTGAAGTATCTCTTTGATATTTACAGGTCAGTCTCTTTCAGATTCAGATATCTTATTCACTTGTCTCTTACCTACAACCAAGCGAACATTACTGTTCCTTTTAATGACCACCAACAAAGGGCTGTTAAACTGACTCCTGGCTCGTCTGATTAATCCAGACGAAAACATCCTTTGGGGTTCCTTTTCGACAGCTTCCTACCTTGCTTAACGTATTTTATATGTAGGCACAAAATATGGTTTGTGCAATTTTATTTTGATCCAATAAGGTGGTCCCTGCTTTTTGACTGAATATCTCTTCTTGGTTTCCCAATCAACTTTAACAATTCTTCTGCTTCTCTGGGTACCAACGTCGCAATGTCAATTTTCAAAGCGCTCTTCATCTGAATTCATGTTGTTCTTCCAATTACTCTAAATTTTTAATTGTTATGAACTCGTAAGCTCCCGACACATTATTTTCACATCCTTCCATTTCAACTACTTGGTCAATTCATGAAAATTTCCTTTTTGTAAACTGAATTTTCTTGACTCTACCATCTCCTCATACTCCCTCTCATTCCTTTCATAATCTACACACACCAAAAAACGTTTTGCATCACCCCGGTTCCCAGATCTATGGAAGATAGACGTTCATTGTGAATATTGTATCACAGACACAGTCGCTTTGACTGTCCAGAGAATTCCCTAAACCCGCCCAAAGATGTAAACAACCAAGCATGAACAACACCTATTCGACGGAGGGGGTCCAACAGCCAATCAGTTCCAGTCATTCCACCAGGATGGAGGTACACGGCTTATTTTGTCTGCAATTCTACCTTGCCTAGACACTCAATACCGCAGTTCAATCTCATCTGCATTGTTACTCCATGCCAGGAACGTTGTCCATTTCACCTGTTTGCTACAATTATTTTCATAGAATTTCCTAAGGGACTTTCCACTATGCCTAATAATGTATTATCCTCCTGAATTTGGCTTTCTGTTAATGGTCGATTTGAAATACTTCCTAATTCATAAAATCCACTCTTCTCACCTTGTTTTCTCTTTTTAGCTTAATCTACAGGAGTGCACAGTTGCATTTTACCCAATATTCGTTTCAGAAACATTAAACAAATAAAGACAAACTTTCTGATAATACTGAAAATATTATCTTCATCACTTGCACTTTTCTTCACATGCCTTCCTACTCCACCCCTATTTGCAAGCATGTTGCATTGTGCTCAGTTCCAACCTTTCAAAAACTGTTAAGTGCCCCAGGTATTTGAAACATTTACCTTTTATTCTCCGACTGCCAGCAGTTGCTTGCTGTGGTTGCTCTTGTTCCTCACGGGCAGCTGCATGTGTCACCGTGGCATCTGCTTACTGTATCCAAGTTGTTTGGCATTTCTTCTGCCATTCAGAAGATTCATTCTATTTGCACATGCAATTCATATCCGTTCTCTCCTTCAAAGATAATTACGGATTCGAAAAGTCCTTTCACACATCGCCAACTGTAAGATGCCAACTTATTTATCCATATATATCAAAGCCAAGTTTCTCTCTAAAACCAGCTGTGTTGATATAAGCACAGTGGTCACACTAATGTTCAGCTGCACAGCTTACAACGGGCACCTTACGACCAAGGAATATGCACCTCAGGGCTAAATATGGGACACTGTACCTACCAGTGCATGCCCTACCAAAATCACCACACTTGCCATTAAAAATCTTCACACTCAGTTGGCTCTAATAGATATGAAAAGGATTCTAAATGAGACTTTGACTTCATAGAACTGAAAGGTTTGTTGTCTCTAGTATAAGCCATAGTAAATGTTCCTAACAATTTCTGTGCACATGAGCCGACGTTTACTCTTATTTTGGCTTGTTATTACTTTCCTGAGATAACAATTGCTTCTACCAATCTTTGCTGACAACTCGCTTCTAATATCGATGCAGTCGCAATCCCGTGCACGAACATGGCAACATTTAACCAATTTAGCAAACTTCTCATGGCAGCCGGCCATGTGTTGTCCAATCACGCCTGACGTCTAGCCACAGTTCACCACTACTCTTTGCCTTCCACAACACACCATGCCAAACTGAATTTCTTGACCACTGGGGGTTCCCCTGGTAGCAGTGCTGCTGCACTAGGCTACTATGTGTAAGGTACAGTTATCAATACTCTAAGAGTAATTATATCTGTAACCTTACACAATTAATCCCATTGAATATTAATTGAGGAACTACATAACTGATACTTTACATAAGAAATGAGTAGTTATTACCCGGCGATATCAAAAGTTTCTTAGGAAATTCAAGCTCTTGCGTTGCACTAAAACCAATATTAGAGTCATTTAGTTAGTTTGTCAAGCATTTCATATCAGCTAAAATAATCAATTTCTGTCAATACAAAGTCCTTCCTTCTCGTTCCGTCTGGTAAGTCTCCCCTGACCCACAGTTCTGGGCGACTTTTCCTAATTCAACCCCTTTTCATAAGCCTCTCCAGCCATTCTCCTTCACTCCTCTTCCTTACCATTCCACCCTTCTGTCGGAAGAAGGGGCCACTGGTTCCAAATGGTAGCACACCTAAAACCTGAAACTTCCTGGCAGATTAAAACTGTGTGCCGGACCGAGACTCGAACTCAGGACCTTTGCCTATCGCGGGAAAGTGCTCAACCAACTGAGCTACCAAAGCACGACTCACGCCCCATCCTCACAGCTTTACTTCTGCCAGTACCTCGTCTCCTACCTTCCAAACTTAACAGAAGCTCTCCTGCGAACCTTGCATATTCTGGAAATACCTAAAACCTGTTTTTATACGTGTGTTCTCATGCCACCACTTGGTGAGTAACTAAGACTAGTTTTCCTTTCCAACACCAAAATATGGAAACTATTATTCCTTCTGGCAACACATTTGGTAGATGAAAAAATTAAGGAAACGAAAATTTAACAAATAGCAAAAAGTGCTAGTAACTGTGCTAAAGTATTCTACAAAAAGCTGTTTTTAGTTTTCTAACACATTCACACCATCAACTACACTGAAACTTCCAGCCAGAGTAAAGCTGCAGTCTAGATCACCATCAGAAGCCGCATCACTGTCGTATGCAGAAAATGTTCTTACAAACTGAGCTATCAAGGCATACCTCATGGCCTGTGAATCAGCTCCAAGCTGTCAATGTGTGTCTCTTATGTCCTAATTTTCTCAGTATTTATCAGCCTTATTGCGCTGGTGGAACACAGTTCAGAGAAAGGTAAAAGTTCAGCCTATATCGCTAATTAACTTACCTGACTTAAATAAGAAGTGCATTTTTCGAAAAGGTCTGCTTTGCTAAAAACTATCCAATCGTCAACTTCGGTTCCGCTACACTGGTTCAAAATTTCGTAAGTATCAAGACGCAGAAGCACGCTGTTAACTTCCGAAAGGAGTAATTCGACATCTGATGTTAAAGTCTGAAACAAAAACATTACCAATCATATGTGCAATTTCATTCATCCATTTGCTAACAGTTGAATTCATCATTTTTATCCAAGAGCCTAAAAAAGTAACTTCTGAACATTTAATCAAGTTTCAAGCAATATTTACTGCAATAATTACAATGAACTATCTATACCTACATCTAGAAGATTATTCTGCAATTCACAATTAAGTGCCTGGTGGAGGGTTCATCGAACACCATTAAGCTACTGCTCTACCGTTCCACTCCTAAACAGCATGCAGGAGAAATGAACAATTAAATCATCCCGTGCGAGTTCCAGTTTCTCTTATTTTATTATTATGATCATTTCTCTCTATGTAGGGGGAACCAACAAAACATTTTCACACTCTGAGGGGAAAGCTTCTGATTGAAATTTCGTGAGAAGGTCCTGCCGCAACAAAAAATGCCTTTGTTTTAGTGACTGCCACGCCAATTCGTGTATCATATCTGTGGCACTCTCTCCCGTATTTTGTGACAATACAAAATGAGCTGCCCTTCTTTGAAGTTTTTCAATGTCCTTCATCAGTCCAATCTGATACGGATCCCACATTGCACAGAAATACTCCAGAACAGGGCGAACAAATTTAGTGTAAGCAGTCTCTTTACTAAACCTGTTACATTCTCTAAGTGTTCTGCTGATACATATCAGTCTATGGTCTGCTTTCCCCACAATATTGCTATGTACTTGTTCCAATTTAAGTTATTCATAATTGTAATCCCTAAGTATTTAGTTGAGTTTACAGCCTTTAGATTGTGCGATTTATCATGTAACTTCACTGCTCACGTGAGTGACTTCACACTTTTCTTGTTTTAGAGTAAATTGCCACTTTTTGCACCATACAGATATCTTGTCTTAATCACTTTGCAACTCATTTTGCTCATCTGATGACATCACATGACAGTAAATAACAGCATCATCTGCAAACAATCTAGGACTGCTCAGATTGCCTCCTAAATCATTTATGTATACCAGGAACAATAGAGGACGTATAACACTTCCTTGGCAAATGCCAGATATAACTACTGTTTCACTCGATGACTTTCTATCAGTTATTACAAAGTGTGACCTTTCTGACATTAAATCACAAATCCCAACGACACCCCACAGGCTCGCAATTAAATTATAAGTCACTTTTGAGGAACTATTTTTTTTCCAAATGTGTATATTTAACAGATCCAAATAGCGATGGACACAAGCCTGTCAAGTGAAAACAAGCACAAGTTTAAACTTTGCACCTGTCCAAATTTTGTAATAAATGTAGCCAGTCACTGTTACACAGAAAATGGAGCTTATCGAGTGTGTGTAGAGAAAAGGAAAAATGATTAACAATTAAATTTATTAAGGACATTCCCCTTGCAGTATGAATTGTTTCTTGCCATTCCACAACTGTTTCCACATTTATAACAGCACTCGAGGAGTTTCAGCAAACTGAAAATGTGACATGTTATTTTCAATCTACGGCTATGAACTGTGCAAGAAAAATTGCAAAGGGCAGTGGGATACAAATATAATTTGCTATTTTCTGATACGTCAAAAATGCTTGATAAATCTTGAATATTATGAAAATGGGATTTTATTAGCTTGGTTTCACGGTCTTTAGCACCCATGCTAAGATAATGAGAATATAATCTTACTCCAGGGCAAATACACAAAGCTGCTATGTCAAAACCTAACCAACACTCCATCCAGTAGTCAGCAGTTCTGCACAGTAAAATGAATACCCCTAGCTGCATACAGGCTTGATATACATCAACAGGGACAGTTGAAAATGTGTGCCCCATCTGGGACTCGAACCCGGGATATCCTGCTTACGTGGCAGACGTTCTATCCATCTGAGCCACCAAGGACACAGAGGATAGTGCGACTGCGAGGACTTATCTCTGGCACGCCTCTCATGAGACCCACATTCCCAACTTGTCCCGCACTATATTCATAGTGCCCCTGACCATTATACTCATTACTTGCGGCTTCCATCTTCTTCTGTGCAGATGCACAAACAGTGCCCGAACTCTTACGAGAATCAGCAAAAAGCCACGTGTACTGAGTATAATGGGCAGGGGCACAATGAATATGGTGCGGGACAATAAGTTCATGCCAGGCCTCACCGACCGATATCGATACCTCTCCTCAGTGCAGCACGCCATGAAGAATGGGTTGCCATTCCCCAAGAAACCTTCCAGCACCTGACTGAACATATGCCTGCGAGAGTGGAAACTGTCATCAAAGCTAAGGGTGGGCCAACACTATACTGAATACCAGCATTACCGATGGAGGGCGCAACGAACTTTTAAGTCATTTTTAGCCAGGTGTCCAGATACCTTTGATCAGATACCTTAAGCTGCAAGAGAACCACATGAACTTCAAAATCTGACACTGCTAATAATTGTTTGTCTTAGCACTGATCTACTTCATTTGGAAGTCCTATTTTTACACTACGTAATGAGTGTTTTCCTTTGCATACTAGTAACTTCAAAATGCTGTAGAACTGTAACATGTCATCATGTGACCTTCCACTGACAATGTGGATCATGGCAGAGGTATGTGCCAGTCAGTTGTATAGTATCAGCATAGTAAAATGTCCTTAAATTTATAGATCACAGTCCAGAGGATTAACAGCAATCTAGTGATACAATTGGGTTAAAATAAAAGTATAGATCACAATAATATTTTATTACTGGCCAGTAGCTACTTCATGTAGGAGTCATCTTCAGACAATGAACACCTAAGAACAAGAGTAGCAGAGTTACAGGAAGTTTGCCACTGAGAGCCATCAGCAGCAGCCGGATGGGTAAATGCTGTATCATTACTTAATTATACTTTGGTCTGACGCCATTCTCATCAAACTTTCTTTAACTCCACCATTCTTCTTTTTACAACATTACATCATAAATCAATAAAACATTATTCTGATCTTGACTGTTATTTAAACCATACTAAGAAGTGGTGACAGAAGTGACTGGATGGCAGAAAGGAGCTATGGTGTTTGGACGTGCACATCACCACACCATGAATGAATTTGCTTCATATATCCACCATGTCTACAAAGAATGGTGTACAAGTCACGGCCAAACATGGGATAATAGCATTGGTCATAAATGATCCTGGGCCCAGAGATAAGTGTCAACCTCATAATAACAATCAGTTTCATACCTGCTAGAAATTGTAGCTGTCATTGAATGCAACTCCATCTCAAACAGTTTCCCAGCAAACACTGTTATGGGAACTTCTCGCAATGGACATTTGGAATCGAGTACCTCAAGGAAGGCTACTGTTCTTGGCAGTACATAAATTTGCACAGCAGCATACCAAATACAAACTGGACAACAGCAGACTGGAGGTGTGTCACAATTTTGGTTCTTCAGAAATTATGCAAGTCTCTGCGTACACCGACACCCCAGTAAGATTTGTAATCTAATGTGGAGGGCGAAGTTCCGGCTGGAGGTTGTTCTGCAATGTTTCCTGGTTGTATTTTATACCATGACTTGGGCCCATTGATTCAGGTTACAGTGATCCTGAACCAGGATGATTATGCCAACAACCTGTATGACTAGGTGTTGCTCTCTCCTCAACATCTTCATAATGAACATACAGTGGATACTCATCTCCCAAGATGATAGTCATGTTCACAGGGTTATGCACACACACTCTTTTTAAAATTTTAAATAGTATCACTCTTAGTGAAAGACCCTCAAATCACAGTCTTTGTAGACTGATGACATATTTTGTGATAATTTAACTACTTGTCTGCAAGCTAATCATCATTAATTTGCGCTGCGAGAATAAATGTGCTTCAATTGAAAATTAACTCTGATGGTGTCAACTTGAATATGTAAAACCAAGCACCTAGCAGTTCATTTACTGGACATGAAATGAAGTATGGTCCGTAATTTCACACGTGGCAAACTCATTCGCTCCCATGGAAGCAAGTATACTGGTTTTTCAGCACTTTTCACTGTACATTTACCTAACAGTGACTAACACGTTCATATAGCCACATTGCCTTTCCTGAAGCATTTGTTGTATTAAATGTTACTGGTACTTTCCACTATATTCATCATTCTCTGCGCCGGAAAAACAATTGACTTCAGAAGAGTAACAGAATTTCCTTCTCACTTCATAATGTGTAATACAGGACATTAATGTCTTTCAGTATCAAGTGCCCACTTTTGTGCATGGCCAGATGGTTCGCCCGCACACAGTCGTTAACACATTTTAATTTCAGCCGTCTTTCTCATGATCAGGGCCCAGATTTTAAGACATGTCATATTTTTATCATGAACTTTAGGATGAATTTTACAACAACTTGTGTACAAATCCAGGTATTGTATTTTTATTGTGCATATGAAGTCATATTCACATATTCAATAACACGTCACAATTCAGGCAACTTTTGCCATAATAAGGTCATATTTCAGCCAACTTTTGCCAAAAATGCATTATTTGTCATACCTTTATGGATGCAAGAATAAAACAATAAAAATGTTGCTCACATGGCAATTTTTCAGATGGTATTATCACAAATTAACAACAATTATGACAAAGCTTTATTTATCGGGAATGTAGTTGACAAGCAGCACAACACACTAGTTGGTTCGCTGATGTAAGATACTGCTGCATAGAATCGACAAAATGCTCTCAAAGCCGAAAGGCTCCTTCCAATTCAATAAACGTTGCACATGTTGTCATGCTACTAAGTTTGAATACAAACTCAGTCTGGTTCAACTTCCCGAAAGCAAACTTCTCCATCAGCATGAAGTTGCAAGGTATTGTTTGCGAGTTTGGAGGTAAGGTCTTCAGCACTGATGGGGAAATATTATTTTGTAAACTGTGTGAAGTTAAAGTTGGTGCATAAAAGCGCTTTAATATGCAACAACACAGTAATACCACCAATCACAGGAGCTGTGTGAAGATAAGTGCTGAAAATGACAGCATACAAATCCTATTATTTGAGCAGACAGGCCCATCTTCTACCATGCAATCATTCAACGACTCGTGCAAGATAATTTTGTCTTGCAACATCCCATTTGAGAAGCTGAAGAATTCACACTTTAGAAAGTTCTTGGAGAAGAACACCACACATCCAGTTCCAGATGAATCTGCACTGAGAAAGAACTATCTGTGCGCTAAGAAGAGCAACTAATCATAAATTAGTGCTACTGACCAAAAGGTTTAGCTGCCCACAGATGAAACTACCAATGTGTGCAGACATTATGTAGCCAATGTTGGTGGCATTCTAAAAGTTGACAGGTTTGGAGGAAAGTTTCTCCTAACATGTAAAGCCCTCAAGAGTAAACAACTCGACAACTGCCATTCTGTTTGACAACTCTATGAGGCTACTGAGCCTGGATAGTGTGAACAGATACAACATTTTGCTGCTAGTAACAGATAGTGCTTCATAAGTAGCTACAGCAGTGAAGGGGCTTCGGATTCCCTACACCAGTATGGTGTACCTCGCTTGCCTTGCACACGTGTTAAAAGAGTTGCAGACTAAGTGCGATTAAATTATCCTGATGTGGACAAATTATTTCCCTGTGGCAAGAAAATCAAATCTCTGCTACAGGCACAGAAAATCAAGGATCAGGCACCTCCACTACCCGTCCCTCCCTCTGCCCTCTGCTTGTTATAAGCGACAGTGTTAATCCAAGAACCCCATTGTGTAACTACTACACCACTATACCAAAACAAAAACAATCTTTTGCAAGGTTGATAGAAACAAATCAAGTGCTACTAAAACTGCTACAGAGGACTTTACATTTACATTGTCTGCAAACTTGGCATACATTAACACCAACTTTACATTGGTTGGTTGTTTTGGGGAAGGAGACCAGACAGCGAGGTCATCGGTCTCTTCGGATTAGGGAAGGACGGGGAAGGAAGTCGGCCGTGCCCTTTACATTGGTATCAAAAGCCATCACATAACTGGAAGCTGAATAAACACCCTAAATGTTGTACAATATGTGCAAAGAATTACGCTCTAACTCCCTGAATGCTTGGTGCTCCACAGCTTATAACTATTTGTTAAAGGACATATTGCAAACACCACGAGCTGCATTTAAAATGTTCAACAGTCAAACAGACTAATATTAGGGCGTATACTCCACTGTCAGTGGCATCTGACACAGAGACCAGTCAGGTAGAGTGATCATGTGTGTGTCAGTAGTGTTTGTGTGAATGTGTGTGTGTGTGTGTGTGTGTGTGTGTGTGTGTGGGGTCTCATTCCAATAAGGCCTTTTTGGCAAAAGCTTAGATGTTTGACAGTCTTTCTGTTGTGCCTGTCTGTGTCTCAACGTCTCCGTTATATGGTGAGTAGCAACCTATCCTTTTCATAACATTGTCTATGTTAATACAATAGGATATGAAATTTGTCGTACCTCACAGGTCGTCAAGTATGCTACTGCTGTCAACTCAAACAGTGGCATTTCTTGGTCACATTGGACATTACTGCCATAATACCAACACGAAACTGACAAATATGCCAAACAGCCTACATTACATATCTCTTGTTATTCCTGAGACACACATTGAAATAAGTGAAAATACCATGCTTGAGAGATGGTGGTGGTGAGCCCCTATGGGACCACACTGCTGAGGTGGTTGGTCCCTAGGCTTACACACTACTTAAACTAACTTACACTAAGGACAACACAGACACCCATGCCCGACGGAGGACTCAAACCTCTGACAGGGGAGCCGCACAAACCGCGGCACGGCGCCATGCTTGGACTATTAGTATGTAAGGGTAGAATATATAAAGTATAAAAGCGTAGAATATATAAAGTATTAAAGCGTAAAATATTTATAAATAGATAAAAATTTATGTTAACAGTCACTAAAAACATAATGATAACATGTCCGTAATGCAAAATGTGTATCTACCAAATAACGAGTTTATCAATTTGGACTTGGATTAATAGTGATCCAACATGTCAAGTTAGTCAATTTTATGCGCAGGAGACAGAGTGAACTCCAAATTCAATTAAAACACTGACTACATTTTTAATGAAAAAGAGTTATGGAATAAGATGTCTATACAGAATTTTAACAGTGTTCAAACCGAATAAGTTCAGTTCAGAGTCCCCTCCATCTCCTGCATATAAAATTGACTAATGTGATATGACATGTTGGATCATCATTAGACCCAAGTTTTAACTGACAGCCTAATTTTATGGCACAAACAGATTTTATATTATAGCCATCTTACTCCATATGTTTGAAACACAGTTGACCTCCCTTCAGTTACTTAATGAATATTATCTAGCAGCTTTATGATATTTAGAATAAAAACATACTATACGTAATTCCACAGATCAATTGTTCTAGTAGTATACATACATTGGTTTCCACTCCAAAAGAAAGAACCAGCCAAAAACTCACATTTGAAGTTCAGCTGCACATTCTCAACCTTTCAAACGTACCTGTCCTGATCTGTGATGCAACTGTTCTTATGCTGTATTCCCATATGTGCACCTAATTCAACCTCACACAAACACAATATCATGCAGAAATGGGTCAGTACACCATTACACAAAGCACAAACTAAACTGGTAAAATCAAATATATCATTCAGGTGCTCTGTCTTCCAGTTAAATTGGTATACATGTGTTACAGCACTTATGCAAAGTTGACAATAGCACTCATCGGCATTCAGGGAGCTTGTGAGACAAACTAATTCCGATTAGCAGGAAAATTCAGTATAAATGAATTAGCTCCTCGAACATAATATTACGATCATATTGTTGCTCTGCCATGTAAGACTTAGAAACGAATCGCCAGGATAGCTTTGGAATTCGTTAGCAGTAAGTCATACAAATTCTAAAAGACGAAATATGCTAACCCTAGACAGCCTTCAATGGCAATCTAAAGAAACACTGAGCCAGTATACAACTGGACAATTAGCTTCGTCCAACTTGCTAACATTCTATTGAATGATGACATATAACACACCATAACTATTATTCTATCTCTGTCTAAGTCTGTAGATATCGTCACCAACAAATATATGCTTTGAAATATCAATAAAAGCCGATGCAATTGTAGGTATTCAAACTTAAAAACATCAAATGAACAAATACAAATGTTATGATTTAACTAAGGTGGACTGTCATCTGACATAGGCCAAACCTTAGTCTAGTCCCAACACAGTCTGCTCGATCAACAATCTCTCATCCTACTTATCTTACTGCTGCGATATCAGGCAAGCCACCTAACCAATTCCTTTTCTAGCCAAACTGTAGTGTCCTACATAGATGCCTCTAGTGAAAACTCTTCCAGAACACCCTCTGAAATAATTCTATCTTAATTCTTATTCCTATAAAATGTTTTTTCTGGTGAACTATTTTTCTTTCCTATGTCATCCATTCCTTGGACTCTTCCACCTGCTTGCTGATAAGGGTGCCTGCCCTGTAATACTGCCTCTAACTTTTAGTTTGCATCATTTATAGTCTTACATCAGCACTGCGAAAATGATCAATGAGCGCTGAAGCCCGCCATGATGGCATGGCATCCTTGGGCATTCAGCTACCTCACCAATACAACATGGTCGCCTCCTCCCTCTGCACTCTAGCTGAATTCTGATTTCAGTGTTTCACTGAAACTGAAATACCTTGTGATCTACAACTCTGATGAACACTGCAGTCTTCAGCATATGTTTTTAAATAAATGAACACACCCTACATCTTCCATTCCAACCTCTTTCTCCAGTTACTAAGTTCTTATGCTTACAGCTACAAGCACATCAGCAATGTCAGTGATTGTGCATATCGATGACTGTACACATCACTCCCATGTCTCATCTTGTTCCCGATTCTACTGTTAGATACCAATTGTCAAAGCACAGTACTTTCACACACACTATATATATATATATATATATACAAAGATGATGTGACTTACCAAATGAGAGTGCTGGCAGGTCGACAGACACACAAACAAACAAACACAAACATACACACAAAATTCAAGCTTTCGCAACAAACTGTTGCCTCATCAGGAAAGAAGGAAGGAGAGGGAAAGACGAAAGGATGTGGGTTTTAAGGGAGAGGGTAAGGAGTCATTCCAATCCCGGGAGCGGAAAGACTTACCTTAGGGGGAAAAAAGGACGGGTATACACTCGCGCGCGCGCGCACACACACACACACACACACACACACACACACACACACACACACACACACACATATCCATCCACACATATACGGACACAAGCAGACATATTTAAAGACAAAGAGTTTGGGCAGAGATGTCAGTCGAGGCAGAAGTGCAGGGGCAAAGATGTTGTTGAATGACAGGTGAGGTATGAGTGGCGGCAACTTGAAATTAGCAGAGATTGAGGCCTGGTGGGTAATGGGAAGAGAGGATATATTGATGAGCAAGTTCCCATCTCCGGAGTTCGGATAGGTTGGTGTTAGTGGGAAGTATCCAGATAACCCGGACGGTGTAACACTGTGCCAAGATGTGCTGGCCGTGCACCAAGGCATGTTTAGCCACAGGGTGATCCTCATCACCAACAAACACTGTCTGCCTGTGTCCATTCATGCGAATGGACAGTTTGTTGCTGGTCATTCCCACATAGAATGCGTCACAGTGTAGGCAGGTCAGTTGGTAGATCACGTGGGTGCTTTCACACGTGGCTCTGCCTTTGATCGTGTACACCTTCCAGGTTACAGGACTGGAGTAGGTGGTGGTGGAAGGGTGCATGGGACAGGTTTTACACCGGGGGCGGTTACAAGGGTAGGAGCCAGAGGGTAGGGAAGGTGGTTTGGGGATTTCATAGGGATGAACTAAGAGGTTACGAAGGTTAGGTGGACGGCGGAAAGACACACTTGGTGGAGTGGGGAGGATTTCATGAAGGATGGATCTCATTTCAGGGCAGGGTTTGAGGAAGTCGTATCCCTGCTGGAGAGCCACATTCAGAATCTGATCCAGTCCCGGAAAGTATCCTGTCACAAGTGGGGCACTTTTGTGGTTCTTCTGTGGGAGGTTCTGGGTTTGAGAGGATGAGGAAGTGGCTCTGGTTATTTGCTTCTGTACCAGGTCGGGAGGGTAGTTGCGGGATGCGAAAGCTGTTGTCAGGTTGTTGGTGTAATGCTTCAGGGATTCCGGACTGGAGCAGATTCGTTTGCCACGAAGACCTAGGCTGTAGGGAAGGAACCGTTTGATGTGGAATGGGTGGCAGCTGTCATAATGGAGGTACTGTTGCTTGTTGGTGGGTTTGATGTGGACGGACGTGTGAAGCTGGCCATTGGACAGGTGGAGGTCAACATCAAGGAAAGTGGCATGGGATTTGGAGTAGGACCAGGTGAATCTGATGGAACCAAAGGAGTCGAGGTTGGAGAGGAAATTCTGGAGTTCTTCTTCACTGTGAGTCCAGTTCATGAAGATGTCATCAATAAATCTGTACCAAACTTTGGGTTGGCACACAAACCCAGTCTCTCCCATCTACTCAGTCTCCCACTACCAGCTCCACTCCCTCCAAAACCTCAAAATTCCAATCAACACAATCTGGCACCACAACACCCTTATTCAGTAGTTAACCTTTCCTCCAAACCTCTCTCCCAATCCGAAACCTCTGTCCTATCCAAAGGCCTCACCTTCAGCCCCACTCCCAGATTCAACCAAACAGCCCTCGTCAAAGATTTACTGTCCTACACTCGTACTCTCTGCTGGAAGTATCACTTTGCCACGAAGAAAAATGATCCTAATCCTACCCCTAATGATCCAACTCCCCAAGACACTATCCAAATTAAACCCTGCCTGGAACAGTTCCGTCCTCCGTCACAGCGGGACCCACCTCCTCTTCCTCAAAATCACCCTCTCCAAACCTTCCAGGAATTTCTGACTTCCAGCCTTGCCTCTCAATCCTTCTTAAAAAACCTTAATCCTACTCCCAACATCACCACTGCTGAAGCCGAGGCTATCCGTGATCTGAAGGCTGACCAGTCCATCGTCATTCTTCCGGCAGACAAGGGTTCCACGACCGTGGTACTTGATCGTCGGGAGTATGTGGCTGAGGGACTGCGTCAGCTTTCAGACAACACCACATACAAAGTTTGCCAAGGTAATCCCATTCCTGATGTCCAGGCGGAGCTTCAAGGAATCCTCAGAACCTTAGGCCCCCTACAAAACCTTTCACCTGACTCCATCAACCTCCTGACCCCACCGACACCCCGCACCCCTACCTTCTACCTTCTTCCTAAAATTCACAAACCCAATCATCCCGGCCGCCTCATTGTAGCTGGTTACCAAGCCCCCACAGAACGTATCTCTGCCTACGTAGATCAACACCTTCAACCCATTACGTGCAGTCTCCCATCCTTCATCAAAGACACCAACCACTTTCTCGAACGCCTGGAATCCTTACCCAATCCGTTACCCCCAGAAACCATCCTTGTAACCATTGATGCGACTTCCTTATACACAAATATCCCGCACGTCCAGGGCCTCGCTGCGATGGAGCACTTCCTTTCACGCCAATCACCTGCCACCCTACCTAAAACCTCTTTCCTCATTACCTTAGCCAGCTTCATCCTGACCCACAACTTCTTCACTTTTGAAGGCCAGACATACCAACAATTAAAGGGAACAGCCATGGGTACCAGGATGGCCCCTTCGTACGCCAACCTATTCGTGGGTCGCTTAGAGGAAGCCTTCTTGGTTACCCAGGCCTGCCAACCCAAAGTTTGGTACAGATTTATTGATGACATCTTCATGATCTGGACTCACGTTGAAGAAGAACTCCAGAATTTCCTCTCCAACCTCGACTCCTTTGGTTCCATCAGAGTCACCTGGTCCTACTCCAAATCCCATGCCATTTTCCTTGATGTTGACCTCCACCTGTCCAATGGCCAGCTTCACACGTCCGTCCACATAAAACGCACCAACATGCAACAGTACCTCCATTATGACAGCTGCCATCCATTCCACATCAAACGGTCCCTTCCCTACAGCCTAGGTCTTCGTGGCAAACGAATCTGCTCCAGTCCGGAATCCCTGAAGCATTACACCAACAACCTGACAACAGCTTTCGCATCCCGCAACTACCCTCCCGACCTGGTACAGAAGCAAATAACCAGAGCCACTTCCTCATCGCCTCAAACCCAGAACCTCCCACAGAAGAACCACAAAAGTGCCCCACTTGTGACAGGATACTTTCCGGGACTGGATCAGATTCTGAATGTGGCTCTCCAGCAGGGATACGACTTCCTCAAACCCTGCCCTGAAATGAGATCCATCCTTCATGAAATCCTCCCCACTCCACCAAGAGTGTCTTTCCACCGTCCACCTAACCTTCGTAACCTCTTAGTTCATCCCTATGAAATCCCCAAACCACCTTCCCTACCCTCTGGCTCCTACCCTTGTAACCGCCCCCGGTGTAAAACCTGTCCCATGCACCCTCCCACCACCACCTACTCCAGTCCTGTACCCCGGAAGGTGTACACGATCAAAGGCAGAGCCACGTGTGAAAGCACCCACGTGATCTACCAACTGACCTGCCTACACTGTGACGCATTCTATGTGGGAATGACCAGCAACAAACTGTCCATTCGCATGAATGGACACAGGCAGACAGTGTTTGTTGGTAATGAGGATCACCCTGTGGCTAAACATGCCTTGGTGCACGGCCAGCACATCTTGGCACAGTGTTACACCGTCCGGGTTATCTGGATACTTCCCACTAACACCAACCTATCCGCACTCCGGAGATGGGAACTTGCTCATCAATATATCCTCTCTTCCCATTACCCACCAGGCCTCAATCTCTGCTAATTTCAAGTTGCCGCCACTCATACCTCACCTGTCATTCAACAACATCTTTGCCCCTGCACTTCTGCCTCGATTGACATCTCTGCCCAAACTCTTTGTCTTTAAATATGTCTGCTTGTGTCTGTATATGTGTGGATGGATATGTGTGTGTGTGTGTGTGTGTGTGTGTGTGTGTGTGTGTGTGTGTGTGCGCGCGCGAGTGTATACCCGTCCTTTTTTTCCCCTAAGGTACGTCTTTCCGCTCCCGGGATTGGAATGACTCCTTACCCTCTCCCTTAAAACCCACATCCTTTCGTCTTTCCCTCTCCTTCCTTCTTTCCTGATGAGGCAACAGTTTGTTGCGAAAGCTTGAATTTTGTGTGTATGTTTGTGTTTGTTTGTGTGTCTGTCGACCTGCCAGCACTTTCATTTGGCAAGTCACATCATCTTTGTTTTTACACAAGCAGACATATTTAAAGACAAACTCTTTGTCTTTAATATATATATATCTGTGTGTGTGTGTGTGTGTGTGTGTGTGTGTGTGTGTGTGTGTGTAAGGGCGCGCGCGTGCACATGCCAAAGACATAAACAAATATGATCTCAGAATAACAAGAGACATGTAATACAGACTGTTTGGCTTCTCTGGCAATTCCGTTTTTATATTATATGATGGTTGTATCCAGTGTGACCAAGAAAAGTCACTGTTTAAGATCTGAAATTACTAAAACACCCCACAGACTATGTACTGTGAGACAGACATAGTTGTAATAAAATTCTAAATATCCACATGGTTGTATGCTTTTTAGTTGAACACGGATTTGAATATCACAAGTAATTCATAATCAACACACATCATCAATACAGATACATAATATGCAAGTAAACATATGTTCTCACTGTTATGTATAGAATTGTTATGTTGTAGATATCAATATGCATACAATTGTTTGTTGTCCTCTGTATCAGATCCACCAAAAATGGGTTCAACACCCAAATACCAGCTTGGCTACTAAACATTTTAAATGCGGCTCATGGCATTTACAAAATGTCCTTTACAGGACACCTCATTTCCAATAATGTTGAGCATCCAGGAAGAGTAGCTTTCCTTCTTTCTCCATTTCCACAGAAATCTTTGTTTGGTGCATGCTCTTTACATGATCATAGAATAGGTGTAATGTTTTCCTTGCCATGAGGTCAAATGAAAATGGTGTCGTCAATGATAATTATGGTATGAGTGAAAAGGAGCGGTGTTTATAGCACGTTCTTCAAAATTTTAGTTCAGTAGAAGTTAGAATGGCCAGCTTTGCCACTCAGTGTAGCAAGCTGACCACACACAGATTGACATCCCTGGGCACAGTTTATCATTCTGTCCAAAATAGTGTTGTGTTGTGTTGTCCTGATAAACAGAGAAGAACCATCTCAGTGTCTAAGTAATTCATGTAACCTGTGTGTCCAGACAAAATAACTGTCACAAACATAAAATCAAGTCAGCTCTCTTTGGAAAATACATATGCAAAACCAGTCAATCAACAACAGATCAGAACACAATGTTTCTTCTGTAGTGTGGAGCACCATTAGGTAGAACTGGCTGCCTACAAACTCTATAAGAGGTAGTGATTGCTCCATAAGTCCAAGTGTTTCCAATATTCTATGTGAATGTGGTAGTAGCTACATAGAATAGACTGTTCCAATGGCTTATCAGTGCTGAACAAAAAATCAGAGATACATCAAGTACAAAAGTATAATAAAATCTGCTGTTGCCAAAAAGGCCTTAATAATAAGCACGAGATCTTAATTAAGCAGACGGATTCTGGCCTACACTGCGGACTACTGGGACTGAAGCACTGAAATGGGTGTGGAAATCAGAATGAGTGTCAACAACTTTAATAGAGATATGGACTAAACACACAGGAATGTGTGGAACTGTGCACTTGATACCGAGAGACTGTGTGTGTCCCATATTGCACACTGTGATTGGAAAAGAGATGTTATCTCTAGTTGAAGTGGGCACTACAATGTCATTTACAAGTGGGATGCCATTAATTCCTCAACAGGCAGTTGATTTTCTCATGAGAACTACGGCAGACTTTGTGGAAAGCTTGGATTTTTATAGAGAAAATTGGTGTGAACAAGTGAACAGCTAAAATTTAGTCACTGAACAGTTCAAAGAAAAATTTAATCTCATTTCAAACAGGTACCCCACTCATACAATTATAGTCAGGGCTGACATCAATCTACCCTCAATGTGCTGGAAAAATTAAATGTTTAAAGCTGGCGGCAGGCATAAAACATCATCCAAAATCTTACTGAATGCGTCCTTAGAAAATTATTTTGAACAATTAGTTCACAAGCCCACTCGAAACGTGAATGGTTGTGAAAGCACACTTGACCTCTTAGCAGCAAATAATCCTAGACAAATAGAGAGTATCATGACTGATATGGATTAGGGACCACAAGGCAGGCAGTTGCCTTGCCACTCCAATACCTGCAAACTGATTTGCAGGGCACCTACTGTAACTAAATAGCTGAGTCTGTTCCAGAAGCCAATGCTCTCACAAAAAGCAAAGATTCAGTTTTAACATTCCACTAATAACGAGGCCATAGAATACAAGATACTATCAGGGAAGGATTAGGAAAGTAATCTGATGTGTCCTTTTCCAAGGAAACATCCCAGCATTTACCTTACGCGATTAGGCCAATGAGGGAGAATCCGAATCTAGATGGCTGGTCAGGGATTTGAACTACTGTTCCCATAAGTGTTAGACCAGTGTCCCACCACCTTTCTCTTTCTACATCTACATCATTATTCTGCAAATCACACATAAATGCTAATTCACAACCATTCAACACTCTTATAGCACACCGGAAAAACAGACACTTAAGCCTTTCCTTGCAAGTTCCAATTTCTCTTATTTTATTGTGATGATTAATTCCTCCTATGTAGATGGACATCAACTCAACATTTTCATATTTGGAGCAGAAAGCTGGTGATTGTAATCTCTTGAAAGGATCTAACTGCAGCGAAAGACACTTCTCATTTAATGGCTGCCACCCCAAATCACATATCATCTCTGTGACGCTCACTCCCCTATTTTCCAATAATACAGAACGAGCTGCCCTTCCTTGAACTTTTCCGATGCCTTAAGTCAATCCTATATGGTGTTGTTGTTGTGTGGTCTTCAGTCCAGAGACTGGTTTGATGCAGCTCTCCATGCTACTCTATCCTGTGCATGCTTCTTCATCTCCCACAACCTACTGCAACCTACATCTTTCTGAATCTGTTTAATGTATACATCTCTTGGTCTCCCTCTACGATTTTTATCCTCCACGCTGCCCTCCAGTACTAAATTGGTGATCCCTTGATGCCTCAGAATATGCCCTACCAAACACTCCCTGCTTCTAGTCAAGTTGTGCCACAAATTTCTCTTCTCTCTAATTCTATTCAATACCTCCTCATTAGTTATGTGATCTACCCATATAATCTTAAGCATTCTTCTGTAGCACCACATTTCGAACGCTTCTATTCTCTTCTTGTCCAAACTATGTATCGTCCACGTTTCGCTTCCATACATGGCTACACTCCATACAAATACTTTCGGAAATGACTTCCTGACACTTAAATCTATACTCGATGTTAACAAATTTCTCTTTGTCAGAAACGCTTTCCTTGCCATTGCCAGTGTACATTTTATATCCCCTCTACTTCGACCATCATCAGTTATTTTGCTCCCCAAATAGCAAAACTCCTTTACTACTTTAAGCCTCTCATTTCCTAATCTAATTCCTGCAGCATCAGCTGATTTAATTCGACTACATTCCATTATCCTCGTTTCGCTTCTGTTGATGTTCATCTTATATCCTGCTTTCAAGACAACTGTCCATTCCGTTCGTTCAGCTGATCTTTCCGGTCCTTTGCTGTCTCTGACAGAATTACAATGTCATCAGCAAACCTCAAAGTTTTTATTTCTTCTCCATGGATTTTAATTCCTACTCCAAATTTTTCTTTTTTTTCCTTTACTGCTTGCTCAACATACAGATTGAATAATATCGGGGATAGGCTACAACCCTGCCTCACTCCATTCCCAACCACTCCTTCCCTTTCATGCCCCTCGACTCTTATAACCGCAATCTGGTTTCTGTACAAATCGCAAAAAGCCTTTCGCTCCCTGTAATTTACCCCTGCCACCTTCAGAATTTGAAAGAAAGTATTTCAGTCAACATCGTCAAAAACTTTCTCTAAGTCTACAAATGCTAGATACGTAGGTTTGCCTTTCCTTAATCTATTTTCTAAGATAAGTCGAAGGGTCAGTATTGCCTCGCGTGTTCCAACATTTCTACAGAATCCAAACTGATCTTCCCCAAGGCCGGCTTCTACCAGTTTTTCCATTCGTATGTAAAGAATTCGTGTTAGTATTTTGCAGCCGTGGCTTATTAAACTGATAGTTTGGTAATTTTCACAATTGTCAACACCTGCTTTCTTTGGGACTGGAATTATTATATTCTTCTTGAAGTCTGAGGGTATTTCGCCTTGCTCACTAGATGGTAGAGTTTTGTTAGGCCTGGCTCTCCCAAGGCTGTCATTAGTTCTAACGGGATGTCATCTACTCCCGGGGCCTTGTTTCGACTTAGATCATTCAGTGCTCTGTCAAACTCTTCGCGCAGTATCATATCTCCTACTTCATCTTCATCTACATTCTCTTCCATTTCCATAATATTAACCTCAAGAACATCGCCCTTGTACAGACCCTCTACATACTCATTCCACCTTTCTGCTTTCCCTTCTTTGCTTATTACTGTATTTCCATCTGAGCTCTTGATATTCATGCAAGTCATTGTCTTTTCTCCAAAGATTTCTTTAATTTTCCTATAGGCAGTATCAGTCTTACCCCTAGTGATATGTACCTCTACATCCTTACATTTGTCCTCTAGCCATCCCTGATTAGCCATTTTGCACTTCCTGTGATCTCATTCTTGAGACGTTTGTATTCTTTTTTGCCTGCTTCATTTACTGCATTTTTGTATTTTATCCTTTCATCAATTAAATTCAATATCTCTTCTGTTACCCAAGGGTTTCTACTAGTCCTTGTCTTTTTACCTACTTGATCCTCAGTTACCTTCACCATTTCATCTCCAAAAGCCACCCATTCTTCTTCTACTGTATTTCTCTCCCCCATTCTTGTCAATCATTCCCTAATGCTGTCTCTGAAGCTCTCTACAAGCTCTTGTTTAGTCAGTATATTCAGGTCCCATCTCCTTAAATTCCCACCTTTTCGCAGTTTCTTCAGTTTTATTCTACAGTTCATAACCAATAGATTGTGGTCAGAGTCCACATCTGCCCCTGGAAATGTCTTACAACTTAAAACCTGGTTCCTAAATCTCTGTCTTACCATTATATACTGTATCTGATACCTCCTAGTATCTCCAGGATTCTTCCATGTATACAACCTTCTTTCATGATTCTTGAACCAAGTGTTAGCTATGATAAAGTTATGCTCTGTGCAAAATTCTACCAGGCGGGTTCCTCTTTCTTTTCTTACCCTCAATCCATATTCACCTACTATGTTTCCTTCTCTCCCTTTTCCTACTATTGAATTCCAGTCACCCATGACTATTAAATTTTCGTCTCTTTTCACGACCTGAATAATTTCTTTTATCTCATCATACATTTCATCAATTCCTTCATCATATTTTGCAGAGCTAGTTGGCACATAAGCTTGTACTGCTGTAGTAGGCGTGGGCTTCATGGCTATCTTGGTCACAATAATGCGTTCACTATGCTGTTTGTAGTAGCTTACCCGTACTCCTATTTTTTTATTCATTATTAAACCTACTCCTTCATTACCCCTATTTGACTTTGTATTTATAACCCTGTATTCACCTGACCAAAAGTCTTGTTCCTCCTGCCACTGAACTTCACTAATTCCCACTATATCTAAATTTCACCTATCCATTTCCCTCTTTAATTTTCTAACCTACTGCCCGATTAAGGGATCTGACATTCCACACTCCAATCTGAAAACGCCTGTTTTGTTTCTCCCGATAACAGTGTCCTCCTGAGTAGTCCCTGCCCAGAGATAAGAATGGGGGACTATTTTACCTCTGGAATATTTTACCCAAGAGAATGCTATCATCATTTAACCATGCAGTAAAGCTGCATGCCTTTGGGAAAAATTATGGCTGTAGTTTCCCTTTGCTTTCAGCCGTTCGCAGTACTGTTTTGATTAATGTTACAAGGCCACATCAGTCAATCATCCAGACTGTTGCCCCTGCAACTACTGAAAAGGCTGCTGCCCCTCTTCAGGAACCACACATTTCTCTGGCCTCTCAACAGATACCCCTCCGTTGTGATTGCACCTATGGTATGGCTATCTGTATCACTAAGGCACGCAAGCCTCCCCACCAACGGCAAGATCCATCGTTCATGGGGAAGGGGGGACATTCCGTAAATTCCATGAAGTGGCTGAACTGTCAGATCTCAAGGAGGAAGTTAATACAATTAGCTCTGGGCATGAAGATTTAGAAAAACAGTAGCTCAAGTTTAGAGCAACAGCTGACCAAGCACCGAATAGATACATAATATGTAGAACAGTTCATCTTTTATCATTCCCTGGTATGTTGTCTCTGTATAGAATTACAAGCAATATCAACTACTGCACAACAGGTGTGAAGTTACTATCATATGTAAAGCTATCAGTGGCATCCAAACACTCAGCGGTGACACAGGGGAACCGAAATTGTTGGTATGAAATTAAAATCAGAAATCCTGAACACAACTTTCAAATGCACCTTTACAAATGGAGACCCAGGAGTATTGTCCCAGTTTAATTCTCACATCATTGGAAAGCTGAGTGATACAGATATAGGTCTCATGGCATTCAGAAATAGCTTAAAAAACCAACAATGACCTAATGGAATCTCCATCACATTCTATACAGAATTTGCAACTGAAGTAGACTCTCTATTAAAAGTAATACACTGTAGATATTCTCAACAAAAAAACTGTGCCCGGTGGTTGGAAGAATGCACAGGTCATATGAGTCGACAAGAAGGGTAGTGGAAGTAATTCACGTAATTACCACCCAGTATAATTGTCATTCATATGTTTTAGGATCTGGAAACATATTCTGAGCCGAAATGTCATAAATTATCTCCAACAGAATGACATCCTGCATGTCAGCCATCATGAATTCCAAGAACATCAGTGATGTGATACAACTCTCTTTTCTAACATTAAATACTGAAATTCTTGCATCAAGGCAGTAGATGCAGTATTTCTCGACTCATTATCAGACCAACTTTTATTTACGAAAGTACAATCATATGGATTATATCAAATGAAGTTTACAACTGGAATGAATTTTTTTTTTCCTAATTGTATCTGGGGGAAGTGTATTGGGACATTTACTGTTTGTGTTGTCTGGAAGATAATACAAGGGACATGTCAAAAATAATGCACAGGTTGGTATAATAACAAATTGTTTGATGCAACAACAATGAAAACTACAACAGATGTAGCTGGGAGCTTGAGGAGAAGCACGTTTTTGTTTTTTCACTTTGTACTCCAACATAAATTGCCGAGAGGTAAAAATGGACACCGAAGGGGCCTCAGGTACTGTGAAGACCAGAGGTTGTACACTAAGACCCAAATTTTATGTGGCAAGAACCCGACAAATCCACAGTGTGTTAGGTAAAGCTTGTGGTGAGTATGCAGTGGACCACAGTACAGGTTCACATTGTGTTAATCATTACCATGGTGATCGTAAGAGCATGGACAAAAATCCGAGGCCCAGAATGCCAGAAACATCAACAGATGAATGAAATGTGAAAGTTGTGAGAGATGTTCTTGAAAAAGATTGCAGTACGACTTGAGAAGAATTCTCTGAAGCCACAGGAAATCCCCCAACAGTAGTATACCATATTCTAACAATGATCTGAAGAAGACAAAAATTTGTGTGTGACTGGTCCCACATTGTGGGAATGCTGCTGAAGAGAAGCAGAAATGCCTGGACACTGCAACTTTGCTCAAACAATGATTTGACCGTGAAGGTCAAGAATTCTTGTGTCGAATTGTCACTACTGATGAAACGTGGATTAGTGACTTCCCAGACCTGAAATCACAGTCCAAATTTTGACGTCCTCAGTCAAAGGTCAAGCAAGGAATCATCACGACAGATAAGAGTCCCATGTGGAACAAGTGCCACAGCTGTGTATCGTCTTAACTTCATGCAAAATCTGTGCAGGTAAATGTACAAAACCCAACCTCAGTTGCTTCAGGCTGGGCCATTCATTCTCCATGACATTGCTCACCTTCATATCGGCAGTGTCGTAGCCCAAAAACTGTACGAATACAGTAGATGGGAAGTACTGCCCCATCCTCCCAACAGCCTGGACACGAGTCCACAAGACTAACTAATTCCCGAAAATGGAAAAACCTGTGTGTGGAACGTCATTATATTTCTCTGGAAGAGCTTTCTACCACCATTCCTGAGCCATTCAACAGATGAACAGAAGTGGTGTCCTGGATGGGATAACAGAACTTCTGAGACTTTGGGATTCATTCATAGACAATCAGGGAGACTATACTGTAGGACTGTAAAGAGATATTGATGAAAAAAAAAAATAAAAAAAAAATTATGAAATCTTCATGGGTTACCAGCCGAGTGGCAGCGTCTTCTAGTCGCAATGTTTCAATGGATTGCGTATCTATCATCTTCAGACAAAGATGATGGATACGCAATCCGTTGAAACGTTGAGACTAGAAGATGACGCCACTCGTCTGATAACCTGTGAAGATTTCAAATCTGAAATACGCCAAGAAAGCCTGCAATCGCATATAAAAATAAATGTGTATGCAAAAAAAAAATTGTGTGCACTGTTTATGAAATATCCCTCTCATTAACAGTTATTGCAGTAGCCACCAGAAACTGCGCATCACGGATGGTAGTTGCCGCAAGTAGAGTCCCGTCCACCAGAGGGCATGCGAGAATTCGGACGCGACCTCTGCCGGCATAACAACAACAACAACAACAACAACAACAACAACTCCGGCAGCACGGGCCGTGCCCAGTCAGTTAACATCGGGCATGCCTAGGACACAGTCCCGGTCTACGCTAAGTGAAGTGCGACGTAAACATGAACAGTGTTACTACATAATTGGCGACGAGTAGGGTCGTTCTTTCGCGTGTTGCGTCGTCGTTCCGGTTTCGCAGCTTCTCCACGGCATGGAGGGTTTAGTGCAGGTTTTGGTTGAGCAGCAGATGGAGCTCATGGCCACCATGAAACAAGTGCTTCCAGCGTTGCTCTCCACGCCGTCTGCTCCAGCGCCGTTCCCTCCTCCCTTTCCCCCCCTATGACGAGACGGCGGAGGATTGGGACGCTTATGAACATCGCCTTCGGCAGCATTTTCAGGCGTTTCATGTTGCCGATGCCGAGATATGTCGTGCTCTCTTCTTGTCTTGGATATCTCCCTCGCTGTATCAAGTTTTGCGGCAGCTAGCGCCCTTGCAGGAACCCTCGTCCTTGTCTTTTGACGCATTGTGTTCATTGCTGTCTTCATATTATCGCCGCCGCACGCATGTTGTGGCGGCTAGGGTCGAGTTCTATCAATGCAAGAAGTAGCTCCATCAGTCTTACCGGACGTGGGCCGCTACCCTGCACGATCTTAGTCGCAAGTGTCATTTTGTCACGGAGCAGTCGCGAGAGTCGTATGCCCACGTTATGGTATGCGACGTCATTGTTCGTTCGGCCCCTGATAGGGAGGTCCGGCAACGGGCCCTGCAGTTAGAAGACCCTTCCCTCGAGGAAGTCCTGTCCATTGCTCAATCGTATGATATCTCTCACGCAGCAGGTCAACAGCTGGAAGCGTGGTGCGACTTTGTGGCAGTTCAGGGCGGCGCGGCTGCGTCCACTGTGTCCGGGGTGGACGGCGTGCGAGCGGTACAATCCGGCCATTACGGCCGCTCCCGCACGGCACGTAAACAGAATTCCGGCCGCCGCCCCCTGTTGCCGTCCTGTGTGTCGTGCTACATACATCATGATTGGTCAGAGTGCCCCCAGTGTTGGGCCGTTTGTTGCAAATGTAATAAAAAAGGTCACATTGCTCAAGTTTGCCGCTCAGCCTCAAAAGAATCAAAGGAAGCAGGTACAGAGGACATGGACGTTGACATTCAGGAAGTTTCATGGGGCCAGGCTCCCGACACATCGGCACGCAAACTCTTTATCGAGGTGTAGGTTCGGTCGCGCCAGTTACAACTGCAAGTAGATACGGGCGCGTCAGTTTCGTAGTTGAATGCACAAACTTATTCCGACCTTGAATCGCCCCCGTTGGCGCCAGTTTACCGGCGTCTACGCGGTTATGGTAAACAGTTCATTCCCCTATTGGGTCAATTCACTACCGACGTGACTTACAAATCAGTCACTCGACCTATTACTTTTATTGTTGTCAGTGATGCGAGCTCCGTTAACCTTTTTGGCCTGGATGCCTTTCAAGCTTTCGGTTTTTCTATTGCTGACACCATACAGTTGGTCTCCGAAGACGTTCCCTATCAATCATTGGAATCTTTGATCTCAGACTTTCCAGATATTTTTGAGGAGGGCCTGGGGCGTGTTTCAGATTTTGAAGCTCACTTAACGTTGAAGGCGTCAGCTCGCCCGCGTTTTCTGCGTGCGAGGCAGATCCCCTTGGCTCTCCACCCTCAGGTAAGGGAAGAGCTAGACCGGCTGACAGCCCTAGGGGTCGTTCTTCCCATTTCTTCTAGCGAGTGGGCTTCGCCCCTCGTTATTGTAAGGAAGCCCTCGGGAAAATTACGTCTTTGTTGTGATTTCAAGGCCACCATTAATTCCCAATTGGTTGTGGACACCTATCCTTTTCCTCGTGCTGATGAATTGTTCTCCGCCGTGGCGGGAGGCCAATATTTTTCGAAAATCGATCTTTCGGAGGCTTATCATCAGATACCACTTGATGAGGACTCCAAACGGCTGGCGGTCGTCAACACCCCGTTTGGCCTTTACCAATATCAGCGGTTGGCCTTCGGAATATCCAGTGCCCCGGCGATATTCCAGCGTTATCTTGAGCACGTCACGTCGACAATCCCTCATTATATTAATTACCTGGACGACAATTGTCACAGGCCGCAGCACGAAGGAACACTTGCACAACCTTCGCACCCTCTTTCTCAAATTCAGGTCTGTGGGCTTGCGTTGCAACCTGCGTAAGTCAAACTTCTTCCAACCGTCCATTGAGTATGTGGGCTACACCATCTCTCGGCACGGCATCCAGCCACTAGGAAGTTTGGTACAAGGTATCATCGACCTTCCTCGGCCGGCTTCGCTGAAAGATTTACAAGCTTTTTTAGGCAAGATTGCCTATTACCACCGGTTCATTCCCAGGGCTTCCACCATAGCCCGCCCTCTGTACTGCCTTCTGCGCAAGGGTGTTCCTTTTGATTGGTCGCCTGCATGCGAGCGAGCGTTCACCTCGCTGAAGGGCCTCCTCACGTCAGCACCTTCTTCGGCTACTTTTGATCCCCATAAGCCGTTGGTCCTGGCTACAGATGCTTCGCAGTATGGGGTGGGGGCGGTCCTGGCCCATCACAACGCAGATGGTTCCGGGCATTTGCGTCTAAAACGCTTAGTCCGGCGCAGGCCCATTACTCCCAGGTGGAAAAAGAGGCTTTGGCCATTGTCTACGCTGTTACCAAGTTTCACCCTTTCTTGTATGGCACGAAGTTTCAGTTAATCACTGACCATAAGCCGTTAATATTGTTATTTGGCCCCGCCTCTCAGATTCCGGATAGGGCGGCCCACAGACTACAGCGCTGGGCCTTGTTCCTCTCTAAGTACCACTATGACATTCATTTTCGCCCTACAGGACAGCATGCCAACGCCGATGCTCTTTCCCGTCTTCCGGTGGGCCCGGATCCTACGTTCGATCGAAAGGAGATTATGTGTTTTCATTTGGATGTGGCGTCCCGCCAAGTGGTTGATGGCTTCCCGATCACTAGTTCTCGAGTCGCCAGGGAAATGGCAGCTGACCCGGTTCTCCGGCGAGTAGTTCGCCTCCTTCAGCAGGGGTGGTCATCCCGCCCTCCGGGCCTGGCCTCAGACCCTCTTCGTAATTATTTTATTCTACGAGACCGCCTCTCGGTCTTGGAAGGAGTTCTCCTTCAGGCTACCGATGATACAGCTCCTCGCGTGGTTGTTCCTGCAAGTTTACGAAGGGAGGTCCTCACGTTATTACATGCGGAGCACTGAGGTGTTTCCCCTTGGCTCACAGACATGTGAACTGGCCCGGTATTGACAGAGAAATTGAGCACTTGGTGGCCGCCTGTTCCCAGTGTGCGAGCCAACAGGCATCTCCCAGGGCAGCGTTCTCTTCATGGTCGCCGGCAACCCAAGCATGGGAACATGTTCACATCTATTTTGCGGGCCCGTTTCTCAATGGCTTTTGGTTCATTGTCATTGATGCTTATTCCTGATTCCCATATGTGGTTCGCTGCTCCTCAACCAATTCAGAAGTTGCAGTCCAGGCACTAGCAAAAATCTTTTCTGTGAAAGGTCTGCCAATCACCCTGGTCTCGGACAGTGGACCGCAGTTTATTTCGCAGACCTTCCAGGATTTTTGTAGGCGCTTCGGTATTCGGCACGTTTGCTCTCCCCCTTCCCATCCACAATCGAATGGGGAAGCCGAGCGCATGCTGCGCACATTTAAGACGCAGATGAAAAAGTATGTGCACGAGTTTCCTGCGGAGGAAGCATTGACGTTTTTCCTGACGGCATACCGGACCACACCAATGGGAGAACGCAGCCCCGCAGAGCTCCTCCATGGGCGTCAACCTAGGACTCTGCTGCACCTCCTCCGGCCTGGTCCTCGCCAGTCTTCGCAAAACGGAGTACCTGGCTTTCCACTGGGTATGTCGGTCTGGGCCCGTGGGTTTGGTCCCAATCCACGTTGGATACTGGCGGTGGTCCTGCGCCGAAATGGCCGCCGGCTCTATACCTAGCAGGCGGGGGACCGGGTGGTACGTCGTCACCAAAATCAGCTACGTCCACGTTTGGGCACCCACCCTCCGACCTCTCGGACACTGGCTTCCCCACTGCCAGCACCTGTGTTGGTTTCGCAGGGGACGTTACCTCCTCTCCCCGCTGTGACTCTGCCGCACTGCGATGGTTCTCAGCCTTGGCAGCCTCCAGTAGCTCCAGCACCGGCATCGCCATTGTTCGAGATGCCCCAGCGAGAGCCGGCCCCCCTCGCAGGCCCGGTTTCTCAGGAGGCTGGTTCACCTGTGGTCGTCCCTTCCCCATCGTCCCCGCCACTGGGTCTTGCCCCTCCCGAGGTGGAACAGGATCTGGAGTTCGACAGCTTGTCGCCCGTTCTGTCCCGGGCTCCGGTTGTGGGAAGACGGGGGCCTCTTCGTGTGGCTCACTTCCAGCCGTATTCGAAGGTTCCGGCTCGAGGGTTGGCAGATCCCCTCGACTCCGGCCTTCCAATGGATGTGGAGGTTATCGCTCCTGCCCGACGCTCCAACTTCCGACACAGTGGATCACAGTGGCTTCACCCCCCTAAGGAGGAGGAGTGCAGTAGCCACCAGAAAGATCGTGGGAGGCGCACATTGGCACGGCGCGTCACGGACGGTAGTTGCCGCAAGTAGAGTCCCGTCCACCAGAGGGCACGCGAGAATTTGGACACGACCTCTGCCGGCATAACAACAACAACAACAACAACAACAACAACAACAACTCCGGCAGCACGGGCCGTGCCCAGTCAGTTAACATCGGGCATGCCTAGGACACAGTCCCGGTCTACGCTAAGTGAAGTGCGACGTAAACGTGAACAGTGTTACTACAGTTATCTTAGACTTCCTGTAGCTAATGCAGTTATCCATAACAATAACTGCATAAATATTCAATCAGATCTTGGCAAGCCAGCCCTACTGAGTTCTTTGTGATATAGAACAGTTGCACATATTTGGCCTTAAGAAGTGGTATCCAGTATCAAGATTTTATTTTGAATATATAAACTTTAGCAGACAACCTTAAAGGGCTGGAAAATTAATCCAAGAAAACCAAAAAATATTTCTTCATTTATATTTAATACACATTGGCATTTCCAAAGTATCCATAATAAATATGCTTAATTTTACTTAATGCATGCAATACTTACCTGAGTCTTCAAACTTGTCAATCTACTACGAGAATACTCCAAAAGCTGCCTAATCTCATGTAAGTTTTTGGCAGCAGCCTTCGAACAACATTCAACAATAAAATGTACGTCTGTTATATCGTGCAGCACTCCTAGCAGAGTGTTCGCATCAGATGTATTCTGTTGGGCAATATAAATTGCTTCACTTTTGTAAACAGTTTCCACATCAAGGCCATGAACAATTGCAAACTGCTTTGCCTCGGTAAACAGTCCTCTCCGAAGAAGGTGATCCAATCTAATAATGTCAACAGATTATTAAAGGTTCAAACAAAGAACAATATATCAACTGTGCAATAGCTAAGCTGACCTGAACTCTGGTATTCCTTGAGCTAAAATCTTCACATTAAGCGTGTCAATGCAAGATTTTTTTGTTGAAGAGCCTTCAACATAGAATATTTCTTGTATAGCTTGTGGTATATCAACCAGGTATGATGTATATGCGACATCAATGCTATACTTAATCTCAAAACCTACAAAGGAATAGGAAACAATAGTGAATACACATTTCATATTAATATAAAGATTAATAAAACATTCTTCAAGAGGTCACTTACAGCGAATAAATATTTGGAAAAATCATTTTCTATGCCAACAGCTGTACAATTTTATTTATTCTCTATCGGTATCGGTACTGTCTACCACCTTCACGGAAGATGATAATGAACGTCAACTGATCAAAAATTAATCTCTGTTAAATATGGGAACATCAAGTATAACAAGCGATAAAGTATCACATTAATTGTTTTATTGTATTTCTACTGTAGTAGATTTACTCAATTGAAATGTGGTAATACACACACACTTAAACTTAACATCAAATAATCACCACAAGCTCAGTAAGAACAGGAACTACCATGTTCTGAACAAGCTTATGGTGGTTATTTGATGTTAAGATTAAGAGTGTACATGTTACCACACTTCAGTTGTGTAAACCTACTACAGTGGAAATTCAGTGAAACAATTATTGCGTAATTTGTCATACTTTATATCTGATGGTGCTGTATTAGGCACAGATTAATTTTTGACCATTTTATGTACATTATGATTTGCTCTGAGGATGGTAGCCAGAACTGTAACTGGTAGGTAATAAATAAAATTGAACAGCTGCAAATATCATCGGATGTCAAAAAAGATGTTGATTAAAATAGTTGCACCAATGACGGGAGCATTTATCTAGCACAACTAACACAGGATGTATACTGCTGCTCAGCAATTACAGGAGGTCTGATGCCACACTAAATTACGCAACACTTATAAACTAACCTATTGTTATTTTAAACTGGAGAAAGATATTCATCGAAATCAAAGGGTGTTCTCTTCTCAGAATCAGAAACATATTCAATTAATATGTGATGTACAGGAACTCATGGGCTACAAGTAATATATAAAGGGCTCTCTTCTTATCGAAGGACATAATTATCTGCTCATTCTCAGCTCTATTGGATTAACTTCTTTCTTTCCAAGTGATGAAGTGACAACTCATCATTGACTAACAGTTAGGTGACAATCTTATAATATTTGGAGAATCTGAATTCTAACACAAAGTAAGGTATCTTGCGGAGTATTGATCTAGACATAGAAATTCTTTCATGCACTCTTTACTTTTCCCACTTAACAATGGGGCAATGACATTTGAGAGGAGGGCACTATAATATTGTATGTTCGCTATCAGCATATTTGATCTCCTGGTTTCCTGTGTGCTCCAGAAAATTGGTTGCAGGTATTTTCACAAGAAAAAGACAATACTGCAAACATTATTTATCAACTGTTCTATTGGGTATGTAACTGGACTAGCACGACTCCTATCAAAGCAACATACCTAACCACCCCCCGAAGAACCTAGTCCACTGTTCCCCCGAGTTGCGAAGACTAGTGGACCAAAGATAACAATTTCTCTGTAACAAATACTGTACAGGTATTTGGATTACACAACTAAGAACTCTTTAGTGTCATCCTACCTCAACCATTAACACAAAGGATTTTAAACCTCAGCGAATGTATAGGATCCTTCCCACGGTAAACTTCAAGTGTTTGTGTGCCAAAGGCACAACAGAACACTGTCTGCTGTTTGGTTACAAGTCACAATGCTCTTGCTGATAAGTGTCTCTATGTAAACTCTTGTGGACAGCCTAACAGCATTACAGTAGACTGCATATAGTATTTTGAACTGAGATAACCTTTATCATCCGCACACACTAAGTTCAGTCAAACTAGAACCATTTGAAAGTAAATGCAAACACACACTTATGTAAAGTGAAATTAAAGTAAAATTGGTGTCATGTACCTATCAAGTTGTCTTGTTTACTAACTTTACAGTAAAAGACTTGTAATTTATCTGCTTTTGAAATCATAATAATATGGAGTCCTGTACATAGTTCAGGATCTTGCTAACTGTTATGATTACAAATGTACTCCCAATAATTTTAAACAAACACGCATTTCCCTTTTATATATTTATTTACATAACTGTACATCACAGGTGGAATTGAGATTTGTGTAGTGGCTGTGAACTAACCCAATTACCACTTCTGTGGCAGTGAACATTTGCAGCTGTCATAAAAATCTTTACCAACTGACATCAAATACACTGCCCTTAGAAATCAATTAAACATAATCTTTCACAAAAAAATTAATTCACGTTTGTAAATAAACCTATGTTTTGTCAATAATTTCACTTTCATATCTGAATTTCATTATGAAAAGTACTTAAGCTTCAAAGTTACATTTCTTCATGAAATAATACTTTTTGTCAAACATTTTTATCAAAAATCAGTTTTACAAATCCTTTAGGTGTTATCTTTCTTTGAACAGAGGAAGTTATTAAGCAAATACCTTTACCCTAGAAGGGATGAGCTGGTCTCTCAGACCTATGTGGATTTTGTATTAAAATACATGCAAGAGTACACTACTTATGTGTAAGCCATTCACTGTAGTTTTCAGTTAAGATTCCATGAGGCCACTACTTGTTTCATCATTACTCTGTTTGCCAGGTGATTGTTTACATGAGAAGAAACATGTTCTGGGTCTGACAACTAGTACATCTGTTTACATCAGCTATTTCTGCTTATGCAATTTTCTTGTTAAACTGACTGTGGGCAATAAAACTGCTCAGAAGTGGCTTGGCAGTATACTCTAAGTGAATAAGAAATTGAAAAACTTGTTAGAAAGTGATGATGATTTGGATGTAGAACCTAATTTTGTTCCTGAAAGTAATCACAACACAGAAAGTGAAATGAAAGAGGAACAGCTGGACAATGAAGACAATGTCATTATTCCTTTCAGAAACGTGACTACATTCAATAACGCTGATCGAGTTTCTGTATCAACTAAGGTGATAGGTTCCAGTCCCTCTACCAGTGAATCATCTCTTTGCTATTTGTCGAGATGGACAAACTAAATGGTTGAAAACTGTTACCCACCAAAATGTCTGTACCATATCTCTCAATATAATTACGCATCTTCCTGGTGTCAGTGGGGAAGTCAGAAATGCATACACCAATGTCAAGCCCCTGAAACTGTTCACTAACAATGATTTGCTCGATTTGACAACAGATAGCACAAACACTTTCATTGTTTGTTGTTGTGGTCTTCAGTCCTGAGACTGGTTTGATGCAGCCCTCCATGCTACTCTATCCTGTGCAAGCTTCTTCATCTCCCAGTACTTACTGCAACCTACATCCTTCTGAATCTGCTTAGTGTATTCATCTCTTGGTCTCCCTCTACGATTTTTACCCTCCACGCTGCCCTCCAATGCTAAATGTGTGATCCCTTGATGCCTCAGATCATGTCCTACCAACCGGTCCCTTCTTCTTGTCAAGTTGTGCCACAAACTCCTCTTCTCTCCAATCCTATTCAATACCTCCTCATTAGTTATGTGATCTACCCACCTAATCTTCAGCATTCTTCTGTAGCACCACATTTCGAAAGCTTCTATTCTCTTCTTGTCCAAACTATTTATCGTCCATGTTTCACTTCCATACATGGCTACACTCCATACAAATACTTTCGGAAATGACTTCCTGACACTTAAATCTACACTCGATGTTAACAAATTTCTCTTCTTCAGAAACGCTTTCCTTTCCATTGCCAGTCTACATTTTATATCTTCTCTACTTCGGCCATCATCAGTTATTTTGCTCCCCATATGGCAAAACTCCTTTACTACTTTAAGTGTCTCATTTCCTAATCTAATTCCCTCAGCATCACCCGACTATTCGACTACATTCCATTAGCCTCGTTTTGCTTTTGTTGATGTTCATCTTATATCCTCCTTTCAAGACACTGTCCATTCCGTTCAACTGCTCTTCCAAGTCCTTTTCTGTCTCCGACAGAATTACAATTGTCATCGGCGAACCTTCAAGTTTTTATTTCTTCTTCATGGATTTTAATACCTACTCCAAATTTTTCTTTTGTTTCCTTTACTGCTTGCTCAATATACAGATTGAACAACATCGGGGAGAGGCTAAAAACCTGTCTCACTCCTTTCCCAACCATTGCTTCCCTTTAACGTCCCTCGACTATAACTGCCATCTAGTTTCTGTACAAATTGTAAATAGCCTTTTGCTCCCTCTATTTTACCCGTGCCAACTTTAGAATTTGAAAGAGAGTATTCCAGTCAACATTGTCAAAAGCTTTCTCTAAGTCTACAAATGCTAGAAATGTAGGTTTGCCTTTCCTTAATCTATTTTCTAAGATAAGTCGTAGGGTCAGTACTGCCTCACGTGTTCCAATATTTCTGCAGAATCAAAACTGATCTTTGCCGAGGTCAGTTTCTACCAGTTTTTCCATTGGTCTGTAAAGAATACGCATTAGTATTTTGCAGCTGCGACTTATTAAACTGATAGTTCGGTAATTTTCACATCTGTCAACACCTGCTTTCTTTGGGATTGGAATTATTATATTCTTCTTGAAGTCTGAGGGTATTTCGCCTGTCTCATACATCTTGCTCACCAGATGGTACAGTTTTGTCAGGACTGGCTCTCCCAAGGCTGTCAGTAGTTCTAATGGAATGTTGTCTACTCCCGGAGCCTTGTTTCGACTTAGATCATTCAGTGCTCTGTCAAACTCTTCGCGCAGTATCATATCTCTTACTTCATCTTCATCTACATTCTCTTCCATTTCCATAATATTAACCTCAAGAACATCGCCCTTGTACAGACCCTCTACATACTCCTTCCATCTTTCTGCTTTCCCTTCTTTGCTTATTACTGTATTTCCATCTGAGCTCTTGATATTCATGCAAGTCGTTCTCTTTTCTCCAAAGATTTCTTTAATTTTCCTGTAGGCAGTATGTATCTTACCCCTAGTGATATGTGCCTCTACATCCTTACATTTGTCCTCTAGCCATCCCAGATTAGCCATTTTGCACTTCCTGTCAATCTCATTCTCGAGACGTTTGTCTTCTTTTTTTGCCTGCTTCATTTACTGCATTTTTGTATTTTATCCTTTCATCAATTAAATTCAATATCTCGTCTGTTACCAAAGGGTTTCTACTAGCCCTCATCTTTTTACCTACTTGATCCTCTGCTACCCTCACCATTTCGTCTCCAAAAGCTACCCATTCTTCTTCTACTGTATTTCTCTCCCCCATTCTTGTCAATCATTCCCTAATGCTCTCCCTGAAGCTCTCTACAAGCTGTGGTTTAGTCAGTTTATCCAGGTCCCATCTCCTTAAATTCCCACCTTTTCGCAGTTTCTTCAGTTTTAATCTACAGTTCATAACCAATAGATTGTGGTCAGAGTTCACATCTGCCCCTGGAAATGTCTTACAACTTAAAACCTGGTTCCTAAATCTCTGTCTTACCATTGGAAATTACAAAAGGTTTAGAAATATTAGAACCAAAATTATGAAACTTAGTATGAAAATTAAATTTAATAAAACTTGCCTCATGGAACATATCATACCAAAATATGTTATAATCAATATCCAATCCAAATCTAGTAATGTAACATATGTACAACAAAAGAGTAGTGTCTTATGGATTAAATCTGAAATTAGAGAAGCTTTTAAGATAAAAGATTTTTTAAATGTCGAAATGTATAGTCTGCATTTATTGCTAAGTAATGAACTCTCACCTTTGATTTTTTGTATTTTGCTAAGCAGCACTGATGAGAAAATAGACTTTTTACGTAAAGCGATTACCCAAAGACATCAATTTTATCCAAGGACAATGAATCTTACAGATATTCAGTTCACAAAGTCCGAAATGTTGCTACTTGACAAAGGCTTAAAATATAACCTAACTCCCCCACTAAATAATACGAATGTTAAACACATAATTGCTGATGTTATAGCAACAAGCAAAATATCGAAAATAAATAAACCCGAAGCACGTAAGATAGCCCTAAAAAACAAAAGATTTAATCCTAAAAGAGAAAAATAAACTGCATACAAAAACTGCAGATAAAACACTTAAAAATATCAATAATAAACTACTAGCAGAGAAAGCAATTGTAGTAAACGCCGATAAAGGAAGTACCCTTGTTATTATTAAAGAAGACGATAATATATTTAAAACACTCATTTTTTAATGAAAATGGGATCGTCGAAGTAACTAAAGACCCCACTCCAAAGTTCCATATAAAGATCAAGAAGCTAGTCAATGAAAATCTCCAACTCTTGACCCCTGAAGAAAAGATTATGATGAAAAATATGAATCCCCAAATACCTAAATTAAGATCACAGATTAAACTGCATAAAAAAGAGAAATCTATACGACCTATTGTCAACAACAAAGGTAGTCCTTCATGTAAACTAAATATGAAACTTAATAAAATTTTGAAAGCATTCTATATATATGACAGCAATTTCAGTATCAAAAACAGTTATGAACTACCACAACAAATCCACAATATAGACATTCCAACTAGTGCAAGTTTCGCCTCATTAGATATTAAAAATTTGTATACAAATATACCCATTAATGAGATGATTAATATAATTAGGGATAACTTAGTACAATACAAAAATATGACTAAAGACGAAATAACCGAATTTATAGAACTGCTTGAATGCACTTTAGATTACAATTATTTCTCTTTTAATACTAAAATCTATTGTCAGAAAGATGGCTTAGCAATGGGCAATTCTTTGGCTAGGACAGTTGCAGACATTTTCGTGAACCACATTGAGACGCAATTCCTGAGAAATAACCCTGATATCACAAATAAAATAATATACTACAAGCGATATGTAGATGATACATTATTGCTTTATAATGGTTCAAAAAATGAAATTGAGAAGCTTGCTATAAAATTAAACTCTATGCATCCGAAGTTACAATTTACGGTTGAGCATGAAAATCGAAAATCTATTAACTACCTAGATCTCACTATAACTAATAACAATGGGAAACATTTCTCACCATATACAGGAAACCTACAACCGTTGATGTTATTATTAATGCCACATCGTGTCATCCTGACAAGTATAAAAAAGTATTTTTTAAGTCTATGATACACCGAATACTAAAATTACCGCTAGAAGCTAATGAGATCAAAAAGGAAATGACCATCTTAAAACAAATCGCAAAAACCAACTCTTTCGACACACGACAGGTAGATATCATTTTTAATAAAGTGGAACAATCACAAAGTACTCCACTAATAGGTAATCCAAAATATATGTAAAATGACATATATGGGAAACATATCAGATAGAATTACTAATTTATTCAAAAATTCTGGAATAACAATAGCATTTACAACTGACAATACTTTACAACAAAAATTAAGATATACCGTAAGTAAAGATAATGAAAAATTTACCAGATCAGGAGTGTACAAGATCCAATGTAGAGACTGTGAGAAAATATACATCGACCAAACAGGTTGAAATTTTGCAGTAAGGTACAAAGAACATACATCAGGTACCTCACGAACAAAGTCTGTATTCGACCATCATATAGCATTCAATAATCATGTTGAGGGGACAGTAGAGCAGAATTTACAAGTTCTTCATTATGCAAATAAAGGCTTACGTATGAATATCTTAGAAGAAATCGAGATATATGCTCATTTGAAAACCAAATCATCAATGCTGCTCAATGAACAACTAGATTTTCGCGAAAAATATTTTTACGACCTTTGTTTTAAAATATAAGACTAGTTATACCCATGGCAAAAGCTATGTATGTAAAATATGCTGTACAACATATAAAAATTTTATTAAATTGACATTGATTATTATAAAAACTATTAGATCGACGAGTTCTAAAAATTTAATCAGCGGTCTCATCAGTTATTCAGACATACATAATGCGGAACATACTCTTGGCTGCTACCCTACTGCTATAAAGAATATTCCTATGAAAATTACAGGTAAAGTAAGACGATTCTACAGCATGCAACAAAGATGCAATGGTGATGTGGGCGACTCGGTATAATCGATATATACCACAACACCAAGGACTTTCACATCTTTGATGTAACTGACAGTGTAATAGTATTAAGGTTGCCCATAGAGGGCACAACTATTACACATCGTAGTTTACTGTCTTTATGTAAAATATAAATAAGCTGTACACATACTAACTATCTGTTAATCAGCCATTTTAAATGAATCAATTTTATGTTATTAGTGTATTTCCTACTTTTATACTTTGACGACAGCGTCATATTATGAACGCTGATTGGCAGTTGTGAAGTAGTGTGACAGGAAGTAGGCGGAGCCTCTGCATATTTAAGCTCGTGCTCAGCACTCATAACCATCAGTTAACTTCGTAGCAGCTGAGGAGAGCTCCACCTACCATCCTAAGGGAGCCATGGGTATAATTAATTTTATTTTATCTTGTTAAATTTTGACGTCATTAGACACTTTCATTTTATTTAAAGATTGGTTTCTAGTATTTCCTAAAATTAATCCACAGGTCTGATGATGGTTATGTAAAAATAACTGAAACCGGTTAACTATATCATTGAAACATAAATGGTGTGATCAAGACTGAACTTTGGTCAAAATACAATAATCTATTGATCACTGTATTCCAAAAATGTTTACCAAAATTGTATGAAAGCAACATTCAAAAACAGGTCACACTAGCATCCTACATGCGGACTCTTTTGCAGATGAACCACAGTTTCCTACCACAAACCTTGCATGCTCGTTCCATTTCCATCGCTTTGCAATGTTATGTGCAGATATTTAAATGACATGACTGTATCGAGCAGTACACCACTAATGCTGTATCCAAACATTGAGGGTTTGCTTTTTCTGATCATCTGCATTAACTTAAGTTATTCTACATTTAGAGCTAGCTGCCATTCATCACACCAACTACAAATTTTGTCTAAGTCATTCCCTATCCTCCTATAATTACTCAACTTTGACACCTTACCATACATCACAGCATCATCAGTATACAATCACAGAATAACAGGAGTCCTATCACACTTCCGTGGGGAACTCCCAAAGATATCCTTGTCTCTGATGAACACTAAATGTTGAGGATAACATACTGGGTTCTATTACTTAAGAAGACTTCAAGCCACTAGCATATCAGTGAACCTATTCCACATGTTTGTACGTTCTTTAACAGCCTGCGGTGGGACTCTATGTCACATGCTATCCATTAAACTAGAAATATGGACTCTGCCCATTGACCTTATCCATAGTTCAAAGTATATTGTGTGAGAAAAAGGCAAGCTGAGTTTCACACAAGTGATGCTCTCTAAAACCATGCTGATTCTTGGACATAAGCTTCTCAGTCTCAAGAAAGTCTATTATATTTGAACTGTGAAGATTTTCGAGGATTCTGCAGCAAACCACTGTTACGTATATTGGTCTGTAATTCTGTGGGTCTGTTGTTCCGCCCTTCTTATGCACAGGAGTCACTTGTACTTTTTTCCTGTTTCTTGGGATTTTGTGCTGGATAAGACATTCACAATAACTGCAATCTAAGTAAATGGCCAATGCCGTTGAATACTCTTTGAAAAAGTGAATTGGGATTCTATCTGGCTTGGAGACTTAATTGTTTTCAACTCCTTCAGTCGATTCACTACACCAAGGATGCTTATTACTGTGTCATCCATTTGTTCAATGATCTAATGACATTATGTTTATGCGATTCTCCTGCATCAATAATTTTTTTAAACACGAACTTTCGCTTTGCGACCTTCAAGTGCCACACCAGACTGGTCAACAAGTGACTGGATGCAAGCCTTAGAGCAGCGTAGCAATTTTCATAGGACCAGAATTTTCTTGGGTTCTCTGCCAGATCTTTTGCTAAGGTATGATGGTGGTAGTAATTGTATGCTTTGCTCATAGATCTTTTCACAGTTTACACAAATCGCTACTAATCTTTGCTTCTCATCATTTGCATTCCTACCGTACCGTTGAGCAACCAGCAGCAAGTTAGGACGTCTGCTGAAGAAACATGGCCTGCCCCCAAGATACGAGATATGTTGCGCCCTGTTAAAGACTACATTGTTCTCCGAGTGTCCGGCGTGTATGGTGTACCCTGTGAATGTGGCAGCATGAATATCAGACAAACAATTTGCACGGTTGCGTAGAGTTGTACTGAGCACAAGCGCCATACAAAACAAAGGGAGCTTGGTAAGTCAGCCATAGTGGAGCATTGCCTAAAAATGGACATAAAATACAGTTCGAAAATACAGAAGTGTTGGCTCATGCATCTACATATTGGGACTCCATTATAAAGGAAGCAGCCGAGATTTGTTTAAACCACAAAAATTTCAACAGAGGCCAGGGGTACACACTCAGCAGGGCACGGGGGCAGGTGTTGGACACTGAAAGAAAGCAAAGACAGATGTGCGATGCGGGAGTGGCAGTTTCAAACATGGCACCTGCCCCTGGCGCCACCTTACGTCACCAGTGCTGCCACAGGCAATAGCTCCACTAGCTGCCCGGGTTGACTTATGGGAGCGCAACAATTGTAGCCTGGCTGTTGTGTTTTGATTGTGGTGGTTGCCACTACATATCATCTTTACTGTATGCAGCTCAGGATATTCAACAACAAAACTTGCACTTTCACCCTCTCTCTCTCTCTCTCTCTCTCTCTCTCTCTCTCTCACCCGGGATGCCGACATGACCCGCAGTGCACACAAAGACCATGGAGCAGCCGCAACAGGAAAGAGTATGGAGGGACACCTGGATAGCCATCACTAGATGAGAGCGGGGGAAACACTGGATGACAGCTCGTAAATCACTCAGGGAGTCACTACAGATAACTAAGGACTCACCTGAGCAGGACCGGATATACTCTAGAGCGCAAGAGATGGCGACAAGCTCTGCAGTGAAAACACTGCAGCTGGTCAGCAATTGGCATTGTTCAGAATGATCCCCACGAGTAATAGCATAACCAACTCGACCAGCAACCATCGAACCATCGGTATAGGCCATGTCAGAGCCGTGAAACGCAGCAAGGATGGAAAGAAAGTGGCGGCGGAGGGCCTCAGGAGGGACTGAGTCCTTCAGGCCCTGTGCCAAATCCAGCCGAAGGCACAGGCAGGGCACACAGCACAGGGGTAAACGTAAACTGACCCGGGAAAGAGGTGGGAGAGGGAAAAACTCAAGCCCAGAGAGAAGAGCCCGAACGCGAAGCGCGATCATACACCCTGACCAGGGCCGCCATTCTGGAAGATGGATGACCGAGTTGGGGAAAAGGAGACAGTAATTTGGATGCCCGGGCAAGCTACAAACATGTGCAGCATAAGTGGCCAATAGACGTAGGTGCCGGATCAGCAATGGAGAGACACCAGCCTCCACAAGTATGCTGTGTACAGGGCTTGTGCGGAAAGCTCCAGTTGCGAATTGGATCCCGCAGTGAAGTATGGGGTCAAGCAACTATGCTGAAGGCAATACAGAACCATAAGCCAGGTTCCCATAATCAAGATAGGACTGAATCAATGCCCGATACAGTCGTAGAATGGTAGACCGATCGGCACCCCAGTTGGTGTGACTCAAACAACGAAGAGCGTTAAAATGGCGCCAGCACGTTTGTTTAAGCTGCTGAATATGAGGGAGCCAAGTCAACCAGGTATCAAAAAGCAAGCCCAAAAAACAGTGTGAGCACACCACAGCAAGAGGTTCATTGTCAAGATAAAGCCATGGCTCAGGGTGAATAGTGCGACGCCAGTAGAAATGCATAACGCAGGTCTTGGCGGCCAAGAACTGGAAGCCGTGCGTGATGGCACAAGACTGTGCCCTGTGGATAGTGCCCTGTAGCTGCCGTTCAGCAACCGCAATGCCAGTGGAGATACATTACAAGCAAAAGTCATCAGCATACAAAGAAGCCGATACGGACAGTCCCACAATTGCAGCTACCCCACTGATAGCAACTAAAAAGAGGCAGACACTCGAGACGGAGCCTTGCGGGACCCCATTCTCCTGGACTCGGGAGGAACTATGGGAGGAACCAACTTGCACATGGAAGGAACAAAGTGACAGAAAATTCTGAATAAAAATCAGGAGCAGGCACCTAAGACCCCACCCATGGAGTGTGGTGAGGATGTGATGTCACCATGTGTTATCGTATGCCTTCCGCATGTCAAGATGGCAATCAGATGCCGATGGTGGGCAAATGCCAAACGGATGGCAGACTCCAGGCAGATCAGAATATCGGTGGCAGAGCAGCCCTTACGGAATCCACCCTGAGACGGAACCAGAAGACCCTGAGACTCAAGTAGCCAATTCAACCTCCGGCTAACCATGCATTCGAGCAACTTGCACAGAACGTTAGTGAGGCTAATGGGGCGATAGCTGTCCACCTCCAGTGGGTTCTTGCCAGGCTTCAACACTGGTATGATAATGCTTTCCTGCCACTGAGATGGGAACTCACCATCAACCCAGATACGGTTGAAAAGGTCTAGGAGGTGTCACTGGCAGTTCACCGAGAGGTGTTTCAGCATCTGAAAGTGGATGCGATCTGGCCTGGGAGCTGTATCAGGACAAGCAGCTAGGGCACTTTGGAATTCCCATTCACTGAATGAAGCATAGTACGATTCAGGGTGGCGCATGTGGAATGAAAGGCTCGGACATTCCAACCGCTCTTTCAGGGAGCAGAAGGCAATGAGAGAAGCATTCAACGAATTCGAACATAAAACATTGGCAAACAATCTAAACAAGAACCCTAAAAAGTTTTGGTCATATGTAAAATCGGTAAGCGGATCTAAATCCCCTATTCAGTCACTCGTTGACCACGATGGCACCGAAACAGAGGACGACCGAAGAAAGGCAGAAATACTGAATTCAGTGTTCCGAAACTGTTTCACTGCGGAAAATCGTAACACGGTCCCTGACTTCAGCCGTCGCACGGACGCCAAAATGGAAAATATTGAAATAAACGATATCGGAATTGAAAAACAACTGCTATCACTTAGTAGCGGAAAAGCATCCGGACCAGACGAGATACCCTTAAGATTCTACAGTGATTATGCTAAAGAACTTGCCCCCTTTCTATCAGCAATTTATCGTAGATCGCTGGAAGAACGTAAAGTACCTAGCGACTGGAAGAAAGCGCAGGTCGTTCCCATTTTCAAGAAGGGTCATAAATCAGATGCGAATAATTATAGGCCTATTTCGCTTACGTCAATCTGTTGTAGAATAATGGAACATGTTTTGTGTTCTCGTATTATGACGTTCTTAGATAATACAAATCTCCTTCATCATAACCAACATGGATTCCGCAAACAGAGATCATGTGAAACTCAGCTCGCCCTATTTGCCCAAGAAATTCACAGTGCCGTAGACACTGGCGAGCAGATTGATGCGGTATTCCTGGACTTCAGGAAGGCATTTGATACGGTTCCGCACTTACGTTTAGTGAAAAAAATACGAGCTTACGGAATATCGGACCAGGTTTGTGATTGGATTCAGGATTTCCTAGAAGAAAGAACACAACATGTCATTCTTAACGGTTCAAAATCTGCAGATGTAGAGGTAATTTCGGGAGTACCGCAGGGAAGCGTGATAGGACCTTTATTGTTTACAATATACATAAATGACTTAGTTGACAACATCGGTAGCTCCGTGAGGCTATTTGCAGATGACACGGTTGTCTACAAGAAAGTAGCAACATCAGAAGACTCGTACGTACTCCAGGAGGACCTGCAGAGGATTAATGCATGGTGCGACAGCTGGCAGCTTTCCCTAAACGTAGATAAATGTAATATAATGCGCATACATAGGGGCAGAAATCCATTCCAGTACGATTATGCCATAGGTGGTAAATCATTGGAAGCGGTAACGACCGTAAAATACTTAGGAGTTACTATCCGGAGCGATCTGAAGTGGAATGATCACATAAAACAAATAGTGGGAAAAGCAGGCGCCAGGTTGAGATTCATAGGAAGAATTCTAAGAAAATGTGAGTCATCGACGAAAGAAGTAGCTTACAAAACGCTTGTTCGTCCGATTCTTGAGTATTGCTCATCAGTATGGGACCCTTACCAGGTTGGATTAATAGAAGAGATAGACATGATCCAGCGAAAAGCAGCGCGATTCGTCATGGGGACATTTAGTCAGCGTGAGAGCGTTACGGAGATGCTGAACAAGCTCCAGTGGCGGACACTTCAAGAAAGGCGTTACGCAATACGGAGAGGTTTATTATCGAAATTACGAGAGAGCACATTCCGGGAAGAGATGGGCAACATATTACTACCGCCCACATATATCTCGCGTAATGATCACAACGAAAAGATCCGAGAAATTAGAGCAAATACGGAGACTTACAAGCAGTCGTTCTTCCCACGCACAATTCGTGAATGGAACAGGGAAGGGGGGATCAGATAGTGGTACAATAAGTACCCTCCGCCACACACCGTAAGGTGGCTCGCGGAGTATAGATGTAGATGTAGATGTAGAAGGCTAATGGGTAATTCGTAGAAGCGGAATTCTGTGCATAATACTCTGCTAAGAGTTTTGCAATTGTGTCAGAGTCAGTACAGATTGCTCCATTCAAGGAAAGCCCAGGTACGCTGACAGGGGTCAGATAACCACAGAGGCACCTAATCTTGGCCCAAACCTGTGATAGAGAGATACGGTGGCCAATGGTGGAGACATACCTTTCCCAGCTTTCCTGCTTGCATCGGCGAATAAGGCGGTGGGCTCAGGCACGGAGTCACTAAAGGCGATGAGGTGTTCTAATGACGGGTGCCGCTAATGACGCTGGGCGGCCCGCCTGCGATCTCTAATCGCCTCACCGATCTTGGGTGACCACCACGGTACAGTCCTCCGCCGAGGTGACCCAGAAGAACAGGGAATTGCAGAATGCGCAGCAAAAATGATGCCGGTGGTGATCGTGTGAACCACCACATCAATGGCATCATGAAAAAAAGAGTCAATAGTGGCAATGGAGGCGAAGAAGTCCCAGTAAGCCTTATTCATAGCCCATCTGGAGAGGCACCCAGAAGAGTGACGCTGTGGCAGTGACAGGAAGATCGGAAAGTGGTCACTACCGCACAAGTCGTCATGCACACTCCATTGGACAGATGGTAAAAGGCTAGGGCTGCAGACCGAAAGGTCGATGGCTGAGAAAGTGCCATGGGCCACACAGAAATTTGTGGAAGCACCATTATTTAAGAGGGAAAGATCGAGCTGTGCCAACACTTGCTCAACGACAGTGCCTCGGCCTGTTGCCACCAAGCCACCCCACAAAAGGGTTATGGGCGTTAAAATTGCCAAGTAACAGAAAAGGTGGCGGCAGTTGGTCAATCAGCGCAGCCAATACATGCTGTGGGACATCACCATTTGGTGGAAGATAGATACTGCAGTCAGTAATAGCCTGAGGCATCCACACCCAAACAGTGACAGCATCTAAAGGTGTTTGAAGAGGGACACACTCGCTATAAAGAGAGTTAAGAATGTAGATGCAGATGCCACCAGACACACTCTCATAAGCTGCCCGATTCTTATAATAACCCCAATAACCACAGAGGGCGGGGGTTCGCATCGCCATAAATGAAGTTTCCTGGAGAGCAATGCAGAATAAAGGGTGAAGGCTGAGAAGCTGTCGGAGCTCAGCAAGGTGGTGGAAAAAACAGCTGCAATTCTACTGGAGAATGACATTGTCCGTGGCCGAAAAAGGCGTGAAGGGACCGAGGAGGCAGATTACGTCACTGGGTCACCTGCAGCCACTGATTGAGGACGTGTGCGAACAACATCCACAGTGTCTGAGGGTCCGGCGAGATCTAGGTACTCAGCAGACACCAGAATCTCTACCTCATCCTCAGACGCAGAGCCTGTAGGGAGCAGTGGGGTGGGTGCCACCTCAAGTTCTTTGGTCTTAGAGGTCTTCTTCTTGGACTTTTCTCGCTGCTCCTTGGATTTCACTGGCTGGGAGGGCTTCACTGATTCAGTCTCTGGGACAGAGGAGGATTGTGAAGCCCTACGACCAGCTGTGGGCACTTCAGCCACCAGCGGGCGTCATCTTTCCCACTGGTGGAAACCTGGAAAGGGAGGGACCCAAGGGACCCCTTGCAAGTGAGGAGTCGAAGAAGTTGGACACTTCTCTGGCTTAGAAGTGGGGACGGGTGTCCCCAATGGGTGGGGAGGGGGGGGGGGCAGGGGGGCGGGTTGTTGCTCCCACAGTAGGTGGCTCAGGAGCAACAGGGAGGGTAGTGCCTCCCACAAGCAAGGTGACAGGTATAGTCTTCCACAGCTCTGAGAGATGACTGCTGTAGGTGGAGCTGATGTGGCTAATACAGTGGTAGCGGCGGCGTAAGAGGTCATACAAACCAGATGGAGGCATTCAAATTTCCACTTAGCCTTAGTGTAGGTTAGTCAGTCCAGGATCATATATTTCATTATTTTCTGCTCTTTCTGTAAAATCCTGCAGTCTGGCGAGCAAGGTGAATGATGTTCTCTGCAGTCGACACAGATGGGAGGTGGGACACATGGAGAATTGGCATGTGATGGGCGTCCGCAGTCTCGACATGTGGGGCTCGAAGTACAGAGGAAAGACATAAGGCACTTTAAGCACCATATCAGGTGAGGGATATAGGGCTTGACATCATAGCAGTAGACCATCACCTTGACCTTCTCAGGCAATGTATGACCCTCGAAGGCCAAATGAAGGCACTGATGGCAACCTGATTATCCCTCGGACCCCGAAGAATGCACCGGACGAAATGAACACCTCGCAGCTCCAAATTGGCACGCAGCTCGTCATCAGACTGCAAAAGAAGGTTCCTGTGGAATATAATACCCTGGGCCATATTTAAACTCTTTTGGGGTGTGATGGTAACAGAAACATACCCAAACTTGTCACAGGCGAGTGATGCCCATGACTGGGCAGAGAATGCTGTTTTTATTAATACTGACCCAGAGCACATTTTGGACAAGCCTTCCACATCCCCAAACTTGTCCTCTAATTGCTCGACAAAGAACTGAGGCTTCATCATCGTGAAAGACTACCCATCAGCTCTCGTACATACTAGGTACCAGGGCAAATTAGCTTTGCTGCCAACATTAGCCTTTCGTTCCTTCCATGGTGTGACCAGGGAGGAGAACGATTTGGGGTCACATGTGTTTGCATTACATTGAGCCCTCAAACGCTTAGAGACTGGTGGTGGCTGGCCATCAGCTAGAGATGATGTACCATGCTTCATTGCATGTCATCTGCCCTGATGCCACCCACTCCGACCAAAGGGCCCTCCCCACGGGCGCCACCCAGCCACAGCAAGGGCCACCTGGCAGGATGGCCATTGCCAGGTATCCCGATGCCCCAGGGAGATAGGCATCTACTCCTTGGCATACGTGGGCAGTTAATGGCGCAGGCATCAGCAGAGCCCCTGTCAGGGGGCTACAACCAACAGGGTACATGGTGGCCCCACCACAACGGACTGGTTACCACGCTGGATATCAGGCGCAAAGAAGTCCATGTTCATTGCTGGCACAGAAAGCGACACTGCATAGTGCACGGTTTATCCTCGCCCAAGAGATGAAGAATGGGCGGGACTGCAATGTGATGACGAGAAAGGGGGCTGAAGATCTCAATGCACGATGGGCACAATGCACCAAGTAAGGCACCCTTCCCCAATTGGCTCGCTCTTCAGGATAATTTTGAAATATGGAGGTCAAACCCGAGGGGGAGCAACTAGAAGTGCATAACAACAGTATCAATGAGCTTGTGGCAGATCACAGCCAAGAAAGTACCACCAAAGAGCTTACGGATTTGCAGTGTGTTTCATAGCAGAAAGTTGTGGAGAGGAGTTCTTCAGAGGAGGAGGTAACACCAAAGCAGCAATCTTCTGGTGCAATAAGAGAAATGCTTAAAGCATGAGAATCAGTTGCATTGTACACTGAAGATCATCATCCCAATAAAGCAGTGACTACACACACTACAAATTTATCTGATGATAATGCTGTGTCACATTGGCTGTGTTGAAGCGTTAGCAGAAACAAATTACTATAGATAGGTTCCTAGTAAAAAGGATAAATTATATATCATGAATAATGAAGTACATAATTTTGTTTGAATAATTGGCATGAATAAGATAAAACTTTTCATAATTTTTCTGTGTGGAACGCATCATATTTTACATTAATTTATATGGGATAAATTGTTTCAGTTATTAAGTGTTTTGCACTACAAATAAGATCTTGGAACAAATTATGCTCACTATGCAAGGTTCCACTGTAGTTATATAAGTAATCATTTTCTTATAGTTAACTAGTATTACCATACCTTATGTTACCTTTTCTTAATATATAAAGTAAAGACGTTACACCTACTAGGAAAGAGCGCAAAATGAATGTGGGACTCCATTTTCCCTTCCTTTGAATTCTTCTCAAGTATAAGTATGACAGGATCAGTTTTTCCAAAACTGCTTTCCAATACTACAAAATCCTCCACTGACATTTCCTCATTCAGATAACAAAGTTGTAATGAATAGGGACAAATAGTGATTAGTTTCTTTGTACTTGTCAATCCAACAATGTATCTGTAAAAAATGTGACATAACAATCAAATAAGAACTGTTAGCTTTTGAAGACAGCTATGCCTTAAGATTAACTTTTTACTATGGCACATCTATTGCTCTCAAACCAAATCATATACATATGTTCCACTGGAGTGAGTACAACAGAGTACAAAATGCAAAGTGTTAATACATCCTACAATGGTGAAAACATTTTAACCTCTATGAATGAACTTTTCAGCTCCCCACTACCTAGATTATACATTTTAAATTGGGTAATTCAATTTTCCATTAAATTTTTCCCTCGCTATTTCCATTTGTTTGTTATAAGATGATAGCACTCTAGTTACTACCATGACTGCATAGGATACATTTGAATAGGCAATGTTTTACAAAAGTTAAAACAGTCCTCAGACCTTTAGGTTGGTTTAAACATTGCACTGACTTCACTAAGCAGTGATGGGGTGGGAGGGGCAGGGTGGGGGGGGGGGGGGGGGGGGGGGGAGCAAGGAATTCAGTGTGAACACATAACCATGGTGTAACTTAAACTTAGAACTTTTCATATATACAAACAACACCTACTTTAATATTTTTTTGAATCTTATATAATTAGCACTTCATATAACACAGGACACAAGAAAATTTAGTGCCAAATTGTACTGCATCAGATTGTATTCAATGACATACATTAAGTGAGTAATTGAACTGACTTCCAAAGTGTTAACTTTTCCTGTTTTAGTCTTAACATTACAAAAGTACTTAATATAGCCTTATAATCTCTCAAACCTGGATTGTTGAAGCTGTTGAACTTTTATTATCTCTTCATCAACAGAAACAAAGTCGATAAGTTGATCATTTCTCCAGAGTTTGATTAATTCAGAAAATTGTAATATTTTTATTTCGTTATTGTCATTAAGTGTTGTTGCAGTAAACACCTGAAATCATGTAAGAAATGCATGTAAATGAAATAGCACAAACCTGTAAAAATGCTGAGGCTTGATACAACTGTAGCTATTTTAATATATGTATGTGTGTGTGTTATTTCAGAAGAAGGCCTTCTGGCCGAAAACTTACGTGTTTAGTTGGCTTTGTGCCTGTCTTCAACTCAACATCTTTACTATATGGTAAGTAGCAATCTATTCTTTTCATAACGTTGTCATTATCCCATCCTGGATCTTTCACTGTTTGTTCTATCTTAAATATTAGTTACAGCACTTCGGAGTAGACAGAGGTTCGGAGCAGTCATTGGCAAAAGATTCTGGTTCAGTTGAGCATTCAATCTCCAGAAGCGGACTGCCAAGGGGGAAGTGACCATGACAAAAAAGATGGAATAACCAGTGGAGGGATAACATTCTGAGAGTTGGGGTATGAAATGTCACAAGTTTGAACATGGTAAAAATGCTAGAAAAACTGGAAAGGCTCAATCTAGGTGTAGTGGGGGGTAAGATAATAAGGTTTTTTGGTCAGACAAACATAAGACAATATCCACAGGAGCATAAAATGGCATAAGAGAAGTAAGATTCATTATGAATAGGAAGGTGTGGCAGAAGGTGAGTTACCGTGAACAGTTCAGTGATAGGGGTTGTTCCATCAGTTTCAACAGCAAACAAAATGTTGACGATCACTGTTCTGATATACATCACGCTAACGTTACAAGCAGCAGCAGCGGCGGCAAGAAAGAGAGAGAGAGAATGAGGGTACTGAACAGATAATTCAACATATAAAGAAAGGTCGATTCGGTTGTAGGGGAAGGAATACAAGAAAGGGTTACAGGATAATTCGAGTTTGGCAGTAGGAATGAGAGAACAGAAAGACTGAGTTCTGTAGTAAGTTTCAGGTGGTAATGGTGAATATTCTGTTCGAGAATCGCTAGAGGAGGTGGTATAAAGAGATAAATAGAAAAGATATGGAGATACAGGAAGGTTCCTGTTGGATTACACCCTCGTCAAACATACATTCCAAAATCAGATATCAGATTGTAAGGCATACTCAGAATGAGATACGTACTTGGTTCATAATTTAGTTGTGATGAAGAGTAGACTGAAGTTCAAGAGAATAGTATGGAGGAATCAATGTGGAAGGAAGTGGGGTACAGAAGTATTGACGAATGGTGAGACATGCGATAAAGAACATGAGAGTAGGCAGTTCAGTTGAAGATGAGTGGATATCTCTAAAAAGGGCAATCACAGATGCTGAACAAACACTGGCATGAGGAAGTTAGCTGCGAAGAAACCTTGGGTAATGAAAGAAATACTTCAACTGATTGATGAAAGAAGGAAGTTCAGAAGTGTTCACGGAAAGACAAGAATACAACAATATAAACCAGGAGTGAAATAAATAGTAAGCACAGGGCAGCCAAGGTGAAATGGCTGCTGGAAAGATGTGAAGAATCAAAAAAGAAATTAAGACAAGGCGAAATGCCTGCAGGGAAGATGCGAAGGAATCGGAAAAAAATTATCATTGGGACGAATTACTCAGCATATAGAGACATCAAAACAACCTTAGGTGAAATTAAAAGCAAAGGTGGTACCATTAAGAGTGCAATGTGAATTCCACTATCAAACACAGAGGAAAAAGAGGATGGGTGGAAAGATTACATTGACTGAAAGAAATCACAGCATCAAAAAATAATTAATGTAGAGTAACGAAATTTTGGGAATACGTTTATCTAGGTAACATATTTAAGTGATTAACATTTCAAGATCACAGATTAATGTAAGCACGAGATAAGCCATTGCAAACGTGAAATTTGGTACGTTTATAACCAGGGAACCCGTCTGAATGTTGAATGCAAACATGCATGCATTGTGTTGTACATGTATCGGGTTTTCAGTTTGTGGGATGGAGTTACATGCCTGTTGCACTCTGTCAGTCAATAAGGGGACTGTTACTGCTGTTTGTGGATGAGGCTGGAGATAGATCTGGTGATCAAGCAGGCCAAGGTAACACGTCTACACCCTGTAGAGCATGTTGGTTTACAACAGCATATGTGGTCAAGCGTTATCCTGTTGCAAAACACACCCTGGAATGCTGTTCATCAATGGCAGCACAACAGATCAAATCACCAGACTGACCTACAAACCTTCAGTCTGCAATAACCACTAACATGATCCTGCTGTCATTCGAAATCACACCCCAGACCATAACTCTAGGTGGAGGTCCAGTGTATGTAGTTTGAAGATAGGTTGGTTGCAGGCCCTCAACTGACCTCCTGCTAACCAACACACTGCCATCACTGGCACTGATGCAGAACAAGCGTCCATAGGAAAACCCAACAGATCTCCAGTGAGCTCTCGCTTGATACTAATGGGGTCACAAATGGTGGAGGTATAGGGTCAGTGGAATGCACACTACATGGCATCTGGCTGAGAACTGTCCTTGAAACAACTGACTTAACAGTTTGTTGTATGCCCGTGGTGTCAACTGCTGCTTTAATTGCTGCTGCAGGTGCTGTATGATGTGCCACAGCCATACACAATGGTCTTCCCTCATAGTAGTTCAGCGATTGGTGTGAAATTTGAATAAACTTAATTTTCAGATTTAGAAACATGCTTACCAGCTTTCATTTATGTCACACAAGTGCTTCTTCGTGTTGTGATCTCCCCCCCCCCCCCCCCCCCTTCCCAACATTGTGTGAGGGGGAAGGACTTTGCCTGATGACATGACAGAAGAAGAAATTTGAGTCGATATTAATGATATAGGAGGTTCAGTAATAGACTCAGAATTTAAGAGCTCTGGAAGGTTTGAGATCAAATAAGGCAGAAGGGGTACACAGCATCCCACATTAGAATTTCTAAAATCAGTGTAGGAACTGGCAATCAAATGACTATTCAAGCTGATGTGTAGAATCGATGAGAATGGCAACATACCACCAGACTTTCAGAAAATTTTCATCCACACAATGCCAAAAATAACAAGAGCAGACAAGTGCAAAGACTATCCCACAATCAGCGTAACAGCTCATCCATCCTAGCCATTGACAAGAATAATACAGAGATGAATGGAAAAGAAAGTTTGGGATCAGTTAGGTGACAATTAGTTTAGCTTTAGGAAAAATAAAGGCACCAGAGAGGCCCACTTTGCACTTGATAACAGGAGCAAGATTGAAGAAAAATCAAGACATGCTTATAGGATTCGTCTAAGTAGATAAAGCACTTGACAATGTAAAATGGAGCAAGATGTTTGAAATTCTGAGAAAATACAAGTAATCTGTAGTGAAAGATGATTAATATACAATGTGCACAGTAAGTAAAAAGAGACAATAAGACTGGAAGCCAAAAACGAAGTGCTAAGCTTAAAAATCGTGTAAGACAGGGATGTAGTCTTTCACCCTACTAATGAATCAGAGCATCGAAGAACCATTGATTGAAATAAAAGAAAGGTTCAAAAGTTGGATCAAAATTCAAGGTGAAGGGACATCAATGATAAGATTCAATGATTATATTGCAATCCTCAGTGAATGTAAAGAATTAAAGAATCTGCTGAATGGAATGAAGAGCCTAATAAGTACAGAATCGGAATTGAGTGTAAACCAGAAAAAGATAAAGGTAATGAGATGGAGCAGAGGTGAGAATAGTGAGAAACTTGGCATCAAAATCTGTTATCACGAAGTAGATGAAGTTAAGGAATTCTGCTACCTTGGAAGCAAAATAATCCGTGACTGATGAAGCAAGGAGTATGTGAAAAGTTGACTAGCACAGGCAGCAAGGAGGACATAAAAACGTTGACCAGCATAGGCAAAGAGGGCATTCCTGGCAAGATAAGTCTGCTGTTATCAAACATAGGCCTTAATTTGTGGAAGAAATTTCTGAGAATATATGTCTGGAGCACTGCATTGGATGGTAGTGAATAATAAAAACCAGAACTGAAGATAACTGAAGCATTTGAGATAAGAAGAATGTTGAAAATCATATGGATTTAGGAGGTTACCTGCAGAATCGGCAAAGAAAGAAACACATGGGGGAGAGAGAGCGCGCGCGAGAGCGAGAGAGGAATAAGCAAAATAGAAGATGCAGTGCACACGGTTGTTCCTCAGTTTGCATCGAAGATGCTCAGCATGACTGTCTAGATGCAGGATCATTTGCTATACATAAATCTCTTTTACAAGAACGGTGACTGTGAGCCCATGGCTCTGCAGAAATCCCAGACACTACAGGTATGAATAAGGACACTAACATATCAATATAAAGAATTGCAGAATATGGGCAGTGAAAAATCCACTCCCACATCAACCAGTATCATTCCATTCTGAAAATTAGCTGTGTGGTGTGATTTGAGAGCATCATTTATCGTAGGGCTGGATTTTTTTGAGGAGATGGATCCTGCACATTCTGTTACCCGTACCGTCACTGGTAGACACTATGATGGTCTTTTACACACCAACGTCATACCAAACCTTCAACAGCGTGGTTGTATGTAGGATCATTTTTATGTAAGATGGCGCTGCTCCACACGTTGCGTACCCAGAGCAGAGACAATCTGGAAATGTGATAATTATCAGCCATCATTTCCCTGTAGCCTGGCTGTCCAGATTAGCTCGTCGTAATCCATGTGACTTCTGGAAGTAAGGTTATCTGAAAGATTCTGTGCTTGGATTATAAATGTTTCTGAACTGGAGACACACGTTGTGTAAAGCATTCTAATGGTTCAAATGGTTCTGAGCACTATGCGACTTAATTTCTGAGGTCATCAGCAGCCTAGAACTTAGAACTAATTAAACCTAGCTAAGCTAAGGACATCACACACATCCATGCCCGAGGCAGGATTCGAACCTGCAACTGTAGCGGTCGCTCAGCTCCAAACTGTAGCGCCTAGAACTGCACGGCCACTCTGGCCAAAGCATTCTGAATGTGATCTCCGAGACACCGCAATTTTTTATGGAATATGCTGTTTCTCTATTTCAAATTGTGAAAGAAAACTGTGGACAGCATACTGAACATGTCTTGCACCAGTCTCACAACAAAACACAATTTCATTGTTGCTTTTTGTGTGGATTTTGGCCTCAGAACAATTAAAAACTGATTTTCCTCATCCAATGTGGTACAAACTCGTCATGGTGGATAGGTTTACCTACCGAACAGTGCCGCTACTGTTGAAATCCAAACTTGTGCAGTCATGCACATTGCCCAATACATTTGGTTCAATGTGCAACATACAACTGTTGTATTGTGATTCACCTGACATTTGTAGACGAGCCCATTCATGTTAAGATGCTGGCACAAACATTGGGTGGTAAAATTTTCCATTTTTTTTCCGGAATGTTTCCCCCTTCTTTGATAATATTCCATTCAAGTTTGACATCATTCTCAGCACTCCCCCCACCCCCCTTTCCCCCCACCACCCCACCCTCTCAAAACTTGAAAAAAAAAAAAAAAAAAAAAAAAAAAAGTGCGAAAAATATTCTCACACATGCAACTACAAAAAACACATAATAATTAGATGTAATTATATTATGAAAAGGATAGTTGCTACTCGCCATATAGTGGAGGTGCTGGGTTGCAGATAGGCACAACAACAAAAAACAGTCACAAAATAAGCTTTTGGTCAACAAGGCCTTTGTTAGAAATCAGAAATAGACAACTCACACTCTCTCTCTCTCTCTCTCTCTCTCTGTGTTTTTTTTTTTTTTTTTTACAAAGCCTTGTTGGCTGAAAGCTTACATTACATTAACGCTTGTTCCATAAATCATGAATACATTACGTAACATAATGATGTGGAACACGTCAGTTTAACATAAGTTTTCTTTCAACAATGTAATTTTTTTTTAAATTTACCATTACTACCTCATATCTAAAAGTTCATCTACTAAGTAGGAGTTGTCATTCAGAAATTCTTTTAATTTGTTTTTAAATGTTGGTTGGCTGTCTGTCTGACTTTTAATGCTATTTGGCAAATGACTAATGATTTCTGTAACAGCACAATTCACCCCTTTCTGTACCAAAGTCAGATTTAACCCAGAACTGTGAAGATCATCCTTTCTTCTAGTGTTGTTGCTATGAATTTCACTATTACTTTTTAATTGGGATGGGTTATTAATAACAGATTTCATAAGTGAATACATCTGTATTGCGAAGGTACTGTGAATATCCTGAGCTCCTTAAATAAGTGTCTGCAAGGTGATCTTAGGTGGGCTTCAGCTATTATTCTGATTATGTGCTTTTGTGCAATGAATACTTTTTCTCTTAATGATGAATTAGGCCAAAATATGATGCCACATGAAAGCAGGGATTGAAAATGGGCATAGCAGGCTAATTTACTATCGTTTATCACTAAAATGTACAATAACCCTAATAGCATAAATAGGTGAACCTAACAGTTTCAGCAGATCATCAATGTGTTTCTTGCAATTCAATCTCTCATCAATGCACACACCCAGAAATTTTGAATATTCTCCCTTAGCAAGAGACTTCTTTTCACTTACTGTACAGATTAGTATGTACTGGGTTTCCTCAAAATTTAGTGAGAGTCCATTTGCAGAGAACCATTTAATAATTTTCTGAAAGATATTATTTACAACTCCCTCAGCTGAGTCCTGTTTGTTGGGTGTGATTACTACACTTTTATCATCTGCAAGAAGAACTAGCTTTGTATTGTCAAGAATATAAAGTGGCAAACCATTAATACATATTAAGACCAATAAGAGACCCAAGAGTGAACCCTGTGGGACATCATTCTTGACACCTCCGAAGTTAGAGGCCTCTGCTGATTTTTGCAGACTATCTATACTGTTAATTTCAACCTGCTGCATTCTTCCAGTTAAATATGAATTAATCCATTTGTGCATTATCTCATTCATACCACAATACTTACACTTATCTATACGAATTTCATGATTCACACAGTCAAAAGCCTTTGAGAGATCACAAAATATTCCAATGGGTGATGTTCGGTTATTCAGAGCATTTAATATTTTATCAGTGATAGCATATACAGCATTTTCTGTTGAAAAGCCTTTCTGAAAATCAAACTGACATTTTGTTAGTACTTCATTTTTACAAATGCTATTCTTGAATACATTACTTTTTCAAGAATTCTGGATAAAGCTGTCAGAAGTGAGATTGGGTGGTAATTGTTAGCATCAGACGTATCCCCTTTTTATGCAATGGTTTAACAACAGCACATTTGAGTCCGTCTGGAAAAATGACCTGTTTCAGTGCGCTACTATATACTAGGTGTGTTCAAAAAGTAAAGGTGACTTTATATTTTTATGAAAAAATATTTATTTATTCATCAATATTCATATTGTCCCCTTCAAAGTAATCCCCCTAAGATACAATACAACGTTTCTTCCAATCCTCGAAGCACTTCTCCTAAGCACTTTTTGGTACAGCCTTGAGTACTTCCAGCGATGCAGTTTTTACTTCCTCAATCACTGAAAATTTTCGTCCCTTCATATGGGAACAGGAAAAAATCGCAGGGGGCCAAATTCGGTGAATATAGTGGCTGAGGCATGATTGTCGTGTTGTTTTTGGCCAAAACATCTCTGACAAGCAATGATGAATGAACAGGTGCATTGTTGTGATGCAGAAGTCATGAATTGTTTTTCCACAATTTCGGACTTTTTTGCGTATTGCTCCTCACAAATGGAACTTAACATGAAGGTAATACTCCTTATTGACTGTACAACCTTGAGGCAAAAATTCATGATGCACTATGCCACAATAACTGGGGGGGGGGGGGGAGGGGGGGGGGAGAGAAGGAGAAGGAGAAAGGGGGGGGGGGGAGGGAGAGAGAGAGAGAGAGAGAGAGAGAGAGAGAGAGAGAGAGAGAGACAGACAGACAGACAGACAGACAGACAGACAGACAGAGAGAGAGAGAGAGAGAGAGAGAGAGAGAGAGAGAGAGAACCAACAGTGAGCAAAACTTTGACATTTTTTGGTCTTGGTTCTTTGGGATGCTTCCATTGGGACAATTGGGTTCTGGTTTCAGCGTCATAACCATAAACCCATGTTTCGTCACCAGTTATGACCATTTTGAGCAAATCACGATCATCATTGATGTCATTCAAGAGCTCTTAAGTGATGCTCATGTGACGGTTCTTCTGATCAAAATTGAGATGTTCTGGAACAAACTTTTGCCGACACATGTCTCATGCCCAAAACATACAAAAAAATTGCACGACACGAGCTGACCAATAATGCAGACAATATTGCCATTGTGAAAAGGGATGCAACATAGCTTAAAGAAATATATGGACAAATGGAAGCAGAAGGAAGAAGAATCAGACTTCCTGTAAATGAAAGCAAGACAAAATATATGGTTATGTCCAATTCTGAAGCTAGAAGAACACCACAGGACCTGAAGATCTCTGATAAATGCTTCAAAGCTGTTAGATGCTTCCATTATTTAGGTGTCGTCCTAAACAATGATAATAGTATGAGACAATGTATTAGAGAAAGGATACAAGCACGAAACATAGCCTATTATGCAAACCTAAAGATACTCAAGAACACTAATTACAAGAGCAACTTAACTGAGAATATATTATTCCCTTGTGCGACCTGTTGGCACATATGAATCAGAAACATTGACAAGGACAGAAGCAGACAGTAACAGCCTAAGGGCATTTGAACAGAAAATCTTACAAAAAAACTATGGGCCTGTGAGAGAGGCAGAAGGGTGGAGAGTGAGATACAACCATGAAATACAAGAGCTTATACAAGGGGAAGATAAAGTGAAATTTATCAAATCTCAAAGAATACATTAGTTAGGGCATATGGAGAGGATGACGGATGACAGGATGCCCAAATGAATAATGAATGACAGACTGTATTCCACCAAAAGGAATGGCAGCCAAGAGCTAGATGGATGGACAATGTGCTGGCTGACATAGCCTTCATCCATGGATGAAAGAAAAAAGCTGAGAACAGGAAGATATGGAGGAAGATTGTTGAGGAGGCCAAGGCCCACCAAGGGCTGTAGTGCCGAAGAAGAAGCAGCCAACCGATATTCTAACATCCTCAGCAACTTCTCTTACGGTAATTCAATGATTTTCAAAAACAATTTTCTTCAAAGCTTTAATGTTATCATCTGTTGTTGATGTGCTGGGGCATCCAGTGCGAGGTTCATCATTAGCATCTTCTCAGCCATCTTTGAAGATGTTGTACCACTTGTAAACCTCTCTCCTCTCTCTCTCTCTCTCTCTCTCTCTCTCTCTCTCTCTCTCTCTCTCTCTCAGAGCAGTCTCACCGTTGTAAAATTTGATGCAAATTCTTTGCTCCACTTTTATAACACCACAGGCCAACAAAAGATTTTTTAAAAAAACTTTAGCTGATCTTTATAGATTTTTATGAGCTGAATCCAAATCTAGCATTAGTTTCTTTGTATCACGCATAGTTTTTGAGCAATATGCTTTTTATTATATAGTATAAAAATCGTATGCTATACGGTAAATGGGGATATTAATGAAACATTTTGTTACAACATAAGCATGGTTTGCATTTACAGTAAGCTACTTAAAACAATGATGTGTGTTAATAGAGGTTTCACTTGTCAGCTGGAATTGATTTGTATTCTCTCTCTCTTTTTTCTTTGAAGCTTCTTGTGTGGATTTTTCTACAATGAGATGCTTGCTGAACTTCTCGGTGAAGTGACCAACAGTAGTCCCCCATCATGTTGGTGTTCCAGCAGCCCTGGTAACGTTTTTACATCACTTTAATGTCCTAGTGAAAACGCTCTCCTTGCTCCTCACTAACATCTCCCATATTGTCTGGGAAGTAATCATGGTGACTGTTCAAAAAGTGACCTTTCAGGCTCATCAAACATCCTAAAGTTTTAAACTTTTTTAACATTGTAGCTATAATAGATACATATTCTGGGTCTTTTTCATATCCTAAGAACTTTGTAACAACTTGCTTGAATGATACCCATGCTTCTTTCTCATTTAAGGTCATTGTGGATTCAGAGTTAGCATCAAACAGCAATTTTCTAAAGTCAGGTCCAACAAAGATGCCTTCTTTCAGTTTAGCTTCTGAAAGGTGTGGAAACATTTGTCAGAGATACTGTACTTAAAACATGGTCCATCTTTAGGCAAAGCCTTTACAAACTGTTTCATTAGGCCTAACTTTATATGTAGAGGTAGTAGGAGTACGTTTTTCTGATCTACAAGGTTTTTGCGAAGAATGTTCTTCTCACCAGGTTTTAAGGACTCCCTCACAGGCCAATTCTTTCTGCACCAGTGTTGATCCCTAGGCCTACAGTCCCATTCACAAAAGAAACATGGAAATTTGGTAAAGCCACCTTGCTGAACAAGGAGCATGCATGTTACTTTTATATCACCACATATCATCTAACCATGAGCAGAAAAGCCTATTTTATTTAGCACTATTTCTAGGCTTTCATAGCTTTCTTTCATATGTATAGAATGTCCAACAGGTATAGGTGCATACATGTTACCATTGTGCAATAAAACAGCCTTTAAACTAGTTTTGGATGAGTCAATAAACAGCCTCCAGTCTTTCGTATTGTATTCAATACCAAACTCATTCATCAGACCACGGATGTCTGAGCAGTACACTAAATCACCTTCTAGTTGAAAAAACTTGGAAAATTGCTGCTCTCTCTCTCTCTTTCTATACATGTATATGCTGGTGCCAACTGCCAATAAGTTCTTTTCTTTTAATGTAGAGCCAAGCAATTCAGCTTTTTCTTTCGTTAAGCCCAGATCCCTAACCAAATCGTTAAGGTCGGTCTGCGTAAACAACTTGGGCTCTACACTTTCTGCATTACAATGGACTTCATCATCATCTGGTTCATTTAATCAGATTGTATATAAGAAAATACTTTTGTTGGAATAGAATTTAAATCTGGTGGTTAAGGAACCGGCAAATCTACACCATGCCCTACTGGTCAGATGGCGGACGGAAGGTTAGTGTAGCTTATCATCATCTTGTTTCTCGAATTATGACCAGTAATATCAACACTGCAAAAGTAGCAATCATCGGAATGATTTCTTGGCTCCCTCCACATCATAGGAACAGCTCTTTTTCTCCTTTTTGGACCATTTTCTCAGATCTTCAACACACACGTAACATACCTTATGTGGTGCCGAAGATTTATCTTTATCACCAAGTTTAGAGCCAAAGTATGATAGAAAAACCTTTTTCACAAATTTTGTAACGTTTCTTTGGTTTTTTTAATCACAAATTCACCACAAATACAATAAAAACAGCCAGCAGAGTTTTCACAATCACAATTAGACACAATACTGAGCCCTCGTATAGGAAATGGGAAAGTGAGATTAGGTTGACAGTAAACAAAACACCATCTGTTAAGAAAAAAATAGAATCTACCTTTTTTGCCACCAAATGTTTTCAGCAGTGCTACCAACATCATCTACATTCATTACACCTACTTTTTAAATTATTTTAACTATATAAAAGCTGTTAAATTCTTTTAAAAAATCGGTTAATTTAATAAATTTAATGGTAAAATGTGAAGAAATGGTGGGTGATCCAGTTTTTTATGTATCATATTTGGATTTCCCACCCTAAAAACCATACAAATAAGGTATTTTCAGCAAAAAAGTTTTGCCATCATTGGCCTGTGTAATCTAAAATCACCAAGCACACTAAAAGACGTCTAACTTCTCTGTCAAAAATAAACTCTGTACACTTGAAACTGCGAACATATGTTCAAGACGTGAGTACCGACATAACAAAAAAAAAAATCTACAGAATCAAATTGAAAGTCAACATACTTGTTGAACAGCCCTCATATATGGCTGAGAATCCTACCTATCTGTTGGGAACAAGTTTTTAATACTCTGTTGGAAATGCCATCAATTCAATACGAGCTTTTACTTTTGAGTGAATTTATTATTTTCCTAATTTCAGTACGAGACATGGATTGAATTTCAAATTTATCAGATTGCATAGGTATTGCCTCTTTCATATACTACTTTGCATTTTCTAACGAATATGCTGGATCCTATTTTCTCTACAACACTTAAAAAATTATTATTGAAATGCTTTCTACTTGTGACTTTTTGTTAACAAACTTTTCATTTGAGTTTGATAGAATACAGTCTTCCTGTGATCTTAGTTGTCCTGTTTTCCATTTAACAATATACCTAATTGTTTCAATTTTATTATCAGAGGTGCTAATCTCAGACATAATGCACATACTTCTGGACTTAACTTTTCTTAATACAGTGCAGAAATTTTTATAATGTTTTACTGCTTGTAGATCATTATTCCTCCTAGCTGTGAGATACATTTCACTTTTCTGTTTACAAGATATTTTATTCCTGTAGTAAGGCATGGCTTTTTAGATGGTTTCTTACAATTACATTTCACTGTTTTCATAGGAAAGCTATTTTCAAATTACTCGCAGAGGTATCATGAAATAGGTTAAATTTTAAATTAGCTTCACATTCCCTGTACACCTCAACCCAGTCTAAAAGCTGCAAGCTTCCCCTAAAATTTGCAACTGTTAAATTGTTAATTAAACGCATTATTTTGGAGGATTGTTTTTATTACTGTATGGAGCTATGGCATATACTGTACTAGCAGTGGATCACCATCATCAGACAGACCATTCTTAACAAAAAAGTTATTATTTCATCAAATTTATCTTGGTCTATAAATACACTATATCAATGTGCTGCTTTCCTGTACCACCCGAGTAGGAAAATCAATAACTGACGTCAAATTGAAAGAAGTCAGTAACACTTCAAAGTCCAAGCTTTCTATCTGACTCTTTCAGGAAATCTACATTGACTTCCTGACAAGCAATAATTTCCTTCCCTCTGTCTGACAGATAGCACAAGGATCCAAGTTCTTCAAAAATAGCTGAAAATTTCTCAATGGAGACCTACACACAGTTATTAGTACCATTATTTAACTTAAGCTCACACGCACATGCTTCTATATATTGCTTCACACACAATTTTTTAGTTTCCAAACTTTTCAAACTATGATAAATTTTAACATATATGGCAACTCCTCCTCTATCATAGTGTCACTGCTCGCATGTGTTGAAAGCCTACATTTGCCTTTTCCATATCTGTCACTACATCAAGTTCAGACACGCGTAGTATATCTATTCTGCTTTCAGTTTCTAAATCTTCTAAACAAATAAGAAGCTCATTTGCATCTACATGATTACTCCACTATTCACAATAAAGTTCCTACCGGAGGGTTTAATAAACCACCTTCAAGCTGTCTCTCTAGCATTCCACTCTGGAATGGAGTGGTGCAGGAAAAATGAGCAATTAAATTTTTCAGGGCGAGCCATGATTTCTCTTATTTTATCGCGATGATCATTTCTCCCTATGTAGGAGGGGTGCCTACAGAATGTTTTCGCAATCTGAGTAGAAAACTAGTGATTGAAATTTCATGGGACGATCCCGCCGCAACGAAAAACACCTTTGTTTTAATGATTGCCACTCCAATTCACTTATCATGTCTGTGGCACTATCTCCCCTATTTCACAATAATACAAAATGAGCTGCCCTTCTTTGTACTTTTCAAAGTCATCCGTCAGTCCCACCTGATGTGGATCCCATACCGCTAAACAATACTCCAGAATAGGGTGGACAAGCGTGGTGTAAGCAGTCTCTTTAGTAGACCTGTTGCAGCTTCTAAGTATTCTGCCCATGAATCACAGTCTTTGGTTTACTCTACCCACAACGTTATCTATGCGATCATCCCAATTTAGGTTATTTGTAACAGTAATCCCTAAGTATTCAGTTGAATTTACAGCTTCAGATTTGTGTGACTTATCGCATAATCGTAATTTAGCGGATTTCTTTTAGTACTCATGTGAATAACTTCACACTTTTTTTTATTCAGGGTCAATTGCCACTTTTCGTGCAATACCAATATCTCATCTAAATCATTTTGCAATTTGGTTTTTGGTCATCTGATGACTTTACAAGATGGTAAATGACAGCATCATCTGCAAACCATCTATGAGGCCTACTCAGATTGTCTCCTGTGTCGTTAATATAGATCAGGAACAATAGAAGACCTATAACACTTCCTTGGGGAATGCCGGATATTACTTCTGTTTCACTTGATGACTTCCCATCGATTACTACGAGCTGTGATCTTCCTGACAGGAAATCACGAATCCAGTCGCACAACTGAGGCGATACTCCATAGGCACGCAGTTTGGTTAGAAGACGCTTGTGAGAAACAGTGTCGAAAGCCTTCTGGAAATCTAAAAATATGGAATCAATTTGACATCCCCTGTCAATAGCAGTCATTACTTCACGAATATAAAGATCTAGTTGGGTTTCGCAAGAAAGATATTTTCTGAATACATACTGACTACGTGTCAATAAATCGTTTTCTTCGAGGTATTTCATAATGTTCGAATAGAGTATACATTCCAAAACCCTACTGCAAATTGACATTAGTGATATGGGCCTGTAATTCAGCTGATTACTCCTACTTCCTTTTTTGTGTATTGGTATGACTTGAGCAATCTTCCAGTCTTTAGGTAGGGATCTTTCTGTGAGCGAGCAGTTGTATATAATTGCTAAATATGGAACTATTGTATTAGCATGCTCTGAAAGGAACCTGACTGGTATACAATCTGTACTGGAGGCCTTACATTTATCAAGTGATTTAAGCTGCTTTGGTATTCTGAGGATATGTACTTCTAAGTTTCTCGTCTTGGCAGTTGTTCTTGATTGGAATTCTGGAATATTTATTTCATCTTCTTTGGTGAAGGAGTTTCGGAAAACCGTGTTTAATAACTCTGCTTTAGTGGCACTGTCATCAATGACTTCACCATTGTTACCGCACAGTGAAGGTATTGATTGCATCTTGCCACTGGTGTGCTTTATGTATGACCAGAATCTCTTTGGATTTTCTCCCAGATTCCAAGACAGAGTTTTGTTGTGGAAATTATTATAAGCATCTTGCATTGAAGTACGCACTATACATCGAACTTCTGCAAAACTTTGCCAGTCTTTGGGATTTTGCATTCTTTTAAATTTGGCATGCTTTTTTGCTGCTTCTGCAGCAGCAATCTGACCCGTTTTGTATACCATGGGGGATCAGTACCATCACTTAATCATTTATTTGGTATGTATCTCTCAATTGCTGTCGATACTCTCTCTTTGAAATCATTCCACAACTTTTCTTCACTTACATGATCAGATCGGAAGGAGTGAAGACTGTCTCTTAAAAAGGTGTTAAGAGCATTTTTATCAGCTTCTTTAAATAGATATACCTTGCATTCCTTTTTGATGGTTGTAGGTGTTATGTTATTCTGCAGCAACTGCCTTGTGGTCACTATATCCCTGTATTTGTCACAGTACATCACTATTTGTCCAGGATTATTTGTTCCTAAGACGTCAAGTATACTTTTGCAACCATTTACGCTTCGAGTGGGCCCATGAACAAATTGTTCAAAATAATTTACTGAGTACACATTCAGTACAATTTCGGATGACGCCTTATGCCTGCCACTGGCTTTAAAATGTATAATTTTTCCAGCATATCAAAGGTAGATTGAAGTCACCACTGACTATAATTGTATGAGTTGGATGCCTATTTGAAATTAGACAGAAGTTTTCTTTGAACTGTTCAGCAACTATATCTTCAGAGTCCGGGAGTCGGTAAAACAATCCAATTAATAGTTTTGTGTGTTTGTCAAGTATAACGTCTACCCATACTATTTCACAGGAACTATCAACATCAATTTCACTACAAGGCAAACTACTTCTGGCAGCAATAAATACTCCACCACCAACTGCATTTAATCTATCCTTTTTGAGTACTGTTACATCATTTGAAAACATTTCAGCTGAACTTATTTCCGACTTTAGCCCGCTTTCTGTACCTATAACTATTTGAGCTTCAGTGCTTTCTATTCGGGCTTGGAGCTCTGGTTCTTTTCCCAACACAGCTACAACAATTTACAACTACAACACCGATCGTTTCTACAACTAACTTACTGTGTTTTACCTGCCCCCTTTTAGATGGATGCCCTTTCTGTGGTTCCCTGAGACCCTCTAACCTAAAAAAAACCGCCCTGTCCCTTCCACACCCTGCTACCCATGTAGCCGCCTCCTGTGTATAGTGGGACTCCTGACCTATGAAGCAGAACCCAAAAACCCACGACCCAATGGCGTCAGTCAAGGAATCTGCAGCCTACATAGTCACCGAACTGCCTGAGCTTCTGATTCAGACCCTCCACTCGGCTCTGCACCAAAGGACCACAGTCGTTTCTATCGACGATGCTGCAGATGGTGAGCTCTGCCTTAATCTCCGAAGCACGACTGGCGGTCTTTACCATTTACGCTAGCTGCCTGAAACCAGAGAGAATCTCCTCCGATCCAAAGCAACACACATCACTGGTACCAATATGAGTCGCCACCTGCAGTTGGCTGCACCCTGTACTCTTCATGGCATCCAAAGCACCCTTTCCACATCCGGACTGACTCCCCCCCGGTACGCACACTGACTGCACACTTGCTTCCTTCCCCTCCTTGGCAACTGTGTTCCTAAGGGGCCTCATTACACGCCTAACGTTGGAGTTCACAACTACCAGCAAACCGACCCTCAGTGAATGCCAAGACCTTGTGGGCCGAGAAGCTTCCTCTGGAAAAGGGTGAATGACTGCATCCAGCTCAGAGACATCATCAGCCACAGGCCACAGGTAACGCCCAAAACCTGTTTGGCAAACAAACTGGGGAAGCCCTACGATCAGCCCCTTGTAGAGTTTTTCACTGCCTGCCAGACTTTGGAATGATCTCCCACTCGACCACAGGTGAGGGATCAACCTCAGTGCAGGCAGTACCTGGGGTGGCCACAGCAGTGGGGCGATCGGGGACATTTGGGACGTGCTCGACATCCCTAGCATCCCCATGTCCGAACCCCCACAGTGATTCCCCTTGGCAGCAGCCTCAAGCTGTGTGACGGAAGCCAACACAGCCTGGAGCTGTGAGCGAAGGGTCACCAACTCAGCTCACATCTGTACACAGAGATCACAGTTCATATCCATTACTGCAGTTTTCCTGTTTGAAGCTCGTAAAAATATTTAACAAACGAACATTGTACTCACCTTATTAGCGGCAGGAACCCAAGGTGCTCTGTCTCTGACAGTCTACCTGACACTACTTTTTAATCTCTTTATCTTCCGATGCAATATACTAACATTATTTTTCACTGTACGTTTTGAGAATCTTGTGGTATTTTAACATCTTTTGTACCTGCCTGCCTGCCTGAGCTTCTCATTAAGCTTAACTTCATTCAATGTTGAATCATGGGACACTGATCTTAGCCTAAAGAAGAGGTACCCCCGTGAGTTTCAGTGCCCCCCTTAAATATTTTGCTTTCATCCCAGCCAATTTACCTTTCCCTTTCCTACTGAGATGCAGGCCATGTCTTGTGAAGTTCCACCTACCAATACCACCAACAGGAGCCAAACATACGCCTGACAAAGTAGCCGCCTGAAGCACCTGATCTAGCCCCATATGTGCCCTCATTACAGAGCTGTTCAGTTGGGGTTGATCAAACCAGGATGACAGCAGGAACCAATCCAACATTTGTATGATTTGTTGCAGATGTTATTTTTACTAGGTCACTCTCAATATTGTAGCCCTGATCTCTGTCAATACTGTTTCTCACTTCACCCACTATCACAACATGATCCTGCTTTGTAAAACTCTTGGACACTGATCCTACATTCTCCATTTGGTTGAGACGGTGCACTGGCCTCTTCCATTGCTAGTACATAACAGAACTTTTCTCCTACTTTTTACTTTTTTTGAAACAGTTTGTTTCCTGGTAAAAGTCTGTCGAGTACGAACTCCACTTCCATCTACCTGAGCCTCCCCCCTAGTTAACTGAGGCAACAAGGCAAATATATTACTTGCGCCTATGATGAAACTGTCAGATACTGTTCACTTTCTGTGACCGCTGTTCCTTGCTACCGCTTCCCACCTGTTTTCACCCTACTCCCCCCTTAACCTCAGAAGTTTCTACCTAGCACTATCGAGTTCAACCGTAAGATCTCTAACCTTCCCTTCCTGTTCATTAATTTTCCTATTCCTTGAACATACTCTGTAATACCTGCAATACCATCAAAGAAACCCATTTGCTTCCCCACTTCCCGTGCCAATGTAACCGTCTGTCACAACAGTTGCATAGAACCCCAGAGCTAACTTTCCTACAGCAGCTCAAGCACATCTCGCTTATTTTGTGACAATCTTGTTGTGCCTATCTGTGACTCACTATCTCTGCTATATGGTGAGTAGCAACTACCCTTTTCATAATATTGTTACATTCCATCCTGGATTTTCCATTATAATAATTAACCCTTAGACTGCTGAAGGCGCGCAACCTGCTTGGCACATTGAGGCGCCGCAGCCTGCGGCGTAACCCGTCTACCTGCGCTGCGTGCCTGTCTCTCGGAGCCACCACCGGGACCGGAACGGACCGCGCTGCTCAGCCCGCGCCTGTGCTGAATATTTCACGGCTGAATATGACTCGCACAGAGCCAGCGTGAATTTTTTGCGACTTTGAGCTGTAATATCTCAGGCAATAGTTTTTGTAAAGAAATAAAATTTGGCCATCTTGTACAACTTTATGCGTTCTCTTACGAATAATAATGAAAAGGATTTTACGAACCATATTGAGTCAGAAAGTTGTAGGTAAATCAGCCAAAAAAAATAGGCGCCCGAAAAAATTTCAAAGTTTGGCTTCTTGCATCTCCTGAACTAATGCTATGACGAACCTGAAACTTGGCATGTAGTAACCTGACAACAGAAGGTTCTTAAATATAAAGTTTCATTTTCATAGCACTTTTCAGTACTGAATGAATAAAGCACAAAATTGAAGATTTTGCTAAAAAACTATGCTCCATAAAGCATACCCAGCTGTACAACTGGAATGAAAGTTGGGCGCAAAAATCAGGCCTGAAAACAATGTAAACTTTGGGTTAGTATATCTAAAGTGTGAACACATGATGAAAATGAAATTTAGAGTGCAACAGATTGACTGCACAATGATAAGGAATAAAAATTTTTTGCCCCTACTATTTTCCAATAATCTACAAATTAGTCGAAACGATATCTATCTTTACGAAAAGATGAAAGCAGGGTGTATTTGATACTTCTTTTTCACATACCATTTTCTATTAATGCTTCAAAGCCAGTCTCATTTGAACAACAAATTTTAAGCCCCCCACCCTCCCCAGAACAATGAGTTTAATTTTCAAAATTGGCTAACAACAGAGGCAAAGTAGCAATAAAAATCACACTGAGGAAACAGTTGTAACTTTGGCATGTTGTTTCTCGTTGATCAAAGGCGTTTAATTCAGTTATGGTAAACATGTTTTGTACAAGTAGACCGAGTGTAATCTACATTTGTACCACTAAGGATAAAAGAATATAACTGTCCATGTAACATGTTAATAATTTAAATGTGTCATGTTGGTGTTGTTGTTGTCTTCAGTCCTGAGACTGGTTTGATGCAGCTCTCCATGCTACTCTATCCTGTGCAAGCTTCTTCATCTCCCAGTGCTTACTGCAACCTACATCCTTCTGAATCTGATTAGTGTATTCATCTCTTGGTCTCCCTCTACGATTTTTACCCTCCACGCTGCACTCCAATGCTAAATTTGTGATCCCTTGATGCCTTAGATCATGTCCTACCAACCAGTCCCTTCTTCTTGTCAAGTTGTGCCACAAACTCCTCTTCTCTCCAATCCTATTCAATACCTCCTCATTAGTTATGTGATCTACCCACCTAATCTTCAGCATTCTTCTGTAGCACCACATTTCGAAAGCTTCTATTCTCTTCTTGTCCAAACTATTTATCGTCCATGTTTCACTTCCATACATGGCTACACTCCATACAAATACTTTCGGAAATGACTACCTGACACTTAAATCTACACTCGATGTTAACAAATTTCTCTTCTTCAGAAACGCTTTCCTTTCCATTGCCAGTCTACATTTTATATCTTCTCTACTTCGGCCATCATCAGTTATTTTGCTCCCCATATGGCAAAACTCCTTTACTACTTTAAGTGTCTCATTTCCTAATCTAATTCCCTCAGCATCACCCGACTTTATTCGACTACATTCCATTAGCCTCGTTTTGCTTTTGTTGATGTTCATCTTATATCCTCCTTTCAAGACACTGTTCATTCCGTTCAACTGCTCTTCCAAGTCCTTTTCTGTCTCCGACAGATTTACAACTGCCATCGGCGAACCTTCAAGTTTTTATTTCTTCTCCATGGATTTTAATACCTACTCCAAATTTTTCTTTTGTTTCCTTTACTGCTTGCTCAATATACAGATTGAACAACATCGGGGAGAGGCTAAAACCCTGTCTCACTCCTTTCCCAACCATTGCTTCCCTTTAACGTCCCTCGACTATAACTGCCATCTAGTTTCTGTACAAATTGTAAATAGCCTTTCGCTCCCTCTATTTTACCCGTGCCAACTTTAGAATTTGAAACAGAGTATTCCAGTCAACATTGTCAAAAGCTTTCTCTAAGTCTACAAATGCTAGAAATGTAGGTTTGCCTTTCCTTAATCTATTTTCTAAGATAAGTCGTAGGGTCAGTACTGCCTCACGTGTTCCAATATTTCTGCAGAATCAAAACTGATCTTTGCCGACGTCAGCTTCTACCAGTTTTTCCATTCGTCTGTAAAGAATGCGCGTTAGTATTTTGCAGCTGTGACTTATTAAACTGATAGTTCGGTAATTTTCACATCTGTCAACACCTGCTTTCTTTGGGATTGGAATTATTATGTTCTTCTTGAAGTCTGAGGGTAATTCGCCTGTTTCATACATCTTGCTCACCAGATGGTACAGTTTTGTCAGGACTGGCTCTCCCAAGGCCGTCAGTAGTTCCAATGGCATGTTGTCTACCCCCGGGGCCTTGTTTCGACTTAGGTCTTTCAGTGCTCTGTCAAACTCTTCACGCAATATCGTATCTCCCATTTCATCTTCTTCTACATCCTCTTACATTTCCATAATATTGTCCTCAAGTACATCACCCTTGTGTAGACCCTCTATTTACTCCTTCCACCTTTCTGCATTCCCTTCTTTGCTTAGAACTGGGTTTCCATCTGAGGTCTTGATATTGATACGAGTGGCTCTCTTTTCTCCAAAGGTCTCTTTCATTTTCCTGTAGGCAGTATCGATCTTACCCCTAGTGAGATAAGCCTCTACGTTCTTACATTTGTCCTCTAGCCATCCCTGCTTAGCCATTTTGCACTTCCTGTCGATCTCATTTTTGAGACGTTTGTATTCCTTTTTGCCTGCTTCATTTACTGCATTTTTATATTTTCTCCTTTCATCAATTAAATTCAATATTTCTTCTGTTACCCAAGGATTTCTACTAGCCCTCGTTTTTTTACCTACTTGATCCTCTGCTGCCTTCACTACTTCATCCCTCACAGCTACCCATTCTTCTTCTACTGTATTTCTTTCCCCCCATTCCTGTCAATTGTTCCCTCATGCTCTCCCTGAAACTCTGTACAACCTCTGGTTTAGTCAGTTTATCCAGGTCCCATCTCCTTCAATTCCCACCTTTTTGCAGTTTCTTCAGTTTTAATCTACAGTTCATAACCAATAGATTGTGGTCAGAGTCCACATCTGCCCCTGGAAATGTCTTACAATTTAAAACCTGGTTCCTAAATCTCTGTCTTACCATTATATAATCTATCTGATACCTTCTAGTATCTCCAGGATTCTTCCACGTGTACAACCTTCTTTTATGATTCTTGAACCAAGTGTTAGCTATAATTAAGTTAATCTCTGTGCAAAATTCTACCAGACGGCATCCTCTTTCATTTCTCTCCCCCAATCCATATTCACCCACTATGTTTCCTTCTCTCCCTTTTCCTACTCTCGAATTCCAGTCACCCATTACTATTAAATTTTCATCTCCCTTGACTACCTGAATAATTTCTTTTATCTCATCATACATTTCATCAATTTCTTCATCATCTGCAGAGCTAGTTGGCATATAAACTTGTACTACTGTAGTAGGCATGGGCTTCATGTCTATCTTGGCCAAAATAATGCGTTCACTATGCTGTTTGTAGTAGCTTACCCGCACTCCAATTTTTTTTATTCATTATTAAACCTACTCCTGCATTACCCCTATTTGATTTTGTATTTATAACCCTGTATTCACCTGACCGAAGGTCTTGTTCCTCCTGCCACCGAACTTCAATAATTCCCACTATATCTAACTTCAACCTATCCATTTCCCTTTTTAAATTTTCTAACCTACCTGCCCGATTAAGGGATCTGACATTCCACGCTCCAATCCGTAGAACGCCAGTTTTCTTTCTCCTGATAACGACGTCCTCTTGAGTAGTGCCCGCCCAGAGATCCGAATGGGGGACTAATTTACCTCTGGAATATTTTACCCAAGAGGACGCCATCATCATTTAACCATACAGTAAAGCTGCATGCCCTCAGGAAAAATTACGGCTGTAGTTTCCAGTACCAGCACAGCAAGGCTGTTTTGGTTAGTGTTGCAAGGCCAGATCAGTCAATCATCCATACTGTTGCCCCTGCAACTACTGAAAAGGCTACTGCCCCTCTTCAGGAACCACACATTTGTCTGGCCTCTCAACAGATACCCCTCCGTTGTGGCTGCACCTACGGTACGGCTATCTGTATTGCTGAGGCACGCAAGCCTCCCCACCAACGGCAAGGTCCATGGTTCATAGGGGTAGGAAATGTGTCATACGCAGATTAATGTATGGGTTTTGTTATACTGGCGCAATGTACTCTGTGTAATTACATTTACCACAGCACAAACATTGCGCCATCTCAATCACCAAAGTCCATTCATTTGCCAGTAAACTGCTACATATGAAGAAGTCAGGCTTCGTTTGAATAATTTTACACCTGTTGCATCTATTTCCCATCCTTCTTTTTGATCCGAGCTTTGGACTGGCGCTGGCGAAATTAAAAAGAGATTTACATTTTTGCCTTTTTTTTTTTAGTAATTCATTCAGAAGCATCAATAAATTCTCTCATATTTAGTTCCCAATGATTAGTAATGCTTCTTTGTACAACAAGTCCCCAAGCAGGGTGCAACACATACTGGAAGTTTCGCGGTTTCTTTATTTTCCTTTTCTCCGTTCTGTAGCATATTTTTCTATAATTTCCCTTACGAGAGAAAGGAGAAACTCACCGAGTGCCATTTTTTGCCCTGTTACCCACCGGTGGAGAGCATGAGCATTTAGAATGCACAAATCCACAATGTGAAAAAAATATTTCTTATAGGATTTCACAGTCTTACGCATTGATCCCACGGAGCTCAGTAACATGTCACAACAGTCAACTGCACCCATACTCTAATTGTAATCTACAATACATTGTGGTTTCTTTATTTTTAGCCAGTATTTCTGTCAGTCTTCTCTGTTTCAACCATTTGTGCTGTGCGACTTGTGGTCAACATATACATCTCTCTCTTATCGCACCACTTGATAGCAAGGACCTTGTCAGTTGACCTCAACTGAGTTTCTCCTTATTTTAATTCCGTCTGCAGTTTTGGCATGTTGCGCCTGTTTTTACGAACAGTGCCACATGCGGCTGTTCCATGGTTGTGAAGTCAGAGGAACAGGTCTGGGCTTGAGTACCAGTTATCGGCATATAGAATATGACCCTATTCCAAATCACTACGTCGCCACTTTTTCCCAAATTGTGGAACCCAATTTCTGTTGTTTCGCCTGTATATATAACAAAATCTAAAATATACCCACTCCGACAGTCGCACAGTACAAATGTCTTTATTCTGAATCTACTTCGCTTGGTTGGAATAAATTACTTAAAAGACAATCGTCCTTTCAACAGCAAGAGACTTTCATCTATACAAAGTTTGTGATGTGGGCAAAATGCATTACGAACTTTGTCAACAATCGTCCTAATTTTAAATAGACTGTCACCTCCAGTACTCGCAGAGTTATCACCAAAGTGTAACATCCTCAGAAGCAGACAAAAAAGGTCTTGGGACATAATTTCACTGAAAACTGTTATGTTCAAAAATTTATCTCTCACTTAATTTTAACTTCTTAACTTGCGCCATTAGAAGGCAAGCAGCAACAAAATAATACATTTCCTCAAATCCAGTGTCTTCCCCCTTTGACAGTCGAGAATTCAGAGATTCTGTAGTATTTTCTCTGGTGTAAACGTAAAAACGATTTGTTTCGTCTGCAATAAATTGCAACAGTTTCCGAGACATAATTTCACAAAAATGAAAGAATGCTTGGGTCTAATTGACATTTGTGTCCTGAACTCATGTCATCGAAGTAACGGTTTAACAGCTGGAAATCTGTTTCTTTCCAGTCAAATGTGTCACCTAAGTGTGCTCTTTTCTGAACCGTTTCACTGTCACTTTCTGATTCCTCGGATTCAGAGGAACTGCTGACTGTAACTCTTGCTCTCCCCTCTGATGTAAAGGGCTGAGGACTACAGCTTCGAGATTCTGTTAAAGACTCATCACTGCCAGCAACACCAGATAATTCACACTCACTGTCACTCTTAGAGAGCATATCCAGGATCTCTATCTGTGCAACCACGGCGACGTGACATTTCTCACGCAGAAAACAAGTTACTGACGAAAATACAGGAATCTAAGTCAAATTCTGCAAAGAGCGAACACAGCTACAAAGATATATGCACTCTCAAATTACACAGTCAGACCACTGAACAGCTACTAGAAGAGCAAGGCGAAAAGACAGCTCAGAGTATACACGTCCATAGTGCTCAGGTAGCTGTGACTCAGCACACCTAAACTCGTTCCTAGCAATGGGAAGGCCAGTGGCACGGGACACATAAACATGTCCTTAGCGCCATAGGAAGACCCAAGGCTGCGTGTATACATGTCAAGTGCGCCAGGGGAACGGCGAGGGACGACGAGCTAACAAGTCCGCAGTAGTCACAGGGTTAAATGAAATTATAGAGGAAGTAGATACAGCAAAATAACCCATCTGCTTTTCTTGTGTGTATGTTACACTGTCGCTAATCTATCTTCCGGCATGCCAGTCAGACATTTAAAACAGTACACAATGATGTAATTTTCTTAAATGGTATCTTTTTCCTTTTCTTTTGTAAATATATTCACAAACACCATCAAAAATTGGAGAAACCAAAAGCGTTACATTCCCATACTTATCCAACTATTTATAAAATAAAATGCAGATTGCAGTAATCAATTTTAAAAATGAGCACATTTTTGGTTTTTATTATAGTCGAGATATTTTTCTTTGCCCCTTGTCATCCCTCTTATCAATTCAGTCATCTTGTAAACAGTGAAAGGACAACACTAAAACAAATATTATTAAAATCGTCTCAATGTGGTATAAACATACAGCTCAATGGACGACAAAAGAAAACACAAGTACAGAAATGTAAACACTCTACAAACTACTTAAATGAAAAGAAATAGAGGAAACAGCAACAACAAAAAATTCAGGAACCAAGTAAAGTTATCACAATTCTGAATGCAATCCAAAAGATGGGGGAGGGGGGGGGGGGTTACAAAGACAAGCTAGGGTAAAAATGGATAGAAAGGAAAGCCGATAGATTATTATGGCTAGAGGTCTGTGTGGAAGCGGATATCTGCTGATATATCCACAGTAATTGTTGCCTTGCAGATAAAAATGTGTGCTATTGCAGATACCTGTGGGTTATCTGCAGTACTATTTGCTTTGTCATTAAAAATTCAAGGGCAATATCAATCTTATCATATCCTTTTCATGAAATTGTATTACCTCCTGTTATGCAATGACATGACATGGCATGAATCACAACCACACGTCTATGCAATGTTTGCTGAAAACTTGAAGTTTGTGTGGACAGGTAAAGCAGAAGTCTGTTTCCATGGTTACCTTCTGGCTATGACCACATTAACTCCACACAAGAGACCTGCACCTAGCGACTATGTATTGCCATGATCTTATCTTTCATGTAGTCTACGAAGCACATTACGGATGACAATCCTGACCACTGGCTACCAGAGGTGTGCGAGTTGTTAAGTTTCTGCTTTCTTCCATTATGACTTTGTAGTGAGAGTGACCACGCAACAAATGCATCGGAGTGAACTTTAATGAGAGTGCTTTAATAAAATTCACATCACTGAAATATTTTCCATGTAAGGTGTACAAGGTGATTTCACATTATCATGAAAAAGCCAACTAAAATCTTAGATTCTGAAGAAATTCACTTGCGTATTTGATGGCAATGAGAAAATCAAAGATACAGTGGTTTGTTTTGAATGTAGAAACTGTATTCTTACATTGGACACAAAAATGAGACTTCACATTCGTTAAAACATGTGTGTGATGCTGTACAAAGTAGTATAATTACTTATTTTTTATTAAATAAGAGAGATGCATAGCTTTGTGAAGTCCCACCAAATCTGAAGGTAGCTGTGTGGGGAGCAGGAATAGGAGCAGGAGACGGGGGAGGGGGGGGGGGGGGGGGGGCCTAAGTCTCGTCAGCAAAGGCATTTTACTTCTCTAAGCTGCACATGGAAATCTATTTGTCGAAATAGCACAGCTACTCATTAATGTGAAGGCCAAGCATGGTGCAGTGAGTGGTAAGGGAGTGTCGCCTCATCCAACCACCATTTCAAGAACTTAATAGAAAACCAACAATCGTCTACGTGAAGCTGTTTCTGGGACGGTGAGGAAGGTTTTCAGACATGTAGGAGGAGCACGGAAAGTCTATCTATGCTGTGATTCCCACAGTAAAATTAACCACGTGGAAGTGACTACACAGCACATTAACAGTGAAGAAGGAAAACTTGAGGATCAAATGTTGTGCAGAGATTCTGGGAAAAAAAAAAAAAAAAAAAAGAAAGAAAGAAAGGGTAGAGAAAAATCTTTAACATGAGCTGATAAAGACATTATGGCCATTCAATTTATTCAATAGAGTGCAAAATGTCATGTTTGTTACAGACAGAAGTCCAAACACTGTACGAGTAGCAGCACTTCATCAATGTACGGGACACTCAAGTTCAGCACACATCCTCAATACTATGCTGGACCACAGGACTCGAGGAGATACCAATGATAAAATGAGTGACATAGAGAGATTAATAAATTGTTGTCCAGCTGTCGCAACCCTTTTTAAAAGATCTGGCCTTCAGAACCACCTGCAGAAGTTGTGGAAAGGAGATGTGGACACATAATGGGACAGAAAACTAGACATGTTTGAAGCAATTAACACACACAGATTCAGAGCTCTAGCAATTTTCTTTGACGTAAATCAAGACAACTTAATTGACTACTTCTAAAACAGTGCTGGAAGGTGCAATAATCTTCCTGAAGCACTTAAAATGCCTCCCTCAAGATATTCTAACATTTTTACTATTCACAACAAGAACATTTAACTTCAAAATTAGATTTGTGAAATATTACTATAACTAAACAATGATAATGTGTTAAGCACTTACATAAACTTTGACATGCACAATATTAATATTGCTCTGGAATGGGCTTTTCCATCTCGAGAAGCATGTTGCCCTCTGAACAATCAAATGGGCAGGCTCATTGGGAGCATTGTCACTTTCTACAAACAACCAAATGGGTGGATGGGAGCACTGTCACTTTCTACAAACAACCAAACGGGTGGACACAGTGAAGTCTTGTGATCTGTCTGCTGCACCTTATATGACCACTGATCTCACACTTTTAGCACCCACACCATAAGGACTCCGAACCACTGCAGCAAGCCCTCCTGAGAGGAGCTGCTCCACGACACACACTGCACATTATTAAACCCTCCAGGGTGTATACATGGACAAGGAAAAAAAATTCCCGGATATCCCATTTAAGAAATATACTTTTTCCCAGGCGAAAATACACTTTATCGGTGATAAGTGACATTCGGTTTTCTGTACATTATTCCTTTGTAACTGTAAAACTTATCACTCCTTTGAATGGTTAAGGTTTTATACACTAGCGTAGAACTTCCAGGAAAAAAAAGAAACGGGGGAGAGAAGGTTTGGAAAGACCATTGATGTGTAGCAACATATCTGCTGCATATTTTAATATTACGAAAATATAAATTCGAATTGCACCAAACACAGCACGTTAGTTTCCAGAGCATTGAAATCGAGATTGTGATGTCCTTTAGTAAGCCAATCATATCTCATGCTACGTGATCTCGCCAGCCGGCGACAGCAGATATCCAGAGCATAGGACACGTGATGCAGTCAGCCAATGGAAAGATCACTGTTACATAGTGTAAACACACAAAGAGGAAAAGTTAATGGTTTACATTAGTACACATAGTATAGCTACAAAAAAAGCTAAGCTTTCACATATAATACTGGTCTCAATGATTAATAAGCTACAAGAGAAGCTAAGCTTTCACATGTAATATTGATCTATACTGCATGTGTTATACTTTAAGATACATCACATAAATGTGCCAGTAAATTTAAAATAATGACATAAATGTCTGGTCTTCTGGGCTCGAAATTCTTGTAAGCGACTGGTCCTCAAAGTGTTCAGTTTTAAACGCTCTGTGATTCAAGAAATTCATCCCACTTTCTCACACATAATTCATCTTGTGTAAAAAGAAATTTACTTTGAAAGTAATGCTTTTCGAACCACCGTTTGCAATACTATCCCAAGACTGTTAGAAATAGATTCCTTTTAGCAGTTGCCAGAGAGCTACAGAAAACAGGCATTATTGCGCATTCACAGCTGCAGAGGTGTAGGAAGTCCGCATGTTCGTATGTACAAAGCACTAAGAGGGCTTACATTACGCCATATAAGAAACAGGACATCAGAGGATACTCCAAAAGCATCGGAATTTCATAAACCGTACTACAATCCATAATTCGGCTTTAAGTGCACATTGGTTTTTTCCAGATTCACAATGAAGTAGGTCTCATCTGATATTAAGCTTTTCAGAGTAGTTTTTGGGATGTAAATTTTCTTGGAGTACCATTACTGTACTATCTCATATTTGGTTCTTTTTTTATGGCAGAATATGAAAACGTGCACTTGAAATTCAGCGAACAGTTGGAACTAGCCAATACTGTGGAACGAAACACTTCGTTTCAAATAAATTGATTGCTTCAGCGGAAAGATTAATAAAGCCAAATTTCTTTAGCAGACTGACAAAAATAACTTCACTGTTCTGCTAGGCGATTAATGCTTGACTGCTAATAATTTGGGAATGAAATAAAATCAGAAAACTGAAACTAGTAATATACTTTTGCCCTCCGTAATTATGTGAATGTATTATAATTCACTCAATAGATCCCAGCTGCAGAAATCCGTTTTGTTTTCATTTGACGCAGGAGATGTAAACAAAGAGGAAATAGCGAAATCACTTAATGCAAACAGGGGTCAGGTGGAGACTAACCCCCTCCCCACTACAATTCAGAGAACTCTGCGCATGTGCACATCTAGCAGCTAGGGTGCGCAAGAAAAATTTTTCTAATTTGCATCTGGCTGCTTTCTGCTACTGCCGATACAGCTAACAGCCACACTTCAAGTATCGGGAAGTGGGAGAAGGTACTGTTCATAAGCTAAAACGATGAAAAATTCCCGGCATTCCGAAAAATTCCCGGGTTCTTTCCGGTTTTCTCCCGGATGAAAAAATTCCCGGGTGTATCCCGGATTTCCCGGGTCGTATACGCCCTGACCCTCACATCAAAAAAGACCTGAGCATTCTCGAGAAATCCATTTCCACATACAACTTCGAAAGTTAAAATGACTTTGCTAACAAGATTGATGCAATTTTTTGTCGTGGCTATTTTAAAATATCTACAGATTTGGATTGGCACTTGCAGAAGCAGATAAGAGTCTTGCAGATGCGGATAGCATTTTCCGTATCTGTGTGGACCTCTACTTATGGCTCCGCAGACCGACAGGCATATTTCACCATTAAATCATGCTGCCAGAGATTGTGTCCATATATGCACTGATACAGCCAGCACCCTCATAGGAGCAAATAATTTAAAGCATTTCTCTGTCTTTTCAGTATCAAGAGGTTGCTTCCACACATTAAGATTTTAACTGCTGAGAAGTCAGCAAGAAATGTGCTCCATTGCTTACATTCCTATGACACAAGCCGTCACTTGGGATACCAGAGGCACCCAAGTACAAGTTTTGTATTTAGTGCATATCACAATTAATAGTGAAAACTGACACAGTTGAAAGTGTACAAAGGAAAACAGGGGAGGGTTGGGGGCATCAAATGATGAACTGCTTGAATGAAAAAAGGTCTGCAATTGACCTGCCTATGAGTGGTGAAACCACCAGTTCAGATATGGACATAACATCTGGTAGCATAATCTAATGAAGACATACGCTGATCAGTCTTAAGCTGTCTATGGGCTATAATGCTAATATTGTGATGGACCAGCAGCCACAACACTCAGTAATTCACGTAAAATACCATAGAATATTTCATCAAAAGACTCCGATTTTATCCAGATTACAAGCAACAAGTAAACTGAAAATGTCTTGTGCAATAAAATTTCTGGTGTAGCCATTACTTCTAGCAAACTTTTTAATCCCTGCAGTAATGGAATAAGAATAGTCTCACATTCATAACATAACTTATCACGAAGAAGCAATTCAATACAGGATGAAACGTGGTGTTGCTGCTGCTGAACATCTTTACCATACAATTGACGCCATATGTCACAAACTACTGCCCAACATTTGTTCTACCAATGTTTTCCAAACATTCTGGAGGGAGAAAAAGTATGCAGGAGTATTGTGGTGCACCTTGGAACAAAGTTGAAATATCTTTGAACTAACAATCCCTGATACATTAACCATTGCGAAGTCTGTAGACCTTTATTTTGGTCTTGCATTAACTGTCTGAACATTAATAATCTGAGGTAGTTTAGACACAACTCACTTTGCCGGTATCAGTCTAATACTAACAACAATCACAATCACTTCAGACACAAAAAAAAACAGAAGCTTTTGAAATGTGTTGCTACAGGATAAAGCTGAAGACTACATAAGTAGATCAGATAGCTAATCAGGAGGTACAAAACTGAGCTGTGAGGGAAAAGAAATGTCATGGCACACTGTGACTAAAAGAAGAGATCAGTTGGCAGGATACATCCTGAGGCATCAAGGGTTTGTCAATTTGGTAATGGAGCAAGTATGGAGGGTAAAAATTAGAGACAGACCCAGGCTTGTCTACAGGTTGTCCGAGCAGGTTGAAATGTACATATAGTTATGTAGTTACGCAGAGAGGAAGAGGTTAGTATAGAATATATCAACATGGAGAACTTCATCAATCTGTCTTTGGACTTTAGACCACAACAAAAATCACATAAACAGTAATGATACCATTCTCCACAAGACATAGGGTCACTGATTTCCAGTAGCCTGACATTTAGAACAGCTGTGTTCCCTATAAACACTTTTGAGGGAGCACCTACTTAAATGCAGCACAGATAACACTGATCACAAACTTACCAAGCACAAGAAACAGCAAGTGTTTACTCCACCAGTCACTGATGGTTGAGTCTTCATACTGTAAGACCACTATCAACTGACTGAACAACAACCACTTTCTGATACAGTGACATGGCTCTCAAATTCAGGCATATTTTTTACTTTTATATTTAATTTATTTAATCCATGGGGACAACGACTCAATCTTGTTCCAAAATCACAAATAAGTTGAAGAGTTATTGAAACAATCTTCACTTCAGTAAAAAATATGACTCTTCAATTTCTTCACCACCCATGACAAAAAATTTGGTTTGTAAGCAATTTTTTCCATTAATGAACTATGCCTAAGAAACCATAAATAGTTTGATGAAACAAATTGGTTTCTGCGGCACTTTTACAATTGTGTAGGCTACCAGATATTCTAACAGCAGGAACAGCACCACGAAACCAAATGGCCTACAGGTAACTCGTTAAAATTGTACTTCTAAGAAAGATAGAAAGCAATAAACTGTTGTAGAAATGTAACATCTAGTCCCATGCTGCACCAGTCCTGAATGAGAATGCCCCAGGGACTTGTGGAGGGGAGAGGGATGAGAGAAATTCTTGCAATGTTAGTAGATTTTAGTATTAGCACTACTAACTCTCATTCAGCGTCAATGACATGGTCAGGTCATTGTTAACTCCTCTCAATAAATGTAAACACAATTTCCATATTGCAAACAGCTGACAATTCTGTATAACTTTTAGTGATACGTGTGTAATTGTGTATATTTTTATGGACAAGAAGAGTCAGGAATTCTGAACACACAAAATATAACTGCTAGTAAGGGACCTGGTCTGAAACAAGGTACCCAAAATTGAAAGAGCAAAAGCACAGAAAGCATCCAGACCAAACAAACTGTCAGTGCCATCATCATCCACTAGCAAGAAAGTTAAGGAATGAGTCACAGATTTAGATGCAGTGGGAGCCATAAATTGCCTCAAAATTGGAACATGCTGCTTGTTGTATCTTGGCAAACATTGAGTCACCAGAGAGAATGCTAAGGATCCAAGATCGACCTAAGTTTGTGAGTTCAATAAACTCATGGCTGCACCTGTGCCCACTTTAAGTCTGAGCACTTTGTTCATCATTAGCACTTCAATAAACAGTTTGTTAACAGTCTAAAGCACTGGTGAGATGATTAACATCCATGTCCACAGCAGGGGGCTGGGAACAACACACACAAGCTCTATGTCCATTTTTTCTACAGTTGTGGCAAGTCACCCAGCACTTAGAGCACACAGTCCTGTCATGTTGCATGAAACAGTATGGGCAAAGCAGGATGGAGGAGCTCTGTTGTTGTTGTTGTTGTAGTTGTTGCTGTTGGGCATGGTGCTGTCCAGTGCAATGTCACACCAAGCCTCAATCTGATCACCCGCGGCACAAGATACCTCAAAACATTCAGCAATATTCATCACTTCTGTCAAAGATGGATTCTCGCATTGCAATGCATGTTGGCACACTTCCTCATCACAGGCCAACCAAATGGTGGTGATACAGACCATACAATAAACATAGGAATCATGGTGATCATTGGTAATGAATTGCCATTTGTGAGTGAGGCCATGGAGTTCGGCCACCCAAACCCAGTAGGACTGATGGGGCTGTTTCTGACAAAGGAGGAGGAGATTAGTGTTTAACGTCCCGTCAACAAAGAGGTCATTAGAGACAGAGCGCAAGCTCGGGTGAGGGAAGGATGGGGAAGGAAATCGGCCGTGCCCTTTCAAAGGAACTATCCCGGCATTTGCCTGAAGCGATTTAGGGAAATCACGGAAAACCTAAATCAGGATGGTCGGAGACGGGATTGAACCGTCATCCTCCCGAATGCGAGTTTCTGACAATGATAGAACTCTACATGCACCACAATGACACACGTGTGTATGGTGATGATGTGTCAGAATTTACACATTTTGTCAAACTAAAGCCATATATTTTCCTGGAGCGCAACTAACTGACACAACAACTAGCAGATCCGAGGAGAAATCCACAAAAGGAACAATGCCTTACATACGGTCGCATCAGTGACACCAAAAGCAAGAAAGTGTTGGCAAAGCAACTTCTCTTAAGCCTCCTAGTCTTTGGCCGCATCGCAGTAAGGGGGAACACGCAGCGAGTACACCAAAAATGTGAAAGTCTGCATAGTCAATGTGGCTGACAAGCTTGTGATAGCACAATCAAGTAGGCTGAGCACAGGGAAGTGAACACCACACTCATTGCCAATTATGTTGTAATGCAAGACACAAACAACAGTGTAGCCACAATTAATCAAAGTTAATTCATCCACATACAAATGAACAATAAACACTGAGGCTCCGAGAAGAATACGATAAGGACACTACAGGTGAGCCTGTTGGCCGATCCGGCAGATGCTGTTTGCAGACTATTCGAAGTACAGCGCACCGGCGACCAGGTACCACAGCACACATTCAGGTACTGCATACACTGTTATAGCATTCACAGTCCCAAGAGTGTTAGAAAATAAATGACGCTACAATATTAGGAAAGATTGTATTTAAAGAAAGTAAGTAATAATTCTCAGTCTGTTTATTTAAAAATCAAATGCCATAGGTGAAAAAGCATTAAGGAGGACTTCTTGATCATTTATGTTCTGAATTCAAACAGAATATGGATATGAATATGAACAGTACAAAAGCCAGCAAGAATCATGAAAGAGTCAGAAGAAAGTTACACTAGAGTATGTGCAACAACGTGAACACACAATATCAAATGGACTGGAAGGATTGTAAAACACACAAGCTTCTAGGCAATGTCTTACCAGAATTACAGGATCAAAGACTCCAAGAATAGTTAGTCTGGTAATAGGGAACAATTCATTGTTAAGCACAACATAGGGAAAAAAAGCACAGACAGTGTTTCAATCAGGTTGCAGAAACACTAGTTGATTAAAGCCTCTGTGACCTGGACTCACCCTCTCCCTTAAAACCCACATACTTTCGTCTTTCCCTCTCCTTTCCTCTTTCCTGATGAAGCAACCGTTTGTTGCGAAAGCTAGAATTTTGTGTGTATGTTTGTGTTTGTTTGTGTGTCTATCGACCTGCCAGCGCTTTTGTTTGGTAAGTCTCATCATCTTTGTTTTTAGATATATTTATATAGACACACACATACATAAAATAGTTACAGCAAAGGTCTCGCTTCTTTAAGACAGTAACTCTGGATCTGCATTCATAAATTTGTCCTAGGTGTCTACATAAGGAAGTGAAACACTAATGCTATGTCTTCCCGTAATGTTACATTGCCTTTTACAAACCCAGGACCATTCTAAGGGATCTACATCTACACCTATACACTGCAAACCACTTAAAGAGTACGGTAAGCACTACTTCTCACTGTACCAGTTATCAGCGCTTTTTCCTATTCCATTCCCTTATGGAGCACTGAAAGAAAGATTGATTAAATAGCTCTGTGTGCACTGGAATTAGGCTAATTTTGTCTTCACAGTCCCTGTGTAGCGGTTTTTAGTATATTCCTAGATTCATCACTTACAATTTGAAAAGCTAACTTACAAAGTAGGTTTTTACACGATAGTTTACGTTTATCTTCAAGAGCTTCCATATTCAGTTCTTTTAGCATCTCACTGATGCTCTCTCATGGGCCAAACAAAGCTGTGGCCAATTGTGTTGTCCTTCTCCCTGGTAGTCCTATTTAATACAGCTCCCCCCCCCCCCCCCTCCACACACACACACACACAACCAATATTCTAGAATGAGTCACATAGGTGTTTTGTAAACAGTCTCCTTTGTAGACTGGTTGTATTTCCCTAGTAATCTAACGTAGTTTGCCACATGCTTTACTTACGATTAAGCATATGTGATCATTCTATTTCATTTCGCTATAATTTGTTACTGTCATGTATTTGTACGAGCTGACCAATTCCTAACATGGCTCACTGGTATCGTAGGCAAGGATTATTATGTTTTTCTGCTTTGTGAAGAACAAAAATTTTACATTTCTGAATAAACTTTTTTAAGGCAGTACTTCATTATAAATAACTCCATTCATGTTGTTTCGAACAGGTCATTGGACTGTGGCAATAATCACTGCCATTAAATAATTATTATCTCTATATAAATATGAAGGTATTTACAGTTGACATAAAACTAGTTCAGTGGGTGCTAAAAACTAGCTGCTGCAGATAAAGTACGATTTATTTCTCCACCTTTGAATGCAGAGAAGGTTGTTTTACTCACTTTCGCAGGTTCCAGTAACTTTTCATATAGTAAGTCAATATCATCATTTAGGTTTTGTGCTTCTACATGGTTGGTTAAGTTTCTCAGTACCAACCTGCAAAGTAAAGTCCTCATTACAATTACATTCAAAGCACATTTCTACCCAGATATAGCACTAAACACAAATAATACTAAACCTGAACATATAACCAGTACTTCCAGCAATAAGGACCTCACACTCATCATCTCTCTCAATCACAGATACATTAACGAAAGAGATTCCTGCTTCACCTTCAGCCTTTAAGCATCTGCAAATTGAATACAAATTATATATATTTTAAACTTGTGAATTAAAAGAAAGTAAACTATTCTATACAAATTACAAGAGTTACCTTACAAATATTTTTAGTTTGTTTGTATTCAATGATGTGTAGAAAAGAAGAAAATCATTTGGACTACAATAAATGGGCAGTCTGCACAACACTGAAATGTATGAAAATAAACTGAACAAAATTTGTAAAACTGCAAAATTAATTTGCATGGTGGAAAAACAAAAGCTCTTTCCCAGCACACTACATACATCAAAACAACTTATGTCTGGGTACTGCAACATCTAAAATTGGTCCTCAGTAGATATTAACCATGAGCTGTGCATGAATTTTATAAGGTCTATGTTAACACTTTGGAAAGCGGCCACTCAGAGGAATATTGGGCCTAGGAAACCAGCCATTTATTCCATTATTTAGTGTTATTGGTGCGTATGTGATTGATGTATCTTTAAGAGTAATACTTGCCAAAAAAGGGCCAAGTTTCAAGATTTATTTTTCATATTTACCTTAGCTCTCTGCTAGATTAATTTTAAAATAATGATTACAGAAAGTATAATTATCCTGCCAAGAAAAACATGTGAGGTGAGTTATTGAGTAACTTCTTGCCCTTGAGTTCCAAAACTTCTTGCTCACTCAACAAATGTGATGATGTAGCAGAATTACAGCTAACTGCAAAACCTAATGAGTACATACACGAAACTGCATCAATGCAATCATATTGGCTCAGCTATTCACGACAGCAGCTGTTACATTCACAAATGTTTCTAATAAATGAAAAGCACCCGTTCACTTTTGTTCTACAATATTACTTTTATTGCGTTAACTGGCTTTCGGCTTACAAGGCCATCTTCAGACATTTACTGAGCATTGTCACCAAAGAAGTTACAATGTTTGCAAACAACATTGGAAAATAAGGAATACGCCTAGACTGAAGCAGGAGCATACAGTAAGTATGCACCTTTTGACAGCGTGGTGGTAATGCAATGAAAAAGAAGAAAATTGAACAGTAAATAAATAACAATGGAGTAGATAGGAAAACCTTTAACACAAAATAGGAACAGCATGCCTACATAGCAGTTTCTATTAATAAACAAAACTAATAAAATAAAATTAGTACTAGACAAGGCTACATCAGGAGGTATGAAACATGGGGAGTGATACACAAACCAATTAAAAGAAGTAACATTATCAATGTAACTACAGAATACATAAAGAACTTAAACAACATGAATAAGATAAACAGAAATAAACATATGCAGGAAAATGGAGGCGTTTGAGGGAACATACAGTAAATGTAATCTTTGAAAGTGTGGTGGTGGTTAGTGTTTAACGTCCCGTCGACAACGAGGTCATTAGAGATGGAGCGCAAGCTCGGGTTAGGGAATGATTGGGAAGGAAATCGGCCGTGCCCTTTCAAAGGAACCATCCCGGCATTTGCCTGAAACAATTTAGGGAAATCACGGAAAACCTAAATCAGGATGGCCGGAGACGGGATTGAACCGTCGTCCTCCTGAATGCGAGTCCAGTGTGGTGTGCTAACCACTGCGCCACCTCGCTCGGTTTTGAAAGTGTGGTGGTACTGCATTTTAACATTAACATTACATTCAAAACAGTGGGTATGTAACAGTTTGCATTAAATAAATGAACAAAGTAAAATACGAAAAATATTTGATGAGACAACTACAAGAGGTGTTAAACATGGACAGTAACACAAGCACCAGTTAAAAGAAGTTTTAATAAACTTCTGTCTACATGGAATACAAAGACAACTTCGATAAAACAAAAGAACTCCATGAATACAAGAAAATGGGAGTATGTAGGAACAGACAGTGTGGGAAGTAATGAACAACAGATGATTATATGAAGTTTAGGAGAGGGGAAGTGTTGAGTTATGTCTGGTAATTTAGGATTAGATCTGGACTGTGAGCAAGATGTTTGTTAATTTCCAGGGCTTTCAGCAGGTTGAGTTTTTGGCCTTTGTTTGGTAAGTGAAGTACATGGGACACTGGCTGGTAGTTGTGATCCTCACTCAGTACATGCTCAGCAAATGCGGAGTCAGAATTCTGCAACCTCCAGCTGCATTCATGTTCAGCCAGCCTAGTTGCTATGTCTGCTTGACTGACCGATGTAAAATTTTTCACAAACATAACAGGTGATTTTGTATACCCCACTGGTGGCTAATAACTGGATCTTATCTTTGCTATTAGAAACACACTTGGCTGTTGTGTTCTTAACATAGTAGGAAAGTCTATACTTGCAGGCTTTCAGTGCTTTGGCTATAACCTGTGATACCACACCTAGAAGTGGTAGTGTACACCATTTCTTGCAGACAGTGGATGGGGAGGCAGGTGGGGCATAGAGGAGGAGTATAATTTTCTGTTTTTGTTTCCTGTGCAAGATGTGGTCTATAAAAACCGGGCTGGTGCCACTGGGTGAGGTAATAAATTTTATTGTAGCTAACTCTGCTTTAAAATAATCTCTGGACATGGGGACAGATATGAGATGGTGTACCATTGAGTGGAAAGCTGCATGTTTGTGAGCTATGGGGTGTTGTGAGCAAGAAGGTATTACTGTGTCTGTAGTTGTAGTTTTTCTATAAATTTTGAAATAATGTGTGCATGTACTGATGTCAATGGTGAGATCTAAGAAGTTTTGGATTTGTGAACTGAATATTTTTATGCTGACTGTTTAGGTTTTTTAAAAATTTGTTGAGTTGCCGTGGTACCAGTCCACATACTCAGGACGTCATCTACATATCAAAACCAGTATTTGATATCTGCACTAAAAATTTTACATTGGTCAGTAAGGCAGAGACATAGCAACTAGGCTGACTGAGCATGAATGCAGCTGAAAGTTGCAAAATTCTGACTCCACATTTGCTGAGCAGGTGAGGATCACAACTACCAGCCAGTGCCCCATGTACTTCACTTAGCAAACAAAGGCCATAAACTCAATCTGCTGAAAGCCCTGGAAATTAACAAACATCTTGCTCATAGTCCAGATCTAATCCTAAATGACCAGACACAACTCAACACTTCCCCTATCCTAAACTTCATATAATCATCTCTGTTGTTCATTACTTCCCACGCTATCTGTTCCTACATATTCCCATTTTCCTGCGTTCATTCATGGAGTTCTTTTGTTTTATCGAAGTTGTCTTTGTAATCCATGTAGACAGAAGTTTCAATAGTCAAGGTTTTTTTAAATGGTACTTGTATTACTGTCCATGTTTAACATCTCTTGTAGTTGTCTCATCAAATATTTTTCGTATTTTACTTTGTTCATTTATTTAATGCAAACTGTTACATAGCCACTGTATTGAATATAATGTTAATGTTAAAATGCAGTACCACCACACTCTCAAAGATTACATTTACTGTATGTTCCCTCAAATGCCTCCATTTTCCTGCATATATTTATTTCTGCTTATCTTATTGATATTACTTAAGTTCCTTATGTATTCTGTAGTTACACTGATAATTGTTTCTTCTTTTAATTGGTTTGTGTATCACTCTCCATGTTTCATACCTCCTGCTGTAGCCTTGTCTAGTACTTATTTAATTTTACTAGTTTTGATTATTAATAGAAACTTGTGTAGGCATACTGTTCCTATTGTGTGTTAAAGGGTTTCCTACCTACTCCATTGTTATTTATTTACTGTTCAATTTTTTACTTTTTCATTGCATTACCACCACAGTGTCATAGATGTTACTTACTGTATGCTCCTGCTTCAGTCTAGATGTATTAGTTCTCTTACAATGTTTGCAAACAACATTGGAACTTCTTTGGTAACAATGCTCAGTAAATGTCTGAAGATGGCCTTGTAAGCCGACAACCGGTTAACATAATAAAAGTAATGCAGTAGAACAAAAGCAAACTGGTGCTTTTCATTTATTATAATATTGTTCTACCAAGAACCGATGGAAGATTCTGTTAATAAATGTTTCTTTCAAAATAATCCTAGAAATTGACAACAGAAGGCAGAACCAGTCAAGGGGCATGTCAAGAGACATTCATACATTGTTCTCATGCAAAATGAGTCCCGGTTTTGAGTGACAGAGGGTTCACACATCAAGACAATCACAGCCCGACTTATACTTGGGTGCCGTCTCCAAAGTGTTAACAGGGCAGTATGAGAACTTCTTGTACCAAGAAAAATATGTACTAAATTATAAATAAGATATTGGAAGTTAAATGCATCAAGATGTACTATTATGAAAAATAACAATACAAGTAAAGGCAATCTCTCACATCACAGACGAGGTGTTAAACAGTCGACAGGCACATACACAAGATTAAACGTGTTCAAATTTTTTCAGATAACTAACAAATGCATGCATACACAACACAGCTACTGTCATGGGCAACAATACAGCCTAGGACAGTAACACACTGACGCATGAAATACAAGTACAATCAGAAGAATAATTTAAATAATTTAACAGCAACAAACCTCACCAAATAAACAACTGAGCAAATCTGACATGAGTAGACTACAGTATAAATCAAGACAGTGCCAAAATATTCTGATTTGCAGTCATACATTCAAATTCTAATGTAGCTTCATATTAACTGTTATTTTTCCCCTCAAAATTTATAAAACTTACCTCTTGAAAATACCTTTCTTCTCGGCAATAGAATAACATTCCACACCTTCATCCTTAACGCAGGCAAACAGGAGTGTTCCATCCTGTGACAATGCAAAGCAGTCTACTATAGAAGAAAATTCAATATTTAAGCAGCAGTCTAATGATGAATCACTACTAGCGAAGACAATTAAGTTCTTGTCAACGCCAACACACAAAACACCAGAAGAATGTACTGAAGCAGTAACTCTGGGAATTGCATGAACCTGCAACAGAAGGAAATACAGTCACTGGAAAATAATGTAATGACTATTTTCCCATAGTAATCAATAGTAAATGTAGAGTTCTGAAGCAAAATTTTCAAACTACCAAAATTTAAGAGGCAAATTTGAAATTTTGAAGAATATGAATCTGTGCTAAACATATCCATTCCATTTCCAATAAGACAAATTCACAAGTACAGTTACAATTGCAATACAACTTTAAAATACTTGAGCTCACCAAAACAGAACTTAGTGAATCTAAGTTTATAGGTATTCTACGGCCATGTCATTACTCCGTAAGCTGACTGTGTGGCAAAAGATACTTCTGGTACCACTAACTGATCCCTCTTTCCCATTTCACTTGCAAATGGTGCATAGGTAGAATGATTGTCGGTGAGCCTATGTATTAGCTCTAATTTCCTCAAATTTTCTCATTGTGGTCCTTTCGCAAGACGTATGTACAAGGAAGTAATATGCTGTCCACTCTTCCTGGAAACTACTCTCTTGGAATTTCATTAGTAAAGCTCTCCACACTATACAGCACCTCTCTTGTAGCATCTGCTGATTGAGTTTTTTTATCATCTCCGTAACACTTTCACATGGACCAAATGCTCCCACGATGAAACAGACCACTCTTTGTTCATCTTCTCCATCTCATCTATCTGTCCTACCTGTTAAGGGCCCCAAATTGATGAACAACACTCAAGAATCGTTCGAAAAAGTGGCTTTTAAGCCCCTTCTTTAATGGATGAATTACATTTCATCAAGATTCTTCCTATGAATCTCACTCTAGCATCTCCTTTTCCTACTATTTGTTTTATGTGGTTGGTTGGTTGGTTTAAAGGCAGGAGAAGGGACCAAACTACGAGGTCATCGGTCCCTTGTTTCTAATAAAACAACATCACAAGTGTGAGAATTAAATGGACGAAACATTTAACACAAAACGGAAAGAAAGGAAAAGCCACCACAAGAACGAAGGGAAGGCAACGAACACTAAAAGGAACAAAAGAGGACAAGAAGACAACAGAGATGCTAGAAACAGAAGAGAGTAAAACCATGAGAGAAGATTACAGTGGCTGACCAACCACAAGAATAAAAAGGAAAGCCAGCCACTCTGCAACACATTACAACCTCCAGCCTAAAAGCACTAGGGTGGAGGACACAGGGGGACAAAGGACATGCACTACAACCTAGATAGAAGTATAAAACCCACTCTCACAGATAACACGTAAAACTAAAGCTGCTGTGGAGGCATTGTCACCCAACACTGAAGGCAGGGTGCTGGGAAAGTTAAAAGTCTGCCGCAGAGCGGCTAAAAGTGGGCAGTCCAGCAAGAAGTGGACGACTGTCATTTGGGAGCCACAGCGACACTGAGGTGGTTCCTCGTGACGGAGTAGGTAACCATGCGTTAGCCACATATGACCAATGCGGAGCCGGCAGAGGACAACTGATTCCCTGCGAGATGCCTGCATGGACGACTTCGACACATTCATAGTCTCCTTAATGACACACAATTTGTTGTGCATGCTGTTATGCAATTCTGTCTCCCAAGGCCAGAAAACCCTGTGGTGTAAGACAGAACGCAGGTCAGCTTCAGAGATGCCTATCTCCAGAAGCAGTTTCTACGTAGCCTGTTCGGCCAGCCTGTCTGCAAGTTCGTTGCTGAGGATTCCAATGTGTCTTGGGGTCCACACAAACACCAATGGAACAGCGGCACTGTTCCAGGGCATAGATGGACTCCTGAATGGACGCTACCAACGCTACCAGTGGGTGGCGAGAGTAGCAATGGTCGATAGCTTGTAGGCCGCTCAATGAGTCAGTACACAGGAGAAATGACTCACCAGGGCATGAGCGGATGTACTCAAGAGCACGAGATATGGCCGCCAGCTCTGCAGTGAAAACATTGCAGCCAAATGGCAAGGAGTGCTGCTCAATATGTCCTCCATGAACATATGTGAAGCCTACGTGACCATCAGCCATTGAGCCGTCTGTGTAAACCACCTCAGAAACTCCGAAACACGTCAAGAATCGAGAGAAAGTGACAGCGGAGAGCGGCGGGGTCAACGGAGTCCTTAAGTCCATGCAAAAGGTCCAGACGAAGTTGCGGCCGAGGCGTACACCATGGATGCGTACGTGAACGGACTGCAAGTAGAGGTGGTAAAGGGAAGGATTCCAGGTCGGAGAGAAGGGACCACATGTGAACCGCAATTGTTAGTCCCGATCTGGGCCGCCGATGCAGGAGGAGGACTGCCGCGGGCAGGAAAAGAAGAGATAATTTGGATGCTCAAGGGAACTATGAATGTGTGCTATGTAACTGACGAGCAGTTGCGCATGTCTGATCTGCAGTGGCAGGACACCAGCCTCCACCATTACGCTGGTCATCGGATTCGTCCTAAAAGCTCCTGTCGCTAAAAGAACCCCACAGTGGTGCACAAGCCGAGTAAATGCAATGCTGAAGGTGCTGCTGAACCATAAACTACAATCCCATAGTCTGTTCGAGATTGAACTGCACCCCAATTGGTGTTGCTCAGGCAACGGAGGGCACTGAGGTGCTGCCAGCACTTCTGCTTAAGCTGACGAAGATGAGGGAGCCAAGTCAATCAAGCGTCTAAAACCAGTCCCAGGAATTGATACGTCTCCGTGAGTGGATCGTTATTAAGGTAAAGTGCAGGTTCCAGATGAACAGTACGACACCAACAGAAGGGCACGACACACGACTTTGCAGCTGAAAACTGGAAGCTGTGGTCTAGAAGCCCATGAATGCGCCTTGTGTATGGCTCCCTGGAGGTGCCGCTCAGCAACAACAGTACTGGAGCAGCAGTACGAAATGCAGAAGTCGTCCGCATACAAAGAAAGTGAGTCGGAGGGCCCGACAGCTGCTGCTAGACCGTTAATGGCCACTAAAAATAGACACACACTTAATACAGAGCCCTGCGGGAATCCATTCTCCTGGATATGGATGGAACTATGGGAGTCCCCAACTTGGACATGGAAACTATGGAGCGACTTGAAGTTTTGGATAAAAATCAGGAGTCGTCCCCGGAGACCCCACTCATACAATGTGGCAGGGATATGATGTGGCCAAGTCGTGTCGTATGCTTTATGTAAGTCAGAAAAGACGGCGATCAGGTGTTGCCGTCTGGAAAAGGCTGTTCGGATGGCAGACTCAATGGACACAAGATTATCAGTGGTAGAGCGACCCTGGTGGAAGCCGCCCTGACATGGAGCCAACAAGCCACATGACTCCAGGACCCAACCCAACTGCCGGCACACCATACGTTCCAGCAGCATACAGAGAACATTGGTGAGGCTGATGGGTCAATAGCTATCCACATCAAGCGGGTTTTTACCAGGTTTGAGCATCAGAATGATGGTGCCCTCCTGCCATTGCGATGGGAAGATGCCATCGCACCAGATCCAGTTGAAGATGACGAGAAGATGTCGCTTGTATTCAGACGAGAGATGTTTAATCATCTGGCTGTGGATGCGATCAGGCCCAGGAGCTGTGTCAGGGCAATGTGCAGGGGCACTGAGGAGCTCCTACACAGTAAATGGGGCGTTATAGAATTCACTGCAACATGTAGTGAATGAGAGAATGTTCCCTTCCAGAAATCATTTGAGTGTGCGGAAGGCTGGGGGATAATTCTCCGATGCAGAGGCTCAAGCAAAGTGCTCGGCAATTGCGTTTGCGTCAGTACATAACTCGCCATTTATGGTAACACCGGGGACAGCTGTTGGGGCCTGGTACCTGAAAGGATGTTTGATCTTTGCCCAGACTTGCGAAGGTGACATGTGGCACCCAATGGTGGAGATGTATCTTTCCCAACACTACTCCTTCCGTTGTTTGACGAGGTAGCGAACACGGGCACAGAGGCATTTAAATTCTATGAGGTGCTCAAGGGAAGGGTGCCACTTATGCCGCTGTAGAGCTCGCCGACGCTCCTGACTTGCTTCAGTGACTTCCGGCAACCACCAAGGGACTGCCTTGCGCCTTGGGCACCGTAAAGTTCGAGGGATCACGTTTTCTGCCGCAGAAACAATTGTGCTAGTCACTTGCTCAACCCTCACATCGATGTTACCGTGTGGGGAAGATTCAAGAGGCAGAGGTCGAATTGCGACAGTAAAGTTGCAACATCTCGGCCTCAGCCAGTAAGCATGGTACCACCCCACAAGGGGTTATGGGCATTAAAATCTCCCAGAAGTAGGAAAAGTTTAGGGAGTTGATCAATCAGTGCAGCTAATACATTCAGGGGTACTGCACTATCTGGAGGAAGATATACATTGCAGACAGTTATTTCCTGTCGTCCTTATTCTGACAGCCACAGCTTCAAGAGGGGTTTGAAGGGGCACATGTTCACAACAGACCGAGTTTAGGACATAAACACGAACTCCACCTGACACTCGATTATAGTTTCTACAGTTCCTGTAATATCCCTTACAGTTGTGGAGGGCAGGGGTCCGCATTGCTGGGAACCACGTTTCCTAGTGAGCAATGCAGATAGCAGGTGTAAAGCCTAACAGTTGCCATAGCTCAACCAGGCGGTGGAAAAAAATGCCGCAATTCCACTGGAGGATGACATCATGAGACTGGGAAGGCACGGAACATTCAATGAGGCAGCTCATGCCTCAAAGTCACCTGCTGCCACCGATTTATTGCCTGAGCACTATATATCTATCGTATCTGAGGGTCTGGCAAGATCTAGGTCCTCAGCGGACACCAAAATCTCCACCCCATCCTCAGCCGCAGAGCTTGTAGGTAGCGGTGGTGTGGGTGCCACAGCAATTTCCTTGGTCTTTTTTTTTTTATTTCTCTCACTGCTCCTTGGGTTTCCCTGGCTGGGAGGACTTCACTGGCTCAGTCTCTGGAACTGAAGATGAGCATGAAGCCCTACGACCAGCTGCTTTTGGGCTCTTCAGCCACTGGTGGATGCCGTCTTTCCCACTAGAAGAAACCTGGGAAGGAAGTGAGCCAAGGGACCCCTTCCTTCTCCAGCTTAGAAGTGGGGACAGACACGTCCCCGATGGTTGGTGAAAGCGTAAGGGGGGGGGGGGGGGGTTTGGTTGGGTTTAAGGGCGCTCAACTGCTGAGGTCATTAGCGCCCAGTCACTGTTGTTAGAGCACATGGAATCTGGTACAACTCAAGGGGATGGGGGGACACCAGAAGGACCTGACAAAGATGCAGATAAAATAAGTAAAAAGGAAAGGTTAAATGTCTTTGGACAAGCCAGTTAAAGTTATAAAACGCAGAATACGAGCAGCTGCTCGAGCGTCATCAGCTAAAACATCCGGTAAAGTAGATGACAGGGCCAGGACAACACGAAATTGACTAAAACGGGGACACGACAATAAAACATGGCGCACTGTTAATGCCTGACCACAAGGGCACTGCGGGGCTGGGTCACCGGAGAGCAGGTAGCGGTGGCTAAACCGGCAATGCCCAATCCGCAACCTGGTCAGAAGGACCTCCTCGCGCCGAGGTGGTTGGGAGGATGTTGTCCATACAGTTGGAAGCGGTTTTACTGCCCGGAGCTTGTTTCCTTGGAGGGATGACCAAGCATCCCACCACAACGACACAAGCCTCTTACATACATCCCCACGAACGTCAGATGACGGGACACAATGGGAGGCTGGCCGAGGCAGGAGAACTGCAGCCTTGGCTGCAGCATCCGCAGCCTTATTCCCAGGCACTCCTACATGTCCGGGAACCCACAGAAAGCTGACAGAACCACCATTATCAGCGAAAGAATGGAGGGACTGCTGTATCCGTTGAATCAAGGGATGGACCGGATAGGGAGCTCCAAGGCTCTGAAGAGCACTGAGTGAGTCAGAGCAGAGTACGTACGATGAATGGCGGTGGCGGCGGGCATACTGAACGGCCTGATGGAGAGCAAAAAGCTCGGCCGTAAAGCTGGAACATTGGTCGAGGAGCCGGTATTTAAAGGTGGCGGCCCCGACGACAAAGGCACAGCCGACACCATCGTCAGTTTTGGAGCCATCGGTGTAAATAAAGGTGTGACCGGCAAGGCGAGCACGAAGTTCGACAAACCGTGAGCAATACACTGCAGCCGGAGTACCCTCCTTCGGCAGTGAGCTGAGGTCGAGATAAATATGAACCGGAGCCTGGAGCCAAGGTGGTGTCGGGCTCTCACCCTCTCTGAAGGTGGTAGGGAGAGCAAAATCCAATTGTCGAAGCAGGCGACGGAAGCGGACTCCGGGGGGCAGCAGGGCAGACACATACGCTGCTGGCCACCGTAAATGCAACACCAAGAATGACAAGAGGTAGCACAACAAAATTTATTTTGTAGGTAACATGTTGACCAAGTATCAAATGATTACGTTTACAGACATCTGTGACATGTGGTTCCTGCCAGAATCAGTAGCCAGAGTAGCTGCCATTGTTGGAGATCACCGCTGCCACACGTCTCAGCATTGAGTCAAAGAGACGTTGGATGTGTTCCTGGGGTACAGCAGCCCAAGCAGCTTCCACACGTTGCCAAAGATCATCTGGTGTGGCAGCTGGGGATGTAATCTAGGTCACTCATTGAGCAACCATGGACCACATGTTTTCTATCGCGAAACATCCGGAGAGCGAGCCGGCCAGGGAAGCACTTCAATCTGGTTATTGACGAAGAACCTTTGGACAATGCGTGCCACGTGTGGTCGCTCATTATCCTGTTGAAATATGGCTGTGGCCGAGCCCTGAAGGTAAGGAAGGACAACTGGCTCCAGCACCTCGGATATGTAGCGCCGGCTATTTAAAGTACCGGCAATGCGTACTAGAGGCATGCGAGAGTAATATCCAATACCGCCCCATACCATAATACCCGGTGCAAGACCAGTGTGGTGGTGCATAATGCAGCTGTCCAGCATCCTCTCTCCACGGTGTCTCCACACTCGAATCCGACCATCGTGGTGCTGCAGACAGAAGCGTGCCTCGTCAGTAAAGACAACGTCATTCCATTCTGCCATCCACATCCGTCTGTCATCAAACCATTGGCGACGGAGACGTCTGTGGTTCTGCGTCAATGGTAGACGAAGCAATGGACGTCTTGCGGACAGACCACTCTGCTGTACACGGCGTCGAATGGTACGCGCAGACACTGGATGATGCGTTACAGACGCAATGTGCTGTGCTATGGTTCGGGATGTCACTGAGTGATCTGTCACTGCCATGCGCACAATTTGCCTATCAGCACGTGCAGTGGTGCACCGAGGTGAATGCGATTGACCACGTCGGTCCGTCGTACCCTCCGCATTACAGTTGTATGGCTTCGTCCAACACGACTAGCGATTTCTCTGTATGATAATCCACAATCTCGGTAAGCCACTATCCTTCCTCTGTCTAACTCGGATACTTGATCAAACGATGTTCGCTGTTGTCTACGAGGCATAACTGATCGTCTTGTGAAACAACCACAAGGTAAACACACGTGCCGAACCTACACTCGTTGAAATCGCCAACCCTTAAATGGCGCTATGAGGTGGCGCCACAGGCGCGCGTGATGTGTGTCTGCACTGAAATTCTAATCAGTTGCATATCTCATCGCTGCAAACCCATGGTGTAAATTTCACTTGATTCGGATGCTTCCTTCAGGGTGTTGCATTTACGGTGGCCAGCAGTGTACAACCCGTGCTGACGGTCGAGAGAATCGGCGAAGAAGGACTGGTAAGAGGGGTGGTCGGGCATAGACAACAGCCGGCAGGCATACCGACACAGCAGTACATCGCGCCGGTAGGTCAATGGTAACTCTGCAGCTTCAGCATAAAGACTCTCGACAGGACTAGTGTAGAAGGCTCCGGTCGCAAGACGTATCCCCCGATGGTGGATGGAGTTGAGCCGGCGTAAGAGGGATGGCCGAGCGGACGAGTAGACGAAGCTCCCATAATCCAGCTTCGATCGGACTATGGACCGATACAAGCGAAGCAGGACAGTGCGATCCGCTCCCCAAGATGAACCGCTAAGGACTCTGAGGACATTAAGGGAACGTGTACAACGGGCTGCCAAATAAGAGACATGTGGAGACCAACACAGTTTCCTGTCCAACGTGAGCCCTAGAAACTTAGTTGTGTCCACGAATGGGAGAACAACGGGACCGAGATGTAAGGATGGCGGAAGGAACGCTTTATATCGCCAAAAGTTGATACAAACCGTCTTCTCTTCAGAGAACCGGAAGCCATTTGCCACGCTCCATGAGTAGAGGCTGTCTAGACAACGCTGAAGGCAGCGCTCCAGGAGGCATGTTCGCTGGGCACTGCAGTAGATCGCGAAGTAATCGACAAAGAGAGAGCCTGAGACATTAGGTGGAATGCAATCCATAATTGGATTTATCGCGATGGCAAAAAGGGCTACGCTCAAGACGGAGCCCTGAGGCACTCCGTTCTCCTGGAGGAAGACGTCGGACAATACGGAACCCACACGTACCCTAAACTTTCGTTCCGTTAAAAAGGAATCAATGAAAAGGGGCAGGCGACCGCGTAGGCCCCACCTGTGCATAGTGCGGAGGATACCTCCTCTCCAACATGTATCATAAGCCTTCTCCAAGTCGAAGAACATGGCCACCGTTTGGCGCCTTCGCAAAAAGTTGTTCATGATGAATGTCGACAAGGTCACAAGGTGGTCAACAGCGGAGCGGCGGCGACGAAAGCCGCATTGGACATTAGTAAGTAGTCGTCGAGATTCAAGAATCCAGACTAACCGAGCATTAACCATGCGCTCCATCACCTTACAGACACAGCTTGTAAGAGAAATGGGGCGGTAACTAGAAGGAAGGTGTCTATCCTTCCCGGGTTTGGGTATAGGAACAACAACGGCGTCACGCCAACGCCTGGGAACTTGACCTTCGGTCCAGACGCGATTGTAGGTACGAAGAAGGAAGTTTTTGCCCGCCGGAGAAAGGTGTGCCAGCATCTGAACGTGAATGGCATCTGGCCCCGGAGCAGAGGATCGGGACAGTGCAAGCGCACGTTCGAGTTCCCGCATAGTAAAGGGGGCATTATAAGTTTCCAGATTCAGCGAGTGGAAGGAAGGTCGCCGAGCCTCTTCTGCCTCTTTCCTGGGGAGGAAGGCAGGGTGGTAATGGGCGGAGCTTGAAACCTCCGCGAAAAAGCGGCCAAAGGCGTTGGAGACAGCCACAGGATCAACAAGGACCTCATTACCTGAGGTCAGGCCAGGTACCGAGGAGTGGGCCTTAATGCCCGACAGCCGGCGCAGGCTACCCCAAATGACAGAAGAGGGAGTAAAACTGTTAAAGGAGCTGGTGAAAGAGGCCCAACAAGCTTTTTTGCTGTCTTTGATGATTCTACGGCATTGCGCTCGGAGTCGTTTGTATTCAATACAATTCGCCAATGTAGGATGGCGGCGAAAGGTGCGTAAAGCACGTCGTCGAGCACGGATAGCGTCCCTACAAGCCTCGTTCCACCAGGGGACGGAAACGCGACGTGAAGAAGAAGTAGTACGAGGAATGGAACGTTCGGCAGCATTGATGATAACAGCCGTGAGGTATTCGACCTGACTGTCACAACTGGGAAAATCGTGGTCCGGAAAGGTCGCCAGGGAGGAGTAAAGTCCCCAGTCAGCTTTCAGTATGTTCCAGCTCGAAGGACGTGGGGATGGGGTGTGGTGCAGGAGACGAACGACACAGGGGAAGTGGTCGCTCGAATAGGTGTCAGAAAGGACATACCACTCGAACCGACGGGCAAGAGTGGTAGAACAGATCGAGATGTCCAAGTGGGAGTAGGTATGAGTAGAGTCCGAGAGGAAAGTCGGGGCGCCGGTATTGAGGCAGACTAGATTGAGATGGTTGAAGACATCCGCCAAGAGTGAGCCTCTTTGACAGGATGCAGGAGAGCCCCAAAGGGGATGATGGGCATTGAAGTCGCCAAACAATAAGAACGGCGGGGGAAGCTGAACGATCAGGTGCATCATGTCAGCCCGACTAACAGCAGATGACGGTGGAGTGTAGATGGTACAAACTGAAAAAGTAAAAGCAGAAAGAGTAATGCGGACAGCTATTGCTTGGAGTGGGGTGGTCAATGGGATGGGACGGTAATAGACATCGTCCCGAACGAGCAACATGACCCCACCATGAGCTGGGATACCGTCCACAGGGGCGAGGTCATACCGCTCCGAGGTATAGTGGGTAAAGGCAATACGGTCAGTCGGGCGCAACTTGGTTTCCTGGAGACCAAGGATGAGTGGACAGTGCAGGCAGAGGAGCAGTCGTAATTCCTCCCGATTAGATCGAATACCTCTTATGTTCCAATGAAACAACGCCATCGCTAGTCAAAAAGTTGGGGGAACGAGACGGGGGAAGAGCTGGTCACCTCGACGGCCGCGGAGGGCCAGGTTGCGAGGGAACAACGCTACAACCGACGGGAGGCGGATCCGGTTCCATCGACTCGTCACCAGCTGTGGCCACTGTCCCTGGTTGTGTAGAAGGGGCCGCAGCATTTGCCGACGAAGGCCGGCGGAGCGCCTGGCAGCAGAGCGTCCCGGCGAAACTGAGGACGGCCGGGAGCAGCGACTCACGGATGAAGCGTCAGACGAAACGCGCCGGGGTGGAGAGGGGGATAGAGACTTCTTCTTGGAGGCCTTCTTGGAAGGCCAAGGAGGCATAGGGATGGTGGGCTGGACCCGAAGAAGGTCCTCACGCGCGGGGTCCGTTTTGGAACGCCGGACCTCGGAAATTGGGGGTCCGGAACGTTTCCCTGATGGACGCCTGAGAAGAGGATCGCTTCTCAGGTGGCGTGGGGGGAGGAGGAGGAGGAGGAAGGGTGGCCCCTGGGGCAGAGGGGGTGGGGGCCACAGGGGAGGAGGATTTGGAAGGGAGGGATTTGGGAGGCGGGGGCAGAGCCCCCTGATGGGCGGAGGAGGCGGAGGGGGGGACAGGATAGGGGTGAGGATACCGCGGAAGGAGTGGACACAACTGAGGGAAACGAAGTGGTCAATGGCACGGGATGAAGGCGGTCATACTTCTTCCTGGCTTCAGAATAAGAGAGCCGATCCAAAGTTCTGATTTCTTGTATCTTCTTCTCCTTCTGATAGGCGGGGCAGTCTGAGGATCTAGGCGAGTGGACGCCAGGACAATTAATGCACCGAGGTGGTGGGGTGCATGTATGTTCCTCACGAAGAGGACGGCCACAATCGCCACAAAGGGGCTCAGCCTCACACCGTGACGACATGTGTCCAAAGCGCAAACACCTAAAACAGCGCATAGGAGGCGGGACGTATGGTCGCACGTCACACCGGTAGCACATCACCTTTACCTTCTCCGGGAGAACGTCCCCCTCGAAGGCGAGGATGAAGGCCCCGGTGTCGATGTGACGGTCTTTGGGGCCACGCTGGACTCGCCGGACGAAATGCACGCCTCGGCGCTCCAGGTTGGCCCTGAGCTCCTCATCAGATTGTAGCAGGAGGTCGCGATGAAAAATAACCCCCTGCGTCCTATTTAGTGCCAGATGTGGGACAATGGATACTGGGATGTCCCCTAGGCGGTCGCACGCCTGGAGCGCCGCCGACTGTGTGGCGGATGTGGTCTTGATAAGTATGGACCCTGAACGCATCTTGCTGAGAGCCTCGATTTCCCCGAAGATGTCCTCAATGTGCTGAACAAAGAACATGGGCTTGGAGGTGGCGAATGTCCCCCCATCGGTTCGAGAACAGACCAAATAGCGGGGGAAGTACTTCGCCCCAAGCCGGCGGGCCTGTCCCTCCTCCCATGGAGTGGCCAAGGGGGAAAGGGCAGGAGAACCAGGACTAGAAACAGTACCTTTTCTTTTGAAAGACTCGGCCGCAGAGCGACCTGATACGTGTTCACGTTTCATCTGCGAAACGTCCGCCCCGATACCACCCACTCCGATCAGGGGCTCTCCCCATGGGCGCCACCCAGCCGCAGCAAGGGCCACCTGGCAGGATGACCATTGCCGGGAGTCCTGATGCCCCAAGGAGACAGGCATCTACTCCTTGGCCGACGTGGGGAGGGTGCAGCTCAGGTATCGGCAGTACGATCCCTGTGTTGTCAGGGGGCTACAACCTAGAGGGTACATGACGACCCCACCACAACGGGCTGGCTACCGTGCTGGATTTCTGGTGCCATGGAAAGTCCATCATGATCGCTGGGGCAGATGGAGATGCACTATGGGCGTAACTTGGACAACCCATCAGGCGTTTAGGCCCAATTTGAGGAATAGTGGGTATGGTTACAACGCCGGTACAATACTGAGTGCCAAGGTCTTAGTGCACTTAGGACCAGTGGTACACCACGTAAGGTGTCCTTCCCCAGAAGGCTCGTACTTCTGTAGAATTTTGAAAAATGGAGGTCAAACCCCAAGGGGGATCATCACACGGAAGGCCGAAACGGTTGAAACTCCTTTTAGTCGCCTCGTACGACAGGCAGGAATACCTCGGGCCTATTCTTACCACGGACCCGCAGGGGGGGGGGGGGGGGGGGGGGTTGCTCACGTGGTGCAGGAGCAATAGGGAAGGAAATGCCCCCAAGGGCAGGTGTAGTCTTCCGGCTCTGAGAGGTGATTTGGGTTGGCAGAGCTGATGGTACCAGAATGGTTGAAGCGGCGGCATAAGACTGTCATGCGCACAGGATGCAGGCATTCAAATTTTCTCTTAGCCTCAGTGCAGGTCAGTCTGTCCAGAGTCTTGTACTCCATGATTTTCCTTTCTTTCTGGGGAATCCTGCAGCCAGGCAAGTAAGGCGAATGGTGCTCTCCACAGCTGACACAGATGGCACAAATGGGAGGCGGGACACATGGAGTATTGGGATGTGATGGGCGTCCGCAATCTTGGCATGTGATGCTGAAAGTACAGCGGGAAGACATATGGCCGAACTTCCAGCTCTTAAAGCACTGCATAGGGGGAGGGATATAGGGCTTTACATCACACCGGTAGACCATCACCTTGACCCTCTTGGGCAATGTATCACCCTCAAAGGCCAAGATGAAGGCACCAGTGGCAACCTGATTGTCCTCCAGGCCACGGTGGACACTCCAGATGAAATGTACACCTCGCCACTCTAGATAGGCGCACAGCTCATCGTCAGACTGCTAAAGAAGGTCTCTGTGAAATATGATACCCTGGACCATATTTAAGCTCTTTGGAGCATGATGGTTACAGAAACATCCACCAGCTTGTCACAAGCGAGTAACTCCCGTTACTGGGCAGAGGATGCTGTTTTCATCAAGACTGACCCAGATCTCATTTTGGACAAGCCCTCCACCTTCCCGAACTTGTCCTTTAAATGTTCAACAAAAAACTGAGGCTTCATCGTCATGAAAGATTCCCCATCAGCTCTCAAACGTACAAGGTACCAGGGCGAATAAGATCTGCTGCCATCCTTAGCCTGACGTTCCTCCCATGGCGTGGCTAGGGAGGGAAACAATTTGGGGCCATACTTATGTACGCTGAATTGAGCTCGTGATTGCTTAGAGACTGCTGGTGTTTTCACCACCAGCAAAAGTTGATGGACTACGCTACATCGCGTGTCATCTGGCCTGATGCCACCCACTACAACCAGGGGCCCTCCCCACAGGTGCCATCCAGCCACAGCAAAGGCCACCTGGCAGGATGGCCATTGCTGGAAGTCCTGATGCCCCAGGGTGATGGGTATCTACCCCTTGGCATACGTGGGGAGTTGACAGTGCAGGCATCAGCAGAGCAATCGCTGTGTGGTCAGGGGGCTACAACGAACGGGGTACATGGAGGCCCCACCACAACGGACTGACTACCATGCTGGGTATCAGGTGCAAAGAACTGCATGGTCATTGTCGATGCACAAATCGACACTGCGTAGTGCATGGTGGAAAATTCACCCAGGAAGGTGTTCTCAACCAAGAGATGGAGAATGGGTAGGACTGCAATGCGACGACAAGAAAGTGGGCTAAAGATCTCAATGCACAATGGACACCTTGTAAGGTGCCCTTCCCCAATTGGCTCGCTCTTCAGGAAATTTTTTAAGAATGGAGGTCAAACCCTACAGGGGATCATCACTTAAAGTCCGAAATGTGTGAAACTCGTTTTAGTCGCCTCGTACGACAGGCAGCAATACCTCAGGCCTATTCTAACCCTTGGACCCGCAAGGGGAGGGGGCGGGTTATGTGGTCATTTCCCTTAATGTCACTCTGGATAGACACTCCTAGATATTTTACAGTAGTTACTGTTTCCAGCAGTTTGTCACCAACAGTGTAGTTGTACAGTAGTGGATTTCTTTTCCTATGTACGCACAGTAAGTTCCATTTATTTACGTTCAGGATCAACTGCCTGTCAACTGCACTGTTCATCAATCCTCTGTAGGTCTTCCGCAAACTGTTACCTCCTTCTTGCATTGCCACCTTCTTATAGACAATAGCATCATCTGCAAACAGCCTTAATGAATATGTAATACATGGCGGGTTTTTTCCATCCTTTATCCACTTAATAAGCATGTAACTTTCCAGACTATGATTTACAATCTGCTTATCTTTTGCTCATAATTCCTCTACATCCATCTTACTGGAACTAGGTGATGCCAGTTCACTAAGTGAGATACTAATAACTGCTTATCTGCTCTATCTAGCAGAGAACTTCTCCTAGCCTTCTTGACTGATTTATTAACTTTAATAATCATAGTTGCTATAATGCCATCAAGATCACTAATCCCTGTTTCGTTTCTATACTGACAGTGTCGATAAGATCTGACCTATTTGTGGTCTAAGATATGCCAAACTAGCTGCTCAAGACAATTTTCAGAAAACGTGTCCTAAGGTATTTCACATGACTGTCTGTCTGTATGCCTCACAAAGAACCCATAGACATCCCAGTCTATACTTGGCAGGTTAAAGTCACCTCCAACTAGTACTGCATGATCTGGGTATTTATGGGCTATTGACTCAGAACTTTCTTTGAATGACTCTAGAACTGTCACAGCGGAATCAAGTGGTCGGCAAAAACATCCAACAACTAACTTAGTTTCACCTATGCCTGTTATACGTGACCAGACGGCTACACTGTCACATTCAACATCTATCTCAATAGAGACAATATTTTTGTCAACTGCAATTAACTCTCCCCTACTATGGCCTCTAATCTGTCTTTCCAATATACGTTCCACGACTCACTAAATATCTCTGAGGTTTCCACTTCGGGTTTCAGCCAGCTGATGATCTCAAGAACAATATGAGAGCAAGAACTTTCCTGGTGGGCAGTAAATTTGGGACTTTATTACAAATACTCTGACAATTTACCGATACCAGTCTATGTGTCTTTATTCTGAATGCCATTGGATCCCTAGCTGTGAATCAACTGGTGACCGTTCAATAGAGCACTTCAAACTAATGCTTAGCCTAAAAAACCCTCATGTGCACTCCACAAGTATTCTGTTACCTGAGTAGCCGCTTCCTTAGTGTAGCGCATCCCTGATCTACGAGGTCGAATGAATTCATTAATTGGTTTGGATGGGAATATTTTAATAAATCAAATCCTTAGAATGTGATCTTTAATTACCAATATTCACTTTTCCACATAATCACCAGCCAATTGGATACATTTCTGCCAATGATGAACAAGTTTTCTGAAGCCGTCACAGAAGAAGTTGACACACTGTTTCCGCAACCACAGTTTCACAGTTTTCCCAATGTCTTCACCAGAATCATAATGATGTCCCCACAGATCGTCTTTCATTATCGGGAACAGATGGAAGTCAGACGGTGCTAAATTTGGACTGTATGGAGGATGCCATACGGTAGTGAGTTCAGTCTCTGAAGTTCTGCTGTGGTGGCACGTGAAGTGTGTGGTTTGGCAGTGTCATGCTGCAGGAAAACATTTCCCTTTTCCTTTCGGGCCCCTGTTAGCTGTCGTTTCAGAGCTCACAACATTGTGATGTAACACTCTGAATTTGTTGTTGTTCCACAACCAAGGAAATGGGAGGAAGTGCGCAGTTAAAGCCACACCCCTGGACATGAACTATGGTTAATGATGTACTTCAGAATACCCCTCCCAGAAGATGATATTGCACAGAGTGTAGAAGTCATACAATACATTGTTTTTTTTTTTTTTTTTTTTTTTTTTTTTTTTTTTTTTTTTTTTTTTTTTTGTGGTTTTAGGGCGCAAAACTTCTATGGTCATTAGCGCCCAGCCCGTGACGTAGAAAACAGGAAAAAAACGAAATTTAAAATCAGCAGTAATGGGAACAAAGTCATAAAATTTGAGAAACTAAAGGCAGAAGGAATGCTTAAAAATCCACTATAGAAAGGGGTTGGTTGTCCCCAAAAAAAAGGCTTCAAATGACTGACGTCATTTCACTGTCACTAATAAACTGTAGAACGCGGTCAGCTGAGCGCGTGTCATCTGCTAAAATCGACGATAGATCAGGCGATAGCCGTAGACGGGAGCGTAACGGATTAAAATAGGGGCATTCAATTAAAAGGTGTCTGACCGTCCACGGCTGAGAGCAGTGGGGACAGAGTGGGGGAGGAACACCGCTTAAAAGATGTCGATGACTAAAAAGACAGTGCCCTATCCGGAGTCTAGCTAAAATTACCTCCTCCCGACGACGCGATCGGGAGGAAGAGGTCCATGCGCAAGGAAGGGCTTTCACTTCCCGCAATTTATTATGGGGAAGTGTTGACCAATGCGCATGCCATAAATGAGCAACTTGGCGACATAAACCGCTCCGTAGATCGGTAAACGGAAGAAACTGAATAGCTGGCCGAGGAAGAGAGACTGCAGCCTAGGCCGCTATATCGGCCGCCTCATTTCCACAGATACCAGCGTGTCCTGGGAGCCAGAGGAACGCCACTGAGACGCCCCCCAGGTGGAGCAAGCGCAGACAGTCCTGAATCCGGTGGACCAGAGGGTGCACAGGGTAAAGAGCTTGGAGACTCAGGAGAGAGCTGAGAGAATCTGAGCAGATTACGTACTGTATCCGCTGATGGCGGCGGATGTAGTGGACAGCCTGCAGAATAGCGTAAAGCTCCGCAGTATAAACCGAACACTGGTCGGGAAGCCGAAAGTGATTTGGGGTGTCGCCAACAATATAGGCACTCCCTACACCTAACGATGTTTTCGAGCCATCGGTGTAAATAAATGTGGCTTCCGTCATTTGTGCACATAGAGCAGCAAATGCCCGACGGTAAACAAGTGTAGGGGTACCATCCTTGGGAAATTGACACAGGCCCCCGAGCAAGTCGATCCGGGGACGGAGCCAAGGCGGTGCAGTACCCCAAGTTGTCAAGAAGGTTTTAGGAAAGCAGAAGGAAAGAGAATGGAGCAGTTGACGGAAGCGGACTCCCGGGGGTAGTAGGGAGGAGGAGCGGCCTGCATACCCGACATCAAGGGAGGCGTCGAAAAAAGGTCATGGGCTGGATTAGCAGGCATGGAAGACAAATGGCTAGCATAACGACTCAGAAGGACTGCCCGCCGATTGGATAGCGGAGGTTCAGCAGTCTCAGCATAAAGGCTTTCCACAGGGCTGGTGTAAAAAGCTCCAGACACTAAACGTAATCCACGGTGGTGGATGGAGTCGAGACGCCGAAGAATAGACGGCCGAGCAGAGGAGTAGACTATGCTTCCATAATCCAATTTCGAGCGCACTAAGGCGCGATAGAGGCGGAGAAGGACCACTCGGTCCGCTCCCCAAGAGGTGCCATTCAGGACACGGAGGGTGTTAAGGGAACGCAGACAGCGAGCCGAAAGATAGGAAACGTGGGAGGACCAGCACAGTTTTCTGTCAAACATAAGACCCAAGAATTTAGCGACGTCGGAGAACGGAAGGTTGACAGGACCTAGATGTAAGGAGGGCGGAAGAAACTCCTTACGTCGCCAAAAATTAACACAAACGGTCTTACTGGGTGAGAAACGGAAGCCGGTTTCGATGCTCCACGAGTGGAGGCGATCGAGACATCCTTGAAGACGTCTTTCAAGAAGGCTGGTCCGTTGAGAGCTGTAGTAGATCGCAAAATCGTCCACAAAGAGGGAGCCCGAGACATCAGGAAGGAGACAATCCATAATTGGATTAATGGCAATGGCAAACAGTACAACACTCAGCACGGAGCCCTGGGGTACCCCGTTTTCTTGGGAGAAAATACGGGATAGAGTAGTGTTCACCCGCACCCTAAATGTGCGCTCTGCCATAAATTCGCGAAGAAAAAGGGGCAGCCGGCCTCGAAAGCCCCAAGAGAACAGTGTGCGGAGGATGCCTGTCCTCCAACAGGTATCGTATGCTCTCTCCAGATCAAAAAATATTGCTACCGTTTGGCGTTTCCGGAGGAAATTGTTCATGATATAAGTGGAGAGAGCAACAAGATGGTCAACGGCAGAACGATGTTGTCGGAATCCGCATTGGGCTGGTGTTAAAAGACTGCGGGATTCCAGCCACCAAGCTAAACGGTAATTCACCATACGCTCCAAAACCTTACAGACACTACTCGTGAGAGAAATGGGGCGATAGCTAGAGGGGAGATGTTTGTCCTTTCCAGGTTTCGGAACGGGAACGACAATAGCTTCCCGCCATCGCCTGGGAAAGGTACTGTCGGTCCAAATTCGATTATAAAGGCGAAGGAGGTAGCGCAGGCTATGGGTTGATAAATGCAGCAACATTTGGACATGGATACCATCCGGTCCTGGGGCGGAGGAGCGAGAAGAAGAGAGTGCATGTTGGAGTTCGCGCATGGAGAAAACAGTATTGTAGCTTTCGCGATTTTGAGAGGAGAAAGCAAGATGTCGCACTTCCGCTGCACGTTTCTTCGGGAGAAACGCTGGCGGGTAATTTGAAGAGCTCGAAATCTCAGCAAAGTGCTGACCCAATGAGTTAGAAATTGCGACGGGGTCCACTAAGGTATCATGCGCGACAGTGAGCCCAGAGACCGGGGAGAAACTAGGCGCGCCTGAGAACCGTCGAAGCCGACTCCAAACTTCCGAGGAGGGAGTGAAGGTGTTAAATGAGCTAATAAAGAATTGCCAGCTTGCCTTCTTCTTATCGCGGATGACGCGACGGCATCGCGCACGGAGCTGCTTATATCGGATACAGTTGGCCAAAGTTGGATGGCGACGGAAAATGCGAAGAGCACGTCGCCGCTCACGTATTGCGTCACGGCATGCCTCGTTCCACCAAGGAACTGGGGGGCGCCGGGGCAATTCGGAGGTGCGTGGTATTGAACGTTCCGCAGCTGTGAGAATAACGTCGGTAAAATGTGTGACCTCATCGTCGACGCTGGGAAAGCGACGGTCATCGAATGTCGCTAGAGACGAAAAAAGTGTCCAATCGGCTTGGGCAAACTTCCAGCGTCGCGAGCGCAGATATGGCAGTTGAGGCTGCAGTCGAAGGACACATGGAAAGTGGTCACTCGAGTGTGTATCATCAAGGGCGAACCATTCGAAGCGCCGGGCTAGCGGAACAGTACCGACCGCAAGGTCCAAATGAGATAAATTTGCCGTGGAGGCAGACAAAAACGTGGGGACCCCAGTGTTGAGGCAGACTAGATCCGCTTGGTGGAAGACGTCTAGCAATAGTGAGCCACGTGGACAAGGATGTGGAGATCCCCAAAGCGGGTGGTGGGCATTGAAGTCCCCAACCAGCAAATAGGGGGGTGGAAGCTGATCAAGAAGATGAAGGAGATCAGCTCATGCCAGTGGTGTAGACGATGGAATGTATACCGTACATAGAGAGAACGTGTATCCAGAAAGGGAAAGACGGACGGCGACAGCTTGGAAGGAACTGTTTAAGGGGATTGGGTGATAATGGAGAGTATCATGGAGCAGAATCATGAGTCCTCCATGGGCTGGAGTGCCTTCAACAGAGGGGAGGTCATATCGGACGGACTGAAAATGAGGGAGAACAAAGCGGTCATGGGGACGCAGCTTTGTTTCCTGAAGACAGAAGACGACCGGCGAGTAGGATCGTAAGAGGATCGACACTTCATCCCGATTGGCGCGAATGCCGCGGATATTCCAGTGGATAATGGACATAGGGTGAACAGAAAATGGAGAAACGTGACCAAGGGTGCTGTCAACTCAACGACTGCTCAGAGCTTGCGACCGACAGCATGGAATGGCATTCAGTCGAAGGCAGAAGGTCCTGATCCATAGGTTGGTCAGGAGCAGCTCCTGCCACCAACGATCGGCCAGTTGACCGGCCACCAGCAGTGCGCCTCGGCAACACGGAAGATGGCCGAGGGCGATTTCCGCCAGGTGGTGCTGTAGTGGGGACACGCCTTGGCGGAGAAGGAGAGGAACTGTGTTTCTTCGTAGCCTTCTTGGAGGTATGATGTTTAGATGAAGGAGGAACCGATGGTTGTGAAGTTGCAGTACGTAAAAACTCTTCACGAGAATGCTCTTTTTTCGAAGACTTGGCGTCTGACTTTTGGGCTCGAGATTTAGCAGAACCCGACGAAGGGTGAGCCATGGAGTGGGCAGGCGAAAGTGGTGAGGTTGAACGGGCGATCTTTGCGCTGGCCGATCTGACGACCGTGGTACTAAATGTGAGGTCGCAAGTCTGCGTGGCCGCCTCCTTTGTTGGCCGAGGAGAAGCAAGGACAGTGCTGTATTTTCCTTTCTGAGGCACGGTGGGCTGTCGACTGGCGAGTAACTTTCGAGCAGCAAAGGTCGACACCTTTTCCTTCACTCTTATTTCCTGGATGAGCTTTTCATCCTTAAAAACGGGGCAATCTCGAGAGGAAGCAGCGTGGTCACCCATACAGTTGATGCAGTGTGGGGATGGAGGTGGACAAGCACCCTCATGGGCATCCTTGCCACACGTAACACATTTGGCCGGATTGGAACAGGACCGGCTGGTGTGATTGAACCGCTGACATCGATAGCAACGCGTAGGGTTTGGGACATAAGGGCGAACGGAAATTATCTCATAGCCTGCTTTGATTTTTGATGGGAGTTGAACTTTGTCAAATGTCAAGAAGACAGTGCGGGTTGGAATGATGTTCGAGTCAACCCGTTTCATAACCCGACGAACAGCGGTGACGCCCTGGTCAGACAGGTAGTGCTGAATTTCTTCGTCAGACAATCCATCGAGGGAGCGTGTATAAACGACTCCACGCAAGGAATTTAAGATACGGTGCGGTTCCACCCGGACAGGGAAGGTGTGGAGCAGAGAAGTACGCAGCAATTTTTGAGCCTGGAGGGCACTGTGTGTTTCTAACAACAGGGTACCATTCCGTAATCTGGAACAAGACTTTACAGGACCCGCAATTGCGTCGACACCTTTCTGAATAATGAAAGGGTTGACCGTGGAAAAGTCGTGACCTTCGTCAGACCGAGAAACAACAAGGAACTGTGGCAACAATGGAAGAACCGTCTGTGGCTGAGACTCAGTGAACTTACGTTTGTGAGCAGACATAGTGGAAGGTGAGGAAGCCATTGCGGAAGAATCCCCCATGATTACCGGCGTCTCCGATGGCGCGCTCCTCCCTTGTGGGGGCCCTCACCGAGGGCACACCCGCCTTAGGTGATTGTTCACACCTCAGGTCACACCTCCCGACAAACGGACGGAGGGACCAATCGGCACTTTCGGAAGGTATCAGCTCGGGTAATCACCCCTCCCTGGGCCTGGCCTTTACCAGGGGGTACGTACGTGTCCTACCTGTCTACCCGGGGCGGGGAATTACGCGTTACCCCGTCACCGGCTACGCATGGAAGTGCGTGGGTCGGCCTTCAGACACGCACAGGGAGGAAGAAAGAGAAAGGGAAAGGAAAGAAGAGGGGGTCTCAAACGCCGCAGCGGAGAAAAGGGTAAAGAGAAGAGGTAAGGAAAGGAGAAGGACAAAGGAAGGAAGAAGACATACAAGCAAGGAAGAAGAAGAATGCGGTACATTTACAAGCGTCCGTCTCCGGACGTAGGCGCAAACCATACTCCCAGAGGGGGAGAAAGTGAATGAAAGAGCCAGAGGTGAGGGGGGGGGGGGGGGGGGGGGGAAGGATGCGGAAAGGGAAGGTATGCAGCCCGGAAAGGAAGGAAGGCCACATTAGCTCGGGGCCCCGTGCTCGCTACGCACGTATCCACAAAAGAGTTGTGGATCCCCTGGGGGAACAATACATTGTGGGTGATGTGGAAAACTAACACACCGACTGATTTCAAGTACAGGGACTTGCGATTTGGAATTTATGTATGAAAATTGCCTGTGAGGCAAAACCTGCGGTTGGATGCAAACCCGTTCCACCACACACTTCAGCTATTAACCATATGATAATATCCATTTTCCCCTAGGAAAGTTAAAATGTGAGCTACTTTCATAGCATAAACAGGTAACACCTGTGGTAGGGACCTGTCAAGATGTAATCTACACCATAGGTAGAACGAGTCTGAATAGCCGCAGCCATTCTGCAGATGCACTAGGGACAGTCATCTTGTCGTAGTATGTAGCTGTGTATGAAACATTTATGGTCAATATGGATGCAAAATAAGACTGTATGTTTTCTTCAAGAGAGGCAAAGTTATGTTCTCCATTTTCTGGTGGATGCTATTACCATTTAGAACATGTTTCATCTCTGGGTCATAATGGTGTACCCACTTTTATAAGAGATGTGTCTGTAAATCAGCAACTGGGATTTGTCTTACCAATAGGTCCATTGCAGAGTGTCCCTCAGCTAATGATTCAGTGCGATCATTGCGTGGGATGCTTATGTGACTTGGAATCCAGAGGGGTACTATGAAGGTTCCTATGTTGTGAATGTCATATAAAAGTTTGTGACTGGTGGAGATGAATGGACAAATCTGAGAGCAATCGTAAACTGCCTTTAAGCTATTGAGGGAATCCGCACAGGGCAATAATTCTGGAGAAGTCGAGGTTTACATGTGTGAAAGTTCTGTGTGTTGCAACTAAATCACCCATACACATACTGCATGCAATGGGAAGACAGTATTGTTTGAAAAAGTTTGTCAATAAAGATAGGCAACTTTCTCATCATTCTTAGAGCCATTGGTACACATCTGATAAAAGGTTGTATAGTCACGAAAGACTGAATGAAACCTGTGGCAGTGAACATTAGGGTCTGTGTGATCCTTCATATCACATAGGAGATCCAGTCATACAACAGGTCCGGGGACACCATGGGGGAAGCAGCACTAAACCTTCCACCCAGTGCACCCTGCCCCCTCCCCCCACCTACCACCATCACCCACACTGGATTACTGCTCCCATCAGGCGCAGTTACAATTCAGTCTGGCCACTGTGGTGAGAGATAGTGGTCATGTGTGCGTGAGTTTTGCTTGTGGGAATGTGTGTTTTCTACTTCAGAAGAAAGCTCTCTGGCTAAAAACTAATATGTATATCAGTCTTTCCATTGTGCTTATCTGTGACTCACCATCTCCACTAATGGATAACACCATCTGCATCCCAGAACACTGTGGTCATGATTTTTCCAGCTGAGGGCTGCGTCTTTAATTCCTTTTTTTGCGGTGAGTCTGTGTGTCGATATTCCATAGACTGATGTTTCATCTCTGGGTCATAATGGTGTACCCACATTTCATCTACTGTCATAATTGAATGAATAATACAAGAGGAGTTCCTGGCAAATTTCAAGTCTGTGTGCTTTCATTTCAGAAGTCAGCATCCGGGGGTACCCATCATGAACAGATCTTCTGATCGCCAAGCAAAGCAATAATGTGACTCACGTGTTCTTGTGAAATGCCGATTGTGCTTGCAATTTCTATCTGAGTGATACGACGATCATCCTGAATCAATCGGTTAACATTTTACTTGTGAAACTCGGTGGCTGCTGTCACAGGATGTCCAACTTTTTATTTGTCATGCAGGTCAAATGTTCCCGCCTCAACATCTTTGAACTTACTCGCCCAACAATGCACAGTACTCACATCAACACAGTCACCATAAACTGCTTTCACTCTCTGATGAATCTCTTTTGGGGTAACACCTTCTAATGTCGAGAATGCAATGACTGCACGTTGCTTAAATCACACTGACCAACCATCTGAGCAGGGGTCCATACTTTACACTGTAACAACACAACCGTTCAATGCTAAGGCTTCCCACCAACTGGAGTAGTACAGAAGAGGCTACAGAACAAGCCAGTACCTGCCGCGTACCATTGCTGCCAACTGTTGAAGAGTTACGAACGTGGAGGCATTTCTTTTCAGTCCACCCTAGTGTTAAGAGGACTCCTACAAATCCTCACATGATAATGCAGATCTGGAAATCTGCAGCCAAGCCCATCACAGAGTCTACAAAGTCTTTGTCTGAGACCCTGCACTCGGCTCCAAACCACAGGATCCCAATCAACTCTGGGAATGATGCTGCAAACTGCACCCTGTAAGTGAGGCCAGCAGTCTTCACCACCTCCGCCAGCAACCTGTACGAACTGAGGATCAGCTCAGAACCCATGCAACAGGCATCATTGGTGTCTAAGTGAGACACAACTTGCAAACGACTGCACCCTGCACGCTTGACAGCCACAGTCAAGGCTGCCTCCACGTCTCTGATGAGGCTGGCTGGCAGACATATTGAGTGCACGTTGGCTTTCTTTCCAGCCCTGAATGCTATCTGTACAAGGGCCTCCATAATGTGCCAAACATTGGAGCTCCCAATAACCAGTAAATCCCTCCCCCCATGTGCCTGCTTGGACCCTGCTGAAGGAGCAGCCACCTGCCCACTTACAGGGTGAATGGGTGAGGCCCGACAACCTGTCTCCACATTGGCCCTCCACTTTGGGCGACATGAACGTGTTACAACCTGGCACACACAGCTTTGATGGCAGATTCAGTGTGTCAGATGCACTAAGAGGTGCTTTGGAAGCAGAGCCCACAGGAAAAACAAGTGACTCCTGAGAAGTCCCATGCGACACACCAGATTCTCAGCCACTGCTGCACCCCGAGGCAGCAGCCAGAAGGTGACTGACCCTAGCCAACAGCACGTTCAACCGTTCGCGAACTGTGGCCAGCTCATCCTGCGTCAATGCACAGCACGCACACATCCTATCCATCCCAGCAAGACTAACTAAAGAAGTGAACTATAAAAGCAGACAATCCTTGATATGGAACTTGCTAACCTGCTGGTGGGTCACCAATGGACGCTGATGCATTAAAGAGCTACGTAGCTCACTGTGCAGTGTGCAGCTATTGTGCTAAAGACTGAATGAATTTACACTTATAAAAACACAATATTAACCCCCTTAAATAGAGAAACACACACAAAATTTAATAAATATAGTATGTGGAAAACACAGAAAAGGATAAACACTTAACTTGCCACTCTGTAGACATACTCTTATCACAGCAGAGAGCTGTGACCAAAAACTTTAGAGAAAATCTCGGTTCACTTGTATGGAAGTTCCCAAATCATATTGTGGAGACTTCAATCATCAACAATCAATTGGGAAAATTATAGTTCTGTTAATGGTGGGTGTAACAAGACATCTTGTGAAACATACTAAAAGATTTCTCTGAAAACTACTTAGAACAGATAGTTCAGAATCCCACTCCTGATGGAAGTATTTTGGATCTCTGACTTCTTTGAGGATGTCGACAACAAAACTGGTGAAAGTCACAATGATACAGTTGTGTAAACAATGATTACCGAAGTACAAAGGACAACTAAAACAAGAAGAAAGATATATATGTTCCATAAACTAGATACAAAAGCCGTAGTGTCATATCTGAATGAGGAACTTGCAACTTTCAGCACAGGTCAGGAGCATATAGACAAACTATGACTCAGATTTAAAAGAATTGTTCACCATGCACTGGACAGATATGTACTTAGTAGAATAGATAGGAAGTTAAATTGAGTGTAGCAAAGCAAAAGCTGAAATGCTTAACTCCATTTTCAAATGTTCCTTTACAAACAAAAACTCAGGGAAACTGCCCCAATTTAATTACCGTACCAATGAAAAGATGAGAGAAATATGTGTTAATATCAATGGCGTAAGAGAAAACTGAGGTCGTTAAAACTGAACAACGCTCCAGGGCCCAATGGAATACCTACTGGATTCTACACTAAGTTTTCAGATGAGTTCACTCTAATTATAAGGGACATTCAAATGAAACCCTGTCACTAGTATAAAGTAATGGTAACAATTTTATTAACTCAAAAATGTAGTTATACACAGCACACATACACTACGTGATCAAAAGTATCTGGGTACCTGGCTGAAAATGTCTTACAAGTTCGTGGCGCCCTCCATTGGTAATGCTGAAATTCAATATGGCGTTGGCCCAACCTTAGCCTTGATGATAGCTTTCGTTCAGGTGCTGAAAGGTTTCTTGGGGATTGGCAGCCCATTCTTCACTGAATGCTGCACTGAGGAGAGGTATCAATGTTGGTCGGTGAGGCCTGGCACAAAGTTGGTATTCCAAAACATCCCAAAGGTGTTCTATAGGATTCAGGTCAAGACTCTGTGCAAGCCAGTCCAATACAGGGATGTTACTGTTGTGTAACCACTCCACTACAGGCCATGCATTATGAACAGGTGCTCAATCGTGTCGTAAGATGCAATCATCATATATTTTTTTTTTTTTTTTTGGGCGCAAAACTGCTATGGTCATTAGCGCCCGGTCTGTCACTTAGGAAACAGTAAAAACCGAAAATGGAAACCAGCAGAAATTCGAACGAAACTCAAAAAATTGGAGAAACTAAAAGCAGAAGAAAGGCTTAAAAATCCACTACAGAAAGGGGTTGGTTGTCCCCAAAAAAAGCTTCAAATGACTGACATAATTTCACTGGCACTAATAAACTCGAGAACGCGATCAGCCGAGTGCATGTCATCTGCTAAAATTGACGATATATCAGGCGACAGCTGTAGACGGGCGCGTAACGGAGTAAAATAGGGGCACTGAGAGCAGTGGGGACAGAGTGGGGGAGGATCGCCGCTTAAAAGATGTCGATGGCTAAAAAGACAGTGCCCTATCCGGAGTCTAGTTAAAATTACCTCCTCCCGACGATGCGTTCGGGAGGAAGAGGTCCAAGCACAAGGAAGAGCTTTCACGTCCCGCAATTTATTATGGGGAAGTGTCGACCAATGGGCGTGCCATAAAAGAACAACTCGACGACATAAAACGCTCCGTAGATCGGTGAAGGGAATCGATTGAATAGCTGGCCGAAGAAGAGAGACTGCAGCCTTGGCCGCTATATCGGCCGCCTCATTTCCACAGATACCAACGTGTCCTGGGAGCCAGAGGAACGCCACCAAGACGCCCCCCAGGTGGAGCAAGCGCAGACAGTCCTGAATCCGGTGGACCAGAGGGTGGACAGGGTAAAGAGCTTGGAGACTGAGGAGAGAGCTGAGAGAATCTGAGCAGATAACATACTGTATCCGCTGATGGCAGCAGATGTAGTGGACAGCCTGGAGAACAGCGTAAAGCTCCGCAGTATAAACCGAACACTGGTCGGGAAGCCGAAACTGATTTGGGGTGTTGCCAACAATATAGGCACTCCCTACACCTAACGATGTTTTCGAGCCATCAGTGTAAATAAATGTGACTTCCTTCATTTGTGCACATAGAGCAGCAAATGCCCGACAATAAACAAGTGAAGGGGTGCCATCCTTGGGAAATTGACAAAGGTCACGGAGCAGGCAGATCCGGGGACGGAGCCAAGGCGGTGCTGTACCCCAAGTTGTCAAGAAGGTTTTAGGAAAGCGAAAGGAAAGAGAATGGAGAAGTTGACGGAAGCGGACTCCCGGTGGTAGTAGGGAGGAGGGGCAGCCTGCGTACCCTACATCAAAGGAGGCGTCGAAAAAAATGTCATGGGCTGGATTAGCAGGCATGGAAGACAGATGGCTAGCATAACGACTCAGAAGGACTGCTCGCCGATTGGACAGCGGAGGTTCAGCAGTCTCAGCATAAAGGCTTTCCACAGGGCTGGTGTAAAAAGCTCCAGACACTAAACGTAATCCACGGTGGTGGATGGAGTCGAGACGCCGAAGAATAGACGGCCGAGCAGAGAAGTAAACTATGCTTCCATAGTCCAATTTCGAGCGCACTAAGGCGCGATAGAGGCGGAGAAGGACCATTCGGTCCGCTCCCCAGGAGGTACCATTCAGGACACGGAGGGTGTTGAGGGATCGCAGACAGCGAGCCAAAAGATAGGAAACGTGGGAGGACCAGCACAGTTTTCTGTCAAACATAAGACCCAAGAATTTAGCAACATCCAAAAACGGAAGGTTGACAGGTCCTAGATGTAAGGAGGGTGGAAGAAACTCCTTACGTCGCCAAAAATTAACACAAACGGTCTTACTGGGAGAAAAATGGAAGCCGGTTTCGATGCTCCAAGAGTAGAGGCGATCGAGACATCCTTGAAGACGTCGATCAAGATGGTTGGTCCGTTGAGAGCTGTAGTAGATCGCAAAATCGTCCACAAAGAGGGAGCCCGAGACATCAGGAAGGAGACAATCCATAATTGGATTTATGGCAATGGCAAACAGTACAACACTTGCACGGAGCCCTGGGGTACCCTGTTTTCTTGGGAGAAAGTACGGGAGAGAGTAGTGTTCACCCGCACTCGAAATGTGCGCTCTGCCATAAATTCGCGAAGAAAAAGGGGCAGCCGACCTCGAAAGCCCCAAGAGAACAGTATGTGGAGGATGCCTGTCCTCCAACAGGTATCGTATGCTCTCTGCAGATCAAAAAATATTGCTACCGTTTGGCGTTTCCGGAGAAAATTGTTTATGATGTAAGTGGAGAGAGTAACAAGATGATCAACTGCAGAACGATGCTTTCGGAAACCGCATTGGTCAGATGTTAAAAGATTGCGGGACTCCAGCCACCAAGCTAAACGGCAATTCACCATACGCTCCAAAACCTTACATACACTACTCGTGAGAGAAATGGGGCGATAGCTATAGGCGAGATTTTTGTCCTTTACAGGTTTCGGAACAGGAACGACGATAGCTTCCCGCCATCGTCTGGGAAAAGTACTGTCGGTCCAAATTCAATTATAAATCCGAAGGAGGTAAAGCAGACTATGGGTTGATAAATGCAGCAACATTTGGATGTGTATGCCATCTGGTCCTGGGGCGGAGGAGCGAGAAGAATAGAGTGCATGTTGGAGTTCCCGCATGGACAAAACAGTATTATAGCTTTCGCGGTTTTGAGAGAAGAAAGCAAGAGGTTGCACTTCCGCTGCACGTTTCTTCGGGAGAAACGCTGGTAATTTGAAGAGCTCGAAATCGCAGCGAAGTGTTTACCCAAGGAGTTAGAAATTGCGACGGGGTCCACTAACATATCACGCACGACAGTGAGCCCAGAGACCGGGGAGAAACTAGGCGCGCCAGATAACCGTCGAATTCGACTCCAAACTTCCGAGGAGGGAGTGAAGTTGTTAAATGAGCTAGTAAAGAATTTCCAGCTTGCCTTCTTGCTATCGCGGATGACGCGACGGCATCGCGCACGGAACTGCTTATAGCGGATACAGTTGGCCAAAGTAGGATGGTGGCGGAAAACGCGAAGAGCACGTAGCCGCTCACGTATTGCGTCACGGCATGCCTCGTTCCACCAAGGAACTGGGGGGTGCCGGGGCAATTTGGAGGTGCGTGGTATTGAACGTTCCGCAGCTGTAAGAACAATGTCGGTAAGATGTGTGACCTCATCGTCGACGCTAGGAAAGTGACGGTCATCGAATGTTGCTAGAGACGAAAAAAGTGTCCAATCGGCTTGGGCAAACTTCCACCGTCGCGGGCGCATATATGGCAGTTGAGGCTGCAGTCTAAGGACACATGGAAAGTGGTCACTCGAGTGTGTATCGTCAAGTGCGAACCATTCGAAGCGCCGAGCTAGCGGAACGGTACCAACCGAAAGGTCCAAATAGTGACGGAAGTTCCATGCGGCTTTTCGCGGATGATGCTGTAGTATACAGAGAAGTTGCTGCATTAGAAAATTGTAGCGAAATACAGGAAGATCAGCAGCGGATAGGCACTTGGTGCAGGGAGTGGCAACTGACCCTTAACATAGACAAATGTAATGTATTGCGAATACATAGAAAGAAGGATCCTTTATTGTATGATTATATGATAGCGGAACAAACACTGGTAGCAGTTACTTCTGTAAAATATCTGGGAGTATGCGTACGGAACGATTTGAAGTGGAATGATCATATAAAACTAATTGTTGGTAAGGCGGGTACCAGGTTGAGATTCATTGGGAGAGTGCTTAGAAAATGTAGTCCATCAACAAAGGAGGTGGCTTACAAAACACTCGTTCGACCTATACTTGAGTATTGCTCATCAGTGTGGGATCCGTACCAGGTCGGGTTGACGGAGGAGATAGAGAAGATCCAAAGAAGAGCGGCGCGTTTCGTCACTGGGTTATTTGGTAACCGTGATAGCGTTACGGAGATGTTTAATAAACTCAAGTGGCAGACTCTGCAAGAGAGGCGCTCTGCATCGCGGTGTAGCTTGCTCGCCAGATTTCGAGAGGGTGCGTTTCTGGACGAGGTATCGAATATATTGCTTCCCCCTACTTATACTTCCCGAGGAGATCACGAATGTAAAATTAGAGAGATTAGAGCGCGCACGGAGGCTTTCAGACAGTCGTTCTTCCCGCGAACCATACGCGACTGGAACAGGAAACGGAGGTAATGACAGTGGTACGTAAAGTGCCCTCCGCCACACACCGTTGGGTAGCTTGCGGAGTATCAATGTAGATGTAGATGTAGATGTAGAGAAATTTGTCGTGGAGGCAGACAAAAATGTAGAGACCCCAGTGTTGAGGCAAACGAGATCCGCTTGATGGAAGACGTCTAGCAATAGTGAGCCACGTGGAAAAGGATGTGGAGATCCCCAAAGCGGGTGGTGGACATTGAAGTCCCCAACCAGCAAATACGGGGGTGGAAGCTGACCAAGAAGATGAAGGAGATCAGCTCGCGCCATTGGTGTGGACGATGGAATGTATACAGTACAAAGAGAAAAGGTATATCCAGAAAGGGAAAGACGGACAGCAACAGCTTGGAAGGAAGTGTTTAAGGGGATTGGGTGATAATGGAGAGTATCATGGAGAAGAATCATGAGTCCTCCATGGGCTGGAGTGCCTTCAACAGAGGGGAGATCAAATCGGACGGACTGAAAATGGGGGAGAACAAAGCAGTCATGGGGACGCAGCTTTGTTTCCTGAAGACAGAAGATGACCGGCGAGTAGGATCGTAAGAGGATCGACAATTCGTCCTGATTGGCTCGAATGCCGCAGATATTCCGGTGGATAATGGACATAGGGTGAACAGAAAATGGAGGAATGTGACCAAGGTTGCCGTCAACTCAACGACTGCTCAGAGCTTGCGACCGACAGCATGGAATGGCATTCAGCCGAAGGCAGAAGATCCTGATCCATAGGTTGTTCAGGAGCAGCTCCTGCCACCAGCGATCGGCCGGTTGATCGGCCGCCAGCAGTGCGCCTCGGCAACACAGAAGACGGCCGAGGGCGATTTCCGCCAGGTGGTGCTGTAGATGGGACACGCCTTGGCAGAGAAGGAGATGAACTGGGTTTCTTATTAGCCTTCTTGGAAATATGATGTTTAGATGAAGGAGGAACCGATGGTTGTGAAGTTGGGGTACATAAAAAATCTTCACGAGTATGCTCTTTTTTCGAAGTCTTGGTGTCTGACTTGTGAGCTCGAGATTTAGCAGAACCCGATGAAGGGTGAGCCATAGAGTGGACAGGCGAAAGTGGTGAGGTTGAACGGGCGATCTTTGCGCTGGCCAATCTGACGACCGTGGTACTAAAGGTGAGGTCGCAAGTCTGGGTGGCCGCCTCCTTTGTTGGCCGAGGAGAAGCAAGGACAGTGCTGTATTTTCCTGTCTGAGGCACGGTGGGCCGTCGACTGGCGAATAATTTTCGAGCAGCATAGGTCGACACCTTTTCCTTCACTCTGATTTCCTGGATGAGCTTTTCCTCTTTAAAAATGGGGCAATCTCGAGAGGAAGCAGCGTGGTCACCCACACAGTTGATGCAGCGAGGGGATGGAGGTGGACAAGCACCCTCATGGGCATCCTTGCCACACGTAACACATTTGGCCGGATTGGAACAGGACTGGCTGGTGTGACTGAACCGCTGACACCGATAGCAACGCGTAGGGTTTGGGACGTCAGGGCGAACGGAAATTATCTCATAGCCTGCTTTGATTTTCGATGGGAGTTGAACTTTGTCAAATGTCAAGAAGACAGTGCGGGTTGGAATGATGTTCGTGTCAACCCTTTTCGTAACTCTATGAACAGCCGTCACACCCCGATCAGACAGGTACTGCTGAATTTCTTCGTCAGACAATCCATCGAGGGAGCGTATATAAACGACTCCACGCAAGGAATTTAAAGTGCAGTGCGGTTCAACCCGGACAGGGAAGGTGTGGAGCAGTGAAGTACGCAGCAATTTTTGTGCTTGGAGGGCACTGACTGTTTCTAACAACAAGGTGCCATTCCGTAATCTGGAACAAGACTTTACAGGACCTGCAATTGCGTCGACACCTTTCTGAATAACGAAAGGGTTGACCGTGGAGAAGTCGTGACCTTCGTCAGACTGAGAAACAACAAGGAACTGTGGCAACGATGGAAGAACTGTCGGTGGCTGAGACTCAGTGAACTTACGCTTGTGAGCAGACATAGTGGAAGGTGAGGAAACCATTGCGGAAGACTCCCCCATGATTACCGGCGTCTCCGATGGCGCGCTCCTCCCTTGTGGTGGCCCTCTCTGAGGGCACTCCCGCCTTAGGTGATTGTTTACACCTCAGGTCACACCTCCTGACAAACGGACAGAGGGACCAAGCGGCACTTTCGGAAGGTATCAGCTCGGGTAATCACCCCTCCCTGGGCCTGGCCGTTACCAGGGGGTACGTACGTGTCCTACCTGTCCACCCGGGGCGGGGAATAACGTGTTACCCCGTCACCGGCTACGCATGGAAATGCGTGGGTCGGCCTTCAGACACGCACAGGGAGGAAAAAAGAAAGGGAAAGGAAAGAAGAGGGGTCTCAAATGCCGCAGCGGAGAAAAGGTCAAAGAGAAGAGGGAGGAAAAGAGAAGGACAGAGGAAGGACGAAGACTTGCAAGTGTAGAAAGTAAAGAATTTGTAACAGTTTCGAGCGTCCGTCTCCGGACGTAGGCACAAACCCTACTCCCATAGGGGGAGAAAGGGAAGGAAAGAGCCAGAGGTGAGAGGGGGGGGGGGGGGGTGGGAGGCGAAGATGGGGGATGGGGAAGGATGCGGAAAGGGAAGGTATGCAGCCCGGAAAGGAAGGAGGGCCACATTAGCTCGGGGTCCCGTGCTCGCTACGCGCGTATCCACAAAAGAGTTGTGGACCCCCTGGGGTGAATCATCATCCCTGAATTGCTCTTCAACAGTAGGAAGTAAGGTGCTTAAATCATCAATGTAGGCCTGTGCTGTGATAGTGGCTCGTAAAACAACAAAGGGCACAACTCCCCTCCATGAAAAACACAACCACACTATAACAGCATCGCCTCCGAATTTTACTGTTGTCACCACACACAATGGCAGATGACATTCACCAGACATTTGCCATACCACACCCTGCCTTGTCGCTCGACCACGAAATCCTAGTTTTCTCACCTCCTGTCTAACTGTCATAGTACTTGCAGAGGATCCTGATGCAGTTTTGGAATTCCTGTGTGATGGTCTGGATATATGTCTGCCTATTACACATTAGGACCCTCTCCAACTGTCGGCGGTCTATGCCAGACAACAGACGAGGTCGGCCTGTATGCTTTTGTGCTGTACGTGTTCCTTCACATTTCCATTTCACTATCGCATCAGAAATAGTGGATCTAGGGACGTTTAGGAGTGTGGAAATCTCGCGTACAGATGTATAACACAAGTGACACCCAATCACCTGACCACGTTCGAAGTCTGTGAGTTCCGCGGAGCACACCATTTCGCTCTCTCACAATGTCTAATGACTACTAAGGTTACTGACATTGAGTACCTGGCAGTAGGTGGCAACACAATGCATCTAATATGAGAAACACGTTTTTGGGGGTGTCTGGATACTTTTGATCACATAGTGTACTCAAAAATAGTCGCCAAAACTGCTGGCACATTTACCCCATTGTGATACTAGCTGGTCAATTCCATCCTTGAAGCACCTGGTAGGCTGCTGTCAGTTACAGGCCTGGACCCAGTCACTGTCATCTGTTGCAAATCTATGTCCGCAAATAGCGTGTTTTAGAGGTCCAAACACATGAAAGTCACAAAGGTGAAAGGTCGGGACGGTACGGTGGAAGTTCCAGCGTTTCGCAATGAAACTGCTGCAATGTCATCTTCACCACATTGGCCGCGCGCACGGGGGGGGTGTGTGTGTGTGTGTGTGTGTGTGTGTGTGTGTGTGTGTGTGTGTGTGTGTGTGTGTGTGTGTGTGTGTGTGTGTGTGTGAGGGGGGGGGGGGGGGCATTATCATGCAGGAGCATCACTGGACAACATGCCTCGGTGTTTCAACTTGGTGACACCATGTTTCATCACCTGTGACAATACCCAACAGAAAGCCGTATTCCTCCTCATGATAACATTGCAGGTGACTCAAAGACAGCACCATTCTAGTACTGCGCTGTTCGGCAGTCAGGTGGTGGGGACCCTATTGTGCGCAGATTTTTCAAAAGTTCATGTGTTGATGCATTACAGTGTGGGCAGTGCCCACACTATTACCCAGTAACTGACGGATCTCTTCCACAGTGATTCTGCGGTTGTCCAAGACTAAAGTATTCACTTACGCAACAACTTCCAGTACGATGACAAGATGGGCCTGCCCAGGGCAAGCATTGTCTTCCAGTGGCTTGCGCCCCTCAAGAAATCGCTTGAACCCCTCAAGGAATCACTTGCACCAATCCACAACACTTTGGCTTGCGCCCCTAAAGAAGTCGCTTGAACCCCTCAAGGAACCACTTGCGCCAATCCACAACACTTGAATGACTCAGACCGTACTCACCACACATAGCCTTCATCTGCCGATACATTTCATGGCCTCCAATTCCCTCCGCCACCAAAAATCGAATTGCTCCTTGTTGTTCCTGCTTACTCCCGTGCATGTTCAGTAGTGGACGATAACTTGCGTGACCACCTTTTCTTTGGCATGAAACCACACTGGCACTATGCAACATCAAACGGTGCTCCAGCATCAGTATATCTACCAAAAGATGGCGCCACCATACCCGCAGTTACGTGGTGCCACCTTACGTGTAAGGCAAAGGTAGACAAACTGACCAGGTTTCATTTCAATGAACCTTATTTAATCTACTGCAGATCCTTTGAACAAAAAATGTAGCAGAAGTAATCCACAAAACTACTGAGGGTTTTTTGGTAGGGAGAACGCAGCATGTTATCTTGGATGGAGAGTCATCATCAGATGTAGAAGTAATCTTGGTGTCCCCCAGTAAAGTTTGTTGTGGCCCTTTGCTGTCATTGCTATACATAACGACCTTGCAGACAGTATTAATAGTAACCTCAGACTTTTTGCAGATGATTCAGGTATCTGAAGTATTGTCTGAAAGAAGCTGCATAAATATTCATTCAGATCATAAGATCTGAAAGTGGTGTGAAGACTGGTAAATGTTCAGAAACATAAAAGTGTGCAAGTCACAAAATGAAAAAACACAGTATCCTCTGACTATAGTATCAATGAGCCACAGTTGGAATCTGCCAACTCCTGCAGATACCTCGGTGTAACTCTTTGTAGGAGTATGAAATGAAATGATCACACACTCAGTCACAGATAAAGCAGGTAGTAGGCTCCAGTTCATTGGTGGAATGCTGGGAAAATACAATCAGTCTACAAATCCAGCTGTCCAGAGAGCCCCATTGTAAAAAAAGAGTCCCTAATTGTCCAAAAATCTAGCCCGTACCCCATACCCTAATTTCCGACTTCAAAGACACCAACCACTTCCTCAATCACATCCCTATATTTGATGCTCATTATCATCCAACTCATTGCTTTTCACTGTTGATGCCCATTACACAATGAAACATTCCTATAACCTGGTTACATATCTTGTTTCACAAAGTCTTGACAGCACCAAACTCATCATATCATTATTTTTACAGGTAGCTTCATCTGAGGATAATATAAACAAACAAATCATAGTGTAGCCACTCACATGGCACCACCACATTCCAATATGTTTATAGGCTACCCAGGGGAAATCTTTCTAGTCACCAAACCCATCTGGTCCAGGTTCACTGATGATCTGTATCCAAAGTCAAGACACTTTTCAACGCAGCTGTTACGTCACACAATAACTGAGTGTTTTGGTCTGATGGACATGGGAGTAAGTTCTCATACAACACATGTACATGAACTTTTTTTTGGGGGGGGGGGGGGGGGGGGGGGGGTGCTGCAGTCAATAGGATGACCATTAACACACATACAGCTCCTTCTGAAGCAGAAATCTAGCACATCATATGGCTGAACACAAGTGCAAATACACTGTACTGCTGTGATAAGAAACTAAACGGTGTGTTGTGCAATGTCTACCATGGAGAGATAAAGCCGCCATCAAATAATTCTGGACTGGTTAACACTTCTAAAGGCTGGAACATCAAATTTGGCATTACAAATGTGGCTCTCTCAATATCTTCCTATTAATGACAGATTTATTTAAGGCTGAAATGCTACATATATAAGTTGTATGATTTAATCTTTTGCATGCATCACCATTCCCAGTGGATGCCACTTTCATCACCTGTAAGCCTCTTCTATTTCATCTTCTGCAAAGATTACAAAATTGACTCCAAAGTCTGCCTAGTTTAAAACCCTGTGGTAAATGGTTTCCTGGCACATAAGCAGCTTGTACTCATTTCTCATTGGTCAAAGACTAAACAAGTCACAATAACATGGACAAATGTCATTTACTGGAACCTATAAGGTCACTTTTTGCAGAGCCTGCAAGCGATTTTACAGATGTTGATAAAATAAGTGTGAAACTAGCACAATAAACATCTGTTACCTACAATTTACTTACTATATACTTCGCAGGGTTTGGCAACACGAACTGTCTTTTCGCAGACTGATTTCAGTTTCCAAACAGCAATAAAATATAATCCAAAACTTGTTAGTTATCTCTCTCAGAACTGAAAGTTGCACAATTAAAATGTTACCATGAACACTCAACGATTTTTGCTTTTGACAAGCCACATCCCTCACGTCGTGAAGTTTTCTATGGGTGGAGATCTGACTCAAAGCTTTTACATTGAGATGTCTGTATTCAACAGACCACTACTTTTCAAATACAGTAGCACTGTATTGTATAGTCCCCCAGCTATGTTCTGACAACACAGTACACGTCCTGGCACATACACTGCATCTGTTACAAGTTCTTAGTTTCACTGATCCTATGCAGATCATTAGTAGTATTCTATTTTATAGTTAAAACCATCGCTGCCCCACGCAAGCTGTTGTATATTACTGTTCAGTCTGCCAAAAACGACTGCTGAATGCACGTGTAAGCCTAATGAATTGGCAGGTGCAGAGACCACGGAGGTGCCACATTACATATTGCAAGGTAGCACTGTTTCACTACCTAAAAATGTGTCCACTTAAGTGATAGCTTTCCATTTTCTATTCTACTCACAGCCAGACACTTAAAGTGGAAAAGGTACTCACTGATATAAAGGAAAGTCATTCACAGCTTCACAAACCTATCAATGACCAATGCAAACTGGGATCAGCCCGAGCTCTGTATAGGCCCACCAAGTTCACACACCTCTCATGCAAAGCTTTAGCTGGGTTAGCAACTGTGCCTTTCGGGGAAAATGGATGAAAAAATAAAATAGTTTGTACACTGTGGTCTCGTACTACTTCCGAAAGCAAGGGTACAAACTGGAGTCCTAATCGGGCGCACATCCTTCTCGCGAAATATCACGGGCAAAGTATCAAACAAATGAAAACAAAGATTTGTTGTAGTTACTAAAAGCTCCACAGCATTACTGTCACACTATCCGTTAACATCGCATTCGGCTACAAAGATTCCCAGAAGTAAACAATATACCTCGGACCCTGTTGATATTGTGGCTTGTGTTGTTGATTCGTAAATAAATCCATCGCTTTCCACACAAGTCCGTGGTCCAAACAGCTGTGTTTCATCCGCAGGATTAAATCCTGTCCGTACTTCGTTCCACACATGCATCATGTACTGTACTGAACCGTATCGTTCATAACAAGACAGTTAAAACACAATGACACTTTGGCGGCATTTGACTTTCAGCGCCACTAGATATCCAAGGATTATATACCAATACAAACAACGATCTTGAACTGTAGTAGTCGTACTTGTCTGTAGTATCGAAGCATCAGCTTTTTAACACTTACAATGCGTAGTATTAAGATTAGTAGTGACAAGTGGAGACTTGGTTATCAAATATGACTAGCCTGCCTCGTTCAGTGGAATATCTGATGTAGTTGGTGACGAAATTCAAACTGGGTAAGATAAAGAGTTTAGGATGTGCAGCATTAGAAAATAAGGAAGAATACCCTACCCGGTGTTGGGAAAGTTCGAATAACGGAGACCAGACGGTTGTAAGCGTACAATACTTTATTGCAATCGAACGATACAAAAGCGTGACTACGCAGTCACACGTCTCACCCCACACCGAAATCTTTGTCTATTGCATAAATATTCCTATTCAACGTCCCTAATCTCACCGCACAGCGAAGTTTACACCTCTGTGCACCGCTGTCGATGTCGACATCCCCACAGAGCCCCTCTCCAACACCTCCCCCGCATAGTGTGGAGCACTGTGGCAAGCTGAGTGCAGCTGTCATCGAACATCTGGTATGGAGTGTACAAATGTGATTCACCAGCCACCTCATCGCTGAGCTGAGCACTGAGCACGGCTGGACCATTTCTCATATAAGCGCTGCGCAAATATGCATAACCGGTTGTGCCATGCTAGCCATGTATGCGAGATGTGACTGTTCTGTAGCTTGAAGAAGTACTGTGCAGGTGTGCTTGACCATTTGTACCATGACAGGTACTTAAACGAGACACGACTGGACCATTTCCCAGAGAGGTGTCATTCATAGCGCTGATATTGTACAAATGGTAAGGTAGCATGCTGTGTGGGAGCTGTCAGAATTGGTTGGCGTGACCACAGGCTGTGGCTGAAGGGGTGGTGCATCAACAGGTGCTTCAATGTCAATGTGTCGACCCTCAGACAGATGATTGTGGGAGCACCGCCTATTGATAAACGAGATGAAATAAAAGTATAGTTGCCATCATGAGCCATTGCATATGTGTGTTTGATTCGCTGCATATGGGCTACATTCAAATGTAGTGCAATGTCTCATCCACCACCAAGGTATTATCGACGATTATGACACTTATGTTCTCTGGATCGAAGTCTTTAAGGTCTATGTTGATAATGAAAGGGTCTTCTGAGTCCGAAGAGATCGACTTCAGACTGGATGGTATTTAGTCATCGCTGTCATTGTCCATCAACGTGATGTCACTGGCATTTACGGGATCGTCAGCCTGTTGGACCCACATGTGCTTTAAGCAGTCGTCACTTTGCCATTGAGCAGGCTGTCGAATTTGTGTGTCCCTTTTGATCGCTTTGAGGGGTCCTGTGTAGGGTCATTGTACAGTCAGTCTAAACTTGTCATCGCACTCTATGAGATAATCAAAGGAATGCAGCACCAACATGTGTCTGATGTGGTCTTTCACACATTGAACAAGAGCAGAAAGATCCACCAGTTTGGAAGGCTGCAATGGTAAGGCAAAAGCTGCAGGTAGTATTAGTGAGTTGCTATGTAGAATTTCGGCCAGTGATGCTTGCAGATCCTCCTTGAGTGCTGATTGTACTCCTAACAGTAGCCATGGCAAAGCCTCTGTCCACAAACCTCTGTGGCACATAAGGGAGGCTTTAAATGTTCTGTGACACTGCTAGGCCAATCCATTGCTCTCCAGGTGGTATGATGCCGTGTGGTTGTGCTTAATGTCACATAGGTTTCATAGTGCTTCAAATAGCGCCGATTCAAAATGCCAGTTGTTATTTTCTCGGGTGAACTGAAATGGGCTATCTAACTATCTATGAATGTGCAAGCGATTTATTCTTCTGTGATGTCATTCAGTGGCATCACTTCGACCCGTCGGGATGCTTTGTCAATTATTTACATCAAATATATACACCCCCTCTGATTCTGGGAGAGGACAGATGATGTCGATATCCACAGTATGGAACCATGACTGTGGTAACTCTAATTGTCCTAACTGCGATTGTGTGTGCCTAATGACTTTGCTGCATTGGTATGCTACACACGCTTGTGCCAGCTGTGGCAGTCTCGGTTTATGTTTGCCCACATAAATCACTCTGTAATGAGGCAGGCAGTCGACCTGATTCCCACGTTGGACAAGTTGTGAAGTTGTTCAAAGATAGCATGTCGCATTGTCTTTGGCACCAGGGGTCGGAACTGTTGCAGTATATGTTGCGAAGTATCGGCGCTTTGAATCCAGGTAATGTTCACTGTTCAGCGCACAATCCTGTAGAGTTATTGTTTAGTAACTTTGTAATGCATGCATCATTGCCCTGCTGGCTCATTATAGTTTATGTGGAGAGAAATGACGTTGACACGTGATGGGTAATAAGCAATTACGATGTGCGCACATCTCTAGTGTATTGTGTAATGAGATCAAGGTGTCGATAGTAGCAGGGGTGACATTCTTTCATGGATGGTAAATATCGTTGGCAAGTGGCTTGTGATCCATAAACGTGATGAAGTGTCTCCCCTCATGTCTTCCTTGATGTACTTGACCACCTCATAGACAGTAGTTCCCAGTCAATGGCAGACCACTTTGACTGTGAAGCTGTGAGCTTTATTGAAACGAAGTGTAGACGCTGAGTCTCACTTCACATGACTTGTTGCAGTACAGTCTCAACTGCGGTGTAACTGACGTCTGTGGTGACGGTGAACTATGCATCCAGGATGGGATAAGCCAATGGAATTGCTTCTGCTAGACAGTCCTTAGGAAGTTCATTTTACTGGTCCAAACTAATCATCTTTTCCCCTGTTTGTTCAGCCAGTGAGGCCATTGCTTAGGCGTGCTTGTGTCGCCACTGACTATTGTAGGTGAGGCCAATAGAAGTTCAAGTTCCCTAACAAGTTGGAGTTCATGATAATTCAGAGGGAGAGGAAGCTGTTTGATGAGATCAGCTCAGTCAGCTGTAGGTTTGATTCCATTTACTGTATGCCCTAGGAAGATTACTTAAGCTTTCCACAGCTGAGACTTCTCTTTATTAATGACAACACCCCCCTGCGACAAGCAGCAAGATCTTGTTCAAGGTGCTAATTGTATTGATGGAGTGTGATTGAAAAAATGAGGATGTCCTCTAATGAGGCATAACAGAAGTCAAACTTAAAAAGTATCCTGTCTTTAAAGCACTGCCATGTTTGTGCTGCAGTCTTCAGACCATGTGGCATAAAGAGGAGTGATTATCACCGTTCTTGCAATGTCATCAGGGTGTTTGGGAATTTGAAGTTATACCTTTTAACAGTCGACCACACTGAACATAGTAGCACCTGCAAGTCAGTGTGTGAAGTCCCAGACATTTGGTACAGTGTAGCTATCATACACTCTTTGAGATCTGAGCGCTCTGTAGTCCCCATGATGTCTGATGGTCCAATCTTTTTTTCTGCACAGATTTTATTGATGATGGCCATGTGCTGTACAAACAGCAGATTATTCCCGCGTTTGACAGTTCCCTGACTGCTGCCCTTGCAGTGCGCTGTTTAGCTGGGGCTATACGGTATGTTTTATATTGAACTGTCGGGACCATGGGAAATTTGGCATGAAAAGGGTGTCCACATTCAACACATTGATTATCAAGGTAGAATGCACTGTTCAAACCTTTGTTGCTTGAGACGTCGCATGGGCCACTGACCGTGCAGGTGCCAGGTGCGCTGACTGCGACATGGGTCTACATAGGGTGGGCCTGGCTGTGCTTGCTCCACCAATCCTCAGCTGTGTGGCAGGTTCTTGTAGTGCTTGCATACCAACACAAGAGCAGCAAATGCATCGTTTATATGCTGTCAGAGTGTCGCATTTTCGATGCACAGTGCATACAAAGTTGAGCAGCAGTCAAGGTACCACTGATGCATTCTCAATAGATTTTCCTAGAATTGTTACACATTCTTTGAGCATGCCGGAATAAGTTACTTCTACATACAAAGTTGAGCAGCAGTCGAGGTACCACTGATGCATTGTTACACATTCTTTAAGCATCTCGGAATAAGTTACTTCATCGACATTTTGCACAGTGTGGAATGGCATAGTTCTGTTGGATAAGGATGTTATTGAGGCAAAGAATCCCAGAGTGCAGTGATTGGTGTCATGGTGCAGGAGCAATGTCTTTTGTAGGTCTGGTGAGAGACAGAAATGTCACAATAAATCCATCCCCACTACCAGCTCCTTGATGCTGGTCGTGTAGAAAAGTCCATGTGAAGCAGTGCTGCATAGAGAGATGCAGGATTTGGTCGATAGTTCCGTGCACCACGATTCATGAATCATTACTGGCGCAGAGTTGGACCACTGCTGTAGTGGTGAATGTTGAAGCAGTTTCCTTTGGTATTGTACTGATGTCTGAAGCTGTGTTCACCAGGAAGTAGCTGTGTGTATTGTGATCACAGACATACAGTCTAAACCTCAAGATGTGGTGTTTGACACATTTGCGGCAGTTGTTGATGGCTTGGGTGATTCAGTATGGACCAAAACGGCTAGTACGACCCATGTATGGAGTCTGGGAACTTGCAAGGCAGGCAGCAGGTCCTCATAGTGTCGCCAAACTGACAATCATACCAGCAGAGCAGTGGCCTTGAAGTGGCACCGACATTCGATCCACCACTGCTAGCTGGCACTCAGTGATGTGGGTATTGGGCTGGGTTCCATAATGAGGGCACATTGTGACGTCATCCTTGTGTGTTGTCATAGCAGGTTGTGGCAAAGTGGTGATCTTGGTATTCGGCCATGGCATGCACTGTGAGGTGTGGAATTTGCTGTGGCATTAATCCATTGACGATGTTAGTAGTGGGACTAAGTATGTGCCAAGACACGATGCATTGTTGCCAAATTTATTCAAGATGACGGCGATGACGTCATCCAAGATGGCGGCATGTAGACTTGGCAACATTGCATGACATCATCCAAGATGGCGGCTTTTGGCGGGAAAAGAGGCCAATTGTGCTATGTCCACTAACCTAACCTCAAGAAAAAATGGCGGGAAGTTTGAATTTTGGCGGGAAAATAGCCCAATTGTGCTATGTCCACTAACCTAACCCACCAGAAGAAAAAATGGCGGGAAGTTAGAATTCCAATAGGATAATGCAGGCAAAAACCGTACTTGTCTTTATTATTATTGGTTATCATTTATTAACATTCATTATCATTCATTGTCATTTATTATAATTCATTATCATCTATTATTATAGGCCTACCTCCACTAGAAAATTGCGCCAAATTCAAATTCCAACACAATATTGCTCGAAAACTGTACTTCTATTTATTATTATCATTTATTATTTATTCAAGATGTCCAATTTTCTCAGTGAGAAATCCATTTTCCTTACATCTATAACAAAAATCTACAAGTTCAAATCTCAACACCATAATTGATCACACATACGAGATTTCTCCGTCACTTATCTTTTTTCACTGGTGGCCTATCATAATCGCATCAAATAATAAACTGCACTTATAGTAACATAAGTCACGTCCTTTGATTTTACATGGGGGAAAGGACTGAAGACTTTATTTCAAGCAGTACGGTCATCACTTGTTCTCCAACACAGACAGCACACACATCTTTGATATCACAGTGCAGTCACCACGACGTCCGCGCTCCAACTGAATTAGTTCAAATCCTCGCCACCCCCTGGCCAGCGCGCGGTGACACTGCCGACGCCTGTCACGTGAGGCGGCCGGCCACTCGCGCTGGAGGCGAGCCCAGCGATCGCTCCCACGTCGTAAACATGTTCTCGCTGGACAGGCTGGAACTTGCCGAATTTGACATCACAGCGGCCCCTTGTCCGCTCATCACGTGCATTCGTCGCCTCCGCACGTTCCCGCCAAAATTGTTTGCCTCTGAGCTGAATCACACAACGGTCGGCCGTTTCCCCTGCCACACTTTTGGCGCCAAAGTTTGTTTCCCTGGGCACGTTCAAACCTGTCGATGCCGACCGCTCACCGTCCACCACGTGTCCTTGTGCGATCGAGAATGCAGTGCTACGCTTTTGGCGGCAAAGTTTGCTCGACAGTGGAATCCGCCGTGACTATATAACAGCACGTTTGGTCCGCACTAGAACGCTCGCTAATTGACTCACTCTCGCGCGCGCGTAATAACTGTACAATCGCTTCGCCGCCGCCCCGCTTACGTCTCACACCCTCCATACACGCGACGGATTTCGATTTTAATCATATTAAATAATTCAGTTTACAATTTCATTTACGTATGCAAAGGTGTTCAACTACCTAATTTCAACTACTTTTCGAGGACCAGACAGCCACCTCTTCCTAGGAACCAGTGCCGAGTTTCAATTCTGGCAGTAAAGAAAGGGCACTTGTACCAACCTCCTAGGAACCAGCGGCAAGTTTGAAATCCGTCAGTATACAAAGCTCAATTGCGCTCCCGCCACCAACCTAATAAAATTGTTGCAAACGAAGCTCATCACCACTAAACTAAGCCACCAGCACTCAACCTCTTCCTACACGTTTCGGCTAAAAGGACTCACCCTGCACTAGGCCCATGGATGGAGTAACCAATTTACTTTATTTAGGAATGGAGTGTATGTATCCCACCGACATGTTCCACACCATACAGACCTGCAAATCACTCCTACATAGTTGATTTATAATGCTCCAGACACACGCTTACTAATTGTAAAAGTCAAAAATAACTCATAGCACAGCCTACAGACATGCGAACCGCTCATAAATAATGCAAAACATTTACGTCCAAATAGCCAAACAACTGCTAATTTTCTACAATAATTTCAGTGCATAGGCCGATGGAAGGAGGAACGAGTGTACTTTATTTATTTGCGACATATCTTTTTGAAACTTTTGCTTCTCATAGGTTTCGATATGTAAGGCTGACATAAGGCAGTTTCTGAACTCCAGTAGTGCACTACACGTGGCAAAACAACCACACCCACCAAGATATTCATTCCAATCCAGCCCTCTAACTCCTCTACAGATAAATTTGTCCAGTTATTTGTTGACTCACTCACACTCTGACCAGATTGCAGTTTTTGCGCAAAAACCACTCAGACTGCGCTGTGCTGCTCAGGGACGTAAGGAAGGGCTGCACTCTATTTATCTGGAGCCCTTTTATTTAGTCATGGAGTATATTTGTCACAAAACACTCGCACTGATCCGACTGTGGTCATCTGACACAGGCCACAAACACTCCTAATTTCACCACTCAATAGCAAACAGCTCTTAAATAATGCAGTACACAATATCAGCAGACGAGCTCTGTACTCTTAAACTCTCCAAATAAAACACCGCACAGTGCACAGACATGCTCACAAAATAGTGCAACAGACGCGCCCAAACACCCTCAGCTGCCAAACCTACCAAAAGTCTCTGCTCGGCCTCCCCCAAACATAACCTGCATGACCTCAACACAGTCGCATTCGCACCTATCACCGGAGAAATTGATATCGCCTTCTCATGTATACCGCCGGCGTCTCAGGTTTGGACCTGCCTCCACGTCTATTGTCAGAATAGCTCATAGCTCGTTGACACAAATGATTAACGCGGCCGGGAAAACATTTACTACTCGCATGCAACCGAGATGGTGACGGAAAACCAATCACTCTGATCTGCGCTGCAGGCGCGTGTAATAATTGAGAACACTCTATTTATTTTTTCGAACAACTTGTTTAACCATACAGTGTATCTATCACGCTATCACAAAACACCCACCCAGATGTGCCCTGGGCCATGTTGCACAGCCCACAGACGCGCACCTAGTCATAATTTCAGTACACACTACAGCAAACTGCTACTAAATAATACCTCACACAGATGTGTAGATACGCTCAGTACTCGTAAACTATCCTAATAACGCATAGCAATGAGCTGCAACCGCGTGTAATTATTGAGAGCACTCTATTTATTTTTTCGAACAATTTATTTAACCATACAGTGTATCTATCACGCTATCACAAAACACCCACCCAGGTGTGCCCTGGGCCTGTTGCACAGCCCACAGACACGCACCCAGTCATAATTTCAGTACACACTATAGCAAACTGCTACTAAATAATACCTCACACAGATGTGTGGATACGCTCAGTACTCGTAAACTATCCTAATAACGCATAGCAGAGCCTGCAGATCTCCTCGCAAAATAACTCAGCAGACGTGCGCAGGTACCCCCCACTCCACACCCTGCCCACAGGATCGCGAAGTCACCCATCCGTCTGATTTCAGACCTCGCACAGCCCCTGCTCGGCTTCCGCAAGCGTGAGTTGGCGCGGTCTACGCGATCGTCAGCCGTCAAAGCACACACATACGTCCGTCCAGGACCGCAATCCATCACAACCCCGAGCCACTACCACCGAACGCGGGCACAGTCAACTTTATATCAACGTAGCATAATTATCAAAGCACAGCCTCCATACGCTAGACACATCATAGCAGCACATGTCTTTACCTCCTATGACTCTGTAGCAGACTGCGCATTGCTCCTCACACGACATTACACGGCCCTTTAACTAAACATAACTACACATCCCTGCTCTCGCCTCGTCGCGTGACCAGCCATCTAAAACCTTCTCAATATTATTCTTACTTTGCAACATTTAAAAAAAAATAAGATCTAATTTACACCTCCCACCGCACCTATCCTCACAGCCGTCCCGCAATCAACATACACAAACGTCCTCAACCCTATCTTGACACTCATATATCACCCCACAAACCATGCCCATCAATCAATTTATCATTCTCATCCCCTCTTTTCGAATTACAAACGTAACCCCTATCTAAACACCAATCAACTCATCTTTCTCGCACTTTCAGCAGTAAAATTAATTTTACACACACCCAGAAATACCAAACGCAATCAAAGAGTCAAACTTTTATACAGAGCATCAAGCATTTACGACAATATTCAAAGCCTGGTCCATATTTACCACCTCCACCTTGAATTAAATAGTATTACCATTGCCGCAACATTCTGCCAGTGCTCGATTTGTACCTATTTTTTCCGCTCTTAACTGTTGTCACTAACAGTCGAATATCACTATCTATAGATTGCATAAATTTCCACATAAAAAAATCTTGCCCTGCTGTTTAGAGACTCCTATATCCGAAGACATAGCATCATTCAACTATCACTTGCTCTTATCTAATAACTCATCCACCAGGTATGGGGGCAAGGTCACCCCTTTCTTTCTTTCTTTCTTTCAGCAGCAGACAGCTATTTTTTACAGTGCTAGCTAAACTGCGCCATCAACTTAACATCACCATTCACGAAACATATCTTCAAATACATAAACACACTTACTCAATTACACAGCGGTCCTGCTGAGGACATGACCTTCAATATTACAGTTCTTAATCCAATAACCACCGAAACAAGGACTAATGCTCAAACTAATCCCATAGCGCCTTACAAAGCGAGTGTCCGAGCGCCACCGGCAGCATGTCAAAGCCACATAGCTGTCCATCTGAACAGCCGGCCACTCAGCCCCCGGACCATTATGCTGAAGTGGGCTCTCCCTATACCTGTTCTCCAGCTGTTGTCTAACGACATACAGTGCACAAATGGATTCCTGAATAGCGCAGATCTCTATCTCCCCCATGCATCTCCAACAGGACATGTAAACAGTGTCTCCCCCAGCCAGCGAACCTGACGTCATCCACCCTTCGCTGACAATTTCCACTCGCATATATGAAACCATATTCACTCCTGCCAAAACTCTCTTAATAATAAAAAAGCATTCTCCCTTTCTAAGCATAGATGAGTATGCATTTATCTTCACCCATCTGATCTCTGCAATTTAAGTCGGAGAAAGACATATCTATTACCTTCTACAACCTGTCTATAAACAGAACGATCTCAGTTACTACAACAAGACCTTGTTTTGACCATTCGCCAGAAATGCGCGCAATGTTGTACGCCTCAAACTAGGTACAAGTATAACAGATCCTCAACACCCTATCATCTTTATCCTCTACCATCAAACAGTGAAAAAGACAAGAAGGCACCAATGCGATCCACCTCCAGCGCGGACAAAGGAAATTCACAATACCCCCCCCCCCCCCCCCGAATAACTCAGAGTGCGACCATCCAAGAATTCCTAACAGCTCGCCAATTCCGACACCTCAAACTACAGATGCCTATATGAACAAGATCATATTAAATAGACACACGCTGCAGAGACCCCTTTAAAGTTTGACCACCCATACTCCAAGCGAATGAAAAGCTGCCTCTGGCCCTTGTTCAAATAGTGTTTTCTAACACGCTTCTGCACACTACCGAGCATTCCGTCTTTCTGCGCGACTTCGAAGTCATTGTCTGATTCTAAACAGACATTAACACGGACTGATGCACGGCCTCTCACAGGAAACTATACCTTGCACCTTGTAAATCATATTCTTACAGTCGATAGCATAACATTGAATGATTTTAAATAAAGGACAGCCACAACACAAGGAAACTAGAAGACCCTGCTGGCGTTGTAGCGACTTCCCTCGAAAGTGATTGACCACCTCTACATTTAAACTCATATGTCACAGTGACCGAATAGTTTATAACTCTGCATTCCATTTCTAGTGATTGCTCATTTTTGCACACAAGTATGGCATCACCGTTTTCGGTGCTAGCAACCCCGGAAGTTACGGTCCATCAACCAAAATTTGTCTCCCAGCTCAAGTGAGCATTGCCAGTCAATCATTATGTCGTACCCAATGCACAGATGCGATGGATAACACACCACCGATCTAATGTAATATTATCCACCACAGCTGATATCGCGAAAAATTTTACTGTAAGTCCAACACTGGCCAATCATGTGACAGCTTGTTTTCTTAATATCAGTATAATGGCTAAACCATACATCCTCTACTTTGCAAGTATCATTGCGAACATTCATAGATGACTGCTCAGCACGTCCATTCACACTTAATTCTCGAACACATAAAGACGATCAAATTATACCAGACAACGCTATACATATTTCTAAGACCTCACCCATAGTACTCGATCAATCTCTATGCGTATGGCGGTCACAGAACTATCTAGTCCTCTTACGTTAAAAGACCATCCTCACCTCGGCATTGACCAACCTACAGTGCAACATCGCTACCCAATTATTCCTCAACCGAGCAGACGAATACAGCTACACTCCACCTCTCTTGACTCAATAGAACTTTCCTAGTCCTAACCCCTCCAAGTGCACCACATTTCTCGAAATGTAACCAAGTCTTAGAGCTTAGCACACCATATCGATCTATAGTAACTGATCTTAAAGTGCCTTAATTTAATAGCATCCAGTTAAGAAGAGCAAGAACGGAGCGATATTTATACACAACGTAGTTCGATAGATTTTTAAGTAAATCATCCAATCTATCATGTGTAAAGTATTGTTCTAGATTCCATGATCGGTGCAGCGAAGGTTCCGGTAGGAGAGAGAGAGAGAGAGAGAGAGAGAGAGAGAGAGAGAGAGAGAGAGAACATAAACACACACACACTCCTAAGACTAGAACGTCCAGCACTTAAAAACGGGCAATAACCTTAGATCGCTTACTTTTCCGTCCTGTCAGACATGCATTCTTCTCCCCGGTCACCCTACGCTGAGCTATCTCTACCCCAATCGTAAAACTTTTCCTTTCCATGATACGAGCCCAATATAGCCCTGCGGACGCGTCTAGTGCCCAATGATCACACCAGATCACGAGTCAGAAATAATACTATTACTCCATCAGGTCTACACTCCTGGAAATTGAAATAAGAACACCGTGAATTCATTGTCCCAGGAAGGGGAAACTTTATTGACACATTCCTGGGGTCAGATACATCACATGATCACACTGACAGAACCACAGGCACATAGACACAGACAACAGAGCATGCACAATGTCGGCACTAGTACAGTGTATATCCACCTTTCACAGCAATGCAGGCTGCTATTCTCCCATGGAGACGATCGTAGAGATGCTGGATGTAGTCCTGTGGAACGGCTTGCCATGCCACTTCCACCTCGCGCCTCAGTTGGACCAGCGTTCGTGCTGGACGTGCAGACCGCGTGAGACGACGCTTCATCCAGTCCCAAACATGCTCAATGGGGGACAGATCCGGAGATCTTGCTGGCCAGGGTAGTTGACTTACACCTTCTAGAGCACGTTGGGTGGCACGGGATACATGCGGACGTGCATTGTCCTGTTGGAACAGCAAGTTCCCTTGCCGGTCTAGGAATGGTAGAACGATGGGTTCGATGACGGTTTGGATGTACCGTGCACTATTCAGTGTCCCCTCGACGATCACCAGTGGTGTACGGCCAGTGTAGGAGATCGCTCCCCACACCATGATGCCGGGTGTTGGCCCTGTGTGCCTCGGTCGTATGCAGTCCTGATTGTGGCGCTCACCTGCACGGCGCCAAACACGCATACGACCATCATTGGCACCAAGGCAGAAGCGACTCTCATCGCTGAAGACGACACGTCTCCATTCGTCCCTCCATTCACGCCTGTCGCGACACCACTGGAGGCGGGCTGCACGATGTTGGGGCGTGAGCGGAAGACGGCCTAACGGTGTGCGGGACCGTAGCCCAGCTTCATGGAGACGGTTGCGAATGGTCCTCGCCGATACCCCAGGAGCAACAGTGTCCCTAATTTGCTGGGAAGTGGCGGTGCGGTCCCCTACGGCACTGCGTAGGATCCTACGGTCTTGGCGTGCATCTGTGCGTCGCTGCGGTCCGGTCCCAGGTCGACGGGCACGTGCACCTTCCGCCGACCACTGGCGACAACATCGATGTACTGTGGAGACCTCACGCCCCACGTGTTGAGCAATTCGGCGGTACGTCCACCCGGCCTCCCGCATGCCCACTATACGCCCTCGCTCAAAGTCCGTCAACTGCACATACGGTTCACGTCCACGCTGTCGCGGCATGCTACCAGTGTTAAAGACTGCGATGGAGCTCTGTATGCCACGGCAAACTGGCTGACACTGACGGCGGCGGTGCACAAATGCTGCGCAGCTAGCGCCATTCGACGGCCAACACCGCGGTTCCTGGTGTGTCCGCTGTGCCGTGCGTGTGATCATTGCTTGTACAGCCCTCTCGCAGTGTCCGGAGCAAGTATGGTGGGTCTGACACACCGGTGTCAATGTGTTCTTTTTTCCATTTCCAGGAGTGTATATAAAAATGATAGTTATTAGCAGCCGGTACATCCTACAAGCAAACAGATACACATAACAGCAGCGTCCAACATTTGAAAACTACAAGTCATCCCCTCACCAACTCTGTAAACACCCGTCTGTCGGGTAAGTGTGTACACAATGATTACAGCCCCTCACAAATACCAACAGCTAACTTAGTTATGACGCTGAAGTCTCGATGTTACACCAAGCATGCGACAGGGTGGGGATCGCGTAAATCAAAGTGCGTGTAGAGGAATGCGGCAACTTTCATCACACATGAGATGGAAGTCCTCTGATGACCAACGGGTTCACCGTTAACGATCGTAAGTAGACAGTGCTTTAAACCACATACCGAACACGTAGCCGCACACGACTAGAACGCTGGCTATATCACGTGACTAAAGCATCCAAATAGAATACTGGAAAAAAATCTACCTTCAGCAACTTGTCCTTCTCTAGAATAAATGAGTCAACTTTGAATCGTATCTAGTTGCAGCTCTGTCTCAATCGATCATCCCGTACACCCTCTGTTATCATTTAACACAGATGTAAGTTTAGACGTGAATGATTCTCTGTCCTCCTGAAAAGCATCAAATACAGTATTGAACTCGCGTGTATCACTGCTACCTCAGCAGACATACACTATAATACGAACTCAACGAGAAAAAATTGACTGCCTTCCTTATTTCGCTCGCTTCGATGTCATCGTTTTCCTGCATTCCTCTTGTTGCCGCATACTTGACTCCAGTACTAATGCCCCCCTGCGAACCGGAAGATAAGCAAGTACGTTCTCATTTTCACCGCATTTAGCTGTATATTAGGTTAGTTTATATCTATGCGCTAATCAGTTTTCGCATTTCTTTCGATTTGATGTCAGATCCGTCCATGCGACCGCGACATAAGTTATCGTTCTGTGTTCTAAAATTGCCTCTAAATGTAACCAAGGCGTATCCAGTCACCTCCACATTCAGAGAGCGCTTGCTCTGTTTTCTGGTTCTCTATGTACATGCACGCCTCGCAGAAGGCTCCCAGGACCTGCTCCCATCGGCTGGTGGAATGGAAAATGACTTGGCCACACGAAAGTAAAACCTTTGCATATATACAACCAATGGCTATGAGCAGATACATTGTTTGGATACAATTCAGCATCACATTGCTGTAGGCATAATACTAGGAAAGGTCGAATGGCTGTGTATATAAAAAGCAGAATAAAATCCTGGTTTGCATGTGGAATATTGTGAGTAATTGAATGTCTACATTATTTAATTATGCAGTAATTCACACTTAAGTATCTAGCAGAGGTTTCAACGAACCACTTTTATACTACTTCTCTCCCATTCCACTCTAACACAGTGCACAGGAAAAACGAACACTTAAATCTTCCCCTGTGAGCTGTGATTTATTTTCTTATGATGATCATTTCTCTCTATGCTAGTGAACATCAACAGACTATTTTTCCATTCAGAGGAGGAAGTTGGTGATTGAAATTTCGCATAAAGATCTTGCCATAACGAAAAAAGCCTTTGTTTTAATGACTGTCACCCCAACTTTATATAATATTCGTGACACTTTCTCCCATATTTCGCAATATCAAGAAATGAGCTGCCCTTCTTTTAACTTATTGGGTGTGCTCCATAAATTCCATATGATAAGGGTCCCCTACCACACAACAATGCTCTGTCAAAGGAGATACAAGCATAGTGGAGGCAGTCTCTTTAGTGCATCTGTTGCATCTTTTAAGTGTTCTGCCAATAAGACGCAGATTTTAGATCACCGTACCCACATTACCAACGTGATCATACCAATTTAAGTTTTTCATAATTGTAGCCCCTAAGTATTTAGTTGAATTAGCAGCCTATAAAGTAGCGCTATTTGTCGTGTTTCTCAAATTTAAGATTTCTTTTAGTTCTCGCATGATGATCTCAGACTTTTCATTATTTAGCGTCAATTGCCACTTTTCACACAGTATAGATACCTTGGCAAAATAATTTTCCAGTTAGTTTTGATCTTCTGACGACTTTAGTAGACGGTAAATGACAGCAGCATCAGCAAAAAATCTAATAGGGCTACTCAGACTGTCTCTTACATCATTTATATAGATTAGGAACAGCAGAAGATTCATACCATTTCGTTGGGAAACGACAGATATCACTTGTGTTTGACTTGATGGCTTTCCATCAGTTGCTAGAAACTGTGACATTTTTGCCAGAAAAACATGAATCCATTTGCACAGTGAGACAATACACCATAGGCACGCAATTTGATAAGACGCTGCTTGTGAGGATCAGTATCAAAAGCCTTCTAAAAATAAAGAAGCACAAAATCAATTTGAGAGCCCTCTGTATAGCACTCATTATTTCATGAGCGATATTTCCTGAATCCTTGCTGACTGTCAATGGATCCTTTGCTTCGAGGTAATTCATAACGTTCCAACATAGTACTTGTATATGTTTTAAAACCCTAACCCGAATAGACATCAGCGAATGACTCTGTGATTCGACGGGTTACTCCTACTTCCTTTCTTGTGTATTGGTGTGACCTCCACAATTTTCCAGTATTTGGGTACCCATCTTTCTTTGAGTGAGCAGTTGTATATGATTGCTAAGTATGGAGCCATTATATTTGCAATACTTCTAAGTTACTGTTCTTGACTCGAATTCTGAAACATTCACTTCGTCTTCTTTGGTGAAGGAATTTTGGAAAACCACATTTAGCAACTTTTATGCCTCTGTCAACAGTAAAATCATCATTGCTATCATGCATTGAAGTTATTGAAGACCGTTTGTTCATTCAGTAGCTGTTGAGAGTGTTTCTCGAACTCCAGTGTTGACAAGACTGAGCTTGTTATATTGAATGGTGTTTATTGTCCTGTTATAACTATTTGTATATTCCTAATGTGATATATGTTCATTCTGTGCATGACACACCACATAACACTTTTGGTTCAAATAAAATGGGCATTTTGTTATTTGACTCAGAGTTGGTTCTGATCTGTGATTTTCAGCAATACAGAATCGCATAAGTCAGTTTATGGGCCAGGCAATTTTGTTAATTCAAAAAATTTCATTCCATCCAACACAGACAGTAGGAAAGATGTTGAATGTCATTACCGTCATGAAAGCAGACATTTTAAATCTGTGTACAGAAAACTTTTAGCAAAATTCAGCAAAGAATGATACTTCTGAGCATCAGGCTTTAAGTGCAAAACAATTGAATGTTTTTGTTCCAGGTTGCGAAAATATTTGTTTAGCTGATAGTGCTACATCAAACCATACAACGTCATGAAGAGATTGGTTATGAAGGAATTAATTTTAATGACCCCTATGTTGAAACTGCAGACAACTCGATTCTGAAAGTAGAAGGCATGAGATCCATTGAAGTATTGTCATCAGTTGAGGGCAAATGGTAACCTCACAGTTTGGAAAACAGAGATTTATTTTCAGAGGGAGCTATCACAAAAAGAGGAATGAAAGTTATTTTTGACGACAAGAGAAGGGGAGTTCGCAGTTCAGGTCTAGTTGCAGCGGGAATTAAGATGAACAATCAGTGTTATCAAATGTTGCGTAAATATCCAGATGTATTACAAGCAAATATGCTTCCTTGAATTCCACAATGATCTGGCATCAAAGACTTGGACACATCCATCTGAAAGGTCTAAATAATATGGCTGACATAATTCCTGATTTAAATCTTTATAATGAATCATGGCAGTATGTCAAAATGAAGAGAAAATCGTTCAGTTCAAATGTGCTGTCAAAATCAAAAGTTCCTGGCGAATTTATACATACGGATTTGAGTAGAGGTGCACATTTGTGCATAGTTTTCAAAGATGACTTCGCTTCATACAGATCTGTGTATTTTTGTAAAGGTTGTTTGGTTGGTTGGTTGGTTGGTTTGGGGAAGGAGACCAGACAGCGAGGTCATCGGTCTCATCGGATTAAGGAATGATGGGGAAGGAAGTCGGCAGTGCCCCTTCACAGGAACCATCCCGGCATTTGCCTGGCGTGATTTAGGGAAATCACGGAAAACCTAAATTAGGATGGCCGGATGCGGGATTGAACTGTCGTCCTCCCGAATGCGAGTCCAGTGTGCTAACCACTGCACCACCTCGCTCGGTTTTCTTAAAGGTAAACAAGACACTTTCCCTTTGTTTTTGGAATTTCAGGCACTAATTGATAGTCAGACTGGAAACAAAATCAGAGTTTTGAGACTTGGCAATGGGGCCAAATTCATAAATAAGCAATTTGAAGATTATTTCAAGCAAAATGGAACAACACAAGAGAAAACAAATCCCTATAAGCTGCAGTAGAATGGCTGAATTTAGCGAGAAAACATGTCCATTGTTGAGTGGACATGCACTATGTTACTGAGGACAGGTTTATCTCAAGAATTATTGTCAGAGGCAGTAAACTGTGCTGCATATACGTTAAATCGACAGTCATGTAAAGCAAAAAATTTTATTACTCCATCTGAAAACTGGTTTGGAAAACCTCCATCTTTAAAAATATATGAAGAATTTTGGATCAGCAGCATATGCACCTGATCATCTTAGATGAAAAAGGGATAGTAAATCGAAGAAACTGATGATAGATGCCTATGATGGATGTACTATCAATTATAGTCTCTACAATCCTGAGTTGAAGAAAATTGCAACCTCCAGCAATGTCTCCTTCAACGAAGGAGAATGCCATGGCTTAAACACGGAATAAAGATACGCTAAATTTGAGCTGGGGCGCCGTGATACAGAATATTTTCAAGAGGAATCTGAAGATTATGATACCAGTGACGAAGTGCAAGAAAATGAAAGGATCAGTCTGAGAGATCACTCTAATCATTGAGCACATACTCGCTTTTGGGACCAAGATATAGCATGTTCTGCCATTATCTCTGAAAATCAAACTTTTGAAGAAGCAATGCAATCACAAGAGTCATCAAAGTGGAAACAAACAATGGTATAGGAAATAAAAACTAGAACTAAACTCCTCCTGAACAGGCTATGAAGGCCCAATGGTGCCATCCGGCCGCCTTGTCATCCTCAGCCCATAGGCGTCACTGGATGCAGATATGGAGAGGCATGTGGTCAGTACACTGCTTTACGGCCCTTATGTCAGTTTCCGAGACCAGAGCCACTATTTCTCAATCACTTAGCGCCTCAGTTTACCTCATAAGGGCTCAGTGCACCCCATTTGCCAACAGAGCTCGGCAGACAGGATGGTCACCCCCGCCCCCCTAGTGTTAGCCCAGCCTGACAGCGCTTAACTTCTGTGATCTGATGGGAACCGTTGGTACCACTGTGGCAAGGCCGTTGGGCAATGGAACAGGAAATAGCAACTTTAAAAAAGATCAAGCCTTGGCATCTGGTACCATTAACTTACAATCGCGAGGCAGTTGGATGCAACTGGATTTGTGAAACAGAAGACTAAGGGAAACACTTATTGCTTCAAAGTTAGACTATGTGTCGACAGTCAAAATGCTATTCTTCTGATTAAAAATGTGGAGCATTACAAATGTACCATACAAATAGTCATTAAATACCATTACATACTTGAACATATTGTAGACAATGAGACTGCAGTTTGTTATGGTTGTTCTGATGAACATTTGACAGATTTGTTTACAAAACCCTTAACTAGAGACAAATTCACAACGAGTGTTGACAAGACTGAGTTTATTACTTGCGTATTGTAGATTGCCCTCTTCTAAGTATTCGTATACTCGTAATGAGAGTGCACCAGAGATGTATGTTCATTCTGCGCTTGCAGCGAGCATGCGACTTTCATACTCAAGGCTTCTTGGAAATTACCCTGTGTTCTGTTGCATTCTACGCCACCTAGATAGAAAAGTGGAAAAACTGCAAGAAATCGAAGCTGTGGCGTCAGCGAGAAGTGTCGAAAGTCAACAGCTATCTTGTTTTGCATTAACATCATCTTGAGTATCAAAAAAACCGTGAAATTATGTTGTGTGTTACTAATTTGTGTTTGTGTGAGCTTAACACAACATAATACATATTTATGCAGTTTCATCTTTATTACGGTTATGAACTGTTGCATACCAAAAGAAAATGGAAATTACGCAGCAGAAAACAAGGTTCAAGTTTTCAAAAGAGGATATAATGAGATAGAGTGAGCTTGTTACATTGACTATAGTTAATACCCCTATTCTAAGCATTTGTATATTAGTAATGTGAATGCATCAGGTAAGATTTCGCAGTTCCTCATTACTCAGTGATAAGTTTTGTTCTGAATGTAATTTAGTAATGTATATTATATATCATTCTTATATATTATTCTTTGCCACGTCACTTAGCTTGTACATATTACGATTAATGTACTTCCTACAAATAATTCATGCATGTCAGACGCATTTCCAAGCTGGCGTATTATCTGGGAAGTATCTGCCACAGACGGAAAAACCATAAATGCTCCAGCTCCAAAACACAGCTTGATTCAATGCCAGGCATTTTTCTGATCTGTCCAGTCTACCTGTATTCAGCTGAAAGACCAGAAGAAGAAATGAACATGGTGGAGGCAGCAGTATTGCGAGAAAGCAGCAAGATCAGTGTATTGAGCCACAATGCGTATTTGAAAGTCTTTAATATAAAAACCTTCAAGAATTTTTAAGTTGATGTAACATCTTTACAGAAGAATTAGAAGAAGACAGCAAAAGAATTGTGTATTATTTTTATGTGTTCAATCATCAGCGCAGACTGATTACAAAGCATATATCGTGACTGACAATCATTTGAAAGTGGAGGTCTATTCAAAAGGAGTCTCGTTCACCAAAATTCTAGTCACTGAATTTGTTGTTGAACTTGTACTGGTAACAGAAAATTGTGTGAATAGAACCGACTATGATGTGCTTGCCTCAGTGTTTTTGTACAAAAATAACAGAAATAACGAATTTTTCACATACATGAGCATATTTGTTTACTAATGTGCTGGTTATGTTGTATATGCTATGGGGGAAATCGATCACAGCCATGCATTCTTAATTGTTTTTGCCCCATTTACACGTAAACAACAATGTGCATTTTCTTTGACAACGTACCTCAGTTCGGTATCAAATTAAAACTCGCTAATTTTATGAGTCTCCTATCGTTTTCGTGTTGGCTGCTTTATATTACTATCTCTGCTTGGCTATGACGTCACGATACAGTTGTTTGTACTTGTTTCTAGGTGTTGTTGTTGCATTATAAAAATATATATTTGGTTTGGTTTGTAGCTCTGATTATTGTGTCACTTTTGCTCCTAATAAAAAGAACGTTTTTTTATTTGACACTAAGTTTGTTCTGCTCTACGATTTTCAGCAAAATATAATTGCAGACATCATCCAGCATTTCAAGCAGAGGCAGCACCTGCCCATTGTGTCCAAAGTGCAGTGCTTCTACAATGATTATCTGACTGCATCTGATTTTCAGACAACGAAGTGAAAAAGTGTAGCTTTTTCTTCTAGCTTCCATCGACGTTTTTAACTTTGTTGCTCACTGATCTACTTATTTTTTCTGTCTGATATCAGCCCCACTCCTCACAACTGGTCTTATAGTCTCTAGTCTCTTAATTTCAGTATGAAGTCCTAGGACATAAATGAGTACTCCACTGACAAACTTTTTAAGTACTGTACATGAGTAACAGACAAGGAAACATGGAAGACAGCAGTTTTGATGGTCTACAGATTCCTAACAGGAAACATATTAAACTTCATTAAGAAATTCGACAGGGTATTAATAAAATTTATCAGAAACTGGGGAGTGACGGTATATAGAGATTTCAGCATTGTTTTCATGCCAGACGGTTCTGATTGAAGGCACATAAAGTTCCTGATAAACCCAGTAACACACCCAACAAAAATAGAAGAACATTTTTAACACTGCCGCCTAGCTTTACCTCCCTACTGGTATCAGGATATTAGTACTCAGCATTATCTCATACATCTGATTTATTAATATGTACTATGTGCTAATAATTTTGTTTATTTCTAAAAGTCTAAAGTCTTAGTGGATAAACTTAAAACTGTGCTGGGATCTGCTTAACGCTACCAGATTGATCAGCAGCTTAAACAAGTTTCCATGGACCAGATTGATATGTTCACCTTAGTTTAAGCTGGGTGATCACAGTCCATGGTATACGGGTTTAGAAATGCTTGGTTGGAGGAGTTTCTAGGAACATGTGCGGGACTGGTTCCCCTTAACTTGCTGTATTACCACCCTTTGAACTACAGGTAACGTTAGCATTGAGACTCTTGCTGATCCTGTCCTTCATTTAAGCAACATTATGTATACTCTTAATACAGAGTGAGATTTTCATTATATTATATTTATATTCAATTAACGTTGTACCAATGCATGGAGTAACGTTGAAATTATTGTTGTATCCGAGAATTATTACTGGGAGATTTATCATTTGTTTACTTATAGCTTTGGAGGTAGGGTCTAATATCTTTCTTCTTCTGAAATTTTGAAGGTGAAACCGTTGATGTATATAACACTCTCTACAAATTCGTTTGCTTTTATGACTGTGATTATTTTTTAATTTTGAGCACAAGTTGTACTGTCACACGTTTACCTTAATTATTTCTAGCTTTGCAGACGACCAGTTGGTGTGGTCGTACCATATCTAACTGGAAAGTCAACTATTCACACTTTCTTTGATGTAATGTAACGTGTTTCCTAAGCTAATTATTATTTATTGGCTGTTGTTTCCAGTGACTTCACTTGTTCCCACTATTATAGTAACAATATCAGAATCGGTACTGTACTGCAGCCAGATTCGTTTTGGCATGAGGGTACACATGTCCTACTCATTCCATATTTATATCCTCGATCACAATAGTTAGTAGAAGACATTGTAACATCACTTGGTATAGTAGCTTTAAAGTTCTTGCATGCCTTTTTTGTGTTATGCATTATTTATTGCCTAATTTGATAGGGTATAAAGATTTCTTAGGTTGATTAGTGGCACTTTTTCCTGTGGCGAATGTTGCTTATTTAGCACGTTGTTCATGGAATTTGTTCATGGCTGTACTTTTTTTGTTATTCTCTGTTGGAAAAAGTGGAGAAAACTGTTATCGCTATCAGACATTGAAAAACTTAACTAATAGTTTTCACATATTTTTCTGTTTTTCTGATGATTTGCTTGTCAGGCCAGTATTTCCATAGTACTGAAAACTACTTTGAATACATATGATTCCTTTTTGTTTACTAATGGATTTCTGCTTATGCTGTGTTTCAGCTACAGCTCTGGTTATCTTTCTTGAGAATGTAATTTCTACAATTTGCTGCAAGCTATTAATCGTTTCATTTAACTTTGCTGTAACATCACTGTAGTTCACATAGTGATCCTTTTTAACTGTGGAACTGTAACTTCTAACCAAGGCAATATTACAAATGTGCAGGCCCTACTCCTCAACTATTATAAATTCCTTCTAGATTGAGAGGTTACCTGTATATATTTCTATGCACATATCATGTCACAAGTGAGTAGACAATTGATTCATTTCATTACGTCAGTCTCATTTCATGGATCCCATGCAGTGCGGTCTCTGAGAGGTGGCAAGAAGTCAAGGATATTCATTTAATTTAATTTAAATGCAATGCAGCATAATTACATTGCATTACTTTATTAAAGTGCTAATTTTAATTACACATTAAATTAAAACATAAAATTTAAGAGTTTCTATGAAGCTACTAAAATGCCATAGAAGCTACTGCCCAATAGAGATTTCTTTAATTCAGTCTTAAATTCCACTGTTGAATGCTTGTGTACTCATCTATCCCACTCCTTTTGTGTACTGATGTAAACCTTTGGGGTCTTTGTGGAAATTGTTTTTTTTTTCCTAGTGTTATATTCATACTTTTCACTATTTTTATGAAGAGTCATTAATGAATATATGTACTGTGAAGCAGTTATCAAAATAAACAAATTTTTGCAAACATCTCTGTAGGATGTTTTTGAATTAACACCAGAAATAATTCTTATAACATGTGTGTATTTTGAAAATTCTCTCCCTTTACCTTGAATTACCCCATAAAATAATTCCATAACTCATTAGTGAATAAACTCTTTTCTTCATTTTTAAATTGCCTATAGCAGTAATCAAGCATACTGCAAACACAGCTGAAACAAGGCATTATTCCTAGGCAGCGGGTTTTCCAATTGAGATTGTGATCTTCCTGAAGCACAGAAACTTCACATTTTCTACTTCTTACATTTCACTGTTTGAGAAACTATTTTTATAGCCTGTTTTGAGTTTTTTAAGAGGTAATGAACTGAATATATCCAGTATTATAAAAAATCAGTAATAATCCATTTGCCTCGAACCATCTGTTGATGTTTTTGGATATTTTATTAGCTAGATTTCCAATAAGGTGGCTGGTATTTATACATCTGCAAAAGATTCAAAATTTGCGTGTTCTGAAACTGCAGAGAGTAGATCATTTATGTATATCAGAAACAACAGTGAACTAAAATTCGAACCTTTTGGTACACAATGTCTGCTTCAAATTCTGAGTTCCTATAGTTTTATGACTGACATGAAACTGAGACAAATTTGTTTCTGTCTCTTAAGTCAGATAAGAGAAAACCACAAACATGTTGTGCCTACTGTTTCGCAATATTCTAACTTTTCCATTAGAATATCATGGTTTACACAATAAAACGCTTAGCCAAGAAACAAAATATTGGCATTGGTAATGGTTGCTGACTGACTGATTCTAGTATCTCATTTGAAAAGGTCGTCTATTCAGTTGACAATGCTTTCCAAAATCCAAACTCTTTTCTCGAAAATTTTTAATAGTATTTGCAGTAATTCTATACTAATGTTTTGTCTTCCTTTTAGTGAAGTCGCTTGACAACTGTATGTTTCAGTCTCACTAGGAAAATACCATAGCAGAAAGGTGCATTGTACAGGTAACAGAATATCTTATTAAATTTAGCTGCCCAACATTTCATTATTGCATTTCTGATTTTGTCATAAACAACTGAACACTTATTTTTAAGTAAGTTGATATCATTAAAACTTCTTGTGGAGATGTTGAATGTAGGAACTGTAGGCTTTCCGCTAAAGACATGTTGAAACCCAAAAATCGACTAATGAGAGAAGGGATGTATTAAAAGTTTCTGCAATATTAGTGCCATCTTTAATTAGTTCATTTTCTGCCCTTATAGAAATTTCTTCACTTTCTTACTATATTCCAAATAGTTCTTATCTTGTTGCTGGAAAAACTTACTTTTTCTTGGAAGTTGGTGTATTTTGATACTCTTATGACTTCACTTAGAATTTTACAGTACTGTTTGTGATTTAATTTGAAGAATTATACGACTTCTATTTTGAGAGTTCAGAGAGGGTTCCAAACAAACGTTTGCATTTCATATGTTTATTCTGAAGAAAAAAATGTCTTATTCTCTTCCACTATTATCATACGATGTACTTGATATCTTTAGTTTTAAATTAAAATTAAAGTAAGCATTTGCACCATCACTAAGAAGACTGGTGTGATCAACTCTTAAACATGTCATATCTGAAATGGTCACAAATAAATGTATTCAAGATAAACTATGAAGCCCTATTTTACACATTTTAGATTTGTGATGTATTTCATATACATAACCAGTTGTGTGAAAGGTGTCACATATACACCTGGGAGAAAAGCTGATTCGTACAGGAAAATGACTCATGTTACACACACAATTTTGAAGTATGACTGTTCTCCCAATTGAGGTAGTGCTGTTTTAAACTGACTGGTTTTGTATTTGGGAGGGTGGAGGCTACAGTCTTCATATGGTCATCCTGATTCAGGTTTCTCATGGTTTCCCTAAATTACTTCAAGCAAATAGCCAGAATGGTTCCTACTATAACTCCGTGGCTGACTGCCTGTTCCATTCTTGTCTAATAAACCTGTAAATGGATGTATATATTAATTATGTTGTTTTCCTAGTTCTTAAACTGTAATACCAAGACATGCCCAGTGTCCTTGTAAAAGTGATTTACAGATGAATAAAGCTAATACCAGAGGTGGCTCGCCCTCATTTCCATTGTTGGGGCACAAGAAATATCATAAGAGAATTTTTTATTATATAATCTTTGTTTATTTCATACTGATTAAAAACATTACAAAAATTGTAAATTTGGTGATTATGTAGTTATAAATATAGTCCTCAAAATACTGTAGCTAATGATAAAGCATATTCACAAGTGAACTCAACAATTTCTCTCTCTTTTTATCTTTGTGTGTGTGTGTGTGTGTGTGTGTGTGTGTGTGTGTGTGTGTGTGTGTGTGTGTGTATGGTGTGTGAGAGTGTGTGTTTAATATTGTAGATGGTCATGTCCATCAGCTTCAGTGGTTTTTAACATATTTTTGTAGGTGTGTGCTGTTATGCTGTGGTGACGCATTTTATTGAATAACTTCAGGGGTTTTGAGCTTGTTGTGTTCAAACTGAAATGTACCAACTTTCCATTTGAACTTATTTCGAATGTAAGTATTTCAGGGGTTTTGAGATTGTTGTGCTCAAACTGAAATGTACCAACTTTCCATTTGAACTTATTTCGAATGTAAGTATTTCTGTGGCGAAAAAATCAAAATAGTGTAGCTGTGGCAGGAAGCATGTGACATCTTCTCCAATGGGAAGACGCCAGAGAATAAATGCTGGGGACCCTTCTGGCTTTTACACAAGGAAAAAGTTCTGGAAAAACCTTGGCTATCATAGTTTTGACTGTATTTTACATAATGAACATGTTAACTAATGAGTTTTCAGTTATGACAGGTTACTTATATAGTGCTTGTACACACCTATTGTTCATGATGGCAAACATACCAATTACTCTGTTGTTAAAGCTTGGAATTTCACAGATTGTCGTCTAATGAATGGATCAAATAGCCACTGAGTTCAATATTTTTTTACATATACTAGTCCTGTAACAAGGTTTTAATACTTTTTAAATTGCGGTACCTGCACACTGCTTCTGCCAGTAACACAGGTATAGTTAGTGCAATTTCCAAAATTTTGTACACGTCAGTGAACGTTTCTTTGAAGAAATGTTCCGCAAGGAAATCGAACAGATCACAGACTGATGTAATGCTTTTAAGTTCATAATTGCATCAAATCACTAACAGTTCATTTATCAAGTTATCATGGCAAATACAAGGACTGTAACTAAATGAAAACGTATTGAAGATAGTGGCTGGTGTAATTTATGACATTCCTTCCCCTTGTACTAGATTTGTTATTTTAAATTTCTTCATAATGTAGAATATTGTCGAGGGAGGGTATACGATACATTGGTGATAACAATAGAAAACATGTAATCATAAACTTGACAAGAAGGAGCAGGGCCTGGTGGAATGAATAGTGGGAAATAAAATGAACAGAACTTAGAAACAAATTGATAAATTTATCGAAACAGACTGAAAACAAAAAAGTATGTCTCATTATACAGGGAGGAAATTAACGAAACCAACATACTGCAGGGACAGATTCTTAACTGGAAATGAAGGACAAAAGTTCCAATGAACATGTGTCTAGAAATGCATCATTGCTACCGTAGATAGCACTGACAAATGAAAGTTCCTCTGACGACATACTGTGGGTGCTTTGCGTGTTGCAAGCTGTGTCATTGATGCAGCATGCTGTAAGCACCAGAATGGTCCAGTTTCATGTCAGGAACATGGTGTTTGTGTACAGGCAAGCAAATGGAAACGCTCAAGAGGCAGCATGGCTATACCAAAACAAGGATCCTCATAGACACCATCACATCAAAGTACGTTTCAACCTCTATTTGGGCGTTTGTGTGATCATGGGTGTAAGGAGGTGGAGAACTGCGCATACACCAGATTTAGAGGACTGGGTTCGACAAGTAATGAGATGAAGCCTAATATAACCTCCAGACAAATGGCTAGCCAACAGGGTGTAAATCAAAGTACGATTATGTGTATCCTGCATGACAACTGCTACTATCCCTATCACCTATAACGAATGTAACGATTATCAACGGTGAATTTCCGACTATGGGGAGGATTTTGTCGATGGGTTTTGCACCAGACCATCACAATTATGGGATTTCTGCCGTCAATTCTCTTTAGAAACGAAGCAACCAATACCAAAACTGGCATCATTAGTCTGCGTAATTGTCATCCTCAGGAAATGGGTGAGGAGTTTCATCAGCATTAGGTCAGCATCATTGTGTGGGCAGGGATTCTTGGCGACCACATATCTGGACTGGTTATTATTCTGCAACACCTTGACAGAGAAACATACGTGCATTTCCTGTGAAACACTCTGCCTGGGCTGCTTGAGAATGTGCCTTTGGCAATACGACAGGTTACATGGTTTTTGGATGATAGAGCACCACCTTAATTCTGCAGTACAGTTAACCAACACCTCAGCACCATCGTCCCCAGATGACAGATAGAGCACAGAGGCTCTGTAGCATGGCCTGCTAGATCACAGGACTCAGACCCCCTGGATTTTTACCTCAGGGGGAATCTGAACAGTGTTTTGCATTCTGAACCATATGCTGATGTGTAGACCCTTCAGCAGTGTGTTCATGACGCCTGTGACACTATTTGGAGAGAGGCCAGAACATGCAAAAGATCGCAGTAATCCATGATGCGACTTGTGAAGCTGTGCATTGCATCCTAAGGAGGCTACTTTGAACATTTGTTGTGGTGTGGATGCGATGCTGCTCTGTGCTGTGTTTTGGGATGATTTGTTGTCGTTGCATCCACACCATCCAATTCCAAACACATGTCTACAGAACCTTTTTTTCTCCATAAGCTTTCATGAATATGTCCCTGTGGTTTGTTGCGTTTATTAATGTTCATCTTGTATATCATTCATGCCCTTTGCTTGGATCTAAATATATCACCATAGAAACAGCTGTCAGCACAGTCCATGCATTCCTCCAGGTGGAGAATGAATGCTTGCAACACTGGGTGCAGCATGATAAATGGGATTCCTCCAGAGCTGTATGTATCCTTTCCAGAAGGTCAGCCTCTGTAGGAGGATGTATAGAGCACAACTGACCCCTCCAGTAAACCCATAACAAAAAGTCAGGGGTAGTCAAATTAAGCGACAATGCTGGCCAATGAATGTCTCCAAAACTGGAAAATAATCAACGAGGAAAATGATGCCTGCAAGACATTTTTGGATTGATGGACCATATGAATTGTTGCCCTGTCCTGTTGGAACCAGATGTCGTTTTCAAGCTTGAAAACAGGAAATCATTTAACATTTGGTTGTAACGATTCCTAGAAACCGTTACTGCACGATCGTGTAAAGTTCAAAAAAATATGGACTGATGATATCAAATAAAGTCACAATGCACTACACAGTCACCTGTTCACAATGTAGGTGCTTCTCATGCAGCCAATTAGGATTACAGGGTTTATGTGGAGCCCAGTGTCTGTAATTCTGTTTATTTACAGCACCATATACACGAAAGTGGACCTCGTCTAACACCAGTAAGTTGTTTGCCATCTGCAGGTCGACTGGTGAACGTTCCAGGAAGTGTAATACTACTTTACCTTGTTTATTTAGTTTCTGTACACTCTGCAATTTGTATGTGGTTATCATGAATGATGCCGTGCAGGAAATGATCTAACACTGGTGGTGCCTAAGTAAGTCTGGCAGTGGGACGTTGAGGACTTCAGATGAGTGCTTGAAGGCCTCTTCCAGTCATCCCACGTCCCCTATGTCCTCCGCCCTGGATTTTTCTTTTTTGCACAAGATGCGGTAGTCCTGAATCATTACACGCACCATGCATTTGTGTGAGGTTCTGTGACCTTACCACATCTTGTGAAAATCTTAGTTCCTATTGGTATGGCAATGGATATTGATGTTGATGTAAAATATGCTTATGTATCAACATCCTTTCCTACTGTAAATATATGGTGTGCCCATACGATAAATCCTAATAGCCCAGTTCTATTGGAACTGCTAAGATGCGGTAGTCCTGAATCGTTACACACACCATCCAATCATGTGATGTTCTGGGACCTTAACACGTCATGTGAATTTCTTACTTCCTAATGGTACTCCAATAGGTATTGTCACTGATGTAAAATATGCTCATGTATCAACATTCTCACCGATCTTAAATTCCTTCAGGTCCTATTCTTATCGCATTGTTCCTCACTTGTTTTCATTATTCACTATCAGCTCTCTCCCTGTTCTGTGTGCTTTCAGCATTCTTGACCTTAATATATTCACATATGATTCGTAATTGTAACTTACCTGTGTTGATTTCTTTTGCAGTATTCCTGGTATGTTTGATTTTATTCCATACAATAGTTCAAATAGTGTGAATGCTGTATTGCTGCGAGGCATTAAACAGAAAAATTGCATATGGCACTCACCTGCCTTAAGAATTTTCATTCCCTGTTACAAAACGCCTTAGCTATTCGACAAGAGTACCATCACTTCTCTCCAGTGCACAATTCGAGTCTGGGTGACAGGCTGTAGTTTTACCTGCTAATCCTTACCCATTTATACTCTCTTGTAAAAGCATTGCTTAAGAAATTCGAACATCTGTCTGCTAAAAAAAAAATGATAGAATACCATATCTTAAAATTGCATGTTTCACAAACACATCAGTTACTGTGTATGTGTGTTGTCTTTCCATTGGAACTGCTAAAGTAAATTTACTTACATAGTGCTGGAAAGTTTGCATACATCTCTTACCTGTGCTTGATACCTCTAATAGACGTCTGTATCCATTGAACACTTTTCAAACACTGCCTCAGCTGTGTGTGATCTCTAAAGGTATTCTTGTTTTTACTTGTGCGCATTTATTTCTCTGACAGATTGCACAGTTCCATATACCGTCCTCAATATCTTGCTTCATTCAGCACCACTGCTTGTATGATGTTATTCTCTCGAAAGTCCTATGCATCCCTGTGTCAACTCAATGGAATATCATGCATCTCTCTTAATATATTCTGTTTCTCTTTGGGACAATTTCTTCTTCATTATCTGTTTCCATTCCTACTCCTGGGGTTACTAGTGCTTGTCACACACTTACAGGGTTACTTTCCCACTTTCTTCCATAACAGAATTCTCTTCTATTTCTACATTAGTATTTTCGCAAACTATTTCTTTATCGTCTATTTGGTACTGTCCCCTGGACCGTATTCTGCTCAGAGCATCTGTATTACTGTTTATTCTGCCTGGTTTATATATTATCTTGAAATCATATTCTACAAGCTTTAGTCTCCACTTCAGGAGTCTCAAACTTGGATCCTTCACAATAAAGATCTATGTTTATGGCTTACAGTCTGTCACCACTTAAAACGTTTATCAATATAAGTACAGACAGAACTGTTTCACTGCATACACTATAACCAACAAGCCTTTTTCTGTGGCACTATAGTTTAATTCTACCTTGTGCAATGACCTTGACGCCTGTGCAATGGGTAAGTCTTCCTCAGTTTTCTTGCCTCGCGACAAAACTACACCTAAAGCTGGACTGCTCCCACCAGTTGTTAGTATGAATGGATTCTCGAAGTCTGGATACTGAATTAGTGTTGATTAACCAATTTCTACCTCATTTCCTCGAAAGCGTGGTTTTCTCATTCCTTTCTTCAATAACTCATTTTGGTAATTTTCAATAAATCTCTCGTAGCATACGATTAAACCTACAAAGTCTTTTTGATTCTTCTGTTGTTCTTGGCCATGGGAAGAATTTTACCTTCTCCACTTTCGCAATGTCTGCTGCAGTTTCCTTGTCTGTAATGCTATACCCTAATAACATCACTTATTACCTACTCGCACTTATTCGGTTAAAGCTTGAAATTATGCTCCTGCAGCCCATCAAATATTTCACATAGCTTCTCCTGTACGTTTCTTTCCTTAGCACACTATATCACCCAGATAAATAAAACATTTTACTCTTTGTAGTCCTCCCAGTATTGTGTTCAATAGCTACTTGAAACGTCCTAGGGCTCCTTTTAGTTCCACTGGCGTTGTCTTTTGCTAGTAATGCTGATAATTCGAATGAACGCAGCTTTCTCTTGATCCTTCTCGTCCATCAATATCTGATAGTATCCACATGCCAGACCAAGTTGGTCCAAGATATGAGAGTGGAACTGCGATATTCAGTAGTGGAACTGCATCGCCTACTATTACATCATTTACACTGAGGTGACGAAAGTCTTGACAGAGCGATATGCATATATACAGATGGCGGTAGTATCCTACACAAAAGGTATAAAAGGGTATGCATTGGTGCTGCTGTCATTCGTACTATGGTGACTCATGTGAAGAGGCCTGGGACATTTCATTTCACAAATCGTTAGGAGTTCAATATTCCGAGATCAACAGCGTCAAGAATATGCTCAGAATACCTCTCACCACTGACAGCACACTGGCCAACGACCATAACTTAACGATCAAGAGCAGCGGTGTTTGCGTAGAGTTATCAGCGTTAACACACAAGCAACACTATGTGAAATAACTGCAGAAATCAATGTGGAACATGCGAAGAACGTCTCCATTAGGATAATGTGGCGAAATTTGGCATTAATGGGCTACGGCAGCAGACAGCCAACGCAAGTGCCTTTGCTAAAAGCACAACATCGTCTGCAGTGCCTTTCCTGGGCTGGTGACCCTAGATGACTGTAGCCTCGTCAGATTAGTCTTGATTTCAGTTGGTAAGAACATTTGCAGCTATTCATAGACTTCATATTTCCAAACAGCGATGGAAGCCCACAGTTGTTCACAATTGGTTGAAGAACATTCTGGACAATTCGAGCAAATGATTTGGCTACCCAGATTTCCCAACGTGAAATCTGTTAAATATTTATGGGACATAATCAAGAGGTCAGTTTGTGCACAAAATCCTGCACCAGCAACACTTTCGCAATTATGGATGGCTATAGAGGTTGAATGGCACAGTATTTCTGCAGGTAACTTTCAATGACTTGTTGAGAACATGCCACATTGAGTTGTTGCACTGCGCTGGGGAAATGGAGATCCAGTACGATATTAGGAGGTATTCTACGACTTTTGTCAGCAATAATAATGATGCATTCCAGGAGCTTTTACTTTTGACACTTATGTCATGTTTCAGCATTCGCTCAATTTATTCTTCGAAAACTTCCCTTTTCTGCATCTGGATACCAGATACCTTCTCCACATGTTCCAATGCTATCAAAGTTTGGTGTTTTACTATGGATGTATATGACAATCTGTCACCTGGTAGATGAAATATATCTCCATAATCCATGCAAACCTTCATTTTTGCACTTTTCTCTTCTGCATTTAAATAATCAACTCTCAATAGTTCCATAAAACACCAGAACAGCTTTCTGTCTTCTCTAAGGCTTCCTTGCTGCCCTTTATTTTGCATACTTTTGCTAGTTGCTCTGATTCTTCCAGCACTAACCCAACACTCTTCAGCTGAACGTTTCTCTCTAAAAAATTAATTGCATTTACTATGCACCTGCCGTTTTGCACTCTCACCTGTACAGCCTCCTGTTTTGGGATAACAGTTTCCCTATCACTATCTCACAGTACCTTACTATCCACTCTTAACAACATAATCTTTTCCTCTCTTGGTCCTATTTCTCCATCAGACTCCTGTTCTGCCTCAAAGTCATAACCTTTCTGTTCCTCGTTTACTGTTAAGGGTATGTCTCGCCCTTGTAATCTTAACACTTGCCCTGCATAATCTAACTTAATCTTATGCTGTGTTAGAAAATTTCTACCAATTAACCCACTGTGTGGAAAGTCTAACCCTGATCCATAAACATGAAATTTGTGCCCTACTTCTCCAACACCTTCCACACTTTGGTGTATTTCCATTACACCTATCGTACTTACTGTTTTGCTGGTAACACATATCAGATGATGCCTTTCTGAATCATTTATTCCGACAGTACAGTTAGCAAGAATACTAATTCTATTTAACAAGCACAACTGTACTCCAGTGTCTATTAATAATTTCAGTTTCTTCCTTAATTCTACACAGTTTAACACTAACACATCGTTTTCGATGGCACAGTCTATTCTCTAAGTATGAGCTTCTTTAATCCAACAATGCCTGTATGCATGGGTTTGTCACACTTTAGTCTCCCTGAACGTTTCGAGTTTAGTTGGCATTGGCACTCTGCACATCCTCTGTGTGTGCCATGGACCTTCTTGCCAATACTTGGCGTAGTCCACTGATCGCCTGCATTTATTGCTCGTGTACATGGTACTGCACAGCTATCTGGAAAACTTCACTGAGGACATCTCCATTCACATAAGGAGTGCATTCCGTTGCCCTCCCTACAACTGCCTTTAAGATGACTGTGATCTATAGCAATCACTTTCCTTAATATTGCTCTGCAATCTACGTCTGTGTGACCTTGCTTATCACATTTGGAACAAAAATTCAAATTTTCCTTGCTATCATTTCTCGGATTCTGCTCTTTGGCTCTTTTCTTCTGAATTTACTAGCAATGTGTCCTTGCATTCTACACATAAAGCAGTGTACGTGTTTTACATCTCTAGACAGTTTTACTATCTCGTTTTCCCTCCCTGCTCTCATCTGTAGTACTATTCCCCTGTTTCGCATCGAGAGTAATGTGCTCTCTTCTTCTAGAGTAAGTTCTACTGCCAATGCTAATCCGTTTTCATCACCTTCGCTTCCCATAATTGTCTGGATCCTGTCGTTACTGACTCTTGCATAAAGCATGACCTGTCCAGGGAGCCAATTAATTTGACTATTCCTGAATGAGATTTTCACTCTGCAGCGGAGTGTGCGCTGATATGAAACTTCCTGGCAGTTTAAAACTGTGTGCCCGACCGAGACTCGAACTCGGAACCTTTGCCTTTCGCGGGCAAGTGCTCTACCAACTGAGAGCACTTGCCCGCGAAAGGCAAAGGTCCCGAGTTCGAGTCTCGGTCGGGCACACAGTTTTAATCTGCCAGGAAGCTTGACTATTCCTTTTAGTCTGTCCTTGCTGGTCATTCTACCAACAGCTTTTCAAAAGTCGTTTCCATTTCTTCATTCCTGTTCGCCCTTGTTGCAATTGGTTCCCTGGGCCCTTGCCTGGCCTGGGACATCTTACAAGCATAGTAATCGATTATTATCTTGCTGGAGTAGTTCTCTTTGAGGACAAGTTTGACTTCATCCAAAGTACCTGCCCTTCAAATTACTTGTAACTTTGACCTGGCTTCTCCAATAATTTTCAATTTTACAAATTTAAACAGAATTTCATTCCCTCTGCCTTCACTCACTCAAATGCAGAATCAACATTTTTAGTCTTTCCCTCAGGGCCCTGTTGTTACCACAAAAGATTTTCCAATAATACGTAAAGCTTCCTTTACTGCTAGTACAACTAGCACAACTAGTAGGGGCCATTTTAACCAGACCAATGAATCTACACAACTTACTTTAAAAAATTACACTCTTAATGTACCTCATTGCTGTGTCATGTTGGGACGAGTCGTGCTCGCTGTGCTGAGCGACATGTTGCAATGCGTCTGCCACTGTCCCCCCTGGACTGTGCTCACCCTGTCGTTTGCTGCTGCTGTTACGAAGGTCAGGCCACAGGCCTTGGACACTGGCACATCAGCCTGTGATGCTGTCCCTCTGAGGCTGCACTAATCCCATTGCTTGTTGCTGCTGCTGCAAAGTTTGGGCCCCTGCCTCAAACCCTGTGTTATCTGTGATTCATCAGCCACTGTGCCACTTAGACTGCCCCGACCCTGTCGCTCGTTACTGTTGCTGTGAAGCTCTGATCCCTACCTCGAACCCTGGGATGATGCCAACGGCCTGCTGCTCTCAGTGCTGATGGCTAACACAATGTCATTCCATTCTATCATGAGATGTCTTCGCTACCTTCTCAGAACAGTGCCTATCTGCACCGATTTCTGCTGCAGTTACAGGCTACTGTTGTCGTATGCTCCATTAAGTCAGAAACTTGTTGGTCGCCACAGCTCCCTGCAGATGCTACAGGCGCTATAGCAAATTTATCAATTTCTGTTCCCATTATTTTCCAAACGATAGCCAACACGATAGCCACTGATAGAAAACCCCACACCTGGCATTAAATTTTATTTATGTCACATCCCGAGCATGGGTTTTAACAGGGATGGAGTGACAGGGAGGGGTTCATGTTACAGGGAATTCAGTCAGTTGAACAAGTTGGCAGAATCGAGAGAGAGACCTAATCAGTAGACATAAATTCCCTGATGCTGGTGTAAGGAATGGGAGGATGATGGGGAGAATGAGGACTCAAAAGGAATAATTAACCTTGAAGTTTATTTTGAATCCTTAGTGCAAATTGACCTTCCCAGCTGAGATGCCTACCTGCTAATGTGAAGTACGTGGAAAGATTGATTATCTGTCACTGTTCTGTCTGCTGACTGAAATTCTCATCTGAATCAACAGAGTCTTACAGGTAGGCCAGCAACATCAGCGTAATAGTCTGGCTGTCCCTGCCTGTGACCGCTTCTTTTGCCTATCACTGATGTCTGCTTCTCTCCACTACTGTCTGTGGAGAAGCTCCCTGATGGACCCCTCATCCTATCATTTTATTCGCCTTTCCCCTCAGACCCTGCCAGTCCCTGACATGATGTAAAGAAAGATAATGGGTTACCTGTGGGGTGTGACCCAACACGAAGCAGCTTGACACTGATCGGAAAATATCCATATATTATCTAACGAGGCAGCACACAATGGCAGCTGGGTGGCGGCGCCGACTGGCGATGTCTTGCGGCTACTGGCAAGTCACAATGAACGAGATATTGTTTGCCCATTTTCGGCGCGCCAGTTGGCGATGCGCTGTACTGACATAATCGAGCGGCGCGCCCTGCAACCTTTCTCCCAATATTTTACAGAAACTATTTGGTAAAAAAGTGATTTGTATGTTACTTACAGCTTTATATGTCACTTTCGTTGTGAAATGCTCATCGTCTCCTTTATGTTCAAACTTGTTGTGATGGTCGCATTTTAGTAAAGCATTACGTGAAATTCTAGAAGTTTGGGCTGAAAAACATGGGTCAATTTGGCTTTGCGTTTGACGCATATTAGACCATAGGCTGCTGCATATGAAATTTAGCTAACATACTGAATTTTTCTTAAGTCTTGGGAGGAAGTCTCCATCGGTCTACAATCACGAGAAAATATATTTTATCTAGTGCAGTCGCTTCCGATCTATTCGCAACGTACGTCACATCTCCTAAAACGTACGAGATATCGAAACAAGATTTTGGCAAATCATAGCACACGAATCATTTGGGGAAGTGGCAACAAAACGACTACTCACGTTCGTGTGTAGAGTGTATGAGTCTTGCGACATACCATCCGATTTTCGGAAAAACGTCATCCACACAATTCCGAAGACTGCAAGAGCTGACAAGTACGAGACTATCTCAGAATCTGCTTAACAACTCATGTATCCAAGATGCTGATAAAAAATAATATACAGGAAAATGAAAAAGGACATTGAAGATGTGTTAGGTGACGATCAGTTTAGGTTTAGGAAACGTAAAGGCACCAGAGATGCAATTCTGATATTGTGCTTGATAATGGAAACAAGAATAAAGAAAAGTTCGTCCCATGGCTCATGAATCAAGAGCGTAAAGACCTTCGCCTCTCAATCTGTGAAGAGATTTTGGATCGCGCATATGAGAACGAGATGTTCCTTAAGAGAATCATAACTGGTGATGAGATGTGGATCTACAGCTATGATGTTGTGGCCAACATTCAATCTTCACAATGTGTTGGGAAAGGTTCTCCAAGACCAAAAAAGCTCGTCAGGTCAGGCCAAATGTCAAAGCTATGCAGATAGTTTTGTTTGACTTTGAAGGATTAGTTTCATGAGTTCATACCACAAGCACAAGCTCTTAATTAATGGTACTAATGGGACATTTTGTAACACCTGCGAGAAAACGTGAGAAGGAAATAGTCTGAAACGTGACGAGACAATCCATGACCCTTGCATCCCGATAATGCACCCACACATTCATCTCTGTTGATGGATGACTATTGTACAAAAAACGAAATCACCGTGCTGCCTCATCCCTTGAACTCTCCAGACATGGCCCCTCCGGACTTTTTTTTATTTCTGAAGTTGAAAACCGCGTTGAAAGGACGAAGATTTGCAACGATAGACGAGATAAAATTTGCAGATGGCGTTTCATGAGATCCAGCAAGGGCCATACCAGGACTGCTTCCGGATGTGGAAACAGCATTGTGAACGGTGGATCAGTTGTGGAGGAGAGTATTTCGAAAGAGACCATACACAATAAATAAAAGATAAACATAAATTTTTTTTGACAAAGTTCTGGAATTTTTTGAATTGATCTCATGAGCCAGACTATTAACTATAATAGTTAACAGTACAAACGGCACAAGATCCTTCCGATTATTTCACTACCAAAATGTACTATTTTCATAATGTAAGCACCGAAATGATGATTTTTTAATCAGAGGTAAACGACAATATTGTACGAAACTTGATTGAGATTAGATGCAATTAAGTATTACTACTAAAACAAAAGCTTACACTAAATGTCAAGTAAGGCTTATCTTTGACTCTCTCGTACATTTTGCCCCTCCAAGAACGTTTAGGTCAATCTATATAATGTCAATTTCCTTTTGAAAATTTTGCACAATTGGGAATAATTGAGAATAGCTTTAACCTACCATTAGAATCACTAGTGCACTTACACTACTGGCCATTAAAATTGCTACACCAAGAAGAAATGCAGATGATAAACGGGTATTCATTGGACAAATATATTATACTAGAACTGACATGTGATTACATTTTCACGCAATTTGGGTGCATATATTCTGAGAAACCAGTACCCAGAACAACCACCTCTGGCCGTAATAACGGCCTTGATACGCCTGGCCATTGAGTCAAACAAAGCTTGGATGGCATGTACAGGTAGAGCTGCTCATGCAGCTTCAACACGATACCACAGTTCATCAAGCGTAGTGACTGGCGTTTTGTGACGAGCCAGTTGCTCGGCCACCATTGACCAGACGTTTTCAACTGGTGAGAGATCTGGAGAATGTGCTGGCCAGGGCAGCAGTCGAACATTTTCTGTATCCAGAAAGGCCGTACAGGACCATACGGTCGTGCATTATCCTGCTGAAATGTAGGGTTTCTCAAGGATCAAATCAAGGGTAGAACCATGGGTCGTAAAACATCTGAAATGTATGGTCCACTGTTCAAAATTCCGTCATTGCGAACAAGAAGTGACCGAGATGTGTAAACAATGGCACCCCAAAGCATCACGCCGGGTGATACACCAGTATGGCGATGACGAATACACGCTTCCAGTGCGCATTCACCGCGATACCCCCAAACACGGATGCGAAAATCATGATGCTGTAAACAGAACCTGGATTCATCCGAAAAAATTACGTTTTGCCATTCGTGCACCCAGGTTCGTTGTTGAGAGCACCATCGCAGGCGCTCCTGTCTGTGATGCAGCATCAAGGATAACTGCAGCCATGGTCTCCGAGCTGGTAGTCCATGCTGCTGCAAACGTCGTCGAACTGTTCGTGCAGGTGGTTGTTGTCTTGCAAACGTCCGCATCTGTTGATTCAGGGATCGAGACGTGGCTGCACGATCCGTTACAGCCATGTGGATAAGATGCCTGTCATCTCGACTGCTAGTGATACGAGGCCATTGGGATCCAGCACGACGTTCCGTAATACCCTCTTGAACCCACTAATTCCATATTCTGCTAACAGTCATTGGATCTTGACCAACGCGAACAGCAATGTCGCGATACGATAAACCGCAATCGCGATAGGCTAGAAGCCGACCTTTATCAAAGTCGGAAACGTGATGGTGCGCATTTCTCCTCCTTACACGAGGCATTACAAGAACGTTTCGCCAGGCAACGCCGGTCAACTGCTGTTCGTGTATGAGAAATCGGTTGGAAACTTTCCTCGTCTCAGCAAGTTGTAGGTGTCGCCACTGGCGCCAATCTTGTGTGAATGCTCTGAAAAGCTAAACATTTGCATATCACAGCATCTTTTTCCTGTCGGTTAAATTTCGCGTCTGTAGCACGTCATCTTCGTGGTGTAGTAATTTTAATGGCCATTAGTGTAGATCCTATTATGATGCCTGTGAAACGGAATTTCTTCAACAAAGATGTTACACACTTAGATGATCATTTTACAATCAACACAGCTAAACTCCAGTGCCTTGCGAAATGAAATCTTTATTTCATTGGCACATACAAAACGATCTAGCAACTTATCAAACCAATGTACTTTATCACGAAGCTAGTTCACTGCCTTTCAAAAGATAATTATATTACTGTATTTGCATTCAGTTTTGTATCTTTGAGAGAAAGACTTTCAAGATTTTGTTGCATGAACAATACTAAAGTGTAGTACCAAGTGAACACAAATGAATCATCAGAGCGCTCAAGTTCAGAAATAAAGTCTCTTTTAAACACTTACTCATAACTAATTATGTGAATGCGTGGTGTCCTCTTTCTCTCGGACTTTTTCTGAAAGAACAGACATCAGGCAGCTGTTATACTTTATATGTCAATTGAAGGTGGAGAGGGGAAGAAAAGGGAGGAAAGGAAGGGGATCACTGTCGGCTGCATCGAGACTTTACGCAGAATCAGCAGTGGCGAGTCAGTGTATGTACTGGCCCGGGATTCGAAACCAGGTTCTGCTGCCTACTAGGCAGGTGCATTAACCACTGCGCCATCCAGGACACAGCGTTATCGCAACAGCGCGGACTATCTCGGCACGCCTCAGGGCCGATTCACAATCACATCGAGCACCACCTATCCACAGTCCCTGTCCATTTCCTCCACGTTTGTTCTCTGAGACTTCCCCAGGAGGTCAGACATATTACAGCATCCGCACTAAAAAACGTGCATCCATAGCCCAGCTATATGAATGCATTGTGTCTGTTCTTTTGGACAATACCTTATGTCTGGTAGTCTTCAGTACCATAGGTTACACAATAAAGTTAAGAAAGTTCTCTTCCTTTATGTTCCTAGTACCCATTATTTACAGATGTACATTATGAGATACAGCCAGGGCAGTGCCCAGTACTCATTCCACCTGATGTACATAAATATTCTGGCTATTCACTAGTCATCAGTGTCATCCTCATGGCATCAATGTTTAAGTAAAATAGCACTGCTGACAGAATCTTCTTCCAATCCATGTGGATTTCATGTATAAACATGATTCCAAGATTTTCTCCTCATTTATTAAGTTAACTGCTAATTTATGGCTAACTGCTCATGTATTTACAAACATTAGTGAAATATTTATAAAATTAATCATTAATGTAGCTACTTCTTTGGTAACTGACTCTCATTTTCCCCTTGGGTTGAAGTAGGAGTTTTAGCAGTAAGTTTTGTGTGTTATTACTTCTATATGATTTTGATAAATATGTATTAAAACCATACATATACTTCAATAACAATTCTTTTAGTGCAGCATGCTGCTGTGAATTAACAGTTGAAGGTTCTATCACTTCATCATTTTTATTCTACACAGTACTACAGTGCTGAAGCTGTCTGCTAATTTGTGAAACTTCTGTTTTAAGAAACTGCACTCTTATACCTTGACAGTATTTATCATGTTTGTCTTTCATCTATCAAATCTACAACAATATCTTCACAGTCAATACTCAGATAGCTCTTGCCTCAAAAGAAGTCTATTTTTGCGACCCCTCCAGCAGAAAATCGATGCAAAATTGCATTTTAATATTAACCCATTTACAATAGGTACTTGACATGTCCCAACCTGGTAACCTGATAACCTCATTAACCTTATTAAGTAGTCTGGCTGACATCACATTAACAAGAGTGCCTAGCTCAATAACAACTCCATTTGTAATTTTTCTCACAATAGCATTAATAGTGATCTAAACCATATTTTTACGTTTATCATGGCATGTATGGTGTTCAGTACCTAACTCATTATAGTGTCCATGTCTTCCTTACATCTTAACAGGTTCACTGAATTGTGTTTCCCGCTGCCACTCCACCCCACAACCATCACTGGAGGGTATAATGCAGTCAGTTCTAGCTTGTTGAATGAGTCATAGTCAGGCAGCATTCTTCCAGCACCTCAGTAAAAGTGTCTGTTGGGTTCTGTGCTCGCCAACTTCTGTCAATGGTATAGTCTTGTACTGGACAGCCTTGGTGGTGAGTACCATTAATATTTAATTGACTCTGGTTTCCCATGTTGAAATTCCACTGATTATTGTTTTGATACCATTGACCTACACTGTTACTACAATATCCAGAGAGGTACTTATTACATTCACTTCTTCTATTGTTAGCATTTAGACTTCAGTTAATGTGCTGAGTACTATGTAGCAGTGGTGGATGCTGTTGGCTGTATCACAAAGCTAACATGACAGTCAGTTGATCTACCATGACTACAGAGCTGTGTGCGTGACAGAGTGGACTGATTCATGCCACCATTATTATTTTCATTATTCACCTATAAATCCTCATGCATTAGATCAACAGAGTCCAGTGCTGTTATGAAATGTTCTAAGTTTGTTTCTGGAATGGGGACTAACTTTTCTCTTGTGTCTAGGGCAACTTCACTTTAAGTATTCATATCACATCTCTGTGTGAAATAGGTTCATCCAACATCTAGTTTCGTTCAAATACTTTTCGAAATATTTTCGAACTCTGTCTACTGCAATGGTTTTGTGGAAAACACTTCCTTGTGGAGTCATTCCTCTATGCAATTTGACCAATACTTTGACAAGAATGCTTTCTCAACTTGCTCATAGGTTTGGTAGCCTTGGACCATTTCAGTTGTCCAAAGTGTGGCCTCCTCTTGGATGAAGTTTGTGATGAGTTTTTCTGTTGTTGTGTCCAAGATCTCTGTAAAACACCCTTCAAAGATTTTAAGAACACAACAGGATGAAGTTTTCTCTTATCAGGTGTGGTACTGTGGGTGTTTCAGTAAACTTTCTTCTAGCAAAGCGGTTTCTTAGCTGTCCCACCCCCTATGATATACAGCTATGTGACAGACTAGCACTATCTATTTCGTATCTATCCATTCTGTTGAGATAGTGGCTCACTATAATACTCACCACCTGCCCTAGCAATAGAGGGTGGCATGACATGTACCATTTCTTTAACAGCGGACAAATCTTACTGCATATTACTTATCTGAGAAATGACATTATAACACCATTCAGGCAAATCTTTAATTACAGTAGTTTTGATTTGATTTAGCTCTGATTGAACTAATTTCTCATAAGAACCTTCCTCCAACAACACTTCAGTACCAGACTGCTGCATAAGACGTAATTCTGAACCTAATTTTTCATTCTTGTCCGAAACCCACTTTGAAAAATCGTGTGAAAAACTTTCTCTCTCTGTTTGTCAAAATGTTCCTTTAACTTAACCCGTTGTTTGGGAGCAAAATTATCCAATTTTCACCTAGCTTCTGAACAAATTATTTTATATAAGTTTGTCTGTATGTTGATTTTTGAATGTCCTGAGGAATCACTGCTATGCGGTTTTCAACTGACATTTCGGTTGATAGGGCATCCTGTTGCGATGACTAGTTTGCTAGATCTGTTGGCAAATTTTCTGAGTCTAGCCCATGTGGTACCTTGTTTAGACGAAATTTTATCTTTCTTGCGATGCTAAGTGTTCAAAATTCGCTTTCATCATTGCCTCTAAACTTCGATATAATGCCATAAATGGGTCTTGAGTAAGACTGGTTGTTGGAATAATTTCTTTGCCCTCAGCCTGCGACTCCATTTTGCATGCAAAAGCATCAATATGTTCGATACACGTACCAGCGAATTTGCTAGCTTTGGCATATGTTTCTACCTCATTATGTTCTTCAGAACCCTCAACACAGACATCGCTAAAAATTATCTGAGCAAATTAGGTATTTTAGTTTAATAACAACACATAAATAATAATAATAATATAGAATTTGGACTTTCCAATGAGAATGTATTAATCTGTTGAAACAATGTGGCAGTGTTATGCTATATTGTACGCTCACTACATGAATCAGCCATCTTGTACAACTTAACTTTCGTGAATATTGCAATTAATTACCACCAAATAAAAATATTCAAATTTGAATAAAAAATAGGACATAAATGATTAATTCAACTAGCAATAATTATGATACGCACAGGCAAGGGAAATAAGAGCTTCTGTAAGGTTTGGAAGGTAGGAGACGAGATACTGGCAGAAGTAAAACTGTGAGGACCGGGCGTGAGTCGTGCTTCGGTAGCTCAGATGGTAGAGCACTTGCCCACGAAAGACAAAGGTCCCGAGTTCGAGTCTCGGTCGGGCACACAGTTTTAATCTGCCAGGAAGTTTCGTACCAGCGCACACTCCGCTGCAGAGTGAAAATCTCATTCTGGAAATAAGTAACATTGTCCTCACCTCACACGTTGCATCATAAACAAAACAATAAGTTTAAAAAATTATTTCAGGTCCTTTTTCTTTTTACTTCTTAAATTGTTTGAAATGCTTGTTGTTTCATTTTAATAAGACATACTTTTTTCGACTTCAGCTCATTTTTGTCAGTATTTTAGTTTCCATTCAGTACATAAAACAGAGAGAAAGAATGTATAACTTATTTATTTATTTTGACCCATCCTTGAGTATTTTTATGCAATCGATGTTGCCATAGGGAGTTTACATATGTTACACAAATACATTTTGTTGACATAGTCACAGCACACATACCAATAATAATACAAGGTACGTAAAATAAACACTAAAGAGAAATTTCTTAATTTTACAGTACACAGAAAATAATAAACAGATGTGTCAAATAAACTAGTGACATACTAAGGTAAATACAGAATAGTTTAGAGTTAGAAATAGTTTAGTATCTCAGGTCATCCTTAGAACATTTCTGAAATTCTGAAATATTGTAGAAAGCTGTTTCTTTCAACCATTTTTCTGGTTTGTTTTAAATGCATTTGCATTTGCATTTGCGCCTGCAAAGGTAATGTATTAAATAATGTCATGCTCAGGTATTTGTAACTAGTCTGTTTTCCTTACTCTAGCTGTGGAAATATCTATCTGGTCCATTTGCATAGTTTCATATTGGTGTACAGCTTCCTTAGGGTGTAGTTGTTTAAATTTCCTTTAATCATCAATAGGCAACAGTGTATGAAAATTGAATAGATTGTCAATGCTTTTTAAGTCTTTAGAAAGTGGTCTGTTGGAGGGTTTATAGTTTGTAACTCCAGGAATAGACCTGAAGGTCTTTTTTTTGCCACATGAAAATTTTTTGGCCCCTCCAGAATTATCCCATAAAAAGATATCATATTGCAGGTGTCAGTGAAAGAAGGTGTAGTAGGAGTTATGCAACTGAGCTGTTGTTACACATGTCTGTAGTTTAGTCAATAAAAAGGTAACACATGAGAGCTTTTTGCATATCTGGTCTGTGCGTCTGTCCCAACTTAATTTCCAATCAAGGTATATATCAACTAGCTTAACAGCTGAGCATTGAGTTCCACTGCTTCTTAAACTGAAAACGAGGTTCACTGCCTTTTCTGAGTTGATGGAGAGCTCAATTGTTTTGAACCATGTATTAGACAGGTACTCTGTGTTCCAGTTTCAATTTTTTTTGTGTCTTTCTCAGAGCATCATTAGAAAGGATAGATTTACAGGGCATGTTAAAGGGAACATCATTCACAAATATTATAAATTGTAAAAGCACATAACCCTGAGGAACACTTCAAGTTACATCTAAGTATTAGGGCTTTTGGTTATCATGAACTAGATTTTATTTCCTGTCACTGAGACAAGAGCTTATGGGCGTGAGTTCTAAGGTTCTGACTCCATAGCACTGAAGTTTCTCAAATAGTATTGTATGGTGCACCAAACCAAATGCCTTTCATAGGTCGACTAGAACAGCTTCAGGAGATAACTTTGATTCAAATGAGGTTTTTATTTAAAACATGATGTCTTCTTCAACTGCTTTCACTGTTAATAATTTGGACCTAGAAGCATGTTGAGATTGAGTCAAAATATTATTTTCAAACAAATATCTGCAAATATCTTGCTATATGCAATATCCTATTATTTTAGAGAGAATGACTACCAGTGAAATTGGATGATGATTATTTGTGCATAACTTCTTACCCTCTTTACAAATAGGGACGACAACTGTTCTTTTCAGACACCCTTGGAACTGGCCACTAGCATACATTCAGTTTATTAGCATACAAAAAGCGCTTGATATGAGATCCACTATTTTTTGAATCTCAAAATCAGATAAGCCATAAATGTCCACAGAGTTGAATTTTCTAATTTTTGTTATTGATTTAGCCACATCATATATTTGTATTTGTCTTCACTTGAAAGTTGGCACAGTGGCTGCAGAGTTTTGAAGAAACTGATTGCCAGAAGTGGGGGTCTAGGTTAGGAGTATAAATTGAGTGGGAAATGCGCTCGCCAGAAGTTGGGGTTGTAGTAGGGTTTGCTGCCTTGATAAAAATTGATTAACTTCATCCACTGCGATATTGACAGCACTTGTGGTTTCTTTATAATTTATGTCTGTACCCAATTCTGGTTTTATAATCCTCCATGATGTCTTATATCTATTATTTGAGTTTTCGATGTTATGTTCATTTGCACTACATTTGTCTGTTCTAATTTGTCATCTATAACGTCCTTTGAGGTTGTTACAAGTGGCTTCGTCCACATTATAACTTTTTACTTTTTCGTAGCAAATACTTATCAAGAGCCCTCGTTTCTGTAAGTCAACTCTAATCCATTTGTTTTGTGGCTGGTGCCTGGATCTTCTGACTTTAATATTATATTGTTTTTTGATGTTTGCACAACAGATATTAAAACTTTAGAGATAATTTTCATGAATTTATCGAAGGCTTCCTCTATATTGTTGGAAGAAAGTAAGACAGTATTCCACACTACTAGATTTAGTTCCTCCCTATAAGTGTTAATATTCTTACCAGTTAATAATCTAAGATCCCAGTACTGAATTTGTTCTTGGTCTCCATTAAATTTCTCAGTAATTGATTTCACCCATATACCTTTATGGCCTGATAGACGATCAACACTAAACAGTCCTAGTTCACATCTACTTTTATGTACATTTGTTATGAAATTATAAAGGCAGGACTGAACACTTGTAGGACTTTACATTTGCAAAGAAAAGTTTACATGATCTTAACGTATTTGTTAAGTTAAACATTTTAGCTTTTTTTTCGAACATCAGTGTTTAAGCACTCAAATTTAATATGTTACATTTGGTATATTTCTGCTTATGGACAATAAGCTTTTCTAAGTATTCAGTAAATTTATCTGCATCACTTTCAGGAGAGTGATATACGGGAACAGTTACAAGCCTTGCTGTTGGTAGAAGCATAACAGCTGCTTCAAAAACACTTTTAATGTGTAAATCGTTAACGTCCAGAACAGTACATTTCAAGTCTAAATCGTCACTTATATATACATGAAGGAACCCCCATAACATTCGTTGGGTCTGTATAACTTGTACTTAGATAAAATCTGGTGGAACATAATGTTTTATATCTTCTTCTTTCAGCCAATGTTCATTTAAATATAATATCATTCTTCTATTATCTTTCAGAAGAATACCAATTTAATCACTTTATATTTCAAAGACCTCATATTTAAGTGTAAAAATTAAATAGAACAGTTAGTACATGGAGGAAGATTTAGTGTGCTATGGGGTTATTTGGAGGAACATGTAATTCTTTGTGTGGCACTGATTCGAAGTTTGTTTGTGATTGGACTTCCTTGAAGCATCCCATAATAAAATTGTCACTTCTCTGTTTCATTTTTTTGGCTCTGCTTAAGACATAGATAGCAGTGTGCTGTAAATGACCTTTGCATGGATTATGTGACCACACTATTTTGAAGCACTTGGTACCACTTCCACAGGAGATGATGTAGATTCTGTACTTACTGCAGCTACTTTCTTCTTTTCTGCATGTGACTGTAGTGTCTAATTGGAGAGTGCTGTCTGTATCTGTCTGTGTTTCCGTTTCTGTAGCTTCTGTCGGTTTTGCAGCAAGTGTTGAGGCTCCCATCTTGTTTGGATTGTGGTTCCACTTATTGGCACAAGGAGATAGAACATATTCGTGGGAAGCAGTCAGGCATTTGGCAGTAGTCATAGTATTTGTTACCAACTTCAATATATTGGCACAGAGCATAGAGTTTTGTAATGTTGCCATATGAAATCCATGTTTTGAAAAATCTTTTAGTTGAAGACAACTTTTTATGTCGATTGCTTTGATGTGGTTTGTCACTGTAGCTTTTTTCATTTAACATTTGTTCATCTCAGATATCTTGTACTTTACTCCAGGGTTATTAATATTTTGCATTGTGCAGAGTATTAATTGAGCATGCATAGTTTTTGAAATAGCTTCATTCAATGGGTCCACAAATTCATCTTTTCTCTTACTTATGTCTTTCGCTCCTACTAGGATAATGAGGTAGTAGTTTTTTCCTAAAGTGAGTGAATTATTTTGTATGTTATGAGTAATGTCTTTGAACATGGCATTAGGCTTTACAAATGATGTTCGCTTATAGTTGCTTGGTAAGACATCATTGAAATTTTCACAGTTTCTGCCATGACTATCTGACGAAAACAATACTTTGTTTATATTATGGCTTTCTTATTGCAATGGTTGCCCAAATGTTTTTGTGTTTGAGCAGTTTGAGATTTATTTTTCTTTGACTCATTTTCCAGTTAACAGAGATTACTTTCAGACTTGTTAGCGTTGCACTTTTTCTTTCGACATTAAGTGTTTTTCCAAACCTAAATTTTGTTTGCTGCACGTCAGTCCATCGGTTTTCAACTTCGATTTCGTCTTAGCTGTTACACTTTTGTTGAACTTCAGTTTCACTGTGTCATTTTGCACTTGATAATTTCTCATGTTTCAAGTTTAATGTTAGTACCTCCTCAACCAGTATTAATGTACTGTCTGTGTTTCGAAGTTTTAATCTTAAGTCCTCGTCACTGCACTGTGAACACAACCACATTTTTGTTAAGAACTTGTATTTACACAGATGTAGTGGAATATCGTTCTGCATTTCATACACGTAATTCCTATTGCTGCATAGTTTTTTAACCTTTCAATTTTCCATTGATTCAAAGTGACCCTGAAACGAAGTTGATGTTGACATCACAACTTCGTTATTGTACATCAGATCTTTGGAATTATGAGACTCGTGACAGCGCCATAATATATTGACACAATATTGCTATAAAATTTGTATTGTAGAACGATTGACAGTGTAATGTATCATGTCTTCCAATGAACAGGATTTGTTATTTTAAATTCCCCCCCCGCCCCCACCTCCACCCCCCGAACCGTGGACCTTCCCATTGCTGGGGAGGCGTGCGTGCCCCAGCGATACAGATGGCTGTATCGTAGGTGCAACCACAATGGATGAGTATCTGTTGAGAGGCAGGAAAACGTGTGGTTCCTGAAGAGGGGCAGCAGCCTTTTCAGTAGTTGCAGGGGCAACAGTCTGGATGATTGATTGATCTGGCATTGTAACACTAACCAAAACGGTCTTGCTGTGCTGGTATTGTGAACAGCTGAAAGCAAGGGGAAACTACACCATTAATTTTTCTGAGGGCATGCAGCTTTACAGTATGGTTAAATAATGATGGCGTCATCTTGAGTAAAATATTCTGGAGGTAAAATAGTCCCCCATTCGGATCTCCCGTTGGGACTACTCAGGGGGACGTCATTATCAGGAGAAAGAAAACTGGCATTCTACGGATCGGAGTATGTAATGTCAGATCCCTTAATTGGATAAGTAGGTTAGAAAATTTACAAAGGGAAATGGATGGGTTAAAGTTCGATATAGTGGGAATTAGTGAAGTTCGGTGACTTATGGTCAGGTGAATACAGGGTTATAAATACAAAATCAAATAGGGGTAATGCAGGAACACGCTTAATAATGAATAAAAAAATAGGAATGCGAGTAAGGTACTACAAACAGCATAGTGAACGCATTATTGTGGAGAAGATACACTACTGGCCATTGACATTGCTACACCACGAAGATGACTTGCTACAGACGCGAAATTTAACCGAGAGGAAGAAGATGCTGTGATATGTAAAAGATTCGCTTTTCAGATCATTCACACAGGGTTGGCGCCGGTGGTGACACCTACAACTTGCTGACATGAGGAAAGTTTCCAACCTATTTCTCATACACAAACAGCAGTTGACCGGCGTTGCCTGGTGAAACGTTGTTGTGATGCCTCATGTAAGGAGGAGAAATACGTACCATCACGTTTCCGACTTTGATAAAGGTCGGCTTCTAGCCTATCGCGATTGCGGTTTATCGTATCGCGACATTGCTGCTCGCTTTGGTCGAGATCCAATGACTTCTAGCAGAATATGGAATCGGTGAGTTCAGGAGGGAAATACGGAACGCCGTGCTGGATCCCAACGGCCTTGTATCACTAGCAATCGAGATGACAGGCATCTTATACGTATGGTTGTAACGGATCGTGCAGCCACGTCTCGATCCCTGAGTCAACACGTGACGACGTTTGCAAGACGACAACCAAATGCACGAACAGTTCGATGACGTTTGCAGCAGCATGGACTATCAGCTCGGAGACCATGGCTGCAGTTACCCTTGACGCTGCGTCACAGTCAGGAACGCCTGCGATGGTGCTCTCAACGACGAACCTAGGTGTACGAATGGCAAAACGTCATTTTTTCGGATGAATCCAGGTTCTGTTTACAGCATCATGATGGTCGCATCAGTGTTTGGCGACATCACTGTGAACACACATTGGAAGCGTGTATTCGTCATCGCCATACTGGCGTATCACCCGGCGCGATGGTGTGGGGTGCCATTGGTTACACATCTCGGTCACCTCTTGTTCGCATTGACGGCATTTTGATCAGTGGACGTTACATTTCAGATGTGTTAGGATTCATGACTCTACCCTTCATTCGATCCCTGCGAAACACTACATTTCAGAAGGATAATAAACGACTGTATGTTGCAGGTCCTGTACAGGCCTTTCTGGATACAGAAAATGTCCGACTACTGCCCTGGCCAGCACATTCTCCAGATCTCTCACCAATTGCAAACGTCTGGTCAATGGTGGCCGAGCAACTGGCTCGTCACAATGCGCCAGTAATTACTCTTGATGAACTGTGGTATCATGTTGAAGCTGCATGGGCAACTGTACCTGTACATGCCATCCAAACTCTGTTTGACTCAATGCTAAGGCGTATCAAGGCTGTTATTAAGGCCAGACATGGTTGTCCTTGGTACTGATTTCTCAGAACCTAAGCACCCAAATTGCGTGAATATGTAGTCACATGTCAGTTCTAGTATAATATATTTGTCCAATGAATACCCGTTTATCATCCGCATTTCTTCTTGGTGTAGCAATTTTAATGGCCAGTAGCGTAGATACGAAGCCCATACCTACCACAGCAGTACATGTTTATATGCCAACTAGCTCCGCAGATGATGAAGAGATTGATGAAATGTATGATGAGATAAAAGAAATTATTCAGATAGTGAAGGGAGACGAAAATTTAATAGTCATGGGTGACTGGAATTCGGAAGTAGGCAGGTAGCAGGTGAATATGGAATGGGGGTAAGGAATGAAAGAGGAAGCCACCTGGTAGAATTTTGCACAGAGCATGACATAATCATTAAAGAAGGTTGTATACATGGAAGAAGCCTGGAGATACTGACAGGTTTCAGATCTACTATATAATGGTAAGACAGAGATTTTGGAACCAGGTTTTAAATTGTAAGTGATTTCCAGGGGCAGATGTGGACTCTGACCACAATCTATTGGTTATGAACTGTAGATTAAAATTGAAGAAACTGCAAAAAGGTGGGAATTTATGGAGATGGGACTTGGATAAACTGACTAAACCAGAGGTTGTAGAGAGTTTCATGGAGAGCATAATGGAACAACTGACAAGAATGGAGGAAAGAAATACAGTAGAAGAAGAATGGGTAGCTGTGAGGGATGAAGTAGTGAAGGCAGCAGAGGATCAAGTACGTAAAAAGACGAGGGCTAGTAGAAGTCCTTGGGTGACAGAAGAAATATTGAATTTAATTGGTGAAACGAGAAAATATAAAAATGTAGTAAATGAAGCAGGCAAAAAGGAATACAACCGTCTCAAAAATGAGATCGACAGGGAGTACAAAATGGTTAAACAGGCATGACTAGAGGACAAATGTAAGGATGTAGAGGCTTATCTGACTAGGGGTAGCATAGATACTGCCTACAGGAAAATTAAAGAGACCTTTGGAGAAAAGAGAACCACTTGTATGAATATCAAGAGCTCAGATGGAAACCCAGTTCTGAGCAAAGAAGGGAAAGCATAAAGGTGGAAGGAATATATAGAGGGTCTATGCAAGGACAAGGTACTTGAAGGGCAACATTATGAAAATGGAAGAGGATGTAGATGAAGATGAAATGGGAGACATGATACTGGGTGAAGAGTTGACAAAGCACTGAAAGACCTAAATCGAAACAATGCCCCAGGAGAAGATAAAATTCCATTAGAGCTACTGACAGCCTTGGGAGAGCCAGTCCTGTTAAAACTCTACCACCTGGTGGGAGCAAGATGTATGAGAAAGGCGAAATACCCTCAGACTTCAAGAAGAACATAATAATTCCAATCCCAAAGAAAGGAGGTGTTGACAGATATGAAAATTACCGAACTATCAGTTTAATAAGTCACGGCTGCAAAATACTAACGCGAATTCTTTACAAACGAATGGAAAAACTTGTAGAAGCCGACCTGGTGGATGATCAGTTTGGATTCCATAGAAATTTTGGAACACGTGAGGCAATACTGACCCTCCGTCTTATCTTAGAAGCTAGATTAAGAAAAACCAAACCTACGTTTCAAGCATTTGTAGACTTAGAGAAAGTTTTTGACATTGTTGACTGGAATACTCTCTTTCAAATTCTGAAGGTGGCAGGGGTAAAATACAGGGAGCGAAAGGCTATTTACAATTTGTACAGAAACCAAATGGCAGTTATAAGAGTCTTGGTGCACGAAAGGGAAGCATTGGTTGGGAAGGGAGGGAGACACGGTTGCAGCCTCTCCCTGATGTTATTCAATCTGTATATTGAGCAAACAATAAAGGAAACAAAAGAAAAATTCGGAGTAGGTATTAAAATCCATGGAGAAGAAATAAAAATTTTGAGGTTCGACAATGACATTGTAATTCTGTCAGAAACAGCAAAGGACTTGGAAGAGCAGTTGAACGGAATGGGCAGTGTCTTGAAAGGAGGATATAAGATGAACATCAACAAAAGCAAAACGAGGACAAATGAATGTAGTCGAGTGAACTCAGGTGATGCTGAGAGAATTATATTAGGAAATGTGACACTTACAGCAATAGTAAATGAGTTTTACTATTTGGGAAGCAAAACAACTGATGATGGTCGAAGTAGATCGGATATAAAATGTAGATTGGCAATGGCAAGGAAAGCGTTTCTGAAGAAGGGAAATTTGTTAACATCAAGAGATGAAAATAGTCATGGGTGACTGGAATTCGGTAGTAGGAAAAGGAAGAGAAGGAAATGTAGTAGGTGAATATGGAATGAGAGTAAGGAATGAAAGAGGAAGCCTCCTGGTAGAATTTTCCACAAAGCATAACTTAATCATAGCTAACATGTGGTGCAAGAATCATGAAAGAAGGTAGTATATATGGAAGAGGCCTGGAGATACTGGAAGGTTTCAGATAGATTATATAATGGTAAGACAGAGATTTAGGAACCAGGCTTTAAATTGTAAGACATTTGCAGGGGCAGATGTGGACTCTGACCACAATCTATTGGTCATGAACTGCAGATTAAAACTGAAGAAACTGCAAAAAAGGTGGGAATGTATAGAGATGGGATCTGGATGAATTGACAGAACCACAGGTTGAAGAGAGTTTCAGAGAGAGCATTAGGAAACGATTGACAAGAAAGGGGACAAAAAATACAATAGAAGAAGAATGGGTATCTTTGAGAGATGAAACAGTGAAGGCAGCAGAAGATCAAGTAGGTGAAAAGACGAGGGCTAGTAGAAATCCTTGGGTAACAGACTATATAATGAACTTAATTGGTGAAAGGAAAAAATATAAAAATGCAGTAAATGAAGCAGGCAAAAAGGAACACAAACATCTCAAAAATGAGATCGACAGGAAGTGCAAAACGGCTAAGCAGGGATGGATAGACGACAAGTGTAAGTATGCAGAGGCATATATCACTAGGGGTACGATAGATACTACCTACAGGAAAATTAGAGGAATTTTTGGAGAGAAGAGAACCACTTGTATGAATATCAAGAGCTCAGATGGAAACCCAGTTTTAAGCAAAGAAGGGAAAGCAGAAAGATGGAAGGAGTATATAAAGGGTCTATACAAGGGCGATGTACTTGAGGGCAGTGTTATGGAAATGGAAGAGAATGCAGGTGAAGATGAAAAGGTAAGATATAATATTGCGTGAAGAGCTCCATGGAAAGAAGAATAGAACTTCCTGCAATAAATGGTTGTGCAAAAAGTTATGGTTAGCGGTGAGTGAAAATTATTTTATTTGTACTTCTATTTGGTGGAGAACGATTGTGGCCAACAGCTGGCTGAAAGGATCTAAAGAATTTAAGTGAACAAACCAAGAAGCCTGAGGAAAGTGGACTACATTTAGAAAACACTTGTAAGTACAAAATATTTGGTACCATTAACATTGCATCTTAGATTAAGAAACATAATAGATCAGTAATGAAACTAGAGCTAATTTTGAATTTTCTTTGTGATATTCACAATCAGCACATTAGAACTGATAGGAATTGGCTATTTTCATTCGATTTACATTTTCATTGTTGCACAGTGTTATCCAGCAATCTACCGTTTTACACTTTCCAGGACACTTTGGGAACTATAGACCTAAATCGAAATAAGGCCCCGAGAGTAGACAACATTCCATTAAAACTACTGACAGCCTTCGGAGAGCCAGTCCTGACAAACTTCTAGCATCTGATGAGCAAGATGTATGAGACAGGCGAAATACCTTCAGACTTCAAGAAGAATATAATAATTCCAATACCAAAGAAATCAGGTGTTGACAGATGTGAAAATTACCAAACTAGCGGTTTAGTAAGTCACAGCTGCAAAATACTAACATGAATTCCTTACAGATGAATGGAAAAAACTGGTAGAAGCCGACCTCGGGGAAGATCAGTTTGGATTCTGTAGAAATGTTGGAACACACGAGGCAATACTGTCCCTATGACTTATCTTAGAAGAAAGATTAAGGAAAGGCAAAACCTACGTTTCATGCATTTGTAGACTTAGAGAAAGCTTTTGACAATGTTGACTGGAATACTCTTTTTGAAGATCTGAAGGTGGCAGAGGTAAAATACAGGGAGTGAAAGGCTATTTACAATTTGTACAGAAACTAGATGGCAGTTATAAGAGTCGAGGGGCATGAAAGGGAAGCAGAGGTTGGGAAGGGAGTGAGACAGGGTTGTAGCCTCTTCCCAATCTGTATATTGAGCAAGCAATAAAGGAAACAAAAGAAAAGTTTGGAGTAGGAATTAAAATCCATGGAGAAGAAATAAAAACTTTGAGGTTCGCCAATGACATTGTAATTCTGTCAGAGATAGCAAAAGACCTGGAAGAGCAGTTGAACGGAATGGGCAGTGTCTTGAAAGGAGGATATAAGATGAACATCAACAAAAGCAAAACGAGGATAATGGAATGTAGTCGAGTTAACTCGAGTGATGCTGAGGGAATTAGATTAGGAAATGAGACTCTTAAAGCAGTAAATGAGTTTTGCTGTTTGGGGAGCAAAATAACTAATGATGGCGGAAGTAGAGAGGATATAAAATGTAGACTGGCAATGGCAAGGAAAGCGTTTCTGAAGAAGAGAAGTTTGTTAACATCGAATATAGATTTAAGTGTCAGGAAGTCGTTTCTGAAAGTATTTGTATGGAGTGTGGCCATGAATGGAAGTGAAACATATACGATAAATAGTTTGGACAAGAAGAGAATAGAAGCTTTCGAAATGTGGTGCTACAGAAGAATGATGAAGATTATATGGGTAGATCACATAACTAATGAGGAGGTATTGAACAGAGTTGGAGAGAAGAGAAATTTGTTAGTCATCAGGGGATCACCAATTTAGTATTGGAGGGCAGTGTGGAGGGTAAAAATTGTAGATAGAGACCAAGAGATGAATACACTAAGCAGATTCAGAATGATGTAGGTTGCAGTAGGTACTGGGAGATAAAGAAGCTTGCACAGGGTAGAGTAGCATGGAGAGCTGCATCAAACCAGTCTCAGGACTGAAGACCACTACAACAACAACAACATTTTAAATTTGTTCAAAGAGTAAAACTGTTATCGAAGAAAGGATACAATATATTGCAGATATGTAAAGAAAATATTTAATCGTAAAGTTGGCAAGAAGTATTAGCTTTGTCAGTCTTTCTTTTCTTAGGGCATAAAATGGTTGTAATTTGTAGTGAGTCAAACGCAAAATTTTGGTTATGCGGCATGAACCCATAGAAATTGTGTATCATTGTGCTGTCTCCATTTCTCTAGAGTAAATGAAGAAGTTTTTTGAGCAGTGTAATAGCAACTACAATAGCGAGAAAATTTTCGAGAATGTTTAGTCTGATAATTATGATGCAGAGAATCTCTCTCTCTCTCTCTCTCTCTCTCTCACTCACTCTCTCTCTCTCAGTATCTTTCCCTTTTTCTCTTTTGAGGGTAAGAAAGAAAATGTGCATCACTGGTGAGAGTGGGGGCTGCAGCCCCATAGTCCCTGCTCTGCCTCTGGATTCACCTCTGTACTCCTATGAGTTTACTTTGATTTTCATACAAGTATTAGCTTCAGGCAAGCAGTCATCATAGGACAGCAGCGAGCTTGGTGCCGAGAAACCCTGTTGTCATTAATCCTTGATATGAAGAGTTCGTTTTGCATAGTAACAATAGTCACAGTCGAACATCGTTTAAAACATAGGCTGTGGGTGCGACTTACAAATGTTGAAATGGGAAAGCGATAGTGTGCTTATGGCGTGTAATTGTCAAGCCGCCGACCTAACTACTTCCAACCAATTTACGGGCCAAACATTAAACAGGACATACTTCATTAATACATGAATGGAGGGTTTTGTATTAAGCTACCAAAATAAAGAAGAAATCATTCAAACAGCATTATTAGTTAACACACACTGCAAGATAAGGGAATGCTCGAAGAAGAATAAGAAGGAAAGAACGTAAGTTATACTAATTAAACAAAAAAGAATCGGAAATGTCTTTCACATATAATTCATATAAAAATTTTAATTTGATTTTCTGAGTCATAACCTTAGTTCTAATATCGGAATGTTGTTAAGTTCAGTCACTGAGACTGCTTGAAATGAAACGTATTGTTATGATTTCTGAATGAAGCAATCTTTCTAGTGTAAATAATTTCGAAGCTGCTAAATATATGACAATTTTGAAATCTCAGTTGGTCGCAGTGCCACACACTTTCTTGGCATCTGATGTCAGATCAAGTTCAGTACTGTATTTGAATCGTTTTCTCGAATAAGATAAACATTCGTCTTTGGAAACTCAATACCTTGCAACATTCTCCCATTTTTCAGAAACAGATGACTCAAAATGGCAAAATGCTTTGGATATAGTAATCGCATTTGCACTCTGCATGTGAAATGTGTTATACAGAATGTCAACATGTTTCCTAATCTCATAGAAAAAAGTGTTTATCTAGAACACTGTCAATATTTACTAGAAGAGAACACAGATCTAAGAAACTGCCACAGATAGCTGATTTCTGTTTTTTCATTGCGAGCCCTTAGTGCTAACTTATGAGTTCCACAGACATTAATAACTCTGTGATTATGTGTCTATTCTTCATTACTGATCTATTATGTTTCTGAATTGACATCCTATACTCTGGATAAATCTTAGAAGCAATGTTAACGGTGTCAAATATTTTATATTTAGAAGTGTTTTCTAAATGTAGTCCACTTTCCTCATGCTTCTTAGTTTGTTCACTTAAATTCTTTAGATCCTTACACCCAACTGTTGTCCACAATCGTTTTCTGCCAAATAGAAGTACAAATAAAATAATTTTTGTTTCTCTTCACTAACTGCTAACCATAACTTTTTACAGAGCCATTTATTGGAGAAACTTCTATTCTTCTTTCCACAGAGCTGAGACATTAAGAAATCTTTTGGTTGATGTCATCTAACCATTTGATTTCTAGGTTCTCTTCCATTCCTAACTTTATTCATTTTAAAATCAGAGTAAGACTACTCACGTTTCAACCACACAGCTCCAACTCACAGAACACTACTGTGATGTGGTCCCATTTGACGATTACAACTAACGTTTTCAGACTGAGTTTTCGAAATTCCCCCATAGCACTGAGAAAAATTCCTCAATTTCTGCTGCTTTTCCCCAAATATGTTGAACTTACATACTCCTCTAATCTAGTATGTGTTTTCTGTCTTGGAAGCTTGAAGAGGGGGAATTACTTGCTCAATGTTGTAAAATTATCGTTTATATCACAAAGTTATAAGTTTAATTTGAAAATGAAAATAATAGCCTGACCAGAAAAGTAAAACAAACTTACTCTACGGGCATCACATTTGATTTCTTCATGCTCGTTTCATTGTTCTATTGATTCACCAATAGCACATTACCTATGTCTCACTTTGCAACTCTTTGCTACTGTGAACACATAAACTCTGTGCTTGTGTTTGTTTACTTACACCTCCTGAAGGCTCTTAACCCGCTGTCTGTCATTATCTTACATTTAATTATAATGAGTCATATCAATACCGACTAGTTTCCCAGAGATCCTCAATATTTGAAACAGCATTTGTTCATAGGACATCTGTTATAATATAAAACACATCAAATGCAAGCTTAAACTAAAACAACTACCTCCAGTATGGCGTCTCCTCAGAACTCGATACAACCAAAATCTTAGGTAACAGCTGTGACACTCTGGCTGGCTTTTGTACCTACTGTTATAGCAGCACACCAAGTCGCCAGCACGTGCCACTTCTGACAAGCTATAGGATTAGTGTGATAATATCGGTTATATTGATTTGTAACAGTTATTACAATAGGAAAGTATGTAAAGCCACAAAAATAGACAATAATTAAAAAATTACACCAATTCGTCATTCTTTAGTTTCCAAAGTGTCCTGGGAAGCGTAAAACGGTAGATTGCAGGATAACACTGTCCAACAATGAAAATGTAAATCGAATGAAAATAGCCAGTTCCTATCAATTCTAATGTGCTGATTGTGAATATCACAAAGACAATTCAAAATTAGCTCTAGTTTTCATTTTACACTGTTTTATTATGGTGAGATAATTACTTACAGATTTTTATGTTAAGTTTAAAATAAAATATTATAATAATATAAAATATTATAATAGTTTGTCAAAATCACAATAACTAGCAACAATGGACTGTATTATTGTTCATAAGAAAGAGTCATACCAAGACATGAAAATTTCACAAGAAGCCATCAAGCATAATGACTCTCAATGGCAGATTTGTGGTGACTTTAAAGTGGTTGCACTGCTATTAGGTATGCAGTTAGGGAATACTATATATTGCTGTTTTCTCTGTGAATGGGATAGCCAAGCTCATGTATCCCATTACAGTAAGCATGAATGGCCCACCAGATAATCTCTTAAACCAGGTATTAAGAACATTAACAGTGAACGTATAGTAGACCCTAAAAAGATTCTGCTCCCACCCTTGTAGATCAAGTTGCATCTCATGAAAAACTTTGTTAAGGGAATGAACTAAAATGTGATGAATTTAAGTACTTCAGCCAAAACTTCCCTTACTTAAGTGAAGCCAAAGTAAAGGAGGGCATCTTTGTGGGCCCATAGCTCTGAGAGCTTTTTGGAGACCATACTTTTGACTGAATGATATAAGGTGATGGGAAGCATGCATGGGAATGTTTTAAGACAGTCTGTTTACAGTACTTAGGAAACAAATGGGCAATAAATTACAAGGAGATTCCAGAATAAGAGTTTCACTCTGCAGCAGAGTGTGCGCTGATATGAAACTTCCTGACAGACTAAAACTGTGTGTGGACTGAGACTCGAACTCGGGACGTTTGCCTTTCACGGGCAAGTGCTCTACCAACTGAGCTACCCAAGCACAACTCACGACCCGTCCTCACAGTTTCAATTCTGCCAGTACCTCGCCTCCTACCTTCCAAACTTCACAAAAGCTCTTCTGCGAACCTACCACAACTAGCACTCTTGGAAGAAAGGATATTGCGGAGACATGGCTTAGCCATAGCGTAGGGGATATTTCCAAAATGAGATTTTCACCTTTCAGCAGAGTGTGCGCTGATATGATAGTTCTGCAGTTTTAATCTGTCATAAAGTTTTTACACACTTTTGAACACTTTCACTTCTAATTTGTTGTTCTATGTAATTTACTTATGATTCTCTTGTAATGTACAGATACTTACTGAAGAATTTTCTTTTCTTTTAATAACAAAAATCTGCCATAGGCACCAGAAGACCTGACATTTTGCAAAAAGACGTCATGTATCTACCGAACAATGCGAGGTTAGACTGTGATACGACCCTGAAAGTCGATTGACATCCGAAACGGTCAAAATTGGGCATGTATAAGTCATAGTGATGTCACAGAGAGGTATCACCAAGATGAGGCTTAGACTACGACCTGATTGCATCATGTCAGGGAGCCAGCAGAACGCTCAATGACATCAGAATGTGAGAGGAGGTTGTAATGTCCTGAGTAGCAGTTCTTTATTCAGTGGTGTTCTTCAGACATCAGACAAACAATAGAGTCAGATGTAATGCTATCTGATCTGATATTGGAAGGAAATACATTTCTGAAAGTCGATTTATTCAGAGTAAGGAAAGGTCCAAGTATTCTAGTGAAACAGAGAATTGTTTAGAGAGTTCAGTACATTGTATGAGCGTTTACGATCAGATCATGATAAATACATGAATGCATGAGGATGTCTGTGCCTACATTTTATTACATTTTGAACGACTATATTGCCAGAGGAGAATTTATAGTTACCTTGACAGGAGTAAAACTGAATTCAAGAGTTTATTTTTTTATTTTATTTTAGAAGAAAACAGTATTACACATTTTAAACAATTGTATTTGACATCATTAGTGGCAAGAAATGTTGAGCACCATTGCTATCTTCCTAACAATCGATCTATTTTTATAATGAGAATGACTAGATTGCCAAATTTCTGACCTTTCTGGTATGCTGTTATAATTTCTTCAAAGGCCATGTCTCGCCACTCGCTGCCCGCTCGAGAAACACAAACTGGTTTGAGTTGCACATGCACACTCTGCTGGGCATTGTTACTGCCAACTGCATGCGCATCCCGAAATGCCTGTCACCAGGACAGTCTCGTCGTATCGTCAAACAGGGCTGTGTTGCACACTGCAAGGCATACAGCATTCAGCGCTCCCCACCCTGCTACGCTCAGGCCACAGTGTAACGTCTCCCACAAAAGGAAAGCTGTATCGATTGATCTGAAGAGAGAGTAACATCTAATGAATATCTAGGAAACTTTCAAGTACGTTTTGTTTTAACTAAAATATCACAGGTGGAATTGGTAATAAGGCTAGGCAGATAATATACTTCCCTAATTTCCCCAGTACCGAAATTTTCTTCTCCAAAAACTTCCTCAAGACTTCTGTTTCCCAAAAAGTTCTCCCAATAAAATATTTTCCCAAAATTACGAAAAAAAACTGTGGTGTGCATACTGTAAGACCTTCGGTACACACACCATCAGATTATTTGACTTGTTGCTCTAACGAAGTAGGCGAGTGTCAGCAATATGTCTTGTGGTCTTATCATGGCGTGTTTATCTTCTGCCGTTAGGCCAGACGATAGAAATGCCACTTGCACGGTTAGAGTAGCAGATTGATGGTGACCAACTTTAAACAGAACTTGATTAATTTTCACAGACATTTATTAAAATAATAACAAGCATAAAAATAACTTAACTTGGCTCTGGATGCTATATACAATTGACAATCTGAAGTTCCTTTGGTCTTGGTTCGTTAATCTTATTCTCTCATATCTCTGATACTTGACAAAGTGTCTATGCATTTCTCTTCATGGCTATGTACAGGAATATGATAATCTTATTAGGCGCAGACTGAAACTTGACTACAGACTAATGCAGACTAGTACAGACAGGTGCAGCTAAATGCAGACTAATGCAGACTAGTACAGACAGGTGCAGCTAAATGCAGACTAATGCAGACTGCCTAATCGGAGGTCTGTACACTCGTTATAATACCTCGCACGTTCAGGTATCACTGCGTGAGTGTGATCCGTGAGGAGAAAAGGTTCTACTTTAGCAGCAATCTCATTGGCTGCTTTACATATTAATACGCGGATCGGCGGAAGCAGAATTTGGTCCGTCTTTAAGAGAGCGCCATCTCATAGTGCGGAGACGGACGAGCGCTGCGCCTGCGCTGTTGTGCTTAGCGGGGCGCGCTCTAGTGGGAAAGTTTTGTGCGCGCTGACTACGTGGAACTACGTACACAACAAAAACATCTCTTTGACAGATGGCAATGGGGCAGGGGAGAGCAGTGCAGTAAGGTTGCAGTTATAGTAAAACGGAGTAGCATAATAAGAGCAGCGCTGCAGAGATAAACCAATGCTGCTCAGTGCGTGATTATATTTGTACTACAAGCAGAGCAACACAGAGCACAGTGGCACAGAATGGGGCTGAGTGAATGAAAAATGTTTGTTCCTGAGAGTGGCTAGCAGTGCGTTCAAGTAACTCTGGCAGAGTTTGGGCACCACCAAGTGCAGCAGCAGAGTCACTACTGTTGCTGACTATGTCCCTTTTGTTGTGCTGTTGAGTAAATGGCATCAGCGGAACCGTTGACAGCTGTTGTTTTTACATGGCGTCCTTTATGGAACCAGCGAAATAAGTATCATCACAATTGATTCAATTTGGACAAGTTATGTAATGAGGTGGCAGCAGTATTACAAACCACAAGTAAAGAACACATTTCCTTAATTTCATATTTTTTTCATTGTCTTAAAACAAGAGGCGACAATAAATATGAAGTAGCACAGCTGACAAATGAATGTAAACCGTGTTCTATTATGTGAGAAAAAAATTTAAAACCATCTCATTTGGACAGCTTCATTTGAAGCTCTGTTAAAGTTTCGTCCTGTCTGAAAAGGGCCTTGTAGAGAACTACTGTATGTTGCTCGTCGACACTCAGAAATCCTTCTAGACCAATGGCAGTGTTGTGGAGAACATGTACATTTCACAGCATCATCAGCAAATTCTGCTGGTTTGTATTGGCTTTCCAAATATGTTCTATTTAGCGATCATCGTTCCAAAAGCACATTCAGTTTTATTGTCATGGCCTCGAAAAGGGTCTGTCGAAATATTCTTTCCCTGGATCTCAAACCCATCAACTGCAAGACTTGTTAAATGACTCAACAGCCGGCCCGTGTGGCCGAGCGGTTCTAGGCGCTTCAGTCTGGAACCGCGCGACCGCTACGGTCGCAGGTTTGAATCCTGCCTCGGGCATGGATGTATGTGGTGTCCTTAGGTTAGTTAGGTTTAAGTAGTTCAAAGTCTAGGGGACTGATGACCTCAGATGTTAAGTCCCATAGTGCTCAGAGCCATTGACTCAACAATGTATATGCCTCATCTCCAATGAACACACAAAAATCAGTGGAGAGCCTGGTGGTATATTAAGCTCCTCTTCTTGCATCAAGCGAAGTACACTAGAAGAATGAAGTCTGTCACATTCTCTTTCCTTCACATATCACCTAACATCGATTACAGCGAATTTCCTGTGAGGATCTGGAACTGCTTGCAGAATGATTGAATGAAAATGTTTTATAGTTATAAACATTATAACAAAATTTTCTGAATGTTTTAGACGAAGATGTTTTCTGTCAACATGACCGACTGTATTTGGAAGGTACTGTATGTTGTATAAATCATTTACAGTATTTAGAACATCATCTTCAGAAGGCACTCATTTTCTGGCTGGAGGCAACCCCACAACACTTCTGTAATTGACTTAATTGACTGTGCAATTCTTACAATGGTTATGAATTCTACTGCAAATGTCAGAGCCATGTCTCGAAAACTTCTTATTGTTTCTAGGAACCTGTAGCAATTCTCGTTTCACCAGCTGCCGATGACCCTTAAAAATTACATTATTCCATTGAAAAAAATCTGTACTAACTTGTATATCGCGCTAGATAAGGAAGTTACATACAGTAGCCATGTGGCAACATACTCTCCTCTTTGTGTGTAACTGCACTCGAAAGTTAAAGCAACGTACAGAAATTTTGCAAGGTTGCATTTATTTTGCCACAAACCAGAATAAACAGGCGTTAGTAAAGAAGAAACAATGTAAAGAATACAGATCGTACACAGCTGCAACATGCATAACGATAGATAAAAATGTTCTTCGTTTTCTCCAACAGATTTGCACACACATTCCGACAGTTGGTTAATGTGCTCAGTATGGCGTGTGACCACATCTCCCAGCAATACAGGCTTGACAACGACGGGGCATGCTGTGAATGATGTCATCAGTCTCATGTTGAGGCAATAACGCCCATTTTTCCTGCAGAAATTCTCGTAGTCTTGGAGATTGGTTGGTGGATGCCGATGTGATGCAAGCCATCTCCCTAGTGGATTCCAGACATACTCCATGGGATTCAAATTGAGAGAGTTAGCAGGCAACGCCATGCATGCAATTTCTTCTGTATTCAAGAAAAATCAACCACCCATTCTCTATGAGATCGAATATTATCGTCCATCAGTACGAAGTCTGATCCCACAACACCTCGCAACAACCTCAAATCAGGTCCCAAGATTTCGTCATGATACCTTACAGCAGTTAAACCTTGCTGATTCACCTGCACAATTTCATGAAGAGAGGTTTGAGTGGTAAACATAATTCCTGCCCACACCATTAGGGAGCCTCGTCGATATCGGTCTCTTTGCACAATGTTTGAGTCCCGAAATCGTGTTCCACCTCCCCTCCAGTTGCGAATCCATTAAGAATCACTCTCCAGACTAAATTGGGACTCATCTGTGAAAACAACATTGGCCCACTGTTTGACCATGAAGGTGGCATGTTGACGACTCCACTCTAGACATTCCCTTCTGTGAAGACGCATCAGAGGTAGACATGTAGCAGGTCTCAGACAATAAAGACCACTCTGCCAAAGCCTTCTGCACACCGTTTGTCTCGATGCAACGCATCCAGTGGATTCAGCGAGCTCACATGCTAGTTGCCCTAGTCTTCGTGATACCGTTTCGGTCTCTATAAACCGTCGCCACATTTGAGAAACAACAGAGCGATTCACATTAAGCCATTGGGACAAATCAGGTTGCAGCTGTCCCACTTCCTTTCCTTCTATAGCCCTCCACTGCAGAGAGTCAGGTACGCACCATCTGTGACTGTATACGCGGTTATTGTGGATGTGTGGCTACCCGGCAAACACTACCTTGTTTCACAGGTGCCCTGACGCCATCATTGGCATAGCTGTCCGTTGGCAGGAATGCCATCTTTCATGCAAAACACGTTTGCATGAACATCTGGTTGTCAGTTTGTATGATTATTTCATGAATTAGACACAAAGAGGGAAATAGCGGTTTGCTGCTTTAATTTTGAACACCAGTGTATTTGCCAAATGTTTTTTAAAGATATAGGTTGACTCTTACAGAGAAGATAACAGCAACCAGCCACTTTTTATAATGTTATCTATTTATTTAAATAGCGCCGTTACCGGTTTCGAAGCTTCGGTTTCAACTTCAGGCGGCTCGTTCACGTTAAGATACATTTTATATTAGCTTTCCCAAGTGGCTGGTTGCTGTTATCTTCTCTGTAAAAATCAACCTATATTTGTACACAGCCACAGGCTCAGCATGTCAGTTTTCTACAAAATAATATTTGTTTCAATATCTCAAATTGCTTATCAGATACAGGGGTGTTATGAATATATCATTCTCACTTTATCATCTGGGTACACAAGTGGAATGGAGTGCATTATATACCATCCATTTGCTAGAGGATGGAGTGAGTTATAGATCCTATCCCAAGTTAAAAGAATATTTCAGTATATTAACTACGTTTGAGGTTCAGCAACATATGACCTAACATGCTCCAAACGCAAATTCATAGCGACCTCTAATTTTCATTGCAAACTATTCCATTTTGGAGAAGGAGGAGGAGATTAGTGTTTAACATCCCATTGAAAACAAGGTCATAAGTACCGAGCACAAGCTTGGATTAGCGAAAGATGGAAAAGGAAAGCGGTCGTGCCATTTTGAAGGAAACATCCCGACATTTGCCTTAAGCAGTTTAGGGAAATCATGGAAAACCTAAATCAGGATGGCCAGATACAGGTTTGAACTATCGATTTTCTTGCAGTAGCTTGCTTCATTTTGAAGTATCACAATAACTGTGACGATTAATGAAACGATAAGCAGTGCTTCATGAAGCTGACGAATAAGGCTATGAGAATAATTTTATTTTGCCGACCAATTTCTTTAAAATCGTTCGAGAAATGTTGCAGATTGGCCGGCTTGCACGTTTACCGTCTACGCAGTCAAGAAAGCGTGACTGCTACTGCGCCGCTCCCTGGCCCTTTATACCCGGCCACGAAGCAGCGCTATGGCAGCTGCCCTCTCCGCAGCTCCACTTTGCTCTGTTGCGCCGCTCAACCACAATTCGGGACTAAGGTATGTGATAGAAACTACAAGTAGGAGCGTTAAGTAATGCGGGTGAAAATTCGGGGTACGGACCGAAGCTGGCTGGTCGCAAACGTGCAGACAGTAGGGCACGGGGAGGAGAGTGGTAATATGACAGAGACAACTCAATTTGCGGGGATGCGAGGAAAGAGGTGAATGCGTGAGCTGGTCCGTCCAAGAGGCCTGCCCAAGATGGCCCTAAGTTACTCTACGGCAAGGTGGAGAAAGGGAAACAACATGCTCACATCAGTATGACTGCAGTTTTCAGAGCCAGGGATATAGAGTGAGTACGGGCCACCTGATGCCGGCCCTGACTCCGGATGATTGGGGTGGGGAAAGGAAGACAAGTTCGTCGCGGCGGTAGGATTTGCTGAGGCTGGGGGTGAGAGAGGAGTAGCAACAAGACGGCCCAGATACTGGCAGCTCAGAGTAACATTATGTGTTCCTGCAATGGGCCTGATTACTTGGTCTCTCTCACGTCTGGTACACCAAAGTCATGCACGCTGAAACTGTATCATAAAATACCGAAAAAAATACACATACTGGCCCCTATGAACAATTCGCTTCTGGATACTACTGCTACTTGCCAATTAACGCAATGGCTTCAGAATGTTACGGGCTTTGGCTTAATCAATATTCTATGATTTTTTCTTAAACGTAGTTAGCTTTGCTTCAACGTCGTCTCGAAATTGTGCTATAGATAATTTTTGAATAACTTATATTTCGTCTGTTTTCCACCTCGAATGTCAAGATGCAAAATGGTAAAATGCTCGTTAAAAATGCAACGCTGTGTGGTGTACAACGAGCTCTGCTGCATTCTGATTTTGACAGTTCAGTGATCAGTCACTTGATCCTGAACAGAAGTTGCGGCGTGTGGATGCCAAGCTTGGGCGGCACGCTGACGAAGAGTCACGTGACAGGGCAGGATTGTTTGAATGCTGGAGTGAAACTTGGGCGTGTTTGCTATGTTCTGTTGTGTGTGATTGATACGTTGCACGATGGCGAAAATTTTTCAGTGCTGTGCGCTTCTTGTGCTGCTAGGATTACTTGTGGAGCCCAGTAAGTATCGAAATCAGGAGAGAGTTGAAATAGGTACTCGCGACTTCTTGAAAACAAATGTTTCATTGATAGGAATGTGTTACGGATTCGAATGTTTTTCTGGCGAGTGTACTTGCAAAATTCATGTTTGTTTCAAGAACACTGCCCGAATGTTTCACAAGTAGTATGCACTCGTATCAATAAGTAGTGTTAATTACATGGGATAGTGGCGTCCTATTTTCACAGAGATTGTTCCATTGTGAGCATATTTCGTTATTACTATAAGAGACATATAGCAAATAGATTGTCACCAAAGTATGTTGTTGCTCACGATGTTTGCATTTGCGTACTATTGATATATGGAATTCCCCATTGGTTTGATAGAATTGTAATTATTGTAATTGAATATACTTTCCAAATAACGGTGCCAGAGGAAGCATTACCGCCCATGAACTCAGTACGATTCGTTATATTGTATTTTGTAGACTTTAGTCAAATAAAATGCAAGCTCAATAAACTATAAATGTTCGTGTTGTTTGTGCTCATGTGGAAATGAAAAATTTGCTTGTTTCATCAACACATTCACTGTATCCATACCTCGCTTCCAATCAGATTATCAATATTTGTGGGATGCTGCTTTGTATCCTGTAAAGTTTATTACTACTAAGTTGTAATATTTGAGGTTTTTCAACTCAAACACTTGGAACACTTAAATTTCAGGCACTGGCATTAAATGTTGGGAATGTCGTTCTGATACTGATCCAAAATGTGCAGATCCTTTTGATAATAGCACTGTTCCCATAACAGACTGCAAGCAAGAACCAGATCTTCCACATTTAAAGGGTATTAGGCCAAAAATGTGCAGGAAGATAAGGCAGAAAGGTAATGCTATTTATTTAGACTGTTAAGATACATTGTTCAGTGATGTCTAGCATGATTTTGAAATACAAGTGACAGTCTTCTGCCTCACACGAGACATAAGCATATTATCTAAAAACCTTGTTTCTTTTTTATTACAGTTAATGGGGAATGGAGATACTTTCGTAGTTGTGCTTATGTAGGAGAAGTTGGAATTGCTGGAGATGAGCGCTTCTGTCTGATGCGTACTGGGACATACAATATTTTCATGGAATATTGTACATGTGATAGCAAAGATGGTTGCAATTCAGCAACTTCCTATCAGCCACACCACTTGCTGCTTTGCTTTGGTATTTGTGTTAGTGTAGTACAGCATCTTGTGTGTTTCTTTAAGGCATTCCGATAAAGTACTTACTACAGCTGTAAGCACACTAGAGTCTCAGGTTTGTACAATTTAGGTGAATCTCATTTGCTAGGTGAAGATAATATATTTATCTCTCAAAGAAAGATATAGCAAACTAGAACTCGTTGCACCACGCGCAAAAGTTGTGGTTTTGAAGAACCTTAATTTTACTAGTATTTTCTGAATATATTTCCAGAGAATTTTATTATGCTTAATAAAGCATTAACAGTTACATGAAGTGATAAACCGATCCGTCCTATTAAAAGAGAAATGAGAAGACTGCCTCATTTTTATTTTATTTTATTGGGTGATATTTCTTTTCCTTTTGTGTTCATTATAGTATTACAAAGCAAGAGGAATCTCATTAAGGTGAACTATGAGAAACCGTCAGTGCCTGAAGTTTTGACATATTGCTTGTAAGATTATTATATTGCAATATTATTCTTAGTTTTAGAACTTGTTTTACCATTGTTACACTTTCAGTGATGGGCTTTAGTACTCGTGTGAAAGACTTTAAACCGTATTAATTCGTTAACATTTGAGTATGTTGTTACATAGAACACCTTAGCTTAATTTCTAAAGTGGTTTAAATTATTTGAATATTCTCTTTAATAATAGAATTGTCGTTGTTGATGGCCAGAGACCTTTTACATTGTCTTAAATAAGATTGCATTTGAACAAAGATATGTGGGCTTGGTAATAAGATGATTATGGATGATACAACTTATGGATTGTCCATTAATGTAGAAAAATATTTAATAATATACCTCTTTAGAAGAGTACTGAGGAAACAATATAATTGTCAGTATTGTGGCACTGGGGCACTGAAGTTCATTGTGTACACATTTCCAGCTCATTCTCTTTAAATCTATAGAAATTGTAAGAATTCAAGGTAGTAAGTGCCATTGATTATTGAAATTTTGTTCTGAGGTTTAATTTTTTGTGCTATAGTTGATACTGACAGCTGCAGCAGGCTGGGCACAGCAGCTTTGGGAGCCTACCTCAACCAATAATGTAACGTGATTTTGTATACGTATTCACAGCAACGTCTCAGTATTATCACAGCTCTGTAGTCAGCTACTGTTTTCGCCTGCAGCCATTTGTGTGTCGGAGTTGAATGCTGACAACAGTGGAACCACCTGTCGGGGATTTTCTTACATTAACTCGGCTATAGAATGAGTGATGGGAAGTGTCTTTCATTTTGTTGATATTATATGACTCATCTGGAAAGAGCTGAAGTATCTGTGCTACATTCCACTGACAAAGCAGAGTATAGTTCTCCGTCCGTCTCCCTCCTGCACCCGTCCACCCCCGTCTAAAATAGATTTAAAAAAAGTGCGTGTATCGTTTGATATAGAGATAGGGCAAAGTATGAGACAGTGAAGATATGCAAATTTATTCATAGTTGAAAGAAAACTTGAAAATAAGAACAGATATATAGTGGGAGGAAAATGTTTGAGAGGTTTTGTTCCCAGTCCACTTGTAGTTGATGACATGTTTAGTGATCATGGCCATGCTACTGTTTAAAAATATTTTCCCATGTGAGAGCTGGTCCTTAGTGTTTCCCAAATTTATTAAGAGTCACCAATGGTTGTAAGTGAAATGCGGATTCATATATTAAAGAGAAGTGAGTGATGCATATGTTATTTATCTTTTCTCTCCCCATTCTGGTTTCCTCAAGAAACCCCTTGAAGCTTTTGACAGAATCTGTAGGATTGATGAGCAGCAGCATAGTCTGTTACCAGCAGCATAGCCTGTTAGGGAATACAGAAGTGTCAGATTCCACCAATCTGCTTTGACCCATGACATCAGCAACATGCCAGAAATGGCTGTTCTAAGCATCTGTAATATGGCGCCTATGATATCACTACATACACACGGCAACAAACACAAAAATATGTATAAATAAGACATTAACACCTCCCTCCAAAAATACATTCAAACTAACGGGACAACTGTGGGAAATTGCGAGTTTTTGGGAGGAGAAAAGCTAAATATAACGGTAAGAAAAAAGGGGGGGGGGTCCCAAAACGCACAAGATGACTAACAAAAAAAATAATTACAAAAATCTAGTGGAAATCGGACACTTCCCTTGACCTATATAGGTCAACCACAGCTGACGATACCAAAACACCAATGCCTACAGCAAAAACTACGGGAATTGGAATCAGAATAGCTGACAGTACGAAACACCTATACCTGCATATAAAAATACGAAAATTGGAGTAGGTCATTTCCCTTGACCTATATAGGTCAACTATAACTACTTATATGAAAAAACCAACCCCTACAGCTACGTAAAACAAAACCAAAGCCACAACACCTCAAAACTAAAAACTCAAACACCCCTACATAAATTAAAACACATTCAATACACAAAACATTACAACTTGACAAAAAAAAAAAATACTTACCACCAACAAATTTTGCCCCCCCCCCCCCCCCCCAACCAAACACACACACACACACACACACACACACACACACACACACACACACACACACAGGACGCCATCAAACACAATAAGATGACATCTACAAACACAAACAACTCAAACTCCGCGCCGTAATGACGTCACGCACCACAACACCCTTACTTCATGGCTCAAAGCAGACGCGTGGAATTGGACGCTTCAGTTGACCTGCCTGTGGAAGTGGAAAGGTTTGAAAGTTTCCACAGGTGAAAAGGTAGGAAATAATCAAAAGTTGTAACTTGTCAAATAAGCCCTGGAGAGGAAAAAAAAAAGAACTGCAGTCTGTTATATTCAGTTTACATTATCAACAGCATTGCTCTGTATTACAGCAGATAAGCCACAGTTTCACATACATTGTATGGTATTTCTTGTATATTACTTCTTACTTTTGCTGTGTGTGTGTGTGTGTGTGTGTGTGTGTGTGTGTGTGTGTGTGTGTGTGTGTATGTGTATGTGTATGTATGTGTATAAAGATTTTATGGAGATTTTAGAAAGTAAATATTGTTTGGTGGAAACACTATTTTTTTTTTAAGTGCCACCTCAATGTAATCAAAAATTAATAAAAGAGCTGATTATTGCAGCTAAACTCAACAAATACTTTAAAAGATGTAATAGATTATGTTACTGTCAGAAAGAGTGTAACATTAAATGTAACGGTCCATGTTGAGATAATTTGTTTTATTGCTTTGAAGGAGTTATATTTCAATGCACTGGTTTAGAAGGTAGGTTCAAACATTTATTCAGTTGTGAAATTGATGGTGGAAATACTATACTATGTTAAGTACATCTACTTACATCAGTACAAAATGTATTTAGTGGATATAATGTTTTAGGGTTGACATTATCCTGATGATATGTGACATCAGAGGCTCCTTTACAGCAAATATTTCAGTCAAGCTGGTATGCTGTGTATAATTGTGACTCGAAGCAATGCTGTGATTGCAGGATAACAAACAGTTGTTAAGCATACAATTAATGTTGTAATGCAGTATTGTGCTGTAAATTATACATAGTGGATTATTATTCCTGCACATGATATTCGTGCATTTGCTCACTTGCAGATCAGCAAGAACTTTTTTAAAACCAAGTACTGTAAATGTAAAAGATTTACACATTTCAGTGCTTTAGGATTGTTTAGAATGTCTCAAAAGGAAATGTTTTGGTAAGATCTCTTTAGAGGCTCATATTTATGATGTGGTAGATTTTTGTAGTGGAAAATTTTGTGAAAGACACCACACACATGTGAAGAACAATGCAGCTTTTAAGAGTATTGTCACTTTCTTAAAATGTTGGGGCTCTGGATGCTGAATGCTCTATAATTCATCCTCTATATTATAGCACAAGTACACAAGATTTATTTTTATAAAGACTTATTTGTTGAATATTGTTTAATATCATATACAGTGATATTTTTAGTTAAAATTTTTGTATAGAGTACATGTTTTGAGATTTTTATCAATAAATCATCTTGTGGAGAAAGCTACGTTTCTCTCTCTCTCTCTCTCTCTCCCTCCCTCCCTCCCTCCCTCCCTCCCTCCCTCCCCCCCCCTCTCCCCCCCCTCTCCCCCCCCCCCCCTCTCCATCCCTCTCCCTCCTCCCCCTTTCTGCCTCAACTCTTCCACCCTATTAATTTACCCATCACATATGAGCCACTCGGGTTTAAAGTACTATCATTTATGTTGCATGAAGAGCAGGCAGTGAGAACTTAAGTTTGTTCGTGCCTTTGTCATTTCCTTAGGCCCTACAATGAACTTTCAGGAATATGGAGTGAATCAGACTATGTATTGATAAAGAAAAGTAGCTGTTGCAAACTGCATTGATTACTGGGAAAAAAAATGCTAATTATGTAGTGAAATGAGCAGGAAAGTTGATTCTTCCTGAGTTATATAACTGCTGTTTAGCTCATTTCTCATTAAATGCCTGACCACTTTGGTATATATCATGGAAGAGTTATATAATCAAATATTATGTAGACATTTTTGTGGAATATGGTTTTTAATTCATGATTCCCAGTTTCTTGTATTGTGTGTAATGGAAGTTCGTTAATCTTCAGCTCAGAATGTTTTCAAATCCCCACACTGGAGGCTATAGGAGGTGGCAGCCTCTATGTAAATTATTTTTCTATCTTGTTATGTAATTCATGATACCACTGAAACCGGTTATTATTAACCCTTTGCTTTGACTGTGGTGGCCTTTCAGCAGCCACATCCTGAGTGCAGCTGATTACTACAATTAGTTCAGTGTTGATGTGCCCATGTTTTGGTTGACTGCTGTACAAATTTTTGAGACATATGCTTGTTTATTGTGGAGCTGTTATTGAATATGTGGTCCATATCATTGTGACTAATGGTGGGCTCTCAGAACTTACTGTTGTTTGCTCTTTGCCCAAAGATAGCATTTCAGTGTACAGTACACGGCTTTGTTGTCGATTCAATCTCAGAACATTTGAAGGACCAACAAAGCACTTTATAGTATTCTGTAAAACCAACATTTGGCATTTCACAGTACAGTTCAGTACTTCAATGTCAGTGCTTTTGATGAAACAGTGTATCATACCTTATAATTTTGCTATAAACTTGACGATGATGATGCATATTTTCTACTGATTGTACATCTACTATCCTTGCTGTGAGACTACAGTTAAAAACTGCACTGAACACTAGAACAAGCAAAAAAGCTATGAAATCCTGAACTAAGCAGATGATGATGTATATTTTGTACTCAATGGACATCTACACTTCTTGCTGTGAGACTACAGTTATAAAATAGTGATCCTTTTGGAAATATGCAGCACACGGTAAGAGGCACAACAGCGCAACACCTGTTGATTGGCCATCATGTCGTCCAAGTAGCAACGAAAGAGGTAAGAGTAATAAACGACATTAGACCTCAATTAAAATAACTTTGTGATGTATGTTTCATCGAGTCAGGTGGTAGGGCCTAGCAGCACCTAAGCATAGTTCTTTCTCGAGTGCTATGTACTCGCAGCATTCCCTTTCTGAAGGTGCATGCAGAACCTTGTCAAGCATGGCTGCACACTTCCTCCAGTGCAGTCTGTCACCTATGTAGATATTATAGTCAAATTATGAGGAGGAAAGTCCTTAGAAATGAATGAAAGAACTTGCATATTTGAAGAGGCTCTACAATAAGCATGATTACATATGCACTATTCTTATTCATCCTGAATAAATACCTACTTACGTTAGCCACTTTGCACGAGAAGATAATTCAAAGATGGCAGGGAGTGAAAATAAGCACTCTGGTTCTCAAATACACGATGGTAGAAGCTGTTTGAGATTTCTCTGAAGTAGTAACTGCTGGAATGGTTCCTATGTGTAGTGTTTGTTGCAGTTTTGGAAGCTTTATCACCTGAAGATGACTCACAGCTAACTCATTACAATATTGTGCAGTTTCTACGACAGAATCCAGTATTAGACATAAGAACCTATGAAGCACAAGGGGAGTACTTCTAAATTCAAAACATACTGAAGTATGCTGCTTAATTAGTTTGTCTGTGTGTTAATTCCATTTTATCTTGCTCTTCCAGCTTAAAACCAAGTGATGTAGACATAATGTTTCATTTAATGTATTACTGTTATTGTCCATCTTGAGAACACTGATGGTTTCTACATTTATGTAATTGTTTCTATGAGGTATGACATAAAATGTTTACCATGAATTGTGTTGAGGCTTGTTTACTTATCTTGTTGGCGATTTATAGTATGGTGGAGTTTGCATCTTTGATATCTGTGCTTGTCATCAGCAAGTACGAGTTTTGATAATTATTTTACACTCATAGGAAGGCCATTTTGTGTAGCTAAGGAAAAGACCCTTCTGAGATCGCAAAATACTGACAATTTTCTTCAGACAGGGAAAAACAAGTTGTTACCCCAAGAGAACAGGTAGCTCCAAAAAGAACAAAATTAATAATAGTATGGTCAGTTGCAGATAAGGTATCAGGACAGAAAGTTGGTGCTTAACATGTAGCATCTCTTCCGTAACTGGATGAAACTGTTAATGATCCATCAGAATTATGCAAAATATTTAACAACCATTTTCTGTTAACATTTATTATGTTAGATCAAAGTTTCATTCAAAAAGACAAGTAAGCAAAACTAAAAATCTCGTATTCAGAAAAAATTGTCTTATGCTACAATAGGACACAAAGGGACATTGAATCAATTAGTAAATCACTGAAGAGTAAAGACTTATATACAAGTTTGTGAAACCAGTGTACTACGCACAACTGCTGTATTCCATCACAGGTGCAATGTGTGGACGTGTAGTTTCCATCTATTGTAATATACTTAGGCCTAATGTTGATGTCAAAATTCAAAGAAAAATGTACACAAGAACCAAGAGGGAACAATAAGAATGGAAGACGAAGAACGAAGTGCTTGGATTAAAAAAGGTGTAAGACAGGGATGCAGTCATTCACTCTTGCTGTTCAATCTATGCATTGAAGAAGCAATGATGGAAATAAAAGAAAATTTCAAGATTGGAATTAAAATTCAGGTTGAAAGAATACCAACGATAATATTCATTGATGATGTTACTATCCTCAGTGAAAGTGAAGAAGAATTACAGGACATGTTGACTGGAATCAACAGTCTGAGTTCAAAACATGGTTTGAGGGTAAACAATAGGAAAATTAAAGAAATGAGGAATAGTGGAAACAAGATTAGTGATAAACTTAACATCAAAACTGGTGACCATGAACTATAAAAAGTTAATGAATTCCATTACCTTGCATGCAAACTAACACATGGTGGGTAAAACAAGGGGAGTGTAAAAAGTAGACTCGCACAGGCAAAGAGGGCATTCCTGAACGAGTGAAATCTACTTGTATCAACCATAGGCCTTAATTTGAGGAATAAATTTCTAATAATATACGCGTGGAGCTGCATTGTGTATTAATGAATCATAGACTGGGGAAAACCAGGAAAGAAAAGAAAGTGTTTGTGATGTTGTGCTATAGAATGATGTTAAAAGTAGGTAGGCTGATAAGATAATGAATGAAGAGGTTCTTCACAGAATTGGTGAAGGAAGGAACATTTGAAAAACAATGACAAGAAGAAGGGACATGATAATAGATGTACGTTAAGATATCAGAAAATAACTTCCATGGTGCTAGAGGGTGAAAACTGCAGGGGAAAACAGAGGTTGAAATAAAAATAACTGAGGACATAGGGAGGGTGTGCTACGCTGAGATGAAAGGTGGTTTTTTTTTTCTTTTTTTTCTTTTTTTTTTTTTTTAAAAAAAAAAAAAAGAAGGTTTGAGCCCCTTCACGCTCGCACAAGCATGGTGAACAACTCAAAAGGTCTACTGTCACCTCTGCATTGTTAGTATTTAGAATTGAGGAGATCGCAGGAGCGAGGAACTGCGATGTTATCCGTACATCTGGGTAGGGTTACCTATTAATACAGGCGCATCTGGTTGATAGAAGTGGTCTAAAAAGCTCGACAGAGTCAAGCTTGAAAGATGAGCGGTTTGAAGGGCAGAGTGAAAAAAGTGCCAAGGGAAAAAAACGGCTGCGACAGTGTCAGGTTGGGTAGTAAGGGCAGTAGTGGTTTCTTGCTATCTGCGACAGATTGTGCAAGGTAAGGTTATGTTAGCGGTTGGGTATCATGCATCGGTACCATAGAAGCAATGCCGGATTGTCATGGAATGATCAGTCCTGTCAAGGAGGTGAGTACTGCTGCTGCTGGGCCAACGATGTCTCCTGGGCCAGCTGCTGCTGCTGCTGCTCCTGTAACATAGCCATGTCGTTTTAGGTTTGTCAGTTCGATGGTCCTGAAGGAACTGGCAGTGTGATATGTGTTGGGTGTTTGTTTCTGTGTCGTGTGTGACTTCCCTGCGATTGCCAGTTCTCATGGCAGAGGCTCAGCTAGCAAGCTAGTCAGTGGCTGAAGTGCAGGGGCTCACCTCATTGTGTCGTTTGCGTAGTTACGCAGTTACCATAGATGGCTAGTCCCTAAGGAGTGGCTTTGGGCGCTTGTGTTTCCATCTATGGTTGTGATCATAGTTCCCAGGTGTAGGATGTGAGGATTGTTCGAGTGACTTGATTTCTTGTACAGTCGTGTGGCGAGTTTTATGAATACCTCCTGGAGAGTTTCCAGTCGGTATTCTTGATGAAGGTCCGCTGTCCATGTGTATCGGGGAGAATTGCTTATGATACGTAATACCTTGTTCTGTATTTTCTGGAGGCGGTCCAGATGTGTGGACACTGCTTATCCCCAGACAGGAGCTGCGTATGTCATCAGCGGTCTAATCAGTGTCATGTATAATGTCCTAGACACCCTCCTATTCGGTGTACTGTTTCTGTTGAGCATAGGATAGAGGTGTTTGAGCCTCGCGTTTGCCTTCTTGGTCATGTATTTTATGTGGTCCCCCCATGTAAGCTTCCACTCTAGCCAAACACCGAAGTATCTGACTTTCGCAGCGAAGCATATTGGACTTGCATGTAGTGTTATTGGTCTGCAATTTTGGTGTCTGCGCAGTAATTTCGGCCTGCGAGTGAACAGAACTGCTTCGCACTTGTCGATGTTTATATTAACACGCCATTTCTCCAATCAAGGCTTGACAGTTCTGAGTGCTGTCTGTAGTCAGTTATTAATGTTTGATGGTTTCCAGTCTTGCCCAAGGATGGCTGTGTCATCTGCGTAGATGGAAACCATCGTGTTTTGTGTCATTGGAATATCAATAAGTAGAGATTAAACAAGAGGGGCCCTAGGATGCTACCTTGGGGTACCCCTGCTTGGATAATATCTGTTGGTGAGGTGTGAGTGTGCGAGACATAAGAGTCCATTGGGGAACCCAGTGTCCGTGAGTTTGCGGATGAGGCCATTGTGTCAGAGATGATCGAAAGCTTTCTCGATGTCAAGGAACACTGACCCAGTTGCTTTGTTCGTTTTGTAGCGATGTGTTATGTATTCTACGACACTCAGTAGTTGTTGTGTTGTCGAGTGGTGGTTCCTGAATCCAAATTGCTCCGTGCGCAGGGGTGTCATTGTCAATGCAAAACCGAGTGAATCGTTTTAGAATCACCTTCTCAACGACCTTACTGAGCACGCTCAGCAGGCTGATGGGTCGGTAATTTTGTTGGAGGGAGTGGTCTTTCCCTGGCTTCCTGAACATCAGGACTTTGGCCGCCTTCCAACGGGCAGGGAAGTGTTCGTGTTTGAGGATGGCATTCGTAATGTAGGTGAGATATTCTATGGATTTGACTGTGAGCTCCTGGAGGACGCGGTTCTGAATGCCGTCGTGACCAGGGGCTTTCCTAGGTGTGGAGTGCATAATACCCCATGTGATTTCATTTGTTGTTGTGCGTCTGTTTTCGGAGCACGCTGGCTGGGCTACAAGCTGTGTAACCACCTGGTCAGTTTCAAGTGTGAACGCTGGGTCAGAAGGAGTTGCTAATGTGGTGGCCATGAGCTCCGCCTTCTCCTCCGCGGAGTCGGCGGGGCCGTCCGGTCCCTGTAGCGTTGGGGTGTAGTGTTTTTCCCTGGTGAAGTGTCGGGCTAGCTGCCACACTCCAGGATGTTTGGTATCTATTCCAGCGAGTTATGAAAGGGTTGGCACAGAAATGGAATTAATGGCAGGCCACATTGAGCTGAATTGTATTTTATTTGATGCTGTAGGATTACCTGGTATATAGTAAATTTAAATGTAATAGGGACGTATAAAAAACAGAAAGCACTCATTATCTCACTCTTCACAACCATTTTTCTTACATTTCAACATCATTGATTATAAATAACAATACATACAAATTTGTTTTCCACGAGAGAGTAATTGAAATTCTCTGGAAAGTTAGTTTCATGTACACTGCCATGCAAGTTTGTAGAAGACTTCTGAGTGATTTGCTACCTGAGTACTGAGGTATTTTTCAAGCATTGTCAGTTGGTGGGGGATGCTTCATATGTCATTCTTCCTCCGTGTGTTGTGGGAGTGTACACTAGTATTTGTAATCCACTCTTTTGTGACATATATTATTGTTTTATCTATGTACAAAGATGTATAACTTAAATCCAAAATGCCTAAATTTTGGAAGAAGTGTCTACTTGTTTGAGAAGTGTTAAAATGATCTTAATTGCTTGTTTGTAATGTGAACACACTTTTTGTTTCCTGAATATTTGAGTCCCCCCCCTCTCCACTGTCACTCCATATTGTGAAGGTATGGATCAAAGAGTCAATAGTATACTGTGCACAGCTGTTTGTCTGCATACTGCGACAGCTGTTTCATTATTAATATGATGGAGCTGAGTTTCTAATGGACAGAATTAATATTTTGTTTCCATTTCAGTTCGTTATCCACAGTAATACCCTAAGAGTCTAGTGGATTCTACTTTTCCAGACTTGGTTCAACCAAGTTGCAAAAATACACTTATTTAAAAAGGCAGCTAAAAAGTACCTGTTATGCAATACATTTTATACATTGAAGGATTACTTAGATAAAACAGAGTAGGGGTTTGATAAAAAAAAGTTATACAAATTAATAATAATAATAATAATAATGATTATAAAACATCCAATGTTCCACATAACACCTTCCCTTTATGTTTTTTACATCTTTTTTTTTCTTTCTAAAATACTTACCCCCAAGCTATGCAAAGCAAAATACTATCACCTCTTCCTCTTTCTGAGCTAAACATCTCACTCATTATGTAGGAATGCTGACTCAGTTTTTCAGGATAGCAAATGGGAAGTTGCGGTACAGAAAACGGCCCAGAGATCAACTGTGTGTGTGTGTGTGTGTGTGTGTGTGTGTGTGTGTGTGTGTGTGTGTTATGAAACAGTGTGTGTATAGTGTGTGTGCAGTGACTGAGAGTAAGATATGATTGAACAGTGTGGCATTACATTATTTAATAAGTTATTTGTAAAAAAAAAAAAAAAAAGAAAAAAAAAAGAAAAAAAAAAGAAAAAAAAAAAAAAAAAAAAAAAAAAAAAACAGGAGTAAATCTAATGATTGTCTCTAACTAGAAGTCTATAAGTATATGTGTATATGAATTAGCTTATTTTAAATTGGTCTAAACTCATAAATACTTTGACATGTCCTATATCCTTGTACAAAGAGATCTACGGATGAATATAGCTACCACTACCACTAAACCCATGTGCCCATCTCCTCTAGGCTTATAACCAGTCCATTTTCCAAGAGCCATTGAGCTGAGATGTTTGCAGAACTGTATGCTCTTCTCTCAAGCTGTTCCACATTTTGGTCACTGTTCAGTATCATCATACCATCTGCATACAATATTTTCTTCTCACCCTCATCAACAAATATATATTTTAAACAAACAGATGAAGCAACAATAGTGACACCCCATACTTGATGGCTTTGGTTTCTGACTGATATGCATTTCCTGTTGATACATATTTTTGAATAAGTATGATTTTGTCCACTCCCTTGCTCATCCTCACATACCATAGTTTTCCCATTGTTGTATCAGTATTTCCTAGCCAATGGTTCAAATGCTTTGGAGAGATCCAGAAACATTGCAGATACAACTTTTTTTCATGTAAGGACTGTATAATCTATTCTGTCAGACTGACAGTTGCTGATTCTGTTGATTTACCTTTTTTGAAACTATGCTAATGATTGTGTAAGAATATTTGTCCAGACACTCATCTAATCTGTTATACATAAGCATTTGCAGGACTTTTGAGAAACCTGGTATCAGTTAAACTGACCTGTAGTTGCTGTGGTTGTCCTTATCCCATTTCTTGTGCAATGGCACTACCACACTTGTCTTCATTTTTTATGCATAGATTTCCGTCTCTGAAAGAGTTGTTAGCTATGTCCAGCAATGATGTGATTATTTTCTCAATTACTAGCTGTATGATGTGATTCAATATTTCATCACCACTGGCTGATTTCTTGGACTTCAGTTTCTGTACAGTTGACAGTTGTCTTTAATTCATCTTTTGTGACTGGTTTCAAGAATATGTTTCTGCTTTACTTTTTGATACCATAGCAACTTCTTGTTTGGACGGTGAGTATGTTAACTATTTCTCTACTATCTGTAACCACTGTGTTGTCTGTTTTCATTGACCTGGTCTCTGTTTCTTTGTTTCTTTGTTTGATCCATATTTTTCCTTTTTTCCACCATTAATTACATTCCAAGCTGACATTATCTTGTTTTTGAGTTCATTATGGTGGTGTTGATTGCCCTTGCTTTTGGATCTCTTTTTGTTTTTCTGTACTTCTTTTGTAGTATTTTACAGTGTCAGCTTTGCCCATGCACCTTAGAGCCTGCAGCTTCCTATACCTAAGGCCCGGGTGACAAGGGGGGGGGGCTTTTAAGTGTCTTTGGTTTTTGGAATTGGGAGCTGTTAGCTGTTTTAGAGGAGTAGACTGCCCAGGAGACCTGTTTGTGGATAAGATCTGTGGGAGATCCTTGGAAGATGATGTTAGTTTAAATAATGATATTCAGTTGTGGAGCAGATATGTTTACTGCATATTACTAGACTCTATGGATGGAGCATTTGCAGTGGATGGGGTGGCAGCTATCAGAGAGTTTGTACTGGTGCATATTGGTTGGCTTTAAGTGGGCCGAAGTTTGAATATAAGCTTTAGTTAGATGGAGGTCAACAGCAAAGATGGTAGCTTCACATTTGGAAAAGGACCAGGTGAGTTTGAGTTGGAAAAGAGTGCTTAGCTGTCATCAGAAGCAGAGGATTTCTTCTTCCCCATGAGCCAGGCCACAAATATGTGACAGGTAACCACAGGAGGGACTTGTTGTGTCCATGGATCAGCCTCGCCAGTCAACACAAGTGTGGAATTGTCCATTTGCTTTTGAATTGCTGTTTCATATTTGTGGCTATATGTTTGGCATTTACCTGTAAATGGCGAAAGTGACTGGCATTTTGGCATGTTGCCTCTTGTACTTTGTGATACTTTTTCTTATGGCGTGGACTGTTTTTATGTCACCTCAGTACTTTGTGAGACTATTCTGCTTGATACTAAAATGAAAGCAGTGGTTGCTTTACAGTATAATTGCACATCTGTCTGTTGTTATACTTCTTGTCTCTCTCTGTGCGTAGACATGCCCAGAGGCAAAAGATGTTATGAATGTGGATGGCTGCATTGACTTGTTTGATTATTTGTCTCAGCATCGGAAACTCACATGATCGTTTTTGTTTATTGCCCTTTCTTTTCTTACTGCAATATTTTTCTTTGAGATCACAAGAGCAGTTTACCCAGAATTCTTGTATGGAGCAAGTGATTTGTGTTTCATGGGCTGCTTTAACCTAATCTGCTGCATGTTGCCTGCCTACTGAATGCAAGTGCTAGTGGCCATATTGCTGACACATAAACCACTCTTAGGGGTTTGGGATGTATGGCCACTCTAACAAAGGAATTATAGTTTAATGTGCTACAGTATGTTTTGCAAGTCAAAAGTTATAGTAAAGGTAGCAGACTTTTCAGGCTTGCCGATGACCCACTTCACATTTTTTCTGGATGCCTGTTACCCATTCATCAGTCTATTCCATATTATTTACCTATGGCAGAAAGTACAATAATCCAGCAGTTCGTTTAGCTAAATCTAGTTTGTTGTTTCCTAAGTGTAGCCAATCTTTTTGTCAAGTATCATGAATCATTTCTCTTGGTTGTCATGCTTGCTGGCTGCTAATAGAATGAGAATATCTTCTTATGTCTATGTAGAAAGGCAAAGGAGATTTGGTTGGTGTCAATTGACTTGTTTGCTGGATGCTTGATGCAGTCTGTCCAGTCATGGCTGGTAAACGACACAGATCTAGTAATAAAGTAATAGTAATGAAAATAATGGAAACACACACAGTCCACAACTCAGCATATTAGACAGTGGGGGCAATGATCAAATGTCATTTGTTGTTGTGTTGAAGGCATTATACTACGAGTGGGAGTTGTAAAGTTTTAATTATCGCCTCGGAAACATCACGCTATGACCATGAATCTTGAGACAGTGTTAGACGTTCTCTATATGTTCACCCTTCAATGTGAAATATTTTTCCTCAACAATATATAACATGGAGGGTACCTTGGTTGTAGAAGTGTGCATTTCACTAGCTCAGGAAAATTTCCTGAACTGCTGAAATGCACACTTTAATCATTTAATGATCCACCTCTAAAATCACCCTGTAGAGTATGGAAGAGGGGGCAGGATGGGGAGGCAAAATTTTGAACGTTTGGGCAGACATAAGCTTCACACTCTTGTTTTTAGCAAAGATCTTGGAAAGTTCTTGACCAGTTTACTTATGCGTATAACACTGGTCGTTCATTTTTCAGTCGAGCAAAATCAAACACATCCCTATGAGTTTGTCTCAGCTTTTCAAATGCAGATGTAGGGAAATTTGTTCTGTACGTTTCATACATCTTTGGTCCAACAAAGATATGAATTCAAGTTGACGCAATAATTCAAATCTTTCTTCAATTTGCACCACTATATTGTCAACAATATCACAGTAGAGGGACCTTCTGAAAATAGAGGGAAGTCCATTACAATACTGCCATTTAGCAGGAGGTCCATCTTCAGCATCAGCGTGTTGTGCCTGAGTGTCACTCCACACCAAATCAGCCTGGAAACTATGGTTCAGTATTTCCCTTTTCGTATCTTCAATCTTTTGTGAACAATACAGAATGTCTAGGTGTTTAGACTGAAGAATATTGAAAACTACATCTGCAAAACAAAAAATTCTGCTGAATTTCAGTTCCAAAAAAAATTGTTTCAGGGCTAGTCATAAATTTCAAAAATCCTTGAGCTGCAATTACTGTTTCATTGCCCCAAACTGAGCTTTAATTCAGTATGTGTTCAAAGAATTCAACAATGCATTGAAACAAGCGTTCAGTGCATAGTGCTGTGGAATGTGGAAAAAACTGCAAACTGGCGTTCATAACAAGAACAACAACACCAAAAATGCAACAGGAGCGTAATATGTAAGAAACTGTCCACGCAACCTGCCACTGATGATGCCTTGCAGAAAATAAAGGCGAAACGCATATGGCACTAAAATTGTGTTCAATTCAGTTGCTGTCAGACGGTCCATAAGTAAAAGTTATCAATATACCGTAATGTTATTGTCCATTTATTTTGGTAGCGATTCTGCTACACAATATACAACTTGTCATCTGCAAACAGCAAAACGTAATTTATTTTTCTGTTTGTTATGCATTCACGAACGGAAATAAGACTGGATCATGTTTTCTGTCTGTAACTTACAGTTTTGAAGTTGTGGTGCGTTCTCCTGTGTTGTTGGCAAAGTAAATAGGATTATTTCTTTGCCTACGTTCGTGTGGTAATGCACTTTTTCCGATTACTCAAAACATAAGCAGAGTTTTTGCTGTCATTACGTGTTGTTGTGGCTGTGTGGCGTTCATTTGTTTTGTAGCGTGTTTTGCTGGGTGAGGCGCATGAGTTTGAATTGTATTTGGCGTCAGTGGTGTGGTTTGTGTGAGTTGCATGTGTGTGTTGAGTACTGGGGCAGAGAGAGAGAGAGAGAGAGAGAGAGAGAGAGAGAGAGAGAGAGAGAAGAACTGCACCACAAGATGATTCTTTGACATCGTGGCTCGATGTCAGTAACATCCGCTATCTCATATGGAAGTGTAAATATTGAAATAAAATCTCTGTCATTTCATCCTCTTTCACCAGTCCATCAAGATACGCATTCTTATCCCCAGTGGCGTTGAGTGAAGTCCTTGATTGCTTTGTCTGTCCTAGTGTTAATACTGCTTATTTAGCTGTCTACTGACAGTTGTGTGACCACCTTTTTCCCCCAAGAAAGTCACTATAGAATTTTTATGTTTCATGCTCTTCTTTCACACTTATGCCTCATGCATGTGCTTCTCGTAGATTTCTTCATCTGTATTGTATCCAGAACAATAAATTCAGCTACCTGTACCACTGTACTAACCTTTTTAATTTTTGCTTCAAGTTCAATATACTGGCTCTGGACTAATAATTTTGGTTAAAGATGTGCTGATGCTGATACCTTTGCATTCACAATTTTGGATTTTTATTGGATTGGCTAAATTGTTTGTGGTTTCCTGACAAGAGTGAATTTGTTAGCTCAATTGAAATTCATCTTGCTACACTGTACTTATTTTCTTCATATGTTTGATCTGAAATTCTTAGCACAGTGCTGTCTGACTTTTTGTAAGCAACGCTGTAACTCTTTCTTGTAAGCAACGCTGTAACTCTTTCTTGTAAGCAACGCTGTAACTCTTTCATCTCATAGTTTGGCTTTTCTTATTCTGTTATTTTTTTCTCCATTGCGACAATGTTTTCCATTTTTTGCTCATTTGCATTTCTTAGCTTTCATTTTATTTCTTGATTACTTCTTACTAAAATATTAGCTGGTCTCGAATTTTTCTCAGGTGCACCTTCTTCGCTGGCCGTGGTGGCCGAGCGGTTCTAGCCACTACAGTCTGGAACCGCGCAACAGCTACGGTCGCAGGTTCGAATCCTGCCTTGGGCATGGATGTTTGTGCTGTCCTTAGGTTAGTTAGGTTTAAGTAGTCTTAAGTTCTGGGGGACTGATGACCTCAGAAGTTAAGTCCCATAGTGCTCAGAGCCATTTGAACCATTTTGCACCTTCTTCCTTTCTTCTTATTCTTTTTTCCTCCTCCTCCTCCTTGTTCTTCCATTTTTTAAATCATCTCAAGTTTCTGATACAAACTTTTCAAAATACACAATAATATGCTGCTGCTAAAACATGTTGATATTGCATCATTACACACCTGCAGTTTCAAGGTAATAATTATTGACATCACAAACTATATATTTGATATTTAAATGTGAACACATTTTAATATGTTGCAATTAATTTCTAGCACTTTTTTGCCTTGATTTACTTCTGTCATCGTCAGAATTAATGTTCACGACAATTTATCAGTAGACTTAAGAACTGAATGCAAGTGTGCATGTTGTATGTTGTTTGGATGTGCTTATCATTTCAGGTACTGTTTCAAATGTGATTTTCTGTGTTCGAATATTCTGTGCCATATGTGTTGTCTCAGTGTTGCAGACCAGCATTGTGTTGTTGTTTTTTGTGACTTATTTTTGAAGATATTAGGATACATTTCTCCTGTTTAATCAACCAGATAGTGTAGTGAAGGTAATAACTGAATATAATTGATGATTTTGAAGTCTGTAACAAATGAAGATGAGCTCAGATGAAATTATGCTAGAAGCAAGTTGTATGATGGGAATTTCAGAAGGGAGCCTGACTGAAAGAGTGACACTGCATAGAAAGAGTACCAGTAGTGATATAAATTGCAGGGACACAACTTAACCCAGAATTATGGTAGAAAAAGAAAATACAAATGAAATTGTATGTGATCTTAAAGGATGGTACTGATTGCAGAGAGGTACAGCTCATAGAGCACTTGAATTCAAAATTTTCAGTATTGCGAAACAATATTGGAGCAGAACAGAAGTCAGAAAATGTGACGATGATGCACACTGTAATTCCATACACGAAATAACTGAGGCAAAGGTACAGCAGCAAGTAGAAAATGACTGGATGTTAGTGATAGCAGACTTGAGTGAACAAAATATGAGCAATATCTGTGAAAGAACCTTTGACAGTGCATTACAGTCTGACAAAGCCTCTGATAAAATTAATTTTGTGCTAAATCAAGTGACCAGTGTGTCAATGCAGGAAACAATTGTGGCACAATGCAAAGTTTATGAGTAAGTTAGCAGCAGACCTCCTGGAATATGCAGCAGTCCAGACTGTAGTAAGAGCCTGATTTGGAGAGGTGTGAGGCCACGGTGTTGCATGTTTTAACACAATTGCAACATATATTAATTGATGCAATGATGGAGAATGAATTCTGCACAATTTTTAGATTGTTAAATGACACGTAGCAGACAAGAAACCTGAGGTTGCAGAAAAGACCTAAAAAATGGGAATGCACATACCCTAGAAATTCCCAGATTAATTTAAATTTGTGCACAAGGAACACAAAAACAAATGATTTGACATTAAATATGAAACAGACTTAGACAATGTTTAAGCGGTGTCTTGATCTGACTACTGGCTAGTGAGCTTTGTTAATGATTAAACAGAACTGAATGTGGATGTGATGTATAGTAGAGTTGGTGAGACAGTTGCACACACTTGCATTCAGAAGAATGATATTTCAAATCTGAGTCCAACCATCCAGATATAGGTTTTCTGTGATTTTCCTAAATCAATCCAGACAAATGCCGAGATGGTTCCTTTGACAGGACATGTTCAATTTCCTTCCCTGTCCTTGAAACATTTCAAGCTAGTGCTTCATCTCTAATGGCCATCACATCGACTGCCCTAATGACCTTCATGTTGACTGGACGTTAAACCCTAATCTTTCTGACAGTTGCGGTGGCCTTGGTGCAGCTGCTTCGCGAGCCTACCTCAACCAGTCAAGTAACACAATTTTGTGTATGTCTCTGTGGTGACACGTTAGTGTTCTCACAGCTCTATAGACAATATTGTTTTCACCTGCAGCCGTTAGTGCTTCTCAGTTGAAAGCTAGCAACAGCACTACCAGCTGCTGGGTGTCATCTCTCATCAACTCGTCAGTAGGAATGTTAGCATTATTTTGTGTTTCTGTAATCAAAAATACTGAAAAGTGAGGAAGATTTCAGTTTGATAGTGATAAGGAGTATAATGATAAGAAGTAACGTTGGTACTAGAATATGAAAATGAGAATAAATATAATAAGAAGATAGTAAGTATAAGAACACAAATTTATTCAGCAGAAGGTATATGTCAGTTGAACAATTGGCAAAATTTCAATAAGGGTTTGGAGGTTATTAGAGCATTTCAAGTCGCATTGAGACCAGATATAGTGAAAAGCTATGTGTAAATTATCTCAAATTCCTTGGATTTTAAACTGCAAGAAAAAGAATATGGCCAGTGCATGAAAAAATAAGGAAAGTAGTAAACATGGAAAACTGTCGATAATCCTAGTATTGTGCCAGTTTTTGCGAGTATTTTCTTTCTGTCATGGACATATGCTGAATTTTGCACATTATTGGTTCCAGTGTGTGAAGCACACAAACAAGAGAGGGAATGGACATGAAGTGAGGAGCAAGAGTTGTCTTTTAAATGAGCCAAGGAAGTGTTCCAGGATTGTGATGTCTAGCACATCTATACTGCACTAAGGCCTTCCACTTATATTGCAGTCCAAGCATTATTTGCATCAGAATGTGGTTACTAGTTGAAGTGGAAGGGAATTTGCGAGTAGTAGTGACATGCAGCCACACAATATTGCACAACAGGATGAGGGGTGCTAGCCATAGTGTTTGCCATAAAAAATTCAGAGGTCATACAGTGGCAAGAAAGACATATCTGAATACTGACCACCAAGTACTGACATTTCCAGCATCAGTGAGATTCACATGCAGCCATATAATGCATTGGGTAATGGTGATCCAAGAATATGCCCTCAATGTTAGATTCTGTAAGGTAGGGGGAAAGAAAGCAAGCTGACTGGATCATCTGTATTCCAATGTAGGGCGTCAGAGATGACCATTGTTTGTGGCAAAGTGATGAGGTACTGATGACAATGGTAACACTCTAGAACCAGATATGCATCCATAATTATGGAAAAAAGATTGTAACTGCACAAGACCTGCAGTCAAACATAAGGAGAATAAAAGACTTCGTCCAGAATGGAGAATGGTGTGGGGGAGAGGATATAAGGACATGAAATACTGCCTTAATGTACACAAACAACAAAGGTATCTGCGTCAAAAGGAAAAAGGAATGTGATGCATCAAAGGTGGAAGATTTGGGTACCAGAGGATTTATTTCAGGATGTGGTGTTATCTTGGTTACAGTGATACTAAACAACTGTACAAAACTACTGATGTAAAAGGATCGCAACAATCATTAAGAGTTGTGGCATGTCAGTGCATAAAGATGTACATCCAGGTGAGAGTAAAAATCACCGAGTCGCTCTCAAGAACCTTCTAGTGCAAAACTTGCAAGTTTACAGGGATTTGAGAGTTACTTCTTGAGTTTGAAATGTGGCTGCCCAATAGCTTATGCAGCACAAGTCAGACACTAGTGGACAGTCTCTTCCTGCCCTCTCCAAATACAAAGTGTTCATTTTGTGAGAGTTTCTCTGTGAAAGCTGTGCCTTGAAAGATGCCAAAACAATTGTGTAACTAATACACATTTATGAAGGTAATGAAAATATAAAATATGCCAAATATTGTGACAGAAAGAACTAATACAAGCTTTTGGAGAAACTAGGAAGGGTGTTTTTGTCTTCGAGAGAAGTGTTTCAGGGGAAACTTCATGATTTAAGAAATTAGGCAAGAAGGTTCAATGTTGGTAGAATCTAAATTGAAAGTAAATGAAAAGTGTTGCACTCTTTTAACAACTGGTTATACAAAAGTAACAAGCGGTTCTAGGCGCTACAGTCTGGAACTGCGCGACCACTACGGTCACAGGTTCGAATCCTACCTCGGGCATGGATGTGTGTGATGTCCTTAGGTTAGTTAGGTTTAAGTAGTTCTAAGTTCTAGGGGATTGATGACCTCAGCAGTTAAGTCCCATAGTGCTCAGAGCCATTTTTTAAATACAAAAGTTAATTCAGTTATTCCTACTGGCATTGTTAATGTAGTGTTGAAGGAATAAGAAGTTCTTTTTATTTTATTTACTTTGCTTTTTGCGATCAGTCCAGAAATAAAATTAATGTTAGCCTGTAAAAAGATGATGTTAAACAAAAATGCACATATACAACACCCAGCAAAATAACTGTTTTAGCATTAAGCCCCAAAGAGGCACAATTACCAAGAAACAATCACTTATCAAAGTCCACATGCAATGTTCTCAGTGTTCAAATTTTTCAGTAAATATGAGGTGATATTTTTTTATTGATTATTACATGAAATAGTCAACTTAACAGTTGCCTACATTCCTACCTGTAAATATTTTCCTTTTACAGCATTATAAATTGGTGGAGCTACTTGTGTAACTAACTGACCAATCATGAACACAGGGATGCAAAAGAGGTACTTAAATCACATGAACAAAACTACTAATATAAAATGGGATGCAAGGCATTAATTAAGTGTGATAGGAAGGCAGTTCACCTTAAATTTTGGCTTTTGCGAAGTGAGGAAACTATTTTAACATCTGGTAGTCTTACTAGTTGCGAAAAATCTTAAGGTAACTGCCAATCTATCCCATACTGATGGTGCTTATCTCATTTCTATGTCCTTTTTACAACTAATAGCCCAACCAAATCTGTAATAAATGCACTTAACAGCACATTAACTGGCAGACTGTTCAAAATTGTTAAAGATCCTTAATCTACAGATCATAAATTAACATGTGTGTTGCACCTAATTGACTTCTCCAATGTATCCACGATTTAACCTATTTCCTAGAAATAGTTGCTGTCACTGCAATGCCGATGACTTGCATCTTGCGTAAACTCTCCACTGCTGACTGCAAAAGCTGCCTAGTGAGCACTTCCTCTACTGAGGTCAAAAGTAAATCTCTCAGATGGACACAGATCTGAGAATGAATCTCAAAAGTTACTTTCAAAAATTCTCTCAGCCGGACACCCACCCCAAAACTTGTTAATGCTCTGACATGTGGTGAGTTTCATGTTGTAAAGCAATGTGTACCAAACAATATTCTTTAATGATATCAATATAATAGAGGGAAAATTCCACGTGGGAAAAATTATATATAAAAACAAAGATGAGGTGACTTACCGAACGAAAGCGCTGGCAGGTCGATAGACACACAAACATACACACAAAATTCAAGCTTTCGCAACAAACTGTTGCCTCATCAGGAAAGAGGGAAGGAGAGGGGAAGACGAAAGGAAGTGGGTTTTAAGGGAGAGGGTAAGGAGTCATTCCAATCCCGGGAGCGGAAAGACTTACCTTAGGGGGAAAAAAGGACAGGTATACACTCGCACTCACGCATATACTCTCCTTCCCTCTTTCCTGATGAGGCAACAGTTTGTTGCGAAAGCTTGAATTTTGTGTGTATGTTTGTGTGTCTATCGACCTGCCAGCGCTTTCGTTCGGTAAGTCACCTCATCTTTGTTTTTATATATAAACAATATTCTTTGTGTGGTTTCCTTTGGACCACTACCTTAAGGGTGATTTGGGAGACAATATATCTTTGTATTGGTAGATGCATTCACTGAACACATACATCTGTTAGTTGTATACAGATATAAATGTTCAGTGAATGTGTGTAATAAACTAACTGGACTATGATGACACACTGTCTTCAGATTCTGATACAACTGTGCATACCAGATGCAGGAGCATGCCTCAATATGCACGTCATAGAAGTGGGAGATTTAACTGATAAAGAATGGAATAAAAGTAGCGTTCTCATCAATCTGCGACCACCAGTCAAATGTAGCCGAACAGTACTTGCAACAATTGGGTGTATATTTTAGGATATTAGTGTTGGATAAGCACTCGAAATAGAGATTCTTCTATGAAGAAGTACATTGCAGTACAGGATATAGGCTTGTTGATTTATACTTCAAGAAAAGAAACCAAATTGTCGCCAAGAAGATTGTAAAGGTCAAATCATAGATGGGGTTGAAAACCTCACAGAGTGAATCAAAAAGGCACAAGAGTATGTACTAGATAAGGCTAACAGGAGAGCAGAAAGAGTGGGGGGTTGAGCAAAAGAAGGCTTACAAAGTGGGAGACAACATCCTCATCAAAAACCATGAACTATTTGACACGAGGAGAAAAGAAATAGCAAAGTTCTTCTACATGTATATTTAGCCTCATACAGCTGAAAAGGTTGTAGTGTCGAACACTTATCAGTTAGAAGAACGCATGAGGGAAGTCGGAACCTTCAGTGCAAGAAATATGAGAGAGTATTTCATAGTGTAAGGGTATATTTATGAAAGTTAACATCAAGTATGAATTGGGTGGTGTTATAGTTAATGAGAGGCCTGTGAATGTGATAATTTTGCTGTATAAAAGAAGTGGGCAAAAGAGGTTTGTGAGTTGAAAATTAGGGGACTATGAAGGTAAAGAACTTTCATAACAGTCAACTGGAACTGATGAAAATGAAAAAAAAGACAAATATGAGAAAACAGTGACAAAGGACATTGTAGATGAAAATCAATGAAAGAACTATAATATCCACATCAGTTGTGTTTACTTATGAGAGTGATTAATTATTTTCTTACATTTGATTTTCTGTGGATTACTGTATTTAGTTTCATGTCTCTTGTATAGTTATATGTATTCTGTGTGTGTATGAACATCTGACGTGAACTTGTCACCAAAACACATGAAAAATATTTTCTTTAATTTTGATATAAACTATAATTTTGGGCCACAGAAATTAAAGTATTTTTGTTTTCACTTTGAACATATTTTTAAAATTGTATATGCTTGACATTATAAAGTTAGGGGGCGATCTAGATTAATGTAGAAACAAAAGTACAATTTCAAACAGCCAAGATTGCCATTGTACAACATGTATTGTGATGACCGGTTTCAGCAAACTATGTTGTCATCACCAAATCTTCTGCAGTACATTTCACTGAATTGTGATCAAATGCATACTGCATCACATATCATAGAATGATGTTTCATGAACATGAGGACAACAAGGCAAGCATTGCCGATATACTATTATCATGGTGTCTAGAATTTTGCTTAAGTGTGTGAGACGCATACCAAATAGGACTAACATGGAATATTGAATATATGCAGTGAAGTGCAGCACAAATGGGCACACATTTGTTTGAACCGTGGGAGAGGAAATGAACTGGAAGACTCTTGCAGATACACGTAAACTATCCTGAGAAATTCTGTTAACAAAGTTTTAAGAACCAGCTTTAAATGATGACTCTAGGAATATGCTTCAATCCCCTACATATCATTCACATAAGGATCATGAGGATAAGACTAGAATAATCACATCATGCACAGAGACATTCTTCCCATGCTCCATATGTGAATGGAATGGGAAGCAACCAAATAACTGGTGCAAGAGGACATACCCTCTGCCATGCACTTCACAGTGGTTTTTCAGAGTATAGATGTAGATATGTTGCCCTATTATATATGTACACTATGTGATCAAAAGTATTCAGACACCCTCAAAAACATACGTTTTTCATATTAGGTTCATTGTGCTGCAACCTACTGCCAGGTACTTTATATCAGCGACCTCAGTAGTCAGTAGACATTGTGAGAGAGCAGAAAGGGGTGCTCTGCAGAAGTCAAAGATTTCGAATGTGGTCAGGTGACTGGCTGTCACTTGTGTCATACATCTGCGTGCGAGATTTCCACATTCCTAAACATCACTAGGTCGACTGTTTCCGATGTGATAGTGAAGGGGAAACGTGAAGGGACACGTACAGCACAAAAGCATACAGGCCCGACCTCATCTGTTGACTGATAGAGACCGCCTACATTTGAAGAGGGTTGTAATGTGTAACAGACTGACTTCTATCCAGACCATTACACAGGAATTCCAAACAGCATTAGGATCCACTGCAAGTACTCTGATAGTTAGGCAGGAGGTGAGAAAACTTGGATTTCATGGTCGAACAGCTGCTCATAAGCCTCACATCATGCCAGTAAATGCCAAGCAATGATGCCTCGCTTGGTGTAGGGAGCGTAAACATTGCACAATTGAACAGTGGAAAAACGTTGTGTGGAGTGACGAAACATGGTACACAATGTGGCGATCCGATGGAAGGGTATGGATATGGTGAATGCCTGGTGAACGTCATCTGCCAGCATGTGTAGTGCCAACAGTAAAATTTGGAGGCAGTGGTGTTATGGTGTGGTTGTGGTTTTCATGAGGGGCTTGCACCCCTTGCTGTTTTGCATGGCACTATCACAGCATAGGCCTACATTGATATGCTTCCCACTGTTGAAGAGCAATTTGGGGATGGCGATTGCACCTTTCAACACGATCGAGTACCTGTTCGTGATGTACGGCCTATGGCAGAGTGGTCACACGACAATAACATCCCTGTAATGGACTGGCCTGCACAGAGTCCTGACCTGAATCCTATAGAATACCTTTGGGATGTTTTGGAACACTGACTTACTGCCGCGCCTCACCTACCGATATCGATACCTCTCCTCAGTGCAGCACTTTGTGAAGAATGGGCTGCCATTCCCCAAGAAACCCTCCAGCACCTGATTAAATGTATGCCTGTGAGAGTGGAAATTGTCATCAAGGCTAAGGATGGGCCAACACCATATTGAATTCTAGTGTTACTGACATATGGCGCCATGAACTTGTAAGTAATTTTCAGCCAGATGTCCCGATACTGTTGATCATATATAAGATTTTGGAAAGGTGTCATAATGCTCAACCTTTGTATGATTGTGTTGGTAATTAGTAATTTTTTTAGAAATGAACAAATGTAGCAGGAAATGTCAAATGTTATGGTTATCTTAAATGAAACCTTTAATAACTTCGAGAAAAAGTAGTAGTCCAAATAGTTAAGTATGTGTGCATCATGGAGAGATAACAACAACTTACATGCAAGAAATTTTTCATGCTGTTAAAAATATTGATCATTTAAGTCAGGAACTATGCAATACATCAGCCACACCAGGTACTCAAACTGCTGTCCAGACACAGTAGCCATCTGGTACTGAAGCTGGGAAATGCCTTTGCAAAGCTGGGAAATGCCTTTGCAGTTTGGACCTGAGTAAAGCCATAGAGCGTTCCGTCAGTCTCTGTTGTACTTCCAAACAAGAAGTGGACTGGTTGCCAACCCACACCACAAACTGGAGTAAAAACAGATGTTTGTAGATTTAAATGTGCTTTTGGGGGGCAGGGATGACAAATGGACACAGTATGTCTGTACTTAAAGGGCAAGATGCAACTTGCCAAGTGAAGGAATGCCTTCTAGAAATAACTTACTTGGCAGTTGTCTGTATTCTTTCTTGTGCGCAGTACACAACAGTTAAGAAAAATTACAAAATATTTAACTAGACAGAAGGAGATCATAAGCTGGCCGGTCGGATGCATGGACATATCCATGGAGATCTCTGCATACCTTGATTCTGAGACAGCAAAGAAGACACTTCCCACTGAGCCTTAATAGCAGAGATAACAGCTGGAGATACCAGAGAAGGGACATTAATGATGACCTTGCTGTCTTAGCTTCTGAATATCGCTGCCATTAACGTTGGGCATCCATTTCTGGTTGCTGCTGATAGACACACATGTACATGCCACTGCTGGGATATGCTGCAAACTGACACCATTGCACATTCAGCTGTGCCACCAACAGCCTGATGTTTGCCCGTAAATGACCTGCACAAAGCACAGCACTCCCTCAAAGTCTACCTGCCATTTCTGTTAGTCTCTTTGCAAACATCAATAAAGTCCAGGTTATGACCCTGGGATTTTTATTTTGCTTATAAATTATTTGCTGCAATAGTCCAAAATACTGTAGTTTGTCAAAATGGGACAATATATTACATTCTTTTATCTGAAATTCCTAATCTCTTTATTTAGTATGCAAATGCTGCATTCAAGTGCAAATAAAATTAAATGATTTGTAGCTAATGATATACTCGTGTTTTGCATTTATCTATGCTCCACAATACACTGTACCATGGTAGCACACAATACATGGTGTGGTAGAATCTGCTGTGTCCTCGTCAATGGATGCAACTGGAGCTGTCATGCTGAGACTGTCATGCTGAGACAGTTTCCAACAGGCACCACGGGCAGCACTTTGAAATTTGCCATCAGCCATGAGCGTGGCTCAATCAGCAGCCTCCGCACTGCTGTCAGTGACATGGACTTCTACATTGTGAAAAATGGCAACCACAGTCAGCAACAGCCCGTATTGGGCATTGGCATACAACAGTTCTAGTACAGAGTTCCAGTCTTGCAGTTAGTAGCTGTAGTTTATAGTGGAGATCAGCCTGTGTGACTTAGACTACAAGAAGAGTCACCTGTAGCCTTCACATAGGGACAACTGTTTACAACAACGATTGACAGTGTTGTCCCCAGGACAGACATAATCTTGTTGACATTGTATTCAGTAACATACGCCTTGATAGGCCACTGCTTAGTTGTATCTGCCAACAAGCAAATCCAACGTGTTGCTATACAACTTATGTAAAGTGTTGCAGCTCAATAAAGTGTATATTTGTGTGCTACTAATTTGTTTGCACTGTCGGAGTTCCTCCATCCACCTCCGAGCACCGAAACCTAATATGACGTGTGCGAGCCGTTCTACCCAAGCAACTCGTACACATCAGAATCATTACCCCCTCTCCTCCTTTCCTGTTCCATTTCCAGTTGATGAGCAGGAAGAAAGATTACTGGCATCCCTCTGTATACACAAAAATTCCTCTAATTTTAATCTTATAGCCATCGAAGATAGAAAGTCATAAAAAAATTTTTTTTTTTCACTTGTATTATAAATAGGTCACTGAAACTTTGCACCTGATGCATGCATTTCAAGATGGCAGTGTAACAAGTGAAGATTGAGAGCTATGAGGCACAAACCAATCGCAGTGCTGTAACAACTGCCGTTTGTGATGTGACATCAAAGCTCCTGAATTGCCAGCTTCGTTTCGTGTGAACATGATAATGTGCGTTGTAAATGGTTTCTACTGTGTACCTGTGTTGTACTGTGCTTTGTTTTGCTGTGATTTTACAAGTTCTGGTACTTGGAAAATCCCACTGAAAATACTTCATTCACCTAGTGTCAATCCTTTGCATTGGGATGTGCTGAAAAACAGCCAGGCAGTGTGGAGTTAGTACAGAGAACTCATGAGGTTTATGAGCAGAAGAAAGTGCACAATCATCAATTCCTGGCGATAAAATTGTTAAATGAACATCAAAAGTGCTTGGAGTTAGATCAAGAACAGTAGTTAGTAAGGGAATGTTACTGCAAAAGTTGAAAGATTGAGACATCAGCCATGATTCTGAGCCATCTGGATCAAATAACATATATGTAGAGACCCCTGGGAAGAAGCAAAAGCAGTCCCGTCCTGTCACCAACTTGCTCCTTTTCAGACTAACACAATTCACAAGCATTTTTTATGTTTACTGCAGCATGAAAGACTATCATAACGTAGCAAAGTTGCTAATGTCATTAAAGGAAATTGGACTTTTCAGGGGTGGCAAAACAACACTAAAAATTGTGCTGAAAAGTATGGATTTCCATTACAAAATGCTAGAAGAATGCAAAGTCCTGTGAGAAAAGATGCATAATGTAATGGCTCATGGCATTTTGTTACTCAAAATTGTGGGCAACAACATTCATTTCATAATATGGCTAGATGAAATATGGGTTAATGCTGGGGAAGTTGTAAGTAAATGCTGGTCCAGTGACACTCCAAGCAGTAGTGGTCATCAGTGGATGCGAAGAGTAGCTTGATTAATCGTGGTCCATGGGCTCTTCCAGTGATTTTTGTCCCCATTGCACTTACAGCCTCTTGGTACAAAAACACAGGTGATTACTGTAAAAACATGGTCCACACATGAATTGTTGAGTGGTTCAGTAATCTTTTAAAACAGTTTCCTGTCCCTACAGCAGTTGTAATGGACAACTCAGTGATATAGAATAAAGCCCCAATCACAAATGAATGCAGAGAACTTATGGTGCAGTAGTTATAGGTGTGAAACGTTACTTCTAATGCATGATGAGATTTCTTTTCTATTCACTTGTTAAACGTAATACGTAAGCCTATGACACCTACATTTGTAGTAGATGAAATCATTAAGAATCAGCATCGTATTGTAATAAGTTTGCCACCATATCACTGTCATTTTGATGCCAGTGAGTTAGTTTGGAGTGATGTTAAGATGTACATAAGGAATAGAAATAAATCCTTTACAATAACTGAGGTCGAAGGGCTGTCGCATGAAGCTCTTGCGACTATGAATGCTGCCTCATAGAGGGAAAAGGTCGAGCATGTTGAAAAATTTATTCGAGCAACACACACAATGAAAGGTATCATCAGTTATCACGAAAAGCCAATAATTTGTCTTAGTGATGACAACAAAGAAGGCAGTTTTGGTGCTGATTCTGACAGCAGTGACAGTGAGAAGCTGGATGGAATTGTGCCAGTGTTGCCATAAACTGGCGAGAGAAAAACTATGAATGTCGGCTATTTATTGCATCAGTGTCATTATAAAATATAGAGTGAGAAGTTACAACCTCAGTTGTTATGTATTTTGTAAACTACATACAGCATTGTTGTCAAGATATCAGTCGTCATCAAAGGCTAATTTTCTGTATTTCTTTGTGCCTTTATCAAAAGTGTACTTAGTTATGCTTGTATCTACAGTACTATGCAGTTGTTATTGTAGTAGTAACTCAAAAATGAATTCTTATATACGTTGTTATTACTCAATAGCTTAAATTTACGAGATGCAATGGAAAACCTTATCGGCTGTTACGTGTATAGAAGCTACTGTTGCAATATCATTGTTCCAGTGTGTCAACCTAACTTGATGTAATGCAAACTGTCAAGTACAATCTTTCTCCATGGCAGGTATAGGATGGCGGTTGGAATTTTGAAAGTAAGACTTTGTCATGTCTATGATGGGTAGTCTGAAGGCTGTAGTTATAAAAGGGTGTATACGACCCGGGAATTTTTTTGAATTCCGGGAGTTTTTCATTGTTTTAGTTTTCAGTTGAATTTTGGTAGTTTTGACTGGTAAGAACCATTACTCTAACGAAGGATATTACTGTGTCCCGCTACTGCAGAATAACACTTCAACAATAAAACACGAACGAGAGAAAAAAAACAACTTAAATTGTAAAGGGAATGCGCCATATACAACGACACACAGTGCTCATGCAAGCGTCTGCCAACAGCAAAGGCTTTAGGAGGATTCTGCAATGCTTCTTAACAACAAATTGCTTCCTATGAGCGTGAAGTCACAACTGTTTACATTACATTAGTTTAAGCAGTTACGAGAGGACTCATGCGCATGCGCAGTTGCGTCGCGTTTGAGTAGTAGATTCTCCCACTTCTGGCTACAGGAATGCGGCTGTTGGCTGTGCAAGCAGCCGCAACAAGCAGCTAGGTGTTATCGGGCAAGGGGCCGCCAAATTCATATTCTTGAGGAAACAAAAATCTTGTTTCACAAAGCGCCTAGCATCCAGCGCACGTTGATCTATCAATTATTCATATTATTTTGAAACGCATCCCTGTTGGTTTCTGAACATTTTTGAACACATTTTAAGTCGATTTCTGAATGAATCTTAACCCTTTGTTGCCTGACGGTACTTAAAAGTACTAGTAAGTTTTGACTCTCATTATTTTCTCGTGGTGCAGTTTCGTGATCTGAAAGCCTGTCGGTACGTAACAGTAACTCTGCTCTACTGTTTCATAGATGTTATTGTGCAATACATAGACCTCTCTTGCGGTCAGAGCTTGAAATTGCTTTTCGCGCGCTGCTGTGAAAACAGAAGATGGTATGTGCTTGTTTCCATGGTGTTGCCTGAATTTGTGTGCAATTTATTGAAACTTCCGTTGAGTTTTCCATTGTACGTACTTACCTTCTTTGTTTTTTTATAATAGTTTGAAGCATTACGTTAGAAGTGAATGAGATAAAGTGGAAATTATAAGGCGGACTTATTAGTACCGTCAGGTTGTGCGAACACTTTATTGTAGCAACAATGCGTTACCTCTCACTAGTTGTTCTGTCCACTTTTTCTCACACAGAAATCCGTAAATACATTTGCCTGTGGAACAATTAGAACAAACAGGAAAGGTTTGCCAGGTAATTTACCTAAATAAAAATGTCTAAACCATGGGGAATCAAATCACAGAGATTCATCGTTAGACCTAACAGTATTTCAATGAAGGGAAAATAAAGTAGTGTATTTTGCGTCAAACTTCCATGGCACTGAACAGAGCGTAGTGACAAGAAAACAGAAAGATGGAACTAGTATGACTATACCATGACCAGTTACTGTATGTGATTACAATAAACACATGGGTGGTGTGGATCATGCAGACAGATTATGTTCAACTTATGGTCTTGACAGGCAATCGAAGAAATGGTGGCACCGTCTCACCTGGGGAGCAATAGAAATTGCTTTTGCCAATGCTTACGTAATTTTCAGTGATCTACATGGGGCACTGCCACTGCTGGAATTCAGGAGTGCTGTGGCACTAGGGCTAATGAATGAACAGCAAGTGCCAAATCTCAAAAAGAGAAACTCTGGTAAAGATGAAATAACTCCCCCAAAGAGAAGGAAGGATAACTTTTCTGTTCCGAAGAATGTACGTCTTGGAAACTGAGAAAACCATTTTGTAGTGTTCAGTTGTAAAAGAGGACGATGCGAAATGTGTGTGAAAAATAAAATTCAGTCGACAGCACATTCACAATGTAGCACATGTAAAGTGTATTTGTGCTACAATGAGAAAAAGAACTGTTACCTACAATTTCATGAGGTATCACTAACACTAAATATGTGACATGTATATACTGTCATAAATGTATAGCTAAGTTACTATGTATTGTGAAGTTGCTCTAGAATAAATTTATGCGAAATTTAAAAAAAAAACATTCAAAAATATCATATTTCTGTTAGTTAATTTTCTAATGTAAAAATATTTAATATTTATGTGGAATAAAGTACAAGTTATAAAAATTGGAGCACTTTTCTGCGCATATTGTGATTCTGTCCATGGAGTCTGACGGTACTTCTGAGTACCAGGAGAGAAAAAAGTTGTGAAAAATAAAATAAAATTTTAGAAAAATTCCTACCGTCATTTGAGGCCACAATAGCATAAATTCTGCAAAGAAAATGTGAAAAAGTAAATTTTTTCTTATGTCAGGAAACAAAGGGTTAAGTTGATTTTTGGAAGCATGCATTGTGTACGTGATGTGTCTGTCAGGTGAATCCTTGTCGCATCTAGAAATAAACTTTCCGCAGACGAACGGGGACGGGGCTATACGAACTGATCGGAATAAAACCGAACGGATGAATGCCAATCGCTGTCTGATTTTGTGAATGATTAGCGTTGTTATAATTACTAGTGAAATGCATATATTCGGACTACCAGAGTGGAAATAAATGACTAGCAGGAATAACAGGCAAGAAAGATTACGTATTATCTTCTCGGTGTATCCAAGAAAACGATTTGAAATAAGTTTTGATAATGGCAGGAATAGTTACAGAATTAGTGATGACAAGATTGTTTGTTAGAATGAGGAAGGAGAAGGAACGAGGACATCACACAATTCATGGAAGAATATGACGATTCCAAATTTATATAAACATTTCTTACTACTACTTTTCGATCTCATACTGGAGAAACTGGAGCATGTGAATGAAACATGAAACTATTTCCTAACAGAAAGCTTTTTGCCTGTAGTAGGCACTTCATGTATTATATTCTATCGTGTTATAAAAATGACCATTTGCGTCAAAACAGTTTCATTTATTTGGTGCAACATTAGAAAGGCCTATTTTGTTTTATCTAGCAGATAATGAATGTAATCTTTCAACGTGTTCACATAGGGGAAGTCCACGACTTCTTAGCTTCTTCACTATTGTAAATACCCTTTCAAAACACTGCACTAGTAGATTTCTCCTGTCTCAGCATATTACTCGAAATGGTTAGCTATTGTTCCAAGTGACTTTTTTCTTGTTAAGAGTGATAACTCAGAATTTTTGTTTTCAAGTGAATTCTCATGATGAGATAAAATATTAGATATATTTTTCCAATCTGCAATACCATTAGCAACAATCGCAGCCTTACCTCCAAACAATTTACATGGTGCACAAAAAACAGCACTGATGGTATAAGAGTATACTAGAAAATCACACAGAGTTGATTCGCCATTTAAAAGTTTACGGTAAAATACATTTTTATTCATATATCTGGTTTTACCGCCTATTGATCTTCTTGAATTAGAAAAATCATCGTTACAATTTTGATTAATGCCACGTTGTAAGAGGATGTTGATTGTTGATTCATTGACACACCATTCTGCAGGGTCATCACTAACGAGGTTATTTCCTTTTGTAATGTCTGACTCGACACACAGTTTTTCGTGAAACTCGAAATCAGGAACAATTTGCTTTTCATTTTTAACTTCTGTTTTTGCAGTGCCAGAAATATCACATGTACTACTATAACCAGCAACATTTTCTGTGAAAAATTATCTATCCTGCCAAGCGTTTTTAGATCGTGGGCTTCTCGTTTTCGCCTTTCCTTCGATAATTTAATGCCACCCCACTTAATATTGCACGTTTGGTTTTTTCACTGTTATTCATGTCAAGGCACTTGTAAAATTGTCAACCAACAGACAAAACAAAAGAATAGAATTCTAAAAGGAAAGAAACAAAGACTGTATCCAGATCAAATCGTACTACACCGCACATGAGCACAAAGCTTTTTACTTTAAATACGGCACCCGAACACAAAGATTTTTCCTTTAAACATGAAGTGATGAACTGACCAACTTGGATTACTGGACGGTACTGTGCTATGAAAGAACGACAATGCAGAATAATTTAATTTCATTGTGGCCTGTTTCTCTGTTGTCAGTGCACAGTAGAAGCACACCTGCTAGCTGGAATTCGTGTTGTAAAGAAAATGGAAGAGTCCCTTTTTTGGCTTTGTTTCCTGCATTACAGGAATTTTAGCTGGGACGCAAATATGTTCTGAATATTCTTGAGACTGTCTTTCTAATTTAAAAATCAAATAATTTTTGCAATTTCTTGCAGTGAGGTGCGCTGGATCGTCTCCTATCCCACTTATTCTTACAACATTTTATCAGTTTCTGTGGGCAGAGAAGACAGACTTCAAAGTTTAAGCAGTCTTGTTGGCAGTTGATGTGGTGTGTTATCATTTCTGTGAACTCTTGAGTTATGTCTACACACAAATGCACTTTTTGTTCCAATATAAAATAAAAATAACTTTCCTCGAAGAAAAAAAGCTTAGTCAAGAAATTTAATATAAAATTTGCAATGCCAAGTACTATTCGATTGCACAGAGTGGCAACTTTGATACTGTGCACAATAAATGAGACAAACGAACGTTGGTTTCTTCTTCTTTTTTCGCCAAAAAAAGTAACCAAGTAAATAAATAAATAACATTTTTAAACTGTTGTGAAGTGTATTTCACACATTATTAGATATTCTGCTTATGTTCTTTTCATATAAACATGTGTTTAAAAATGTAAAACATTCTCAGTATTAACATGTTGTGTTAAATGGATGTCATTAAATCAAAGCTCAGATATTGAGGATGTTAATTACAGTAATGGAGTCATGAGTTCATACTTCCCTGTAATTTATACAAGAAATTTAAGTAGAGTCGGGTTTTATATGCTGAGGCCCACACACGTTACAGCATTTAAGAAACTGCTGATTAGTTTATCACAGCTTTTCAGGGGTCTCGGCATTTTCATGGGGAAAATATGGCAAGGTTAAGTAGAAGCTGACAACATTCTCGGAATAACAGCATTTCAAACATTGTATTGTAGATTGCCGTCCTGGCAGCTTCAAAATATTTTGAACAATCATGAAGACGATATCAGACAGAAACTCAATGTTAAATTTCCATTCAGTCACCAAGTAAACTATGTATATTTCCGAACTTGTATTGTCGTGTTTCATTCTTAAGGCTTATTTAAACTAGCAAGTTGTTTCACAATATTAAAAATTTTTGTCGTTCGTAAGCACAGTTATTTTAAAATGTAAAAGGTTAAAATTAGTAAAGAGCAAAAAATGCCGCCCCCCCCTTAACGTGCCGCCCCTAGGCCTGTGCCACCACTGTGTGTGACAAGTTTTTAAATGTCGCGCCACCCATTCAGAATGCAGCTACATATACACATAACTGCCACCACCACCACCCACCCGCCCAATACGAGTGGTCAGTTTGCGAGAGCGCGCGCCGTGCTGCTGTACACATAGGGCATTATTGTATGGTTTGTCTAATCAGACACAACAGAATGCGCTGTTCAAGCTGTTTTTAATTTAATCAAGGCCTGCTTTCGTTTGTATTTGTCACATTTTCAGAAAAATTACATCGAAACTTAGACAAGGGAGTCTTCGTTGTTTTTCACTGAAAAGGAAGAAAGAAGAGGTAGAATCGAGCGAAAATGAACCAGTAAGACCTGAAAACAATATCGGTGACTTATCATTGTCGATTCAACGTTCAGCAGGTACAACTTTCTGATTATTTTGCATGTAATTGCATGAAATTCACACAAACACGATTAGTAGACTTTGTGACTTATTATTGGGTTCAGTTGGTTGATCTTTCAGTTGTTGTGGTGTGGGTGGCTGTGGAATGGACTCTGGATCAGTATTGTGAAGTTAGTAATTTTTCCCACTAAATTTGATAGTTTTGAGTATCTGCCTAGTGTGCAGAATTTGCATCTAATGGCTGGCGTGAATTATGGTCGATTTTCAAACGATGTTGGTTGTTTATAGTAAAATTATTTTGTAAAATCACTTTATCCATTCTACATACAGCAAACAACACTATTTAATTTGCTAACGTCTAGTAGCTCTTAAATTTATATCGCCTAAACATTTATAATACACGGTATTTTATCTTCATTTCCGTGTTGTTTTGTAGCTGTATTGTTATGCACACATTTTGTTATGCACTCTAGTATTAATAAATCTGCAATTGAATTCACAGCGCATATCTGTAGTGGCAGTGGTAATGTGGTGCTTCAAAAATCACTTGCTGCTGTTTTAGTGCTAAACACATATAAAGTAAAGGGACACTATACCGAAAAATTTCGTGCAGAATCGCTACATGATAGTAAATTTGCAGACTGACTAGAAAGAATTCAAGGTGATGACACAAGAGCATATCGTAAATTTTGCCATAATGTTTTATTAGCGTGTTCTACCGCCATAATAAGCCACAGTGACGTAAAAAAAGACACAAGACAGTGACAGCACCATTTCATTGGAAAATACCTTTCTCAACCGTGAAAGAGTTTTCAGACGTGAATCAAGCTGAGGGTTCCCTTGCATTATTTGTTTCCACCCATTGTCTGATCATGTCATGTCATCACTTAACTAATTTGTGCAAGAGAAAATTCACAAACAGCAAAATTGCCAGGAAACTTAAAACATGTACAACAAAACGTAGTGCAGCTACAAACATGTAATAAGGCAGTATTTTGTGGAAAATTTGTGGCAAGATGTCGGTGACAGCATGTATATTATTATAATTAATGAATCAACATACATTAGTGTGACCAAATTTTTAGGAGTAACAATAATATATTTCAGTGCTGGAACCAATGCAATCATTTCAATGTTTTTGAAATTAGCTGATCTCGAACATTATAATACACAGTCTAGTACAACAGCAATTAAAGACATGCCTCAAGAATTCAATTAGATCTAAACAAGCTGCAGTGTCTTGGCACAGACAATACAAATGTAATTGTAGTTGTTCACATTGGTGTCAATCAAATTTTGAAAAATGTAATTCTGGATTTGATTGTTATACAATGTGTAAGCTATTCAGTTCAACTTGCTACTTCTGCTGCAAGTGAGATTCTCCAGTAAACCTGGACTTATTAGTTATTGAAACATAATTTGGTTTTTGCATTCTTCAACTCACCAATTGTTGAATAATGATGTTTATCAGAGTTTCAAAGGTGCAAGATGCCTTAAAACTCCATACACATGTGATACACGATAGTTGTCCATAGAGCCTGCGATAACAAGAACTACAGACCAGCAGTTAGACCTTAGAATGCACATTGAAATAAAGTGAATCAAAGACAACTGTTACACTGCAGAAATGCTTTATTCAGTGTTTTCTGATGAATCCAGTTAGGTGTATTTAAATATTTTCCAAGACAAGTCTTTCAAATTTACATCTAGTTAATAAAATTTTGAACCCAACACAGAGGACCTGTTAAATAACGCAAACAGAATTATTAATAAAAAACGTTTTTGTCCCTACATATGTTATGCAAAGAATATTAAATTTAGACTTTGAAAACAGCTTAGATCCCAAAACATTTGTAGGATATTAGTTCGTTAATAAGATTAATGAATTGAGAAAATCTTAATTATACTCAGAACAAGAATAGTCCTATGTCTGAAATGCATCTGGTTTGTGTACCAATTAATAATTCAGTTCTTGCAACGACTTTCAGACACCAGTGAAATTTTGAGGAGAATTTCACTTCTTCCAGTGTCCAAAGCTCTTCATGTCGTTAAAGAGTCATTGAGTCCTCTCCTTGAATCATGTAATATTGATTACAGCACACTAACAACAACTGATTTTCAGTGACAAAATTCACTCTTGTCAAATGGTCTGAAACAGACGCTGTTAATTTCTGGTGTGAAGTGTTTCAACACAGAGATGAAAATTACATCAACCCATTTCACGAATTGACAACTTTTGTGCTGCCACGACTAATGTTACCATGGTCGAATGTGGAAGTGGAAAGACTTTTTAGCCAGATGAACATTACTAAAACGAAAGCGAGAAATAAAATGAAATCCGAAATGATGAATCCGCGTTTGTCGATTCGAACAGGAATCGGAAAGAAGAAATAATGTTGCCACAATAATGAACAGCCAACAGAAGTGCTGACGCAGGTAGGAACTCGCTACTTTGTAACATGGGCAGTTGCAACCATTGAAATACATGGTGACTAGAAACTGAATGAAACCGCAGACAGCTGTTAACTGATGGTTTATTGGCCCGACCGGTTTCGCTGCGCTAAAGCAGCATATTCGGATGTAAGTGGTGTCACATAAATTAGCACATGGAGCTGCTCCCAACGTTCATAGTCAGAGAATTCACTAGTGCTTTGCCTTTACGACTACTGACTACAGTTGCCGCATCCCCTGCACTATTCGCCCCAATGTTTCGCCGATTTTTATTCGTTGAACACTTCCCCTCTTCATGGGATCGAATTATCTGACTACGAACGTTGAGGGCGTCGCCATGTGCTAATTTATGTGACACCACTTACACCTGAAAATGTGTTTTAACGCAGTGAAGCCGATCGTATTAACAGACAATCAGTTAACAGCTGTTTGCGGTTTCATTCAATTTCATGTGACCTGATAGGAACTGTTGACGACATGTAAAGCATCTGAACATACTTTATCCGCTACTACCTCTGCCTCTGGTGTTGACAAAGACGTTGATAACCCTGAGCTCTTCATTTTCTCTTAGATAAGTTTGCTGTTCCACATTCCATAATTTTGTTCTACCTTTAAAAAAAGGTATTTGAATTGTCTCATACTTTTAGTTACTCTACAAACTCAGTGCTTAAAAAATAACAATCTAACGGTTTTGTTAAAGGGACGATAAAAAACAAAAATTCTTCGAGCGCTGGATCCTCTATACCTGCCCTACAAGGGACAGCGTGAAGTAATATTTAGCGTAAATGATGTAATGTAATATCAATCATCTTGTTTGTTCGGTTTTGAATTCTTTTTAAACTAGTACACTGAGTGATGAAATCAGCCAAGGAAAATTTCGAGCACTTTTAAAATTTCGCGTTGAGTCAGGTTATTCATCTCTCCAAAACCATTTATAGACAGCGCCAAAAATGCTACATATCTGAACAAAACAACTCAGAACCAGCTGATTGATTGTTGCCATTCTGTCATTATGAAAAATGTATTCGACAAAGTCAAAGAAGCAAAATATGCTGTCCTTGGCGACTAAACAACGGTTGCCACGGCACAGAACAACTCAGTTTATGTATCAGGTATCTGAATTTACAAAAAAGCACAATACATGAAGACTTCATAAGCTTTCTGTCTGCAGCTGACAGAACTGGTGCTGCATTAAGCGATCAAATCGTTCAAGAATTAAAACAAGTCGGCCTACAAGTTAAGATTTTGAGAGGTCAAGGTTAGGATGGAGGTGCTAACATGTCTGGAAAGTTCAGTGGTGTACAATCCCGAATAAAGCAGCTCAAACCGCTAGCGACTTGTATACATTGTGTAGCACAAACTAAACCTATCTATCTAGAGGGACTGCAGCTTGCCTAGAATTCGCAATTGTTGGGAGTTGTAAGTGTGTTACTAATTTTGTGTGTGAGTCAGCAAAAAGGTTGGAACATATCAAGCGAACTATCCTTGAAAAACACCCAGAGGCGAAAAGGGTTAATTTACAAAGTCTTGGTAGTACACACTGGCGTGAAAGGCATGATACACTCATTCAATTCAAATAACTATTTGACTCTGTCATACAGTTCCTTGAAGAAATGGACAGAACTTCTCTGTCATCGGAAATTGCAAGTCTTCTGGCTTCTATTCAGCGTTATGACTTTGTCTTAACTTTGATGGTAACTGCCACTGTGTTTGAGATTACCATTTCGCTTTCACGGTAACTTCAGGCTCTTGCAGTAAAATTCAACCTCTGGTATGAGATGGTAGACAGTGTAATAAGAACACTGGAACGATACAGAGAAATGAAATATGAAGTAATTTTCCAAGAGGCGTGTCATATTGTAGAACCTTTGGACATCCCACTGCAGGCACCCAGACTCGCCATACGTTTCGTTCATCCCTCAAATATGGAAGCACCTGATGCTAAGGAATACTACAAGTAAAGTAAACCTTTAATACATACACACACTTTTTGCTTGCTGCAGAATTTCTTTCTTTTCTGTTCTTTCGAGATCGAGAATAATGTCATGTCATGTTTTGTTTCAGTTTGAATTAATTCTTTCCTTTCATCGATTTTGTATTGAAACAGTTGAGGAGTCGCTTTCTGAGAGCAGGGCACTCTTCAGCAACTCTTACGAAGGAGCTCTGGAAAGACAGGGAACATCCCTCCCCCAAACAGCAGCAGAGGCACATCGAGAGACAAATGAATTTTTCCCTAATATAAAAATTCTTTAGAAGATTCTCGATACATTACCAGTATCTGCTTGTAGTGTGGAACGTATCTTCTCTTCGCTTAAACTGGTAAAGTCGTATCTTCATACGACAATGACGAATGACTGGTTGAATGGTTTGGCTGTCATGTATATTCACCGAGATATATCTGGCAGCCTACAACCTGTCGTAGTCATTGAAGAATTTGCCAAGCGTTGTCCGAGGAGATTTTCTATGTGTTAAATGAGCAAAATAAAATTAAGTGTGCTTTTTAGTATAATAATCTTTATTTTGAGAAATCCTACGCACAGTTGAGTCAAGCCCCTCCCAAAACAAATTCCTGGATGTGTCACTGCCAGCCGCTGACCGGAGTTTCGCGAATTGAATTGACGGACAGTGTGAAAACTCCTTAACGAGGCGGTGACGTGAAGCAACGGTCAGTGTGAATTGACCTTCGACACTTGTAGCAGGCAAATGAAATGACCTCGCATTCATTTCTTAAAAGCTTTAAGCCAAGGTCATTCCAGATATGAAATTCAAACTATGAATATGGCTATGAGACGCATATGCTTAATAAATGGCGCTTCTGAACGGGATGTGCCTGTACTAGCGAAGTTAGTGGCATTTAAAATCTTCAGAGCGTTTAAGTACAAACTTCTTCCCCACCATAATCTCGTAACTGTCGACGTCTATGTATGTTAGCGGCTAAAATTCTGTCCTGTGTATCTGAATTCTCACTCAATGAATATTTCTATTCTACGCAGATCAACGGAGACACAAAAACAGCTCTATGGTAGAATCACTTGCGCAAGCTGGCGATAGTTCACAAGGCAAAGATAAAGCACGCTGCTGTATGTAAGTGCGCATGTTATCTATGCGTCAACAAGTGGGTGGTGGGTGTTGGCTGTTAGTTTGTATGTGGATACAATGTTGTCAAACATTACGCATTGTTTTTGGCTTATGTTTATCCTATTGGTGTTGTTCGTACCAGCAGGTTAGAGATAATTCAATGTGTGAATTTTCGTTAGGATTATTAATACTTTGTTGATAATCACTTCACAGATCAATCACCCCTCTCATTGCATTGATCGTTTTTTTTTTATGAATGGCTCAATTTTAAATACATACATTTCAGGCGAAGCTATACGATGTTACCAATGTTCATCAGCCGAGGATCTGAAAGGAGAAGATAACTGTGGAGCATACAAAAAATTTGACAAGAGTCGTCATATCGCAGTTGATTGCGGCAGCGATGAATCTCATGTTCTTGGAACATTTTGTGTCAAGAAAACTCAGCAGGGTCCCAAAGGCTTCATATGTAAGTACACTGCACGTTGATATTGTCTGTTGAAATTTGCACCACACTATTAAGCATTTGTTTTCTCGCTTGAGTTCAAAACTGCAGATCACCAATACTCAATTTCTTGAATATCGCGTGTACAGATAAACTTATGATTTACAATGGGATAGGAATCTTGTATGAAAAATAAAATCCATGTGTGACATATCCATCTCAGTTCATAGTCTGATTGTGTTTCGAATTGTTTAAAAATAACAGTCATTTAGGAAACAAAACTTTTCTGAAAGTAATACGTTTCATTCTCATTTCGCCTGACAGATACTTGCGAGCATTCTTTAATAACCTATTTTTGGCGTGCCCGTACCCTTTCACCCACTGATTAACAGTTTGACCAAGCTCTGACAGATAGTCCGGACATGAAAGTTGCCTGTTAAATAGTGCAGTTCAGTGAATAGTATGATTTTTTCGACAATTTAAACCTGTATCATTGTCTTCTTCCAAATATTGTCATTGTTGTTAAACCCCATCATAAGTAGTTCTGCCAAATTTCGTTTGGAAATCAGAAAGAACACCATAACTTATATTAGAAAAAATAATGTTTTGTATCAATCATTGAACAGTACACTGATACTACTGGTATTTAATTTATGTACATGCTATTTTCTGGAAAGTATGTTGTGGTGACAGACTGATTTGTATCAAGGTCTAGGTTAGTTGACGAAGTGGTATCAAACGCCTCAGTTTATCCTTAGGCCTATTTGTTTACTTTCATTGCCATTAGATTAAGACCATCCTAGTACTAGATTCAGTAGGCCTACTTGTTTTTGGGGCAATTAATTTCTTGTTATATGGCATGAGAAAATATTATGAGCTAAATGTAGTGTTAATGGAAAGACCATTTCTTAGCACTGTGTGAAGGCAGTAGTAGGAGTTAACTACCCATGTTTAATGATTTGTAATATTTAGTTGCCTGGTGTAAGCCTAACCCCAACATAAATTTCACTCTTGGAGTCTGATGTGAGCATGGGAGAGATGCTGTTCACTTGCTTTGTAGAACATGTTTATCACACTGGACATTAGGTTGTTGTCTTCATAAGATTTCATACATTCTTATTTATCAGCCCAAACTTGAATGTTTTGCACACCACGCCGCCACCTTCATGATCCTGCTTCACAGTTGTTGAACTTGTGTTGTAATGCTTATCCAGTGGTAACCAACCCAAGTATATGCTGCTTAGTTAGTTGTGGTGAAGTATCTACAGCTGTCACCTGCTAAGAAGTGTAAAAAGTGTGACAGCATGCTCTTTTGACTATCAGATATATTAAGGTTGCTTTACAGCTAACTCACAGATGGTTTGTTAGTATGTTATCATCTCTGCAATCTCAGTGACATTTATACCTAGGCTGCCGCATTTGTAGTTTTTACCTTGAGTACCTAAACAGATTTATGCTAGAATGAGATTTTCACTCTACAATGTAGTGTGCGCTGATATGAAACTTCCTGGCAGATTAAAACTGTGCGCTGGACCGAGACTCGAACTCGGGATCTTTGACTTTCATGGGCAAGTGTTCTACCATCTGAGCATCCCCAGCATGATTCACGCCCCGTCCTCACAGCTTTACTTCCACCAGTACCTCGTCTCCTACCTTCCAAACTTCACAGAAGCTCTCCTGCGAACCTTGCAGAACTAGGAATCCTCGAAGAAAGGATATTGTGGAGACATGGCTTAGCCACAGCCTGGGGGATGTTTCAAGAATGAGATTTTCACTGTGTAGTGGAGTGTGCACTAATATGAAACTTCTTGGTGGATTAAAACTGTGTGCTGGACCGAGACTGGAACTTGGGGCCTTTGCCTTTCACGAACAAGTGTCCTGCCATCTGAGCTACCCAAGCACGACTCATGCCGTTCAAGTCTCGGTCCAGCACACAGTTTTAATCTGACAGGAAGTTTCAGATTTTTGCTAGATATAGTGTCTAAAAAGTGGGAGCAGTGTTTCTGTTGTATGCAGCTCCATTTTAGTCTGTGTACTCACGTTGGGGAGTGGGGATTGACTCCTCATCTAATCATCCTGAGTTAGTTTTTCCATTGTTTCTATAAATTGATTCATGTAAACACTAGAATGGATTCCTCTTGAAAAGAACACAGGTAATTCCCTTCTGTATCCTCATTGTACTCATGCTTCTTGTTGATGGACATTCTAGTTTGCTGACACACAGCTTTCATGTCGATTTTCTTGGTGAACCTGGTCTTCCTCAACCACAAGCCACCTTCCTCGATGTCCACCTCAAAGATGGCTACATCAGTACCACTGTCCGTACCAAACCTACCAACCACCACCAATACCTCCACTTCGACAGCTGCCACCCATTCCATACCAAGAAATCCCTATCAAACAGCCTAGCCACCCATGGCTATTTCGTCTTTAGCAATAAGCAATCCCTCTTGAAATATACCAAGGGTCTTACTGAGGCCTTCACAGACCATAATTAACCTTCTAACATTGTACAGAAACAGATCTTACATGCCTTATATCACAAGTCACCCACCACCTTCCAAAGTCCCACTGTCGGGCCACAGAGGAGCATTCCTCTCATGACTTAGTACCACCTAGGACTTGAGCAACTGAATCACCTTTTTTGCCAATGTATCTACTACCTCTCGTCATGCCCTGAAATTAGAAATGCTCTACCAACTATCCACCCCACCTCTTCCACAGTGGTACTCCACCGTTCACTGAGCCTACACAATATCCTCACCTATCCCTACACAACCTTTGCTCCCAACCTTTTGCCTCATGGCCCATATCCCTGTAATAGACCTAGATGCAATAACTGTGCCATACATCCTCCCACCCCCCATGAACCATGGACCTTGCCGTTGGTGGGGAGGCTTGCGTGCCTCAGCGATACAGATTGCCGTACCGTAGGTGCAACCACAACGGAGGGGTATCTGTTGAGAGGCCAGACAAACATGTGGTTCCTGAAGAGGGCAGCAGCCTTTTCAGTAGTTGCAGAGGCAACAGTCTGGATGATTGACTGATCTGGCCTTGTAACATTAACCAAAACGGCCTTGCTGTGCTGGTACTGTGAACGGCTGAAAGCAAGGGGAAACTACAGCCGTATTTTTTCCTGAGGACATGCAGCTTTATTGTATGATTAAATGATGATGGCGTCCACTTGGGTAAAATATTCCGGAGGTAAAATAGTCCCCCATTCGGATCTCCGGGCGGGGACTACTCAAGAGGACGTCGTTATCAGGAGAAAGAAAACTGGCGTTCTACGGATCGGAGCGTGGAATGTCAGATCCCTTAATCGGGCAGGTAGCTTAGAAAATTTAAAAAGGGAAATGGATAGGTTAAAGTTAGATATAGTGGGAATTAGTGAAGTTCGGTGGCAGGAGGAACAAGACTTTTGGTCTGGTGATTACAGGGTTATAAATACAAAATCAAATAGGGGTAATGCAGGAGTAGGTTTAATAATGAATAAAAAAATAGGAGTGCGGGTTAGCTACTACAAACAGCATAGTGAACGCATTATTGTGGCCAAGATAGACACAAAGCCCATGCCTACTACAGTAGTACAAGTTTATATGCCAACTAGCTCTGCAGATGATGAAGAAATAGATGAAATGTATGACGAGATAAAAGAAATTATTCAGGTAGTGAAGGGAGATGAAAATTTAATAGTCATGGGTGACTTGAATTCGTCAGTAGGAAAAGGGAGAGAAGGAAACATAGTAGGTGAATATGGATTGGGCAGAAGAAATGAAAGAGGAAGCCGCCTTGTAGAATTTTGCACAGAGCATAACTTAATCATTACTAACACTTGGTTCAAGAATCATAAAAGAAGGTTATATACCTGGAAGAATCCTGGAGATACTAAAAGGTATCAGATAGATTATATAATGGTAAGACAGAGATTTAGGAACCAGGTTTTAAATTGTAAGACATTTCCAGGGGCAGATGTGGATTCTGACCACAATCTATTGGTTATGAACTGCAGATTGAAACTGAAGAAACTGCAAAAAGGTGGGAATTTAAGGAGATGGGACCTGGATAAACTGACTAAACCAGAGGTTGTACAGAGTTTCAGGGAGAGCATAAAGGGAACAATTGACAGGAATGGGTAGCTCTGAGGGATGAAGTAGTGAAGGCAGCAGACAATCAAGTAGGTAAAAAGACGAGGGCTAATAGAAATCCTTGGGTAACAGAAGAAATATTGAATTTAATTGATGAAAGGAGAAAATATAAAAATGCAGTAAATGAAGCAGGCAAAAAGGAATATAAACGTCTCAAAAATGAGATCGACAGGAAGTGCAAAATGGCTAAGCACGGATGGCTAGAGGACAAATGTAAGGATGTAGAGGCTTGTCTCACTAGGGGTAAGATAGATACTGCCTACAGGGAAATTAAAGAGACCTTTGGAGATAAGAGAACCACTTGTATGAATATCAAGAGCTCAGATGGCATCCCAGTTCTAAGCAAAGAAGGGAAGGCAGAAAGGTGGAAGGAGTATATAGAGGGTTTATACAAGGGCAATGTACTTGAGGACAATATTATGGAAATGGAAGAGGATGTAGATGAAGACGAAATGGGAGATAAGATACTGCGTGAAGAGTTTGACAGAGCACTGAAAGACCTGAGTCGAAACAAGGCCCCGGGAGTAGACAACATTCCATTAGAACTACTGACGGCCTTGGGAGAGCCAGTCATGACAAAACTCTACCATCTGGTGAGCAAGATGTATGAGACAGGCGAAATACCCTCAGACTTCAAGAAGAATATAATAATTGCAATCCCAAAGAAAGCAGGTGTTGACAGATGTGAAAATTACCGAACTATCAGTTTAATAAGTCACAGCTGCAAAATACTAACGCGAATTCTTTACAGACGAATGGAAAAACTGGTAGAAGCGGACCTCGGGGAAGATCAGTTTGGATTCTGTAGAAATGTTGGAACACGTGAGGCAATACTAACCTTACGACTTATCTTAGAAGAAAGATTAAGAAAAGGCAAACCTACGTTTCTAGCATTTGTAGACTTAGAGAAAGCTTTTGACAGTGTTAACTGGAATACTCTCTTTCAAGTTCTGAAGGTGGCAGGGGTAAAATACAGGGAGCGAAAGGCTATTTACAATTTGTACAGAAACCAGATGGCAGTTATAAGAGTCGAGGGGCATGAAAGGGAAGCAGTGGTTGGGGAAGGAGTGAGACAGGGTTGTAGCCTCTCCCCGGTGTTATTCAATCTGTATATTGAGCAAGCAGTAAAGGAAACAAAAGAAAAATTCGGAGTAGGTATTAAAATTCATGGAGAAGAAGTAAAAATTTTGAGGTTCGCCGATGACATTGTAATTCTGTCAGAGACAGCAAAAGACTTGGAAGAGCAGTTGAATGGAATGAACAGTATCTTGAAAGGAGGATATAAGATGAACATCAACAAAAGCAAAACGAGGATAATGGAATGTAGTCAAATTAAATCGGGTGATGCTGAGGGAATTAGATTAGGAAATGAGACACTTAAAGTAGTAAAGGAGTTTTGCTATTTAGGGAGTAAAATAACTGATGATGGTCGAAGTAGAGAGGATATAAAATGTAGACTGGCAATGGCAAGGAAATCGTTTCTGAAGAAGAGAAATTTGTTAACATCGAGTATATATTTAAGTGTCAGGAAGTCGTTTCTGAAAGTATTTGTATGGAGTGTAGCCATGTATGGAAGTGAAATGATAACTAGTTTGGACAAGAAGAGAATAGAAGCTTTCAAAATGTGGTGCTACAGAAGAATGCTGAAGATAAGGTGGGTAGATCACGTAACTAATGAGGAGGTATTGAATAGAATTGGGGAGGAGTTTGTGGCACAACTTGACAAGAAGAAGGGACCGGTTGGTAGGACATGTTCTGAGGCATCAAGGGATCACCAATTTATTATTGGAGGGCAGCGTGGAGGGTAAAAATCGTAGAGGGAGACCAAGAGATGAATACACTAAGCAGATTCAGAAGGACGTAGGTTGCAGTAAGTACTGGGAGATGAAGAAGCTTGCACAGGATAGAGTAGCATGGAGAGCTGCATCAAACCAGTCTCAGGACTGAAGACCACAACAACAACAACAACATCCTCCCACCACCACCTACTCCAGTCCAGTCACAAGCATCACCTGTCCTGTGAAAGGCAGGGATACCTGTGAAAACAGTCATGTGATCTGCAAGTTAAGCTGCAACAACTGTGCTTCATTCTATATGTGCTTGACAACTAACAAGCTGTCTGTCCGCATGAATGGCGACCGACGAACGGTGGAGAAGAAACAGCTGGACAATCCAGTTGCTGAGTGCACCACCCAACACAGCGTTCTTAATTTTAATGACTGCTTTGCAGCTTGTGCCAACTAGGTCCTTCCTACCAACACCAGCTCTTCTGAAGTGTATTAGTGGGAACTCTCCCTGCAATATGTCCTATGTTCCCGTAACTGGCCTGGTCTTGACATTCATTAGTCATTATTCTTCACCTATCCCCTGTCCGCCTCATTAGCTGAATGGTCAGTGCGTTGGGCCACACACGGGGGCCCAGGTTCGATTCCCGGTGGGGGTGGGAGATTTTCTTCCCTCAGGGACTGAGTGTTGTAATGTTCTCATCATCATTTCATCCCCATTGTCGACGCCAAGTTGCCCAGTGTGGTGTCGCACTCAGTAAGACTGGCACTTGGTGGCTGAACTTCCCACCTGGGAACTCCTGGCCACTGATGCCATGCGATCATTTCCATTTTTAGCTATCACCTTCCGTGTTCCAACTCCACAGCCTTCTGTTCCACAAGCACATCCACAATCTTCTTACTTCCCTCCTTTTCCGCTGCTCCCGCCATCTATCTCCGAACTGCACCTAGCTGCCGTACTTTCCCTCCACCTCATACCTGTATTATGCTCCCACAAACAGCACTTGACCATCCCCCTCCCCACCCCTGACTCTTCCTTACCCCTATCACCCAGATTGCCTCTCCCATCACACGCAGTTGCTCATAGTTTGGCCCCAGTTGCCGGAGGTAGTCGTGTGTGTGAACTGCATTTGCATGAATGTGTGTGGTTTATTTCGGAAGAATGCCTTCTGCCAAAAGCTTACATGTTTAGCAGACTTTTTGTTGTGTCTGTTTGCAACTCGGCATCTCTGCTACACGCTGAGTAGCAATCTATCCTTTCCATAATATGGTCATTATTGCATCCTGGAGTTTCTGTTGTTTCACATTGGCTTGAATGTCGTTTGTCTTCAGAGTTAACCCTTCATGTAAATATCTGCACTTTGTTGTTTTATGTTAGGTTCATACTGATAACACCAAATCGTGCCACCCATGATAATTTTTTCCAGCAAAGAATTGTTTGTTTTGCATGTCAATCAAGCCACAGCCTGCATCGTTGTTTTTGTTCAGGAGTCAACATGTGCAGGACAACTTTCCACTCACTTTTCCTATTAAACATTCTGGAGAATGTCTTGAACATTTCATTTAGAGATGTTGCTCCATTCCAATTTGCAACAACCTTGACACATTCCAGCCATACATCCACTACTTAATGCCGCCTGCTCACAATTGACTGATAAGAGTCCACTTCTGTCGTTTACAGTTGTTACTTCAAGCTGCCACCATTGTTACTGCATTGACATCACATATGTGCCAGAAATAAAATCAGTCTTGGAAATTTTTGGCTGGACGGTGTAGAGCTTAGGTCAACCAAGGCTAGTCCTGTTATCTGTTTTCTTCAGTAAGAGCCAAGATTTGGCTGCTTCAACATTTTCTTGGTCTGCAGACTTTTGGCGGGTGAGTTTTGGTACAATGATGCCTAATGAGCAGTTCAGTATGAGTCATTGATGCAGTTTGTATAGAAGCTGTAAGAGCAATACTGGATGATAGTTCTTCTGGGGATGTGGGTCTTTCCCATGCTTTAATATTGCCGCTATCTTTGCTTTTCTCCACGTCTTTGGGGGCCATTTCATGTCGAATCATCCAGAAATTTTAGGAAATGACACCCATCATCATGCAAATCTTCGAAATTTTAGGCAGTGGAAGTTTACCTACATATGTTCACGTTTGCAAAATGTAAATGTTGCAGGTCAATTACTTTTCACTTATGATAAAAAGAAGTTGTGTAGATTCAGGAATCCAGTCTCTCATAAACAAGCGCCTTTATAATTTAAAAATGCTATAGTTCCCACAGTTTTTGCGGTGGAAGCTTGAATTTTTTTTTGTTTTAGTTAAAGAAGAAGGTTTATATTTTTATAGTTGTGCTTCTTATAATGAATATCCATCATCTGCAGCTCAGAAAATATTGTAAATAATTTCTTTTAAACAAAATCCATGCATGGACATAATAATTTTTTGAAGGTATTGCCCCCTCATACCTTTGAAAAATTTACAATATTATTATAAATACTCCATTATGTCACACTAAAAGAATAATTTTGTAGAAATAATGGGAAGTGTGAAAAACAATGTTATTGTAAAAGAAATATTGGAGTTCCTAATTCATGACTACCATGTCACCACTAAAAAATTTGGCTATACTGGATTTCCTTAGGAAATCATATCTGAGAACACTGTTTTATTGCCACTAAATGTATTGCATCATCCAGTTCCTTTGTTTTGAGTTATGTGTTCACTGAGCATGCAGTTCTGAGCTCTTGTACTGAGTTGTATCCAGAGTCAGTTATTGGTTAAAAATTCAATTGTTGCAGTTTTTAACTATTCATTCCAAAACAAAAGTTAAGTCCCTTAATGTTACAAGAATAATGTGAACTACTTTTGTTATGAAACAATGGGATAGAATGATTTTTCATTATTTAATTACTTTTTAGGTTACGCCAATCATCTTTTGAATTATTTACAAGAAATATTGGTTTTATGACTGAAGCAATATGGAAAGTACAAGTAAGCAGTGTTTTCTTGGACAATATCTGCAAGATATATGTGATAATGCCCTGACTTGTGTGAATGAACTGACCAGTGAAGAACAAGAACTTTTATTATGGCGAAGCAAGAGTCATTCATACTGTGATTTAAATGTTTCATGTGTGTGTGTGTTAAACACAAAGACAGGTACCTGCGCAGATTCTCTCTACATAAGAAAATTTGCTGTGATCCCTTCAAGCACCATAAACCATCTGTTTCATCTGGATTGCATGAAATTAGTTTTGAAAAAGGCAAAGACATTCAAAATGAGAGGCTTTAGCATTACCCTTGGGGAGAAAATGTGCCCAACCTGTATCAAACTTATTAATGAAGAACAAGCAAGTGACGACTCATCACCAGACTATATAAATGACAGTGATGTGAAGGTGCAGACACCTGAAAAGTCTGTGCTTAATACTAGCTTGACTAGCTTAGGAGTATCTCCTGTAAAGCTGCATTCAGTTGCTCGGCATGGTTGGTATGCAGCAGCCAAACGAAAATTGGAATCAGCAGCTGGGGCTCTGCAACTAAAATTTCACATACATATCAAGTTGAGCTGGCTGCTGATGCAAGCACTATCCCTGACAGTGATTTAGCAGAACTGGAAGCAAAGGCAAAACATCTTGATGAACTCATGGACAAAATCAAACAGGAAATTGAATATGCAAATAATTGTGAAAAAATTCAGTTACGTACTCCGGTGCCGCCAACTTGATCTCGACAGAAAGTCAGTTCCAAATTTCCGGTTTTTGAATATCTGGTACGTTAAGCGAGAGCTCTTTTAATGGAGAAGGGTATTTTATCGATAACAGTGTATACTTGCAGGTTCATCAGGAACATATACCGTATGTGTATGCATTTACCACCAGAATGTTAAATTGATTCTAAATTCCATTTCTATTAAAGAAACATACCAAGTTCTAATTAAAATAATAACATGTGATATAAATAACTGAGGTTGTATGCTTAGTCTGTATGAAAAATGCCCCATCAGTTCATTGCTTAAACCCACTTAGAAAATGAAATAGAAGACTATGATCCTGATGAGATGGCTCAGTACAGTCAATGGGTAGCATCTGATAAAATGACTTTAAGTGTTCAAATCACTTCTCTATCAGAATTGCGTGACACACTAATTAAGAAAATTGAAAAACTTACTCCACACTCTTTTATTTCTAAATCAAAATCCGATTATCTGAAAATGAAAAGGGAAACACAAAATGAAGTCGAAAACACTTGCTGAAGGATTAGTGTTAATTTTAATGGAGTTCAGTAAAAATCTCAACTTCGTTGTTAAAGATGACGTACAGGAGTACCATTGAAACAATGGCAGCTGCACTCTTCACACTGTCCATATATATTACAAAAAGGACAAACTGTCGCATGTGAAAAGCATTTGTATTGTTTCTGATGATGTAGAACATGATGTTGCCTTGGTGTACCAGACTTACGACTGTACTGAATTTTTGTAAATGTGGATTTCCAGAAATTCATCTTGCATTTGTTGAACATTTCACTGATGGTTGTTCTACACAATATAAAAAAATTGTAAGAATTTCAGAAATATCTGCTGCCATGAACACAACTTCAACATAAAGTGCAGCTGGTCCATTATTGCTACCAGCCATGACAAATCTCCCTGCAATGGTATTGGTGGCACTGTTACAAGACTTGTAACAAAAACAAGTTTGCAAAGAGTTAATAAAGATCAAATACTTACAGCTTCACAGGTACTTGAATTCTGTCATGAGAACCTGCAAGGCATTTCAGTTCTCTTTGTTTCAAAAGATGAAATTGTACAAGTCAGACATTATCTCTCTCTCAGCGCTTCACAAGTGCAAAAACAATTTGTGGAACTCGATCCATGCATCACATTGTACCAATATCACCAGCCAAGATTGGAGAAAAAAAGAAAGTCTGAACTGTGATACGGGTTTTAGTATTGTGCATGTTTCTCAGATGCGCTTCTGCCACTAATGCCGGAATGCACTGTGCAGCCCAACTGCTATGTTGCATATGGATATGACTCTTCTTGATATTTGGGAATTGTTGAGAAGGTGAATTGTGAAGGAGGAGATGTTGCAGTAAAGTTAATGCATTCTCATGGACCATCCCCATCTTTTATTGGCCTGATAATGATGTTTGTGTTGTTTCTTTCTCTCATATTCCATGTGAAGTTGATATCACCACAGCAACAGGGCATACTTAATCTCTGAGCAAAGAGTCCTTAAAGTTGGTGGAAGAAAAGTGGTTCTCATAAAAATAATAATAATAAAAAAAAATTCTAAGCATCAAAGTGTCTCGTCACGTGTGTAATTCCGAATCAACTTGAATGCAGATTGGTACCAGCATTTTGTGCAGTGTTGACAACATTGGCTTTTGACAAAATGGTTATGGCAGAAGAAAGAAAGTGTTCATATATCATGTAATGTACAAGTTTCCCTATATTTTATAATGTGTAATTTTGTTTCATATATTGCAATTTTTGTTCAGTTTGAATATTGTTATGTGTACGTATGTTGTTAAAGCCTCTTGGGTAGTAATATAATTTTTTTCCCCAGTGTCGTTCATTTCTCAAAACTGATTTTTTGTGTGATGAAACTTTATTATTTGTAGAGCACTTTCTAATTTTTTCAGTGTTTTCCAGTGGGGGGGGGGGGGGGCAATTGTCCAAAAATTTATTCTAATTTAACAATAAAATTATCTAAACTTTACAAAAATTTTGTTGGACAATTCTAACATGTTTTCAGAAACTACATGTCTGAAAGGATATTCAGTGAAAAAACAGTCAGTCTACTATTTTTTACAATGAAATGAACACCCTTAGCTGCTTACAGGCATTGACATACGTCGACGGGGACAGATGAATATATGTGTCCCGACCGGGACTCGAACCCAGGATCTCCTGCTTACATGGCAGACGCTCTATCCATCTGAGCCACCGAGGACACAGAGGATAGTGCGACTGCAGGGATTTATGTCTAGCACGCCTCTGGCGTAACCCACATTCTCAATGTATTGTCCCACACTACATTCATGGTGCCCCCGCCCATTATACTCATTACTCGCGGCGTGTTGCCGATTCCCATAAGAGTTTGGGCACTGTTTGTGCATTCGCACAGAAGAAGAAGATGGTCAAGTGGCCGGTGAGCCTTAACTATATGTATATATTAAGATGGTATCTGTTCTTTCGGACATTTGAAAATTGGCTGCAGTTTTTAAACAAAAAATGGTATACTAAGATGGTATCTGTTCTTTCGGACATGTCCGAAAGAACAGATACCATCGGTGACCATGCAGCTCAGATGGATAGAGCGTCTGCCATGTAAGCAGGAGATCCCAGGTTCGAGTCCCGGTCGGGGCACACATTTTCATCTGTCCCCGTTGACGTATGTCAATGCCTGTAAGCAGGTAAGGGTGTTCATTTCATTGTAATTTCATTCTAACGAGCTGCATGGTCAACGATGGTATCTGTTCTTTCAGACATGTCCGAAAGAACAGATACCATCTTAGTATACTATATTTTTTGTTTAAAAACTGCAGCCAATTTTCAAATTTTTACAATTTGCTTTGAAGTAACGCATTGCATCGAACTTTCAGCAATTGCTACCAACAGAATGTATATAAAGCAATAAATATTGGCAAAAGTTCATGATACTAGAAACCAAAGCAGTACACAAGATCTAAGTTCACAACTGGATAATGGGTGTCATGGCCTGGATGACTTGATATGGAATGACCCTGGAATCTTGCATATTTTGGGGTAGTGGTTGACAAAGCCCAGACTCCATTGTTCGCTCCAGGACCAAAGTGTTTTATGTTTCACACAGATGTCATTCTCCCCGATTGCTTTTCTGTTTTCATTGAGGTTAGCCCTATGTTGAGTTCTTTTAAGGCAATTGGTACATTTTAGTTATTTGATGCTGAAAGTGGGCTCCTGCTGATTTTGGACTTCAGTCTCTCTTGTTGGATTTTCCAGTGAGTTGGTGTTACTTTGGATGATTTTTGACTACTTTAGGCTTACAGCTCTTCATCTTGTCTTTTCTGAACCATTATTTCCAATAGTGCTATTCCACTAAAACCTTAATATTGTGAGGTATTGGTAGCATTTATTGGTGTTTCACATGAATGTTTTGTGGAGTCTTCTGCAGGGCTTGAGTGAATAAAGAGTAACATAATCAAAAATAACTGTGTACACATTCCATACAGAGTCAGTTCCATTTGTCAATGTCTCTGCTGTGTAATGCGGGCAGTACTGTTTAGGGGGACCTTACAGTTATAACACAATGAATTGCCTTCTCAGATAACCATTTAATAATTCTTTGAAAAACATAGTTTACTAACTCTTCTAGTGTTTTCTCTCTAGTGGAATTTATTATAACACTAGTATTGTGTACAAAAAAGTACAAATTTTGCTTGTTGAATGTTAAGTGGTAGGTCATTCACATGTATAAGTAGTAGGAGGTGGACCCAGAATTGAACGCTGTGGGATTCCCTGTGCGATTTTACTCCAGTCACTAAAATTTTCTACAATTCCTACATTGTCTGAATTATTCAGTTTGTCAAGTATGATTCAAACCAGCTATGTGTAAAGCCATCAGTTCCATAGAACTTCTAGTTTTTGAAGAAATTATTCTGATCTACACAATCGAAGGCTTGGAGAGATCACAAAAAATACCAGCTGGTGATATATTATTATTTGAGATGTGTTCTGTTAGATGAGTGAATGTATAAATAGCATTCTCAGTCGAGCAAGCTTTCTGGAAAGCAAGATGTGATGTGCTAAGTAAATGGTCTCCACTTACGTGTTCGACCACTCTTGAATACATTATTTTTTCAAATATTTTGGAAAAAGATGTCAGTAAGGAAATTGACATAATTGTTTACTTATTACTTATTAAGTTGGAACAACTTTTCAGAATTCTATTTGAAATTTCATCAGCCCCACAATAACTTTCATTTTTTAGAATTTTTACAATTGTATTAATTTCAGTGAATGATATTGTATTAATTTCAGTGCTTAGTTTTGTGGAATGACATTTATAATATTTTGTCTTGCTTCCTCAACTGAAATTTTTAATCCTGTATTTGCTGCTACATTTAGAAACTTATTGTTAAAAGTATTTGCAACTTGTCAATTATTAGTCATAACATAGTCATTTAGTTTAATTATTACTGAATCGTCTACACTGGCTGTCCTCTCTCCTATTTGACAATGTGTCATTGACACAAATTGACTGTGGAATACATTTTGACATAAGCATCTCTTCCTACGTATACCTCATTCCATATCAACCCTCTTAGCTTACTCTTAAAACATTGTATTCTGTTCATATTAAATAAGCCTCACTGCTTTGTATGAACCAGCCTCCCAAGTTGAAAGGTCCCATATTGTTTATTTCCATTAATTGTACATCATGATAAGGTAGCCCGTTAGCAGTTGGGTACACACTAATTGTTTCAACCTGAGCATTGTCTATAAAAATGTGGTCTATCCGTGATCTACTTTTTTGCTGCACATAAGTGATTACTGAAATTAGATTGAAACACCCAAATAGTAATTCTGTTCATTTTTTCTATCCATATCTTTTAAGAAATCCACATTGAAGTCCCCACAAGTTACTAACTGTTTATTCTTGCTTGACATGTAGCTCAATAATGCATCTAGATTCCTCATAGATATCTAAAGTTTCCTTGCAATCTGTAGACAGTTACAATTATCATAGAAGTATTCTGCAGTAACAACTCATAAGAACATGCTTCTACATTTCAATCAACACAAAAACTATTTGTTTCTATATTTTTCACCAGCTTTTACATACTTTGCAACTCCTTTCTCAAAGTTAACTCAACACGAAAATGATGCTAATCTATAATCCTTCGTAACTTATTCCACCATTGGCCACAATCTACAATTGTTTGCAGTTTGTGCCTTTAATTGCTGGTTCTTCAAACTTTCTAAGCAGGCATTCACAGGATACTTTCTGTCTACCTTCAGACGTTTGCCATTTCAGTTTTGTATGTGCAGCTCTGAATTATGAGGCGAGTAGACCTAATCGACTATCAAAAATATGGGCAAATATGTTATTGACATTTCTGTATTTTCCAGTCAGGTTCAGGTTTATGTTAAAGGTACAACTGCTAAGTATTTATTAAGAAATTTAAAAGTACATAACATGTTTCAAAACTTTAGTCATTTGCTGCTGCTTCTGTATAACAGAATCTTGCCATTGTTCCAAAACTCTTAGTATTTAGAACACAGCATAGTCTGCAATTCAAGTCTCTCACATGTCTTTTTGTATTTATTTACAATCTCTCTTTATCTCTGTGTGTGTTTTGTATTGTTAATGAGCACTATTTCCGTCATGAGTGAACCACATGTAAAACACATAGTATATGAAACTTTCATGTGCATTTTCAGGGGATGGGCGATGGCGTCAGGTTATCCGTCAGTGTGCGTCTGTGGCAACTTATGGAGTGACTGGAGTATGCAACTGGGGTGTCTATGACAATGGTGTGTACTGGGAAGAATGTTACTGCTCTGAGGATGGATGCAATTTAGCACCATCATCAAAAATATCAAAGCCATTGCTTATGATCTTATCCACTGTTGCATTGTTGACTTACATGTGGCTTCAGTGAAGCTTTTCCATGTACCTCACATTTAAATATGTGGACAGGATCTTGTTATTGAGAGTTGAATCTCAGAATCAGCAAGTAGCCTGTTACACATTTGCCAGTATTTTATCAGCATTTTTGGTTCCAGTCAACTGTATTGGTAATATGGAAAGTGGCATCCTAGAAAGCATTCATGCACAGTTGATGTAGTAGAACCATTGCAAATTGTTGTAAAGTTTGTAAATATACTTTTTGTTTAAGTTTTATGGGTGACACAGCACTATCAAGCTGTATTTTGTATTTATATTTTAGGGCAGCTGAAGACAGAATTATGTTTGTAGATGATATGAAGTTACTCATTCCCTTAGGCAGGGGACCAGATGATTTAGTCAATGAACAATTCAATATGTATTTAGGTTCTAGAAACTAATGTATTACCTGAAGGTTTTAATGTTCATACATTTGTATTCAATTGCTCCATCTTAAATTTTGTGCTGTGTTATGAAAATATTTAATGGTGGTCATATAATTTTTAACCGTTCATTGACAAATGAGATAAGTTTCTCTTATGAAATAACTGAAAATGACTATTAGTTGTTCTGGTTAGCCACTGCCTATCCGTCCACTTCCTAGTATATATTAGTTAAATTTGTAGTTGGACCTGCTGATGATTGTCCAGCTATAATCATGGTATACCTCACTGACTACTCATTTCCCCATAAATGAGTAATAATCGTACGATTCAGACTTTATAGACATATTTTTTCACATTCCAGAGACTGATGATATACTTGTCATTTCAGCCCATGATGTCACTGTTATTTGCAGTTGCCACTGCCAGAGGCATGTCATAAGTTAGCAGACTTTTTTATATTGAGTGTGAATACCATGTTGTTTAGGTGTCAAACACATTGTTATTTCCTTAAGGCAGCTGTTTTGTTTGTGTCATGTGTCTTACAAAATACAAGGGGCTATAATGGACTACCCGTGTAACCTATCCAAGTGAATGATGTGCCTGGTATAACACTGGGACGTTCTCAAATTATTTTTTCCATGTGCTAGTAGTGCTGAACAGTTAAAACTGAATGTCTTTCTGTCTTGTACATTTACTTTCTTGTCCTGTGAAAGAGAATTATTCTATCTATGAGACATTATTGCTTTACATTTATGCTGAGTATTCATATAGCTTTCAGTCTCTCTTATGAAGCACAACTTGCCAGTGTACTGCCTTCATCACCAGGCACCCACTTCACTTGGTTGCACTGTAGTAAACTAAAAATCATATCTGAAAAAAATTAAAAATGTGGTTTTTGTAAAGAAAACATAAATATTTTTTGGTACTGAACTCTAATACAGCAAGTGATAAAATTACGTGGTACATGAAAATATACTGTAATGCCCATGAATAAATTGAATACCAAAATTGGGATGCCATTTCAGTCAAAAGATGATCTGACAATACTTTTACTGAATATGCTGTGACATGTAGCATTGATCTTTCTGCTCAAACTTCATACTTAAATCCATTAGTTTCCCAGATGTAAGATTATTAGTTATACTCATTGACAGTTTCTCACTCCAAAAACGCACTCTGGCAAAATGCACATTATTAAAATGAGTATAGAGGACATCAGATAAAAAAAAGCCTTACTCAGCTACTTTGCTTTGTGAAGGATTATTTGATTCCAGTCACTCTGTAATATTGTGATATTGTGTACAACAGACTCAAAAGAGGTGGATGCCTGTCAACCTTGTTAAGTAACAACAACTGGCCTGGTTTTTACCTCAGTCACTGTGCAGCTGCACAAATTAATAAAAATTTGAAAATACGTATTATATTTGGCATTGCAAAACATGCTTGTACTGTTGTTTTATGTTGTAGGTTTATTTGCATGTGAATCATATGTTTCAGTATTTTGGAATTTCTGACAAAAAATTACATTTCATTTAAACTTATTTTAAGATTATATCAAAATATGAAGTTTATCATGTTAGATGGAATTTTTATTTTCTTTCACTACTTATATTCTGCATAACTCATCTAATGCAGTAAACATTAATTTTATTGTAATTTAACATAATTTCAATTTTTCTAGATTTATTTCCTTAAAGTGGTTTTACAAATTTACATTAGACGATCACTAGTTTGTGGCATGTTGATGAGAACTGCTTTCCTGCTCAAACAATCTGATGCCCTTATTTGCTAAGATACTTTAAATGATCTGTGTTTTATGTGTAAGAGTTGACATAAAATTAATGACTGTGTAGGAAAGTGGTTACTATGTGATACTAATATTACATTTTTCCGTCCGTTCATGAAGGTAGATCTGTACAGGAAAGTGGTTCTATATGAAACTAATATTACATTTTTCCGTCCGTTCACGAAGGTACATCTGTCGACATTGTGAAAAAAAGTATTTTCTTTATAAAAGAATGAATACTTCTTACAGTTTGTATCAATATTAGCAGTTAAGTGTTTTACACATATTTTTATATATTTTTTCTATAAGAAAATAAATATTTTCCAAACACATACTTTGTTTCATGATAACAAAACCTGAGCGAGCCCTAAAATATCCCTTTCTGCCATTCTTGTTGTATTGCTCTCATTTTGCATATTGTAATATCAAGTTATCTTAGTAGAAAGATTAAGGAAAGGCAAACCTATGTTTCTAGCATTTGTAGACTTAGAGAAAGCTTTTGACAATGTTGACTGGAATACTCTCTTTCAAATTCTGAAGACGGCAGGGGAAAATACAGGGAGCGAAAGGCTATTTACAATTTGTACAGAAAGCAGATGGCAGTTATAAGAGTCGAGGGACATGAAAGGGAAGCAGCGGTTGGGAAGGGAGTGAGACAGGGTTGTAGCCTCTCCCTGATGTTATTCAATCTGTATATTGAGCAAGCAGTAAAGGAAACAAAAGAAAAATTCGGAGTAGGTATTAAAATCCATGGAGAAGAAATAAAAACTTTGAGGTTCGCCGATGACATTGTAATTCTGTCACAGACAGCAAAGGACTTGGAAGTGCAGTTGAATGGAATGGACAGTGTCTTGATAGGAGGATGTAAGATGAACATCAACAAAAGCAAAATGAGGATCATGGAATGTAGTCGAATTAAGTCGGGTGATGCTGAGGGAATTAGATTAGGAAATGAGACACTTAAAGTAGTTAAGGGGTTTTGCTATTTGGGGAGCAAAATAACTGATGATGGTCGAAGTAGAGAGGATATAAAATGTAGACTGGCAATGGCAAGGAAAGCGTTTCTGAAGAAGAGAAATTTGTTAACATCGAGTATAGATTTAAGTGGCAAGAAGTCGTTTCTGAAAGTATTTGTATGGAGGGTAGCCATGTATGGAAGTGAAACATGGACGATAAATAGTTTGGACAAGAAGAGAATAGAAGCTTTCGAACGAATGTGGTGCTACAGAAGAATGCTGAAGATTAGATGGGTAGATCACATAACTAATGAGGAGGTATTGAATAGAATTGGGGAGAAGAGGAGTTTGTGGCACAACTTGACAAGAAGAAGGGACTGGTTGGTAGGACATGTTCTGAGGCATCAAGGGATCACCAATTTAGCATTGGAGGGCAGCGTGGAGGGTAAAAATCATAGAGGGAGTCCAAGAGATGAATACACTAAGCAGATTCAGAAGGATGTAGGTTGCAGTAGGTACTGAGAGATCAAGAAGCTTGCACAGGATAGAGTAGCATGGAGAGCTGCATCAAACCAGTCTCAGGACTGAAGACCACAACAACAACAATATCAAGTGTACTTCCTCATAAGAAACACACACCATTGTTTTCCTCAGGCATACAAGATTATTTAGTACGAGTTATACATGCTGGTGTTGCTACGAAACTTCACTCCTATATGCTGAACATTCACACTCAGGGGTTCTCCCACCACTATTGCAAATGAACGCAGGTGAAAGTGTGTGGTATACTTTGCCAACCATGGGGTATTTTACATATGTCTGAAATGTGAAACAAGTTCCCAGAAGTAAAGCTGTGAGGACGGGGCGTGAGTCTTGCTTGGGTAGCTCAGTTGGTAGAGCACTTGCCTGTGAAAGGCGAAGGTCCCGAGTTCGAGTCTCGGTCCGGCACACAGTTTTAATCTGCCGGGAAGTTTCATGAATTAAGTTAATTACGTGACACTTGCATATTATTGCAATAAACACATTTTATGTCTATAAGAAGTAACCATTCAAAATGGTTTCTTTGCAGTAGTGGGAAAGTCTCAGCGTTCAAAGTGCTTGTAGAAAGATGGCAGGCCAGGTTTCAGCCATGGTCCTGACACATATGTTACATTCGCACTTAAATATAAGAACAGTATTTGGTTTTCGATCTATGTTGAGTGTTAACACAACAGCACTTATGATTTACCGTTATCTCATTATCTTTCAAATGCCTGAACTTTCTTGAAAATGTTTTCTTTATTTTAAGCATATTCCCATATTCGTCAGTTATGTTGTAAATTGGTAACTGTTTGCAAGGGGTGAACAGCATCCTCTGTAAAGCTGTGTTAAGTGCATGTACAAAAGGTTCTAGAGAAGAGGTGGATGTTATGCATGAAAAATTACTACACCTTATTAATGCCAATCACATCTTACAACAATTCCTCTGAATCTAATCAATGAAAGGATGACTGTTGAGAATGTGGTGTGCTATACAATAAAATTTCAGTCCCTATGCTGAATAATACTACTGCAGTGTTACATGTGGAAGACATAGGCTGAAAAGAATTGGATGAGTCATAAATCAGTGAATCATACAATTAGATGTCAACAAGAGATGACATTTGCTTCATGTGCATAAAATACTGCTACAGATGGTCGGAAGTTATTATTTATTTTTTAGATAGTTTACGAACATTTGTCGTGCTATGGGTGTGTTTGTATTCTTTTGTGTAGTTAAACCCTGGAGAGTAGCCAAGATTCTTGTGGAAGAAATTAGTTTTTCAGTACAGTAAACTATCTGTGGATTCACAAAAGAAATGTCATTCTTGATTTGAGGTTGGACTACAATAGTGATTGAAAACCTATGTGGTGCTAGATAAATGAATGCCATCTCCCCAATTGTGTAATCTAGTTTCATAGCAGGCAAACTACTGGAGTGATGGTCTGTTTTATGTTGGGTAACATGAGCAACCACATCTGATTGTAATTGAATATAGGGAATAGGGAAATCATCTAGCCGAAAAATGTACTCTTCTTGCAAGAGGATAGGCACACCCATGTGTTACAAAGAGCACCCCAACTATTCTTCGCTAGATAACAAGTCCTGATTGTTTTTTAGCCTTGACACTCATGAAACATATCTGAGATTTCTTCCACCATTGACTAATCTATCCAGTTGGTGAAACAAGGTAGACTTAAAAATTAAATCTGTTTGGGATGCAGCACAAACATATTCAATTTATTTTAAATTAAACTACACAACTTATTGATTCACATCAAATGCTCGTTTTGGTCATGTAATATTGTTTCAGTTTACTATACACATAAGTAGTTTTGTTTTTTTCCGTAACCATAGAATGCAACAAAAGAAACATAGTCAAAATTTTAGCTGCTAAGATGCACAGCAAGTATTTTTTTAAAACTGTTAAGTTACTCATTTTTGTCACATCAAAAACAGTGTATGACGACGGTTTGTACAGCCCTTCCTGCCTAGTACATGATTGGCCATGACAAGAGAGTGTAGCATCATACAGTACTAATACCTGAAGCAATAGAAGTGAAACTGATGCACCTAAATCATATGTAACATATCATTAATGTTTTAAATAAGAGATAATGCATATCAACGGCTAAACTCCTGCACACGTAATTCTTACAAAGACGACTAGCAGAGGAAAATAAATCAAGGCAGTGTTTAATGTCGCATTACAGATGACGTCCCTCAATCATAGCTTAATTTATTGAAATGAAATATTTCTAACACATACACCATTTTATAACAATTTCTGTAGCACAGTTGTTATTCTTATGCACAATGTATGTTTTAGTAACAATGAAACAGTTCGTTGTTTATTCCCCATAGTCATTACGATGAAGTTCTGTGTCACTGGAATTATGGAAACGAAAAAATATTTTCCTTACACCACGCACACCTGATAAAAGAAAAATTCACATTTTCAGGCACATCATAGCAATTATTGGTCTTATTTAGACTGAACAGTGTGGAGTGAGAAATAGCTGGCCTTTGCTACGCTTATTGTGCTGCATATCGAGCATATATAAAGCTATTCATAAAATGTGTCGATGCAAACAATGCACAAATGACTGAATTTAAGAATTCTGCTCTCCTGAAATTCAAATGACATGGAGCTTTCCGATATTTTATTGTTCAACTATTTTTTTTAAATACTTTCCAAAGTCAAAAAGATAGAATTTCCTAAAAAAAATACTCGTCACAAAGAAAAAAATTCTTTATCAGTAGTCACGTCAGCTATGTATTAATGGCATCTGCTCTATTTGATTACACCACTGTTAATTATGCTCCTCTGATAGTTGGTTGTTCTGCGATATTTTTTATGAATATTTGATTTCCCTCTGGTTCTATGGTTGTGTACATTTTTGTCCTGTAGCAGTTTGTCTGTTTTCAGGAGGTAGTTCTTAGTGAACAAGATAGTTTCATAAATGAATAAACTTGTAACATTTAGAACACCGAACTCAGTAAAATGGGATTTACAGGACTCCATCTTTTTAATGCCACAAATTATTCTTAGAACTCTTTTTTTGCATTCTAAAAACCATTACACTGTGAGTTGAATATCCCCAGAAAACGATCCCATATCGGACTAGTGTGTGGAACTGTGCATAGTATGCCTGCAGTACTGTTGTTTTGCTTGTTGTAGCCTTTAAAATTCTTAGGCCATAGCACACAGATGATAGTTTTCTAGACAAGTTATTTATATGTGTGTCCCACTTTAAGTCTTGCTGAACCCATAGACCCAAAAATTTTGTGACACATTTTCTAGGGGATCATTTTTTAATTTTGCTTGAAGAGGCATTTGATTAGTTGGAGGAATTAAATGAAAATCGACAACCACAGTTTTTTCAGTATTTATAATGAGTTTGTTTTTTGTGAATCACTCAGAAAGCCTTTTCATAGAACTTTCTGCTGTGGACTGCAAAGTTTCTGGACTGGATCCAGTGAGCAATATGCTGGTGTCATCGGCAAACAGGATAGTTTTTGTCGGACTCATATATTCAACTAAGTCGTCCACATAAATCAAGAAGAGTAGTGTAACTAAGATTGAGCCCTATGGTACACCATATTTAATTGGTAATTCGATAGAAAGAAAGGAGTTGTTTCTTGTTTTATTCATTTTGTTGAATTCATAGTGAAGTGATACTTTCTGCCTGCTGTTTTTTTAGGTTTGAACACAACCACCTTTGTGCAACACCTATTACTCCCCGTCTTTCTAATTTTTCGAGCAGAATGTTATGGTTCAGGACGTCAAAGGCTTTTGATAGATGTAGAAAAATACCTGCAGCTAATTTATGTTGATCGAGACATTTTAAAATGCAGTCTTAAGAATTCAAAAATCACTGTCTGTGTAGATTTAGACTTTCTACAACCATGTTGTACTGTAAGAGGTGCATATTTATTTATGAAACTTAAAAGCCTGCCATAGAAGAGTTTTTCTAGAATTTTTGAGAAGGAACTTAACTGTGACATGGGTCGGTAGTTTGACATTTTTTTAGAAGAACCTTTTTTTAGCAGTGGTGAAACTTTTGCTATTTTAAAAAATCTGGAAATACACCAGTTTTTAAAGAGAGGTTGAAAAATTTTGTTAAGGGGTTTGCTACGTGGTGAGTACACGCTTTTAATATGAAATCAGGTACTTCATCAAGACCACTTGACTTTTATTGCTTAATGATTTAATTTTACTTATAATTTCATTGGGGTTTGATTCATAAACATACATAGAAGCAGTCAAGATCACTGACTTGCTGGAGAAACTTGGGACCGGTCCTTGACAGTGTACTTGAATGAGGTCTTCAGCTAGTTAAGTCAAGTATTCATTGAAATTTTCCACAACTGAATTGGGGTCTGTGACTTTTGAGTCTTCTGGTGTTAATGATACATTCTTTTTCTCTGGTGCTGAACTACAAGTTTGTTTTTTAATAACGCTCCACGTGGATCTCATTTTTTAAGATGAGTTTCTTATCAAATTGTCATTCCACATAATTTTTGCCTCTTTGACTACTCTACCATAGATTCTTTTGTAGGCTTTTGAATAATCTGCAAATTCTTGGGTTACTTTATATGTCTTACAACAGTACTATACTTTTACTTGAAGTAAACTTCATTGTTTTACGACTTCCTATACTAAACGATTTCTCGAATCTGCTTAACCAGTCTGAAGAAGACTAGAAATCTGCAGTAGTCATCTCAACTGTGATTCGGAGGGCCCAGTCTCTTAGATCTCCTTCAAAAACAGTGCACTCTCTCATGATAAGCTCTATATGGTTCATATATCAAAAACACTTATCTAAAGAACTGTTGTTCATGTTATTTTTTCAAGTTTAGAGGTTTGCATTGGTTATTAATGGGAGGCAATGGAACTTTGTGGCCAACCTGTACAGTTAAGTCTTTTGGATAGATTCTACACAGCTTAGCAATTTTCATTTTGGTGCATATTTATTCCTTCATGTAACTCTTTCCTTCATTTATAGTTCCCAGTCAGATTTTACAAAGCAAAACCGGGTTTGCACACTGTTTAACATTAAGCATTAAAAATAACGCTACCACAAAACATACATGTAATAATTATGGCTATTAAATGAGTTGCAAATATAAGTGAACAATAACTGTGGACAATAGTTTCAGAGAAACAATCGACAAAAACTGAAATTCATTTTACAGGTTACAATCGCGCCATTATGTTATCTGATTATGGATGTGCCGTCAATCAAACATATGTGCCTGCCTTGTTGAGATTGCTCGGTCTGCTACAGCTCTGGTAGGCACGGACATTCTCCAGCTGCATGGTGAACTGGCAATTTTCTACATAACACACACACACACACACACACACACACACACACAAACCTGTATTGTGCCTTAGCAGCTAAAATTTTGACAGTGTTTTTCTTCCTGTATTAAAAAAAGTTTCAGGGCATGTCTCAACATGTCAGATTGGACCACTCCCTTGTAAGTCTACTACTATGTCAAGATGGTCGGCTGCCTCTTCACCTCCGTGAACTGACAAACCTAAGATGATGATGGTCTGGGTTAAGGGGAAAAGGTAGTTTTCTTGCAGTGATCCACAAATCTGCTCTGATAATCTTCGATGCTGTCTTGCACTTGTTCCTTTACTAACCTATAAAGTTATCATTGGTCTGTTTTGTAGCTTTACTTATTTCTCTTCTGTAATTTAATTCCAGTAACAGATAGACTAGCTTGTAGGTATTTTAGTTTATAAAGATAACCAGTGTACCACCTAGTTATGCACCTTTTCTGCTCTTATTTAAATATGACATTTTGATGTTTGTAGTAGGACAGCATGTATTAATGGTGTGTACTGTAGCGTGTAAGGAGTTTTTATAACTTCACAAGAAACTGATATTTGTTGACTATGGAATCCCAGTTAATACACTGCAGATCATGTCTGAAGTTTATTATGCATATATCATGCAGTAGTCTCGCTCTTCTAGTCTAACATTTGGGACTATTTCTAACTCCAGACAGCCTCAGGTGTACATCACAAAGGTCACAGTGCAGTGGCTTAAGATATACTATACATACAGGGTTATTCATAAATACCTCTGGTATTGCAGAAAACAACTGCACAAACACTACAGGAAATACTGAAAATAGACACATATCTATGGACAGAACATCTCGCCAAGTTTTTTACGCGCATTACGCATGCTCAATATGGGCACTGTTTGTGATGTGGCAAATGTAAACGTGTATATGCAACTCACTGAAGCTGCCCAGAAAGTTACAACAACAGCAGTCTGCTTTGAAAATTGTTCTTTGGATTGCCTATCTGCAGATGTGAAGTAATTCACTGTTAAAATACAGAGGGGGTGATTTTTCTGTATGCTCCGACATGGCTGCCCACTATTAGCAGGCTCTGCAACAAAACCACAGTGTGTATCACGAATCAAAACTTGGAGAAATACTGTATCCACCGGTATGTTCCTTTTTCCGTATGCCATGTAGTTTTTGTCCAGTCCTCTGTTGAAACTTCAAAGGTACTTACAAATAAGCCTGTATTTGAAATATCTGACATTTTGTCTAGTAGGGTGTAAAAGTTGGTGACCTTAGAGTATCTAGAGTTGGTCTAGTCTCAGATTTTTTGCTATCACATCTAAATTAACATCACTAATGATAAAGATTCTGTTAATCTTATATCTACTGTATGTAACAATAGTGACGGATTATCCATGCACTCCATAAAAACGTTAAAGCCAATTTTGGGGAAATAGTAAACAAAAAATGGCTCTGAGCACTATGGGACTTAACTACTGAGGTCATCAGTCCCCTAATAGTAAACACACATTATTAGAGACCAGATTATATGCATTTGCATATTTGGCATATTTTCACCGGTTATTGCATATTTTAACTAAAAACTAGTGATAATGCATATTTTCCATTTAAGTTTACACTATTTTAAAAATTTAGACGGGCGGTATCTAGCTTGATCTAGTTTTGATTGCTCACAGATTGACCGCAACCTTGAAATGTGTGTAATCGCTAACCGAGAGGCCACTGCCTAGCACTAGCACAATCATTACAGAAGAGGAACAGGAACATTCAGAGTTAATGCTCCTGCACCCGCGCTCCCGGTTAATTCCCCTGCTATCATACCGTATACGTGTCGGCAACAATTAAATTTAAACTATGCAAGCTTTTATTCACACGTCCATTGTTTCAGTCTAGCTTTCTATTTACTTGTACACTGTTGAACGTGTTTACGGCGTGTAGTGTGTAATGTGTTGTGCGCCATGCCGCCCGAAAAAAGAAACGTCGTTTCACGGATAGCTGACCAACCTCGAACATTTACACAGATGGAATTGTTTTATATTGTAGATTTTGCAAGAAAAACGTTTTGTGGAAGAAAACGAAAAGTTTCAAATAGACCAGCATGTCAAGACAAGTCTTCATATTGCAGGGATGCAGATGAAAGGGCCACGACAACTTCTGACATCAAGTTGCAGTAGTGGGGGTTTACCCAAAGATAACCAAAAAAGTCGGTTTAACATGGATCTTTGTGAACATTCACAGCAAGCAATATTCCTCTTCACAAACATACAAACCCTATCCTCAAAGGCTTCCTGCGCAAATATTATTAAATCAAAATATACCAGATGAATAAACATTGCGTAAAAATTACATACCAACAATATACGTAAATGTTCTGGAAGAAATATGTAATCAACTCAAGAACAGCGTTATCTGGATTTCAGTTGACAAAACTACAGACACTTTTGGCTGTTACATTGCAAATTTTGTTGTTGGTGCTTTAAAAGAAGAGCCTTGTTCTTCCTATTTAACGGTCTGCAGAGAACTTGAAAAGTAAATCATTCTACAATCACCGTATTTGTGAATGAATGACACATGTCCTGTGACTAATTATCATCTTTCATCATCTGAGATTTTTTGTAGCCAATGTTGTATAGCCAGTCAGAGAGTAATCCCAGCAAAATCGATATTGATCATCTTCAGTGCTTTAGCATACAAATTAAAGCTCGTAGGCACTGGTGTCTAGTTATTAGCAGTAACAGAAGCTATGAAACTATCTGCCTACGAGCTTTAATCTGTATGCTAAAGCACTGAAGATGATCATTATGTGATCGAAAATCAATTTTGCTGCTAATAAATCATCAAAATTACGGCCAACGCTGACCTTCATTCTAATTTTATTTAACATATGGTCGTTGTGCACACAGCACTCTATGGAGCCGCCAATCAATAAAGCTACATTCCTCTTCCTTAAGCTAGTAACCATTCAGAGACAATATTTCACACCATACTTTTTCTCAGAATATATCCAATTCTGGGAGTTTATTTTCAACAGTATTATGAAAAGGACAGATAGCTACTCTCCATGTACAGGAGACGCTGAGTCACATCTAGGCACAATTAAAGAAATGCTAAACTGTACGCTTTCAGCTAAGAAGCCTTCTTCTGAAATAGAAAAAACACACACTCATTCACATAAGCACAATTCACACACACACGACCACAATCTCTGGTCACTGTGGCTGGAGTATGGACTGCAACTGATGGGAGAAACAATCTGGCATGAGTGGTGGGGTAAGGTGTAGGCATGCAGCAGGGAGGCAGATAGCACGCCAGGGGTGGGGGTAGGTGTAGTGCTGCATGTGGGAGCATGCAGGGACATGATGGGGACAGGGTAGGGCTGCTAGAGAGGAGGGGGAGCAAGTGGAATAGAAAAGGAGAGAAGTACACATATAGAAGTGGAAAAAGACTAGTGGATGCAATACAAGGTTAAGTAGTGCTGGAGTGGTAGCAGGAGATAGGTAGGTGAACAACAGGGACTAGTAAAGGACAAGGCCAGGGGGTTTGTGGGAATCTAGAATATTTTGCAGGGAGAGTTCCCACCTGCGCAGTTCAGAAAAGCTGATGGTGTAGGCTGTGGAATGTTCATTAAAGTGAAGCTCGTTGCGCAGGGCAGCATGTTCAGCCGCTAGGTGGTCCAGGTCTCTTGGTCACTGTTTAACAGTGGCCAACCATCCATCCAGACAGACAGCCTGTTAGTTGTCCTGCCCACATAGAATTGTAGATCACTGGACTGCTTTCACAGGCAGTCCTACCTCTGACAGAATAGAAAATGCCTGTGACAAGACTGAAGTAGGTGGTGGTTGTGGAAGATTGCATTTAGACCCATTGGAGTGATATGAGCCATGAGATAGGGGTTGGGAGTAGGGATGGACAAGGATATTGCATAGAAGTGCTGAGCAGTGAACTGCACTGTGGGTGGGGTGGGAAGGACAGAATATAGGACATTCCCCATTTCTGGGCAAGACGACAGGTAGTCGAAACCCTCAAAGAGAATGTGATTCAGTTGCTACAGTCTTCGGTGGTACTCGATCACGAGGAGTGTACTTCTTGTGGCCAGATGGTGGGTATGTGGGAGGTGACTGAAGAGACAAGGCACAGGAGGTCTGTTTCTGTAACATGATTGGGAGGAAGTTTCTTTCTTAGACGTAGGTTCAGGTAGAAAAAGGTATTCATTGTGCAGTTCAGGTGAGCTTACCATAATTTCTGTAAAGGTATTATCCTAAATAGCTGTAGTTTCAGAGACAAACATGCATATATAACCTCTACTTTGGCTTGGAAGGCCTCAAGCTGAGTTTATCGGATCTGCTCTTGTCTGCTCAAGACCTGGTCATATATTCACGGATACAGTCAGTCTTAATGGTTAGCCTATAAAAGATTTGGACAATAGGAAAAGGGAGACACGGAAAAATAGTAGGATCTTTTGAGTACCATTTTCGTACTGAGGTGGTCAATTTTTGTAACCTGGAAACTGGCACAAAGGCCCAGACAGACAGGAACAGCTGTGGGAAGGCATTTTAACACTGTAATACAACAGCAATGACATCAGGGAAAGACCTTTGGAGCCAAGTATTCTGGAGGCACAACCAAATCGGAGGCTGAATGATGGTAATGGGTATATGAATCAAAGTAGGAAAAGGCATCACAATGGGTGCATGAACAAAAGATACAATGGTCATGGTAACCTGCAGTGGTAGAGTAACCGTGACCAAGGGTGCAAGTACAATGAACAACCAGCACTGGCAACCAAATATGCTGCCACAATGGGTACACTATTCCAACCAACCTACGAATATGACAGCTGGTTAGAGCAACCAGCAACAATATCCAAATAATACGGCTTATTAGACTACACCACAGGAAAGGCAAAACAGCTGGCCCAACAATCATAATAATAATCAAAATCATAACATGAGGATAGTGGAAGCGACCGACAACTGTCAACCCCCTATAACCGACGAGTCAAACTAAAACCATCCACAATCTGCTCTCCATTGCTGGCTGTGAGAGGGTATAGTGAGGGCACATTCCACACACAAGACACAAATCTAAAACTGCTGAGGTACTAGAATGGAGTTAACACTGAGGACAAATTAATGAATGTACCTCAGACATGTCAACAAACCAATAAAGATGTTGTGCAGGCCATAATACAAGCAGAAATCTATGGCGTTCCGATCCAGACGATAGTGGACACAGGTGCGTTGACGAACGTCCTGAGTCTAGAATTGCACAAGCACAGGCGCAAACGGCGCACAGTCTCAAGTGATAAGGCACCAGGTGCAAGTTGAGTTCAGGGTGTAAATGAAACCATAAAGAGCTTGTTCTTATTAGTCAAAGAGCTGATACATTCAGGTGCAGGCTTGTGTGGACCAAAAGAATATTGTTGTTGTTGTGTCCTGAGACTGGTTTGATGCAGCTCTCCATGCTACTCTATCCTGTGGAAGCCTCTTCATCTCCCAGTACCTACTGCAGCCTACATCCTTCTGAATCTGCTTAGTGTATTCATCTCTTGGTCTCCCTCTATAATTTTTACCCTCCACACTGCCCTCCAGTACTAAATTGGTGATCCCTTGATGCCTCAGAATATGTCCTACCAACCGATCCCTTCTTCTAGTCAAGTTGTGCCACAAACTCCTCTTCTCCCCAATTCTATTCAATACCTCCTCATTAGTTATGTGATCTACCCATCTAATCTTCAGCATTCTTTTGTAGCGCCACATTTCGAAAGCTTCTATTCTCTTCTTGTCTAAACTATTTATCGTCCATGTTTCACTTCCATACATGGCTACACTCTATACAAATACTCTCAGAAACGACTTCCAGACACTTAAATCAATACTCGATGTTAACAAGAATATTATAATGAATTTATAAATGAGAAACCGAAGAAAAAAGGGAACTCATAAATAGTAAAGTGTTGGAATTGGAATATTTGTCGCCTGCAAACTGACTCAGTTGCTAATACAATATGAGAATGTATTCTCAGAGAGGCCGGGTACTAACATGGGATATACCTACAACACAGTAGTAGTGTCTCATAACATATTTTGCCAGGTAACTACACTGTCTCATGGTCCCCAGAAAGGAGACAGCAATGAAAGAGATATGAAAAATGATGCAATGGGAGATAGTTAAACCATCCTTATCTCTGTATAGCAGCCCGCTTGCTGCATTAGCAAAGGCAGACGGTAGTACACGTCCCGTGCTTGATGCACGAGACATCAATAAAATTATTGTACCTGTGAGAACACGGCCAGAAAACTAGATAAAGAAACACAAATTTTTCGGGATCAAATATTTGACATCTACTGATTTGAGATGGTCCTACTGGCAGATCCCCCTTCCTGAGTCGTCAAAGAAATATACTGCTTTTGTATTTTCTGGGAGAAGCTACCAATTAAAAGTTTTGCCGTTTGGCTTGACTGTCAGCAGAGGAGTTTTTATAACAGCACTAGAAACAGTATTGGGACCCAATCTACTGGGCCGTGTAACACTATGTAGATGACTTGTTAATAGATACTCCCGATTGTGAAAGCCACATTGATACGCTAACCTGAGTACTCAAACTTTTTGCGGAAGTAGGCATAACAGCACAACTGATCAAGTCAAAATTTGGTAGGGAAAGAGTCAAATTTCTTGGGCATGTCATCTCACCTACAGGTATCATGCCAGGCATTTTTAGGCCTAGTATCTTTTTTTCGATGGTTTATACCAGATCAATTGTTAAATGACACTGCACTCCTTGGTTTGCTGAAGAAAAATGCACCATGGATCTGGAGTGACAAATGTCAGCTTGCATTTGAACACATTATGCAAGCCCTTTTGAATGCTAATTTGTTAGCACACCCAGATATGTCGCAGGAATTTTGCCTTGTGATAGACTCATCCGCTGTAGGGTTGGGAGCTTGTTGATGAAAAGGAGGGTGCAAAAGAGATAAAAATAATTCGGTTTACAAGTTGTGTGTTATCAAGTTGTGAATGCTCTTATACTGTTACAGAAATTGAAGCCCTGGCAGTGGCGATGAAAAAGTTATGATACTATGTGTATGGAAAGCTTTTTATTGACGTGTAAATTAATGCATGATAAGACTAACTAGGTAGGTATTTGCGCTCCAGGAGTACCAATTCCAAATAATGTATATCAAAGGAAATGACAATGTAATCCCAGATCCTTTATCACGTTTGCCACAAGGGTTGCTTAGATTAACAGCTATGCTGGAACAGGTGTCTGAATACAAGATTTCGATACTTCCTGCAAGCATGTAGATGCCAAGGTTACAGGATGACGATCCTGTGCTAGGAAAAGTTAAACAAGAACTCCAAGCTTCTGAAACAAGTGGAGTAGGCAGCAAATATTGTGTGCAAAATGAAATATTATACTACCGAAATGATACTAATCATGAATTATGGTGTATATGTGTGCCAGGTATATGCATTTCAGACTTAATATGACACATACACCTGTCATGGGGGCACGTAGGAATTGAAAAATGCAGAGCCCTTCTAGCAAGACTTTGTTACTTTAGTAATGTGAAGAGAGTGGTTCAGAGCATAGTAAGAACATGTGTAGTTTGTCAGAAGGTGAAACATATCAATCTGCCCACTACAAGTTAATTGCATCCAACAGTACCTACTAAACCATTGTGTTTAATTTAAGAGGATATACAAGGACTGTTGCATACCACAAGAGGAGGTGTGAAATATATCTTTGCAGTATATGATGCTTTTTCCAAATTCTTAAAACTATATCCAGTAAAAACCTCAACTGCTACACCCCTCATTCGAAAACTACAGACAGACTACTTTGTGAAAATTGGCAAACCTCACACTATAGTCTCACTCACGAGGGTAAAATGGAAGAATATCAAGCACCTTGAGAGTAGTGTGACTGAGCACGCATTTAAAGAATTAAACCAGTTTGTGCGCTGTTATATTCCTAATCTTTATACAAAGTGCGTGGACTATGTTGCAGCTTTTGAGAAGCTACACAATAACTTGCCACACACTGTGACAGGATAGATGTCAACAGAAGTCATATGTGGTAAAAATGGGACTGACAGTTGGCTGTCATCATTGCCAACTTTACTGCCACAAAATAAATCGCACGACCAAATAATCGCTGAGGCTTTAAGCAATTTAACAAAGCACGCAGAAAGGAGAAGGAAAAAACATAATGAACGGATTAAGAAAGTAACATGAATTGGGTGACTTGGTTTTACTGAGACACACATTAACTCTTCACTTTTGGTGAAGAAAGATAAGAACCACTTAATAATGAACAATTTGTCATACATAACTTCACATTCACCAATATCACTGCAAAAATCAAACACACCCTACTGTATTACTGAGGTCTTGGAATATGTAATAATTCAATAACAATGAAAATGGGTTAGTCTATCACTCCGCCAAGGTTTTCACCCAGGGTTTCCCTCAGGCCTTGCCAAATTGGGAGTGAATAGCCACAATCCCTGGGAATTGGCAAAATCTTAAGACTACCCCATATATAAGTGCCTGTGAGCACAATTTTGAGCTCCAACAGTGAAAGTAAGATTACAACCTAGGTACAGCAATATGGTTACACTATTTCACAAAACCAAGCCACAGAAGATTTATACACTGTAATATCACTGCCTGTGTATGTAATGTTTATCTTATTTAAATACTGTGTCATTTCATGTTTTGTCTAAATGACTATGAATGTAAGTGAAATCCAAAAGAAATGGTAAACTTGACGAGATGTTGAAACTGTTACTAAAGCGCAAACAGTAATGGCTTTACGAAGAGTGCGAGTGTTGTGGATGCACGGAAGGAAATATTAGTGACAAACAATTTAAAAAAAAATTTATGTGCCATGAACATTTCCAGGGACGTTGTGCCATTCCAGCAACACTGAGGAGTGTATCTTGCGATGAAATAAATGTAAACGAACCTTTTGTGTTTCACCAACCGCATAGATGGCGTAAAATTTTCCTGTTTCACAGCAAATATTAAATTTAATCTTAGTATCAAGGAATGAACTCCTTAAACATAATAATTTATACGCAATTAATAAGGGAGAACAACACTCCTAGATTGTTGACTCTCCCCCTCTCTTGTCACTTGTTTCTATTAATAGAAAGCAGACATATTGTACCATGAAAATAATGTAAGCATTTGTACTGTTAACTTTGATAATATAGTATGTTAAAGTTTATATGAGTTGTTTTGATGTACAGTGAGCCCTCTGTCTTGTTACTTGCACTGAATTAATTTTTCTTAAGACGTTTACAGCTCCATAATTTTAGCGACCGCTGCTTCAATGGATGCCATTACGCATCAACCTAAAAAGCGAAATCATAGCGGAAGCACAGAGATCACTCGCTTTAACATTAAAGGTTGTTAAATTTTAACATTTTTTTTTCAGCACTGAACCACAGTGGAGAGCAACATTAGTTTTAAGATTTTACTTTTCAGCTTATGCCAAGAGCCAGGATTCTACTACAACAGCCTGAATATGGGGTAAGAGGAGCATTCTTCAAGTGTTGTGTGGGTCCACAATAATTTTAATATTTGAGTCCATACTCTAAAAGTACAAATATGGCGATGCTAATTATAATACTGTTATATTTTCATTTTCAAGTAATTTTCTTGGAAGTAAATCAGTCCATTATGTTTGATGATTTACTGCTCAATTGCGAGTTACGTAAAAGTGAAACCAATTTTGAAATAATTTTCTAAGATAGTTAAATAACTCAAAAGTCAAAATTCAAAGCATATATTTAAATCTCTTTGAAAGATAAGATTTCAAGTAAAAATTGTTTAACAATTTTTGCATATTGGACCACACAATTACACTCATGCATGTTTTTGAAGATGAGAAAAACATAAATAAATAAATATACTACTCCTGAAGACCCACTTCAACATGAAACAGCTTCAATTCTGCACTGTGTGGATGACAGAATATTCGTATTGTGGGACTACATAACTATAGGTGGCAGATAAAGTAAATATAGACAAGTATACCGATACAAAGACAGTAAAAGCACAGATTTATTGATGACACAATCTTTATTCTGGAATAGTTACTGTAGAACTTAAGTTATATGTGCGTCACTGGCATTTATAAATTTCATGTTTTCAGTAATATTAATCTGACTGTTGCAAACAAGAACCTAATGATCAGCTCCTGTTAAGAGCAATCAATCAATCAATCAAACTGCACAGAATTTACATGTGATATCTGACATCAGCAATAGCACGTGGTAACAGAACAGTAAAATTAGTTTATTGCCACATTGGTGTACATAAATAGATAAGTTGATGACTTAACTATGATACAGTTAATGACGCAAGTTACAATAAATTTTGATGAATAACACAAACCCGAATACATGACATGAAACAACAACACTGTACACTTATGAATATCTCGTTATTTATGCAGATTTGTTTTGCACCACAACTTAAGCATTTTAAGGATACTATATTTTAGCATGTATTTTGGGTATCAATCTTCATAGAATCAGCACTTAAGACTTAATTTTCTTGTTTCATTAGCATGCACACAATGTCATATATTAATAAATTATGAGTAACTTTTAACACAGTTTCTGATTTGAATTTGTGATGTCAGAAGCCAGGGAGGTGAGTCCATAAAAAGTTCAGAAAGGCCATTGCACAGGTAGTTGTGATCATTGGACATTTAACACGGAAGCCTGGTGGCAACGTGTGGTTTTGGTTTGGTGGAAGTGGCGATTGAGTTTTGTGTGATAGCCAGCACCTGTTCAACACTAGCCTGAGCAGAGAATTGGCCATATTAACGGATCACGTAGATGTTATACAGCTATTTAATTTAATTGATATTGTGAGTTATGCTGAGAATTGCAACTGGTTCAATCAGTGACCTTGGACAATGGAACACTAGGGGAATATTATCGCTTCACTGTGAAAGTGGACATGTGAACTGGATTCATGTCTACAATAAAATGAAATGAGCCTATTTTGCTGTGTGGCTGCTTTGATATGGCTTAGGCTCCCTCATCTCAAAGGAATTGATAGTTAAGCTAATTTTAATTGACACATAGATGATCCTGTGGGTCGTGTAAATCGATTTTTTTTAACTGGTCAGCATTTGTTGCGATTTCAGAACTTCCAGCAGGGCATTGCAAACTTACAAGATCACAGCGTAAGTCTTTAGATTGACACTCTCCACAATTTATTACTTGTAAACTGCAGATTAAAACTGAAGAAATTGCAGAAAGGTAGAAAAGAAATGAAATGAGACCTGGAGAAATTTAAAGAACCAGATGTTGTTAAAGGGAGTTTTATAAACTCACATTGTAAGTATTTTATTTTTAAATATAATCTACACCGGTTGAAAATGTAAATTTTTTTTATATGTATTACTTCAAGATCTAATACAATCAATTTTTTGCATAGTAGGCTGTGGATTGCTTTGTTATAAATGTCATATCCAGAAGAGGATGGGCACCAGGTTGAGGAAGATGAAATAAAGTTTGAGAGACAAGAAACTTTCTGATGGTAAAACCTTAAAGAGGCAGGCTGATAGACAAAATGATTCATGAACTACAGCAGTATTATGGGAGGACCATTAGAAATAATATTTAGGATTTGTTGAATGAAGAAGGCAGTATGAACAACGTTCTTCCACAGATCGTCAACTGATGAAAAACCAGTACACCACCTTTTCCCTCCTGGACCTGAGTCATGGTGCAATAACCGCAATGCCAGTACTCAAACAGTTCATACAGCCATAAACATTCCATCGCAGCAGCAGTCATGGATATCATAAAACCTATTTACAGAGACCTGGCAAATTCTGAATTACGGAAGGAGTGTCTGCATGGTCAGACACAGAATCCCAATGAGTCGTTCAATAATTCTTATATGAACTCGCTTACCAAAACATGTTTTTGTTGGAATGAAGACACTAGAGTGGGGGGTCAGTGATGCTGTTATTGCTTTTAAGGATGGCAACATTGGTAGGGTGAAAGTGCTACAGCATATGGGAATTAATCATGGAAGAAACTGTATCTAAGGAGTCCAGAAGGAAGAAAAAGCTTGGAAAAAGATCAAGAGGATGATATACAGTATGGTGCAGGGTGCTTCTGAGTAACTAAAAATAAAAAATTAATATATGCTTAAGTGAGTTACAGTCTTTTGAAACTTAAGAAGCTGTTCCTGAAAATTTACATTTTCTGTTGCATTTCACCCTAAATCTCAGAAACCACTTCCGAGTATAGTATTCAAATGTTCAAGGAGTAATAACATACATATCCTGAGTCTAAAAGAAGAACATAATGTTATGTATAACTAAAATTATTTAAGATAACAAACAAAACCAAGTACACAAAATTTTAACTGTGCGATTAAAAAAATGTATTTCCAAAAGCAGTGGCTGAAATGCGATTATTGTAGTTCAGTAGACTCAGAACATAAAGTTTAATCTCGTGTAAAAGTTTCATGTCAATGGCAACAGTGGTTCCTGAAATACAGGGAAGTCAAGTCACTAAATTTAACATTGTCGGGGTAGGACATTCCAACTCCCCTTTAGTTTCAAAGGTAGCTTTAAGCAATGGTTGATTGAAACTGAGGGAAGAAACAGAACAGAGATGAATAGGTAACTTTGACAGATGAAATGATGAAAGCAGCAGAGCATCAAATAGCTAAAAGGGGAACATCTATTATCAATTCTTGGATAGCAAAAGGAGATGCTGATTTTAATTAATTGAGGAAAAAACAGCAAATGAAGCACATGAAAGAGAATACATACATCTAAGAATAAGACTGAAAGAGAGTGTAAAATGGCTAAGCAGGAATGGCTGGAGGACGAAGGCTGTAGAAGCATGTATAGTTACTTAAAAGATAGATCCCATTAAAGATACCTTTGGAGAAAAGAGAAACAGCTCTGTGAGTATCAGAGCTGAGGTAGCAAGCCAGTACTGAGCAAATAAGGGAAACATGGAAGTAATATATAGAGCTACACAAGGGAAATGAATTTGTAAACAATACAGAAGAGGAAGAGGCAGTAGATGAGGATGCAATGGGAGATATGAAATTGTGAGAAGAATTTAACGAAGCACTGAAAGACCTAATTCGAAACGAGGTCCCTGGAGTAGATTCTCTCAGAATTATTGTGACAGGTATTTGGGTAAGCCACCCACGGCAAAACTATTCCACCTGTTAAGCAAGATATACGACACAGCTTAATACCTCAGATTTCAAGACTAATATAATCATTCGAATTACAAAGAAGGCTAATGCTCACAGGTGTGAATACTATAAAAAATGTCAATTTAAGTAAGTCACTGTTACAAATACTAACATGAATTGCTTACAGAAGAATGGAAAAACTGGTAGAAGCCAAACTCGGGGAAGCCCAGTTTAGGTTATGGAGAAATGAAGGAACACAGAAGAAGCAAGAAAGACACGACTTAGAAGATGGACTGAAGAAGACAAACCTTCATTTATAGCATTTGTAGATGTAGAGAGAACTTTTGACAGTGTTGACCAGAATACACTCTTTGAAATTCTGAACATAGCAATGATAAAATACAGGGAGCTAAAGATTAGCTAGAACCTGTACAAAAACCAGACTGCAGTTATGAGTCAGAGGAATTGGAAAGGACGTAGTAGTTGGTAAAGGAATAAGACAGATTTGTAGCCTATTGCTGATCTTAATCCGTACACTGCAGAAGCAGTAAAGGGAAACAAGGGGAAATTTGGAAAGGGGAATCAAAATTCTGGGAGAAGAGCAATGAGGTTATAAGAGTAACATCAACAGTAGAAAAAAGAAGGGGTAATGCAACATTGTTAAATTAAATCAGGTGATGCTGAGGAATTTGATTAGGAAATAAAGACACTAACACAGTTGAGTTTTGCTATTTGGTCAGCAAAGTAACTGATGATGGCCAAGTAGAGAGGAATAAAAAGCAGACTACTAATAGCAACAAAGCCATTTCTAATAAAGAGAATCTGTTTACAACAAATATAAATTTAAGTGTTGAAAAGTATTTTTTGAAGGCTTTTGGAGATAACCTTGTATGGGAGTGAAACATGGACAGTAAACAGTTCAGGCAAGAAGAAAACAAGAGGCCCTTAAAATGTTGTGCTACAGAAGAATGTTGAAGTTTAGATGTGTAGATCAAGTAATTGGGGAAAAACAAGTTCGCAACACACTTTGAATGTCCTGATGCATCAAGAAATCATCAGTTTCATGATGTATGGAAATTGCAGAGAAAGATGAGGGAGTCCAATGCTTGAACACACTAAGCAGGTTCACATGGATGCAGATTGTAGTAGTTACGCAGAGATAAAGAGGCTTGCACAGGGTAGACTAATGTGGAGAGCTGTATCATATCAAGCCTAGGACTGAAGAGCGTGATGAACAACATTAGCAGTTAATTTCTTCAATGGTTGTACATTCTTTATTTTGTTTATAATTGTAACAGTATGCACAGCTTCTTTGCCAGTAACACTACTCAATGGCTGTTAAACAAAAACCTAGGTTGTGTATTGTAAAATAAAAAGTGATTAATGAAATAATGGCAAAAATGTTCCCTGACTTGAACGTTTTGTTAAATTTCCTTTAATATTAACATTTAATGCTTACTGTAACATTTAATGTTCCATTTGCTATTAACAAAGTACATTATTTTAGCCATAGTTATAAATTTCTATAACCAAGTATTTAAACATACTTTTCTGTGCTCAGTATTGAATAGTAAACATGTTCTACAGTTTGCACTCTTCCATTTCACAGGAACTTTAATAGCTCACAAGTAATCAAGCTTTTAGCTTTCTTGTCAAATATTCCAATCAGAATTACAAATTAGCATTAGAACTACTCATGTACAATAAAAGATTCAAAAAAATTATTTTTACTAAGGTATATGTATGATAAGTAATTTAGCAGTATGTATATACTGTGCAGGCTATATGTTTCTACTACATAACCAATTATTTGTACATATATTGTAAGCATAATGATATGTCCTATGTTACAAGTACATGTCTGTACAGAAGGTAATTTACAGGACCACTAAAAAATCACAAATCATACATGGACATAATACATGTTGAGTCAACAATCACAGTACACCCTGTTACGTTAAAAATCCTGCAGGAATGGGGAAACCTGAATATTCCAGTAAGGTATGGGTGAGGTGGTCTACCTTTTATGGTATGTACCACAGTGACAGATTTTAGCAACCAGCAACCAAAAAACACCCAATATCACACAACACTTTCAGTGCTTAATTCCCACATTCCAAGAAACATACTGTGGCTGACAAGGCACAGAGTGGCTGTCCAAAAAGTGCTACTGACGAAACAACCTCAACAATGTTTTGGCATCCTACATGAAGAGCCCACACCACTGCACACGTTTGTCAGCAGAATGTGGAATCAAGCCAGTCATCTGTCGTGCGAATCCTTCATTCGTATCAATGGCATCCATTCAATGTTCAGCTACTCAAATCACCTAGCAGAGGATGACCCAGACAGACATACACAGTTTTGAATGTGGGCCCTTCAGCCAGTTCAACAAGATCCTCATTTACACATGGTGTCTTGTTCAGTGATGAGGCAAACTTTTCTGTCAGTGGTCAAGTCAGCCATCACAACCACAGATATCAGAGTGACCAGAATCCACATTGGATGGAACCTACCAAGGTAATTGGTGATGTAAAGGTTACAGTGTGATGTGGAATATGGGGTACTCGAGTAGTTGGATCCATTTTCACTGACCAGAAAATAAATGCTCAATGCTACCTGGAAATGCTGCAAGAAGTGGTGTTTCCCTTAGTTCTGAATGAAGATGGCACCCTTTCCTCTAACTTTAAACACGATGTGGCTCCACCATGCTACAGAGCAGTCATTTGTCAGTGTTTAGATGGTCAGTTTCCTGGTCACTGGATTGACCAATGTGCTTCTATGGAATGACCACCTGTACCACCTGACCTCGCACCGCTTGACTTTTATCTGAGAGATCATTTAAAGCAACTCGTATAGGCAGAGAAAATAAGAAACAGATCCCATCTCGAGCAATGCACTGAAGAAGCATGTGTCAGCATTTCTGGAGAAATCCTTCTGTGAGTGCATGATGTTTGGACTCAGTAGCTTCAAATGTGTGTTGACCAAGAGGGACACCATGTTGAACACATTAAATGACTATGAAGAACAGTCTCCAGCCTGTAGTTCCAATGTTGTAACTTTTGAGGTGTAGCAGCTACTTCAAATATGTTTACAGGAATGAACTTGTAATAAAATGATGATGTTACTTGATATAACGCCTGACCCCTTTCCCATTTAAAAAGAAAAAACTGACTCCGGTTCAACATGGTGAACATGTTTGGTACACATTATAAAAGATAGACCACCTCAATCTTACTTTACTGGAATATTCAGGTTTCTCCACTCCGGCAGGATTGACATAAAGGCAGTACTGCGACTTGACTCACCCTGTACAGTCTGCATTAATGCATAGGAAATAAATTTTGTACTGAATATCAGCTTACTTATATTACGTTAAGAAACCTCTTCCGCCACGTGACTGAATATACTGAAAATTGAAATTGAACTTACATTGCAATTTTACAGAAACTGGCATTTAACTAGTTTTGCCTCACTAGGCTTCATTAAGCAGCATGTAGAGGAAGCATTCGGCAGCAGATAGATACATTTGAAAGTAGACTATTGGTACAGCTACTAGACAAAGACCTTTGCCAAAGAGAGAATATCTCTCTCTCTCTCTCTCTCTCTCTCTCTCTCTCTCTCTCTCTCACACACACACACACACACACACACACACACACACACACACAAAAACAAAAATGGCCATCTTTGTGTGGAGGGGGAGGGGGCATGCAAGGGGGTAGTTGTGCTCACGTGTGTGCTGGGTGGGTAGGTGAGTGTATGTATGCTGCACAAAGCCAAGCGCTCCCCCCCCCCCCCCCCCCCCCCCCATGTGGTGAGTAACAGTTATCCTAATTCATGTTGTTATTCCACATTTGATTTTCCATTGTTAGAGTTCGTATTTTCATATTTAGTTAAAAATTATGTTACATTTTACATTTACTACTTTGCCACTAATGCACTTTTATTGTTTGTATTTTGGATTCATAGATGCTCCTGTTTCAGTGTTCCTGAGGTTTTCTTTTACATGCTCATTCAGGCATGTACCTGTTACACTTTCTATCAGTTTATTTGTAGTTGGAAATCATCCATGAAGTTAAATACACTTTCAGAATCTAATAGTTATTTATATTACTCCTGATACCTTTTGTCACTTTTAAGTATCCATTCAGAAACTTAAAATTGGTTGGTGGCTGTTTTTTTATGCTTACATGACTGGTTATGAACATGCCTAAGGACGTGTTTTATAATCTGTGTCTTAATGCAGTAATGTATATCTCTATGCTCTTCTACCAGCTTTATTTTCAAATATGTAACAATTGTTACTACTTATTTGGATGTGACTGCTTAAGTAATTTACTTGTATTTTACTCATTTGTGTGAAAAGGGACTGGTGTTTGTGAACTTCTTTGAGAAATAACTAATGGATAATGTTGTAAACCAGGTGACGTACTGACATAGACTGGTGGTGTAGTATGATGCCCCTGTGTGTTTAGTACTACTGGCTGAGAAATTATTTTGTAACCTGGTACATATCTAGCAACAAAGAAAAGTTGTGGAGTGTACCCAGAGTTCCTGGAATAGGTCTCCTCTTCCTGCTCTGTAACTACAGGCTGTGAATGCCTCTCTGGAATTTGCTGTTGATTTGCCACTGGATATGCCTGTGCGTCGCTGACATAACGTGGTTCTGAATCTGTGGTTGGAACCTGCTGTGACTGCAAACTGTTCTGCTGTATGTACGGTAAATATTCTTCAGAATTACTGGCAGCAGTGGTTTTTATATACATTGGTGTATTCTGTAATTGTTGCAAGGAAGAATACTGACTGGATTCTTCTTCACTTTTAAATGGTATGGTAATAGGTGGCTGAGGTAGCTTAGGAAATAATACATGTTCCTTTGTCAGGTTCTTGGGTGGTTTTGTTCTACGCCCAAAATCCCAATGGTTAAAAGGTCTGGATTTCTTCCTCTTTCTTGTTGCTAATTTTAAAGATGATTCGTGATCATTTTCTTGGCTGCCAGAAATTATGTCTGTAGCACTGAAGTTATCATTTTCTTTTATGTTGAGATTTTCTGAAGTACTTTTCCTTTGAGAAGTATATAAGGTCTTATTGGTCTCCCTGAGAAGTAAATTTCCAATAAGAATTCTGCTTCGGAAATCAAAGTCATCAGGAAAATCTTCATCTGTAGTTTGATCACTTACTACTGACATTGCTGCATCTTCAGAGGCACTTGCTGTGAAGGGCTCTTTATCCTCGTGTATAAATTCTGGTATGTCAGTTAATGAGTAATTCATCACATGTTTCTCATTTTTATACTCCTGTTCAACAGAGATTGGTGGTGTGTTAATCCAAGACACATCATTATCTGGAATTTTCATCAGAAAGTCAACACTACTTGAATCCAGTTCAAGTGATTTGATAATTTCAACCGCATTCCCGTCCTCCTGGGAATATGAATTGTTGAAAGGAGAAACTGCAGATTGAACAGAATCACCATTAACACAGTTTGTTTCATTAACTGAATCCCGTTGAACTTCCTGGTAAGAACCATTTGCCTCTGTCACCTGACTGGGTAACAGCAGTACAGTCAATAATGCTGTTATATACTGCCTCATCTGGAACAAAATATATCGTTTTCTTACACTGAATCCAAACACAGACAAAAAATTAAAGTATAAACATGAGCTAGTCATTTCAGAAATGCAGGTCTTACACTGGGGAAACAATACCTACACCAATACAAATTCTCAATGCCAAAATATGAATTTTACATTTTTGTGACAAAAGACTGTCTTCAGGAGCTCATCAATAAAATGAAAGAATAGATATTGAAAGAAGAGGTTATGCCTGGGAATTTTGTTATCAGAAGGCACCAACAGTTAGAACCTACATGAAAATATATTTGTGTAGTCACTAGAAAACTGCTAACAGGCAGCATTAACAAACTGTAGAAAGTTATTGAGGTACGAAGAATGGAAATGCTCCTAAAGATAGTGATATTCCAACAGAAATAACTGGGACTTCAATCTAGGGTTCACAGATTTTTGATAAAGCTTTTGACTAAGTTTTGATAAAATTTGTATTAACAGCCATTGATAATCAGTACACTGTTACAGTCTATGTGTATGACTGGAAACCATAATACATGGGAAGCCTGGAGGCAGTCTTTAGTCTTCATCTAGCAACAGAAGTCAAATGGATGACGATGATGATGACAGTGATGAACACATACCATTATGCACTTTTATTACTTTACAAATCAATTTAAAATTGGATTATTTCCAACATTCAAACATCGATTACATCTACAAGCCATTTCTGTCATTGGTAAAGCTACATTAGAGGGGCAAAATTTCTCTTCTCCTAACCTCTGTGAGGCCGAGTTTCCTTCCATCACTGTTTGTTAATGATCAAGTATGGTTGCCATTAGTAAGTTTTACTCTCCAATTTTCAAACTTTTTCTCAGTAGTACAGGGAAGGTCATCCAACATGGCATACATGTGCCCAGATATGAAATTCCATCTAATTAACATGCATGAATGCTCATGTTTCCAACACCCAACACGGTAACTAATCTGTAAAAATAGCTCCATGACCATGCAGAAACCACACTATTGGTGGCTGTAACTGTCAACTCTGCATGAAAGCCTAGGAGTATGTGCTTATCATATCTGGAACAGGGGAACTCTGTGTTGTTACCCCCACCAGGTTGCCACTGAGGGATGTCCAAGGGGAGAACCCCCCCCCCCCCCCACATTGCTCTGAGTGACTTTCAGGCACACAATGCACAATGACAAGACCAAAACTATCCTAACTGGTGGCTATAAACTTCCAGCAGCCTCATCTGACAGATTTGATCAATGCAAGGAAGAGAGATACAGTTCCACAGCATTTTTCTTCTTTCCTGAAAGGAAAATGAATCTCCTAAAACAAGAGAAATATGTGTACTACAATTATGGGTCTTAATATTCCGGAGGAAAAATAGACCCCCATTCGGATCACCGGGCGGGGACTACTCAAGAGGACGTCGTTATCAGGAGAAAGAAAACTGGCGTTCTACGGATCGGGGCGTGGAATATCAGATCCCTTAATCGGGCAGGTAGGTTAGAAAATTTAAAAAGCGAAATGGATAGGTTAAAGTTAGATATAGTGGGAATTAGTGAAGTTCGGTGGCAGGAGGAACAAGACTTCTGGTCAGGTGAATACAGGGTTATAAATACAAAATCAAATAGGGGTAATGCAGGAGTAGGTTTAATAATGAATAAAAAAATAGGAGTGCGGGTTAGCTACTACGCATTATTGTGGCCAAGATAGACACGAAGCCCATGCCTACTACAGTAGTACAAGTTTATATGCCAACTGGCTCTGCAGATGATGAAGAAACTGATGAAATGTTTGATGAGATAAAAGAAATTATTCAGATAGTGAAGGGAGATGAAAATTTAATAGTCATGGGTGACTGGAATTTGACAGTAGGAAACATAGTAGGTGAATATGGATTGGGGCTAAGAAGTGAAAGAGGAAGCCATCTGGTAGGATTTTGCACAGAGATTAACTTAATCATAGCTAACACTTGGTTCAAGAATCATAAAAGAAGGTTGTATACTTGGAAGAAGCCTGGAGATACTAGAAGGTATCAGATAGATTATACAGGGTGATTCAAAAAGAATACCACAACTTAAGGAATTTAAAACTCTGCACTGACAAAAGGCAGAGCTAAGCACTATCTGTCGGCGAATTAAGGGAGCTATAAAGTTTCATTTAGTTGTACATTTGTTCGCTTGAGGCGCTGTTGACTAGGCGTCAGCGTCAGTTGATGCTAAGATGGCGACCGCTCAACAGAAAGCTTTTTGTGTTATTGAGTACGGCAGAAGTGAATCGATGACAGTTGTTCAGCGTGCATTTCGAACGAAGTATGGTGTTAAACCTCCTGATAGGTGGTGTATTAAACGTTGGTATAAACAGTTTACAGAGAATGTGTGTTTGTGCAAAGGGAAAAGTTTTGGATGGCCGAGAACGAGTGATGAAAATGTAGCACGCATCCAGCAAGCATTTGTTCACAGCCCAGGAAAATCTACTCGCAGAGCTAGCAGAGAGCTGCAAATTCCACAATCAACTGTATGGAGAGTCCTACGAAAAAGGTTAGTTATGAAACCTTATCGTCTGAAATTGGTTCAAGCACTGTCTGCAGTTGATAAAATTAAAAGAATCGATTTCTGTGATTTTATCCTTGCTCAAATGGAAACAGATGAATCTTTCGTTTCAAAGATTGTGTTTAGTGATGAAGCAACTTTCCACACTAACGGGAAAGTCAACCGTCACAATGTCTGTATATGGGGCACTGAGAATCCGCGGGAAACAACTCAGTATGAACGTGACTCGCCTAAGGTGAACGTTTTCTGTGCCATTTCAGCCAATAAAGTTTTTGGTCCCTTTTTCTTCGAAGGTGCTACTGCAACTGGACTACAATATCTGGAGATGTTAGAGAATTGGCTGTTCCCTCAGCTCGAACAAGAAGCACAACAATTCATATTTCAGCAGGATGGAGCGCCACCACATTGGTACTTATCTGTCCGTAACTACCTGAACGTCAACTACCCGAGGCGATGGATTGGCCACCAAGCAGCCCGTGACAGAGCACTTCATCACTGGCCTCCAAGAAGCCCTGATCTTACCCCCTGCGATTTTTTCTTATGGGGATATGTTAAGGATATGGTGTTTCGGCCACCTCTCCCAGCCACCATTGATGATTTGAAACGAGAAATAACAGCAGCTATCCAAACTGTTACGCCTGATATTCTACAGAGTGTGTGGAACGAGTTGGAGTATCGGGTTGATATTGCTCGAGTGTCTGGAAGGGGCCATATTGAACATCTCTGAACTTGTTTTTGAGTGAAAAAAACCTTTTTAAATACTCTTTGTAATGATGTATAACAGAAGGTTATATTATGTTTCTTTCATTAAATAGACATTTTTAAAGTTGTGGTATTCTTTTTGAATCACCCTGTATAATGGTACAACAGAGATTTAGGAACCAGGTTTTAAATAGTAAGACATTTCCAGGGGCAGATGTGACTGACTACTATCTACTGGTTATGAACTGTAGATTAAAACTGAAGAAACGGCAAAAAGGTGGGAATTTAAGGAGATGGGACCTGGATAAACTGACTAAACCAGAGGTTGTACGGAGTTTCAGGGAGAGCATAGGGGAACAATTGACAGGAATGGGGGAAAGAAATATAGTAGAAGAAGAATGGGTAGCTCTGAGGGATGAAATAGTGAAGGCAGCAGAGGATCAAGTAGGTAAAAAGACGAGGGCTAGTAGAAATCCTTGGGTAACAGAAGAAATATTGAATTTAATTGATGAAAGGAGAAAATATAAAAATGCAGTAAAAGAAGCAGACAAAAAGGAATACAAACATCTCATAAATGAGATCAACAGGAAGTGCAAAATGGCTAAGTAGGGATGGCTAGAGGACAAATGTAAGGATGTAGATGCTTATCTCAGTATGGGTAAGATAAGATACTGCCTACAGGAAAATTAAAGAGACCTTTGTAGAAAAGAGAACCACTCGTATGAATATGAAGAGCTCAGATGGAAACCCAGTTCTAAGCAAAGAAGGGAGAGCAGAAAGGTGGAAGGAGTATATAGAGGGTCTATACAAGGGCGATGTACTTGAGGGCAATATTATGGAAATGGAAAAGGATGAAGATGAAATGGGAGATATGATATTGCACGAAGAGTTTGACAGAGCACTGAAAGACCTGAGTCGAAACAAGGCCCTGGGAGTAGACAACATTCCATTAGAGCTACTGACAGCCTTGGGAGAGCCAGTCCTGACAAAATTCTACCATCTGGTGAGCAAGATGTATGAGACAAGCGAAATACCCTCAGACTTCAAGAAAAATATAGGGTCATTCCACGCCAATTCAACCAATTTGAGAAAATGTTCCAGCTGATAGCCTCAGATTTGGCTGAATTTTAGCACACCATGCTACCAAGTGTGGAACACTCATGTACAAAATTTTCAGTTCCCCTGCCAATTAGTTCCAGAATTATGGCTTGTGAAAGAAGGTGGCGTGACCCAGAAATTGCAACCCGCATCTGGCAATCTATCTTGAACTATTCCGCACAGTCCAGTGAAATTTTTACAACCCAGTAACATCCACTTAGAGTAGGGTGACCAAATTATTTTCGGTGAAAACCAGGACACATTCACCTGGGTGCCAATGGACACCTCATTCCACATGTACCCAGGTTTCTTAATTTTAAATATTAATGTTTTGTTGATACATTTTGTTAACCCGATTATTATAACTAATAATAGGATACAAAAGATTGATATAATCTAGATTATCTGTATAATTAATGACATTTAATAAACATATACAATAATAAAGAAATGGATTACGAATTTACAAAATTTTACAGCCATTCAACTTTTAATCAATTAATATTAACATGAGCTTTAATATTACTGAGCACTTGTAGATGAAATTGACTGTCCTTGGAGAAAAGGGTATTTTTCACTGCCTCCAGCCTTCTTGATCATGTCTTTGTTCTTTGAGACACAGTGATAAAACTCGGCACAATCCATTTTGTAGTTGTACAGGATCTCCAAGATTGCTTCAAGAGAGTCCACCTCCATTCTGTTTCTTTCATCAGCCCACTGGATATTCATGAACGAAAATATTCTTTCCCCATTGGCATTATGGGCTTTTAAAAAAACTCACCCACTTCTCATGACATTCCAATCCCCCCCCCCCATTCCACTTGTGAAGACTTTCTTCAACAAAATTTGTCAGTATGCCGAACTGATCAAAGATAATGGAATCATCAATTTCAATCTCTTCACTCTTCAAATAAGAAACTCTCTCTTCAGCACTTTCCCATTTTGGCACTCTCTTCAGTTACATCCAATCAAACACCGGTGATGAGGGTAAATATGAGGTGCTCCACTTGCTGAGATATTTTACACAAGTGTCATAAAACTTATTAACTTCTTCTCTAAAACTCCTTTCCACTGCTTCTTATCCTTCCGCTCTTTTAAGGACACATTTAACATTAAAAGAAATGAACTGCTGTTCTCTCCTCTTAGTAACAGTTTCCAGAGTATTTTCCAAAACATCAATTCCCTCTATTACACTTTTCGTGCCTCCCTCAATTTCCTTTATCCCATGCTGCAAAGTGCTAAGCTGACTGTGAATGAACCATAAGTAGGCTTCACTTAAAGGGTTTTTGAAAAACTGAACCAATATTTTGGGGGCTTTGCCTTCATTTAGGAAAAAATCTTAACAGTTCAAACAGGCGGATTACTCTTTCAACTGCTGGAAACAGTGATAACCAGCGAGTTTTTGAGTGACTCATTACATTCATATATTCAGTTCCCACATAATCACAGAACTTCTTAAGCCTCTCTGTTCTAACAGTATATATGTAAAAGTGTGAGTATACCTTCATGACGATAGTTTCAACATCACAGCTTAAACTGTCAGCAGATGTCTGCACGCTATTGTGTAAAACATGTTTTCATGCAATGTTGCCTTTAATTTGGTAAATACGTTGCATTTGCCTTGTCTTTTTAAACTACCAAAGTTTGTGTTGGTGTTATCTCCACAAAATGACATACATTTATTTTTCTCAAGATCAAACATTTCGATAGTATTCATACAAAATCTTGAAATTTTGTCAGATGTTTCATTAGGTAGGGAACTCAACTTCAAAAGTTTGGTCTGAATTCCCTGATTAATATCGAAAAGCTGAACAACGAACTGAAATATTTTAGTGGCCTTATGATTGCTGGCATCAGTGGATATCCCACAGAAAGAAGACTTTTCGATGTATTCAAGGCTTTCCTTTACACTCTGGGGAGCAATAACTCCTTTCACTAAGGCTGACAATTTAGTTCTTGCTGAACTAAACTTTTTTGCAATGGAAGAATCATCAAACATAATGCTGTTAAGCTTATTAGTACAATCACTAGATCCTTGACTTTGGTGATGTTTTACCATGTGGTAGGCTAGTATAAGCTCGGCTGCTCGAACTTTCATCTCTTCACTTGACTGATGTTTCACAAAATAATTTTGTAGAGTTTTACTGCAGCTCGGTGCACTGTATCTGTTAATGTGTTTCTTTGACCTGATGTGATCAACTATGTCGGAACGTCCACCATGACTTATACTAATAAAACAGTTACATACGGAACACTCTGCTTCGTAATCAAAATGATTAATTAATTGATGAAATTCCATTCCTTGGAATAACAATCACTGAACTTGCAGGCACGTTTCGGCATTGCGTTTCACAGTACTGCAGCAATAATACCACTAATATGAGAAAAAACTATTGCAGTTTGTCTGACAATACATCAACTACTACACTGTTCTGACAATGAGTGTGTGAGTAAGTGGCGCGACAATCAGACGGTTTCATAGCTCTGTTACAATAATACAACTTACTACTTGTTGGCCAAAGTACCACTCAAAGTAAATTATTGCCTGAGTGTATCAATACTGATACTGTGATTACTAGTATGGGACAATGGAGGTTTTAGACAAATAAGCCAAAATATATTAATTTCTTGTGTTGTATTTCCTTTGATATAGCGAAATCCCAAAAATTTGAGAGTTTCATGAAATGTATTTAAAAACTGAATTCCGGGACTTTTGAGCGTCCCAAAACAAATTTTCGGGACACCGGAACACAGGGATGAAAACCGGGACAATCCCGATTTTCCGGGATGTTTGGTCACCCTAACTTAGAGAGAACACTATGAATCAAAACACCAACAACATATTTATGAGGGAAAATAAAAAATTCCAAAATGTGATTTTAAAAATGTAATACGTTAAAAGGTACATATTGTAGCTGCTCTATATGCCAAATATAATTCACTCAAAAAGGGTATAAATTTTTTTGTGGTAAGCTTAATGTGGCCTAAACACACGCAGAACTCATCTTGCCCATATCAGTCTCACAGTTACATGCACACAAAAATACAAAAATTTGAAAAATTACCTTAAAAACATGGATTTTCTAAGTGTGGTTGCACAAAAGGGACATGTGATATCCAAGCCAAATTTCAAATACTGCACAAGTAGACCATAATATAATATGTGGCAAAATTTCAACTTGTTATTGCAAGGCATTTGTGACCAATAAAAGTTGACGGAGATGTATTTGGTTACGCTTCTTTTAACACGATTTAGCAAGTAATAGTGATGATGCAGACAGCTTGTTTCACATAAAGTTCCAGCAATTGTTGGGAACCATTAGGCAACAAAGTTAAACAATGGTAGTTTTCAGTGACAGAATGAATCATTGTTAGGCAGGAACAAGAAAGGAAACAAGCAACAATTACAGGTTGCTAATTTTTTTTAAGGTTCTAGTTCAGACTGGTCAGTACTGTTGTGGAAAGTCAGTATGGAGGCAGAAGAGTGTACTACTGGTGCTTTTGTTCAAACAAGTTACAGTATTGGTAGAGCACAAGCACCTGAATGTCATAAAATTAACACATGGAACAAAATGTGGCATTCGCTTTGTACTGTATGATCTGGATGAATCGGACCAAGATTTGTTGCTATGGAGATCCGGGATGCACCCTATGGGCACAAGAAGTACAGTTCCAGGAAACTTTAGTGTTTGTTATCATCATATGAAAGTGTTTCTGGATAAGTATTCTTTCCTACAAAGAAGTTGTTTTGATCCATTTCGGGTTGATAAGAAGACAGTGAAGTGTAGCCTCAGAGAAATTGATATAAAATCAGTATTGAAAGTGAATCAGTGCATGGGACTTAACATGAAACCAGGACAAAAGTTATGTTCCAGGTGTGTTACACTGCTAAGAAATGAATAATATTCTGATAATTTACATGACAGTGACAAAGAGTATCAGCCACCTACAACCACAGCGGATGAGCAATTAAATACTTCAGTGACTGCTCTTGGTCTGTATCCCATGAAGACACACAAAGTTGAGAAAAGAGACAGGCCCAGCTATGGTAGAAGAAAACTACAAGAAGCTCAAATGGAATTAAACACAAAATAGCTGACACACTAATGGTGGAAGAGGAAGAACTATCTGCTCCAAAGGAACAGAAATCATGCCAGAAATGCTCTGATTTGGACAAAATTGTGCATGATTTGAAAGAAAAATGTGCCATATCCAAACACCAGAAAAAAGTAGCTATTCTTACCCTTGCACCTTCCAGCTGGTCTACTGACTACACTGCAAAGGAATTCAATGTTTCTACATACATGGTAAAGCAAGCTAGGAAAATAAAAGCAACCCAAGGAGTGCTTCCGCAACTTCAGCAGGCTCAGGGTAAGCAATTGAGTTCAGAAATAAAGGTGCTAGTGTTAGAGTTTTATGAAAATAATGACTACAGCTGAATAATGCCTGGAAAAAAAAAAGACTATGTAACAGTGAAAATGGGAAATGTACATGTGCAGATACAAAAAAATACTGTTGCTATGCAACATATCAGAACTATATGTAGAATTCAAGGAAAAGTATCCCAATACCAAAGTAGGTTTATCATCTTTTTTCCATCTTCGGTCAAAATGGGTTGTGCCTGTAAGACCACCTTGCGCGCAAAATGTATATGAGGCACAAGGGGGTCTTACAGGCACAACCCATTTTGACCGAAGATGGAAACACACACACACACACACACACACACACACACACACACACACACACACACACACACACACGTTTGTGTATGTGAGATCCATCAAAATGCTAAGCTAATGTTTGCTACTATAAAGTATTCTGGTCTGGATTACAAAGGTGCAATGAAGCTGCTAGTGTGTGACATCAGTTCCTACCAGTGCATGATACACAGGTGTGGAAAGTGTCCTGGTAAGGCAAATCTTGCAGAACACATTAATAACAAACTGTATGGTGAACTCCTTATCGATGACAATGAACTTGTTTCTTATAAACAATGGACACACATGGATCATGGAAGTCTTGAAACAAAGCAAAGTACAGTGGAAGATTTTGAAGATTTTGTTGAAAGGTGTCAAAAAACGGACAAACTGACCACACACAGCTTCACAGCAACAGCACAATCAGCTTATCTCCAGTTTTGTAAGGATAATTTGAAACAAGATTAAATTATAGTAATACTAGACTTTTCTGAAAATTATGCATTTATAGTTCAAGATGCCATCCAAGGATATTAGCACACAGAATCTAGTAAAACTCAAGGGGGGGGGGGGGGGGGGGGGACACCAGAAAGTTCTTACAAAGGTGCAGATAAAATAAGTGAAAGAGTTAGATGTCTTTGGATAAGCCAGTCAAAGTAATAAAACGAAGAACACGAGCAGCTGCTCGAGCGTCATCAGCTAAAATATCCTGTAAAGTAGATGGCAGAGACAGGACAACATGAGATTGACTAAAACGGGGACACGACAATAAAACATGGCGCACTGTTAATACATGACCACAAGGGCACTGCGGGGCTGGGTCACCAGAGAGCAGGTAGCAGGATATCATTGGGACAACAGTCAAGCAACTCTCCAGCCATTTGCGATTTACTATAGAGGTGAATCAGGTGATGTGTCTGTCATGAACCTGTGCATTTTTAGTGATCGTGTAATTCATAACGCCATTGCAGTTCATGCCCACATTCGCACCGTCATGGAATATGTGAAAAACAAGCTGCCTCATATACATTTTGCGAAATACTTCACTGACGGGGCAGCTAGTCAGTACAAAAACTGTAAAAATCTCAAAAATTTATGCAAACATTACCATGATTTTCAGATTCATGCAGAATGGAATTTTTGCACAAGTCATGTTAAAAATGTATGTGATGGTATAGGTGCTACCATTAAGCGCTTGGCATCACGAGCTGGTCTGCAGCACCCCACAGAAAGTCACATTCTAACACCTCTTCTATTATTTACCTGGGTACAGAAAAATATCTCTGGCATACAATCATTCTATGTTTCGAAAGATGAGGTGAAGTAAGTCGAAGAGTTGCTAAAAAGCAGACTAGAACACATAAAAAGTTGCAGGCACAAGGAGACATCATAAATTCTGTCCAGTGGGCTCTGACAACGTGCAGATGAGCAGACTGTCCAGTTATAACTATAGGTTCATGCACAACGTGTCTTCACAGTGTGTCTGACTCAGGATTCAGAAGCAAAAGCAGCAACATACAACCAGGTTGCTATGTTATTGCTGTTTATGATGACAAATGGTACGTAGGATGTGTTGCGGAGTGCTGTGAAGCAGAAGGTGATGTATTTGTGAACTTCATGGCACCAGCAAGATCATTGCATTGGCCAGAGTACAGTAGCTAAAGTGTGGGAGAACTTCTGTTCGAAGCACAATCAACTGGTTTTTAGCAGTTAGGGTGCAGTAAACATTAATAATAGGTTACATTAATCTGTCTATATGTTGTTGCTTAGTGATTAAACGGTTGTGGGAGAGGATAAGAAGAGGCAGAACAGTTTATGATATGTTTTTACAAAATTGTGTTGTGGAACAATGGCCACATCACCAAATACATCTGTCATCTTCCATTGCACACAAATGTCTTGCAATAACATGCTGAAATTTTGAGATATATATCATTAGGGTCTACTTATGCAGTATGTGAAATTTGGCTTGGATGCCACTTGTCCCTTTTGTGCTACCACACTTCGAAAATCCATGTTTTTCACATAATTTTTCAAATTTTTGTATTTTCATGAGCATGTAACTCAGTTTTTGTGACTGATATGGGCATGATGAGTTCTGTGTGTGCTTAGGCCACATTAAGCTTACCACAAAAAAATTTATACCCTTTTTGAGTGAATTATATTTGGCATAGAGGGCACCTACAATATGTACCTTTTAACGTATTACATTTTTATAATTACATTTTGGAATTTTTTACTTTCCCTCAGAAATATGTTGTTGGTGTTTTGATTCATGGAGTGTGTTTTCTAAATGGATGTTACTGGGTTGTAAACATTTCACTGGACTGTGTGGAATAGTTCCAAAGTTATTAAGACCTGAAGTTGGGTCTGAAGATAGATTGCCAGATGCGGGTTGCAATTTACGGGTCACACCACCTTCTTTCACACGTCATAATTCTGGAACTAATTGGCAGGGGAAACTAATACTTTGTACACGAGTGTTCAACACATGGTAGAATTAGTGTACTGAATTTCAGTTGAGAGTATGAGCTGTAGCCCCTGGTGAACTGACATGAATGACCCTATAATAATTCCAATTCCAAAGAAATCAGGTGTTGACAGATGTGAAAATTACCCAACTATCAGGTTAAGAGTCACAGCTGTAAAATACTAACGCAAATTCTTTACAGACGAATGAAAAAACTGGTAGAAGCTGACCTTGGGGAAGACCAGTCTGGATTCATAGAAATATTGGAACACGTGAGGCAATAATGACCCCACGAATTATCTTAGAAGATATATTAAGGAAAGACGAACCTACGTTTCTAGCATTGTAGACTTAGAGAAAGCTTTTGGAAATGTTGACTGGAATACTCTCTTTTAAATTCTGAAGATGGCAGGGATAAAATACAGGGAGGGAAAGGCTATTTACAATTTGTACAGAAACCTGATGGCAGTTATAGGAGTTGAGGGATATGAAAGGGAAGCAGTGGTTGGGAAGGGAGTGACAGACAGGGTTGTAGCCTCTCCCTGATGTTATTCAATCTGTATATTGAGCAAACAGAAAAGGAAACAAAAGAAAAATTTGAGTAGGTATTAAATCCATGGAGAAGAAATTAAAAATTTGAGGTTCGCCGATGACATTGTAATTCTGTCAGAGACAGCAAAGGACTTGGAAGAGCAGTTGAGCGGAATGGATAGTGTCTTAAAACGAGGATATAAGATGAACATCAACAAAGGCAAAACAGGGATAATGGAATGCAGTGAATTAAGTCAGGTGATGCTAAGGGAATTAGATTACGAAATGAGACACTTGAAAGTAGTAAAGGAGTTTTTTGCTATTTGGGGAGCAAAACAACTGATGATGGCCGAAGTAGAGAAGATATAAAACGTAGACTGGCAATGGCAAGGAAAGTGTTTCTGACGAAGAGAAGTTTGTTAACATCGAGTATAGATTTGTGTGTCAGAAAGTCGTTTCTGAAGTATTTGTATGGGAGTGTAGCCATGTATGGAAGTGAAACATATACGATAAATAGTTGGCCAAGACGAGAATAGAAGCTTTCGAAATGTGGTGCTACAGAAGAATGCTGGAGATTAGATGGGTAGATCACATACCTAATGAGGAGTATTTAACAGAATTGGGGAGAAGAGGAGTTGTGGCACAACTTGACTAGAAGGGATCGGTTGGTAGGACATGTTCTGAGGCATCAAGGGATCACCAATTTAGCATTGGAGGGCAGTGTGGAGGGTAATAAACGTAGAGGGAGACCAAGAGATGAAGACACTAAGCAGATTCAAAGGATATAGGTTGCAGTAGGTACTAGGAGATGAAGAAGCTTGCACAGATAGAGTAGCATGGAGAGCTGCATCAAACCAGTCTCACGACTTGAAGACCACAACAACAACAACAACAACAACAACAACAGGACAGATAGAGTGTCCCAAAATGCAATTTTTTTAAAATTTCTTTGAAGAATAAACCTACACATACATGTGTGTGCATGCTCATTTAAAATGAGTGTCCCACCCACCCCCACCCACCCACCCACACACACACACACACACACACACACACACACACACACACACACACACACACACACACACACACATACATACATACATACCATACATACTGGCTCTAAAATCATGTTTACAATCCATTCTAAAACTTTCAATTAAAAAGAGAAAATTAAGTGGAAAGACCTAAAACAGGGCAACAGATAGTTAGCTACCTGATCACTGGACTAAGGGTGATCCAGATGTCATGAAATGTACAAAAACCTCTGGTCTAAAATCTTACCAAACTTGTCTCATCATCAACTACAATAAAGACCATGTCCCCATATAACTTGCTTATGCCCTTTTGTGCTAATATGAAATGTGTTCATTTAAATTGGGCATGCAGTAATTTACTTGACACTGGAGTCACAGAGTGGAGAATCCTCCTGCTGGAATATGCATTAATGGACACCGTGTTGTGGCTAAGTGTACTTCACACCATCATAGGTGCTGGTATGAGGTATGTCACTGGCAGAGGGTTGGCTTTAGTGGCATCAGCATATTCACCATCACATATAGTAACATCACAGTCTATTCACTCAACGTCTGCTTGCTCATTTCCCCAGATTCCTTTATGCCCTGCTGAGTGGTGTATGTTTCCCCCCTCCAGTTTGAAGAAAGAGAAGTCTTTCCTGTGTCTTTTTGAGGTATTTTCCTTACTTCCTCCAATTTGAAGAATGAGATGTGTTTCCCGTGTCTTTGTGTTATTTTCCACACTTAGTTACATATGATACAATGCCTGTAAGACAAGAACGGTTTGCTTTGAAGACACTTCAGCACTCCAGTACCTTCACGACTATGTAGTTACCCAGTAACTACAGTATAGTCATTGGGAAGGTGGATCACTAAGACATGGATGGGGAACACATTTAAACAGTGAAGGAAGCCTCCTTGCCCTGAATCATTAGTGTGTACTATAAAAGGTCAATATGGCATGCAACCCACATTAAAATTTGGTCATACCTTACATAAATTCTGCACATCTTTATGAGGCGAGATGGAGCTCTGATCCAACCTTGGTGCACTGAATGAGGTGACACAGTGATTGGCACATAGGACTTGCATTTGGGAGGATGAAGGTTCAAATCCACATCTGACCATACTCACTAAGGTTTTCTGTGATCTCCCTTAACTGATCCAGGCAAATGCAGGAATAGTTCCTTTTGAAAGGGACACAGCCAGTTTCCTACCCCACTCTTTAAGCAATCTGAGCTTGTGCTCTGTTTCTAATGACCTCACTGTCAATGGGATGTTAAACCCCATCTCCTTCCTTCTGACCTTCGTATAAAACTTAAAAATCACCTTAGCATAAAACCTTAAAACCAGAAACAAACATCTGTACAAGATAGTCCTTCACACAGATATCAAAAGGGTTTGTTACACTTTATTATTAAGAAGCCATTCCACTGGTGGACATGCAAAAATGATGTGGTATGCAGGTGTCTGTGACAAGGAGATGATTTATAACTTGTTGCACCATGAGGAGTCTGCCTGGTGTTGAGTGGTGGCTCACCAGTCTCAAAATACAGGGATGGTATGGGTCGATTCTAACGTTCCAGTGTCCATTCTATCATTGGGCACCACAAAAGTTTTTTGAACAGGACAGTCTTGTAGGATTATAAACCAAACATCCATAATATAATCAAGATCACAGAAAGGCTCTGAAAAACTGGACCAGACAGCTTTGGTGTGGTCACTGAACTATTGCTAACACATTTTAAGACACTTCATGTTTTCAGGGACCCTTCACGTCACTAATAAGGTGTGGCAACCAGATAGCTTTAATCAAATGTGAGGGCCAGAAATGCCACAGTTTCTTTGAAACTAAGACTAGTGTCCCTCATCATCAATTAAGGAAATGGTTACAGTCACACACATTGGTGATTCATTGTTTAAAATGATGTGTAGAAAGGCGAGAAATATAAATTTACGAAGATGTCCTTGGGAGACCCATTCTTAGAGCTCTCCAAGGATACATTTATTGCATATCGACATTCTCATTCTTCTGAATCAACATTCCTGTGAAGGAGAACCTATAGTATAGCTGCTTATAGGAGGAGCAGGTTATAAAAAATGTAGTGTTATCTCTGCACACAATTGAAGCCCTCGATGCTGAAATTAAAAAAAATTTCAGTTTCCCTAACTTCACCATTTCCTCTAACACTCATATCCTCTCACAAGAGAAGTGAAGTCATTCTCTGTTATATCACTACTGTGATATCAAATGCAGCAGAAGCAGTAATCAATCTCCCCCCCCCCCCCCCACCCTTTCCAGGTGCCTTTCACTAGAAAACTGTAGCATGGTGAGCCTTAAACAGAAGAGAACTCGCACAACAACATCCATCAACAGATATACTAATCACCTTCAAAAGGTTCCTAGCTCAGACCCTTTGTTCAATTACAAAACAGAAGGAGTGTTGAGCAAGATTTTTAACAATACTGAAAACCCTAATTCCTCCTCTGAAATATGGGACAAGCAAAACAGGTATTTATAGGCACCAGTGGTCCCGGGCAGGACGATGTCGTACAATGTGGGCCCACCATCTTTACTGAACAGCATGTGACAATACCCTCCCACCTTCCACTTCCATAATTGTTACCTCTGTGCCTCAAACATGTCATTAATGTTGAGGACTCAACATGTACTCACGAAAAGTATCAACATAGTAAGGATGCACAAACAAGTTCTAAAGGACAGGAAATGTGGGTGCAGCCCAGAATGGTCGACCAAAGGTACCAACATCAGAAAAGCTGATCACTGTAAATGCCACACAGTGTTTTCAGTCCACGAAGTCTGCACAATGCCTTCCTAACCAGTCTGCATGGTGCATTGGTAGCACCCATCCAGTCCTTATCTGTAACTAGTAAGGTGCATAAGTTGTTCCATACCCAGTAAGGTGGGGTCACAGGGACACCGATACTTGTTACTTTAAAATGTTCCCTGTTAATGTTCAATTAAAATCAAAACAATTTTTTTTTTTACAACCACACATCATATCTAAAGGTATCTAAATAAGATTGAACACAGTAAATGTAAATTTTTATTTTATAAAAAAGTATATTTAACAAAATGCAAAACTGAAAATTAAAATTACAAAATATTATTAAGACATGAGTACATGAAAAATCATAAAAAAACAGTGTGATTTCTATTATTTACTATATAAGGAAAATTAAAAAATTGGACAAAAGATAATTTTAAAAACTGTTACACAAATCACAAACACTATTACGGCAGTCTTCACAGACATTCTTGGCACAATCCATGCATACTGCTGTACTGCAATGAGTACAGTAAACCTTTCCCTCCCGCTGCTCCTTGGGCACTTCCCACTCATTCTTTTATGAGGTACCGCTGAGGGCTTTGGGATTTGTTAATTTATAGCAATCAATTGTCTAAGATCATGCAGTATGTGCAAATTGATGACCCTCCTCTGAAACTGCAGTTCAACCAGCTGCCTCGTCAAATTTTTAATAAAGTCAAACCTCGATAATTGTCTACTTTCCGGCAATGATGAATAAATCACATGAATTTACAGCAGAAATATTCAACATTGTGTAAAAAAACAGTAAGGAGCTACCTTCTGCTTCTTCTGTTTGTGGAGTATATTGTACACTTCTCATCAAAGAGCATCGATTCCTCCTCTCGTGGCATTATAATAATGTATTAGTTCAGGTTTTCCAGTTTCGTCATTAACAGTAGCGCTGTGATGCACCGAGGAAACTAAAACCACTGCCTTTCTTGGTTTAGGGACATGGTTTACTAAAATCATATTTTCCCCAAAGCCAAAAACTGATTTTCCATATTTCCTTGCTTTTGAGGGAAGAAATTCCTTTGGAATTTCTTTTTTCTTTTTCTTCAAAGTCCCAACATAAGTAATGCCCCTTTTCCTCAACTCCCTCACAACTTCAATGGATGAGAACCAATTGTCAGCCGTGATATTGCGGCTGGTTCCTTCGATTGATTTTGTCAACCTGCATTGGTTTTGACAATTTTTTCTCTTCTTCTGACAAAGTATTACTATTACTTCCTTTGCCAGCATAAATGTATCCATCCAAAAAATGAGATTTTGCATCACTGTTTGCAAGAATTTTTATAACGTATTTTCTTGGCTTATTTGGAATATACATTCTAAATTTACACCTGCCTTCAAAGCCAATAAGCATTTCATTGATGCATGCTTGGTCACCAATAAAATAATTTTCTTAGGTCACTAATAGAATAATTTTCTTAATATTTTTTTATAAATAGATTAAATACACGAGAAATTGTTGCAGTTGGGCCTGTTTTTGTATGCTCTTGTCTAGTTATTGATTCGTCAAAACGGAGGGCAGCTAAAATTATTGCAAATCTTTTCTCTGACATGGTGCAGCTGAAAATCTCTCTGCCAGTCCCATCAGTTCCAAATATTGAGTTCAAATCCTCGTCATGTGATTTTGAAAATAGGCGTGAAAAAGAGTAGGCCATGGAATGCTTTCAACTCCACAATAGCAAATCTGCTACCAAATATTTGTTATCTGTAAAGTTATTTCTTATGGCCTCCATTCTTTAATTTGAGCATAATAATACTTCATCTAAAATATCATTTGTAAAAATACAAGCCCAAGCAGCTAGCTCAGAGCAACTTTTTCCAAATAGTTTAGCAGGGCCTATAACTCCGGGTAAATGGACAATTAAATTGTGGGAACGGGTATGTACATTTATGGCAGGTGGCGTGGACCACCACTTTAAACTATTTTTGCCAAAATAATTCTGAGCTGTCATGCCCTGAGATGCAACATTTCCTGCACACAGCATACTTCTTCTAAATTTACCAAAGAAATACCTGATTCGGCTTCATATTCCTGATTGTCATCGGTCCCATAATCTAATTCTGAATTCGAATGATGGTCACTTTCCAAATCCGGATCAAACTTCCACAATCACTCATAGCACCTTCCAGCCATTCCAGAAAATTGGCATCATTAACACTTATCAACTGTCGCTGTGAATATGCTATTTTTGACTGAAACAATGTCAACTGTTTTGAATAAAAAAAGTTTCACTAATGGTATGGTGGGGGTCACACAGACCCCATGCTCCACTAATGAAACTCATAAACCACTTACAGCAGAACAACTACTTCTGTCAACAGCTCAGAATCTACTGCATGAAAGGTACTGTGGACCACAGTTCCTAATAGCGGCCCCTATGGGAATTACAAAATAAACGAAACTGGATGGGAGTCCCAGGAACCCAACACCCTGGTTACAGGTTAAAGGTGCATTCGTAAATAATTTGAGAGTTGTTACTTGACGTCAGCGTAAAATGTTGAGATTCCTCAACCGTAAACCAAGTTACAGAGTGAATGAAGTTGAATAAGAAACCTCTGAAACAATCTACAATAATGCAATCTTTTCTCATGATCTGTTTCTTGTAACACTTGCATGGTGTGCATTCTGTATGGTCGCAATGCTGATCTTCTTCGCAGCTCTGATTTGTGACGGATGACAGGCCTTTCTCCTGACTCAATCGACGCAACGATTTCCTGGGAGACTTCTCCAAGCATCTTCGAACATTATCAATACTCTATGCACTCAATGATGTTGTACGTTTACCACTGTCATCGTTTAGTACATCAGCTCTTGAACTCGACAAAGTTGTTGCCTTTGTTGGACACAGCGCACATTGAATTTTCTCCAGAATGCCTGTTGCTTTGTAACCATTGAGTCTATCTTCCACTACACATTCACAATAAAAACTAGCTCCCGAAGTGTATACGTGTTTCTGCCAGCTAAGGATTGCGAACGAACCACTAATTTGCTCGTTATTGTCATGTGGCCCAAACCACACACTCAAGGCTGCATAAATATCTCTCTAGTTAAAGTTAACCAATTTCGACAACTGTTTCGTCAGGTCTTATAAAATCTTTTTGCTATAAATACGTTCATCTTACGTTGGTCCTCATGCCAAAGTGTCGTGTGGATAAAAATCAGATTTTTAAGGCCGGAAGATCACAGCACAGCCTGTCGAAATATTTATTTATGCAATCTTGGCTGTTGAATGTTTTTAGCAAATAAAACAGATCGCTCCTTCAGTCCTCTCAAAATGAGGACCAGTTATTGTATGTTGTTATATGTGACATTTGGTGAATCATATCTTCCTTTTACGCTAGTCATTACTTGTATGTACTCATTTGACAGGTAGACCACATCAGAACAATCAGTTCTGTCAAATTGGACGACAAGTTCACTGTGAAAACCACCCAACATTTCTAGCGTATCACAGCATACTTTACAGTAGAATAGGCTCATCACTCCCACTTCCCTCAACACCTTTTTTGAAGCTCCCTTTTTTCTTTTCCTCGTCTTATTTTTTGCTAACGTACTTTCGTAACGTCACAAGCCACGCTATTAGAAGCTAGCGTCGACGGTCATGTTCGTACTCGTTAAACAGCTGATGCTGTATCGACTGGTGTGTGTGTGTGTGTGTGTGTGAGAGAGAGAGAGAGAGAGAGAGAGAGACTACAGTCTGCGCATGCGCACATTTCATGCCACGATTAGGGTGCCATCTACAGTCGTCGTAGAGAACTGGTTGGTCCAATTCGACAGAACAGATTGTACTGGTTCAGTCTGGTTGTTGTCAAATTGGGTACAAACAGGAATGTGCCAATTCGATCAAAATAAAACAATGGCTTTCGATTACAGTAATATTATTCTAGCGTAAAAAAAAGTATGATCTACCAAATATTGCGTCTAATGTGAGCAGTACTAACGTTCTCGCATCGTAATACGTTTGTCGAAGTAGATAAATGGGAGAGTTTTACAGAGTAAAGGCATACTTACCTGGCACAGGGGATACCGTGATCATAAAGGCGGTTCCTCCAGGACGAGGCTCTTCCATTGCACTTCGGTTGGGCTGACCCCTGCGATTACCCCTAATGTGGGTAACTCGGGTGCATAATTTTTGGTAGTCGGGACTGCGTTCGCGCAGACCCGGTCTAATCATAATTCAAAGTTGGAAATTGTACGCTAGACTGTGAGTATTCGTAAATTTCCTCAGAGTCGATAAACAAAATATTCATGAACGTGCCATGCTATTTTGAGTGATGTTTACTATACATTTTGTTGTGGATTGGCAAGAGAGCCAACCCACTATGAGAGGAAGCCGAAAGGCACGCGTTTTAGCTCACGCAGGCTGGCGTGAGGTCTGGAACAGGACAAGGAAGTTAGACTTAGCAAAAAAAGACGTAGCTGCTGGAATACTTAACTTTAATCCATAAATGGTGAACATCGCTCTTGACGGTACATGTTTTACAGCATCAATAGTAACTGGTAATGGCGCCTTGCTAGGTCGTTGCAAATGACGTAGCTGAAGGCTATGCTAACTATCGTCTCGGCAAATAAGAGCGTATTTTGTCAGTGAACCATCGCTAGCAAAGTCGGCTGTACAACTGGGGCGAGTGCTAGGAAGTGACCTGCCGTGTGTAGGCGCTCGGTCTGCAATCACTGATAGTAGCGACACAAGGGTCCGACGTATACTAACGGACCACGGCTGATTTAAAGGCTACCACCTTGCAAGTGTGGTGTCTGGCGGTGACACCACACATTTTCTTGTTCAAATGGCTCTGAGCACTATGGGACTTAACATCTATGGTCATCAGTCCCCTAGAACTTAGAACTACTTAAACCAAACTAACCTAAGGACATCACACAACACCCAGTCATCACGAGGACATCCCTGACCCCGCCGGGAATCGAACCCGGGCGCGGGAAGCGAGAACGCTACCGCACGAACATAAGCTGCGGACACATTCTCTTGTTCCAACATTTTTTGCAAGTTGAGATGTAATTATGACATTGCCTTACCACGGGAATTTTTGAAAAATGGCTCTGAGCACTATGCGACTTAACTTCTGAGGTCGCCTAGAACTTAGAACTAATTAAACCTAACTAACCTAAGGACATCACACATCCATGCCCCAGGCAGGATTCGAACCTGCGACCGGAGCGGTCGCTCGGTTCCAAACTGTAGCGGCTAGAACCGCACGGCCACTCCGGCCGGCGGAATTATTGAAATAAAGGGCCCCGACAGGGGCGTAGGCAGAAATTTTCCCAGACGATGCATGTCTCTAAAATTGCCATTTTTTTAATATAAATTAGTCAGTTTTGAGACTTGTCACGCTAAAAAGCAAATTTTATAGGTGACAAAATGTTTATTGTATCCCAGAGAATTGACGGTAATCCACTCAATATTTACATATATTACAGGATGTTTACTTTAATACTTACAGGGTAAGCATGATTCGAGATTATCTTCAAAGTAAACTTTTTTGTATTATTAAAATGATCACGGATGTGACATCTAGAAGTTGGCGATCTAAAATTATGCCCTAATTGATACTGAATGTGAAACATTTTGAAGTAGGAAATAATTAGAAATGAGATTAATGTCAAATTTTTCTCGAAAGTGATCATGTAGAGAACAAATTTTAGCCAGAGATCACTCGCACTGTTAGAAAAAAAAATCTAACATTTATGATTTTAGTTGAATATTCAAGCACATTTCAAATCTAATGAACTGACGATCTAGAAATACTTCCTTCAATTAATCTGTGACTCAGCAATCAAATTTCAACAATAGCTTCCTAGTTGTGCCATTATTTGAAGTGGTGCGCATTGTTGGATTTTTTTCTCTAACACGGGAGTCTTTACGTATCAATTACTTCTTTTGTGGAATACTGCATTGCTTCACTTTTTGTGTTTCTTGTACTTGTAACATGCGGCTGTGTTCGTCTGCTTTCTCCTGAAAGTATTCTGCGTATGTTACGTCTTTTATAAGAAAAGTAAGTATTTTTATTGGGTTAAACGAAATGAATGAGGCAATTCCTAATACAGAGTACATGACATTCTCTGTCGGATATGAAAATACTTTTCTGGGAAGAAGTTATGTCGGAGGAACAGATATTGATGTGGCTAGAACGCTGGATGAACCAGTAAACGAGGATATTTAAGGTCGGGACACACACGTCCGGGCCGTGTCAGGGCCGAGCGTCGGACGAGTGACGGCCGTGCTCCGGTCCGTTCCTGCAGGGGTCACACATGACCGGGGCACGTCCGTGTCTTTGTTGTTCCTTGTAGTGACTCGGGCGCGGTGATCTGTGTTTCTGTTTGTGAAAGCTGTAAAACATGTTCACTAATTTTCGTAATAGTGAATTAGGACTTATAGCACTTGCTTTAGACGAAGAGGAAAAAGAACGAAGGCAAACAAGAAGAAGAAAATTATGGATCCACAGTGCCTAGAAAACAAGACCAGTACAGGGAGAGTTTCGAACATTATTTTCTCATCTCATAGATGATGAGACTAAGTTTTATGAATATTTTAGGATGACGCAGTACACCTTCTGTGAACTTTTAAACAAACTAGAACCAAGACTGAGAAAAAACGACACTTTCTGGAGAGTTTCACCCAAAGAACGACTGGCTGTTTTTTTAAGGTAGGTTAAAGAAAAGTACACAGAACACAAATAAAAAACAAGTTTTAAGGACAGCTTTTTTATTTTATTACTTAAGTAATTGAAAGATAAATGCATAAGTTAGTAAATAATACAGTTAAATTTCTACTACCCTAAGAAAAACAAATGAGGACTATTCAGTGAATTAGTTTCTGAAGCTGATGAGGATGCAGAACTTGGAGGATGATGGCTTTGGTTATTTATATACGAATTGTGGGAATCACTTTGCAGATCCAAAAGCTGCTGTGTAGGTTCTGCTGACTCGTTTTCCACAGGTGAAGGATATGGTGTTGAAACAGATTTTGCTGTGGAATTGGAGGATGGTGGAGTGCATTGATTGACTGATACGTCATTCATGAGTTGCTTCAGTTCAAGTGAATTGATCGACTGATACGTCATTCATGACCTGCTTCAGTTCAAAGTCTTATACAATTGAAAAAATCCTACTTTTAGCTCGATGAAAAAGTAGTGGATGCAACGATTTTAGGGCTGGTGCTATATCAGCCAGAAAAGCATCAACTGGGTTTTGTATTTCTCTCCGTTTTTCAGCTTTTTTCTGCCAAAATGTAAGCCATGAGCTGGCTTGATGTAGATTCTTGTGGTTAAACCTCACGCTGAAATTTTCGTTTCAGTGGTGGTTTCATAAACGTGTTCTTATTTGAAGTGAATGAGCTGAGGACGTATGGGAATGCCGAGTGCGCTCTATCAAAGTCTCTGTTTCACTACCCTGGGTTTTAATGATCGATTCTTTATCTGCAATGTCTTCTTGTGTAGACTCTTTTTCGTTTTCAGCAATAGACTGCTCCTCTTGGGAATCTGTATTTGATTCTTGTTTATGCTCATTATTGTCTTGCGTGTAAGGAACATTGGAAACTATTTCTCGTTCTACGATGTAAGGTAGCAGGAACTTTAACAGATCTTCATACTTATATTTATGTTGATGAACAGCAGCTTGTCCTGAAATAGTTTTCCTTTTCTGCAGGGTCTTCCTTAGTTGGTCACGAACAGATGCTCATTTCTTTAATTTTTTTTTTTTTTTGCATTCCTCTATTCCACCTGTAGCAAAAATATTTTAAATCGCATATTTATATTACAAGGTTTAAAATACTGCAAATATTTTATAGATTATACAGTATTTCTCATCTTATACAGTTCAATTTTTTTCAGGTTCCTTGCCACAGGAGATTCCTTTAAAACTATTTCCTTCGGCTACAGGTTGGGAAAATCCACAGTTGGAGCTATCGTCCATGACACCTCTACAGCAGTTATCGATTTATTGTTAGAAGAGAATGTTAGAAGAATGAAGAAAAATGGAATGCTAATAGCTGAGGAGTTTTGGACAAACTGGCAGTTTCCAAACTGCATTGTATCTTTAGATGGAAAGCACGTAACAACTCAGGAAGTCTCTGTTGAAATTACAAAAAAACATATTCCATTATGCTTCTTGCTCTGTTTCATCCATGTTATAATTTTATTGCAATAGACGTGGGAGCGTACGGAAAAAAACTCTGATGGGGGCATTCTAGTAAATTCAAACCTTGGAAAGTCACTGGAAAACAATACGCTTAGCGTCCCAAAGAGTAAAACTTTACCCGGAACGGATGTTGAACTTCCAATGGTAATTGTAGGCGATGAAGCTTTTCCTCTCAAAACATACTTGATGCGACCATATCCTGGCAGGAACTTAACAAATGACAAGGCTATATTTAATTATCGTTTGAGTCGGGCAAGAAGAATATCCGAAAATGCATTTGGTATATTGCAACAGAAATTTCGAATATTTAGAAGAATCCTTCAGGGAGATCCTAATAATCTTACAATGATTGTGACGGCTGCGTGTGTACTGTACAACTTTATTCGATAAATGGAAGGTTATAGGGTGCCCGAACAGAGGATGGATCAAAAGGAAACTGCTGAGGGATCCGGAAGATCATCAAATATTCGAAACCTACCTCGAATTCGTGGGAGATCAACAGATGCTGCATTTGCTGTACGAGAACAACTCAAAAAATTCCTGAATTCTATACAAGGGGCTGTGGAATGGCAAGTACATGTCGCCTTGGCAATATAACGATGACATAAACCAAGCATCTGTTTGTAAAATAAAAAAGTAAATAAATATCTTCCGGGTATTAAAACTTGTATAGTTTATATCTTAACTTTGGCTTCTAGATCTGTTGCAATTGTCTTCAAACTCTTTGTACTCGATATTCCTGTAGTTTTCACTTCCCTGATCGTAAAGAACAGGGAACTTACGAACTTCTATTAGTCATACCACATCCATGTTTTGCACACAGAAAAATCTTGCGCAGTTGCACAGCTCACAAGGCAAATCTACCGTCAGGCCGTGTCCGTCACGTGAAAAATTAAACACTGCGAATCCCGCCCGGCCCGGCCCCGGCCCGTTGACGTTCCCCGTGCACGGCCCGGTCAAGTGGGGCCCGCTACATTTATTTTAAAGATGCATTTCGTCGTCGGGGTGACGGACGACAGTCGGACGTGTCTCGGTACGGACACGGTCCGGACATGTGTGTCCCGACCTATACATAGAGGGTCTGCCATCAGATACTGACGCAACCTCTGAGCATAAAGAGATCAATACCGCAACAGATCAGTCGCACAGCGAATCTGATACTTCTGCTACAAGTGTTTCTCAATACACAGATCGTGAAACCCTTCTTGGTAAGGATGGAATAACAGAATGGTTGAAGAAAAACGCTCCTCCATCAAAAACTGCCCATCAGAATATTGTAACACAGATCCAGGTATGAAGGGTGTTGCAAAAAATTCGAAAACAATTTTGGAACGCTGGAAATTATTTTTTCCAGCTAGTGTAATTGGTCGCATTGTGGAATACACAAACCAAGAACTTGACAGAATGGCAGCATCTTATTCACAGAGTGCTCGAGACTGCCTACAGACAGATTTTGAAGAGTTATCTGCTTCCTTAGGTGTGCTCTCGCAGGAGTGAAAAAGGATAGCATCTCAATACTGATGAGCTATGGGCCACTGATGGGACTGCACAGGATTTCCTTATTGCATCGATGAGCAAACTAAGGTATCACACACTTCTCCAAGCTATAGGTTTTGACGACAAATTTACGAGGGCTCAGAGAAAGGAAGCAGTTAATCTGGCACCTATTACAGAAATATTTGACGAATTTGTGGATGTTTGCAAGAAGTGCTGTAGTGCCAGTACATTGACAACGATAGACGAGATGTTAGAGCCATTCTGCGGACGTTGCAAATTATGGCAGTTTATAGCAAAAGAACCATTCTGTGGACGTTGCAAATTCAGGCAGTTTATAGCAAACAAGCCTGCAAAATATGGCATCAAGGTATATATATGCGCTCTGTGATGCCAGAACGTTTTACCGGTATAAGCTAAATATGTTAGTATATGCAGACAAAGAGCCTACTGGGACATATCAAGTACCCAATGATGCAGAGAATGTGGTGTTACGATTGATTCGACCGACTGACAAAACAGGCAGAAACATGACTATGGACAATTATTTTACATCTATACCACTGGATAACAAAATGTACGCCAATCATCGACTCGTAGTAGTACGTACTCAACGGAAGAATAAAAGAGAAATTCCACCTGAACTCCTGGACGTAAAATGTAGGCAACTAAACAGCAGCATATTCGCATTTGGAGAAAAACCAAGCAACAACGGCTTGATTTGCTCATACGTCCCCAAAAACTTTGATTTGCTCATACGTCCCCAAAAACTAACAGAAAAGGAATGTCCTAATGTTGTCCACCATGCACATCGACGATGCTATAGACGCTGACAGTGGCGAAGCGAACAAACCTGAAGTCATTACGTTTTACAATCTCACAAAAGAAGATGTAGATGTTGTCGACCGTTTGAAATCAAAATGTTCTGTTTCAAGAATAAGCAAGCGCTGGCCTCTTACACAGTTAACCTTAATTCATCACTTGCTATAAATATTACGAACTCATACAAGGCAATAAAGGAAATCGGCACGGCACACACAAGAGCGGTTTTTTTCCCCTCCTTTATAGCCACAAAACGGCAGCATGCTTATTCGTGGAAGGCAGAGCGACTTACAAACGAATGAAGACCGCGCTCCATAACTGAGTGTCTGGTGTTACATTTTCAAAAGAGAATATGACAATGAAACTTGTCCCCCCCCCCCCCCCCCCCCGGGGACACCTATTGCCCCAGATAACAACAAGTGCTCAGCAGGCACTTACGAGGTACAGTGTTTTACAAACTGTTGTCTCATCGCTCACTGTTTACAAGGAACGAAATGATGATTCATCTCTACTACATACCAATCCACTTTTTGAGCAGGCAGTTGACATTGAGCTTCCGTAATCCAAATGGCTGATACTGTGCATCATTTTTGGACAATACGCATTATTGTGTAATAAATATTGAGCGTACCCTACAACGTTCATCCACGTTCTATAATTACCAAGATAAAAATTTATATCGCTTTTTTCGCATAACGTACTACCAATAATACCCCTGCCCACAAAAAAAGTTGGAGCAAGAAAATTTAAAGCACGGATTACCTAAAATCGCACCCCGTTCATGCGCATTATCTGTAACGACTCCGAGGACATTCTAGCAAAGAAGCACCCAATCAAAGCTACTGGAGATCTAATACCTATATGAAAATAATCCAACTTTAAATTATGATTAGACCGGGTCTGCGCGAACGCAGTCCCGACTACCAAAAATTATGCACCCGAGTTACCCACATTAGGGGTAATCGCAGGGGTCAGCCCAACCGAAGAAAAGTTGGAGCAAGAAAATCTAAAGCACGGATTACCTAAAATCGCACCCCGTTCATGCGCATTATCTGTAACAACTCCGAGGACACTCTAGCAAAGAATCACCCAATCAAAGCTACTGGAGATCCAATACCTATATGAAAATAATCTAACTTTAAATTATGATTAGACCGGGTCTGCGCGAACGCAGTCCCGACTACCAAAAATTATGCACCCGAGTTACCCACATTAGGGGTAATCGCAGGGGTCAGCCCAACCGAAGTGCAATGGAAGAGCCTCGTCCTGGAGGAACCGCCTTCATGATCACGGTATCCCCTGTGCCAGGTAAGTATGCTTTCAGTGGGAAAAAGTCTCTCCTTTATCTCGTACAGTAGGCATGAGTTAAAGCGAGAGCATATCAATGTTCACATTATGTCCAATCGCTTATGCTACACGCTTCAAAGGAAACGGTAAAACAATATTTTTGCTGCGGAGAACTTCCGTCTATTTGTTCAGAAGCAGCAGAGCTATACACACACCATTGCACAAAAATAACTCCAGAGGCGATCTACGGTCTAATTGGGCCGACTACTTCCGTAAACTGACAGTAGATGGCAACCGGGTCTTGTAGAGGCGCAGGCTGTTCCGTCTAATTGGCCCAAGTAGTTCACTACAGCGGCAGTAGATGGCACACATCTCGCAGCTTTGGAAGTTATGCTACCATGCGATTGTTTTTTACATCGTGTCGGTCACCCGATTGCGAATATCACATCCGAAAATTTAGATCCGCTGCTGTACTACTGCAGCACGGATAAAAACGCTAATAGCCTCGGGTGATCGAAATACGGTCTATTTGTAATTAAAAACAAAGGGCGGGAAATATACGTCCAATAACATAAAGATTCCGATGTTTCAGTACATTTACATACATTTTAATCCATTGATGCATTTCTTACTTACTTCTGATGGAAGATGGTTGACTCGGGCTTCAAAATGTCCGTATCAACCACATTGCCTATTTCACTGTAACATCTTCACTGCTACTGTTACTATTATCCACTAATCTTATTACTAACTTACTGTTCCATTGCACCTTATCGTTCCGTGCCTCTTCCAAGACGCGCCGCGTATTAGTGACGATACTGTTTCGTTTTGTGAATATAATACTGACAAATAAATACCTCATGCACTAAAATTTTTGAACGTTTATTTCTGTATGTAATGTACAATTTCGTCTGAACCCATGCGATTTCTTTTGCACTGAAATGGCAATGATACGGTGGAAAGCACTACACACTTTCTCCTGTAATTTTGTAAACATAATGTGATTTTTGCTGTTTGACAACTTCCAGCAGTTCTCTCACTCTTTCTGCTGCTGCATGTAGGCAGGGTTACCACCAGGTACTTCCCATTCCTCTGTGGCCAATTGTAGTCACCAGCTCCTTCCATTCCTCTGCAGTCAATTGCTGAACAAAAAGTAGCCAAAATATCGCCATTTTTCATCAGCTTTTACTGATTGTAGACTAAACTTCATGTGACTCGACAGTGACAATCGCGCAATAAGTTCAGTGAGCTGGCTGGTTATCGAATAATTAGTAACACACTTCCAGCACGCCCACATTCGTATACGCTAGACTGAATATACCGAAGAACCTTCGTCTTCGAAGAAACATTTCTTGAGTCCATCCCAATTGAATTCAGGCACTCTACCGACTGAACTACGTGGCCAATAAAAACATAAGTCATATTGTACATACAGTAGTGAGAATCTGGAAGATAAGGGTAGTAGCTATATTCAAATAGAGTTACATTTAAAATACCGCGCGGGATTAGCCGAGCGGTCTTAGGCGCTGCAGTCATGGACTGTGCACATTTAATGATCATATTTGTAAATTTGAGAACTTTTACCACTTAAACATGAAATGTTTCACGAATTATTATACCAAACTTACAGAAGGGGTATGCTCATGCACAGCTTTGATTTAGCAAATTATCACTTTTACTTTCTCCAATATTGCTCTTTGCAGCTGTTGAATAAATTGAGTTTCCTTTGAAAATTAAGGAGCCTCCTTCATGTTTATAGTTTAAATCGTTGGCTAAAATTTGTAGGGACTTGTCGAAACGTCACGTCCATAAAACAGGGCAGTTAACTTGATCAGTGGAGTTACACTGATTCTCAATAATAGCATTTGTTATGTAAATATGTATGAATGGCAAATCTTTTAAATTCACTTTTGATGCTTTTGACGGGCATCATAGGTCTGGAGTTTCTTAAAATGATTCAGGTTTGTGGGCAACCTTTTAGAAGTTGGTAAATTAATATCCAAATACACTCCTGGAAATTGAAATAAGAAGACCGTGAATTCATTGTCCCAGGAAGGGGAAACTTTATTGACACATTCCTGGTGTCAGATACATCACATGATCACACTGACAGAACCACAGGCACATAGACACAGGCAACAGAGCATGCACAATGTCGGCACTAGTACAGTGTATATCCACCTTTCGCAGCAATGCAGGCTGCTATTCTCCCATGGAGACGATCGTAGAGATGCTGGATGTAGTCCTGTGGAACGGCTTGCCATGCCATTTCCACCTGGCGCCTCAGTTGGACCAGCGTTCGTGCTGGACGTGCAGACCGCGTGAGACGACGCTTCATCCAGTCCCAAACATGCTCAATGGGGGACAGATCTGGAGATCTTGCTGGCCAGGGTAGTTGACTTACACCTTCTAGAGCACGTTGGGTGGCACGGGATACATGCGGACGTGCATTGTCCTGTTGGAACAGCAAGTTCCCTTGCCGTTCTAGGAATGGTAGAACGATGGGTTCGATGACGGTTTGGATGTACCGTGCACTATTCAGTGTTCCCTCGACGATCACCAGTGGTGTACGGCCAGTGTAAGAGATCGCTCCCCACACCATGATGCCGGGTGTTGGCCCTGTGTGCCTCGGTCGTATGCAGTCCTGATTGTGGCGCTCACCTGCACGGCGCCAAACACACATACGAACATCATTGGCACCAAGGCAGAAGCGACTCTCATCGCTGAAGACGACACGTCACCATTCGTCCCTCCATTCACGCCTGTCGCGACACCACTGGAGGCGGGCTGCACGATGTTGGGGCGTGAGCGGAAGACGGCCTAACGGTGTGCGGGACCGTAGCCCAGCTTCATGGAGACGGTTGCGAATGGTCCTCGCCGATACCCCAGGAGCAACAGTGTCCCTAATTTGCTGGGAAGTGGCGGTGCGGTCCCCTACGGCACTGCGTAGGATCCTACGGTCTTGGCGTGCATCCGTGCGTCGCTGCGGTCCGGTCCCAGGTCGACGGGCACGTGCACCTTCCGCCGATCACTGGCGACAACATCGATGTACTGTGGAGACCTCACGCCCCACGTGTTGAGCAATTCGGCGGTACGTCCACCCGGCCTCCCGCATGCCCACTATACGCCCTCGCTCAAAGTCCGTCAACTGCACATACGGTTCACGTCCACGCTGTCGCGGCATGCTACCAGTGTTAAAGACTGCGATGGAGATCCGTATGCCACGGCAAACTGGCTGACACTGACGGCGGCGGTGCACAAATGCTGCGCAGCTAGCGCCATTCGACGGCCAACACCGCGGTTCCTGGTGTGTCCGCTGTGCCGTGCGTGTGATCATTGCTTGTACAGCCCTCTCGCAGTGTCCGGAGCAAGTATGGTGGGTCTGACACACCGGTGTCAATGTGTTCTTTTTTCCATTTCCAGGAGTGTATATTCCTTTCTGCAACTACATCAACTTACTCTCTTAGAGCTTGATTACTTGACTACACACAATAACATTCTGAACCTTGGTGAATATCTGTATTATCTAAGTATGCCCGATAGTTATCAATAGAATTAATTATTTCTTGCAAACCATTTTGCACGAAACAGCTTTATAACCATTCTAGCTAGTAATCCAGTTTCGACATTTGTGTGCTGAGACTGAAATGAGCTTTTGTAAGCCAATCATAGCTCATTTTGCGTGATCCCGCCAGTCGATGACAACGGTTTAAATTAATAAAATTAATGTACAAAGTGTAGCTACAAGAAAAGCTAAGCTTTCACATATAGTACTGGTCTCTTTGCGTGTATTACACTTTAAGATACATCACACAAATGCGCCAGTAAAATTTTAAATGATGACATTAATGTCTGGTCTTCTGGGCTCGAAATACTTCTGAGTGGCTGGTCCTCAATGTGTAAGTTTTAAATGTGAGAGTCACACGCTCTCTGTGATTTAAGAAATTCACTGCACAGTCTCACACGTAACATAATTCATCCTTAGTAAAAAATAAAAAATATAAAAAATAAAAAACCAGTTTGAAAGTAACGTTTTTCAAAGCACCATTCATAATATTTTCTCGCGACCTGTTAGAAATAGGTTCACTTCAGCAAAAATGATTCAAATGGCTCTGAGCACTATGCGACTTAACTTCTGAGGTCATCAGTCGCCTAGAACTTAGAACTAATTAAACCTAACTAACCAAAGGACATCACACACATCCATGCCCGACGCAGGATTCGAACCTGCGACCGTAGCGGTCGCTCGGCTCCAGTCTGTACCGTCTAGAACCGCACGGCTACTCCGTCCGGCTCACTTCAGCAGTTGCCACACATATATACATATAATTAGGAGATCTTATATTATGTCATAAAAGAAATAGAACATCAGACGATACTGGAGCATCGGAATTCCGTAAGCCATATTAAAATGCATAATTCGGCTTGAATTGTACATACATATGTCCAGATTCACAATGAAGTAGGCCCAACCTGGTATTAAGCTTTTCGGTGCGATTTTCGGTATGCAAATTTCCTTGGAGTACCAGTATTGTATTATCTCATGTTTGAAAATTTATTATGGCATATTGCCATACGTGACGGAAGATGAAAATGAGTAAACAGTTGTGACGTCACGCTCATCGGCAGCAGTTTTTTGAATTCCATAGTCGTCGCCCTAATGCCCTTAACACATTTTGCTGTTTATCACTTCTTAACAGCCAAAAGTACAAAAATTTAACTGATGACTAAAACAATAAAAAATTCCCGAAATTCTAAAAAATCTCCGGGGGTCTCTCACGTTCGAGAAACTCTCCCCACAAAAATTTCTGCCGATGTCTACGTTTGGTACGACCGCAAAAGAGCAGAACACCAGACAGCACTGCGCAAGTGTGACAAAACCGGTAATTCGCTTTGAAATTGACGGCGGAGGTAGTGGGGTATAGACAGTGTCTAACGCCACGAGATGGACGTGGTTAATTGTAACGAATTCCGTTCTTGCTCGTTGCATTGAAGTCCTGTTGGGTCGTTCCGTCGTTACTCGAGATATTGAAGGAGGTAATACGTATACTTTGCATGGAAGGGTGCATATAGTTGAAGTTAACATCCGTAATCGTTCATTTGGATGATTCGTGAAATTTTTCCTGAACAATTCCCGAATTTCAACATTCCAGCAAAAGGTAGTAACCTTAAGCCTATGGTTTGAACTTCGTATGTGGTTGCAAATGTTTTTGCAGACCCAAAAAGCATGTCAGGCTTCTAATGTACCAGACAGGTGCTATAGGTACATCTTATCAATCAGTACTTAAATCATTACACCTGAAATCCTACAGTGTTTCAAGTGTTCAGCTGTTACTTCCACCTGATAAAGAAAGAGGGTTTAGGGACTGCAAATGGTTGCTTAAAAAGTTTATGGGTGGAAAACATGACTCGATACTGTGCTTTACGACGAAGCTTTATTTCAACTTTCTAGTCATGTGAACGTTCAGATTATAGTCGCTACTGGTCCACCGTGGGCATCAAATTTCTTATCATAATAAAAACATTGTAGTTTGATCGGGAATTTCTGGTTTTTGCAATATCAGCCCAATGTTCTTTGAAACTAGTCAATACAGATGTGTATCTGTAACCTTCCGGGAATTTCTGCTACCTGTTACACGTGTTGCAAATCGATAGTTGTTAAAGGGCAGGCAATTAAACATTATTTGTAATATTTACGTACCACACGTTTTTAACACCAGTACCATACAAGATAATGAGAGTGTTGGTTAGCTTCATAAAACAAATACACCTTTGGATCATCAGGTTCAAAGCAAGGAGTTCAGTGATCAATGGAAATGAAGCTGCGTCTGTTACTCTGCTCAAAACGCCTGTGGCTCTCGAACACGCAGCTCAAGCCGTTGACAAAGTATCAGTTGTATCATTCTTTAATGCAGCCATGCCGGTAGTTCCTGCTTTGCTTAACACAACCGATGGAAATTTGTAGTTTTTACATTTTTCCATTCGAGTAAGGCCTGCTGTTATTGTAATTATTTCTTATAGCACTGTAAATTCTTTCCACCTCTGCATATGACCACAGTAAAATCAGTATAGGAGTTGCTACCCACTAAACAAACAGACTAACGCACGAAGCATCTTTACAGATCGCCACTCACACCAGAAACACAGAGCCTCAGAAGTTTCTTTCCATTTAACAGATGTTAAATTTTGCCACTGGAATTGTGCTTTAACGATAGATTCAATGGGGACTTGTAAATGTTTCGTTATTGATATAAATTATTGCTTGACTTACAACACGGACATATTTCTCAAAACTTTTAACGTTATCACGAAGTTTGCTTGACATATAACTTGTGAAACAAAATAATACACCTTTTTCTAAATTCAGTTTCTTCAGTAAACAGTCTTAAACTGAGTTCATTTTTCCTCAGTTTCTAACCCTAAATATGTGCGATAGCTTTCAAGATTTTCTGTCAAGAAATTCTTCCTGCATGCTGGGAGTACAATTTTATTTTATTTTATTTTTTTTTTCCCCCTGTAATATCCTCTTAAACTGTTATGTCTTTCAAAAGTTGAGAAGAAACTGCAGCATGGAATTCAAATGACTTATTCAATCCTTTGCACTTCAGCCAAAAATGGACGAAGAAAAACGAGATAGTAACATATTTTGATTTGATACATGAGCAGCAGGAGTGGGTGGTATACTCCCTCTTACCTCGCAGTTCCAAACAGAACAGTTCATGCCATTATTCTACATTTTGAAGAATTGCACTTTCAATTGAAAGCCACCTACTGCAACACAACTGAACAACTTTGCTATAGGCACTTGTGCATCATTTATTGTGGCAAATAGAGCTTTGTTACATGCACTGACACAGCAGAATTGGCAAACCACTTATAAGTATCTCATGCAGGTAATTCTAAATTTATGAGCAAACACTAAATATGACGAAATCACTAACTACAATCTATGGGATCACGATGAGATGGGGACTTCCATTTCGCGACTTGACACAAACTCCGCTGTTAATCCCAATCACTACACTGGCATTAACAAAACCAATTCCTTTCATATACATCATTTTTTGTCCTTTGTCACGTAATGTTTGCAGCACACATACAGTAATATTTTCAGCATTGCAGTTTTGTAGCTCTGAAAGTGGTTAATTGCAGTATTGGTGTCTCCCTCTGCCCCACCCTAAATCGTGATTGTGGTGACACACAGATCTGCAGCACAGCTCGAGGTCTAGGTTAGGTTGAAAAGTGTCATTTTGGTTGTGAATTAGTTAAACCAACAAATGTGAAAGCCAAATAAAGGTTGTGGTAACAGGGTGACTGGTTGTGGAGCCTACTGTATTATTAATCGCAATTCCGAAAGTTTTGTTAATGCTGATGTTATTAGACTCGCCTATTAAAATACTAAAAGGTCCATAGGCTATATCCACAAACAAAAGCTTCTCAAAATGAGGTGCCAAAACAACATTACTGCACTGCACTTTGATCTAAGGGTTTTAATTCCTGCTGTAGATGGGCTGTCATAAGTACTATTTGCAGTATTTCCAATGTATTGATGAATGGAATGCTACAAAAATGAGCCTGAGAAGCTTCATCTTAGCCTAGCTTTACAGATGCCTTACTTGATGTAGCAAATTCGTTCAACTTCCTTGACAACAAACTTATGCTGAACAAAGTTTTGGTGTGCCATGCAGGGTCAGAGTATTTGGTATACCTTGCCCTAGTATTTTCACTAGGAACCTTGGTTAGCCAGGACTTAAATGATCATTTAGCCACTCTGCAAAATATCTACTGGTAAAGTGATAGCATTTAAATTAACTATCTCCTGCCCCTCTATGTGTCCATTTCCTCTTCACCCCTCTCTCTGTCACCCTCTGCCCCCACTCTCTCAGTCCATCTCCTTCTCCCCTACTATCACTATCACTATCCATCTCCCTCTCCCTCCCCCCTACTCAGTGGTGCCTATCCACAAGCACCCATTCCGATTCTATCTGCACAGCACGCTAGTCATGCAAGGCAGCCTTGAGGTCACTCATCTCTATGGGGTCTAGGTGGTCCTTACATTCACAGTACCTTTCCACACAATGAGTACGTGTAACAAACATTGTTGACATTTATCCAGTGGTGTAATAGGAGATGGGAAACATACATCTATTTTAAGATTTTGAATGAAATGAATGTTTTTCTGTGACTGAGTGTGTGTATTGTTCACTCAAGGCAGCTTTTATCTATGATACATTTCATTTGGACAAGCGAAAGATCAATTCCTGATTTTTGCAGCTCAGATTGCTTGACAATAAGAAGGAAGATACATGGAAACTGTTGAAGACTCATCTGAAATATGTGACAAGGATCAATGTTTTATACGAGGTGCATTCAAGTTCTAAGGCCTCCGATTTTTTTTCTCCGGACTGGAAAGAGATAGAAACATGCGCATTGTTTTAAAATGAGGCCGCGTTCATTGTCAATACGTTCCAGAGATGGCGGCACCGTACGGCAGATGGAATTTTACCGCCAGCGGCGAGAATGAGAACTGTTTTAAATACTTAAAATGGCGACGTCTTCCTTACTTGAACAGCGTGCAATCATTCGTTTTCTGAACTTGCTTGGTGTGAAACCAATTGAAATTCATCGACAGTTGAAGGAGACATGTGGTGATGGAGTTATGGATGTGTCGAAAGTGTGTTCGTGGGTGCGACAGTTTAATGAAGGCAGAACATTGTGTGACAACAAACCGAAACAACCTCGGGCTCGCACAAGCCGGTCTGACGACATGATCGAAAAAGTGGAGAGAATTGTTTTGGGGGATCGCAGAATGACTGTTGAACAGATCGCCTCCAGAGTTGGCATTTCTGTGGGTTCTGTGCACACAATCCTGCATGACGACCTGAAAATGCGAAAAGTGTCATCCAGGTGGGTGCCACGAATGCTGACGGACGACCACATGGCTGTCCGTGTGGCATGTTGCCAAGCAATGTTGACGCACAACGACAGCATGAATGGGACTTTCTTTTCGTCGGTTGTGACAATGGATGAGACGTGGATGCCATTTTTCAATCCAGAAACAAAGCGCCCGTCAGCTCAATGGAAGCACACAGATTCACCGCCACCAAAAAAATTTCGGGTAACCGCCAGTGCTGAAAAAATGATGGTGTCCATGTTCTGGGACAGCGAGGACGTAATCCTTACCCATTGCGTTCCAAAGGGCACTACGGTAACAGGTGAATCCTACGAAAATGTTTTGAAGAACAAGTTCCTTCCTGCACTGCAACAAAAACGTCCGGGAAGGGCTGCACGTGTGCTGTTTCACCAAGACAACGCACCCGCACATCGAGCTAACGTTACGCAACAGTTTCTTCGTGATAACAACTTTGAAGTGATTCCTCATGCTCCCTACTCACCTGACCTGGCTCCTAGTGACTTTTGGCTTTTTCCAACAATGAAAGACACTCTCCGTGGCCGCACATACAACAGCCGTGCTGCTATTGCCTCAGCGATTTTCCAGTGGTCAAAACAGACTCCTAAAGAAGCCTTCGCCGCTGCCATGGAATCATGGCGTCAGCGTTCTGAAAAATGTGTACGTCTGCAGGGCGATTACGTCGAGAAGTAACGCCAGTTTCATCGATTTCGGGTGAGTAGTTAATTAGAAAAAAAATCGGAGGCCTTAGAACTTGAATGCACCTCGTACAAATCATCTACTCTAAAGACAATATCTGAATCTCCCACTTGGAGGTGGAGCAGGATACCCCGCAAGGTCAAGCATTCCAAAGAAATGCGCTACCTGTATTTTCCTGCCAATTTTAGTTGAGTTGTAACACTTTAGTGACAATGTGATGTCGAACAAAAAGTATGTTTCACTAACACGTAACAGAAAGATTAAGGTAATTGAGGTAAGTGAGAACGACAAACTCAGGAACAGGGATAAGATATGAGATGAATGGAGGAAAGAGAAGAAGCAAATGAAAAGAAACGTGAAGAACAATGGAAACGTAGAAATTAATGAGATAGTGACAATGGATCGCAAGTTCATGGGCAAAAAAACTACCATTGTCTGGAACCATGTTGCAGAGTGAGGCTCTGTTACGTTGCTTTGCAGTTTGGGAATGATTTGAAGGCATCCGCATGATGGCTGAACAGTTTTAGACCTAGACAGAACATCACGTAGAATGAAGGGTGTGGGGGAGCAAAGGGTGTGCAAGAAAGTGTAGTAACAGAATGGAAGACAATACTGTACAACCTAATTGTGAATTATGGCCCGAATGATTTGTTCCTTCCAGATGAAATGGGCCTGTTTTATCATGAACTCACTTCGAAATCTTTACCAATTTGCAGTGAAAAGTGCAATGGCAGAAAAATGCTCAAGGAAAGACTCACTGTACTGATGTGTGAAAACATGTTATATGAAATGGAGAAACCACTGGTAATTGGAAAGGCAGCAAAACCCCAGTGTTTAAAAAGCACTCTTGGCTGAAGGCATAGATGATGAGTGGTTGGGCACTTTCAATGGCAAAAATAAGGGGCAAACTGCCAAGTTCCTGTTTTCCTAGCCAATGCAACCTGCCACCCGAAAGTTAAGTTATCAACAGCGAATTTGGCTTGGTTCCCACCAGGTTCAACAAACCTCACACAACCCATGGACCACGGAGTTATTTACATATTCAAGTCTCATTGTAGGTGATTACCAAAAAAAGTGCATTTGCTCTTGCATGGTCAGTTTCTGTCATGATGCATGGAATCAGTAAATTTGACTGTCTTGATACTAAGGGAAATAAAGCCCAGAACTGTCACCAAGTACTTCAACAAATTGAGGTTCGGAGATGATGGACAGGAAATTCCTGCACTCGTCGAAGCTCAAGCAAATACAACACCAATTGCTGAATTAATTCAAGTGCAAAACATTTCATGTAGTCCAGATGACCACATTCAAAGTAATAACTTTCTGTCAACTTGCCTTTCCTTTATTTCAGAAACAGATCTAATGATAATAATAATGAGCATATGGCATTGGTGGCTGGGAGACCCCTCGCGGGGTGCTTCGGCTGCCGCTCCACAAGTTCTTTAACGCCACTATGGCGACTTGCGAGTGAATGAGGATGAAATGATGATGAAAGACACACAACACCCAGTCATCTCGAGGTAGAGAAAATCCCTGACCCCGCCGGGAATCAAACCCGGAACACCGTGCAAGGGAAGCGAGAACGCTACCGCAAGACCACGAGCCGCGGACAACAGATCTAATAGAAGGGCACAATACAGAAATGAATAGGAAACAAAGGGAAGAAGAAGTTGAGAAAAATGATGTCCCTAGATAAATGAATAGACCTTAAGAAGCTACTGACAGTATTGTAAAAATGATACACTGCTACTCACCATATAATGGTGGTGATGAGTTGCAGAGAGACACAACAAAAAGACAGCTAAGCCTTCTAATGCAAACACACACACATTCACGCAAGCACAACTCACATAAAGATCATCATTCCAACTCACATAAAGATCATCATTCCAACTCACATAAAGATCATCATTCCATCTGGCCACAAGGCCGGACTGCGAGCAACTGCGCATGATCGGAGAAGCAATGTGGGTGGCTTGGGTAATGAGCAGGCTGGGGCAGGGAGGAAGGGATAGCAGAGTACAGGTGGAGGACGGTAAAGTGGTGCATGTGGCAGCATATAGGGAAGTAGTGGGGACAGATTAAGGCAGCTAGGTGCAGTCAGGAGGTTAGACAGAGGGGAGGAGGGGGGTGGAAGGGAGCGGAAATGGAGACAAGTAAAGAGATGGTGGGTGTCTTGGTGGAATATAAGGCTGTGTAGTGGTATAGTGGGAGCAGGGAAGGGGGATAGATGGGTGAAAGACAGTGACTGATAAAGGTTGAGGCCAGGAGGGTTATGGGAACGTTAAGATATACTGCAGGGAGAGCACCCATCTGAGCAATTCAGAAAAGCTGGTGTTGGTAGGAAGGATCCAGATGGTGCAGGCTGTGAAGCAGTCATTGAAATGAAGAACATTATGTTGGGCAGGATGCTCTGCAGCTGGTGGTCCAGCTGTCTCTTGGTCACCATTTGTCTGTGGCCATTCATGCAGACAGACAGCTTGCTAGTTGTCACACCCATGAAGAACACAGCACAGAGTAATTTTATATCCTCCCTCCTCCTGCAATCTTCAATTTATTTGCTGCCTCAGTAGCAAAATGCACCTACAATTTTAATCTTTTCATTTCTCTTTGCATCACCTAATTTGATGCAACTACAACACGCCATTATCCTTGTTTCACTTTTATTCATGGTTATTTTGTAACTTCTTTTCAATACAGTACCTATTCCATTCTAATGACCATTCAAGTAGTTTCTCAATACAGACAGAATTACAATGTCATAGGTAAACCTTGAAGTTTTTATTTGTTCTCCCTGAACTTCATTCCCCTCTCCAAATGCCTCCAAAGCTGCTTTTACTGGTTGCTCAATGTACAGGTTGAATAACATGTGTTTTGGGCTACAATCCCCCTTTCCCTCCCCTCACTGTCTCATGTTCACATTCTTTGAGTCATAGCTGTAATCTGCTTTTTGTAAAAGTTGTAGATAAACTTCCACTTTCTGTATGTTATCCCTGTTAATTTCAGAAATCCAAAATGTTTATTCCAGTAAACATTATCAAAAGCTTACACTAAACCTATTAATGTCATTTTGAATTTCTTCAACCTATCGTGTGAGTCGTTAAGTTGTAAGCTACGATTGTTTTGTGTATTACTACATGCCTCCAGAAACTAAACTAATTTTCCTCAGGTCAGCTTCTAAAATGCCCCATCCATCCGTAGATAATTCTACACGTATATTGCAACCATGACTTATTCAACTAATGGTTTGGTAAAACACTTATCAGCATTTGCTTTCTTTGCTAATGGGATAATTTTATTTATAAGTCTAGTTTCATAGGACCTAGCTGAAAAGCAAATCTCCATGGTCATGGAAGATATCAGTGCATAGGATAACATCAGAAAGTTCACAATAAAATAAAATTTACACAAATCCTATGCAGACAAGCTGCTGAGTATATATTAGCATAATCAAAATAAAATAAGAATTTGCTTATTTTTTTCCAGGAACTCCCCCACAGAACAGAAGGAGTGGGCTATGACGAATTTCTTCCATTTAGATTTGGAAGTGCAATGATTACTGATAAGATTTTTTAATTCTTGTAGTGGCTTATCGTACATGAAGTCAGCACAATGCTGTGCGCCATTCTGCACAACAGTTTAATGCAGATTTTATTTCTGCCTAGTATTAACTAAGTGAAGTTGCTAATTTTCAAGAATAAGCTCACATTGTTAATAACATATGAAATTAAATAAATATACTATATTTAGATGCCAATGTAAGAATTCCAAAACCCTTGAACAGCGGTCAACAAGAAGTTTGTGAACTTACTCTTCATATTGCTTCAACTGTTCATTTCTGAGTTACAAATACTCTTTGAGAATGGAAAGAGTTACTCCAGAAAACAACCATATGACACATGTGAAACGAAAATAAGCAAAGTATACTAATTCTGCATGTTCACCTATCACTTACAGCAGATATGCTCTAATCCAGCACCATTCAGCTCTTTAATACGATTCTTAACATGAGCTTTCCATTACAATCTACTATTCAACTGTACACCTAGGAATCTAGACTTATCAGACTCACTAATCATATGCCCATTCTGTCTAATCAAAACTTAAGTTTAGCTGACCTGTGTGTTAGAAACTGTAAAACAAACTTAAATATTTTAGTATCACCTGTCATATTATAAGGTATATCATTTACACATGAATAGGAAACAGTAGTGGTCCCCACACTGAATACCGAAGGATACTGCGACCTCCCCTCCCCCCCCCCCCCCCCCCCCCGACACCAGCACACATTGTTCTCATTTATATGGAGAATGGGTTTTGCTGTCTGTTCTTAAAATATGAGAGAAATAAACTGCAAGCAATAAGCAATTCCTCATATTCCATAATGGTCCAAGTTCTGCAGTAATAGTTTGTGGTCAACACAATCTAACACCTTAGTTAAATTGAAGATGTCTAATGTTCACAACTTGTTTAATCCTCCGATGGCATAACAGTAGGTTTAGAAATGTCTACATTATCCCTTTCACCTTTTTTTATAAAGTGGTTTCACTACTGAGTAATCATTCAGGAAACTGACCAATCCTAACGTCAAAATTACTGATGTTGATAAGTACAGGGCAAACATATGAAGCACAGTGCTTTAGTACTCCGCTATCCGTGAAACTCTTTAGTCTTCAGTGATTTAAACACTGACTCAGTCTCCCACCTGTCAGTATCAAGGAGGCATATTTCAAATATCAGTCTTGGAAAGCTGTTTTTTTTAATAAGAGTTTTATGACTTCCTATAGAAACCAACTTTTCATTTAACTCACTTGCCATTTTAGGGAAGTGATTGTTAAATAATGTACATATATCTGACTTATCAGTAACAAAAAAATTTTACCACACACTGGGCCACCCATAGATTTCACGGGACGCTAGGCAAACGTTTGTGAGACCATAAGCCTTCTCAGCCCACAGAGTTAATACTGATTCTTCAGTACGTTATTTTACAGCTAAACAGTAAATGAATGCTGCTTGCACTGTCAATAACTTATTTATTAATTGAATGTACTGTATTTGAGTAGATATAAATATCAGTTCACACAATAATAACTGTTAAAAGAAACAAACGTAACATTTAGTGAGAAATCTTTGCCAGCCCCACTTCATTCTCTTGGTTTAAAAAGTCTGGTTGATACTGTCTGTGTCAGCTGAACAATTTCAGACAACAGCAGACGGAACACTGAATCTTTTATTCTTGCAGCTGATGATGTTATCCACTATATTACTGAAGTCCATTATAAAAGCAATTTCACAATAAAGTGTTTGATGATTACGTTTCTCTTAGCATAAACCTGATCTTAAATGATTTTTGATTAATTTTTAAAGCTCTGCTTAAGAATTCAGGCCAGGGAACCCTTACGTCCTTAGCTATGGAACCATAAGATCACCAGTATTTTTCATTTCCACACTAGGGGAAATATCTGTTGACTGGAGACTCAAAATTCCTACATCCATATGGTCCAAAACATCCAAAAGGATCAATGTTTTAAAGCTTCTATTACTTCTGATACTTTTCCTGCTATAGGCCTCACTGACTCAATTCTTCTGCTACATCTTGTTTCAGGCAGGCTATTGAGAGATTGACTGCCAGTGTATTTTAATAACCCTTCCCAGCTCTGTGGGATTGCATTGAAGAAATTGTACAGCTAATTCACACAGCTGAAGAACGTACCTATTACGTTAAGAGTACGAGCTGCACAAAGGGAAAATATTGCCAGCAGATAAATGCTCCAATTTTTGCTTGCACCACCTTTTCTTTGACCAACTGTATCTGATCCATTATCAAGGCACTGACCGCAACAGTGCTGTAAATAAAGCTCATGCTCGTTAAATACATCTACGATATCATTACTAATTGCATCACCTGTCTTTTTCTGCAAATCAAACTATTCCAGAAACCTCTCATTAATTTCCCATTTACTTTCACCTTTAAATGAAACCCATACACTTTAAAATCAGAATACTCTGTTTGGCTTTAGACACATCTGGCGCAGCATTGCAAATAAGGTAATAAAAGCTCATTCTGTGTTTGCCAAGAAAAAAACATTCAGTATCTTTTTTGTGTTTCTCTTGACAACTTTTAAGATAAATTGTAAATTCTCTCAAAATGAGTCATATTTAGCCAGTATGTCAATTAAACTCAAGAAGTTGCCAGTATCTGGCTGTCATAACTGGTGGATTCTTCACCTAAAACGCAAATTTCACTAGGCTAAAAAGATAATATCACCTATAATTCTTTTTAACAGCTCACACAAAGTCTCTTTCTTTCAGCAATAGTTTCTAGAATGTGAAATGCACACAGCTACCTATTAGGCTCTGTTCGCAACATATCATGCTAAAAAATTATTTTCATGCAACAAACTTGTCTCTTGATCAGGAAGAATGGATTATGACTCTTTTCAAGTTGTCTTCATCTAGTTTAGATAACCTAGACGTGGCCAAGAACTCGAGAAAATTCTGGTCCTATGTAAAATCACTAAGCTGCTTTAAGGTTTCTATCCAGTCACTTGTTCAACAGTCTCATGTGGCAGTTGAAGGTAGCAAAACAAAAGCCGAAGTTTTAAATTTCATGTTCAAGAAATCATTCACACAGGAGAATCTTACAAACATACCATCGTTTGATCATCTAACGGACTCCCATATGGATGACATATTAATAAGCATCCCTGGCACAGATACACAACCAGAGTTAAAAACCAGTAAGTCACCAGATCCAGATGGAATCCCAATTCGGTTTTTCAAAGAGTACTCTACGGCACTGGCTGCTTACCTAGCACGCATCTGTCACAAATCTCTCGTCCAGCGCAAAGCCCCTAGGGACTGGAGAAAGGCACAGGTGACTCCTGTGTACAAAAAGGGCAAAAGAATGGACCGGCAAAATTACACATCAATATTCCTAATGTCAGTTTGCTGCAGAATCCTTGAACATATCCTCAATCTGAATACAATAAATTTCCTCGAGACCGAGAAGCTTATGCCCACAAATCAGCTTGGTTTTGGAAATCATTGCTCACGCGAAACTCAGCTTGCCCTTTTCTCACATAAAATACAGGAAACTATGGATGAAAAGCAACAGCCAGATTCCATATTTCTAGATTTCCAGAAAGCATTTGACATGGTGCCCCACTGCTGGCTGTTACAGAAGATACAAGCACATGGAATAGGTTCACAATATGTGAGTGGCTCAAAGATTTCTTAAGTAATAGAACCCAATATGTTATCCTTGATGATGAGTGTTCATCAGTAATGCGCCAGCAAAGTGCGATAGAACTGCTATTATTCTCTCTCTCATATATATATATATATATATATATATATATATATATATATATATATATATATATATAGAGAGAGAGACACACACACACACACACACACACACAAATATATACGATTTGGTGGACAGGATGGGTAGCAACCTGCAGTTGTTTGCTGATGATGCTGTAGTGTACGGTAAAGTGTCGACATTGAGTGACTGTAGAAGGATGCAAGATGACTCGGACAAAATTTCTAATTGATGTGATGAATGGCAGCTAGCTCTAAATGCAGAAAAATCTAAGTTAATGCAGATGAGTAGGAAAAACAAACGCATAATGTATGGATATAGCGTTAGTAGTGTCCTGCTTGACACAGTCATGTCATTTAAATATCTGGGCATAACACTGCAACGTGATAGGAAATGTAATGAGCATGTAAGGATTGTGGCAGTAAAGGCAAATGGTCAACTCTGGTTTATTGGGATAATTCTAGGAAAGAGTGGTTCACCTGTAAACGAGGTTGCATATAGGACACTAGTTTAAACTATTCTTGGGTACTACTCGAGTGTTTGGGATCCATACCGGGACAGATTAAAGAAAGACATTGAAGCAATTCAGAGCCAGGCTGCTAGATTTGTTAATGGTAAGTTCGCACAACATGGAAGTGTTATGGCGATGCTTCCGGAACTCAAATCGGAATCCCTAAAGGGAAGGCTATGTTCTTTCTGAGGAGCGCTACTGAGTACATTTAGAGAACCGGCACTTGAAACTGACTGTGGAACAATTCTACTCCCACCAACATACATACTGGGTACAACCATGAAGATATGAAAATTAAGGCTCATACAGAAGCAAATACACAGCCTTTTTCCCTTGTTCTATCTGTGAGTCGAACAGGAAGGAAAATGATTAGTTGTGGCACTGGGACACATCTGCCACTTGCCATACGGTGGATTGCCCGCAAGTAGAGTCCCGTCCACCAGAGGGCACACGAGAATTCGACCGTGACCTCTGCCGGAGGAACAACAATAACAACTCAGGCAGCACGGGCTGTGCCCAGTCAGTTCACATCGGGCATGCCTAGGAGACAGTTCCCGGTCTACTATATGTGAAGTGTGACGGAAAATGTGAACCGTGTTACTACACAATTGACGACGAGGATGGGATCATTCTTTCGCGTGTTGTGTCGTTGTTCCGGTTTTGCAGCTTATCCACGGCATGGAGGATTTAGTGTGGGTTTTGGTTGAGCAGCAGACGGAGCTCATGGCAACCATGAAACAAGTGCTTCCGGCGTTGCTCTCCACGCAGTCTGCTCCAACACCGTTCCCTCCTCCCTTTCCCCCCCTATGACGAGACGGCGGAGGATTGGGACGCATATGAACATCGCCTTCGGCAGCAATTCTAGGCATTTCATGTTGCCGATGCGGAGGTATGTCGTGCTCGTATCTTGTCTTGAATACCTCCCTCGCTGTATCAAGTTTTGCGGCAGCTAGCGCCGTTGCAGGAACCCTCATCCTTGTCTTTTGACGCATTGTGTTCATTGCTGTCTTCATTTATTTGTCGCCGCACGCATGTTGTGGTGGCTAGGGTCGAGTTCTATCAATGCAAGAAGCAGCTCCATCAGTCTTACCAGGCGTGGGCCGCTACCCTGCACGGTCTTAGTCGCAAGTGTCATTTTGTCACAGAGCAGTCGTGAGAGTCGTTTGCCCATGTTATGGTGCGCGACGTCATTGTTCGTTCGGCCCCTGATAGGGAGGTCAGGCAACGGGCCCTGCAGTTAGAAGACCCTTCCCTTGAGGAAGTCCTGTCCATTGCTCAATTGTATGAAGTCTCTCATGCCGCAGGTCAACAGTTGGAAGCGTGGTGCGACGTCACGGCGGCTCACTGCGTCCGGGGTGCACGAGGTGCGAGCAATACAATCCGGCCGTTACAACCGCTCCCGCACGGCGTGTAAACAGAGTTTCGGCCGCCGGCCCCTGTTACCGTCCTGTGCGTCATACTATATACATCATGATCGGTCAGAGTGCCCCCAGCGTTGGGCCATTTGTCGCAAATGTAATAAAAAGCAACACATTGCTAAAGTTTGCCGCTCAGTCTCAAAAGAATCGAAGGAAGCAGGTACAGAGGACATGGACGTTGACATTCAGGAGGTTTCATTGGGCCAGGCTCCCGACGCATCGGCACACAAATTCTTTATCGAGGTGTTGGTTCGGTCGCGCTGATTACAACTGCAAATAGATACGGGCGCGGCAGTTTCTATGTTGAATGCACAAACTTACTCCGACCTTGGGTCGCCCCCCCGTTAGAGCCAGTTAACCGGCGTCTACGCGGTTATGGTAAACTGGGTCAATTCACTACCGACGTGACTTACAAATCAGTGATGCGAGCTCCACTAACCTTTTTGGCTTGGATGCCTTTCAAGCTTTCGGTTTTTCTATCGCTGACACCATACAGTTGGTCTCCGAAGACGTTCACTATCAATCATTGGAATCTTTGATCTCTGACTTTCCGGATGTCTTTGAGGAGGGCCTGGGGCGTGTTTCAGACTTTGCAGCTCACTTAACGTTGAAGGTGTCGACTCGCCCGCGTTTTCTACGTGCGAGGCAGATCACCTTGGCTCTCTGCCCTCAGGTAAAAGAAGAGCTAGACCAGCTGACAGCCCTAGGGGTCGTTCTTCCCATTTCTTCTAGTGAGAGGGCTTCGCCCCTCGTTATTGTCAGGAAACCCTCGGGAAAATTACGTCTTTGTGGCGATTTCAAGGCCACCATTAATTCCCAATTGGTGGTGGACACCTATCCTTTGCCTCGTGCTGATGAATTGATCTCCGCCGTGGCGAGAGGCCAATATTTTTCAAAATTCGATCTTTCGGAGGCTTATCATCAGATACCACTTGATGACAACTCCAAACGACTGGCGGTCGTCAACACCCCGTTTGGCCTTTACCAATACCAGCGGTTGACCTTTGGAATATTCAGTGCCCCGGCGATATTCCAGCATTATCTTGAGCACGTCACGTCGACAATCCCTCATTGTATTAATTACCTGGACGACAATTGTAACAGGCCGCAGCACGAAGGAACTCTTGCACAACCTTCACACCCTCTTTCTCAAATTCAGGTCCGTGGGCTTGCGTTGCAGCCTGCGTAAGTCAAACTTCTTCCAACCGTCCATTGAGTATGTGGGCTACACCATCTCTCGACACGGCGTCCAGCCACTAGAAAGTTTGGTCCAAGGTACCGTCGACCTTCCACGGCCCGCTTTGCTGAAGGAGTTACAAACTTTTTTAGGCAAGATTGCCTATTACCACCGGTTCATTCCCAGGGCTTCCACCATAGCCCGCCCCCTTGTACTGCCTTCTGCGCAAGGGTGTTCCTTTTGATTGGTTGCCTACATGCGAGCGAGCGTTCACCTCGTTGAAGGGCCTCCTCACGTCAGCGCCTTGTTTGGCTACTTTTGACACCCATAAGCCATTGGTCCTGGCTACAGATGCTTCGCAGTATGGGGTGGGGGCGGTCCTGGCCCATCGCAACGCAGATGGTTCCCAGCAGCCACTGGTGTTTGCGTCTAAAACTCTTAGACCCGCGCAGGCCATTACTCCCAGGTGGAAAAAGAGGTTTTGGCCATTGTCTACGCTGTTACCAAGTTTCACCCTTTCTTGTATGGCACGAAGTTTCAGTTAATCACTGACCTTAAGCCGTTAATACTGTTATTTGGCCCCGCCTCTCAGATTCCAGATAGGGCGGCCCACAGTCTACAGCGCTGGGCCTTGTTTCTCTCTAAGTACCATTATGACATTCATTTTTGCCCTACCGGACAGTATGCCAACACAGTCGCTCTTTCCCGTGTTCCGGTGGGCCCGGATGCTAAGTTCAACTGAGAGGAGATTATGTGTTTTCATTTGGATGTGGCGTCCCGCCAAGCGGTTGATGGCTTCCCGATCACTAGTTCTAGAGTCGTCAGGGAAACGGCAGCCGACCCGGTTCTCCGGCAAGTAGTTTGCCTCATTCAGCAGGGGTTGTCATCCCGACCTCCAGGACGGGCCTCAGACCCTCTTCGTAATTATTTTGTTCTACGAGACCGCCTCTCCGACTTGGAAGTAGTTCTCCTTCTGGCTACCGGTGATACAGCTCCTCGCGTGGTTGTTCCTGCAAGTTTGCGAAGGGAAGTCCTCATGTTATTACATGAGGGGCACTGGGGTGTTTACCGTACTAAAACCTTGGCTCGCAGACGTGTACTGGCCCAGTATTGACAGAGAAATTGAGCACTTGGTGGCCGTCTGTTCCCAGTGTGCGAGCCAACAGGCATCTCCCAGGTCAGTGTTCTCTTCATATCTTTAATAACGAATTATCAACAGTTCCGCACTAGAAAAATCTCCCAGAAAAGCAACAGCTGGGTAACTGTCTGTAGGTAGCACATCCTATTTCTGACATGCCACAACCTAAAATTTCTCATCATACACCAGCTCAGTGAGTATTTTTATGTTCCCTACATAACAGAAAAAATAAATTACATGCTGAAATAATTGGAAAAATTAAACAAAAACTGGCGAAATCCCGCAACTATAATCGTAATTTTTTGTTCTAATTTCAGAATTTATGTTACCTTATCGGATATGTTCATTAGTAATAGCACGGCGAACTACTCTTCTTGGTAATGTGTCAACACAATACATCTGCTGTCCAGGCAGCACAAGTTCGTTATTTCAATGTTGGGGTCTCCCTCGTCACATAACGGATTCAAAAGTCGAGCAATTTCTGGATCTTCTTGTGGTTCTTCACTACTCATACTCCTGGCAATGTTATGCAAGAGAGCCGAACCCACAATTATTGACACTGCTTTCTGTGGATTACATCTTATTCCTACAGATACTAAGAGAACGTTCTCTTCCACAAGCCATATTTTCTCTCAATAGAGTTTCTAGTTTTAATATGAGACCTGTTATATTGATGCTCTGATTCATTTTGCAGATTTAAAAGTGGAGTTAACAAGTATAATCTACATGCATAACCACTGGTATTTCTCCGTTTTCAAATTGAGCTCTGCAAGTACAGCTAATAAATATGGAATTGTTGTGCACTGAGCCCGGTCATTGAGTGGCAATATCTCTTATTAACAATTTGTGATCACTAATGGTTTGACAGTTAAAGGAAAAATACGATTTGCATTCCAAGGAAAATACACTGAAAGTGCAGATAAAAGGTCTCTGACAGTGTAGGTTTCAATGATTGAAAGCACACAAGAGAACACACCAGGCACATGAGAATACTGTTTGTAATAGTATTTTAGATCCAGACGCAAGAGGGCAGTGAACTGGAGCACCACCATGTTGTTGCCACATTACCCCTAGTATTACCAGAGGGATCTATTCCAGCAGGGGAGACCGAGTCATCCGCAAGAAGTGCAGATATGCTTCATCTATGGGGCATTACGGAAGGACGACAGCACTCATGATGTGGTCGCCATTAATACCTGTCTACTTATTGAGGCTGAACTGGTAATGATGGTTTGCTGGCACCATATCGCATGGGGTTCTCTGCAGCCACAGGTCCTTAGTACAGGTAGCCTCATTTGCATGTAGAACAGATGACAGAAATCACAACTTGGTGGTGGCCTGTGTGACGAACCACTAACAAAAATGTCGCTACAGAGGTAAGTCCATAGGTAATAAGGCCTGCAAGCATTACAAGTGACACAGATAGTGGCAGTTGTGGTGGAGAATGTTTCGCACAGTCTTCTGGCTTACACCATGCTGGCAGGCTACTGGGTCACTGTCAAAGATCTTTTAAAACAGATTTATTATCCTTCCTGAGTGTGTTAATATTTTAAATGACTGGTTTCAGTTCAATATAAACCATTTTCAGATCTGTAGATAATAAAAAAAAATAACTACTCAGCAAATGCACAACAAAACACAAAATGTATCATCAAATTTACGTTCTACATCACATAATGAAATAATGGCATTGTAGAGGTTTCCTTATTAATATAGCCTATAAGGCTACTGTGGACAGGTGGTGCCTGGTAAATTTTTCACATTTGAATGACACATATACACCCACACTGAATTACATTGAGAAAACCAAGAACATTTTTTTAATACAAAAAATGTAATAATACAGGCCAAGAAACAGCCAACCAGCAAACATCAAATAGATACAAGGAAGAAAAAAGGTAACAGCATAATTCTCTTTACAAAGGAAGAAAAGTTTAAACTTAAAGTAGTGAACCTACAACTCCCCGAATTACACCCACAAATAAAGCTATATAAAGAGGAAAAATCTTTACAATCTTCTTGTGAATAACACTTGTTCCTAAATTATAAAACATACAAAGATTTAAATAACAGTTTGAAGGAAGCATATAAGTATCATCACTCTTCCAATATTAAGAACAGTTATGAATTTGCTGAGGAAATTAAAGATATAGTAATGCCTGAAGATATGTTACTAACTTTACTGTACATCACCAATGTGTATAAAAATATTCCCCCAAAGAAATGATCAAAATAATCAAAAACAATCTCCTCACATAAAGAAAAGTAGTAATTGGAGAAGTTATTGAAACAGTGAAATTTTTCCACATTCTTGCTAGATAAAATTTATCATCAGAAAGATGGGCTGACAATAGGTAACAATTTAGCTGGAAAACAAATTATTTAGAAAACAAATTTGTGGCAAAAACCCTGATATTACACGAAAAATCATTATATTAGATATGTGCATATTCAATTTTATTATACAAAGGGGATAAAAATGACAGTGAAAATATAGTGCATAAAATGAGTTCTCAGGAGCTGAAAATTAAACTCAATTCTCTACGCCTTTGAGGATGATAACCACATAGACTGCTTGGATTTGACACTTAAAGAATAATGATGAAAAACATGAATTCAGCATATCTGGAAAACACACATGTACAGATGTTGTTATTAATGAGTGCTCATGCCACCTTTCATGATACACTTGGGCATATTTTAACACATTGACTGCCATGGTATAGCTGGGTTACCGACGCCTTGGGGCCATTTACTTTTCTTCGATATCCTACTTTATTTTGCTCTAAGTAAACTTGTTAAGTGCAAATAAAGTGAAAATATGGCATTTTAGTACCTTTTTTTATTTTTTTGTGTGGGTTACATATGATCCACATGGCCCCAGAGTGAAGGTACCAGGTGTGTCATTTGCTATGTAGCTAATAATTTTAGGTTTCTACTCCTATCAGTTTTTCATTCTACAGCATTATATGTGTACAGTTCCATTATTGCTTTCCTGCATTGTTGCTAGTCATTATTCATTGTTGTTTGCTCCATAACAAAGTGATATTGTGGCAGAAGAAAATGTCTTTTAGAAGTTAGGAAGATGAGCAAAGGCATGTACAGCTGCTTTTAGAGGAAATTATGGGCATACGTGATGAAGATTCTGTGTCTTTATTTGGTGATAGCAAAGACGAATTTTTACCAGAGGAGACCGGAAGCAAAACCGGATATTCTGATGATGAAATCACATCAGTGAAGGTAGGAAGAAGAGTTTTATTTCCACATTCAGTCAAAGAACCAGATTTCACAGCTCTAAAAACCAGGCAACAAAGCACCTATAACCGTGTTAGTGCCATAACTACTGCAGTTGATTCAGGTTCAATTGCAGTAAGTGTAATATCAAAAAGTTCTGAAGATGAAGATGACACAATTAGAACAAATTCTAATGAGATTGTCTGGCGGCCAGTTATGGGAAAATTTTCAATTTATTCATTCCAGTTCTGGTGTAAATGCTTCTGTTGCACAAACTCCCAAAAGCAAGACACCATACAATTTCTCCAAATATTTTGTAACTGATGAAATTTTAGAATATGTGACTCAACAAACTAATTTGTACGCAAAACAAGTCTTAGAAAGTCATTCAGAAACTGTTAATTCACGACTGAAAAAGTGCTGATGTCAGCAAAATTGAAATTGAACAATTTTTAGGATTTTCTTTATGGATGTCACTAAATGTAAAACCGAGGATTTCAAATTATTGGTCAAGAAATATGCCCTATCACAATAATGGAAAAAAATGTTATGTCATGCAATCGTTTTGAACTGCTTTTACGTGTGTGGCATTTTTCCGATTACAACCAGTGCCCACTGGGAAACCACGTATTCAAAATTCAACCTCTTATTGATGAATTACTGCAGAGATTTCAAAGTGCAGTTGTGCCGGAGAAAGAAGTTTGCATTTACGAAACACTTGTGCCATTTCAAGGAAGACTAAATTTCATTCAGTATATAAAGAATAAGCGCCATAAATTCGGAATTAAATTGTTCAAACTTTGTTTAAAGGGTGGCTACAGCTGGAATATGAAAGTTTGCTGTGGGAAGAATGCAAATCCTGGTGTTCCTCTTGCCACTTCTGTTGTTATGAGCCTTATGATTGGATTACTAAATGAGGGCAGCATTTTATATACAGACAATTTTTACACAAGTGTTCATCTTGCACACAAGCTTCTTGAACAATCATCACATTTAGTTGGTACTCTAAGAACAAACAGAAAACTGAATCCTCAAGATGTAGTACATGCAAAACTTGAAAAAGGGGGAACAAAAAAGCAAAGGAAAGTACCAAGGTATAGTAGTACTGAAATGGAAAGATAAGAGGGGTGTTCTGATGCTGAGTACTGTTCATGGAGAAGAAGAAGCATAAGTTCAAACCAGGAAGGGCACAAAGAAAAAACCAGCAATGATAATTGGCTATAATCAGTCAAAGTCTTTTATAGATCTTTCTGACCAAATGAAGTCATACTCGCATTGTCTAAGGCAGGGAGTGAAATGGTGCAGGAAGCTTGCAATGTAATTGTTGACAGGGTCAGCACTGGTAAATGCTCGTGTGATTTACCATTACATCAACAACAAGATCTCAATCACAGAATTCAAAGAGGAAGTGACTTTGAGACTACTCCATACAGATGATGGCAATGAGTCTGAGACATCTCACACCAACGCCGCAGCGTTACCTGCAGATTGTGCACTTGTGAACATGAGAGCAACCAGACGTAGATGTAGTGTGCTACCAAAAAATGAAGAATGAATTTGGACAAGAGCAAGGTGTCATGAAATGCATACAAACGGCATGGAAATGTAAGAATTGTGACTCATATTTTTGTGTAGTGTTTTTTCATACAGGTGTTAGAGAAACAAAGTGGAATGACCCAAATTTTTCGGTTTAATTGTTGTTGCAATTAAGAGTTGAAGAATGTAAATAAAACTGTATGTGATTTGCAATCTACTGTGTAAGTAATGTTTCAAACTATATAATACATAAATAATACAAAGAAGAAAAGTCCAATACAACTGAGCTATGTGAGTTATATATAACTCACGAATTCAAATGTCAATAACTACTCTTGAGCTCTTGAAAACCGTAGGCCATGAACATGATTTGTTACTGGGGCCATAACCTACTATAACACCGAGTCACAGCACGCTCCTGTGAGTTACAACTGCACCACGGAGCTTTAAATGGAAAAATATCAGTGAATTGTATTTACTTCACGTGGCCCAAAGAGAACACTTCCTGTGAGTTATATTTAACTCACATGGCAGTCAATGTGTTAATGCAGTGGTGTACAGGTTATTAAGACTGGTGCCAAGCCAGCAAGAAGTAGAAAATGAACTAAGTATTTTAAAACAAGTGGCCATGATGAATGATTACAGGGGCAAGTGCATATGAAAATTTACTGTAAGATTAAGAAGAATCAACAAAAACAAATAAATGGAAGTCATGTCGCAGCTAAGAATAACAACTTACAGTGGAAAGACTCCCAATAAAATTGAGAGATGTCTTCATAAAGCAAATCTTAAAACAGGTTTTTGTACCAATGACAATCCAAGCTCCACCATAAAATGTGTGATAGTAGGAATAAATTTCAGGTTTCGGGGGCATACAGAAGCAAATGCAATGACTGCGGTAACAAGTAGTAGGGCAAAAAGGGATGGACTTGGAAACTATATTCAGGCAGCACACACACACACTGTCACAACAAAACAGTGTGTGGGGCACTTATGTCACCCTTAAGGCACAACTCACGAACACTGTGTTAAGTTTCGACATCTTATACAGGGTTCAAAAGGAACGTTTCCTTAATGTCTGGGAGGAACTAAATAAGCACACAGACCTCTTTATTTCTACAGTGGTTTACAGCTTGAGCATTTAGCTATTTTTCGACATAATCACCATTTCTGTCGATGCATTTTTGTAGACGCTGTGGCAGTTTTTGTCTGCCCATGTCATACCAGCTCGCCGTCATGCTGTTCAGAAAGTTATGAACCTCTTTTCTTTCACCTCATCGTCGGAGCTGAATCACCTTCCGGCCAAAAGTTCACCATATGACTCACCATACATTTCCATGAATTGGCGATGGATTTCAATTGCCGCAGTGCCCTTTGCGTTCAAAAACCAAATAACTGCATGCAATTTGCACTCGGCGGTAACATCCAACGGGAGCTCCATTCTCAACGGCGGCCAAGCCAAGACCGAGCACCTCAGTGCGGCGTGCACATGTTTACATACAATGCGTGAACCACTCTTCATAACAGTGTGTCCAACTGCCACACAAAAAGAGTTCTGTACTCACAAAAAGATAGGAGACTTACTTTTGGGATTATCCTCGTATTTTATGACTTTTTACAATGTCTTTTAACCTTGACAAAACACAAATTAAATACATCCAAGAACATTATTCTCATCAAACAAACATAAGCTGTTATTAATTCAGTATGGGTGTATACATTTTATTCAAATGTGACAAATGTACCAGATGCCATCTTTCAGTAGTACCCTTATGGGCTATATTACTGTGATAACATGAATTCTACCAAACCAGTACTATGTGACATAGCATGTAAACTTGCTGATAGTTGGTTGGATGGATTAATCTAGTAAAAGATAAATTACGGTACAGTCTGGAGCATTTGACATTTAATATTGGCATGGTTTGTATATTGTAGAGTAGTTGCTGATTAGTTATTTTACCATTGGCTAATGGAATCAGAACAGATGATAAACCCATTTCAAAACCAGTGACTGCTGATCTCTTTTCCAAAAAGATTACGTCAATTTTTGTACACCAATTGAAAAGGTACGATAGGATATAATGTCTCTGTCATAATACGATTCCAATCCTTGCAGTGCTTTAGCACTACCTCATACTATAGCAAGTGTTAACCATCCATTACCAGGAACAAGTTCTGTAGTAGTACATGAAAAGTTAATCTTGCATCCAACAAATGTGATAGGCCCAGTCAGTAGTGTACCTCACTTGGAATGCATTTACAGGCATAAGTCTGCTATTATCATCTCAGGAATTGTTTCCACCAGTTTGTTCCGATTAACAAAATCACCCCGTTTAGCCCTGCTGAGTGCATTCCTTTCGCTTTCAAGCTCATCTTCTCTGTATTGTTTGCACAATTTTCAGGAATGTATGCAGGAACTATTCTAGGAGCAGGGGCAACTCGTATTAATTTCACATTGAATGACGATATGGTTGTGAGATTTCATAACAAATGGCTCTGGGTACACTTGCTATTAGTCAATATCTGTTGCATGTTCTGGCTACCTTGAAACTGATACTGAATTAATCTGTCTGTCCGGAGAGGCAGGATACAAAATTCGTTTCCGGTTTTCTACAAGGAGCAGTTGCGGAATTCTCGTACTATGTGAGTTTCCCTCAAATGACAAAAAATTAAAAAGCTTTGGATCAGTAACTCCTCGGCTTCAGATGTTTTATCACTATCAGAGCTTCATTCAAAGTAAGAGATGATTCGTGAGGACTCTCTTCATTTAAAATGGGCAGCTGAATGTAAAGATGTTCCACATGGAGGAAGTCCCAAAGCTGCAACCATGGATGAAAACATTGAAGAAGTGCACAATCAAGTCACTAATTCTGGTAAGAAATCGTTGTTTTTATAATTCATAAGCTTCACATCAATATTAAAATGGACCTGGTGAAACAACGTCTAGTGGACAATGAAACAGATGAATGGAACTTTTGTGAAGATTTCAATACACTTTTGTTTCTGTGTATTACATCTACTTTTACTGATAGCAGTCTAGGAGAGAGGTACTTACAGATTTGAGCCTGTGAGGGCGAATAGTGTATCTTGCCTGAAGTACTTAGTTGCCAAGAGCATTACTCACAAATGCAAGATTTTAGGTTCGAGTTCTAATACATCACGAATTCTCACTCTTTGTTCTACTGAAATATGATAAAATTTGGAAACTGTTTTAGGCGCTGTTGCTCTCTCTTGTCTGACAGAAACATGCACAATATACAACAGGATAAAGGTGTGTGTGTGTGGGGGGGGGGGGGGGGGGGTTATGTATGTATGTGGGTGTGTACAAAAACTGAATGAGATCAGAAATAATTTTGCTATCTCGGTAGTATAATCATAGAAGTTTTAACCAGAAAACACATGAATGTGGATAACAAGATCCTTTGCAAAAACATTTGTATCAGCTACACTGATCTACGGAAGTGAAAATTGGCCTTTGGGTAAATGAAAAAGGAATCCTCTTCAAGCTGCTGAAATATGGAGGTGACAAAATTATAAGAATGAGCTGGACGAAAAGGAAAAGCAATAACTGTCAAGTCAATGAAGAGAGAAGACTACTGGGAAAAAAAGGAGAATGGAAATGAATAGCCAATGACAAAAGTGAGTGGTTGCATCAACAAGGCATTAATTTTTAACATATATACACATGTATGTATTTTTCTACGATATTGTTCTTCTTTTGTTTGCTCCAGGTGAACCCTATCACAAGAAAAAAATTTCTGGGTACATCAAGCTTCGAGTTTCATAACCAAATATGCTGAGTATGTCCAAATTTTGGCAAATCCAAATAGTTCAATAATTTTTTCCTTTATTATTGTTCCCTTCCTTCCTCCTTTATAAGTAGATGGAAGGTAAGGGTATTCAAACTCGGGATAAACAATGGATAAAGCTAGACTGCCTGTCAATTTGTTTATAATCTAACATAAGGTTCCAACTCTTTCAAAACAAAGTTACTTTACTTCCATGTCTTTACTCACCATGTTGTATGAATGTAGGAGGTGACAGAATAGTTGTGCTGCAATTACATTACTCCATTAATATTTAAGGCACTCAGTGGTAAAAGCTTCTTTTGTTTTCCTGAAAAAAAAAAAGGACAGACAAATAAGGTGCCATTATTTTTACTGTATTTAGAAAATTACATTTTTGACGATACATATTTCAACTGAAAGTTTAAGACATGATTTAAAAAAAATTAATGATGCTTTTCAGTTCCTTGTTATGCATTATTTCGTTCATGATCATTAGTAAGATGTAGCTAATGGATTTTGTACAGGTTTGGTAAGGGATATGGAAGGTTCTAGTACTATTCATACCAAGTTAGCACAACTTACCACAGGCCCTATATTTTTGGGCTGTTTTTGCCATAATTCCGTCATAATAGATAAACAAGGAGATACCGTGAAAATACTTTCTCAACATTACTTACATTTAGTATAATTAATTATAATGAGTTGGCATTAATGATGTATTTTTACTCCCAATATGATTAGAGCAATTGATACATACTCTCAGGCATTTGGTTTGGCTACAAATCATTACACCCCTTTTGTACAATAATGGTATAGTGTAGTCACTGTGGATGAGAATCTTAAAGCGGTTACTGAGCTAAGTAAATCAAAGCATTTTATGTATTTATGCTACTACTATTATTAAAATCATAAGCATCTGTGACATGTCAGAATCAAGTGTGATGGCCAGTTCCACTCTAAACCCCCCCAAACAGGAACCTGGATCTCCACTTGACAAGTGAAATCATATGCTTGATGGATTGAGTTAAGTAGCTGGTCTCGATATTTCTAGTCTTTCGAAGGGCATTCTCTCTTCCCTATCACACCAGTGACAACAAAAGAAAATAGACTCACGTGAGCTATCGGGCCAGACTTTTCTCCTTCTATTGAGAACTTCATGAGATGCAGAATGCATTGTGTTATTCTGGTCAGGAACTCTTTTGCAGATGCAGAAGTAATTTTGGATACAACCCAAGAAAAAGGTGATACGAATGTTACTGCTTGTACTATACAGCAGAGCAGTAACTCATGACAGTACAATATAACAGAACCAAAAACTTTTTTCAGTCACCCCCAGATCATCTTGTAAAGCTTGACAAGACTGTACAATTCGCAGCTGCAGGTTTTCAACTGTATTGACTGCGTGTGGCACACACTGCTCGAAGCATCTCGGACCATATGGATGTGTTATGTGTCGTCTAGTACCATATTCCTCAATCTTAAGCTAGGTTACCACCATCAAGCAATCTTGCATGATTCCTACGTAGAAACTGAAGGTACCCTGCCCCGTCAAGTTTTCTCCGAAGAATGTGTGGCTCCATGGTAGTCACCTGTAATCCAATTAAAATTATTTGATAGGTGATGTCAGTCATCGATACAATGTTGCCACATCCGCTGCTGGCTACCGTTCGGTTCTAGGTGACAAACAAACAGTGAGTCACTTGACAAATACTATTAAACTTTAACAAGGAGCAATGTTGGAGGCAATGTATGACGGAAATGGTAGATGCTCTGTCGACAGGCGATTGTGACTGACCAGTGACTGAACTGCGGCAGACAAAGGGTTTTGTAACCCTGAATTTAAATCATGCCATAACCTAATGACAACTTCATGGGCAATGTTCATGTTAATGAGAAAACGAGGGTCAACAATCTGCGGCAGAACTAAAATAACTGCCACTTCATGTTTTACAGTATTTCACATGATGTATGATTACCTGAAAATAAATTTCTTCTCTTTCTTAATATTTTCTACAGGATCCTAATCCACTTCGAATTTTGTTCCATAATGAATAGAATCAATTAAGCAATGTTTTTATGAGTGAGCACGGTATGTAGTGCGACTGCACTAGCTACAGAAAATTAACCACTTAAATTTGGTGACTAACACCGAAAGCTCCGTGAACCTGTTCGCAGAGGATACTTTTAGGCCAACTGTCTGAGTTGCGCAAAAACAATACTGCCTAGAAATTACACAATGGATTTTTGTCCGAATTTTCATACTCAAACGAAGAGAGAGATATGAACAAAAGGGGTATCAAATTGACCAGTGGGAGGTCTAGTTTTGGAAAAAAAAGTTTTTAATTGCTTGAAATGATGAGGATAATCAAGAAAAATAATGACTCGAGGCAAAATTGAAATATGTCACGAATAATTGGTGTTAGCTACGTAAATTGAGAAACAAAAAATCCTTGAGGAATTTTTTTCTTTCATCTTGAAAAAACCAAATAAATATCAAATTACGGCATAAACTGAAACTTCTCTGCTTTATCTTGATCAAATTATTCTTAATAATAATACAAAGCCGATCATTATATTTAGTGCTATCTGAACAAAACTTGAAAATAAAAAAAATAAAAGTCAACTGTTCTGCAAAATGATTTGTCTAAGAAATAAAACAAATTAGTCGGAGTTGTAGCCAAACGTATGAAGCTTCTGAGCTACTACCATTTGAAATCCTATTGTGAGCTACCTAAAAACCCCAGGACAGAAATATGATTTTTTTGAAAAATCTTACATTTGTTTGTTGCCTTTCCACTTACATTTATGGCAAATATGATATGAATTTCAATTAAATTTTATTTTTAAAACTATCAAATAATGAATCTGCAGTTTTGATTAATTCATTCGTCTTCGTATTGTTTCTTATTCTGTGAAATTATGTATAATACTGATACTTTATCTTTGTAGACTGGTTTAAAAATGTTGAGTGTTAAGCATGAAGTTTGGATTTTAGCTGTGTTACCTCGTCTTTACTTGGAGCGGAATCCAGTGGGAAATCCTGTTCACTTCCTGAACGAACGGCTTTGAAGTAACGTTCGAAGATCCATTTCTTCCCCGCTTATACACTTGCATAGTTGAATAAACACACACGTTTGTTCTTTACCTGGGTAAAGAAGTACATAACCAGTTTCCCATGCAGAATGAAAATTTCTTTGCTCGAACACGCCATCATTAGAACAAACCTAGTTTAATGTCTGTGCGTAAATCAAACTGTACATGTTAGCAAATGTCTGACATACACAGGAAACGCAATCTCACAGGTATACAATCAACTGTGACCTTGACAACGTCCTATTCTTGCCTAACAATGGCACTTGCGCGGGAAAAACAAGCGGTTGTTTCTCTGAGTGAGGTATGAGTGTGGTACGAGCCCAGGTTAGCCAACATTCAACATGAGCGTTACCGCGATCTGCCGAAAATGTCCCACCATCGAAGGTTTGAAGATCACTGGATTAGAGGAACATTTGACATACCGTATTTGCTGTATATGATTTCAAGCATCATTCAAAGGCATGTCAAATATTTATCTAATTTGTTTCGTTTCTTACCTTTATGCACACAATTTCGGAAAACATTTGACCGTTTTTTTTTTTCAAAACGTCTTTTTTGGGTATAGGCAAGACACAAAGCTACAAAATTGTAGTGAGATGTAGAAAGAATTGCAGAGTTGACTCTTGCTGCTGGGATTGGCATTTGACTGTCAAACCAAATAAAGGTAACTTAGCTTAAATAGAGCCATTACTGTTCGATTATGCGATTGGCGATCAATCACTGGAAACGGTAAGGGATATAGAAATTTAGGAGAATGCATCTGAAGCATCATGAAGTGGAACGACTACATAAAACTCGTTGCAGGAAAAGCAGATTCCCGACTGAAAGTGGGACTCATGGGAAGAAGAATCCTGAAAGTAGCGTATTTCACCCACAATAACGGTAGTTTTAACAAAATCTCACTCAGGAATTTCTATGGTCATATAGCCTGGGATCCTCAGCTGGTAGGATGCTCCAAATAACAGAGACGCAATTTGTTACGGGTTCTTCGAGTAGGGGCCAGAGCGTTGCAGCGATGCTCACCAAACTACAGCAGCAGAACGCCTTAAGAGACGCGCTGCGTCTCACAAAGAGTTCCAAGAGCGTACGGTGCAACGTCAGGCTATATTTACGTGATTATTCTGCATTTCACATTATGTGTTTGGTAGAAGGTTCATGCAGCCACTTTCGGGCTATTTCTCGACCGTTCCACTCTCGAACAGCACGTGGAAAAAATGAAGACCATAATATTTCTGTGCGACCTCTGGTTACTGTTATTTTATTACGACGCTCGTTCCTTCCTTGGTAGGTGCCAGTCAACAAAATATTTTGCTATTCAGAGGAGAAAGATGGTGATTAAAATTTTGTGAAAAAGATTCCACCGCAACGTAAGGGCTTTGTTTGAATGACAGCCCCTCCTCCCAAGTCCCTCATTATGTCTCTAACACTATCTCACAACTTCGCGATATGAAAAACGATATGCCCTTTTTTGAACTTTTCCGATGTCTTCCGTATATCCTATCTGGTAAGGATACCACACATCGCTGCAGTGCTCCGAAAGACGAGGAATTATGAGTTGTATAGGCAGTCAGTAATTTTAGTAGATTTGATGTACCTTGTAAGTGTCCTCCCAATAAACACAGTCTTTGGTTCGTCGCATTCCCCACAATATTTTCTGCGTAAAGGTCCCAATTTAAATTGTTTGTAACTGTACTACTTAAGCATTTAAGTGACTCTACAACTTTTAAACTTGTGCTAGCTACGGTGTAACCGAAATTTAACTTTTTTTTATTACTAAACTTGTAGAGGACCTCACATATTTTACTATTTACTGTCGCTCGCCACTTACTGCACTGTGCAGGTATCTTCTTTAAATCGTTCTGCAATTCTGATGACTTTACTACACGGTAAACGACATCATCATCTGCAGAAGTCTAAAAGGGTTGGTCAGATCATCTCCTAATTGTCTTTTTTATGTAGATCAGGAACAGCTGGGGGCCTATAACGCTTGCATTGGGAACCTTAGGTATCACTGGTTTCACTGGATGACTCTCCATCATTTACTACGATCTGTGTCCTTCCTGACAGAAAATTACGAATCCAGCTGAACAGCTCCGCTGGCAACAAATTTGATTAGAAGCTGCTTGTAAGGAACGATGTCGAAGCCTTCTGGAAACCTAGAAATATCGAATCAACTTGAAAGCCGCTGTAGATACCACTCACTACCTCGTGTAAGTAAAGTGCCAAGAACGACATTTCTGGATCAGTGTCGACAGATCGGTACTTCATAATGTTCGACCACAACATACGTCCCAGAATCCTACTAAAGTCGATGTCGTGATATCGCTGTGTAATTCAGCGGATTAATTCTGCTTTCTTTGTTGTGTATTGGTGTGACCTGTGCAACTTACCAGTCTTTAGCTTGTTATCTTTCGTCTAAGCAGCGTTTGCAAATGATTCCAAAAACAAAAAAAAACAAAAAAATGGAGCTATTTCGTCAGCATACTCCGAAAGGAACCTAATCTCGACTATTAAGCTGACTACGCAATAAGCCCTAATGCAGAAATAGCATTGTAGTAAGATAGCCGACATGTAGAATGTAAGGCGCAATGTAATTAATAATAAAATTTAAAGCCATATGTTTTGATTTTTACTACTGCAGAAAGGTCCCCTGCTCTGTTCTGTTATCGAGTTATTTTTCTCCACCCTACAGATGTAGGAGGAACACACAGAGCTGCGAAATGGGTTGAGAATTTACCAGCAGTATACTGAGAAGCTGAACTTCTGTCTACGAAAGTCGGTTGTGTGCTCATTTTAGCTCGCGGAAATGTGCATTCTCTGAAATGGCAGGCACTTGAAAACAGGCGCTTATTTATTTGCGAAAACTTTCGACGGCTCCAAGAACTAGTTTCCTGGGCGGAATCCACACATTTGCTGACGAGATATTCACCTGTAGAGAACGCGAAGACAAAATTAAACTAATAAAACTTCGACCAGAGGCTTAAAATAGGTATGTCCCACCTGTGATTTGAGCTCCAAGAAACCTCACTGAATGGCATAATTAAAACTACACCTTTTCACGCAGGTGACAGTGATTCGCAGAATAGACGTAAAGAGAAACTTAAAGGGGGGCTTCTCTGACCGGTGAAATTCGGCTAACTTCGGCTGCTACGCAATGTTCACGTTCGTTGCTAACCTTAACTACGTAATAATATTGTGCGCCGAAGCAAAACAGTAGCCATTGTGAAAATAGCGTTGATTCGTGAGCGGTGTTGCCTATAGTGTAATAAAATCAGAAAAATAAGCTGCATGTAGTCCTATCGGCTGTTGGTGCCACTTCCGCAGAGCATTAACTCAAGTAGTACTAACACAGTTTCGAGAATGTATGTTAGCAACGGGGGAACGGGAAGAGGTACTACATGAGCACCACAAAAATAAAAATAATACAAATTTCGTTAATTGTTGTTGGCTTTTATTAACAAAACACTTTTTAAAACGATGTGGATGTGTAAGTAAGGCCCGGAATCTGAAAGTATCTTTTAACATTGTCTAACATCGCATTTTTAATAACGTATACTGCGGTGTCACGTTATAACCACAACAAAAACATAAGAAGAAATACAAATTTCTCTAATTGTTGTTTGTTTGTATTAAAAATATCCTTTTTAAAGAGATACTGATGTGTAAGTAGGGTTTGGAACCCGAAAATATTGAATATGACATTCGTTTTGAAAAGTCGCATCTATACTCTGTTCATGACAAGAAAAACCTCATTTAAAAATTACACTACGTATTCTTCCGCGTTTCCTGGAACCTCATTGGATTGCGTTCCACGTGGAACAGAAGCCAATCTGTCTCGAGTACAGTCAAGTACGATAAAGAGGAACGTTTTACGCTGCGCGTTACGCGTACATCGACTGAGCGAGAATACAGGCCAACAGCTTTACCGGTGCATTTTGGAAAGCACTGGCCAGCCACCTGGTCCAACTAACCAGTTGTAGTAAAGGCGTAAAAAGAGACGAGCAGAGAACAATATAGTCCTGAATGTCGTTTAATTTTTGAACAGAAGGAAATAATGGCAAAACTCAGGCGATATGCAGAATAGGTGATCTGAAGGAAAACATGCTCTCGATCTTAGCTAACATAGTATTTTAATTAAAAACGAGAGTGATGAAAATTCCGAATTTTAACAGGTGTAATTTTTCTGCAGGAGCTATGTGCGGCGTAGAAGGGCACTGTTGGGTTTTCGCTACGTAGTTAAACATATAAGTCACTGAAGGTATTACAGTTAGTCGTCTGGTAATTTCTGCACTTCTTCCATATCGGACTCCGAGGAAGGCGGTAAATTTCAGTACTGCTAGGCTGACACGGCGGTTATCAACAACAGAAAAGCCATCAAAAAGTCCACATTTCCTCCCTCTCCTATCTTATGACGTGCTGTTCTGCAATTCGCTATCGTCCGGCAGTCACGTGTGATAAGGCTTCGTGCGTTAGCTCCAGTAATTTCGGCAGCTTAAATGACATTTCTAGCGACAAATCCCTGAACTCGGTTCCAGATCCGTTCTATTGGGTTCAGATAGCAGTAGTACGATGACAGCCATAAAAAATGCAGCATTTGTACAGCGTGCTCGACACCGTGAAAACTGTTTCCCGTGTTTCTACGACGCTTATCATTCTGACTCTTGTGACACCACATCTGTCCTATAAAACAGTGGACATATTCAAACAAAGAGTATTCGATTTTTCATCATTCTCCAAAAAAATTAATTGTGTAATGTTTTATTAACTTCAAAATCTGTAACAATATTTTATAATATATAGATAATTAAGAATTCATATTTGCAATAAGTCCGCCGCTTGTGGTCTCCGGTAGCGTTCTCGTTTCCCGAAGACGGTGTCCCGGATGACTGGGTGTTGTGTCGTCTTCATCATCACCATTCATCCCCATTACGGTCGGAGGAAGGCAACGGCAAACAACCTCCATTAGGACCTTGCCTAGAGCGGCGGCGCGGGTCTCCCGCATCGTTCCCCTACGCTGTCAAGAAGCATGGGACTTCATTTGCAATTAAAACCAGAATTCTGCATGTGGTATGCAATTAGAAACCATGTTGTTGTTGTTGTTGTGGTCTTCAGTCCTGAGACTGGTTTGATGCACCTCTCCATGCTACTCTATCCTGTGCAAGCTTCTTCATCTCCCAGTACTTACTGCAACCTACATCCTTCTGAATCTGCTTAGTCTATTCATCTCTTGGTCTCCTTCTACAATTTTTACCCTCCACGCTGCCCTCCAATGCTAAATTTGTAGTCACTTGATGTCTCAGAACATGTCCTACCAACCGGTCCCTTTTTCTTCTCAAGTTTTGCCACAAACTCCTCCCCAATTCTATTCAATACCTCCTTATTAGTTATGTGATCTACCCATCTAATCTTCAGCATTCTTCTGTAGCACCAAATTTCGAAAGCTTCTATTTTCTTCTTGTCCATACTATTTGTCGTCGACGTTTCACTTCCATACATGGATGGCTACACTCCATACAAATACATTCCGAAACGACTTCCTCACATTTAAATCTACACTCGATGTTACAAATTTCTCTTCTTCACAAACGCTTTCCTTGCCATTGCCAGTCTACATTTTATATCCTCTCTCCTTCGACTATCTTCAGTTATTTTGCTCCCCAAATAGCAAAACTCCTTTACTACTTCAAGTGTCTCATTTCCTATTCTAATTCCCTCAGCATAACCCGACTTAATTCGACTACATTCCATTATCCTCGTTTTGCTTTTGTTGATGTTCATCTTATATCCTCGTTTCAAGACACTGTCCATTCCGTTCAACTGCTCTTCCAAGTCCATTGCTGTCTCCGACAGAATTACAATGTCATCGGCGAACCTCAAAGTTTTTATTTCTTCTCCATGCATTTTAATACCTACTCCGAATTTTTCTTTTGTTTCCTTTACTGCTTGCTCAATATACAGATTGAATAACATCGGGGAGAGGCTACAACCCTGTCTTACTCCCTTCCCAACCACTGCTTCCCTTTCATGCCCCTCGACTCTTATAACTGCCGTCTGGTTTCTGTACAAATTGTAAATAGCCTTGCGCTCCCCCCCCCCCCCCCCCCCCGCCCCCTTCAGAATTTGAAAGAGAGTATTCCAGTCAACATTGTCAAAAGCTTTCTCTAAGTCTACAAATGCTAGAAACGTAGGTTTGTCTTTTCTTAATCTTTCTTCTAAGATAAGTCGTAGGGTCAGTATTGCCTCACGTGTTCCAACATTTCTACGGAATCCAAACTGATCTTCCCCGAGGTCGGCTTCTACCAGTTTTTCCATTCGTCTGTAAAGAGTTCGCGTTAGTATTTTGCAGCTGTGACTTATTAAACTGATTGTTCGGTAATTTTCACATTGTCAACACCTGCTATCTTTGGGATTGGAATTATTATATTCTTCTTGAAGTCTGAGGGTATTTCGCCTGTCTCATACATCTTGCTTACCAGATGGTAGAGTTTTGTCAGGACTGGCTCTCCCAAGGCTCTCAGTAATTCTAATGGAATGCTGTCTACTCCCGGGACCTTGTTTCGACTTAGGTTTTTCGGTGCTCTGTCAAACTCTTCACGCAGTATCACATCTCCCATTTAATCTTCATCTACATCCTCCTATTCCGAAGTTTTCTTTTGTTTCCTTTACTGCTTGCTCAATATACAGATTGAATAACATCGGGGATAGGCTACAACCCTGTCTCACTCCCTTCCCAACCGCTGCTTCCCTTTCATGCCCCCCCCCCCCCCCCCCCCGCGACTCTTATAACTGCCATCTGGTTTCTGTACAAATTGTGAATAGCCTTTCGCTCCCTGTATTTTATCCCTGGCACCCTTAGAATTTGAAAGAGAGTATTTCAGTCAACATTGTCAAAAGCTTTCTCTAGGTCTACAAATGCTAGAAATGTAGGTTTGCCTTTCCTTAATCTATTGTCTAATGTAAGTCGTAGGGTCAGTATTGCCTCACGTGTCCCAACATTTCTACGCAATCCAAACTGATCTTCCCTGAGGTCGGCTTCTACCAGTTTTTCCATTCGTCTGTAAAGAATTCGTACTAGTATTTTGCAGCTGTGACTTATTAAACTGATAGTTCGGTAAACCATGCAAACCATAAGACGTACATTTTTCTTGAAAAAATGATGGTTAAGTATGAGTTAATTACCACACATCGATAAATTTCATAATTAAATTAGTTAGGTATTCAAACGGAACAAAAAAAATTTGTTGATCACAACGGGTTTCGAACCCCGGCCCACTAACCCACCAAATTATACGACACCACCGATTATGCTGAGATTTCAACTACGCTGTCGTCTCCTATATTTTTTACATCATTTCTCTCAATAAAAATGAAAGATCATTTTTCTCTTTAATGTTATGAAAAACATAAGAACAATTTGTTTCTAGCCATTAACGGTGTTCATCGCGCGTGTTTCACTACGAAGCAGGAATCAGGGTCATCCATTTTCGTGGTACATATGAACAATTTGACAATCAGAGCACAATTAGCTCTTACTGTACACGATTTTTTAAATAAAAATTACGTAGCTAAAGTATGATTAAGAAAAACGCTGAGGGCTGTTAATACATCAGAATGTCTTAGAGTTTCATTTACAGTGACATAGTAATAAAATGTCTAATAAGTAAGTTGGACTTCCTTCCAAGAGCGGAACAACACCAGTGTTCAGGAGCTAAGGCCGGTGACCAATCATCGCGTTTGTACTTGTTTACAACAGGTTTATTCTTATGATGAAAGGAGTGTAGCCCTACTACTAAGAGGGGATGGGGGGGGGGACTTTATGACCACTTAATTACTTTGAACTTCCTGGAAAAAGTTTAACGAAAAAAACAGCTATTATTTACCCTGGCAGAACTCATTAAAACAATACTGTTTTCAAAATTATAAAATTAAGTATCTACCGCTGGACAACTTACCTGGCATAGCGGTAATAAATTACATAAATGTTCCTCGTGACAGTTCCTGAGATTAGCATTAACATACAGAGAGAGAAATGCGGCTGCAGATTTTTGATTTAAAATACGTACAGAAGAAGAAGAGGATGTGTAGTGATATATAAATTCTGGTGATTATAAATTTTTGTAGCTCATTGTCCTTGTGAAGTCTTCCAATTCGACGCCAATTCAATGGCTTGTGTGTTCCTAATCTACTTCAGTATTCAACTGGGGAAAGGGAAAGTTTACCGTGGAATCCGAACCACGTGGCGTTCCTGACGAATCTCTACATCACTGAGACGTGCATGCATACTGAAAACTCCGTGCTCTGTCCAACCTTTCGGTTTCTATACACGCGCTTTACTGCTAGACGACCAGGTTCGCCAAGGTTCAGTTCAAGATTCGCTGCTCACTTGTTTTGCGGCGGCTGTTACTTAACTTCTTTTCCAGCTCGTAGATCCCATCACCACGAGATGTCACTCGAAACGCTAATTAAATATTGAATAGAAGAGAGATACACAGTGTGATTCAGCTGTCCCTACCGCTGTCGTTTTATGCAACCCGCAATGTTATATCTGGCCCTTAAGAGCTACACACGCTCGCTCGCTACGCGCAACCTGTTAGTACTACAGAAAAAATGAACAGGACCTCTCTTGTAGGAATTTTAATGTAATTAAAGTTTTCAATTGGATACGTTTTCGCTGGAGTCACGGTTTTGGGTTATTCAAGAAAAATGCACAAAAGTGATCTTCAAACGCATCCCCACACACTCATCCCTCACTAGTTATGATTTCTAGTGCATTGTGCGTGGCACTCCCTCCTATCACTGCAAAACAATTTCCTACTACACGAACTATTCTCCATATTCGACCTCTTGTGGTATCTATTGAGTAAGCTATTGCACCACCGGCATAATCGGCTATTTGGTTAACATCATTATTTTAAACGTGCACGTGGGGATAATGAAAGAAAAACAACTTTTGTAAACATTACGCTAAAACTAATTACGTTGGCAATTCGATCCAGACTTACTACTTACAAGCACAGTAGTTTTGTAGTCGGAAGGCTTGACGAATATAACGATGTAATTGTTTATTTTGTACGCTTAAAATTCACAAAACTTCAGGTAAAACTTGAACAAAAGTCAGTTTTAAAATTTGTAAGTGCTCGACTAAGCCGGTGGCGTAATGAGGCCACTCAATGAAGCCCAAGAAAGATCTATCTTGGTAAATAATTCGTGCAGTCGCAAATATTTGTACAGTGGTGGGAGGGAGTGCCACGAAAAACATACTAGAAATCCTGAGGGGTGTGGGCTGAGTGTGTGAGTGGGGGTGCATTTAAAGGTCACTTTTTCAAGTTTTTCTTGAATAACTCGAAAACTACGGCCTCTAGCCAAAAACTATCCCAGTAAAAAATTTCACTACATTAAATTTCCTACAAAAAAGGACCTGTTCATTTTTTCTGCATGACTAATAGTTTGCCCGTAGCGAGCGAAATAACATGAAAACATCACGTGTGGTTTTTGAAAGCCAGATATAACATTGAGGGTTGCATAAAACGACAGCGGTAGAGGTAGTTAAATCACCAGTGTCTTACTCACTCATCATTATTTAGTGGTAAAAATTACAGACACAGACCTTCCTCACGAATCAGTCTATTAGTGAAAACCGTATGAAAATCTCCATTGCAGTTCTAAGATTAGCCTCCATATACACATAGAAACCGAGGTGAGGGATTTCACATAGAAATGGAGGTGAGGGATATCAATAAACTACACAACAAAAGTTCATTATTTATAAAAGTTGAGCATAAATCTCCTGCCACCGTTAGTACTTCTAGGGTTAATCTGTCACATGTTCGCTTCTTTTTATAACCTATAAGCTGTCTGCCCTGGGAGAAGGAGCAGCCGATGTGTTACAAGCCGATCGCAAGCTTTTGCTTCCGCCATCCTTCGCAAAAGGGCCACCTTATAGCATGCGATTAGTGGAAAGTTTTAAAATATACTGCTACAGAAGAATGCTGAAGGTTAGATAGTGGATCGATAATGCTGAAGGTTAGATGGTGGATTGCGTAACTAAGTACATGGAATCAAATTGGGGAAGAAAGAGCTTTACCGCACGACTTCATGAAAAAGGGGATAACTGAGGGTGGGGGAGGGGAAATTGTGGGTGGATATCAAGATTTGAATGCAGTAAGCAGGTTCAAGGGGCTGTAGAGTATTGTACCGTAGCTACTTATACATGAAGAGACTTGCACAGGATGGACAAGCATCAAGAGTTGTATGAGCGCTGTTCAAAAGGTACCCGACGTTATTTTTTTATTGTTGAACCAACAATAGCATGTGGGTGCGTGCACGCTTTATGTTTGTAGGCATACGTAATCATAGTGCGCATATCTGATTTTTTTTTTCACGACTACGGAATCAACCAGTCGCCAGATAGTCATTGGCAAGCAAACATATGTTAAGTGGTCACAGATTCTGAGTTGTGGGCAAAATGACAGAAAAAGTAGAACAACGTTATTTCATTAAATTTTGTTTTAAGCTTGGCGATGCTCATGTTGAAACACTCCGCCAGATTCGACACATGTTTGGAGACGAGGCAATGGATAGCACATAGAGGAGTGGTACAATCGAAAAATAAGGACCCTGGTGATGCAGAGTAGACGAATCACGATCAGAGGAGTTGCAGACGAGGTTAAATTTAGTACTAGATCCCTTCATTTCATTTTAACGGAGCATTTCGACCTTAGGAGGATCTCAGCAGAATTTGTGTCAAAGTTTCTAACAACTGAACAGAAGCAACTTCGTTCGGAGATCACACAGGACATGCTGGATACTGCAAACCATAGTCCATACTTTCTTAAGAAAGTTCTAGCAATTGCAATGTAAGTATCCATCATCCCCAAGACTCAAACAAGCGAGGCAGGTCCGTTGCAATGCGAAAGTAATGCTGACACACTTTTTTGACTACAATAGCGTGGAGGAACAAGAACGCCCCAGCAGGTATTGATATCAATAATGAGTACTAACAAGAAGTTCTGCGTCGCCTTCGTGAAGCAGTGAGACGCAAACGGCCGAACTTGTGGACAGCGAGCAGATGGCACCTTCACTACGATACTGCTCATCGTCCTCGATTAATTCAGTGTTTCGGGCAAACACAACACGGCTGTGATCTGTCAGCCTCTCTATTCATAGCACAAAGTGACTTTTGGACTTTCTCTAATGTGAAAAAGAGTCTGAAAGGGGCCAAATTTCAGAACTTGGAAGACATTATGCAGCATTCGTCGGAGCAGCTGCGCTCCATACCAAAAGAGGCTTTCCAGCGATGCTTCCGTCTAGGGTGACCAACTCTCCCGTATTTCCCGGGATCTCCCGTGTAATAGCAATATTTTTCTCAATCCTTCCAGCTCCCTTGCTGACCCCTGTTTCTCCCGAATATTTCGTTAGTGATCATTGTTGTAAATATTAATCTCGGGAAGTACTATCGATAATTTAAGCTTCATGACCCCCAGAAATCGAAAAGATTTTGTATAGTAATCGATACTATTGTCGATATATAGTCTGTTTACTGTTCGTGATTCTACGGCTGGAAGACGGTTGGGCTCAAGGGAATGTGAGAAGCATGAACAGAATGACATAGCCTTGGTGTCTCCGGGTAGTTAGAGGGGGATGATCACATCTTTCTTTGGTTGTGGTACAAATAACTCACGGAAGTAACAAGGCATCGCGAAAGAGGATAGTAGAGACGTCCATGTTTAAGCACGCTCATTGCGTTATTCACTTTTCAAGTGACTCACACAACAGAAGAACATTTCACAACGCTTCGAAAGATTTTTATCTTTTATGAATAAGTAGAATGATCAGAGAAACAGTAGCAGCAGCTTCAAAATGATTAATTCTGAGATTATGACTGAAATCAATTTTGATTTAACTGCAAAGAGATTTTTCTTTTAATTTGCAAAGGAAGAAAAAAAACTGCATCTGCAAGGTGCACAAAGTACACATGAGCAAATTTGTTAAATTTTTCATTATATTTGTGTATTATAGCCGATCAACTAATGAATTGTTTTGTTTAGATTAGATTAGATTTATTTTTCATTCCATGGATGTAAAAATTATATATTTCTCGTAGGCGTGGAAGATGTCAGAAAACATGATACCGTATAACAATCACATTTAGAACGCTAGAGTGTAATTATCGTTTCTGAATTTACACCATAAATATTATTGCACGCTTTTGCGCTATAAAATCTTTCTTTTGGTTTGTGGAGTTAACCAAAATTTGGTACTGTATCACGTAACAAAGTAAGAGTAAGCAAAAATACCAGTATTTTTATATTTATACCTCCATTGTCAGCCATTCAAAAAAAAAATGCGACATAGTTGTACAGTTGATGTTTATTCCTACAAAATATCCCATAAACCTCCCTTAAAATCATGGTCAGATGTTGATCATCTTCCTTAAAATCATTATCAGATGTTGGTCGCCCTACCTCCAGAAGTACAGAACGTTTCGAGAGGTGAATAGAAGCTGAATGAGGCTATTTTGTATCTGAATAAAGATTAGTTGTATAAATAAAAGTCGGGTACTTTTTGAACAGCCCTCGTATCAAACCAGTTCTCGGTATGATGACTGCAATCACAACAAAGGCAGACATGGCACTCGAGCCTTCAGTTTAAGCAGTTATTACTTACGCTGGTGTTACCTCTGGCGGCGTGTGGCGGGGTAGCTCCTGGCGTTCTGACGGCTCCCTGGGACGCGTAGGAGCGGAGTGCAGGGCTGCGTGCCGTTTCCACATGCTTCTCTACGGGGAAAGCTGGAGGCGGACAAACTTCACGCCACATGCGCGCCTCTCTTGAGCCGTCATCTTGTTCCGCTTGTTGCCCGTTCTTGCCATGCACTGCGCACGAAAGTGACGTTGCATAATACGTCAAAGACCTCTCCTGGACGCTTTTCCTAACAATGGTATCTTCTAACAATGGCTGTAACACCAGACTTGGATTCCAATGTTAACGCGAGTGTCACTAGGAAAGTACTGGGAATGACTGGATTCAAGTGCATTGTTGCACTTGCAGCAGAACAGGCGAAATATGAATCCATTAAAGGAGGTGTAGCTGCAACGTGTCTCGCGAGCCGCGTGTTGCTCTTCCTCAATCCGCTGCTTAGTTTCATGCGGAACGACGTTCCGGCACCTCCTAGGGAATTTTTTTTTGAACTCACTGGAACAAGGCGGCACTGGAGATTGGAAGTATTACATGTGTATTAAATCGCAACGTAACTGTAATTTGCCGCTGCCTAGTGAATGTGTCTGTGAGTGGCCAACGTGATGTGATGGGCAGGGGGGTGGGGCGTGGTACTGCGTGTGTGTGTGTTTGTGTGTGTGGGTGTACCCAAGATAGCTGAGGCTTTTGCTCCGGAGTTGTGATCGTTACATATCGGCAACTTTCGTGTTAACTGTCTTTTGTTTAAAGACACTACTGGCCATTAAAATTGCTACACCACGAAGATGACGTGCTACAGACGCGAAATTTAACCGACAGGAAGAAGATGCTGTGATATGCAAATGATTAGCTTTCCAGAGCATTCACACAAGGTTGGCGCAGGTGGCGACCCCTATAACATGCTGACATGAGGAAAGTTTCCAACCGATTTCTCATACACAAACAGCAGTTGACCGGCGTTGCCTGGTGAAACGTTGTTTTGATGCCTCGTGTAAGGAGGATAAATGCGTACCATCACATTTCCGACTTTCGTAAAGGTCGAATTGTAGCCTATCGCGATTGCGGTTTATCGTATCGCGACGTTGCTGCTCACGTTGGTCGAGATCCAGTGACTGTTAGCAGAATATGGAATCGGTGGGTTCAGGAGGGTAATACGGAACGCCGTGCTGGATCCCAAGTGGCCTTGTACCACTAGCAGTCGAGATGACAGGCATCTTATCCGCATGGCTGTAACGGATGGTGCAGCCACGTCTCGATCCCCGAGTTAACAGATGGGGACGTTTGCAAGACAACAACCATCTGCACGAACAGTTCGACGACGTTTGCAGCAGCATGGACAATCAGCTCGGAGACCACTGCTGCGGTTACCCTCGACGCTGCATCACAGACAGGAGCGCCTGCGATGGTGCACTCAACGACGAACCTGGGTGCACGAATGGCAAGAAGTCATTTTTTTTCATTTTTTTGGATGAATCCAGGTTCGCCGGCCGGAGTGGCCGTGCGGTTATGGGCGCTACAGTCTGGAGCCGAGCGACCGCTACGGTCGCAAGTTCGAATCCTGCCTCGGGCATGGAACTGTGTGATGTCCTTACGTTAGTTATGTTTAATTAGTTCTAAGTTCTAGGCGACTGATGACCTCAGAAGATAAGTCGCATAGTGCTGAGAGCCATTTGAACCATTTGAATCCAGGTTCTGTTTACAGCATCATGATGGTCGCATCCGTGTTTGGCGACATCGCTGTGAACGCACATTGGAAGCGTGTATTCGTCATCGCCGTAATTGGCGTATCACCTGGCGTGATGGTATGGGGTGCCATTGGTTACACGTCTCGGTCACCTCTTGTTCGCATTGACGGCACTTTGAACAGTGGACATTACATTGCAGATGTGTTACGACGCGTGGCTCTACCCTTCATTCGATCCCTGCGAAACCCTACATTTCAGCAGGATAATGCACGACCGCATGTTGCTGGTCCTGTACGGGCCTTTCTGGATACAGAAAATGTTCGACTGCTGCCCTGGCCAGCACATTCTCCAGATCTCTCACCAACTCAAAACGTCTGGTCAATGGTGGCCGAGCAACTGGCTCGTCACAAAACGCCAGTCATTACTGTTGATGAACTGTGGTATCGTGTTGAAACTGCATGGGCAGCTGTACCTGTACACGTCATCCAAGCTCTGTTTGACTCAATGCCCAGGCGTATCAAGGCCGTTACTACGGCCAGAGGTGGTTGTTCTGGGTACTGATTTCTCAGGATCTATGCACCCAAATTGCGTGAAAATGTAATCACCTATCAGTTCCAGTATAATATATTTGTCCAATGAATACCCGTTTATCATCTTCATTTCTTCTCGGTGTTGCAATTATAATGGCCAGTAGTGTATGACATTTTGAAAATGAGTGGGCCAGACTAGCAACAATATTCTTTACGACAGCTGTTTCGGCTTTATTACCATTCTCAAGTAACCTGTGAATGCAGCATAGGTGAGACTCTCTACATACCGGGTGATCAAAAAGTCAGTATAAATTTGGAAACTTAAAAAACCACGGAATAATGTAGATAGAGAGGTAGAAATTGACATACATGCTTGGAATGATATGGGGTTTTATTAGAACCAAAAAAAAAAAAAAACCACCCCATATTGCTGGACGCATGAAAGATCTCTTGCGCCGTCGTTTAGTGATGATCGTGTGCTCAGCCGCCACTTTCGTCATGCTTGGCCTCCCAGGCCCCCAGACCTCAGTCCGTGCGATTATTGGCTTTGGGGTTACCTGAAGACGCAAGTGTATCGTGATCGACCGACATCTCTAGGGATGCTGAAAGACAACATCCGACGCCAATGCCTCACCATCTGTGTAGAGCATCATCTTTGATTTGTCTTTCTTTGTTATGCTAAATATTGCTATTCTGATCATATGAAGCGCCATCTGTCGGACATTTTTTGAACGTTTGTGTTTTTTTGGTTCTAATAAAACCCCATGTCATTCCAAGCATGTGTGTCAATTTGTACCTCTCTAACTACATTATTCCGTGATTTATTCAGTTTTCAAAATTATACTGACTTTTTGCTCACCCGGTATGTGATAGTTGTCCATGTGAATAGTTATACATTGTATTTTTAAAATGGTACTTGTGCCAGTTTGATTTGACGTCCATATTGCATCTATAGTAAATTTTCACTGTCTAATTCGCAATGATTGCGGGACATATAGTAATTATAAACGTACGCAATACGTTTCGACGTATATTTGACAGTTCGTTTACTATAAAGTACGATTTCACATTTATTTGACAGTTCGTTTACTAAGATGCTCTGTGTTTACATAATATAGTTAGTTCAGGACGGACAGTGTTGTTTTTCACTGACCGGATTTTGTTGTAAATCATATCTTTGGTATGAATATCCTTTTTCGTGTCAATTAGGTTTTGCAGATAATATTTATGTTTAAAGCTTGTGTGTTCGCTTAGTATTTTGTATGGATAGTTTCTCGTATGTATATATATCTGTATCATATATGTATGTATGTATCTACAATTCTTTAAGTACGTTCATAGTGAGCCCTTTCGGTATTCTTATATTATTCGTAATGCAGTTTCAATTTTCTCGGGTGTGTGGTGTTGGTTTTTTTTTTTATGTAAGAAGAAGCAAGATTGACTACTACCGCTGTTTCTGGCGTGTTCTCTGAATCTGATACTAAACTTTCGCCCTGTTTGGCCGATTTATAAACTATTACAAATGCCAAAGTGATTTTGTATATTCCTGAATTGGTATATTCTGATATTTTGGACTTGCTTGAATGCAGTTTTGTTACGAGATTGTTATTGTTATTGAAGGAGAGTTGGATGTATTTGGCTGTGAATAGTGCATTTACTGTGTTTGATATTTGTCTTCAGAAAACTGTAGGTATGTCATTGTTGTTAGTTTAAATGAGATTTCTCTACTTAGATGAATGTCTTTGTGCATTGTGTTGTTTGGGTTATGTGTGATTTTTTATTTAATTCTGTTAGTATGTTTGAGTGAAAATCATTTTTGGGGGGGGCTATGTAACGGAATATTTCCAGTTCCTTGTGAGTTGCTGGTTTTTCTTGTGGTAAATCGATTAACCTATTATTCATTGAGTATGAATGATTTTTGTGATCTCGGATGGCAGGAGTCAGCTTTTATAATTTTACGTGTGGCGGTAGGTTTTCTGTAAATGTCAGACGTGTGGTGGTTTTTGTTTTTGCTAATTTTGAGATCAAGGTAGATTATTGAATTTAAAACCATCATAAATTTGATTTTGGGATGTAGCTTGTGGAGTGCTTGGTGTATTACTTGGATGTTTGTTTACACGTCCCAGCAACCAAGGGCACAGGACGGGGGGGAGGGTTGGGTTGAACTGAGGATATTGAGTGTTTTTAGTATTTTCGAAGGCGAATGACGACTTGTAAGTAGCGATTAAGAGAGTTCTGGTTCCAACCCTGTTTAAAACCTACGTAATGCAGGTTTTAAATCATTTTTGTGAAAAAAACCTGAGTATACTATATTTTCCCTGTTCCTAGGAGCTAGGGGGAGGGGGGAGGTCGCCCTACGTTCCGAAGTTACGATAGATCGGCACATATAGCCTTTATATTAAATCTTGTGGTTCTATTGTTTTGGTTATAAGAAATTATGTTTTAAAAACCTGAATTTCAGAACAGTGATTTTGTAAAATATGGTTTCCCATTGTAAGATAAATTAGAAGTTTTCAAAAATCGGAACTTGAGATTTCTACCCACAGACGGCGAGAGGGATAGTTCCCGTCTCAGATTAAGGCAATCGATGCCTCACAAAGTATTTTCGGGATGGTAGTAGTAGTGGAGCAACCTGTGTACCACTAAAATAACCCTCCAGAAGAAAAAAGCGGGAAATTCAAATTTCAACACGATAATACCTGCAAAAACATACTTGTCTTTATTATTATTATCATTTACTATTATTCATTATCATTTATTATTATTCATTATCATTCATTATCATTTATTATTATCATTAATACAATACATGTGTGTTCGCTATGAGGTCCGGAGTCCAACTGCGTTAGTTCATACCTCTGCCACCAGAGAGCGCCACTGTGACATCATTCAAGATGGCAGATTTTGCCAGGAAGAAAATTTGCGCCAAATTCAAATTCCAACACGATAATGGCTGCAAAAACCGTACTTGTCTTTATTATTATTCATTATTATCCATTATCATTTATTATGATTTATTATTATATATTATTATTATTATTATTATTTATTATTGGCCTACCTCCACTAGAAAATTGCACCAAATTCAAATTCCAACAGGATAACAGCTGCAAAAACCGTACTTGTCTTTATTATTATTAATTATCATTTATTATTATTATTATTATTATTATTATTATTATTATTCTTTCTTTTCTCAGACGTTATGTCTGGTCGAAAATGGAAAGTGACGCGGACCTTGATCAAGTGTGACTTCCTTTTAACTGTACGGTATATGTTATATTGCATTTAGGAACTTTCGGGTAATTCAACATGTATCAATAATTACAGATTTCTGTAGTTGCATATATAAGTTTGGATGTAGCTGTATTGCATTGATGTACTGGTGGATATTGTGCGGTATGACTCCTGTAGTTGATAGTATAATTGGTATAATGTCAACTTTATCTTGATGCCACATGTCCTTGACTTCTTCAGCCAGTTAGATGTATTTTTCAATTTTTTCTCCTGTTTTCTTTTGTATATTTGTTGTATTGGGTATGGATATTTCGATTGGTTGTGTTGATTTCTTCTTTTTATTGGTGAGTATGATGTCAGGTTTGTCATGTGGTGTTGTTTCATCTGTTACAATGGTTCTGTTCCAGTATAATTTGTATTCATCATCCTCCAGTACATTTTGTGGTGCATACTTGTATGTGGGAATGTGTTGTTTTATAAGTTTATGTTGTAAGGCAAGCTGTTGATGTATTATTTTTGCTACATTGTCATGTCTTCTGGGGTATTCTGTATTTGCTAGTATTGTACACCCGCTTGTGATGTGATCTACTGTTTCTATTTGTTGTTTGCAAAGTCTGCATTTATCTGTTGTGGTATTGGGATCTTTAATAATATGCTTACTGTAATATCTGGAGTTTATTGTTTGATCCTGTATTGCAATCATGAATCCTTCCGTCTCACTGTATATATTGCCTTTTCTTAGCCATGTGTTGGATGTGTCTTGATCGATGTGTGGCTGTGTTAGATGATACGGATGCTTTCCATGTAATGTTTTCTTTTTCCAATTTACTTTCTTCATATCTGTTGATGTTATGTGATCTAAAGGGTTGTAGAAGTGGTTATGAAATTGCAGTGGTGTTGCCGATGTATTTATATGAGTGATTGCTTTGTGTATTTTGCTAGTTTCTGCTCGTTCTAGAAAGAATTTTCTTAAATTGTCTACCTGTCCATAATGTAGATTTTTTTGTCGATAAATCCCCTTCCTCCTTCCTTTCTGCTTAATGTGAATCTTTCTGTTGCTGAATGTATGTGATGTATTCTATATTTGTGGCATTGTGATCGTGTAAGTGTATTGAGTGCTTCTAGGTCTGTGTTACTCCATTTCACTACTCCAAATGAGTAGGTCAATATTGGTATAGCATAAGTATTTACAGCTTTTGTCTTGTTTCTTGCTGTCAATTCTGTTTTCATTACTATGTTTAGGAACTGTATTAATTTAGGATCTTATTTGTATATTTCCAATATCTGTAGTAACCATGAGTGGGGTACACTATCAAAAGCTTTTTGGTAATCAATGTATGCGCAGTGTAGCGACCTTTGTTTATTTTTAGCTTGATATATCACCTCTTCATCTATTATCAGTTGCTCTTTACATCCTCGTGCTCCTTTGCAACAGCCATTTTGTTCTTCATTTATAATTTTGTTCTGTGTTGTATGTGTCATTAATTTCTGTGTAATGACTGAAGTTAATATTTTGTATATTGTTGGTAGGCATGTTATGGGGGGCTATTTAGCTGGGTTTGCTGTGTCTGCTTGATCTTTAGGTTTCAGATAAGTTATTCCATGTGTAAGTGTATCAGGGAATGTGTATGGGTCTGCAATGTAACTGTTAAATAATTTAGTTGGATGTGAATGTGTTGAGGTGAACTTCTTTAGCCAGAAATTTGCTATTTTATCTTTTCCAGGGGCTTTCCAATTGTGAGTAGAATTAATTGCTTGGGTGACTTCATGTTGCAAAATTATCACTTCAGGCATTTGTGGTATCATCTTGTATGTATCTGTTTCTGCTTGTATCCACTGTGCATGCCTGTTATGTTGTACCGGGTTTGATTTTGTTTCCTTCTATTTTCACTTTTTTTGTATGTTCTAAGTCGTTTGGCCAACGCTTGTAATTTCTGCTTCTTTTCATCTAATTGCTCTATCGCTTCTTGTTGTGAGATTTTACCTAACCTTTTTCGTTTTTTTCTGACATTTCATTTCTTATAAATTGTGTTAGCTGTCCGATGTCTTTTCTAAGTTTTTCTATTCTGATCTGTAGCCTGTGTTGCCATGTTGGTTTTGTGGGTTTCTTCTGTGTGTTGGTTGGTTCTGATCTCTGCCTAGTGTGTATATTTAGTGTAGTGAGCTCCTATATAAACCAGTAGTTGTAACTCTTCCATAGTTGTGTTTCCATTTATTTTGTTGTTTATGATTGTGTTGATACTTTTTATTGTTGTTTCGACTTGTGGGTTATTTGGCGGTCTATGCAAGAATGGTCTGATGTCTGTATTTGTGTCTTTGTATTCTATATATGTCAGCTGAAATTTTTCTTCTACATCTAACATGTGTGTTACTTCGAGTTCTATTTGTGCTTGTTCTGGTGGCTGTCTTAAGATTTCGTTTTCTTCTGATTGTTTAATTGATGCGTGTTGTTCTTGGTTTGTTTGCTCTGGGATGTTTGAGTCCATTACTGTATTTTCTTCTTCTTCTGATTGCACATTATTTTGTTCCAGTATTTGTTGTACTTGTTGTTTGATGTTTTCTAATTCTGATTGGGGTATCCTGTTATTTTTTATTATTACATGGATCTCATCAGCTAGTCGTTGTTCTGCTAGAAATTTTAATTCTGGGTATCTGATAATAAATGTTGTGTATACTTGTGATCTGTATCCAGTTGTGTTGGTTTCTAGGTTCGTTGTTTGGTAATAACAGAACATGAGGTGTCGATTAACTTCATCTGACCATCTCATCCTCTGTCTTTGTTTTCCTTCTAGGGTGGTTGCAGGAAGCATATCCTGCAAAACACCTCTATTTGGATTTAAATCATTTTCCAATTGGCTAGCAGTGTCGTTACCATTGTGGGCGGGAATACGGGTTCAAACGTCGTCCCCGATCATGACGGCGCTTGCCCGAGGCTTCTTTAGTTCTGTCCTGAACCAACTAATCACACTAAAAGGGGGGTTAGCCCTATTAGTGTTTTGTTCTTTTCGTCGCCTTTTACGACTGGCAGAACATACTGGAGGCCTATTCTTTTCCTGGGCCTCCACGGGGTTTATTATTATTATTGACCTACCTCCACTAGAAAATTGCGCCTAATTCAAATTCCAACACGATAATGTCTCGAAAACTGTACTTCTGTTTATTATTATTATTATAATTTATTATCACTTATTATTTATTCACGATGTCTGATTAAGGTGGGAAGAAAGCCATTTGTGTTACATCCATAACAAAAAATCAGTCACAAGTTCAAATTCCAACACCATAATCGATCACACGTACGAAATAGTCCACATCCTACGAACTTTGACTGTCAATTATCTTGTTTCACTGCTAACCTATCAAAATCGCACCAAATAATAAACCGCACTTGTACTAACGTAATTCACAACCTCTGATTTTGCAAGGAAAAAGGACTGAAGTCTTTATTTCAAGCAGTACAGTCATCACTTGTTCTCCAACAGACTTAGTACGCATGTTAGAGGTCGCAGTCCAGTCGCCATGAGGCCCCCAGTCCAACTGAAGCAGTTCATGTGGTCACCGCCGAACCGCACTGGTCTGCGCGCCACCGGCAAGCCGGCAGTCGCCTCACGTGACGGCCGTCCACTGCGATCTGCGCACGCTGCAGGTCCAGCGGCCGCTCATGTCACAGCCTACTGGCGCCGACTCGCTTCGCAGGCCCGCTCTGGTCCAGCGATGTAATCATGTTTTCGTGGACAGTGGAGTCCACCCCCACCGACCATTTGGCGCCAAAGCTGTTCGCTGGACAGGTTGGAACCTGCCGACTTCACAACTATCGGTCAGTTGATCCGGCACGTGCTTGACAAAGAACGCCCTGCTGCACGTTTGGCGTCAAAGTTTGCTCAAGAGTGGAATCCGCCATGACGTCACAGCAGGTGGTCCAGCACATGTGCTCACCACGACGTCCCACGCTAAGTTAATTGATCACCTGACTCTCATTATTCAATCCACATTCTGCGCTTACCTAATCCAAGATCGTCGCGAAAACACACTCCCGTACACGTGAGCCACTGCGCCCGCCTAGCTTAGTACCTCCACAAGTGAATGTAACAAAATTCGCATGACTACTTAATTAAATTGATCAATTAATTAACCTCTCTGATGTGGAAAAATGCCACGTCCATCTAGACTTGGAATCAATTTTCGCCAGTACCACGCCCACCTGGACTTGGAATGAAATAGTTGAAGTCCCTACCGACCACCACGTCCCCTTACCGACCCATGTTCGTTGGCTAACATGTACTAATGTGTAGTGCTGTTTACTAACGTGCACTAATGTGTACTAACCTACATTAACCTATATCACATTTTGTCTATACAAATAAGTCAAGTTTGAATTCTGATGGTGAGTTCGTGTTTCGCTACCAACACAAGAAAATTGTGGCAAACAAGGCCACTAACCTAAGTCACCTGTGATCACTCAAAATCGTCAGCTTTGCCTCTCTCACGCACCACGAGTGCGAGACCGCCCACGTCACAGCCTGGACCTTTATACTCGCGTTGGACATACTCCTCTGTAAATATTCTAACTAAACTATGACCGCAATACCGTTGTTCAAACCACACGGTCTAGGACATGGCCAGAGCACACCCCCAGTACCTAAGCCGAGAACATCGCTCGCCCCATCTGTAGTTAACCGCTGAGAGACGGAGGTAAGCTGCAATCCTATCCCTTCGCGCGTTCGTAGCTACTTACCTCCGCAATTCGATCTAACAAAACCTCCAAGTAGAAAAAATAAGAACCAACTCGAACTCTCTCATATTCTATACCGTCCCACAAATGCTTAACGTACATTTTATTTAGGCATCGAGTATATCTATCACTCTCATACAAAAAACACTTGCCCTGATGTAACTGGGGCCATGTTGCACAGTCAGCAGACACGCAAACAGCTCCTAATTTCAGTGCACAATATGAAACTGCTCCTAAATAATGCAGTACACATAACTGTAAACACCCTCAGTACTCGTAATCTGTCCAAATAACGCATAGCAAAATAGCTCAACAGACGCGCGCAATCAACCTGTCCCACACTAAGTTACGCGCCTGACATCTCTCAATTCGCTCAAAGGTCTCTGTTCGACGCCTCAAACATGACTTGATGACAGCCGCATTCACACCTAACACCGGAGAAATTCATATCACCTAGACGTCGAACATGACTATCGAAGCCAGGAAGCGTGTGTCGTCTGTCACCGTCCTAACTCAGTGCGGTCCAACACACGGGTTAAGGACGCATTTCATTGCTTGCCGGCCTATTTGTGACACATCTCCACCTTCACGTCTGTTGTCATAATAACCGAGAACGAGTTCACACGCGCCGTCCGCACACATCCCAGCGCTACTCTCCCTTCAAAATCTAAAACGATCATCTGCCTATGTAAAAAATTAATAGCCTGGTCAACCTCTCTGAAATTGTATAGTGCCCCCAGAAATAGTTAACGCTCGCTTTCGTATTTTCTCAGCTTACGTGTAAATTCAAATTCTTACCCTAACACAACTTGTTCACGAAAATAATACTGAGTGCGCTCCTAATCTTCTACCCTTGCAGCTCTCAACATACGCAAATGTTCTCAACCCTCCTATATCCCAGCACAACCCATTAATCATTATTATTCCTTCTTATCGAATTTACCAGCCTAATTTCCTAAGGCCCCGTTATCTAAGTAAGATCCTGCTTTTCTTTCTGAGGCTTTCTGTGCTTACTTTTACAGAGATCGCTCAATTACCTCCACAGCCCCCTCAATCTACACGCACACACACACAGACACACAGACACACACACACACACACACAGACACACACACACACACACACACACACACACACACACACACACACGGTCATCCTCTCTACTCATCCCATAACATAAGCAATAGTAACTTTACAATCCAATATATACAAAGCCTACGGAAAGCAAGTCACAGTAACTTTACAATACCGACTACATGCCCCAATGCTCTCCATTCCTAAGGAAGGACTGTGAACCTGCTCTTTCTTTCTACACGCGCGACACTCAGCGGTAATCAGCCCTTCTACATCAGCGGACAGAAGTCCCTCTCAGAACTGTTCCACAAATCCGGCGATCGCTTCCCCTCAACACAAATTCATTACTGCCTCTTCTTCCTTACCTGCTCGCTTTTTCTTTAAACATCTCCAGACTCATAGACTACAAGAACACACCAAAATTTTTCGAAGTACAGCATCCTGTAACCACTGAGTAACTAGAAATAAACAGACCAAAAAATGATATTCGCACTTTCGAATACCGAGTCGTTGATGTCATTATACTTACAGTTAAATGTTACGATCGCGGTCTCAATTGATTCGCATTCGACAATGAGCTAAGTATCGGAAATACACTCTCTTGACCGCTGTTGCTCTGGAAATATCTCTACCGTCCTTACGACTTCCTCTCCACTCATCACATAACATAAACAATAGGAACTTTACAATGCAATATATACAAACGCTACACAATGTAAACCATATTAACTTTACAATACAGCATATACACATTTGACACCAAACAGTACTCTTATCCTGTATATCTCTACAGCATGCGAAAAAAAAAATCCTATTCCTACAGTGTCTATATACTGCAACGCTCTCCAATCCTAGGAAAGCACCGTCAACCTGCTCTTTCTCTCTACATACCCGACACTCAGAGCAAATCTTCCCTCTTACATCAGCAGACCTAAGTCACCCTCAGAACTCTTTTTACAATTTCGGTATCGTCTCCCCTCAGCACAAACGCCTTACTGTCTCTCCTTCCTTGCCTGTTCGCTTTCCTACAAACATCCTCAGACTCATAGACTGCAAGAACACATTTACTTTCTCCATAATATTACACGATTTTAGCTGTACTTCTCAATATCATGCACTAGACTACACCCTACCGATCGCTAGTTCATCATAATTTCCAAGATATAGACTCCAAATTAATTCTCTACAAACGCCGAACTTTATCTATGTGCAGCATGCTGTAAACCACTGACTAACTAGGAAGAAACATACGAAAAATGATATTTCCACTCTCGAATACCGTTCTCAGTCATGTAACATATTCGAGATCTTCGCTATAATTTACACGTCAACTAAGGTCTGTCCCAGGTCTAGAGAACAGACAAGCGTGTATCCAACACACCACAGTCGATCTTCACTCAACTAAATAAAGGCAGCAAATGTGCAGAAGTACTCAACCGAACAATCTACATCCCATCGAATAACACTCCAACCCAAATCGATCATCTTCCCAAATTCTGACTTGATCACCAAAGCCGCCCAACACATACTATTACTTCGCTATATGGTCGTCTAGAGGACAGCAAAGTTAACTCTTACAGATCGCTACACTCCAACAGGTCTCTGCATTCGGGCAGCTGCTCCAGTTATTTATTATTATTTATATCATGCGCGTGTGTTCGTCACGAGGTCCGGAGTGCAACTGGGTTAGTACACATCGTCACCAGCAGAGGGCGCCATTCAAAATGTCCGATTTTGGTGGGGAGTTTCAATTTTGGCGGAAGGGGGGGGGGGGTGGCATCCTTTCTTCCATAACTCTCCTAACCTACCTACTCACACATTGCCAAAAAGAAATTTCATAAAACGAGAACAAAAAGTTTAGCACGGTGGACAGCTTCACTTGCTACGGTATAGACAATGTAAAATAAAGGACATTTGTCATATAGGAATTGTATGTCAATCCCCTGATAACCTGTTCAGCCAATTCATCTGAAAATAAAATTTTCTTCTCTTTGTTACTCTTTCCTGAAGTGGTGAAGCCTTGGGAAGCACTTGTACCTATATTTTCACCATCGTTCCTTATTCTATGTATTGTGCAACTGGAATAGTCAGCAGTTCCTGCAACCCTCTCCGCCACTCTTTGTAAATAAGATTATTACTTTCACGCGTGGCTCTTCCGACATAAATTTAAGGCGTTTCATATGATCAAACATGCCTAATTCTGTAGAACTTTGCTTGCACCTACGGTGCGAGAAGACTATAGAGCCACCATACGTAGTAAGGAGATAGCGACGGGAACGCTGAAGTACGCCATCAACCTGAGGCGGCCATCTGTTCGGAACTGGATGGAATCGTTCAGCACTTACGAAGAGAATGCTTTTCTCCGTATTTGCAGGATCTCTAACTGAAAGTAGGAGTTAACTGATCTGAGGAAAAGCGGCAAAGAACAGGGAAGCACTGGAAGAAGTGATGGTGAAAGCTAACGCAGAGAAGCCACAAGGAATAAAGGGGAAGTTCAAGAAAGAGAATGAGGTAATCTGAGAGAGATGATAACGACGAGACAAAGATTCTCATGGCAGCAAAAAAGTTATTATATAGCTTAGTACCACTGATATACGGCTCAAATGAAGAAATGAAGTTCTGCCAAGGCGCTGGCCATACCACATCTTTTATAGCAGTTGTGGAATGAAAATACGTACCGGCTGATTCAAAAAGAACGAACAGATTTCAGTTGTTTATTTCAGACAAACTATAAAATATAGAAACACGTTGCACTTGTCACTGAACAGAAGAAGGTTCAAAGTTTTGACACTGTGTGCCGGAGCGAGACTCGAACTGGGTCCAGCACACGGTTTTAATGTGCCAGGAAGTTTCTTATCAGCGCACACTCCGCTTCAGAGTGAAAACCTCATTCTGGAAACATCCACCAGGCGGTGGATAAGCCATGTCTCAGCAGTATCCTTTCTTTCAGGTGTGCTAGTCCTGTAAGGTTCGCAGGAGAGCTTCTGTGAAGTTTTGAAGGTAGAAGACGAGATACTGGCGGAAGTACAGCTGCGAGAACGGGGTGTGAGTCGTGCTTGGGTAGCTCAGTTGGTAGAGCACTTGCCCGCGAAAGGCAAAGGTCCCGAGTTCAAGTCTCGGTCCGGCACACAGTTTTAATCTGCCAGGAAGTTTCATATCAACACACACTCCGCTGCAGAGTGAAAGCCTCATTCTGGAAGCACTCTATTGTTGACACATATTTTACGTAACTTCGTTACTACCATGAGTAATACGGAATGTTAAATTACTCTCCGAATGTTCAACATCAAATAACAGTATCTGAAGAAGTTAAACATATCCTGATATTATGAGCCGCATCAACAAAGTGATAGCAGCATCAATAGCGATTGAAGATATGGATTGAAAGCAAGCTCGATGCCATAATGGGAGCTTACTGTGGTGGTATTTGGCAAATGAATGCCAATATACCTGAAGGCAAAGAAGCGCAAGACGGTCGTTCGTCCTGTAGCACTGTATGGAACTGATTGCTGGTCGCCGTGCAGGATTAGCCGAGCTGTGTAAGGCGCTGCAGTCATAGACTGTGCGGCTGGTCCCGGCGGAGGTCCGAGTCCTCCCTCGGGCATGGGTGTGTGTGTTTGTCCTGAGGATAATTTAGGTTAAGTAGTGTGTAAGCTTAGGGACTGGTGACCTTAGTAGTCCCATAAGATTTCACACACATTTTGATTGCTAGTCAGTAACAATGTTCACTGAGACATCTCCATGGTACGTTGCTGCGTTGAACAGTGGGTATTTCCTGGCTTGATGATGGCTCCAACGAAAGTATCTGGCAGGAATTTTACGTAATCGGGGAGTCTCCGCGGGTATAGACCCATCCTGCGAACAGCAGCTCACGCTGTTGGTAATACGACCTGGAAACCAATGGCAGTGAGCAAGTTGACGACCTAGCAGAGATGGAAGGGAGTCATTAATTAAGACATGAAGATCTTTGGCGTGCACAAAGAAGATGCAAGAGATCGAGAAAGGTGCCATTCTAAGATACAAAGAAGCTGACCGCGCTGAGGCGAGCAAACTATTAAAAGAGGAAGTTATAGCCAAGTGAGAAATTTTTTGCGTACTGTGACAGTCTGCTCTTCCCGGTTTGGAAGTTCATCCAGAATTATTCTGAACTCTCTTATTACTTTTAATAAGATAACAGGATATCATTAAGAAGTACAGGCAGATGCTTCATGGACATGTTCTCTATATACACTCCTGGAAATTGAAATAAGAACACCGTGAATTCATTGTCCCAGGAAGGGGAAACTTTATTGACACATTCCTGGGGTCAGATACATCACATGATCACACTGACAGAACCACAGGCACATAGACACAGGCAACAGAGCATGCACAATGTCGGCACTAGTACAGTGGATATCCACCTTTCGCAGCAATGCAGGCTGCTATTCTCCCATGGAGACGATCGTAGAGATGCTGGATGTAGTCCTGTGGAACGGCTTGCCATGCCATTTCCACCTGGCGCCTCAGTTGGACCAGCGTTCGTGCTGGACGTGCAGACCGCGTGAGACGACGCTTCATCCAGTCCCAAACATGCTCAGTGGGGGACAGATCCGGAGATCTTGCTGGCCAGGGTAGTTGACGTACACCTTCTAGAGCACGTTGGGTGGCACGGGATACATGCGGACGTGCATTGTCCTGTTGGAACAGCAAGTTCCCTTGCCGGTCTAGGAATGGTAGAACGATGGGTTCGATGACGGTTTGGATGTACCGTGCACTATTCAGTGTCCCCTCGACGATCACCAGTGGTGTACGGCCAGTGTAGGAGATCGCTCCCCACACCATGATGCCGGGTGTTGGCCCTGTGTGCCTGGTCGTATGCAGTCCTGATTGTGGCGCTCACCTGCACGGCGCCAAACACGCATACAACCATCATTGGCACCAAGGCAGAAGCGACTCTCATCGCTGAAGACGACACGTCTCCATTCGTCCCTCCATTCACGCCTGTCGCGACACCACTGGAGGCGGGCTGCACGATGTTGGGGCGTGAGCGGAAGACGGCCTAACGGTGTGCGGGACCGTAGCCCAGCTTCATGGAGACGGTTGCGAATGGTCCTCGCCGATACCCCAGGAGCAACAGTGTCCCTAATTTGCTGGGAAGTGGCGGTGCGGTCCCCTACGGCACTGCGTAGGATCCTACGGTCTTGGCGTGCATCCGTGCATCGCTGCGGTCCGGTCCCAGGTCGACGGGCACGTGCACCTTCCGCCGACCACTGGCGACAACATCGATGTACTGTGGAGACCTCACGCCCCACGTGTTGAGCAATTCGGCGGTACGTCCACCCGGCCTCCCGCATGCCCACTATACGCCCTCGCTCAAAGTCCGTCAACTGCACATACGGTTCACGTCCACGCTGTCGCGGCATGCTACCAGTGTTAAAGACTGCAATGGAGCTCCGTATGCCACGGCAAACTGGCTGACACTGACGGCGGCGGTGCACAAATGCTGCGCAGCTAGCGCCATTCGACGGCGAACACCGCGGTTCCTGGTGTGTCCGCTGTGCCGTGCGTGTGATCATTGCTTGTACAGCCCTCTCGCAGTGTCCGGAGCAAGTATGGTGGGTCTGACACACCGGTGTCAATGTGTTCTTTTTTCCATTTCCAGGAGTGTAGTACACTGTTGATAATTTATTTAATGAGGGACAACTAGAAATGATAGGTCAGCCTCCACAGGGCTGACTACGAAAGCAAGGAAAATTAGGTTTAAACACCCCGTCGGCGACGAGGTCATTAGGGACAGAGCACAAAGTCACGTAGGAGACCCCTGGTCGTGTCTTTTTAAAGGAACAATTCGAACATGGGCGTGAAGTGGTTTATGGAAACCATGGAAAACCTAATTCTGGAATCTGGATGCCTAGCCGTGTATTTTAAAGCCCTTCTTCGCATAAGTTCATTGCGTTAAACTCGAACAGAGCTGAAATGAGAACATAACGACTTCAAAATCGATTTCATTGAGTCTCAGAACATTGAACAGCAGCATTTAACCATACGGGACGTTTCACCTCTTTGGCTTTTGTTTTGCGGTTCAATCGTTTCAGTAAGGGAAGCAATTACAGCGAAGATGAAAGTTCGTGAGGATGTCAGGCAACAGTTGCTGCAAGAGAAAACGCGTTACGTGTCCAGAGAATAATTAGAGATAGCTTCTGCTGCACCTAACAGCACATTCAGTATACTCCTGAGATTGCATGAGCTGGGGATCTTAACGAGACAAAAGTCTTCTTATCTGGAAGGTTTATTCGAAGTCGGATAAATTTCTACGAAATGGTGGGAAATTTTGTTAAGTGGCATAGGTGTTGGCACAGTGTGTATAGGTGTTGTTAAGACAGGCAAAAATACGCAACTGTTAATATGCTTCTTGTAGTTATCTTAACATGATCACTGTTATACGTTTCATTGAAATGGTTAACGACGAGTACCGTGCGCAAAGAAAACTTTTAATTTTAAAGGTGTTGTGCAGCACGGATACACAACTGAATGAAATCTCTTGCATAAATGATAAAAATAGCCATAAACTAACGGCACATTTCCATAGGTATCCTCATGGGCAAGTTGGAGGTGGGAGGGGGGGGGGGGGAGGGGAGGCAATTGTTCTTCTGGAATCTGAGGGTACAAACATTTTATTCACTACAGAATTCTCACAAATCTCTAGATATGATTATCTGTGATTGCACTACACCGTAGATCTAGCACTGCCGATTGCGACGGGAAATCTGTATATATGAAGAGGAGTGTCCGTTTGTTCTATAATTTCATTCCGATCTTGACGAAATTTATGCACTTTCCTTTCCACGGCGGTGGTTTCGGTGCAGTGCTACTGTCATGGGAAATGTGAAGATTTACAGGACATTGCCACAACAGTCCACAGATTACGCTATGCCCCTACCTCGCACAGCCCTTATAGGGCTGCAGAAAGGTCTGATTCTACTACACTGGTGCGAGAATTCCGGCATCTACTGCCAGCACAAAATAAAATGCCTGCAGTATACCTGCCCAAGGGTAACCTTCAATTCATAAGACTTCGTGCAACCGTGATGTCATTCTGGCGTCACACGCTCTATCGATAACGAAAAGGGATGTCTACCGACTTTCGCGATCGTTTGATTCACAGCACGCGAGGCAAGCATGACGTTCAAGACGATAAAACTCACCTCAAGTGGACAGAACTGGAGGTTACGTTTTTCCTTTATTGCAGAGTACGTTAAACTCAAAGTTATATTGATGGAAATGTGTAAATATCTGCTTCCATGTGGACTTGGCTGTGGATAAGGGAGAGATTCAAGTGCTGGCAAGATTTAACTCCGGAACTTACTGAAAAAAGTTGTTCTAACTATTTTTCCTAATACGCATTCACCAACGCCGGAAGTGAAACAAATAAAGAAAAGAAGCTGAAGCCAGCCAGGATTGAATGCAATAACGTGTATATTCTAGGGTGTTACTTAAAATGTCTCAAAGAAATTAGCTTATTTTTAGAAACTCTGACAACTATTTTCAGAAGTTGGTCGGTAATCAGAAATGGTGGTAATCATTCTAGTAGACGAATTAAAGCAGCAGCTCATTTACCTTATGTACAATGAATAAATGCTGTTTCCAAACACCAACACATTGGGGATCTCTCGATGTGTCATTATGTGACATTTAAGTATAACAACACGTGCCAAGAATGGCGTGTTTTTATAAATCTTCAATGTAGTATTGCCCTGAAACGGCATACTTTCATAACACAAAAGTTACGATACGATACGGAATCCAATAGGTTTTTCCCAAGCACTCGGGATCGAATGTTAACGAAAATCGATAGAAATTATAGAAATTCCCTCAGTCTTCGATGAGTGTGTGCGGTGTCATTATGACGTCACAGCTGCACAGTCTTGTGAATTGTAGGTAATACCCCCAGCCCAACATCCCAACATCCGTCCCAGTTACCACACGAACCCCCCCCCCCCCCCCCCTATCCCGCCGCTAAAAGGCCGACCTGCTACCCTTTGTCTGTCTTTATGGTAGGACTCTCAGCAAAATATAGACCTGCACCTAGACCCAAAAGAGAAAATCGCACAAGGGGAGCAAGTACAATATAGCACATGGAGGGCACTGAATAGATTCAGAATAGGAGTCGCAAAATGCAAAGTAAACATTGCTGAGTGGGACTGCTCAGATGATTGACCAACACACAACCGATTGAACGTTTGCTCAAGTGCCACCGATGGAATTTGTTTGCGCAGTGGAATATCCACTTTTCCATTTTTGTACAATGGCAATTCCGTTAAAGCTGCAGAGTTTTGGAGGAAGAGAGTTTAGATGTTCGCTCTCGGTCACGGAAAGAAGAAGAAGAATGAAGATTTGTCCCTGTGAGGGATGTGGTGGGAAGTGGGGAAATAGTTCTTCCCGTCGTTCTCTTCCTCCTCGCGACTGCCCGAGGACTGTGTTGTTGGCCATCTCCAAATATTGCCTTACCAGCGGGCTTGACTGTCAGCCTTGTCGTGTGCCATTGTTCGCCGATTTTGGTCTCACAGTTTCTTTCGTTTTTTATTTACAGCTCCAGTGCCAAGGGAGAAAGATATAGTAAACCGTGAATGCAGATATCACATTCACATTAAAAGCAGGGAACGAACGAAAAAATCCTACAAGTGGCGATGTTTTAACTGAATAAAACGAAAACTGTATCCTAAAGAAAAAAAAATTTCAGTAGTTGGATAGGGAGTACCAGTAATAATAAAGTATTGATGCAGCATTTAATGATTCCATATACACAATAGGAGAATCTGACCAACATGGTTTCGGAAACTTGTATCATAGCACTCGGACGATTTTGTACACAGGGCTTTGTAGTGTTTATTACGTTCAACATATAATTGTAAAAAAAAAATGACTCTGAGGGCTATGGGACTTAACATCTGAGGTCATCAGTCCTCTAGAACTTAGAACTACTTAAACCTAACTAACCGAAGGACATCACACACATCCATGCCCAAGACAGGATTCGAACCTGCGACCGTAGCAGTCGCGCGGTTCCGGACTGAAGCACCTAGAATCGTTTTCTTTTTCCGATATAGTTCGTTGCGTTTGGTCTGGGCGGACGTCACAAGACATCCGTTAAAGTTGATCGTTGTTTCCTTGACTCAGTTTTATTATTACAGAGAGGATGCAGCCCTCTGACCGAACACGTAGAGCTACCGTGCCGGCGTGCCGCTCGGTCACCGCGGCCGGCAATAATTGTAAATAGAACAGCCGCGCGGGATTAGCCGAGCGGTCTTGGGCGCTGCAGTCATGGGCTGTGCGGCTGGTCCCGGCGGAGGTTCGAGTCCTCCCTCGGGCATGGGTGTGTGTGTTTGTCCTCAGAATAATTTAGGTTAAGTAGTGTGTAAGCTTAGGGACTGATGACCTTAGCACTTAAGGCCCATAAGATTTCACACACATTTGAACATTTAAATAGTACACAAAATGAAACAGTAACTCAAACAAATTTGTTTGTATGCCTTTGCGCAAAGGGGAGAATATGGAATGACCAAGAGTGACTGAAGAAGTTCTTGAACAAGTGGGAGTTTTCAACGGCGTAGCTCCAAGAAATCAGTTCGGAAGGCTAGTCGTGAATGAGCAATTCCAGTGGCATCTGTGTGGAGACTTTAAAAGAGACGCTTACAACTACGTCCTCATCAATCGCGGTTGTTACAAGTTCTAAAGTCTACAGACTACGGTTTATGTGCTAGCATGCAAACGAAATGTCGCTGCATGACAACGAAGATTTTCTGGATCGTGGCGTCTTCAGTGATGAATCGACATTTCAAGTCAGTGGTGATGTCAACACAAATAATGCGCGCATCTGGGAATCAGCAAATCCGCAGGAGATGATACAGCTGCAACGAGAGTCCCCTAAATTGAATGTGACGTATCCCCGCAGGAAGTTTATGGGCCTTTCTTTTTCGGTGAAGCAACAGTAACTGGTGTTTTTTTTTTATCTTGATGTGTACAACTGTGGCCCGTGCCCAACTGGAAGAAGCTGAACAACACAGTTTTATTTGGCAGCAAGACGGTGCGCCACCTCACTGGCATAACTCACCAGGCGACTGGTTGAACGACGTTGCACACGATCGCTGGATTGGCCGCAAGGGGCCGGATGACAGAGCACGGTGTGCGAGACTTCCACATTCGTACACGATCTGACTCCATGTGATTTTTAACTTTCCGGGTTCATAAAGGATCACGTGTCTGTGCCTCCGCTCTCAGCTAATCTGTCCAACTTTAGAAACAGTATTATTGCAACAGGTACTCCTGACACACTGATCAAGGTTTCAGAACAACTCTCGTATCGACTCGATTGTTGACCGCTATTCACAATGAATAATTGTAAGAAAAAAGTTTTGTGTTGCTCTTTGATTTGGTGTATAATTTATAATTGTGGGTGTAATACGTACTACGAAGCCTTAAAACCAGTATATTAATTTTGAAACACCCTGTATTTAAGTTGGTCAGACCTCAAGAAGCCAGTCACTTTTACAATTTTCATGTAATAGCATTCAAGAAACTTTTTTTTAGAACTACTCGTCGTAGACAATGTGACTTGACTCGCGCAGCCTTCTCACTTGTGGTCTTTGCGTCTACAAGGTCTTTTCGTGACAGGAACTATCCTATCATAACAAAAATCACTTCTGTATGCTGCCATGAAGTAGTGTGGAGTCTTGCATCATCCAGCATGAAATAACCGTAGTTAGTTTCGTTATTCGTTAGGTCTGACAAGGCAGCAATTATTGTTGCTATACATTGCGATTATCAAGGGATGTCACGATTTTTAGGGGTGTCCACGCGCATCTTGGTAAAGCTTTAAGCTTTTTGCACAACGTCAAATATCACGTCTTTTGGGCACTGCTAACAGTTCGAAATATATAGCGTATTCATTTCAGAAATGGTTGAGTATGTTTTTGAACGCGTCGACGGCGATAGCTAAGGCAGTTAGAATGCGATGTGCCAGAAGGTTGCCATGAATCGCCGAACTAAAGGAAAGCCTCAGCGCGTGCCCGAAATGTGCGTTTTGGAAATACTGAGCTGCGTGGTTTCCTTTGTTGTATTATGAATGGCCATCGTGCCACGTAATTCCTTTCTTCTGAACAGTGTTTCATCGTCACCCCCTTTTCGCCCGTTGACAGGTGGCTACTTCTCTTGGCGAGACAATTAGTACTGCACTTGCATTCCATGGCGCTGACCGCCCCTCGCGCTCGTCCGGTTCTTCGTTTCTGCTTCCGTTTGTATTGAGAACGAAAACGTGGCTGGCAAGTGACTTTTAGGTGTGTGCACCTTGCCTTTCAACTTTATCAGTTCAGTAGCTGCGTTCCTGACGTTCCCCAGGTATGTATTTATTCCAATTCTACCTCAACGCCGCGCGGGATTAGCCGAGCGGTTTTGGGCGCTGCCGTCATGGACTGTGCGGCTGGTCCCAGCGGAGGTTCGAGCCCTCCCTCGGGCATGGGTGTGTGTGTTTGTCCTTAGGATAATTTAGGTTAAGTAGTGTGTAAGCTTAGGGACTGATGACCTTAGCAGTTAAGTTCCATAAGATTTCACATATATTTGAACATTTTTTTCTACCTTAATCCGTCTCCTCCTTCCCCACCACTCTGTCAATCTCCTTCTCCCCCCCCCCCCTCTCTCTCTCTCTCTCTCTGTCCGTCTCCTCCTGTTCCTCTCCCTGCCCATCTGTTTTTCCCCCTCTCTCTGTCCATTTGCTCTTCCCACCACTGCCCCATTTGCTCATTTTCCCCTTGTCCATCTCCTCCTACCTCCCTTTCCTCCTGCTCCCTCTACCTCTTCCTCATCCCCTCTCTCTGTCAATCTCTTCCCTTTAGCTGTCCATATCCTCCTCCCCCATATCTGTTTCCATCTCCTCCTTTCCTCTCTACATCTGGCCATCCCTTCTCCTCTTCTCTCTCCACGTTATCACCCTGACTCCAGTAGAAATTTGTGGTCTTCTTACCCCCCACAGTATTTCTTACCAGATAGTAAATAATATGTGTACAAAGTTAGGTTAATGTCGACCCAGGGGTTTAGAAGGAGCTTTATGCCCAGTCTTTGCCCACATACACATATTTCACACGTATTTGTACACATATTTCATTTGTATCTCTAGTGAATTTCACCATGCTCTTTCATTGTCACACAGCTCAATGTTTATCATGCCATATATCCTGAACTACAAGCTGTAAAATAATATAATTTCGCAGATGCATCCAGAGTTAGATGTGAGCACTGTCTGCGAAATGTTCTACCAATAGAATTACTAGTAAAAAAGTAATAAATTAAAGGGTCATGCCTGATGTGGCAGTTTTACTGCACGAATAGCAAAAACGCAGTAAGCAATAAACAGTGACTGCTGCTGTCACGCGTGCAAATTAAAAAACCTATTTCTTAAGACATACAAAATAACATTGATGAATGATGATAATAGTGTTGCGGTAATATTCAATACTATTAGCAATCATGTGCACATGTGTGTGTGTGTGTGTGAAAACTCATGTAATTGGAAACATAATAAAAATATCATATTAATTTCTTATAACAAATATCAACACCCTAATCCTCCTATTGCAGAGAAAACTGGCTAAGAACAGTGGAGGCCCCCAGCTACTGGCTGAGAGCGACAGTTCATAATCCAAGAATGAATTTTCACTCTGCAGCAGAGGGTGCACTGATGTGAAACTTCCTTGCAGATTGAAACTGTGTGCCAGGCCTATATCTGAACTCGGGACCCATGCCTTTCATGGGCAAGTGCTCTATCAACTTTATTTTTCCTTCATTTTGTTCGTCATTGTTCTCATCATTTGATCTGAGTGGATGTCACATGACACCCCCTCAAGTTCATCATTGAATATTTCACTCAGTTTTTTTTAATTAGATAGGGCAGCCAGCCCTCTTACCAAACATGCCTACTATGGTACCGGCCCAACTATGTTACCCGAGAACAGCTCACGACTCGTTCTCACAGCTTTACTTTTGCCAGCACCTTGTCTCCCGCCTTCCAAACAGTGCATGATTGTTAAATAATTCAGGTTCTTTTGATCACTAAATTAATTACCGAATTTGATGCAGGATCACACTGGTTACACATGTTACATCAATGTGCCCAATTCATTAATCATACAGCCAATACCGTCAGTTTCCAGATTTGGCACAAATCAACTAACTTATTTTTTGCAAACCATGCTACAATGTCATTATTCCATATGGTCAAAATAACCTCACCAGCCACTACAAAGCAAATTGCCTATGACACTTGTTAGTTCCCACTCATTAAAAAATTCGATAGTTACAAGATTCTGCTGCTTACAGCAGAACTGTGTGGTGTTGTTGTTGAATGATAGGGTCAAAGCAATTTTATTTTATAGAATATTTCTCTATTTATCAATATATGTACATTGTGAACTCCCGACTTCTCTCCTTCTCTTGACAGAGCCAACCACACGCATTCACAGCAATCACTTGCCACATGGGCTCTTTTTCCTGCATATCACACAAACCACAACTGCCGACTGTCCAAATCACACAGCGCGCATCTCATTGAGTAGAGTCCGCCCACTTCTCTTGTATTGCGTTTAAATTCCAGTATCAGATCAGTGTCTGTGACAATAACAAGAAAACATAAGTATAAACATGATGTTTATAGTTTAAACATTAGCTGCAGCCATCGATATACTTGCCTTTGTTAATAACAAAAAGTATTGACAAAATACTTACTTTCAGTCTTCCCCTGTCTGACTAATCACTGTTGTTGCTTTTAGCAACTTACAATCACCCAGTTATAGTAAGTTCCACTGATTACATTCGAGTGCCCAATCTACTAATGCAGCTCCTACACTTGTATGCTGTGACACTGGCAATAGTGTATTCCTGTCCACCAGATCCGCAAGCACTGGATCAGAAACACTTTCGTTCAAATGGTTCAAATGACTCTGGGCACTATAGGACTTAATAGCTGAGGTCAAAGTCCCCTAGAACTTAGAACTACCTAAACCTAACCAACCTAAGGACATCACACACATCCATGCCCAAGGCAGGATTCGAACCTGCGACTGTAGCAGTCGCGCGGTTCCAGACTGAAGCGCCTAGAATCGCTCGGCCACAACGGCCGGCAGAGATCCTTTGGACAGCAGATACTTGCTGCTGTTATGATAGTTCAGGCCAAACTATGTTATGGAACACATTCATGTGCTGATCCAGCGGTTCCATCAGCATTGGACTGGAGGTCTGGTGGGCTGCAGATATTTGCTGTTGATGTGATAGGTCAAACTATAGTGGGTCACAGAGTATCCACATATCCTACTCTAGTAGTTCTGCTAGCATAAACATCTCATCAAATATACAGATGGAGGCAGCACTTCACGTGCATGTAGGAAAAGGTGACAGTTATGGTTTGAAAGGTAGGTCATTATAGGTAGTGCGACTGCATGCAGTTGGCTGAGCGCTGGCGTGGGGGCCCTTGGGATGGGAGCAGGCACCTGAGGGTGGTTGGGAAAGGAGGCAGGTGCAAGAGGATGGCCTTGATGACAACAAAGTATTGATGCTGATGTGAGGATTCCTGGAATGGCCATGGTGCATGTGGACAGGTGTAAATTCTAGGAATGGCCTTGATGATAAGAAAATGCTGATACTGATGCCTGCGAAATATAACACGCACAAATGTCTGAGAACTGCATGTCATAACCATGAAGAGAAGAAAGTGCTGATAGATGCTGAGTCAGCGAATTCTGTCAGAATGGCCAGTGACCCACTACTTGTTAGGGTAATGAAGTGATTGTGATTTTATATCGTTATTTTTATAACAAGGCTGAAAACATTGCCCTGGCTGTAGAAAGTATTTTATTAAAACCACGACCGTTTTGACGACAACTAAAGTGCATCCTCAGGTGAGATAAATTGTGTGTGCAATATTATTTTACTGTGTCCCGAAACTTATCCCCTGTCCTTCACCTCATTGATAAATTGAAACCTGCTGGAATCAGTGACGTGAAAGACAGGGGAGAGGTTTCAGGACAGAGTAAAATAATGTTGTAGACTCAATTTATATCACCTGAGGATGCGCCTAAATTGGCGTGAAGCCGGCCGTGCCTTAATGGAAAGGGTTCTACTGACAGAGCTGTTTTTTGCCTTCTTGTAAAAATGTGGACATTTGACTGCGGTTTCCCGCAATTCAAAATTATACTGTTATGCACTCGCCAGATTTTGTTGCACCAGGAGACGTTCTGCTTTTCACTGCATGATTTAGTTTGAAAAATTACAACTGTAATCCAAGACTATTCCGAGGAATCTGCTCGTGTTGAATTAAGTCGCCAGCTTCATTTTTGCTGCAAGAACTCTCAATTTTATCTAGAAGTGCAGGGAAAATGGCGTGCGGGACGGGAAAGAAGACAGTGGTGCTTCCACTCTAGCTCGAAACGCGCATGCGGGAAAAGGCGACAGTCACGGTTTGAAAAGTATGCCATTGTAGGTGGCGCGACTAATTATAGTCGTATTAAAGCCACACCACGACCGCACGCACACATTTTCTTTATTGTTCTCTTCGTGTATACGCTGATTACGGGAGATGGGTGATATTTAACGAACTGTTATAATAGTACTAATTCTGAATCGCACCTACCAGCTAAGCAGATAGTAACGTTCCACTCAGAGTTTTATTAAAGTTTTAATAGTATTAAGATTCAGCAACAGAAAAGCTAGTTTTCGCTATTCCGTTTTTGGATAGCAATGAGAACTATTCAATTATTTTGCAACGCTTTTCTTCCTTCTGTCAAAATTTCAGAAAATTAAAACAAATCAATACCATTCGTGCCTTGTCACTGTAAAGCTCCTTTTACACCGAACCGAATGCTAGCGAACGCAAGCTGTAAAGCTCCCTTTACACCGAACCGAATGCTAGCGAACACAAGCAAATGCGCATTTGCAACAGTTCGACAGTGTTCACTGTCATTCTCTTGAATCTGCTAACAAGCGATTACACTAGAGAGAACGGAAGAGAATACGAAATAACAACCATAGCCCATGAACACTGTGTTATTGTTTCTCAGCGCTTATATCACTAGTTATCAGATTTAAACTTTTTCTGTATCTAGTTTGCAAATTGATGGATTTATTTAATTTTGTGGTTCTGAATTCGCTGGTGAAATCCGATTTTACCTATCACATTTATTTGATACACAGCAGAATCAAAAACAGTACTGGTGAACATTGACAGAATTACGACAAACAAGAAAGACACATTCAGAACTGTAGAACTCAATACTATTTGTTATGTACACTGAGGAGCCAAAGAAACTGGTACACATGCCTAATACCGTGCAGGGCCCTCCGAACCACGCAGATGTGCCGCAACATGACGTGGCATGGACTCGACTTGTGTATGAAGTAGTGCTGGAGGGAAGTGACACCATGAATCCCGCAAAGCTGCCCATAAATCCGTAACAGTACGATGGGATGGAGATTTCTGAACAGCACATTGCAAAGCATCCCAGATATTCTCAAGAATATTCATGTCTGGGGAGTTTGGTGGGCATCGGAAGTGTTTAAACTCAGAAGAGTGTTCCTGGAGCCACTCTGTAGCAACTCTGGACGTGCGGGGGTATCGCATTGTCCTGCTGGAATTGGCCAAATCCGTCGGAGTGCACAATGGACATGAATGGGTTCAGGTGATCAGACAGGATGCTTACGTACGTGTCACCTGTCATAGTCGTATCTAGATGTATCAGGGGTCACTCCAAATACATACGCTCCACACCATCACAGAGCCTCCATCAGCTTGAACAGCCCTCTGCTGACATGCAGGGTCCATGGATTCACGAGGTTGTCTCCATACCCGTAGTCGTCCATCCGCTCAGTACAATTTGAAACGAGACTCGTCCGACCAGGCAACATGTTTCTAGTCATCAGCTGTCCAATGTCGGTGTTGACGGGGACCAGGCGAGGCGTAAAGCAGTCATCAAGGGTACACGAGTGGGCCTTCGGCTCCGAAAGCCCATATCGATGAGGTTTCGTTGAATGGTTCGCACGCTGACGCTTGCTGATGGCCCAGCATTAAAATCTGCAGCAATTTGCGGAAGGGTTGCACTTCTGTCACGTTGAACGATTCTCTTCAGTCGTCGTTGGTCCCGTTCTTGTAGGATCTCTTTCCGGTTGCAGCGATGTTGGAGATTTGATGTTTTACCGGATTCCTGATATTCACGGTACACTCGTGAAATGGCCGAACGGGAAAATCCACATGTCATCGCTACCTCGGAGATGCTGTGAGCCATCGCTCGTGCGTCGACTATAACATCACGTTCAGACTGATCTAAATCTTGATAACCTGCCATTGTAGGAATAGTAACGGATCTAACTACTGCGCCAGACATTTATTGTCTTATATAGGCGTTGCCTACCGCAGCGCCGTATTCTGCCTGTTTACATATCTGTGTATTTGAATAAGCAGGCCTATACAAGTTTCTTTGGCGCTTCAGTGTATATGCGGTCATGAAGCCAGTAGTTCCCAACTAGTTCACAACATAGTTTCAGCTTTAATCTTCTTTGGTATTCGAAAAACGTGACAACGATGCTCTTCTTCTGTTTGCATTTATCATTCTCCCGAAGGAGACTCCAGCAATAATCGCCCACCATCGAGGGTTTCAGAGACCTTGGTAACGAAATATTGATGAAAGCTTTCATCCTGTTCATCACTTACGGTTCCCAAATTTTCCGAAAATAAATGAGGATGGGAATATAAAAATTGAATTTTAAGTGACATTCTACATCTCATGACCTTTTAGCAGTATAACAGATAATTCACAATGGAAACATAGTTATCTGTTCTGCTGCCAAAAAGCCCTTCAGGTTATTTGTAAGAAGACCAAGTGCCTAATTCGATATTTATGGTTTTGGTGTTACAAGTTGGTTCTTTCATCAATTTTCTTAGTTGGGGCCCAACAATATTTAGGAAACTTTTCTTCCGACCTCCTTTGTCCATAGCTTTTAGAAAGTTCTTCATAGCCGGCAGTTGTGGCCGAGCGGTTCGAGGCGCTTCAGTCCGGAATCGTGCTGCTACGGTCGCAGGTTCGAATCCTGTCTCGGGCATGGATGTGGGTGATGTCCTTAGGTTAGTTAGGTTTAAGTAGTTCTAAGTCTAGGGGACTGATGGCCTCAGATGTTCAGAGCCATTTGAAGCAAAGTTCTTCATGGGGCTCAACTTGAGATGAAGAGGAGGCAAAATTATTATATTGGGCTCTACGAATGGAGTGTATTTCAAAAAGTGTCTTACTGGCCATTCCTGAACTATATAGTGGTTCTTGACGTCACAGCTGTCTCATGAGCGTAAAACGGAGCAGTATTTAGTGGACTCACCACGTAAGTCTGGGGAATGCAACAGCTTCTAAATCGCAGCGAAGTTGCCCTTCATGGTGAGTAAAGTTTACAATATTTATCACACCTACCATGTAGATCACGATGTGTAGATCTTTTAGCACTCCTATATAAAAGAAGGCACATAAAAAAGAACAGCAAACAGCGAAACACGGAAAATGGAGAATAAACTCCACAAAACCCCTAAAAAATCAGAAACCTTACGTGCTAGAACATTCTGAAAGGTTGTTTCGGATTTTACACACCAAAATAAATACTAAGTGATGTATCATATCCCAGATGCAAAATGACTGTTGAGTAGAGTAATCGGCATACAGGATAAAACACTGTGTAGTGAGAGCCACGATACAAAACTGTGTATTCTGAGAGAATCATTTTATATGGCGAGCGCAGTGTTTGTAACAAAGGCAGCAAAGTGTTGTAGGAAAGGAGAAATTTTAGTGTCTCAATTTGTGCGTAAGGATGAAAAGAGTGAAGGTCGCCCACTTTACACTGAACTGCAGCTCCAACTTCCCTTAGCATCAGTTGGAAACTTTGCACGTAAGCCCGTTGACGCTTCTCATTACAATTGCGGACGAAATTTAAAAGCAGAACGCTAAGTGCCGACGACCAACATAATCCAAAGAAAGACTGGTAATTAGCAACAGGAGACATTTACTGTAGTGATTATTTCGCATTTCAGAAGGAAATTTGGAAATTTGTGTTAAGGTCTTATGGGACCAAACTGCTAAGGTCATCGAGCACTAAGCTTACACATTACTAAATCTAACTTAAAGTAACCTACGCTAAGGACAACACACACACCCATGCCCTAGAGAGGAATCGAGCCTCCCACGGGGGAAGCCGTGCGGACCGTGGCAAGGCGCCATAGACCGCGTGGCTACCCCGCGCGGCGTTTCAAAATGGCTCTGAGCACTATGGGACTTAACTGCTGAGGTCATCAGTCCCCTAGAACTTAGAACTACTTAAACCTAACTAACCTAAGGACATCATACACGTCCATGCCCGAGGCAGGATTCGAACCTGCGACCGTAGCGGTCGCACGGGTCCAGACTGTAGCGCCTAGAACCGCTCGGCCACTCCGGCCGGCGCGGCGTTTCAGAAGGTTATATCAAATGTATTCTGATGTCTGCATTGACTTTTGCAAAGCACATCAAGGATTTTATTCAAGTGCTTCTAGGGAAGATAATGTCAAAAACATATGATTAATGAAATGTGAAATAAGACTGACACATACGTTACTCGGTATAAACTGATGTGACGAAGGTCATAGGATACCTCCTAATGTCGTGTCGGAGCTTCTTGTGCACCGAGTAGCGCAGCAACTCGACGTGGCATGGACTTAACAAGTCAATGGAAGTCCCCTGCATAAATATTAAGCCATGCTGCCTCTACAGTCGTGCGTAATTGCGAAAGTGTTGCGGTGCAGGATGTTACGTGCGAACTGATCTCTCGATTATGTCCCATAAATGTTCGATGAGTGGCCAAATTATTCTCTTAACTTGTCCAGAAAGCTCTTCAAACTAGTCGTGAATAATTGTGTCCTGGTACATGGCGCACTGACGTCCATAAAAATTCCGTCACTGTTTGGGAACATGAAGTCTATGAATTGCTGCAAATGGTCTCCAAATAGCCGAACGAAACATTTTCCAGTCAATGATCGGTTCAGTTGGACCAGAGGTCCCATTATATTCCATGTAAACATAGTCCACACTATTACGCAGCCACCATCAGCTTGCACAGTGCCTTGTTGACAACGTAGTTCCAGGGCTTCGTGGGGTCTGCGTCACACTCGAACCTTACCATCATGTCTTAACTGAAATAGGGACTCATCTCACTAGGGCACGGTCTTCCAGGCGTCTAGGGTCCAACCGATGTGGTCACGAGCTCAGGAGAGTCGCTGCAGTCGATGTGCTGTTAGCAAGGGCACTCGCGTCGGTCGTCTGCTGCAATACTCCATTAACGCCAATTTCGCCGCACAATCCTAGCGGACATGGTCGTCGTACTTCTCACATTGATTTCTGCGATTATATCACGTATTGTTGCTTGTTCGTTAGCAGTAACAAACTCCGTGAAACGCTTTCTCTTTCGGCCGTTAAGTGGAGGCGGTTGGCGATCGCGTTGTTTGTAGTGAGAGGTAATGCCTGAAATTTTGTATCTTGGCACACTCTCGACACTGTGGATTTCGGAATATTGAATTCCCTAATACTCCGAAGCGTAACGTCCCAAGCATCTGACTCCAACTACCATTCCGCGTTCAATCTGTTATTCCCGTCATGCGGCAACTATCACGTCGGAAACCTTTTCACACGAATCACCTGAGTACAAATGACAGTGCTGCCAATGCACTGCCCTTTTATACCTTGTGTAAGCGATACTACCGCCATCTGTGTACGTTCGTATCGCTGTCCCATGACTTTTGTCACCTCAGTGTCGTTCGTTAGAGGGCAGATAGCGTGATCCATGGTAAACCATTCCTATTCATCATACAAAATATCTAATATAACATTGTGTAAAAGACGTTCGTGGCGGGAAGGGGGGATATAATTGTTACATCCCACTTCTGACATCAATTGTAAAAGAGTGCGTGGTTTGGGGATGTGGAGAGAAACTTCTCACACCATTATTAATGTATAAAATGGCAGGGAAGGGGGAAGAAGGTTGTTTAATATGCCTCGTGGCGGCAGTGTGCAGGTGGTCGAGCGGTCAGGATTTGATAGTGGGCATCCAGGGCTGCCGTTAAATGACAAAACAAAGAATTAAGTACAATAAAGAGGATATATTTCAATGTACGGAGTACAAAAGGCGCGCCTAGGGTCGGTAGTTAGCAGGTTTAGGCCAGTCTAGGATTGGGTTGGGTTGTTCGGGGGAAGAGACCAAACTGCGAGGTCATCGGTCTCATCGGATTAGGGAAGGACGGGGAAGGAAGTCAGCCGTGCCCTTTCAGAGGAACCATCCCGGCATTTGCCTGGAGCGATTTAGGGAAATCACGGAAAACCTAAATCAGGATGGCCGGACGCGGGATTGAACCGTCGTCCTCCCGAATGCTAGTCCAGTGTGCTAACCGCCAGTCTAGGAGGTCGAACAATTAAATGAAATGGGTAACGGAAGGGGAAGCGGTTCATGTTGACTTAACGTTGGTGGCCGGTCGCGAAGAGCAGAGTCAGAGGCTCTGTCTTCCAAAAAGACGCCTGTTCTGCTCGACGTCTGGATTATAAGAGAGAGATGGAACTGTGTTCTGCGCCGCAGAGCGCTGTTAAAAGTAACTCACGTAATCTGAAAAATGCAGCACTTAAATCTATCGTGCTATTGTTCCTCTAGACTCCGTGGAACTTGGCATCAGGGTCGCGAGCGCACCTTCAGTTGTGCACGTTTTAAAGAGCTTTTGCGCAAGCGCAACTTTCGTGACGTAATTGCCTAGTCCTTGCCACTCTACTAGAAGTTTACTTCACTGCCATCACATGGTAGCACACTGCAGCAGACTTTTATCCCCATTCGCTCGGCATAAATCCTGCTAAATGATAGCACTCTCCTCAGCTATGCTAATTCACTCATTATGTAGTGTTGTACAATTAGATCCGACGTCAGTATATGTTAAAGCTGTACTGAAAATAAACCTATTTTGTAGATTGTTGAATGAATTATAGTATATTATTATTATTATTATTATTATTATTATTGGTGTTTTGCCCTTAAAGAGCGCATTTGGACTAAACTACATGGCCAGTTCCTTTTGCTGCCTTCCTTGCTGCCCAAACTTCCCTCATTCGCTCGCTGTGTTTCTGTTTCCGGTCCTCTGTCCATGCTTCTTGTCGGCTTTGTGTCTTCGGCTTCATCTTGATTGCCTTTTTGGTTGCCCATATTTCTTTCATCTTCTGGCTGTGATCTTGCTTGCGCTCTTCGGTCCATTTTATGCCTGTTCGTTTGTCGCATTGTATCTCATGTAGTTTACTTTTCTTAATGATGTTTCTGAACTTTATTCTGTCGTTTATTGTGTCTGCTGTTATGTTGAGCTGGTTCAGGTCGTTTTCTACCTCTGCCACCCATTTGTTGTTTCTAGTGGTTACCCAGTCAAAGATCTGTTTGGTCAGCCTGTGTGATGGCATTCTGTATAGGTGTCCATAGAATTGTAGTCTGCGTTTTCTAATCTTTTCTGTGATTGTCTCCGTATGTTTGTACAGTTCCTCTGTAGGTTTCTTGATCCATTGTTGTTAGTTGCGCCGAATATTTTCCTAAGTATTTTGCGTTCTACTTTTTCTAATTGTCTGATACGTGTATGCCCTAGGATTAGTGTGGTCTCTGCTGCATATAGTGCCTCGGGGAGCACCACCGTGTCGTAATGGCGTAATTTGGCTTTTTGTGAGATAGACTTCTTGTTGTAATGATTCCACACTACTTTGTATGCCTTGTCCAGTTTAGTCTTTCTTTCTTCGTTTGAGTCTCTGTTATGTCCACTCATTTGTAGTGTTTCACCGAGGTATTTGAAGTTTGCCGTTTTGTAAATCGTGCCATACTTTGTGTTCAGAGATGAGAGTTTCTTTGTGCTCATAAACTGTGTCTTTTCGTAAGAGATCTGTAGTCCAGTTTTGGAAGCGATTTCGTGCAGTTTTTCAATAGCGTCTTTTGTTTCCTTTATACGTTTCGTGACACTCGCCAAATCGTCTGCAAAAGCCAGGCATTTAATCTGTAGGTTTCCTAAGGTTATCCCCTGTTGTGATGTTTCCCATTCTTTTATGACCTTATCTAACACCAGATTGAAAAGGAGAGGTGAGAGGCCATCGCCTTGTCGGACACCTGTGCGAATTTCAAAGGGCTCTGATAGTTCCCCACAGAACTTTACTTTGGAGGTCGTGTTGGTTAAGGTTTGCTCTATGATCGCCCGTGTTTTGTTGTCTACTTTGTATTCTGCTCGAATTTTGAAGAGAGTTTTCCGGTCGATAGAGTCGTACGCCTTTTTGAAGTCAACAAAGGTAATGATCAGGTTCTGTTTGTGTTGTAAAATCATTTTCAGGTTCCAAATTTGTTCCGCACAAGACCGCCCTTTACGGAAGCCTGCTTGGTATTCCCCAATCAAGTGGTCGGTTTGGCGTTCTAGTCTGTTCAGTAAAGCTTTAGAGAGGATCTTGTATGTGACCGGTAGTAGGGATATTCCTCTGTAGTTGTTCGGGTCAGTATTGTCACCTTTTTTGTGTAGTGGGTGTATCAGGGCAGTTTTCCAGTCGCCAGGAATTTTCATGGTCTTCCAGATGTCTTCCAAGATCCTGTGGATGTCTTTGGTGAGTTCTGGGTCTTGTAACTTCCAGATTTCCGCGATGATGCCATCTTCTCCTGGTGCTCTACGATTCTTGAGTGACTTTATTATTTCTTTAACTTCTTCTAGAGTTGGAGGTTCACTATCTGGATTGTATGTGCTCGTTTCTGTCATCATTTCTTCCATGGGGGGTCCGTGTTGAGCAGTTTTTCAAAGTACTTTGCCAGAATGTCACAATTGTTTTTAGTATTCGTTTCTAGGGTTCCATCCGGTCTTTTGAAGCACAAGTTGGGTGGTTGATATCCAGTCATATTTTCTCTGAACGTTCTGTAGAAGTTTCTTGTATTGTTCTTCATGAAATCCGATTCGATCTCTGTCAGTCGCCGTTTGTCATACACTGCACTGCACTGCACTGCGAATGATTTTGCTTGATTGCTTCTGTGTTTTCAAGAAGTTCATCCAATTCTCTTGGGATTTATGGCAACTAAATTTTTTCCATGCACTGATTCGTTGGTCAATAGCTTGGTCACATGTATGGTTCCACCAACGGTGTTTCCGTGTTCGTGGTGCTTGTGCTAGTTTCATGGCCTCTCGGATTCTTCGTGAAAGTTGTGTCCAGTCTGTCGTTTTCTCCATTTTAATTTTGTGTAATATTTGTGTCTGGTTTAAAGTAACGTATTCTGGATTTGGTCTAACAATTTTGTTCTTCTGGAGCTTTTTCTTGGGCATAAGTCGAACCCTGATCTGTAGTAGGTGGTGGTCTGAGTCGAAGTAGCCTTTACGGGTGTCTATGTTCAAAATTTCTTTTTGTGAGTCTTTCTGCACTATTACGTGGTCGATTTGTAGTTCTTGCTTTCCGCTGGGGAATTTCCATGTGGTAAGTTTTCGTGTTGGTTTCTTGAATTTTGTTGACATAATGGTGAGGTCGTGGCTTTTGCAAAAGTCTATCAGATGTTTTCCGTTTTTGTTGGTGTCCTTGTGTGGAGTATGTTTTCCTGTGATATGTCTGTATATCTTTTCTTTTCCGAGTTTGGCGTTGAAGTCTCCCAGTATTATTTTGACTCTATGTGCAGGAATTTTTCTGGTAGTTTCTTCCATTGTCGACCAGAAGTCATCAATTTCGTCCGGGTTTTTCCTGTTGTAGTCATTAGTCGGTGCATGTGCGTTGATTATTGTGTAGGATTTATTGGCTGATTTCACTGTGATGGTGCTGATTCTTTCGTTTGGTGACGAAATGTCGATTATGCTGTCCGTGATGGACCTGTGTACTGCAAATCCTGTGCCAAAAAGCCTTAGGTTTTTCAGTTGTCTCGATGGTTTTCCTTTGTATATTCTGAAATTCTCCGTGTTGAAATGGTCTTCGTCTGTGAATCGTGTTTCTTGCAGTGCACATATTTTGATTTGAAATTTTTCGAGAGTGTCTGTCAGTTGTTTCATCTTTCCTGTCTTCATCAGTGTGTTCACGTTCAGTGTGCCAATGTAGTGTTTGCGTTTGGTCTTGAGGGAGTTTGAGAAGCTCCGATTCTTCTCATGATGTCCGTGAGCCCCCGGAATCCGATGCTCACGACAATCCCAGTCTATTGACGGGGGCCCGGGGTAATGAGATTTTTCTCGTTGTACCATCATGATGTTTAGTAGTTGGATGTATGGCATGCTGCCGAGTACAACCTGACTTTCCAGATCAGGAGGTTGGTTGAGGCCGCCACTGACATGTGGAGCAGACGCCTTTTGTAGCCGCCCACTGTGGGAACAGACGCTACTAGTAGTTTTGGTCCGCCCCGAGTATTTCATTTCCTCGGTACCAGCTATATCTAGGAGGTATTCCCCTATCCGCCACCTGGGGAGGCGCTCGGTTGCGGGTCTACTAACCGCCCCGAGTTATAGTATATTATGTTATGAATTTCATTGTACAGCAATCCATTTCAGGTGCTGAAAACATAGGGGCCTAAAGCACATCATCGTCGATTGTGAATTGTAGTATTTATTCATGCTTCTGAAATGTATTGACCTTATGGTGAGTCAGGTTTATCTGTGCTGTATGCCCACGTTGTATATATTAAAGTTCACGAAAAGCTGTATCACTGGTTTCTCTGATATTCACTTAAATGTAGGATCGACGGCGGGGTGCTTTAGGCCCTTATGGATCTCAGTGCCTACCTGATTTTCAGCCTGGAAGCAAATACGTGAACGAAGACATCTATTAGGGATCTTGTACATTTGTCCGAAAAAATAGAAAAGCACAAAATCTCCCACTCACACAAAAATGCGAAATGGAGAGTTGCGAAAGCTTACACATTATTTCGTTATTGCCCTAAACTGTACTTAATTATGTATAAAACAACAAAATTCCACAAAAACAATTCTTTCTTTTGTCAGGTAAGTTATGCATCTTCATCTTCTTCTTCTTATTATTATTATTACTCTTATTATTATTTGCAGTGGCTGCAGTTGTTTCAACTTGTTGATAAGCATAACTGCTTTACAGCAGACGCTATTAAGCTCACACTCTCAAATTTATCCGAATCTAAAAATTTGTAAACACTCAAAATGTATACTCACGAGCCGTCACTGGTAATGAGACTAATTAGGTCTTAAGTACGTTTCCATCAGCGTAATAGATACACATCAGGATATTTGAGTGCTTCGACAGTTTTCTATCGGCCATAATTATTTTCCTTCGCTACTTGTGGTGCGGATCTCTTGGCTCCCAGATGCACCGTTATATTCCCTTCGGACCATTCCAAGGTCAAGCAACTCATGCCAATAACAATAAAAGTAGGCAATATAGCAGACGAAAGCTCTCTGTTCTGTGCAGAGTACACCAACTTCAGCTGAACACGAGCGAACACTAGCGAATGCTAGCCGAACACGGCCGAATGCCTTTTGCTTACGTGCATCTAGAATTTACGAAAGAGAGAATTCCAGTTCGCTGGTGAACTTTCGCTTGTGTTCGCTTCGGTGTAAAGGAGGCTTAATTGGAAGCCTCAAAGTTGCGTCTAGCTACATATTGCACGCAGAGAGCTGTGTGAGATAAGGGTAAACGGCGTCCTGCAGCAAGTGACGCCACACAGACAATAGCGGCTCGCCGCAGCGATTGCTGTTGCTGCGTCAGCTGTAAACGCGCGCCGGCGTTCATATGGAGCAAGGTCCCTAGAACATATTATAGTTCGGCAACAAGCGTTATGTGCCGCTATTAGCTGACGCTGTGACGTTACTAAGACACAGCGTCTGCCTCGGGAAGAGGCTAAAATGGCTCTGAGCACTATGGGACTCAACATCTGAGGTCACGAGTCCCCTAGAACTTACAACTACTTAAACCTAACTAACCTAAGGACATCACGCACATCCATGCCCGAGGCAGGATTCAAACCTGCGACCGTAGCAGTCGCGCGGTTCCGGACTGAAGCGCCTAGAACCGCTCGGCCACCACGGCCGGCGCCTCGGGAAGAGCGCTATAAAGTGCGTTCTGCACATATACGAGCTTTGTATTTGTGGCGCGTTTTACTTTCTATTGAAATAACGAAATGTAAATCGATATTTTGCTATTGCTAGAATGTTACCTCTTCATCGAATAACTGAATCAGCATTCAAACAGATTCTACTGGTTGAAAAAAATCGCAACGTATAACGCATTTTAGCAGTTTTCTGCAAAGTAAATGATCGTTATGAGCTTGTAGTTTCCTAAGTTGGCTATGGGAAACATTTTAACGAGTAGACGAGACCTAACTCTCATTTTCATTTTTATATTCATCGCAAGTCTAAAGGAACTTCAACTAACACGTGGATATTTTCGCTTTCATTCAAGAAATTAGACAACTGCCTATTTGTAGCCGCACGGGGTGGTCGCGCGGTCTAGGACGCCTTGTCATGGAGGTTAGAGTCCTCCCGCGGGCACGGGTGTGTGTGTTGTCCTTAATGTAAGTTAAATTTAGATTAAGTAATGTGTAAGTCTAGGGATCAATGACCTCAGCAGTTTGGTTCCATAGAAGCTCACCAAAAATTCCAAAAAATTCGTTATTTGTAGAAAGCAACAGAATTAGCTAACAAAGCTAGAATATCCTTCAGCATTCCTGGTGACAACTGAAACTGGCGTTTATCAAAGAACGCAAGGTTGAAACTGCAGGTAAAGGACATCCGATTTTTTTCTGAAAGAAGTGTCTTTTCTGCGCAACGGTACGCAAAGAAATCGACTCGCAAAATAATGACCACTTTGACCCATAGAACCCGTTTTCATCCCTGTAACAAACTTCTGATGTGATTAGGTGAAAATAGTTTTCCCAGTATCCGATTAATTTCACGAGCCACAAGTGCGTTTTTTATTACTTTCTTCATTGCGAAGTCGTCGTTTCGTTCACGGCAACTGACTTCGAAAGGTCTTTAATACGTGCTTGCAATTTTATGCACACGTTTTCATACGAGCATTTCTACTCTGTAATGCTTGTGCGTAATTCTGTAAACTGGCTTTATAGAAATCATTAGAAACAAATTCTTCTGTAGATGTACGTTAATCGACGCTCTTCTTCCGTGGTGGAACCTTCCGCACAGTCTCTATGCTTCTTCTACGGATCTAAAATTTTGCTGAAAGTATTGCTAATACTACAAGGCAAATTACTCGATGGAAATACAACGCTCGTAAGCACTCGTCTCCGCGGTAAATTTTACATTTGTGAACGCAAGCTTTCGTAATCCCTCGTCGCTAGTATCGTAAAGGCTTCGTCGATACTGCTGTGGAGGCCGAGTTGCCACGCTTGTTACGGCAGGTCCAGTTTGTGAGTTCGTGAAACCTTCTGGTGCAGTACATCGCTAAAACAATTTCTCCGTGCCACAATTACACAGCTATGCCCCAGGGTCAGGTAACAGGATAGGAGAACAAAGGTTCTACAACACTCCAACAAATTACTAACAAAGTAAAACGAAATGTTTACTTATCTTTGTGACTATTTGAATGATTAAGTCTGGAACACTGCATGTAATATAACACAGAAAAAAACCCTCAGTGGCTAAGTGCAAATATGTTGTTCTTGTTGTTGTGGTCTTCAGTCCTGAGACTGGTTTGATGCAGCTCTCCATGCTACTCTATCCTGTGCAAGCTTCTTCATCTCCCAGTATCTACTGCAACCTACATCCTTCTGAATCTGCTTAGTGTATTGATCTCTTGGTCTCCCTCTACGATTTTTACCCTCCACGCTGCCCTCCAATGCTAAATTTGTGATCCCCTGATGCCTCAAAACATGTTCTGCCAACCGATCCCTTCTTCTAGTCAAGTTGTGCCACAAACTTCTCTTCTCCCCAATCCTATTCAATACCTCCTCATTAGTTACGTGATCGACCCACCTTATCTTCAGCATTCTTCTGTAGCACCATATTTCGAAAGCTTCTATTCTCTTCTTGTCCAAACTGGTTATCGTCCATGTTTCACTTCCATACATGGCTACACTCCATACAAATACTTTCAGAAACGACTTCCTGACACTTAAATCTATACTCGAAGTTAACAAATTTCTCTTCTTCAGAAACGCTTTCCTTGCCATTGCCAGTCTACATTTTATATCCTCTCTACTTCGACCATCATCAGTTATTTTACTCCCTAAATAGCAAAACTCCTTTACTACTTTAAGTGTCTCATTTCCTAATCTAATCCCCTCAGCGTCACCCGATTTAATTTGACTACATTCCATTATCCTCGTTTTGCTTTTGTTGATGTTCATCTTATATCCTCCTTTCAAGACACTGTCCATTCCGTTCAACTGCTCTTCCAAGTCCTTTGCTGTCTCTGACAGAATTAGAATGTCATCGGCGAACATCAAAGTTTTTACTTCTTCTCCATGAATTTTAATACCTACTCCGAATTTTTCTTTTGTTTCCTTTACTGCTTGCTCAATATACAGATTGAATAACATCGGGGAGAGGCTACAACCCTGTCTTACTCCTTTCCCAACCACTGCTTCCCTTTCATGTCCCTCGACTCTCATAACTGCCATCTGGTTTCTGTACAAATTGTAAATAGCCTTTCGCTCCCTGTATTTTACCCCTGCCACCTTCAGAATTTGAAAGAGAGTATTCCAGTTAACGTTGTCAAAAGCTTTCTCTAAGTCTACAAATGCTAGAAACGTAGGTTTGCCTTTTCTTAATCTTTCTTCTAAGATAAGTCGTAAGGTTAGTATTGCCTCACGTGTTCCAACATTTCTACGGAATCCAAACTGATCTTCCCCGAGGTCCGCTTCTACCAGTTTTTCCATTCGTCTGTAAAGAATTCGCGTTAGTATTTTGCAGCTGTGACTTATTAAACTGATAGTTCGGTAATTTTCACATCTGTCAACACCTGCTTTCTTTGGGATTGGAATTATTATATTCTTCTTGAAGTCTGTGGGTATTTCGCCTGTCTCATACATCTTGCTCACCAGATGGTAGAGTTTTGTCATGACTGGCTCTCCCAACGCCATCAGTAGTTCTAATGGAATGTTGTCTACTCCCGGGGCCTTGTTTCTACTCAGGTCTTTCAGTGCTCTGTCAAACTCTTCACGCAGTATCTTATCTCCCATTTCATCTTCATCTACATCCTCTTCCATTTCTATAATATTGTCCTCAAGTACATCGCCCTTGTACAAACCCTCTATATACTCCTTCCACCTTTCTGCCTTCCCTTCTTTGCTTAGAACTGGGTTGCCATCTGAGCTCTTGATGTTCATACAAGTGGTTCTCTTCTCTCCAAAGGTCTCTTTAATTATCCTGTAGGCAGTAAATAGTGCAAATAATCGTAGGTAAACTTCACAGTACATAACAAATGCAATTACAACAACTATCTGTTCAATTCTAAGAGTTCACTAAACGACGTTCCTTGTCTGTCAGCCACGGACGATGATCTATAACCAAGTGGGCGAGAGCTGCTCTTCTGTCTTCCGAGTAGGCGTCTGTCCGTTGTCGTCCAGTCATTGGCGGATTGTACTCGGTTGGCAATTGGCCGAGGCGAAGTCGATATCTTCATCCTCAGCGCTGCCCTTTGCGCTGGTGGAACTCGCGCAAGTCTCTGTGGCTCTGGCACCAGCTGGCATCTTTGCGCCTGTGGCGCCTTTTTCCCGCCTGTTTCTTGTTCGGACGACACGACACAAGTCTCCAACATAATCAGTTTCTTTAAACCGACGAGAAAATATTCTAGCATTTGCAACATTCACAGCGTCTTTTTCTGCAGCATTTCGACACCCAAATACTTTGCAGACTTGCGTCGTGAGGGAAAGCGTGAAGCACTACGACCGTCTCTTTGGTGTTGGGTTTTTGAGAATTACAGCACAACTAGACATTGCTTGCACACACTCAAAACATTTTCTCTTGCAGATAACCCACTAGCAAAAGCAACTAAACGAAAACGACAACATCTACGAAATCACACAACCTCTAACATGCAAATGTTGGTTCGAAGTGTTCCATCGCATAATGTCGAATATCTGTTTGCCATAGACTTACTAAATAAAAACTAGACGGCGCATTGGCGCTAGTGTCGCGTCCCCACATTGAACATGATACAAGCCGCCATTTGCAGGGAAACAGTGCGTAAACATGGTTCGTTCGTGTGCTGCTTTTAATTGTAAGAACGGAAGCAAAGACGACGACGGAAACAATATTACATTTCACAGTTCAGTTATTTCTGGTTGTTTGTTACTTTCTATTACTTGTATATAGCATTTTCATGGAGAAATAATACATCATGAACGTTTGTTTTTGTTTAGGTTTCCCCTTACAAATGATTTTATAAATCGGAAATGGGTTGCTGCTACTCGGAGGGAGAACTTCCAACCGACAGCTAATCGTTTGCTGTGCTCTCTTCATTTTGAAGAGAATTGTTACATGGAAAATTATGTAAATAGACGTCAACTGAAGGACGATGCTATACTGACAGTATTTGGATTTGCAACTCATTTGAAAATGGTATAGTGTACTGGAAATCGTGCAATATGGGCCTAGGTTAAATAGTGTGGAAATACCGTCAGTGTGTATAATTTTGAACGTTCCTTTTCCAGGTTACCAAGGCAAGGAAACCGCCAAAGCTAAGAAATGTTGAGACAGCAGAAAACGTGTGTGTGGATGTGCACGTTTCTGGTTACACTGGAGACCACAATTATTCATTTCCAAGTCCAAGTAAGCTGCAGGAAAAGTTCGAAAAAATTGAAGAAAGGAAGGAAGCAAAAATTGGGCAATATAAGACTAAGTTAAATGCAGTGAACAAAAAGTGCAAAAGACAGACGCAGAAGATTTGCAAATTAGCAAATATTTTAGAAGAACTAAAAGCTAAAAACTTAGTAAACGATAAAGTAATCTCGCTTATTAACGCTACTCACAGTGACATGTTATTGGAGATGGCCATTACAATGTTGCATGATGTAAATGTCAGTGTGTTAGCTGTTACCTGTGATGGACTTTCCACTAATATTGCAATGGCAAAGGAGTTAGGGGCAAATATAATCGTACTGTCTGCTACTTTAAAAGTTTCATGTCATTATCTAATGCAAATAACTCGATGTAAACTCGCTCCACCTTGTCAGGAAAGAGCATTACATTCTTAAATTTCGCGTCTCTATGCAGACGTATTTCGGAAATTAGGAAACTTGATTCATTTAAGTATACTTTTAAAATAAACTCGAATACTCAGTATTTTTTTAAAAAAACATGTGTTTAATTTGTGCTTCAATTTGCTCTTGTTGCGTCTCATATAATTCAAATCACAACCCCAATACTAGGATCCATCCCTGCAAATGGCGGCCATCAGCTGCTTGAATTGGGGGGACAGTTGCCTCGCTTCTCCGCTACGGCGTGGTAGGGGCTTGGTGTTTGCTTCTACGCAGCCTTTATTGCATTCCTTGCGTCAGCTGTGGCTGAGCTCACATGAGCGGAATGTTCCCCGATTGTAAAGACGCAATGACTAGACGCTGCGTCCTGCAGCCAGTGGGGTGCCGATGGGTTGGCGAGATGACCCAGTCAAGGGCGCAAGCACAGAGGTGTGCAAAAGTTCAAGAAAGGCACACAGGTCAAAAAATTAACCAGGAGAGGTTTGTGAGTTCTCATAGGCGTCGGGTATCTAGCTTCTGCATACTCTCGATAAGCCATTCCCTCGGCTCGCCACTGTAAACGCACACTGTGCTCACGCTGTGGTGTCACCGCCAGACACCACACTTGCTAGTTGGTAGCCTTTAAATCGGCCGCGGTCCGTTAGTATACGTCGCACCCGCGTGTCGCCACTATCAGTGATTGCAGACCGAGCGCCGCCACACGGCTGGTCTAGAGAGACTCCCTAGCACTCGCCCCAGTTGTACAACCGACTTTGCTGGCGATGGTTCACTGACAAAATACGCTCTCATTTGCCGAGACGATACTTAGCATAGCCTTCAGCTATGTCATCTGCTACGACCTAGCAAGGCGCCAGTACCAGTTACTATTGATATTATGAATAATGTACCGTCAAGTGCGACGTTCACCATTTATGGATTGAAGTTAAGTATTCCACCAGCTACGTCCGTTTTTCTAAATTCTAATTTCCTTGTCCTGTTCCAGACCTCACGCCAGCCTGCGTGAGCTAAAACGCGTGCCTTTCGGCTTCCTCTTGTATCCCGGTGTTGGCTCTCCTGCCAACCCACAACACACGCTGCCATTTCTACAGTGTCATTTCGTCAAGTAGCACCGTAAACAAACGCCTACAAGCCAAAGGAACGTCTGCCGCTAACACAGTTTATGTAGGAACATGTGCTTGGCATGCTTCTGATTTCTGTCGACTGAGGACTGGAAGAGGAGACTTGTTGAGGATTGGCTTAAGTATTTTATAGAATACTAAGTGGAATCGAAACTAGCTCTCGCATACAACGCACCATTTCGCTTGACTTTAATTTCCTGTCGGGAAGCCGGCTGCTGTGACCATAGGGTTCTCGGCGCTTCAGTCTGGAACCGCGCGACCGCTACGTCGGAGGTTTGAATCTTGCCTCGGGCATGGATGCGTGTGATGTCCTTAGGTTAGTTAGGTTTAAGTAGTTCTAAGTTCTAGGGGACTGATGACCTCAGATGTTAAGCCCCATAGTGCTCAGAGCCATTTGAACCATTTTCCTGTCGGGAAATTCTTTGAAGCTTTGCATCCTATCTTGAAAAGAGTGCAGCTGATTTTGGTGCCAAGTACACCGAGGTGACAAAAGACAGCGATGTCGGTAGTACTGCGTACGCAAGATGTAAAAGAGCAGTGCTTCGGCGGCACTGTCATTTGTACTCAGGTGATTCATGTGAAACAGTCTCCGAAGTTATTATGGCCGCACGATGGGAATTAATAGATTTTGAAGGAGGAATTGTAGTTGGAGCTAGACGCATGGGACATTCTATTTCCGAAATCTTTAGGGAATTCAATATTCCGAGATCCACAGTGTCAAGAATGTGCCGAGAATACCAATTTCAAGCATTTACCTCTCACCAGGGACAACGCAGTGGCCGATCCCCTTCACTTAACGACCGAGAGCAGCGGCGTCAGTGCTAACAGACAAGAAACACTGCGTGAAAAAAACCATAGAAATCAACGTGAAACGTATGGCAGACGTATCCGTTAGGACAGTGCGGCGATATTTAGCGTTAATGGGCTGTGGCAACAAATGACCGACGCGAGTACCTCTGCTAACAGCACGACTTCGCCTGCAGAACCTCTCCTGGACTCGTGACCATATCGGTTGGACTCTAGACTACTGGAACTGTGGCCTCGTGTGATTGGGTGAAAATAGTTTTCCCAGTATCCGATTAATTTCACGAGCCACAAGTGCGTTTTCTTATTACTTTCTTTATTGCGAAGTCGTCGTTTCGTTCAGGGCAACTGACTTCGAAAGGTCTTTAATACGTGCTTGCAATTTTATGCACACGTTTTCATACGAGCATTTCTACTCTGTAATGCTTGTACGTAATTCTGTAAACTGGCTTTATAGAAATCATTAGAAACAAATTCTTCTGTAGATGTACGTTAATCGACGCTCTTCTTCCGTGGCGGAACCTTCCGCACGGTCTCTATGCTTCTACACGGATCTCAGTTTCATCTGGTAAGAGCTGATGGTACAGTTCGAGTGTGGTGCAGACCTCACGAAGCAATGGACCCAAGCTGACTGCAGCTCTGTAATGATGTGTGCTGTGTTTACATGGAATGGGCTGGGTGCTCTGGTCCAACTGAATCGACCATTGACTGGAAATGGTTATGTTTGGCTACTTGGAGATCATTTGCAGCCATACATGGATTTCATGTTCCCAAACAATGAAAGAATTTTTATGGATGACAGTGCACCGGATCACAGTTGTTCACTGCTGGTTTGAAGAATATTCTGGAAGATTCGAACGAATGATGTGGTTACCCATCGAACGTTTATGGGACATATCCGAGAGGTCAGTTCGTGCACGAAAGTCCTGCACCGGTAACGCTTTCGCAATTATGATCGGCTATCGAGGCAGCATGGCTCAATATTCCTGCAGCAGACTTCCAATGACTTGTTGTGTCCGTGTCACGTCGAGCTGCTGCACAACGTCGGAGAAAAGGAGATTCAACACGATATGAGGAGCTGTCCCATGACTTTCGTCGCCTCAGTGTACACCAGAGGTAGGGGTACAACGGAGCTTCTTCTTCTTCTTCTTCTTTCCAGTGATCACAGGCCCTTTAGACCATGCACTGCATCAACTATCTGCTTCCGTCTTCTTCTGTCTCTCTCCACCCTGCGGAGATTCCCGACGCTGCGACGCCCTTCTCTACGTCATCTTTCCACCGTGTGCGAGGTCGGCCGAATGGTGTTGTTGCTTGGACAATGCCCTCAAATGCCTTCTTAGGAATTCTGTTGGTTTCCATTCTAACCTATGCCCAGCCCATTGGAGTCTCCAATTTTTTAATTTCTGGACGACAGCAGGCTGCTTCATTAACTTGGGACTTGTTTCTTCCTATGGCGAATGCTCATGCGTCTTAGCCTTGGTCACAATTTTTGGTCATATTGAGTCCATTCGTTCTATAGGTCCACACTGATGTTCGAATCCTAATGCAGACTAATTTTGCCCTTGATTAACACAGTAAATGTTTTGCTTTAGCAATTCTTCTGTTTTTCCTTTGTTTTCAAAGTGGCTCTGAGCACTATGGGACTTAACTGGTGAGGTCATCAGTCCCTTAGAACTTAGAACTACTTAAACCCAACTAACCTAAGGACATCATACACATCCATGCTCGAGGCAGGGCTCGAACCTGCGACCGTAGCGGTCGCGCAGTTCCAGACTGTAGCGCCTAGAACCTTTGTTTTCCTTCGTCCGCTATGGTACCCTTGTCCTCTGAGACTCCAGGGCATTGCCTCGATTGTTGCAGCCTAATTAAGCCCCGCTGTTGTCGCTGGATAGTTTCCTAAATTACACGATACTTATTTTCGGCTTGTCCTCTAAGAGTAAACAACGAATCACGACGTCCCGTAGTTCTCAACAACACAGAGATCTCTGCAGCAGCTTACGCTGTTGCTTAGGAACAGTCTGAAAGACAACGCAAACAACACGAATGTCTCGTTCACCAGTCTGAAAAATCTCAAGAATACCGTGAAACACATCAAGAGGGCAGTGCAATGATGGCAGCTTAAAGGTAAGTCAACTACAAACATCTGAGTTCTGCTAATCCGTGGCACCCAAAAAAAAAAAAAAAAAAAAAAAAAAAAAGGCGTCAAATCGACAGAACCTTCCTGCGATCGCACAGCATAAATTCTCAAGGGGATATATGTGTAATGAATATGGAGATCTTCGACATAGCAGTCATATTCAGGGCAATTTGATTTACAAACCATTCATCTAGGCCAGGGGCGGGCAGGAATCCTGCACGTGTGCGGTGCACTTGCACGAGTGCAGTTAACAGGTGTTCTGCGTGCACACGGGGGCAAGCTGGCCACCCGCTTACCTCCCCTCCTCACCATACCTTCTGTCCATTCCTTCCTCTGTAATGCGTTTTGTTTTTCTAGCTTGCTTTATTGAATGATGGAATAAGGTTAGCAGGAGTACTTGAAATAAATCATGGTTTGAAAGAGTACCTATTAACTACGATACGTTTTATTTAATTATCACAGGTGGAGTTTACAATACGTTTAATATGTGGAACAAAATGTTTGCATACAGACAAATGCAAACAGTTACGTAAATTTTCATCACTTATGTTTGCTCTTAACCGAGGCTTATTAATTCAGCAAATGGTTTTCCAGCTCTCACTACACTAAGCGCAATTTTATAGCTTGCACGTACCGCTGAGCTATTGTTGTTGTCGTCCTGAAAAATTGAAAACAGTGCTCCATAAAATGTTAAATCAGTTAGATGAGAGACATGAAGAGAGAAAGTCGCAGATCTCTCGTGACAACGGCAACTAGGACAGATGCATCTAATATCGTCAGGTCGCTCTTCTTAAGCTCAGTCACCCACCCGCTCAGAATCCGACAATAAATTGTACTCGTCCTTGTGAAATTTATTATAATGGCCTTCAATTCTATACTTCCGCTGACCAGCGAGAATACTGCCACATATTAAACATTTCGAATTTTCACGTCTTTGCACAAAGAAAAAATGATTCTCCCATTACTTTTTAAAAGATAGCAAATCTTCACGTCTCCGTTTCCTTGATTCACTCTGCATTTTCCGGTTCTTCAAATACAACGTTCACTACGTAGTGGTCGCTTCGCATCAACGTCCGCGGCTTAAAGGTACGTTGTCCAAGACGCGACGCACACTAGCGACTGCGACGGGTCGCTACGTGACGTCAGAGGTTGTCCGCTGGCGCATGCGCAGTTCGAGTTTGGGATGCGACGCGCGACTGTTGCGGCAGCTGTCGCAGCACTGCACCAGTGAGCAGTGTTGCGACGGAAGTCGCACGACACAAAGACGTACGGCTGCGAGAAAGATGTCGAGCCAGTCAAGGAAAACTGAAATGAGCCACTCACAGGATGTGATGCTCTGTGAGCTGGTCTCGCAACAGCCTTGCCTTTACGATTTGAAGAACCCTAAATATAGAGACACTATGTTCAGAGACAGAATTTGGGAAGAAATTGGTGCACAGTTGAAACTGGCAGGTGAGTGAAATATATAATATTTTCCCATTAATGCAAATTTTTCAGGCCTGTTATGAAAATCTGTATAATCCATGCAGATGTAGAATTAGAATGATGAAAATGAACTTGAAGGTCAATTTTCGCATTACTCTTTTTTGTGACGATAAAAATTGAAAACGGCAAATACATTATAAAATGAACAATCTAAAGTACAACGAGAAAGTTACATTTTACAATACCTTCACTTTGAAAGTAAACGGTAGATTGGTGTCTTGATGATACCTTCTAGTTGTGAAAAACCACCACCAGATTGTTGTACAGCTTTCTGTAATCAATAGATGTTCGTTTTTGAGGAAGGCGTTTCTCAACAGATTGCGCAAACAGTATGCTGCAATAAGTAATTTGTCACATTCACTTCCATTCATTGGTAGAAGATGGTGCTCAAAAAACTTGTGCCAAAAGTGCACTACTGTTTTACTAGGCCCTTCTGGTCTGACACAGTTCACAATTGAAATTCGTCTTTTGTAAATCCTGGAGTCATCTTTTGAGTGCAGCTTGGCAAGATTAAATGTTGATGTCATCCATAACGATGTATGCTGTCAGAATACAAGAATATGGAAGTTTATTTCGATGGGAATAAAGATTCAGTCGGCTATGAAAGTTGCCTTAGCTTGTTCCAAAAGTTTCTGCATGGGAGAAACTGACAAGTATAATTTGGGGAAATTTTGTGAACAAGCATGGACATTTTTCTTCCACATTTCTGCCAGTGTATACTGTAGACGTTCAGAATCAAAATTCTAGAGATGTTTAAGGTGTAACCCTATCTTGTTGTCAAGAACTTGAAACAATGCAATGAAGCTAGCGTGCGCTTATTGTTAATAAACTTATCTTTCATTGGAATTTTAGGTGAAATGTGCAAAAACAGATGGAGGAATATTCGGGACTCGTATCAGAGAAATAAACGAGAAAGAAAGCTTGGAACAGGTTCAGATGCCTCAGCAAAACCAAGAAAATGGGTTCTGCTTGATCACTTGGCTTTAAGAAACCTACGTTTCGTGGCATTTTAAATGAAATTGTCAAGAGCATATGGAGAAATATTAGTAACTCATACCGGAGGAATATGACATAAAATGGTTTCATTAGGTCCAAATGTGTCAGCGAAACAAAACAAATGCATTCTCTATCGTGTGATGACCACACGATTCTCGTTGCGAGTCGACAGAACTGCCGGCTAGTCCCGACGCTCCCGGAGATACATGAGCCCAAATCTCGGAAACGGAGATCGATATCAATCTGATCTCAACTTAAAAAATAATTTCGATATGTTAGCTTCTTTTCATCGGCAACGATGTATGACCTAACGTGAACCATACGTAAAGTAGCCAGCGACCACATTTTTCCCTGTACACAATTCAAATTTTATGCAGTAGGTTACTTGTAAATTAAGTATCGGGATAACTGTGACGAATATCGGAAAAATAGACACCTCATTATCAAGCTATGATGTGAAACTGTAAGATACGCAAACATCAATTTTTTGTGCCTTTTACTTTCCTCACAATTGATTGAGAAGTAATATACAGCGAAAAAACACGCAAAACCGGAAGAGATACTTTCAATTTTTTAAAGTAAAAGGAGAATCTGTATCGAAAAACTAACTCTGGGAGCCGATGTAACTTTGTTGCATTAACATACAGTATTTTTTACAGCAAGAAAATCGGAATTCTTATTTTTCTTATGTACACTCCTGGAAATGGAAAAAAGAACGCATTGACACCGGTGTGTCAGACCCACCATACTTGCTCCGGACACTGCGAGAGGGCGGTACAAGCAATGATCACACGCACGGCACAGCGGACACACCAGGAACCGCGGTGTTGGCGGTCGAATGGCGCTAGCTGCGCAGCATTTGTGCACCGCCGCCGTCTGTGTCAGCCAGTTTGCCGTGGCATACGGAGCTCCATCGTAGTCTTTAACACTGGTAGCATGCCGCCACAGCGTGGACGTGAACCGTATGTGCAGTTGACGGACTTTGAGCTAGGGCGTGTAGTGGGCATGCGGGAGGCCGGGTGGACGTACCGCCGAATTGCTCAACACGTGGGGCGTGAGGTCTCCACAGTACATCGATGATGTCGCCAGTGGTCGGCGGAAGGTGCACGTGCCCGTCGACCTGGGACCGGACCGCAGCGACGCACGGATGCACGCCAAGACCGTAGGATCCTACGCAGTGCCGTAGGGGACCGCACCGCCACTTCCCAGCAAATTAGGGACACTGTTGCTCCTGGGATATCGGCGAGGACCATTCGCAACCGTCTCCATGAAGTTGGGCTACGGTCCCGCACACCGTTAGGCCGTCTTCCGCTCACGCCCCAACATCGTGCAGCGCGCCTCCAGTGGTGTCGCGACAGGCGTGAATGGAGGGACGAATGGAGACGTGTCGTCTTCAGCGATGAGAGTCGCTTCTGCCTTGGTGCCAATGATGGTCGTATGCGTGTTTGGCGCCGTGCAGGTGAGCGCCACAATCAGGACTGCATACGACCGAGGCACACAGGGCCAACACCCGGCATTATGGTGTGGGGAGCGATCTCCTACACTGGCCGTACACCACTGGTGATCGTCGAGGGGACACTGAATAGTGCACGGTACATCCAAACCGTCATCGAACCCATCGTTCTACCATTCCTAGACCGGCAAGGGAACTTGCTGTTCCAACAGGACAATGCACGTCCGCATGTATCCCGTGCCACCCAACGTGCTCTAGAAGGTGTAAGTCAACTACCCTGGCCAGCAAGATCTCCGGATCTGTCCCCCATTGAGCATGTTTGGGACTGGATGAAGCGTCGTCTCACGCGGTCTGCACGTCCAGCACGAACGCTGGTCCAACTGAGGCGCCAGGTGGAAATGGCATGGCAAGCCGTTCCACAGGACTACATCCAGCATCTCTACGATCGTCTCCATGGGAGAATAGCAGCCTGCATTGCTGCGAAAGGTGGATATACATTGTACTAGTGCCGACATTGTGCATGCTCTGTTGCCTGTGTCTATGTGCCTGTGGTTCTGTCAGTGTGATCATGTGATGTATCTGACCCCAGGAATGTGTCAATAAAGTTTCCCCTTCCTGGGACAATGAATTCACGGTGTTCTTATTTCAATTTCCAGGAGTGTATTTGAATCCGCCGCCGCCGACCGGAGCTTGGGAAACGGCGACGACTCCAGTCGTGTTGCGGCCGTGTCGCCGTCTGCCAGGGTGGGAAAAGAGGAGGGGGCAGCGTCGCAGTCGCAGCCAACTGTCGCGTCTTGCACAACGTAACTTAAAAAGCCTTGTACTACACTGCCGCAACCTGCCGGCTGTCGCCACTGCCCCATTTGGCGATTGCACGCGAGCAGCACACGTGCAGCGCTGTGCGCTAACGAGCGGCGTGCAACGTTTGCCCGCCCCTGATCTAGGCTATCACGGATTGTTTGAAGCAGAGCCACACGGAGGTGGTACTGCGCCCCTGACAATACTGCAAAAGCTTGCCCTCTCCCCCCCCCCCAAAAAAAAGTCCCTACGAAACTATGTTTCTATGATTTTCTCTGCGAAAATTTAGGAAATGTTATAAGCTTATAAATAACTTTAATTTAAAAAAAAAAGCAATATTGAAAATATTATTTAAATGGATTAAATTGATGAAAAATATTGCACACGACAAGTTAAATGTATCATTGTAGTACCAGTAAATAAATTATAAACTTTATAATCTTTCTAAAACAAACTGAGAGTCAAACAAAATATATATCTTCTTTTTTAAGGCAGCTTCTGTACATTGATTTTAGTATGATGTATAATAAAGAGCAGATTTTATTTGTCCCTTACGCATCATTAATATTGTATCAAACGGCTGTATCCGTTTCCAGGAATTGTGTTTTGTTATAATTTTCCTTTAAGTGAAGGAAACTCATTAACTGTGCCGTTGAAGTCAAGTTCAGCAGTAATGTCGTATTTACGACCTTTGACAGCCTCCTTCCACCCATATTCGACATTAAACAAGTTTTTATCATCTTTAATTCACTAATCTCAGTTACTAGCATTGTCATAAATTTCCTCATATGTTTTTCGATGTATCAGTATGGAAATCATCATTTAATCCACATTTTGAAAAAAAAATTCCAAATATCCTAGAGGAGAGCTGTGTCAGTGGCCTCCATCAGACCTTTCAGCTAGAACTTGAAAGCAGCTGTTATGCTAATTAGCTCCCGCTGCATCAGTATATCAGCTACGACACATCTGATGCCAAAATTTGCTGCGCAATTTGTTAGATGAGATACTGAGTTTTCATTTAAGCAGTTAGCTGACAATAAATTAAAGTCAGCTGAAATGTGAGATTTGTTTTCAACTTCACTTATTGTTATATCAGATTCGTTGAAGCAATCTACCCAATCGTCGAGATTTAAGATTTTAGGCCTCTATTAACGTCGAGTGACGTCACAAAGCGATGCCGCTAGCTGCCACAGGTTTTATGAACCCGACTTTTTAGTAACAGCTCACATCTCATCGAGAGATAATGTTGAGAGAATGACGTCTTATACGAAACTTCTCTTCACCTTCTATTAAAAAAGAAAAGCTGAAAGGGTAGGAAAATCAGAAAACATCAAACGTATATTACTCGATTGACCAGAGGACCGCAGTAATTTTTTCGCTTATCTTCGAATGTTCAAAATGGTCGTTTTACAAGTTGCTTGTCCACGTTAGTCCACATTTGCCCTTACGCATTCGTAAATAATTATGCTCGTTATCAGTAAGGCTTTTTCACTGTTACTTGTGTTGTAAATTTGTATTTACGGATCGACTGAAAACATTTAAATATCAAACCAGGTCTCGGGATGACAGCTGGGGTAGTGAAATTAGTGTAAAATTCACCTCAAACATCCTTCTTGCACACAAGAAGGTTTCTCCTCGAGTTGTGGAGCGAGATTCTTTACAACATCGTACCAAGAACTCAATTTTTTTTTGTCAGATTACACTTATGTCGTTATATCGCAGGTTGCAGGTTTCTTTTCATTCTCAGAAATCAGACGTCTGCATTTATTCTACTTTCGTAAGGGTTATCCATTTTTCTCCCTTCACACTTATTTGTTACTATATTTACACTACTGGCCATTAAAATTGCTACACCAAGAAGATGACGTGCTACAGACGCGAAATTTAACCGACAGGAAGAAGATGGTGTGATATGCAAATGACGCTTTTCACAGCATTCGCACAAGGTTGGCGCCGGTGGCGACACCTACAACGTGCTGACATGAGGAAAGTTTCCAACCGATTTTTCATACACAAACAGCAGTTGACCGGCGTTGCCTGGTGAAATGTTATTGTGATGCCTCGTGTAAGGAGGAGGAATGCGTACCATCACGTTTCCGACTTTGATAAAGGTCGGATTGTAGCCTCTCGCGATTGCGGTTTATCGTATCGCGACATTGCTGCTCGCGTTGGTCGAGATCCAATGACTGTTAGCAGAATATGGAATCGGTGGGTTCAGGAGGGTAATACGGAACGCCGTGCTGGATCCCAACGGCCTCGTATTACTAGCAGTCGAGATGACAGGCATCTTATCCGCATGGCTGTAACGGATCGTGCAGCCACGTCTCGATCCCTGAGTCAACAGAGGGCGACGTTTGCAAGACAACTATCTGCACGAACAGTTCGACGACGTTTGCAGCAGCAGTTACCCTTGACGCTGCATCACAGACAGGAGCGCCTGCGATGGTGTACTCAACGACGAACCTGGGTGCACGAATGGCAAAACGTCATTTTTTCGGATGAATCCAGGTTCTGCTTACAGCATCATGATGGCGACATCGCGGTGAACGCACATTGGAAGCGTGTATTCGTCATCGCCATACTGTCGTATCACCCGGCGTGATGGTATGGGGTGCCATTGGTTACACGTCTCGGTCACGTCTTGTTCGCAATGACGGCACTTTAAACAGTGGACATTTCAGATGTGTTACGACCCGTAGCTCCACCCTTCATTCGATCCCTGCGAAACCCTACATTTCAGCAGGATAATGCACGACCGCATGTTGCAGTTCCCGTACGGGACTTTCTGGATACCGAAAATGTTCGACTGCTGCCCTGGCCAGCACATTCTCCAGATCTCTCACCAATTGAAAACGTCTGGTCAATGGTGGCCGAGCTACTGGTTCGTCACAATACGCCAGTCCCTACTGTTGATGAACTGTGGTATCGTGTTGAAGCTGCATGGGCAGCTGTACCAGCACACGTCATCCAAGCTCTGTTTGACTCAATGCCCAGGCGTATCAAGGCCGTTATTACGGCCAGAGGTGGTTGTTCTGGGTACTGAGTTCTTAGGATCTATGCACCCAAATTGCGTGAAAGTGTAATCACATGTCAGTTCTAGTATAATATATTTGTCCAATGAATACCCATTTATCATCTGCATTTCTTCTTGGTGTAGCAATTTTAATGGCCAGTAGTGTATTTCTTTATTAAGGCAATAACAACGTTGTGACGCACTGCAACAAACGTTATGCTCATTGTACTGGGGCAACAAGCTCTTGAAGGATTGTGTGGATGAGAGCAAAGTGCTCGAGTGACGTATCGCATGCAGGCGCAGGTCCTTCGGCCGAAGTGGCATCTGTAGACGCCCACGGCTAATAGGTATATGATGTAATGCCACGTGATGGCCTGGAACAACTTCAAGTAGACTATGCTGCTGCCGGGCTCGGCATTTAGTGAATCAGTGGCAGGGATGGTGGTTACTGCTGAAACAACCGGTTTGAGGTTATATCGGTTTTCCTCCACGTCAGTTTAATCTGAGTTTACAAACTACTCACGATAACTGGCTTCTGAAATAACCGATTTGCGTTTTTTTTTTGCTTTTATTACTTCCTGCAATAAAAGTAAAAACCGAATGGAGACAGAAAAAATTTGATTCTATCAGTTTCAAGGAACATACAATCAAAATATTAAATAGACAAATAAAAGAAAACTTGGTCCATTGACTGTTCGCTGCTTTTCTCGAAAAGTGGTACTACAAAAGATCAACAGTATTCTCCCATAGATTCTATTTTTTTGAAACTCTGCTCAAAAATCACTTTGTAATCAGGGATCATACCACTGTTTGGGCATGACGAATGGTCAGTGATAAAGGGCAAAAAATGAGGTTGAAGACCTCTTGTTTCTCGTGTTGCCCTTCTCTGCTTGTAGTCTTGAAAATGGTCAAATTGACCATTTTCAAGACTACAAGCAGAGAAAGGCATATTATGTAGACACAGGTGGCACATCAGTTACTTTCTATTTTTATTGTATAATATAAATTAATTGTTGTTAAGTTTTTAATTTATTATTGTTACCCTAAATTCCTTCCTTTTTTATTACTTAATATAAATGACGTACAAATCTTTAAATTTTTAAAGCAAATGAAGCATTGTACTTCGTTGTTATGTCACTTCATGAAAGTACACTCCTGGAAATTGAAATAAGAACACAGTGAATTCATTGTCCCAGGAAGGGGAAACTTTATTGACACATTCCTGGGGTCAGATACATCACATGATCACACTGACAGAACCACAGGCACATAGACACAGGCAACAGAGCATGCACAATGTCGGCAGTGTATATCCACCTTTCGCAGCAATGCAGGCTGCTATTCTCCCATGGAGACGATCGTAGAGATGCTGGATGTAGTCCTGTGGAACGGCTTGCCATGCCATTTCCACCTGGCGCCTCAGTTGGACCAGCGTTCGTGCTGGACGTGCAGACCGCGTGAGACGACGCTTCATCCAGTCCCAAACATGCTCAATGGGGGACAAATCCGGAGATCTTGCTGGCCAGGGTAGTTGACTTACACCTTCTAGAGCACGTTGGGTGGCACGGGATACATGCGGACGTGCATTGTCCTGTTGGAACAGCAAGTTCCCGTGCCGGTCTAGGAATGGTAGAACGATGGGTTCGATGACGGTTTGGATGTACCGTGCACTATTCAGTGTCCCCTCGACGATCACCAGTGGTGTACGGCCAGTGTAGGAGATCGCTCCCTACACCATGATGCCGGGTGATGGCCCTGTGTGCCTCGGTCGTATGCAGTCCTGATTGTGGCGCTCACCTGCACGGCGCCAAACACGCATACGACCATCATTGGCACCAAGGCAGAAGCGACTCTCATCGCTGAAGACGACACGTCTCCATTCGTCCCTCCATTCACGCCTGTCGCGACACCACTGGAGGCGGGCTGCACGATGTTGGGGCGTGAGCGGAAGACGGCCTAACGGTGTGCGGGACCGTAGCCCAGCTTCATGGAGACGGTTGCGAATGGTCCTCGCCGATACCCCAGGAGCAACAGTGTTCCTAATTTGCTGGGAAGTGGCGGTGCGGTCCCCTACGGCACTGCTTAGGATCCTACGGTCTTGGCGTGCATCCGTGCGTCGCTGCGGTCCGGTCCCAGGTCGACGGGCACGTGCACCTTCCGCCGACCACTGGCGACAACATCGATGTACTGTGGAGACCTCACGCCCCACGTGTTGAGCAATTCGGCGGTACGTCCACCCGGCCTCCCGCATGCCCACTATACGCCCTCGCTCAAAGTCCGTCAACTGCACATACGGTTCACGTCCACACTGTCGGGCATGCTACCAGTGTTAAAGACTGCGATGGAGCTCCGTATGCCACGGCAAACTGGCTGACACTGACGGCGGCGGTGCACAAATGCTGCGCAGCTAGCGCCATTCGACGGCCAACACCGCGGTTCCTGGTGTGTCCGCTGTGCCGTGCGTGTGATCATTGCTTGTACAGCCCTCTCGCAGTGTCCGGAGCAAGTGTGGTGAGTCTGACACACCGGTGTCAATGTGTTCTTTTTTCCATTTCCAGGAGTGTATTTCCAGACTAAGGTAGGTGCCATTCTGCAATACAAAGGAAGTCCAGCGACGACAGCAGAAACTACCATATAGACCAGATGGTGCAAGTCTTGCAACACTGCACGTACAGGCGTACCTTAAGCCACGAGACACGGTAACGTGGTAACAGGGACGTTATTGCCTCAGCAGTTCTGTATCAGTTCTTATGCCTTGTGTTGGTTGCTCGTTTCTGATGGCATTATTATTAAAATCATACTGATCGCTTTTCCCATTTTCTATAATAGCGCAGTACTTCAAACCAATGCAAATTTTGCGAATAAAAAACCTTTATTTATAAACGGAAAATTTTGTCACTGCTACCATGACTAATTAAACAACTGTTACAACTGAGACTGAACAAATACCGAAAAGTAACGGTTATTCAGAACTGAATCGGTTTTAACCGGTCGGTTTTTGCCAACCCTAATCAGTGGCGCTGCTAGTTGCCATTGGCTAACAGCGGCCCGTAGTCGAGACGGAAGAAGCTACCTGACAGCTCGCAGCACTGTTGCCAGCTTTCTTAAAATGCGAACTGCTGCAGGGGAAACAACAGTCTTGTATAGGGTCGCGACAACACTGGGGCGTTGCCATAGAAACGTTTACAAAATCGGGGTACGTTATTGGTTGAGGTAGGAACGTGAACCTGCCGCGCCCAGCCCACAGCAACTGTCAGGGATAGAAGTAATGCAAACTGAACTAGTACCGTAGCGAAGTGTCAGCTAGAACTCCATTGTTGAACATGAGCCATCTGCGTAGACGTCAGCTGTGTCAACCAAGCGTATTGTTGCCGCATAAGCCATGTTCGCGATACGTGTCTGTTTAGCAGTACTATTTTCTCGATGATGCTTAGACGAAATGACACACTAGAAACTAAATTGTAACAACAGCGTGAGTTTACTGTCGTGATCCAAGGGAAAGGTTCGTTCTTGCAGGCAAAAGAGCGGAATACAAGGAAGTAAGAGAACTCAAGAGGCCATCTCTCTTTCTATTTTTTTCAGTCAGTGTTTGTGCCCCTTCTTTGGCTGTGTCCTTGGCTGGGGCCTACCTCGCCACACTCTCTGTGAAGCCCTGACAGCCGGCCGCTGTGGCCGAGCTGTTCTAGGCGCTTCAGTCCGGAACTACGCGGCTGCTACGGTCACAGGTTCGAATCCTGCCTCGGGCATAGATGTGTGTGATGTCCTTAGGTTAGTTAGGTTTAAGTAGTTCTAAGTTGGGGGACTGATGACCTCCGACGTTAAGTCCCATAGTGCTTAGAGCCATTTGAATTTGAAGCCCAGTTATGAGACAAATAAATGACTATTCCCGTTTTCAAGACGATCGTCAAAGAGATGCACAAAATTACTCGCTGCCCAGTCACATTATTGCGACCACCTGTCAGAAACCTGAATAACCATCTTTTGCTGTGTGGACCACTGCGAGACATGCACGAAAAGAGACATCGAGATTGTGGAAGGGACCGACAGTGATGTAGAACCATGTCAACTCCAGAACCATAGCCAGCTGCACGACATTTCTCGGTTGAGGATCCGTGGTGAGAACAGCCCTATTGAGATGGTCCCACAGATTCTCAACTGGGTTTAAATCTGGAGACTCTAGTTTCCAGAGGAGCACTGCAAACTCATCCTGGTGCTCTACAAACCAAGCACGTACACTGCGAACTGTGGGACAGGTTGCATTGTCTTGCAGATAGATGCCATCGTTCTGAGGAAAGACAAACTGCATGTAAGGGCGAATATGGTCCCAAGGATGGATGAATGCTTGTCTTGGTTCATTGTGCCTTCCTGAGTGACGAAATCACCCAGGGAATTCCACAAAAACTTTCCGCAGACTATAATGCTTCCTCCTCCAGACTAGACCTTTCCAACAATGGTTTCAGGGTGTTTGCTTTCAGACGTTTCACGCTGTACATATCATCTGCCATCTGTTCATTGAAGCATAAAGCGTGATTCAACTTAAAACGGCCACCTGTCACAACTCAGTGGGCGTCCAGTTGTGATATTAGCGTGCAAATTCCAGCCTTCATCACCAAAGAACGGCAGTCAGCAGTGTTGCATGAAACAGGTGCCTGCTGCGGAGGCCCATACACGGCACCTTCACCGAACAGTCGTTGAGGGGACACTGTTGGTAGCTCCTTGGTTCATCTGGGAGGTCATTTGCTCAACGGTAGTATGTCTATCCACCCATATACACCTCGCAGCGGTCGTTCACCCCCGTTATCTATGGCCCGTGGCGCATCACAGTTACCTCAGTGGCGGTTTTGACATGCATATACACTCCTGGAAATTGAAATAAGAACACCGTGAATTCATTGTCCCAGGAAGGGGAAACTTTATTGACACATTCCTGGGGTCAGATACATTACATGATCACACTGACAGAACCACAGGCGCATAGACACAGGCAACAGAGCATGCACAATGTCGGCACTAGTACAGTGTATATCCACCTTTCGCAGCAATGCAGGCTGCTATTCTCCCATGGAGACGATCGTAGAGATGCTGGATGTAGTCGTGTGGAACGGCTTGCCATGCCATTTCCACCTGGCGCCTCAGTTGGACCAGCGTTCGTGCTGGACGTGCAGACCGCGTGAGACGACGCTTCATCCAGTCCCAAACATGCTCAATGGGGGACAGATCCGGAGATCTTGCTGGCCAGGGTAGTTGACTTACACCTTCTAGAGCACGTTGGGTGACACGGGATACATGCGGACGTGCATTGTCCTGTTGGAACAGCAAGTTCCCTTGCCGGTCTAGAAATGGTAGAACGATGGGTTCGATGACGGTTTGGATGTACCGTGCACTATTCAGTGTCCCCTCGACGATCACCAGTGGTGGACGCCCGGTGTAGGAGATCGCTCCCCACACCATGATGCCTGGTGTTGGCCCTGTGTGCCTCGGTCGTATGCAGTCCTGATTGTGGCGCTCACCTGCACGGCGCCAAACATGCATGCGACCATCATTGGCACCAAGGCAGAAGCGACTCTCATCGCTGAAGACGACACGTCTCCATTCGTCCCCCCATTCACGCCTGTCGCGACACCACTGGAGGCGGGCTGCACGATGTTGGGGCGTGAGCGGAAGACGGCCTAACGGTGTGCGGGACCGTAGCCCAGCTTCATGGAGACGGTTGCGAATGGTCCTCGCCGATACCCCAGGAGCAACAGTGTTCCTAATTTGCTGGGAAGTGGCGGTGCGGTCCCCTACGGCACTGCGTAGGATCCTACGGTCTTGGCGTGCATCCGTGCGTCGCTGCGGTCCGGTCCCAGGTCGACGGGCACGTGCACCTTCCGCCGACCACTGGCGACAACATCGATGTACTGTGGAGACCTCACGCCCCACGTGTTGAGCAATTCGGCGGACCGTCCACCCGGCCTCCCGCATGCCCACTATACGCCCTCGCTCAAAGTCCGTCAACTGCACATACGGTTCACGTCCACGCTGTCGCGGCATGCTACCAGTGTTAAAGACTGCGATGGAGCTCCGTATGCCACGGCAAACTGGCTGACACTGACATCGGCGGTGCACAAATGCTGCGCAGCTAGCGCCATTCGACGGCCAACACCGCGGTTCCTGGTGTGTCCGCTGTGCCGTGCGTGTGATCATTGCTTGTACAGCCCTCTCGCAGTGTCCGGAGCAAGTATGGTGGGTCTGACACACCGGTGTCAATGTGTTCTTTTTTCCATTTCCAGGAGTGTATATTTTGACAGTGGATGCATGCACCTAGTTTACATACTTAGCCATTTGGAAAATCTTCCACCCTTTATCCGAAAGCCAGTGGTCATGCCCTTTTAGATGACGGATAATTTCTCTGTTTCCACGTTATGAGAAAGTCTGCACTGTTTTCCGTGTCCCCCACCCCGAAACGCCCTTCACTTGGCCTGTCTCCTATGTACAAACAAGGTACTTAAACTGAATCAATGGGCGAATGCCGTTTGCTTACGCGCATCTGGAGTTTACGAAAGAGAACATTCCAGTTCGCTGCTGAACGTTCGCTGGCGTTCATTTCGGTGTGAAGGGAGCTAATTGTAAGCTTCAGAGTACGCTCTAGCAACATATTGCACGCAGAGAGCTGCTTGAGATCAGAGTAAACGGTGTACAGTTGCCAAGAACGCCACATAGGCAATAGCGGACGGCGGCAGCGACTACTGTTGGTGCGTCAGCTGTACTCGCGTGCTGGTATTCTTACGGAACACGGTCCGTAGAACGTATGGTTGGGCAGTAAGCGTTATATGCTACAGTTGGCTGGCGCTTGATGTTACTAACGCCTACTTTACATGACGACACTGGGTTGCGCCACTCGTTGCGTGGAATGAGTTGCGCACAAATAGTTTCATATTTGACGGTAGACACAGCAAAACTGGTATATACTTCAGTTTCGTCGTTTTGTGGGATCCTAAGTCGTGTCCAAATTGAAAGTTTTGGCAGCTGCTCGTCGCACGAGTTGTGATGGAGTTAAAGCTTGTTGTGAGGAATCGCTGCATAAGATAAAAATATGAAACGTGTTTCGATTCGTGACTGGATGAAGAAAAGACGTCAGCTCGGTTGCTCAGCATCCTTGCTGAAATAATTTGTAACGGAAGACCCAAGAAGTTCTTTTAATTATCTTAGAATGTCACCAGAACTATTAAAGTTTCTTCTAAACAGAGCTAATTATGCGATAAGGAATAAAGATATTGTAATGCATGAAGCATTGTCGCCAGAACTGAAATTACATATCACATTGCATGCATTACAATCGGGAACACTCAGCATGTTACAAGATGTTGTTTCGGTTGGTGATGGCGCTTTTTCATTAACACCAATAATTATTAACAGTAATAATTATTAACATTACCAGCAGTAAATATTCGAAGCAGGCCGCATTTAAGAAGAGAATGGTTTACAAACTACTCTCTTGAAGATGGCAATGTTTGAAAATTCAAACATATGTGAATGAGGAGCACTGATGCAACGTTTTAAATAGATAAATATTGAATAAAGAATGTAGCTTCTTGATTTGCGTAGCCTTCCCTCCTGTCAACAATATTCCTTTAAATAAAAAAAAGAGTGGGCCAATTCGAACGATGGGATTTTAGTCTTGTAGACAAGAGCATTTCTACAGCTAGAATTACATTTGTTTGTACTTTTCTTAATTCAGTTGTATATGTGCTCCTAATTCAATAAATTTTGTCCTGCAGCTCAGATATTGTCACACTATCTATGTTCTGATCGCAAATGATGGTCTCAGGAGCAGCAATATGTTGCTTATTTTTGTGATCAGCATCAGAGGAATCCCACAAACACCTATGCAGCGCATGTATGTACAAAAAGCGAACATTATTCTCCGTTCCCCATTCATATTTCAGTTTGTCTACATTCTACGAACACACGTAACCTCAAAACTCATGCAACTATAGTGTCGTGTAAACTTGGCTTAAAGCCTCGCGAAGAGCGCTATAAAGTGTGCGCTGCACATTTATGTGCAGTGTTTGTGGTGCAGTGTTTCTACTGAAATAACGAAATTTAAATCGATATTCTTCTATTGCTAGAATGTTATCTCTACATCTAGTAACTTATTCAGATTTTAAACAGACTCTACTGATCTTTTTTAAAAAAATCGCAAAGTATAGCCCATTTTTGCAGTTTTCTGTCGAAGTAAGTGTTTGTTATGAGGTTGCAGTTTTATGAGTTGGCTCTGAGAAACATTTTAACGTGTAAACAAGACTCAACTCTCTTTTGCATTTTGTATTCGTCGCGAGTTTCAAGGAACTTCAACTAACACATGGACATTTCCACTTTCATTCAAGTAATTATACAATTGCCTTATTTGAACATCCTTCAAAATAGGGAACTGAAACTGCAGTTTATCCAAGGACGCAAGGTTGAAACTGCAGGCAAAGAATATCCGATTTTTTCCTGAAAGAATTGTAACTTTTATGTGCAATGGTGCGCAAAAAAATCGACGCGCAAAATAATGTCCACTTTGACACATAGAACCCGTTTTCACCCCTGTAACAAAACTTCTGATTTGATTGGGTGAAAATAGTTTGCCCAGTATTCGATTAATTTCACGAGACACTTTCTTCATTGCGAAGCCGTCGTTTCGTTGACGGCAACTGACTTCGAAGGTCTTTAATACGTGCTTGCAATTTTATGCACATGTTTTCATACGAACATTTCTCCTCTGTAATGCCACAACATAATTCTGTAGACTGGCTTTGTAGAGATCATTAGCAACAAATTCACCTGTACATGTACGTTTATCAGCGCTTCACTTCCGTGGTGGAACCTCTTGCTCAGCCTCTAAACGTCTTCTATGGATCTCACGTTTGCTGACAGTTTCCTCCCCTTCTTCTGTTGCACGTGGTGTGCTACCACAGGCGCTAATACTACAACGCAAATTACGCGACGGAAGTGCAACGGTGGTAAGTACTCGTTTCCGCGGTAAATTTAGCAATTTCGAACGCATGTCTCTACCATAATCAATTTCTTTAAAACGACGAGAGAATATTGTAGCACTTCCAACGTTCGCAGCATCTTTTCTGTGACATTTAGACAGCCAAATCATCTGCAGACTAGCATCGGAAGGGAAAACGTGAAGCACTTCTAGCGCCCCTTTCGTGTCGGATTTGTGAGAAAATGTGTGTGAATTCCTAAGGGACTGCTTAGGTCATCGGTCCCCAGACTTACACACTACTTAAACTATCTTAAACTAACGTATGCTAAGAACAACACACACGCCCATGCCCGAGGGAGGACTCGAACCTCCAGCGGGAGGGGCAGCGCAATCCGTGACATGGCGCCTCAAACCGCACGGCCACTCCGCGTAGCGATTTGTGAGAGTTCCAGCAACAATAGCGCAAACTGATATTGCTTGCACACACTCAAATATTATACACTTGCAACTAACCCACTACACAAACGCAATTAAGCGAAAACGACAACACCCACGAAACCACACAGCCTCCAACATACGAATGTTAGGGCGAAGTGTTCCACGCTGACATCACGCGCATAATGGCGGAAATGTGTCTGCTTCCACGCAGCGTTTATTGCGTTCCTTGCACAAGTTGACTGGGGCCACACGAGCCGAGTGTTCACCGAGTGTCAAGCCGCTGTGGCTAAACGCCTGTAGCTAGTACTGCACCGACGGGTTGATGAGATGACCGCGCCAAGGGCGCAGGCACAGAGAGAGGAAGAGGGGAGGTGCAAATACTGCCCGAAAAAAAATCAGGAAAGCCATACGGTTAAAAAAAATCACCAGGAGAACTACGTGAGTTCTCATAGGCATCGAGTACATCTTATGCATACTACCGAGAAGCCATCCCCTCGGCTCACCAATGTAAATGCACACCTATAGTCAAGCTGCCATTTCTACGGTGTCATATCGTCAAGTAGCATCGTAAACAAACGACTAAGAACCAAACGTCTGTCGCTAACATGGTTTATGAGGGAGCAGCGTGCTTGAAAGGCTTCTGAGTTTTGCTGATTGACAACTGGAACAAGAGTTTTTGAGGTAGCGTGGTGCGAAGTATTTGATAGAATAATAAGTGAAATGAAAACTACCTCTCACAAACGACACACCATTTCGTCTGACGTTAATTTCCTCTCGGGAAACGCCATTAAGCTTTGTATCTTAGCTTGAAAAATATGCAGCTGATTTTGGTGGCCGATACACCGACTCATTGGATAGGGCTATGGGCATATACAGTTGGCTGTAATATAGCCTACACAAGATATAAAAGAGCAATGCATCGGCAGAGTTGTCGTTTGTACTCAGGTGGTTGACGTGAAAAGGTTTCCGGCGTTATTATGGTCACATGACGGGAATAAATAGACTCTGAACACGGAATGCTAGTTGGAGCTAGACGTATGAGGCATTCCATTTGATATCGTCGGGGAAATCACTATTCCGAGATCCATAGAGACAAGAGTGTGCCGACAATACCAAATTTGAGCCATTAGCTCTTTCCACAGACAACGGAATGGCCGATTGCCTTCACTAAACGATCGAGAGCAGCGGCGTTTGCATAGAGCTGTCAGTGCTAGCAGACAATCAGTAACCTCAGAAATCAACGTGGAACGTACAAAAACGTATCGGTTAGTACAGTGCAGCGAAATCTGGCGTTAACGGGATATGGCAGCAGACGACCGACGCGAGTGCCCTTGCTAACAGCACATCAACTGCAGCGCCTCTCCTGGGCTCGTGATCATGTCGGTTGGACCCTGTTGTTGTGGTCTTCAGTCCTGAGACTAGTTTGATGCAGCTCTCCATGCTACTCTATCCTGTGCAAGCTGCTTCATCTCCCAGTACCTACTGCAGCCTACATCCTTCTGAATATGCTTAGTGTATTCATCTCTTGGTCTCCCTCTTCGATTTTTACCCTCCACGCTGCCCTCCAGTACTAAATTTGTGATCTCTTGATGCCTCAGAATATGTCCTACTAACCGGTCACTTCTTTTTGTCAAGTTGTGCCACAACTCCTCTTCTCCCCAATTCTATTCAATACCTCTTCATTAGTTATGTGACCTACTCATCTAATCTTCAGCATTCTTCTGTAGCACCACATTTCCAAAGCTCCTATTCTCTTCTTGTCTAAACTATTTACCGTCCACGTTTCACTTCCATACATGGCTACACTCCATACCAATACTTTCAAAAAGACTTCCTGACATTTACATCAATACTCCATGTAAACAAATTTTTCTTCTTCAGAAACGCTTTCCTTGCCATTGCCAGTCTTCATTTTATATCCTCTCTACTTCGAGCATCATCAGTTATTGTGCTCCCCAAATAGCAAAACTCCTTTACTACTTTAAGTGTCTCATTTCCTAATCTAATTCCCTCAGCATCACCCGACTTAATTCGACTACATTCCATTATCCTCGTTTTGCTTTTGTTGATGTTCATTTTATACCCTCTTTTCAAGGCACTGTCCATTCCGTTCAATTGCTCTTCCAAGTACTTTGCTGTCTCTGGCAGAATTACAATGCCATCGGCGAACCTAGACGACTGGAAAACCGTGGCCTAGTGAGGTGAGTCCCGATATCAATTGGTAAGAGCTGATGTTAGGGTTCGAATGTGACGCAGACCCTATGAAGCCATGGACCCCCATTTGTTCAAAAATGGTTCAAATGGCTCTAAGCACTATGGGACTTAACATCTGGGGTCATCAGTCCCCTAGACTTAGAACTACTTAAACCTAACTAACCTAAGGACAGCACACACATCCATGCCCTAGGCAGGATTCGAACCTGCAACCGTAGCAACGGCGCGGTTCTGGACTGACGCGGCTACAGCCGCTCGGCTACAGCGGCCGGTACCCCCATTTGTCAAGATGGCAGTGTGCAAGGTGGTGGTGGCTCCGTGATGGTGTGGGCTGTGTTTACATGGAATGGACTGGGTCCTCTAGTTCAACTCAACTGATTATTGACTGGAAATTATCTGTGGCTATCTGGAGACCAGTTGCACCCATTCATGGATTTCCCAAACAACGATGGAATTTTTATGGCTGACAGTGGGCCACGTCACCGGACCACAGTTGTTCGCGGCTGCTTTGGAGAACATTCTTGTTTTGTTATGTTATGTTTTGTTTTGTTTTAGGACGCAAAAACAACTAGAGTCATACGCGCTCATGTCAAAACTGTGAAAGACGAAGACAAAGAGACGAGTTAAAACGACTACAGGTCTATAAAATACGCCGTAGAGAAACGGAGGTCCAGAACTAAAAATTAAATGGCCTTCGCCATGTTGCTACGACGGCTAAAAAGTAAAACGCTGTCGACAGCTCGCGCCTCGTTCGCTAAAACGGCCGATAAGTCAGACGGCAAACCGAAGCGGGAACGGAAACGGTTAAAAAATGGGCGTTGCGCCAGGTAAAGGCGGATGTTTAAAGGTGGTCGCAATGTGCACAAAGTAGAGGGGGAGCGCCACTTAACAAACGGCGATGGCTAAAAAGGCAGGGCCCAATACGCAACCTAGTTAAAGTTATATTGATTGGCGACTCCATAGTGTCCTGTGCACTACGACCAGATAATGGGTATACTTGAAAGGAGAGACAGCATTGGTCGTATATTTTTGTTTATTATCGCAAATCGACCGAAAATCGATTTTGCGATAATAAACAAAAATATACAACCAATGTTGTCTCTCCTTTCAAGTATACTAGTTAAAATTATCTCCTCATCGCGGCGAAAGGGCCGAGAGGAGGTCGTCCAAGACGCTGGGAGGGTTCAAAATGGCTCTGAGCACTATGGGACTTAACATCTGAGGTCATCAGTCCCCTAGAACTTAGAACTACTTAAACCTAACTAACCTAAGGACATCACACACATCCACGCCCAAGGCAGGATTCGAACCTGCGACCGTAGTAGCCGCGGTTCAAGACTGAAGTGCCTTGAGCTACTAGGCCACCGCGGCCGGCCCGCTGGGAGGGGCTTAATAACCTTTTGGACGATTCGAGCGAATGATTTGGCCACTCATCGAATATTTGTGGGACATAATCGAGCGGTCAGTTCGTGAAAAAATCCTGCACTGGCAACACTTTCGCAATTATGGACTGCTATAGAGACAGCGTAGCTCAATATTTCTACAGGTGACTTCCAGCGAGTTGTTGAGTCCATGCCACGTCGAGTTGCTACACTACGCCTGGCAAAAGGAGGTCCAATACGATATGAGGAGATATTCCATGACTTTAGTCACCGCAGGGTCCGCCTCCGTAGTGTAGCGGTAGCGTTACCGCCTACCCCGCAGGGGGGCCGGGTGCGATTCCCCGTAGGGGACTGAATATTGTGTGTCCTTCAGCATCACTGACTCGCAAATCGCCGATGTGGCGTCACCTAAAAAGGACTTGCAATACGGCGGCCGAACTCCCCTGAATGGGGTCTCCCGACCAACAATGCCATAAAATCATTTCATTTTGTCACCTCAGTGTACACCGGGGACATGCGTACAGTGGAGCTAGGTAATGAAATAGCTGCTGATGATGAGCATCTGATATTTTGCAGGTTTTTCCGCATATGAGTTAAAAGATGGTTCGCTCAAGGCAATGAAATGCAACGTAAAATTATAACGAAAACACAGTTGCTGGGAAGACATTTTTTGTCACCTGTTAATTACAGCCCGTTCTCCTTTATTTTTAATTTGAATTATTTTGTTACGAATAAATGTTGGCGAACATTAGGTAAATAAAGTGTTATTCAAAGTCTAGTTACGGGATGTGACAGCTTTTCGTCCTCGCATAGTTCATCAAAGTGCTTCTTTACTGGTTTTATTCATTTGTTAGGAAATTTAGATTCGATAGCTCATCTTTCACAGAAGTTGTATGTACAGGGCTATTACAAATGATTGAAGCGATTTCATAAATTCACTGTAGCTCCATTCATTGACATATGGTCACGACACACTACAGATACGTAGAAAAACTCATAAAGTTTTGTTCGGCTGAAGCCGCACTTCAGGTTTCTGCCGCCAGAGCGCTCGAGAGCGCAGTGAGACAAAATGGCGACAGGAGCCGAGAAAGCGTATGTCGTGCTTGAAATGCACTCACATCAGTCAGTCATAACAGTGCAATGACACTTCAGGACGAAGTTCAACAAAGATCCACCAACTGCTAACTCCATTCGGCGATGGTATGCGCAGATTAAAGCTTCTGGATGCCTCTGTAAGGGGAAATCAACGGGTCGGCCTGCAGTGAGCGAAGAAACGGTTGAACGTGTGCGGGCAAGTTTCACGCGTAGCCCGCGGAAGTCGACGAATAAAGCAAGCAGGGAGTTAAACGTACCACAGGATGGTGCTCCACCACACTTCCATCATGATGTTCGGCATTTCTTAAACAGGAGATTGGAAAACCGATGGATCGGGCGTGGTGGAGATCATGATCAGCAATTCATGTCATGGCCTCCACGCTCTCCCGACTTAACCCCATGCAATTTCTTTCTGTGGGGTTATGTGAAAGATTCAGTGTTTAAACCTCCTCTACCAAGAAACGTGCCAGAACTGCGAGCTCGCATCAATGATGCTTTTGAACTCATTGATGGGGACATGCTGTGCCGAGTGTGGGAGGAACTTGATTATCGGCTTGATGTCTGCCGAATCACTAAAGGGGCACATATCGAACATTTGTGAATGCCTAAAAAAACTTTTTGAGTTTTTGTATGTGTTAGCAAAGCATTGTGAAAATATCTCAAATAATAAAGTTATTGTAGAGCTGTGAAATCGCTTCAATCATTTGTAATAAACCTGTATATCAAAAGACCTTTCCTGACAGCAGAGGTTATAATTAGTGTGTAGCTGCAACGTCAATACTGTACGATTTCAGGGCCTTATGTATTACAATGATTCTTTCTAGACTTTAGATTGAACAAGAAAACTGTAGGATTCAGTTACTTTTTAGGATCTATTGTTACAACCCGTGCGTTATACTTCTTATTCGTGAGAATTACTTTTGTCAAGCAAGAACGCCGATACCTATGGGCAAGCGTGTGAGGTTACAAGGGATGCTGTAATAGTATAACTAATTTGCTGGATGTGGTAATGTTTACTGTGGAAGAACAGTTGGGGTGTAGCAAGCACAAGTCAATATATTTATGGAGTCACCTTCTTGATAGTGAGGAGGCAGCATATAACAGTTTCGCATTGAATTACTTAGTTACATAATTGCCTATGTCTCAGTGCATAACTTGGTACATATGTTAATAATGTTAAGGTGTGCTTGTCTTGCTAATCATTGGATTTGCTGGGTATCTGATCACGGAAATAGGAGTACTCCATAAACATAAGAGCTCTTCTAAATAGTTCAAAACTCAGATTTAAAGCATAGTAGCAGGGATAATAATTTGGACATTAAGGAACATGCTTTATATAAAAATTAAGTTGTAAGGATATTAGAGAACTTCTGCATAATAAGTTATTGTCTTTTATTGTGAAGGTGCTGTTCAGTTTTCGATCTATGTAGAGCAAAATGAGTATTTCGTATGCCACACCTTTGAGACAAAGGCGTGATTAAACAAAACAAGAGGGGTGAAACTGCCAAAAAGTGGAGGGCCCTTAAATATGTAAATAATCTGATGATTGTCTACAAAATAATATGAGGTATTTAGTTTTACGTATTTTAATATTGTAACGTTGTAAATGCTTGATGGCTATGTTTAGAAATAATATATTTGACTAATGTAGTGTCACGTGACCGGACACAGGGCAGAGGATAGGGGACAAAGGTCGTGCGTGGTCTTTTGATCGTGGTCCGTCGGTGCGGTGAGGTCGGTGTGGCTAAGAGCCGCCGACATAGTATCACGTGGTCATCAGTTTGTTTTGTGGATGTGATTTAGTAAAATAGAAACTTTTTCATTCTAAACTGTTGTCTGTGTAAATCATTTGTGAACGATCGTGATTTAGACAAATACTTGAATTCATTCACTGCTGTACCTAGGCTGGCTATTTACTCAATATAGGGCGCGAATGCAACTGTGCACAACCGAACCCCTTTTGCAGACGGTTCATGATAAAAGGTTGTGTACAAGCAAGAGTGAAGTTGCAAGGGGGGGGGACAAGCAAGAGTGAAGTTGCAAGGGGGGGACAGCCCCTCCCCTCCCCCTGCCCCTTGTCTCTAGCTCTCATGGAAAGCGAAAAAAGATATTGTGAATTCAGGTATTTTCCTTTCAGGAAAACAATTTAAAAGTCAGTATCACGCAGTTTTTTTTAACATGGTCAGGTATGAAAATTTGTTCTGGCTACTTACAATTCGTCATTCGTCTCCCAAAATATTAAAAGTATACCCCACCCCCTAGTTGCCCCCCTCTCCTACAAATCATCCTATGGGTGCCCTTGTTGTCAAAGCCTTAAGAACACCAATGAATCTTGGGTTTAACGAGTAGCGTTACCTTGAAAGCACTTATGAAAGAAGTTTTTAAATCCTATCATCGTACCACGGTATGGCCAAAAATGTTTTAGATATTCTCAACTGTTTGGAATTATATCATTGTTTGCCGCGCGAAGTGACCGTGCGGTTCGAGGCGTCATGTCACAGACAGCGCAGCCACTCCTGCCAGAGGTTCGAGTCCTCCCTTGGGCATGGGTGTGTGTGTTGTTCTTAGCATACGTTAGTTTAAGTTGTGTGTAAGTCTAGGGACCGATGACCTAAGCAGTTTGATCCCTTAGGAATTTATATCCACATATAATTGTTTCTTGAATAACTTCTACAGTGTATTTGAGGACTAAATTTAAATTGTGACTTGTTTCTTTCTATTTTTTTTATATGCTGCTCATGATGAATGCATATGCGTCATAGCCTTGGCCACAACATTTGCTTAGATTTAGTCCCTTTCGTTCTGTAGATCCAATTAACTGGTGTTCAAGTCCTAATGAAGACTGATTTTTGACCTTGATTAATGCAGTAAATGATTTGCTCATGTTTATCTGTGAAGGATCTCCACATTCACCTTTCATTATTTTAACATAGCGAAAGACCCAATCTGTCTGATCGATTTTAGTAATTTTTCTATTTCTCCTTCGTCCGCCATTGTACCACTGTCCTCGGAGATTCCAGGACATTGCCTCGGTTGTTCCAGCCTAATTAAGCCCCTCTTTTATCACTGGATAGTTTCCTAAATTATGCGATGATTATTTTCGGCATGTCCTCCTAGAGTAATCAACAAACCGCGACGTGCCGCAGTTCTCAACAATACAGTGATCTATGAAGCGGCGTATGCCGTTGCTTAGCAACAGACTGAAAAATGACGCGAACAAGAACAATATGTCTTTTACCAGCTCGCAAAATCTCAAGAAAACCTTGAATTTCACAGAAAGAGCGCAGTGCGATGATGGCAGTTTGGAGGTAAGTCATCGACAAACATCTGAGTTCTGCTAATCCGTGGCACCCAAAACACAGGTGTCAATTCGACAAAACCTTTCTGCGAGCACAAAGCACAAATTGTCAAGCGCATATATGTGTAATGAATATTGAGATCTTCGACATAGCTGTTATATTCAGGGTAATTTGATTTCCAGAGCAGGCATCTAGGCTGTCTATCATGCATTGTTTGAAGCAGAGCCACTCAGAGGCGATAAAGCGCTCCTGGCGAAACCGCAAAAGCTTGCTCTCTTCGGCCCCTCCCCCCCCCCCCCCCCCAAAAAAAAAAGAAAATCCCTATAAAATTATAATTCTGTAATTTTTTACGCAAATTCAGGAAATGTTGGAGCTTGTAGGTAACTTACATTAAAACGAAGCATTATTGAAAATATTATTTAAATGGATAATATTGATGAAAAATATTGCACACAACAAACTAAATTGTATCGTTATAATATCGGTAAATAAATTACAGACTGTATAAACTTTCTAAAACAAACTGAGTCAAACAAAACATTTGTCTTCTTGTTTAAGGCAGCTTTTGTACATTGATTTTAATAGACGTGTAATAAAGTGCACATTTTTTTTGTTCCCCATGCATTATTAATATTGTACAAATTATTACTTAAAAGTGAAAGAAAAACTGTTATATTCCTTCCCAGGAATTGTGGTGTGTTATAACTTAAGGAAACTCATTAACTATGTCGCTGAAGTCAAGTTTAGCAGCAGTATCTTATCGAAGATCTTTGACAGCCTGCTTTCACTCACACACATTTGATCTTAAGTAGTTTTTTATCATTTTTAATTCACAAGATGCCTCACTTACTAGCATTGGCATAAATTTCCTCATAGGTTTTTCACTGTACCCAGTATGGAAATCATCTCTTAACCCACAGTTCGAAAAATAAAAAATATCCTAAAGCAAAGCCGTGTCATTCGCCTTCATCAATTCTTTCAGCTGGAACTTGAAAGCAGCTGTTTCGCTAACTAACTCTGCTGTATCACTATCTCAGCTAGCAAGTAGTTTTCATTTGAGATGTTTGCTGACAGTAATTTAAAATCAGATAAAATGTGAGATCTGTTTTCCATTTCACTTATTGATATATAAAATACTTTAAAGCGCTCTAGCTTAAACAATCTCGTAGCAGCCCTCAGTTAATAAAAATACGCTACACTCAGAAGCCTTCTGCCAAATAGAAAATTTTGCTCAGTACCCAATCGCCCACTTTTAGACGAAGGACGCTAATGCGTCATGATTGGTGCCACTAGCTGCCAGATGTTTCATGAACCAGGCAGCTCGTGGCGTCATATTTTATTAATAGTTCACATGTCATCGAGTCAGTTGAGAGAATGACTTCGTATAAAAAACTACTTCTCTTCACTCTTCTACTAAAAAAGAACACAAGAGAGGGTAGGGAAATAAGAAAACATCCAACATAACCTATACAGGGTGTTTCGAAAAGGTCTTTAGAGCTTTAAAAATTCATATAAATTTATTGAAAGAAGATATAGAGCTGGGTGTAGTGTTATTTTGTAGGAAAACACATCAAGGTTTTTTTTTTTTTTTACCTTGAACTAAAGATACTGTATGTGGCTTCCGTTGGTTATCCAGCACGCATCCCATCGGTAGTCAATTTCTTCCCAAACTCACTGTAGCATTGCAGGTGAAACTTGTTCAGTAGCGGCGTAAATTCTTGCTCTAAATTCATGTAGAGAAGCCGGCACACGATATCCTTGATGAATTCCCATAAAAAAATCGAGTGGTGTCAGGCCTGGGGAACCTGGGAGCCGTGGAATTGGCGCATCACGGCCAATCCATTGACTTGGAAAGCGGTCATTGAGAAAATCCCGAATGTCAGCCAGGTAGTGGGGTGGTGCACCATCTTGCATGAAGTAAACATTTCGTTCTTGCTCATCCTCATCGATCTGTGATATCAAAAATTATTGTAACATATCTAGGTACACTATCCCGTTGATGGTTCTCAACGATGTCGTCAGATGGGCTTGGACGATCTGATGATTTCCCATTCTTACCGAACACCCTGTTTCAACAACACATTTATGCAATTCGTAAACTGTAGGCCTACTAGGAGGATCTTTAGCGTACTTGGTACGGAAATTACGCTCAACTGTTGTCGCCAACTTCGATTCTACAAACCAAAACACACTCGGGTCCAGTGAAGGCAGTCATCTTTAACGCAACTGCCACTACCCATCCTTACGGTCTGATTCGGCACTAGCGAACTACGCGAGACAAAACTTGATGTATTTCCCTATAAATTGACACTACAATCACATCTATAGACACTATGGATTAATTTATATGAATTTTCAAAGTTGTAAGGTCCTTTTTGATGTACCCTGTATTACTCGACTGACCAGAGGACTGTATTAGACTCGGTTTGACGATGCCGACGACAGTGCATTTTTCAATTATCTTCGATTGTCGAAATCGTTGTTTTACAAGTTGCTTGGCTACATAAGTCCAGGTCTGCGCTTACACATTCGAAAATAATGATGCACGTGATCATTCTGGCCCGTTCATTGTTACCTACGTTGTATATTTGTATTCAGGAATCGACACAAAGTACTAGAATTAATATGAAACCAAGTCTTGAGACAACAATATCGGAATTAGTCCGCCTTGATGCAGGCGGACTCCATTCCGATATTGTTGTTTTTCTATGCAAACACGGACCAAATGGAAGAGTTCCAAGTTAAAGTTATAATTCTTGAGACTACAATTATTTCTGTAATGTAGCCTCCATATGGTGCAATGCCACGTGACAGGTGGGCAGATCTGTTGCCGGGCTCCGCGGCTAGTGATCAGTGGCACGGATGGCAGTTATCGCTGAAACAATTGGCTTTTTCTTTCACGCCAATTTAATCCGACTGTTAAAATCGTTCAAAATAACCGGTTTAAGAAATAACCGATTTCCGGTTCTTTATTTTTTGTCGTAAGTGTATAAATCGAACAAAGATTGAAAAACTTTCACTCATTCAGTTTCAAGACACATAGGATCAAATTGTTAAATAAAATAGGCAAAAAAAGAAAACTTAGTCCATCCACCGGTCGCTGCTTTTCTCGAAAAGTGGTAGGTGGTTGAATACTACAAAAGATCAACAGTGTTCTCCTGCTGATTCAAATTTTTTGAAACTGTTCTCAAAAATCATGTCATAATCAGGTTTCGCACTAGTATTTGGGAACGACTATTTGGGTATTACGAATAGTCAGTGCTAAAGGGTGAAAACTGAGGTCTGAGACGTCTGTTTTACAGCTAATTTGTCCGTTTTCAAAGACTACAAGCATATAAATGCATATTATGCAGACACGGGCAGCAGACCCAGCTACTTTTTATTTTTATTGCATACTATGAATGAACTGCTGCTAAGTTTTTTAATTTGTCATTGTTACCATAAATTCTTTCGTCTTTTATTATTTAATATAAACGACGTACAAATTTTTAATCTTTTAAAGCGAGTGAAGCATTGCTACGTCACTTCGTTAAAAATATTTCCATACTAGGGTTGGTACCATACTGCAATACAACGTCTGTCCGGCGACAACAGCGAGAAACTACCGTATAGACCAGGGCTTCCCAACATTTTCAGCTGGCGAACCCCTTCTTCAGTCGAAAATCCATGTCGGACCCCTAATCAGTCAAGAGCACAGTAACTTTAAATTTCAGAGCGAAACCCATGCGAACTGAAAGCTTCTTAATGCAAGTGCTATGTTCCCAATGACCCCCCCCCCTCACCCACCCGAAGTATCAATAGTCTTTGGTTTAGGGATGAATGAAAACAACTTGAAATTAACGATCCAATTTGAAGTCCCACTGTATCCAGACACCTACTAGTGGATTTACTCCCATCGTTCAGCACACTATAGCCTGATTAAAATTACTTGATAATTGACATTTCACACGTTGGAGCTGCCTTCCTCCAAGAGCAATCAACGTCACGTCCAAACTGTTCGCTGTTGACATGCTGACGCTTGTAGTCTCTTCACTTCCATTGTTTGGCTACTGTTGTGTAAGGAGCATGCATATTTTGTAACAGTCGTGTGTGTGTGTGTGTGTGTGTGTGTGTTTGTGTGTGTGTGTGGTTTTTCGTGAAATCCGAAGAAAAATGTGCAAATCTATGTAAAGTCTATGGGAGTCAAAAATCGACTTATTAGGTAGTGCACTGACAAGGCAAGTTTAACATTTGATGATGCCTGGGGCCGCATACTTGCCAGCGAGCGCTGTGATTGGTCGACAAAACTCGCTCCGCGCATGCGTAAAAGGTTTCAGCGCATCTAGCATCGTGAGCCGGCGCACAAACGACCCCCGTATTGTTGCGAAACAGTCGATCAGGGAAGCCGCATTCTCCGGCACTAAACTGTGTATGCGTTCTCACTTAGGAACCGCAAAGGCTGCTTGGGAATACGACCTGAAGTAAAAGTACACATGTTTTTCAGGCGAAAAAAAATAGTTATAAATTTGATTTTCACATTTTTATTCAATAATTTTACTCATTATTTTAGAAGAGCCGGCGCTAACCTAACCTAACCTAACCTAACCTAATGGGAAGCCCTGGTATACACCATCTGGGTGCAAGTCTTGCAACACTGCACGTACAGGCATACCTTAAGCCACGAGACACGGTAACAGGGACGTTATTTGTCTCAGCAATTCTGTATCAGTTCTTATGCCTTGCGTTGGTTACTTGTTTGTGGCGACATAAAATAGCACTGATCGCTTTTCCCATTTTCTATAATAACACAGTACTTCAAACGAACGCAAATTTTACGAATAAAAAAGATTTATTTAAATACGAAAAATTCTCTCACTGTTACCATGGCTAAATAATATTTCGGTTTGTTTACTCGGTTATAAGTAAAAAAAATGACTGTTGTAACTAAGACCAAACAAAGACCGAAAAATACCGGTTGTTAAGAACTAAAATACCGCTGTCGGTTTTTCCCATCCTTAATCTGCGACGCTGCTAGTTGCCGTCGGGCCGACCCTGTCGACACTGCACGGAACCCTGCAGCAGCTAGGGGCGCCTATCCTGACGTCAAGAGTAACGCCGCTAGCCTTCGGCTTTATGGCTGTCTATAGTCGAGACGGCGTAAGAAGCACAGTTGCCAGCTTCCAACTGTGAAACGCAAACGGCTGTAGGGAAAAACAATAACCGTGTATAGCGGTGTGACAGCTCAGGCGTTGCCATAGAGACGTTTACAAAATCAGGTCACGTTATTGGTTGAGGTAGGTGCGCGGAGCTGCCGCGTACAGCCCATTGCATTTGTCAGGAATTAACGTAAAACCGACTGAACTATACTACCTTAGCGCAGTGTCAGCTGGAACTCTGTTTTTGAACATCAGTGAGCTGTGTAGCAGTCAGCTGTGTCAACCAAGCGTATTGTCGTCGCATAAGCCATGTTAGCAATACACGTCTGTTCGGTAGTAGCATTTTCTCGATGATGCCTGGACGAAATGACGCATTACAAATGAAACTATGGGTAATTTTCGATAATAATTGTCTACTAAAGTAGCTGGGTCCAAACGATACATATCGAACGTTCGATTGGAAATCGATCATGCGCCTCCGGTGGCGGGCGTTGTGATCAATTATTTGTGGTCGTCGTTTTTATCTGTTTTCCGTCGTTCCCTTACTTGCTCTAAATTACATGCCTCCGCGAATTATTTGTGAGTTGCTAGGGAAACCCAGACGATTTATGTCGTTAGTGAGTGGGATGTCTGGTGTTCTTGACGCTTCTTCGGCGGATTCTCTAACGTGGAATAATCTAATTCCATGTTTATCCAGCGTAGAAAATTGTTCGACTTTTTGTCGCAAATATGGAGTGCTACTGGACGAGGAAAGAAGGGACTGTGCAGACTGTAGTGCTGCGAAGTGTGTAAAACTTCGTAAGAACAGTTTCGATGCTGAAATACCGTTACAATTTCATTGCGTACAGTGCGGAAAACGAACGAGTATCATCAGGAAGAATACATAGTTCGACTCTTCCAAATTATCCACCCAGGCCATCGTAATGGACTTTCATATGACGACAACACCTACGACAAGTATGGTAAGTCATCTCCTTTGCAATTACAAGTATTTTAGTAACGCTCTTCTTTTGTCGTTGCTGTAATGACCAATGTAAACATACTCATAATGGCCGCATGTCGCATGATCGATTCTCGATCGCGCGTTCGATATATATCGTTTGGACGCAGGTACTTCGACAGGCAATCATTCTTGGAAATTACCAAACTATGAAAGCAGTACGCGTTTATAGTCGCGATGCGATGGAAAGTTTTCTTCTTGCAGGCAGAAGAACAGAATACAAGGAGGTAAGAGAATTCAGGTAGCCATCTTTCTTTCTATTTTTCTGGTCAGTTTTTGTGCCCGTTCTTTGATTATAATGCCCTTGGCTGGGGCCTATCTCGCCACACTCTCATTGTAGCCCTGACACTAATCAGATACTTAACATGTGTCTGTTAGGAGACGAATAAATCACTATTCCTATTTTCAAGACGACTGTCAAAGAGATGCACGCAGTTATACACTGTCCAGTCAGATTAAGGTGATCATCTGTCAAAAGCTTGAATAACAACCTTTAGCAGCGTGGACTGCTGCAAGACGTGCAGGAAGTGCGTTGACGAGGGTCTGGAAGGTACCAACAGTCATACGGAGCCAGGCTGACTCCGGTGTTGTGGCCAGCTGCACTAGGTTTCTCGATTTAGGATCCATGACATGAACAGCCCTATTGAGGTGGTCCCACAGATTCTCAACTGGATTTCAATCCAGTGGTTTGATGGCTGGGGGAATATGATAAACTCATCTTGATGCTCTTTGAATTAGTACGTACACTGTGAGCAGCGTGACACATTGCATTATCCTGTTGATAGGTGCCATTGTACCAAGGAAAAATAAACACCACGTACAGGTGGACGTGGTCCCCAAGGATAGATGCATACTTGTGTTGATCCATTGTGACTTCCAGAATGACAAGATAACCCAGAGAATGCCACAAAAACATTCCACAGACCATGACCCTCCCAACGATTGTTACAGGGTGTTTATTTTCAAACCCATCACACCAACAGCTGTCTCTCTGATGGAGCATAAAACGTGATTCATGTGAAAGTCCAGTCGTGGCATTGGCTTACAAATTTACCACTTTTGTGGTCGATGAACAGCTATTGGTATGAGTGCATGAAGTAGGTGCCTCCTGCAGAGAGAGGCTCATGCATGGCAGTATTTGCTTAACAGTCATTGAAGAGACACTTTGGTAGCCCCTTGGTTCATCTGGGTGGTCAGTTGCTCAACAGATGCATGTCGATTTGCCCGTACAAATCTCCATCCACGGTCTGTGGTGCACCAAAGTTGCCTCAGCACCAGTATTGGGTAGTGCCATTTTGCCATATGCAGTATACTTTAACCACAGCAGCGAGCAAATGGTTTACATACTTAGCCATTTCAGAAGTATTTTCCACCCTTGGTCTGAAAGCCAGTAATCATGCTTTTTGGGCATCAGATACATTGTTCCATTTACACACTGCAGCAACGATTGCACCGTTTTCCACATCCTCTGACACACCCTTGACTTATCCTACACCCTATGTATAAACAAGGTACTTCAAATGATTTACTGGACCAGACTTAAACCAAATAAATGTACAAAAAAAGATGGTTGTAAAGACAGTACCTTGTGGTCTGGTGGGTATTTCTTTATATATCTTTAGAAAATTATTTTCAAAAATGAATGAAATGGAGCATCTCCAGTGCTCAGTTTGAGTTTGGCTTGTTATTGCATCCATTTCACCAATTGAAGATCTACATGGACAAGTGTATGATAATGGGAGCAATATGAAGGGCAAACAGACTACATAAAGAAAGATAAGATATAATATCATGTTCATTTTATATCCTTTACTGCTCTTATACTTTAAATCTTATGGAGAATGATGATGCTTCATGCTGCATAGAAATGACAGTGCTTCTCCTAAGTTATTCAACATCCCTATTCCAGAAGTAAAACCTATTAGTAATACACAGTGATAGAGTCAAATAGGTGTTCTTACAGCTGTTGAATACCCACTTATAAATTTGTATGCGGCTCCGTATAAAAATACAGGGAGTGTAAAAACATGTATTGGAAACTTTAGAAATTTATTCTTGACATTAAAACATTGCAATAAGTTGATTTAAACATGGGTCTGAAAAACCTCCAATGAAAGGATTTATCATTCATGGCACAAAAATGGTATTTACCGGACAAATTTATACATATGAAGGGACTTATTGTTCATGGCACAATAATGATTCATTTACATTTACAAAAATTACTTGAAGTGACAACCTCCTGTCTCCATATACCTATGTTCCATATTTAGCTGTACATTACAGAAAGATACCTACGTGCTCTGTATTTGGTCAAATCCATTTTGGATATGCTCGCTCAGAACAATGACATTGGGTATTGGATTTGAAGACACCAAGGATTTTAAGTGTCCCCAAAGGAAAAAACCCACTGGAGTCAAATCTGGTGATCGGGCAGCCATGCAGTGGACCCCCCTTGATCTGTCCACCTGTTTGGAAACTGGTTACTGAGATGTTGGCAAACTATAATTGTAAAGTGCTGTGGTGCTCCATCGTATATAAACTACATTCACTAGATGACATCTAGAAGTACATCACCAAGGAAATGTAGCAGCTCATGTCTGAGAAACTATAGTAAGACACTGCTGAACAAAGCAGGGACCAAAAGGATGTTCATAAACGATTCCAGCCAACAAGCTGAGGATTAACCACTGTTGACATCTGTCTTACAGTTTTTAATTAGGGTTTTCATATGCCTAAACATACTTGTTATGATGACTGACAATCCATTCACATTAAATTCCAGCTTCATCAGTGAGTAAGGTACATGCTAAGAACTGCAAAAACACAATACACTGTCGTGACATGCATTGACAGAAAATTCTTCTTGGCTGAAAGTCTGCCTCATTTATCCTTGCACCCGCTGCAGGTGATACTGGTACAGAAGATGTATGCGAAATATTCCAGATCATCATGTGATTAATGCCTTCCCTTCTTGCAATTCTCCTTGTACTAGTTGATAGGGTTTCATCCACAGTACAAAGAACCTTTTCCTAAAGTTTAAGGATTCATACACTGTGTGGTCTCTGACTTTCTGCAACTCTCTTCTCAAATGAGCCTGTCCCTCGCAAGTGTTGGTGGAGTCATACAGATGTTCTTGCACAAGGTAACTGCCTCCCAGGGGAACATGCAGCATAAAGCTGATGTACTAGATCTGCATTCCCATGTGATAGACCATATATGTAATGCATATCCATCCTTTCAGGCACTGAAGACATCATTGTGAAGTGTTGTGATGGAAGTTACTCTAAAACAAAACAAAAAACAATTCTGCCTAATGAAGGATTTTTGGACCGATTTTCATAGAGACATTTGTAAAGTTTCGATGTCAAGCATAAAGTCCTAAGTTTTCTGACATGTGTCTTTTATACATCCTGTTTTATACTCTTAGGAATTTGTGTGGCAGTAGGAATATGGACAAAGCTGATGGTCTGCTTAAAAATATCTTTTCTGTGAAGTCTGAAGTTTGGCATCACCTTTTTAAATGGTGTAACAAAGTATTTCACAATAACTTAGCCCGTAATGCTCTGAAAAAAAGTGTTTCTCTGCCCAGGACGTCATAAATATGGTGAAAAACATAAAATAATATTATAACATTTAGGGATGACTTGAAGAATTTGAAATACATTTAGTTGATGGTGGAAAGCTGGTTGAAGAAATCATCATTCAGCTACAATTTTGGCTGGAAGTTTTAGGATGAAAAACAATCATTTAATCATGAATGAACAGAGAAACCACCGATTACCTCCAAAGAACATTTCAGAGGAAATTTTTATTCCACTATACTGGACATGTTTACTAGTTTGTTACAAAAAAGACTGAACCAGTGGAATGAAATAGCAATATATTTGGTTTGTTTACATCTGTGTCTACTGTGATGTGCCACAAACCACTGCACAGTATGTAGCGGAAGTAGCGGAAGGCACATACTGTCAACTAGTATTATTTTCCTCCTTAGCTCTTACATTTGCAGATGGTATTTGGGAAGAAAGATTGTTGGTAGCTCTCTGTATGAACATGAATTTATGTAATTTTAGCACAAGTGTGTATCTGAGTCATAGGCATTCCAAAAGAGTGGACTTACCCCTTCCTGGAACATTATTCATCGCAGAATTCTCACAAATTTATAAAAATAGTTGAAACTTTCAGGGAGATTAAAACTGTGTCCCAGATCGGGACTCGAACATGGGGCTTTTGCCTTTTGTGGACAAGATCTCTACCTACTCAGTGATCTGAGCATGACTCACTACCTGCCATCACAGCTTTGCTTTTGTGAGCTCCTTTCCTCCTAACCTACAAAATGTCTTGCAGGACTAGCACTCTTAGAAGAAATGTTATAGCATAGAAGTCAGCACACACTCTGCTATAGAGTCAAAATTCATTCTGGGGACAATTGTCAAGAAAGTAGCTAAGTCTTTTGCCCATGAGAGGCAAAGGTCCCACATTCGAATTGTGGTCTACTTAAGTTTCAGTCTGCCAGGACGTGTCAAAGCAGCACACACTCCACTGAAGAGTGACAACTGATTCTAGAAATGATTGTCTGTGATTCAACTGAACCACAAATTTAACATTGCTGATTGCAACAGGAAGTATGGTGGCTGTATCAATCACTATATAGCCTATGTTTCTTTACTCATCACTCTTTTCATGGGTGTTATGCTATTTCCTTGATGTAGCAGCAGTTTCTGTGCCATCCCACAATTAAGGCAGATGCGAAAATGTGGTGTCACCGCCAGACACCACACTTACTAGGTGGTAGCCTTTAAATAGGCCGCGGTCCGTTAGTATACATCGGGCCCGCGTGTCGCCACTATCAGTGATTGCAGACCGAGCGCCGCCACACGGCAGGTCTAGAGAGACTTCCTAGCACTTGCCCCAGTTGTACAACCAACTTTGCTAGCAATGGTTCACTGACAAAATATGCTCTCATTTGCCGAGACGATAGTTAGCATAGCCTTCAGCTACGTCATTTGCTACGACCTAGCAAGGCGCCATTACCAGTTACTATTGATATTGTGAATCATGTAACGTCAAGAGTGACGTTCACCATTAATGGATTAAAGTTAAGTATTCCACCAGCTACGTCCGTTTTTTCTAAATTCTAATTTCCTTGTCCTGTTCCAGACTTCACGCCAGCCTGCGTGAGCTAAAACGCGTGCCTTTCGGCTTCCTCTAGTAACACGGTGTTGACTCTCCTGCCAACCAAAACATTGGTATTGGCGACGAGGCAAAACCGTGTTCTTATCGATATGGCCCTGATTTACTTGTGTAATGGCTTCGCCACAATCTCCAGATGTACTGTCCGAATTTTATCGCTTACAGAATCAGCAGACGCAGGCCTTACTGGATGCCCTTGGACAGCTCATCCAGGGTCAACGGGCAATGCAAAACGATGCGGCAGCCACGCAGCCACAACACGCTGTTGCACCAACTTTTCGACCCTTTGATGCTGCACTGGAAAGCTGGACGGAGTGGTCATGCCAATTTGGATTCAATCTCGCCGCCTACAGAATTCAAGGTAATGAGCGGCAGCCTTTTTTGTTGTCTTCGGTCGGCGTGAATACGTACCGTGTTAAAGTCAAATTATTTCCCCGACGCGACGTAGCAACTCTGTCCTACGAAGAAATTTTGTCTGCATTAGATGCATATTTCAAAGAATCATCCAATGTAGTTGTGAAACGGTATACCTTCTTTCGTACAAAACGTACGGCAGGTCAGACTAATCGGGAGTGGGTTGCAACCTTGCAAGGCCTTACTAGGGATTGTGCTTTTGAGTGTCAGTGTGGACTCCCTTATTCAGATACTATGGTACGTGATGCAATTGCACAGAACGTTTCTGATGTTCGTATAAGGGAACAGATTTTGAAACTAGTCAATCCCTCCCTTCAATAAGTGATGGACATATTGGATCGGCAGGACACACTTGACTTTGCTCAGGAATCATTTGAAACTTTACCAGCCGTGTGTCAGGTTAACTGGTCTGCTGGGCGAGCTGCACGGAGTAGTAAACAGCCCTCGCGCCTGGCCGCACCGCTGCCGCCAGGCTCTCAGCCACGTGTACCGCGCCGGGAAGCAAATGCAGTGCTAAGATCATGCCCGCAGTGTGCTACTAGACATTCGCGTGAGAATTGCCCGTCACGCCAAGCTATTTGCTTTTACTGTAATAAAAAAGGACATGTTCAAAGTGTTTGCCAGAAAAAGCTCAGATCGGAAACTCAAAATCATTCCAGGCCCTTTGCTTCACGCCGGAATCGGAATCGAACCAAGGATCCTCAGGCTCGCGAAACTTCGCCCATGTAAATTCATATAGTTCATTCCACTCCGCCCAGTGCCACTCTCTCTAACAGTGACTGTGTTCGTCCCACAAATAGTGTGCGTCAACATCGCCGGAACTCCCATCAAGTTGCAACTGATTATGTACCAGTGTCAGTTCACGTTGCACGAGACAGTCGCTCTTGTCGTCAGCAGGACAATAAACTTTTTGTAGACTTGGACATTAACGGCAAAGTGATACCATTCCAGCTCGATACCGGAGCTGCAGTTTCACTGATCAATCAAGACACGTACAAACAGCTGGGCACACCTCCATTGCGTGCCGCAAATGTTCAGTTAACTAGTTATTCAGGTCAAGATATCCCTGTGTTAGGACAGTGCAGCCTTCTTGCAACATACAAAGGACAAACAAAACTTGTGTCATTTTACGTCCTTCGTTCTTCTTCTGCAGTGAACTTGTTTGGTTTCGATTTATTTCAGTTGTTTAACTTGTCTATAGTAAATAAGGTCCTATCGGTGAACAAGACTGTGCCTTCAGACAGTGTTTCTCGTCTATGTGAAGAATTTGCAGACATTTTTGCACCGGGCCTTGGTTGCGCTAAGAACTATAAAGCACATTTGGAACTGAAAGTAAACGTGCAACCGAAATTTTTCAGAGCACGCAATGTTCCCCACGCATTGCGTGATGAGGTCGCAAAAACATTACACGATTTGGAATCACAAGGTGTAATTGAAGGTGTGTAGACTTCTCTCTGGGCATCACCCTTACTAATTTTGCCAAAAACCTTCGGGAAAATTGAGACTTTGTGTGGACTTCAAGGCAACAGTGAATCCACAACTAGTGATTGCAACTTTTCCTTTAACCCTCCCGGAAGATCTTTTTGACAAACTGTGCCCGGGTAAATATTTTTCGAAGTTGGACCTAGCAGATGCGTACTTGCAAATACCGGTGGACGTTTTGGTGGTTAACACACATCTTGGTTTGTATCGATTCAAATGACTGCCATTCGGGTGCGCATCCGCCCCTGCATTGTTTCAGCAATATCTACAAACAGTTTGTGCATCGGTCCCTACTGCAGCAAACTATCTGGACGATATTGTGATCTCCGGAAAGATGGAAGAAGAACATTTAGCCAATCTCTGAACATTATTTCAGGTCTTGCGACAAAATGGTCTTCGCTTGCGGAGGGACAAATGTGTGGTTTTTGCTCGAGATTTGCCCTACCTGGGACATGTACTCAATGCCCAAGGCATACATCCTAGTCCCGAGCACCTCCGTGCCATACAAGACTTGCCTTCGCCGCAGAATTTGAAGCAGCTACAGAGTGTGCTGGGAAAAATTAATTATTATCACCGTTATATCCCACACGCCTCTTCCATTTCAGCTCCGCTTCATTGCTTATGCCGTAAAGGTGTTCCGTTCGTCTGGACGACGGAATGCGAACGCATCTTTTGCCAGTTGAAATCGGCGTTGCTTTCCAATACTTGCCTTATGCCATTCGATCCCCAGAAGCCCCTTTTGTTAATTGTGGATGCATCGGATTTCGGGATCAGTGCTGTGCTTGTGCACAAAGATGGATCGCACAATCGCCCTATTGCCTTTGCGTCCAAATTGCTCTCGTCTGCGCAAAGAAATTATTCACAGATCGAGAAAGAAGCATTGGCTCTCGTATTTGGTGTTACAAAGTTTCATGATTTCTTGTATGGTCGTCACTTTACCATCATCATAGACCACAAACCTTTGACATCGCTTTTTCATCCGAACAAGCCTGTACCTCCACGTACAGCGCAGAAATTCATTCGCTGGTCTATTTTCCTCTCGCAGTACCGCTACGATATCTTGTATCGGTCCACTGCTAAGCACAGAAACGCCGATGCGTTGTCCTGTTTGCCTGTTGCTGAGGATAGAGCATTCGATTCCTCCGAACTTGCTTGCATGTTCATTGATTCGGAAACCGATGACGTGGTCGAATCCTTTCCGATTGATTTTCGTTATGCAGCTACTGCCACAGCTGCCGACCCTGTCCTTGCTACAGTTCTGCGTTTTGTTGCTATGCAATGGCCCTTGTCAAAATCACGGATCAGGGATCCGTTGGTTCGCCAATTTTTTGCTCACAAGGAGAGACTTTTTGTTCGACGTGGTGTTTTGCTGTTGCATTCTGATAATGATCAGTCCAGGGTCGTGGTCCCACATTCGTTACAGTCCTCTGTCTTACAGCTTCTCCACCAAGGACATTGGGGTATAGCGAGAACGAAACAACTTGCTCGTCAGCACTGTACTTGGTTCGGAATCGATGCCGCGATTACGAATATGTGCTCTTCTTGCATGGTGTGTGTCGAACAACAATCAGCCCCACCGCGGAAATTCTTTGCATGGCCAAAAACCAATTCCCTCGGCAACGCTTACACATCGATTTTGCTGGTCCATTCTGGAATGCTCGATGGTTGGTTGTGGTTGATACATTCAGTAATTTTCCTTTTGTTGTCCGGATGTCTTCCACGACGTCATCTGCCACCATCCAAGCGTTATCTGCTATCTTTTGCATTGAAGGTCTTCCACAGACTATTGTTTCCGACAATGGCCCACAATTCGTGTCCGCAGAATTTCAGTCATTCTGCAAGGCCAATGGTATTCAACATCTGACGTCCGCGCCATTTTCGCCACAGTCAAACGGTGCCGCTGAATGATTGGTCAGGACTTTCAAGTCACAGATGTTGAAGTTAAAAAGAGTCGCATTCTCGGGAGGATGCGTTATTGCTCTTTTTGTCCTCGTATCGCTCTCAGCCCCGAAATGGTCGCTCGCCGGCTGAGTTGCTCCACAGTCGTCATCATCGAACCTTGATGTCTTTGCTACATCCGCCGCATCAGGTTCCTGTGCAGCGGCAGACACCTGCTTTTGCTCCAGGCGACATTGTTTACTATCGTCACTACCGAGGTTCACGGTGTTGGCTCGAAGGGCGCATTCTTCACTGCCTCGGACACGCTATGTATCTGGTTTTGGGGACCTCTGGTGAGGTACGTCGACATCTCAACCAGCTGCACCTCTGTCGTCGCATGGGATCTGCCGCTCGCCGTCTGCTTTCAGCGACGGTGCCATCCGGTCAGCGCTCTGGGGACCCATCTACTGGCTCGCCTCAGCCCCAGGTGTTACCGACGCTGCCTTCCATTTTGCCCCATGGCGATGCGCCGCCGCTGCCCGTTCTCCCGCCGGCGACACCTGCAGTGGACGCGTCGCTGCAATCGCCGGGCACCTCCCTGGGTCACAAGCTGCCGATCACTTCCCGTGACCAGTTGTCCTCCGACATGGAACTCTTGCCTGCTCCGGACCATATGTCGTCTTCGCCCATCGGGTGGCCCGGCCTGATGGAGGTCGACCCTTCGGCCCCTCCTGTCTCTCTGCGGGCGCATACACCGCATGTTGGCGTGCACCCTGGAGCAGGTTTTCAGGCGTTTCCTAGCTCCCCGCAGTCCGAATGGCAGGGTGCGGGTGGCACAGCCTCGCCTGTTGTTAGGCTCCCCACCTCGTCGCATTCGTCAACATGGGGTCCTCCCCACGGCGGGCGGAAGCCTTATGCCACAACCGTATGCCGATTTGTGGGGGAGGAATGTGGTGTCACCGCCAGACACCACACTTGCTAGGTGGCAGCCTTTAAATCGGCCGCGGTCCGTTAGTATACGTTGGACCCACGTGTCGCCAGTATCAGTGATTGCAGACCGAGCGCCACCACACGGCAGGTCTAGAGAGACTTCCTAGCACTTGCCCCAGTTGTACAACCGACTTTGCTAGCGATAGTTCACTGACAAAATATGCTCTCGTTTGCCGAGACGATAGTTAGCATAGCCTTCAGCTACGTCATTTGCTACGACCTAGCAGGGCGCCATTACCAGTTACTATTGATACTGTGAATCATGTAACGTCAAGAGCGACGTTCACCATTAATGGATTAAAGTTAAGTATTCCACCAGCTATGTCCGTTTTTTCTAAATTCTAATTTCCTTGTCCTGTTCCAGACCTCACGCCAGCCTGCGTGAGCTAAAATGCGTGCCTTTCAGCTTCCTCTAGTAACACGGTGTTGGCTCTCCTGCCACCACAACAGAAAATTTACAGAACCATGTTGACATGATCTCCCTTCTTTAATCTGTTGCTACCTCATATAGACGTCACTAAAATGTGGAGAAGGAATCCATTCAACACCTTGGTGCTTGGAGACCATTACCAATTCCCAGGACACTTCCTCCTTCCCTCCCCAGCGAAACATAAACATGGTTGAGTGTGCCCAGCCAACATTTATCCTCGATTCCCACAAGGAGGACACTTCCCTGCCTGTTCTGCATATCTTAATCACAATGGTAGTTTAATGTTTTCAACAAACACAGGTATTTATTTAATTGTTTCATATTCCATTGATAAATGGAAGTGTAAATTACTTTTATTTATTTATTTATTTATTTTTTGTGGCAACTTTTGTGAGCTTTCTGAACAATTCAATACACAGGTAAAAATGTTACAAAACAGAGAAAAATAATATTAAATAACATTTGCATTATATATAAGTAGTAAAATACAAATCACCATATAGTAGACACAGCATGTGAAAAATAAAGAGTAAACCACTGAAAGGAACTATGCACATTTTGTGCAGTGGTAGCACATGATCACTGTGACCAGTGTAAACATCACAATAAAATTACATCATTTATCTTCAAATGTAAACTAATATTAAACCAGTTCTCTTCAAGTGTGTGCTGGTATGCAAATGACATGGACAAAAAGATGTTTTATAGAGCTCTCTCTATGAACATTAGATACCTGCATCGAGTGCTGAAATGATTGTCAGCTGTGTTATGATCAACTCTCTGCCAGAACTGATGGTGCTATGTTGGTCATGGCACCAATTCAGCATTTTTCTTTGAGCACTGCATGTCATGCAAGAGTAGGGTGTATGGGACTTTAGAGCAGCATTTGTCATAACTGCATTGTGGGTGAGTGGATACTGGTAATTCATTGACTTAGGTTCAAGTCCAGCTGCTAAAATGCTCGTTTTTTATGTTCCTCTCAATGTTAAACTATTAATTATAAAATTTAACCCTTTTATTGCTACAAATGTGTTAGCTACATTCTGTGCTAAAAGTAGCTTTGTGGTCAATGTACTGCTTACCTTTTAAGGCTTCTACCTGTGCTAAGAGATGGCATTCCAGCCGCTACGAAATATTTAGCATCTGATTTTAAGAAAACTATTTAGTGAAAAAATTTTACTTTTGCACCAATAAGGGACTGAATTTATTTTTGTTATTCATCTATAGTTGTTTTGCTGCATCAAAGTAATGAAAACATTGCACAAAATTTTAAAGATTTTGCAGAGGTAAAAACCCATCGAATAAATTATGTGAATGGATTACACATTGCATAAACTGTGTGGATGGTTGATTTTAGCCCAAACACTGCTGTGTATGAAATGAAGATAAGATATTGAAATTGTATTTAAAACTGAGAGAAGAATGGTATCTCATTTCGTTCTCAAGATATTGGTTTTTATATCTGTTGGACGGCCACATGCACAACATATCCATTTCTGTCCCTCCCCATTGAGAATTGTGTGGTCATAATAACCAAATATTTCATAAATGGTACAAGATATCAAAACATGGTATTTTGCAAACAATAGCACACAAAGAGGCATGTATTTTTCATGATAAATACTGGCAACTTTTTTATTTACCGATAGATAAAATTAACTTGTCCGTAACAGTGAGAGGGTTTATGGAACACAATGTGTGAACACACCAATAGTACTTAAGTTCTCTATGCCTAGAGTAGGAGGGATTTTCGAGCAGCAGCAGACACATCAATACTGTAGCCTACTGGTTAAGTGTGTGGACTGACAGTTTGCTGACATAGGTTTGTTTCCCACTGCATCCATGTTTTTTGTTATTCTATTATATTCCTTGCAACATTAAAAAATGAATTATAAAATTTAAATACATTTAGAGAATTCAATTTATATGCATAAAATTTAAATTTAGTTATGATTACTAGCCTTGTAATTCAAAAGGCTATACGCCACCACAATGTAACTCATTGCTAAAATTTTGACCGTCTGTTATTAGAGAATGGAAGTGTCCACAGTATGCTGTTTTCATAGTCTTTCAGTTACCACACTCGGAAATAATACATAACACGAAAATCAATGAGCTAAGTCTCTTGTGAAGCTTTTTATTATATGATGAGACCAGTTTACCCTACAGTCAATCACAAAACCCAGAAAATATGTTGTTTCAACTGTGTCTGTTGGTTGTAAATAAAATGTAAATGTCGTGTGTCTAGGGCCTCCCATCGGGTAGACCGTTCGCCGGGTGCTAGTCTTTCGATTTGACGCCCCTTCGGCAACTTGCGCGTTGATGGGGACGAGATGATGATGATTAGGACAACACAACACCCAGTCCCTGAGTGGAGAAAATCTCCGACCCAGCCAGGAATTGAACCCGGGCCAATAGGTATGACATTCCATCGCGCTGACCACTCAACTACCAGGGGCAGACTCTGTTGGTTGTGAGGCACACTTAACAGTTAGCTCTTCCTCAGTTTTAAGACAGTATCAGTTACAGTGAACTGAATATGGTTGATTTCATTAAAGCTAATGAAAGTCCATTGACAGTAAACCATTTTGTTAAATCTATGAGAATGATGTTAAGAGCTCCTTGAAGATTTGCACATGTACCGCCATAAATCATAATGCCATCATATGCAAAAATGATAAAATTGCAATGTAGCTTTGTACATTGTGGTAAGTCATTTATAAATACCAGGAACATCAAAGGACCAAGAATGGATCCTTGAGGTACTCCACATTTGGTGATCCTCCAGTCTGATGAAGACAAGCCACACAGAAGTTGTTTGTATTGTCTAATACTACTTTCTGTTTCCTATTTTTGGTGTGACTGTAACCACCTATTTGATACATGAGTTAACTCTAAGAGCTATTTTTTCTGTAGTAGTATTAGATGGTTCACATTTTCAAAGGCTTCTGATAAATCACAAAATAATCCTATTGTCACTATATTGTCATTTAGAGATGCCAGAACTTTATTTATAAAAGCATAGGGTGCTTGTTCAATTGACTGAACTTTTGGAAACCAAACTGTCTTTTGCTGAGAATATTAAATCTATCTAGATATTCCAAAATTCTTGTATGCATGAGCTTTTCTAGTATCTTCAAAAAAGCATTCAGGAGAGCAGTTGGTCTATGGTGTAATTAGGTATAAGTACAATATGACCAGTAGACTTAACACAACTTATTCCATGTAAGCATTAACAACTTGAACACAGTATTTAAGTAATATTTGACAGGAACCAATTACATACACAGAGAGCTGCAGCAACACACATATGGAACTGAGGCCGACTGGAGCTCAGCTAGCCTGACTAGTACACTCTCTCTCTCTCTCTCTCTCTCTCTCTCTCTCTCTCTCTCTCTCTCTCACACACACACACACACACACACACACACACACACACACACACACACACACAAGTCTGAGGCACCCTCAGTGGATGACACAGCACTGCTGCACACATGGCCTTTCAAAAGTATGTGCACACATCACCGCATTCCTTCTCTCTCAGGGAGATCACGGATTCTTCAGACGTCCATGCTGTTCTCATCCCCTGGGCTCTGGCTACAGTGGCATGCTGCAGCGGGATCACACAGTCTGGAGTAATTCGGTGTGGACACATTCTGTGCCCTTCTTCCCGTGTCAAACCATAAGGCAGCACCAATGAAGCCCGGGCTGTTTCTATATTGACTTCAGGCATTGGCTGTGATTACCATGGAAGCTATGCCGATGATACTGGCATCAGCGGTTGCTCAAGAGCAGGTGACAGATTCCCTAACAATGGAGTTAGAAGCAATAGAGGAACTGCTGGTTCGGCCACTGAGGAAGGATACTTCCTCCACCTAACCCCCCCCCCCCCCCAACCCCTGCTTGGGAGTGGAGAACCAGCATCAGCATGTCACACCTAATGTGGATGAGCTTGGAGGTAATGGTGTGACATCAGGGGGTACCTGGCCATTCATGCGAAGGTGAAGTTGATCATAGGGCCTTGAGCAGAGGCCGTCCTCCATGTGGATGTCACAGAGATGCCACCCCTGGCATCTAGCAATGACAGCTGGAATCCATTTAGGGTGACATCCAAAACCATGTGCCCAGACAGCTACAACTGCCCGGAAGAGGTGCAGCGACTCCATGGATTGATGACCAGTTGGAGGATGCAGGAGATATAGCAGTGTCCTCAGCTGGCACTCATAGAATAGCTCCACTGGGTTCTTCTCGCCGAATGGCATGAAACAGTACAAGGAGAGAAACCTATCTAAGGCAACATCTGACGAAGAGTTGGCAACATGCATTTTCATCTGAGTTTTGAACGTTCGTACTAGGCGTTCCACCTTAATCATTAGATTATGGATGAAATGGTGAGGTGAGGATGTTATGGATACCATGGGAATCGCAAAATGCTGCATACTCTTGCAACGTGAACTTGGACCCTTATTGGATGCTAATGTCATGGGCAAATATTTGAGTATAAAACTTTGAGACAAGGCTGCGAAGGTGGCAGCTGTATATGCGGAAACACAATGAACAACGTACAGAAAATGAGAGTATGAGTCAACGACCAACAGCCAGTAAGCATTAAGAAAGGGCCAGCGAAATCCACATGTATACGGTCACACATATGTGATGACATTGGCCAAGGAGACAGTGATACCTGGGGAGCTGCTTAGTGCTTCGCACACAGTGAACAGGAGGCAACCAGGTGGGTAACTTTACTCTCCAAGCCGGGCCAAAACATGTGTCAGCAGGCCAGTGTTTTTGGACGTGATACACCCCAATGATGTTCATATAATAAACAGAGAACCTCTGAATGAAGTACTGAAGGGTTCACTACCTGAGGGGCTGCGTGATCTATGTCTAAAAGTAGAACACCATTCACAACAGAGAATCAGTGTCAAAAGGTGTAATAATTATGGAGGGGATCAGATGTGTGAGAAGGTGGTGAAGCCAGACAACCATGTTGTATGAATGTTATGACCTTTTGCAAAACGGGATCTGAAGCTACAGCCCTTATGATCTGTGTGCTAATTGCAGGAAAACCATCAACCATCTGCTGTGTGGAAACATCAATGTGGAAACAAAGCAATTCCTCCTGATCAAATCCTAAGTCCAAACCGGCCAGTAGGCTGGACAAAGCATCTGTATTTGCATGTTGATTCTTAGGATGGAAATGAATCTCATAGTTGTAATGTGAAATGAAAAGAGCCCATCATTGAATGTGATTGCCACTTTATGGTAATGATACAGAAGGACTGAATAAGGAAATCAATGGTTTGTGATCTGTGACCAGGTGGAATTTGATACTGTACAGAAAAACATGGAATTTTTTCACACCGTATACAGTGGCCAAAGCTGCCTTTTCTATCTGAGAGTACCTAGTTTGAGCAGGAGTCAGCATTTTTGAGGCATAAGCAATGGGCCACTCGGAGCCATTGGGATATCTGTGAGACAATACTGCTCCCAACCTGTACTGGGAAGCACCTGCTGCAAGAACCAATTGGAGGCCTGGTTGGTACATCACTAAGCAGTGTGCAGAGTGAAACATGGTCCTAAGGGTGGAGAACATGGTTTCACAAGCTGGTGAGCTTCGAAACTGAGTCCCTTTGTGCAGCAATGCATGTAACAGCTGCACAATTGTCACTGTCCTGGGCAAAAATTTATGGTTGTAGGTGACTTTGCCTAGAAATACCTGAAGTCCTTTGACTGATGTAGGTGTCAAAGCAACACAATAGCAGAAACTTGTAGATGCAGGGGTTTGAGACCCTTGTGATAAACCTCAACCCCAAGATAAATGATAGAAGGTTGAAAAAATTGACATTTTTCTAAAGTAAACTCCAACCTGGTTGCTTGGAGGACAGAAAAAAAAGACTACAGAGATTTCATAAATGTTCCTCATTGGAGGCACTGGAAACTGCAATGTCATCCAGTCTGGCACAGATGCTGTAAGTTGTTCCAAAAAATGTTGAAAAATATTCCAAAAAATGTTGGAGAATAGCAGGAGTGCTGATGACTCTAAAAGGCAGCCACAGGTATTGGTTCAATCCAAAAGGCATATTGACAACTAACATACATTGTGACTCATTATCTAAACGGAGTTGTAAATAGGTATCCGACAAGTAAATTTTTGAGAAATATTGATCACCTGATAACTTTGCAAAGGGTCCATCTGGGTGCGCTATTCGGTATATATTCACTATAGATTGTGCATTCACAAAACTTTAAAATCACTGCAGAGGGTAACCAGGTGAAGGGTTTCTTTACTATAACTAAGGGGATAGACCATTCACGTGATGCAATAGGCCAAACAATGCCAGATTCCATGAGTTGGTCTGATTCATCTTTGACTTGTTGCCTGAGTGCCACTGGAACCAGATGGGCCCGGAAAAAATGAGGCTAAGCAGAAGGTTCCATGGTAATATGCACTTGAAAATTGTTGGCACACCCCAATCCAGGAGAGAACAAAGAGAAAAATCAGAATATAATGCACTTAACTGTGTATACAGCACTTGTTCAGACACTAAATTCACTTTATTTTAAATGGTAAAACCAAACAACTTAAAAGAATCTAATCCAAAAAGATTCTTCATATGTGTGTTATCTACAACAAGAAATATAAGTGACCAAATTACTGACATGTAGTCACTGGGGCACAGAATTGGCCGAGAATAGGAATACTCTGTTTGTGTAATTTTCTAACTTTCATGACACAGGGAGAAGTAGAGGGGCACCCGAGTCCATATAAGTTTGTGAGTTTAACAAGGTTACCGCAGCTCCTGTATCCACTTGCATGTGCAGAACTTTACAAGAAACTATAACATCACAGAAAAGCTTGTTTGGTGCAACATCAATATCCGATGCAATGTTTACGTCCATATCCACATCAGGATTGTTGTGCAGAGTTTTTGTGTTATAAAAAGAAGTGATGTGACCTTTTCGGCTGCAATTATAACAGGTATGCTAGTGTTTAGGGCAGTTTGGGCACTCATTGTTAATGAAACAATAATGGCAGGAAGTTGCTGTTTATTGGCACATTTGCTTTGTCGGTGCAGCTGCTGCTGGGAGGGAGGCCAGCCACCTTGACGTTGTGATCATGTGTGGACCACCATGACCATATTTTCCCTCTGCAAACTAGCTTAAGATTGGTGAGGAGGAAAGGATTGGATTTCTGGTATCTCACACCATGACCCAATTTAGTTACCCGCAGCTCGCCGCATCTCAAATGACTGTTCAGTAGCTAAAATCTCAGAAAGGGATGGATTTTCACACTGGAGGGCATGCTCTTGCACCTCATGATCCAGAGCTAAATGAATGTCAGCGTCTCTCACCATCTGACAGCATGTGGCTGTTTATGCATGTAGGACACAAAATGACAAAGATGACTTAACCCCTGGAGTTCAGCTGCCTATGTTTGATAGGACTGATGTGGCTGCTTCTGACAGTGGTTTAACTTAACCCAGGAAGCAATAACATTGGTGTTCTTACAGTAGTATTTTGAAAGAAGTTCACACACTTCATTAGATCTTAAAGGAGATAGATCCTGCAAAGGGACGAGTTGACATACTTGATGCAGTCTTGGCAAAATCCATGAAAGGGACAAGGTGCAACATAAAATACCATCAGTAATTCCAAGAGCTTGAAAGTGCTGTCACAGACCTTTCTCGTATGTGTCCCATTCCTCAAAGAACTCATTGTATGTAGAAAACGGAGGCGGATAAACCATGGGGGCCAGGGCAAAACAAGCAGGCACCCTAAGCTGAGGAGCATTCTGACTAGATGAAACAAAGGCCAGTGGTTGAAGTACCTGAGTTTGATTGTCCAGGGCCTGTAATTGGTAGTGCAATGCCATTTTATTTTATTTTATTTTATTTTTTTGTTTTATTTGGTATGCGTATTCCATAGATCCGTACATGTGAGTGATTCGCCTGGATGTGGAACGTGTCAATACAATTGTACAAATACAATTAATGCTACAGAATAGTAATATAATTCAATGATATATATATATTACAAGCTGTCATTAAACTAGTATAGCAATTCTCAATATAACATTATAACTATAACATTAACACTATAACATTAACATAATATTGTATCATCCATCTAATAGCTAAGAGACTAAATACATCTATTATTAAGGGAGGGCATTACTTCTGGAAAAGAATTCATCTAACGAGTACAGTGGATGGTCGAGCAGGTATTTTTTTAACATACCTTTGAACAGCGTTTCATTTTCTATTGTACATTTAATATAATTAGGCAATGCATTAAAAGTCTTTATAGCATGGCAAATGGGTCTTGCTGTTCGACCAACCAGTGTGAAACATCCTCCATAACATCATCAGCCATCATGAGAATAAATGGAGGACCATCCAGATTAGAAATTTGCAATATTTGAGTCTGTCAGGCACATTTCCTTGTTGTAAGGATGCATTGAAAATGTGGCATCACCAGCAAGGGACACAACAGCCATACCCAGACAAACTGCCTCAGGTGACATCTTATTCGGTTTATTACTAGTTTCACTCTGCTTATGAGAGCATCATCAGACATTTGTTGCCCTGGTGGAAACTTGTCAAGTGCTCAGCATCTATGTCAAACACAAAGCAGCATGTATCTGAATTTGATGTCTGTTGTCATGCATGCTTGATAATGACTCCAAACACGGGAACAATACACTCAAATTGGTCACACTAGCATCACATTGTATATGACTTCCTTTACTGATGCACTGCACTTTCCTAGAAACCTTCCAACAAATCTAAGTCCTTTGCTTGCCTTCCCTAATACTTATTTTACATGTTCATTCCATTTCATATTGTTTCTTATTGTTACCCCTAATTACTTATACAGTGTGTCATGGTCAAGATGTTCACTACAGATTTTGTAAGCAGATGCTGTTGGTTGTTTTTCTTGATTATAGTCATGATCTTGCAATTATCCATGACTAAATAGAATTGCCACTTACTGCATGAAATTGAAATTTTGTCCAAGACTTTCTGCATTTACTTACTATCATTCAACAATGATACTTTCATCTAGACAACTACCAGAGTTTTGGGGCACACCCAGTGAGAGTTTCATTCTGTTGAACATTAGCTATCCTGTATAACACACAGAGATCTATTCGCCAAATATTCATCAAGCCAATTGCATATCTACAAAGTTACTCCATGAGAGAGTATGTTGAGAATTAATTGATAATGTGGTTAAATGCCTTTCATAAGTCTAGGTGAACCAAAGATATCTGTTAACCCAAATCTGCTGTATGTATATTGAATTCTGTATGAAGGTTATTCACAAGAAATGGTTTTCCCTAAATCTGTGCTGATTCTCTGAGAGTAGCTTGTTTTCCTCCAGGAATGTTATTATGTTCGAGCTCAGGATATGCTATACCATCTCGCAACAGACAGATGTCAGTAAGAGTTGTCTGCAGTTCTTTGCACCTGAACTTCAACCATTTTTTTGTAAACAGAGATGACCTGCACTCTTCTTCCAGTATTGTGGAAGAAGAAATTCTCAATAAATATGAACTAGAAAAGGAGATAATTCCGGAGGATATTCATTGTAAAATATCTTTGAAATTCTGTCAAGACCTGGCGTCTTGTTGGTTTTAAGTAGTCTTAATTGTTTTTCATTGTTCTGTGGTAGCGCCAAATTCCAAGTTTATGTCCTGTTTTAAATCTGCCAGGAAGTTCAAGACATGGTGGACAAAGTTACTGGTACAACTGAAACTGTCAAGGCAGGTTGTGAGTCTTGCCTGGCTAGCTCAGCTTGTAAGAGCAGTGTTCATGAAAATCAAGACATTGGGTTCAAATTCCACTTAAGTGCTCCTTTTAGTCAGTCAAAAACTCTCAAAACTGCACACACTTCACTGTAGAGTGAGAGATTCAGTCTGAAAATGTAATATTACCACTGAATAAATAATTATATTTTTGACACATTAATTTGCAGACAGGCACAACTAAAAGACACTTATACATTAGCTTTCGGCCACAGCCTTCATCTGAAAAAGGAACACACACACATTCATTCATACAAGCAAGCACACCTCACACACACATGACCATCATCTCTGGCAGCTCAGACCAGAATGCAACTGTCATTCAGAATGGAAGCAGCAATCTGGAGGGGGCAGGGAAGGGGATGGGATAGCAGTGAATGAGTGGGAGAGTAGAGCACTGTCTGACAGAGTGTGAATGAACTATGCAGCCAAAAAGCACAGTGGTGGGAGGCTGTGGGGCATGGAGATGGGGAGGGGGAGGGATGGGGAAATGGAGCAAAAAAGGAGAGCGGGTGCATTGGAAGAGGGTGGCACACGAAGAAGGTGGGAGACAAGAATAGGGAGAAGGTGATAGGACAAAGGGTTTGGAAACTGTTCAGTGGAGAATGTGGGGATAGTATGTTACTCTAGATGGAGCTCAGGATAATTACAGTTCAGAAAAGCTGGTGATGAAGGGGAGTGTCCAGATGGTCTGAGTAGTGAAGCAGCCATTGAAATCAAGCATGTTATGTTCAACTACATGTTGTCCTATAGGGTGGTCTTCTTTGCTCTCAGTCATGGTTTGGCACTGACCATTCATCCTGGTGTACAACTGGTTGACAAGTCATACAAATATAAAAAGCTGTGCAGTGACTGCAACAGAACTGGTATATGACATGGCTGCTTTCACAGGTGGCTTGGCCTCTGATGGGGTAGGATAAGCCTGTGACAGGGCTAGAATAGGAACAGTTGGGTGGGTGAACTGGGTTGGCTTTGCACCTGGGTCTTTCACAGGGATGCGAGACTCGTGGCAAGGGGTTGGGATAAGGAGTGGCATAAAGGACTAGGATGTTGTGGAGGTTGGGTAGGTGACAGAATACCACTTTAGGAGGGGTGGGAAGGATCTTTGATAGGTTGCTCCTCATTTCAAGGCAAGATGATAGGTAATCAAATCCCTTGCAAAGAGCGTGGCTCACTTGTTTCAGTCTGGAGTGATACTGTGCCTGTTGGCAGTCTAGTTCCTGCACACTCCAACAGACAGTGCTCTTCTCTCCCCACCCATACACTGCTAACCTTCCCGCTGCCCCCTTCAGATTGCTGCTTCCATTCTGTGTGATAGTTGCATTTTGTTCTGAGCTGCTCAAGTGGAAGTCATGTGTGCTTGAAGTGTGCTTGCTTGTATGAATGAAAGTGTGTGTGTTCCTTTTTCTTACAAAGGCTGTGGCTGAAAGCTAATGTGTAAGTGTCTTTTAGTTGTGCCTGTCTGCAACTAAATGTGTCATCTTTATGGTAAGTAGCAGTCTTATCTTTTCCTTACTTTGTTTATATTCCAATCTGGAGTTTCCATTGTTTAATTATATTTTTTGATGAATATAGGACAGGATAAGGCTTATTAATAAACAAACATCTGGTCATATGTATAGTCAATCCAATCTTTCATGAATCAGTTTGGTGCTGCAACTGAAGGCAACAAACAGAAATCCAAAATATTAAATTCTGCAATCTAGAATGTGTTTGTGTATGAGGATACTACCATATCAAAGTTTGTCTGCCACAGACTCTTGCAAATGAGAGATACTGAAATAAGCACTTTTGATACTGAAAATTAGTTAAGACTAATCAAACCCTGGCAGGATCCGTATTACATTTTACACTGAATACACGTTAGTATTAGCTCCTTTCCTAGCTAAAATTTATTGAGTGTCTATGGTGCACTGAATAGTCCCATGTGACTGGAAGAGGTTTCAAGTAACTCATATTTACAAAAAGGCTAAAGCAACATGTCCAAAGAATAACATACCAATACTGCTAATGTCCTCCCCCATGAACCATGGACCTTGCCATTGGTGGGGAGGCTTGCGTGCCTCAGTGATACAGATAGCCGTACCGTAGGTGCAACCACAATGGAGGGGTATCTGTTGAGAGGCCAGACAAACGTGTGGTTCCTGAAGAGGGGCAGCAGGCTTTTCAGTAGTTGTAGGGGCAACAGTCTGGATGATTGATTGATCTGGCCTTGTAACACTAGCCAAAACGGCCTTGCTGTGCTAGACTGCGAACGGCCGAAAGCAAGGGGAAACTACAGCTGTCATTTTTCCCAAGGGCATGCAGCTTTACTGTATGGTTAAATGACGATGGCGTCCACTTGGGTAAAATATTCCGGAGGTAAAATAGTCCCCCATTCGGATCTCCGGGTGGGGACTACTCAGGAAGACGTTGTTATCAGGAGAAAGAAAACTGGCATTCTACGGGTCGGAGCATGGAATGTCAGATCCCTTAATTGGGCCGGTAGGTTAGAACATTTTTAAAAGGGAAATGGATAGTGGAAATTAGTGAAGTACGGTGGCAGCAGGAACAAGATATCTGGTCAGGTGAATACAGGGTTATAAATACAATATCAAATAAGGGTAATGCAGGAGTAGGTTTAATAATGAATAAAAAAATAAGAATGCGGGTAAGCTACTACAAACAGCATAGTGAATGCATTATTATGTCCAAGGTAGGTACAAAGCCCATGCCTACCACAGTAGTACAAGTATATATGCCAACTAACTCCGCAGATGATGAAGAGATTGATGAAATGTATGATGAGATAAAAGAAATTATTCATATAGTGAAGGGAGACAAAAATTTAATGGTCATGGGTGACTGGAATTCGATAGTAGGAAAAGGAACAGAAGGAAACATTGTAGGTGAATATGGAATGGGTGTAAGGAATGAAAGAGGAAGCCGCCTAGTAGAATTTTGCACAGAGCATAACTTAATTGTAGCTAACACTTGGTTCAAGAATCACGAAAGAAGGTTGTATACATGGAAGATGCCTGGAGATACTGGAAGGTATCAGATAGATTATATAATGGTAAGACAGAGATTTATGAACCAGGTTTTAAATTGTAAGACTTTTCCAAGGGGAGATGTGGACTCTGACCACAATCTATTGGTTATGCACTGTACATTAAAACTGAAGAAACTGCAAAAAGGTGGGAATTTAAGGAGATGGGACCTGGATAAACAAACAGAACCAGAGGTTGTAGAGAGTTTCAAGGAGAGCATTATGGAGTGATTGACAAGAACGGGGGAAAGAAATACAGTAGAAGAAGAATGGGTAGCTTTGAGAGATGAAATAGTAAAGGCAGCAGAGGATCAAGTTGGTAAAAAGACGAGGGCTAATAGAAATCCTTGGGTAACAGAAGAGATACTGAATTTAATTGATGAAAGGAGAAAATACAAAAATGCAGTAAATGAAACAGGCAAAAATGAATACAAACGTCTCAAAAATGAGATCGACAGGAAGTGCAAAATGGCTAAGCAGGGATGGCTAGAGGACAAATGTAAGGATGTAGAAGTGTATATCACTAGGGGTAAGAGAGATACTGCCTACAGGAAAATTAAAGAGACCTTTGGAGAAAAGAGAACCACTTGCATGAATATCAAGAGCTCAGATGGAAACCTAGTTCTAAGCAAAGATGGGAAAGCAGAGAGGTGGAAGGAGTATATAGAGGGTCTATACAAGGGCGGGGTTCTTGAGGACAATATTATGGAAATGGAAGAGGATGTAAATGAAGATGAAATGGTAGATATGATACTGCCTGAAGAGTTTGACAGAGTACTGAAAGACCTAAGTCGAAACAAGGCCCCGGGAGTAGATAACATTCCATTAGAACTACTGATAGCCTTGGGAGAGCCAGCCCTCACAAAACTCTAGCATCTGGTGAGCAAGACGTATGAGACAGGCAAAATACACTCAGACTTCAAGTAGAATATAATAATTCCCATCCCAAAGAAAGCAGGTGTTGACAGATGTGAAAATTACCAAACTATCAGTTTAATAAGCCACGGCTGCAAAATATAACACGAATTCCTTACAGATGAATGGAAAAACTGGTAGAAGCCGACCTGGGGGAAGATCAGTTTGGATTCCGAAGAAATGTTGGAACACATGAGACAATACTAACCCTATGACTTATCTTAGAAAATAGATTAAGGAAAGGCAAACCTATGTTTCTAGCATGTGTAGACTTAGAGAAAGCTTTTGACAATGTTGACTGGAATACTCTCTTTCAAATTCTGAAGGTGGCAGGGGTAAAATACAGCGAGCGAAAGGCTATTTACAATTTGTACAGAAACCAGATTGCAAGAGTCGAGGGGCATGAAAGGGAAGCAGTGGTTGGGAAGGAAGTGAGACAGGTTTGTAGCCTCTCCCCGTTGTTATTCAATCTGTATATTGAGCAAGCAGTAAAGGAAACAAAAGAAAAATTCAGAGTAGGTATTAAAATCCATAGAGAAGAAATAAAAACTTTGAGGTTGGCCGATGACATTGTAATTCTATCAGAGATAGCAAAGGGCTTGGAAGAGCAGTTGAACGGAATGGACAGTGTCTTGAAAGGAGGATATAAGATGAACATCAATAAAAACAAAACGAGGATAATGGAATGTAGTCAAATTAAATCAGGTGATGCCAAGGAAATTAGATTAGGAAATGAGATGCTTAAAGTAGTAAAAGAGTTTTGCTATTTGGGGAGCGGATATAAAATGTAGATTGGCAATGGCAAGGAAAGCATTTCTGAAGAAGAGAAATTTGTTAATATCGAGTATAGATTTAAGTGTCAGGAAGTCGTTTCTGAAAGTATTTGTATGGAGTGTAGCCATGTATGGATGTGAAACGTGGACGATAAATAGTTTGGACAAGAAGAGAATAGAAGCTTTCGAAATGTAGTGCGACAGAAGAATGCTGAAGATTACGTGGGTAGATCACATAACTAATGAAGAGGTATTGAATAGAATTGGGGAGAAGAGAAATTTGTGGAACAACTTGACTAGAAGAAGGGATCGGTTGTTAGGACATATTCTGAGGCATCAAGGAATCACCAATTTAGCATTGGAGGGCAGCGTTGAGTGTAAAAATCGTAGAGGGAGCCCAAGAGATGAATACACTAAACAGATTCAGAAGGATGTAGGTTGCAGTAGGTTGGGGGATGGAGAAGCTTGCACAGGATAGAGTAGCATGGAGAGCTGCATCAAACCAGTCTCTGGACTGAAGACCACAACAACAACTACACTGCTAATGTACTTCTGTTGCAGAATCTTTGGACATACACAAGCTGGCCATTAAAATTACAAGAGTATGAGGGCGAGGTGCAACAAATGGCAAATTGGCAAGTAGTTTACTACATGCTTGATATGAAGATGATTAACATTTTAGCACAACTGACAGAGTAAGTAGGAGTAATGGCATGTACATTCTGAATATAAAGAACGTTTACAAAGGGGATTTCTAATTTTGAAATCACATTTGAATGTTGGTTGGTTGTGAGAAGATTATGTTATGCCTCAGGTGAGAAAGAGAAACATGTATCAGCACATGTCATAATTTGACAGCAGAAAGTTCCTGACCTTTCAAAACTGCTGTTTATTGTTCTGCGATATTACTGCTCATGTTGGTTGGAATCCCTTGCCTGTCATGTGAATATGGAATCAACAGGTCGAGGAGGGCCATTCTCTCAACTCCATATAGGATCTAAATAACGCTGTGTGCATAGCACCTGAGAGAAAAGACATATTGTTCATTTAGCTGTTCAGGACCATACAGCCATGTCATGTCCGCATGTCAGCAGCAAGACAAGTATCCAGATGAACAGTGCTATGACACTGGAACACCACAGACTAGAAGCACAGCAGCTATTGTCACAGCTTCCCTCAACATGGGAGCTGAGAGAGGTGCACCAATAGTGGTGCACTCAATGATATTATTGGATACGGGAGTATCACCATGTTGTCTTTTGAGAGGATTCCTGGTTCTACACACAGCATCACAATGGATGTATGTGTCTGTAGATGCTCTGATGAGAACAAAGTTATCAGGTTGCATTTGTCATCATCACACAGGGGTGGTATTAGATACACAGCATGATTGCCTCTGCTTTGCACAGCCACTAATATTGCAGGAGGCATTACAAGTCTGACATTTTAAGGGCAGTGACTGTGCTTTATTTTGAGGTCTCTGTGATGTTACCTTTCAACATGAGATTGCTTGTTGCCCTTGTTGGTTTGACCTACTTTGATATGGAAGGTGTTGGTTGGTTGGTTTAAAAGGGGGAAAAGGGACCAAACTGCTTGGTCATCATTCCCTTGTTCCTCTTAAAACAATCATAAAGGGGAAAGAAGAAACCAAACAATACATAGAGCAAAGTACTGAAAAGAAAGAAATACGACAAGAACAACAGAAAGGTAACAAACACTACAAAGAGCAAAAGAGGACAAGAAAACCACAGAGAGATGCAAGAAAGAGGTAGATGAGATTAAAACAAGAAAGCAGATTACCATGGCTGGCTGACCATGAGAATAAAAAGGAGAAGTCAGCCACTCTGCAACACATTAAAGACTCCACCCTAAAAGCACTAGAGTGGAGGACACAGAGGGACAAAGGACATGCGCTAAAGCTTAGATCAAATGATAAAACCCACCCTCATGAATAAAACATAAAACTAAAGCTGCTGTTGAGGAACTGTTGCCCAACACTGAAGGTAGGGTGCTGGGAAAGTTAAAAATCCGCCGCAGACTGGCTTAAACTGGGCAGTCAAGCAAGAGGTGGACGACCGTCCTTTGTGAGCCACAGTGACACTGGGTGGGTCCTTGCAACGGAGGTAGTAATCATTTGTTAGCCACGTATGGCCAATGTGGAGCCGGCAAAGAACAACTGATTCCCTGTGAGAAGCCCGCAGGGAAGTCTTCCACACATTCACAGTCCCCTTAATGACACACAGTTTTTTGTACGTACTGTTATGCCATTCCACCTCCCAAAGCCGAAAAACTGTGCGGCATAAGACAGAACACAGGTCAGTTTCAGAGATGCCCATCTTCAGAAGCGGTTTCCGCGTAGCCTGTTTGGCCAGCCTATCAGCAAGTTTGTTGTCTGGGATTCCGACGTGTCCTGGGGTCCACACAAACACCACTGAACAACTGGACCGTTCCAGGGCAGAGATGGACTTCTGGATGGTCTCTACCAAAGAATGGTGAGGGTAGCACTGGTCGATAGCTTGTAAGCTGCTCAGGGAGTCAGAACAGAGAAGAATCAATTCACCAGAACAGGAACGGATATACTGAAGTGCACGAGATATGGCCACAAGCTCTGCAGGGAATACATACAGCCAGCAGGCAAGGAATGCTATTCAATATGGCCTCTGTGGACATAGGTGAAGCCAACATTACCATCAGCCAGCGACCGTTGGTGTAAACAACTTCAGAGCTCCAGAACACGTCAAGAATCAATAAGAAGTGACAGCACAGAGCGGCAGCGTTAATGGAGTCCTTAGGGCCATGCGAAAGGTACAGATGAAGCTTCGGTTGAGGTGTACACCATGGAGGTGTACGGGAATGGACCTCAAGTAGAGGCGGTAAAGGGAAGGCCTCCAGTTCAGACAGAAGGGGTCGCATGTGAACTGCTATCATTAGCCCTGGCCTGGGCTGCCAATGCAGAAAAGGAACTGCCATGGGTGGGAAATGAAATGGAATGGAAATGAAGTCCCATGCTTCTTTAAAGAGCGAAGGGGAATGATGCGGGAGACCCACACCGCCTTACTAGGCAAGGTCCTAATGGAGGTGGTTTGCCGTTGCCTTCCTCCGACCATAATGGGGATGAATGATGATGATGAAGACGACACAACAACACCTAGTAATCTCGAGGCAGGAAAAATCCCTGACCCCGCCGGGAATCGAACCCGGGACCCCGTGCTCGGGAAGCGAGAATGCTACCGCGAGACCACGAGGGGCGGACATGGGTGGGAAAAGGAGACGGTAATTCAGATGCTCAGGAGAACTATCAATGTATGCAACATAACTGGTGAGCAGTTGTGCTTATCGGATCTGAAATGGATGGACTCTGGCCTCCACCAGGACACTGGTTACCAGACTCATTCTAAAAGCTCCCGTCTCTAGGCGAATGCAACTGTGGTGCACTGGGTCAAGTAAACTCTATGCTGAGGGTGCCGCCAAACTGTAAACCAGACTCCCATAGTCAAGACGAGATTGAACAATGACTCTGTAGAGCTGCAGCAGCATAGAGCGATCTGCATCTCAGTTTGTGTTGCTCAGGCAGTGGTGGGCATTGAGTTGCTGCCAGCACTTCTGCTTAAGGTGACGAAGGTGAGGTAGCAAAGCCAATCGGGTGACGAAAACCAGTCCTAAGAATCAATATGTCTTCATTACAGTGCGTGGATCATCAATAACGTAAAGTTCTGGTTCTGTATGAACGGTGTGATGCCGACATAAGTGCATGACTCATGAGATTGCAGCTGAAAACTGGAAGCCTTGGGCTAGACCCCATGACTGCGCCTTCTGAATGGCTCCCTGTAGGCACCACTCAGCAACACCAGTACTGAGGAGCAGTATGAAATTAAGAAGTCATCTGCATACAGAGAAGGTGAGACCGACGGCCCTACAGCTGCTGCTAGATCATTAAGAGCCACTAAAAATAGAGAGACACTCAATACGGAGTCCTGCAGAATGCCATTGTCCTGAATAGGGGGAGGGGGGGGGGGGGAACTAGGGGAGGCACCAACTTGGACATGGAAAGTATGGAGCAACAGGAAGTTTTGGATAAATATCAGGAGTGGGTCCCCGAGACCACACCCATACAGTGTGGCAAGGATCTGATGTCGCCAGGTCATGTCGTATGCTTTACATAAGTCAAAAACGATGGCAACCAGGTGTTGGCGTTTGCAAAAGGCTGTTCATATGGCAGACTCGAGGGACACAAGATTATCAGTGGTAGAGCAACCCTGATGGAAACCACCTTGACATGGAGCCAGTAGGCCACGTGACTCCAGGACCCAGCCCAACCGCCGACACACCATATGTTCTAGCAGCTTACAAAGAACGTTGGTGAGGCTGATGGGCTGACAACTATCCACATGAAACAGGTTTTTGCCGAGTTTGAATACCGGTATGATGGTGCTCTCCCACTATTGTGATGGAAAGACACCATCGCACCAGATCCGGTTGAAAATGACAAGGAGACATCGCTTGTAGTCAGATGGGAGATGTTTAATCATCTGACTGTGGATCCAATCAGGCCCAGGAGCTGTGTTGGGGCAATTTGCAAGGGCACTGAGCAGCTCCCACTCTGTAAATGGGGCGTTATAGAGTTCACCGTGGTGTGTAATGAACGAGAGTACTTTCCTTTCCATCTGCCGTTTGAGTGTGCGAAAGGCTGGGGGGCAGTTCTCCAATGCAGAGGCTCGAGCATAGTGCTCAGCAAAGTACTCGGCAATTGCATTTGCGTCGGTAGGTAACACACCATTGATGTTAAAGCCAGGAACACCTGGTGGGTTCAGGTACCAAAAAAGATGTCTGATCTTCGTCCAGAATTGGGTAACTGATGTATGGTACCCCCAATGGTTGACATTTACCTCTCCTAACACTCCTGTTTCCGTCACTTTATAAGCTGGCGAACACGGTCACAGAGCCGTTTAAAGGCTATTAGGTGCTCCAGGGAAGGGTGCCACTTATGTCACTGTAGAGCTCGACGACACTCTTTAATTGCCTTAGCGACTTCCGGGGACCACCACGGTACTGACGTTTGCTGGGGGCACCTGAAAGAATGAGGGATCGCGTTTTCCGCCGCAGAAACGATCGTTGTAGTGATTTGCTCAACCACAACATTGATGACACCATGTGGGGGAGATTTACTGGTGACAGCAGAGGTGAAGGCTTCTCAGTCTGCATTGTTGAAAGGCCATCTGGGTTGGCATCCATGGGCATGACGCCGGGGGAGTGACAGGAAGATGGGGAAGTGGTCACTACCACAGGTCGTCATGTGCTCTCCAGTGAACTGATGGGAGAAGTCCTGGGCTGCAGAGGGATAAATCAGTGGCCAAGTAAGTGCTGTGAGCCACAATGAAATGTGTGGGGGCCCCAGTATTTAAGAGGCAGAGGTTGAACTCAGACAGTAAAGTTTCGACATCTCTGCCTCAGCCAGTAAGCACAGTGCCACCCCACAAGGCGTTATGAGCATTAAAATCTCCCAAAAGTAGGAAAGGTGTAGGGAGTTGATCAATCAGTGCAGCTAATGCATTCAGGGCTACTGCACCATCTGGAGGAAGATATGCGTTGCAGACAGTTATTTCCTGCATCGTCCATATTCTGACAGCCACAGCAACAAGAGGGGTTTGAAGCGGCAGAGGTTCACTGCATACCCGAATTCAGGACATAGACACAAACTCCAGCTGACAGTCTATTATAGATGCTATGATTCTTGTAATATCCTCTATTGCCGCAAAGGGCAGGGGTCCGCATTGCCGGGAACCAGGTTTCCTGGAGGGCAATGCAGAAAGCAGGAGTAAAGCTAAACAGTTGCCGTAGCTCAGCCAGGTAGTGGAAAAAACCGCCGCAATTCCACTGGAGGATGACATGATCAGGAGGCTGGGAAGGCATGGAACATTCAGTGAGGCAGTTTACACCTCAGGGTCACCTGCTGCCACTGACTCATTGCCTGAGCAGTCCATATCCATTGTGTCTGAGAATCCGACGAGATCTAGGTCCTCAGTGGATGCCAGAATCTCCACTCCATCCTCAGACACAGAGCTTGTAGGTAGCGATGGTATGGGTGCCACCGCAATTCCCTTGGTCTTGGAGGGTCTTCTTTTTGGACTTCTCTTGCTGCTCCTTGGGTTTCTCTGGCTGGGAGAGTTTCACTGAGTCAGTCTCTGGAACTGATTAGGATCGTGAAGCTCTACGGCCAGCTGCTTTTTGGCACTTCAGTCGCTGGCAGGTGTCATCTTTCCCACGAGTAGAAACCTGGGAAGGGAGTGACCCAAGGGACTCCTTCCTAGTGAGAGGAACTGAAGAAGTCTGATGCTTCCCTGGCTGAGAAATGGGGACTGGTGTCCCCAATGGTCGGGGGGGGGGGGGGGGAGGCGGGGGGCTGGAGGCAGTGAGGCAGTGCTCCTGAGGTAGGAGGTGTGGGAGCAACAGGGAGAGAAGTGCCCCCCCACCATCAAGGGGGCAGCTGTAGTCTTCTGGCTCTGAGAGGTGACTGGAGTTGGCGGAACTGATGGGGCTAGAACTGTTGTAGCGGCAGCGTAAGATGATGTCATACATATGGGATGTAGGCGTTCAAATTTCCTCTTAGCCTCAGTGTAGGTCAGTTGGTCCAGGGTCTTGTATTCCATTATCTTCCTTTCTTTCTGGAGAATCCTCCAGTCTGGTGAGCAAGGTGAATGGTGCTCTCCACAGTTGACACAGATGGGAGGTGGGGAACATGGTGTATTGGGATGTGAAGGATGTCCATAGCCGTGATAGGTGACACTGGAAGTACAGCGGGAAGACATATTACCTAACTTCCAGCTCTTAAAGCATTAAAATCAGGGGAGGAATATATGGCTTTACATCACAGCGGTAGACCATCACCCTGACCTTCTCGGGTAATGGGTCACCCTCAAAGGCCAAGATGAAGGCACCGGTGGCAACCTGATTATCCCTCGGTCCCTGGTGGATGTGCGAGACGAAATGAACCCCTCGCTGCTCTAAATTGGCACACAGCTCATTGTCAAACTGTAAAAGAAGGTCCCTGTGAAATATAATACCCTAGATCATATTTTAAGCTCTTATGGGGTGTGATGGAAACAGGAACATCCCCTAGCTTGTCACAGGCGAGTAGAGCCCATGACTTGACAGAGGATGCTGTTGTGATCAAGACTGACCCAGATCGCATTTTAGACAATCCCTCCACCTCCTCACACTTGTCCTCTAAATGTGCAACAAAAAACTGAGGCTTCATCATCATGAAAGATTCTCCATCAGCTCTCGAATATACAAGGTACCAGGGCGAATGAGATGCGCTGCCATCCTTAGCCTGGCATTCCTCCCATGGTGTGGCCAGGGAGGGGAACAATTTGGGGTCATACTTCTCAGCATTGAATTGAACCCGTGAACGTTTAGAGACTGCTGGTGTTTGACCACCAGCAAGAGATGATGTACTATGCTTCATCGCATATCATCCACCCTGATTCCACCCACACTGACCAGGAGGCCTCCCCATAGGTGCCACACAGTCGCAGCAAAGACCACCTGGCAGGATGGCCATTGCCAGGAGTCCCGATGCCCCAGGGGGCAGGCATCTACTCCTTGGCATATGTGGGGAGTGAACGGCACAGGCATCTGTGTGGTCAGGGGGCTACAACCAGCAGGGTACATGGCAGTCCCACCAGAACAGACTGGCTACTGTGCTGGATATCAGGTGCAAGCAAGCTAAGAAGTCTATTATCGTCATCAGCACAGAAAACAAAACTACACTGTGGAGGGAGGGAAATGCACCCAGGAGAGTGACCTTGCCCAACAGCTAGAGAATGAGCGGAAGTGCAGATCCACATTGACGAAGGATGCGAGAGCTCTCAGTACATGATGGACATGGTGCACCGTGTAAGGCACCCTTCCCACATTGGCCTGCTCTTCGGGAAAATTTAGAAGGATGGAGGTCAAACCCTACAGGGGACCATCACATAAAGGCCAAAACATGTGAGACTCCTTTTAGCCACCTCTTACGACAGGCAGGAATATCTCAGGCCTATTCTAACCCCCGGATCCACAGGGGGATGTGGAAGGTGTTCTCTCACCCTTTGAAACCATCTGGTCGTGTGTTGCCAAGACACTGCATGCCACCACTTGCCAGCTACTATGACTGATGAACTGTGGCACAGAGTTCAGTCAGCAAAGATTGATGTACCTGTGTTGGTCATCCAAGTCTAGTTCTACTCAGTGCCCAACGGGTTAGCGGCATTGTTGCTGCCAGTGGTGTCCACTCTTTGTACCAAATTTACTAAATTATGCACCTTATGATCCTGCAAATCACCTACAAATTTAATCATGATTTCTTCCCACTGTACTGTATACGTACAATAAGTAAATTTTTGTTAATTGCCATGCATCCTGATGCTGCAAATTTGATGGCTGGCAGTGTATTTTAAGATCCAGTATTTTGAATTTTATGGAAGAAATGAAGCTGAAATAAAATGAAATGATTGTTTGACATTGATGGTTGTTAGTTCCCATCTGGAGAAGTTCGGCTGCCGAGCTGCAAGTCTTTTCAATTTCCGCCACATTAGGTGACTTTTGTGTTGATGGTGATGATGAGAACACAACACCCAGATCCTGAGAGGAGAAAATGTCCGACCTAGCCAGGAATAGGACCTGGGGCCTGCTGCATAGCAGTCAGATGCACTGACCACTCAGCTAAGGGGTGAACAGAAATGAAAAACTTATCCCAAAGGATCAGAATGGGTTTGGGAAAAACTATGTGTGTGAAACACAATTTGTTTCATTCACACACAATATCTTCTAAATGGCCAGATTTTGACTCAAACTCAGAGTCTCACCTTTGCAGACAATGTTCTAGCCAGACATTACTCATGACCCAATACCACATCTTTGCTTTAGCCAGTACCTCTCTCCTACCTTCTAAACTTTATGAAATATCTTGTGTATTTTATTGAACTAGAAGGAAGGATTTTGCAAAGAAATAGCTTAGCCACAATGTATGGGATTTTGGGGTGAGTTGTGAGTCATGCTGGATAGCTCATTTGTTGAGAGCACTGCATGTGAAAGGCAAGATTCTGGGTTTGAGTCACACTCCAGTACACAGTTTTAATCTGCCAGGAAGTTTAAAAAAAGTGCACACTCTGTTGCAAAGTGCAAGATTAATTCTGCAGCTTGTTATATAGTGGAAGTAAATGGGCATGCAAATTCCGTATTCCTAGCTTGTCAAAAGTTATTTGACATTGGACCACATGTAGTAGTCCACCTGTACCTGTCATTCATATGTCCACTCTATTTTCTACACCATGTAATAAGGCTAAGGAGCTGGTTACCAAGCCCCCACAGAACGTATCTCTGCCTACGTAGATCAACACCTTCAACCCATTACATGCAGTCTCCCATTCTTCATCAAAGACACCAACCACTTTCTCGAATGCCTGGAATCCTTACCCAGTCTGTTACCCCCGGAAACTATCCTTGTAACCATTGATGCCACTTCCTTATACACAAATATTCCGCACATCCAGGGCCTCGCTGCGATGGAGCACTTCCTTTCACGCTGATCACCTGCCACCCTACCTAAATCCTCTTTCCTCATTACCTTAGCTAGCTTCATCCTGACCCACAACTTCTTCACTTTCGAAGGCCAGACATACCAACAATTAAAGGGAACAGCCATGGGTACCAGGATGGCCCCCTCATACGCCAACCTATTCATGGGTCGCTTAGAGGAAGCCTTCTTGGTTACCCAGGCCTGTCAACCCAAAGTTTGGTACAGATTTATTGATGACATCTTCATGATCTGGACTCACAGTGAAGAATAACTCCAGACTTTCCTCTCCAACCTCAACTCCTTTGGTTCCATCAGATTCATCTGGTCCTACTCCAAATCCCATGCCACTTTCCGTGACGTTGACCTCCACCTGTCTAATGGCCAGCTTCACACGTCCGTCCACATCAAACCCACCAACAAGCAACAGTACCTCCATTATGACAGCTTCCACATCAAACGGTCCCTTCCCTACAGCCTAGGTCTTCATGGCAAACGAATCTGCTCCAGTCACGAATCCCTGAACCATTACACCAACAACCTGAAAACAGCTTTCGCATCCTGCAACTACCTTCCCGACCTGGTACAGAAGCAAATAACCAGAGCCACTTCCACATCGCCTCAAACCCAGAACCTCCCACAGAAGAACCCCAAAAGTGCCCCACTTGTGACAGGATACTTTCCGGGACTGGATCAGACTCTGAATGTGGCTCTCCAGCAGGGATACGACTTCCTCAAATCCTACCCTGAAATGAGATCCATCCTTCATGAAATCCTCCCCATTCCACCAAGAGTGTCTTTCCGCCATCCACCTAACCTTCGTAACCTCTTAGTTCATCCCTATGAAATCCCCAAACCACCTTCCCTACCCTCTGGCTCCTACCCTTGTAACCGCCCCCGGTGTAAAACCTGTCCCATGCACCCTCCCACCACCACCTACTCCAGTCCTGTAACCTGGAAGGTGTACACGATCAAAGGCAGAGCCACGTGTGAAAGCACCCACGTGATTTACCAACTGACCTGCCTACACTGTGAAGCTTTCTATGTGGGAATGACCAGCAACAAACTGTCCATTCGCATGAATGGACACAGGCAGACAGTGTTTGTTGGTAATGAGTATCACCCTGTGGCTAAACATGCCTTGGTGCACGGCCAGCACATCTTGGCACAGTGTTACACCGTCCGGGTTATCTGGATACTTCCCACTAACACCAACCTGTCAGAACTCCGGAGATGGGAACTTGCCCTTCAGTATATCCTCTCTTCTCGTTATCCGCCAGGCCTCAATCTCCGCTAATTTCAATTTGCCGCCACTCATACCTCACCTGTCTTTCAACAACATCTTTGCCTCTGTACTTCCGCCTCAACTGACATCTCTGCCCAAACTCTTTGCCTTTACAAATGTCTGCTTGTGTCTGTGTATGTATGGATGGATATGTGTGTGTGTGTGTGTGTGTGTGTGTGTGTGTGTGTGTGTGTGTGCGCGCGCGCGAGTGTATACCTGTCCTTTTCTCCCCCTAAGGTAAGTCTTTCCGCTCCTGGGATTGGAATGACTCCTTACCCTCTCCCTTAAAACCCACATCCTTTCGTATTTCCCTCTCCTCCCCTCTTTCCTGATGAAGCAACCGTTTGTTGCGAAAGCTTGAATTTTGTGTGTATGTTTGTGTGTCTGTCGACCTGCCAGCACTTTCATTTGGTAAGTCACATCATCTTTGTTTTTGGATATATTTTTCCCACGTGGAATGTTTCCCTCTATTATATTCATGACTAATGTAACTGTTTTATGTTCTGCCAGATTAAATTCTTTGTTGAATTTATTGCTTAAATTAATTGAATGAGATGCATTATGTGTACAAGGAAATGTTTCACAGTGTGGGTGAAATATGTTTTACCACGATTCATTGTTCTCATCAGTAACATGGAGATATTCGAGTAACGTGTCCAAGTGGAGAACATAAATGACTCTGCATGTTCAGACCTTTGGGGTTTGATGACGATTGTTCAAATGCATTAATTCACAATTATCCATGTCAGTGTACTTGAGACCTGGTAAATGTGATGAACTGTGGTCTTTCCACCATTGTGCGACGTTTGTATGCAGTGGGGAAGGTTCAAAAATCCTGTGTATGGGACCCCTGTTGGAAGTTTTGCCTGACTTGGACTAGATAATTCTTAGAATGCTTAAAGTAGCAACTTTCTATCTAATTCACTTGAACGAATTTATCTGGCTGTCACCACACAGACTGATGAGGTCAGATATTTCTTCCCCAAGCATTTCAGATTATTGTATGGTGGCATTTTATTCTTACTATTAGGCTGATGCATAAGTTCATAATGGGTTTATTTTGCATGTTGGTATTCAATTGCTATGGGTTTATTTATTGATTGTCATTTTATATTTGTAATTCATTATTGCTATTTGAGTTTACATTTTGTCATTTGGAGATAGTGAGTGGAACTGTGAACACTAGAAAATAGACTACTAAGTGGAGAAATTGGAACATTTCCGTCAAATTCTTCTGTTTGAGTTCGACAGAGCGGTGACAGCAGCAAAGGCAGCCAGAAACATTTGCACCATGTATAGGGATAATGCCCATTGGCCAGAGCATGGTAAGAAAATGGTTTTCTCATTTGAAGGAGGATCATTTTGACATTGATGACTCTCCATGTTCAGGAAGACTTTTGGGGTTTGATGAAGATTGTTCAAATGCATTAATTCACAATTATCCATGTCAGTGTACTTGAGTCCTGGTAAATGTGATGAACTGTGATCATTCCACTATTGTGTGACGTTTGTATGCAGTGGGGAAGGCTCAAAAATCCTGTGTATGGGCACCAAATGCTCTAAGCCAAAGTCACAAAAATCAGCGGGTGGCCATATGTTCATCTCTACTTGCTTCTCATCAACTAAATTGTGAACAACATCAACTATTCCTATCCTGTATCATTACTGGTGATAAGATATGGTGTCTTTATGTTAACATAAGGAAAAGAAACGAATAGTTGAGCCCAAACAAAACGGTAACTCCTTGTACAAAGACCTGAGTGCATCCGCAAAAGATTATGTTATGCATCTGGTGGAACAGTGATGATGTGCTGTAATACGAATTGTTTCCACAAGGTGTAACCATCACTGCCAACATTTATTGCCAACAAATGAGATGTCTTGTAGATGCAGTTCAAGAACAACAAATGGTACAATGCTCGAAGTGATGCTACTCCAAAATAACACGTGCCTGCATTCTGCTAAACTGACAAAAAGCACTGTACAGGAGATGGATTGGGAAATCATTCCACACCCATCTTATTCACTTGATCTCGAGCCCTCAGATTTTCACCTTTTCTGCTCTCTACTGAACAACCTTCAACAACCTTCCTTTCTGAATGAAAATGTGCCCAAACATGGCTCGAAGAGTTATTTGCCTCAAAATCACACAATTTTTACAATCACAAAATCAAAAAGTTCCACCAGCATTCACAGACTGTTGTAAATAGTGAACAGCTATATATTGTTGATGACTAAAGCTTCTGTTATATGTACCTGTTGTGATTATGAAACTTATGGGAAAATGCTATGAACTTATGCACCAACCCAGTGTAACAGTTTTCAAAGCAATTGATACAATCCCCTACTTATAACATAATTCTGTCGTTCAGCAACATTTCTCTTCACATCTGCGTAGCCTTATTACTTTGTAGTGGAAATAAAACAATATGGGAGTAGACAGATAATTAATCTCACCTTTCAAATAGGAGACACAACACATACATTACTGACTGATAACCAAAATTTGATCATACAAAGGGCGTTCAAAAAGTTTTGCATAGTCTCCATTTTTTTTTATTTTTTGCAAGATGAGAACGAAATTTTTTGAGAACTTACTTGGAACATTTAGCTATAAGTTGTTATACAGGGTGAGTCATCTAACGTTACCGCTGGATATATTTCGTAAACCACATCAAATACTGACATACCGATTCCACAGACTGAACGTGAGGAGAGGGGCTAGTGTAATTGTTTAATACAAACCATACAAAAATGCATGGAAGTATGTATTTTAACACAAACCTACGTTTTTTTAAATGGAACCATGTTAGTTTTGTTAGCACATCTGAACATATAAACAAATACGTAATCCGTGCCGTTTGTTGCATTGTAAAATGTTAATTACATCCGGAGATATTGTAACCTAAAGTTGACGCTTGAAACCTCCGACGTTCAGTTGCGTGTTGTAACAAACACGGGCCATGGTCGGCGAGCAGCATCTGCAGGGACATGTTTACGATGACAACCGTGTTTACGAGTGTGGCTGTAGTGTACTGTTGTGGTTTGGTCTAGCTGTCGCAGTGTCCGCATGTAGCGCTTGCTGCTATTGTTATTCTGCATTCCTCTCTGCATGCAGACCAACTGTAGTACACCGTGTTACCAGACGTCTGTGATAGTGTAGTGTTGTAGGAACTGTGACCATGGTGTAGTCGAACTCTGAAAAGGCGGAGATGATACTCATCTATGGTGAGTGTCGACGAAATACAGCTGAAGCCTGCAGGGTGTATGCAGAACGGTACCTGGACAGAGAGCATCCAACATGCCGCACATTGCAAAACATCTACCGCCAACTGTATGCAACAGGTATGGTCGTAGCACGCAAACGGGTCCGTAACAGGCCCGCCACAGGAGAAGCGGGTGCAGTTGGTGTGTTAGCTGCTGTTGCCATGAACCCACACATGAGTACACGGGACATTGTGAGAGCCGGAGGACTGAGTCAAAGTAGTGTCATGCGCATACTGCATCATCACCGCTTTCACAATGCGTTGCTGTTCTACCTGCTTACCAATGAAGCGGGTTTCACAAACCATGGGGCAGTGAATCTACGGACCATGCATTACTGGTCCGTGGACAATCCACGCTGGCTCAGACAGGTAGAGCAACAGCGACCGTGGACTGTAAATGTAAGGTGCGGAATCATTGGCGACCACCTCATTGGTCCTCACTTCATTGCAGGGGCCCAAACAGCTGCAACATACATCGCGTTTCTACAGAACGATCTGCCAACGTTGCTCAAAAATGTCCCACTGGAAACGCGTTGACCTATGTGGTATCAGCATGATGGTGCACCTGCACCTGCACATTCCGCAATTAACACTAGGCTGACCCTTGACAGGATGTTCGACGGGCGTTTCATAGGACGTGGAGGACGCATAAATTTGCCAGCCCGTTCTCCTGATCTTACACCTCTGGACTTCTTTCTGTGGGGTACGTTAAAGGAGAATGTGTACCGTGATGTGCCTACAACCCCAGAGGATATGAAACAACATATTGTGGCATTCTGCGGTGACATTACACCAGATGTACTTCGGCGTGTATGACATTCATTACGCCAGAGATTGCAATTGTGTGCAGCAAATGATGGCCACCACATTGAACATCTATTGGCCTGACATGTCGGGACACTCTCTATTCCACTCCGTAATTGAAAACGGAAACCACGTGTGTACATGTACCTCACCCCTCATGGTAATGTACATGTGCGTCAGTGAAAAAGACCAATAAAAAGGTGTTAGCATGTGGACGTAATGTGCTGTTCCAGTCTCTTCTGTACCTAAGGTCCATCACCGTTCCCTTTGGATCCCTACGTAATTCAGTGCTCTCCGATACACACGATCGAACAGTGGAGGATTAGTACTCAAGCGTCAACTTCAGGTTACAATATCTCCGGATGTAATTAACATTTTACAATGCAACAATGGCACTGATTACGTATTTGTTTATATGTTCAGATGTGCTAACAAAACTAACGGGGTTCCATTTAAAAAAATGTAGGTTTGTGTTAAAAAACATACTTCCGTGCATTTTTTTATGGTTTGTATTAACCAATTACACTAGCCCCTCTCCTCACGTTCGGTCTGTGGAATCGAATTCGTCAGTATTTGATGTGGTTTACGAAATATATCCAGCGGTAATGTTAGGTGACTCACCCTGTATGAAAGTATTTCCTTTTATTTACAGGTGAGCCATAATGGACTGTGAAGCACATGTCAGGTTGTGACAGTGGTCGTTGATGGAGTTCCTCTTCAAGCTCAGCGATGACCATGCCACATCGATTCACAGGAAGTTGCTTCTTGTTTATGGGGAGGACACAGTGGATCGCAGCAGTATCCAGTGGTGGTTGTAGAGGTTTAAATATGGTGATTTCTCTGTACTGGACAACCCACAATGCGTTACACCATTGATGGCAGTGAGTGATGTGAATAAGGAAACCATTGATCAAATTGTCCAAAATGACAGATGTGTGGCAACACAACAGCTTGCTGAAATGACTCATTTGTTACTGGGTAGTGTGGTATCACTGGTGCAGTCACTAGGGTACAGAAAAATCTGTGCACGTTCAGTGCCTAGATTATTGACAAGAGAAATGAAAATGATGAGGAAGAATGTCTGCAAGGCTCCCATGGATCTTTACTGAAGAGTGGAACAGTGTTTTGACGGCGTCATTACCCAGGATGAAACATGGTTGTTTTTGTCTGAACCTGAGAGCAAAATCCAATCCATGGAGTGGCGTCATCTGGGTTCCCCTTGGAAGAAGAAACCACGACTTTCATGAACAGCAGGCCAAAAGGTGATGGCCTCCTTCTTCTGGGATCAGTGTGGTGTCACTTTCATTGACTTTTTGGAACTTGTCTCCACAATTAACTGGGACCATTACTGTTTGTCATTGGACAAGCTGTGGTGTGCCATCAAGACTCGCAGACCACAGATTCAGGGTCAGCTCATCAGATTACACCATGACAATGCCAAACCCCACACAGCCCTTATGACGGAGGAGAAAATCAGGAAAATGGGTTGGAAAATTGTTCCGGACTTGACTACATCTGATTTTTTCCTCTTTGGTTGTCTGAAGGCCCACCTGCATGTTAAAACATTTGCTAGTGAGAAAGACCTTATTTCCTGCGTCAAGGGATGGTGTAAAAGTCAATCTCCGGAATATTACCAAAGTGCATTTACATCATGGAAAGAATGTTGGGCCAGATGTGTCACAGCTGATGGAGGATACATTGAGTAGGCTCGATGTATAGCTAAATGTTCCAAGTGTGTTCACAAAAAAATTCATTCATCTCCTGCAAAATATAAAAAAATTAGAGATGACTGTGCAAAACTTTTTGAACGCCGTTTGTACAAAAATAACATTGGCTCCCTAGATGTCCAACAGAAAAAAGTAACACTAAATGTGTCTCATAGAAGCATAATGGAACTGCTTGTGTATTCAGTGTACATAAGCAATTCATCAGATTAGTACCGAGCGAGGTGGCGCAGTGGTTAGCACACTGGACTCGCATTCGGGAGGACGACGGTATAATCCCGTCTCCAGCCATCCTGATTTAGGTTTTCCGTGATTTTCCTAAATCGTTTCAGGCAAATGCCAGGATGGTTCCTTTGAAAGGGCACGGCCGATTTCCTTCCCAATCCTTTCCTAACCCGAGCTTGCGCTCCGTCTCTAATGACCTCGTTGTCGACGGGATGTTAAAACACTAACCACCACCACCATCAGATTAGTTAGTTAGTTAGTTGCATGATCCATTGATTAATCGCATGATACGGAAGCCGTTATGATATGAAACATGTCAAGTGCACAAGAAATACACATATGAAACAAGATTTTTAAATATATATAGTACAGTGTTGTTTGTTGTTGTGGTCTTCAGTCCTGAGACTAGTTTGATGCAGCTCTCCATGCTACTCTATCCTGTGCAAGCTTCTTCATCTCCCAGTACCTCCTGCAACCTACATCCTTCTGAATCTGCTTGGTGTATTCATCTCTTGGTCTCCCTCTATGATTTTTAGCCCCCACACTGCCCTCCAATGCTAAATTGGTGATCCCTTGATGCCTCAGAACATGTCCTACCAATCGATCCCTTCTTCTAGTCAAGTTGTGCCACAAGCTCCTCTTCTCCCCAATTCTATTCAATACCTCCTCATTAGTTATGTGATCTACCCATCTAATCTTCAGCATTCTTCTGTAGCACCACATTTCAAAAGCTTCTATTCTCTTCTTGTCCAAACTATTTATCGTCCATGTTTCACTTCCATACATGGCTACACTCCATACAAATACTTTCAGAAATGACTTCCTGACACTTAAATCTATACTCGATGTTAACAAATTTCTCTTCTTCAGAAACGCTTTCCATGCTATTGCCAGTCTACATTTTATATCCTCTCTACTTCGACCATCATCAGTTATTTTGCTCCCCAGATAGCAAAACTCCTTTACTATTTTAAGTGTCTCATTTCCTAATCTAATACCCTCAGCATCTCCTGACTTAGTTCGACTACATTCCATTATCCTCATTTTGCATTTGTTGATGTTCATGTTATATTCTCCTTTCAAGACGCTATCCATTCTGTTCAACTGCTCTTCCAAGTCCTTTGCTGTCTCTGACAGAATTACAATGTCATCGGCGAACCTCAAGGTTTTTATTTCTTCTCCATGGATTTCAATACCTACTCCAAATTTTTCTTTTGTTTCCTTCATTGCTTGCTTAATATACAGATTGAATAACATCAGGGAGAGGCTACAACCCTGTCTCACTCCCTTCCGAACCACTGCTTCCCTTTCATGTCCCTCAAGTCTTACAACTGCCATTTGGTTTCTGTACAAATTGTAAATAGCCTTTCGCTCTCTCTATTTTACCCCTGCCACCTTCAGAATTGGAAAGAGAGTATTCCAGTCAACATTGTCAAAAGCTTTCTCGAAGTCTACAAATGCTAGAAACATAGGTTTGCCTTTCCTTAATCTAGCTTCCAAGGTAAGTTGTACGGTCAGTATTGCCTCACGTGTTCTAATATTTCTACAGAATCCAAACTGATCTTCCCCGAGGTTGGCTTCTACTAGTTTTTCCATTCATTGTGTTAAAGATTAATATTTCTATTATTTACCCCATTCCGTTAAATGGCACAACATGCATAAACTGTATTTATAGATTTATTTATTCCTATTCAAGAATACATGTATGGTATAGAAGGAATTGTCAAGGAGATATAATTTCAATTTATTTTTGAAGCTAATACTGCTGTCTGTCACACATTTCATTTCATCTAATAATTTGTCAAAAAATTTTATAACAGCATATTTTACCCCTGTCTGTGCCAAACATAGGTTGAGTAAAGGATACTGTAGGTCTTTCTTTTTTCTGGTATTATAATCATGAATGTCACTGTTCTTTTTGAACTGGTCCATGTTGTTGAGAACAAATTTCGTAATGCAGTGCGTGGTTGTTGCAAGAATTCCTAATCTTTTAAAAAGATGCCTACAAGATGTGTGACTATGAACCCCACACATTATTCTAACCACTTTCTTTTGAGCAGTGAATACTTTTTGTCTAAATGTTGAGTTACCCCAAAATATTATTCCACATGACATCAGAGAGTGAAAGCATGCAAAGTATGTTAGCTTACTAATTTCTATATCGTCAAAACTGTCAGTTATTCTGATTGCAAAAGTTTCTGAACCTAGTTGTTTTAGAAGATCCAAAATAGGAATTTTCCAATTAAGATTCTCATCTATATGTACATTCAAAAGCTTAGTATGCTCTACCCTGTCTACTGACTTCTGTTGATGTATTATATTTATTGAAGGAACTGTACCTTTTGCAGCAGAAAATTGGAAGTACTGCATATTTTCAAAGTTTAGAGCAAGCCCATTTGCAGAAAACCAGTTAATGACTTTTCCAAAGACCTTATTTGTATCATATTCAATTGGAGTTTCTTTTACTGGATTAATAATGATGCTTGTATCATCAGCAAACAGTGTCAGTTCAGTTTCTTGTTTTGGATAAGAAGGGAGGCCGTTCACATATATCAAGAACAGAAGGGGACCCGTGATTGAACCCTGTGGAATGTAATTTCGCCCCAGTTAGATGAAGTGGCAAACTTATCAAACTTATTTAAATCACTTGACCCACATAAAGAAACTTTTTGTTTCCTGTTCTGTAGGTATGTCTTAAACCACTCATATGCTATTCCATTTATACCATAGAATTGTAATTTCTGTAACATAATGTCATGGTTCACACAATCAAACACTTTGGAAAAGTCACAGAAAATCCCTATTGGTGACATTTTACTATTTAAAGACTATATTATGTGGACAGTGAAATTGTATATTGGTGTCTCAGTGGAACAGCATTTTTGAAATCCGAACTGTGATTTACTAAGTATCCCATTACCGTTAAGTTGGCTAACCACTCTTGAGTACATTATTTTCTACAGATATATGAAAATGCTGTAAGCAAGGATATTGGCCAGTAATTATTGACATTTGTGGTGTCCCCCTTTTTGTAGAGAGGCCTGACAATGGCATGTTTTAATTTGTCTGGGAAAATACCTCTAGTTAGTGATGCATTACATATGAGACTCAGAACATCAGCTGTAATTGCTCCACATTGTTTTAATATCTTGTTAGGGATGTCATCTACTCCAACAGAACATTTATTTTTCAAAGATTTAATAATTTTACTTATTTCACAAGAGGTTGTTAGGTGAAACTTAATGTGACTAAAATTTTTCAAAACTGACTCTTCCATGTACTGCCTGGCTTTTTATTTTGAACTATTCTCACCAACTGTTTCTCCTACACTTACAAAATGGTTGTTAAATACATTAGAGGGGTGGGGTTGTTTGGGGAAGGAGACCAGACAGCGAGGTCATCGGTCTCATCAGATTAGGGAAGGATGGGGAAGGAAGTCGGCCGTGCCCTTTCAAGGAACCATCCCGGCATTTGCCTGGGAAATCACAGAAAACCTAAATCAGGATGGCCGGACGCGGGATTGAACCGTCGTCCTCCCGAATGTGAGTCCAGTGTCTAACCACTAAATACATTAGATACTTGTGTACTGTTGGTTAGGATTGTCTTGTTCTCTGTAATAGTAACACTACCTACCCCAGTGGTTACTTACGTGTCTCCCTTCTAACAACATTCCATATTGATTTTATTTTATTGCTAGAGTTGTTAATTTATTCCCTAACATACATATTTCTTGATTTCCTTACAACTTTCTCAATGTGTTACAATAATTTTTACAGTTCTTCTGGATCTTTACTAGTTCTTGCTGTCTCATACAGTTTTTGTTTTCTTTCTGAAGACACTTTAATACCTGTAGTAATCCAAGGTTTCTTTGAAAAGTGTGTGGTGTTACATTTAGTAATCTTCTTTGGGAAACAATGTTAAAAAAGGGATATAAATTTATCAAGAAGTATGTTGCATTTATCATTAGCATATATATCTCCCCAATTAACATTTCTTAAACTTTCTCTGAAGTGCTTTATAAATACCGGGTTGAGCAACCTCACACTTTTACTTAATGGTTTCTGAACTGTACACCCTGTTACGTTTTGTAAGTTAATTAGTTGTGCATCATGGTCTGACAATCCATTTACCACAGGGAAAGCATATGTTTGTTTTACATACTCTTTCTGTACAAATACATTATCTATTAGAGTGCTACTGTCTTGAGCTATATGTGTAGGGAAATTGACCACTGATTCTAATTTATATGTTTTTAATACTTCTAGTTCACTTTTCCTATCAGAATTACTTAGAAAGTTTACACTGAAATCACCACAGATTAATAGTTCCTTCTTTTTGTCTAACAGACAGAATAATACGGAGTCATACTTTTTTATGAATAGCTCCCAGTCTCCTAATGGGGACCTGCACATCATCTAGCTGAAGTTCACATGCACAAACCTCAAAGTGCTGATCAACACAAAATTGGGTCAGCAGCCACTATCAGGTTCTTGGCATCCATTCATTTATCATGTTCCATACGTCCTTTTAAAGGAGGAGAACCTTCAGAGATGTGGTATGAGTCAAGGTAAAGATTAACAAAAGACTATAAAATCATTAAAACTTAAACTGTAAACTACATTAACAAGAAACTATTGCTGTAGTATGGTTTGCATTTACACCAGCTAATATAGTAAATTAGAAAAAAGTCCATACTTTGAAAAAGGAAGCTGCCTCCTCAGTCACATTTAGTAACAGCTGTTTATCTTCTATTGGTAGAGTAATATTTACTTGATTACCTAGATATTTACAAACTTGGATTACACAAGGTTGGGAATGAAATCCATTGCGGCCTTTCTCAAGGAGCAATCCTCTCTTCTCAAATGTGAGTCCAGGGTACTAACAACTGGCCTACCTAGCACAATCTTTCAATGACTTTTGCATCAGGTTAATTATTAATGATGACACAGCATATAGTAAATTGTTCAGCCGAGTTTAAATGGCTGTGCATGGACTAACAATACATTACACTGCCATAAGATCACAGTATATGGAATTTCAGGTAGGTGACTATGTTGATGCATCTGTTTGTGTGTGTGTGTGTGTGTGTGTGTGTGTGTGTGTGAGAGAGAGAGAGAGAGAGAGAGAGAGAGAGAGAGAGGGGGGGGGGGGGGAGGGGGGCGTGGTAAGAGAGGTGTGGGTGGGTGGGGTGGAGGGAGGGATGAGGGTAGAGGAAATATTATTTGTTTGGTGGATGGATGGGGGTAGAGGAGACATTATTACTATTTGCAATAGTTCTAATTGTTTAATGAGGCCTGAAATGTTTACAGAAATGTTTATATTAGCTCATCTGAGCACTGGGACAGCTAAGCATTTTCCAGATGTGGGAAGGCTGGTATTGGATCAGCTCAGCAACATGAGGGCAATTGAAGAATTACTAGGGCTATCCGGAAAGTAATCTCCATTAGGCTCAAAATGAAGTACTGGAACAGTTACAGAAAAGTTAATAGAAAAATCTCAAAACTACACCTTTGTATTACCTCTCTACTCATATTCACCTGGTACATACATACCAGATGGAAACTACTTGGAGCCAGGTCTGAGCTGTAAGGCAGATCTTCAGTAACGTCAAACTGGAAATGAGACAAGAATGCTTGTGTTTGCCAGGTAGACTGTGGCTGAGCATTGTTGTATGAAAATACAACACTGGCAGCCAAGTGTCTGTGGCACTTGTTTCAAATGGTGTAACGGCTTTAATATTAAAAGTAGCTGAATTGCTCCATTACTGTGTGCACACTGCATAACCTTATGGAATGCAATAAACCACTACCCTTTTGTAGTGTGACACAAGCCAGGAAATAAGATGACACGAACGACACTGCAGTATGTGATCAAAATTATTCGGACACCCCCAAAAACATATATTTTTCATATTAGGTGCATTGTGCTGCCACCTACTGCCTGGTACTCCATATCAGCAACCTCAGTAGTCATCAGATATTGAGAGAGAGCAGAATGGGGCGCTCTGCAGAACTCACGGACTTCGAACGTGGTCAGGTGATTGGGTGTCACACGTGTAATACGTCTGTGTGCAAGATTTCCACACTCCTAAACATCCATAGGTCCACTGTTTCCGATGTGATAGTGAAGTGGAAACATGAAGGAACACATACAGCATAAAAGCGTACAGGCCAACCTCGTCTGTTGACTGACAAGAGACTGCCGACAGTTGAAGAGGATTGTAATGTGTAATAGGCAGACATGTATCCAGACCATCACACATGAATTCCAAACTGCATCAGGATCCACTGCAAGTACTATGACAATTAGGCGGGAGGTGAGAAAACCTGGATTTCATGGTCGAGCGGCTGCTCATAAGCCACACATCCCGCCGGTAAATGCCAAACGACGCCTCAGCTTGGTGTAAGGAGCATAAACATTGGATGATTGTACAGTGGAAAAACATTGTGTGGAGTGACGAATTATGGTACAAAATGTGGTGATCTGATGACATGGTGTGGGTATGGCAAATGTCCGGTGAAGGTTATCTGCCAGCGTGTTGCGCCAACAGTAAAACTCGGAGGCGGTGGTGTTATGGTGTGGTCATGTTTTTCATGGAGGAGGTTTGCACCCCTTATTGTTTTGCGTGATACTATCACAGCTCAGGCCTACATTGATGTTTTAAGCACCTTCTTGCTTCCCACTGCTGAAGAGCAATTCGGGGATGGTGATTGTATCTTTCCACATGATCAAGCACTTGTTCATAATGCAAGGACTGAGGCAGAATGGTTACATGATAATAATGTCCCTGCAATGTACTGACCTGCACAGAGTCCTGACCTGAATCCTACAGAACACCTTTGGGATATTTTGGAATGCCGACTCCATGCCAGGCCTCACCGACCAACATTGATACCTCTCCTCAGTGCAGCACTCCATGAATATTGGGCTGAAAATTACCCAAGAAACCTTACAGCACCTGATTGAATGTTTGCCTGCGAGAGTGGAAGCTGTCATCACAGCTAAGGGTGGGCCAACACCATATTGATTTCTAGGATTACCGATGGAGGGCGCTATGAACTTGTAAGTCGCTTTCACCCAGGTGTCCAGATACTTTTGATCACGTAGTGTATATGCAGAAGACTGTGCCTAATTATCACTTCCACAACTAAAAGACATATAATATTTTTTATCCAGTGGAAATTTTAAATTACATGCTCTTCCTCTGACCTCCATAGGCTGTCACAATGCTAGTAACCATCACTGTTGGCATAAATGTAAACTGTTTGAGCTGATGGTGGTTTGACAAGAAATCATGAGCTGAACCTTGGTAGGGGGAACAAAACTCGATGTGAGAGTCAATCCATGGGGAAGCATAGAATCTGAACACCACATAGAGAGTGACCACAGAAGAAAGCACAACATGTAACTATGAGTGACTGACAACCCAACACATAGAAACAGAGCACAGCACAAAACAAATGTTTGATTTGTGGGAATTGAAATCAGCATTAGAACTGATAGGCAAGGCCTGCTGCTGCTGGCAGTTAAACACCTTGGTCAGTGGCCCTGCCCATGCCATGCTTCACTCATGTCTTCTGTGATATCATTCTGTACTACTTCACTGTGACTACCACACCCTCTGCATCTACCTCGATATCCACTGGTGACGAAAGAAATCCCTCCTTACTGAAAAGGCCATGTAGAGCCAAAGGTAGCCCAATTTGTGTTGTGACCTCCATCACAAAACTGAAGAGTGCGTGAGATGTCTCAGTTACTGGACTGACCACCAAAGGAGACAGCACAGATGCTACTTCCACTGAAGGGGTAGAAGAGTGTGGAGATTGGGTTAATGGTTGGTTGGTTAGTTTAAAAGAGGGGGGGGGGGGGGGGAGAGGGACAAAACTACTAGGTGATTGGTCCCGTGACAGGTGGCACTGGCCTGGGCAGAGGTGATGACTCTGCCACTGGCAAGCAGGAAAAAAGAGGGCATAGATCCAAATTCTGGTGGCTCCACAGTGGTATGTGCATTGTCACCCTAGTCTGCAGTTGGAGGTAGAATGGTGGAGGGTGCAGTGGGGTCGGCTACGGGTGACCATGCTGTCATTGAGAGACCTTGCAGTGTTTCCCATTCACGTGTGTGTATGGCAATTTGTCTGTAACATCATGAGTAGGGAACACCTTTTAATGTTCTTCTTCATATATGGTCACATTTTTGTTTTGTTCTCATGGTCCAGCTACTCCGTACCACGGCCATGTGCAGACTTATACTTCTCAGCATAGCCTCCAGGCAGGACAATGCTGCAAGAGAGTGTCTTGCTACTTTCAGCTACTGAATGATCAACACAGCTTTGATGATAATCTGCTGTATTGTTTCAACAATTTACTTTAATTGTGAAGACATATCTAATTATCAATAACTTACAACTTTTAATACATCTTCAGTATGTCTGACCATGCTGAGCTCAACTTAAAGATCTAAGATTTACAATCTTTACTTGTTTTGACATTTACATTGTAGTATGTCTGTTGTCCCTACAGCGTTCATGACACCTTCAAGGGGTAGCACCAAGGCACAAATGTCCACATCCAGCGAGTGCTACTGTGTTCACCACGACGCGCCTTGCCCCTGCTGTGTTATGCCACTGCACAGGTACCATCTGCACAGATCAAAGATCAAGATACACACAATGGATTTTTCCCCGTGCATAAATTTTCATAAAAGGCACAACCATCTTTCACCAGCATGAGCCTCTTCAGTGAAACGTATGTCATTCTCTAGAATACCCCATATTAAACTACACTCCCTTCCAAACACTGGAACCGACCCTGCTGCTATGCTCTTTTGGAGATGGCAGTGCTGTAAGTCCAACAGGACATGGCCACAACTGACTGGAATCATGGATCAGCTGCTCCTGACTATCATCCAAATGCTGACCTTTGTGGTCCACCACTACACCTGGCAGACACAGTTGCTGCCGACTGAAAGGCTAGGCCCAAATGGCAGATCCCTGAAGCTGTGACAGTCCAGGGAAGGTGATTGGGATGCAACAAATCCAAAAGACCCGACAGCTGGTGGTCAAGCAAACATCATGCCAGGCTACACCCATTAATTTACATCACCCAAGACATAGCCATACAAATCAAAAGATTTTCACTCTGCAGCGGAGTGTGTGCTGATATGAAACTTCCTGGCAGATTAAAACTGTGTGCCGGACTGAGACTCGAACTCGGGACCTTTGCCTTTCGCGGGTAAGTGCTCTACCAACTGAGCTACCCAAGCACGACTCACGCCCCATCCTCACAGCTTTACTTCTGCCAGGAAGAGCTTCTGTAAAGTTTGGAAGGTAGGAGACGAGGTACTGGCAGAAGTAAAGCTGTAAGGACGGGGCGTGAGTCGTTCATCTGGGTTTTGAATATATGCATGAAGTGATTCACTTTCAAGTCAGGTGCCAATTTTGAGATGGGGTGGTAGGCAGATGCTGGATACCACTGTGAATGTAAAAATCTTCAAATTCATACGACAAAAATTGCCAACCATTATTGGATCTGGGGGGAGCCCTAGATCACAATATTTCATAGACCAACAGTTGCCATCGAAGTCTTGGAGGACAAATTTGTAATGTGCAGGAAATTTGACAATGCGCCGACCATCAACAATGACTTACTTCCAAAAAAAGGGCCTGCTAAGAAGTCAATATGGACTCTTTCCCTAGAGTGCTTTGGGACGGGCCAATGGGAAAACTGAAGTAGCATTGCAGCCTGGTTTTGTGCACTGGCTGTGCGAGCACATACTAGATGTTGAATACTGCAGTCAATCATTTGCCAATGGACAAAATGACCTGCCAAAGTCTTCATACGTGTCATATCCCAGTGCAATGCATAAAGCAGCTGGAGGTATGCATGGATGCAATGCTGGAGGGATGACCACTTAACAGCTCTGCCCCTCTTTTGGAAGCATGAGGACACTCTGGACAACACCAAATTGAACATGTATGACAAACAATGTATGCTCCTGAAAGAGTGTGATCTGACTGCCCCACCTGAACAGCTGAAATGATTTTCCAGAAGAGTGGGTGAGCAGATGTGGTGACCACAGTGGTACCAAATAAAGGAAAGGATGGGGCCCTTCCACGCCCGCACCAACGTGGTGACCAAACCAAAAGTTCTACTGTCACTTCCGTAAACATGTTAGTTTTTGAATCAGGCGTCACAGGATGCAGACTGTGATGTTATCCATGCGTCTGGGTAAGATTACTCATTAACATGGTCCATCAGGAGATAGAAGTGGTCGAAAACGATCGAAGGGTAGTGGTTGTAAGAGCAGAGGAAAAAAAGTGCCAAGGCCAGCGCCAAGGGAAAAAAACCTCTGCGACAGCAGGACGGGTAGTAAGGGCAGTAGCGGCTTGCTAGCTGCAACAGAGCATGCAAGGTTAGGGACGGTTAGCATGAGGAATCGTGCATCGTTACCTCAGCATGAGGTATCGTGCATCGTTACCTATGTGTTGCGTGGTCGTTAGCTGGGTCAGTCCGGGTGCTGCGGCTGGGCTCGCTTGTAGTCTCCTGGGCCGGCCGCAGTGGCTTCTTCCCTGTAACATAAAGAGTCCGGTGCGGCAACGCATGCGTTGCTGTTAGGCCCTCTGCTGTGCCTTGTCGTCAGTGACTTGGTGCAGCTTCATCAGGCTGGTGCAGAACGGCGGCGATCGGCTACCATTCAGCGTCATCCTCTACTGCACGGTGCAGGACTTCTGCATTGCAGCTTCGAGCCGCTCCACTTGTTCAGTGAGCTGCGCCGCTTCAGCGCCGGAGAAATGTATGCCGTTCGCTCTCGCTGTCGCGATGATGGATGCTCCCGCAGCGGTCGGCGTCGCCACCGGTTCCGCTGGGGCGGCGGTTGTCTTCTTTGCGCCTCTCACCTGCGGTGCTGCTGGGACAACCGCTGGGATAGGCGCACGAACGTCCTTCTGCGAGGTCGCAGGAGGAGTGTTCGCGGGTACGACTGCACTGAGGCCTTGGGCGAAGACTGCTCGCAGTTGCCTCTGGGCCTCTACCTTCTCTGCAGCCACGGCGGCTGCGAAGGCAGCCCTCTCCGCCGCCATGATGGCTTTGAGGGCTGCTGTGGCCTCCTTCACGGTGGTGCCGAGTTCGAGGTCACATCTCTTCACGGGAGAGCGAGCTGCGTCCTGGCTGCCCGTTTCCGAGCGGCCGTCCCCGCCCTTGGCAGGTGGATCTGCTGCTGCGCCGTTCCTCAGCTGCGCCGGGCTGTTCTGCGCCCTATGCCGTTTCCGGCGTCGTCTTCTCTTCTACTGCTGCGTCGGTGCGGCCGCGGCCGCTTCGCCGCCCCCGGCACGGTTGCGGCTTGAGAAAGCTGCACAACCGCGCCAACTGGCGACGTGCGGACCGCCACACCGGACACAAGTCGGCAGAGCGTTGCTGCCGCGGTCGCAGGCGCAGCTGTCGTGCTCACCTGAGCACTTGACGCACCGCGCCGCGTTGCGGCAATACTTCGCAACATGGCCCTCGCCCTGGCACCTGAAGCACTGGGGCTGAGGGTCCATGGCGGTCGGGAGAGCCTCCGTCGTAACTGGGAAGCCCAGCAACTTCCGCAAGTCGAAGATGTCGCTCCCGCCGTTGACCGTTTGCACGGTCACGGCATAGAGCGGCGCCCTCTTCCTGTTGGTCCGGTTGTGCAACCTTGCGGCTGCATTACCAAACCCGGCTCGCAGCAGCCCTTCCCGGACCGCTGCCTCATCACAGCACCAAGGTAGCCCCCTGAGGAGTGCCTTAGTCGTCTTCATCCTTCCTACGGAAGGTGCCTTCTCACGCGCCGGCGGTGCATCGACGATGTGGTCGGCCACTGCGACCTTGATCGCCCTGTGGTCGGCCACGTTTGCGGCTCGAACGCAGCAGATCAGCGAGTGTGTATCGACAGACTCTTAGACCACCTTGTTCCGAGCACAATTCGTCATGGTGTCGAACAGCGCTGTCCACCCGCCTTTGCACTTGACATACAAAGAGGGGACAGGCCGCGACTCGTCTTCTCGGGAGTTCCTTGCACGGTCGGCAGACTCGGTGAGTTGCCCAACCGAAGGACCCTTCGCAGCGGCAGGTTTCCTCTGCGCACCCTTCTTTCCCATGCTGCGAGGCGCGGAACATGACAATTTGCACGCGTTGTAAAAACAACGCATGACAATTTGCTCTCCGCGGCACCGACAGCACAGAAATCTTCTTCACGAGCTCTCAACGGCCGAGTAAGCGAAGCACGCAACGGCAGCGATGCGCTCGCCTTGCCAGCTCAGGCCGCTCTGTGGTACCACTTATCGATAACACCCATGGGCATCACGAAGTTGACAACAGCATTGCTAGTTTTCATCAGATGCTAATAGTGGTCGTGCAGGATCTGGCAGACCGAATGGTGCATGCCCACTGAGCCATGCCTTGAGCTCCCTCTGCTGTCTTAATATAGGATGGCCGGTGGCAGCCTCACAGCCCACTTGCACTTGGAGCCTCTTTGCTATGACACCATCGTCTATGCTTAGTACCATGAGCCTCTTCCTTGATGACACTGAGAGCTGGATTCTATTTCTTGCTGCAATATTTATAGGTAAAGTAAATCTACAGTTTGTTGTGTTATCCTATTCGCTAAGCATTTCTGCTCCTGTCCAGCTTTCCTACAGTGACAGTTGCCACACCACTCTGTAGCCCACCTCTCCTTACCATTGTGTATTGAAGTCGTACACAACAGCCACAACCTTCTGTGATGTCAAAGAAAAATCCAGTGAAGTCTGCTGCAAGGAATCATCCAAGGTGAAAACGAGAGCCTCCAGTCAGTCGAACCCTGGATCTGGTTCCTCTGGCAATTGCGATACTGTGTCCGCATTTCCATGCTGGTTGGCGGGCTGGCATCAAATGTCATAATTGAAATTACTGAGGAAGAGTGCCCCCCTCTGCAATAATTGGTGGGCAGTCCTGTCAGCCAGCTTGGAGTAGGGCCAAATAAGGAAACCTGCAGCTTGTGGTTGTGATGAGTAGGAACTTTGTCCCATTACAAGAAAATGAGGTACTTTTTAATTCTGAAAAGGATAGCCATTGCCTTCTTTTTCACCTGTGAATAACTACACTGTGCAATGGAAAGCATCTTTGATGTGTAAGAAATGGGCTGCTCAGAATCACCTGGGTTCCAATGTGACAAGGACTGCACCAATGCCATATTAGGGTGAAGGTTAAAGGTTTACCTGGCGTAAAAGAAGCCACACAAGGACTGGATCATAAACATTGTTTGAGGGACTGAAAACACCACTGACAATCCATAGACCAAACAAATCTGATGCCCTTTTGACAAAGCTGGTTAAGAGGATAGCAGATGTGTGCAGCCTGCAGAATGAACTTAGCATAATACAAAATTCTGCCTGAAACTGGAGTTCCCTCAGGTTCATGGGCCGCAGCAAGTTGACGATGGATTTGACATGCTCAACAGAAACTATCTATGCTGACCATGAGCTAAAAAAACTTTTGGAAAAAAAGCTTCATTTTTTTTCAATTTTCAATGAAGGCCATTCTTCAGAATATGCTGGAACATCACTTGCAGAGTCCGTAGTTAGTCCTTTCACATGCAGCCCTGACCCAGATGTCAGTGAGGTAGTTTATGCAACAAGGAATGTTCCGAATCAACTACTGCAAATACTGTTGATAAATTCCAGGTATAAAAGATTCCAAATGTGATTAAACTGATGAAGCCCAAAGGGGCTGTTGTGCTCTAACAAATTCCTAGAAACGGCGCCCAACAGCAACTGCAGGTATGTGTCGTACAGAGTGTAAGAAATACTGGCCCCCTATAGCTTCATTAACGCTTCCAGTCCTGGAATTTGATATGAAGCCGCAACACATTGTACACTGACTATCTGCTTAAAATCATCACAAAGGCTTTTGCACCACCACCAACGTGGTGACCCACTGACTCTACAAAATAGGAGAAACACCATTGAGGCTCTGCCAGTGTTGCAGCTCAGTCTTGAACTTGTCACATATGGTGAATGGAATAGGACAGGGGCAACAAAATTTAAGTATTGCACAATGCTTAAGGGAGATGTGTGCATTGAGACATATTCTAAACAATTAGTCGTATGGAACCTTTAACCTTCATATTGGAAGGGGACTGGGACAACGAATGTATCTTGTCCACAGTCTGGAAGCCAAAAACAAAAAAGGTGTCTAACCTAAAAATATTTTGTGCTTAAGGTGAATTAATCACTAACAATAAGTCACCATACCACATTCTTATAATATGCACAAATGGAGAATTGTCCATTCAAAGGAATATATTATTTAACATAAGTCTCAATGAGACAAGTGGCCACTGCATCGCAGGGCAGCATAAGAGCTGGTACATATCTAAGTTAATGAGGATGATCGTCGCTCCCATGTTTACCTGACACTCAACTGGTTGCCCATCCACTACCAGTGGCAGTAGAGTATGCTGGGCCGACACTTGTGGGACGTTGGACACCATCTCCTAGTACACAGAAAATACCGGGGCCTCCAATGACCACCCTGTGGCTCACCCACTGTCATAAACTGTTGCCAAATCGCCGTCTTTGCAGCATACCCCACACACAGCATGTACATGTTAAGATTAATTTTACCAAAATTTTAAATCTCTTAATTTATTTATCACGTAACACCTACCTATCTAGTTTTACTTTACCTGCAATTAAAAAGTCATTTGACACCTAGCACTGGCCTAAGGAGCCAAAAAACATTTAGTGAGTTAGTAAAAATGCTCCACAAGATCAAAATGGTATTTCACTGTTTGTTCTTTTAAACACGAATGGAGAATGCAATTAATATTTGGATGTAAAGAATACTGCAAGAGAAAGAAAAACTAATTTACCTTTTCTTTGAAATTTTTTAAGTACTTCATGAATTTTCTTATATTTTTCATAAGACAAACCTCAAGGAGCTTATGGAGTGTCAGATTTAGCAAATTCAAATAATAATACTGTTATGACTCAACCACTCATCACCTTTTTTGTAATTATACCTTTAGGTCTATGAAACCAATATTTGTGTAAATATCATAGATGAAGGTCCCAACACTAGCTACTGTTGTTTGTTCTGCTTTTCTCATATGTTTCAGAAATATTTTTGCCGTCCTGTGATACACAGTTTGTGTCTTGGCTGGTGCAGCACCATGAGACAAGGAGTAAAAGTAATACTGTCCATTGAACAAAGACTATCTCTGACATCAGTTGTCCTGCAGACTCATTGACAAGTGGTATGAGAGAAGAGGAGGACGGAGAGGAAGAAGAATAGGAGTAGGGAAGGATGGCAGGGTAGGGGGCACAGAGGAGGAGCAGCAGTCACTTAACTCTTACCTCTTGTTGGCAGGAATGTCTGTTGGCAAGAACTGTAATTTCCAAAGAGTACAGTTATTTAATAATTGCTCATAGTGAAACAATTGTACATTGTTAGCACTGGTTAAAAAAAGCAGCATCTTGTAATGTACTTTGTACCAGGGCTCTGTTGGATGCAATTGAACTTATGTATGTACATGAAATCACTACTGATTAAGCTCTGTGATTTGTCACTTTGGGGCATAGGCTTTTTAACCTTCTGTCGGGCGCTGTGTTTGTCGCAGCGAGATCGGGCGTGGTGTATCAAATTGATCACACCGTTTATTCACGTGATCATTTATTAAATTCTGCTCACAAAACATATTATAAGTGCCAAATATATTTAAAGAAAGACAAAGATGACATACGAGCACAACTGCAGTAGAAATAATTATCATTCAGATGTCGTATCGTCAATGTTGGGCTTTAGTAACAAATGATAAAAAAGTCGCTTTTTCATTTGCTTCTTTATTATATTTCACTAATAAAACACATTACAAATGACAATTACCTTTACAGAAATGCTATTATGACACTGGAGCAGAACAACAATGGTATTACAACTCATTCATTTGTTTCATCGTCACTTTTTGACTGGTAACAAATGCGGAATTTTTCCGCATTCAGAGCAAAAAGGTTCAATGTGTATCAAACAGATAGGCTTCTGACTCATTTTGCAACAATATTTTGACAGTCTTTTTTCTGTGCAGGTATTACACCTTTTCCTCTTGATCCCAGTTCCTTCTTCGTTTCTGCTTGTCTCTTCCGCTTCTTCTTCACACATTGGCCTATATTGTTGTAGCCGCAGTTGAAAATCTTTGAATTCCTGAGGTACAAGCATCTACGAACCAAGTGAGATGGAACTAACGCATGTGAGAGTTGCTTCAGGAATCCTTTTCTTCAGATAAAATTCTTGTTGTTGCCATAGTAAATTACTTGTTAATTGATTCCACTCATATTGATCACTGCAAAAAATATGACCATGCGCCAACGGCACACATTTCTTGCTACATTGTATGAAGCAATCAACTTATCTGTAGTGTCGACTCCACCTTTGGTGCCATTGTAAAATGTTACAATGGATGGCCTCTGTTTATCTCCAGTGTCAGCATCTACTGAATTATCTTCATGCAAACTTGATGCCAAGGTAACAAACTTCCCTTTTTAGGAACGTAGGAAACTAGAGTACAGCCTTTCTTGAAGCCAAAAAGTGAACTATGGACAGCCCTGCCTTTACTGGTAGCAAACTGCAGAGGAATCTCACGCTTTTTTTCCTTCTTCATCGTCCCAACAAAAGAAAGATTTTTTTTTCTTCTTAGCTCTTCTATCAAACCAATACTAGTAAACCAATTGTCTGCTGTCACATTTCGACCTGACTGATAAATTGGTTCACATAGTCGCAGAACAACATCTGAAGGTTTATTGCTAACGTGGTACAATCCTCCTGGCTGCAGCCCAGCGTATATTTCCAGATTATAGAGATAAAATACTAGGGAATCCACAAGAGCATATATCTTAATTCCATATTTGTTTGGTTTGCTAGGTATGTATTGGCAAAAACTGCACTTTCCACGGAATCCTTCAAGTTTCTCATCTACTGTAACGTTTTCTCCTAGGGTGTAGGATTTCTGGCAATTCTGTACAAACAGAGAAAATATTTCCCAAATCGCTGTTATCTTGTCTAATTTTCTCCTTTCATCGCGAGTTACATGATTGTTAAATCTAAGACGCAGCATGATGAATTTGAAACGTTTTATGTTCATAATGACACGAAATTTTTCAATTCCATCCCCATCACTTCCCCACAGATCTTCTAAGCTTTGTCTGTTACTTTTGTTAACACCAGCCAAAAACAGAAGACCAATTAAAGCTTTTAATTCAATAATATCTATAGGTTTTACGCCTGTCTCTCTCTCTCTCTCGCGCGCGCGCTGAAAAGAAGCTTTGATGCTCTCAATATCCTGATTGGTATACAGAACTATAATCGAAAAAAGGTTGTCATCTATGAGGCAATTCGAACATTCCAAAGGCGTTCTCAATGCTTTCGCCTCACCTATAGAACCAGGTAACTTTCGAATAATATTGTGGGCCCTGAAACGTACTCTCTGCGATGGTGGAACTTTATTCCATTTTGTCTCTTTGTCCCTTCCAGTATAATAATGCTGGCTTTCTTCAAGTACTTCATCATCATTTTCACTGTTGTTTTCCTCTGTTTCTGAATCTTCCTGCCAAACTTCAACTGTGTCATCACAATCTGTGTCTACTTCATCTTCAAAATCCTCTTGAACTTCATCATTGTCCTCTTCGAACAACATTTTTTTGTATTTCTGCAACATGATTTGGGTCAAGGAGGTTGTACGTCTTACTGTAGCCTGCCACGATCAAGTGTCTCACACCTAAAGTGATAAAATTCCTATAAAATAACGCAGTCAGGCACAGTGTATCAATTTGATACCTGATACTCAAACATTCGTAACTGACGATTAAACGGTCCAAAAAGAAAATAAGTGCATTACACATTGTGTATTAACATTGTACTACTTACTAAGTTATGTTGATAGCCAAAGAAATGAATTGTTGAAATGCAACACGAACGGGCGCAGTCTATCAAACTGATCCGTCAGCACATATATCGACGACAAAGCAGTCGTATCGACAATGAAGCACACAAAAATGACAAGCGTTCGGAAAATGCTAGCTACTAGCGAGTAGGCGTCAGTGTTGCCACTCGTTGACAAATAATTTACAGTAAACTTCGAGGTGTATCAATTTGAACAGCTGCGCCCGACAGAAGGTTAAAGGAAGTAGCGATTTCATTTTTGTGTTACATGTCAATAAATAGTGACAGTGCAACTTTACACCCACGTATTATCCTTTAGCATATTTTGGTCCCTACACATAAAATGAAATCGGGCTGCTACTGTCAGCTACGTTCCCTCATAGACTGAGGATGGTGCAGAAGTTATGTAGTATTTCAGCCTCCAGTGGTTGGCTCTAAATGCATCTTCCATTTTGGAAGGAACCCAGCAGAGTGTTACCTGGTAGTTTCATGAGCAGGTGACAGTCACTGCTAGAACAAAGTTCAGTGGATGGACAATAAAACAACTTTACTATCTTAAAAAAGTGTAATATAACATTCTTTTTATGATAATTTCTCATGGATTTTGTCTAAATTGTAACTTGGATATGTACCTAACCTTTTATTGACAATGTAAAGGACGTCTCACTGTATTGTAGAGGGGAAATTGGAAATGCCCATTTAATGAGAAAAGCACGACCTTTAGAAGGGGGTGGGCTTGGGGAGGAGGGCAGGAAGAAGAAGAAGAAGAAGAAAGAAAAAAAGGAACTACAGTTCCTTTGCAAAACTTTTCTCCATGAATTATATCTGCAGACAGATTAAGATCACTAAGTTTCCTATATCCATCTTTGTTTCTTTTGGAGAAAGAAACAATATCTGGTCATTATATGAGAACTCAAACAATTAACTGTCTGATGTGTGTAGCATGCACTTTATGCACGAGTAGGTCGACAAATGTTAAGTTTGATTTTTATCCCCTGTTATGGTAGTATGGAAAGTTAGTCATAGTTCCAATTTTTACTAAAAGAAGGCCCTGATGATGGTGCAGTGTGTCCCTGAAAGCAGTCACATTTGCATAAAGAGATTTACACTCATGGCTGAATGTGTTACCATTAATTCTCATAAAGCCACTAATTCTTTCATTTCTTGGAAACTATTTGGTGTGGCTTGGACATATTTCCATAAAATATAATTATTTTTATATTTCAAATATTTTCAACTTTTCCAAAATGGATCCTGCATAGGGACCTTAAGGCTTTCAGCACAATGAAAGGAAGACTACTATAGTGTTGTGCGAGTAACTGGGCCACAGGACCAATAAAATGGAAGATTTGCTTTAAGAAGCTACTGTTTTTGTTGTTGTTATTGTGGTCTTCAGTCCAAAGAATGGTTCGCTGCAGCTCTCTACGCTACTGCATCCTGAGCAAGCCTCTTCATCTCTGAATAACTACTGCAACCTCCAGCCATTTGAACCTACTTGCTGTATTCCTCTTTTTTAAAAAACAAAGAAGTATTAGATGCTGCCCAAGAATGAAAAAGGTTGTTTTTTTTGCAACATGCTGGGGCACAATGGTGGTTACAGGTTTAAAGGGACTAAACATCTTAGTTATCGGCCCCTCTTTTCACTGATATGAAATGAAATTGGTCAGCTTCAGGGTCTGTGACCTTTTTGTCACAGTTAGAAATCCATGTGGCAGTAACTTAAATCATACGGTTAAGCACATAGAAACTGCAGCCAGTCATGGGAAACAGATGTTGGAGTGGAAATGACCACAGCTGGAGCTCCCTACACAAGATACCTCTGGTGGAAAGGGTGCCCCCACTTCTGTTCCATAAAAACACTACTGAAAGATACAAGAAGGGATATCATATTCAGTACAACTACAATGGGGCAAGAAAATGAAGAATGTACAGACTAAAGAGCTAATTAGCTTAAATAATTAGATAAAATATGTACATAAAAATTTTAAAATTCATGACAGTGCGGAGGGAGAAAGAGGGCACATGCTGCAGTGAGCAATGCTGCCCCCCATGTCATTACAAGACAATGGTGCATTACATTTTGTTATAAAGCCACTTTCGCTCAGGAAATGTATGACTTTGTAAACTGTTATTTCATTAACTGAAAGTATCTGGATTAGGAAGCTAGACAGGTTGACTGCTCATCTCAGATCGGCCAGCAGTGCACACACTGTGAAAATATGGCAGTAGTATGTGTACATAAGGTATAAAAGAGCAATGCATTGGCAGAGCTTCGTTTGTTATCAGATGAAAAGGTTTCCAACATGATTATGGCCACACAACGTGAATTAACAGACTTTGAACACAGTATGATAGTTGGAGTCAGGTGCATAGGACATTCCATTTCAGAAACTGTTAGGGAATTCAATGTTTCGAGATCCACAGTGTCAAGAATGTGCTGAAAATACCAAATTTCAGGCCTTACCTCTCACCACAAACAATGCAGTGGCCGACCACCTCCACTTAATGAATATGAGCATCGAGGTTTGCATAGAATTGCCAGAGTTACCAAAAAAGCAACAATGCGTGAAATAACCACAGAAATCAGTGTGGCACATATGACAAACATATCTGTTACGACAGTGTAGCAAAATTTGACGCTAATAGGCTGTGGCAGCAGATGACTGACGCAAGTGCTTTTGCTGAGAACATGAAATCGCCTGCAGTGCCTTTCCTGGGTTTGTGAACATATCTGTTGGACCCCAAATGAATGTAAAACTGTGGCCTGGTCAGATGAGACCTGATTTCAGTTGGTAAGAGCTGATGGCAGGGCCTGGGTGTGGTGCAGACACTATGAAGCCATGGACCAAGCTGTCAACAAGGCACTGTGCAAGCTGGTGGTCCTCTGAACTGATCATTGACTGAAAAATGGCTACTTTCAGCTAAATTGAGACCATTTGCAGCCATTCAGTGTTCATTTTCCCAAACAAGAATGGAATTTTTAAGGGATGATAATGTGCCCTGTCACTGAGCCACAATTGTTTGCAATTGGTTTGAACATTCTGGACAACCCGAGCAAATGATTTGGCCACCCAGATCATCAGACATAAATCTCATCGAACATTTACGGGACATAAGCAAGAGGTCAGTTTGTGCACAAAATTCTGCACCAGCAACACTTTCAGAATTATGGACCGCTATAGAGGTGGGCGGCATTGCTCAGTATTGCTGCAGGGGGCTTCTAATGACTTTGATGAGTCCATGCCACATCCAGTTGCAGCACTACGCTGGGCAAAAGGAGCTCCGACACCATATTGGGAAGTATCCCATGACTTGTCATCTCAGTGTATTGCAGAGCCTGTGATATGGCTACCAAATCTACAGTTTATATACTGCAAGCACTTGGCAGAGAATGCTTCTCATGCCCCCTGGGTGTGCAAAAGCATAACTAAGCCTGTTACTGACTTACGATCCACCTATGCAGATGGATTTTCATTTGGGGTAGTCACTGAGAACTGAATGGAATAGGCTTCAGAGAATGGTGGAATCTGTATTTTCCTTAGAGCTGCAGAAGAGATCTATCCAAATTTGAGGACTGGGTACACACCAAAAAGGTGCCGAGAGGGAAACCTAGGTACTGAGACTAGAGGGGGCTGTTGGTGGTGCTGGCATGAAGCCTTCAATCATACCTGCGCTAGTCTACACAATTTGGTGTTTTGTACTGACTGAATTATTAGCTGTGAAATGGAGTCAAGTAACAAGGATGGGTAGGCGTCTGACAGATGGTGACTGCATAGTTTGCCAGGAGGTGCTGGTGTTTGGTGATTGGATACCAACTTTCACCATGAGGCTATCTATGGGACTTGTATGGAAGGCTCCAGTTGCCAACAGCAATTGATCTAACAAGCCCAGTACTGATGGTGCTGTCAACCTGTAGACAACACATCCATAGTCTAGGCAGGATAAAATCAGAGCTTAGAAGAATTGCAGAACTGTGTGGTCTGCACCTCCAGACATTATGCTGCGAAACTTCCTTCATGGGATTTGCCTTTAGCTTGTGCACATGTGATGACAATGTTAGCTTATTATTAAATTAGAGGACTATTTGCATTTAGCTGATGGCTATGTGATAAAATGGTTAACTTCCTGTCAAATAAAAAACCTAAAAATTAGAAATTTTCAACTGCTTCAAGTAACTGGTTACCAAAGTAAAGTTCTGGGTGAGGATGCACAGTTCTCAGTTGATAAAATGGATGACATGAATTTTTACATGAGGAAACTGATATCCAATCTTTAGGGCCCAGTTTTGTACTTTATTTATCATACCCTGAAGGTAGTGCCTTATAGTGCACAATGATATAGAACTGTAATACATGCAAAGTTTGTCCACAGGCAGTGATTATGAGACCGTGGGACTTGCTGTGTTCACAGTATCATTGGTGATACTGCATTGCATTGGTAATGCATAAAAACATTGTGCACTGCAGATTCCAGAAGTATCAATTGGTCTGTGGTGGACCGGAGTGCCTGGAAGCAATTTTGAAATTGTGATAAATGTCCTCTGGCATCCAGGCACCAAAACAGTAGTTGGTTGATCACTCTCTCAGTTTATTCAACCCATTTGTTAGAGGGATTGGTTGATAATTACCCAAAATTTGTTTGTGTTTTTCCTGGTTTTGGGATAGGAATAATAATAATAATAATAATAATAATAATAATAATAATAATAATAATAATAAACCCCGTGGAGGCCCGGGGAAAGAATAGGCCTCCGGTATGTTCTGCCAATCGTAAAAGGCGACGAAAAGAACAAACCACTAATAGGGCTAACACCCCTTTTAGAGTGATTAGTTGGTTCAGGACAGAACTAATGGAGCCTCGGACAAGCGCTGTCATGGTCGGGGACGATGCCCTATGCCCGTCCACAATGGTAACGACACTGCTAGCCACACGGAAAATGATTTAAATTTAAATAGAGGTGTTTTGCAGGACATGCTTCCTGCAACCACCCTAGAAGGAAAACAAAGACAGAGGATGAGATGGTCTGATGAAGTTAACCGACACCTCATGTTCTGTTATTACCAAGCAACAAACTTAGGAACCAACACAACTGGATACAAATCACAAGTATACACAACATTTATTACCAGATACCCAGAATTAAAATTTTTAACAGAACAACTAGCTGATCAGATCCATGTAATAATCAATAATAACAGGATACCCCAAACAGAATTAGAAAACATCAAACAACGAGTACAACAAATACTGGAACAAAATACTGTACAGTCAGAAGAAGAAGAAAATACAGTAATGGACTCAAACATCCCAGAGCAAACAAACCAAGAAGAACACGCATCAATTAAATCAGAGGAAAACAAAATCTTAAGATAGCCACCAGAACAAGCACAAATAGAACACGAAGTGACACACATGTTAGATATAGAAGAAAAATTTCAGCTGACACATATAGAATACAAAGACACAAATACAGACATTAGACCATTCTTGCATACACCACCAAATAACCCACAAGTTGAAACAACAATAACAACTATCAACACAATCATACACAACAAAATAAATGAAAACACAACTATGGAAGAGTTACAACTACTGGTTTATATAGGAGCACTCACTACACTAAATATACACACTAGGCAGAGATCAGAACCAACCAACACACAGAAGAAACCCACAAAACCAGCATGGCAACACAGGCTACAGATCAGAATAGAAAAACTTAGAAAAGACATTGGACAGCTAACACAGTTTATAAGAAATGAAATATCAGACAAAAAACGAAAAAGGTTAGGTAAAATCTCACAACAAGAAGCGATAGAGCAATTAGATGAAAAGAAGCAAAAATTACAAGCATTGGCCAAACGACTTAGAACATACAAAAAAAGTGAAAATAGAAGGAAACAAAACCAAACATTCAACACAAACCAAAAGAAATTTTACCAGACAATAGATAACACGCACATTAAAATAGACAATCCACCAAACATAACAGACATGGAACACTTCTGGAGCAACATATGGTCAAACCCGGTACAACATAATAGACATGCACGGTGGATACCAGCAGAAACAGACATACAAGATGATACCACAAATGCCTGAAGTGGTAATTTTGCAACATGAAGTCACCCTACAATTAATTCTACGCACAATTGGAAAGTCCCTGGAGAAGATAAAATAGCAAATTTCTGGCTAAAGAAGTTCACCTCAACACATTCACATCTAACTCTTTGTCTTTAAATATGTCTGCTTGTGTCTGTATATGTGGGGATGGATGTGCGCGCGCGCGCGAGCGAGTGTATACCCGTCCTTTTTTCCCCCTAAGGTAAGTCTTTCCGCTCCCGGGATTGGAATGACTCCTTACCCTCTCCCTTAAAACCCACATCCTTTCGTCTTTCCCTCTCCTTCCCTCTTTCCTGATGAGGCAACAGTTTGTTGCGAAAGCTTGAATTTTGTGTGTATGTTTGTGTGTCTGTCGACCTGCCAGCACTTTCATTTGGTAAATCACATCATCTTTGTTTTTAGATATAAATTATTTAACAGTTACATTGCAGACCCATACACATTCCCTGATACACTTACACATGGAATAACCTATCTGAAACCTAAAGATCAAGCAGACACAGCAAACCCAGCAAAATATCGCCCCATAACATGCCTACCAACAATATACAAAATAGTAACTCCAGTCATTACACAGAAATTAATGACACATACAACACAGAACAAAATTATAAATGAAGAACAAAAAGGCTGTTGAAAAGGAGCACGAGGATGTAAAGAGCAACTGATAATAGATGCAGAAGTGACATATCAAGCTAAAACTAAACAAAGGTCGCTACACTACGCATACATTGATTACCAAAAAGCTTTTGATAGTGTACCCCATTCATGGTTACTACAAATACTGGAAATATACAAAGTAGATCCTAAATTGATACAGTTCCTAAGCATAGTAATGAAAAATTGGAAAACAACACTTAATATCCAAACAAATGTAAATAATATCACATCACAGCCAATACAGATTAAGCGTGGAATATACCAAGGGGACTCATTAAGTCCTTTCTGGTTCTGTCTTACTCTGAACCCACTATCCAACATGCTAAATAATACAAATTATGGATACAATATTACTGGAACATACCCACGCAAAATCACACATTTGCTATACATGGATGACCTAAAACTACTGGCAGCCTCAAATCAACAACCCAACCAATTACTAAAGATAACAGAAGTATTCAGCAATGATATAAATATGGCTTTTGGAACAGAGAAATGTAAGAAAAATAGCACAGTCAAGGGGAAACACACTAAACAGGAAGATTACATATTGGATAACCACAGCGACTGCATAGAAGCGATGGAAAAAAACAGATGCCTATAAATATCTAGGATACAGACAAAAAATAGGAATAGATAACACAAATATTAAAGAAGAACTAAAAGAAAAATATGGACAAAGACTAACAAAAATACTGAAAACAGAATTGACAGGAAGAAACAAGACAAAAGCTATAAATACTTATGCTATACCAATATTGACCTACTCATTTGGAGTAGTGGAATGGAGTAACACAGACCTAGAAGCACTCAATACACTTACACAATCACAATGCCACAAATATAGAATACATCACATACATTCAGCAACAGAAAGATTCACATTAAGCAGAAAGGAAGGAGGAAGGGGATTTATAGACATAAAAAACCTACATTATGGACAGGTAGACAATTTAAGAAAATTCTTTCTAGAACGAGCAGAAACTAGCAAAATACACAAAGCAATCACTCATATAAATACATCGGCTACACCTCTGCAATTTCATAACCACTTCTACAACCCTTTAGGTCACATAACATCAACAGATATGAAGAAAGTAAATTGGAAAAAGAAAACACTACATGGCAAGCACCCGTATCATCTAACACAGCCACACATCGATCAAGACGCGTTCAACACATGGCTAACAAAAGGCAATATATACAGTGAGACGGAAGGATTCATGATTGCAATACAGGATCAAACAAACACCAGATATTACAGCAAGCATATTATTAAAGATCCCAATACTACAACAGATAAATGCAGACTTTGCAAACAACAAATAGAAACAGTAGATCACATAACAAGCGGATGTACAATACTAGCAAATACATAATACCCCAGAAGACATGACAATGTAGCAAAAATAATACATCAACAAAACATGAACTAATAAAACAACATGTTCCCACATACAAGTATGCACCACAAAATGTACTGGAGAATGATGAATACAAATTATACTGGAACAGAACCATTATAACAGATAAAACAACACCACATAACAAACCTGACATCATACTCACCAATAAAAAGAAGAAATCAACACAACTAATCGAAATATCCATACCCAATACAACAAATATACAGGAGAAAAAATTGAAAAATACATCCAACTGGCTGAGGAAGTCAAGGACATGTGGCATCAGAATAAAGTTGACATTATACTAATTATACTATCAACTACAGGAGTCATACCACACAATATCCACGAGTACATCAACTAAATACGGCTACATCCAAACGTATATATACATCTACAGAAATCTGTAATTATTGATACACGTTCAATTACCCAAAAGTTCCTAAATGCAACATATACTGTACAGTTAAAAGTAAGTCATGCTTGATCAAAGTTCGCGTCACTTTCCTTTTTTAACCAGACCTAAGGTCTGTGAAAGGAAAGAAGAAGATAATAATACTCTTCCACCAAATTAGGATGGTAGCTACTTGCATGCAGATATTTCAGTGAAATGTGCTGCGAAACATTCAGTGAAGATGATGGGATCAGAGCAATGTTACCCGTTGAGGGAGACACCAGGAGCTACTGTGTATAGTTGGTGGCTGTATATGCAGCAAAGTCCATTCTTGAGACGATGGAGGTAAGCTCTCATAGACGATCCATATTATTTCCAACACTCCCGATTTCTCCTTTTTATTAAAAGCTGTGCCTTCCCTTACGTCTCTTGAATGCTGTTAAATGTTCCATTGAAGGAGGTTATTGTGCCATTGAAGAGCCCTTCTATGCGCTCTGACAGCTGCAGATATTTTTTGAAATCACCATGGCACAGGTTTCTGGCACACTGGGGGGGGGGGGGGGGGGGGGGAGTAGGGTAAAGCAACACCCTATTCCTTCGGCACCATTCATAATTGAGTCAATAACATCTTAAACCACTCCTTCAATATCCTCTTGACTGGCTTCAAAAGAGGTTTTGGAAATGAAGGAAGCTTGTGAACTGTCTATAGTTGACTGAAAACAGATGGGCAGGTCAATGAAACAAGGCAGGTCAATTACTATCAGAGAAAGAACTCACCTTTTTTATGTGCTAGGTCGAGTTTCGCTGGCTTGTATCACATTTGAAATATACAACGGTATGAAATGAAGTCACAAATAACATAGGTAATCTGAAGTGGGTGACAATGAATCTTAAGACAAATTTATCTCTCCAAGCCCTGTGCAACCTGTTACTGAACAGAAGATAGTTTGTAAATTTCATGCTATCAGTTCAATTTCTTCAAGCAGATTCATATCCACAATGCAGATGTTGATGAATAGTACTGACAATCTTTCACTTCAACACCAATTTTTCTTGCTGCCACAACAACCTGATACAATATACAAGTTTTACTCTACGAATTGCAGTCAGAGCTGTCTTCCATTAATAAATGTCTAATGTAATATCTATCAATTAATACACATTTTTATTACTGTAAATAATGGAAGTTAAAGACTGTGCTGCAGGAAAAACAGCCTCGACCGAGTAATTCCAGGGATCGATTTTACTTGGTGAAAGTGCCTGGAAAGTTCCTAGAAAGGTTATTATGGGAAAGTAACTATTGTTTAAATTTAAACTTCTTTGTAAATTTATCCTTTTATTTCATGGCCTAACTTATATATTTAACTAGTGTGAGAATCAAACTATGGAAAATCCAGTGAGACAATGATACTCTAGACTGGATAGAGGAAAGGACTCAGTTTTTAAACACTGTAAATTGAGTTGCAAGTAATCCTCTTTAATAAAGCATCTGCATATTACATACATATTTACAACCAAATATGTCCACAGTTACATATTTTTGATACAATTCATGAACCTTATAATGATAACATGAAATGTAACTGCATGGGTAAGACCAGTGCCTTCAACATTTACAAGAAATCAACATGATTAATTTTTCAGTCTTTCATCAGCAGCCAGGAAGATAAAAGCTCATTTTACTGACACACAATAGTTAGTTTGTACTATCTGTACAATTAAAGTACATTTGTTTTAAATAGAGCCTGAAAAATATATGACCGCAAAGTTACAATCTAAATTTTGATAATTTAATGTGATTTTTTTAATTAGGAACAAATACATTTGGCTATCTTAACAGGTACTTAGAATTAACAGTGTACAATACATGAGAAAATAATGACTGTTTTAATCTTATGAAATGAATTCTGCTATTTATAATATTTCCCTTATTTTCTGTTACACAAAACAAAGACTGCAGAACCAGTTAGAATGCCACAGTATATTATGAATGAGAGACAGCAAACTGACTACCAAATTGCAGATGTGGTTCTTCATTAAACTACTTCTGGTTCGAACGAAACAGACAAATGACACTTCTGATATCTTGTATAAATTTATCTGTTAATATTAATGAACATGGTGCATAATATTTCATCAGATAAACAGTTAAATTGACATCTTCACAACAAAAAAACATGCAAGACTAACAGATAAAAAAGTCTGGAATAAAGACTCCAAATACTTCAGCTTACTGATAAGCTGAAAATACACACAATTACGCAGATAACAGAGCACAACAAAAATCTCTACACAATATAAACTAAATTCAAAATAAAAATACCTTGTTACTTGGCACTTTGTGTGGAAATAAACCAATAATTAATAATAGGAAACTACATTCCATAACTGTAATTAGTTTGGTTTTGTTGTATCTGTTGAGGAGGGTACTGAGAAACAGCTTCAGCTGCTGCTGGTGGTGGGGGTGGTGGTGGCAGCAGCCAAGGGGAAAGTACTGGAGGGGGTGTTTGGTACATAGGCCTTGTAGGGCAAGCTTGTGTATTTGAGAACGCAACTGGATTTCCGAATGTCGTGCTGCCAAACTGGTATGACAGGGGGCTGTTCACAGGGGGTGGTGGTTTTGTTGTGTCTGGTCTTACAAAAGCATTTGGTGGTTGCAATGTAGGAAAAACCGAGGGCATTGATTCGCTTCTGTTCAGAGGTGGAGGTGTAGGAGGTGTGCGAGTGCTACCATGATGGACACCACTTGCAGCTGTTAAGTGCAACCCTTGTGGAACAGATCCACAACGACCGAGATTAGACTGAGCCATATGACTGGGCTCAGGAAATAAACGAATACCAGTATCGACATTACAAGGGGACTGTGGAACTGGTGGTGGTGGCATGCTACTATCAAAAATGGGCTGTTGGTTCTGGGAATTCTGGATAAGGGTTGTTGGGAATGGAACGAAAGGTGGTGGAGGGCTTTGCATGTACTTTGGCATGCTAAAGGTTGGTGGCCTAACAAAACTAGATGGATGTGGTTGGATATTTGGCGACTGCAGATGCAGGTGAATATTTGGAGACTGCATAGGAGCATGATGATGTGCATTGCCCCAGGTCTTGCACTGGGGCTTCACCTGACCAGGACCTGGCCCCCATGGCCTAAAGTTATTTTGAAATCCTGGACGAACCCCATCCACTGATCCTTGGAACTTTCCAGGCCTCTGTATTTGATGATGTGCTGCTGAAGCTTGTGAAATGGAAGCTGTTGTAGGTTGTTGTGTCTTGAAGGGACGATTCCAATGCTTCTCAGACATCCTTAGATTACGAGCATTCATTCTTTGTTCGTATGTTTGATGTTTCCTATTAAGTTTCTCATCTGGTTCACCTTTCTCCTGTATAAAAAATGTATTATTAACACAGTATAAGTGTACCTGTATTAAGCCTGTAACTGAGAACACCTGAATTAATATAATTTGGAAAACAGAAACATACAGGTTCTTCTGCCAATCAATATGTTTATTTACAGCCATTAAAGCACATGTAGGAAACTAATGCTCTTCATTAATAGCAGATCAACATTTTTTGCCGAACTAACACTAACAACATACACAGGAAATCACTGTATCCATGTATACAACTTTACTTTTTTACTTGTTAGAAATTTCAATTTTTTCCCTCTATAAGGGGACTTATGAAATGGTGATCTCCTTTCTGATTCTTAAATTATGAACTAAACTTATGTGACCCAGGAGCTGCTTCCTGAATTGTGATAATGTTACCCCTGACTGGAATGTGACAATATGGGTGTGATTTGGTGAAATCAAGAATATGAATGCAAAATAAATGTTATCATAAAAGATTGATGTGTAGCACAGTCTAAGGTTTATGTTTGCCCCATACTTAAGGCACTCTGTTATGAATAATTAAAAGTACAAGGTAAAGTCAGAAAGACTTTTATAATACACTGTGCACTAATCTACAGTAAATATTTGGGTGCAAATTACCTGTATAAAATGTGTATCAATTACATAATTTGCAGCCTGGGGGATGGGTGATAGCTATTATATGTAGCTCACTAGCTTCCTTTACAGCCGTTTAGAAGACATCACTTTAAACAATTTAATTGCCAAACATCTCTCTAATTAGAAACCTCTGCTAACTTTCACTCACATACTCAAACTGATATCCCAACTCCCTTTTGTAACCACCAGACCATTGCCATATCAACATATTTCTCCACTGCTTTCTGTAGAAAATTTAAAACAAGTAGCTCAATGCTTTTCTATGCCTAACACTGCATTTCCTCATTTTCTTGTAACACTTTCTTTTAAAATGTTCTTAGTCATCACATATAATTAATTCCAGCCATCACACAGGTGAAAAACACTTCTGCCAAAATAGTGGTTACAAAAAATGTTTCAAAAATATAAATAGAGTTATCAAACACTAAAATTTGCTTTAAAAATATCAAGGCAGGAATGAAAAGAGAAAGATGAACTACTGCAAGTAATGTACTTTGAAATATTAAGATTATTGCTGGTTTCAATTTCCCTTTTCATAAACACACTAAGAAAAAGGGATTAAAAAACACCTCTTAATTCTGGCAAACAGTGATCTTCACACAATAACAGAAAAATAACTAACTCAGTCCAAATACAACCATATCAAAACACAGCTTCGGGAAGTCAACCATGGATTCAAGAATCTATTTAGGTCATCTTATTTGCATTATTCAGACAAAGTACACATTAGGCATTCAGTTTTCTTGCTGGCCATAACCTACAATCAGTCTATTCATTTATGCAGAGACTGATCTTCACATGTCCATACATGGTAAGCCTCTAAATGAGCACTGGCATCCACACAACTAACAATATGGGACCAAACTTCTGAGGCTATCAGTCCCTAAGCTTACAAATTACTTAAGCTAACTTAAGTTAACTTACACTAAGGTCAACACACACACCCATGCCCGAGGGAGAATTCGAACCTCTGATGGGGGAAGCCATGCGGACCGTGACAAGACACCTCAGACCGCTCGGCTACCTCACACGGACAAGTTTCATTTGTTCGCATCATTATACTACAGATCTTTAGTGCTTACACATATGGAAATTACTTTGTAAAAGCACTCAAAATTTAAGTATCTAAAGCTACCTTAATCATCCATGTTTGACAAACACACACACCTTCCAGTCTTTATGAAAAGTCTATGACAAGGTTGTTTCCTTAACGGTCTAGGTAGTAAACACATTAATTCAAAGGTGACTGGTTTAGATCGTTACACGATCATCTTCAGACCTAGCCATTTTGATGGACAATAGTTGTGTATGGAGCAGGAACCTCAGAATGACAGGGTAGCAGTTGATTACCATCATTCTGAGGTTCCTGCTACACGCACAGTCATTGTCCATCAAAATGGCTAGGTCTGAAGATTATCATGTAACGAATGAAATTGGTCACTCTGAATAAGTGTGTTTGTGATCTAGACTGCTGTTATTATTTTTGAAGATTATAATAAGATTGCTGACAACTTCAATAAAGTTTTCAAAACACATTAAATTGCCCAAAATCTTAAGAGATTCAGAAAAGTTTGTGTATGGGCACTGTCCTATTGAAAGAGCACATTTCCATCTCTTAAGAAAAGCAACATAATGGGCCAGATGATTGCCCAGATTAATTCTGCACTGTTTGGTACACCCTAAACACAATAAATATAAAATCATGTTAGCCCCACAGCATTATTCCCAGAGTCAGTCTTGCATACCACAGCTTGATGCGATCTTTTAGTTTGCGTTCTCCTGGTCGAAATATCACTATCAAATGACCATCACCAAGCCCAATATGGCAATTGCACTCTGTTCTATACAAAACTTTATAGCACCAATTATTTCAGAAGAATCTTGTTACAGCATTGGAAGAGCACTGTAAGGTGATGGTCCTTTTGTAGTCAGTGTGTCTGGCTGCTTTGCGGAGGACTGGATTCCACTCCCGGTACTGTTTGGGATTTTTTTCCTTTCCTGGAACGAGGTGCAATGTGCCTCCTAGAGCCAGTGCTCTGGCATTCAAGATCATTATAATTACAATCAGCAGCAGCATCCTCTACACTCTCCAGTTTTGTTGCTGCTTATTCCACTCACTGTCTCAACATCACCTTCATTTCAAGGTGGCAATAACACCAGTAACTTTTTTGACCACAACTTTTCTTGAATCTTTAAGCCTTCTGCAAAAGATGTGTACTGAGCACTGAAAAATATCAACTTTTATCACAATGTCTTCCACTGAATTGACCTAATTCACCATGTTGGTGCAGAAGTGCATGAGGTAGCAGTGCAAAATTCAATGCAATTAAACAATTGTTGAAGAGTATATAACAGCACAAGAACTAGATGGAGAAAGACATCACACTTGTCCTTTTCAAGGTAATCATCGAAGCATTTGCCTTTAAATTGTTAGGGAAACCACAGAAAACAATGTGGATAGCCATTGTCTAAATCCAGGTTTGGTGTCTTACCACGATGAAACCAACAAAAGGAAACTTAAAGGGCTAAACAGAGGCACTGTCCTGTTGAAAAAATATCTTTAACAGTAACTTTTTAATAATTTACTATAAAATTAATGCAATTAAAAAGAAACAATTCTGATCTACAATAATATTCCTGCACTTCTAGGTAATCTAAATATCACACAAAATCAATCAAAAAATGACTCCAGCTGATGGAACAGTATCCCCTTTCTCAGGTAGATGTTCACAATGAGAAATTGTCTGTTCTGATTGTTCTTGCTCTCAGGTTGTAAGAAATACAACCAAATTTCGTTAAACACAGTTCATTGAAATTGCCTTCAATATGTCTAAATGATACCACAAATTTGATTGGTTGGTTGATTCAGGGAAGGGGTCCAAACAGCAAGGTCATCAGTCTCATTGGATTAGGGAAGGACGGGGAAGGAAGTCTGCTGTGGCCTGGCAAAGGAACTATCCCGACATTTGCCTGATACGATTTAGGGAAATCACGGAAAACCTAAATCAGGACGGCCAGACACAGGTTCGAATTTTATCACATAATTATAGTTTCAGTCACTATTGTGCATTATGGTACCCCTTTAATCAACATGTCCTCATGCTAAGAGTCCTCTGTTTCTGCGAGGGGGGGAGAGAAAAATATATGCTGCACCCATGTCCTCCAACTAATGTGTTCTAGATATGATTGGACACTTGACACCTGACTCGTACTGATCACTAGGTAACATTAACAACACCATTCTCCAATACCATTGATTGGATGGCCATAGAGAACAAACTGCATTCAGACACATTCCTGGGCAAAGCAAAATGTCAAATTCCATCTGACATACCAAATAGTTCCTTGGAACACACTATCTCGAAACAGCAATGTCTTGAGATAATTCAAAAGTACAACTACCAAACATTCAAGTCAAATGTACAGTTCCACAGAAATTATAGTTTCAATAATAGCTAGCCCCATTTTTTCTTCCGAATAATACATTCTGTAATTAGCTATTACATCAACAATGTTGTTACCAAACATGTCTGAACTATACTAAAACTCTCCTTCAAAAACCAGACTAGGCAATAGCATTTACCAGCCATTAAAGGGAACCTTAGCATGATTTCCTTCAGTTGACCCTTAGGTATCACAACGTCACCCAAAAAAATTACAACTGAAAAAAATCTTAATTCAATATTCTACAGGTCACAAATCAGTCATGCACATGCCACTTTGTCATACACATCAAATATTGATAGCTGCAGCACTGCTTTGCATATCTTTGGCCATTGCCTAGGAACGAGACCATACTATCCACAAGGTGGCAGGCTGGTAAATGGTCATGCTGTGATTTAAGTTTGTGCGCTCACTGGTTTGGGCAGGCAATTGAACTGTCTGACTAGAGGCACTCAGTACTGCTGGTGAGTCATGTTAGCCGCAGTGGTTTTTCCTTGGCTGTGCACAGCTGAGTGCGAAGGAAGTGATTGGCCTGCCTCGTGTTTGTTGCAGTCAGCACCTTACATTTTTGCGGCACTAACCACAGCATAGAATTATTTTCTCAAAGCAGTGCAAATGTTACCTAGGAGCATCGAGTTTGGCATTATCTGAAGATTTCTGCCAATTCCCCAAAGTGTCTTGCTTTCTAGCTTCTTTGTAATGTGTGCCTTGCGCTATCAGGCCATATGTGGAGCTGCTTAAGCTGTTAAATATTTTTCTGCTATACCTGTTGGAACCACACACAGCAAGTCAGTGTGGCTGTGCAAGAAATTAAATGTCCGGTTAAGCACACCAAATGATCAGCTATCATGATTTATGCGACATCTGATGCTTATTTGTGTGATGTGTCCTCTAGTAGCCACTTGCATTTAATTTATACCTTACAGTAGGTTTGTTGCTTGATGTGTAGCATATGTCTTTTTCTTAGTGTCTTGTTCTGTTATTTAATGTCTGTCAGCAGTAACCTAGTGGGCAGCTGCCATTTTGTATTTCAGGAACACTGCCAAGCTGCTTTCAGCCTGATTCAAGAATTAATTTCCAATCGGGTCATGTATTACAACTCTCATTTTTAATTCTTTGCAACTATCGTGTTTGTTCTTGGTTTCTTCCTTTCTTTCTTTTAAGGTTTCTTATTATATTATTTACATAATTCTAAGTTCCTTGACTTGCTTTGACTCTCATTCTTCTCTGTAAATCCCATCTTTTTCTTGTGCTTTTTTCCTGTAATAATGAGCTACTAAATTCCTGAACATGTATGACTCGTGTGTTACTATGTTTTACCTTACCTGGTAACTATTTTTACAAACTTTTCCTTTATCACTTCTTGAAATTTTTATCTTTTACCTCTAACACATTTATTTTTCATAAGACAATATACACTGTTCAACAAACTGGAAATTCAGCACTTAATTATGGATACTGCTAATGTAGCAAACACTCTTAGATTTAGTGTGTGGAACTTCATGAAGCAAAATCATAATTTGTACCTCTGATGCTTATTATGACTATCGCTATTTCAATTTGCAATCAATTACCTTGTTATCCTAATATATAGAAAAAAGTATTTTCCACATCAGAGCAAAGTTTACCACACAAATATTTCCAACTTTGCAACAATCAACTTTTTTACCTACCTGGTTCCTTTGCTCTTTTGCCATTCTTCTAGCCTTCCTTTCCTCTTCATCATCTGAATACTCCATAACATTTGGAGGTGGTTCATTGTTATGTTCCCATGAAGCGTCACAACCCTTTTGCCTGTAAATTTTATGTTCACTGTTACTTCACTACATGCACTATATAATTGTGACAATAGAAATTTGAACATGTAAACAGTAACTGAAGGTAAGCAACCACTTACCTGTGTGTGCCACTCCTCATTCACCTGCAGACAAGTGCTTGCCTGTCCTCAATTTTTACAAATTATGCAACTTATGCATAAAAATGCAAAGCTTTCATGTTGTCTAACAAACATTAACCAAAAAAATCCAAAGTTGTATAACTGATGGTGTCAATACAGAACTGCCTTGTAAATCTGTATGTCATTTTATTTCTTTTGATCTAATTACCACTTGAAGCAGTTGTAGATATGACAATGTACTTAGCAAAAATTACATACAAAAAACATCTGGAGTCTAAATTTGAGAAATGGTGTCACACTGTGCAACTTCAACCGTGCTACCTCAACAGCCCGCAAGGGAAACTACACCAAAACGGTAAGTTTTAGGCTACAAATCAGGTAGTAGGCCAGTGTTACTTTAACAGGTATGAAAGCAAAGTTCATAATTTGACAATTCTGATTACAGCACATGAAAAGTTAGGGAATATGTTCTTATGTGCATATTTCCTGAAATACTTGTTAATTCACTGATAACGAAATTAAGAAGTCTTTCCATTTGTTGTTTCAAGTAAAATAACTTCTCAGCCAAAATTAGTAAGAAAACTTAGTGTTTATGTCATTGAGTTACATACCCACATTCTATGGTGTACTTTTTATTGCTGTGAAATATAATGAAGTAACTATTTTGTAAGTGTTTAAGTTGTTGTAACTATTAGCACTGTAATAATAAAAGCAGTAATTTTAAGATTTTCTGTGAAGATACTCTTCAGCAGAATAGGAGTAGTTAACCAAAAGGGAGTTCTTTCATTCTGGCAAACCGTATTACCTACAGGACACTTAATACGTTTTAGCAGGGTACTGATATACAGGATGTTCCTTTTATCTGATGACCCCTACCTGGGTATTGCAGGCCAGCCATGGAAGCCGCACCTGCCGGTCGAATGGGTCCCATGGGACCACACTGTGCCCTTCTTTTTGTGGCTTTTAGCCTGAAGGCCATACAGGCATATGCGCCTTGTTGGCCAGTGTCATTCAACCGGTGAAACAGGCATCAAAAGTGTAACAGTGAAATTTGCGAACACAATAACGGCACGAGCAAATTATTCAACTCCACAACGAGTGCTCATTTATGATTCGTATGTGCATACTGAGTCCGCTCGTACTGTCCGGAGATTGATTGAACAGAAGTTTCGAGGTGTTGAAGTTACGAGTCATGAGGCAGTTCATAAACTAGTGAATAAATTGTGTGGAATGGGAAGTGTTGAAGACAAGCAGCATAAATGATGACGTAAGTGCTCACAGAATCTCATCTTGATGAAATTGCATACTGCCTGGAAAATTCCCCTATAAAGTCTCTTAGACATTTTTCGCAGCAAACAAATACTGTGCACCTCTATACAAAGAGATGCTAAGCTGCTTGGGCTAAGGCCCTATGAAGTATCATTAATACAATAACTTTGACCTGGTGATCCTGCACACACAGTTAAGTTCTGCACATTGGTTTAAAGCAAGTACATGGTGAAATGGATCCTTATCTCATTCTGTTTTCAAACAAAGCTTGGTTTCATTCACACGGGTATGTTAATTTCCAGAACTGTCAACACTGGAGCACAGATAGACCTGTTGTGTTTTGTGAAGAATGCCTTCACAATCAGAAAATAGGGGTGTGGTGTGCAGTTATTGGTGACAGAATAGGCCCATTTTATTTTTAATGACACAGTTACTAGTGAAAGATGCATGCCAAACACTTTGCAACCATTTTTAATGAACTGAGTGACAGAGAATGAAGCTTCACATTCTTTCAACAGGATTTGGCAAGGACTCACGTGGTCAATGTTTCTTCGCAGAGAATTCATGGTGTGTTTGATGAAAGGGTTGTAAAAATATCTGGACCCTTGAGGTCCTGATTTAAGTCCAGACAATTTTTATTTGTGGAAAGCACTGAAGGACAAAGTGTACACAACAAATCTTCACATGGTAGAGGAACCCAAGGACAATATCCACAAATCAATTAATCCAATATCTCAGAGAGAATTACATCATGTAATTGATAATTTCTTGAGAAGATTCAGAAATGCATGAAAAATAATGGCAGGCAGTTCCAGCATCTCTTTGTGTGACATGGGTGAGTACAAAATTTATTTGGTTATATTTTAAATGTAGTCATGTCGTACTGCAGCAGCAGACGGGTGACACGGCATCTGATTGCTGGGCAAAGGAGAGCTCGCTGCTCGCATCTACTGCACTGCACAGTGGTTATCAGATAAATGGCACACCCAATACATTGCCTGACAAAAAAGTGAAGCACCCAGAAGACAATCCGGGTGCCTACATAACTTCCTATACATTGATAGGCATGAACATGATTCAAGTTGCAATATTGTGTGACATAATGGTCACCAGATTGTATTATCGTTGTCTGTGTTTAGTGTTAATAGACCTGGCATGGTATGTAAGATGCAGGAAAAGCATCAGATGCTGAGTGATCACTGAGATATATGAAGATGCTGCATGCTCTTGAAGGACAGGATTACTAGCACCTGGCAGTCTACGTTCGAACAGCTCATCGAATTGTGCAATATCCAGATTTGTGGGGCATTCGGACATGAGAGTGGCATTACACTTAACTGCACGGGAAAATGTGAGGGCAAACATACTAATCGTTGAGGTTCCAGTCGAACACGTTTGCTCCCCTGCAAGGGAGGATCATTGTATGGGGCACCAAGGATATCATAATTATTTCACACCTACTCCTGTAATCCGAGAATAAATAATGGATCCCTGCAACATTATGTGTCTCCCTGCACCATTTTTTGGAGACTATCAGCAGCTGGGCAAGGGAATTACCGTCCCATGTGTTGGCTGCCTTTAACACAACAACACAAACAGCTCCATTTGGAGTGGGGCCATGAGCAGGAAGCTCAAACTGCTGATGAATGGCACCACTGTGTTCAGTGTCTAATTGCTGTTTCTCAGAACCCCAGATGACCACTGTCATCGAGTACAGCAGTGAACTGGGAGATGTCCCATTCTCCCGATGTTTTAGAGAGGCACAGCAGTGTTACTCCTGGGCGTCATGGTACGGGGAGCCATTGGGTAAAAGTTCAGGTCAGCTGTAATTGAGGAAAATAATGGCACAGCTGTATACCACTAACATTCTGCGTCCTCATGTGTTACCTCTCATGTGGCAGTATTATGGTGCTGTTTTTCAACAGGACAATACTCATTCACACACAACACTTCTTTGTGAAGTGCCAGAGAGATGGCTATTCCCATGGCCAGCAAGATCCCCAGATCCGTCCCCAAAAGAACAAATGTGGGATCACCTCGGATGTCAACTCTGTCAGTGCCAGTACACAGGATATCATGAACCAGTTACAAGAGTTGTGGGCCAGTTTTCAGCAGGACAGGATACAATAACTATATGATGTCCTTCCCAACCGGGCCAGTGCATGTGTACAGATCAGAGAGGGTGCAACATTATACTGACAAGTAGGCCGGTACTGCCAAGTTCATTGTAAATTTTGCTATTCTATAATCACTGAAATACCGTCACCTACCCTTCTAACCAGTGAAGTTTAATTTCACTTCTTCTTCCACTTCTGGGTTGTTCACTTTTTTTGTCTGGGTGCTTTACTTGTTTGTCATACAGTGTATATGTGGACTTGTGCATTAGGTTACATTCTGTTTCAATGTTAAACCCACGAAGTCTTGGCAAACATTTTGGTCCTCATATTATATTCATGGTTTTCATTACTTTTTGAAGAAAGGGAAATACAGCTAATGACAAAGGACATTAACGAATACAGCTATTATGCAACAGTTATCAAATTCTGAAATTTCTTGAAGTGGTTGTCCTAGAAGTAATGCAATGCGTAATTCTTGTAACATGTATTCTAAATATATTATCCCTGTAAGCCTTATCTCTTCATATATGACTAACTCATCAGGCACTGGATAAAGATAGAACAACTAATTTTATTTATTTATTTTCATATCATCTATTAACCTTAAACAAGCATACTGTTAATGTAACTGAACAAAGGTTAGCTAAAGCTGAAACTCGGCACCAACCGGCCGAAGCATTGTCCTCTGCCTGAATTCATTTAGATGTGGTATGAACACAGATACTTCATTACTTCTGGGCTAAACGAATTAAGGGTTTTGGCTACCTATAATCCCAAAATCTAACCACTGCTCCTAGTAGTTCATAGTACAAGTAAACTGTTTGTAGTACATTTGGAATTTGTATGAGGTACAGAATTGTATGTACTAATTCTTACCAAAATTTATTAATAATACATTAGTCTATAAATCATCTGTTGATGTTTTCTAATTTTTCAATAGCCATCTATTCAGTAAAAAAGACCAGTATTATTTTGCATCCATAGGTATTGTTTTGTATCCACATACTCTTCTCTGCAATAACAACAAAATACACATCTTCTGACAACACATGTGGAAGATCATTTATACCATTCAGAAATGAAAAAATGAAATAGAACTATGCGCTATACCATACAAGACGGCTTTAAATTACGAGTGCATGTTGCTATGTGATTGACATGGAACAAACACTGCTATCCACCATGCAAAAGAAATATTATGGAGTAGTAAATACAGCAGGTGCATGGTTTAATTTTATCTTCCTTACTGTGAAACGGCTCGCCCACAGCATACTGAAGTCAGCCTGGGACACTTTCACACTGACAATTTTCATTATATAACTGTCCTGTTGCTGTAGTTACTACACTGTGCAATGTGCAAGTTGCCACTCTGTTAATGAAAACACACACACACACACAAGGCAATTCATCAATATTAATTCTTGACTATATTCTGAGTTCAAATATCATAAATTTCTTTGAGATCCAAAAGCTTCTGACCCTCAATAAGCACTGTTGTAGAAAGCACTGCTTGTGCAAAACTTGGCTCTTGCCCTTTTCTCATGTGATACTCTGCCAACTATGGATGGAGGGCAACAGGCAGATTCTTTGTGCCTAGATTTTCAAAAACCATTTGATATGGAGCTCCACTGCAGACCATTAACATAGGTACAAGCATATGGAATATGTTCCCAAGTATGCGAGTGGCTCAAGGACTTCTTAAGTAATACAACACAGCATGTTGTCCTCAATGACAAGTGTTCACCAGAGACAAGGGTATCATCAAGTGTGCCCCAAGGAAGTTTGATGGAACAATTATTGTTTCCTATAAACGCAGATGATCCGGTGGGTGGGGAGGGCAGCAATCTGCAGTTGTTTGCCAAGGGTGCTGGGGCATCAGGGAGAGAGTCATCATCCAGTGTCTGTGGGAGGAGACAAGATGACTTCCAAGGGAATGGTCAGACTTGCCATGATGAAATCTGTGTTGCTTTTTTTTTTAACCACTGAGTTAACGTTGAAAAAAATAAGTACACAATATTTTAGCTGCAGACATAACCTGGAAGTATATAAAAAAAAACACCTTTATGAAGTAAGACATTTGTTGCACATTTTCCATGCTTTTAACTACCTACTGTACAGTCATGACCTCCCTTGCTTTGTTATGCCGATGACGTATAGGGTCAAGGTGGAGTTAACTATGTGCTGCTCTTTTGCCACAGCAATGTAATAGATTATTCGCCCGGTGAAAGCAATTGCACAATAATTAAACATTCACTAACAATTACAACTGATATGTTGTCTACAACAGTATTTCCAAATTGCTATGGAGTAAAAAATACATGGTTCAGAACATGTCAACATTAATTTCATTCCTTGTAACTACCGCAAAAATGTCAGATATTGATGCAATATTCCCAACATACATTTTTTTATGCACGAAGAACGTGCAAAGATGACATATAATAGCCCTGTGAGTCATAGACATTATTAGATGTCATTGGACAAAACTGGGCCAGTGTTAGAAATGAATCAGGCCTAACATCAGTATATTTTGAGAAGTGTCACACTTATTTAACCAAATTTTGAAACCGTGGTGGGAAAAACTGCTAATTTACAACTAATTGCAACTTGAGAATATCATCACTGTGGTAGATTGGAAACTGTAGTGATCTGCACACAACTTTCTCTTTTAGTTTCCTGTAAAATGCCTTCCACTGACAGAGAAATCCTCTTTCTAATGGTTGAATTACATTCGTTGTCTAGGTTAGAATTTGAATTATCTCTACTTCTTTGTCAGGGTGAGAGCTCAAAATACAGCTTTTAAAGACTCAGAACTTGCATGACCTGATCACAACCCTAGAAGAGAGTTGTTCCCACAGAACAGAAGAAAAGGATGATGCACGACAACTGTAATATTTTTATTTCCCACTTTTCCCAACTTCAATGGGTCTAACACAAAATTGTTCACATAGAACATTGTTCTTTTGACATGCGGTCCAAAATGTCCAGTCGATGCTTGAAGACATACATATAATTTAGGCAGCAATGAACCATCCAAACTAATTATGGGCATTATAGTGTATGAATGTGCAAGTGTAGTTGTGGACTGTGCAGTTTCCTCTACATTTTTCCCCCCTTTGAATGATGGTGTTCTTTTAGCATGTATTTCTTCTTGAAAACTGGACTTGTTTGCACTGAAAATGTAAGATTCACTAAAAGTAATTATCTTATGCTTTGTATTCGTAATAAAAGCTATCATTTAGGTTTGAATCATTTCATCCTCTGATCTGTTTCTCGTTACAAATTTTGTTATTTTTCTTGCCACAATTTTATGTGATCTTTGGAAGTGACTAATCAAACTATGAGAAGCTGTAAATTCTTTGGCCCCTATTGTGTTGGCCATCTCTAACACTCAATCATGTGAAGTTGTATGCATCCCACAGCACTTCTGGAATATGTATGAGGGTTCGAACTTAAATAGTGGCAACTATTTACTCACAACAGATACAAAAGAGTTACATGTTTTCACCTGTTACTGTCCTTCAAAGTAGTCATCACCACTGTGTAGAACCCATTGCTAGCGATGTGGAAGGTGTAGCATACCGCCAGCAGAGCCTGTTCTGTTGATGGTGGTCTACTGCCTATCGTATCTCTGGAACAATTCTGAAGCGAATGCCACAAAGTGGTGCCTTCATCTTCGGAATCAAATCGAAGTCACAAGGACTTAAGTCCGGGTAGTATGGTGGAGGTTCCAGTCCCATTGACCGAACTGAGCAGCCACAGCTTGCGCTGTATGCGGCCGCTCACTGGTGTGCAAAATTATGGGTGGGTTGCACAGAAAGTGTCGCTGCTTCTTTCGCAAAGCTGGTCACAGGTGATGGTCCAAAAATGAACAGTAATACTGTGCGCTGACGGTCTGCTGTGGAGGAACATAATGCATTAGGATAACACCATCACAGTCGTACAAGAGAATCACCATAACTTTAGACCGCTCCATTCGGACCATCAGCAGAATAGGCTCTGCTAACGGTATACTACACCTTCCACATCACTGGCAATGGATTCTACACAATGCTGGTGACTACTTTAAACGACAGTAACAGGTGCAAACATGTGACTCTTTTGTATCAGCTCTGAATAAACAGTTGCCACTAATTAAGTTCCAACCCTCATATGTGGATGTAGAGGATGATTTGTTGCTACTCTTGATGAAATAATTATATGTTCTCGTAGAGATCTGTACCTTCTCTATTGCATCACACAGTTATGCTTCTGTGGGTGAACTGGACGTTGTTCACAATGTTGCTTCCTTACAATTTTGTAAATTTTTGTTTTTGTTCACAACTGTGCTTGTACTTTCTCACCAGACAGTGATTGCCCCATACACATCATCATTTTAATACTGGCAATGAATTACCTTCAGTGGATAACCACTCACCATTTTAATTTACACACACTTCCATTTTATCACTGTATTCTATACATACAATCATCACAGTGAAAATTCAATTACACCACACATTTCGCAGACTACTTGCATGAGTACCATATACAAATTATGTTATCATGATGATCCCCGCTCCTATCGTGCACCACAAGGATACATAAATCAAAGAACGAAATGATGATAGAATTCGAGATCACCAATCAAAGTTAATGAATTGAGCTACCAAGCTGTGACTAATTGATAGATTCTTAATAAACATTCTACATACCGCAACAGTTCAGTGAGGAATACAAAGCGGGAGTGTTCTTGCCTACTTGGGGCACAATACACTTTCATGCCAACTTTCACACCATGATCTATAATGTGCTGTGGAGAATTGAATCTCACACAGTAACATGGTTCCTTCACTGGGCCAAAGACATCAAAAATGTGGCCCAACATCAGGTCTCCTTCCTTCAGAAATAGCACACTGTCCAGATCTAGGGCAGGGGTGTCCTTGTATGCCTGTATAACAACTATTAAAAAAGCAAAATCAATAAAATGCAGCAATATTTTTAAATAAATAAATTATGTATGTCATAAATCTCTAATGCGTATCCAATGTAGAAGGTAAAGCGATACAATAACGGTGTGTGCCAACAGATATATGACAAAATAAACTAGTATATCAACTGATGAAAAACTACTTGACAATCAAAGCATAAAAATTAACATTAGATACTGTTAAAATTTTGTCATTTCTAGAGACGTGCGGAGTAGCAAGTAAGTCCATGTATCCTCAAGAAGAACTGAGAAGCAAAAAAAGTCTTACGTCATCAAGTTGCTCATGTGGTATTTTTAACAACATATCGATAGTAGGCAATGAAAAACCTCTTAACTCCCATCTATCTGAAAACTCTCAATTACCATAACCATTAACTCTATAATCAAAGAGAGATTTGCATGTGCATGCATTTCCCTTATCTATCTATAACTATGCTTCTACTACTCAGTTACACATGTAGTAACTTTCTGTGTCACTTTGCATTATTTTTTAAGAAACTGATTTTGATTCACCTGCAAAATTTCACAAAATGGAGTTACAAGGTTTTCATTGCCAACCACTGATATGATGCTTCCATTGAGCTTCATTAGTCCTCGCCACAAAAGAATATTCCTAACTGCAGTACAATAAACAACACACAGCATAACAGCTGTACATTTGCTGCTACTGTGCTACAATACTGATGATAGCAGACCACAGTCTTCGTACTGCTACCAATACAATACTACCTAATGAAGGTATATAAAATAGGCAGATACCAGTAGGAAAAAGTTACAGCACACATCTCATCAATATTGAAACAGTCATACCTGCATGATGAAAACTGAATATGTATTTGCAAATATGATAAAACAATGTTTCCACACAACAACATCAGATTTAAAATGTAAAAAATGCACTACTGAAGAGCCAATGTTCTAGTTAATGCCAGTTTTCTCATTTTAATTTTTTTACATCCTGATTATTTTCAGTTATACTAAAATTATCGAAATCAAAAATCACGCAGTATGCCTAACCCACTGTCTTTATGGTTAACGAATATCTTTGTAGCCACCATGTTTACTCTGTGTCATCAGATCTGTTGAATATTTATTTGATAGGACTTCTGTCATCATGTATAGCATAATATTATTTCATGTCTTGATCGCGCATTCCTCATTATCCTTAATTTTATGACAGACAGCTTGGATGAGTTGTTTTTACACAAAGCTCTTATGTAATGCATGAATCTTGTTGTTGATCACCACCCCACAGGCATATCGATATCACCCCGTGGACAACATAACAATGAAATTGCAAGATTCCACCTGATGCTGGTAGTACTCGTGAAGGACCTGGTGGACCCAATTGTGCATGCCCACCGAGCCACGCCTCCATACTTACAGGAGCCTCTGCTGCCACAATATAGGACAGCCGGCAGCAGCGACTTGTACCACTCATGCTCAGAACCACATCTCTATGGAATGCCATGCAGACGCTGCTCTGTCACTTCACTGTTGCTGTTGTAATAGCTGGATTCTGTTTCTTGCTGCACTATTTGTACTGAGTCTTCATACGTTTGAAGAAATACAAATTAAATTAATCTTCTGTTTGTTGTGCTAACTTGTTCACTCATTATTTCTTCTCCTATCGAGCTTTCCTACAACGACAGTTGCCACGAAGTCTTACGCAACACATGTGATGCAGAAAAATCTGGCATTTACGAGAAACCACATGAAAGCATCTGGAAAACCACACTTGCTTACAAGTAGCCCCCTTAGAGTCTTCTTATCCTGGGGTCAGAGTGACCTGCCTTCCCACTATTCCCCCTCTTCTCCCCAAGGAAGGAACTAATAGTTCTGAAAGCTAGGATAATGTCATCACTTTTACCTTTGTGTGTGGATTGGCAGCACTAAACATTTTGCCATCTGAAGATAACAATTGGCTGAAATTCTGCCTCGTATTTATCAGTTTTTTACACTATCTTTTCTATGATATGTAGATGAAATTTATGATGGCAAACTGTTATTATTTACTGATGCAATTATTTGATGATAGCACTGTACGCTACACCAACAAAAAATAAAAAACACAATTCTTCAACAAGTGTACTGTGAGTACATGGCAACACTAATAAAACTTCACTAATTTTTGAAGCACCTAAACACTAACTTAAAATGCACACAAATCTGAAGTCACTGAGCACAGCCTATAATATAATCATGAAGTATGACAAGACCAGAATTACGATGCAGACTCCAAATTCCTGCAAAATAAGTTTGTTGGTAAACAAAGTAAACAGAAAATGAGAATTTAATTAAGTTAAGGTTTGGATACCTTAAGTAAGATCCTGGCATCAATATTACCAGTCAGAGATGGGAAACACCAGAGTGGATCTACATTTCACAGAACTAAGGACCAGAGGGATAAAATGATATACATATAAAAATGTATTGGCAGGTGCTAGACATTTAAATCTCCAATAAGTAGGTTCATGGTACCGGCAATACCTCAGTCTGGTTGCACTCCACATGAAAGCACACACAATACTGCACACAGCACCCAAAAAACTACATCAGTAATTAAGTATTTGGAGTAAAACTGGAACTGACTTGTCAGGAGACCCAAGAATATTATTTGTAGAAGATAAAAACAAAACTTAAGATTCATATCAGTAATTAACTAATAAAGCAAATAATGTGCCTGATAGGAATCAGTCCCTCATTCACAGCTGGCAAATTCACAACCAGAATACAACAATACATTTAATTCTTAAAACGAATGCAGCAAATAAATATGCTAGTCTATTACAGTGGGGGCAACATAATGGAAGCGGAAAATTTTGTAACTGAGGATAGGTGGGAAGCTAACTAAACATGCATATTTGTGTCACAGAAGTTAAATACAGCTACCCTAACCATTCACAATATTTTTCCACTGTTAACGACAATAGACTCTGGCAGGTTACTATGCTTACCCTGATTTCATATGACATAATACTTTGCAACAAATTGCTCCATACACATATTTTTGTCAAACATTCAATTCGGATAATATGTGGCGTTACTCACAGACAACTAGTTTGAAAATGGGGATTCTTACAGTGATATTCTATATCTGCTCCCTAACGAGACTGCAAATGCAAAACAGGAGAGAAAGAATGGCATTGTGTGGGTTACTGGGAGCTACATAGCAAATACACCAAATGTACCTCACATACACTACGCTCCTGTGAATACTGTCTCCCTCTAGGACATACAGGACCTATCACCACTCGTCGATTCTAATGTGGGCAGCATGCCAATGTTAGGCCAAGAAACCATGTGCGTGGGAGGCAGGAGCCAGAGAAGACTCTGAGTACTACACCCCATCCCCTAGACTCGAAGTTTGAAGTATAGCCTCCCACTGAAACTGAGTTAGTGCACCCAATTTCATCTGTTCGGAAACCTGATTTATACTGGGAAAGGGATAGTGGAACTTAATTGTCAGCAGTTCAGACATATGGTGAATAGTACCCCTTAAGTAAATGGCATAAACAGATACAGATCCCCTTGTGCACTTATTGTGTATGACGGGAGGCCGCAATTAACTTTATGAAGAAACTGTGCCAACCACCAGAGAGAATAGGTTGCAACCAACTGCTGATTGTGAATCATGTTGCAATCTGTGGTGCCTATCTGGGCTCTGCTGCCCTACTTCGATCATTCCATGGAGGAGGTTGAGAAGATCCACCTTGATCTCACAATTTCAATGAAGTTCACAATTTGTAGTGTCTCCTCATTACTGATGGTAGCTTTTCTGGTTTTGAGCTCACCTGAAATCTTGAACCCAAAACTCTGAAGAATCTGTAATGTGGTAGGCTGCAACTTCCCAGACTTGGAGCATAAGTTGTGAACTGCACTATTATGCTAAACGATTTAGGGATGTACTAAACATCAGAGGCTGCTACCCAGATAGCTGTTAAGTGTGTGGTGCACATGAGGTTTCTTTTTAGATTAGGTGACTCCATACAGTCCATACAATTACCATTGTATTAGTGTAAGACTGAGGCATCAAGGGATCAGTGTGGAGGGTAAAAACCATAGAGGGAGACCAACATATGAATAAACTAAGCAGATTCAGAAGGATGTAGGTCGCAATAGTTACTTGGAGATGAAAAAGCTTGTGCAGGATAGAGTAGCAGGGAAGGTTGCATCAAACCAGTCTCTGGACTGAAGACCAAAACAACAATACTGACAGAAACCATCAAAATCCTAGTGATCAACCACCAAAGCATTCTCTTACTACAAGTGGACCATGAAAGGTCACAATACCTTGTGGTTGTCGGCTGGTGTCAACACTACACTCTGAACTGCCAATGTTGGCCCCCTAGGCATAGTTGATGTTGCTGCTAGGACTTCACTACTTGAGCTGCACATGAGCACAGGGTACTTTCCTCTTATGTCACTCGCCACTGACAGACACTTTGTGGCACGATTAGAGAGAAATGTAGTGGAAATAACATAATACTGGCTACAGATAGCTGGTTAAAACCAAATCCAAACAGCAGTGAGATTTTTGGGGTGAATTTAGGTGTATATAGAAAGAAACTCATAGGAGAGGCAGCAGTACAACTGTTGCAGTGGACAAGAACTGCAAATCCAATGAAACAGAAATTTAAATGGCACATAAAATTGCTTGGGCAAGAATCCTACCAATCAGCAGAATAACACTAATGCAGTGAGGAGGAAGATAATTTGAAGTAGGAGACTATAAAATAATATTAAAAAAGAAAATAGGAAAAAGCACACAAAGTTTGATTGATATGCAAGAGAAATATGATAACAATATGAAAGTTACACCATTGATAGCAATACAAATGCTGAGTGGCCCTGTGCATATTTTGATCATTGATGGGAGACTGGAATAGCACAGCAGAGAAAGGTAAACAGAAGAATGTCATTGGGGAATATGGACTTGGCAACATAAATGGTAAGGACAAAAAACTAGTAGCCTCCTGTGATTGCTTTAATCTAATGATCACAAATATGTCATGTGACCAAAAATAACCAGAAGGATCTTCGTTTTTCTTAAATAACCTTTATTTATTCATCAACAACAACTTTGTCCCCTTCAAAGTAGTCCCCCACAGATATAACACACTTGTGCCAGCACCTTTTCCAACCTTGGAAGCACTTCTGGAACTCACCTTTTGTTACACTGTTCAGCTCTTTCAGTGAATCTGTTTTTATATTATCAATGGTGACAAAACTACCTCCTTTCATGGTTCACTTCAACCTCGGGAATAGAAAGAAGTCACATGAGACAATGCCCGGTGAATATGGTGGCTAAGGCAACATAACAGTTCTGTTTTTTGTCAAAAGTCATGAATAAGCATTGAGGTGTGATTGGGAGCATTATCGTGACGCAGTTTCCATGAGTGGTTTTGCCATAACTTTGATCATTTTCTTTCAATTGGTCACGCACACGGCACATAACTTCCAGGTACTATTCCTTATGGGCAGTACGACCATAAGGCAGGAAATCATGATGCACTATCCCACTGTAATCAAAGGAAACAGAAGAACCTTCACATGTGCTCAAACTTGTTTAATGTTTTTTGCCCTTGGTTCTTCAGGCAGTTCCCATTTGGGACGATTGGGCCTCTGTTTCCGCATCTTATTTGTATACCCACATTCCATCACCTGTTATCACCTCCTTTAGGAGTTCTGGATCCTTAACGTCATTCAGCAATTCCTGAGCAGTGTATGTGGTGGTGTTTTTGGTCCAGATTCAGTAATATCTGAGAAAACTTTCCTGCGACATGTCATGCCCAAAACATTTGAAAAAATTGCTTGGCACAAGGCAAAAGATATGCCGATAACACCAGCAACCTCTCTGATGGATGTTTGGCAATTTTCCAAAACCATTATCTTTGCTTCTTCCACACTGTTCTCAATCATCTCTGAAATGTTTATATCATTTGTTAAGTCTTGTCTTTCTAAATGTAAATTTGCCAGAAGACACAGTTAACATTTTAAATGCAGTGCTGTACTTTATGCCTTTTTCATGAAAAATTTAATGCAAATCCTTTGATCTATCTTTTTCAAATGTAAAAATTCATCGAGCACTGTTACACCCCCCCCCCCCCCCCCCCACACCCACAATAAACTAAATACTCAAACCAACTGAAAATGTAAACAAACTTCAGGAACATGTGTATCAACAAGATAAAAGAATTATGAAAATCGGACGTACAAAGTCTGAGAAATTAAAAATTCCTGTTACTTTTTGATTATCCCTCTTACTTGCTTTAAGAGCAGTCAAAGTTTGTATACAGGGGAAGTACCTTGTGATTGTGCAAGATAGTAACTAGACTGTATTGTAACTAACCAAAGATTCAAAGCCATGACACTATGGAATAAAACCTCTGCAGTAGATGCTGAAACAGACTATAACTTGCTGGCAGCAATACAAATAATCTGAATCTTGTGAAAAGTAGGCGACCAGTAACAGTGTAGGATGTGGTTAAGTTGAATCCTGGAAAATTAATGCCTCCTCTCAAACCACCCAAGAAAAACTGGCCAATTCAACAAAAAGTACCAAGGCGTTATAAAACTGTATAAGATTAAATATGCGATTCTGAAAGTCTTAGCAGAAATTGGAGAAGTAATGAATGGGGTTGGGGGGGGGGGGGGGGGGGGGGGGGGGAGGGAAGACTGGATTACATCATATAACATAAAATGGATGAATGTAGCGTAGAAATGGAAGAATTGCCAATCTACAGATAAAAAACCATATAAACAATTATGAACAATGAAGATAACTAATACTGCTAGAGAGAAACAAGCGAAAAATTGTGTGAGGAAATCTAACTGAAAATAAAACAATATAAATTAGAAAAAGTAAAGAAGATTTAGGAATTGAACAAAAGAGCATAGAAATGTTAGCAAACAGAGTGTTTTCAATAAAAATGGAAAGATAGGTGAACCAAAGATTGGATTTTATTGTTGGAACACACACAAGATGCAATATAACTACTATAGAGACTGCGTAGACTATGCTCATCCACCTGTCCCCTGAATAGGATTGACAGTACATAGAAAAAGTCAAAGGAGGAGAGCTCATATTGTATTGCTGGAAAAAAAAAGGGGGGGGGGGGGGGGGACAGAAAGTCACAGGTATGCGAGTTGGGTGGCAATCATTGAAGACATTTTTCGTTGCAACAAGATCTTTTAATGAAATTTCAGTCGCCAACTTTCTCCTCCAAACGTAAAAATATTTTGCTGACACAACCTACATAGGGAGAAATGATCGAACAGAATAATAGAGATCAAATCTCGCATGGAAAGATGTACATGATCTTTTCTACACACACACACACCACACACACACACACACACACACACACACACACACAGAGAGAGAGAGAGAGAGAGAGAGAGAGAGAGAGAGAGAGAGAGAGAGAGAAAGGAGCAGCTGAGAATAACGAAGGTAGTTCGATAAACCCTCTGTCAAGCACTTATCTGTGAATTGCAAAGTATTCATGTCAATGTGAATAACAGCGTGTTCAGAAAAGAATCTAGAACATTGGAGCAAGACCTGGAATGTGAGGAAAACAACACTGAAACAAAGATTTGTGATGTGGTGAGAGCCAAAATTAACAGAGATATGTACATCTTTTACAGACTGGGAAAGTCATTTGACAGAATTGTCTACAGTCCCCTTATGAAGGAAGACCTTTAAAACTGCTGGTGTGGACTAGCAGTATAGAACCCTAATAAAGGAACCCTAAATGAAACAAATAGTACTACAGAATGGCAATGAGGAAACAGATGAGACAAGTACTGCAAAAGGTGTTAAGACAAGGGTATTATTTCTCATCCACACTTTCCAATGATTATGCTCAACAAAAAGCAAGAAATATAACAGGAGGAGGAGGAGATGGCATAAACAAAATTAAGTATGCAGATGATAAAGTGGCATTAACAGAATTAGAAGAACTACAATTATTATGCACAGGATCAGAAAAAGATTATGGAGTGAGAGTAAATGAAGGAGGGACCAAAGTGGTAAGAATCAGCAAACATGACAAAAAATCATTGGAATGAAAGACCTTGCAACAAATCTTAGGTACTCAGGAAGTTTGATGACAGAAAATGTGTAAGAAACAAGAATTAGAATCTCTATGGACAAAAGAACTTTAGAAAAAGTGAATGGTCTGTTTACAAAAAAAGAATTCCAATCAAATTAAAAGAAAGGCTTGCCAAGCATTTTGTCACGAGTGTAGTATTATATGACAGCAAATAACGGATGGCCAAAAAGAAAGAGAAGAATACTTCGACAGTTTTGAAGTGTGGCTATGATGGAAAAATGCTGAAAGTGAAACGGAATCACTGAATAACAAATGAAGTGCTTCTAAGAATAGGACAGGGAAGAATATGCAAATTATAATAATTAGGAAAAACATCTTGCCTGAGGCATGTATTGCGAAAAAAAAACTCTCTGCAAATCAAGAGGAATTGAAGGAAAGATCTAAAAAGAGAGGAAGATGACTTAAAATGCTGAACGACATTAAAGTTCATGAAATTGCCAGCAGACTGAGGACGAGGCACAGAATAGAGGAAAGTGGAAAGCATCTAGTTGATCCTATTGTGAGAAAGAGAAATCTAAGAAGAAAAAGGTATCATTTGGACTGAATGCCATGTATAGTTTAGTTTTGCACCCAACAACCTTTTCATCGGGTTTTAAGAAACACTGAAAAATTTGTTTCTATAGGCCCTTTCATATCTCTGGACGTAACCGAGAATTTTATTTTCCACATCCCTTTTATAGTCCACAGACCACTCGCAATGTCACTCTGAAAACTTATTCTGCAGCACACAATTTCAACAGGTCTGTTACACGAGCTGAAAGCCATTACTGATAAGCACAATTTTCAAGCCTCCACTGAAGAATTTTTCACTTGGCAAATTACCAAGTGGTAAGTGCTGTCCTCTGACTAAAATAAATGGAATATAAGGTATACATTTTTCACTATAGGGACTCAGGAAAATTTTCTGGCCCAGACACTTATTTACATCTTATTCAGTTCTCAAACCAATCTAAGGAAATGCTGGCATGGCTCTAATAACATTGCCTGTCCTCCTTTCCTTCCATTATTAGTATCCCGAAATTAAATAGCTTAAGAATTTTCATTATCATCATTACTCCATGTGTCAAATTATTCATTTGTTGTAACATTTATATGACTGTAAGACAATATTAGTGTTTCTTTTATAGCAACTGGCATTAACTTACCTTTATAAATCCATAAAAGACAACAATGTCCTCGACTTAGAAGGTTTGTTTGAATCATGCTTTACTAGGCAGGATCCTCTTACTTGAGGCAGTATGCCCTCATCTTTCTCTGACTGACAAACAATCATCAAGCCAGATACAAGAGGAGATGGACTCTAAACCACTTAATTACACCTTTAACATTAACACTTTGTGGTCACAGCTCGGGCCACAACTTTGTGTTAAAAAAGACAGCACCTGGGTACAAGACGGACTGCAATTTTCTCTGCATGCAAGCCATCTACTGCTCAAAAACTGGACTCATTGCATATGAGAACAATATATGGACATCTTGCTATCTGTCTAATTCATCTCATACTTCATTTTTTTAAAAGAATAATTATACTTTCTGTCATTATTTTAAAATTTGTAATTTACTAAAGAACTAATGTAAAAACAAAAAAATAAATCTTGAAACTTGGACTTTTTTTTTAGTGTGTATCACTCTTGAAGATACATCACTTACATATGTGGTAGTGACACTTTATATAATAGCATAAATGGCTGGTTTCAGAGTTGAAAGAAGTGATAAGTGACAAAATTTCTATGACTGAATAGGAATTGAACTCAAGCCAATTGGATTTGTAGACTGGCACTTTACTGCTGGCACACACAACACCCACATGTAAACCAGAAGGATACCTCAATATAGTTGGATGTAAGTATTCTATGGAGTGCTTACCTAGCTGTTCTACAATACTTGTTATTGTTCCAATTTCCAAGCATTCATTCTTTGGCACAGTAATGTGCAGATTCTGTATTGGTGGGAGATCATCTAATGTCAATTCTCCTCTAGTTCTTGGTGGCCCTTTACTGGTTGTCTCAGTATTGAAGCTAGTAACAAGATATATTTGTAGTTAAAGAAGTGTTACTGTACAACATCTATGAACAGAAAATTCAGATATAGAAATTTATACCACATGCGAAAATGCACTTACATGTCAAAATCTGAATCTTCTCCAGAGGCCAAAGAAGAGCTTGAAACTGAGCTGCTGCTGCTGCTACTACTATCACTATCATCACTATTGCTTGTGCTGCTGTCTGAATCCTCATCTTCCCAACTACTCGAATCATCCTCAGAATCTTCTGATAAACTGCACTTGCTTCTGTAATCAGCCTTGGAATCAACAACAGGGAGGACATCTGCTTCTATATTACAGATGACATTAGATGAACATGAGCTTTCACTCTTAACAGGCTTTCCAGTGAGACTGTTCTCATTCTGGTCACCATTCAAATTATTTGTGCATGACTCTGTATTACTCTCTTTTGTGGCATTTGCATTTTGTGCACATGCGTCAGTTTCACTCTTTTCAGTTGCCTGTTGACCTTCATTTAGATTATTTGTGTCATCAGTTGTTTCAGTTTCTTTCAGGGATGTGCTAGGCTCACTGCTCAGTGAGATTTCATCACTTTTGGGGACCACTGAAGTGCTTTCACTACTAGATGACTGTTCAAGTTTAATTGCACAATCCATATTTATTAAATGCTTCCAACACACATGTAACCTGTAACAAAGGAGTTTTAACTGCATTTTCTTTGAAGCTTTAACAAGATTTCATAGACAAACATGTTAATCCCTTAAAACCCCAAGTTTCAAAATGCTTTACCTTAATCACACATAAATTAGAATTATAAGGAAAGTTGATGTAAGAAATGTGTATGAAATAACAGTATTTAGAAGGAGAACATGCTTACAGTTTTCTCTTTGACTGGCTCAAATTCTGGTCCCCACAATTCATACCACAAGTAATTTACGAAGACCTACTTTCTAAAGCTTTCAGTAAGTAATACAACTGTTCAGCTGTCTTACTGAAAACTTTCCAGTTTGTGAGGAATTTTCCAAGATCGCTTTTCTTCATATTTTATTTACAGCTAGTGGTTCTGAGTGTACTTTTTATTTCAGTAGTGGTAAATAAAATATAAAAAGAGGAGCCCTGGAAGATTACTATTACAATAATATGCATTTCACACATTTTTGAGGCTGCAGAAGAGCATACACAAGAAATATTTTGACTATTTTCTTTGCTTAAAGATTCATCTTCACTCAGACCTCCACCCAGAAGATAAAATGCTTTTGGGAATTGTAATGATCTGTATTGCAGTTCATTGCTCCAGAGCAACAACTGACATATTATCAGCAAATTTTTGTGAATTTGTCCTCCGTTAAGCTTTCTCCAACACCATAGCTACTTGTATGCATTACATTTTGGCACCCATTTAATAAGAGATTAGCTCTACTACTAACTATCCACCTAAAATGATCCTAATGAGATAAACAAAAAAAAGTAAATAGTCATTGCGAAATTAAAAACTATGGGACAAAAATGGGCTAGAGTAACGTTTTGAAGGATCAAATGAATCTAATGATACCACGTGACCTTTTAGATATAGATCTTGTAGAGTGTGATATCGTACAAGCATGAACAGAACACTGACAATATCTATTCTGTGTCCATATTATTATTTTGGAAATGCAGATTGAGGCAACAGACTGCGCTACAACATTGTCCAAGGTTTAGTCACGAGCGAAAGGCGACGGTGTGGTTTTGAAATGGGAAAGTCAACATATGTGTCATGATAAGAACTAATAATTCTTGTTATGGTGCAAATTTTATGCATACTGGATGTTGGGGAGTGATTTATGTCCATCATTTTGATGAGAACATGGCTCAATGCAGATCAGTGGTATTTGTACCTTCAGTATTACTGTTTAGACCCTGCCCTCTCCAATTAAAGACTAGTTTACTGACAGATTTAAAACTAGATTCCTTAACACAATATATTAAAAATACAATTTACCGTATGTCAAACAATAAGAAAGAGGAAGGCACATTTCAACAAATTTCAGAATACAAATTGTTGCTAGGAATAAAGTACTGAACAAAATTAACAGTTCAGTTGACACATACAATTGCTAAATTTTATCTCTATGATGACACTTTTCAACAGTAGTTGGGATACTTTTAAACTCTTTTTTGTATTGGCCAAAAGTATCTTATAAATATAATTCCATAGATGGGATACCTTTAAACGTTTTTCATCCCCCAAATGTATTTTATTGATTTAATACCCAATAATGCCATTATGGGTAGGTAAAAAATGCAGCACCTGATGATAAAAACTGCAAACAGAGTTGGCTAAGTTCATTTAGACCTCTCCAAAATAATCGTGATAGTCCTATACCCAGAGCTGCAACTAGAGTGAAGACAGACTACATTATTAACAATCTACTATTTTCCCTTTGACACAGTATTGTATCAAGAGTGTAATGTTCCTCAGACAATTAACTTTGTTCTTTTCTTCAACACTGCCTGCGTGTACGTATTATTACTTTTGAAACAAGGTGCCGGTCATACATGTGCTTCTGGGATTGTTGAATAAGACCAAACAACATTCAGGTGCCTTAAATAACACAGAACGTCAACCTGAGAAATACAAATACTGGGGAGGGGGACTCATGTCACAAACCACTGACAATTATTCACACTTCAATGAACCATGTTCTATCTATACAACTTTAGGCAACTTAGCAAACACTGAGTGTTTTAAGTATGACTGAGACTACTGTCTCATCCAAGTTGGTGCTTTAAAAAATCAACTGAATGAATACCTCTCATTATTGTGGGGTGGGCAGGTGCAGGGAGAATCTATGATTTTGCTGCAGTAAAAACTGCTACTCTCTGAGCTGGTATTTCCAGGTTTTCAAAATGTGAGCTGTTTGTGCTGTCTAATTAAAGCCTTGACACATCAATTAAAGTTGCATTCTTTGCATCCCAACTACTTTGTGTGATTTAGTCCCACTGTTCTGCAATTCATATGAAAGCTGGGATACTGGTTTGTTAGTCCACAGTTCATATTTGAACTTTTGATAATATAACCACAAAGCTTGTAGGCCTATTATTGGTCTACACTTTGAATGATTACATTTTTCGATGATGATTTTGAATTATGAAAGCTCGGCCTAAGATCGACTGGAGGAGTCAATTTTTTTAAATCTGTAAAATAAAGAATTTTACAGACTCATTCGGATCCTCAGCACTTCTAATGACACATCTTTTCTGCTTTAAATTTCCACTCAGTTCCAGTTTAGTATACTTCCTTCTGTAAGCTTACATCACGTTATTCAAATCTAAAAGAAAACCACTTATTCATACCATGAAATTCTCGTTCAATACTGTAATGTATTTTCTTTAAATGAACTTTTTTGCTGGGGTAAGTATCACCAGTGTTGGAATATACCCCAATGGGTTTTCTGAAAACTGCCCTATGTACAACCATTAATGTTGAAGCAATGCTTTTAGAGACTGTTCCAAGTGGTTTATAGTATATTTATATGCAGAATCTTTTAATTGGATGATAATACTTGCTTGTCTCAATAAATGTTAAGGGTTAATTGATTTCAAACCAACAAATACTACAACCTGACCCTTTTGGATTTATTTGAAATTAAGTATGCATGTAATATTCGTAACTAGTAACACAAAACATTTTTTCACATTTCTCTGATGAAATGTTACAGAGTAATGGGTGGGGGGGAAAAAAACACAAATTTTCAGCATGTGGAACAATGTTGATCTGTTCACAACTTGCACTCCAGTTAAGCTGAAACTGAGCTCATTTGAAAGCTTTATTAAAGAGATTTCATATGGTATGAAACATAATTAGCTGAAATTATATACTCATTTTTATAAAAATATCCTCACTGAATTTTCTGAATTTTGAAACACTATTTTTAAAATTCTTAAAAAAATATATGTGAAAGATACTCTTTTCCCCTGCATATTCTGAAAGCTTCAGCTTGTGATGAGCATGGGATCACTATCAAACGAAATTTTATGTTTAAGCTGGTGCTGTAACATATCTTAAAAAATTAAATTAATTTATTTTAAATATGGGGCCTACTTCTCATCAGCTATATGTTATTGTCTAGCTAAATGTGGACATGGATTTTGGACTTTGAACAGATAGCCAGAAAAAAATATTTGCCTTATCAGTGTTGAATTAGAAGTAAAAGTTGCTAATCTTTTTTTAAAAGTAACAGTGCAGCTGAATACTAGAGGTAAGCCTAAAGTCAGTCAGTTACTAGTTCTTGTTATGTATTTAGTCGAGTCATACCAGTCCTATTCAATGCGGTGTATATGTTCACTTGGTAGCAGTTTGAGAATTCAAGATTGTCTTCAGACCCGTTCTGTTTATGGAAAGACTGTCTCCATGACTGGGGAATGTGAAAGATGTGAATGGTGCTTGGGGATGTAAAAAACTGACTGTGGTTTAATCATTTCCCTAAGTTTTCCGACCACACAGACACAAGATTGATTCTTTTCTTTGACGAATTAAATCCTTGAAAGAGTGAAAATGAGCTTAAAGAAGATGGAGATAAACTTGAGCTCACAAGCCTTTGTTGTTGTATCATAATGCCTCACACATGCCACTGTTGATGTGCATCTGTTCCAGTTCTACTTGACTGACTTTCTGACCCAAAAATTTAATAAAATATCATAAAATATATTACTTCTCTGATGGAGGGGCATCTTCGTACAAAAATAGAATGAACTTCAACCTTTACCATCATGAAGATGATTTCCAAATTTAAGCTCAATGGCATTTGTCAACCACCTCTCATAGTAATGGAGCTGGTGGTGTTGGGAACAGTCAAGGACTGGTTGCCCGAGAAAGTCTGCAACACCTGTACACCGATCAAATCATGATACACGAATAACTGTGTGTTCGCCAAAGTATACTACTATGGAACATTATCAAAATGAAGAGTTGAAACTCACAGGGAGATTTGAGAAATGTTGCACAATTGGGGGGACACAAAAGCTTCACAGCTTTATTCCTGGAAGCATGGAAAAATAATAACTAAAGTGTATTTGGAAGTGATCCAATATTGTCTGATGACATCAGAGGATATACTGCAACTTGTGAATTTAATGGACACTTGAGGTTAGGCTCTGTAGTTGGAAAAAATAAATAACTGTTAGCCTCTTGCATACACATGGAACTTCAGATCTTTCACATTCCTTAGTCATGCAGACACTTTTTAAATAAGTAGCAGGGAACTAATGGCAATCCTGAACCCTCAGACTGTTACAAGGTGAACATATAAATTATGCTATGCAACAATGCTGACATGTAGCAAACTAACTGACTGGCGGCGGGATGAACTGGACAAATATAACTCATCTAAATAATCAACAAGAACTAATAAATAACAGTTTCAGTTTATCTCTGATTTCCAGCTGTACTGACATTTTTCAATGCCTGCAACTTTTACTTCATAATTCAACACTGATTAGGCAATTTTTTTTTACTACCTCTTCTATTTTATTTTGATGTCCTCGATTAGTTTTACAACAACACATAGCTGATACAAAGTGGCCTAATATTTTAAATAAGTTAATCTCTGAAGGTGTTTTACAGCACCAGCTTAAACATAAAATCACTTTTGATAGTGATCCATGCTCATCCCAAGTCCAAACTTTCAGAATATGTACAGGAAAACAGAATTTGATAATTTTAAAAATACATCTTTTTCTAACTTCAGAAAATTGAATAATAATGTTCTTATTTATTGAATGAATATATAATTTCATCTAATTATGTTTTATATCACATGAAAGCTGTTTAAAAACACTTCAAATGAACTCAATTTCCTTGTTATAACTTACATGAAAAGGAAAGTTGTTACTCAACATAGAGCAGAGATGCTGAGTCACAGATAGGCACAACAAAAAGACTGTCACGAATAAAGCTTTTGGCCATTAAGGCTTTTGCCAACAAACACAAACACACACACATACACACACAGTGTTGTTTCAGTTGCCTGAGACTGTGTGTGTGTGTGTGTGTGTGTGTGTGTGTGTGTGTGTGTGTGTGTGTGTGTGTGTGTGTGTGTGTGTGTAATGACCCTTAATTACTGCAACAAAAATATAGTGCTCAAAACAAAAATCAGCTTTAGCTTTGCACAGCATGAACCAAATAATTTGGATAGCAATGCTCCTAATAAATCAGTAATGGAGAGCAAGTCATTCTCACCTATTATACTGTGAACATTGACACTATACCAAACTTGAGATTCCTGTGATACACTGGAAAGGTTGAAAGGTGACCCACCTCCTTTCCCAAGCCTCTGAAAACAAAGGCATTAGACGGAAATCAATCCTCATTATTGCCCTATAACTGGGAACTTCAGCTCGCTTTCTGGCTTTCAGTGTAAGCTGCCCACAAAAATCTCATTACATAAAATATAACTGATACCTGAACAGAACGACAGTATTTCAAATTATGAAAATATGAATGTCAAATGCGAATCTACAGTTTAATGACAATACTCTGATGAGATATTAAATGTCAATTTCCTTCCTTCACACTTTCCATTTAATCAAACTACATATCAGAGCTGAATTTGGATACAGCATGAAAACTGTTTGGAATGGCTCTGAATATTTTGTTTCAGAACAGACCAAAAGACATCACCTTATCAGCATAAGTAAATCCATTGAGGGAATAACCTGATGACATACTGTATAATATATATAAATTATGAAGTGACACATTCCATTGACATTTTTATGTTGCTATGGCATACATAAGTCTAACAAACATCAAAACGCACCCACAAGCATGACAGTTACTTATTTACTAAGTCTGTCCTTGGGGGCATAACTAATAAGGCCTACTTCAAGTTATGTAGAAAAGTAATGGAAAAACTGTACTGTCACAACATTAAAATTTTAATTAGCTCAGAATGTTGTCAGAAAAATTTCAACTTTAATAAAACAGACATCGCGTAACTTTCTCAAGTCTATATACCGCCACATCTCTCACTATCCAGTTATCGCAGGGACTAAACCAAAACAGGTATTAGACAAAGGCTCTTTCCTTATAAGCAATGATGTACGAGTTACGCACATAAAGCGTAAGATAACACGGCTAACGTTGAAAATGAAAGTGTCTCTTAAAAACAATCTTTGAGTTGCGGGGAAGTTCTACTTAGGCGTTTTTATTCCATACGGAGATTACACAGACACTGCTATTCAGGAATGATCTTCAGTGATATGTTTGTCGGGTTATGTAGGCCTTAAATAAGAAACATAAAAAAAAGATATAGCATACAGCAAGACCCGAAAACTAATTATATATATAAAAAAAAGAAGAAAAACGAGGAAAAGAATCTTGGAAATGCGCTCAATACATTAATTCAGTATTAACCGGTAATGGCGACATATGCGAAACCCTGAAAAACAACATAATCTCTCCGAATTGGACTGTACTGAAACAACAAGAACACTATGACACTGTATGAATTTTCCTTCAATATTCATAATCCCCTGTCAAAAACAAACACTAGAGAGCATCGGTTCTTTTCAGTCCTCACTACGATGCAAATCGATGTGTATTTGAATAAACAAGCGTACATACACGTACTACTTGCCTTCCATCCAAATTACGATAATGCTCGTCTCAGTTCTCCAACTTAATAAGAAATGCAGCACAATGCTACACTATTACACATAACGCACGCATAACCAAATCACATCATAAAATGCGCATACAGTAGCGCCTACCACTTCCCCAATACCTATCAAAGATGAAAATCGACTCCGCAACGCCAAAGATTTTCCAATCCGAGAATAGAGTTCGCTGGATAAAAGCTGGGTTTCCATAGGCAACGAAAACTTGCACATACATCCACCGCACTGAACGCTTCGGAGGCCAGTAAGAGTTCCATACGCGGAACTGGAAGTTCTCTTAGCACAGTGAGACCACTGATAGCTGGAGAGCCTGCTCAATAGACGAATTTTTAGATGTGAAGTAGTAACTGTGAAAAAAAAAGAAAAATAATTGTGTAATGAAAACTTATGTTAAACTGACAGGTTCCACATCATTACGAAATGTTGTATTCACGATATATGGAACAAGTATTAATGTAATGTACGTTACAGTCAATGAAGACAAGACAGAACTTCTCTTTCCCCTCTCCCACAAAAAATACTCGACACGGAAATAGATTCCTGATAGAAATCATTAGTGGGTATTAAACACAACGTTAAAAGAGCTATCGGAAGAGAACGAAAACACCTCCGAAAATCACTTTCGAATCAGGAAACCAATTTTGAATTCCTATTGAGCTACGTTTCTGCCTCTTTACAAATGTCCGATAAGGCCCGTCCACAGGCAACGATCTGTCTGCGCAAATGTCTGCGCACATCACATCTGCGCAGACAGATCGTTGCGTGTGAACAGAAGATTTGCACCAAACTGAGGTGTGTGCAAACCTGGAAGTTGGAGTTGGAGGTTTGAGCGAAACCTCTCAAATCTGTCGGTTCAAACCACATCTGCGCAGACAAGTTGGAGCGTGTGGACAGGAGATCGTCGCAAATCTGGCGCGAAACAGCTGTTTGCTCAGTCTAGTGTTTGTATTTGTGTGCACAGGGAATTAAAATGGCTGATACTCGTCAGTGTTCTCGAGAGCTTGTAAGTGAATTCATTGAAATATACAGAAACCGCCCATGTTTGTGGAAGATTAAAAGTAAAGAATATAGTGACCGAGACAAAAAGACAGCAGCATACAATGCTCTAATTGAAAAATTGCGGGCAGTTGGCGCCTCGGCAAACAGAGAAACGGTAATAAAAAAATAATTTCGTTGCGAACTGGCGAAATTATTTGCGGATGGATGTCGAAACTTATAATTATCTCTTAAAGCATGTAACCCCTCATATTATGAGAAAAATACTTGTATGAGAAGGGAAATTTCTCCTCATGAACGCCTGGCAGTAACATTAAGATTCCTAGCAACAGGAAGGAGCTACGATGATTTGGAATTTTCATCTGCAATATCGAAACAAGCATTGAGTGAAATAATACCCAACACATGTGAAGCTATTTACGCTTTCCTGAAAGATGAGTTCATGAAGGCAAGTCAAGTAAATTAGTCTGTCAGCGAACTGTTTACCGAAAAGAGTTATCCAAAGTTCAGAAATCTAGAAGATCTGGTGTAGGAGTAGATCAAGTATACCAGCCAACGTTATGGTATTTTGATCTACTTGGCTTTCTTAGTGATCAAGAAATGCCAAGACCAAGCAGGAGTACAATTGAAGATGAAATTGGAGTGCCAATGTGCGAGGAAATGGAACACGAGGTTATGTAAAACAAAACAGGTTCGCCCTGCAACTCTAGCAGTAAATTTACGTGACAAAACTGCTTTCGCTTTAGCAGCCACTGTCTGCACCATTTTGACCGCTTTCTCTGTTTCCTGCGGTTGGTCTGAATGTTTTTTGCAACACAAGTTGCGAACACAGACCACAACAGAACTTCCTCCACTTCTATTTTTCAAAATAACTGAATTAAATTTTGACGTTTTCGGGGAGCGTAGTCGCTTGCCACTGATATTTCTTATCTACACCGACAGATGGCGGGCGAGTAGTAGATTGGGGTTTGTGTCGTGTGAACACACCACATTTGCAGCGATCTTTTGCATGTACAGACATCTGCGCCGATGTCTGCGCAGACAGATCGTTGCGTGTGGACCGGGCTATACACTTAAAGTAAACTTACAACGATCAGCTAGAGCATTATGACCATCTATCTAACAGCCAGTTTGTCCATATTTGGCATGAATAACAGCAATAGGAGCAATGGGGCCTTGGTAGGTCGCTGGGTGGTCTTGGCACCACATCTGCACACACAAGTAATCTAATTCCCATAAATTCTAGGGAGGGGTACGATAAGCTCTGATGACATCCCAGATGTGATCCATTTAGTACAGATCTGGTGAGTTGGGGGACCAGTGCATCAATTGGAACTCACATCTGTGTTCTTCGAACAACTCCATCACACTCCTGGCCTTGTGATGCTGAGGGTTATCGTGTTGAAAAATGCCACTGCCATTGGGAAATATGATGGTTACAAAGGGGTGTACATGGTCTGCAACCAGTGTACGATACGTCTTGGCCATCATAGTACCTCGCACAGGCTCCAGAGGACCCATGGATGCCCACATGAATATTCCCCAGAGCATAATGGAGCTGCTGCCAACCTGTCTCTGCCTAACAGTACAGGTGTTAAGGAGGTTTTGCCCTGGGAGATGACTGATTCGCGCCCTCCAATCTGCATGATAAAGAAGGTAGGCACATATTAGAAGCTTTGGGTGCTCCGTGTGTTCAGACACACTTGTTCTCTGCCCAGCTTTAAAGTCTGATGTTAGTTCCACCACAGTTCTCTGCCTGTCTTGCTTTACCAGTCTGCCCAGCCTATGATGTCTGGCACTTGTAACAAGGGGTGACTACCCTACCCCACAACGTCTGGATGCAGTTTCGCCTTGGATTCGCCTCGTGTTGAAGACACTCACCACAGCGCTCCTCGAACAGCCGACAAGTCATGCTGTTTCTGAAATGCTCATGCCGAGCCTCCAGGCCATCACAATCTGCCCTCGGCCAAACTTAGATAGACTGCACGCCTCCCCATCCTACGTATAGCCAACACACTTACTTATACCATGTGCACACTGTGTGTGTCTCACTAGCAGTCATTATTTATCAGGTGATGCCTCTGAGGGCTGGACTGGTTTATATCGATAACAGGTGGGTGGTCATAATGTTCTGCATAATCAGTGTGTGATACCCTGAAGGTAAAAGTGAATGTCAAGTTTTTGTCTCAAAGATTATTTTTTGTTCCTGTATATATAACTATTCCTGTATTTAATTCTGTAACCAAACGTTATACCATTTTACTGAAGCAGGTTGTACCAATAAGAATACAATAAGAATATTATTAAAGACAAGACTAGTTTTAAATTTCTGAAGTCACAATAAATTTTCACTTCTCACTTTACTGTGAAACACTCAGTGTAATAAATGCAAAAATATGTTACAATTATTCTGAAATCCAAATACCTTTTGCTATTCCACTCCCTCATCAATATCCAAAACTTGCAGCCAGGAAAGTCAAGATGTTGTCTAGCACAATCTGCTACTGAAGCTGGAAGACAGTGAGCTGTCACGATGGTAGCTTCCATTCTGACACAGGAGCGAACTCAGTTACCACACACTGGGCCCTGGCACCTATTACCAGAGCTGGAACGTTGTAGATGCAGTGTGCTGTGGGAACAGACCCACCACTGTGCTGATGTGGATTACTTCAAGCTGGGTCTGGCACTGCGTCACTTCCACGTTCTATGTGAGCAAAAGTGACGTCCTGTCATAACAAAGCTGGGCTGAGCAATCACAAATACTGAATGTACCCCGAAGCAGTATCTGCCACTGACGGCAGCCTACACCAAGAAGTGCTCCGTGGCAGCCAACAACGCAAAGTGAATCATCTCATCTCAGATCGATTATAAGCATTGCCCGTGTTAGCCACAGCTCTATGGATTGTGTCTAGTGCTGATGCTTCCAGGAGTTCCATTGGCGCCTCCCAGCTGGGGTCCTATTGCCGGCTGACGTCAGCCAACTTTGGGCCCCTTGCAGGGTTCCTTGGCTCACAGTCTCCACCACGTCCACTGCAAATTGTTGGTTGGTGCTGCACTTGCGCCTAATGGCATGACAAGGTTATTCTGAAGTTTTCAGCCACTCTGTGTTTGTTACTAGCAGATCTAAACAGCTCTGCACCACCAAGGCACTGACTTCACTTCTTCCCTGGTTGCCTGCCCAGCCTGTTGACTTCATGTGGTGGCCATCTCGTGTTGCTGCATGCTGAGCCAAGCAAGCACCGCCACTTTTGTGGGTGTGCTTTATTGAAGCAACCCTTGATTGTAAGTCAAGCTCATTTGAAAGTGAAGTTTGTAAAGATTAATGAGGGCATAAACGTGGCTGAATTTCAATGAAACATGGGGAAAAATGATGGTGGTATGCGTCCTGATAGATGTACATGGTGTGATTTGTAGAGAGGAATCCCCAGTGATATTCTTCACATGCAGAAAATGTGGGCAACAGGCCAGGCAGTGCAAGAGTGGGCGCAGCTAGGGATTATTCGGAATAAATTAAATTGTGTAACAGCAGTGTGAGAACTGAATGTTCTTGCGTTGACCCCATTGTGTTTTTCTTATTGTTTTTCTTTGTGTGTTAGACAAATGGCTTACAATGACTGAGTGATAAAACACGGATGGTTACCACTCAGGAAGCGGTTCAGTCATATAACTTAGCTCAGAGACTCATCTAGTGTAGCTGCTTCTGTCCTATATTCAACCACTGGTAGCCATGTTGCTGCTTTTTTAGACAAGGCAGGAGAAGATTTATTAGCGTTTGTAGATAACGTTTTGAAGACTGCAAAGCTGGATTGCTGACAGACGAACAATTGTTGCAAATGATCAAATTATATCTGGCAGAGGAGGTGAAAACTTATGTAATGTACCACGAGAATCTAATGCATGTATAGTCATTTGATGAAGTGAAGAGAGGTCTAGTACACTGGTGTAGATACTATTGGGGGAAGTTTAATATTACAGAGGCAGAGCGAATCTGTCAAGAGTTTCATCTATAGGGTTTGGAAACTTGATGTTAATTCCTGTGAGTTAAAAGACAATGACAATACGAAGCAGAGCGAAGGGTGTTAGATGCATTTTCATGGGGATTGCTACTCGACGTGTCACACAAGATAAGTGCGAGATCTCCACGAGATTTAGCTGGAACCATATGTGTAGCAACAACTTGGAAATGATAGATACGGTGACTCAAGTTCATAAAAGGAGAAATGTCCTTTCTATTGATGGTAATCGTTACCGTTGTGGTCGCTCAGGCCATATATGGAGAGACTCTCACTAACCAGAATGTAACAGACGTGGCAAAATCGTACAATGAGAATGAGAGTGTATCCAACGTAAGGTGCATAATGGGAAGGTTAGAAAGTGAATAATCAGTTGTTAAATGACAATGGAAGTTTCAGGTCCGCCAGGCGGCACTTCAATAAATTTTAATGCTGCAGAAACGTTTGCAGATGTAAAATGTTGCGTGATTGGCGTGGTGAATGGTCGGGAACATAAGTTTTTGCTGGACACAGCTGCGCATATCTCTTTAGTAAGTTTGGACCTCATGCAGAAGAGGTGGTAAACCCTCCAAGGTATAGGTAATATGCAGTTGAGCATAATGATGTATATTCACAAGGTATGGTGATATTAATTTTCCAGGTAAGAGTGAAGCTATCCCAGGAAAATATGGAAGTTTTGCGGTCCATAGCTGATGGGTTCAGCACAATCCTAGGGCTAGATTCTCTGAATAAGCATCACACTAAAATTGACTTTGGATGACATATGGTGGAACTCAGTGGAACGTTGTTCAATCTGGGGAAAACTGTTGTCAGTGACTTACTGCTACAAGGCTCATCTCTCATAAAAGCTGAATCAGTTAAACTGCATGCTATATAACTAAGGATCAATTTACATGACAAAATACTGCAAGGTACTGCGAAACTACTGTGGGTGAGTGTGGGCACAGACCTATCTGTAAATGTATTATGTGTGGCTGGGTTTTTAGGAGAAAACAACTACCTAGATAAAGCTTGGAATTTTGTGTGGAGGAGTGCTGTCCTACACATCAGAGGCTGTTACTCAGGTAGCTGAGTGTGCGTAGTATGCACACAAGGGTTTTTTTCTTTTAGATTAACTGACAAGTGACTCTCCATCCACTGCAGATAACAACAGCTATTGGAAACCCAGAATTATTGGTGTAAGATCGAAAGAAATGCCTCCAACAGGTGAGGATATTAAAATCCTAATGGTACACTGCTGAAGCGTTTCCAACATAGTGCCAGAATTTGAAGTGCCCATGAAAAGCAGTGAAGCTGTCATAACACTAGGTACAGAAAACTGTTGAAACCTGAAATTGATAGCAGTGAGTTTATTGGGGAAAATTTAAGTGTACATCGAAAGGATAGGCAAATGGGAAATGGGGGGGGGGGGGTGTATTTGTTACAATAGAAAAGAAATTCAAATCCACTGAGGAAGAAATTGAAGCTACATGTGAGATTGTTTGGGCAAGACTCAGTATCAGGGGTGGGCACAAAATGATAATTGGATCACCCAACAGACTCATCTCCTAACGTAATCAGAAAATTTGAGAGAAACTCTCAGTTTACTTGTATGTAAGTTACCCAATCATACTGTAATCATCGCCAGAGACTTTAATCATACAATAATTAATTGGGAAATTACAGAATTGTTAGTGGTGGGCGTGATAAGACAGCCTGTGAAAATATATTGGATCACATGGCAACAAATAGACCTGACCTCTTTGATGAGATCCACATCGAATCTGGTATTAGTGACCATGATATGGTTGTGGAAACAATGATTACCAAAGTACAAATGACAATAAAGCAAGCAGAAAGATATATATGTTCAATAAACTAGGTAAAAAGTCAGTAGTGTTGTATGTCAATGAAGAACTTGAAACTTTCATCACAGGGCAGGGGCATGTAGAGGAACTTGGCTCAAGCTTAAAAGAATAGTTGACCACGCACTGATCAGATATGTATCCAGTAGAACGGTTCATAATGGGAGGGAACCTTCATGGCACACAGTCACTGTACAGAAACGTCAAAAGAAACCAAGATTACTGCACAACACGTGTAAAACAAAGCAGAGGGCTATAGATAGAGAGATGCTGAATGAAACGCATTTTGCTGTCAAGCCAGAAATGCATGATGGCTGCAATGGTGCCATAGCAGACTGCTGTCAAGTAATGTTTCACAGAACCCAAATAAATTCTGGCAATATGTAAAGTCTGCTAGTGGCACCAAAGTTAGTGTCCAATCCCTAGAGAATAAGACAGGAACTGAAATTGAGGGTAGCAAAGCAAAAGGTGAAATGCATTAACTCCATATTCAAATGTTCCTTTACAAAGGAAAACCCTGGAAAATTATCCCATTTAATCCTAAAACCACTGAAAAGACGAATGAAATAAGTACCGGTATTAGTATGAGTAGTGTTGAGAAACAGCTGAATTCATTGAAACTGAAAAAAGCTCCTGGCCTCGATGGAATCCCTACCAGATTCTATATTTAATTTGTGGCTGAGTTATCCCTTCCTCTAGCTATAATCTATTGTAGATCCCTCGAACAAAAAACTCTGTCCAGTTCTTGGAAAAGGCACAGGTCGCACCCATATACAAGAAGTGAAGTCATGCAAAAAAAGTACCATCCAGTGTCCTTTACATGGATTCGTTGCAGAACCTTAGACTATATTCTGAGCTCAGACATAATGAGGTATCTTATACATAATGACCACCTTAGTGCCAATCAGCATGGATTTTGTAAACATCGATAATGTGAAAGCTGATTCGCACTTTTTTCGCATAACATACTGAAAACTTTGGATCAAAGCAATCAGATAGATGCTGTATTCCTTGATTTCCGAAAAGCATTTGAGTTAGTACCACATCTAATCTTACTGCCAAAAGTACAAGCGTATGGGGTATCAAGCGAAATCTGTGACTGGTTTGAGGACATTTTGTTAGGGCAGATGCAGCATCTTATTTTGGATGGAGAGTCATTGTCTGATGTAGAAGTAACTTCAGGTGTGCCCCAAGGAAGTGTGTTGGGATCCTTGCTGTTCATGTTGTGTATTAATGACCTTGCAGACAATATAAATAGTAAAATCAGGCTTTTTGCAAATGATGCAGTTATCTATAATGATGTACAATCTGAAAGAAACTGCATAAATATCAAGTCAGATCTTGATAAGATTTCAAAATGGTGCAGAGATTGGCAACTTGCTTTAAATGTTCTGAAATGTAAAACTGTGCGCTTCACAAAACGAAATAACGTAGTATCTTATAATTGTAATATCGAGAAGTCGGTGTTGGAATCAGCCAGCTCATACAATTACTTGGGTGTAACATTTTATAGGGACATGAAATGGAATGATCACGTAGGTTCAGTTGTAGTTAAACCAGGTGGCAGACTTCGGTTTATTGGTAGAATACTGGGGAAGTGCAAGCAATCTACAAAGAAGATTGTTTACAGATCACTCATGTGACCAGTTCTAAAATATTGCTCATGTGTGTAGGACTCATACCAGATAGGCCTATCAGGGGATATTGAACAGAAACACAGAAGGGTTTGTTTAATCCATGGGAGATGGTCACAGAGATACTGAAGGAACTGAAATGGAAGACTGTTGAAGACAGACGTATCCTATACTGGGAAGGCCTATTAACAAAGTTTCAAGAACAGGCTTTGAATGATTACTTTAGGAATGTACTACAAGCCCATGCATATAGCTTACATAGGAGCCATGAAGACAAGATTCTAATAATAACTGCAAGCACAAAGCCATTCAGACAATTATTCTTCCCAAGCTCCATACATGAATGGAACAGGAAGAAACCCTAATAACTGGTAGGATGGGACACACCCTCTGCCATGCACCTCACGATGGTTTGCAGAATACAGATGTAGATGTAGATGCAGATATGTGGAATAGGCCGTGAGCAGGTGGTGCCCATCTGTATTAATAATTCTGGGACCAAAGGCATAGATTTGACATAAAAAAATTGTTAGTCGCTAATTTACATTTTATAGGCAAAGATGATCTAGGCTATACAAATTTAAACCCCAGCCATAAGTAAACCACCAGTGAAACTGCATTATGCAGGAAGGTGAAGCATTTAAAAGAAACAGAAAGAGTAGTGATGGAGGAATTACTGTTAAAATTTAAGATCCCATTTAATCTTCAACGGTTGTTATCAGGTACCGCAATAACACAACACAGAATTTCAACTGTGAATTAACCACCTATGTACCATAAGCCAGATTAGGTGCCCTGTCACCTACAGCAAGTGAAGGAGGAATTCATTAATGAACAATTGCGCAATAGTACTGTTGAGGAGATTACCAGACTATTTTGTGCACCTGAAGTGATAGTAACGAAAAAAAGCTGAGACAGAAGGAAGCTATATCGACTCTGCTGTAACTACAGTTACCTCAACAGCTACATGACGCATGTCCCATATCGAATATAATGTAAACTCTGGACAACTTGGGCCACTACAGGTATTTTTCCATATAGATATACAGAGTGGCGATCATCAACTGTAAGTAGTACAGGGGAACTGACCAAAAACTCCATTTGCTGTTACTTTGAGTCACTACCAGTGTTGGTGTATGTTGTTTCATTTGAAAAATACATCAGTAACATTTTAGCGTTTGTTCAAAGGAGTTTTGAGGTGTTTGAATCCGAAACAGTGTATGCTTTATGTGTGCATTATTCTAGTGTTTGTGAAACATATGAAAGAACATGTACTATTGTTGATGGAGCTTTTTTAGAGATTAAGTGCAGCACACCTAACTCTTAGCAAAGAGAAGTGTTATTTTGCACTACAAGAAGTAAATTGATTGAGGCATATAATTAACCAAGATGGAGTATAAACAGATCTAAGATTGGTTGACACTGCGCAGAGTTTTCCATCGCCTCAGACATACAAGTAATTACAATCGTTTTTGGGGTAAGCAAATTGTAGGAAATTTTCCCAGGATGTGTGCATGTAGTGTGAGTTCCAAGAACATATTAAAGAAAGGTATAAATTTATATTGGGCATCAGAGTGCGAAAGAGCATTTGAAAAATTAAAGGAGTTGCTGATAAACGGTTCAGTATTGGCATTTCTGGATTATGAAAAAGAGTTTGTGTTACCATGTGAAACTACTAGTAATCATTTGTGTAGAGCTGTGTTTTCAGTCATGAATTAGAGAGTAAAGAACATCTGGTCACTTAAGCACCAAGACGATTAAAGAAAGTAGAGAGAGAGACATGGTAAAAATTGCTGTTTTGAAGAGCATGCCGCAGTGTGTAGTGTGAAGCAGTCGCCCTCCGTTTCTGGCGGTGGCGTCGCTGTGTCAGTCGCAGCTTTGGTGTCTCACTCTGGTTGGAAAGGGGAAAGGTTACCTGTTCACGTGCATTTCAGGGGTGCTATGAGCTCGCCAGTTGGTCAGTCTGTGTCAGTCTGAGGCAGTCTGGGTCTGTCTCTCATCCGCATTTGTGAGGCAGTTAGTGTCTGTCTGTCGTCCGGAGTGCTAGTATGTCTTTCGTTCAGATCAACCTTTATAGCCACCAAAATTAGAGTCTTTCCACTCCGCCAGTAAGAGAACTCAGCGAGTGCTCGCCCGTTCAGTGCTTAGTTCCTGCATCTGAGTCTGCACGTTAGGCCGCCAGTCTGCTCGAGTTGCTCAGGCAATGGGCATTGGCGGTTGGATCGATCGGTTGGTCGGTTGCACTCTGAGACACAAGAAGACTTGTCCGCCTTGAGCGTCGGCGCATCTGAGGTCACCACGTGAGTCCAGTGGGCCGCGCCGTATAGCGAGGGGTAGTGGCTTCGCAGTCGACACGAGAGCAACAGGAGTCAACCCACGACGTCAATCTTGCCTCTGCGAGCTACAACGCCATGGTGTAACTGGTTCTCCGAGCGCTTCTGGGCCCCTTCAGTTACCATCTTGTGGAGCTTGGCCTGGTCTTTTCCTGGTGCAGGGATGTCGTTTTGCCAGTGGGCATGTTTCCTCTGCATGGTTGGGTCCGAGCCAGTATTTCCGCCGTCGTGTGTCTGGAAGTGAGTGGGAGACTCACCAGCAGTGCAGTCACGACGGAGCAGCAGTCGCAGATGGAGCACCAGGCAGTCGGTTGGTTGGTGCAGACCAGGAAAGATGGGAGATTGGGCGCCTGGCAGTGGACGGTTCAGGAGAGCGATTTGGGGGTGCTGCGCCAGGTCTTCTCAAGAAATCGCAGTTTATTAGAAGGTAAGTGATTGGTGATTTACTCTTGTTAAAGTTTACTTGTTTTCTTGGTCAGTCTCTCGTCCCCAGCTTGCTTGTCTGTCTCTCGTTCGCATTTGTTAGGCAGTTAGTGTCTGTCTGTCGTTCGGAGCAGACTCTGTCATGTTGGTCGGATTTGGTGTGTTAACAAATTTATTGCTTGGAGTGTAACGACCTAATTACTGAAACATGTTTTGATCTTGCCTATCATCATGAGAGGCGCTATCTGTGTACTGTAGAGCATTTTAACTTGTTTGGCCAAGTTTCTATAATTTTATATACGATTGCATTTCATGGGCTTTTATTTAAATGGTCATTTTAGTATATAAAGTTGCCACCCTTCCACCGCAAGGCTTTTCTTAGAAGTTAAAATTAAGTTGCACCTTCGGTGGCAAGGTTAATTTTTTAAATTTAGTGTTTTGGACCATTTCCATCCCTCCTACGAGGTGCATAGTTTGTGTGCTTGTGTGAATTGTTAAAACTTTTAGTTTAAAGTAATCTGGTGTGTTGCAGATTTGCACCAGTGTAGTCTTTCAGAGGTTGTTGTGAGTGGTCGTAACTACGGCCGTGTCAAAAGGGAGCGGTGAGATTCCCAGCCCAAAAGCTCATACAGTCAAAAATTTGTTTCGTCCTGCCTCTGAATAAATTGTAACTTGGTATTTAGAGGGTGCTTTCTGCTTATAATTTTAAATCTCTTTCTTAAAAAAAAAGGCTTTTAGGAATAAAATACCCATTTGTTAAAAGCAATTTGATTTTGATTTCTTCAGTTACTCCCTGGCAACTACTTCCACACTCACATAGTGTGATTAAATGTGTTAATGTTCTTGATGAATCGCTAGTAAATAAAATAAATTTTTAAGAATATTCTTCGAAATTAAATCCATAGTTCAGAGAGGAACTATTCTATCACAGAAAAGGAGAAGCTAATGCTCCTATATGGCATGACATATAGGACATTTCACACTGGCCATTATGGCACTGTCACATCTTGACACCATCACATCAAGGTGTACGCAGACTGTCCATCAAGTCGTTGTACATCACGTCAGTTCAAGTTACGTGATCTCTGCTCGCATTGCTGTCCTCAACTGTATTTTTCGCGTAAATTGCGATCTTCGCAAGATGATTTTCAACTGGTTTACGCGTGAAGTGCACATATTACTCACACAAACTAAGTTAACATCTGGCGTGGTGGCCACTAGGAGCAGGTATATATGGGAAATGCATTTACGATCGCTTCCATCAGTCACTGCGCCAAGAATCAACTTAGTTTACGCGATTAGTATGCAATACTGTAGCTTATATGTGCGAATGCTGAAGTGCACGTTTGTACGAAAATGATATTTATTAGAATCAAATGGTTTGCAGCTTGCAAGGATATCCTGTATATTAGAGAAAGAAGATATAAGTGCAAAATAACACAAAAAAGAATGTGGATCTGATGAATAACAAATCTGCAACTTATACTGGGCTATTACAATTGATTGAAGCGATTTCATAAATTCACTGTAGCTCCATTCATTGACATATGGTCACGACACACTACAGATATGTAGAAAAACTCATAAAGTTTTGTTCGGCTGAAGCCGCACTTCAGGTTTCTGCCGCCAGAGCGCTCGAGAGCGCAGTGAGACAAAATGGCGACAGGAGCCGAGAAAGCGTATGTCGTGCTTGAAATGCATTCACATCAGTCAGTCATAACAGTGCAACGACACTTCAGGACGAAGTTCAACAAAGATCCGCCAACTGCTAACTCCATTCGGCGATGGTATGCGCAGTTTAAAGCTTCTGGATGCATCTGTAAGGGGAAATCAACGGGGCGGCCTGCAGTGAGCGAAGAAACGGTTGAACGCGTGCGGGCAAGTTTCACGCGTAGCCCGCGGAAGTCGACGAATAAAGCAAGCAGGGAGCTAAACGTACCACGGCCGACGGTTTGGAAAATCTTACGGAAAAGGCTAAAGCAGAAGCCTTACCATTTACAATTGCTACAAGCCCTGACACCCGACGACAAAGTCAAACGCTTTGAATTTTCGGCGCGGTTGCAACAGCTCATGGAAGAGGATGCGTTCAGTGCGAAACTTGTTTTCAGTGATGAAGCAACATTTTTTTCTTAATGGTGAAGTGAATAGACACAATGTGCGAATCTGGGCGGTAGAGAATCCTCACGCATTCGTGCAGCAAATTCGCAAAAAGTTAACGTGTTTTGTGCAATCTCACGGTTTAAAGTTTACGGCCCCTTTTTCTTCTGCGAAAAAAACGTTACAGGACACGTGTATCTGGACATGCTGGAAAATTGGCTCATGCCACAGCTGGAGACCGACAGCGCCGACTTCATCTTTCAACAGGATGGTGCTCCACTGCACTTCCATCATGATGTTCGGCATTTCTTAAACAGGGGATTGGAAAACCGATGGATCGGTCATGGTGGAGATCATGATCAGCAATTCATGTCATGGCCTCCACGCTCTCCCGACTTAACCCCATGTGATTTATTTCTGTGGGGTTATGTGAAAGATTCAGTGTTTATACCTCCTCTACCAAGAAATGTGTCAGAACTGCGAGCTCGCATCAACGATGCTTTCGAACTCATCGATGGGGACATGCTGCACCGAGTGTGGGAGGAACTTGATTATCGGCTTGATGTCTGCCGAATCACTAAAGGGGCACATATCGAACATTTGTGAATGCCTAAAAAAACTTTCTGAGTTTTTGTATGTGTGTGCAAAGCATTGTGAAAATCTCAAATAATAAAGTTATTGTAGAGCTGTGAAATCGCTTCAATCATTTGTAATAACCCTGTACTTTAGAAAACTGATGTGCCAGCTTGTTTCATTTTTTACATCAAATTACAGCCAGAATTACTAAAAGGAACACAGTGTTATAGCTGCCATCACATCCTGCAAAAACTTGGTTTGTTTAAAGTTAAGTTTAGTTGGTAGGCCAGTGAAAATTTTTGTACAGTGGTCTGATCTACCTCAATATCATTCTCTTCGAGATTTATAAGTTTTCCTGACATCTTGTATTTGACTTTTAATAGTTAAAGTGCCTTATTTGTGCTGGGGTTAGCTAGTGAATCCACATAGATATTTACCATGGATGCTTGCAAAACTGTTCACACACAGTTCACAAAGCTACTTAATAATAAATAAGCCTGCCACAAACACATATTTAAAGAAACAACTTGGAGTGTCTGAAGGTTTCAGTCCATGCCTGACAAAATTAAAATAGATTCATGTACTAATCAGTCTGATTCTGCCCACAGTCCTTTTTTCAATTCATAACGCAACCACATTCTAATTCATTTCATTGTAAAATCTTAAATGCACTACTGGTTTGTATAAAAATTCGCTTTATAAAGAGGGCAAGTGGTTTAATACGTTCATGTTGCACAATTTAGACTACTACCCCACTACTTCAATTAATCTTTCATCATTTATTATAAATTTTAATAAAAGAAACAATGAAACAAAATGATTTATAACAAATAGTGAACAACAAATAACTAATATCAATCACGAAAACTACGACTAAACGAAATACGAAGATCTGCAAATGGTGTGTATTGTATGAGCTAAGTGGGTCATGTGATCAACAATAAATTGACTATGACAACCATCAAAACTTTCTTTCCAAGAAACCTTGATGGAGCAGTGATGTGAGGTGATGAAAAGGGAGGGCTAATGTGGATGCCACCATTTGAAATGCATTGCAGAATATTTTGATGGGATGCGATGTGACATGACATGACAGCCAGTGTGAAGTGGCCTTTCTGCCGCTATTGTAGGGTAAAATGTTTAAACTGGTGACATATCATACAGCATTGAACTGGTTATTGAGCTTAAGGTATCTGTCTAGAAGACTTGCATGCAGGGTGTTGAAATCTGAAACGTACCAGAATATCATTGTTAGGATAAGTATGACATAATGTGGAGATCTCAGATGTCAGGCTGCCACATTTACAAACTTACATGAAATTTGTAAAATGCTTATTTCATTTATCTCGTCATTTTAAAATGCAACTTATTACACTGCCTCATACTTAGTTACTAATTTCATCTCAGTTTTATCGAATGTAAGAACATCTCCACTCTGGTTTGACTGGTACTAATCGATACTTAAACGTAAACTATAAGCAATTCTCATTTTGTAATTTTAGAATACTTTCCACGAGACATGAAACTAGCTTCTCATTTGTATTTATGTAAAGATCTTATGTACATATTCCAACAAATAACTTTTATGATATAAGTGATTTTGTAAAACTCATCATTTGTGAACTTATTTTGTAAATTTCAGTATGAAAAATCTAAGAGTCAAGCTAAATTATTGCTGCAGCTTGTTAGAAACTAATTGATGCTTGATATTCTGATATCAGTTTCTGAATACCAACATGATTTTCGTCGAAATCCTCCAGTTTTCTGTCTGTAACAATGGATGACATCACCTATAATTATTGGAACAATATACAAGCAGTGGCGAATTAACCATGAGAGAGTCGGTTTTGTAACAGTTTTGTGTGTCAAATTTGTGCTACTCAAAGCAATAAATATTTAATTGTAAAAGTGAAGCTTCATATCATCCTTATTACTAGACATATTTCTTGGCATAGCAAATCATTAGCTACCCTGTGAAGAACTCAGGAAGTTGCTACAATTTCAGTGGAGCAGACACCATTCCTTTTACAGCCACTGCAGTGTCAAAATTCATCGAAAACGAAGATGAGTATTTTCAACTTTATTTATTTTCGAGTTCCATCGAACCTTGATGTGAGTGTATTTCTAGAATGTGGAATGTGTCAGAGTAATAGAGTAAATGATCATGAGGCTTACAATGTTAACAGATACATGAGGTTCAAGTTTTCAGATATCAACACAGGTTATAGTACAGAGTCTATCAAAAAGAATCATCCGATTTGCCACACCTATATTTCTGAAACTAATACACATATAAAAGGATTTTTGTTTTTTGATGATGGGGAAACTTAAAAAGTTTTTTCATACCTTTCATAAGTATATGCCAATTTGATATTCAAATTGTTCCCACAGTGCAGCGAGCATGTCTTGTGTTACAGCTTCCACAGCTGCTGTTATGCGATATCTTCGTTCATTCATTGTTGCTGGTAACGGAGGCACATAAACAGCATCTTTTTTATAAAGCCCCACAAGAAATAATCACATATAACCAGGTCCAGTGGCCCTGGCTGAATCATTTGGTCCAGTGCGAACACTCCATGGTTTAGTAATTCTTTGATTTAAAAATTGCCACCCTTGGAGATGCTGGTGTGGTGGTGCCCAATTCTGTTGGTAAATGAAGTCAATCGAATCAGTCTCCAACTGTGGGAAAGTAAAGTTCTCAAGCTTATCGAGATATGTGCTTCCTGTAACAGAGTTCACAGCAAAGAAAAATGGAGGATATACCTTTTCCCGTGAAACTGCAAAAAACTCATTAAATTTTGGAGAGTCCCTCTCATGTTGTTCAATTTCGCGTGGTTTTTCCGTACCCCATATTGTCACCTCATGATGGTGCACCTTTCCGTTTAAATGGAAGGTTGCCTAGTCACTAAATACTAAGTGTGGAAGAAAACTGTCATCCTCCATCTTACCAAGAACGAAATTACACAATTCCACATGTCGTTGTTTGCCACCTTCATGTAGAGTTTGCAGTAGCTGAATTTTATATGGTTTCATGTGTAAACGTCTATGCAACACACGCCAGACGGACATCGGGGGCATGTTGAGCTGTCGAGCTGCACGGTGAACGGATTTCTGCGGACTCCTTGTGAAATGAAATAAAATGAAATGAGTGTGTGGCATCATTGGCCAGGAGGCCCCTTTCGGGGAAGTTCGGCCGCCAAGTGCAAGTCTTATTTCATTCGACGCCAAATTGGACGACTTGCACCCCGGTGATGGTGATGAAAGGATGAAGAGAACAGCACAACACCCAGTCCCTGAGCGGATAAAATCTCCAATCCAGCCGGGAATCGAACCTGGGCCTGCTTGCATGGAGGCGAGCACGTTACCATGCAGCTAAGCAGGCAGACAACTCCTTGAGAAACTATGGCGGATGTGTCTGACATATGTGTCAGACACTTAGCGATTTGTCTTTATACAAACAATCTTTTTCTCAGAACTGTGCATGCCATCGTCTTATGCTCTGTGCTGTAGGAGGATCCACACCATACCGAGTACGAAAGTCATGCTGAACAGTTATAGCTGACTCGCACTGTGCAAAACGTAGAACGGAAAACGCTTTCTGTTGTCTTGACACCAGTTTTACTAGAACTGAAATGGGCATACACTGCTGCTACCTTGTGGGAACAATGCAAAACTCGATAGTTTGCTCTTTTCAATGTACATTGTTCACACACATACCTCAAATAACATAATAGTGTAGTTATATATTTTTTTTAATCGGATGATTCTTTTTGATACACCCTGTGTTATACAGACACTATGCCATGGCAGTTTTAGGTGAGGAGTATTTTGAATAATGGTTGTGTAAGATACCGGTAGAAGTCGAGTCTGAAGTACCACAGCCAACCGTAGCATACCGTTACACTAAAGCCAGTGCCAAATGTTTTGTGCACTCCAGTTCGGTTTGTCTTCTGGATTGCGTGTTTTTGCTATTTTGAAATGAGTAAGAGACCAGTCCTGGTGCATAAAGGGATTTGAATGTGTCACCACAATGGAAGGAATCAGGGATCCCTATGACCATTATGTCAGTGCTGCTTTCGTGAATGCACAGGACGCAATATAGGATTGCAACTCTGCGAGAGGGAGGCAGGGCTTATTCCCCCACACTGCTACTCTCCTCTTGGGCAGCCTAAGTTATCGTTTGTTTATAGTCGTGGCGACTGCCACAATATACTGTCTGCATAGTAGTAATAACGATTACACAACAAATTATAAGGCTTACATTCTAATTCATGGTCAATGGAAGTGTGCGATTCCACCTGTCTGCTTTGACTCTTGGTGTAAACGTGTTCTGGTATGTGACGTCATTACGGCATTTTACTTGCTTGACAAATCTTTATGTATACTATCTGTCCAAACCCTGACCTTTCTGACTAACATCTTAGATCCCAATCTACTTAGCTCTTTAAAAGAGTTGATAGCACCACAGAACTGCCATATTAGCATGGAGCAATTGCTTCAGTATATGCAACAATATCAGAGTTATTACCAACACAAATTCAACGTGATTGGCATCTCAGCTTTGAGTATCACATTGATTTTGGATCTTGTTTGTGGACTCTATGGCTATGTTAACACCCTCTCCCCCTACCTCCATCCTCCTGAACTCCTTGTACACCAAATACTGACAGAACTGGTCACCCTCAGAAAATACACTGTCATTAAGTACTTTGTCATCAGACATTGTAAACTGGAATGGGTTAGCATAAGGGCAGTTGGAATGAGAAGTGTAAAAGTTTAAAATGTAATGCTAAGTAATACCAGTCTGCAATCACATGGGCTTTCCAAATCAATATCCAAAACTTGCAGATAGGCAAACTGAAAAGCTGCGTAATATGTTCCACTTTAGAAACTAGAAGGTGCTTGGCTGTCATGATGGAAGCCTCTGTTCTAGAATGAGAATGAGCTCTGTTACCACACACAGACGCAGCAACAGGGAAGTAACCGCTTTTGCGACATTTACGAGTTCCTAACCAGGAGTGAATTTTATTATATCACCTGTGTGCTTTAATTGGTTAGGGTCTTGAGTTTCTGCATGTAAATTTAATACATAATAGCCACAGTTCTCGCGTTTTCGTTTGCGTTGGAAAGTAAACCATTTTTGTGACATATTACAAGTTCCTAGTCAGGGGCGAATTATTTAGTTTCACCTGAGTGCTTCAGTAGTTAGGTTTTTGAATATCTGCGTATTATTAGACACAGTTCCTGCGTTTTCGTCAGGGTCTACAGTAGCGTTGCACAGTATGTGCCGATAGTCCATTTATCTGCAATCTTTAGTTTTCCACAGTCGTTAGTATGGACAGGGACTGCAATTGTTGTGTGTGGATGTGAGCCGAGTTAGTGACACTTCGCTCTCAGCTTCAGGCTGCAGTGGATGGGCACCACTGTTGTGGGCCAGCAATGGGGATCCAACAGACATCCAGCATGTCCGAGTCCTCCAATCGGCCCTCATTGACGGCCAACCCAGTTACTGCTCACACTGAGGTTGACCCCTCACTTGTGGTCGAGTGGGAGGCCGCACTTAGGGCCTCCCCAGTTTGTCTGACAAACAGGTTTCAGGTGCTATCTGTGGCTGACACTGTCGCTGATCCAGATGCTGTCGCCTGTCCTGTTTCAGAGGAAACCACTCAGATTGCAAGATATGGGCAATTACAGAGGGTGAGATTATTGGTAGTTTGGACCTTCAACGTTAGGCGCGTTATGGGGCCCCTTAGGGACTTGGCTGACAAGAAGGGAAAGAAAGTCAATGTGCACTCCATGTGCACACCAGGTGGAGTCATTCCATATGTGGAAAGGGTCCTTCCAGATGCCATGAAGAGCACAGGGTGCAGTCAACTGCAGGTGGTTGCTCACGTCGGTGCCAATGATGTGTGTCACTTTGGATCGGAAGAGTTTCTTTCTGGTTTCGAGCGGCTACCAGAAGTGGTAAAGGCTGCCAGTCTTGCTTGCAAGATGAAAGCAGACCTGATCATTTGCAGCATAGTCGACAGGACCGATTGCGGACCTCTGGTACAGAGGCTGAATCAGAGGCTTAGGCGGTTCTGCGACCATGTAGGCTGCAGATTCCTCAACTTGCGCCAAAGGGTGGTTGGGCTTCGGGTTCCACTGAACAGGTCACGTGTCCACTATACGTAGGAGATGGCTACATGGGTAGCAGGGTCTGTATGGACTGGGCAGTTTTTTAGGTTAGAAGGTCTCTGGAAAACACAAGAAGGGCTTCAGTCACAAAGGGTGCAGGCCAAACACAGGAAGAACGTAGGTACAATAACCATTGGGTAACAGTTGTCAGTTGCTATAGCTGTGTTGGGAAAGTACCAGATCTCCAAGTGCTAACCGAAAGCACTGATGCTCAAATCGTTATAGGCACTGAAAGCTGGCTAAAGCTGTATATAAGCTCAGCGTAAACACAGTTGGTGGTGGGGTGTTTGTTGCTGTTAGAAGTAGTTTAACTTGTCGGGAAATTGACGTAGATACTCCCTGTGGGTTAGTATGGGCAGAGGTCATTGTTGGCAACCAGAATAAAATAATAATAGGATCCTTTTACTGACCTCCCAATTCAGATGATACTGTTGCTGAAAGGTTCAAAGAAAACTTGAGTTAGATTTCAAACATGTACCCAACTCATACGTTAATAGTTGGTGGTGACTTTTATTTACCCTCGATATGTTGACGAAAATACATATTTAATTCTGGAGGTATGCATAAAATATCATCCTAAATTGTGCTAAACGCATTCTCTGAAAATTATTTCGAGCAGTTAGTTCATGAGTCCCCGTGAATAGTAAACGGTTATGGAATCACACTTGACCTCTTAGCAACAAATAATCCTGAGTTAATAATGAGCATCAAAACCGATACAGGGATTAGTGAACACAGGGTTGTCGTAGCGAGATTGAATATTGTAATCCCGAAATCCTCCGACAATAAGCGAAAAATACACCTATTCAAAAAAGCAGATAAAAATTCACTTGACACCTTTCCGAGAGACAATCTCCACTCATTCCAAATTAATAATATAAGTGTAGACCAGATGTGGCTTAAATTCAAAGAAATAGTATCGGCAGCAATTGAGAGATTTATACCAAATAAATTAACAAACGACGGAGCTGATTCTCCTTAGTACACAGAACGGGTTAGAACACTGTTGCAGAAACAACGAAAATGCCAAATTTAAACAGACGGAAAATACCAAAGGTTGGCGGTATTTTACAGAAGCTCAAAATTTAGCGCGGATTTCAATGCGAGATGTTTACAATAGTTTCAACAACGAAACTTTGTCTCGAAACCTGGCAGAAACTCCAAAGAGATTCTGGTCGTACGTGAAGTATGTTAGCGGCAAGAAAAACATCAATGCTTTCTCTGCGCAATGGCAATGGAGATACTATCGAAAACAGTGCTGCGAAACCAAAGTTACTAAACATAGGCTTCCGAAATGCCTTCACAAAAGAAGACGAAGTAAATATTTCAGAATTCGAATCGAGAACAGCTGCCAACATGAGTAATGTAGAAGTAAATATCCTCAGAGTAGTGAAGCAACTTAAATCACTTAATAAAAGCAAGTCTTCTGGTCCAAACTGTATACCAATTAGGTTCCTTTCTGAGTATGCTAATGCATTAGCTCCATACTTAACAATCCTATACAACTGTTCGCTCGACAAAAGATCCGTATCCAAAGACTGGAAAGCTGCACAGGTCGCACCAATATTCAAGAAAGGTAGTAGGAGTAATCCACTAAATTACAGGCACATATCGTTAACGTTGATGTGCAGCAGGATTTTGGAACATATATTATGTTCAAACATTATGAATTACCTCGAAGAAAACTGTCTGTTGACACACAGTCAACATGAGTTTAGAAAACACCATTCCTGTGAAACACAACCAGCTCTTTTCACATGAAATGTTGAGTTCCATTGACAAGATATTTCAGATCGATTCCGTATTTATGGATTTCCGGAAGGTTTTTGACACTGTACCACACTAGTGACTTGTGAAATTGCGTGCTTATGGAATATTGTCTCAGTTAAGTGACTGGATTTGTGATTTTCTGTCAGAGAGGTCACAGTTCGTAGTAATTGACAGAAAGTCATCGAGTAAAACAGAAGTGATTTCTGGCGTTCCCCAAGGTAGTGTTATAGGCCCTTTGCCGTTCCTTATCTATATAAACGATTTGGGAGACAATCTGAGTAGCCATCTTAGGTTGTTTGTAGATGGCGCTGTCGTTTATCGACTAATAAAGTCATTAGAAGATAAAAAAAATAATTGCAAAACGTTTTAGAAAAGATGTCTGAATGGTGCGAATATTGGTGGTTGACCCTAAATAACTTAAAGTGTGAGGTCATCCACATGAGTGCTGAAAGGAATTCGTTAAACTTCGGTTACACGATAAACCAGTCTAATGTAAAAGCCGTAAATTCAACTAAATACCTAGGAATTACAGGTACGAACGACTTAAATTGGAAGGAATACGTAGAAAATGTTGTGGGGAAGACTAACCAAAGACTGCGTTTTATTGGCAGGACACTTAGAAAATGTAACAGATCTAGTAAGGAGACTGCCCACACTACGCTTGTCCGCCGTCTTTTAGAACACTGCTGTGCAGTTGGGATCCTTACCAGATAGGACTGACTGAGTGCATCGAAAATGTTCAAAGAAGGTCAGCACGTTTTGCATTATCGCGAAATATGGGAGAGAGTGTCACAGAAATGATACAGTATTTGTGCTGGACATCATTAAAACAAAGGTGTTTTTCGTTGTGACGGAATCTTCTCCAATCACCAACTTTCTCCTCCGAATGCGAAAATATTTTGTTGACACTGACCTACATAGGGAGAAATGATCACCATGATGAAATAAGGGAAATCGGAGCTCGTATGGAAAGATATAGATGTTCGTTCTTTCCGCATGCTATACGAGATTGGAATAATAGAGAATTGTGAAGGTGGTTCGATGACCCTCTGCCAGGCACTTAAATGTGATTTGCAGAGTATCCATGTAGATGTAGATGTAGACATAGCTCAACTGCCCCACTGCCAGAGCTGGAGCACTTTTGATGAAGCATGCTACGAGGACCAGGCTGGTGTACTGGTGATTCGGTTTACACAGTGCCAGGGCTGGCACTATGCTGCTTCCAAGGTCTGCATTACCAAAAATGATGTGCTGTCATAACAGAGCTGGATCGAGGTGTCATAAATACCACCTACCCAGCCATGCAGTATCCGTTGCTGACTGCAGCCTACACTGAGAAGTACTCCATGTCAATTGTTAACCTAAATTAGATCACCTTGTCTCAACTAGATTTTAAACACTGCCTCCACTAGTCATGGGCCTGTGGATCATATGTAGTGCTGATGCTGCTGGGAGCTGAGCTTGGGCCTCCTAGTTAGGTGCGTATTGCTGAATGACATCAGCTGACTCTGAGGCACCTTCTGGAATCCTCCGTTTGAATTCTGCACTCGGGTGCCTCCTGAACTTGGTCCAATGTGAGCTGCTGGCTACTAACTGCATTTGAGCCTAACAGCGTGACAAGTCCACTCCAGAGTTTGCTGCCGCTACATACTTGGCATTGGCAGGTCTGACACAGTTCTGCGCTGCTGAGGCACTGACTTCACTTCTTCAATGGCTGCCTGCCTGGCCTGGCATCTTCATACCAGAAGTTATCTTGTGCTGCTGCATAGTGAGACAAGCAGGCAAGAGACACCAGGGACAATGTGTGCCATTGGGGTGCTCTCTACTATGGATTTATGAATTCTGCTGAATAAATAATGATTTATTTTCACTGCCTTTATGATTCTATGATGGCTGAGGAATTCATTACTCATACCTGCTGCCCTGTCTACCATCCTGCAGCATCTCTGTGATCCGTTGCCAGGTCACTAATGCCCTGACCTTTCTAACCCTGTGGTACTTTAAAATGTTAACATTTATGCAGTAAAATGTATGTCTAAAACGTCACCAAGTTTGTACTGAAAGTTGTAATAGTTTTTGAATATGTTATGTTAATGTAAATGATATTGTGTTACTTTATACTGTTCAGTACTTAAAGGGAATTGCAGAAGGCTAAAATAAGATTTGCATTACAAAATTTTAAGAACATTTTACCACTTTACAAAGTTGACCATGACAAAAACTATTCATGCACACAAACAAATAACACAAGAGCTGTGCTGTGACAAAAAATGAAAGCAGAATGAAAACAGATCTATCTGGCTGTAAGGTTGGGTTGCAGCAGGTACAGGCAGATGTGGAAGGAAACCAGCAAACTCTTGAAATAACACCATGCAATTGACCACCTTTGAGAAATACAGTACCTGGCAGTTACGAACCATGGCTATCACCCTCATGACACACATCCAAGAGTCAGCAGGCACAGTAAAACTTGACTCATGGGTTCTTAAGGACCACTTGGAAACTGTCAACACATCTCAAGGCTTTTTTTCACTCCTGCCAAAAGTATCAATGTCACCTGCATTGAAATCGTAGAACCGCAAGAAGCACTCCTCCATGTGATCTGTGGTGATCTGACCCTGATACATTTGCTGCTGGGACAGTTTCTTGAAGGGCTACACAGAATCTGAGCTGTGTTAGCCGTCCCATTAGAATTATTAATAGCAGTGGAGGGGGAAGCTTTACCACTCTACTACTGTATGGCCAACATAATCAGTTCATAAGCAGGAATGAGGTTGAGAGTAAGATATCACTGACCTGTATAGATGGAAGATTAGAGTGTTTCTCTATCCGTTCCTGTCCAATAGCTTGGGAAATCTTCCAGAAATTTGTGCACCTACGAGTATTTGAAATACTACTGGTATCACCCAATAGAAAGTACCACGTTCTGTTCACCACCATAGACCTGTTACGTCGCAGAAGCAGCAAAATCACAGTTTGCCCCACAAAGGGAATACACACTGCACCTGAGTCAAGCAAATCATGCTGTTTCACTCCACAAAGCCTGCAACTAACTGCCCCAGAGAGAGGTCTTTAGAGCTGAAACCAAATTTTTCTAGAAGATAAGGTCACACTGACTGTGCTCAATACTAAAACCAATAGTAATTGCCATCTACTGTGATCAAGGGCATTTTGGCAGCACCCAGTCCATAGAGCTACAAGGTCAGGGATTGATAATCAATATACATTAAAAAGGAAGAAATTTCTCCAGCTGTATTTAAGGTGTTCATTTTATTTTGGCAACTAGTTTCAACATTGTAACAGTGTTATCTTCAGGCCCATACACTTGTTGACGTCAACTGCATGTGGCTGATACTAGAAGTCAGTGGTGAGATACGGACGTGTTCCGTATGGAAGGTGGTTAGTAACTACACCTTCCACACGGAGCTCGTCCATATCTCACCACTGACTTCTAGTATCAGCCGCATGCAGCTGATGTCAACAAGTGTATGGGCCTGAAGGTAACATCGTTACAATGTTGAAACTAGTTGCCAAAATAAAATGAACACCTTAAATACAGCTGGAGGAATTTCTTCATTTTTAATATAAATTTATACCAGCTGATGCCCCACTGTCCTCCATTTCAACTATGTATGTATGAAGATGCTAATGAATAGTACACAATGCAACATTGCACGTCCTACTTTCCAGTTACCTGCCATCATTGTTTTCTTGGTGGTTGACATTCAGGGTCATCACCATGCAGCCATCTCCTTTTTATTGAAAAAAAGTGCACTATTCCAAAAAGAAAATATCTTTAATGCTCCAATGATTGTTTACAAAGCTCATTGTACACTTAGATCCATTGAGTTGTTTTATGTCTGGAAACTTGTAATGACAACTGCTGGTGACCTAACAAGTGATAAAAAATTAAAGTTTTCTTCAGCAGGATAGCCACAAAGAGAAGGTTACTCTAGATAATGACAATGCTTACTTACCAATTTGAAAGGATTCATTTTTACTGAACTTTTGCACTCTTGACCAAATGGTTAAATCACTTCAAAAACATTGTTGAGTATGTGACAGTAGCGAAAAATATGAGGATTACCCATGGCCAGACTGTTGTACTGTGACACTGACTTACTGCCTTCTGTTTGCCAAGTTCCTCATACATGCTACAAATGCCATCTTTTGAGAGCTGCAGGTACAAAATTATTCCATATAATGACTTACTGATGTCATCATGTCGCTAGCATGGATCCTTACTACATTATTAACCAAGAAACTGCTTTTTGGATTTTTGTAACTTACATGGTTTCCCATGTAAATGTCTCATTTGCTTATCTAATAGAAATATGTGGCATAGAAAATCAAATGTCATAGAAAATACCAAAAGGAACTTCGTGTCACTTACAGCATACTTTATTTTGGGCAACAGACTATGATTCAGTTATCAAGTTGTTCTCAGAAAAGTTGGGTGGTACTCTGCTATAGGATATTTTTACTGGGACTGGAAGAACTGAATGGGTGTGTAATTAGAGATTTTCCTGTATGTTATCATTTTTACTGCAGTTATTCTCCCAGAGCTAAATCTCATTTGTGTGAGAGTTTTTGTAGTCCACTTAATCTCTAATGTTTTTGATTTTGCTGGGATGTCAAACTCTAATTTACCTTCTTTTTTATTATTACTCCAGAGAACTTTCATTTTATTGTATAACAATTTCATTTTCTTGTGCTTTTGATCACAGAGTGGAAAAATTTAAATTAATATTGATTACACTGATAGTTATGGAAAGTTAGGCCTTGAAGCACCAGTCTAATATTTATCAAACTTTCTAATGATGTTAATCAAATAATGAGTATTATAATAGAGGGGAACATTCCACGTAGGAAGAATATATCTAAAAACAAAGATGATGTGACTTACCAAATGAAAGTGCTGGCAGGTCGACAGACACACAAACAAACACAAACATACACACAAAATTCAAGCTTTCGCAACAAACTGTTGCCTCATCAGGAAAGAGGTAAGAAGAGGGAAAGACGAAAGGATGTGGGTTTTAAGGGAGAGGGTAAGGAGTCATTCCAATCCCGGGAGCGGAAAGACTTACCTTAGGGGGAAAAAAGGACGGGTATACACTCGCACACACACACATATCCATCCACACATATACAGACACAAGCAGACATATAGGGATGAACTAAGAGGTTACAAAGGTTAGGTGGATGGCGGAAAGACACTCTTGGTGGAGTGGGGAGGATTTCATGAAGGATGGATCTTATTTCAGGGCAGGATTTGAGGAAGTCGTATCCCTGCTGGAGAGCCACATTCAGCATCTGATCCAGTCCCGGAAAGTATCCTGTCACAAGTCCCTATGAAATCCCCAAACCACCTTCCCTACCCTCTGGCTCCTACCCTTGTAACCGCCCCCGGTGTAAAACCTGTCCCATGCACCCTCCCACCACCACCTACTCCAGTCCTGTAACCCGGAAGGTGTGCACGATCAAAGGCAGAGCCACGTGTGAAAGCACCCACGTGATCTACCAACTGACTTGCCTACACTGTGACGCATTCTATGTGGGAATGACCAGCAACAAACTGTCCATTCGCATGAATGGACACAGGCAGACAGTGTTTGTTGGTAATGAGGATCACCCTGTGGCTAAACATGCCTTGGTGCACGGCCAGCACATCTTGGCACAGTGTTACACCATCCGGGTTATCTGGATACTTCCCACTAACACCAACCTATCCGAACTCCGGAGATGGGAACTTGCTCTTCAATATATCCTCTCTTCCCGTTATCCACCAGGCCTCAATCTCCGCTAATTTCAATTTGCCGCCACTCATACCTCACCTGTCATTCAACAACATCTTTGCCTCTGCACTTCTGCCTCACTGACATCTCTGCCCAAACTCTTTGTCTTTAAATATGTCTGCTTGTGTCTGTATATGTTGTTACTGTACATGCTTCATTAGATACATAGCAAAGGATAAATGGCGCCTTGCTAGGTCGTAGCAATTGACTTAGCTGAAGGCTATGCTAACTATCGTCTCGGCAAAAGAGAGCGTAATTCTCAGTGAACCTTTCATAGCAACGTCGGCTGTACAACTGGGGCGAGTGTCAGTAAGTCTCTCTAGACCTGCCGTGTGGTGGCGCTCGGTCTGCGATCACTGACAGTGGCGACACGCGGGTCCGACGTATACTACCGGACCGCGGCCGATTTAAATGCTACCACCTAGCAAGTGTGGTGTCTGGCGGTGACACCACACTGGGCATGTCAGTTAAGGATCCATATACTGCCCAAGGCATTTGTGGTGTGAAATGCATAGAGGTATCTCACATTATCCTTCTGGAATATGCCATTTAGTAACCTGATCTTGAAAGGTATCACATATGGGTTTATCATTCTTGTCACATACAGGCAAGCATGTAGCCTCTCTTTAACAACTACCAAACCAGACAATTATTGTATCTTAGCAGCTCCCAACATCGTCATGCTGCCTCTCACAAAGTCTCTATGTCTTAGACAATGCTTGGGAACTTGATATCTTGTCCCACCTTCCAGTATTATGTTCATGACAGTTCATGGTGATGCTCTACCTGGATTTCTGTCGCCATTTTTCACAGTCAGTTGAACAATCTTACGATCTCATAGTGTCATCCTCCTGAAGAGATCTGTGCCTACTCTTCTTGCCATGAATCCATTTTATAGCCACCCGTTCCACACTCAGTGCACTACAACAGTCTTTTTGTGTGATCTATTGGTATGATGTTCCCAAGTCCATCATTGTAATGATTTTACCATTCTCAAAGACAAAAAAATGGCAATAGGCTGCATGTGCACATCCTCTGAGCACACTGTGATGTGACTGCCACTTTAAAATTTCCATGGGAGGCAAATGTTCTGTGTTTGAGTCCCAGTCTCTCTCAAAGTTTTAATTTGCCAGAGTTTTAAATACTGACTCCAGTACAGTAGCATCTGTAAAGGTGTTTATAGTGTAAGATTTTCCATTTTTGTTAGTGTATGTAGTTTCAATCGTTGATTACCTCTGAATTATGCTCTAAGAAAAAAATTAAGAAAATGACGACACACCACAAAGGAATTGTCTGAATGTGATGTAAACTGGTAGATGTGATGTGCACAAACTCACAGGCAAATGACTGCAATTTTAGGAAAATTTGATGATTCATTCAAGAGAAAGAGCTTAGAAAATTCAACGAGTCATTGTCATGTTGGTCCACCTCAGGTCCTTATGCATGCAGTTATTCAGCTTGATACTGATTGAAAGAATAATTGGATGTCCTCCTGAGGGATACCGTACCAAATTTTGTCCAGTAGGTGTGTTACATCATATACTCCTGAGATGATTGGAACGCTCTGGCCATAATACTCCGAACATTCTCAATTGGGGAGAGATTTGGGCAAAATTTCTGGCCAAGATAGTGTTTGGCAACCAAGAAGACAAGCAGTAGAAACTCTTACTGTGTGAGGGCAGGCATTATCTTGCTGAAATGTAAGTCCAGGTTGGCTTGTCATGAAGGGCAAAAACTGACAGAATATTGTTGACTTACCGCTGTGCTGTAAGGATGCCGCAGATGTCGACCAAAGGTGTCCTGCTATGGAAAGAAATGGCACCCCAGACCATCACTCTGGGTTATCAGGCCATATGGTGGGTGACAGTCCCACCACTATCTGGGGCATCTCCAGGCATGTCCTCAGCCTGAAGTAGAATTGTCTTCAAAGATGAGTCCCGCATCAAACTGGGCCCTGATGACTAATGAAGACATATCTGAAGTTGCGCCTGACATCTCCAGGCCACTGACTTGATTGCTGTCTGCCATATGGCCTGACAGTCAGTCTGGGGTGCAATTTCATTTCATAGAAGGACCTCTTTGACTGTCATCAATGACACCCATACAGCACAACAGGCCCTGATAACTAGCAAAGACATATATGGAGGTGCGCCTGACAACTGATTGTTGCCTACCATATGGCCTGACAGTCAGGAGATGCCATTTCATTTCATAGAAGGACCTCTTTGATTGTCATCCATGACACCCATACAGCACAGCAGTACGTTGACGACATTCTACACTCCGTTGTGTTGCCCTTCATGGCAAGCCATCCTGGGCTTATGTTTCAGCAAGACAATGCTTGCTTGCACATAGTGAGAGTTTCTATTGCATGAGTACCGTTGGGCCTTCATGACCTGTTTGGGAGGAGTTTAGTTTAGTTTTAGTTATTTTCATACCAAAACTCACTGAAACTTCTTCAGCCATGACATACTTATACTGACATGTCACCCCTTTCCTTCCCTTACTTTCACCCCATCTCTAGGACAGTTAGGGGTTTCCTAGTCCCACAGTATTTTTTTCCAGGTGTTAAGTCATATGTGTACCAAGTATAGTTGAAACTGCTTCAGACTTTATTGAGCTTGCCTCAAACATACACATAAAAATTTATCCATTTTTATGTACAAAGTATTTAAATAAAATATCTCATTTTATCACACAAAATAGTAAGAGAAAAAACTTCTATACTCATGTTCTGAAGTAACTAATTATTGACATATGGGTCACTTTTTTGTGCTGAGAACAGTCAAAATTTGGTGGTTTGGGAAGTTGTCCTGTTTGATATTCACTGCTAATTTCTTGTCGGTTGCCTTTGTCTCTGTGCTTAGTCCTCTGACTGTGGTGCTGTCATCAGACATAGCATTTTCAATAGTCTCCTGCATCATCCGTTCCATGTGTATCTTTTGTGGTTGTGTTGGCATCAGAACAAAATAAGTGATTCAGTGGAGTGTGAAAAATGTGAACAACGAAATGGAGACCTATTATTCCAAGAGGGAAATGGCAGACTTGGCATTCTGCTATGATTTAGCCAACAGCTTTATTACACAGGTGGTGTTATCATCTGAAAAATGTTCAGCTGGTTGGTCCAGCAACTTGCAGACATAGAATCATTTGCAACATGGAAAAAGGATTGCAGCAGAAATTACATGCCAGATTTAGAGGTGCATATGTTATGATGAGTAGAAGATAATCCTGCAACAAGTGTAAGAACATGTGGAAGTTTCTGAAGCATAAACCACATCTTTCTTTATGTAAGTTTCCATGAGCTGTACTGCTTGTAATGTGGAATACTGAGTAGCATTGTTGGCTGGTGTTCTGTGGTTCATCAGTTCAAATGCAATCACTGCCAAATATTTTTTATTTAGTATTTATCACTTCAAGAAGGTTCATGTAATTTCTTGTGTTTTTAAAGTTTGCATGTTTGGAATATTCAATTTTTATATAAATAGCGGCACTCATTGTCCAGAGGGCAGTTCTCTTATGTGTGTACATTGGTGTCCGTAGTAAACATGTTTTCAGTCTAAGTGTTGTACTTACCCGACAGCCCTGCTTTTTGATTTGGACTTGTTCGGTGGAGATGCTGGCTACTTCAAAACATTTATGTAACTGTGACTCCAATTAGATAGTATAAAAAGGAATGGAAATATAAGCAGCACATCATTCCTCAGGTCTCTGTCATCAGAAGAGCAATGAATTCCAAAACAGAAGCAAGTCAATTGCACATCAGGCATCTGTCATTGTTTTTCAGAGATGCTGGTCAGGACCTGATGAAATGGCTGAAAGGATTTGACTGAGCTGACAAATACTAAAGGTAGAATGACAGGATGTGTTTGACAAGGGTGCACTTGTACTTGGATGGAACAGCCGAACACTGATTTGAGAATGTCTAGAAATGATCTACATTACTAAATGGCTGTCACGGTTCATGGTTCACAGTTCCAATTGCAAGTTGCCTGTCTAATGGCTTCCAGTGGCAAAAAATTGATTTAAAACATTTTGTATAATTATTTATTGAATTCAAAAATTTAAAATGCTGTCATAATCTCATTAAGACAAATAATCTTATGTTAAAGCTTTAACACAGTAAGAAAAGTATTACAGTTAGAAACTGTATATACGTCTTGAGGCAGTGTAACTCACTGCATAACTAATTATCATGAGCATCCACAACTCATCCCTAAAAGTTTGTGCATAGGAACCGGTGAGCCAGTCCAGGATGGGCAGCTCAGTGTCATTGATGACGAATCGTCCACTGGTGCACTGCAGTGAAGGGGTTACATTCAGTGCTTATGTGACAATTTGGCATGGATGTGAGGATCCTCCAACTCTACCCCACAGAAAACCACTAAAAAGATATGAATCTATGATGCTGTAATGGGCTCCAAGGAGAACTTGTGAAACAGTGGACCACTGTTTCTCCAGCAGAGGGAGCAGTGCCATGAGATGTGCTGCATGCAGTGTGGAGTAGTGATTAGCATCACTGTTAAGTGTGCTGTGGTTCACCAGTTCAAATCTGATCACCAGCAAACATTTGTTACTTAGTATTCACCATTTCTCAAAATTTCTTACTGTTATTGCTTTTGTTGTGATCTTTAGTCTGAAGACTGGTTTGATGCAGCTCTCCACACTATTCTTTCCTGTGCAGGCCTCTTCATTTCCTTCTAACTGCTACCACCTACATCCTATCGAACATGCTTACTGTAATTATCTCTTAGTCTCCCCGTCACACTTCCCTCCGATACTAAACTGGTGATCCTATAATGTCTCAGAATGTGTCCTATCAACCAGTCCCTTCTTTTATTCAAGTTATGCCTCAAATTTCTTTCCTCTCCAATTCTATTCACTACCTCCTCAATAGTTACGTGATCTATCCATCCAATCTTAAGCATCCTTCTGCAACACCACATTTCAAAAGCTCTTCTTATCTTAAGTGTTTAATGTCTGTGTTTCACTACCAAATAAGGCTACACACCAGACAAATGCCTTCAGGAAAGACTTTCCAACGCTTAAATTTATATTTGGTGTTAACAGATTTCTCTTCTTGAGAATCACTTTTACTGCCATTGCCAATCTACATTTCATATGGTATCCTCTCTACTTTGACCATCATCAGTAATTTTACACCTTAAATAACCAAACTCATCAACTACTTTTGATGCCTCTTTTCCTAATTAATTCCCTTTGCATCTCCTGATTTAATTCAAATCCATTTCATTACCCTTATTTTGCATTTGTTAATTTTTGTCTTATATCCTCCTTTCAAAACACTGTCCATTCTGTTCAGCTGCTCTCCCATGTCCTTTGCTGTCTCTGATGGAATTAAAATCTTATCAGCAAACCTGACAATTTTTAATTTTTCTCCATGAACTTTCATTCATTCTCCAAATTTTTTTCTCCCTTTACAGGTTGAATAATGTTGGGGATAGCTGTTGGGAATAACTTGCTCCTTTCTCAATCACTGCTTCCCTCTCATGCCTCTTGATTCTCATAACTACCATCTAGTTTCTGTACAAGTTCTATATAAACTTTCAATCTTTGTCTTTTACTCCTGCTGCCTTCATAACTTTGAGAGAATATTACAGTCAACATTGGCAAAACCTTCCTCCAAATTTAAAAAGCTGTAAATGTAGGTTTGCCTTTCCTTAATCTGTCTTCTAAGGTAAGTTGTAAGGTCAGTATTGCCTCGTGTATTCCTATGTTTCTTCAGAAGCAAAACTGATCTTCTCCAAGGTCAGATTCTACTGATTTTGCCATTCTTCTGTATATAATTTGTGTCAGTATTTTGCACCCATGACTTATTAAATTGATATTTCGTTAATATTCACACCTGCCACTCCTGCTTTCTTCGGAATTGAAACTACTGCATTCCTCTTGAAGTCTGCCGGTATTTCACCTGGCTCATACCTCTTGCATACCAAATGGAAGAGTTTGTTATGGATGGCTCTCCCAAGGACATTGGTAGTTCAGATGGAATGTTGTCTACTCCAAGGGTCTTTCGCTGCTCGGGCAAATTCTTCTCGCAGTATCATACCGCATTTGTCATCTTGATCTACATTCTTTTCTTTTCTATAATATTTCCTTCAACTTCGTTTCAGTTGTAAAGGCCCTTCATATAGTCCTTTCAGCTTTCCCTTCTTTGGTTGTACTGGTTTTCCACCTGAGCTTTTGATATTCATACTGCTGCTTCCCTTTTCTCTCTAATTTTTCTGTAGGCAGAATCTATCTTTCCCTAGTTATAAATGCAACTATAACCCGCTTGTCCTCTTGTCACTCTTGCTTGTCCAGTTTGCACTTCCTGAAAATCTCTCTCTCCCTGTTTTTTTTTTTTTTTTTTTTTTTTTTTTTTTTTTTTTTTTGCCCGCTTTATTTGCTGCAATTTATATTTTCTACTTTCATTAATTAAATTCAGTATCTCATGTGACATCTAGTGATATCTAAGGATTTCTACTAGGTCTTTGTTTTTAACTATTTGACCCTCTGCTGCCTTCACTTTTTCATCTCTCGAAGCTACCCATTTGTTGTCTACTGTGCTCCTTTCCCCTGTTTCAGACAATCATAGCCTATTGCTTCATCTGAAACTCTCAACAATCTCTGGATTTCTCAGCTTACGCACTTCTTTTCAATTTCTTCAGTTTAAGCTACAGTTTATAACCAACAAATTGTTACCAGAGTCCACATCTGCACCTGGAATTGTCTTACTCTTTAAAATCTGTTTCTGAAATCTCTGCCTTACCGTTATATAATTGGTCTGAAACTTTCTGCCATCTCTAGGTCTCTTCCACGTATACAAACTTCTTTCACAATTCTTAAACCAAGTGCTAGTTATGATAAAATTATACCCTGTGAAAAATTCTGCCAGGTAGCTTCCTCTTTGATTCCTTTCCTACAGTCCATATTCGCCAACTATTTTTCCTTTCTTCCTTTTCCTGCTCTCGAATTTCAGTCCCACATCACAATTAAATTTTCCTCTCTCTTAACTATCTGAATAATGTCTTTTATCTCATCATACATTTGTTTCAATCTCTTCATCATCTGCGGTACTAGTTGTCATATGAACTTGTATTGCTGTGGCGGGTACTAGGTTCATGTCTATTCTGGCTAAAACAATGCATTGATTGTGCTGTAGCTTACCCACATTCCAATTTTCTTATTTGTTGTTAGACCTACTCTGGCATTAGCTCTATTTGACTCTGTATTTATATCACTGTACTCATTTGACCAAAAGCTCTGTTCCTTCTGCCACTGAACTTCACTGATTGCCACTATATCTAACTTAAACCTATCCATTTCCTTTTCAAATTTTCTAACATCCCTACATAATTAAGGGATCTAACATTCGATTATCTGATCTACAAAAGGACCAGTGACCTCAGCAGTTTGGTCCCTTAAGAATTCATTCACATTTGAACATTTTCCGATCTGCAGAATGCCTGTTTTGCTTTTCATGATAACGACATTGGGGGCCGGGGGACTATTTTCCCTCAGTTAATCAAACAGCAGAGTTGCATGCACTTGGGAAAGATAATGGCTGTTTGCAGTACAAGCACAACAAGGCCACGTTGGTCGATGTTACAAAGCCAGATTAGTCAATCATCCAGGCTATTACCCAAGCAGCTACTGAAATGACAGCTGCCCCCCATTGGGAGCTACACATTTGTCTAGCCACTCAACAAATATCCTGCAATGTTAGCATATTCTGGAATATTTGATGCTTGTATAAACAGCAGCATTCAATGTCCTTGCAGCAGTGCTGTTCTGTCTGTATGTTGCTGCATAATAAACACGCTTTTGGAGCTAAGTGTTGTACTTCATTGACGAATCTGTTTTCAGATTTGAACTTGACTGTGACTACAATGTGAAAATATCATTTACATTGTGTGCAAACTCTGAGGCCACAACACTGTTATACCAGATTACAGCTCTTCCAATGGATTCTAAAACATAATGCTGAAGACTTGCAATTAACAATATGTATTTTATTTATGGATGGAGTGCTATTCACACAGAGTGGAATAATAATAAGAATATATGGGCTATGAAAATTCTCATGGGTAAGAGTTTGTGGGCGTATGCAAATTCTTAAGCAACCATGGAAGCAAGACATTAGGTTTGTTTTAGTAATAATGTGTAGGCAGAAATGGTGGGAGACAGACTCGAAGGGCCATACATTTAGCCATACATAGAAGCGGCGCCATTTTCTCTATGATAAATTACCTATGATATTGGAGAACATTGCCCTTATGTAAAGGGAACATATATAATTCATGATGCATGGTGAGATACGACCTCATTTTATGTACTTCGAACGACAGTGGCTAATATAAATGTTTAAGGAGCAATGGATTATTCAAGGAGGTCTAACAGCATGGTTTCCTTGTTCATCCGGCCTTAAACCCTTAAGATTACTGGTTATGAAAACACTCAAAAGAACTGGTGTATTTCACATCCATCAACAATGGTACACATTACAGGTGCCCTGTACATGTGACCAAATCTGATGTCAGCCAGATGTGTTCACCTGAACTTATGATTCTTTGATAAGAGAGCTGCTGGTTGTGTAAGAATGATTGGTAAACAAATTGAGCATATTTTGTAGTGTGTATCATTAGCACAAAAAATAACTGAACTTTTATCCATGTCTAGAGATCCATTTTCAGAGATAGAAGACAGACAGACAGCCTTTATGTAATCACTAATGAAATTACATTCTTCACTTTTTAAATCATTCTTCTGCTTCCTTCCTTTTCTAGTGTAGAGCTCAGAGAAGGCTGCACAATATCTACCATTGCTTTGTAAGGATAATTTATTGTACATGAATTTTGGATTAAGGCTATACAATTAAGTGAGGAGAAAAGGCACTGATTAAAACACATTGCATAGTGTGTTATAACTGAGAAACTATTATGTGGCTGTGTGTGTATGTGGAAGATAGGCATCTAAACAGGTAACATTCTTAATTATTCATACCCTCAAAGTCATGATGAGAGAGCCATTTTAGCACTCTTCAGTGAGACTAGGAATTGCTATGTCTGCGCAACTTTAAAAATATTTAAGGAATTCATTTCAGTGATATCTCTTTAAATACACTCCTGGAAATTGAAATAAGAACACCGTGAATTCATTGTCCCAGGAAGGGGAAACCTTATTGACACATTCCTGGGGTCAGATACATCACATGATCACACTGACAGAACCACAGGCACATAGACACAGGCAACAGAGCATGCACAATGTCGGCACTAGTACAGTGTACATCCACCTTTCGCACCAATGCAGGCTGCTATTCTCCCATGGAGACGATCGTAGAGATGCTGGATGTAGTCCTGTGGAACGGCTTGCCATGCCATTTCCACCTGGCGCCTCAGTTGGACCAGCGTTCGTGCTGGACGTGCAGACCGCGTGAGACGACGCTTCATCCAGTCCCAAACATGCTCAATGGGGGACAGATCCGGAGATCTTGCTGGCCAGGGTAGTTGACTTACACCTTCTAGAGCACGTTGGGTGGCACGGGATACATGCGGACGTGCATTGTCCTGTTGGAACAGCAAATTCCCTTGCCGGTCTAGGAATGGTAGAACGATGGGTTCGATGACGGTTTGGATGTACCGTGCACTATTCAGTGTCCCCTCGACGATCACCAGTGGTGTACGGCCAGTGTAGGAGATCGCTCCCCACACCATGATGCCGGGTGTTGGCCCTGTGTGCCTCGGTCGTATGCAGTCCTGATTGTGGCGCTCACCTGCACGGCGCCAAACACGCATACGACCATCATTGGCACCAAGGCAGAAGCGACTCTCATCGCTGAAGACGACACGTCTCCATTCGTCCCTCCATTCACGCCTGTCGCGACACCACTGGAGGCGGGCTGCACGATGTTGGGGCGTGAGCGGAAGACGGCCTAACGGTGTGCGGGACCGTAGCCCAGCTTCATGGAGACGGTTGCGAATGGTCCTCGCCGATACCCCAGGAGCAACAGTGTCCCTAATTTGCTGGGAAGTGGCGGTGCGGTCCCCTACGGCACTGCGTAGGATCCTACGGTCTTGGCGTGCATCCGTGCGTCGCTGCGGTCCGGTCCCAGGTCGACGGGCACGTGCACCTTCCGCCGACCACTGACGACAACATCGATGTACTGTGGAGACCTCACGCCCCACGTGTTGAGCAATTCGGCGGTACGTCCACCCGGCCTCCCGCATGCCCACTATACACCCTCGCTCAAAGTCCGTCAACTGCACATACGGTTCACGTCCACGCTGTCGCGGCATGCTACCAGTGTTAAAGACTGCGATGGAGCTCCGTATGTCACGGCAAACTGGCTGACACTGACGGCGGCGGTGCACAAATGCTGCGCAGCTAGCGCCATTCGACGGCCAACACCGCGGTTCCTGGTGTGTCCGCTGTGCTGTGCGTGTGATCATTGCATGTACAGCCCTCTCGCAGTGTCCGGAGCAAGTATGGTGGGTCTGACACACCGGTGTCAATGTGTTCTTTTTTCCATTTCCAGGAGTGTAGTTATTACAGCAACCAAGTCTTTTAATTAATTATTATTATTTGCAATCAACACAGCTTAACTTATGTTAACAACTAAATTATTGCATTATTATCATCGAATTACCAATTGCAACTTATGTTCTGACATTATCACTATCTCAGTGAGTGCATTTTTCCTGTCTTATGCCAATACATTTTTCTTAATTTTTGACTAGTAACCTTTTCTTTAAAATACGGGCCACTTTTTTTAACATCCTATGTAGACAAGTTGCCAACGGCCCTGCCGCAGTGGTAAGACTGGTTCCCCTCAGATCAACGAAGTTAAGCGCTGTCGGGCTAGCCCAACCCTTGGATGGGTGACCATCTGGTCTGCTGAGTGTTGTTGGTAAGCGGGGTGCACTCAGCCCTTGTGGGGTAACCTGAGGAGCTACTTGATTGAGAAGTAGCATCTCCGTTCTCGTAAACTAACATACGGCCGGGAGTGCGGTGTGCTGACGATATGCCACTCCATATCTGCATCCAGTGATGCCTGTGGGCTGAGGATGACACAGCGGCCATTCGGTACTGTTGGGCCTTCGTGGTCTGCTCAGGCAGAGTTAAGTTTATGTAGACAAGTTGGTGAATTTGCTTAATAAAAATATTTCCATGAGAATTCCACATTTTCCATGTTGAAATACCAAATTTCCCTGAACCAATTGCAATGGTAAGTTATACTTTACTAGTTTTCATAGGCCCAAATGAAACTTTTTTAGTTGTCATGTTACTTATCATTGATTATTCTCAGTTCAGTTATGATTTAGTTTTATCAACATTCTGCAAGTTAGAAGTTGTTGCCACCCCTGGAAATTCCTTTATTATTATCGTCCATAACCGTGCTGTGTCGTGGTGCAATAACCGCTAGTGTCTGAAAAATGCATGTAGGAATACACTTTGAACTGTTGTCACTGGAATGTAATGTCAATGGAATTTCATAGCAATGACACATGTTTCATACTGAACACTTCTCACACTATGGTCATTGCTGACTTGAAGCATAACATGGCAAGAAAGTTGGCAGAGTACTTCTTTGCACTGACATTAGTAAAACAGAGCTGAGGCATGCACATCCAATGACAATCTTCAAAACATGCACATTGAGATGTGGATTTGTTTTTACATATTTTATAAAATTAACAACTAACCTTTGCTTTTGTGCAAATGATGAACACGCAGCTATGTGATAAATTGTTACGGACACATTACACTTTGTCGCATTCACAATCGTGTAATGGGAAATGTAACTGGAACCAGAGAACTCAAGAACAATAATGAAGATTCTTGAGGAATTTACTGTGTATTATGTGGTAAAGATTTCAGCAGAAAAAGTAAAGAAATTTAGCTAAAAGAAAACACATATTTCAACAAAAAATGTAGGTAAAAGAGGATAATTGTTATTAAGTAACGCTGGTAATCATGAATGGATTTTCATGAGTTTTATTTCAATATAAATTCTAATATAAAATTGTTTTAAAATTCAATGATATGCCAAAGTAAATAAAGTTTAATTTAAAACAATAAATGATATTAAACTAACATAGGACTGTGAACATTTACATTCAATTTATATTTGTTTTTGGTTGGAATTATAAAAATAAACAAGCAAATAAAATGGTATTCTACAATGTACAACATTAATATTGGTTACTAAAATATTTCTTTGTTATGTTACAGAGATCTAACTCCATATAATCACTGACACACTGGAAAACTTTGGCTCACATTCTGTCGAACTTTTAGGCATAGGAAAATTTTCTTACAAAGAGCTCTCATGTTTGGAAGGCTTACAACATAATGGTATCCATGAAAAGCCAATTTTAAGCAAATTCTCCTAAAGCTAGACACATAACACATGCCACACAATGAAACAATTAAAGTTTTAACAATATATAACAAACTAAAATAACTTAAGTACAGTATATGGCTAAATGACACATCTTCAGACTAAAATATCTTAAGTAAGACTATGCTACGGGTGGGATAATGTAAAACATGTGCATATGTTTGACATTGCAGCTGCACACTGGTAAACACCGTGTAATTAAATTTCTGTTCCTATTACAAAAGATAACTGATGAAAACAAGAGATGTCAGTTCTTAATATTGCTAAATGTGTCAGATCTTGTATGACAGTATGTTTAAATATCTCACAGAGAAAGTTTCATTGTTACTGCAGCTGCAAGGAAGATGGCATTTTGATGATAGTGGGATATGCAATTAGTACAGTGATCATAGTAGAAAGGATGAGTCCCACTTCAAGATAATATATTTCACTAGTAAATCGCCTGGTAACTTTTCTGGTACTGAGGTACAGCTTCTGAGGCATAAAGTGGTAGCTACAAATGTTACCAATTCTGTGCTTTTTCAAACTACCTGCACTTCTTCAGAGTACGTCGCTAAAAAATTATTAAGCTATACACAGTATATCATCCAAATAACAGAAACTTACTTTAGGCAGAATATATATTCAATTCTTGGAATATGTTGATTCATGATTTGATTACAGACACAAAACTTTGTGTTCAGCGGAATATTATGATGTAGTTGAAAGACTCTTCACATTGTTATATAATATATCAGTTATCCAATGATTGATATGTTTAAATATTCATCTACAATTACTGGAGCATTTACTTAAGGGAAAATAAGACTCCATAGTAATGGTCACAGTTGCTCTGCATATTAATATAATTCCTGCAGAGACATGTGAAGACGATGTAGTAACTCTGAGAAACAAATATGACCAAATGTTGATAGATAACTTTTAATGCCTCCTTCACAGAAAGAAGTCTCGACATGGCATTCACAATTCCCTACCTTACGTGTAAACAATAGTGATTGTCATCAGCAGAAGGATGTTGTGGCACTTACCACTGCAGTATCTGCCATCTAACACTTGTTAACATAATTTACATTTACACTTACAGACAGTTCTTAAAGTCACCATTCAGGTATAATTCTTGACTAAGTTTGGCACAGACTTTCAGGACGGACATACACACAAACACACATGCACACACACAGGCATAGACACAAAGATGGTCAAAAAATTGTTGCTAGCACTGCATTACAATGTATGTTCCTTGCAACAGTTATCCAAGCTCCAAGATTTAGAGATCTGCATGCAAGATCATTGTATTCAGTTTCTTCTTGCAATGTGGTCAAGAACATATTTGCAGCAGCCTCGTAGTATCACTTTTTATCAAACAGGGGATTGCAGCGACAAACACAGCAGGAAGGGAAGAGAAACCAATCCATAAATATTCCTTTGCAGTCATTATCTGGATCATATGCAAGTAACCTGTGCCATTTATACTTCTGTTCACATCCACAGTCTCCAGAGCACCTCTTTGTCTGTGTTTTCCTGGTAAAATAAAAAAAGACAGTAAATTAGTTTTCTGAGTAAAAGAACACAGTAGCACATAAAATACTAATCTTACTCTTAATAATCAAAAAGTTATCCATATGCAAAATGGCTCTGGACTAAATAATAAAAACATACAGAAAAGATTTAAATGTTTGTTTATTAGTATTCCTATGAACATGCTTTTATTTTTATTACATGTTAGATTTATCTTGAAACTGATTCATACAAGTTGATTTTACTTATTTATGTTAAGACACAGTGAAAGAGAAAATACATTTGTTTTTACAACAATGTTCAGAGCTGAATACTTTGATTTACCGATACTTAAATTAATGACTGCTTTGTCTAGCTGGTTTCTTTGTGTGTTTTGTTGACCCTTTTGCTGGCACTTATAATACTTCTCCACTGATGGGTGGTACAGTTTTTAAGAAAGACAAAAGGACATATATGGAGAAGCAACAGGACCAAAATCATCATCCAGTGACACTGATAAATGTTTTTAAGTGCTTTCTCTGTTACATCATATGAATGTTCATTTGTTCTTGTCAACAAGAGTGTGGCTCGTTTTCTTCCCATCTTTGTGTAATTGAGCTAGTGCTCCATATACAGTAATACTAATGACATGTTGAACTCAAATATTAATTTTTTAAATTATTTCTAATAATAATTAATAATTTATTTGATACTGAATAATTATGACCATCATGCTGCTATTACTACTACTACTACCACTACTAGTACTACTACTAATTATTATTATTATTATTATTATTACTAAACAATGGAAAATCCAAGATGGAATGTAACAATATTATGAAAAGGAAGTTGCTATTCACAATGTAGCGGAGATGCTGAGTCACAGATATGCACGAGAAAAGGACTCTTACAATTAAAGCTTTCGTCAACAATATACGATACACACACACACACACACACACACACACACACACACACACACACACACACACACCCACACACACACACACACACACACACACACACACACATGCAAATGCCACTCACATACACGACTGCAGTCTCAGGCAACTGAAACCACACTGCGAGCAGCAGCACCAGTACATGATGGGAGTGGTGACTGCGTGGGGGTAAGGTGGAGGCTGAGGGCTGGGGTGGGGAGAGGGAGGGAGAGTGTGGTGGGGTGGTGGACACTGAAGTGCTGCAGGTTAGATGGTGGGCAGAGGGGGGGGGGGGGGGAGGGGAAATAGCAGAAAAGGAGAGAGATAAAAAGACTGGGTGTGATGGTGGGTTATTATTATTGCTCTCATTATTACATCCATAATTATATCTACAGCTATAGACTGCAAACCTCTGTGAAATGCATAGCAGAAATTACTTCCCATTGTATCACATCTTAGGATTTCTTTCCATTCTATTCACATGTGGAGTATAGGAAGAGTGACTGCTTGTACTGAATTGAATTGAATTTTATTTAATCCTGTAGGTTTACAAGGTCTACGGCAAGTGTATGTGCAATAAAGAACAGATCAGGAACATTCCTTGGTATGTGTTGTAATAGTCTAATCTTACATTTTTCATCCCTACAGGAATGATATATTGTGCGTTGTAGTAAATACCTAGATTCCTCACTACATACAATGTCTTGAAACTTTGCAAACGTGCACTTTCACAGGATAGTTGGTGTTCAAGTACCTTCCAGTTCAGGTTCTGTGATGATGCCCCATGGATCAAACAAACTTGTGGCCATTTTTGCTACCCTTATTTGTGTATGTTTAATACCCCGTGTTAATCCTTTTTGGTATGGGTCCCACACAGTTGAACAGTATTCTAGGATGGGTAGCATGAGGTTTTAAATTAAGTCTGCTAACATCACAGATTGAATATAGGTTTTTGCACATGTATTAACTCTCATTTGCAGTGGGAATGGTGCCAATACTCAAAACATTCTGCACCCTGGGTTTGAACTCATCCACAGTTTAAATTTTCAATAAAAATTATCAGCAGTAGCAGTCCAAGATTTCTGGTGTAAGCAGTCATCTTGATTTTGTCAACAGCTTTTTCAAAGAAGGTGGGGAAGGAGACAGAGTTTCAGGATAACCTCTTGGCCTTGGGGTGACAAATTGACCCTAAAAAGTGAAAGAACCACCAGTAACCAGTAGCAACAGGATGCAGAAGGCACTGGAATCATTGCATTAAACACATACGGGCATTCACAGGACATGTGGCCTGTAATTGAAAGTCACATGATGCTTTCTTCATTGGCAAAAGATTTCTGATTAATCCCACACTCAGATCTCAGGGAGATAACCTTTAGAAAAAGATTGGACACCAGTTTTAGGAAGGCACACTGTGAGTTTGAGAATGGAAAGTCTGGATGGGATAGGGAAGTTAGAAAATCTAAAAAGGAAAATAGATACAATGGGGATCAGTGAAGTGAAATGGAAAGAAGATGAGGATTTATGATGAGCAAAATTAGGGTAACATCAACAGCAGCAGAAATTAGTATAATTGGAGTAGGATTCTTTTTGAATACAGAAACAGAGCAGAGAGTTGCTGGCAACAGTACAGTGATAGAGTTGTTCTTATCAGAACTCACAGCAAACCAATGTCAACAACAATAGTTCAGGTATATGTGTCAACATCACACATAGAAGATGAAGAGGCACAGAAAGTATATGAGGATACTGAATGGGCAATTCAGCACGTAAAAGGAGACAAAAATCTAATAATTATGGGGTATCAGAATGCAATGTTAGGGGAAAGAATAGAAGAAAGAGTTACGGGAGAATATAGTCTTGGCAGTAGGAGTGAGAGAGGAGAAAGACTAACTGATTTCTACAATAAATTTCAGCTAGTAATAGTGGTTACACTCTTCAAATATCACATGAGGAGGAGATATACTTGGAAAATGCTTGGAGATATGGAAAGATTCCAACTGGATTACATCAGAGTCAGCCAGAGGTTCCAAAATCAGGTATTGGGTTGTAAGGCAAATCCAGGAACAGATATAGACTTGGATCACAAGTTAGTAACGATGAAGAGTAGGCTGAAGTTTAAGAGACTCATCTGGAAGCATCACTGTGCAAAGAAGTAAGATGCTTAAATATGGAGGCTTGATGAGATGTCTTTGAATTTCTCTGAGGTTGTAGACACTGTGATAATGACTACCATGTTAGCAGTTCAGGTAAAAAGGAATGGACAGCTCTGGAAAGGCCAATCATAGAAGTCAGACAACAAATGTAGGTACTAGGAAGGTAACTCTGAAGGAGCCTTGGGTAACAGAAAAAATACTTCAGTTGATTGGTGAAAGAAGGAAGTTCAAAAATATTCATCCATGAAAATTAGAAACTACTGAGATATGTCATTTACAAATAAAATAAAGAGAAAGTGCAGAACAGTCAAGATGTAGTGGCTGAAGCAGAAAAATGTGAAGAAATCAGAAGAAAAATGGTTATTGGAAGGACTGATTCAGCATTAGTGGGCAAATAAACTAGACTCAGAGTGTTGCTAACCTTCAGACAAACCCTTCCAATGTAGCCTTGCTAGTGTATGCACATGTGTTTTATAACTCTGAAGAAGGATTCATCTGAATGCTAACAATACTCTATGTTCTCTATCAATTGCCTGGCACTCAACCAGTTGGTGAGTTGTTACCTTCACTCCTTCCATTATCTTCCCTCTACTTTATTTTATTAAAACGTTCAGAGCAGCAAACTATAAAGAATATGCTGATTGAAGGCTTGGTCTTTCTGAAATGTGATTAAATGTTTCAGCTTTTTCATGTGTAGAATATTGACTCTATAATATTCATTATATATGTAGTACACTATGTGCACATTTTAGTTTGTGTTGCATCATTTAGTAGAGTTAATCAACTGAGATAAGTCAATCCAGGCATTAGGGAGAGGATAAGACTTTCTTACAGGTGGAGATATTTGCAACAAAGAGATACACATCTCAATTTTAGAACTTCTAGAAACTCATGTTAAGTAATTATTCTTGATAGCCACAAAAGGTAGATACTTGTTCGTCATATCATTACTTTGGAACACCATTTCTTTCCATAAGTTAGGGAAAGTCTTTCTGAAAAAATTAAAGAGAAAATTTTGTCATGGAGCAGTTCAATCTCGAATGACTGTAGGGGAAACAGGAAAGTTATTTAAAATGATGTTATAATAAACCCATCAAGACACTTTGTGACCATACAAGATGGATGTGAATGTATTTGCCAAATACTGAAAAAAGGCAGAAAAAAGTCGAATTTTTAATAACAACATTAGGAAAATACAATAAAAAATTAACCTTTCTACTTGCTTTGATCATATTGTCAACACAACTTTCACTTTCTGTAGTACCTGTTTCAAATATTACAGAAAGCTAACTTGCAAAATGATGATGAAAACAATGCTGACGATATGATCAAAGATTTTGAGTTTTCAAAATTATTTCTTCTTCTGAAGTTTAAAATTGAGAGTACACATGAAAAGGAACAGAGCTGCAAAAAGTACAGCAGAAAAGAATATGTCACTCATAGTTAAGCATCAAGAGAGATATGCAACAAGCAAGGGAGTAAAAATTATGGGCTGCAATGTGAGATATTATCATCTACTGTTGTTCATTATTTTACTTCATTCCCATGTGGTGCTGCATACATTTCTTACATTCAGTTTTGAGTGACCTATTCCCTTTTGCTATACCATTAGCTCTATACTTACGTACATTCATCTGCGTGAAAATATAACAATATATCACAATAAACAGAAGTTTTTCCTGACATTTTGATATTTATTATTTGTTTCACTTGCACTTTTTCTTTTAGTTTCATATTTCTATGAATATTATTAGAGTTCATCAGCCACACAGCTAGACATTCTGCATGCAGTTCAGATATCTGTATGAAAACCCTATCTGACAAAAATTTTAGTCTACTTATGACAAAACCTTCAGAAAATATCCACAACATCATTTGAAAGTTGTTGGCAGGGTTTACTTCCATGAGCCATGGCTACCTGATGGCAGAATCAACAACAACAAATACTTTTATGTTGTAAATAATGTAATTGATGCTAAATACTGAAATACATTACAAGACACTTGATTGTCATGGGCATCAATAAGTAAGGAAAAAAAACCTTTCATCGAATACTCACGAGCATACTTCCTGATGAATGGCCTGTTCAAAATGTTGTGTGTTGACTATGGCTCGAACTTTGCCAGCGCTGTTTGATGCCCAGTATGGTGTGACGATTTCAACCTTAGACTCACAAGCATCAACCCTAGAACAGAGTTCAACAACTTTAAAAAATAATCCCATCATCTTTCAGGAAATAACATTATAATGGATTAATGTAGGCATTAATTGGTAAATAATTTACAGAACTCTATATAAATATTATAATTAATGTAGGTAGATGATAATAGTGTAATACAATATTCTGTGAAACAGTTAATAAGTAAGACTAATTGAGATATCCATTACGTGATGCAAAATGTTTAGTGTGACTGTTTCTTCAGTAGCAGCCCTATGCCACAAAATAGGTAAGGATGGTAGACACTGTGTGGCTAAATGTCACCAAATACATTGCAGAATATGCACTGTGTGATATTAGGTAGTGAATGCCAGGGTATGTAATTGAAGTTGTAGTTCAGCAGTAGCATATGTATGTTTACTGGCTGAAAAAGTGACTGCAGTGTATAAAGTGAGTTTCTATGATGTTTGAATGTAGGAGACCATGAGTTCGGTCATTCTGTCAGAGAGATTTCGCAGGAGCTACACAAGTGAAGATGAATGATTAGTGAAGTCATTGTGAGGTGGAAATGACAGGGAAAAAGAAAACCCAGTCATTGGTGTGGTACACCTAGTCTAGTACCCACCTGGAGATAAAAGATTTTATAGTTAGTTTCATGTTCCATGGAACATTTTGCACGATAAATTGTAATGATGTGGAACAAGTCATTTTACATTCACATCACAAACTAAATTTTTTTAAAATATTTTTGTTTATTTTAAAAAATTTTCTGAAACATATAGCTGTGATTTACATGGGCTCTTTGGTTTAGTGCGTGGTAGTTAGCATCAATTGTTTCTTTATTCGTTTTTAAACTACCTGGTGACTTTGAGCTTTTACCAAAACACTGCCATTGTTGAGAATTCCCTAAATGTATTTAGTAGACCGTCAAGGAATGTCAAGGTAAATTTGGCCAAGTACTGCATCTTAAGGGACACAATAACTGGTGTTACCCAGTCTGTTCTTTCAAGAGTATTTTTTCCATTGGTTTTCTGACTGATTTGTTGCAGCTGCAATGATTTCCTCTCTTCTGTCCACCCTTCCATCTCAAAGTAGAGAGTGTATGCATATCGTTATGCAAATATGTATGGATGTATTGGCCAGTACAAAGTGTATTTAAACAGGTGAAACGCATGACATATAAGTAACTGTGGATGATGCAGCTTGGAAGCTGTCTAAGGGCTAATAAATGAACACATAAAAGTCTGCTCAGTGAATATGGAAAGAACAAGATATTTTGTTAGGCAGCAAACTTAATTTTAAAACTTTGCACAGAATACTTTTAATGGCATTTTCAATGGTAGATGCTGTGCACTTTAATTTGAAGGATTTGGCAGTTGTCTAAATTAAAATTGGGTCGGGTTACATTCTTGTAGACTCTGTTGATATTTAAGGTTCTTTATTCCCAGATTAGCTGACAAATCTGGCATTTCCTGGGTACTGATTTTGCCAATTTTCTATTAGTAATGAATGCAAAAAAAAGAACTGTGTTTTTAGCATAGTATCAAAAAATTTATTACGATATATTGCCAAAAACACTTTTGAAATTATGAAACAGTTTCTGCATGCTGCATGCAGATACTTTATGTGTCTACAACATGATTTTGTAAATTTCTTGATGGCAATGGCTTTTCATAGGTCTGTAGATGGCTATTGTTTTCGCCTACATCTGTTTGTGCTTTGCAATTGAAACATAACAAAAACGCTGCCAAGAGTCAGGGATTTCCTTAAGTTGACTAGATTGTAGGAGTGTCTTAGAAGTAAAGAATAAATGTATTAAAACTTCATGCACGATGTGGCATTTTTTCCCTGCATCTCAGTGTTTATGATGTCATATCTCTTGAACTGTGTGTTGCACAATGACATATTTGTATAGCTACATTCAGTGGCATATGTGGCTACTGTATTCAAAACATGTTATCAATAGGATTAGTAAGAAAGAAGTAATAAATTTCAACATCATTGATTACACGGCAGTTTTTCACGTATTCATACTTATGATGTCATATCTCCTGAACTGTGATTAGTAAGTGGTTCATATCTGCAGCTCCCCGTTTCAGAAGCTTTCATTCTCTTCATTTCTGAATTGCTTATCATCGACATTTCAACTCTGTAGAAGGCTACACTCCAGACAGATGCCTTCAGAAAAAGTCTTCCTGCATTTAAACAAATTTATCTTCAGAAATGCTTTTTTCTTGCCATTACCATTCTACATTTTATATCCTCTTTACTTGGGCCATCATAAATTATTTTACTGCCCAAATGACAAAACTCATCTACAACTTTTGTAGTCCTGTCTTCCTCAGTTGCGTGTAGTATTACGGTATATTGATAATTTTTACTTATGGACCGTTCAGTACATAGTGCTGTGGAATGTCGAAAAAACCGCAAATTGGCGATCATAAGAAGAAGAACAATACCAAAAATGCAACAGGAGCCTAATATGTAAGAAATTGTCCACGCAACCTGCCATTGATAATGCCTTGCAGAAAATAAAGGCGAAACGCGTATGGCACTAAAATTGTGTTTTATTCAGTTGCTGTCAGACGGTCCATAAGTAAAAATTATCAATATACCGTAATAAAACTCATCTATTTCTCTTTGTGCCTCATTACTAGATTAGTTCCCAAAGTATCGCCTGATTTAACTGAACTGCATTCCATTGTTTTGCCTTTGCTGATGTTCATCTTATATCCTCCTTTCAAGACAGTGTCCTTTCCATTCAACTGGTCTTCTAAGTCCTCTGCTATCCCTGACAGAATTACAATGTCATCAGCAAACCTCAAAGTTTTTATTTTTTCACCCTGAACTTTAATTCCATCTCCACATTTTCAATTACTGTTTGCTCAGTGTACAGACTGAATAACACCAGGGTAGTCTACAACCCTGTCTCACTCACTTTTCAGCCACTTCTCTCCTTTCACGCCCATCAAATCTTATAACTGCAGTATTGTTTCTGTACAAACTGTAAATAACCTTTCACTCCCTGGATTTTACCCCTGCTACTTTCAGAGTCTATTCCAGTCAACATTGTCGAATGCTTTCTGCAAGTATACAAATGCTATAAACATAGTTTTGCCTCTCCTTGGTCTGTCTTCTAGGATAGGTTGCAGTGTCAGCATTGCCTCGCATGTTCTCACATTTCTCCAACATCCAAACTGACCTTCTCTGATGCTGGCTTCTACCAGCCTTTACATTCTTCTGTAAATAATGGGTGTCAGTATTTTGCAACCGTGACTTATTAAATTCACACACAGAATGAGATGGTGCATTGGTTAGTGCAGTGGAATCGTATTTGGGAGGATGATAGTTCAAACACATGTCTAAAAATCCAAATTTAGATTTTCCATTATTTTCCTAAATTACTCCAGGCAGATACTTTCAAAGGGCATTGTCTATTTCCTCCCCATTCTCATCGCAATTTGAACTACTGCTCTGTCTGTAATGATTTCATTGTTGATGGGATGTTAAACCAATCTTCCTTCCTTCCTTCCATATTCCCACCTGTCAGCAACTGTTTCCTTTGGAACTGGAATTATTACTTTCTCTCTGAAGTCTGTAGGTATTTCCCCAGTCTCATATATCTTGCACACCAGATGGAATAGCTTTGCTATGGCTGGCTCTTCCAAGGATATCAACAGTTCTGAGGGAATGTTGTCAGCTCCAAGAGCCTGGTTTCAGTTTAGTTAGGTCTTTTAGTGCTCTGTCAAATTCTTCTCACAGTATCACATATCCCATCACCTCTTCATTTACTTTCTATAATATTGCCTTGAAGTCCAATTCCCTTGTATAGACACTCTGTATAGGTATTCATACCATCTATATATAAATACAAAGATGAGGTGACTTACCGAACAAAAACGCTGGCAGGTCGATAGACACACAAACAAACACAAACATACACACAAAATTCAAGCTTTCGCAACAAATTGTTGCCTCACCAGGAAAGAGGGAAGGAGAGGGGAAGACGAAAGGAAGTGGGTTTTAAAGGAGAGGGTAAGGAGTCATTCCAATCCCGGGAGCGGAAAGACTTACCTTAGGGGGAAAAAAGGACAGGTATACACTCGCACACACGCACATATCCATCCACACATACAGACACAAGCAGACATATTTAAAGACAAAGAGTTTGGGCAGAGATGTCAGTCGAGGCAGAAGTGTAGAGGCAAAGAAGTTGTTGAAAGACAGGTGAGGTATGAGTGGCGGCAACTTGAAATTAGCGGAGATTGAGGCCTGGCGGATGACGAGAAGAGAGGATATACTGAAGGGCAAGTTCCCATCTCCGGAGTTCGGATAGGTTGGTGTTGGTGGGAAGTATCCAGATAACCCGGACGGTGTAACACTGTGCCAAGATGTGCTGGCCGTGCACCAAGGCATGTTTAGCCACAGGGTGATCCTCATTACCAACAAACACTGTCTGCCTGTGTCCATTCATGCGAATGGACAGTTTGTTGCTGGTCATTCCCACATAGAATGCGTCACAGTGTAGACAGGTCAGTTGGTAAATCACGTGGGTGCTTTCACACGTGGCTCTGCCTTTGATCGTGTACACCTTCCGGGTTACAGGACTGGAGTAGGTAGTGGTGGGAGGGTGCATGGGACAGGTTTTGCATCGGGGGCGGTTACAAGGATAGGAGCCAGAGGGTAGGGAAGGTGGTTTGGGGATTTCATAGGGATGAACTAACAGGTTACGAAGGTTAGGTGGACGGCGGAAAGACACTCTTGGCGGAGTGGGGAGGATTTCATGAAGGATGGATCTCATTTCAGGGCAGGATTTGAGGAAGTCGTATCCCTGCTGGAGAGCCACATTCAGAGTCTGGTCCAGTCCCGGAAAGTATCCTGTCACAAGTGGGGCACTTTTGTGGTTCTTCTGTGGGGGATTCTGGGTTTGAGGGGACGAGGAAGTGGCTCTGGTTATTTGCTTCTGTACCAGGTCGGGAGGGTAGTTGCGGGATGCGAAAGCTGTTTTCAGGTTGTTGGTGTAATGATTCAGGGATTCCGGACTGGAGCAGATTCGTTTGCCACGAAGACCTAGCCTGTAGGGAAGGGACCGTTTGATGTGGAATGGGTGGCAGCTGTCATAATGGAGGTACTGTTGCTTGTTGGTGGGTTTGATGTGGACAGACGTGTGAAGTTGGCCATTGGACAGGTGGAGGTCAACGTCAAGGAAAGTGGCATGGGATTTGGAGTAGGACCAGGTGAAACTGATGGAACCAAAGGAGTTGAGGTTGGAGAGGAAATTCTGGAGTTCTTCTTCACTGTGAGTCCAGATCATGAAGATGTCATCAATAAACCTGTACCAAACTTTGGGTTGGCAGACTTGGGTAACCAAGAAGGCTTCCTCTAAGCGACCCATGAATAGGTTGGCGTACGAGGGGGCCATCCTGGTACCCATGGCTGTTCCCTTTAATTGTTGGTATGTCTGGCCTTCAAAAGTGAAGAAGTTGTGGGTCAGGATGAAGCTGGCTAAGGTGATGAGGAAAGAGGTTTTAGGTAGGGTGGCAGGTGATCGGCGTGAAAGGAAATGCTCCATCGCAGCGAGGCCCTGGACGTGCGGAATATTTGTGTATAAGGACGTGGCATCAATGGTTACAAGGATGGTTTCCGGGGGTAACAGATTGGGTAAGGATTCCAGGCGTTCAAGGAAGTGGTTGGTGTCCTTGATGAAGGATGGGAGACTGCATGTAATGGGTTGAAGGTGTTGATCTACGTAGGCAGAGATACGTTCTGTGGGGGCTTGGTAACCAGCTACAATGGGGCGGCCGGGATGATTGGGTTTGTGGATTTTAGGAAGAAGGTAGAAGGTAGGGGTGCGGGGTGTCGGTGGGGTCAGGAGGTTGATGGAGTCAGGTGAAAGGTTTTGCAGGGGGCCTAAGGTTCTGAGGATTCCTTGAAGCTCCGCCTGGACATCGGGAATGGGGTTACCTTGGCAAACTTTGTATGTGGTGTTGTCTGAAAGCTGACGCAGTCCCTCAGCCACATACTACCGACGATCAAGTACCACGGTCGTGGAACCCTTGTCTGCCGGAAGAATGATGATGGATCGGTCAGCCTTCAGATCACGGATAGCCTGGGCTTCAGCAGTGGTGATGTTGGGTGTAGGATTAAGGTTTTTTAAGAAGGATTGAGATGCAAGGCTGGAAGTCAGATATTCCTGGAAGGTTTGGAGAGGGTGATTTTGAGGAAGAGGGGGTGGGTCCCGCTGTGACGGAGGACGGAACTGTTCCAGGCAGGGTTCAATTTGGATGGTGTCTTGAGGAGTCGGATCATTAGGAGTAGGATTAGGATCATTTTTCTTCGTGGCAAAGTGATACTTCCAGCAGAGAGTACGAGTGTAGGACAGTAAATCTTTGACAACTCGTACTCTCTGCTGGAAGTATCACTTTGCCACGAAGAAAAATGATCCTAATCCTACTCCTAATGATCCGACTCCTCAAGACACCATCCAAATTGAACTCTGCCTGGAACAGTTCCGTCCTCCGTCACAGCGGGACCCACCTCCTCTTCCTCAAAATCACCCTCTCCAAACCTTCCAGGAATATCTGACTTCCAGCCTTGCATCTCAATCCTTCTTAAAAAACCTTAATCCTACACCCAACATCACCACTGCTGAAGCCCAGGCTATCCGTGATCTGAAGGCTGACCGATCCATCATCATTCTTCCGGCAGACAAGGGTTCCACGACCGTGGTACTTGATCGTCGGTAGTATGTGGCTGAGGGACTGCGTCAGCTTTCAGACAACACCACATACAAAGTTTGCCAAGGTAACCCCATTCCCGATGTCCAGGCGGAGCTTCAAGGAATCCTCAGAACCTTAGGCCCCCTGCAAAACCTTTCACCTGACTCCATCAACCTCCTGACCCCACCGACACCCCGCACCCCTACCTTCTACCTTCTTCCTAAAATCCACAAACCCAATCATCCCGGCCGCCCCATTGTAGCTGGTTACCAAGCCCCCACAGAACGTATCTCTGCCTACGTAGATCAACACCTTCAACCCATTACATGCAGTCTCCCATCCTTCATCAAGGACACCAACCACTTCCTTGAACGCCTGGAATCCTTACCCAATCTGTTACCCCCAGAAACCATCCTTGTAACCATTGATGCCACGTCCTTATACACAAATATTCCGCACGTCCAGGGCCTCGCTGCGATGGAGCATTTCCTTTCACGCCGATCACCTGCCACCCTACCTAAAACCTCTTTCCTCATCACCTTAGCCAGCTTCATCCTGACCCACAACTTCTTCACTTTTGAAGGCCAGACATACCAACAATTAAAGGGAACAGCCATGGGTACCAGGATGGCCCCCTCGTACGCCAACCTATTCATGGGTCGCTTAGAGGAAGCCTTCTTGGTTACCCAAGTCTGCCAACCCAAAGTTTGGTACAGATTTATTGATGACATCTTCATGATCTGGACTCACAGTGAAGAAGAACTCCAGAATTTCCTCTCCAACCTCAACTCCTTTGGTTCCATCAGTTTCACCTGGTCCTACACCAAATCCCATGCCACTTTCCTTGACGTTGACCTCCACCTGTCCAATGGCCAACTTCACACGTCTGTCCACATCAAACCCACCAACAAGCAACAGTACCTCCATTATGACAGCTGCCACCCATTCCACATCAAACGGTCCCTTCCCTACAGGCTAGGTCTTCGTGGCAAACGAATCTGCTCCAGTCCGGAATCCCTGAATCATTACACCAACAACCTGAAAACAGCTTTCGCATCCCGCAACTACCCTCCCGACCTGGTACAGAAGCAAATAACCAGAGCCACTTCCTCGTCCCCTCAAACCCAGAATCCCCCACAGAAGAACCACAAAAGTGCCCCACTTGTGACAGGATACTTTCCGGGACTGGACCAGACTCTGAATGTGGCTCTCCAGCAGGGATACGACTTCCTCAAATCCTGCCCTGAAATGAGATCCATCCTTCATGAAATTCTCCCCACTCCGCCAAGAGTGTCTTTCCGCCGTCCACCTAACCTTCGTAACCTGTTAGTTCATCCCTATGAAATCCCCAAACCACCTTCCCTACCCTCTGGCTCCTATCCTTGTAACCGCCCCCGATGCAAAACCTGTCCCATGCACCCTCCCACCACTACCTACTCCAGTCCTGTAACCCGGAAGGTGTACACGATCAAAGGCAGAGCCACGTGTGAAAGCACCCACGTGATTTACCAACTGACCTGTCTACACTGTGACGCATTCTATGTGGGAATGACCAGCAACAAACTGTCCATTCGCATGAATGGACACAGGCAGACAGTGTTTGTTGGTAATGAGGATCACCCTGTGGCTAAACATGCCTTGGTGCACGGCCAGCACATCTTGGCACAGTGTTACACCGTCCGGGTTATCTGGATACTTCCCACCAACACCAACCTATCCGAACTCCGGAGATGGGAACTTGCCCTTCAGTATATCCTCTCTTCTCGTCATCCGCCAGGCCTCAATCTCCGCTAATTTCAAGTTGTTGCCACTCATACCTCACCTGTCTTTCAACAACTTCTTTGCCTCTACACTTCTGCCTCGACTGACATCTCTGCCCAAACTCTTTGTCTTTAAATATGTCTGCTTGTGTCTGTATGTGTGGATGGATATGTGCGTGTGTGCGAGTGTATACCTGTCCTTTTTTCCCCCTAAGGTAAGTCTTTCCGCTCCCGGGATTGGAATGACTCCTTACCCTCTCCTTTAAAACCCACTTCCTTTCGTCTTCCCCTCTCCTTCCCTCTTTCCTGATGAGGCAACAATTTGTTGCGAAAGCTTGAATTTTGTGTGTATGTTTGTGTTTGTTTGTGTGTCTATCGACCTGCCAGCGTTTTTGTTCGGTAAGTCACCTCATCTTTGTATTTATATATAATTTTTCCCACGTGGAATGTTTCCTTCCATTATATTCATACCATCTTTCAGATTTACCTTCTTTGTTTAGTACTCATTTTCTGTCTGCACTCCTGATATTCATACACATTGCTCTCGTTTCTCCAAACGGCTCTTTAATTTTTCTGTAGGTGGTATCTATTTTTCCTCTACTTATAACTGTTTCTTTAGACTTACATTTGTCCTCTAGTAATTCTTGCTCACCCAGTTTGCTCTTCCTGTCAATCTGATTTTATTGATTTCTGTATTTCCTTTCACTTGCTTCATTTGCTGCATTTTTATATTTTCTCCTTTTCCCAAATAAATTCAGTATCTCCTGTGATATCCGATGATTTCTACTAGGTCTCGTCAGTTTATCTATTTGATCCTTTGCTGCCTTTACTATTTCATTTCTCAAAGCTACCCATTCATCTTATATTGCACTCCTTTCCCCTATTTCCGTCACTCATTGCTTCATGCTCCCTCTGAATCTTTCGTCAATCTATGGTTCTTTCAACCAATCCAGGTACAATCCCTTAATTTCATACCTTTTTACAATTTCTCATTTATAATGTGCATTTCATAACCTATTAATTGTGGCCAAAGACCACATGTCCCCCTGGAAATGTCTTACACTTCAAAATCTGTTTTCGAAATTATATAATCAATCTGAAAACTTCCAGTGTCTCCAGATTTCTTCCAATTATACAACTTTCTTTCGTGATTAATTTATGCTCCATGCAAATTTCTATCAGACAGCTGCCTCTTTCATTCCATTCTCCCAGCATACCTTCTACAATATTTCCTCCTCTTCTTTTCCCTACTATCGAATTCCAGTCCCTCATCATAATTAAGTTTTCCTCCCACTTCACTCTCTCAATAATTTCTTCTGTCTTGTAATCCATTCTTTCAGTCTCTTGGTCAACCACAGAATAGTTGGTACTACTGTGGCCGGTTCAAAATGGTTCAAATGGCTCTAAGCACTATGGAACATAGCATTTGAGGTCATCAGGCCCCCAGATTTAGAACTACTTAAACCTAACTAAACTAAGGACATCACACTCATCCATGCCCAAGGCAGGACTCGAACCTGCGACGGTAGCAGCAGCATGGTTCTGGACTGAAGCCCCTAGAACCGCTCGGCCACAGCGGCCGGCACTGTGGCCGGTGTTGGCTTTGTGACTGTCTTGGCTACGATATAAAGTGTACACTATACTGCTCATAGCAACTTACCTGCATTTCTGTTTTCTTAAACATATAGACATTTATTTGCCAGCGAAAATATATTCTTACATACACATCAAATGTTAGTTATAATGCAATACATGAAGTCTGTTTACCTAATTCATTATTATTTTCTTTCTGGGTATCAAATAACGTCAATGAAACTACATATTTCTCCTTCAATAGAGATGACGTTTTCACTGTCAACGAAAGGTTATTCAATGAAAACTTCTTCACCAATTTATGTTCTTATATATTCTCAGTGTGGGCTTTTTATTTGTCCAGCTGTTATAAAAACTAAAGCACTTATCGCTTTCAAATGTCTCACTCAACTTGTGGAACAACATTAAATAGGAAAAACATCCAAGTCGTCATGAAACATTTGCAATGTAAATTAACAAAGACTCAGTACAAGAGGTAAAAGCACAAAATGCAGTACTATAACATGAGTGACGCCCGTAAAAATTAACTTCAAATTTAGCAGATCTCAACATCTCTTTAATCAACGTCAAAAATTTCTTCCTGAGATATCCTAATCTGTTGCCCCATTGCGTTCCGTTGATGGTTCGTGTGAATTTGCCGTCTGAAAAACATTGTGAAATGTTTTACAGTATTTATTTACAACGGTTAACAGTATCGGTCAGAATGTGACCATCTGAAGACCATTTGCACCGTGATGGTAGGCGGTGGTGGGTTAGTTGAGATTCCTGGAGGCATAGCACCTGCTCCGCTCACCACTACCGCCTACCATCATTATATAAATGATTTGGACGTGGTCTCATTCTCACCGAAACCGTAACCATTGTAACTAAACATTTTATTGCGGTCAAGACTATTTTTAATCCAGTGTAAAGTATTTTGAGCCAGATCGCTGTTTCTCCACGAGAAATAATCTCAAAAATTATTGTGAAATGTTTTGACGTGACGTGACGTACTATCCCATCCCGTCAAGTGTGACTCGACCTTCAATTTCTGCTCGCATTTACTGTGCTATCATGGTCCTAAAATATCGACTTCTACTACTATCGATTAATGAGAACGATACACTGCCAGAACTATCGACTATCAAAACCATTGAGAATAAAGCCGGTTTCACACAGGGAACAAAAGTATCGCCACTGCTAATGGCGAACTGCAGTCGAATTGTAGTTGCATGTGTGAACTCCTAGCTTTCGGTGGCACCCTTTTAAGAAGCGCAACTTCTGTCACGCCACAAAAAGTTGAACTTGGTTCTACTTTGTTGGCCATTTTGCCTTCTCCATAATCGAATAACGTCATTCGATTGCTACCTCGCGGCTGGATTCAAACCTTTCTAGTGCGTATTCGTTCGTAGATAGTGCTTTTGTTTGTGCGTTTGCTATTAATATGTCGAAAAAGTGGTTAGCAGCGACAATTATGAGATTCTTGGAGGTGTATCAAGAACGAGAATGCCTTTGGAACCACAAAAGCGAATCATACAAAGACAGAAATTTGAGAGATGCTGCATTAATTGAAACAGTAAACAGTATGCGTGAATATGTACCTGGAATTGATGTAGCTACAACAAAATTAAAAATTCGAAGTATTCGAAATGCTTACATGAATGAACATAAAAAAGTACTGAAATCACTTAAGTGTGGTGCGCTACAGACGGTATTTATAAACCCAGCCTTGCTTGGTTTGAAGCTGCAGACCGGTTCTCAAAACATGTAGTCGAGACAAGAGAGACGAGAAACACTTTGGTAAGTAATATTTTACATTTATTATGTTTCCAAAACATCTTATTTAGTAATATGTACAGTCGTTTAATCAGCTGAGACAGGTGACGCCATTTTGCAAACTGCGCAATTACGAAGGATTTGTGGCGTCCTGTGTGAACGGCAGCTCACAGCGCCACTCCAGAATGACTTGACTTGTGGCGATACTTTCGTTGCGTGTGTGAACCCGGCTTAACAAACCTCCGTAAATATGGCATAAATGTTATACTTTGCAAACTGATTTTGTTGCGGTGTCGCTTTCTTTTCGCTCTACATAACGTAAAACTAAGTAAAACAGCTATTGTTATCTGCTATCACAGAAGTTGAGTCACGGTAAGAGGACGGTCACCTGTGCGCATGCGCGTCACGAGTAGCTAAGATCTTGCGGCGAACATCAGCCGTGTCACTGTTAGCGTGGTGAGGGGGCCAGTCTTGGTAGTTGCGGCTATAGCGGCGGCTGGAGCAGACATGCAATAAACTGCTGGTGCCACTTATCCTGGCGAGCTTATAGCGAGAGTACCTGCCGGTCTCGGACTGGTTGTTGTTGCCGCGGAAGGACTGCCTGGACTGGCGCAGCTTGGCGAAGTAGGACTCGGAACCCGAGTTCTCAGGGGCGGTGGGGTCTGGTCCGGGGGCGGCGTGCAGGTCCGGTACACCGGGGGGCGTGTGCCTGGGCTGGCCGCTCTGCGTGCCGCCCCCCGCCGCCCCCGCCCCTGCACCCGCCTCACGCTTCACGCTGCGCCGCCCCTTCCGTCCTGGTTGTTGTTGCTGCTGCTGTTCGTATGGCGGGCCATATTCCGTAGTCATCTGGAACTCGCCGTACATCCGCCGCATCAGCGCCTTGTTGTCGTCGATGAACTTCTCGATGCGATCTCTGCAAGTAAGGGAGAGCCCACAGTGAGTTACTGGACACACCCACATCCACCCACCGACCCACCCACCCACCCACCCACCCACCCACACACACACACACACACACACATACATATGCCATTGAAACAGAGCGCATTCCACTGTTCTAAAAAGATTCCTCCGATTTCACAAGACTCTCTAAACCAATGAAGGGGCAAATTTTAATTTATGCACAGGACTACACTGTTTTCATTTTCAGAAGAACCACCCTATTTTACGAGGATATACCGGGTGATCAAAAAGTCAGTATAAATTTGAAAACTGAATAAATCAAGGAATGATGTAGATAGAGAGGTACAAATTGACACACGTGCTTGGAATGACATGGTGTTTTATTAGAACCAAAAAAATACAAACGGTCAAAAAATGTCCGATCAGAATAGCAATAATTAGCGAAACAAAGTAAGACAAAGCAAAGATGATGTTCTTTACAGGAAATGCTCAATATATCCACCATCATTCCTCAGCAATAGCTGTAGTCGAGGAATAATTTTGTGAACAGCACTGTAAAGCATGTCCGGAGTTATGGTGAAGCATTGGCGTCGGATGTTGTCTTTCAGCATCCCTAGAGATGTCGGTCGATCACTATACACTTGCGACTTCAGGTAACCCCAAAGTCAATAATCGCACGGACTGAGGTCTAGGAGGCCAAGCATGATGAAAGTGGCGGCTGAGCACACGATCATCACCAAACGACGCGCGCAAGAGATCTTTCACTCGTCTAGCAATATGGGGTGTTTTTTTTTCTAATAAAACCCGATGTCATTCCAAGCATGTGTGTCAATTTTTACCTCTCTATCTACATTATTCCGTGGTTTATTAAGTTTTCAAATTTGTACTGACTTTTTGTTCACCCGGTATATTTTACATGCTTGTTTATACAGCCTTAGGATATTTTCATGTTCATGTTTTCATCTAATTTTCACAAATTTTAATGTGCCCACCGCCGGGCGGACGGCAAATCTCCAGGCGATATTCTGACTCGTCCCATACTTCCGAGAGCACGTTAAGAGCTCCTGCATTTATTGTTGTCATGTGGCGTCGAATTTCGCCAAAACAGTTGGAAGAGGAGGCATACAGACGGAGTCACTCACAAACACCAACAACAAAAAAAGAAAAATCACGTATCGAGATATCAGGCGGCCGTGGTGGCCAATGGTACACTGCGGGATCCGTACGACAGTTAAGGCGCCCGTGCACGATCAAACAATTAGTCAAACTATACTAGTTTTTCAGATTTTTCGGCAGTGTGCTGCTCTGTTTGACGCGTTCGTCAAACATAGATCCTGCCTGGCGTGTCCGAGACAAATTTTGATTAACGACAGATTTGACTAGGTGGCGGACGTTGTTTGTGTTGATGTAACGCTTGGCATGTTTAGAGGAAAAGGATTTTGTTAAAATTTATCTCTCTGTAACTTGCGTTTCCACAACTACGTAAACTACGATCAAGGATAAAAAAGTGGACTGGCGACTACGGAGTGGTAGAGGTGTTATGTCTTGCCCAACCATATATTACGCAAGAAGACTTCAAGAAGAACTGCAGTATTCTACGCACAATACACAAGTGGGAGTGCAACAGAGAAAAAAAAGCTCTCCGTTTCTTCCACGGACGGACGATGTATAAGCGTACATTTTCGTATACAGGTTTCTTCTTTTTCAGTGTGATTGCTAATTTTAAAAGTTGGAATGTCCGCCGAAGAAAGTTGATGCAATCATAAGGTTCTGAGTGTAATCTTTCATTTCGCAGGTTTCCATGGGTATATTTGCCTCTCGATTTCAACTAATCCGCGTCTTGTTTTATTATTTTTTCTTATACATAGTGCTAAAGTCAATGCAAGAAGTAGTTTTTCTACACTGGTAGCCATTCCAACTAGTGTCAAATTGCGACAAAAAAAAAAAATGTTCAAACGTGTGTGAAATTTTATGTGACTTAACTGCTAAGGTCATCAGTCCCTAAGCTTACACACTACTTAACCTAAATTATCCTAAGGACAAACACACACACCCATGCCCGAGGGAGGACCCGAACCTCCGCCGGGATCAGCCGCACAGTCCATGACTGCAGCGCCTGAGGCCTCTCGGCTAGTCCCGCGCGGCAAGTGCGACACAATGACAGTTGCTTCAAAAGTGAGGTTAAATTTAGCAGTCTCAGTTGGTACGTCTGCGTCCTTGTTTGACAAAATTGTGGACAGACATCGTCATATCTGGCAAAGTTTGATTGTTACCAAGGGCCCTTACAGTCTATCCATGGCCGAGACAGCTTTGGTAGACGCTCATACATGATGATGTCACTGCGACGATGCTCTGGTTGAGAAATGAAATCTTCAACATGTTCTCGCGATTGTGGAAAAAGCTAGGTCTTCAGCATATTCGGGTATGTGATTCCTGCAATCTTTTCCTCAATAAAGAACGGGCCGCAAATCTTTTCTCGGAAAAAAATGGTTCAAATGGCTCTGAGCACTATGGGACTTAACATCTCTGGTCATCAGTCCCCTAGAACTTAGAACTACTTAAACCTAACTAACCTAAGGACATCACACACATCCATGCCCGAGGCAGGATTCGAACCTGCGACCGTAGCAGTCGCGCGGTTCTCGGAAAACCTCGGAAGAAAAACGACCCACCACTGAGGAATTTTTCGAATCGGACGGAAATTGGTAGATGTGACGCACGTGTACAGACAAACAGATGATTATAATTTTTTTTTTAAATTGATGATTTATTCAAGAGAAAGAGCATTAGAAATTGAGCGAATCAGTACAGGTTGGTCCACCTCTGGCCCTTATGCAAGTAGGTATTCGACTTGGCATCTGAGTGACAGAGTTGTTGGATGTCGTCTCTAGGGAGATTGTGCCAGATTCTGTCAAATTGGTGGGTTAAATCATCAAAATTTTTGTAAACCGTTGTCGCCAGTTTTATAATCTCTCGTCGCCAATTTGTACAGGCCTCATCGCTGCTGGTAGGGAGGCCGAGTTGCTGCGGTTGTTACGGTACGCCGAGTCTGTGAGTTCGTGAAACGCCTTCTGGTGCAGTACACTGCCAAGACAATTTTTCCCTGCCACTATTACAAAGCTATGTCCCAAGGTCAGGTAACAGGATAGGAGAACGAAGGTTCTACAACAATCCAACAAATTAGTAACGAAGTCACACAAATGAGTTAAAAAAGTTTACTTACCTTTGTGACTAGTTGAATAAGGAAGTCTGCAACATTGCTTGTAATATACCACAAAAACGGTTCAAATGGCTCTGAGTACTACGGGACTGAACATCTGTGGCCATCAGTCCCATAGACTTAGAACTACTTAAACTAACCTAAGGACATCACACACATCCATGCCCGAGGCAGGCTTCGAACCTCCGACCGTAGCAGCAGCGGATTTCCGGACTGAAGGGTCTAGAGCCGCTCGGCCACAGCGACCGGTATACCACAAAAAAATGCTCTCAATGGCTAAGTGCAAATAATCGTAGGTAAACTTCACGGCACATAGCAAGTGTAATTAAAACTGTTTGTTCAATTCTAAGAGCCCTGGTGAATGATCTATAACCAAGTGGGCGAGAGCTGCTCTTCTACCTCCCGACTAGGCTTCTGTCCGTTGTCTCCGGTCATTGGCGGATTGTACTCGGCCGTCAATTGACCGAGGCGAAGTCGATATTTTCATCCTCAGCGCCGCCCGTGGCGCTGGTGGAACTCGCGCAAGTGGCAAGTCTATGGCACCGGCATCAGCTCGCATCTTTGCGCCTGTGGTGCTTTTGCCCTGCCAGTGTCTTGTTCGGACGACACAGCAAAGATCCCGAGGTGGTTGGAAGGCCCTGCCCATAATGTTCCAAACGTTCTCAGTTGGGGAGAGATGCGGCAAGCACTAGAAACTCTCGTCGTGTGCGGGCTGGCATTATCTTGCTGAAATACAAGCCCAGGGTGGCTTGCCACAAAAGCCAACAAAACAGGCTGTGAAATACTGTTCACATATCGCTGTGCTGTAAGGGTACAGCGGATGACAACTAAAGGGATCGACTATGAAATGAAATGTCACCGGCGACCATCACTCCTGGCTGTCGGGCTATATAGTAGGCGATAGTCAGGTTGGTACCTCACCACTGTCTGGGGCGCCTCCAAACACGTAATCGCTGGTATTCGGGTTCAGTTCGAAGCGGGACTCACCACTGAAGACAATTATACTTCATTCAATGAGATGCCAGGACGAATGTGCCCGGCACCACTGCACATGGGCTTAATGGTGTACGGAGGTAGTTGACGCATGGGACGGCGTGAGCTCAGCCTCCTTTCTGTGGCCCACCTATTAATAATTCTTGTGGTCAGCAGTTGCTCGTCGGATCGATGATAATAATGAATCCAAGATTCTGAGTGCCTCTCTGACTATTGCTCGATCCTCAAGTTCTGTCGTCTCTCTAGGTCGACTGCTTCATTCTTGAAGCTGTATTCAGTCAAGATTCACCCATTCTTGCCAGCATCGTCGAATAACGGCACCATTCCCATTCAGATGACGAGCGATTTGCCGGTAACTCCAACCGGCTTCTTTGAGCCCAGCTACACGTCTCAGATGCTGAGATCTGCGTATGTTGTTCACGTGCATGGCACAGTTACTGTCCAACTGAGTGCACAGAATGAAATTTGCAACGAATGCATGGCATGGTACCGACATGTTCCCTGTTTACTTTCTTTGCCTTCTGCGTGGTAAAATTACGCTGCAGCGTTACATATTCATCCAACAGCTTCCAAAGTTTACAATTTACATTTTCGGTCAGTACCTGTATGTATAATTTACGTAACTCCTTAGTGGTGCGTCTTTTTTGTGGCAGAGTGTACATGGCGATTTGGTGGGTCTCTCTTATCTTCGACCATGGTACGTGGCCTCTGTGTGCCCCATATTATTAAGTTGAGGTGCTTCGCGCTTTTCCACTTAAATAGAATGCAGCCTCATCACTGAACGTGAAAGGAAGTGCTATCTTCCATCGTCACGTCCAGAATGGAACCACCAAATTCTACACGTTGTTGTTCCTCATCACCAAAAATGGTTCAAATTGCTCTGAGCACTATGGGACTTAACATCTGAGGTCATCAGTCCCCTAGAACTCAGAGCTACAGGGTTATTACAAATGATTGAAGCGATTTCACAGCTCTACAATAACTTTATTATTTGAGATGTTTTCACAATGCTTTGTACACACATACAAAAACTCAAAAAGCTTTTTAGGCATTCACAAATGTTCGATATGTGCCCCTTTAGTGATTCGGCAGACATCAAGCCGATAATCAAGTTCCTCCCACACTCGGCGCAGCATGTCCCCATCAATGAGTTCGAAAGCATCGTTGATGCGAGCTCCCAGTTCTGGCACGTTTATTGGTAGAGGAGGTTTAAACACTGAATCTTTCACATAACCCCACAGAAAGAAATCGCATGGGGTTAAGTCGGGAGAGCGTGGAGGCCATGACATGAATTGCTGATCATGATCTCCACCATGACCGATCCATCGGTTTTCCAATCTCCTGTTTAAGAAATGATGGAAGTGCGGTGGAGCACCATCCTGTTGAAGGATGAAGTCGGCGCTGTCGGTCTCCAGTTGTGGCATGAGCCAATTTTCCAGCATGTCCAGATACACGTGTCCTGTAACGTTTTTTTCGCAGAAGAAAAAGGAGCCGCAAACTTTAAACCGTGAGGTTGCACAAAACACGTTAACTTTTGGTGAATTGCGAATTTGCTGCACAAATGCGTGAGGATTCTCTTCTGCCCAGATTCGCACATTGTGTCTGTTCACTTCACCATTAAGAAAAAATGTTGCTTCATCACTGAAAACAAGTTTCGCACTGAACGCATCCTCTTTCATGAGCTGTTGCAACCGCGCCGAAAATTCAAAGTGTTTGACTTTGTCATCGGGTGTCAGGGCTTGTAGCAATTGTAAACGGTAAGGCTTCTGCTTTAGCCTTTTCCCTAAGATTTTCCAAACCGTCGGCCGTGGTACGTTTAGCTCCCTGCTTGCTTTATTCGTCGACTTCCGCGGGCTACGCGTGAAACTTGCCCGCACGCGTTCAACCGTTTCTTCGCTCACTGCAGGCCGACCCGTTGATTTCCCTTTACAGAGGCATCCAGAAGCTTTAAACTGCGCATACCATCGCCGAATGGAGTTAGCAGTTGGCGGATCTTTGTTGAACTTCGTCCTGAAGTGTCGTGGCACTGTTATGACTGACTGATGTGAGTGCATTTCAAACACGACATACGCTTTCTCGTATCCTGTCGCCATTTTGTCTCACTGCGCTCTCGAGCGCTCTGGCGGCAGAAACCTGAAGTGCGGCTTCAGCCGAACAAAACTTTATGAGTTTTTCTACGTATCTGTAGTGTGTCGTGACCATATGTCAATGAATGGAGCTACAGTGAATTTATGAAATCGCTTCAATCATTTGTAATAGCCCTGTACTTTAACCTAACTAACCTAAGGACATCACACACATCCCTGCCCGAGGCAGGATTCGAACCTGCGACCGTAGCGGTCACGCGGTTCCAGACTGAAGCGCCTAGAACCGCTCGGCCACAACGGCCGGCTTGCTCATCACTATCAAACCCTTATTGCAACTGAATAATGAACGGCTTGAAACCCAAACGTCGCGGCGAAACAAGCCAAACACACAAATGAGGAATGGCTCAATTCCGGCTGGTACGACGAGTAGATTTCCATGGACTATGTGCAAAACTCTGTTGAAAGTGCTCAAAGTCTCGGAAGACCCCCCGCCCCCGGGGCGACCTGTGAATATCCCCATATTGCTGGTTCCATCGGTAAACGCTTTGAGCTGTAGGAGGTGCAATGCCGTACTTCTCAACAAAAATCACGCCACACGGTTGTAACTGAACTGCAACTGTTCAAACGGAGAACGCCAAACACCGTGCTGTATTATCGCTCAAAATGGCTGTGAGCACTATGGGACTTAACATCTGAGGTCATCAGTCCCTAGAACTTAGAACTACTTAAACCTAACAAACCTAAGGACATCACACACATCCATGCCCGAGGCAGGATTCGAACCTGCGACCGTAGCGGTCACATGGTTCCAGACTGAGGCGCCTAGAACCGCTCGGCCACACCGGCCGGCTGTATTATCTGCACGCCACGTACATAGGGGAGCGAGCGAGATTACGATTTTTGCCAAGGTAAACGTATAGTTTTGATGTCTATGTTAAACTTTACTCCGGGATTTTGCCTTCATTCACGCAGAAGACTGAATTTTATGGAATCGGGATAACTTTTTGAAACACTTAGCTCATTTAGAATTTTCTGTGATAAGTTTAAGTGGTGTATTTTCCAGTAATGGTAATTTTGCGAGTTATTCGTTGCCGTTTTTGGCAAATAAGTGGAGGGAAGAGTAATCTAGGAGGGCATGCAGTAAACAATGCAATACTTTTTTCTCGACCAGTTTTGGTTGACTGAATTAATTTGTTGTGGAAGATCGTGGAAAATTCCCACTTCAGCCCCTATAGTTTAATCCAAGTTCCGGTATGTGGCATCGCTAGACGTAACCTTCAAAATGGCGTTTGTAACATAGGTGCGTCCAAAGCAGAGAGCTGCCATTGAGTTTCTTTTCGCGGAAAAAAGCAGTGCAGATATTCATAGGCACTTGCAGTATGGAGACCTGGCAGTGAACAAAAGCACGGTGAGTCGTTGAGCGTGGCACCTGTCATCAATAAAAACCCATCTAGTATGTGAATCTGGGATTTTCTGAGACAGGCAGGGTTATACAGGGCTACTGACTTGTCGGTGGAAATTAGTAAGTTAATGGAAGCAGTAAAGTAATACATCAAACCAAAGAAAGGCGAAAGATTAGAGAATGAAATTGTCACTCAACAGCGGAGTGTGCGCTGATATGAAACTTCCTGGCAGATTAAAACTGTGTGCCGGACCGAGACTCGAACTCGGGACTTTTGTCTTTCGCGGGCAAGTGCCCTATCGACTGAGCTACCCAAGCAGGACTCACGCCCTGTCCTCACAGCTTTAATTCCGCCAGTAGCACTGGTAGAGCACTTGCCCGCGAAAGGCAAAGGTCCCGAGTTCGAGTCTCGGTCCGGCACACAGTTTTAATCTGCCAGGAAGTTTCAAAGGCGAAAGTATTTATGAGTGGCAGAACTGAGAGGAACACGTTGACATCGAAACTGCGGGACCATGTAATATAAGAAGCGGAGGAATTCTGCTACATACGAAGCAAAATACCTCGTGATGGATGAAACAAGAAGAATTTAAGAAAACTATCAAGGGCAAAGAGAGTTTCCTTGCGAAAAGAAGTCTACTACTATCGAATATGGGCCTTAATTTGCGAAAGAAAATTGTGGGAATGTACGTCTGTAGCATGGCGTTGTGCGAAACTAAAATTGTAAATTGTGAGAAAACAATGGTGTTACAGAAGACTGATAAGACAAGAAATGGTAGAATTGGTGAGGAAAGGTGTATGTGAAAAACACTAACTACAAGAAGGGAATGGATGATAGGAAACGAGGAAATAACTACTATGGTACTAGAAAGGGTATGGGCACTCCAAGGGTTCCGTAGGAAGTTAATTTTGTACATACATAGATAGATGGTTCATCGATCCCAGGAATAGAGAATCTCCATGATTTTTGCCTGTTATCGATATCGATACGGGCAGGATATTGGTCCTTGGAATTCTAAGTCTGCCGAGAATGTTTTAATTTTTTTAAGTTTAAATTTTCGTGTAATTTCGCATTAGCTATGGTAATTTTTCATTTATTTTTGGAGTTATATTAGCAAGCTACATTAACTGCAGGTGCATTGACTTTGTCTGCTCTCGTCCCTGTTGTGATTACTTGTAAGATTTGACGGTAGTCTCCAGAGAAGAAAATAGCAAAGCCGGCCATAGGACTATTGTTGTTACGCAAATGTCGAATTGCTCTTTGGAAAGCTTCAGTGGGTATTTTACGGGATACCGCAACATGATCCCAAACAATGGAAGCGTAATCCTGTATCAGTTACCAGTATTAGTTTGCTTTGAAACATTCATTACAGATGCAGTATGTTTCTTAGGCAGATATTGTCAGCGCGGCAGCTGGCTGGCCTTACGCCTATCGCTGTTAGACGGCAAATGCATCGTTTCCACAGTGGCAGAGGACTTCACTTCATCGTAACTCAGTTGATCAGCACGAAATATTTGGAAATCATACACATAAACATTCCTCATGAATTACTCTAACTATTACTGAAATCCATGTCAAAATCCCTACCTGTTTTATGTACATAGACTGAAGTGGCAAGTGAAAATTTGTACCAGTGTGGGAATCGAACTTGGCTCTCCTGCTTAGTAGGCAGGTGCGTTAGCCACTAACCATCTTGGCACAGCAGTTCGCACAACTGCACGGATTATCCTGGCACGCCTCTCTTCTCGAGCCAAATAAAATAGACTGGGGCGGCAGTGAGAATTTGGTTCAAAATGATTAAAATGGCTCAAAGCACTATGTTACTTAACATCTGAGGTCATCAGTCCCCTAGACTTAGAACTACTGAAACCTAACTAACCTAAGGACGTCACACACATCCATGGCCGAGCAGAATTCGAACCTGCGACTGTAGCAGCGGCGCGGTTCCGGACTGAAACGCCTAGAACCGCTCGGCCACACCGGCCGGCTGAGAATTTGGATCGAGGAGGGAGGCGTCCTTGTGTAATCCATGCAGTTGTCTGAAATGCTGTGCCAAGGTGGATTTGTGGCTAACGCACCTGCCTAGTAAGCAGGAGAGTCGGGTTCGATTTCCGGCCTTGGTACAAATTTTCACTCGCCGTTTCAGTCTATATACATAAAAAAATCATATGTATATAAGACCAGTAAAGTCTCTGAAGTTGTGTCATTTCATAATCCGTACCGTAGTTCCTGAGATTTTTGACAGATTACCAATGCAATCTAAATTTTTAATAATTTTTTTTATAAATACCAGGTGAGTCACTAACTCTTGCCGCCAAGAATAACTCCGAAAGTATGACAGGAGCTGAAAAGTTTCTGGGACAAACGTTGCATGGGACAACGGGGGACATAATATGATAGTGATTTTTTGTTGCTAGGTGGGCTCGCATCAGAGACATGAAGGTCAACTTTGTTTTTTTAAATGGGATGCTGTAGTTTGGTATTTATTTTTTGATAGTGGCTATCGAGACGAGTCCAATGATGTGTAGCAGTAACGCCTTTGAAGGTCAACGAAGGTCAAAAAGGTGGCATGAACGTCCATTTACAGAAGGTGTTCGAAGTGATGATCATTGGTATCATTGCAGTGCTGCAATCTTCTTATCGTGGATTGAATGGTATTCATTATCACTTCGGCACTTATCGAAGCACATGCTGTGACGACTCTCTCTCGCATATCTTCAAGTGCAGTTGGAACGTCTTTATAAACTGCGCCTTTTACGAATCCCCACAAGAAAAAATCCAGAGGAGTCAAGTCTGGCGAACGAGCCGGCCACGATACATCTTCTCCGCGTCCAATCCAACGATTTGGGAATTGTCTCTGCAATTCATTTCTAGCCATCAGCGGAAAATGTGCCGGACACCCACCGTGTTGATACCACATTCTGTCCCTTGTGCCTAAAGGTATTTCTTCCAGTAAGAGACCTAATGTTTCTTGCAGGAATGTGGTATACTTCCTACCATTAAGATTTCCTTCTATGAAATAGGGGCCTATAATTCTGTCCTCCAGAATCCCACACCACACATTTACCGACCGCGGTTTTTGGTGTGCAACTTGCCGCACCAACATGGATTTTCAGTTGCCCAATAATGCATGTTATGTAAATTAACATTTGCATGGTTCGTGAATGTAGCCTCGTCAATAAATAAAATCAAATTAATATATGTGTCATCCCTCTGAATCTGAAGTTGAACCCATCGACAGAATTCAATGCGACGCATTCAATCCGTACCAGTTAATCTTGGTGCAGACTGATATGGTAAGAATGATATTTATGGCGATGCAGAACACGAATAACACTACTCTAGCTCATGCCAGATTCCCTTGCGATTTGATGCGAACTAACGCCAGAATCTCGAACCACAGTGGCAAGAGTACCAATTTTCGTTTCCTCGTTAGTAACTTTCCTTTGCCGGATATGTTTCCGTTGCATTAAAGATCCAGTTATTCTCAATTTATCATACATATATTTAAATGTACGACGTGTAGACTGAATACGTTGAGGATATCGTTCGGCGTGTCAGTCTCTAGCTCTCACTGAATTTCGTTGGCATTCTCGGTAAATGAGAAGCATATCGACCTGTTCTTCGAAGAAATACATCATTCACATTCGCTTGATTCGACGATACTAGTCTTACCGTTTCCATTGGTGTTGTATTGCGAAACCGTCGAATGGTGTTTACATGTCAATGGCACGTTAGATGGATACGTCGTTTTCGGCGAATATTTACTATTCTCACGATATACGAGAGAGAATTGCCAGGGCATGTGCTTCGATAAGTGCTGATGTGATAAGGAATACCACTCAGTCGATGATACGATTGCAGCACTGCACTGATACCAATGGTCATCACTTCGAACACCTTCTGTGAATGGACGTTCGTGCCACCGGTTTGACCTTCGTTGACTTTCAAAGACCTTACTGTTACACATCGCTGGATTCGTCTCGATAGCCGCTATCGGAAAATGAGTACCAGACTACAGCATCCCATTAAAAAAAAAAAAAAAACAAAGTTGACCTTCATATCTCTGCCGCGACCCCACCTAGTATCAAAAAACCAACGTCATATTATGGCCGCCGTTGTCACATGCAATATTTGCCCACAAACTTTTCAGCTACTACCATACTTTCGGAGTTATTCTAGCGTGCAATAGTTAGTGACTCACCCTGTATAGGTTTTGAGGAGTGAGTTTGCGAATGTCAAAAGACTGCCGTATCCTTTGATTTAGGAGCTTAAATTTTTTACCGCAAAGGGACCGTAGACCTTAGATGTGACATAAATTTCAACTTTACATCCCTACCCATTCATGAGAAAAAAGGGTCTTTAAAGTCGGATGGACAGACAGACGGACAAGAAAGTGATTCTATAAGGAGTCCGTTTTTATCGATTGAGGTGCGGGAACCCCAAAAACTGTAGGGCAACACAGATAGTTGAGTATATCCAACAAATAACTGAATGTGGTGGATGCAAGTGTTACTCTGAGGTGAAGGGGTTGGCGCAGGAGACAAAATCGTGGCGAGTTGGAGCAAACCAGTCACGAGACAGATGACCCAAAAGAAAAAAATTATCAGACTTGAGAGTGGAAGAGTTCGAATCCTGAGTTGCACCTGGAATGTCACGATATCGGATGCTCGTGTTTTAACGGTCGGAATGCATATTGCTCACGGAGCGCTACCTGCAGTGAGAAATGGCTGCCAGAGAAGAAGGCTTACTGTAAATTTCCAACCTTAACCTCTGGCTCGAAAGAACCGAATTAACACTTCCTAGTGCCCAAGCCAGAGGGGGAAGGGAAGAAGCTTTCTGTGCCGGAAAAGTTATGAGGACTGGGGCTTCACCACGTTAACGTCATAATTGCGGTGTCGTCATCCGGCATTTACTGTGAGAACAGAGTTCCCCAGCCAACACGCAGGAGATTGTAGATATTTGCCCGTGCGTCACGCTGTGGTAGCCCGGAAGCGGAGAGTCCAAATGTGAAATAGTACGTTGCTACGAACAAGGTGTACCCCTTATGAATACCCAAGCATGCATCTGGACGTCAGTACTGCGATATTCAGACATTACATGCTCGTAAGTTATGCCTGCGTAACTGTCACCTCGAAAGAAAGCAGTCTGCCGCCGTGAAACGATGAATGACTTGCCAGATGGATTTGATGTGGAAGTTTGCATTTCCGCTGATCAGGAAGATTTACCCCTCAAAAATCACCTCGTTGACATTTTAGAAATACGCCTGCCATGCTGTGGTTTCTTCATTCGAGAAAACAAGAAGAAGTCACGAGTGCCCAGTCAGGAGTATAGGGAGGGGTGGGGGGGGGGGGGGGGGCTTGAAGCAAAATTTGATATCCAAAGCCGGCCGAAGTGGCCGTGCGGTTCTAGGCGCTACAGTCTGGAGCCGAGCGACCGCTATGGTCGCAGGTTCGAATCCTGCCTCGGGCATGGATGTTTGTGATGTCCTTAGGTTGGTTAGGTTTAAGTAGTTCTAAGTTCTAGGTGACTGATGACCTCAGAAGTCGCATAGTGCTCAGAACCATTTGAACCATTTGATATTCAAAACAAGCAGCACGTGTGACTCTGTCCTATGTAGAGTGACATGGGGCATTGTCGTGGACCGAAGACAGTACCCTGGACAGAGTGTGATATCGTGTGAGACGTCCGTGGCGGCGTTGCGCAGAACTGTAGTGAATTCTGGAGCCAACGTGACGTCATTAACCCATTTTACACCTCACATGAACTTCTGTTTTAAGGTTCCGTACCTCAATTGATAGAAACGGAAACGTTATAGGATTGCTATGTTGTCTGCCTGTTTATTTGTCCGACTGTTAAGAACCCTTTTTCTCGTGAACGGGTAGATGTATCAAGTTGAAATTTATGTCGCATACTGATATATACGGTTCCTTGACGGTTACAAAAGAATAACTTCATTTGGTTCTTTGGTGGTGTAAAACATTTAAGCTTCTAAGTCAATACGATCAAAATATACGGCCATTTATGTCATACTTTGATTCTAGCAAACTCACTCATCAACACCTTTGGGGCACTTGCTGTTGACCTCAAATCTTGAAATTTGGATAGGAGCAAGGTTTTACAGTAAAGGTAAAGCAAAAAGTCCAAAAATTCTTAATTTGCAATAATATCAGACGAAAAAAATGTTTTTCTTCTTTTATCAGTCTGTTTGTCTGTCCGTCTGTTAAGAATCCTTTTTCTCAGGAATGGGTAGGCGTATCAAGTTGAAATTTGTGTCAGATACTAAGGTCTACGGTCACTTGGAGGCGTAAGACATAGAAGCTTTTAAGTCAATGTAAACAAAAGATACCGCCATTTACGTCATATACTTTGATACTCGCAAATTTACGCATCAAAATCGATAGGGTACTTCCCGTTGACTTAGACTCATGAAATTTGGTAAAAAGCAAGGTTTCACAGTAAAAGAAAAAAAATCCGAAAATTATTAAATTGTAATAAAAAATATTTTTTTGCAATTCAAAATTATAATAGAGAAATATTATTGCACAATATGTAAGTTGTAGTCATGTTCTAGTAAGGAAATAAAAAATATTTTAATACATCTTCTCTCTCTACACATGTAAAATGAAGTCACCTGTTCGATTCTTTTTATATGTGTGAGCTAGTCTGACGAACTACTATAGAGACTTCGTTAGAGTTTTGGAATTCCAAGGACCGATATATTGTCACTATCGATACCGATAACAGGAAAAAATTGTCGAGATTCTCGATTCCCTCGATGGATGAATTATCAATATACGTAATTAAGTTTGTATGGAATCCTCAGGTCGGGAGCTCTACTCGCACTTGGCCAATTTTTCGCATGTGTGGACACCTTGCTGTCTGAAGCGTCGCAGAGCCCAGAGTCGTGTTAATTCTTTTTTGTAGGACTAATAGTTTCCACGTAGCGAGCGAGAGAATATGAAAATCTCGTGCGTAGTTTTTGAAGGCCAGATATAACATGCAGGTTGCATAAAACGAAGTCGGTAGGGGCGGTGGATTTGTGTGTGTGTGTGTGTGTGTGTGTGTGTGTGGGTGGGTGGGTGGGGGGAGGCAGCGTTCATGGGCTACATACTCTCTTCCGTTCCCTCTGCTGTGAACACTTGTTCCTTTATACAAGCGAATGGTAGTGAACACTGTCAAATGGTCTACGAATGCTCGTTCGCTTGTGTTCGCCTTTCGTGTAAACCAGACTTAACAAGGGTCTAAGTTACCCACACACCTACCTGCTTTAGTAGGATGAGTTCACACCGACATTCTTGCGCGCGCATATGCATTTCTAGTTCCGTTAGGAGCGTATGTGGGTGTGTCAGAGAGAGAGAGAGGGAGAGAGGGAGAGAGAGAGAGAGAGAGGTGTGGGAGACCCTACTGACGGCAATACCAGACAACGATTAGCAGAAGAAATGAAGTGATGCTAAGAGTTTCATTTCGCTTTGACATGGAGAACAGTGGAGACAGAACAAACCATTGCGTCACCTCGGTCTTTATAAATACGACGAAACAGCCGAGGACGGATTCCGTGCCTTGAGTACTGTATAGCAATATGTGGTTCAGTCTTAGAGGCAGTTTTGAGCCTCTGCAGATGCTGTAGGTATGAAGTGCAGCCCTGGTGGCTGGTCCCCAAGCTATGCAATGCCATATATTGTATGCTGCAGATTGCTAGCTTGTAGCGAGAAACTAGATCACAGATTACGATTCCACTTTTATCCCTCTCCATGGATCAATTTTAATGAAACGATGTGCTGTGCAACTGTCTAAAAGCACGAATTTGCTATATAATTTTCAAGTCAATGTCCGTTATAGTTTTGGAGGTATAGAATACCGCTTAATCCTTTCACCTCCAATTTTTTTTTGTTTGAAGGAAATTAATACATGGTTATTTTAATTCATGTTGTAATCAGAACTAACGATATGAAAAAAAATACACTCCTGGAAATGGAAAAAAGAACACATTGACACCGGTGTGTCAGACCCACCATACTTGCTCCGGACACTGCGAGAGGGCTGTACAAGCAATGATCACACACACGGCACAGCGGACACACCAGCAACCGCGGTGTTGGCCGTCGAATGGCGCTAGCTGCGCAGCATTTGTGCACCGCCGCCGTCAGTGTCAGCCAGTTTGCCGTGGCATACGGAGCTCCATCGCAGTCTTTAACACTGGTAGCATGCCGCGACAGCGTGGACGTGAACCGTATGTGCAGTTGACGGACTTTGAGCGAGGGCGTATAGTGGGCTTGCGGGAGGCCGGGTGGACGTACCGCCGAATTGCTCAACACGTGGGGCGTGAGGTCTCCACAGTACATCGATGTTGTCGCCAGTGGTCGGCGGAAGGTGCACGTGCCCGTCGACCTGGGATCGGACCGCACCGACGCACGGATGCACGCCAAGACCGTAGGATCCTACGCAGTGCCGTAGGGGACCGCACCGCCACTTCCCAGCAAATTAGGGACACTGTTGCTCCTGGGGTATCGGCGAGGACCATTCGCAACCGTCTCCATGAAGCTGGGCTACGGCCCCGCACACCGTTAGGCCGTCTTCCGTTCACGCCCCAACATCGTGCAACCCGCCTCCAGTGGTGTCGCGACAGGCGTGAATGGAGGGACGAATGGAGACGTGTCGTCTTCAGCGATGAGAGTCGCTTCTGCCTTGGTGCCAATGATGGTCGTATGCGTGTTTGGCGCCGTGCAGGTGAGCGCCACAATCAGGACTGCATACGACCGAGGCACACAGGGCCAACACCCGGCATCATAGTGTGGGGAGCGATCTCCTACACTGGCCGTACACCACTGGTGATCGTCGAGGGGACACTGAATAGTGCACGGTACATCCAAACCGTCATCGAACCCATCGTTCTACCATTCCTACACCGGCAAGGGAACTTGCTGTTCCAACAGGACAATGCACGTCCGCATGTATCCCGTGCCACCCAACGTGCTCTAGAAGGTGTAAGTCAACTACCCTGGCCAGCAAGATCTCCGGATCTGTCCCCCATTGAGCATGTTTGGGACTGGATGAAGCGTCGTCTCACGCGGTCTGCACGTCCAGCACGAACGCTGGTCCAACTGAGGCGCCAGGTGGAAATGGCATGGCAAGCCGTTACACAGGACTACATCCAGCATCTCTATGATCGTCTCCATGGGAGAATAGCAGCCTGCATTGCTGCGAAAGGTGGATATACACTCTACTAGTGCCGACATTGTGCATGCTCTGTTGCCTGTGTCTATGTGCCTGTGGTTCTGTCAGTGTGATCATGTGATGTATCTGACCCCAGGAATGTGTCAATAAAGTTTCTCCGTCCTGGGACAATGAATTCACGGTGTTCTTATTTCAATTTCCAGGAGTGTATTTCCTGCCGTTTCTTTATCCAATGTAGGGAGCGCTTCTGGCGTTTCAGAAGAAGACTGTGCACAGTCTACATTAATGCACAAAAACAGACACACATCAGTGAATAGGGTTGGTTGATTTGAGGGGGGGGACCAAACAGCAGGTCATCGGTCCCATCGCATTAGGGAAGGATGTGGAAGGAAGTCGGCCGTGCCCTTTCAAAGAAACCATCCAGGAATTTGCCTGAAGCGATTTAGAGAAATCAGGGAAAACCTAAATCAGGCTTTCCGGACGCGGGTTTGAACCATTGTCCTCCCGAATGCGAGTCTAGTGTGCTAACCATTGCGCAACCTCGCTCGGTCAATGAAGAGAGTATCTCTCTAAGCTTTGAACTCACACTGCAGATCCTCAATATGTGAAACGGAAAAGATTAGCGCGTACATGGATTAACACGTGCATGCCAGTCCTTGATACGCATGGTCCAGGTAGGCACTTTGCAAATCTGGTTATTGGACTGCCTATCTACAGTCGCTAACTAACTCGATGCGACTCTAAGGAGCGGCGGGTTATCAATGAAACTTGAAGACAGCACAATGTACAGGTGCAATCTGTAGTTATAAGGATTCTGCAAACCATTAACACGCTTCCATTTACCAATGGGACATTCATACATAGCAATGACATGTAGCAAACTCTCATTGGTTCTTTGTGATAACCTATTGTGGACACACTCAGGGATTCAGATAAGAGAATACGGCTAGAAACGCATCTTGAGCGTAAAAGCAGATTCTAGTCAAGCCTGCAGGCTATGCTGTTCTGTTCGACCACGAACGGCACGTGGACAGTGTCCTCAATATGTTTCAAATGTTAGTCGTGGTGAGACCAGTGTTCTGTCTACTTGTTAGTCACATTATGTCGCAGCTGAGTGAATTCGAACGTGGGCACATTGGTGGTGCTCATATGGTGGGTGCTTCAGTAACCAAAGTAGCCGAAGTCATTGATGTTTCGAGAAGCACCGTATCGAAGATTTATACCACATACGGGGAAAGCGGAAAAACATCATCCGCTAAGTCATAACGCTGAGGAAACTGCGTGTTGAGTGATCATTACAAACGGTTACTGAAGAGGATTGTGACGAAAACTACATTACTGGCCAATAAAATTGCTACACCATGAAGATGACGTGCTACAGACGCGAAATTTAACCGACAGGAAGAAGATGCTGTGATACGCAAATGATTAGCTTTTCAGAGCATTCACACAAGGTTGGCGGCGGTGGTGACACCTAAATCCTACTGACATGAGGAAAGTTTCCAACCGATTTCTCATACACAAACAGTAGTTGACTGGCGTTGCCTGGTATAACGTTGTTGTGATGCCTCGTGTAAAGAGGAGAAATGCGTACCATCACGTTTCCGACTTTGATAAAGGTCGGATTGTAGCCTATCGCGATTGCAATTTATCGTATCGCGACATTGCTGCTCGCGTTGGTCGAGATCCAATGACTGTTAGCAGTCGAGATGACAGGCATCTTATCCGCATGGCTGTAACGGATCGTGCAGCCACGTCTCGATCCCTGAGTCAACAGATGGGGACGTTTGCAAGACAACAACCATCTGCACGAACAGTTCGACGACCTCTGCAGCAGCATGGACTATCAGCTCGGAGACCATGGCTGCGGTTACCCTTGACTCTGCATCACAGACAGGAGGGCCTGCGATGGTGTACTCAACGACGAACCTGGGTGCACGAATGGCAAAACCTCATTTTTTCGGATAAATCCCGGTTCTGTTTACAGTATCATGATGGTCGCATCCGTGTTTGGCGACATCGCGGTGAACGCACATTGGAAGCGTGTATTCGTCATCGCCATACTGGCGTATCACCCGGCGTGATGGTATGGGGTGCCATTGGTTACACGTCTCGGTCACCTCTTATTCGCACTGACGGCACTTTGAACAGTGGACGTTGCATTTCAGATGTGTTACGACCCGTGGCTCTACCCTTTATTCGATCCCTGCGAAACCCTAGATATCAGCAGGATAATGCACGACCGCATGTTGCAAGTCCTGTAGGGGCCTTTCTAGATACAGAAAATGTTCGACTGCTACCCTGGCTCATTCTCCAGATCTCTCACCAATTGAAAACGTCTGGTCAATGGTGGCCGAGTAACTGGCTCGTCACAATACGCCAGTCACTACTCTTGATGAACTGTGGTATCGTGTTGAAGCTGCATGGACCGCTGTACCTGTACACGCCATCCAAGCTCTGTCTGACTCAATGCCCAGGCGTATGAAGGCCGTTATTACGGCCAGAGGTGGTTGTTCTGAGTACTGGTTTCTCAGGATCTATGCACCCAAATTGCGTGAAAATGTAATCACGTGTCAGTTGTAGTATAATATATTTGTCCAATGAATACCCGTTTATCATCTGCATTTGTTCTTGGTGTAGCAGTTTTAATGGCCAGTAGTGTAATAGGACGACAGCTGCCAAAGTCCCTGCAAAACTGAATGTCGTACTCTCGAACCCAGTCAGCACCAAAACGACACGAAGGGAGCTCCATAAGCATAGAATTGATGGGCGTGCTGGAATTCCAAAACCATTCATCAGTGATGTAAATGCCCATAATCGGAAAATGTGGCGCCTAAGCCACAAATCTGGACTATGGAGCAATGGAACAAAGTCATTTGGTTTGATGAATCATTTTTCACACTGTTTTCAACTCCTGCTCGAGTCTACGTCCCAAGAGTGAAACATCGTGGCGGTTCGATGATGATTTGGCCAGCCATATCGTGGTATGCCATGGGCCTCATGGTTACTCAGCAATATCGCATTACTGCCAAGTATTATGTCACTATTTTGGTTGATCAGGTCCTTGCCATGGTACAATGTTTGTTCCCCAGTGGTGACGCTGTGTTCCAAGACGACAGGGCCCTGTTCACACAGTTCGCATCGTCCAGGACTGGTTTTCTGAGCACAAGGATGAACTACTGCACGTCGCATGCCAACCGCAGTCATAAGACCTCAGTTTATTGTGGTCTACTTTGGAGAGAAGGACGCGTGATCTCTATCGACCTCCATCATCGTTACCACTATTTTGCTGGAAGAATGGTAGACGATTCCGTTGAAAAACATACAAGACCTTTATTTACCCGTTCTGGGACGAGTGGAAACTGTTTTCAATACCAACGGGTTATCTGCACCTTTTTAGGGAGGGTAATGTGTTGTGTTTCCGGTGTTTCCTTATTTTTGTCAACCCTTTGTAGGTCCCACTGCTAGTAAAAGGGTTAAAACACAAAATTTTCTGAAGTCGATAACAAAATACAATTTGCATATTATAATGCTAGAATTTGTGTGGGGTTCATAGGAAGTGAACTTAAGGACCGAATCTTGAATTTTTGAGCAGTTAAGAATGTCTGAGGGTGTGCAATAACGCTGTAGAATAGCTGAGTGGGTCATGTACACCGAGCGAAAGGAAAAATTAGAGAATAGCCGGCAATTATATCGGAGCAGCAACATTTTTACATCAGCCTATAAGACGAGTAATAGAAATTCACTTGGCATGTTGGAAGTATATTGTGGTAGTTAATATAAATTACATTTAAGAGTTATGACTGGTCAATTAGAGGATCCTCTAAGTTAAATAAGAAGTACGACTCTCAATGGCAGTCACCAGAATCAGCAAATCAGAGAAACGTGAGTTCCCGCTTTCTAGAGCCAGGAGATACGCCGCGTTGGTCGTAGAGGGGAGCCGCAACTGAATCACCAGTGCTTAAAATTGTTTATGCAGTGACGCCGATGATTTTGTTAAAATGTTGCTAAACCGCATCGACGAGAGCAAAGAGATCATGGACAGTTAGAATAGAAATGTTTATGGTATGTGATTTTACTGACAGTTCGAATTTTTTATTTTGATGAAGTGAGATGTGCCTTTCTTATTCCACGAAGTAACTTCGAGTGTGATATTACTTGCAAATCGCATAGAAACAAAGTATGTGGCTATATTTGGCTGCGTGGTATTTCTGGCGCGCAGAATAACAAACAACAAACTGTACATCGAGTTAAATGAAGATTGTTTATGAGCTTTATCGGCTTTTAGTGACAGAATCTTGCAAGTTCGATGTAAGTACTGACTGTCACATGTGAGATTAAAGCTGAACTTTAAACAGAAAGTCTAAAAACAGTACACTAGAGCAACTGTTACTAAAGGTGATCCGTCTTGAGCTGACTGCAATCTAATTAAAACGATTTGCACCGGTGGCGTTTCGCTTTTACTTATAAAGCATCTTCCGTGGTTATTCTATAAATTGGATACATACGTTTGTATATTTTTGATTGTTTTGGGTTAAAAACATCGTTTTCTTTGCAGAGTTGGTCTGCAAGTTACTCACGGTGTTTCTTTACGTACTCTGCTCCTTCCCTCTTTGCTAACAGCGGTTGATGTCAAAAGGCTTCATTTCACATCTGCACTTGGCAGTTTTTGGCATTCTGCAGTTTTTCCTGCGCTGCACTATTTACAAAAAAATGGTTCTAATGGCTCTGAGCACTATGGGACTTAACAGCTGTGGTCATCAGTCCCCTAGAACTTAGAACTACTTAAACCTAACTAACCTAAGGACATCACACACATCCATGCCCGAGGCAGGATTCGAGCCTGCGACCGTAGCAGTCGCGCGGTTCCGGACTGCGCGCCTAGAACCGCGAGACCACCGCGGCCGGCCACTATTTACAGTTCACTTTCTTAAACTGTTTCCCATTCTGCACTGCCACAGTGTTTATGTCTGCTCGTTTGTTTTCGTTCACGTTGTAAGTGTTGCCAGGATGGCCACGCAAACAGACGTATTAATAGTACACTAGAGACTTGAAATTGCCATTAGAGTACAGATCTGGAAGCAGTTCTCTGATTTCGTTATTCAGAGAATATGCATAATATATTCTTTAAAGCTGTTATTTCAAGTAATTGTAGAGTAAACCCCAAAACGTGTAATGAACTTTAAGTCTAGGAAAACATACAATGCAGTCATAGAATGAGATTTTTCACTCTGCAGCGGAGTGTGCGCTGATATGAAACTTCCTGGTAGATTAAAACTGTGTGCCCGACCGAGACTCGAACTCGGGACCTTTGCCTTTCGTGGGCAAGTGCCCTACCATCTGAGCTACCGAAGCACGACTTACGCCCGGTCCTCGAGTCTCGGTCGGGCACACAGTTTTAATCTGCCAGGAAGTTTCATATCAGCGCACACTCCGCTGCAGAGTGAAAATCTCATTCTGGAAACATCCCCAAGGCTGTGGCTAAGCCATGTCTCCACAGTATCCTTTCTTTCAGGAGTGCTAGTTCTGCAGGTTCGCAGGAGAGCTTCTGTAAAGTTTGGAAGGTAGGAGACGAGATACTGGCAGAAGTAAAGCTGTGAGGACCGGGCGTGAGTCGTGCTTCGGTAGCTCAGATGGTAGAGCACTTGCTCGCGAAAGGCAAAGGTCCCGAGTTCGAGTCTCGGTCGGGCACACAGTTTTAATCTGCCAGGAAGTTTCAATGCAGTCATAGTTTGTCGCAGCTTTTCTTGCTTGAGTAACTTTGTATGTCGCCCTAGATCAGGCAGCGGAATCTGTGGAGCTTGTTGAGGTGAATGAAACCATCTCTTGCAGCATTACAGCCCCACTCGGGACGTAGAGACACTGAGCTCTCATTCGGTAGGATGGGGCCTAAAATACCCGTCCGATCATCCAGATTCCCATGGTTTATAATCGCTTACGGCAAACGCTAGAATGTTTTCTTTGAAAACTATATGTCCGATTTTCTTCCGTGGTCTAAGCTGGAGATTACTCCGTTTCTAATGGTTCTGATGTCGAAGAGACGTTAGACCCCAAATTTCCTTCCTTCGGGTCCTGTTGCGAAAATCCGGAGCTTGCTAACTGACAAGTGGTGTCAAGGGATGTCCACACTGTGCCTCTTTCCCCATGAGGAATTGCAGACGCATGAGAACGAAAGCGCATGCCCAAAAATTAGTAGAAACATCTCCGTATGTTATGCTGACTGTTCAAGCCGTACGCTGTGTATCCCCTTCTTTCGGCAGTTTGTGCTGCGTTTGTTGTGCTCAAAAGACGAAAGAAAAGGAAAGTACAAAGGCCACTACACATAAAAAAGTAATTAAGTAAGAGTTCTATACTGCGAGATATAAAAGGTGATAGCTACTTTTTTTTTTTTTTGCAAATTTCACTACAATCTCACAGCAAGATTTTGCTTTCTGCTTGGGATACTGAAATCCGCTATCTCTAGGCAAGATACTATTACGCTTAATGCAATTTCTGTAGATATAAAGTTGGCAGCTCTTCGTTACCAGGCAACCGGCGAGTCATGTACCTGTTTGATTTCTGTCGATCTTCAAAACAAAGTAGTTAAATGATTATTCCTGAAGCTGCGAAGAATTTAAAGGAAGCTATTCATGACTTTGCGAAAGTTAGTTGCTTTCATTACGTTATTTTATTTTCTAAAGATATTCTTTGCTTATAAAAATTTACTTTGATACTTCTCTCTCCACAATTTCAGATACGTCATAGACTCCTGAATTAATTGTACCGGAAGTCACGTTTTCACTTTTATGTTAGTTTCCACTATGTCTTTCATTTCCACATGTAATAGTGTTCTGAGGGTCTCCAAACGTGCCAACTTTTAGATCTGGGACTTTCCAACTTTTGTGTGGTCACGTCGCCAAAACATTTCTAATTGTTTATGTTTATTATTTGTTCACTTGCGCTTTTTATAAGTTGATACGATTCTCATTCCCTATTGTCTATGTGCTTCGTCCTCCTTCTTTCTGCAGTAGAATGTGGTGCATCAGGCACAACCATATCAGTTTTTTCAATGTCATTCTGTGCTTCACACTGTAGGAAAAGTAATGGTACGTTATTCGTCCAAAAATTAATTGATGTTAAAAAGTTACCGCATTACGTAGGAGTGATTTGCGTGGCGATGTTGTGCATTATTCAAGATGAAACTTTTCGTATCTCTTACAGTAAATTGAGCAGAGACTCTTGATCAAATGTTTGGTTCCCGTTCCCTCGCCCAGCCAACCTGATTTAGGTTTTCCGTGATTTCCCTAAATCGCCCCAGGCAAATGTCGGGATGGTTCCTTTGAAAGGGCACGGTCGACTTCCTTCCACGTCCTTCCCAAATCCTATGAGACCGATTACCTCGCAGTTTGGTCCCCCAAACAATCCAATCCAATTTGGTTCCCGTCAAGTGATGTCAATATTTGGCGTCCAGTTCTTTTAGTGGATCGCATCTCAAATTTTTGTTTACATAACTTTTCGAAAGGAGTTTCATAGGATATCTCTTTATCTACAGGTTCAAATGGCTCTGAGCACTGTGGGACTTAACTTCTGAGGTCATCAGTCCCTTAGAACTTAGAACTACTTAAACCTAACTAACCTAAGGGCATCACACATATCCATGCTCGCGGCAGGATTCGAACCTGGGACCGGAGCAGCAGCGCGGTTCTAGACTGTAGCGCCTAGAACCGCTCGGTCACTCCGGCTGGCTTCTTTATCTACAGCCTTCAATAAATTTCCAGTGTGCTGTCCTTTGTCTCGGACATCATTTCACAAATAGACGGTAAATCATCGAGTAGAACAGAAGTGATATCTGGCGTTCCGCAAGGTAGTGTCACAGGCCTTCTGCTGTTCCTGATTTATATAAATGATCTAGGTGATAATCTGCGCAGCCCCCTTAGATCGTTTGTAGATGACGCTGTAATTTACCGGCTAGTAAAATCATCAGACGATCAATTCCAATTACAAAATGATCTAGAGAGAATTTCCGTATAGTGCGAAAAGTGGCAATTGGCACTGCACAAAGAAAAGTGGGAAGTCCTCCACATGGGTACTAAAAGAAATCGGATAAATTTTGGGTATACGATAAATCGCACAAATGTAAGGGCTGTCAATTAGACTAAATACCTAGGAATTACAATTACGAGTAACTTAAATTGGAAAGACCACATAGATAATATTGTGGGGAAGGCGAAACAAAGACTGCGCTTTGTTGGCAGAACACTTAGAAGAGGCGACAAACCCACTAAAGAGACAGCCTACATTACACTTGTCCGTCCTCTGCTGGAATATTGCTGCGCGGTATGGGATCCTTACCAGGTAGGATTGACGGAGGACGTCGAAAAAGTGTAAAGAAGGGCGGCGAGATCTATTTACGAAATTTCAATCACCAACTTTCTCTTCCGAATGATGCCACGCGGGATTAGCCGAACGGTCTAAGGCGCTGCAGTCATGGACTGTGAGGCAGGTCCCGGCGGAGCTTCTAGTCCTCCCTCGGGCATGGGTGTGTGTGTGTGTGTGTGTGTTTGTCCTTAGGATAATTTAGGTTAATGATGACCTTAGCAGTTCAGTCCCATAAGATGTCACACACACACACACACACACACACACACACACACACACACAATACACACAACCACAGACACACAGTCTTCCGAATGCGTAAATATTTTGCTGACACCCACCTACGTAGGGAGAAATGATCATCATAATAAGAGAAATCAGAGCTCGAACGGAAAGATTTAGGTATTACTTTTTCCCACGCGCCATTCGAGAGTAGAATGGTAGAGAAAGCACTCCGTCTTCAGGCCACAAGTGGCCGATCGGGACCATCCGACCGCCGTGTCATCCTCAATGACGATGCGGATAGGAGTGGCGTGTGGTCAGCACACCGCTCTCCCGGTCGTTCTGATGGTTTTCTTTGACCGGAGCCGCTACTGTTCGGTCGAATAGCCCCTCAGTTGGCATCACGAGGCTGAGTGCACCCCGGGAATGGTTGAGAAGTAGTATGAAAATGGTTCGATGAACCCTCTGCCAGGCACTTGAGTGTGAATTGCAGAGTAAACATGTAGATTTAGTTGTAGATATACGATCGTCTGTTGGCACAAACACAGTACGTGTTGTGCTTTAGTGCATGCGTCTTATTTTCGCTGTTGATGATATGCAGCACCTGTGCAAAGTTGAATAAAAAAAGAAGAAAGCCTCCATCGGAAGCACATTAACGCGGAGCCTCGAGAGACGCCCGGCGTGGCTCTTGATAGTGTACGCGCTGGTTGGCCTTTCAGCCGGGCCCTGAACTGCTGGCGCGCTACCGAGAAAGTGGTCAGGGGCGCTCGTTACCGCATCTGGGCGTCTGCCGAGCTCGGGCGAGTGCTGCCAACGTCAGGCGGCCAGCGCTTTCCACTAAAAGTCTGACCGCGGTGCCACGATACGGGTCGCTACCTACGCGGGTCATTTCAAAAGTTCCATGTACTGTACGATTACTGAAGAAAGTAATTTATTATACAAAGTATCTTTCGAGGTCTTCAATATAATCTCTATTCTTGATTATGACAGCTTCCCAACGTTTTGGCAACTTCTGTATTCCGGACAGGACACCGTCGCTGTTGAGCTATCTACACTACTGGCCATTAAAATTTGCTACACCACGAAGGTGACGTGCTACAGACGCGAAATTTAACCTACAGGAAGAAGATGCTGTGATATGCAAATGATTAGCTTTTCAGAGCATCCACACAAGGGTGGCGCCGGTGAAGACACCTAAATCGTACTGACATGAGGAAAGTTTCCAATCGATTTCTCTTACACAAACAGCAATTGACCGGCGGTGCTTGGTGAAACTTGGTTGTGATGCCTCGTGTAAGGAGGAGAAATGCGTACCATCACGTTTCCGACTTTGATAAAGGTCGGATTGTAGCCTATCGCGATTGCGGTTTATCGTATCGCGACATTGCTGCTCGCGTTGGTCGAGATCCAATGACTGTTAGCAGAATATGGAATCGGTGAGTTCGGGAGGGTACCACGGAACGCCGTGCTGGGTCCCAACGGCCTCGTATCACTAGCAGTCTAGATGACAGGCATCTTATCCGCATGGCTGTAACGGATCGTGCAGCCACGTCTCGATCCCTGAGTCAACAGATGGGGACGTTTGCAAGACAACAACCATCTGCACGAACAGTTCGACGACGTTTGCAGCATCATGGACTATCATCTCAGAGACCGTGGCTGCGGTTACCCTTGACTCTGCATCACAGACAGGAGCGCCTGCGATGGTGTACTCAACGACGAACCTGGGCGCACAAATGGCAAAACGTCATTTTTTCGGATGAATCCAGGTTCTGTTTGCAGCATCATGATGGTCGCATCCGTGTTTGGCGGCATCGCGGTGAACGCACATTGGAAGCGTGTATTCGTCATAGCCATATTGGCGTATCACCCGGCGTGATGGTATGGGGTGCCATTGGTTACACGTCTCGGTCACCTCTTGTTCGCATTGACGGCACTTTCAACAGTGGACGTTACATTTCAGATGTGTTACGACCCGTGGCTCTACCCTTCATTCGATCCCTGCGAAACCCTACATTTCGGCAGGATAATGCACGACCGTATGTTGCAGGTCCTGTACGGGCCTTTCTGGATACAGAAAATGTTCGACTGCTGCCCTGGCCAGCACATTCTCCAGATTTCTCACCAATTGAAAACGTCTGGTCAATGATGGCCGAGCAACTGGCTCGTCACAATATGCCAGTCACTACTCTTGATGAACTGTGGTATCGTGTTGAAGTTGCATGGGCAGCTGTACCTGTACACGCCATCCAAGCTCTGTTAGATTCAATGCCCAGGCCAGTGGTGGTTGTTCTGGGTACTGATTTCTCAGGATCTATGCACCCAGATTGCGTGAAAATGAAATCACATGTCAGTTCTAGTATAATATATTTGTCCAATGAATACCCGTTTATCATTTGCATTTCTTCATGGTGTAGCAGTTTTAATGGTCAGTAGTGTACACTGGGATACATTTTTCGAACGATTGGATGCTTACTGGATCAATAATACACACTCCTAGTAGTACAATTCCAGTATATTTTCATACAATGACTGTAACGCTGGCCACTCTCTCTCTCTCTCTCTCTCTTTGTGTATAGGCTCTCTGGGGAATAATAGTTCTATGCGCTCGTAGCGGTAGAACACGCTACTACAGAAACTCTGCCACCTCCCCCCCCCCCCCCGTCCCCCCCCGTCCCCAAATAATCAGTACGGTCTCTTTCGGATACCCTCGGTACACTGAAGAAATTAATTGGACGTCCTGTTATGCTTGTTTGGGTACACACTCAAGATTCCTTTCGTTTCAGTTGCACATTCGCCGTCCAGTTCTGTTAGCCGCGAATATCTGTCCAGTGCAGTAAAAGGGGTTACGATAGCTCTCTCGGTTTACGTGCCGGAAGATTGGCGAGTCTTCTTCAGCCGCCCAGGAGCGACCGGAAATGCCGCAGGTAAATAGGCGTGACGCCACATCACGGCGAAGCGCTCGCCGCGGCGCTTCTCGCAGGAAAGCGAATTGGCTGTCGTCCTCGCTTATAAACTTGCTAATCCGCCGCGTGCTCAGTTTTCACGCTTACTAACTCTTCACGCCTTCACGCTCTCCACCCATGATCAAAATGCCGCTCTTCTTAGATTTAACGCTTACTTTTGCGCTTATCTCCTCACGATTTTAGTACATACGATGTGCTACCCACAATTTCCGAGAATCAAAAAACTTACCTTCAAAGCAGCCCACTCGCAGTTGTATGCAACGCTTCTATCGTTGGAAGTAGTGCTGGAAGTCTGCCGGCTGAATCGTATTCAAAATTAGCTGCGATTCCACTTGAATCTCTTCTATGGAGTCATAACGCCGCCCACTCAGCTTCAGTTTCATTTTTTGGCCGAGCAAGAAATCGTAAGGAACTAGGAGTATAGGCGGGGACTAGTTATGTTTTATTGCCAGCATTTGCTCGCAATGAGTGAGGTGTGTGCAGGTGCATTGTCGTGATGCAGCAACCAGCCTGTTCTCTCATATCACAGGCCATTTAACGTCTTCCTTTCCACCAGTCTCCCCAAATTATCGCAGTAGAACTTCCCTGTTACGTCTAACCACATCCCGAACTGTTGTTTGCAGTTCAGTGCACACCCGAACCTAATGGTCTCTTTGGTCAGAATTCAAAAGACGAAGAACGAACGTCACTGCATTTCGTCTCATGTTCAATTCATCAGCTAGATTGAAGTGCCGTGTCCTGTATGAAAGTCTAACAATTTCAGAAATATGGATTGTCCGCCTTTTGTTCTTGTGGATCACTTCACTCACTTTCGCGACTGTTTCACGAGTTGTTCTTGGCGACGGACGGCCGAGATCGAAGCGGTTTGCTGAAGGCATTTGCCGCCTTGCGGCTGGCCACCGTTTGCCATTTCATTACTTTGGAGAGGACACTGTAATGGTTCAGATGGCTCTGACCACTATGGGACTTAACATCTGAGGTCATCAGTCCCCTAGAACTTAGAACTACTTAAACCTAACTAACCTAAGGACATCACACACATCCATGCCTGGGGCAGGATTCGAACCTCCGACCGTAGCACTCGGCTCATGTCTGCGATTTGCTGTCATTAAAACATATCTCTCTATTAATTTTTACTTTTAATTCGAATTATGTCCTCTATCCACCGTGTGTGGCTTGCGTATTGAATCAGGGACGGAGAGACTTCGTCGCGCCACAGCCGTACCCCTCAGTGGTTCACAACCCCACAACAGGCCACAGCAGTCCACCCACCCCACCACCGCCCCACACCGAACGCAGGTTTATTGTGCTGTTCAGCCCCACCCCTCCCCTCCCCTCCCCCGGGAACGTCTCACACCAGACGAGTGTACCCCAAATGTTTGTGTGGTAGAGTAATTATGGTGTACACGTATGTGGAGACAATGCTTCTGCAGCAATCGCCGACATAGTGGAACTGAGGTGGAATAAGGGGAGCCAGCCCGCATTCGCCGAGACAGGTGGAAAACCGCCTAAAAAACCATCCACAGGCTGGCTGGCACACCGGACCTCGACACTAATCCGCCGGGAGGATTCGTGCCGGGGACCGGCACGCCTTCCCGCTCGGGAAACAGTGCGTTAGACCGTGCGGTTAGCCCGGCGGGCCTGTCAACATTCCCCGGCCCCATAATTAACCAGGGACGCCCTGCAAGCATGCTCAAAGTCGAAGCTTTCTAGATTCGGGACTGAATAGGAAGTTAATTTTAAATCCCAACAGCTTGTTAATGCTAAATCCTCTGTAACCTGACGAAAAGTGTTTTCAAACGGCCGTCTGCGATGTGGAGCTGCTGACAGTAACGGGAGTAGCCGCAAGGGGGAAAAGAAAATGTCTTGCTCTCGTAACAATTTGACTTCACTGACTTCATCTTCGAATAATCACCAAAATAAAGGCGGCCACAAAATGAAGTGACGAAATAAGAAAGAATTATGAGCAAGTTGATAACTATCAGAAAGAAATCTGGGATGAAGAGGTGTTTTTAACGAAGGTTGTCAAATTCAGGGGGTGCCAGGACATACAAAACACAAGAATCAAGATTATCTAGACAGAGGAAACGAAGAGGAATCTCAGCGAAGAAGTGAAGAGATTATGGTTAGTTAGTCAGTTAATTAGTTAATTAATCACATGTACCGTAGATCATTTGGACGATTCTGTTATCGAAATGGAAATGAGCGTTTCGCGTCCGGCCGCCTTGGTGCAGGTCTTATTACATTCGACGCCACATTGGGAGAACTGCGCGCCGGATGGGGATGAAATGATGATGAAGACAACACAACACCCAGTCTATGAGCGGAGAAAATCTCCGACCCAGCCGGGAATCGAACGTTGGCCCGTAGAACGTCAATCCGTCACGCTGACCACTCAGCTATCGGCGCGGACATTGTGGGTGCTATAAGATTACGTAACTCACAGATATATACACCTGGTATCGTCTTTTTGCTGAAGTACTGCATGCTGACTACTCAGCTATCGGGGCGGACTTTATCGAAATAATAACATTAATGAACGCATTATTATTTTAATCCTACTCATGCAACTACAGTTAAATACAAGGTTTTCTTTTTTTCTGGCGACCAGTTCGTCAATGCAATAAAGGATTTATCCAAAGTTAGATTTAAAACTTGGTTTGCTATATGTCGACGTTTTGTGTTATTGGGAAAATGATCAAAAGTATTTGCTGTTGCACACTGAACCCTTTTCTCAGCCACTGACAGATTTAATAATGGGTAATGAAGGTCATTTTTCTCTCTATTGGGGACATCACTGGTGTTCTCAAATTGTCATGGATTATTTATGACGAATTTAATTAGCGAATGTATTTATTGTGACGGCGCTGCTGAAATGTCTAGCTCCTTGAAGAGGTAGCTACATGACGTCCGTGGATGAATACCACGTATTATTCTAAGTGCTCTCTGCTGTGGAGTTAATACTTCCTTTTTAAGTGATGAGTTACCCCAGAAAATTATTCCACAAGACGTTATTGACTGGAAATTTGCAAAATATGTCAGGAGGTTGATTCGTTTGTTTCCAGGATTAGCAAATTATACCAAGAGCAAAAGCAGCTGAACTCAACTGGTCGAGAAGCTCAGTAACATGTTTCTTCCAGTTCAAGATTGCATCAGTATTTACACCCAAATATTAGAAGCATTCTATCATATTTACTGACTGTACAGAACTGAATAAACAGTATTGTTTTTTTTTTCTTTTAAAATTTAGGGAGAGTCTATTTCCTGAGAATTACTTCATATTTCATTGGAAAATATATTTACCATCTCTTCTGTTGCTCTCTCTCTAATTGGATTTATTGTAAGGACCGATTGAAAACTTCCCGTTCGATGGCAGTACAGACCAAAATCGGTATGCCAATCAGTCAATATCGCCTTGAACATTGATACAATCATTCCACCGACACAAGAGGTTGAACATACCTGCGTGGTAAAACAACGTGTTCTGCTGCGTGAAGAAGTCAGTAGCTGCTTGCTGCACATCCCCGTCCGACAAGAATCGTCGAGCTTTCAAGACCTTTTTTGAGGGACCGAAGGGGTGATAACCACTTGGGGAGAGATCAGGACTATTTACGGGTACTCGACTGCCTCCCACGTCTGTGTTAAGACATTTGCGATATGGGGACGTGCGTTATTATGAATCGGCGGCACCCCTTGTCGCAGTTTTCCTGGACGTTTCTACAACGGTTGTTTTCGACAGACATGCTGTTCCGTACAGATTCTTTATTCTCCGATAGATGTCTACCGAAGTTTTTCTTCGGCAGCCGAGAAAAGAGTAACAGCACGTTGGTCCTCTTTGGGTGCATTTGGTAATAACGTCGCCATAGTTCAAGTTTCCGCATCTCAGAAAGACAGGATTGCACACAAGTATCTTTCCTACATGTCGGCGCTTATACACTGGTCAGCCAGGATATTATGACCACCGACCTGCTATCGCTATAAACCCGTCCAGGCGATAGCACCGTCACCTGGCGAGGAATGACTGCTAATGAGACACATGCACGGTGCATGTAGTATCAGTGAGTGTGCTGTCCGGGTGTAGGATGTGAAAGGTGAGCGATCTATCTGAGTTTGACCAAGGGCAGACTGCGATAGCCTGGAGGCTCATCACGAGCATTCCGGAAACTGCACGGCTTGTCGAGCGCTCGAGGAGTGGTGCGTTCGGAGTGTCTTCAGTATGCGAAACCGAGGTGTAACAACGTCCAGATGTCGTGGGGTTGGGAGGCCACCCCACATTACGTATGTCAGACATTGTAGCCTGTGCAGACTGGTAAAGCAGGACAAGCGACGAACTGTGACGAACTAACATCAGACTTAAATGCTGGGCAGATTTCAAGTGTGTCTGAACCTTGCGCTGAACACTCCTGACGATGGACCTCCTCAGCCGAAGATCCATGAATGAACCAATGTTAACACCACGACATCGGCAACTATGACTGAAATGGGCAAGTGACCATCGACACTGCACGTTGGCACAGGTTGCATGGTCTGATGAATCCCGATACCTTCTTCATCATGCCGTTGAGAGGGCGTGAATCAGTCGTCTTCCTGGGACACCTTGTACTGTGGGACGGAGACATGCCAGCAGCGGCTCCATTGTGCTCTGGGTAACATTCACATGGGCATCCATGGGTCCAGTAGAGCTCGTACAAGCCATCATGAGGGCCTAAGAGTACCGTATACTGGTTGAAACCACGTACACCCCTTCATGAGATCATGCTTCCCGATGGCTGTAGGATTTTTCAACAAGTAACGTGCAGTGTTACAAGGCCAGGAGTGTGATGGAGTGGTTCGAGGAACACAGTGATAAGTTCCAGCTGATGTGCTGGACCACAAGTCGCCAGATCTGAACTCGATCGAACATCTGGAATGTGAATGAACGCGACGTCAGAGCTCATCGTCCCCTCCCTGGAGTTTATGGGAATTAGTCTGCAGCTTGTGGTCTTGCAGTAGCGTTCTCGCTTCCCATGTTTGGCATCCCGGTTTCGATTCCCGGCATGGTCAGGGATTTTTCCTGCCTTGAGATGACTGGGTGTTGTTGTGTCGTCTTCATCATCATCAGGCGCGGCTCGTGGTTTCTGTACTGGGGAAGGCTGTGGCATTTATCAATCGGAGCCAATATAGACCTCTGGTTACGTTACAGATTAGCCTGGCATAAACAACTAAGAATTCAGATGGAGGGGGGTGGGCAGATCACTCTCTACCCATAATTTTACGTACTGTATCTTCTATAATCAGGTATTAAATATCATTAGAAGCTAACTTCGAGTTAAAATCTTTGGTTAGTGTTTTTATACGTCATCATTACATTTTCTGACACTTTGCAGCAAATCATATGAAAAGACGCGTTTCGGAGAGGTCTTGAATGCGATGAATGTTAAGTTTGCAGCTGCTTAATATTTTTGGTGTTTTCAGTTCTAAATTTAAGGCGTTTATTGTAGTTTACCTCAAAAGCTCGAAGTTAAATGTTTTTCGCTGGGATTATGTTTTTTCACCTTTGCGTGAAAATTATTTAAGTCAGTGATATCAGTTTCAGTCCAGGCACTATCAGTACTATTTGTACGAAGACAGGTGAAACAGAAAAATGCATTTTTCACTTCACAACCACTCAGCTGCATCGTACATTGCTCTATTAAAACTGAGTTTGTATCCTCGCCTAGATTTGCACTGTTTCTGTTCTTGATTGATCGTTAGATCGGGTCTGGGTGCACCAAGTTATTTCACTTGCATCCTATGGCCGTGTTCCAAGTTTTTACCTATTAAATTGCACACTGAATTCATATTGCGCTGGTTGCACACTTGCGGTATGTCGCAGATATTCACAAGCAAGTAAAACTCACTAAAATCTTGCAAAATACACTCCGAAAAAGAAACTTGCTAATATCACACGATATCAACAAAACCAGTCAGCATCAGCAAGCAAGGAAAGTAAAGTCACGGGACAAATTTCGCGCGCTTTGTCCTCTAATCACTTATGAAACTCTCGCTAGATGACAGTACTGTTGTTACGGTTAGAGAGCCTGTAGTTACGGTAGTCTAGTGCACTCTGGCGGGATATTTGCAAACTTATTCTAAATGTGGATAAAATAGCCAATGGTAGAAACAAAACAACTATGTAAAACATTATCAAAACAATAATACTAAACGTCGATTAATGACGCATCCAAGCGTAGTAGAGATGTGCAGAGACAGAGATTGGATAGCGAAGTTTCGGCCACTCTGCATTCCTTCATTACATAGGTAGTGGAACGTGAAAAACGTGTGGTGGTTGGTATGACACCCTTAGGCTGCAAGCTCTGAGCCTTCGGGTCGCCCATAAAGAGCGGTACTATGTAGAAGCCACGCCCCCAAACCGCTGCTACATGCAGCTTACGGACGTTCCAAGGCGCAGCCTAAACAATACTAACCGTTCGGAAAACATCTATCGATACATACAGTTCCAACAACGTTGACCGTCGTTATTTTAATGGGAATGGGAAATGTGCGAAATTCGTCCTGATAATTTAAATTTTGTAATACGTTCTTGCGAAATTTACTTTAACATGTATTTTGGGGCGGCTCCGCCTCAGAGCCTTTAATTACGAGCCGCGCCTGATCATCATCATTCATCCCCATTACGGTCGGAGGAGGGCAATGGCAAACCACCTCCGCTAGCACCTTGCCTAGTACAGCGGTGCGGATCTCCCGCATCGTCCCCTATGCTCCTCGGAGTATGGGACCTCATCATCTTCAGTTGCCTTTTGTGTGCAGATGTGGTGCGAACTCCATCCAGCTACCTACCAAGGCCTCATTGCTTCCGTGCCACGATACGTCGCCACTGTCGTCCGTACCAAAGGTGGATGATGATGACAATGATGATGTTTGGTTTGTGGGGCGCTCAACTGTGCGGTTATCAGCGCGCGTACAAATTCCCAAACTTTGCTCAGTCCAATCTCGCCACTTTCACAAATGATGATGAAATGATGAGGACAACACAAACACCCAGTCATCTCGAGGCAGGTAAAAATCCCTGACCCCACCCGGAATCGAACCCGGGTTCCCGCGCTCGGGTAGCGCGCTGCTACCGCGAGACCACGAGCTACCGACACCAAATACCGCTTATTGGGTAGGTGGTCGTAATGTTTTGGCTGTTCAGTGTATACTCGTATCGGGCTCGCGCTTCGTTGCATACAAACTGCACCAACGCACTAGAACGGGAACTTCAGCATATCACTAGAATGAACAAAAAGGACAAATCTGGAAACATTCTTTCCTATCGTTCACAGTAGAGCAAAGTCGAAAAAAAAAGAAAAAAAGATCTGACTCGGCAGTACGCGGCCAGGTATAGTTCATTACTTTCCTTTATTGTTTTCTTATTTGTAGTCATTAGTCTTTTTTGTGTGGTGGCAAGTTTCTATGGAACCAAACTGCTGAGATCATCGGTCCCTAGGCTTACACACTGCTTAATTGAACTTAAACTAACTTACGCTAGGGACAACACACACACACTCATGCCCGAGGGAGGACTCGGACCTCCGACGAGGGGAGTCGCGCTAACCGTGGCAAGGCGCCCCAGACCACTCGGCGGTCGCTAGTCTTTAGGGATGGCTGTTGCTTCTGGGCAGACAGCGGGTTGCTTACTCACATGGGGTAGCTGTTGCCGGCTGTGGGACAGAAGAGCTGGTGGAAGCGCTTGATGCACGGAACGCCCCGGATGATCTCGCCACGAATCTCCAGACCCAGCGCCACGGACAGCGCCGTCCATAAGATCTGTAACACACAAGCAGGGAACACTCTGTCACGACGACAGCTTGCACCATGCCTCAGCTAGAGACATCACACTCTGACGCTTTCTTGTCGCTCTGTTTCAGTGAACAATGAAACAAAAATTTGTTGCTCGGAACCAGGTGAAAATCTTTTGACACGGTGGAACTACAGTAGGAGAAGGTTGGTTAGTATTGGACACGTAAACTTTTTCGAACTTATGATACATTTTAAGGTTGTGTGGGAGCATTCTTCGCACTAAGTAATTGTGTGATATGTTACTTAATAAAATTATAAAACTCGATGTCGTAGGAGTATACGTTTATTGATATTTTCTCATGCTTTCCATTTCGGCCGTTTAAATTTTTGGAGGGTTGTATCGTACATGATACTGTAACGGGTAAAAAGGTAAGTTTTGTTAGAAGAAAGTTTTAATTGTATTGTAAATAGTTACAGTGAGGTGACAAAAGTCATGGGGTAGTGATATCCACATATACAGACGGTGGCAGTATCGCGTACACAAGGGATAAAGGGGCAGCGCATTGTCGCAACTGCCATTTGTGATCAGGTGATTCATGCGAAACGGTCTCCAAGGTGATTATGGCCGCACGACGGGACTTAAAGACTTTGAACGCGAAATGGTAGTTGGTGCTGGAGACATGGGACATTCCATTTCGGAAATCGTTAAGGCTAAGAGTGTGCTGAGAATACCAAATTTGAGGCATTACCTCTCACCACGGCCAATGAAGTGGCCGAGAGCCTTCACTTAACAACCGAGAGCAGCGGCATTTTCATAGAGTTGTCAGTGCTAAGAGACAAGCAACACTACGAGAAATAACCGCAGAAATCAATGTGGGACGTACAATGAATATATGCGTTAGGACACTACGGCGAAATTTGGTGTTAAACGACTACGGTAGCAGGCGAATGAAGCGAGTGCCTTTGCTAACAGCACGACATTGCCTGTAGCGCCTCTCCTGGGCTGGGTTCCACCCTAGAAGAGTAGAGTATCGCGGCCTGGTCAGACGGTGAGTCGGAAAGTTGGTAAGAGCTGATGATAGGGTTCGAGTGTGACGCACATCCCACGAAGTCATGGACCCACGTTGTCAACAAGGCACTGTGCAAGCTAAGTGTCGCTCCGTAATGGTGCGGGTTGTGTTTACATGGAATGGACTGCGTCCTCTGGAAGTTCGGCCACTTGGAAACAATTTGTCGCCGTTCATAGACGTCATGTTCCCAAAGGACGATGGAATTTTTGTGAATGACAATGTGCTATACCATCAGGCCACATTTTTTGGAATTTGTTTGAAGGACATTGTGGACAATTCGAGAGAACGATATGGCCACCCAGGTCTCCTGAAACCCATCGAATATTTATGGTGCATAATCGAGAGGTCAGCTGGTGCAACAAAATCCTGCACCGGCAACACTTCCGCAATTATGGCCGGCTGTAGAGGTAGCATGACTCAATATTTCTGCAGCGGACTTCCAACGACTTGTTGAGTCTATGCCACTTGGAGCTGCTGCACTATTTCGGGAGAAGGGGGTCCGACAGGATATTAAGAGGTATCCGATGACTTTTGTCACCTTTGTGTATGAACTTAAACTTGTCCGTAAGTTTGTTAAAGAGTCTGTCAACTTGTCCTTTGCTGCATGCAACCTGATGGTAGCTACAACGTGTGTTTTCTACTGTCTGTTCGTAAAATCACCTTTCTCTCCCTAAATGGTTATCACCCCTTCAGTCCCTCAAAAAAGGTCTTGAAAGGTCGACGAATCATGTCGGACGGGGATATGCAGCAAGCAGTTACGTCTTTACACGCTTTCATTTTCGTCTTATTGAACCGATCCTTTATTTGCAGTTGCTATACAATTTTGTACATTTAATTTAAAACTCATCCCTACTCAAAGGCATAAGCTGGTCATCTAAATTTTTAACATGATCATGCAGTACTGTTTCCTGTTCATCACTGAACGTTCTCGGGAAAAAGTTGTTTCTTAAAACAGGTTTCGTGGCCGCATCTTTGTTTTCTCATAAACATATGACTAGATGCATTTCATGTAACTCAGTATTTCTCATGAACTTCCGTGATTTTCATTTCAAGAAGTCTGACTTCTACCACGGCTTCCGTATGGCCACCTCTTTTTTTTTCGTAAAGCTTTAAGTGTGTGACCTAATGCTCTTCTTGGACCTCAGTATCTCTCACTCGCTTCCCTGATTGTCATTTCAAGAAATCTGACTTTTACTGCTCCCTTCGTATTATTGGTTCAAATGGCTGTGAGCACTATGGACTTAGCATCTGTGGTCATCAGTCCCCTAGAACTTAGAACTACTTAAACCTAACTAACCTAAGAACACATCCATGCCCGAGGCAGGATTCCAACCTGCGACCGTAGCGGTCGCGTGGTTCCAGAACGAAGCACATAGAATCGCTAGGTCACCACGGCCGGCCCTTCTTATTATTCTCACACCATTTATGATCTGATTTCCCAGCTCAGGCTTTGAAGAAAAATATGTATAAAAAATCAAGTGTTCATGCTAATGTTTTGTCCGATACAACCCGAAATTGTTTTGTCCGATACAACCGGACGTATCGATGTTGTAGTTTAGCGTTTTAATTGTTATTAGTTGCGCTAGAAACTGTCATATCCAACAAACTGGAGGATATTATCAGCTGTGTGGAAAGGTACAATAAAAATGTAATAGTACTTATTTGCGAACGAAACACAAACCTCCGAAGTTACGTTCGTGCACCAATAAATCCACTATGAAAAGATAATTTGTTATTTTGACTCAAGTCGCGTGGGTGGTCATCTTCCTCCATAGTTCGTCTAGGACTGTCGATTATTTATCAGTATTTCGATATGTTCTCCAATAAATATCGATGTATATCGGCGGTCTTTTTCACCGATATGTCGATATAGAAATGGTAACATAGGGTGCCTATATTTTTATTTTATATTACTTTTTCTCACTTCTTGATAAATATTTGGAGCTGTTCTCTTGAAATTGTAGTAGAACATAATTTTACTTTCACGCTGTGAAGGAATTTTACTACTTTTTGAGCTTTCATCATGTCGAGTCTCTCTTTGACTGTGTAAAGCAGTATAGATGGCACAAGGAAGTACAATTGCCCTGGGGGGGGGGGGGGGGGTGGCGTGAAGAATAGCCCATCAGTAGCGTTAAGAAACAATTTTTAACGCAACTAGTGTGGTATCTCTTCACATCGGCATTCTTCAAAAATAGTTGCTAAAAATGATGAAAAAAAAACTCTAAATGACAACAACGCTCTTTGCGGTGGGCAGATACGTGCGAAGGGAAATGCTGACGTAATCGGCGCTCGGTGCTACCAACAGAAACTGCAACTTTTAACTTCACCACGCAATTTTGACACTACAACTGCTAGGTCGCTGGTGTTTGGAGAAATGGAAAAAACAGGGAAGCCGCCATGAAGCGTTCCAGACAAATCCGATATATGACGAAACCTAACGACGGACCCATCGGACACCTTTTATTTTGCCACTTAACCGGCAGTTATCATAATTAGCAAAGTGAACGTACAATGATTTCCTTTCAGTTCTTGCTCTAAGGGAGATAAACAGGCTGCTAGCTTGTTGATGTACAGAATATCTAGTAATAAATCATTATTTAAATATAAAACTCTAAATCTTGCGTTATATTTACCGCGTGCAGCCGATATTTGTTTTGCCTGTAGGTCGATATTTTTTGTGTCAATATATATAGATATGCCGATAATGTTTCTCGATATATCGTGGTCGATATGACGTTTTGTTTGAATATCAATATATCGGATTGCCATTGTTTTAGAAATATGAACAGTCCTAGTTCACACTTCAGTGGCGTGACAGTGCTGCTGCTAGAGCTAGTGTTTCGAAACAGCTCTTGATGAATACAATCTGCTGTCCCGTACTAACCAAACTTCCCCTAACTGTTACCACACTGTGCAAAGCGGTTATAGCACCACTTTTTCGAAACACCGCAATTCTCTCCCAATGCAACTTAAAAACTTGAAATAAAGCTCCTCTGTAATGGTGCAAAGGCGTAGCGCCCTGCGTCGTCACCCTCTGGTTCGATGACGCTTCAGACAGAAAGCTGCTGACACGTGCGGAAAAAAGGCCAGAGGACAGAAGTTCATGTGACATGAAAGGTGGGTTAGTGATGTCACTTTGGCACAAAATTTCACCACAATTCTGCCAAACGCCACCGTGGGTGTGTCACTCGGTGGAAAGGTCGTTGCACCCGCCCTCACCCACATCTCTCCTTTTCTTGAAATCACGCTGTTTTAGTATGGTTGGCTGAGGAAAAGAATTTCAGACACGCCACCGCTCAGATTCGATCAGTAGGTGGCATAAAGTGTTTTGTGGCGGTGTTCGTAGCGACAAGCAATTCGCTGTAGAAACGGCTTACGAAGTCACCGCCACACTTTTAATAGCGGGCCGACCGGTCCGCTGGGACAGTGAACAGAAGGATGAAAACCCAAACACTCTGATTAGATAAAAGTCGGTACTTATCTTTATTAACAAAGATACAGAACACAGTAGTGAACGCCGTGTCTACAGAGATCTGTCTAGTTCGAGTCGGAGCGGCTAGGTCAGCGTCGGCTGACGACAAACAACAACTCTGCTGCGATGAACACACAACTGACTAGCAAGTACACAATTCGGTTGCGAGTATCCAACTGAGCGGCGAATACAGAACTGTCCTAGCGCTCGCGACTCCAGCGCTTAAGAAGCCAGAAGCCAGCGGTGGCGCGCGCAGACTTGCGGCGATTTCCTGTATCGCTGGCGCTGCTTATGCGGACGGCGTCCGGACTTTGATGCTGCCAACCTTTTGGCAGCGGGCTCGGGTGGCATTACTGGCTAGGATATAACAAAGTGAGCCCGTAAAACCACCCGTTTCCTTGCTGATTTAGGTCGCCGCACATTTCGCGGTCGAAACCACGCTTCCGAGTGAGATGATGTAATGGGACATCGTCCTCTAGCATTACGTTTCCTCAACAGTAATTGTCGAAACCGGTATTACTATTAGAATTTTGGACGGGTCAATATTATTTCAGCAGCTTTTCTGAAAACTTTCATATAATTTTATTCACATTGAGTTATATTTCAAGACAAAATTTATAAAATGTTTTAGTCTAGATGTTATAATCGATAAGTACTGAATGTACAGATAAAATTATTTTTTTAGAAACATTTGAAATTACGAACTATTAGCAGACTTAAAATTTCTATTATTCAAAAAAAAAAAAAAAAATGGCTCTGAGCACTATGGGACTTAACATCTATGGTCATCAGTCCCCTAGAACTTAGAACTACTTAAACCTAACTAACCTAAAGACATCACACAACACCCAGCCATCACGAGGCAGAGAAAATCCCTGACCCCGCCGGGAATCGAACCCGGGAACCCGTGCGTGGGAAGCGAGAACGCTACCGCACGACCACGAGCTGCGGGCTTCTATTATTAATGACGCAATGCTGCACTGGTCACTATGTTTATTTCTGGATTTATTTATGAAATAATAGTCGAAAGTAATAATATAACAGAAACTAGTAGAAGTTCATTAAGAAAAAATGCAAACCCTTCGGAATCAAGTTATTTCCGCAGAGCGTGGGAGTTGTAAGCATGCCTCTGATACCATCGGACGTATTTCTGTGCGAACAATGTAATTTCGGCTTTGTTAACGTGAAAAATCAGAAGACTGTATGATATACTAAAATGTGACAAAATGTATTTACGTAAAAACAAAAATTCTGCAGCAACAATATTCAAATTTATTTACTTAAATTTAACCGCGAGGACGTAAAATGTGAGAATTTCAGCTTCAAGAATCACACCCCTAGACAAGAAGAACTGGAGCCAGCTCAGCATGACAAGCTAAGTAAAATAGAAAGTTTATTGAAATTTCTCTCCTCTAAAATTTTTCGTAAAAGACCTGGATCATTGTGGACAATAGCTGCAAGTTGGAAGGAGGGGGAGATTAGAAGTGCGGGCGTCGTCCGGGATTTATGAGCAGCCGGACGACGTCCTAGACAACGTTTGCGACTGCGGACGTTTCAACCGCTCTATAAGGGCATTGCGGGCTGCATCCCCATTGAATGTGATTGCACCCCTTTGGAGAGTAGCGTGACCGCAATCTTTTCTCTCGTGTATAGGTTGAAACCACTAGGGACCGACCGAAATCATTCGACGAAATGTGAATCATAAAAAGCGTGTGATGGAAACTCACAAGGGAACCTCCCCATCGCACCCCCCTCAGATTTAGTTATAAGTTGGCACAGTGGATAGGCCTTGAAAAACTGAACACAGATCAATCGAGAAAACAGGAAGAAGTTGTGTGGAACTATGAAAAAAAAAAGCAAAATATACAAACTGATTAGTCCATGCGCATGATAGGCAACATCAAGGAGAGTGTAAATTCAGGAGCACCGTGGTCCCGCGGTTAGCGTGAGCAGCTGCGGAACGAGAGGTCCTCGGTTCAAATATTCCCTCGAGTGAAAAGTTCATTTTCGCAAAGTTATGATCTGTCCGTTCGTTCATTGACGTCGCTGTTCACTGTAAGAAGTTTAGTGTCTGTGTTTTGCGGCCGCACCGAAAAACCGTGCCATTAGTAGACGAAAGGACGTGCCTCTCCAGTGGGAACCTTGTTATTGAAGTCGCGAGCTATATTTGCTGGATTCATATTGCCCACGGAATACATCTCACGTATTTAATGCACTCTCGTCCAAAGTAGCGAATAGTCAACTGCCATCCAGGGAGCCTCGTTAGCAGGAATACTCTCTCTTCCGTGCGCTGTAGTCGACTGACGTCGTGTGTTTCGATGTTTGTTTAGGTGTAGCGTCCCCATACTACGGCGCAGTTGCATCGCATCGGACGGACGGACGGACAGATGATAATTGTCTGAAAATAAAAAAATTAAACTTTTCAAGATAATAATTGTCTAAAAATAAAAAAAAATTAAACTTTTCACTCGAGGGAAGACTTGAACCAAGAACCTCTCGTTCCGCAGCTGCTCACGCTAACCACGGAACCACGGCGCTCCTCAGCTTACTCTCTCCTTGATGTTGCCTATCTTGCACATGGACTACTCATTTTGTATATTTTGCTTATTTTTTTCATAGTTCCACACAACTTCTTCCTATTTTCTCGATTGATGTGTGTTCAGTTCTTCAAGGCCTATCCACTGTGCCAACTTATAACTAAATCTGAGGGGGGTGCGGTGGGGAGGTTCCCTTGTCAGCTGGAAGCGGGAAAAATTACAAACTGGGGATCCACGTTGCAAGTGAACATGTGGGGTGCCTCAGCAGATCAGCCCCGGCAAGTTGTCGGTGCCGATGGCTCGGCGGATACCGGTGCACAGTTGTAGCAGAATCAAATGGTCGGTGGGCAGCCCGAGGCGGCCTTTCGCAAGCGCCGTGTTGTGGCCGGCGAGGCGCGCTGGCAGAATCGGCTGTGAGGTCCCGCGGGTCGTCCGGCAACGAGTGAAAGGCGAGCCTCGGCTGCCACTTGCAACACCTGGGGTTACGCTGCGGGCGCTCCACAACGCACCGCCAGGCCTGCCTCGTTAATGGCCCGCCCTTCCCACTGTCTGCTCCTCAGCGTCCGCTAATAGCTGTCCGTGGCTTCAGGGAGGCAGGCGCAGCACTGGCGACACAGGCCGACACTAAACTTCCAGCAGCAGCAGGCACCAAAAAACCAAATTTGACCTATTTTGCTTATACCGTGCAATGGCAAGAATATATGATTAATGTAGTGTATTGGAAACCTGAATAAAATCAACCTTGTAAGAGGTCCACGACTAAGGAATTTATTGCTAGCGCACTAGAGCAGACGTAGCTTCGATGGATTGCTCACCCGCTGACTGCGATATGTAAGCTGCAATAGAATCGCAGACCAGAGAGCAGTGTCGGCAGGAATAGGAGTAGTAGCTCGCAGTCGGGTGGTTGGGCTGGTCGTGGAGAGCGATGGCGGTGCCTGAGCGATGTAGTATAAGGTAAAAACAGCCGCGCGCATATGTAATTTGTAACAACTGTTTTTGTACTATTGTTATATCAAGTCCCATGTAAATGTTTTTAAAAATCTTTTAGTAATGTTGTTGTTGTGGTCTTCAGTCCAGAGACTGTTTTGATGCAGCTCTCCATGCTACTCTATCCTGTGCCAGCTTCTTCATCTCCCAGTACCTACTGCAACCTACATCCTTCTGAATCTGCTTAGTGTATTCATCTCTAGGTCTCCCTCAACGATTTTTACCCTCCAGGCTGCCCTCCAATACTAAATTGGTGATTCCTTGATGCCTCAGAATATGCCCTACCAACCGATCCCTTCTTCTAGTCAAGTTGCCCCACAAATTTCTCTTCTCTCCAATTCTATTCAATACCTCCTCATACGTTATGTGATCCACCCATCTAATCTTCAGTGTTCTTCTGTAGCATCAGATTTCGAAACCTTCTATTCTCTTCTTGTCTGAACTATTTATCGTCCGCGTTTCACTTCCATACATGGCTACACTCCATAGAAATACTTTCAGAAACGACTTCCTGACATTTAAATCCAAACTCGATGTTAACAAATTTATCTTCTTCAGAAACGCTTTCCTTGCCATTGCCAGTCTACATTTTATATCCTCTCTACTTCGACCATCATCAGTTATTTTGATCCCCAAATAGGAAAACTCCTTTACTACTTTAAGTGTCTCATTTCCTAATCTAATTCCGGCAGCATCACCCGATTTAATTCGACTACATTCCATTATCCTCGTTTTGCTTTTGTTGATGTTCATCTTATATCGTGCTTTGTTATAAAGATAACTTTTAACAATCATTCATCTGAATTTAAAGATTTTACAAATTTCTCCTATGCATGGTCACCCCGATTATTGTAAAGAAAAATCAGTTGTTTCATTTTATACATGAGAAATGTAAAATTTTTCTTAATAAATGAATTTCTACTAATTTCTGGCATAGTATTAATTTCGATTATTATTCCATAAATAAATCCAGAAAAAAACATAGTAACCAGCGCAATATTGCGTAATTAATAATAGAAATTTCAAGTGTGCCAATAGTGTATGATTAATGTAGGTGCGAAATTTAGAACATACGTGGGGCGTTCAATAAGTAATGCTACACATTTTTTTTTCTGAAAGTAGGTTGTAACCTCCCAACAGATTTAATAAATATAACATTCACATTTAGTGTAACCTCCCAACAGTTTATTCCATAACCTTGCAATAAATGGGGTCACTAATCTCACAATAAAAATGTGACTCATATACAACCTTTCAGTAATTAAGTGACTGTGAACCTAAACTGGTAAATCTGGACGTCAGCGATGCTGCGTCATGGCCCTCAAAAGTCATTCTGAGTAAACTGAAAATTCTTGCCTCAGTTAAGTCGGCAGATAACGCGCATATATCTGCTGCTATAAGAAATTTTTCTGGCACAGCCCAGTACAATGATGGCTGCTAGATTTCCCACGTAAAAAAAGAAACAACTGATTTTTCTTTACGGTAATCGGGATGACCATGGGTAGGAGAAATTAGTAAAATCTTTAAATTCAGATGAATGATTGTCAAAAGTTATCTTTATAAGAAAGATTTTTAAAAACATTTATATGGCACTTGATATAACAATAATACAAAATGAGTTGTTACAAATTACATACGCGCGCCTGCTTTTACCTTATACTACATCGCTTAGGCACCGCCATCGCTCTCCACGACCAGCCCAACTGCCTGACCGCGAGCTACTACCACCAATGCTGCCGACACTGCTCTCTGGTCTGCGATTCTATTGTAGCTTACATATCGCAGGCAGCGCGTGAGCAATCCATCGAAGCTACATCTGCTCTAGTGCGCTACAAATAAATTCCTTAGTCATGGACCTCTTACAGAGTTGATTTTATTCAGGTATCCAATACATTATATTATTCCCCACTCTTTTGGCTACAAAACCCTATTTTTAAACATAATCTGCTTTCAGTGCGGCTGCCTTACGCCACATCGTTGGGAGCGACTGCATGCCTGCATGGCACCACTCTACTGATCGACTTCGGAGCCAACTTCTTGCTGCATCAATAACCTCCACATCATCCACGTACTGCTTCCCGCAAACTGCATCCTTCATTGGGCCAAACAGATGGAAGTCGGAAGGTGAGAGTTCTACATCTACATCTTCATCTACATCCATACTCCGCAAGCCACCTGACGGTGGGTGGCGGAGGGTACTTTGACTACCTCTATCGGTTCTCCCTTCTGTTCCAGTCTCGTATTGTTCGTGGAAATAAAGATTGTCGGTATGCCACTGTGTGGACTCTAATCTCTCTGATTTTATCCTCATGGTCTCTTCGCGAGATATACGTAGGAGGGAGCAATATACTGCTTGACTCCTCGGTGAAGGTATGTTCTCGAAACTTCAACAAAAGCCCGTATCGAGCTACTGAGCGTCTCTCTTGCAGAGTCTTCCACTGGAGTCTATCATCTCCGTAACGCTTTCGCGATTAGTAAATGGTCCTGTAACGAAGTGCACTGCTCTCCGTTGGTTCTTCTCTATCTCTTCTATCAGCCCTATCTGGTACGGATCCCACACCAATGAGCAGTATTCAAGCAGTGGGCGAACAAGTGTACTGTAACCTACTTCCTTTGCTTTAGGATTGCATTTCCTTAGGGTTCTTCCAATAAATCTCAGTCTGGCATCTGCTTTACCGAAGATTAATTTTATATGGTCATTCCATTTTAAATTACTCCTAATGCCTACTCCCAGATATTTTATACAATTAACTGCTTCCAGTTGCTGACCTGCTATAGTGTAGCTAAATGATAAAGGATATTTCTCTCTATGTATTCGCAGCACATTACACTTGTCTACATTGAGATTCAATTACTATTTCCTGCACCATGCGTCAATTCGTTGCAGATCCTCCTGCATTTCAGTACAATTTTCCATCGTTACAACCTCTCCATATACTTCAGCATCATCCGCAAAAAGCCTCAGTGAACTTCCGATGTTATCCACAAGGTCATTTATATATATTGTGAATAGCAACGGTCCTACGACACTCCCCTGCGGCACACCTCAAATCACTCTTACTTCGGAAGACTTCTCTCCATTGACAATGACATGCTGCGTTCTGTTATCTAGGAACTCTTCAATGTAATCACACAATTGGTCTGATAGTCCATATGCTCATACTTTGTTCATTAAACGACTGTGGGGAACTGTATCGAACGCCTTGAGGAAGTCAAGAAACACGGCATCTACCTGCGAACCCGTGTCTATGGCCCTCTGAGTCTCGTGGACCAATAGCGCGAGCTGGGTTTCACACGATCGTCTTTTCCGGGCTGTAGCGTGGATGAGGAAGAACAGTCCAATGAAGTCTTGAGAGCTTCTCTCGTGTGCACAGACTTGTGTGAGGGCTTGCGTTGTCATGAAGAACGAGAGGTTCGTTTGCATTTTTGTGGTGACGAACACGCTAAAGTAGTTTCTTCAGTTTCCTGAGGGTAGCACAACACTCTTTAGAGTTGATCGTCGCACCCTGATCGAGGACATCAAACAGAATAACCCATTCACAGTCCCAGAAGATCGTCTCCATGACTTTACCGGCTGAGGGTGGAGCTTTGAACTTCTTCTTCGGAGGCTGACGCCACTCCATGGATTGACTGTTTGCTTCTCTTAGAAGTGACGAATCCATGTTTCATCGCCTGTGCCGATGTTCGACAAAAAAAAAAAGTCTCAATCAGCCTCGTAACGCGCAAGCAGTTCTGCCCAGATGGTCTTTCGTTGCTCTTTATGGTGTCCTCTTACGCGGCGGGCTCTGGTGCTGGTGGACCAGTGTGTCAGCACTGCCAACAGAGACGTCCAGTTTAGTAGCGAGGTGTTTGAGTGTGATCTGTCTATCACCTCAAATTAGTGTGTCTGCACGCTCCAACTCTACGGCCTTGCCGCAGTGGATACACCGGTTCTCGTGAGATCACCGAAGTTAAGCGCTGTCGGGCGTGGTCGGCACTTGGATGGGTGACCATCCAGGCCGCCATGTGCTGTTGCCATTTTTCGGGGTGCACTCAGCCTCGTGATGCCAATGGAGGCGCTACTCGACCGATTAGTAGCGGCTTCGGTCAAGAATACCATCATAACGACCGGGAGAGCGGTGTGCTGACCCCCGCCCCTCCTATCCGCATCCTCCACTGAGGAAGACACGGCGGTCGGATGGTCCCGGTAGGCCACTTGTGGCCTGAGGACGGAGTGCACGCTCCAACGCTGCAGGAACAACTGTGTGCTGCCGGCCAGCACGCGAGGGATCAGACAGTTTTGCGCAACCTTGTTGCGATGACGACAGACGCCGCGCCAACGACTCACCGTGCTTTTTTTCACTGCCAGGTCTGTGTAAACATTCTCCAAGCGCCTCTGAACATCTGCGATGCTCTGATTTTCCGCCAAAAGAAACTCAATGACAGCTATCTGCCTGGAACACACCTCTGTTACAGACGTCATTCTGAAGGCTACCTATACGCCGCCACCAATGGGGACTTCATGAAACTATGCGGACTGAAGCGGAAATATTCCACGACGTCCCAAAACAAATTACACATATTTTTCAACCGAAATTGGCCGAGAAAAATGTGTTACATTACTTTTTGAACATCTCTCGTATGTAGGCGGTTTGGGGGGAATACAAGATGGGAAATTTAGTAGAGAGATCTACATCTACATCTAAATGGAATCACACTTAAGTTCCTGGAAGAAAGTTCATCGAATCACCTGTGGCAGTAACAACCGCTGTAACATGGCTTCGCATCGAATCTAACTGATCTTAGTTGACAGATACGGATAGCACATTTGGCACTACTTGATTTCTCTGCGAGAATTCATCAACCGTACAAGCTGGCGAGCGGGGACGTGCCAGTGTCTCTGATACCCGTGACTTGATGGTTTCAACGAGTGAGAGATATAGAGAACATTTGTCTAGGGCAACACTCGAGGAAGGTTAGAACATCACGTGCAACATGCGGCCTTGCGTTGTCTTGGTGAATGTTAAGGTCACTGAGACCACAGTGATAGGGCACAGTCACCGGACTTAACACGTCGTAAATGTAATGCCTACTGCCCGGATTACCCCAATAGTGCCCGATACCATCACGCTAGGAGATAGGTCCAACTGACAATGACAAATGCGATCTATCAACGTTCGTTCTTCTCGGAGCCCCTTTGTCCATGGCGGTGCTGTACAAAAATACGATGTGGGGTTACTCCTGCGTCCCTTGTTGTCATTGGGTGTACCACAGTCGGCGCGCCTCTCTGATGACGTGGTAAGGTAAGCCGTAACAATGGTCGCCCTGCTGACAGGCCGTGGTGCTCGATACATCGTCGCATGGATAGTTGTCTTGCTGCAAACAAGTTCATTTCCTGGCTCAACATATGTGACGAACCAAGTGAACAATATGTCTGTCCTCTCGGGCTCTAGTCGCGTGGGGCGTTTCACATTCTGTATGGCGTTGAGCATGGCCCACCTGAACCCGTCGATTCCATATTCGCATGACAGTCGTAGGAGCCCGACGAACGCGAGCAGCAATACTGCAAAGGATAAGCCACTGTCTCGACAGGTCACAATCCTGACGCTTTCGAACTGCAACACGAGCTGGAAAACGTCACTCCTTAACACGAAGCACAACACCATCTCCTCTCACAAACGGGCAACATTCAACTGCGATTTCTGAATGGGGAACTCGCTGCATAATCTTTCCTTATATACAGACTGTAGATTGTGTCATCACTACCAGCTTCGCGCGCTTGTACTGAAATGATAACCATTAGCATATTCAAGCATGTAGTGCACTTCACGCCAATTTGACATCTGTTGCAAGCTGCAATTTTAGTGGCTAACAGTGTAACTGACTTCCATTTGAAAGGTGCGCTATCTAATCCCTTAATGCCGAACGTCATGAATTCTCGTTATAAGATTAATCGTATTTTATCCATAACAGATGCAGTTGCACTCCGTAACTGTTCCTTTATAGGGGGTAGAATAATAACCGCCACCTGTCACAATAGAAGGCGATTGTATTTAACACACGATCGGTTTCAGGCCTGTGTCCATCTTCACGAGGTTTACGTTCATGTACATGTTTCCATATTCAGTATTGGCAATCACTTTTTAAATTAAAAACAAGTAATGTGATGATGACTGAATAGACGCGAATCAAACATTGGAAGTGGCTAAGCGACATGTGTTGTAAAATATTATAATACCTTCACACAGCTAGTGTGTCCATATCGTTCTCACATTACATTTATCAGATTTTTTTACGAAGCAATTACACTTTTTTACACGTTAACTGTATATTAGTCAGCACGCTTATTATTGGTGCTTCCACATTATGTCTTTGAAGTTTGATAACGTGTACATGAACTGAAATCACCTGCTAAATAAAATCACTTACCATTGTGACTGGTAGCGGTTATTATTCTGCATCCTATAAGGTTCACCGTCGTTGAACGCTTATGAGAGTAGGTGCAGATTCTATACGAAGCTACCAATGCCTCTGACATGTGCTGCCGTGTCCTGAGTGTTTCGGGTACTTCTTGAGCGACTTGCTGTTCGCGTCTTTGTTCACGACGCACACACGAGAAGTTAGAGTTATTGTTTGGACAATTACAACAGATAAGTTCACTAAAGAAAATTATTATTTTTTCTTCTATATTACCTGTGTCGTGACGCAAATCATATTTTGCTGTACTAAACTAGACGCACGTGCATGTGAATTCGAAAATACCGTTTGTGTTGAATACGCATCATTTGGCGTTTGTGTATCTTTGTGGGTACGTGCAGTACATGAAATCAAGTGCATTGAAAGCAAATATTTCCACTGATTTGTAGTACCAGAATACTTCAGTGACCAGTTATGTTCATTATTTATGTAACATACTTCAATGTATTACAGCTTTCCAATCATTCACACGAACATCCGATTCAGCGCTGTTTTGACTGTTACATCTCACTTTTATAGCGATTTGGAAATTGTAATGAATTGTTTGTAATGTGGAGCTTTTGTTTTATTAGCGACGGCTCCCCAAGATTTTATGCTTCACGAAACGCAAATGGCGACTTCAAAGCTTATGAACCAGTTGCAGAAAGGGACAGTGACACTTTCAAAATTCCTCGTATTAAACAAAATGATCTACTACAATTCAAATCCAGAATAGCAGAGGCACCCTGCAAGCAGGGAAAAGACATGACAAATAAGAGGAGAGATAGATCTTCAGCCAGTATAGAGCCGGAACTACTATGCAAGAAGCGTTAGGCTCCAACAAAAACTGTTCCAGGTTAATTCCACCCAAGCCGATGTATGAGGTGCATTGAAGTTCTAAGGCCTCCGATTTTTTTTCTCCGGACTGGAAAGAGATGGAAACATGCGCATTGTTTTAAAATGAGGCTGCGTTCATTGTCAATACGTCCCAGAGATGGCAGCACCGTACGGCAGATGGAATTTTACAGCCAGCGGCGAGAATGAGAACTGTTTTAAATACTTAAAATGGCGACGTTTTCCTTACTTGAACAGCGTGGAATCATTCGTTTTCTGAATTTGCGTGGTGTGAAACCAATGGAAGCACACAGATTTACCGCCACCAAAAAAATTTTGGGTAACTGCCAGTGCTGAAAAAATGATGGTGTCCATGTTCTGGGACAGCGAGGGCGTAATCCTTACCCATTGCGTTCCAAAGGGCACTACAGTAACAGGTGCATCCTACGAAAATGTTTTGAAGAACAAATTCCTTCCTGCACTGCAACAAAAACGTCCGGGAAGGGCTGCGTGTGTGCTGTTTCACCAAGAAAATGCACCCGCACATAGAGCTAACGTTACGCAACAGTTTCTTTGCGATAACAACTTTGAAATGATTCCTCATGCTCCCTACTCACCTGACCTGGCTCCTAGTGACTTTTGGCTTTTTCCAACAATGAAAGACACTCTCCGTGGCTGCACATTCACCAACCATGCTGCTATTGCCTCACCGATTTTCCAGTGGTCAAAACAGACTCCTAAAGAAGCCTTCGCCGCTGCCATGGAATCATGGCGTCAGCGTTGTGAAAAATGTGTACGTCTGCAGGGCGATTACGTCGAGAAGTAACGCCAGTTTCATCGATTTTGGGTGAGTAGTTAATTAGAAAAAAAATCGGAGGCCTTAGAACTTGAATGCACCTCATAGTAAATCATTGGCAACAGATTGCAGTCACAAGGTATGGATGTAAAAGACAAAGCTGTGAACGACAGGCAGTATTCATGTGTAGTTTGTGTATTGTTCATCTTTGTCTAAACAAGAGAATAAACTGTTTCTGGCAATTTCAGGAATAAGGCTGTATTCTATCATGTATGTCATCTAGAAATTTTTGAATTTTAATCGCATAAATCCTATCAATGTATCATCAAAATGTTGAATAAATATAAAATCTTTTACTAACTGTAGTGTTGTAAGTGTTCAGTTTCTCAAATACTTGTTGCTGCAAATATGCAACATTCGCTAATATACCTGACAGATAGAAACATATCTTAGATTTCACCTTACATACACTATAATATCTCATTACCGGTTACAAAAATTACTTTTAATTTTTTCTTTTGAGTAGAATTTTATTAAAGTATTAACCTCCTAATTTCGAGTAGAATTTTATTAAAGTATTAACCTCTTAATTGCCCCTCCTCCACCATTTTCACCCCCCCCCCTTCCTGCTCCTGTACAGAATTTTCGTAGTTAAAAAACCATTCAAAGTGAATACCTGGAGAGTTCTTTCGAAAAGTCTATGGAAGATTCGCTACACCATAGTTCTACACTCCAAGTCCGAAGACTGGTCTGAGGGAGCTCACCAAGCTAGCCTATCTTGTGCAAGTCTTTTCGTATTTGTATGAGTACTGCACCTCATGTCGATAAGCACGGATCATCGTTTCAAATGTAGATCTCCCTCTACAATTCCCCCTGCCTTCCGTGCTTCATCACCAAATTAACAATTCCCTGATGCCTCAAGACGTGAACCGTCAACCCAGCCCTGCTCTTAGGTAGACTGCGCTATAACATATTTTCTCCCTGTTCAGTACAGAACTTCTTCATTAGTAACATGCTCTCCCCATTTAATCTTCTGCATCCTCCTGTAGGGCCACATGTCAGAAACTTATATCTGTTTACTGTCCGTATTGTACGTCCATATAAAGCTACACTCTACACAAGTATTTGCAGAAACGACTTCCTAAATCTTAAATTTGTATTCTATGCAAATGGTGGACAAATTTAAATATCTGGGAGAATTTATAACAGGAAGGAACAGGACAAAGGAGGGAATAACAGAAAGGATAAAGAAGTGAAGTCAGCCTTCTGCATGACGAGGGAGATATACAATAAAAAGAATATATCCACAGGGGCAAAGATAAGCCACTACAAGGCAACGATGAGGAATGCAGTATTATGTGCTGCTGAGACGATGACACTAGGAAGAAATCGGAAAGAATAAAGGAAAATACTGAGAAAAATACTAGGTCCCAAAAGAGGTGGAGAGAGGTAGATGCGAAGACCTAGGGAAGAATTGTACCGGAACATGAGAACAATATCCGGGGAAATCAGACTCAAAAGGCAAGGTTTGCCGGACATGTAGTTAGGATGAGTATGGACAGGATGACGAAGAGTGTGTGGGAAACAACAGGGAGGACAAGGGGAAAGACAGGAACCAAGTGGGTTGTTGAACTTCGGAAGGACTGGTTGGAATTGTGAATCAAGGTCGAAGGAAAGGAAAATTGGAGGAACAAATATACACCGACCAATATGCCGGAGATCAATGATAGAGAATAATACAGGAAAAGATGAGAGTGTCACCAGTGGAGCCGACAGGAGAAACGGACACTAAAGATCTCGGAATAAGAGCGAGAGGGAAGAAGAGAAAGAATGAAGAGGTTCTGGGAGAAGCAGAGGAAAATGCAGTCCACGAAGGTGCTACCGGTGGTCCTACAGAGGCCGTAACAGAAGAAGAAGAAGAAGAAGAAGACGTTTACATATTTCTCCGTTTTCTACTGCCGTTTGCTACTGCCAACCTAAACTGTACACCCATTTTACTTCTGCCGATATCAGTTACTCTGCTGCCTGAACAGAAAAAAAACTCCCCTGTTACGTTTCACACCCCATTTTGTAATCATATTCCCTCAGTATTACTTGGCGTAATTCGATTACAATTCATTAAGCTTGCTTTACTTTCAGTTCTGTTCATCTTACAAACTATTTAGAAGATACTATTTATTCCGCTCAAGCGATCTTCCCAAGTCTTTGGCATCTTTGACAAAATTACTGTGTCACTGGTAAAAAAAAAGTTTTCATATCTTCTCCATGACTTTCATTTCCAAATTTCTCCTTAGTTCTTATACTGCTTGTCACTGTACCCGATGAATAACAAGAGGACAGCCAAAATCTCTGCCTCGCTCATTATCAGTTACTGCCTCCTTTTCATGCACTTCGACTCATAGAACTGCAGTCTGACAATTGCTTTGGAATTCCATTTCTATTCTGTCCTCGCTGAAACACAGCTTATATTCCTTTTCTAATGATGTGGTCATCCACTGGATGACAGGTTTTTCCTTTCTTCTGGGTTTACTTGTATCCCTCCGCTCACACCGCTCTTTCTCTTTTTGTACCATCAGTCGTTTGCCTAGTTTGATGTGACACACCACGAATTCGTCTCCTTTGCCAAGCTCTACATCTCAAAGTGGCACTTACATCCTACACTACTGGCCATTAAAATTGCTACACCACGAAGATGACGTGCTACAGAGGCGAAATTTAACCGACAGGAAGAAGATGCTGTGATATGCAAATGATTAGCTTTTCAGAGCACTCACACAAGGTTGGCGCCGGTGGCGACACCTACAACATGCCGACATGAGGAAAGTTTCCAACCGATTTCTCATGCACAAACAGCAGTTGACCGGCGTTGCCTGGTGAAACGTTGTTGTGATGCCTCGTCTAAGGAGGAGAAATGCATACCATCACGCTTCCGACTTTGATCAGGTCGGATTGTAGCCTATCCCGATTGCGGTTTATCGTATCGCGACATTGCTGCTCGCGTTGGTCGAGATCCAATGACTGTTAGCAGAATATGGAATCGGTGGGTTCAGGAGGGTACTACGGAACGCCGTGATGGATTTACAACGGCCTCGTATCACTAACAGTCGAGATGACAGGCATCTTATCTGCATGGCTGTAACGGATCGTGCTGCCACGTCTCGATCCCTGAGTCAACAGATGGGGACGTTTGCAAGACAACAAGCATCTGCACGAACAGTATGACGACGTTTGCAGCAGCATCGACTATCAGCTCGGAGACCATGGCTGCGGTTACCCCTGACGCTGCATCACAGACAGGAGCGCCTGCGATGGTGTACTCAACGACGAACCTGGGTGCACGAATGGCAAAACGTCATTTTTTTCGGATGAATCCAGGTTCTGTTTACAGCATCATGTTATTCGCATCCGTGTTTGGCGATACCGCGGTGAACGCACATTGGGTGCGTGTATTCGTCATCGCCATACTGGCGTATCAAATGGTTCAAATGTCTCTGAGCACTATGGGACTCAACTGCTGAGGTCATCAGTCCCCTAGAACTTAGAACTACTGAAACATAACTAACCTAAGGACATCACACACATCCATGCCCAAGGCAGGATTCGAACCTGCGACCGTAGCGGTCACGCGGTTCCAAACTGAAGCGCCTAGAATCGCTCAGCCACCTCGGCCGGATACGGCACTTCCAGTTACTGTATATGGTTATTTTTCTATTAGTCATTGCTCCGTGTATTGCCTCCTCAAATTATTACCCACAGCTAAGGATTCGGCGCACATAGGAATGCTATTTAAATTGTAAATATAATTGAGGGTACGATTTGTTTTATATACCAGGAGCTACACTACTTTATCTGCAATTACGATGTAGCTATCATGAATAACATTTTTTTTTTTCATTTCACAAAGTCATAAGAGATTAAGTAGAAGTAGTGGAAACGGGGCAGAAATGGGACTGGAAATGCTCCATATCAAAGGAACCAATGCAAGCACAAGCTTGAAATGATTCAGAAAAAGATTATTTGTAGAAAAGTTGTTATTAACTTTCATAAAATATGATTTATAGTTACCTCTTCATGTTTCTTAGTTTCGGGTCATTAATAACAGTAATTCATGTAGTCATATCATACAGGTTTCTAACATGTTCTAAAGAAAAGTTTATTAACCTAATACAGGAAGAAGAGATACTCCAAAGCCGAACCTTGTTGAGCTATAATAAGTTATCTGTTATGGAGTTGATATGGTATCCTTTTGCAAATTAATTAAATTACTGAACAAAATCTTCAACACGTAAAAAGGTGATATATTACGATATTATACGTAAGTCCTTTAACATAATTTTATGATTCATTCAATTATATTAACCTACGTAAGCCAGCGGAGGGCATGGGGCAGAAGGGGACACAACGTACCAACATTCTTTCCTCGCGTTCTATTCCATAGATGGCATAATGGAAGAATGAATGTAGTGTGTTTACTGAGCGTTTATATCGTTATTCATTTTAATAGTTTTTTGTAGCTTAGCTGTGTTGCTAACAGTTTTTGTCTTAAGATTCTTCATTCTTATGACTTTCGAATCGCGTTACACGTTTGATGTCTCACGACCATGCTTTATTACATGCTCTGAAATGACTGAATGGCTATTTTCCGATTTTCGGTTTCTGTTGTGGTCGGAAGGTCTGCGCCTCATTTTTAGACGTCGCGAGCAGTTAACAACTGTCTGCTGTAAGGTTAAAACTGAAAAGTTGATGTGGCTATGTGTCGTATGGGAGGGACACCTATGCTGGACTTGGTTAATTGGGGAAACCTTCGGAAAAAGGGAAATTCCCAGGAACGAACATTGAGGTTCATTCGTAATGTATTTTCTATCTTTGAAAATGAGCAACTATGCAAGAAATACGTTCGTGACTCATTTCCTGCTACACAAGAAGCAGTTGGTCTCTCGTTATTGAATTCACAGCTTCAACAATGCGATCTCGGAGACTTTCAAGAACGTCAGGTATGCGCGGCCTTTTACGTTACCCAACAGGTAAAAGTCACAAGGTGTGAGGTCTGGAGATATGGGAGGCCAGCGGCGATGAAGTCCATCTTCTGCTGCTCCTCTTCCAATCCAACGTCCCGGACCTCACATTTTGTGACTTTTATCTCTGGGATTACATAAAATATTGCGTTTTTATTTCCCCTGTGCCCGACATTCTTGAAAGTCTGCGATATCGCACTGTTGAAGGCGTGAATTTGATAACGAGACTCCAGCTGCTTCGCGTGTGGCAGGTAATGAGCCACAGTTTTGATATTTGTCGCGTAACTCATGATGCTCACATTGAATGCATAAAAGTTTGGACTTTTCTATTTCCGGGAACTTTGGAATTGTGCTTCTATCTTTTGTGGTTTGGAAGTAATAAATGTTCGAAATCTGTCCCTTATTTTCGAATAGCCCTGTATTTTGCTTGTTTTGTCTTCAAATATTTCTGTTCTCGTTCTTGTGTGTGATAGTTTAGTAGTCTTGTTACTTTTTGCTTGTTTTCTGTAGTTAGGTTTCGATCGTGTTACTGAGTCTTTGCGCTATGTGCACAGCAATGAGACCCGTGACACAGCAAGTTCTCTTTACCGCATTCCTTTTCGGAAGAAACTGTGCGTCACTGTTTGGAAACATTCTATGCGGGGAATATGTTTCTTTGCCTGACCTTGCATGCCTTTACGTTTTCCTGCGTCCTGCGTTAATTTGTACTGCTTATAAAGAAACAGCAAGTCTGAGATTGCTTTCCTGCACCTGATGCTATATTACGGCTCTAATGCAAGATTATCTAGCTAAATTACGTCTTGCTTCCTGACGTAGCACACTGTGACGATCATACGTCTCGTTCTCGACACGTAACTTTGTAAGTTCTGATTACGAAAGTTCTTGTTAAAATGATTACATATTTCGTTACATTGCGCCATAGAAATTGAATTAATATCGGTGACATGAAATGAATGGAAGTAATGTAAATAACTCAGTGCAGATGCAATGACATAAAATTACGCTATTTTGTCGAAAGTCGACATGTTAAGAAACGTGGCTGTTGTACTTAAGGTTTATAATTTATATAAAAAACAGCTACCAGCCACATGTATGGTTTAAAAAGGTTTATTATCTTCAGACTATGACCGGTTTCGGATTTTTCTTTACAAATCCATCTTCAGTTGGCAGATTACAAGCATTCTTAGTTGGACCTAGTTTTGTTTATGTTATTCGTTTGTTGCATTGGGAAAGAAAAGAAATATTTTTGTTGTCATATCGGTAATGGTATTTTTACGAAAGATTTACTTCTTTTACAAAATCTAATTGCTCATGAGATGGTTTTTATAAACATTAGTAAACTTGCAGGTTAGTGTACTTACGAGCTGTGTAGTTCTGCCTGACGAAATATTCGTGCGTTTATGTTTTCGAACGCAAGCTTAATACACTTTTCAATATGCACTATGTGAATGCTATTCCAGTCAATGGACGTCACTTTCAACCTCATCATCTTAATTACACACGCAGCACACACGAATAACGTTTACAAAACGGGGCCCAGCTTCACATTACAAACGAGAACAATATTTGCAAAGAGCCTACAGTCATAACGATGTTAACTTACAGATGCTCTATAGTGGATATGGGTACAGTAAAATATCTCTTTGCTATTGAATGAAATTAATCTAAAACGGAATAAATAAAATTACATACAAATAAGATTACAAACATTATATGTAGTACAGAATTACTGTGTGTTAATAATTAGTTCTTACAATAGTAGGAGATAAATTCTAATATATTGAAAAGTGTATTAAGCTTGCGTTCGAAAACATAAACGCACGAATATTTCGTCAGGCAGAACTACACAGCTCGTAAGTACACTAACCTGCAAGTTTACTAATGTTTATAAAAACCATCTCATGAGCAATTAGATTTTGTAAAAGAAGTAAATCTTTCGTAAAAATACCATTACCGATATGACAACAAAAATATTTCTTTTCTTTCCCAGTGCAACAAACGAATAACGTAAACAAAACTAGGTCCAACTAAGAATGCTTGTAATCTGCCATCTGAAGATGGATTTGTAAAGAAAAATCCGAAACCGGTCATGGTCTGAAGATAATAAACCTTTTTAAACCATACATGTGGCTGGTAGCTGTTTTTTTTTATATAAAATATAGACATGAAATTATATCAGTGAAGTACCGCTCAAAAATGCTGAGCTTCAGTGTGATGAACACGTCGCGATTAATGACAATTTAAGGGATAGACTGTGGTTCGAACGCAGACAACCTGTTTTTTAGCGAACAGCCGCATTAACCTATTCGCAATCTTAGCATGCCTGCTGGTATAACCTTAAACTGTCATTCCCTCTGGTTTTTCCCTTATGCTTTGAAACGTCTCTGTGAAGTCGTTTCATAAGACGCTTTTAGAATTCGGTAAAACTTATTCACTTTACTACCTGATTTTAGCTCAATTCATGAACTCTTCCAGAAAGACTGAGCTCTGAAATAAGGCCTATTGATTATTATATGTGTGTCTTAATGTGGGGTTTCGGTTTTGTTTTGTGGGAATCGCTGAATTGGTCATCGTTCGCTGGGGGCAGACGATGTTGCTTCTCGTTCGAAGGAGAGTACAGGATGACCAACTTAGGTTTTCAATACCTGAAGAGAGAGGTTTGCCCATCTTAGTCGAGGGCTGTGTCGAAGTCTGTTTTTGTGTGTGAGGTTGGTGACCGAGGGCTACCCCTCTGGTAACTTCCGCTGCACGGGGAGCTAGGTAATCTCGAGAGAGGAAGCGGCACTCTTCGGTGAACGGTTGGTGAGTACGGATCGTAGCTCTTAAGGGGGGTTTCAGGTGATAGGAATCAGGTTGAGTTAGGACTTCGTTATGCTTAACTGGTGAAATACTTAAGAACTTGAGCTTAACTGAAGCTTGTGAAGCGAGTTATTTTTTTTAATGATTTTTAATCTTATATTTTGTTGAAATTGCTTTTGTCTTTGTGTGTCGATTTTGTGTCACGTGTTAGGAAATCTATGACCCTTCTGGTACACCAGGGCGCCGCAATAGGCTTTATTTTAACAGTTTGCTTCTTTAATGAGCTACAATTTCTGCAAGAATATCTGTTCTTTTGTACGCTTTCTACAAAGCAGCACAACAGTTTGAGTCGGAATACACCACGTGCTCTAGTTCGGCCGTTTGCAACCAGCAGACGCAGTTAGTATGTTAAATAGTTATTGCACAGCCTTGTGTATTGGTTAAACCTCTGTCCAGAATAGTGCATGCGTAGAATCGTAATGCAAATCTCACTTAGATATTTTTATGGTATTAATGCAAAGGAGATGATAGTATATTTGTCTCCCACCACTGTCTTCTGTGTTTCTTCTAGCTGTAGTTAAATTGTGCTCCGTTTCATTCTCACGTAATTCTTACTTAAATATTTAGAGTCAGGCAACAGTTGTGTGTAGTTAGAATGTGCAACCAAATATTTAGTTACAATAAATAATCTACGTGAAAGATAAATTCTTTGGTGTCGATCTTACTCCCTTACTCCGATTTCCAATCCTGAATTAATCAAGTTGCTTCATGCACGACATGGAGTGCTATTTATCTGGCTGCTTAAAGAAATTTGCGTACTTGTAATTAAATTATTAAAGTAATGAAACTAATAATTTTCCAGCTCCGTTTTTTTCTAAATGGTTAGGAAGGGCTTGCGCTGGTGGCGATCCTGAATTTCTGAATTTTTAGCATTAATTGTGTGAGAGCAGCAACTAGAAATGCGAGATAACATATATGGCTCGATGAGCAACGTCGTAAACATAGTAATACGTTACAGCTTCCAAAAAAACATCCAGATCACCAAAACATGATGACTACTGTCCACGGTAACACTGAATGCCTCCTGGTGTGGGGGACTGATGACCTTAGCTGTTTAGTCCCCCTTAAACATCCCAACAACCACCACCACCACCACCTCCTGGTGGGGTTTCGGGAACATATTACAGTATGGGAAGTACATAAGCGGAGCAGAGAGGAATAGGGACTTACTCTAGCGACTATACAGACCACAAATGGGGAAATCCACTGACATAAGCGACTTTCACAAAGGACAGATTGTTATGACCTTGTGACTGGGAACGAGCATCTAGGAAACGGCGAGGCTGGTCGACTGTTCGCGAGCTTCTGTAGTGAGCGCCTCTGCAAAGTGGTTCAAGGACGGTGAAATCACGAGTAGGTGACAAGGCGCTGGATGTCCGCCCCTCATCACAGGACGTTGGGGTCTGAGCGCTGCCCCTCTGTAAAGCAAGAGTAGACGGCGGTCTGTGGCAGGTCTGGCAACACAGTAGAATGGTGTTGCAGGCACAAATGTTTTGGAGCACAGCGTTCAGTGCGCATTGCTGAACTTGCGGCTCTGCAGCAGACGGCCCCTGCGTGTTCCAATGTTGACCCAAAGAAATCGTCAGTTAAAATTGTAGTGGGCACGGGATCATCGAGACCGGATCGTGGATCAGTGTAATCGCGTCCCCTGGTCTTATGAGCAACGTTTCTTATTACACAAGTTCGAATGTCATGTCCGGATATGCAACCACCTTGGCGAAAGGCTGCTCGAAACATGCTACGCGGCATGGTCACCGGCCGGGTGGAGGGGGGCGGGGGTTGGAGAGCAGTATCATGCTATGGGGGATAATATTCACCTGGGCTTTCACGGCACCTGTTGTAATAATCGAAAGCAACAAGCCAGCTTTGAACTGCGTGAACATTATTGCGGACCACGTGCATCCATTCATGCTTAATGTCTTCCCTAACGGCGATGGCATCAACCAGCAGGATAACTGTCCGTGTCATAAGGCCAGAATCATGCGACGATGCTCTGAGGAGCGTGACAATGAACTCACGTTGATGTGTTGGGCACCAAATTCGCTGACGTGAATGCGATGCAACGTACACTACTGGCCATTAGAACTGCTACACCAAGAAGAAATGCAGATGATAAACGGGTGTTCATTGGACAAATATATTATACTAGAACCGACATGTGATTACAGTTTCACGCAGTTTGGGTCCATAGATCCTGGGAAATCAGTACCCAGATACGCCTGGGCATTGAGTCAAACAGAGCTTGGATGGCGTGTACAGGTACAGCTGCCCATGCAGCTTCAACACGATACCACAGTTCATCAAGAGTAGTGACTGGCGCATTGTGACGAGCCAGTTGCTCGGCCACCATTGACCAGACGTTTTCAGTTGGTGAGAGATCTGGAGAATGTGCTGGCCAGGGCAGCAGTCGAACATTTTCTGTATCCAGAAAGGCCCGTACAGGACCTGCATCATGCGGTCGTGCATTATCCTGCTGAAATGAAGGGTTTCGCAGGGATCGAATGAAGGGTAGAGCCACGGTTCGTAACACATCTGAAATGTAACGTCCACTGATCAAAGTGCCGTCATTGCGAACAAGAGGTGACCGAGACGTGTAACCAATGGCACCCCATATCATCACGCCGGGTGATACGCCAGTATGGCGATGACGAATACACGTTTCCAATGTGCATTCACCACCATGTGGCCAAACACGGATGCGACCATAATGATCCTGTAAACAGAACCTGGATTCACCCGAAAAAATGACGTTTTGCCATTCGTGCACCCAGGTTCGTCGTTGAGTACACCATCGCAGGCACTCCTGTCTGTGATGCAGCGTCAAGGGTAACCGCAGCCATGGTATCCGAGCTGGTAGTCCGTGCTGCTGCGAACGTCGTCGAACTGTTCGTGCAGATGGTTATTGTCTTGCAAACGTCCCCATCTGTTGACTCAGGGATCGAGACGTGGCTGCACGATCCGTTACAGCTATGCGGATAAGATGCCTGTCATCTCGACTGTTAGCGATACGAGGTCGTTGGGATCCAGCACGGCGTTCCGTAGTACCCTCCTGAACCCACCGATTCCATATTCTACTAACAGTCATTGGATCTCGACCAACGCGAGCAGCAATGTCGCGATACTATAAACCGCAATCGCAATAGGCTACAATCCGACCTTTGTCAAAGGCTGAAACGTAATGGCACGCGTTTCTCCTCCTTACACGAGGCATCACAACAACGTTTCACCAGGCAACGCCGGTCAACTGCTGTTTGTGCACGAGAAATCGGTTGAAAACTTTCCTCGTATCAGCACATTGTAGGTGTCGCCACCGGCGCCAGCCTTGTGTGAATGCTCTGAAAAGCTAATCATTTGCATATCACAGCATCTTCTTGCTGTCGGTTAAATTTCATGTCTGTAGCACGTCATCTTCGTGGTGTAGCAATTTTAATGGCCAGTAGTGTACATAGGTCAACGTCGTATAATGTAGCCTACGACACTAGATCTCTCACTGACCCAGGCACTGCGTGGATTATCCAGTTGGAGCCCACATACTGGACGGTGTTTACTACTGACATGCTTTGTGGCCGTATCCCAGTCATGTAAACATCTCGCTGCAGCAGCGACACACCGCGAGCAGTCCAGTATCAACAACAGCTTAATTCAGTTTGTATTCAACACTGCAGTAACATGCCACGTGGAGGCATGCAGAACTTTGGTAGAGTCAGGGTAGTGGCTTTACTTTCAGCGCGTCTTACACAGCAAGATGTTGCCGTTCGGTTTCATGTCACTCAAAGTGTTGTGTCTAAGGTGTGGAGAAAGTACAGGGAGACGGGAAATGTGAACGATAAACCTCGCAGTGGTCGTCCTCGTATAACAACACCAATGTAGGATCGTTTCCTCCAACTGACGGCTGGCAGGCGCCCAACATCACCTGCCAGAAATATTGAAAATGACTTCTTCTGTGTAACAAGGATCCGTAACTCCGATCAAACAGTTCGTAGAAGACTGCATCAGGGTGGTCTTCATTCCAGAAGACCAATGAGATGTTTTGCACTGAACAAACGGAACCGACGCAATCGAAGGACCTGGGCTCTTGCACATCGACATTGGACCATTGCAGAATGGAGTACCTTCATGTTAGGTGACGATCAGGGTTGGTTTGCGACCGCACAATAGACGTGTTAGGTTTTGGAGAAGCGCTAGATGTCACCAGGAACGCCGACACGTTCGGGATGGCCATCCGTTTGCAGATGGAAGTGTAATGTTTTGGGCAGCAATAATGATGGGATGAATGACCCATCTAATCCCGATCTACAACAATTTGACTGGTCCCCGATACCTTCAAGAGGTCCTACAAACGACTGTAAGGCCCTGCAGAAGTGAAGTCGGTGATAACTTCATCCTAGTCAACGACAGTGCAAGGCCGCACCGTATTCTACCTGTGTTTTGGTATCTTCAAAGATGCAACAACAACCGAACGTATTGGCCAGCGCAGTCCCCAGATATGAATGCAACTGAGCATGCATGGGACCTGCACTTGACAATCTTCAGGACCTCACTGAAGCTGCCATTGAGGATTGGGACCTCATACTCTTTATTCTGGGTCAATTGCCACTTTTTGCACCATGTAGATATCTCATCGAAATCATTTTGCATTCGTTTTGGTCATCTGATGACTTTGCAAGACGATAAATGACAGCTTCATCTGCAAACAATCTAACAGGGTTACTCAGATTGTCTCCTACGTCGTTAATATAGATCAGGACCAATAGAGGGGCTATAACACAGCCTCGGGGAACGCTGTATTTCTTCATGTCAATCAGATACCCACACAACCGGTTTCGCAACTTTTAGGTTGCATCTCCTGGTGTATATAAATGCCATGTCATATTGTACAGGGAGTTGTTACAGGATGCCGCAGAGACACAGCTGGCATGGCCAGGCGAAATTCACAGCCCTTCTCAATTTATAAAACCGTCATCAATGTTGAATGCCCAATATGTGTTAAAATCACGAACTATTATCACATTACGGATTAAAATATGTTCCTATCGGCCTATGTCAAGCAACAGACAATGCGTCTCGTAGATGTTATCCAGGAAAGTATTGGGTCCGAAAGAAAAACATACATGTTTTAAACTGAGCTAAAATGGATGAAGACGTTCCTTCAGCTGTAGGTCTCGATGGTAGCACTATATGAAAAAGAGACGTGGATAATCCTAAAATATGAATCTACGAAACGGAGAGTATTTGAAATGTTCTATCTAAAAATAATATTAAAAATCAAGTGGAGAAGAAAAGTACGATATGAAGAGGTGATATATGAACTACGGTGGAAAGAAATGAATAGATTGTTGGGACATGCTGTAGCATCTGGGACCGTCTTATAAATGACTATTACGGGTGGAAAATAGGATGACAAACGGAAACTTGGAAAATGCAGACCCATTTAACAATGTCGACTATACTATGTACGCGAGGATGACGAGATTTGCGCAGAGTAGAAACAGATGGAGGATGAAACTTCATCTCAGAAAAGTGTACCTGCACTGATGCCCATTCCCCAGAGAAGTTTGTAGAAACCTGCTTCAGGCAAGCGCACGTTAATGTAAGAAGCGACTTCGCTACAGATGTAAAGTAGCCTCTCGAACGAAAGGTAACTTCATTAACCACGATTACCACCACGGTTCTAATGAAACATGCGTGATGATGGGACGACAGTAAACTGGTACCCTGAAATTAGTGTACACAATGATTACACGTGTAAAATTAACAGTAATAAAAATCAAATGGCACAGAATAGGTAATCAAGGATCAGCCAGCTGTTTAAATATGTGACTCTCGTCCTCTTATCTGTCAATTAGGGTATTTTACGATAAGACTTGCGCCATAATTTCTCGAGTCTTATTTCTGTAATTGATACCTTTATTAGCTGCAGACGTCTAATTAAAGAATGGAAATTACGACGAAAGGAACGTGTGTGTTGCATACGAACCAAAGTGAAATTGAAACGTTTTTCGTTTAGCTGCCCAGTTTCTACAGATAATTAAATGTCTAGCTGTGTTTATGACCAGTCATTATTTTGCTGAGTGACATGAAGTGATTTACATGAGAAATGAGTGTATCAATCCTTAAGCAGTATGGAAAATAATATACGTGGAGAAACATACGCAATATTTTTAGTCATGACTACCTCAGCACTGAAAAATGTAATACACTGTAGAAAGAGACACTTTTATGTTCAGATAAGAATGTCATTACCTCCGTCTCATCCACATCGAGGTAAACGGGAATTTGAAAGAAAATTATGTGCAACTCATATATCGAACTGTCAGAACTGTTTGATGGATGCTGTTCGTTCCCTGTATTTGTTTCAAATTTACATAGTAACATTCGCCCTACCTTGCGACACGGTAAATTCGCAAGATAATGAGCCATCATGACTGTTCTTGATGGCTTTACGAAAAGTGGGAACAGCGCACAGTATCATCCAAGGTTTCCAGTTGCAAATGTCAAATGAATAAGAAGAGTGACGACCTCAGTTTTCCTAAATGAAACGTCTGCATTTTTTACTTTATTGTTACTTTTTTGAGTCGACATCCCTTTATGGGTTGCAATGGTCAAACAAAACATAACTTTTTTTACTCAGCAATCAGGCTCAGCTGACGAAATAGATCAGAAACCAAGAATATATAAGCCGGGATTCCCCAGAGATTGATATTATCAAATATACTGTTTAATCTTCATTTAGTGTGGATGACACCTTCAATTGTATATATAGGCCTTATTTCATTAGCAATCTACATCGGTGCTACATTACGCCATCTTCAGGCCCCTGAATAATTTATCTTTTGTCACAGATGTACAAAATTCAGTATCAAACAATCTGTAGTTAAATTTAAAAGTTATTCATACATTAACTCCATGAAGATAAAAAATTCCAGGTTTATATGTGCATGTGACCAGTGTACACGAGACAATAACTTATTAAACCTTAACAAAAGATAGGAGCTATTGACAGTGTCTATAAGACATCATATTTATAGTTATTGCTCTAAAATCAGACATTTTACGACACAGATATATTAATAGGTACGGGCAATGAAGAGACACAAAGTGATTAAACGTACACGGGACTATTCATCAGGGTGTAAAATCATGTTGTGTGCAATTCCCTTTCGCAAAGTACTGTATGTACACTATGTGATCAAAAGTATCCGGACACATGGCTGAAAATGACGTATAAGTTCGTGGCGCCCTCCATCAGCAATGTTCGAATTCTGTATGATGTTGGCCCACACTTAGCCTTAATGACAGCTTCCACTCTAGCAGGCATACGTTCAATCAGGTGCTGGAATGTTTCTTGGGGAATGGCAGCCCATTCTTCACGGAATGCTCCACTGAGGAGAGGTATCCATGTCGGTAGGTGAGGCCTGGCACGAAGTCGGCGTTCCAAAACATCCCATAGGTGTTCCATAAGATTAAGGTCAGGACTCTGTGCAGACCAGTCCATTACAGGGATGTTATTGTTCTGTAACTACTCGGCCACAGGCCGTGCTTTATGAACACACTCGATCGTGTTGAAAAATGCAATCGCTATCCCCGAATTGCTCTTCAACAGTGGGAAGCAAGAAGGTTCTTAAAACATCAATGTAGGCCCGTGTTGTGATAGTGCCATGCAAAACAACAAGGGGTGCAAGCCCCCTCTATGAAAAACACGACCACACCATAACACCACAGCCTCCGAATTTTACTGTTGCCACTACACACTCTGGCAGATGACGTTCACCGGGTATTCGCCATACCCACACCTTGACATCGGATCGCCACATTGTTTACCGTGATTCGTCACTCCACACAACGTTTTCCACTGTTCAGTCGTCCAATGTTTACGGTCCTTACACCAAGGGAGGCGTCGTTTGGCATTTACCGACGTGAAGTGTGGCTTACGAGCAGCCGCTCGACCATGAAATCCAAGCTTTCTCACCTCCCGCCTAACTGTCGTAGTACTTGCAGTGGATCCTGACGCAGTTTGGAATTCCTGTGTGATGGTCTGGATAGATGTCTGCCTACTACACATTACGACCCTCTTCAACTGTCGACGGTCACTGTCAGTCAACAGACGAGGTCGGCCTGTACGCTTTTGTACTGTACGTGTCCCTTCACGTTTCCACTTGACTATCACATCGGAAACAGTGGAGCTAGGGATGTTTAGGAGTGTGGAAATCTCGTGTATAGACGTATGACACACGTGACACCCAATCACCTGACCACGTTCGAAGTCTGTGAGTTCCGCGGAGCGTCCCATTCTGCTCTCTCACGATGTCTAATGACTACTGAGGTCGCTGATATGGAGTACATGGCAGTAAGTGGCAGCACAAAGTACCTAATATGAAAAACGTTTTTGGAGCTGACCGGATACTTTTGATCACATAGTGTACCACAAACATTGTAGTAGAGCCGCATTGAACACTACCAACCCACAGCGGTACTGTTATGCAAACAATCCACTTGCCTCACGGCACCTGAATGAAAAGCAGATGTACTTACACAGCAACTGATACACAAGGAGTTAACGGAATTACTGCTGTCAGAACGCGCTTCAGTGACAGGTAATTGTTCGCTCACAGGGAGAGTACATTATTTGTTCTGAGCTTACAAATGATTCAAATGACTTTGAGCACTATGGGACTTAACATCTGAGGTAATCAGTCCCCTATACTTAAACTACTTAAACCTAACTAACCCAAGGACATCACACACATCCATGCCCGAGGCTGGATTCGAACCTGCGACCGTAGCAGCAGCGGGGTTCCGGACTGAAGCGCGTAGAACCGCTCGGCCAAAGTGGCCGGCTCTGAGCTTACAGGGAGTGTGCGTTGATTTTCCTCGCATTTCCTGAAAATCCAAAGCTTTTACTGACTCATGATTGCTTCCAAGGTCATAAGTACCTGAGTACCTGTTCCAGAATTGTTGTACTTCGACTCCCCTATCATTTCCTTCAATCTATGAGTACGCGTTTAATCACCCTTTATGGAAAACAAGTTATTACATCCCTATAGCACTTTTCTCCCGGGTCTACAGAAAGATAAAATAATTCAACGTGCACGCCTTACAGAGACCATGAGCTTTTGTCAGCCAGTATGCCGAGGTGAAAACTAGTATCCGTTCCTACTATTTGATCCGTCATAAGCTGTAACTGTTGATCAAAAACATTTCTTACTTATTCCTGTGAAATTTAAAAGCTTGTCACTGTAGAGCAAACAAAACGCATTTTTCGTGGTACGTCTGAAGAAAACGTGGCATATGTCCGGCATCATCCATTTATGTTTTCGTTTTTTTACGACTACGAACTAACAGACTTGCTACCTCTGTAGCCGGCCGCGGTGGCCGAACGGTTATAGGCGTTTCAGTCCGGAACCACGCGGCTGCTACGGTCGCAGGTTCGAATCCTGCCTCGGGCATGAATGTGTGTAATGTCCTTAGGTTAGTTAGGTTTAAGTAGTTCTAAGTTTAGGGGACTGATGACCTCAGCTGTTAAGTCCCATAGTGCTCAGAGCCATTTGAACCATTTGAACCAAGCTACATCTACAGCATACATTTAGAAACCGACAATACACTTGTCGTATATACAGTAGCTGTACGTTAGTATTCGCCGTCAGCGAACAGCTTTGCATGACTAGTATGGTCTACATCTGCATCTATGCTCCGCAAGCCACCCTGTAGTGTGTGGCAGAGGGTACTTTGTGTCCCCTTTTTCCTGTTCCAGTCGCGAGTGGTTCGAGGGAAGAGCTATTGCTGGCAAGCCTCCGAGTGGTCTCGAATTTCTCTCATTTTTCCTCCATAGTCTTTTTGTGAGTATACGTAGTAGGAAGCAATACACAGGTTGAGCATTAATAAAACCAACAAATTTCAGGGATGGCTTCCTGATGGAGGAATAAAAGTCCTACGAACATTTGTCCGAAAATGCATCATTGCCACGATAGATGGTGCTAACGAATAACAGTTCCTCTGACCAATGCCGTGTGTTCGTTGTGTGTTGCAGCCTGTGTGACTGACGCAGCGTACTTTAAGCAGGAGAATGGTCCGGTATTCGTGTCGGAAACAAAAGGAAATGGCATTTCTGTATGGACAAGGAGATCGAAACATTCGAGAGGCAGCACAGCTATCTCAAAACAAGTAACCTCACAGACACCAAACACATTACACAACATTTCAAGCACTTTTTGGGCGTCTGTGCGCTCATGGGTCCTTTCAGACAGACGAAAGTGCAGGCAGGCGGCGGACCGTCCGTACACCAGATTTGGAGGATCATGTCTACAGGATGTAGGGACGAACCCTAGTACAAGCTCGAGGCAAGTGGCCCGGAAACGCTGTGTAAGCCACAGTACGATCATGTGTATCCTGCATGACAACTGCTACTATGGAGGCCACTTACTGTTGTGACACGAATGCGATGCAACTCTGCACTGTGTTCCGGGACAATTTGTCGTCGTTTTACGCACGCCTTCCATTTTCGGACGCATGTACGAAGGACCTTTTCTCCTTCATTTCCAGTCAGGAATTCGTCCCTGCAGTTTGTCGATATTATTAATGTTCACCCTGTACAAGCTGACTCTTTTAGGAACGTAAGATCTCGGAATTTTAGGCCGGCCGCTGTGGCCGAACGGTTCTAGGCGCTATAGTCTGGAACCGCGAGACCGCTACAGTCGCAGGTTCGAATCTTGCCTCGGGCATGGATGTGTGTGATGTCCTTAGGTTAGTTAGGTTTAAGTAGTTCTAAGTTCTAGGGGACTGATGACCTCAGATGTTAAGTCCCATAGTACTCAGAGCCATTTTTTAGGAATATTAACGGTAAACAATACCACGATGCAGGACCCATCTCTTGCAGAGTCTGCCATTTGAATTGACTGAGCATCTCCGTGACGCTTTCGTGCTTGGTAAACGAACGTGTAACGAAACACGCTGCTCTTCTTTGGATCTTCTGTATTTCTTTTATCAGTCCTATCTGGTACGGATCCCGTACTGACGAGCAATATTTAAGTATTGATTGAACGAGTTTCTTGTAAGCTTCTTCCTTTGTTGATGGATTACAATTCCTGAGGATTTTTCCAATGAATTTCATCTGGCATCTGTCTTACATGCTATTGGTTTTATGTGGTCATTCCACTTTAAATCGCTCCATACGCAGACTCCTAGATGTTTTATAGAGGTGACTACTTCCAATGATTGTCAATGTCAGTAAGATATACCAACAGCCGTATACTTTAAGATATTATTTTGTTCTGAAAGCAACCAGTTTCGGCATTTCATTATGCCATCTTCAGGCCCTATACGCTTCTGTCCAAATAAATGAACTTCTTGTACAGCGCCATAAATCAGTGGACATTGAATTCCAATCGTTATACAATTGCTTCATACGAAGACGTGGGTTGCTGCCACGTCTTCGTATTAAGCAATTGAATAACGATTGGAATTCAATGTCTAGTTATTAATGGCGCTTCACGACAAGTTTGTTTATTTGGTTAGAAGCGTATGGGGCCTGAAGATGGCATAATGAAATGCCGAAACTGGTTGCTTTCAGAATAAAATAAAATAATATCTTGAAGCATATGGCTGTTGGTGAATTTTATTGACATTGACAATTACTTACCAGACGATGTCCCCTGGCCATGATGGACCAACAGAGACTTCCGGTGATTATCCCGCGAGCCGGCCGCTGTGATCGAGCGGCTTTAGGCGCTTCAGTCCGGAACCACGCGGCTGCTACTGTCGCAGGTTCGAATCCTCCCTCGGGCATGGATGTGTGTGACGTCCTTAGCGTAAGTTAGGTTTAAGTAGCTCTAAGTCTAGGGGAGTGATGACCTCAGATGTTAAGTCCCATAGTGCTTAGAGTCATTTGAACCATTTGATTGTCCTGCAATAAAGTAGTCAGACAACACTGGGTCTTTCTGTCTATGTTTATGCAGTACGTTTATGTTGAGGGTAAGTTGCCACCCCGTCAGCTTCGATCCTCTGCAGGGCTTCCTGCATTTCGATGCAGTTTTCTAGCGTTGCGACTTCTTCGAATGGGGTTATATGTTCCGTTTCTCTTCAATCCAGTGATACAGCTGGTGTGATATTTTGTGCACTCGTGTTTTGCTCGTTGGGCGGCAGTGTGGAATTGTAGCGAATCCCTTCCCGAAGCCAAGGAACACGTTATCTATCTGGGCCCTCGGATCTACTGTTTTCTGTGTCTTGTGGACGAACAGAGCGAGCTGGGTCTCACACCATCGTTGTTTTCGAAGCTCATGTTGATTCCTACAAAGGAGATTTTCGGTCTCCAGAAATTTCATAAAGCGCGGGCTTAAAACATATCGCTATGAACGCAGTCTTACTGCTTTGTTTTCGGTTGACTATTAAACCGGATAATTCAAGAAACAGTCACGCTCCTTATGCAACACACGATAAAGTTGCGAGTTCAGAAAAATATGATTCCAGTTTCGAAGTTAAGTGGGGTTTTCAAAACGTGAGTGAAATTCCGTCTGATGAAACGGGGAGTCGCTCGCAGCTGTGTAGATGCTGAGGGAAAACCCATTGTTGCTGCAGGCGTGCAGAGGCGAGGGATTCCCGTCTGCATGGGGGGCCAGGGGTCAGGGAATCACGCGGACTGCCTCCGGAGGCTGCCTTCTCTTGCCGCTGTGTTCGTGTCCTAAGCTGAACACCAGACATCAACAGGACACGGCGGTGCGTAGATCTAGCCAATTCCACCTTGCATCTTGGAGGAAAATATTTGTCTATGGAGAAAACTGATTGTGGTATTAAACACTTCTTATTTATGATGGACACAATCACAACATGATAACAATCAAAGCTGTACAAATTATAATTCAGATCTTGGTAAGATGTCAAGGTGGTGCAAAGATTAGTAACTTCCTTTAAATGATGAAAAATGTGAAATTGTTTACCTCACAAAAAGAAATAACGTAGTGTCTTGTGGCTATAGTATCATATGGAAGTCAAAGAGGTTCCATACTCACAAAGGGACCGCGCCTGCTCGTCATCACCAATTTCGCTCAGTAGGCTTTCCCGGTGTAAACTATTGATGAAGATTTCTCGGGTCTCCAACCGGGGGGTAGCGTTGATATCTCGCGACGTTTCGGGAAGTGTCATACTACCCATCTTCTGGCGAAGTCAAGACTTCCCGAAACGTCGCGAGATATCAACGCTACCACCAGGCTGGATACCCGAGAAATCTTCATCAATTTCGCTCAGGTTTATGGAACAGACAGGGCTTGGCCAGAAATGAAAATGACAGAAGCGGGAAATCCAAACAGTCACGAATTTAGTAGAAAATAGTATTTCTGGCGCGAGTCGGGCGGGCTATGAGCTATTTATGTTAGCGTAGTATCTAGGCAATAGTGGAAAGAGTACGGAACAGTAGTACGAGGGTCGTGGTGTCGAGTCCCTATACGGAAGCTACTCTTTATTTTCTACACTGAAGCGCCAAAGAAACTGGTATAGACATGCGTACTCAAATACAGAGATATGTAAACAGGCAGAATACGGCAACGCCTATGTGAGACAACAAGTGTCTGGCGCAGTTGTTAGATCGGTTGCTGCTACAATGGCAGGGTATCAAGATTTAAGTTAGTTTGAAAGTGATGTTATAGTCGGCTCACGAGCGATGGAACACAGCATCTCCGAGGAAGCAATGAAGTGGCGATTTTCCCGTGCGATCATTTCACGAGTGTTCCGTGAATATCACGAATCCGGTAAAACATCAAATCTCCGATTTTACCTTGAATTGCCGCGTGTTTCCCAATTCCACTTGTACGTGGCATGCACGAGAGTTGGTAAACCATCGGCGCTATTCGTTTCCTCACCGGACGGAAGGACAAACAATATCATTCGTCACCAAGCGTAGCAATTAACGCATTAAAAACACCAACAAATATTTTCAAAACAATGAATTCCGATTTATTTTGGTTCCTAAAATTCAAGATTCAACTGAAATTGTTTTGTTTCAGTTCACAGGATAGATCCGATTGGATGAATCGCTTCTCCACCAACAGACTGACAGACAACGAAACTGTGTCCAAGCGTCTAGGAGTGAACCAAAGCGATGTTGTTCGGATATGGAGGAGACACAGAGAGACAGGAACTTTCGATGACACGCCTCGCTGAGGCCGCCCAAGGGCCACTACTGCAGTGGATGACCGCTACCTACGGATTATGGCTCGGAGGAACCCTGACAGCAACGCCACCATGTTGAATAATGCTTTTCATGCAGCCACAGGACGTCGTGTTACGACTCAAACTGTGCGCAGTAGGCTGTATGATGCGCAGCTTCACTCCCGACATCCATGGCGAGGTCCATCTTTGTAGCCTCGACACCATGCAGCGCGGTACAGATGGGCCCAACAACATGCCGAGTGGACCGCTCAGGATTGGCATCACGTTCTCTTCACCGATGTGTGTCGCATATGCCTTCAACCAGACAATCGTGGGAGACGTGTTTGGATGCAACCCAGTCAGGCTGAACGCCTTACACACTGTCCAGCGAGTGCAGCAACGTGGAGATTCCCATATTATGTGGGGCCGCTGGTGGTCATGGAAGGCGCCGTAACGGTTGTACCGTACGTGAATGCCATCCTCCGACCGACAGCGAAACCATATCGTTGGGCGAGGCATTCGTCTTCATGGACGACAATCCGCGCTCCCATTGTGCACATCTTGTGAATGACTTTCTCCAAGACAACGACATTGCTCGACTAGAGTGGCCAGCATGTTCTCCAGAAATGAACCCTATCGAACATGCCTGGGATAGATTGAAAAGGGCTGTTTACGGACGACGTGACCCACCAACCACTCTGAGGTATCTACACCGAATCGCCATTGAGGAGTGAGACAATCTGGACCAATGACGCCACGGTAGCTCAGCGTGTTCGGTCAGAGAGCCGGTTGGCCTCTGTAATAAAAAAACTTGTGGATAGTATACCACGACGAATGCAGGCGTGCATCATTACTAGAGGACGTGCTACTGGGTATTCTAGGTACCGCTATGTACAGCAATCTGGACTACCACCTCTGAAAGTCTCGCTGTATGGTAATACAACATGCAATGTGTGGTTTTCATGAGCAATAAAAATGGCGGAAATGATGTTTATGTTGAACTCTATTCCAATTTTGTGTATAGGTTCCGGAACTCTCGGAACCCAGGTGATGCAAAACTTTTTTTGTTGTGTGTATTTCCATTCAAGGTTCCGTTTGTAATAACAATAAATAAGGTCAGAGAGAAGGGAGAGGAGGAGATGGACAGAGAAGGGGGGAGGAATTGCGTATAAAGAAGCGCAAGGAGGATATGGATAGAGAGAGTGTGGAATTAGAAATTTGCAGGGAGCGAGGGGAAGGTTATGGACAGAGATAGGAGGGAGGAGAAGGAGATGGATGAAGGAGGGGGGGAGGAGAGGAGAGGCATAGAGAGAGATTAGGATGTATATCCAATTCCCATACATATTTAGCAACTGCGAAGCATTGCCGGGTTCTCTAGTAATTACTAAATTAAAGTCCCTCGGCACGTTTTTCTGTCCATATGTGAAAGCCGCTAGCACCAATGACTGTAGGGATTTTGATACGTTCTTCGCTAACAGACAGAATAATTCAAGAGGAAGGTTTTTATATCTCATTTACAAATATTTCGTGCAAATAGACTGGACTGTTACGAATTAAAGTCTCCGCTGTGTTTTCCTGTATGTGTGTGAAGGCTAATCTCGAGAACTAATATGGTTTCGCTAATAGACAGACTGACTCAGGAGGGAGGTTTGTTTGTATAATTTATTACCGCTGCAACAGATAAGCCGTCCGGCCATGGATACGTAGTGTCACCCGGTCATAAACAGGGCATGTCGCGAGTTTTGAAAAGAAATAAAAGTGCGGCTATAGACTAAAGCAAATAATTTTTCGGATTGTATCGGTTGCTGCTCCAAGCGACAGTATGTCGGGAATCTGTGAATAATTGAGGTCACTAGGTGCCAGTGCTACTCTGTCCGCCCAGATGCCATTTCATCCACATGACGCCACGGTAGCTCAGCGTGTTCGGTCAGAGAGCCGGTTGGCCTCTGTAATAAAAAACTTAACGAACAAAAAAAAAAAAAAAAAAAGCTGAGTAGTCAGCGTGACGGATTGCCGTCCTACGGGCCCGGGTTCGATTCCCTGCTGGGTCAAGGATTTTCTCCGCTCAGGGACTGGGTGTTGTGTTGTCTTCATCATCATTTCATCCCCATCCGGCGCGCAGGTCGCCCAATGTGGCGTCGAATGTAATAAGACCTGCACGAAGGTGGCCGGACCTGCCCCGCAAAGGGCCTTCCGGCCAATGATGCCAAACGCTCGTTTCCATTTCCAGTGCTACTCTGAGATAAAGTGGGTGGCACATGAAAGGAATTCCTGGCGAGTTGCATCAAACCAGTGAGAACTGATGACTCAAAAAGCTTTCTGAGTCGGGTTAGCCGGCCGCGGTGGTCTAGCAGTTCTAGGCGCGCAGTCCGGAACCGCGCGACTGCTACGGTCGCAGGTTCGAATCCTGCCTCGGGCATGGATGTGTGTGATGTCCTTAGGTTAGTTAGGTTTAAGTAGTTCTAAGTTCTAGGGGACTGATGACCACAGTAGTTAAGTCCCATAGTGCTCAGAGCCATTTGAACCATTTTTTGAGTCGGGTTATGGAACTGACAGTAAGATCACTAAACTTGAATACCAGCTCTTTCTTGACTACGGGGTATTTAGTCGCTTAATGGGGCTCCAGACGAACGATGTTGCTCTCAAAGTGAAAAAAGTGTCTTAAGCGTATTAAGCATCCGGTGTACTACGTACCCTCCGCCACACATCACATAGTGGCCTGCGGGGTACAGTTGCAGATATATGTTTTCCAGAAATGAGATTAGCGATAAACTTAACATTAAAATTGGGGACCGGGATTAATTGACATAAGATGCAAGTTACCAGGCAGCTATTTCCTGCCACCGTGGAGCTAAATCGCTAATATTATGCTAGTGGGAAGAGTGTGAGCATGCACCGTGCACAGTAACTTCAGTCTGGTTGGAAGCCTCACGAACGAAGGAACCTTGTTTCGCCGTTTTTCTGACTTGCGAGTAAATTTTTTCGTTGTAAATTATTTTGTTCTGGTGAAACTGTTGATCAAACTGAGGCGACGCTAATGGCGCTTTTCGAAAGAGTGATTAGCTGCGATTGCATGCATGTATCTTACTGTTTTGTTTCTGATGTCTGGAATTGTGTAGTATACATTTCGTTTTTGATATTCCCATGCAGCTATTTGACATAGTTAGGTATGGATCAGTTGGCTTAGCTTTGACCACTCGCACGAAACGTACTCGTATGCCAACTACAGCCTCCATTACAGTTCATTAAAAAAGAAACAGTTTCCGTAAAAATTGGATAAATACATATCACCCATGAAGAAATTCACGCTTTTCCCAAATCCGGACCACGGCAGCAATCCAGCTGTGGCCAAGAAAGAAGCTTTACTGCCATTCCAGCAGACAGCACCATCAAAGATGGAATCGCGGTTGAAAAAGCCATGTACTGTAAAGAAAGCCGACATGGCTAAGGTTGAAACGTCGAAGAAGAGAGACGGTCTCAGAAAACTCCAGTTCGAATTTTGTATATCGGTTATGATGACGGCGTTTCAAACACTAGTTAAGTAAAGAGTGACGACAGGTTGGTCCTCCTTAATGACAGTTCAGAGGCTGAAGAATGTCTCCATGGCGAAGAGCTTGAAGCCTCGGTTTCCTGCCAAGACTATGGTGAGGGTTCTCATTTCGTAGCTCCAATGAACCCCGGAAAACATCTAAAGGATACCAGTAGGTCACATCGAACAAAATCAACAGTGAATCCCCCTCGATCTCAAGGGCCTCCTGACCGCCCTGAATATCATGTAAATGGCTTTTTTTGCTGAAGTACCCGAGCGGTTCTAGGCGCTTCAGTCCGGAACCGCGCTGCTGCAACGGTCGCAGGTTCGAATCCTACCTCGGGCATTGATGTGTGTGATGTCCTTAGGTTAGTTAGGTTTAAGTAGTTCTAAGTCCAGGGGACTGATGACCTAACATGTTAAGTTCCATAGTGCTTAGAGCCATTTGAACCTTTTTTTTTTTGTGAAGTAACATGCGTTCCAGTGCCCTGAGCAAACTGTCGGAAACCGATGGCAACGAAATCGCATGTCCATTATGGTCAAAAAGGGGAAAAACTGGAGATGGCCATACGATGATGATTCAGTCTGATACTACCAAACTAAAATTGTGCGGAAATTGAACTCACTTGTTCAGATAAACGAATCCCCAACACCTACATTCGTGGTTGATTTTAAACATTGAGCTTATTTTATTTGAATAACTACAGGTAGCCATAATAATAAGGAGAGTTTATTTTTCTTGAAGAATTAATTGTTTTTCATATATTTAAGTACAAACTGTTGATTACACATTTAACCAAATTTATTTTCAGTAGACTCTAAGACAAAAAAAAGAGAACAACACACCACGAAGGAACATCTGAATGGGGCGAAATCGATAGATGTGACGTTCACGTATGGACGAACAAATTAGAGCTTTACAAATTCAAAAAAAAATGGAAGATTTCAAAAATGGTTCAAATGGCTCTGAGCCCTATGAGACTTAACTTCTGAGGTCATCAGTCCCCTAGAACTTAGAACTACTTAAACCTACCTAACCTAAGGACATCACTCACATCCATGCCCGAGGCAGGATTTGAACCTGCGACCGTAGCGGTCTCGCGGTTCCAGACTGTAGCGCCTAGAACCGCTCGGCCACCTCGACCGGCTTGGAAGATATATTTAAGCGAACGAGCTTCCCAAACTAAGCAGTTACGCTCTTATTCAAGCAGTTACGCAGCTTGGCATTGATTGGTAGAGTTGTAGCATGTTCTGCTGAGAGACACCGTGCCAAATTCTGTGCAACTGGCGCTTTAGATAGTCAAAATTACGAGCTAATTGCAGGGCCCTGACCATAATGCCCCAAACGTTCTCATTTGGGGAGAGATCCGTCGACCTTGCTGGCCAAGATAGGGTCTGGCAAGCACGAAGACCAGCAGTAGAATCTCTCGCCCTGTGTGGGCTGGAATTACCTTGCTGAGATGCAAGCCCAGGATGGATTGCCTTGGAGGACAATAAAACGGGGCATAGAATATCGTCAACCTACCACTGTGATATATGGGTGCCGCCAATGACAACCAAAGTGGTCCTGCTATGAAAGGAAAGGACACCCCAGACCATCATTCTTGGTTGTCGGCCCATATGCCGGGCGACAGTCGGGTTGGTATCACACCGCTGTCTGGGGCGTCTCCAGACACGTCTTCACTGGTCATTCGAGCTCATGAGACCAATGACCACGCTGTCTGGTCTCCTCCCCAAAAACAACGCAACCATTAGAGCTCAGCTCGAAGCGGGACTCACCACTGAAGACAAGGCTACTCCAGTCGATGAAATTTCAGGCCGTATGTGCCCGACACCACTGCAAACGGACTTGGTGGTGTACGTAGGTCAATCGTAGGCGGTGCATGGGACGCCGTGAGCTCAGGCCCCTTTCTGTGAGCCACCTATTAATGATTCTTGTGGTCACTGAAGGACCAGTTGCTCGTCGGATCGATGGTAATAATGAATCCGGGGTTCTGACTGCCTCCCTGGCCATTGCTTGGTACTCTCGTTCGGTCGTCTCTCTGGGTCGACTGCTTCCTTCTCGACGCTGTATTCGGCCATGGTTCACCCATTCCTGCCAACATCGTCCAATAGCGGCACCACTCCTATTCAGACGTCGAACGGTTCGCCGATTACTCCAGTAGGCTTCTTTGAGCCCAACTAGACGTCCTCTCTCAGATGCAGACATCTGCGCGATATTGTTCACGCGCCTGTCTGCAAGCCATAGTTACTCTCCAACTGAGTACAAGGAATGAAGTTTGCAAATACTTTATGGTCTGGTATAGATATGTCCCCTGTTTACTATCTTTGCCAGCTGCGAGTTTGATATTGCACTGCAGCGTCACAAATTTATCCACCAGCAGTCAAAGTTTACGATTTTGCATTTTCCTTTGATACCTGTATTAATATCAATTTGTGACCAATTTGCTTCACTCCTTCGTGGTGCGTACTTTTATGTCTTAGATTGTATTATTTCTAGACAAGGAATTTCTTTTTTTTCGAATTTATTCTTTGAAAAGAAAGTAATATCAATTTTCTGAGTGGTCTAAGGCACTGCTTTCCGGAGTGGGAAGGAGCGCCTGGTACCCGGCACGAATCCACCCGGCGGACTTGTGTTGAGGTCCGGTGTTCCGGCCAGTCTGTGGACGGTTTTTAGGCGGTTTTCCAACTGCCACGGCGAATGCGGGCTGGTTCCCCTTATTCCGCCTCAGTTACACTATGTCGGCGATTGCTGCGCAAACAAGTTCTCCACGTACGTGTACACCACCTTTATTCTACCACGCAAACATAGGGGTTACACTCGTCTGGTGTGAGACGTTACCTCGGGGTCCACCCGGGGCCGAATCGCACAATAACGCTCGATTCGGTGTGGAGCGGCGGAGGGGCGAAGTGGACTGCAGTAGTCGTCGTGGGGTTGCGGACCACTACGGCTGCGGCCGGGACGGATCCTCTCCGTCGTTTCTAGGTCCCCGGTTAACATACAATACAATACAATACAACATCAATTTTTGATAAAATAAACTGTTTTTCCTCGAAAATTGCCGTTCTCCGTCTAAATATCCCTATCCGTAGTAGGTTAAACAACCTCTTCCCTGGGGATACGCCAAATAAGTCCACATTGGGGTTCCATGAAATGTTTGCAAGCTTTTAGGAAAAATGTTTTTGGATTTACTTAAATACGTATTCAATTAAAAGGCCCTACATGATTTTATTGTTGAAAAGTTAAGCTATCCACCGCATTCATCAGAATCTCTCCGAAATCTGCACAAAAACACAGAAGAATCAAAAACCAAAAACTATGCCAAACACCCCCGGTCTCCCCTACACGAAGTGTAGAAAATCAGCTACCTCGGAATGACAAATTTCTGCAGTGGGCAGCATCGTCAGTGACATTATTGTAGCGAGCGGCGAAGGAGTGCTGGGTCACGGGTCACGGCGGGGCGCACCCAATGACCTATCGGCTCTCGGCGGTGCGCTGCCGGTCGTCAGCCGGTGGGTTCACCTTTGTGGAAGCTCGGCAGATGGCAGTAAGGTATCTACTGTAGTCCAGGAAGCAATAAGGACGCGACCAGTAGCTTGCTTGCAGCGCACCTGTTGCCCATAACTCTCCAGCAGCGTGCATAATTGCGTAAAGCCACCGGCGACTATACCGTTCCCCGGTAACAGACGCCATACACAAGGCGCTGTGGGAGCGAACGTGTCCAGGGAACTCTGGGAAACGTATAGTCAGCTAGGCGATGACCTGCGATGTACTGTGACCTGCACAGGCGTCTGCAGGGGAGGGGCCACGAGAGGGCACTCGCTCCCCCCTAGAATCTGGGACAGGCCTTTTGTTCTACATCAACATGTACATAGATACTCCGCAAGCCACCTTACGGTGCGTGGCCGAGGGTACCCGGTAGCACTACTTGTCATTTCCATTCCTGTTCCACTCGCAAACAGAGTGTGGCAAAAACGACTATCTATAAGCCTCTGTATGTACTGTGTTTCCACACTTTTGCTTAACTCTTGTACCGCGACATTGGCAGTCACTATATGTCTCGGATTTTTCTGACTGTCACTCTGGTCACAGCAATTTATGCTGATTCCCAGTCGCGGAGTCTATTTCGACGTTGCTCTGCAATCAAGTGGATGTGAAACTCGACAGAACCGCATCGAATTAGTCTCTTCAATAACGTCTCTGTCACTTTCTCACACAGACCTTACCGAACTGTAGGTTCCGTGGAGCGCGGATTCCGACACCAACTGTCAGTACAACACTAACATACGACGGGTGTTTGAAAAGTCCGTGCAAAGTCCGAGATGGCATCACCGGCGCGTATCGAGGTCATGTTTAGTTAGTAGCATCTCTGGAAAGAACGCACAACAAGTTTCAGCCATATTGGTCTATTTCTTTGTGTTTGCCATTCGTGTGAATCAAGGAAGTGATTGTCAAAAAATGGACGAAACAGAATTTCGTGTGGTGATTAAATATTGCTTTATGAAAGGCAAAACGCCTCAGGAGGCTAAAGAGAAGCTTGATAAACATTATGGTGACTCTGCACCTTCGATTAGAACGGTTTATAAATGATTTCAAAATTTTCGGAGTGGACATATGGGCACAAGTGATGCTGAACTTTCTGGACGCCCTGTGGCGGTTACGACTCCAGAAATCATTGATAAAATTCATGATATGGTGATGGATGACAGAAGAGTTAAGGTGCCTGAGATTGCTAGTGCTGTGGGCCTCTAGAATGAAAGGGTACATAATACTTTGCACAAACATTTGGACTTGAGAAAACTATCCGCAAGATGGGTCCCGCGATTGCTCACGCTTGATCAAAAACGGAATCGTGTGAAGTGTTGCAAAGATTGTTTGCAGTTGCTCAGGAAGAATGCGCACGGCTTTAAGCGTCGTTTCGTCACTGTGGATAAAACATGGATACATTACTATATTCTTGAGACCAAACAGCAATCTAAACAATGGGCTACCATGGGAGAATCTGCACCAAAAAAGGCGAAGACCATTGCTTCGGCCGGAGAGGTTATGACGACTGTCTTTTGGGATTCGCAAGGGATAATCCTCATCGACTATCTGGAGAAGGGTAAAACTGTTACAGGTGCATATTATTCATCGTTATTGGACCGTTTGAAAACCGAGCTGCAAGAAAAACGCCGACGATTGGACCGCATAAAAGTCATTTTCCATCACGACAATGCACCAGCACACACCTCAGCAGCTGTGGTCGCAAATTAATGGAAATAGGATTCCAACTCGTTTCACATCACCCTTATTCTCCAGACTTGTCTCCCTCGGACTAGTATTTGTTCCCCAAATTAACGAAATGGCTGGCGGGGCAAAGATTTTATTCAAACGAGGAGGTGATTGCAGCAACTAATAGCTATTTTGCAGACTTGGACAATTTCTATTATTCGAAAGGGATCAACAAAGTAGAACAGCGTTGGACGAAGTGTATAAGTCTAAAAGGAGACTATGTCGAAAAATAAAAAAGGTTTACCCCAAACACGTAAGTAGTTTTTATTTTTCCATGGACTTTTCAAACGCCCCTCGTACTGGCAGTATACGTGGCCGTCAATCACCCCTCTTCCTCCATAAGAACGTCTCCTCTCTTTGCTGCACTACGGAATCACAACAGTAATTTACCGTTTTCTGTGGACGAACAAGACGCATAATGGCTACAGGGCTCTCTGAGGAACACAGCCATGCTATACTGTACAGGTGTACATAGATCAGACAGAACATCAAGACCACTTACCTAATATCTGGTATGTCCACCGGACAGCAGCGATGACGCGTCGTGGTATGGAATCAGTGAGGCTTTGGTAGGTCGCTGGAGGGAGTTGGCATCGTATCTGCACACACAAGTCACCTAATTCCCGGAAATTCCAGGGAGGGGGGCGATGAGCTCTGACGGCACTTTCAGTCACAACCCAGACGTGTTCGATCGGGTTCAAACTGAGCGATTTGGGGGGCTAGCACATCAATTGGAACTCGCCCCTGCGTTCCTCAAGCCATTTCATCACACTCCTGGCCTTGTGACAAGGCGCGTTACCTTGTTGAAAAATGCCACTGCATTTGTGAAACATGATTCTCATGAACGGGGTGTACGTTTTCTGAAACCAGTGTTCGATACTCCTTGGCTGTCATGGTGCCTTGTACGAGCTCCACTTGACCTATGGATGCCCACGTAAATGTTCTGCGGAGCATAATGAAGCTTACCTCCGTCCCGCAGCACGGATGTCAAGTAGGTGTTCTCCTGGAAGACGATGGATTCGCCCTCTCCCATCGGCACGATGAAGAAGATATCGCGATTCATCGGATCATGCAACGGTCTGCCACTACTGCGCCAACGTCCAGTGGCGATGATCAAGTGGCCATTTCGGTCGTAGTTGCCGATGTCGTGGTGTCAACATTGGAACATGCATGGGTCTCGGCTGCGGAGGCCCACCGTTAGGAGAGTTCGGTGCACTGTGTGTTCAGTCACACATGTACTCTGCCCAGCATTAAAGTCTGATGTTAGTTCCCTCAAAGATCTCCTCTTGTCTTATTTTACCAGTCTGCCCAGCCTACGACGTCCGACATCTGTGTGGACGGATGGCCGCCAAACGCCACGAGGTCTGAGAGTGGTTTCACCACGTGTTGAAGATACTTATCACAGTATTCCTCGAACACCCGGCAAGCCGTGCAGTTTCCTCCGGGTCTTTACAATCTGCCCTAGGTCAGACTTAGATAGATCACGCGCCTTCCCCGTTCTACACATGGACAGCTCGCTCACTGATACTACATGCAGCGTGCGTGTGTCTGACTAGAAGTCATTCTTCGCCAGGTGACGCTGCTACTGCCTGAACGGGTTTATATCGACAGTATGTTGGTGGTCACAAAGTTCTAGCTGATCAGAGAGTAACACCGCAAATGCAGGATGCATGGCACCTGCTACCGATATATAATTTTTTTTTGAATTGTATGTAAATATTTGTAATTTAAATGTTTTCTTTTAATAAGTAAGGACATTGCTTCACTGTATGTGTACATTTAGGTAGAAGTCTGTTGACGTTTCATTGTATTTACCTGTGGTTTACTGTGAAACTTATAAGCTCTGGGATAAAGCCAAAGGAATTGTTATTTGCATCGACTAGCAACGATAATAGCAGTGATTGTGCGTTGTAAAATCTTTGGGTAGGGAGTTGTTGCGCAGAGTGCGTGGAGAGAGGGAGACGGGTTCCAGCACTTGCAGTGTGCGGAAGTGTGGTGTTAACGCTCTCGCGGTAGAGAGTACCATTTTCGGCGGCATCATGTACGCACGCCGGCCAGATGTCTAGAGCAGGAGTACGGACAGTGGACGAGCGGAAGAGGCTGTATTAATTACGATTGCCCGTTCCTATGATTAGCTATGGCTTCACAATATGCTACCGTATTCAACAACAGCAGCAGTTCCAGCAACACAGTTTCGTCGTCGTCTCCGAGTTTCGTCGTATGCACAGCACTGAAGTAAGACTGTTCATTGGCAGAAGGTATTAATGGCTAACCCAGCAGCACAACTGAATGTGATTTGATTCATAAGATAAGTTTAAATAATAATCAGTTACTCATTGCCCCCAGACATTGTTACCAAGCAGGATCCTTGTTCCTTTTTTTTCCTAATATGCTAACTGAGTCTCATAAGAAACAAATTGAATAGCTGCAGCCAGTTTATTAATGAATAATTTCTCTTTTAAGAATTTTAGCCTCAGTCTACTTTCAATTAACTGTTGTACAACAGAGGCTTCAGTATATGACTAAAGTAAAGCAATTTCATTTTTCAAGTTTGAGAATCAATCACTGGAGAGTGCGGAAGTTTTATTTATTTTACATATAGCTTGGAGCACATGCCTGTTTGTTTTGGTACGTATTTAATTCTGTTCAAGTCAGTAAAAAAGGCTCAGTTGTTCAGACAATAATATGAAATCCAATTTGCAAAATAAGTAACGGCAAAGTAAAAAGTGCTTGCTTTTTTTCTAAATTTCCTTGATGACGTTGTGCTGAGTTCACTGAAAGTCATTGTTCACGTAACGAAGTTCAGTACTAACATACAGTTTAATTGCATATTTTGAAATCATTACTCGATTGCCTTTTTCAAAATTTAATGCCAAACATAACTTAAGAGTGACTTCTCAGTTTTCTTTATCATTACATACTCACTTAAAAATAGTATAAGAAAATCATCTTGTACAGGATTTTGTATGTAAATTGCCCTAGTGGGCTGACAATCGTTACTTACTTCCTTACTGTAACTTTTGGATTCATGATCAGTGGTACCCCTTTCTGTCCCGTGTTGTTCTTGAGTGCATGCACAAAATAACTTTCATTTTCCAAATTATAGCCCTGTTCGGTTTAATTACTTTTATTTTTAGTAGACTTTCCATCAGAAGGTTCGGTTGTACACTTTCCTCCTACTTATCGGCATCACTTCTTCGGGAAAGATAGCCTTATACGGTCATATTTTATATCGCAAGCAGGATAGGCCGATTAGTAAAAGGGAGGTTACAAGTGTACATCTATACTTACTGTTGGAAGCAAAATACACGAGTCGACAAAAAGGTGATACCATTTTCTGCGATACAGAAAAGGGAAAAAGAGTGAAATTTAAAAGGTCGAAAAGATGTCGTCTTCCGGGATTGGGATCTTCTCAGGCCAAATGGCGTTGTAGAGCTACGAATTCTACAGTCCAGTTGGCCTGACTGCACAATATTGTGACAAACTTCCCACGAACTGTACACATAATCTAAAACATTTTGGAAAACTTTTCTCGCTTACACCCCACAAAAACTAATGAAAGGAAAAAAGTTTATCGTTACTTCATTTTCGCTGCTCCTGCAGTAAAACTTCAGCATCAGGTATGAGCATGTAATTTATTATTTCTTTACTACTAACTCTATTCGCAGCAAATTTTTTCAGTCACTACCTACACATACCACTGAATCTATCTGCAAAATTACATCATTGTACAACTCATAGTTCAGGAGATACGACGTCGTATACATTGAGGCGCATGAAAAAAACTAGCTTTTCTTCAAATGGAATGTAAATAACTCCGACTGTACTCATCCAGTCTTTGATATTGTGGGAACTGAGCGACTTTCAACGAGCCCTGGTTTTGACTTTTTCATTAGTATCCGTCTGAATAATGCGAAACTAACAGAACAGATATAATTAGGGTTTTGCGTCTTCAACCATAAAAGTTTTACACGATTAACGTCGACTCCTTTCTAAAGCAATCGAATATTTAAGGAAGGAAGGAGCTTAAGGGCGCTCATCGGCGAGGTTGTCAGTGTATTCTCTAAGGAATCGGAGTTGGAGATGGTTCAAGCGCGGGTTACAGGTTCTACAGAAATCGACAAAATGTAAGTTTCGAAAGCTGTTCTCCTATTCCATTCACTTGCACTCACTTGATGTGTTTATTCGTGCCTCACCTTCGGATTATGGATGACATTAAAATATTATCTACATTTACGAGCGGTTTGTGCATCACATCACATAAAGGCATGAAGGAAAGGTTGCACGGTTTCACCCTACACTATGCAGCGCAAGTGAAGAGTGCTGAATTGCAAAGTGGAAAGTAATTCTCCTCAGATGAGGTTGTTTGGCTTCTCAAATAGGTGAAAGCAAAGAAAACGTGACATGCTCATAAATTATTCTTGCTGCAAGTCACCGATATCATATGCAAGACGTAACCTAGAAATTTTTTCTTAAAGATGGAAAACAAAATAGTAAAGGAGAAACTGAAGATTGTTCTCAGTGTACCAATAAGGGCATCATGGCAATGATTCATGCAGGAGTAAGACAGGAAAACAATTAAAGAGATCGCATATTACGTGTCTCGTTTGACTTTCTTCCTGTCTCAAGCGTAAGGCAGTTTGAGAAATTTTTCCTGTATTTTTCTGTATCTTCTATGGTTGTATAAGTGTGACTTTCAGACAGCGAACAGGATGGGAAACACATCAGTGGTGTTCAAAACCTTTGAAAGATGAAGATGCGTTATGTGTAGCTGCTTACTCACGGTCTGCTTTTTTGGAAAAGAGCGATCTGATTTCATTCTTTTAACCAAATTTTCTAAGTTGTTTATTTAGTTTTCTGTGCGCTCACAGAACTGTTTTTATTCTTCACACTTTTACGTTTACCAATAGGATTACTGTATCTGAAAACACTTTTAAACTTTGTACGTTGAATAATTTTGTGTAGATTGAGAAGAAATACTCGGAACTTCTGATACGGCTGAATTTGAAATGCCTGAAGTGACGTCCATAATGTGTTTCTTTGATGAGTATCTTTCGCAGCAGCCGTTATACAATGGACAATCGAAAAGGCCGTACAGTCCAGAGTGGACATGCCCATCAGGCAAAATCCCCGTGAGCATTGAGGCAGTCGTCCTATAGACGTGCCAGGTTGAAGTACCCGTTTGGTAAAACACCGTCTCCTGCTACGTGAAGAAGTCCGTAACAGCCTGCTGGACATCCTCGTACGACTGAAATCGTCGACCCATGAAGGGCTTTTTTAAGCGATCGAAGCGTGATAATTTCATGGAGACAGATCAGGACTATAGGCAGGGTGCTCAAGTGCACCGGCAATACTTTCGCAGTTATGGACGGCTGTTTCTGCAGGGGACTTGCAACGGCCTGTTGAGTCCATGCCACGTCAAACTGCTGCACTACTCCTGGCAAAAGGAGGTCCGTCACGATATTAGGAGGTATCGCATGACTTTCGTGCCCTCAGCGTATTAGCTGACCATCGTGAAAACTATATCATACTAGCATTTCATCTTTCTAATAATTTTGATAAAATAATCATATTAATAACTTAGTATGATGAATAAGGGTAATGTGACGAACATGGGCGGTAATCGCCGAGAGATGACGAACTATGGTTTGGCCGAACACAAGAGTCCGCTATGGTCTTCCGTTAGAAGGAGTTTGCGTCGCAGACAGTAGTGTAGGTCACTTGTAATTTGTCCACTGTAGTGTATATTTAAGCGTTAAAATGCCTTGGACATTGTTCAGAGCAATACAGGAAGATGAGAAAACACTGCGATTAATATTAACTTTAATACGGTGCTCGGGGCTGTGAATCGACATAGCGTCCTTGACTTTATAGGCTCTCGATCGGCAATATGTTGAAGATTGTAACGTCTTTTCTCATTACACCAATAAAAATGAGATGGCGTTTCTTTTTTTAAATCAAAAGATTTGGTGTTTATCGGTCAAGGTAACAGTAGCTTTCAGTGTTTTTGTCAGCTAAGAATATTAGAGTAATAGATAAGACTAGCTTAGTGCCCGTTGCTTCGTTCGCGTAACCTGATGCCTGCACATTTTGTTTTTCTAATCGAGTTGTTTTGTTGCTCATACAGCGCAACATCTAAACTTCACACGCTAATTAGGGCCCTTGTCTTTTCCGAATGTACTTCTGGTCAAAAAGCGATTCTGGTAACTGGACTGGGAGAACATTGTTAATCCTGACTTTGAGTTCTTGTAGTGATATTTTCATAGAAACTTTCATCGTCTAGCACATATTTCTTTAGAAGTCAAATACAAATTTTCGTAGATTTAGCTTTAAAAATGTTTTAAATAACGAAATGTTTTCATAAAAATTTTCATCCCCTATTTCACCCTCTTTTGGCGTTGAATTTCCAAAAAACACAGAGATAGTATTTTTTTTTAATTTCTAACCGAGTAGTCAAATACAAATCTTCAGAGATTTAGTTTCAGAAATGTTTTTTTAATGAAATATTTCCATAAAAATTTTTATCCCTTGTTTCACACCCCCAATTTCCAAAGATACTAAAATAAGTTTTTGTTTTTGCATCCGAGAAGCCAAATTCAAATTTTCACAGATTTAGATGAAAAATGCTTTATAATGAAATATTTCAATACAAACTTTCATCTCTTATTTCACTCCCTTAGGACTTGAATTTTCGAAAAACAGTAAAGCACATATTTCTTTATTTCCAGCCGAAAAGTCAAATACAGATTTTCGTATGTGTTGCTTTAAAAATGCAGCTCTTTAATTTTAATTAAAAAAAAGTCACCCATTGTTTCTTCCCAGTTGGGGCTAAATTCCTAAAAATGATGAAACACATATTTCTCTATTTCTGACCGAGAAATCAAAAACCAATTTCCGAGGTTCTAGCTTCAAAATTGCAGTAAAAAACACATTTTTCAAAAAACTTTTCATCTCCTGTTTCACATCTTCACGGTTGCTATTTCAAAAAAAAAAAAAAAAAAAAAAAAGAACACCCTAAATAATGCCTGCAATATAAGATCAACACCGTTTCCAAATTTTAAGCTTCTGTCCTTAGCGGTTTGGTCTGGGCAATGATGAGTCAGTCAGTCAGGACATTGTATGTAGAGATAACCAATGAGCATCAGGACAACTACAGAACAAACGAGGTAAGCAGACCTCTTAGCATTTACTCTTGGAGTTCATACGAGGCAGCCCTTCACTTGCAACTTCACATAGCGAACAACTTATGGTGTTAGCATGGTTGACGCGCCAGGAACTTCCCTTTCAATGCTAATTACTGTTTGATACTTTACAGCGTCCAAAATTATTTTCGTTTTTGTGCTTTGGTGTTCCTGTTCTGACTATCAGAAAACTCACATTTTAATTCATCTGAATTTTATTGCTAACAAGCTCATTTGTTTTACTACTACAGAATTTTCTAGCAAAGCTTGCTCCTTTCTTGGCTACAAGGGGGGGGGGGGGGGAGGGGGGGGGGGGGGAACGTGATAAGCTATAGGACGCTGTTAAATACTTAAGAAGCCGGAGCACAAGCACAGAGCAGCACGGCATAGTACTCGGGACATCCCAGAGCACAGAGATCTCGGAAACTGTCCTTTGGAAGTCTGCAAGCCACAGTGCGCGTCGACACCTGCGGTTTGCTTGCAAGGTCGTCCCGGCCGCCGTCAGGGCATCACGCAACGTCAGTGGTATTTCGTCCACCGCACAGACGTAAACACCAGTTCTTACTAAACACACAGCTTATGCGTGCATCTGTGGCGAGGCTTGTTTTCTTTGTATCGATCGTGGAATGCAACGTCGGTTGCTGCCGTGCAGACCAGTGCATTATCACACAATTCCGACATTAATCATCAGTGATGTGATAAAAAAGGAAAGAAAAGGGAGCGGAGGGTTTAAGAGCTGGAGAGGTTACGTGTGTGCGGCACACTACTGTTACCTTAATGCATGGAATATCGGCAGTAAAACAACTGCACAACCAAGGCCAAACGGGTCATCTTGAAAAGTCATACGCAGCGACACGGCGTAGTTGTAAGACTCCAGAGTCTGATTTCGGAGGACGACAGTTTAAATCGCCGTCCGGCCGTTCAGATTTTCCCCGGTCTCGCTAAACTGATAAGGGTGAATGCCGGAATTCTTCCTTTGGAAAGGATGCACCCAGTTTTCTTCCCAATCTTTCCCAGTCGGAGCTTGTGTTCCACCTCAAATAACCTCGTTGTCACCGATCGTCAGAAGTGTAGAAGGAAGCAGTCTCAGTGAAATGTCAACAAAACTGTCACACACTTGAAGACAAACGAGTTATAACGGATCGTCATCCTGAAATACTTGTCGACGCTGTCGTAGCAATGAAATTTCCCCGATAATTAGGCATAAGGGAGTGTAAACTCGCCATTTGCCGTAGGATCTGAATCAACTTTGTCTTGAAACTGTTCTGCGAACTCACGTTCCTCCAGAATGGTATTCTTCTTTTGTATTGTCTCCATTCCCGTATTCCTTCTTGGCTGTTTCTTGATGTTTTTGTTTGCGTTGTCTTCAGAATTTGTGTGTGTACTCACCTCTACATGTACAGCAACATGATTACTCTCCAATTTACAATTAAGTGTATGACAGACAGTTCGTTGGCTACCTTCAAGCTACTTCTCTACCGTTCCACTCTCGAACAGCGCGCTGGGAAAACGAACACTTAAATCTTTCCGTACGAGCTCTGATTTCTCTTTTCCCTCTATGTAGGTGGGCGCCAACTAAATATTTTCGGGCTCTGAGGAGGAGAAAGTTGCTGATTGAAATATCATGAGAAGATGCTGCCACAACGAAAAACGCTTCAAGACGTTTCTGTTAAACCTGGTTACATTTTTACCTTTTTACTTCACACATATTTTTTTTCTAGACAGCAATATTTTGTTTTACATATCTCCATATCACACTTTTCGGCGTCCTTAGATGAATAACGAAGAGATACGAAAAATAAATACCCAAATAGGTATAACGTACCTGGTCAAAGAATATCACATAGTACATAAATAAGTGCAATTGTCTACTGCATGGTACACGTTCACGAGATACGTTGCATCTATTTGTATTTACATTTTTCACTTCTTTTCCCTGTTATCTAGTAATAGCGATGCCAAAAATCGGTATGAGAAATATTTTAAAATAAATTAATTAGTTATTGCGACCAAGACAAATATTTTGTTTGGGTCCTGAAAGTGGTCGCATCTTTTCACGGATTTTATGGTCTATATTGCACTTTAAGCTCACCACTTTGTTTAAGATGCTATCAATTTTAGACAAAACTTTTGTCGTCGTTTTCGTTACTCTGGAAGTTATAGGTCCTTACTCGTGTCGCTTCTTTCACTTCTGGCAGTGCTTTATTGCTGTGAAAAATGTCATACTATTTTGTAGATTCTCCTACAACTGGGTGGTCCAAATGAATTTTTTTCACTGCAACGAAATGAGCCGGAGGATCAGACAGGGAATCCTGACCCATCCTTCTCTAAGAACTTTGAGTGGAGTAGGCAGTCAGCGACGCTGGTGGCGCAGTTTTTTCGGCCTAAAAGCGTAATAATGCTATGAACTGGCGTCAGGAATTTTGACAAGAATTTCGTGTAATGGAATAACATGAATTCTGGGACCGTAGTGGTGGCAAAGATATAGGAAGGATCTCATGGTACGACTTTCCCTTACTAATAAAAAAAATAAAATAAAAAATGGTTCAAATGGCTCTAAGCACTATGATGGGACTTAACATCTGAGGACATCAGTCCTCTAGACTTAGAACTACTTAAACCTACCTAACCTAAGGACATCACACACATCCATGCCCGAGGCAGGATTCGAACCTGCGACCGCGGCAGCAGCGCAGTTCCGGACTGAAGCGCCTAGAGACGCTCGGTCATAGCGGCCGGCCCTTACGAATCCACACTTGTTTCTTGTTTTCTCCGTATAAAAGGGGATAGGTCTGTGGTAAATAATGTGGAAGTAATGGAGTCCGGGAAACGTGTAGCATTCACCTTACTGTTTTGTGACGTTGCATCGGAATCGCTTGACAACCATAAATCCCGCCGTGCTGCCGGTAACTTATCGCAGTAGCCATATGTAATTGCCTACATGTTATCATTGTCATGAACTATGAGGCGCTCTAAAATTGGCTCGGTAAGTCAATTATTAGGCTGGAGGAAAGGAACACCACACGACCTCCAACAGGAATACGGCTGGTAAAAGGTTGCAGTGTTTAGACCAGGATTTGGGTTTCGAGTTTTTCACTTTAGAGAAATACTCTGCACCATAACGTAATGCCTTTCTGGTCGGCCAGTTAACTCGGTAGACAATGATTTTCCTGAAGCGTCGTTGCATATGAACGTGTCTAAATTGGCAACAACTTCAGGTGACTTTGATGCCATAGCAAGCTAATTCGTTTACAAAGCTGAAATTTCGTCCTTCATCACCCAATTAGTACAGGCCTTTCCACGTGAAAAACTAGATATTGTGATATATAGCAGACCATTTTATTTCCTGGTGGAGCATGGAGCAGTTACAAAAGTAATGTAAATCACAGCTTTGAGGCAAGATGAAAACGTACGCCTCCGTCAAATGAAAGCGATGATTATTCATTTCTAGGTTACACATCGCTTCTGTTATATAATATTCGTTCTAGTGAATCAGGAAGGTCCAATAAGTGGAACGAAACAGCTTTCTAGAAACGTTGACGTAACTTGCCTATACGCTTGCGTCCACAGCTTCTGAGTTCTAGCAGAAGACGACGCTACTCCGAGGCCTCTAGTGCATTTTGATGTCCTACCTCCAGTGATTAAATACATAATTATGTACAGGAGCAACAACGAACGTTTTCATCTGGCTACTTCTGCGACGAGACTGATTTCGCGAGATTCTGAACGCTGACAGTCACAGTTTCACCAGCAGTTTAAAGAGTAATGTTTGGCGTGTAGCGCGGCTATATGGGTCTTCAAATGACGATGACTTTGAAACGTTCCTTGATTTCGATCTGTGTGGTGCCGTGGTGTCACTCAAAGTCTCTGTCTCTTGCATACGTGACGGGAGCCGTTATATTCACCACGGTGATACTTCTCCGTGGCGTCACTATGACATGTATATGCCCATTTCGACCGGGTTTGGGATGTCTATCGACTTTCGTGGTCGCATCGAATTCTGAGAAGTGCGAGAAGCCATAATGAATTTGATCGTTTTAGTTGAAGCTCGTATGTGATGGGTTTTAAATTACAACATATGTCCTATGAATATCTGCAGTCTTAAATATTGAGGATCTCTCGAAAACGCACCGTTATTGGTGCGATTTGTTATAATTAAACGTAAGGTAAAGATGTACCGGCGGTTTAATTCTTCGGAACGTGTAAGTGAAAAAGAAGTATTGCAAACCAAATGCGTTCACAATGGTGCAGTGGCTGGTCCACTACCTGTTATTTCCGGTTCTTTTCTTTTTGTAACTTCGCTTCTCTTGGAACTTTTATAATCTAATAAAAGTGCATTCTGTAATATTCGATGTTATGTAATTATAAGTGCGTTATCTCTCAGGAGTGTGTTGTCAGCAAATATTTGAATCATCTGGTAAAATGAAATGGGTACCATTCAGAATAAAAAAACATAGAAAAGACACATATGAAAAAGAATTAAAAGGAACTTCGGCTCAGGCGTTAATAAAATATAAAAGAAAATTATTTGTAAGAGACTTCCTTTCCAAACAAGAACATCTTCAACTAAGGAAGGTATGCAGACGAGATATATTCTAGCACTGGTACAAGAATATTGATGCTCCTGGTTTTTCTAATTGTTTCAGTTACTTTCAAGTGAAAGGAACAAGTTCATTTTTCTCGCAGTGAATTGTAACATATCGGACATATTAGAACATACATGCAACCTTCTTGCTATTTCGATCTCTTTTTTCCGCAGTTGTCAGTTGTAGATATATTAGTTGTATGATTTAAATAACATCTTTTGCAACTGTACTGAAAGTATTATTAAGACCAAAATGCGTTTTGCTTAATTCTAAAGCAACTTCAGTGGTCACTGTAAGAATATTTTTTTTTTCCTATAATTTTGTTTTCTAGAATCACTAACAGTTCGCATGCTTTTAACTTACTCTTGTAGACAGTATTAATTCTTATCGTCCTTGTTGCGTTCGTCATTCTCCCTCTTCTTCCACGTGTATGTGTTAGATTTTTGCTCACAGGACTTTCATTAACTGAGCACGTAGAAGTCATAGTGACGTTAAGGAGAGGTATCAGCGCAATGAACCTAACATCTCCCCATTCGTAACTGGATCCTACGCGCTCCTAGCGATGAGCAGTGCGTGTGACAAATTACTATAGGCGTGGCAAGAAAAGTGACGGCAGAATGTCTTTGTGTCAGCTGGTGCAGACGCCACAACCAGAACTACCAACATCCGCTCAGTTACCACGCCAACAATGAGACGGTGGATGTTTGTCACTGGGAATTAGCTACTTGTGTCGCACATGCACGTAGGACACTTTATTCTTAACTTGCACGTAGTACGGCTGACAGCGAGTAACTCGTGGCGGCACCGTAGTACATTATCTGATCAAAAGTGTCCGGACACCTATTAGAGGGCATTAATATGAGGTGTGTCCACCTTCGCCTTTATAACAGCTCCAGCTCTGCTGCTGACATTTTCGATTACGTGTTTTGAATGTCTGTGGAAGAATGGCCAGGCATTCTTCCTCAAGGGCTGAAACCAGATAATGTAGTGATGTTGGAAGAGAGGCTATGACAGTGTGCATCATCATGCTGGTACAATCATCGTTTCCGAACTGTTCCTGCGCTGCACGCGGCACAGATGCAGTGAAATGTGTTCATATCCACCCCCATTTAGCGTGTTCCCAAGTGCGGTAGAGGGAGCACAGCCTAACCACGAAAAACACCGCCTACTCTGTAATTAACTGTTGGCATTGTACATAATGGCGGGTAAAGTTCTCGAGGCATTCACCAAAATCAAGCCCTTTAATCGGATTGAGGTAGGGTGTGGTGTGATTTATCACTCCGAATCAATCGTTTCCAGTCGTCCACTCTCTAGTAGCATCGCTCTTTACACCACCTCAAGCGTCGCTTAGCATTCTCTATAGTAATGTGTGGCTTATGAGGAGCTGCTCGACAATTCTACGCCATTCTTCTTATCTCCCTAAGCGCAGTCATTGTGCTTACTGGACTTTGAAACTCATGAGAGATTCCTTCCGATGAGTTCATGCGATTTTTTTTATAACGGCCTTTCACAGTGGTCGCCAGTACCTATCCGTCAGTCCTGGTCTTGCTTTAGCTGTGATTCGCGTTTCCACTTTACAATCGCATCATCAACAGTCGACTCGTGGAGCTTTAGAAGCAATGCAATGTCGCCCCAGATGGATTTGCTACTCCGCTGACATCTACATCTACATCTACATCTACATCCATACTCCGCAAGCCACCTGATAGTGTGCGGCAGAGGGTACGTTGAGTACCTCTATCGGTTCTCCCTTCTATTACAGTCTCGTATTGTTCGTGGAAAGAAGGATTGTCGGTATGCATCTGTGTGGGCTGTAATCTCTCTAATTTTATCCTCATGGTCTCTTCGCGAGATATACGTAGGAGGGAGCAATATACTGCTTGACTCCTCGGTGAGGTTATCTTCTCGAAACTTCAACAAAAGTCCGTACCGAGCAACTGAGCGTCTCTCCTGCAGAGTCTTCCACTGGAGTTTATCTATCATCTCCGTAACGCTTTCGCGATTACTAAATGAACCTGTAACGAAGCGGGCTGCTCTCAGTTGGATCTTCTCTATCTCTTCTATCAACACTATCTGGTACGGGTCCCACACTGGTGAGCAATATTCAAGCAGTGGGCGAACAAGTGTACTGTAACCTACTTCCTTTGTTTTCGGATTGCATTTTCTTAGGATTCTTCCAATGAATCTCAGCCTGGCATCTGCTTTACCGACGATCAACTTTATATGATCATTCCATTTTAAATCACTCCTAATGCCTACTTCCAGATAATTTATGGAATTAACTGCTTCCAGTTGCTGACCTGCTATTTTGTAGCTAAATGATAAGGGATCTTTCTTTCTATGTATTCGCAGCACATTACACTTGTCTACATTGAGATTAAATTGCCATTCCCTGCACCAATCGTCAATTCGCTGCAGATCCTCCTGCATTTCAGTACAATTTTCCATTGCTACAACCTCTCGATATACTACATCATCATCCGCAAAAAGCCTCAGTGAACTTCCGATGTTATCCACAAGGTCATTTATGTATATCGTGAATAGCAACGGTCCTACGACACTTCCCTGCGGCACACTTGAAATCACTATTGCTTCGCAAGACTTCTCTCCATTGAGAATGTCGTGCTGCGTTCTGTTATCTAGGAACTCTTGAATCCAATCACACAATTGGTCAGATAGTTCATATGCTCTTACTTTGTTCATTAAACGACTGTGGGGAACTGTATCGAACGCCTTGCGTAAGTCAAGAAACACGGCATCTACCTGGGAACACGTGTCTGTGGCCCTCTGAGTCTCGTGGACGAAATGCGCGAGCTGGGTTTCACACGATCGTCTTTTTCGACATCGAGTGAGTAGTCAGTGTTCGAAGTTACCTACCTGTCCTGCTGTTGCTGTTTCTCTACTGACAACACAGCACTCCTGCCTCCATTTACACTGACGGGTCCGCCTCTCCACTGACGGGTCAATTTTGCATTACAAAGGAAAGTCCGAATACTTTTGATCACTATATACATATGTGTGGTGTCTGTTCTGTCGCACATATACTACATAAGAAACACCACACTGTTGTCGATGCTGCCGCCGTAAATACTAAATTTCGTAGGAAACACCGACGCCAATCGCAATTGGGTTTCGAAATAATTCGATGGTTAAAGTTGAAACTTTGTGCCCGACCGGGACTCGAAACCGGATTAGATATGTCCGACAGAAGAGACACCACACACATTATATACGACTGGTGTACATGAAGGCGTGACAACCTTGATACGTTCAGTGTGGGTGCACAACGGGATCCGAACTTCTTGATGGAATACAGGACTCGCTCCGAGCAAGTAGATGAATGGATAGTGGAAGCCACTAGCTACAAGCTGAGAATCTGGGCTAGATGGAAAGCGTGTCCCGTAGTGCGAGGCGGTTAAGGGAACCGCTCGTATTAAGCAGGAGATGCGGGCACAACTTTTCGACCTTCACCATCGAATTATTTCGATCCCCTAATGCGGCTGGCATCGGTCTTTCCTTCGAGACTTTTAACCAGATAGAGCAAGCGATGTATAGCACTACTACTCGTATAATGCCGTGTGGCTAGGGCCTCCCGTCGGGTAGACCGTTCGCCTGGTGCAAGTCTTTCGATTTGACGCCACTTCGGCGACTTGCGCGTCGATGGGGATGAAATGAGGATGATTAGGACAACACCTAGTCCCTGCGCGGAGAAAATCTCCGACCCAGCCGGGAATCGAACCCGGGCCCTTAGGATTGACAGTCTGTCTCGCTGACCACTTTTATTTTTTTTTTTTTTTAATTCCACAAAAACAGTAACAAAATGGCTACAATGAAATGACATAAATAAGGTGACAGATAACTGAAGTTAAATTACAGCATTCAAAGAATGAGTCTTTAGCAGTGGCACAATTTAGCACCTTCACTGTCACTTTCAACTGTGGCAGTTCAGCATGCACTTTTCCTTCTTCTGCAGGCTGAGGTTCCTCATCATCATTTCCCAGACCCAAATTACTCATTCAGTAAATCCTTGATGTGTGTTCCTTCCAGGGTAAATTACGTGGACAGAAGAGAAGTCCCGAACAGCGACATTACAAAATCCTTCACTGCATTGTTATTTTTGTCAGTTCCAGCCTTCTAAACGCATCCATAGGAAGTTCAAGATCTTTCTTTATATCAGACACCTGATGTTTGTCGCCATACTCTTGTATCTGCTGTACTACTGATTTATTTTTCATGAGTGACTTGCAGGTGAGGTTAGGGTCGGGAACGTGATCCAACCCATTTCACCTCTACTAGGAATCCAGTTCCTAACCTATACCCATTCTGTTGAAGACAATTCGGAGCATGTTACCATATTTCTTATTGTGATTCTGATATTTAAGTATTTTCTCGAATTCATTTTCCATATACATCTTGTATTCAATATGTTCATCGCCCCCAATATTGTTAAAAACATAACTTGTATATTTTCCCATTAACCAAATCACTGCGTTATTTTTTTGCTGAGGGTAGTAAGTTTCCTCTGGTCTGAAGAAAATTTTAGTCGGTACATTGTTTGTTGAAGCTCTTGTTATTTGAGCAATTTTCTCCCTGGTCCACCTCCAGTTGATAATCTGATCTCCACATGTGTAACGATGATGCACACTCAGCTACCGGGGGCAGACATAGCACTACTGATTAACACCGTAATGTACACTGTCAGAAAAAAAGCCGCAGCATCAGGAAGGAGTTGTGTGACATAAAAGGAAGTTGGCAGGCGTGTTTCTACATCAGAAAGATGTCGGCCAGTTGCGCTGACGAAATATTGTGGAGTTTTCACTATGACATCCGACGTCTCGCTCGAGAACCATATATACAACATGTCCGTCGGCAAAGCCTCAAGCAACACAGAAAGATGAAGTCTATTAAAATTTCGCGCCAGTCGCATAAGAGTGGCGCTAGTAGTCCCTCTATGCGGATGAAAATCAGGTTTGCTTTATATACACGCTGTAACGTTGGTGAGCGTTAGTTACTTTTTGGACCTACACCTGAGTTACGGTCTGGGGTGCGATTTCGTATGACAGCAGGAGCACTCTCACGGTTATCCCACACACCCTGACAGCAAATTTCTACATCAACCTGTTGTGCTGCCATTCATGAACAACATTTCAGTGGTGTTTTCCAACCGGATTACGCTCGCCCACATACCGCTGTTGCAACCCACCATGCTCTACATAGTGTCGACATGTTGAATTGGGTAGTTCGATCACCAGTTCTGTCTCCAATCGAGCACATATGGGACATTATCGGACGGAAAGTACAGCGTCATCCACAATCAGTTTTAACCGTCCTTGCATTGACCGACCAAGTGTAACAGGCATAGAACTCCATCGCAGCAACTGACATCCGGAACCTTAAAACAAAATGCATACACATTCGCACCCTTACAGTCAACATTCTCGACATTACACTGGTTATTAATGTGCCAGCATTTCATATTTGCAATGGCTTATCACGATCTTACGTTAACCTGCGATCCTGCAAGGTTAATCACATATTTCGCCTAGACAAAGGTATCCCCGAAATTTCATTATTCTACATTAATTATTTTTTGGTTTTGTGATTTTTTTCCGTCATTGATTACCAGCGGATCCGAATCCGTTCTTGTCACTTCCGTAATAGAACAGCAACGAGTATGTCGTGACTAATGATAATTTGTTCCTGATTGCGATACCAACCAGGATTTCTTGCTTTCCGCAAGTAGTTGCTTTGATTATTGGGGTACCTGAGGACGCCTCCAGACTTGACTCGAATTTGCGTTGTCACGGATTTTTTTCTGTCTGTCTTATCTCTACCATGCAATCACTGAATTTTAGTGAATATAAATCAGTTAATGAAACAGTTTTAATAAGGGTCGCTAACATCAATTCGATACTCGGAACGGGGTTTAAATAGTCATTACGCCAGCAGTAGTAATAAATGGCTAGTATCAAGTAAGAACATTTTGACTGACTCCAGGACCCTGCCACTGGACGGAGAAATGTACACCGCTAACAGTATACTGCATCCTTTCATCTTCTGTGCTGTCCTCATCATCATTTCATCCCCATTGTCGACGCGCGTGTTCCCGCCTGGGAACTCCCGGCCACTGACGTCATACGCTCATTTCCATTTTTCGTCTTTTGTAGAAGTCTCCAGAAAGAGAAAACTGGGTAACAGTCAAAAGTTACATGGGTCGGGACTTACACCAAAATCAAAATCACTTCAAATTTGCACAGAAATAAGTACTGTTTCTTAGCTTTAATTAATATTGCTAGCACTTGCATCCATTCTTTCTCAGCTGTGACTTCTATTATGTTTATCGCGTAGATAAGAAAAGTTCTGTCTTTTGCCGCTGTATGTTTATTTTATTTCTAACCATACACGTTTCGCCTGTTGTGTCTATTGGTTCTTCTGTAGGCCCTAGACGCACACAGTACAGGTTTCCAACTGACGAGAGTGATTATCGATTATGAAATAAAGTCTAAGTAGTCTCATACTCAAGGAAGGACTGAGGAGGATCATACGCAGCAAACCTACGTTGCAGTTTTACGCAAGGACCTAATGGAGGTGGTTTGCCGTTGCCTGCCCCCGGTCTGTTATGAATTGTCAAGTGTGGATGATTGTGATTATTCTTAAACGGTGCAGTGTCGGACTCGTGTTGTTATGAATGAAGGGAAGAGAGAAGGTGAAAGCTGGTACAGACACACAGCCTACTCCTTCCGAACAGCACTAAGGGGGCCGTCGACCTTAACGTATCCATTCGTCGGACAAGTCACGTCACATCCCCTCATTTCTCGAGACACTGCGAAGAGGTCTCAATTTTCCCGAGGACATTGGCCCAAGACGGTGATTAGGAACCTTACACTACCACCTCTCCTCCCCTTGCCAGTCAATAATGGCAGCGAAAATTTTCGACCGCCAGAATTCGAACCAGCTTACCCCCACGTTGAACGTCACTTCACAGGCTTGCGTTAATGACCTGGGCTATAAAGGTGGCTGGCGACAGAAGAAGATTCCGCATTGCTAGGACTGTCACTGGTGTCTTTCGACGACGAATCAGAAGCAGTCTGGGAAAACGGATTCGGGAACTTCATGTGTGTCTGGTGTACGTAAACCAGATTCGGGAATTCCCTGTAAATATAGCAGTAGGAACCACATGAAATCGGTTTACGGAAACTGGCTTCGGGATCCCCAAATTAATGTAATAGTAGGAAATCTCATGAAGCCTGTTTATGAAGACTGGATTCGGGAAGCCCACGTAAACGTAGTAGTAGGAAACCACGAATTCGGTTCGTGAAGACCGATAAAAGTAGCAGTATCTCCATGAAATCGGTTTATGAAAACTAGACATTGGGAACCCCAAGGCCGGCCTCGGTGGCCGAGCGGTTCTAGGCGCTTCAGTCTGGAACCGAGCGACTGCTACGGTTGCAGGTTCGAATCCTGCCTCGGGCATGGATGTGTGTGATGTCCTTAGGTTAGTTAGGTTTAAGTAGTTCTAAGTTCTAGGGGACTGATGACCTCAGATGTTAAGTCCACAGTGCTCAGAGCCATTTGAACCATTTTTGAACCCCCAAGTCAATGTAGTTGTACAGAGTGTTTCAAAAATGACCGGTATATTTGAAACGGCAATAAAAACTAAACGAGCACCGATAGAAATACACCGTTTGTTGCAATATGCTTGGGACAACAGTACATTTTCAGGCAGACAAACTTTCGAAATTACAGTAGTTACAATTGTCAACAACAGATGGCGCTGCGGTCTGGGAAACTCTATAGTACGATATTTTCCACATATCCACCATGCGTAGCAATAATATGGCGTAGTTTCTGAATGAAATTACCCGAAACCTTTGACAACGTGTCTGGCGGAATGGCTTCACATGCAGATGAGATGTACTGCTTCAGCTGTTCAATTGTTTCTGGATTCTGGCGGTACACCTGGTCTTTCAAGTGTCCCCACAGAAAGAAGTCACAGGGGTTCATGTCTGGCGAATAGGGAGGCCAATCCACGCCGCCTCCTGTATGTTTCGGATAGCCCAAAGCAATCACACGATCATCGAAATATTCATTCAGGAAATTAAAGACGTCGGCCGTGCGATGTGGCCGGGCACCATCTTGCATAAACCACGAGGTGTTCGCAGTGTCGTCTAAGGCAGTTTGTACCGCCACAAATTCACGAAGAATGTCCAGATAGCGTGATGCAGTAATCGTTTCGGATCTGAAAAATGGGCCAATGATTCCTTTGGAAGAAATGGCGGCCCAGACCAGTACTTTTTGAGGATGCAGGGACGATGGGACTGCAACATGGGGCTTTTCGGTTCCCCATATGCGCCAGTTCTGTTTATTGACGAAGCCGTCCAGGTAAAAATAAGCTTCGTCAGTAAACCAAATGCTGCCCACATGCATATCGCCGTCATCAATCCTGTGCACTATATCGTTAGCGAATGTCTCTCGTGCAGCAATGGTAGCGGCGCTGAGGGGTTGCCGCGTTTGAATTTTGTATGGATAGAGGTGTAAACTCTGGCGCATGAGACGATACGTGGACGTTGGCGTCATTTGGACTGCATCTGCAACACGGCGAACGGAAACCCGAGGCCACTGTTGGATCAACTGGTGCACTAGCTGCGCGTTGCCCTCTGTGGTTGCCGTATGTGGTCGCCCTGCCTTTCCAGCACCTTCATCCGTCACGTTCCCAGTCCGTTGAAATTTTTCAAACAGATCCTTTATTGTATCGCTTTTCGGTCCTTTGGTTACATTAAACGTCCGTTGAAAACTTCGTCTTGTTGCAACAACACAGTGTTCTAGGCGGTGGAATTCCAACACCAGAAAAATCCTCTGTTCTAAGGAATAAACCATGTTGTCTACAGCACACTTGCACGTTGTGAACAGCACACGCTTACAGCAGAAAGACGACGTACAGAATGGCGCACCCACAGACTGCGTTGTCTTCTATATCTTTCACATCACCTGCAGCGCCATCTGTTGTTGAAAATTGTAACTACTGTAATTTCGAAAGTTTGTCCGCCTGAAAATGTACTGTTGTCCCAAGCATATTGCAACAAACGGTGTATTTCTATCGCTGCTCGTTTAGTTTTTATTGCCGTTTCAAATATACCGGTCATTTTTGAAACACCCTGTAAGAACCCCATAAAATATGTTTATGGAAACTGGATTCGGGAACCCAACATAAATATCGTAGTAGGAACCCATGAAATAGGTGTGTGAGAACCCAATTTGGAAATCCCATCTAAATGTTGTAGCAGGTATCTCATGAAATCGGATGACTAAAATTCATTCGGGAACCCCATGTAAATGTAGTGGTAGAAACCCCATGAAATACGCTCATGAAAACCGAATTCGGGAACCTTATGTAAGTGTGGTAATGGTAGTGTCCCAGGCACCGAAGCTTTCCTGTAGTGTCCGCGAGGCACACTCCTTGACTCACGTCATATGCATCTGCCAACACCTTCGCGAATAGTACCTGTGTGACCACTATAATAAATGCGGAAATGAAGTGGAGACACGAAGGAACAACTACAGCAAAACCAGGACCAGGCAGAAGTGAAGCACTGACGGACAGGGTCCGATGAGCATTGCAAAGAGTGGTTGAAAAAAAGCATCAAATCAGTAGAATAGTTCACTTGCGAGTTCCAAAGTGCTACCGGCAGTCCATGAGGAGGTACTGAATAGGACTGGGGAGAAGAGAAGTTTGTGGCACAACTTGACTAGAAGAAGGGATCGGCTGGTAGGACATGTCCTGAGGCATCAAGGGATCACCAATTTAGTATTGGAAGGCAGCGTGGAGGGTAACAATCGTAGAGGGACACCAAAAGATGAATACACTAAGCAGATTCAGAAGGATGTAGGTTGCAGTAGGTACTGGGAGACGAAGAAGCTTGTACAGGATAGAGTAGCATGGAGAGCTGCATCAAACCAGCCTCAGGACTGAAGACCACAACAACAACAACAACCGGCAGTCCAGCTAGCACAGTAACTATGCGTGAGGAGTTAAAAAGAACGGGGCACAATGGTCAAGCAGCTCTTCATAAGCCATGCCATTTTGAAAGCTACGTGTAGCGACGCCTCCCATCGGAACCTCGTGAAACTATAGGGGCTGAAGCGGGAATATTCCGCGATGTCCCACAGCGAATTTCGCATTTTTCAACCGAAAATGGCTGAGAAAAATGTGTGTTCTATTACTTATTGAAATCTACTCGTTTTTATTTCCTAAAACTGAAGAAGAGAGCGATACAAAAATTGGACATAGAGCGACAGTAAGAACAGAACCCCAGCCAAAGGTGAGCAGCGTCGTACGCTATCATCTGCGCTATGACTACAACTGACCTTAATTGTGTCTGGTAGACCGCTTGAATTTGGGCGCACGACAGCCTTATTGGCAAACTTCGACGCAAATAAACTCGGAAACGGTGCATCGTATCGAATTTTTTCTAAGCAATTATCTCTTAGTACAACCTATCCTGCAACGCTCTTACAAGCTTTTCAGGCTGTTTCTGGCCACTCCATATGCCCGAAACGCTTTAAGGGGCACGCAGTCTCACGATGGGCAGTGGTTATAAAGCTTTGTAACAGCATGTAGTTATGACTGGTGTGTATGTCTGATTTACGTGTCTATAATGCCTTTTCCTTTAGGATTTTTTTGGACAACATAGTTGTGTGGAGATAACAGCGATTAATTTACTTATAATCAATTATTCAAAATGACAGTCATAATCGCATTATTTATTTTGGCGCCAACCGGTTTCAACCCGCGATGGGGTCTTCTTCAGGGCAATTTACACCATTTGGTCGCTCGCTGGAGTTGTTATCCAGCCTGTGCATGGTTGGTAACTATAGTTACCAACTATAGTTGCCATGGTTACCAACCGTGCACAGGCAGGGTGACGACTCCAGCGAGCGACCAAATGGTGTTGATTGCCCTGAAGATGACCCCATTGCGGGTTGAAACCAGCTGGCGCCAAAATGAATAATGCGATTGAACTGTCATTTTGAATAATTGATTTTCTTCTAGGAGTATTGGTTCGCCTCCGTAGCTGGAATGTAAGCGTGTCTAACTAGTATGGGGGAATCCAGCCTTGAGATTCGGTATTCCATGGTGGGAAGAGTAAAACGGGATGCACTCAGCCCCGTGAGGCCAACTGAGGAACTACTTGAGTAAGAAGTAGTGGCTGCCAGGTTCTGAATACTAACAACGCCGTAGATCACATTGCTTTTCGCACCATACCCAAAAGACTGCTCAGTCAGAGTATGACACATTGGACTGTCAGCATCGCGTGGCCTTCAGCGCCTGGTGGTTCATTTCATTTCTTTTATAAGAATACATAGTGGTTGTATTTTGAGGCGTCCCAGATACAACAGTCACCTCGGATACATTAGTATATTTGCAAAAATTGCATAATTGACATTGCTGCCTTTTTCAAGTTTCAAATAGTCAGTCATATTTCTTTCGTCTGTGCTGTACATAAACAGAACAGAGGATTGAAAACAGTTCTGGCTTACGTGGACTGCGATAATTCTACTCACTGCTTCAGGTCGTGATACACTCTACGTTAATGGTCTGAACAGTCCAACAGCATTAAGCTTCTACAGGCCGCAGCCTACATTACGAAATAGTTGCTGGGCAGCGCCAGGACGCAGCGCAGCGTTGGAGTCCGGTAATCACCGCTTCCAGGCGCTCGCTGGAAGATTAACGTGAGGTCAGCACGAAGGGCAGCACTCTGGAGAGCGCCCTCCCGTTTTTTGCCACTCCCTCGTCGGTGGCCGACTGGTTCGTCCAGTTGTTCCAAGGCTCTGCAGGGCGTTCACTGACCACTCAACACAGCAGCAGTCGGTATTCTTTATTACGATCAGAGCGGACCAGTCGGCGGACGTCATGAGAGGTGTAAATTCGCAGACTTCTGCTGTCGGAATCAATTTCCATAAAACTGTTCTGAGTTGCAGATCGCGTCAGGCTGTAAAATGGTATACCAACGTTTCAGCCACTGTACCCTTTAATATGCAGGGTTATCCAAAGGGGTAGACACAGTTTTGTGTTCAGTGTGATTAATTTTTATTTCATGAAATATAAATTTGATATCAGTAGCCTGCATATAGACGGAAACAGGAAGTTGTAAAGTTTACTGACGTAGGATACAAGTGTTCAATGTGTCTCATTTTCCCTGCACGGAAAACAGCGAAGCGGCAGCCGAACCTGTCCCTCAAGCTGCGAATCATCTCTCGTGTTACTGAGTCTACCGTACATGCGATACGCTTGCACAGGTTGGCTGGAGCTATTGGTAGAGGTGGAATGTAACACTGCCTCTTGTACGACGGCCCACAAGAAGAAAGATTGACAGCTGTGGGCTAGGTGCTGACTGCGGCTGGCAGCAATGAGTGAGTTGCCGAAACAGCAGAGTGCTGAGGCAGCGTAACAGAAGCTGGAGGCGAAGGAGACCTCCCTGGCGCAAGATGGGTGTCCACTTCACAACGCAGCGAGCTTACGGCTGGACTGGCATACTGTGCTGGTGGCCCAAGGGGGCTGGCAGGAGTGTGCAAAGGCCTCGATCCAAACACAGGACTCTCAAGGCTGGTTGGACTGTCAGGCAATAGCAGCCAATGGGAGACCTCGCCCCAGCAGTACCAGTATGAAGCCCAGAATCATCAGGGTTTGCTGATGGCTCGTAGACCAACGGGTTCGTCTAGTTGATGGTGCTAATCGATGATGCTATAGCTGTTCGCTGCAGATCCGACAGATGACCAATGCGGAGAGTGCGCCTGAAGAATCCACAGTTCTGATGGAATGAAGCTATTGGGCATATACACTAAGGTGACAAAAGTATTGGAATACCTTCTAATATCGTGTCGGATCTTCTTTTGACCGGTGCAGCGCACCAACTCTACGTTGCACGGACTTAACAAGTCGTCAGAATTCCCCCGCAAAAATACTGAGCCATGCTGCTCTATAGCCGTCCATAACTGCGAAAGTGTTGCCGGCGCAGGAATTTGTGCACCAACTGACGTCTCGATTAAGTCCCGTAAATGCTCGATGAGACTCTTGTAGGGCGATATGGGTGGCCAAATCATTCGCTCGAATTGTCCAGAATGTTCTTCAAAATAATGGTGAAAAATTGTGATCCAGCCGGCCGGGGTGGCCGAGAGGTTCTAGGCGCTACAGTCTGGAACCGCGCGACCGCTACGGTCGCAGGTTCGAATCCTGCCTCGGGCATGGATGTGTGTGATGTCCTTAGGTTAGTTAGGTTTAAGTAGTTCTAAGTTCTAGGGGACTGATGACCTCAGAAGTTAAGTCCCATAGTTCTCAGAGCCATTTGAACCACTTGAGCCAATTGTGATCCGGTGACATGACATCGTTGTTTGGGAACATGAAGTCCGAGAATGGCTGCAAACGGTCAATAAGTAGCCGATCATCACCATCTGCAGTCAATGATCGGTTCAGTTGAACCAGAGGACCTAGTCCGTTCCATGCAAACACAAGCCACACCATTATTGAGCCACCAGCAGTTTGGACAGTTTCTTGTTGACAAATTGGGTCCATAGGTTCGTGAGATCTGCGCCACGCTCGAACCATACCAACAGTTCTTACCAACTGAAATCGGGACTCATCTGACAAGTCCACGGTTTTCGAATCATCTAGGGGCCACTCGATGTGGCCACGTGCCCAGGAGAGTCGCTGCAGGCGATGTCGTACTGTTAGCAAAGGCACTTGCGCCGTCGTCTGATGCGAGATTTCGCTGCACTGTCCTAATGGATACGTTCTTCGTACGTCCTACATTAATTTCTACGGTCATATAACACATTGTTGCTTGTTATTAGCACCGACAACTTCACGCAGACGTCGCTGCTCTCGGTCGTTAAGTGACGGCCGTCGGCCACTGCGTTGTCTTTGGTGAGAGGTAACGCCTGAAATTTGCTATTCTCAGCACACTCTTGACACTGAGAATCTTTCAGTATTGAATTCCCCAATGATTTCCGAAACGAAATGTCCCGTGCATGGAGCTCCAACTACCATTCCGCGTTCAGAGTCCGTTAATTCTCGTCTTGCGGCCATAATGACGCTGTAAACCTTATCACAGTCGAATCTCCTGACAAGGGAACCTCCCCATCGCACTCCCCTCAGATTTAGTTATAAGTTGGCACAGTGGATAGGCCTTGAAAAACTGAACACAAATCAATCGAGAAAACAGGAAGAAGTTGTGTAGAACTATGAAAAAAATAAGCAAAATATACAAACTGAGTAGTACATGCGCAAGACAGGCAACACCAAGGACACTGTGAGCTCATGAACGCCGTGGTCCCGTGGTTAGCGAGAGCAGCTGCAGAACGAGAGGTCCTTCGTTCTAGTCGTTCCTCGAGTGAAAAATTTAGTTTCTTTATTTTCGCAAAGTTATGATTTGGAACACTGGGCGAACCGTGGGTCGTAATCTTCCAACAGAGCGCGGTCACAAACCGAGAAGAATTGAGTGGAAAAAAATGGTTCAAATGGCTCTGAGCACTATGGGACTTAACTTCTGAGATCATCAGTCCCCTATAACTTAGAACTAATTAAACCTAACTAACCTAAGGACATCACACATATCTTTGACCGAGGCAGGATTCTAACCTGCGGCCGTAGCGGTCGCGCGGTTCCAGACTGTAGCGCCCAGGACCGCTTTTCTTTTCTTTTTCTTTTTTTTTTTTTTTAAATCTCATTTTGTTCGTTTTTGTTCGTTGCATCTGCTCGGCGCGGACGTCGTAAGACATCCATTTAAGTTCGTTGTTGATCCATTGACTCAGTTTTTTTTATTACAGAGGGCAGCTAACCCTCTGACCGAACACGCTGAGCTACCGTGCCGGCGTTCGGCCACTCCGGTCGGATGAGTGGAAAAGTCAGGAAAGGCGTCCCCCTCGTTTGTTTGCGAAAGTGGGAATGTTTTGGCAGCGGCATCTGACGTCGGAGCAGGTGAGACGGCACATTGTACGCGATCGAAGCATAAATCACGGGCAGCGAAAGGAGGGCGTGTCCCGTGGAAGAGTCACGTCAGCGCTGCGGTGTGGCGCGGCCGACGCCGCTGGTCGCGTCTCGTATAACGAGCCTTTCCTCACCTCGCCTCCCTTCCCCACCCCTCTCCCCAGACACAGCAGACGGACTTTCGCAACTGCAGTGAACCGCTGCCGCGCGCCCCGCGGGCCGAATAAACAACGCTCAGTGGCAGCTCACTTCATCTAACCTCGCCTCACCTCACCTCAGCTCACCTGCCTCGCAGCGAACGCCTCGGACGCTAAAGGAGCCCCTGTACCATACCTAGCATACATCACACCGTAATGTTGATGCATTAAGTTGTTCTGGTAGCGGTGCTGATATTCAAGACAATAAAAGCGGGTTAAAAGCTGTGAACTATCTGGGGAAGTTAACCTTGCATTAATGAGCAACTGTTTCCCCAGGTATCCACTCTAGCTTACCAAATTCCCAACCACACTAACATTAATTATAATCTTTTAATAGTCATCTTACGACAACCGGTGATGTACACACACACACACACACACACACACACACACACACATATATATATATATATATATATATATATATATATATATATATATATACACTCCTGGAAATGGAAAAAAGAACACATTGACACCGGTGTGTCAGACCCACCATACTTGCTCCGGACACTGCGAGAGGGCTGTACAAGCAATGATCGATCACACGCACGGCACAGCGGACACACCAGGAACAGCGGTGTTGGCCGTCGAATGGCGCTAGCTGCGCAGCATTTGTGCACCGCCGCCGTCAGTGTCAGCCAGTTTGCCGTGGCATACGGAGCTCCATCGCAGTCTTTAACACTGGTAGCATGCCGCGACTGCGTGGACGTGAACCGTATGTGCAGTTGACGGACTTTGAGCGAGGGCGTGTAGTGGGCATGCGGGAGGCCGGGTGGACGTACCGGCGAATTGCTCAACACGTGGGGCGTGAGGTCTCCACAGTACATCGATGTTGTCGCCAGTGGTCGGCGGAAGGTGCACGTGCCCGTCGACCTGGGACCGGACCGCAGCGACGCACGGATGCACGCCAAGACCGGAGGATCCTACGCAGTGCCGTAGGGGACCGCACCGCCACTTCCCAGCAAATTAGGGACACTGTTGCTCCTGGGGTATCGGCGAGGACCATTCGCAACCGTCTCCATGAAGCTGGGCTACGGTCCCGCACACCGTTAGGCCGTCTTCCGCTCACGCCCCAACATCGTGCAGCCCGCCTCCAGTGGTGTCGCGACAGGCGTGAATGGAGGGACGAATGGAGACGTGTCGTCTTCAGCGATGAGAGTCGCTTCTGCCTTGGTGCCAATGATGGTCGTATGCGTGTTTGGCGCCGTGCAGGTGAGCGCCACAATCAGGACTGCATACGACCGAGGCACACAGGGCCAACACCCGGCATCATGGTGTGGGGAGCGATCTCCTACACTGGCCGTACACCACTGGTGATCGTCGAGGGGACACTGAATAGTGCACGGTACATCCAAACCGTCATCGAACCCATCGTTCTACCATTCCTAGACCGGCAAGGGAACTTGCTGTTCCAACAGGACAATGCACGTCCGCATGTATCCCGTGCCACCCAACGTGCTCTAGAAGGTGTAAGTCAACTACCCTGGCCAGCAAGATCTCCGGATCTGTCCCCCATTGAGCATGTTTGGGACTGGATGAAGCGTCGTCTCACGCGGTCTGCACGTTTAGCACGAACGCTGGTCCAACTGAGGCGCCAGGTGGAAATGGCATGGCAAGCCGTTCCACAGGACTACATCCATCATCTCTACGATCGTCTCCATGGGAGAATAGCAGCCTGCATTGCTGCGAAAGGTGGATATACACTGTACTAGTGCCGACATTGTGCATGCTCTGTTGCCTGTGTCTATGTGCCTGTGGTTCTGTCAGTGTGATCATGTGATGTATCTGACCCCAGGAATGTGTCAATAAAGTTTCCCCTTCCTGGGACAATGAATTCACGGTGTTCTTATTTCAATTTCCAGGAGTGTATATATAAAGAGAATTTAAATGAAAAGAAATAAATCAGTTTATATTTGAACATTTATTTTAACATTGATAATTGTTCCGTTAAAATTTCAGCATACTAAACTTGATTCATAACTAAACTGGTGCCTTATTTAGGATTGTGAAAATGTGAGTTTGTAATCTTATGGAACACATCAAATATGGAGCTAAGATTGTGAGACTGCGTACAACACTGCATTCATAAAATAACACTCGAAGAACGTTGAAACATATGCAAGAGGAAATTAACCACAACCAACCGATTCGATGTTCACTCAAAGAAGTTACGTTCATAGCGCAATCCTGTCCGTCATGAAATTACCACACACTGGTATACTAAATTCATACTAACTCTCTGTGAAATCTTCCCGAAAAGAATAGCTGAGGGCTACTTTGATGATTACACCACATGCTTCACGTGGTCAACTTGGTTGACACAAAGAATGTAGCTCCACAATAATTTTGATAACTAAAATAAATTACATCGAAACGCAACCTCGAACTGGTTACTATTGTCTTACTATTAACCTGATGGGTCAAACAATTGTATAAGCACGTGGTACTGGTCTCAAAAAGTACACCCCACGTGGGTTGAACATAAAGAAAAGTTGCTGTATTGAAAAATATTGTCAAGAGGAGACGTTATAATCTCACGCACATTCGCATTTAAGATTGATGATCTTAGTTAGAGTTATGGATCATCAACTCGTGGTTCCATTTTACTCACAAATTAGTGACAAAGCAACTACTGGAAGATATTCTGAACTTCACACTCGAATTACACTGCGTTGCAATTTAAGATAACATAAGATATTTTAGATCTAAACTTGAAATAAAGGTGATTAAATTTTCAGTTAGGCTGAACTTAAGAAATCCATTGTCCTACGGACTTAGAGGAGACACACTTAACCGGAGATCTTACCACTTCAGACGCTCCCCGCGGACAGACTTCCTGGGCCCCTACCGAGCGTGCTTAACAGATACAAACGTAAGTGAACAGAGAGGCAGCTTCCTATACCAACATGACAAGGGACGGACAGGACCATACTAAGAATAGAAACCTCTCTGCTTTTAGAAAGCGTAGCTACCTGTTCCGACGTTGGTCCTACTGTTCTCTAGCAGACAGGCTTGTCTGCTACCATCAAGCATGCAACTAGAAATACATTTGCTCATTCATCCTCTCACACAGAAGGGAAGGGGGATGACAGTATCTTATCATATACAGTATATAAAAGAAAGCGGATGTAGGTTCTGTATGAGACTGCGTGACATGAATTACATATAAACTGTGTTTTAAAGTGTAGTAGTGTGACATATCGTTCTTGTTTATGTGTAAAAGTTTATTTTTATTTATTTATTTATTTATTGTTCCGTGGGACCAAATTAAGGAGAAGTCTCCATGGTCATGGAACGAGTGAATACATGAAATTACAACACGATATTAGAAACAGATAAAATGAAATATAAAAAAACATATTCAGGTGATAAGTCTTAAGTTTAAATAAAGAAAATCAACAATGTAACACTGGAATTTGCTTAATTTTTTAGCTCTTCCAGGAGCTCCTCGACAGAATAGAAGGAGTGAGCCATGAGGAAACTCTTCAGTTTAGACTTAAAAGAGTTTGGGCTACTGCTAAGATTTTTGAGCTCTTGTGGTAGCTTATTGAAAATGGATGCAGCAGAATACTGCACTCCTTTCTGCACAAGAGTCAAGGAAGTGCATTCTACATGCAGATTTGATTTCTGCCTAGTATTAACTGAGTGAAAGCTGTTAACTCTTGGGAATAGGCTAATATTGCTAACAACAAACGACATTAAAGAAAATATATACTGTGAGGGCAATGTCAGAATTCCCAGATTTTTGAATAGGGGTCGACAAGAGGTTCTCGAACTTACACCACATATAGCTCGAACAGCCCGTTTTTGAGCCAAAAATACCCTTTTTGAATCAGAAGGATTACCCCAAAAAATAATACCATACGACATAAGCGTATGAAAATATGCGAAGTAGACTACTTTTCGTGTTGAAGTGTCACTTATTTCAGATACTGTTCTAATGGTAAATAAAGCAGCATTTAGCTTCTGAACAAGATCCTGGACATGGGCTTTCCACAACAGCTTACTATCTATCCGAACGCCTAGGAACTTGAACCGTTCCGTCTCGCTTATAATATGCCTATTCTGTCTGATCAAAATATCGGTTCTTGTTGAATTGTGAGTTAGAAACTGTAAAAACTCAGTCTTACTGTGACTTAGCATCAAATTATTTTCCACAAGCCACGAACTTATTTCATGAACTACATTATTTGTTACTGTTTCAATATTACACACAAGATCCTTCACTATCAAGCTGGTGTCATCAGCAAACAGAAATATTTTTGAATCACCTGTAATACTAGAAGGCATATCATTTATATAAATAAGAAACAGCAGTGGCCCCAGCACCGACCCTTGGGGAACGCCCCCTTAACAGTGCCCCATTGGGACTGAACATCACTACCACTCTCAATATTGCGGAGAATTACCCTCTGCTTTCTGTTCTTAAAGTAAGAGGCGAACCAATTGTAAGCTACTCCCCTTACTCCATAATGGTCCAACTTCTGCAGTAATATTTTGTGGTCAACACAGTCAAAAGCCTTCGTTAAATCAAAGAAAACACCTAGCGTTCGCAACCTTTTATTTAATCCGTCCAAAACCCCACAGAGAAAAGAGAATATAGCATTTTCAGTTGTTAAACCATTTCTAAAACCAAACTGAACATTTGACAGCAAATTATGTGAATTTAAAAGCTCCAGTAACCTTGTATATACAACCTTCTCGATAACTTTAGCAAACACCGATGGCATAGAAATAGGTCTAAAATTGTCAACATTATCAATGTCTCCCTTTTTATAAAGTGGCTTCACTACCGAGTACTTTAATCGGTCAGGAAACCGACCACTCCTAAAGGAAAAGTTACAGATATGGCTGAGAACTGGGCTAACATACATAGAACAATACTTCAGTATTCTGCTAGATACCCCGTCATATCCATGAGAGTTCTTGGTTTTTAGTGATTTAATTATTAACTCAATCACCCTCTTGTCAGTATCATGGAGGAGCATTTCAGGTAACAGTCTCGGAACACTTTTTTCTAAGAGCGCTATATGATTCCCTGTTGGGACTAGGTTTCTATTTAGTTCACGTGCTATATTCAGAAAGTGATTATTAAACACTGTACATATATGCGACTTATCAGTAACACGGACATTCCCACTACGCACTGATTCTATATCCTCGACCTGTCTCTGCAGACCAGCAACTTCCTTTACGACTGACAATATGGTTTTAATTTTATCCTGAGACTTAGCTATTCTATCTGCATACCACATACTTTTTGCCTTTCTAATAACATTTTTAAGCACCTTACAATACTGTTTGTAATGGGCTGCTGCATTTAGATTTTGACTGTTTCTAACGTTTTGATATAATTGCCACTTTGTTCTACAAGATATTCTTATCGCTCTAGTCAGCCACCCAGGCTGCCTGTTTGTGCTAGTACCCTGTTTTAAACTTTCTAACGGCAAGCAACTTTCAAAGAGCATGAGAAAAGTCTTGAGAAAAGCATTATATTTATCGTCTACTGTATCAGCGCTATAAACATCTTGCCACTCTTGTTCCTTTATAAGGTTTACAATGGTCTCTACAGCAACTGGATCAGCTTTCCTGAACAACTGATGACTATATTTAACACATGTTGCAGCACAAAAATCTTTTAAAGTTAAAATTTGTGCATCATGATCTGAAAGGCCATTCACCTTTTTGCTAACAGAATGCCCGTCTAGTAATGAGGAATGAACAAAAATGTTGTCTATGGTTGTTCTACTGTTCCCTTGCACTCTCGTTGGAAAGAATACGGTTTGCATAAGATTATATGAATTAAAGAGGTCTTCCAGCATCCTCTTCCTTGCACAATCACTTATACAATTAATATTGAAGTCACCACATATAACTAACTTTTTGTATTTCCTATATAGTGAACCAAGAACCTCCTCTAGCTTTGGCAAAAATGTTGTGAAATCGGAGTCTGGGGATCAATAAATAACAACAGTTAGAAGTTTAGCTCCGTTAAATTTAACCACACCTGCACAACATTCAAACACCTTTTCAGTGCAGTACTTTGAAACATCAATTGACTCAAATGGGATGCCGTTTTTCACATACATGGCTACTCCCCCACTCCGCAAAGAGCTCCTCGAAAAGCTGCCAGCCAACCTGTATCATGGTAAAGGAAGCCTCTGAATTATCTTCTTATTTAAGAAGTGTTCAGATAGACCAATAATTTCAGAGTCAACATCTATAAGCAGTTCACTAACTTTATCTCTAATACCTTGTATATTTTGATGAAATATACTAATTTCCTCATTACTCGGATACCTAAGCTTTGTCAAAAGTGATTCCCTTGTTAGAGAGACTTCCCTTAAGCAGGAGTACCTATCAGCTGACTTCAATCTAAGAAAGATGCAGCTCTAACACCCACTACTGCAGGAATTTTCCCATGAGTGATCCCACCAACCCCACCTATGCTGTCACCTATAAGCTTTGCCAACCTCCCCTTCCCATACCTGTTGAGGTGCAGGCCATGTCTAGTAAAACCCGTCCTGCTGATAGACTCCACCGACACCACTGAAATGTGACCCATGCTTTCTGTCATCAGCTCACCCCCAAGTCTCATGTCATTATGCCTGACGGCTGTATCAAGATGAGGCCGATCGTGACGCTGAAACAGTTCCACGAAATGCACATTCGTGTTGCCAGTCTGAGTGGCTATCTTTTCCAGGTCACCATCTATGTTATACTCCCCATCCTTGTCATCCCTATCAAGTAACACGTTCCACTGCTCAGTCTCCTCCCAGATAGTCAGAAACATCACAGTAAATTTAGAAGAGGAATTTATGCAGTAAATGACATCAGATGTAAGAAATTAACATGATAGGAATTCAACAGAGACCTTCCAACACCACTTTTGGAGAACGATAGCTTTTCGAAAAACCATTTGTTGCTGTCCTGTTTTAATTGTTAGACTTGAACCGATTTTGCTAGTCCGGTCAAATATCGATTTTCCGAACTTCAGTTGTTTTACACGAATGGTATTTTTAAGGGATCCTTAGATCATTGATACATTTGCGGATCAGAATTATCCGGGCACCTATTGGTGGATATTAATATGGATTATGTTCACACTTGGCCTCTATGGTGACTTGAACTCTGCTGGGGACCTTTCAATGAGGTGACTGAATGTCTGTGGAGGAATGAGCCGAAACCATAGACGGTAGCGGTGTTCGGCGCTGGGGTATGGAGCGAATTCGACGTTCGAGCTCATATCAAAGGTGTTCCATTGGGTCCAGGTCGGAGATCTGGGCAGGACAGTCCGTTACAGGAACGAACCCTTGCCAAACAGATGCTATTTCATGACAGGGTGCATTGGAGCACTACCGTGTTGATCGAAACAGTCATCGTCTCCAAAGTGTTTCTCTGCTGTAGCAGTACACAGTACTGTGAAAATGTGTTCATATTCTTCAGCATTAAGCGTTTTCTTAAGCGCAATAAAGGAACCACGCTCTAACCACGAAAAACACTCCCATTCTTTAACACCATCTCCTGCGCACTTCACCGTTGGCGCTACACGTGATGGCAGATAATGTTCTTGAGGCATTCGCCAAACCCAAACCCTTCCGTCGGATAGCCACAAGGCATAGCGTAATTCATCACTTTAAATCACTCGTTTCCAGTCATCCATTGATTCGCCGCTCTTTACACGATCTCAGACGTCATTTAGTATTGGCAACAGAGGTACGTTCCACGCACAGAGCTGTCATTCAGTTTCTTTTGGCAGAAAACCAGACCGTCACAGGCCTTTGCAGAATGTCTACGGAGACCTGGCAGAGAACAAAAGCACGGTGGGTGAGGCGTTTGTCATCACTGCACAAGGTCACGCAAACCTGTCGATGTCCCACGTGCCGGCCGGCCGCACATGCTGGAACGTGTGGACACTCTCATTCGAGATGATCGACAGATCACAAACAAACACCTCGCTGCTCAACTGGATGTCTCTGTTGGTAGTGCTGGCACACACTTCCACCAGCTAGGGTACTCAAATGTGTGTGACCGCTAGGTTCCTCGCCGCCTAACGGAAGACCATAAAGAGCAACGAAAGACCACCTCTGCGGAATTACTTGCCCATTGCGAGGCTGATCGTGACAATATTTTGTCGACCACAGAGGCGATGAAACATGGATTCATCACTTCAACCGGAAACAAAACGACAGTTCATAGAATGGCGCCACACCACTTTTCCTCCGAAGAAAAAGTTCAAAGCCGCATCCTAGTGTTAAGCCACGGCTGCAAAATACTAACACGAATTCTTTACAGACGAATGGAAAAACTCGTAGAAGCCGACCTCGGTGAAGATCAGTTTGGATTCCGTAGAAATGTTGGAACACGTGAGGCAATACTGACCCTACGACTTATCTTAGAAAATAGATTAAGGAAAGGCAAACCTACGTTTCTAGCATCTGTAGACTTAGAGACAGTTTTTGACAATGTTAACTCGAATGGCGCCACACCACTTTCAAATTCTGAAGGTGGTAGGGGAAAAATATAGGGAGCGAAAGGCTATTTAGAATTTGTACAGAAACCAGATGGCATGAAAGGGAAGCAGTGGTTGAGAACGGAGTGAGACAGGGTTGTAGTCTATCCCCGATGTTATTCAATCTGTATATTGAGCAAGCAGTAAAGGAAACAAAATAAAAATTCGGAGTAGGAATTAAAATCCATGGAGAAGAAATAAAAACTTTGAGGTTTGCCAATGACACTGTAATTCTGTCAGAGACAGCGAAGGACGTGGCAGGGAAGTTGAACGGAATGGACAGTGTCTTGAAAGGAGGATATAATATGAAAGTCAACGAAAGCAAAACGAGGATAATGGAATGTAATCGAATTAAATCGGGTGATGCTTAGGGAATTACATTAGGAAATGAGACGCTTAAAGTAGTAAATGAGTTTTGCTATTTGGGGAGAAAAATAACTGATGATGGTCGAAGTAGAGAGGATATAAAATGTGGACTGGCAATGGCAAGTGAAGCATTTCTGAAGAAGAGAAATTTGTTAACATTGAGAATAGATTTAAGTGTCAGGAAGTCGTTTCTGAAAGTATTTGTATGGAGTGCAGCCATGTATGGAAGTGAAAAATGGACGACGAATAGTTTAGACAAGAAGAGAATAGAAGCTTTCGAAATGTGGTGCTACAGAAGAATGCTGAAGATTAGATGGGTAGATCACATAACTAATGAGGGGGTATTGAACAGAATTGGGGAGAAGAGAAATTTGTGGCACAACTTGACTAGAAGAAGGGATCGGTTGGTAGGACATGTTCTGAGGCATCAAGGGATCACCAATTTAGTGTTGGAGGGCAGCACGGAGGGTAAAAATCGTAGAGGGAGACCAAGAGATGAATACACTAAACAGATTCAGAAGGATGTAGGTTGCAGTAGGTACTGGGAGATGAAGAAGCTTGCACGGGATAGAGTAGCATGGAGGCCTGCATCAAAGCAGTCTCTGCACTGAAGACCACAACAACAGTGTTACCCTTAGGTAATAGAAGAAACGACTTCAGCGTGTTCGTCGCCACAAAAATGCCAACGATCTTCTCCTTCTCAATGACAATGGAAGGCCAGACGGAAGTCTGCGCACCCGAGAGGAGCTCATGAAAGCTCATTGGACTGCTCCCCCTCATCCATCCTACAGCCCGAACTTCACAGTTCCGACTTCTTTCTGCTTGGCCCAATGAAGTATGCGGGAAGCAGTACCCGGATAGTGGGAGGTTACTGATGCAGATTGGCTCCAACGTCGATCAGTAGAGTGGTGCAATGGTGGCATACAGGCACTCCCAGTAAGGTCGCGTAACGTCGTCGCATTGAACGGCGATTATGTTGAAAAATAGGGTTGGGTAGTTTTGGGGGAAGAGACCAAACAACGAGGTCATCGGTCTCATCGGGTTAGGGAAGGACGGGGAAGGAAGTCGGCCGTGACCTTTCAAAGGAACCGTACCGGCATTTGTCTGGAGCGATTTAGGGAAGTCACGGAAAACCTGAATCACGATGGCCGGACGCGGGATTGATCCGTCGTCCTCCCGAATGCGAGTCCAGTGTGCTAACCACTGCGCCACCTCGCTCGGCTGAAAACAGGGTTCTACATCTACATCTACATCCATACTCCGCAAGCCACCTGACGATGTGTGGCGGAGGGTAGTCTGAGTACCTCTATCGGTTCTCCCTTCTACTACAGTCCCGTATTGTTCGTGGAAAGAAAGATTGTCGGTATGCCTCTGTGTGGGCTCTAATCTCTCTGATTTTATCCTCATGGTCTCTTCGCGAGATGTACATAGGAGGGAGCAATATACTGCTTGACTCCTCGGTGAAGGTATGTTCTCGAAACTTCAACAAAAGCCCGTACCGAGCTACTGAGCGTCTCTCTTGCAGAGTCTTCCACTGGAGTCTATCATCTCCGTAACGCTTTCGCGATTAGTAAATGATCCTGTAACCAAGCGCGCTGCTCTCCGTTGGATCTACTCTATCTCTTCTATCAACCCTATCTGGTACGGATCCCACACTGGTGAGCAATATTCAAGCAGTGGGCAAACAAGTGTACTGTAACCTACTTCCTTTGTTTTCGGATTGCATTTCCTTAGGATTTTTCCAATGAATCTCAGTTTGGCATCTGCTTTACCGACGATCAACTTTATACGATCATTCCATTTTAAATCACTCCTAATGCCTACTCCCAGATAATTTGTGGAATTAACTGCTTCCAGCTCCTGACCTGCCATATTGTAGCTAAATGATAAAGGATCTTTATTTCTATGTATTCGCAGCACATTACACTTGTCTACATTGAGATTCAATTGCCGTTCCCTGCACCATGCGTCAATTCGTTACAGATCCTCCTGCGTTTCAGTATAATTTTCCATTGTTACTACCTCTAGATATACTGCAGCATCATCCGCAAAAAGCCTCAGTGAACTTCCGATGTTATCCATAAGGTCATTTATGTATTTCGTGAATAGCAACGGTCCTACGACACTCCCCTGCGGCACACCTGAAATCACTCTTACTTCGCAAGACTTCTCTCCATTGAGAATGTCGTGCTGCGTTCTGTTATCTATGAACTCTTGAATCCAATCACACAATTGGTCTGATAGTCCATATGCTCTTACTTTGTTCATTAAAAGACTGTGGGGAACTATATCGAACACATTGCGGAAGTCAAGAAACACGGCATCTACCTGGGAATCCGTGTCTATGGCCCTGTGAGTCTCGTGGACGAATAGCGCGATTGGGGAATAATACGGTGTACTGGAATCCTGAATAAAACCAAACTGCTTTCAGATAAAAACGTGTTGCATTCTTAGTGAATGCCACTGCACACTGACGATTAAAAGAAATAAAAACACAAAACTGCGGAATGGATAATTGAAATTTCTGTCATAATAAATAAGATCTGTTATTCGACTAAGACCCGAATAAGAAATAGAAATGATATAGATGGAAATCACAACAAAGAATAATCATGTGTGGAATTTGTTTCCGTTATTGTTCGTACTGATGTTTGGCAATGATAAATGCAAAATATGTTAAATGATAATTCCCTTGTGTTCGTGAGCAGAGAAGAGGAAGTATAAAAGCTGTAACCGTGGAAGCATTTTAAAAGCCATATTTATTCTGGCTGACAGCCTAATAGAGTTCCCAATAAACGCTAATTTCACAAACTGACGTTTCTTGAGAGCAAGCAAACTGCGTTTGCGAGAATTTTCTTGATAATCTCGCGCAACGTCATCTAACGTGTGAAGATTTCAGTACTCCTTACATACGCCGCAAACAAATCCTTACGTATGTAGCGATGATTAGGACTGCTGTTTCTTTCATATGCACGTTCTTGCTTATCCCATCACTAATGCTACTTGAGTAATTGACTGACTTACAGTAAAAACCTGTATCACTATTAAAGCCAGTAATTACAAAGTGTATTTCAAGGCGGCAGCAATATTGGAATTAACTCTGCGGCTGCAACAGCTCCCAGCGCTTCGCAGATTGTATTTTATCGCCGGCTGTAAAAACAGACACGTGACATCTGAAAGAAGGCAATTACCTCATAAAAGCTATCTGCAATATTTCTAAAGCCAGTCTTTCACACGGAACTTGCAGACGCCTTGCCGTCGCAGGTATATGTTGCCCACGTGTGTATCACAGACAGAAGACAAGAGTAGGTACAGGACGTATGAAAGTTTCTAAACATCTGTTGTACTGGACAGTAGCGCACAGATGTATTTTAAATTGTTAAGGTACAACTGGAAGCAGACACAAATAGGACTTGAGAGTATCGCGTTGAAGTCTTACTCTCAGTATCAGATACGGATAACTGTTACCATACGAAGCAATGAATTGCCCTCATCTCGTGGTCGTGCGGTAGCGTTCTCGCTTCCCACGCCCGGGTTCCCGGGTTCGATTCCCGGCGGGGCCAGGGATTTTCTCTGCCTCGTGATGGCTGGGTGTTGTGTGCTGTCCTTAGGTTAGTTAGGTTTAAGTAGTTCTAAGTTCTAGGGGACTGATGACCATGGATGTTAAGTCCCATAGTGCTCAGAGCCATTTGAAGCAATGAATTCATTCTGTAGAAATTTCAATAAACAACTTTGACCCTTTTAAAATATGAGGCAAAAAGTCTAATCCCTGAAAAAAAATTGTTCTGTGGAATTCCGAGCTCCCCCATAGCGCCTCGAATGACTCGAAACGGCCTACCTGCACTAACTCGACACCCCCTGCAGAGTCTGGGTATATGTAAGTGTAGACCAGATATGGCTCAAATTCGAAGATATTGACAGCAGTAGATAGATTCGTACCGCATCAGTTACTAAAAGACGGGTCTGATTCACCATGGTACAGAAAACACGTCAGAACACTGACGCAGAAGCAACGAAAAAAGCATGCCAAATTCAGGAGAACGCAAAATCCCCAAGACTGGCTACGTTTCACGGGAGCTCGAAATTTAGAGCAGACGTCAAGGCAAGATGCTTTTAATAGTTTCCACAATGAAACGTTGTCTCAAAATATAGTAGAAAACCCAAAGAGCTCCTGGTCATATGTAAAGTACACCAGTGGCAAAAAACAGTCAATACCGTCACTGTGCGATAGCGATGGTGCCACTAAAGTGGAGTTGCTAAATACAGTTTTCCGTAATTCCTTCACGAAAGAAGATGAAGTAAATACTCCAGAATTCGAAACCAGAACAGCTGTTAGCATGAGTGACATAAAAGTAGATATCTTAGGTGTTGCAAACCAACTCACATCACTTAAGAAAGGCAAGTCTTCCGGTCCAGATGGTATACCAATCAGGTTCCTTTCAGAGTATGCAGACACAATAGCACATTTCTTAGCAATCATATACAACTGCTCACTTGACGAAAGATCTGTTCCTAAAGAGTGGAAAGTAGCACAGGCGACACTAATATTCAAGAAAGGAAATAGGAGTAACCCATTGAATTACAGACCCATATCATTGACCTCAATTTGTAGTAGGATTTTGGAGCATATACCGTACTCGAAGTACTTATAACAATTTCAAAACAATAATATGTTACTGGCATTGTAAAAAAAAATCAAGTGTATAACTCATTTGCGATGTTCAACACGCGTTTTAAAAATATTTTGAAGTGTGCTACAATGATTTATTTACAATATGTGTGCTAAGGTGGAATTGAACTATAAAATCACACGGACCACAAGCCGGCCGAGGTAGCCGAGCGGTTCTAGGCGCTAAAGTCTGGAACCGCGCGACCGCTCTGGTTGCAGGTTCGAATCCTGCCTCGGGCATGGATGTGTGTGATGTCCTTAGGCTAGTTAGGTTTAAGTAGTTCTAAGTTCTAGGGGACTGATGACCTCAGAAGTTAAGTCCCATAGTGCTCAGAGCCATTTGAACCATTTTTGAACGGACCACAACAAAACAGATTTCCGTCTACTGGAACGTATTGTGAAGCAGATGGCATGCTATTGGTCAAAATATCTAAGTAACAAAAGATATTAGCCATCTGAAGATAGGCGTGGTAGCCTGAAACTGGTTATGGCTCTAAAATAAAACATTTTTAAAATTATTTGTGGCAGGTTGCGTTATTCACCAGTTATCATTAACGGCTGCGGAGTTCACAAGATCCAACATGAACGAAATAACAATAACACATTAGGTTGGCATCAGCAAGCATCAGTGCGTGCACGAAAAAGACAATTATTTCGCTTCGACCCTTGATTTCTGTTTGCAGTATTGAGTTTTGATAGTTTATTTGTGATTTTATAGTATACAGTTTTGTCTTTCGAGTAAGAATGAAGTGCACGCTGGTAGAAAAGGTACGAAAAAATCGTATCGAACGCGACGTCGAAGGAATCATATGTCAACAAAGCATCCAAAGAACAGATATGAGGCTGAGATCAGTCTGGTTATGCTAAAAAATTGAAAGACAGTGACCAGGAATTTGATCTGAATTATGGATTGAACTACAAGATTATAAATTTTCTTGCCTTTTTCTCTGTAATCTCTCAACACGTGAAATGTAAAATGTGCAATGCAGACACCATGTTGCAAGAACGAAGTTAGGCTTTACAGTATTATTGCTTGTCCAAATTGCTCAGAAGTTGTAAACACTGTAGTAAGTTTATATGGAATACATAAAAAAAATTAACCGTCGAATTGTCTTAACAATGCGCCTGCTTGGAGTACTGCTAAACGAAATCGTATACTTTCGTGCGTTTATGGCATCACCAAGACTCATATTTCCATCGTTCTGTGATAAGCTAGTGGATACGGTTTCGGTTACGAAAGGCCAGTCGTGGATAGCAGATCAATGGAAGAGTTTTTTAAAAGTAGAATTATTTCATTTGTTCATATCTATAACACATTTCAAAACATCGAATGCGTTTTTGTTGTAATATGATTTTTTAAAACGGCGGGCAGCATAACTGCAACAATTCTCAATCTTTTTATTTGAAAATTTAATCACAACTTTGAAATAACATTTCAGGTGAACCAAGTAGGGGATTTCGATTAGTTAATTTTGAAAGAATGGTTCAGAAATGAGTGTTCTTTTTTGGTGAAAACTGAACGACTTTATGCAAACACTCTCCAGTTACAGAAAAATCAATATTTCTAGCATCCACTAATTGGTTCACTAGCCACACTCGTGTAGATTATATACATTTTTTTTCCCGAGATTCAGATTGTCACCAGTTATAGTGCGTGTCGAAATCGCCTCAAATTCAGCGCACCTTGGGGGAATTTCTGCAGTGTAGGCATATATTTTCCGACAATTTTTTTATAATATATTTAAATATATACCCAATAAATACCCCAAGTATTATTTCTCTATCGTCTCTCTTCCCCCCCCCCCCCCCCAAAAAAAAATTGCCAAGAAAACGCTTTTTTCGGCCATTACAATGGTATTACCCCTTAAGCGTACGAATTTCTCTGGAGTGCTGAAAGCGTGTTCGTCACAATGAGGGCAGTATTGTGTCCTGTTTTGTGCCTGGAGCTATTCGTACATTCAGAGCGAACGGGAACGAATATTACCGTTAACAGAACGTATTGCTAGCATCTTTCGAGGATGGACTCAGAAGACTGATAAAAATAGATACTTTGTCCATTCCACCCCAAGTTGTTCCGTAACCCGCAATCGTACGTGCTTCCAAGCAAGCACTTGGCTTGGGCGAAGTATAAGTTACATACGCACAACGCACGCACATCTACATATACAGGGTGGTCCATTGATCGTGATCGAGCCAAATGTCTCACTAAATAAGCGTCCAACTAAAAAGCTACAAAGAACGAAACTTGTCTAGCTTGAAGGGGAACTCATGGCGCTATGGTTGGCCCGGTAGATGGCGCCGTCACAGGTCAGACGGATATCAACTGCGTTTTTTTAAATAGGAACCCCCATTTTTATTACATATTCGTGTAGTACGTAAAGAAATATGAATGTTTTTGTTGGGTCACTTTTTTCGCTATGTGATAGAAGGCGTTGCAATAGTCACAAACGTATAAGTACGTGGTATCACGTAGCATTCCGCCAGTGCGGACGGTATTTGCTTCGTGATACATTACCCGTGTTAAAATGGACCGTTTACCAATTGCGGAAAAGGTCGATATCGTGTTGATGTATGGCTATTGTGATCAAAATGCCCAACGGGCGTGTGCTATGTATGCTGTTCGGTATCCTGGACGACATCATCCCAGTATCCGGACCGTTCGCCGGATAGTTACTTTGTTTGAGGATACAGGAAGTGTTCAGCCACATGTGAAACGTCAATCACGACTTACAACAAATGATGATGCCCAAGTAGGTGTTTTAGCTGCTGTCGCGGCTAATCCGCACATCAGTAGCAGACAAATTGCGCGAGAATCGGGAATCTCAAAAACGTCGGTGTTGAGAATGCTACACTAACATCGATTGCTCCCGTACCATATTTATAGGCACCAGGAATTGCGTGGCGACGACTTTGAACTTCACGTACAGTTCTGCCACAGGGCACAAGAGAAATTACGGGAAGATGACAAACGTAACCTGACATAATGTGCACTATTGGGCAACGGAAAATCCACGATGGCTGCGACAAGTGGAACATCAGCGACCTTACTGGGTTAATGTATGGTGCGGAATTATGGGAGGAAGGATAATTGGCCCCCATTTTATCGATGGCAATCTAAATTGTTGAATGTATGCTGATGTTACTACAAGATGTTTCACTGCATGACAGAATGGCGATGTACTTCCAACATGATGGATGTCTGGCACATGGCTCGCGTGCGGTTGAAGCGGTATTGAATAGCATATTTCATGACAGGTCAGGTGGATTGGTCGTCGAAGCACCGTACCATGGCCCGTACGTTCACCAGATCTGACGTTCCCGGATTTCTTTCTGTGGGGAAAGTTGAAGGATATTTGCTACCGTGATCCACCGACAACCCCTGACAACATGCGTCAGCGCATTGTCAATGCATGTGCGAACATTAAGGAAGGCGAACTACTCGCTGTTGAGAGGAATGTCGTTACACGTATTGCCAAATGCACTGAGGTTGACGGATATCATTTTGAGCATTTATTGCATTAATGTGGTATTTACAGGTAATCATGCTGTAACAGCATGCGTTCTCAGAAATGAAAAGTTCACAAAGGTCCATGTCTCACATTGGAACAACCGAAATAAAACGTTCAAACATACCTACGTTCTGTATTTTCATTTTAAAAAACCTACCTGTTACCAACTGTTCGTCTAAAATTGTAAGCCATATGTTTGTGATTATTACAACGCCATCTATCACAAAGCGCAAAAAGTGATCCAACTAAAACATTCATATTTCTTTACGTACTACACGAACATGTAATAAAAATGGGTTTCCTACTTAAAAAAACGCAATTGATATCCGTTTGACCTGTGGCAGCGCCATCTAGCGGGCAAACCATAGCGCCATCTGGTTTCCCCCTTCAAGCTAGACAAGTTTCTTTCTCTGTAGTTTTTTCGTTGGACGCTTATTTCGTGAGATATTTGGTCCGGTCACAATCAATGGACCATCCTGTATAATCCGCAAGCTACAGTACGATGCGTGGTGGATGGTACCACCTACCTGATTTCCTGTTGCACTCGCAAATAGAGCGAGGGAAAAATGACTATCTACGAACCTCCATACGAGCCCTAATTTTTCTCATTTTATCTTCCTGGTCATTAGGTGAAATGTGCGTTGGCGGCAGTACAATCGATCTGCAGTCGGCTTCAAATTTCGGTTCTCTAAATTTCCTCAATAGTGCGTCGCGAAAAGAGTGTCTTCTGCCCTCCAGAGGTTCCCATTTGAGTTCACGAAGCATTTCCATAATACTTGCGTGTTGACCGAACCTACGTGTAACAAATCTAGCAAAACGCTTCTGAATGTTTTCGATGTTAGCTTTAACCCGTCCTGGTGAGGATCCCAAACACTTGAGCAGTACTCAAGAATGCGTCGCACTAGCGTTCTATATACCGTCTGTTTTATAGATGAGCTACATTTTCCCAACATTCTCCCAATAAAACGAAGTCGGGCATTCGTGTTCCAGACCACCAGCATGACGCGCTCATTCCATTTCGTATCACTCTGCCATGTTATCCCTAGATATTTAATCGATGCGACTGCGTCAGGCAGCAAATTACTAATGCTGTATTCGGCGTTACACTATTGTTTCTCCTTCTCATCCGTATTAACTTACATTTTTCTGTATTTAGAGCAAGCTGCCATTCGTCACAGCTACTAGCAATTCTGCCCAAGTCATCCTGTATCTCGCTACAGTCTCTCAAGGACGATGCCTTCCCGTACACCACAGCATCATCAGCAAACAACCACAGATTGCTGTCCACCCTGTCAGCCATATCATTTATGTATATAGAAAACAATAGCGGCCCTGTCACACTTCTCAAATAGTTCAGATGGCTCTGAGCACTATGGAACTTAACATCTGAGGTCATCAGTCCCCTAGATCTTAGAACTACTTAAACCTAACTAACCTAAGGACATCACACACACATCCATGCCCGAGGCAGGATTCGAACCTGCAACCGTAGCGGTCGTGCGGTTCCAGAATGAAGCGCCTAGAACCGCTCGACCACAGCGGCCGGCTATCACACTTCTCTTGGACACTCCTGACGATACCCTTGTCTCTGAGGACAACATACTGAGTTCTATTATTTATAAAGTTTTCGAGCAAATCACATATCTGAGAACCTAACCCGTATGCTGCGACCTTCGTCAACAGTCTGCAGTGGGACACTGAGCCAAACGCTTTCCAGAAATCTAGTAATACGGAATCTGCATGTTGCCGTACATGCATGGTTTGTAGAATATCATGTGAATCATGTCTCTGAGGATAACATACTGAGTTCTATTATTTAAAAAGTTTTCGAGCCACTCCCATATCTGAGAACCTAACCCGTATGCTGCGACCTTCGTCAACAGTCTGCAGTGGGACACTGTGCCATACACTTTCCAGAAATCTAGTAATACGGAATCTGCATGTTGCCGTACATGCATGGTTTGTAGAATATCATGTGAGAAAAGGGCAAGCTGAGTTTCGCAAGAGCGATTCTTTCTATGTAGCTGACATTTCAAAACGCGTACGGTGTCCAGCGTGTGCGATTTCCGATTCCACAGCCTGAACCAACAGGGGACGTCGAAATTTGCAATGCGATGCGTTGCGATATTTACATTTTATTTTTCGCATTTATTCAGTTACACGCCTGGGCCGGGAGCTCGTGGAAGTCACGGTGAATCTCGAGGACACACCACGACGACTTTCACCTCTGACAGCGCATGCGTTGCGCACGTGAAGTACGCGGACAACACGCTGCGGTGATTCTCCTTCCGCGTTCAGGCCGCGGGCGGCCCAAGCACTCCCGAAACGGTGTGCTCAATTAACTTCTGAGCTATTTCCAACGTCTGGATAGGGAAAAAAATGACAGGTTTACTGCTACGGTAAGTAGTTAAAGCAACCAGCCAGTATTAATTATTCTGTTTATTAACAAAGAGAGCCGTCATGCGTTTCGAGTCGACAGGTTCATCTTCGGCCGCTGTTCACATTTACCTTACGTCATTTACATGCATTTACATAATCTTCTCTTTCTGGCTGTGCTGAACGTTTCTATGGGTGGTGGTCCCCAGAAGCAAAGACCGATGTTCAAGAAAATTATTATTTTGTGCTTCATTTTTACAGACTTGATTTCGAGCTAGAACTCTTATAAAACTGCTTATGTTGTTGTATCTCGACCTTGTGATTGTAAAAAAAAAACCTCTTTTCCTAAAATGCGTCCATTCTATATGTTACCATTACCGTAAGAAATGATCACAAGAGCTGGAAACAGACGAGACTATAGGGTCAACACTATGTAAAAGACATCAAATAAATTTGAACGGCCTTCTCCAGATGAAAGCCTGCAACGGCGCTGTTCGTCAATGAAAACAATAATTCAGAGTGGCTAGTTGCTGTTTATACTTTTTGTAACAATACACCCGTATTCGCACAGAGCCACGGCCTCATAACGTTTGAAAAATAAGAATGATTACGCCTTACAATGTAGTAACAACTTCGCTTGCGACAGGGTCCACATTTACATACATCTACATCTACGTGATTACTCTGCTACTCACAATAGAGTGCCTGGCAGAGGGTTCAATGAACCACCTTCAAGCTGTCTCTCTACTGTTCCACTCTCGAAGGGCACGCGGGAAAAATGAGTACTTAATTTTTCTGTGCGAGCCCTGATTTCTCTTATTTTATCGTGATGATCATTTCACCCTATGTAGGTGGGTGCCAATAGAATGTTTTCGCAATCGGAGGAGAAAACTGGTAACTGAAATTTCATGAGAAGATCCCGTCGCAACGAAAAATGTGGTGTCACCGCCAGACACCACACTTGTTAGGTGGTAGCCTTTAAATAGGCCGCGGTCCGTTAGTATACATCGGACCCGCGTGTCGCCACTATCAGTGATTGCAGACCGAGCGCCGCCACACGGCAGGTCTAGAGAGACTTCCTAACACTCGCCCCAGTTGTACAACCGACTTTGCTAGCGATGGTTCACTGACAAAATACGCTCTCATTTGCCGAGACGATAGTTAGCATAGCCTTCAGCTACGTCATTTGCTACGACCTAGCAAGGCGCCATTACCAATTACTATTGATACTGAGTCATGTACAGTCAAGAGCGACGCTCATCATTAATGGATTAAAGTTAAGTATTCCACCAGCTACGTCCGTTTTTTCTAAAGTCTAATTTCCTTGTCCTGTTCCAAACCTCACGCCAGCCTGCGTGAGCTAAAACGCGTGCCTTTCGGCTTCCTCTAGTACCCGGCGTTGGCTCTCCTGCCAACCCACAACAAAAAAAGCCTTTGTTTTAATGATTGCCACTCCAATTCACGTATCATGTCTGTGACACTATCTCCCCTATTTCGCGATAATACAAAACGAGCTGCCCTTCTTTGTACTTTTTCGATGTCATTCGTCAGTCCTACCTAATGCGGATCCTACACCGCACAGCAATGCTCCAGAATAGGGCGGACAAGCGTGGTGTAAGCAGTCTCTTTAGTAGACCTGTTGCACCTTCTAAGTGTTCTACCAACGAATCACAGTCTTTGGTTTGCTCTACCCACAACATTATCTATGTGATCGTTTCAATTTAGCTTATTCGTAATTGTAATCCCTAAGTATTTAGTTGAATTTACAGCCTTCAGATTTGTGTAACTTATCGCATAATCGAAATTTAGCTATTTCTTTTAGTACTCATGTGAATAACTTCAGACTTTTCCTTATTCAGGGCCGCACCATACAGATATCTTATCTAAATCATTTTGCAAGTCTTTTTGATCATCTGATGACATACGCACTCCGCAAGCCATCGTATGGTGGGTGGAGCAGGGATCCTGTACGAATACTAGTAATTTCTTTTCCTGTTCCACTCGCAAACAGAGTGACGGAAAAACCAGTACGTGTATGCCTCCGTACAAGCCCTACCTCTCTAATCTTACCTTCGCGATCCTTAAGCGAAATGTACGTTGGCGGCAGTAGAATAGTTCTGCAGTCAGCCTCAAATGACGGCCAACCAAATTCTCTCAATAGCGCTCCTCGAAAAGAACGTTGCCGTCCCTCCAATGATTCCCATTCGAGTTCCCGAAGCGTCCGTGTAACACCTGTGTGTTGTTCGAACCTACCGGAATCAAATCTAGCAGCCCACCACTGAACTGTTTCGATGTCTTTCGTTAATCCGACCTGGTGCGGATCCCAAACACTCGAACAGTACTCGACACTGGGTTGCACTAGTGTCCTATATGCAGTCTCCTTTACAGATGAACCACACTTTCCTAAAATTTTCTCAATAAATCAAAATAGTCCATTTGCCTTCCCTACTACAATCCTTACATTCTCATTCCATTTCCTATTGATTTGCAACGTTACGCCTAGATATTTAGTCGACGTGACTGTGTGAAGTAGCACACTAATAATGCTGCACTCGAACATTAAGAAAACCTTGTACGTTTGGAAGCGAAGAAGAGAAAAATGAACCAGAAACGAAGTAATGAAGAAAGAAAGCAAAAAATAAAGGAAATTTAACCAAATCATCGAAAATTTATAGATATTTTATGGGAATTTCAGCGCCTCATACAGAACAAAATCTTCGCAGTTATGCGGTGTCGAATCTGACGGGTCAAATCTTTGAGGCGACTAAGGAAATGTAGTGTGGTCTTATAACTATTGATCGATTCTGACAGTGGCAGCAGTTCACAAAGCTGTAACCCAAAAGAGATATAATCAGTAGACAGCCAGTCGACTGAAGTTTTGCTGCGTTTAGATTGACGGTGTGCATCATTAGAACACACCAAAATTGTCGTCTCTAAGGACTGCGTTGTCGACGGAACGTTAAACCCTGATATTCTTTCTTCTTTCCTTTCACCAAAACTTTGCTTACTACTGAGTATGACAATAATTTCGGATATCTGACATTTCCCAGTAAAGGTGATTTGCCGCTTCCGTCCTCTGATCAGTTGGTGATGTGGCTAACAGGTCTTGTCATGGGTTAAGCCTCTTCCAATTTTGTCTTTCCATAGCCAGTCTTTTCATTTCTGAATATTTTTCTTCTTTTATATTCTCCAGCATTTGACATTTTCTTTTTCCTCATCCCGTTTTTGCCTCCACCATTCCTTCTCTTCCTTCCTTCAATTGGAAGACCGCGTAAGGAGTGAAGAAGTATTAAGAAGAGTTGGAGAAGAAAGAAACATGCTGAAAGCTATCAGAAAGAGAAAACGGAACTGGATTGGACGTTGTTTGAGGAGACAATAATGGAAAAGAAACAAAAGTAGGAGTTAAGTCTGTGTCAGTATGAAGCCTGCTCTTAAACATAAGAACAGATAATCAGAACACATACAATACTGAGCATGTTGAGAGATTTGGGTACCCGCCTGGGAAAGCCTAGTACGGTGGTACGAGCCCGCCCGGTTAGCCGCGCGGTCTAGCGCGCTGCTTCCAGAGCAAGAAGGCGTGCCAGTTCGGCAAGAATCCGCCCGGTGGATTAGTGTCGAAGTCCGGTGTGCTGGCCAGCCTGTGGATGGTTTTTAAGGCGGTTTTCCATCTGCCTCCGCGAATGCGGGCTGGTTCCCCTTATTCCGCCTCAGTTACACTATGCCGGCGACTGCCGCGCAAACAGTTTCCACGTACGCGTACACCATACCACGCAAACATTTGGGGTTAAGCTCGTCTGGTATGAGACGTTCCCGGGGGGCGGGGGGTCCACTGGAGGCCGAACCGCACAATAACCCTGGGTTCGCTGTGGGGCGGCGGTGGGGTGAGTGGACTGCTGTAGCCTGTATCACTGAGGGCTACGGCTGGGACGAAGCCTCTTCGTCGTTTCTAGGTCCCCGGTTCAATACATACACAATACACACGCTGGTGCGAGAGGACTTCTAAAAGTAAGTTACACATTATTATGGAAGACCAAGCAACTTTTGTTGAATTCTGCACTACAGGAAACACTACTTCTCTGTAAACAACGGCCAGAACGTTCTACTAATCTTTCAATCACTCGATGACAGAAATTCGCTCCTTGAACACGGAGCCCCACTCGAGAAGTGCTGTGTGAACGTACTCTTCGTTGGAAACCCCCCCCCCCCCCCTCGTCCTTCAGATATTCCATCAGCTTGCCCAAAGATGGCACGATGCAATCTTCAAGCACATTTTTAAAGCCTTGATTAAATTGTCGGAACCATTTCGATATGGCTGCACTCGACGTTGCATTTGGTCCACATACTGTCAGAATTGCACGGTGATCCTGTGTGCAATCCAGGCTTTTTGGCTACAAGAATTGTACTGAACCGCGAACTTTAACTCTTGGAGTACGTTTTTAGTTGCCGCACCATTTCAGTTGTACACTGTGATACACTTGTCCGATTTAAAAATGATAATAAATGGGTTACTAGACATCCGAAAGCTGTTGTGACTGAGGAAATGAGGGAGTAGTCCTGACCTCTCTGAAGCTGTAGACATCCAGGGAAGCCCACGAAACGAAATACACTCCTGGAAATTGAAATAAGAACACCGTGAATTCATTGTCCCAGGAATGGGAAACTTTATTGACACATTCCTGGGGTCAGATACATCACATGATCACATTGACAGAACCACAGGCACATAGACACAGGCAACAGAGCATGCACAATGTCGGCACTAGTACAGTGTATATCCACCTTTCGCAGCAATGCAGGCTGCTATTCTCCCATGGAAACGATCGTAGAGATGCTGGATGTAGTCCTGTGGAACGGCTTGCCATGCCATTTCCACCTGGCGCCTCAGTTGGACCAGCGTTCGTGCTGGACGTGCAGACCGCGTGAGACGACGCTTCATCCAGTCCCAAACATGCTCAATGGGGGACAGATCCGGAGATCTTGCTGGCCAGGGTAGTTGACTTACACCTTCTAGAGCACGTTGAGTGGCACGGGATACATGCGGACGAGCATTGTCCTGTTGGAACAGCAAGTTCCCTTGCCGGTCTAGGAATGGTAGAACGATGGGTTCGATGACGGTTTGGATGTACCGTGCACTATTCAGTGTCCCCTCGACGATCACCAGTGATGTACGGCCAGTGTAGGAGATCGCTCCCCACACCATGATGCCGGGTGTTGGCCCTGTGTGCCTCGGTCGTATGCAGTCCTGATTGTGGCGCTCACCTGCACGGCGCCAAACACGCATACGACCATCATTGGCACCAAGGCAGAAGCGACTCTCATCGCTGAAGACGACACGTCTCCATTCGTCCCTCCATTCACGCCTGTCGCGACACCACTGGAGGCGGGCTGCACGATGTTGGGGCGTGAGCGGAAGACAGCCTAACGGTGTGCGGGACCGCAGCCCAGCTTCATGGAGACGGTTGCGAATGGTCCTCGCCGATACCCCAGGAGCAACAGTGTCCCTAATTTGCTGGGAAGTGGCGGTGCGGTCCCCTACGGCACTGCGTAGGATCCTACGGTCTTGGCGTGCATCCGTGCGTCGCTGCGGTCCGGTCCCAGGTCAACGGGCACGTGCACCTTCCGCCGACCACTGGCGACAACATCGATGTACTGTGGAGACCTCACGCCCCACGTGTTGAGCAATTCGGCGGTACGTCCACCCGGCCTCCCGCATGCCCACTATACGCCCTCGCTCAAAGTCCGTCAACTGCACATACGGTTCACGTCCACGCTGTCGCGGCATGCTACCAGTGTTAAAGACTGCGATGGAGCTCCGTATGCCACGGCAAACTGGCTGACACTGACGGCGGCGGTGCACAAATGCTGCGCAGCTAGCACCATTCGACGGCCAACACCGCGGTTCCTGGTGTGTCCGCTGTGCCGTGCGTGTGATCATTGCTTGTACAGCCCTCTCGCAGTGTCCGGAGCAAGTATGGTGGGTCTGACACACCGGTGTCAATGTGTTCTTTTTTCCATTTCCAGGAGTGTATTAATTTAAAATTATTGACTAAATTTGTGCAAGCTGTCATAGGGCTTTGTAAACGCCCATGGTGTTTGTAACGTATAGTGTGTGTATGTGTGATCGACCAGTGTTGTCTCCACAATGGAATTCTCACGCCTACAAACGATCAAAACGATCTTGCCTTTGACAATCTGCATCCGGGATTTTCATAAAACGTGGTATCGTGTTGTGGTTTTAGTTGACTTCAGTTTATCATATCAAACCAATCATTCCTATTGGGATGCTACTAGAATATATTAGACTTGCCTACTGTAAGTGTTTTATTGTCAATAACATGTACAGTGCAAAAAATTGTGTAACTAAGAAGCACACAACGTCAGATTCTAGCCTAAACATAATTTCGAGATTGGCAAACCAAACTTTCTTTAGACTGCGCCCCCCTCCTCCTCCATTATTAGACAGACGCAAAGTTGGCTGATACTTATTAGCAGTGAGAAACAGAAGCCCTAAACCCTGAGAGGTAATTTCAGAAAAAGCATGTCTTTTCGCCGCTCTTTGCCAGGTACACTATTCTGAAAATTTTTTCGTCCCACCAATATTCAACTGCCAGCACACACTGTCTGCTCTACGAGGTTCTGCGGCTGCAGCATCGTAAACCGCCGCCTCCTTGTCTGCTCTCTCTCAGGGCAGTAAATATCCATCCCTGCCAACTCTCTTCCCAGCTCCTCTTTAGCCAATAGCGGCTTCTGAGGAACGTGTAGCCCACATCGACCTTTCTGCCAGTGCTCAGCTCAAATTAACTGCCAGACATGCTGTACTACAGAAATTGTTAGTCCGTGGTGCTAGCCAGTATCATCCAAATACATGATTAATAATCCAACTGAGCGTTGTAAACAGTGGTCTAATATACGCTGAAGAGCCAAAGAAACCGGCACACCTGCCTAATATGGTGTAGGGCCCCCACGAGCACGCAGAAATACCGCAACACGACGTGACATGGACTTGACTAATGTCTGAAGTAGTGAAGGAGGGAAGTCACACCATGACTCCAGCAGGTCTGTCCATAAATCCCGTAAGATTACGAGGGAGTGGAGATCTCTTCTGTATAGCACGTTGTAAGACATCCCAGATACGCTCAATAATGTTCATGTATGGGGAGTTTGGTGGCCAGCAAAAGTGATTAAACTCAGAAGAGTGTTCCTGGAGCCACTTTTTAGCAATTCTGGAAGTGTGGGGTGTCACATTGTCATGCTGGAATTGCCCCAATCCGACGGAATGCACAATGGACACGAATGGATGCAGGTGATCAGACAGGATGCTTACGTACGTGTCACCTGTCAGAGTCGTATTTGGACGTATCAAGAGTCCCATATCACTCCAACTGCGCACGCCCCACACCATTACAGAGCCTCCACCAACTGGGCAATTTGTCTTAGTTTGATGGGTTTATTTACTCCATAATTAAAATTGAATTCTTGATTGCGCTAATCTAATTCAAAAGTAACACACATCTCAAGACAGATTTTAATGGTCCTCGAGTCGCTACTGTGGCAGATGGAGAGAACAGGTTACTTAGCAAAAAACTGAGCTTAAGAATAAACAAAAAAGATTAATGAGCAGATGTAGAAACTAAAAGCAAACCATTAAAGTAAAAACAGTCTTATAATGAATAAATTCTTTCATGACCGGGGTATTTGCACAGGATGACTAAATCAAACAAGGCAAAAGAACCGTTTAATTATATAATTATGAACTAGTCACAAATATTTGTATTGGCTTTTGTCAGAAAGTGTACGTCCTTTTAGAAGCTTGACACAAAAGAAATGTGAGTAATTCTTGAAACAGGTAGCTTTCAGAATTCTTGTTCTGCTGTCTCCTAATGATTGATAGACAACCTGGGGTTCTTACCAGTTACATTTGATCCAGAATAGGGAGAAAATCCAAAGAAGAGCGGGCTTTTTCGTCGTAGCTTCCTTCAATAAGCACGAGAGGTTTTGGAGATGTTTAAAATACTTCGGCGACAGATGATACGAAGTTTTAATTTTTTATTTTTCAATACCATAAACTTTACCAACAGCCGTACACTTTAAGATATTTTATTTTATTTTATTTCGAAAGCAACCAATTTCGGCAATTCATTTTGCCATCTTCAGGCCCCATAAGCTTTTTTCGAATCAACGAGTTTGTCGTATAGCGCCATAAAACTGGATATCGTGAACTCCAATTGTTGTGCAGCTGATTCAGACGAAAGCGTGACAGCAACTGGTTGCTCTCGAAATAAAATAAAATGTCTTAAAGTGTACGGCCTTCAGTAAAGTTGACTGAATTGAAAAGTACGTATCGGACGATGTCCCCTGGCCATAATGGACCAACAGAAATGATGCATGAGAGACGATTCCTCTTACAATTACGAGAGCGTACGTTCTCAGAAGAACCAAACAACATATTACTTTCTCCTTTTTATATCTCGCGGAATGTCGATGACGGGGAAGTTTAGAGACATTAGAGCTCTTATGGAGGCTTACCGGCTATCTTTCTGCCCGCTTACCATTCACGAATGGAGTAGCAAATGAGGGAGATTACAATGGTATCGGGAGCACCCTCCATGATACACCGTAAGGTGTCAAAAAGTGCAGTACAGAAGTAACAAACTAAAGGCAGATGTGATGAATGCAAACTGAGACGGAAAGTGTCTGAGAAAATTGGCTACCAGAAATAGGAATATAAGAAAAACCAGTTGGACAGCTGAAGGAATAATAGGTATAAAAACGTTAAGAAAAATATATCGCACACGCAGCAGTCCGCGTAGGTTATTTGAGCCCAGTTAGCACGATGCGTTGTTACTACGATCTATTATCATCTACTGAGTGATGGGCGCGAACTTGTAGATATCTGATTAATCATCAGTCGCTCCACTCAGATAAAAAAATGGTTCAAATGGCTCTGAGCACTATGGGACTTAACATCTTACGTCATCAGTCCCATAGAACTTAGAACTACTTAAACCTAACTAACCTAAGGACATCACACAACACCCAGCCATCACGAGGCAGAGAAAATCCCTGACCCCGCCGGGAATCGAACCCGGGAACCCGAGCGTGGGAAGCGAGAACGCTACCGCACGACCACGAGATGGGGGCTCCACTCAGATAATACGGTGCTAACTGCGATGTAGCACTATCGGACGCCAATAACAAAATTCACACCGCAAAATTCATCCATTTATGGAGACAACAGTTTCTGTTCTAAAGCATCGCAAATGCCTTTACTTACAAGCGTTGTTCAGCAAGGAGACTGCTTGTCATGTCCTTACCTGAAACGAGAAACCAGCACATGAGATCTTCGTGAATGATTTTGTACGTATGTTTATAATAAGTACACAAAATTAGTCACTCAGATTGCAAGACAGACCAACTAGTATTTAGCGGGAGTAACATCAACATACACTACTGGCCATTAAAATTGCTACACCAAGAAGAAATGCAGATGATAAACCGGTATTCATTGGACAAATATATTATACTAGAACTGACATGTGATTACATTTTCAAGCAATTTGGGTGCATAGATCCAGAGAAATCAGTATCCAGAACAACCACCTCTGGCCGTAATAACGGCCTTAATACGCCTGGGCATTGAGTCAAACAGAACTTGGATGGCGTGTACAGGTACAGCTGCCCGTGTAGCTTCAACACAATACCACAGTTCTTCAAGAGTAGTTACTGGCGTATTGTGACGAGCCAGTTGCTCGGCCACCATTGACCAGACGTTTTCAATTGTAGAGAGATCTGGAGAATGTGCTGGCCAGGGCAACAGTCGAACATTTTCTGTATCCAGAAAGGCCCGTGCAGGACCTGCAACATGTGTCGTGCGTTATCCTGCTGAAATGTAGGGTTTCGCAGGGATCGAATGAAGGGTAGAGCCACAGGTCGTAACACATCTTAAATGTAGCGTCCACTGTACAAAGACGTGTAACCAATGGCACCCCATATCATCACGCCGAGTGATACGTCAGTATGGCGATGACGAATACACGCTTCCAATGTGCGTTCACCACGATGTCGCCAAACACGGTTGCGACCATCATTATGCTGTAAACAGACGAAAAAAATGACGTTTCGCGATTCGTGCATCCAGGTTCGTCGTTGAGTTCACCATCGCAGGCGCTCCTGTCTGTGATGCAGCGTCAAGGGTAACCGCAACCAAGGTCTCCCAGCTGATAGTCCATGCTGCTGCAAACGACGTCGAACTGTTCATGCAGATGGTTGTTGTCTTGCAAACGTCCCCATCTGTTGACTCAGGGATCGAGACGTGGCTGCACGATCCGTTACAGCCATGTGGATAAGATGCCTGTCATCTCGACTGCTAGTGATACTAGGCCGTTGGTATCCTGCACGGCGTTCCGTATTGCCTTCCTGAACCCACCGATTTCATATTCTGCTAACAGTCATTGGATCTCGACCAACGCGAACAGCAATGTCACGATACGATAAACCGCAATCGCGAAAGGCTACAATCCGAGCTTTATCAAAGTCGGAAACGGGATGGCACGGATTTCTCCTCCTTACACGAGGCATCACAACAACGTTTCACCAGGCAACGCCGGTCAATTACTGTTTGTGTATGAGAATTCGGTTGGAAACTTTCCTCAGGTCAGCACGTTGTAGGTGTCGCCACCGGTGCCAGCCTTGTGTGAATGCTCTGAAAAGCTAATCATTTGCATATCACAGCATCTTCTTCCTGTCGGTTAAATTTCGCATCTGTAGCACGTCATCTTCGTGGTGTAGCAATTTTAATGGCCAGTAGTGTAAAACATTTTTTGGCATAGCAGCTGTGAGATATATTTCAGAGCAAGTTGTCAGTGTAGCAGAGTCAAGTTTACAGGAGAGCATAAGTACGTAATAACAAGGATAAAAGCGGTCTCGCGACAATAATACACGCATCAGTATAATTTTAATCCCTGAATATCCTCATCCGAATATGGCAAATATCCAGCCGAACTGACGCCATTGTCAACGGTAGAGGCAATGTTACACGGTATTAAAGTTATGTCTCCTGGAGGTAATTTTCTGCGTGGAGTGCTTATGGTACAACATGTAAGAGGACTGAGAGATACGAGAAGTACACCAGCTGGACAAGAGTATCCGGACTCCCCTACCTCTTGTGGAATTCATGTCAAAGGAGGCAGACTCGCCAGTACAAAACGAGGCGGGGAGTGTTGTACATTCACTAGCAAAGCAATAACGGTAGAATTGTTAGATCAGAACTTTAAGAGTTCGAATGTGAACTATTCACTGGATGTCACCTGAGTAACAAATCAATCAGGGACATTTCAACCCTTCTACAGCGGTCCAAATCGACTGCTGGAGACGTGACTGAAGTGCAAACGCGAAGGAAGAAGCACAGCTAAACCTGGACCAGACAGACCTCATGTATGACGGACAGGGACAGTCTAGTATTCGAGAGACTGGTTGTAGAAAATAGGATAAAGTAAGCACAAGGAATACCTCGTAAGTTCCGAAGAGCTAGTAGCAATCGAGTTAGTACAATGACTGTGTGTAGGGACTTAGGGAAAAGGAACACGGCGCAGTGGCAGAGCAACTCCTCATAAACCAAACATTTCTCTACTCAGTAGTCAAGCGACGCTGCATTTGGTGTAAACAGCGAAGCCAATGGACAGTGGGTGACTGGAATCGAGTGATTTGGAGTGCCGAGTCACGCTCTACTACGCGGGAATGAGGTTGAAGGGTTTGGATTTGTTGAATGCCTGGAGAACACTACCAGCCATCGTCTGTAGTGCCAACAGTGAAGTACAGAGGAGGTGTGGTTACGACATGGGGGTACATTTCTTGGTTAGCGTATGGTCCCCTTATTTCGCTTGAGAAAATGCTAAGTGTGGAAGGATACGAACAGATTTTACAGCACTGTGTACAGTAGTTAAACATTTCGGAGACGACGATTTTTGCATCAGCGTGATAATGCATCCTTTCATAAAGCAGCATCTGTGAAGCGATGCCTTGAGGGCAATAACATTCCTGAAATGGACTGGCCTGCCCAGAGTCCCAACCTGAACCCAATGGAACGCCTTCGGGGTGAGTTAGAACGTCAGCTTCGCTGCAGACCCTAGCGTCCAACATCATTACCCTCTTTGGTTTTGACTCTTGAGGTAGGATTTGCTGTCATTCCTCGACAGACATTCAGACACCTCACTGATAGTGTCCCCAGCAGAGTTCAGGACGTCATAAAAGCGCACAACCCATATTAATATCCACAAATAAGTCTCTGGTTACTTTGATCACACAGGTAATAAGCATATCAAACCAGTCGAAAGGCTGTAGGCTAAAATTTGCACCACCACTTTTATTGCGTACTCCTCCCCCCCTCCCCTGCACCGCTACCTTGCCTTAGTATTCTGTTCTGCTCTCTCTCCTCTTCTTCCTTTCCATCATCTCCTTACGTAAATCCCAATCAGTTATTGGCACAAACAGTATACAGCGTTAAATCGGCAACGCGAATCGACCGAGTGACCGCGCCGCTAGAGAAATTAACCCAATTTCTTCCACCACCTGCTGCAGTAGCCGGCTGTAATGCTGGTTTGGAGAGGATTTGCCTTCTGCGAACACGTGCGGCCTTGGGCAGGACGAGCCGCAGATAAGAAACGTAGAAGCAATTAGAGGAGGCTTTCCGCCTCGAACCGCAGTCTTGTAAGAACCAGTAACCTTGGTACTGCCAACTGCTACTTCGCATGCGTTTTCGTGTAGTGCTAAGTTGCAGCGTGAACTCGGTGTCGCTACCGTAGAAACGCACGGAGAGGTATGCTTTCAGCCCGCTTCTCGCCTGTTTTGTCTTCATCCATCATTTTACGTTTCACTTGTTTACATACACTGATGAGCCAAGCGTTATGTGCACCTGCTAATTAGCGTCCTGTTTCACCTTTATAAGGCTGTACAGCAAAGATTCTACGTGACATGGATTTGAGAAGTTCTAAGTCCTTGGTAGGTTTCCGGATGTATGTGGCACCATACATCCAGGTCACGCAGTTCCCATTAGTTACGGGCTGGCGGTTTGTGGGCGTGTCGGGTATTTGGTGGCCAAGACACCAACGTCAGTTCGCCATCAATCTCCTCAAAGCACTGTAGTACTGTTCTGGCTTTACGATACCGACAGTTATCCTGCTGTAAGATGGTGGAAGAATCCAAGCTGTGACGCTACTTTCGAGTACTACCATAGGTTCCTTGAAAACCCAAGTGAATGTCTCCCACAGCATTAATTGCCCTACTCACCTGTGTTATTGATACAGTGTATACGAGGAGCGTTCAGTAAGTAATACAACACATTTTTTTCCGAAGGTAGTTTGGTTTTATTCATGATTCCAATACCCTATGTTATTCCCCATTCTGTTGGCTACAAAACACTATTTTTCAACATAATCTCCGTTCAGTACGACAGCCATACGCCTCCAAAGTGGGATGGCATGAATGCCTGCATAGTATTACTCTTCTGGTCGAGATCGGAGCCAAAATCCCCATCATACATTTACAACTTCCCGCGGAGTGCGTCCTTGTTTGTGCCAAACACATGGAAGTCGGAAGGCGCGAGATCCAGGCTGTGCGGTAGAGACTCGGACTGGCTTGCGGTGATGACAGACACCTCGCTCAACGACTCACCGAGGTTTTACTGGCTCTCAGGTCTCGGTAGACATTATGCAAGAGCTTATCCACCAAAAGCAGCTCAATGGCAGCTCTCTGCTTAGGATGCACCTCCATTACAGATGCCATTTTGAAGGCTACGTACAGTGCTGCGACCTATCGCAACATCAAGAAATTATAGGGGCTGAAGTGGGAATATTCCACGACGTCTCACAACAAATCCCGCATTTTTTCAACAGAAATTGCCAGAGAAACAAAGTGTTGCATTACTTACTGAACGCCGTTCCTATTTCAAGTAGTCGTTCACCTGGATGACAACGTATCTACGCACGATTGTCGGCCAGGTGTAACAAGAAACACGATTCACCTAACGAGGAAACGCATTTCCATTGATCCACGCTTCAATCCCGATGGTCCCGTGCTCACTGAAATCGTAATTCAAGATGTCTTTGGGTCAACATGGGAAGAATTAGGGGTCGCTGCTGCAGAGCCGCGTCAATAACATTAGTTATTCAATAGACCTATCTAATTTTCAACATTCTTCAGCAGAACCTCATTTCAAAACCTACTATTTTCTTCCTGTCTGAACTGTTCAATGGTTCAAATGGCTCTGAGCACTATGGGAGTCAGCATCTGTGGTCATAAGTCCCCTAGAACTTAGAACTACTTAAACCTAACTAACCTAAGGACATCACACACACCCATGCCCGAGGCAGGATTCGAACCTGCGGCCGTAGCGGTCGCGCGGTTCCGGACTGAGCGCCTAGAACCGCTCGGCCACCGCGGCCGGCGTCTGAACTGTTCATCCTCCACGTTTCACTTTCGTACAAGGCTACTCTCGATATAAATACTTTCATAAAGACTTCCTAACACTTGAATTTATATTCGATATTAAAAAATTTATCATTCCAGGAAACCCTTTTCTCGCTATTGTCATATAGTGTGTTGCAATGTGCGCTGAACCGCGTGTTTCGACTGCGCCTCAACAACATTGTACTCTGTCCTGAGGTTAGACACAGGACGCCACCTAGCGTACATTACAGAGTGGACAAGCCTCCGTTCTCCACTTTATGTGGTGAGGGTGGATGTCGAACACCACAGTTCGCGAACTGTAAGTAATCACTCATTTACATAAAAAGGAAGAAGTGAACTCTTCTGTAATATACAAATAAGACATATAAAAAGAGTATCATAACTGTATCATTATAGGTCCTACTGATGATGCCTTAAAGTGAAAAAAGGCGAAACGCGTCTGGGAGAATAAAAGGCAGAGCAGCAAGAGAAGGCGTTTTTTATTTACAAAACAAAAAAAAATACAATTATAAAAGTTACACAAGTCGAAGGACATGAAAGGGAAACAACAGAGGAGAAATTTATGAGACTGGGTTGCAGCCTCTCCTTAATGTTGTTCAATATGTACAATGAGCAAGCAGTAAAGGACAGCAAGCAGAAATTTGGAAGGGAGAAGAAATAAAAACTTCGTAATTTGCTGATGACACTGTAATTTATTTAGAGACGGCATAGGAACTGGAAGAGCAGATGGGCGTTATGAATTAGAAGGACAGTCATACGGAATAAACATCATCTTGAAATGAGGTTTTAAGATGAATTTCAACAAAATTAAAAGAAGGTTAATGGAATGTACCTCATTTATCCTCCACTCCGCGGGAAGCTGTACGTGGATGATGGGGATATTTTTGATGCAGTATGACGTTGGCTCCGACCTCGATCAGTAGAGTGATAGCATGGGGGCATACAGACCTTCCCAGTAAGGTGGCGTAAGGCCGTCGTATTGAATGGCGATTATGTTGAAAAATAGGTTTTTGTAGCCAAAAAAGTGGAGAATAATATGGTATATTGGAATCCCGAATAAAACCAACTGGCCTTTGGAAAAAAAAATGTGTTTCGTCTTGAACGCCGCCCGTAGTTGATTACGGCGTATACCGCATGCTTGAAGGCTGTCTATTTGTTCCTCATTACTTCTGGTATGGAATGGAAGCACAGACGCAAGACATTGAAAGTTCTACTGCAACAGACCTCTATGCACGCGTGCCAAGGGAACTGAGAGACAATTGTGGGGGGTTATCGTTCGGTCAAGGACCGGTGGGTACTCAGCGGCGGCAGACGACGGCAATCACGAGGTACAAGCAGTGGCTGGGAGATGAGATGCGTAAAGCCGTGAGGCTCCCTGTAATCACGCAGCTACAATGCAGGAATGTAATACGTGCGGCGCCTTGGGGCCAACAATGCTTGCGAGGAGTCGTTGCGTTGCCTTGAAACGGACATCGGCGCGTGACTTCTGCATAAGGGGAACTAGTACTGCGGTTGCGCGCTCTTAGCAGTCGATGCAGGTACAGCCAAACACGGCTTTCAGGTGAGCGTAATAGTATTAAATCTCATCTTCAGTGGGGACGTATGAAAGGATACATAGATACATACAAGCTAACGTAACTTTTACTACAGTTCTGATGTAGTTCAATTTTCCTCGAGGCATCTGAGTCTCATCTTTATACACGATAAAGGCAATGGACTAGGGTAGTCCCTGCAGATATGTTACGTATAATGTTGTGGTGGTGTAATGTCTACGATACCTGCCTTATAAGCAAGGAGATCCAGGTTCACTTCTTGGCCATAGCACAAAGTTTAATTCATTTCTTCGGTTTCCATCATTATCGTAGGTAACTTTTACTGTTTGAGAGGTAACTGAAGCAAATTTTGCAGATGTTGTCATTATGTTACTGACTATAGCCTGGATTCTTTTTCAATTTTATTGTCAAATAATTTGATCACGACGTTGTTGGTTACATTTAGAACACGTACTATCAAATGCGGATAATTTTCTCAAAAGTTACTTATCACTTACAAAATGTGTTAAGTTATTCTTAGTAATTTAATAAATCTATAAATCAGTTTTTTCAATATCATCCTCAGAACACTCTCAACAGCTTTTTAAATTTGTGTGTACTATGTATAGGAGATTTTATATCACAAAAGTTTAAATAAATTCGACAGTAATGTACTTTCAAAAATTTTGTACAACACAAAGTTCTGTTATAGCATGTACAAAGTCTGTAGCAAATTTCACATATTTATCTGCAACGGTTCAGCAGCATTGAAAAATGGGAGTTGCGGGAAATGCAAAGAAAAGACTTTATTAGCATTTACTCCAGAAACAAGCACCTTAGTGTTGGCCGTAACCGTACATTTGGTCTTTTTGGTCTTCATGTAGCTCTTTCGTTCTAGTCTGATCCATTTGGCATGCCCTCTTTTGGCTATATCCTTGTTTGGCATTTCAAAACTAGTAATACGCACATCATCAATCTTCTTCAGTAGGTTTTCAGTGAAGCAGTCTGCATCAAATCGTAGTCTCGTAAGGTTCCTGAATCATGACTGAAAACCAGACAAGCACTGTGCAAGGAAACAACTGTAGATGAGCAAAATGTTGTCTTTGGGCGTCCCTTCTAAATATGGTTTCGTTCCACGATGTATGCATTTCTTTATTAAATCGTAATTAATTGCACCGTAAATGGGCTTACAGCCTTCTATACTCTACAGATGTCTTGTTTGTTTGCAGGATATTAATAAAAAATCGCAAACAAGGACAGAGCCGTGTAGAAAAGGGGACACTGAGCATTGGTTGAAATAAAATTACTTTTAAATCATTTGTAGCACGAATTAAACGCCACAGAACTAACAGGTGGCAAAAAATTTCAACGTTTTTGACCAATTTTACATAACGCCCCCCCCCCCCACCCCCACTCTTAATGAGGAGCTAAAATTTGCGACGGGGAGTCCGTTCGCAGCGGCTATACGTGGCATAGCGTAGATGCCGGCAATGCATCACCTTGTTGGGTTGCAGGTAACCGATAGGAGCATTACATTGCGTAACCAATGACGAACTCAGAACCAGATGACGTCCACATAGCGAAATATATAAATAGCTCCCATTTACTAAGTTTACATGGGGCTAGCAAATCTGGCTTTCGTTAACTGATTTCCAAGTGCTACCTTTGGTTGGTCGTGTAAAAACCTTCAACATCGGGGTCCAGAGCAAATTGCTATATTAGCGGTAAACTTTGGCCAGTGATGTGATGGTGTATCTGCTGTATTTGGATTAGATTAGATTATACGTACTTTTGGTTCCATAGTGAGGGGATTCTCAAGGATGTAGAATAAGTCAGAAAACAAGAACATACAATAAATACACTCCTGGAAATTGAAATAAGAACACCGTGAATTCATTGTCCCAGGAAGGGGAAACTTTATTGGCACATTCCTGGGGTCAGATACATCACATGATCACACTGACAGAACCACAGGCACATAGACACAGGCAACAGAGCATGCACAATGTCGGCACTAGTACAGTGTATATCCACCTTTCGCAGCAATGCAGGCTGCTATTCTCCCATGGAGACGATCGTAGAGATGCTGGATGTAGTCCTGTGGAACGGCTTGCCATGCCATTTCCACCTGGCGCCTCAGTTGGACCAGCGTTCGTGCTGGACGTGCAGACCGCGTGAGACGACGCTTCATCCAGTCCCAAACATGCTCAATGGGGGACAGATCCGGAGATCTTGCTGGCCAGGGTAGTTGACTTACACCTTCTAGAGCACGTTGGGTGGCACGGGATACATGCGGAAGTGCATTGTCCTGTTGGAACAGCAAGTTCCCTTGCCGGTCTAGGAATGGTAGAACGATGGGTTCGATGACGGTTTGGATGTACCGTGCACTATTCAGTGTCCCCTCGACGATCACCAGTGGTGTACGGCCAGTGTAGGAGATCGCTCCCCACACCATGATGCCGGGTGTTGGCCCTGTGTGCCTCGGTCGTATGCAGTCCTGATTGTGGCGCTCACCTGCACGGCGCCAAACACGCATACGACCATCATTGGCACCAAGGCAGAAGCGACTCTCATCGCTGAAGACGACACGTCTCCATTCGTCCCTCCATTCACGCCTGTCGCGACACCACTGGAGGCGGGCTGCACGATGTTGGGGCGTGAGCGGAAGACGGCCTAACGGTGTGCGGGACCGTAGCTCAGCTTCATGGAGACGGTTGCGAATGGTCCTCGCCGATACCCCAGGAGCAACAGTGTCCCTAATTTGCTGGGAAGTGGCGGTGCGGTCCCCTACGGCACTGCGTAGGATCCTACGGTCTTGGCGTGCATCCGTGCGTCGCTGCGGTCCGGTCCCAGGTCGACGGGCACGTGCACCTTCCGCCGACCACTGGCGACAACATCGATGTACTGTGGAGACCTCACGCCCCACGTGTTGAGCAATTCGGCGGTACGTCCACCCGGCCTCCCGCATGCCCACTATACGCCCTCGCTCAAAGTCCGTCAACTGCACATACGGTTCACGTCCACGCTGTCGCGGCATGCTACCAGTGTTAAAGACTGCGATGGAGCTCCGTATGCCACGGCAAACTGGCTGACACTGACGGCGGCGGTGCACAAATGCTGCGCAGCTAGCGCCATTCGACGGCCAACACCGCGGTTCCTGGTGTGTCCGCTCTGCCGTGCGTGTGATCATTGCTTGTACAGCCCTCTCGCAGTGTCCGGAGCAAGTATGGTGGGTCTGACACACCGGTGTCAATGTGTTCTTTTTTCCATTTCCAGGAGTGTATTTGCATAGAAAAATTTTCCGGGGGCGAGTATGCTTCGCGCACTGAAAGTTCTGTACAAATTTAATTATGTACGTAGACAGTTCATCTATTCCGGGAATGGAGTACCTCTACCATTTTTGCCTGTTCTCGACATTGATACTGGCAAGATATCGGTCACACGGATTCCAAGATTTTCGTGAATGTTTTAATTTCAGTAATATAAATGTAATATAAAGTTGTGCAGTGGGCAGGCGACCGTTATTGTAATAATTAGTAGCTCTGAATTCAGGATGATTGGGTGGCAATGGTAGAAGTCGAATATCAGGCAAGGAATGACTTTATTGCTTGGATGACGAGTTTCGGAATTTATCCATCATTAGATATCCAAGAGCGATTGCTGCATGTAGGTATGGCATTTCACATACCACTTGAAACGCCATATCTACGTGCAGCTACCGCTCCTGGATATTTAATGATGGATAAATTCCCAAGGGTGTCACCTGAATAATACAGTCATTCTTTGCCTGATGTTTGACTACTGATTGTTTTAATTTCAAGTTCGACGTCGGGTAAAACATGAGAATAGAAGTATTTTTTCGAGTGATATAATTACGAATTAACAATTTTCGGATTTTTTCCTTTACCTGTACTGTGAAACCATACTTCTTGCCAAATTTAATGATTCTAGGTCAACTGCAAGTACCCTATAGGTGTTGATGAATGAGTTTGCGAGTATTAAAATATGTGACATAAATAGCCGTATTTTTCGACTACATTGACTTAGAAGTTTCAATTTTTTATACTGGAAAGGCGCTGTGGGCCGTAATACGTGACATAATTTCAACTTAATACGTTTACCCGTTCCAGAGGAAAAAAGGGATTTTTAACAATCAAACAGACAGACAAAAACACAAAGTGACCCTATAAGGGCTCGTTCTTTACCGATTGAGGTACGGAACCCTGAAAAAGCATATGCTAATGTACCCTCGACAGATCTTAATCGAAACGGTCCTCATGGATGTGGAATAAGTAAAGAAAAACTTAAACATGTATTCGTTTACGACGTAATAACACACTCGTCACAAAACGTGTAAATGTACTATACACCGAGGCACATACGATAATTCTTAGGTTATTGTAGCCAAGTATCAGCAAAGAGAAAATCATTTTGTAAAACTAGTTTACACTGATCGTGTTACTGCAATGACAATGTACGAGTATGAAGACAAATTTTAAGCAATACGTTATCTGATGTTATTCGTAATATATCCGTATCAGTCAATTGTACTGAGGAATTCAGTGGAGTAGAAGGAATTGGCCATCAATGAATCCTTTAAGCTCCTTTTAAATTGAAATTTATCAGTAATTTAAACTGCCGGCAATGGACACATTTCTGGATCTAACAAAGTGGGTTTAAATCTTTTGGAAGATTATTATTGTTGTTTCTTGCACTGATTCCATGAAATGAGCTGTTGGTTTGAAATAGAGATATGTAATTTATGACCTTTCAGGGCGTCACTTCTTGGTGCGTGTTTTAGTTTTAATTTCTGAATGAGCGTTAAAGGCTGTTATATTTTTATCGGTTCCAAGAGACATTATTTTTTGGATATCTGCGATGTACGAGGAAAACGTTACTTTATTAGATCAGTGTTTGAACACGATTCTAACTGTTCGAACAGTTTAATTATCAGTTCAGGAAAGTAGGTAATCTCTCCACAACTTTTTTTGTGTAGTGTTATTTCATCCTTCTCGCACCTTATGGGCTGTAAGCAGGTGAAGGGTAACAATTATTGAACTATATGGAAAGAAAACGTAAATTAGTTACAAACTATGGCGTGCACACGCTTTATTCAACAAGTAAACCTCAATACAGATATACTGATTTAGATTATGACATGTTCGATATGCCTGCCATCACTGGCGACGATGTGGCGCAGACGAATGGCGAAATTCTGCATGACCCGCTGAAGTGTCGGAACATCGATGCTGTCGATGGCCTCCTGAATGGCTGTTTCCAGCTCAGCAATGGTTTTGGAGTTTTTGCTGTACACCTTGTCTTTAATATAGCATGTGTTCAGATCCGGAGAATATGGCGGCCAATTGAGGCCCTTGCCAGTCGCCTCTGGGCACCCCAGAGCCAGAATGCTTTCCCCAAAGTGGTCCTCCAGGACTTCAAACACTCTCCTGCTTCAGTGGGGTCGAGCTCCGTCTTGCATGAAACACATACTGTCGAAACCAGGGTCACTTCGGATAATGGGGGTGAAATCATCTTCCAACACCTTCGAGTCGTGTTCGGTAGTCACCGTGCCATCATGGAATATCGCACCGATTATTTCGTAACTGGACATTGCACATCACACAGTGAGACGTTGAGGGTGGAGAGAGTTCTCGATCGCGAAATGCGGTTTCTCAGTCCCCCAAATGCGCCAGATTTGCTTTTCTTTTTTGGTAGCCGGCTGGTGTGGCCGAGCGGTTCTAGGCGCTTTAGTCTGGAACCGTGCGACCGCTACGCTCGCCGGTTCGAATCCTGCCTCGGGCATGGATGTGTGTGATGTCCTTAGGTTAGTTAGGTTTAAGTAGTTCTGAGTTCTAGGGGACTGATGACCTCAGACGTTAAGTCCCATAGTGCTCAGAGTCATTTGAACCAATTTTTTTTTTGTGGTAATTCCTATGGGACCAACTTGCTGCGATCATCGGTCGCTGGGTTTACACACTACTTAATCTAACTTAAACTAACTTACGCTAAGAACAACACACACACCCATGTCCGAGGGAGGTCTCGAACCTCAGACAGGGGGGAGCCACGCGAACCGTGGCAAGGCGCCGAAAACCGCGCGACTACCCCGCGCGGGTATTTGCTTTTTGACGAACCCATCCAAATGAAACGGGGCTTCGTCACTAAACCAAACGATAATGCGCATAGTAATCCCCGTCGTGCTCCGCGGCCAACAGTGTAGTTGAACGTCCTAACGCAAACCGTTCAGAAGTTATGACGATTTTATTCCGCATAGTTCAATAATTGTCACCCTGTGCAATTTGGCGCTCCGCGGCCACATAAGAGTAAAACTTTTAAAATAGTGTATAAAAATTGGACATGGCGGTCTCTCCACGATGTGTCTTAACGTATTTAATACGTTCTCGTAGCCACAATTTGTTTCAGCGTCTGAACTATTAAAGAGGAATAATTTTATTAATATACTATGGGGTTGAAAAAAATAATGTGATATATTGACTGTAGTAGCTTCTAGGGTGCAGATTTTAAGTTAAAACACCAACTAATAAACAAGTAAAAGATTGCAACTGCAAATCAATTTCGAACTTTTGCTACTCCCGCCACTAGCACCGTCTGTTGGTACAATTTTCAAGACATTTCTTGCCGCTAAATTTTTTCCCAGGACAGCAGTTATAGCTTATTTTAATATAATTTATTTTGTTTACTAGGCATTTAACTTCTAACTAACGTTCTTCTTTATTTCGTCTGACTCTTTCGAACCTATTTTCAACTGTTTTACTCGTTATTCTAGTATATGAAAAGGGGACGAAAACCTAATTTACAGTCCATTTGGTACATCATTATAATATCTTAAGTGTTCGAATACTGTTCGATACCGCATCGAGCTCTACGGCGTATCGGGGAATCTCGAGCGTAACTATCGTTTGCCCCGTTCTACCAGTTAATTTTCTTTGTTTGCTACTCAGTGTGTCAATGAGAGGCTGCAACAATGTAGGTGCTATAAAGGAGCGAGAAAAAGAAATATTGTCCTGAATCAACATCTACCGAAAATTCGTAAGTTGCCCAATATAGAAGTCACCCAGAAAAATGTCTGAAAATGACCGCTCCGAGACACACTCAAGACAGTCACAAATATACATCTACACTACCACTCCGCAGTTCACAATTAAGTGCCTGACAGAGGGTTCATCAAACCATCTTCAAGCTATTTCTCTACCGTTCCACTCTCCAACGGCGCACGGGAAGAACAAACATTTAAATCTCTCTCTGCGAGCCCTATTTCTCTCTTATTTTACCATGATGGTCATTTCTCCTTATGTAGGTGTGCGCCTACAGAATATTTTCGCAGTCGAAGGGGAAAACTGGTGATTGGAAAATCATGAGAAGAACTTACGCGACGAAAACGTTTTTGTTTTAATGATCTCCACCTCAATTCACGTATCATGTCCGTGGCATTCACTCCCCTATTTCACAATAGTACAAAACAAGCTGCCCTTATTTGAAACCGAACGAGATGGTGCAGTTGTTAGCACATTGGACTCACATTCGGGGGGACGACGATTCAAACCCGCGACCGGCGATCCTGATTTAGGTTTCTCGTGATTTCCTAAATCGCTTCAGGCAAATGTCGGGATGGTTCCTTTGAAAGGGCACTTCCGACTTCCTTCCCCAACCTTCCCTAATCCGATGGGGCCGATGACCTCGCTGTTTGGTCCCCTCACCCAAATCAACCAACCACCAACCAAAAACAGCTAATTCAGGTCTAACATGTAAACACGACAGTGGTAAACGGTTCCCGAAATTAGTTTTTTTTTCTTCCGCAAGTTATGCAGCAAGAAAAAATAATGACTGCGTGTACGAATGACCTTGGTGAAGGATGCCCTTTCTTCACTTCTATCGTCTCTTTACCCGACATGCGGCAGAAATCAAAAATTGCTAATACATTGCCCGCTCTTTTTCGGACGTCTGCTCGCTAAAAACTAAGCATTGTTCGCATTCAGTTTTGCGTTTGCCCCACATTGTTTTTGTACTTACAAGCTATGATGAAATAGTCATTAATTAATTCCTCTAAAACGTGAAATCATGGTTGTATGTACTGGTAAGCTGGAACGTGACAGTTTGGTTATGACTTAGCAAAGCTAACGAATGTGAACACATAAACCAGCTTGTGGTGTTAGATAGATCATTAGAACAGCTTCAGGTCTACGTCAAATGGGCACCCTGGAGGGAAGGCGGCATTCTTTTCGAGGAACAGCATTGAAAAAACTTAGAGAACCGGCATTTAAAGCTGACTGCGGAACGATCCTACTGCCGTCAACATACATTTCGCGTAGGGAAATGAAAATAAGATGTGTGAAATAAAGGCTCATATGCCGGCATATAGATAGTCGTTTTTCCCTCGCTAAATCTGTGAGTGGAACAGGAAAAGAAAATACTAGCAGTGGTACAAGGTACCCTCCGTACGGTGGCTTGCGGAGTATGTATGTAGATGTAGATGCAGGTGTAGATGTAGGAAACAATATTGTAAATTCCGGCTTCACCGTCGAGTGAGGCAAAGGACACGGTGATCACTTTAGCTGTTTTCCAGAGAACAAGGCTGGATCTGACTCCATCTCTTTACTCCTCCAATATAAGTACTACATTTATAAAAACGTTCACAGACATTTTCAAAGCTAAATACGTGACGAAATGCATGGGATTAGCTATAGAGCTTCTGGGTAACTAAGGACCCGAATCTGGAAGTCTTACGTGGTTGTTTGCTACGTAAGTCTGTGTGAACATTGAGATGATTTTCTCAGAGAAATCACGGGTAAAAATGTAAATGTATATGTCGTGTGGCTAGGGCCTCCCGTCTAGACCATTCGCCTGGTACAAGTCTTTCGAGTTGACGCCACTTCGGCGACTTTCGTGTCGATGGGAATGAAATGATGATGAAAGACACACAACACCCAGTCATCACCAGGCAGAGAAAATCCCTGGCCCCGCCGGGAATCGAACCCCGTGCGCGGGAAGCGAGAACGCTACCGCAAGACCACGAGCTGTGGACATCATGGGTGATCTATCTCCCCACCTTTTCGCGGCGTCGACTTGCCATTAAGCCCTATTTTTCTTTCCGCAGCGTCGCTTTCAGGCATTTTCCTCTCTGAGGTCGCTTCCAGCTTTCCCAACAGGTGCACACTCGAAATAAACTTACACGCCTCCGTTATACGCAGTCAGATCGGCGCCAGATGCCAATTAATCCCCGGTACAAGGCGCTCTGGTGGCGAGCCGTTCACCTCATGTCCAGAGTCACGACGCCGGGACACATTACGCCGAAGGTCTCACGGTTAGAACCGTTGTCGCCCTTGCTGCAATGCACAGCTGAGCTCACAAGACACCAGCAAACTTTCGGACAAGTTTGAAAATGGCTTACACGTCCAAGAAAGAGGAGGAATGGTGACGCACTTTCATAATCTTCAGGAGCAGACATTTCTACATTTATGGATGGTTACGGATAGGTGATGATAGGTGAAAATATTACCGAACCATCAGTTTAACACGTCATGCTAGCAAAACAATAACACAAATAATTTACAGAAGAATACAAAAACTGGTAGAAGCCGACCTCGGTGAAGATCAATTTGCGTTCTGGAGAAATGTAGTAATTAGCGAGGCACTAGTGAGCTTAGGACTTATCTTAGATCGAGCCTGGTAAAGATTTGCGCTCCCGGAGCGCAAGCCGGCCGTTGTGGCCGAGCGGTTCTAGGCGCTTCCGTCCGGAACTGCTACGGTCGCAGGTTCGAATCCTGCCTCGGGCACGGATGTGTGTGATGTCCTTAGGTTATTTAGGTTTAAGTAGTTTCTCAGTCTAGGGGACTGATGACCTCAGATGTTAAGTCCCATAGCGCTTAGAGCCATTTGAACCATTTTTGGAGGACCTCAAATAGAACAAGCCCTTCATAGTCCCAGAAGGACGGCCGCTATGGTCGAGCGGTTCTACGCGCTTCAGTCCGGAACCTCGCTGCTGCTACGGTCGCAGGTTCGAATCCTGCCTCGGGGATGAATGTGTGTGATATCCTTATTAGGTTTAAGTAGTTTCTCAGTCTAGGGGACTGATGACCTCAGATGTTAAGTCCCATAGCGGTCAGAGCCATTTGAACCATTTTTAGAGGTCATCAAATAGAATAAGCCCTTCATAGTCCCAGAAGGCCGGTCGTTGTGGCCGAGCGGTTCTACGCGCTTCAGTCCGGAACCTCGCTGCTGCTACGGTCGCAGGTTCGAATCCTACACGGATGTAGGTTGGTTAGGTTTAAGTAGTTCTAAGTGTAGGGGACTAATGACGTCAGATGTTTAAGTCCCATAGTGCTCAGAGCCATTTGAATCAATGTAGTCCCAGAAGACCGTCGCTATAACTCTACTGCACGAGGGGGCGGCTTTGAACTTTTTCTTTGTAGGAGAGGTGGTGTGCGCCATTTTGTTTCCGGTTTCGTAGTGATGAACCTATATTTCATCGCCTTTGACGACGTTCGAAAAAAAAAAAAAATGCTTTCACGATCGGCCTTGTAACGCGAAAGAATTCCTCACAGATGGTCCTTCGTTGCTTTTTATGGTCTTCTGTTAGGCAGCGAGGAACCCAGCGGCCACACACACAGTTGAGTTACGTCAACTGTGGACGAGTGCGTCGGCACTAACAACAGATACGTTCAGTTGTGCAGCGAGATGTTTGATTTTGACCAGTCGATCACCTCAAATGAGAGTGTTCTCACGTTCCAACATCGCTGGAGTCACAGATGTGTGCGGCCGGCCGCCACGCGGGAAATCGCGAGATTTCCGCGACCTTGTTGCGATGATAACCGACGCCTCACCCAACGACTCACCGTGCTTTTGTTCACAGCCAGGTGTCCGTAGCTATTTTGCAAGCGCCTGTGAATATCTGCGATATTATGGTTTTCCGCCAAAAGAAGCTTAATGTCAGCTCTCTGCTTCTATCGCATCTCCGTTACAAAAGCCATATTGAAGGCCGTCACTTACCGAAACTTAATGAAACTATAGGGACTGAAGCGGGAAATTTTTCAAGGTGTCCCACAAGAAATTCCGCACGTTTTCAGCCGAAACTGGCCAGAAAAAATGCGTTGCATTACTTATAGAACGTTCTTCGTACATATACACTTATTACAGTTAAGGTGAATTTCAATATATGAAACCATAGTTCGTCATCAAATGCAAATATTTAGGAGGCTGTAAATAGCGCCTTTTTGCTTTATTCTTTGTATGTTTCTTTTTTTCTAGATGCTAAATCACAGAGAATTATTTCCCTCGTTAAGCACATTCGACTTTCTCACTGTTGAAACAGCTTTAACTAAAGAACGTGTATGTATTTAGTTTCTTATCTGCGCATATGCAGGCTTTTTTCAGATATTGTAAAACCTTTTTGCTTTCAGATACGTCGTCTCGAATGTGGAAGAAAACTAATAGGAACAGTTTCAGGATCTGGTGTTATAACTGTAATGCGTGGATAAATCGAAGCAAACAACAAATTAAATTTAAGAAGACACAAAAGCACCAAGTCCATTACTATAGTAGGGATGAGCTCGGCGGGAATAGGTTAATTTCCGATGTTAGCAGATGATGGCACAATCTCCTGGTCCTGCGCATGCGCAGTCTGCAGCATACTCAAGGTTTTAGAACTCCACCTGCGGCACAGTCAGTCGATCACAGATGTCGCTGGACACTGACACACTAACGACGTGGTTGAGGGGGATTTACACTCAATCATGTGACGCGCACCCATAACTGTCGATTTAGAGCAAAAATTCTCTCGTGTAAAACGGTTTGAAGGCGGCGAAGGCCTCATCAACATAAAGGCCAATTCACTTAAATATTCCACAGCGAATTTCGAATGGCGGCATTCATACAGGCCGTGAACGGCCGTCACATCACGTCACGTGAAGTTTTCTCGGGAAGAAAGTCTTGATGGTGGCGCCTACTCATGTTATAGTAGCGAATTTCGTGCTTTTACGTCTCCTTTAGAAACATATGTCACTAGGGGAAGATAGATATTGCTTACAGGAAAATTAAAGAGGCCTCTGGAGAAAAGAGAAGCACCTGTATGAATATCAAAACCTCAGATGGAAAACCAGTAGTAAGCAAAGAAGGTAGAGCTGAAAGGTGGAAGAGTGTATAGGGGGTCCATACAAGGAAGATGTACTTTCAGGACAATATTATAGAAATGGAGGAGGATGTAGATGAAGATGATATTGCGAGAAGAATTTGACAGACCACTGAATGACCTAAGCCGAAACAAAGCTCCGGGAGAGCCAGCCATGACAAAACTCTTCCATCTGGTGCGCAAGATGTGTGAGACAGACGAAATACCCTCAGACTTGAAGAACAATATAATGATTCCAATTCAAAAGAAAGTAGGTGCTGACAGATGCGGGTATTACCGAAATATCAGTTTAATAAGTCATAGTTGGAAAATACTAACACGAATTCTTTACAGAAGAATGGAAAAACTGATAGAAGCTGACCTTGGGGAAGATCAGTTTGGATTCCGAAGAAATGTAGGAACACCCGAGGGGATACTGGCTCTACGATTACCCTTAGAAGAAGGGTTCAGGAAAGGGGAACAGACATTTAGAGCATTTGTAGACTTGGAGAATGCGTTTGCAATGTTGACTTAAATACTCTCTTTGATATTCTGAAGGTAGCAGAGGTAAAATACAGGAGCGGAAAGGTTGTTTACAATTTCTGTAGAAACCAGACGCAGTTATAAGAGCTGAGGGAAACGAAAGGGGGAGCAGTGGTTGGGAAGGGAGCCAGTGAGTCAGACAGGGTTGCAGCCTATTCCTGATATTATTCTGTCTGTACATTGAACAGGCAGTAAAGGAAAATATAGAAAAATTTGTACTAGGGATTAAAGTCCACGGAAAGGAAATAAAACCTTTGAGGTTTACCGATGACAGAAATTCTGTCAGAGACAGCAAAGGACCTGGAAGAGCAGTTGAACGGAATGAACAACGTCTTGAAACTGGAACATAAGATGAACATCGATCAGAGTAAAACAAGACTAATGGAATGTAGTCGAGTTGAACCAGGTGATTGTGAGGGAATTAGTTTAGGAAACGAGATACTTAAAGTAGTAAATGAGTTTTGCTATTTGGGCAGCAAAATAACTGATGATGGCCGAAGTAGAGAGCACGTAAAATGTAGACTGACAATGGAAAGAAAGGCGTTTCTGAAGAAGAGAAATTTGTTAACATCGATACAAATTTGACTGTCAGTAAGTTTTTTCTGAGGGTATTGGAATGGGGTGTACCCATGTATGGAAGTGAAACGTAGACAATAAACAGTTAGACAAAAAGAGAATTGAAGATTTTGAAATGTGAAGCTACTGAAGAATGCTGAAGAAGATTAGATGGGTAAATCACGTAACTAATGAGGAGGTACTGAACAGGATTGGCGAAAAAAGAAATTTGTGGCACGACCTGATTATAAGAAGGGATCGGTTAATATGAGACATTTGAGACATCAGGCGGTCACCAATTCAATACTGGAGGGGAGGATGCATGATAAAAATCGTAGAGGGAGACCAAGAGATGAATACAGTAAGCAGATTCAGAAGTATACAAGTTGCAGTAGTTATTTGGAGATGAAGAGGCTTGCACAGGACAGAATAGCAGGAAGAGCTGCATCAAACGAGTCTTCGGACTGAAGACCACAACAAAATGTCTCCTTAATCTTTATTTTATTATTGTGTTTTGTTTTCGTGGCAAATTGCAAATATTCCATGACGACTTGGATATTATTTTCCATTGAGAGTACGAAAAGTTATTTACGCTTTACAATAACAGAACAGACCTGACGCCCACAGTGTACATAAACACAATTTTCATGACTTAACATTTTAAGTGAAAAAAATCAGTTCTAATGAGCGATAAATTGTTTATAGCGTTATTAGTTACTTGAGGGAAAGAAAACATAATGGGTAAGGCAAATAGGTTCTACTTATCCCCGCACAAATATTGTTTGATGTGTTTGTATGTATATATTTTCGCTAGCAATAAATGTTGATGTTTTGAAAGGTTGTTTCACTCCTCAGAATTTTAGCGCACATAACTTACCAAGAACATACTTTATTAATTTTGCTTTGACCATTAACCCTAGGTACTAAAGAGTGGAAAATGTCACATTGCTACTAAACCATCGTAGATTATACTACTACTAATTTTATTCAAAATATGTCATAAATTACAGGTTAAGCGCTTATTCAAAATATGTCATAAATTACAGGTTAAGCGCTAGTTAATTACAAATATTAACGTCCAGTAGTACGTTAGATACAAAGTAAGTACAGAATGCCTTGTTTTATACCCTATCACGACAATTTTACTGCACCAAGCTTGGCGTTCTGCAGAAATTGCGCTTGAGCAGTGGTCACAAAATGTCGTCGCCATTCTTCGTTTGCTCTACGAACAAAATGAGCATATATTTCGCCCTGGGGTTGCTGTAGGTTCTACTGCTGCTACGCGGGTAAAGGTCAACAAGCAAATCACCCAGTACGTTAATGTCAAAATCAAACGCACAGCGCCATCCATATCGCGCTAATTTCAGTAGCAAAAGACGAGACTAGCACTGAAGAAGCCCAGTGTAATATAGGCCTAAACTAACACACTTCTAACTGAGACTACTTGATATTTCACCCAAGTAGCCACGGTAAGACAAATTATATTGGAAAACAGGCAAGCCATTACTAAACATTCGTAATACACTACTGGCCATCAAAATTGCTATACCACGAAGATAACGTGCTACAGACGCGAAATTTAACTGACAGGAAGAAGATGCTGCGATATGCAAATGATTAGCTTTTCAGAGCATTCACACAAGGTTGGCGCCGGTGGCGACACCTACAACGTGCTGACATGAGGAAGGTTTCCAACCGATTTCTCATACACAAACGGCAGTTGACCGACGTTGCCTGGTGAAACGTTGCTGTGATGCCTCGTGAAAGGAGGAGAAATGCGTACCATCACGTTTCCGACTTTGATAAATCTCGGATTGTAGCCCATCGCGACTGCGGTTTATCGTATCGCGACATTGCTGCTCGCGTTGGTCGAGATCCAATGAATGTTAGCAGAATATAGAATCGGTGGGTTCAGGAGGGTAATACGGAACGCCGTGCTGGATCCCAACGGCCTCGTATCACTACCAGTCGAGATGACAGGCATCTTATCCACATGGCTGTAACGGATCGTGCAGCCACGTCTCGATCCCTAAGTCAACAGATGGGGCGTTTGCAAGGCAACAACCATCTGCACGAACAGTTCGATGACGTTTGCAGCAGCATGGACTATCAGCTCAGAGACCATGGCTGGGGCTACCCTTGACGCTGCATCACAGACAGGAGGGCCTACGATGGTGTACTCCGACGAACCTGGGTGCACGAATGGCAGAATGTCATTTTTTCGGATGAATCCAGGTTCTGTTTACACCATCATGATGGTCGCATCCATGTTTGGCGACATAGCGGTGAACGCACATTGGAAGCGTGTATTCGTCATCGCCATACTGGCGTATCACCCGGCGAGATGGTATGGGGTGCCATTGGTTACACGTCCCGGTCACCTCTTGTTCGCATTGACGGCACTTTATGCAGAGGACGTTACATTTCAGAGGTGTTACGACCCTTGGCTCTACCCTTCATTCGCTCCCTACGAAACCCTACGTTTTAGCAGGATAATGCACGATAGCATGTTGCAGGTCCTGTATGGGCCTTTCGGGATACAGAAAATATTCGACTGCTGCCCTAGCCAGCACATTCTCCAGATATCTCACCAATTGAAAACGTGTGGTCAATGGTGGCCGAGCAACTGGCTCGTCACAATACGCCAGTCACTACTCTTGATGAACTATGGTATCGTGTTGAAGCTGCATGGGCAGCTGTACCTGTACAAGCCATCCAAGATCTGTTTGACTCAATGCCCAGGCGTACAAAGGCCGTTATTACGGCCAGAGGTGGTTGTTGTGGGTACTGACTTCTCAGGGTCTATGCACCCAAATTGCTTGAAAATGTAATAACATGTCAGTTCTAGTATAATATATTTGTCCAATGAATACCCAGTTATCATCTGCATTTCTTCTTGGTGTATCAATTTTAATAGACAGTAGTGTATTTACGACGACAGCACCAGTGTCAGCATACAGTTGGAGACAGGCAATAAATTATTCAGCCGTTATTAACAACAATGTTTACGATGAAGGTACTGAATGACATGTGCCACTCATGTGTCCAGATTAGCGGGAACTACGAAGTGCAGTCATAATTTTTACGAGAGTTTAGTAATCTTGAGTTAATAAACCTTATCGGTGTTAGTTCCTCGATTCCGATACTACAGTCCGACTTTTTGTATCACTGATGGTAGAACCACTTGTATGAATATCAAGAGCTCAGACGGAGACCTAGTTCTAAACAAAGAAGGGAAAGCAGAAAGGTGGAAGGAGTATATAGAGGGTCTATACAAGAAGGGCGATGTACTTAAGGACAATATTATGGAAATGGAAGAGGATGTAGATGAAGATGTAATGGGAGATACGATACTGCGTGAAGAGTGTGACAGAGCACTGAAAGACCTGAGTCGAAACAAGGCCCCGGGAGTAGACAACATCCCATTAGAACTACTGACGACCTTGGGAGAGCCAGTCATGACAAAACTCTATCATCTGGTGAGCAAGATGTATGATACAGGCGAAATACCCTCAGACTTCAAGAAGAATATAATAATTCCAATCCCAAAGAAAGCAGGTGTTGACAGATGTGAGAATTACCGCACTATCAGTTTAATAAGTCACAGCTGCAAAATACTAACGCGAATTCTTTACAGACGAATGGAAAAACTGGTAGAAGTCCACCTCGGGGAAGATCAGTTTGGATTCCGTAGAAACACTGGAACATGTGAGGCAATACTGACGTTACGACTTATCTTAGAAGAAAGATTAAGGAAAGGCAAACCTACCAGAATGAGATTTTCACTCTGCAGCGGAGTGTGCGCTGATATGAAACTTCCTGGCAGATTAAAACTGTGTGCCCGACCGAGACTCGAACTCGGGACCTTTGCCTTTCGCGGGCAAGTGCTCTACCAACTGAGCTACCGAAGCACGACTCACGGACGGTACCCACAGCTTTACTTCTGCCAGTACATCGTCTCCTACCTTCCAAACTTTACAGAAGCTCTCCTACGTTTCTAGCATTTGTAGACTTGGTAAAAGTTTTTGACAATGTTGAGTGGAATACTCTCTTTCAAATTCTAAAGGTGGCAGGGATAAAATACAGGGAGCGAAAGGCTATTTACAATTTGTACAGAAACCAGATGGCAGTTATAAGAGTCGAGGAGCATGAAAGGGAAGCAGTGGTTGGGAAGGGAGTGAGACAGGGTTGTAGCCTCTCCCCGATGTTATTCAATCTGTATATTGAGCAAGCAGTAAAGGAAACAAAAGAAAAATTCGGAGTAGGTATTAAAATCCATGGAGAAGAAGTAAAAACTTTGAGGTTCGCCGATGACATTGTAATTCTGTCAGAGAAAGCAAAGGACTTGGAAGAGCAGTTGAACAGAGTGGACAGTGTCTTAAAAGGAGGATGTAAGATGAACATCAACAAAAGCAAAACGAGGATCGTGGAATGTGCTCGAATTAAGTCGGGTGATGCTGAGGGAATTAGACTAGGAAATGAGACACTTAAAGTAGTAAAGGAGTTTTGCAAAATAACTGATGATGGTCGAAGTAGAGAGGATATAAAATGTAGACTGTTTCTGAAGAAGAGAAGTTTGTTAACATCGAGTATAGATTTAAGTGTCAGGAAGTCGTTTCTGAAAGTATTTATATGGAGTGTAGCCATGTATGGAAGTGAAACATGGACGATAAATGGTTTGGGGCAGGAAGAGAATAGAAGCTTTCGAAATGTGGTGCTACAGAAGAATGCTGAAGATTAGATGGGTAGATCACGTTACTAATGAGGAGGTATTGAATAGAATAGGGGAAAAGAGGAGTTTGTGGCACAACTTGACTAGAAGAAAGGACCGGTTGGTAGGGCGTGTTCTGAGGCATCAAGGGATCACAAATTTAGCATTTGAGAGCAGTATTGAGGGTAAAAATCGTATAGGGGGACCATGAGATGAATACATAAAGCAGATTCAGAAGGATGTAGGCTGCAGTACGTACTGGGAGATGAAGAAGCTTGCACAGGATAGAGTAGCATGGAGAGCTGCATGAAACCAGTCTCAGGACTGAAGACCACAACAACAACAATGGTAGGTAACTCATAACCTTACTTTCACTGCTCCGTACTTGGCGAGGAGAACTGATGTGACTTGACATAAGTTGACGTGACTGATAATGCGAATACACCCTGATGTGACGTTGACGTGACGTGACGCGACGCAACGTGACATGACATGACGGCCAGTGTGAACTGGCCTTAAGCATGACGGGTGACCCGGCGCAAACTATAGCGATCGCGCGAGCACTTGTGGAGCATGGCCGGAGCGGCGCGCGGCGCGAAGGCTACGCGCTTGCCGCCCGGTTCCGTGGCGTCAGTAGGGAAGCGCCCGCTGATGAAACGTTTACCGTTACTGGGGGATCGCCTTCAGAGGTGGGCGTGGGAAGGTCGTCTGCCGTCTGCCCGGCCGCTGCGCCGCGGCGCGCCTCTGCTCTGCACTGCTGCGGCTCGATCGAGCCTAGGATCGCAACGGAGAAGTTCCTGTCACTCGAAGCTTACTGCGAAGTGACGTCAAAATCACGTGTCTTCCGTGATACTGCGTACGGCCACGAAACTCCATAGCAGTCGACAAATCAATTGTGGAGATGCCATATTGGATTTCGTCGTTTTTATTGACGTCCAATGAAGTGGGCAGTCATTTGAGCAGCGTTTGGCAGCACAGTGACACAACGATCTGTTACAAATCGGTTACTTCAGGGACAGCTTCGAGCCAGACGCCCTGTAGCGTGCATTCCACCGACCCCGAACCGCCGCCATTTCCGACTTCAGTGGTGTCAAAAAGGGTTCAAATGGCTCTGAGCACTATGGGACTTAACATCTGAGGCCATCAGTCCCCTAGACTTAGAACTACTTAAACCTAACTAACCTAAGGACATCACACATATCTATGCCCCAGGCAGGATTCGAACCTGCGACCGTAACAGCAGCGCGGTTCCGGACTGAAGCGCCTAGAACCGCTCGGCCACAATGAGCAGCTCAGTGGTGCCAAATGAGAGCTCATTGGAGGGCAGAGTGGAGTTCTGTCGTGTTTCTGATGAGAGCTGATGCTGCCTCGGTGACAATGATGGCCATGCGGTGGTTAGGAGGAGACCAGGTAAGCGGCTGACTGCGCGCTAGCACACTGGACCTACACCTGGTGCTACGGTCTGGGTTGCGAATTCGTATGACAACAGGAGCACCCTCGTGGTTATCCTACGCACCCTGACAGCATATTTGTACGTAAATCTGGTAATTCGACCTGTTGTGCTGCCATTCATGAACAACATTCCACGCGATGTTTTCCAACACGATAACGCTCACCCATATACGAGGTGCGGCTAGAAAAAAACCGGACTGATGCTGGAAAAAACATTTATTTACAATTATTTACAATTTCATGTTATCTCCTTCAATGTACTCTCCTCCTCGGTCTCTACACCGCTCCATACGAATTTTCCACTGTTCATAGGAATGCTGCAGATCATTTTCGGTAAGTCCATACATTACTTCCGTCGCTTTTTCTTTTACTGCTTCAACAGTCTCAAATCTAGTTCGTTTCAAAGCTGACTTGACTTTAGGGAAACGAAAAAAGTCAGAGGGGGCCAAGTCAGGTTAGTAGGGTGGATGATCTAAGATGGGAATGTTGTGTTTTGCCAAAAACGTCTTCACTGACAACGCACCGTGAGCTGGGGCATTGTCTTGGTGAAGGATCCATGAGTTTTTTCTCCACAAATCGTTCCGTTTTCTCCGTACTCGCTCACGTAGGGTAGCCAGGACGCTAATGTAGTAATGATGATTCACTGTTTGTGCCTCTGGTACCCAATCAATGTGCACAATCCCTTTGATGTCAAAAAAACAATCATCATTGCCTTGAATTTCGATTTTGACATTCGTGCTTTTTTTTGTCGTGGAGAACCAGGAGTTTTCCAATGCATCGATTGGCGTTTAGTTTCGGGATCGTAAGTAAAAAACCACGATTCATCGCAAGTAATAACATTTTGTAAGAAGGTGGGATCACTTTCAATGTTTTCCAGGATGTCAGAACAAATCATTCTTCGGCGTTCCTTCTGTTCAATTGTGAGACAAACTGGAACCATTTTTGAACACACTTTGTTCATGTTGAAACTTTCATGAAGAATCTGCCTAACACTTTCCTTGTCAACTCCTGTTAACTCAGACACTGCTCTGATTGTTAAACGGTGATCTTGTCGAACAAGTTTACCGATTTTTTCAATGTTTGCATCAGTTTTTGCTGCAGTTTTTGCCAGTGCGAGTGTCATCACTGGTGTCTTCGCGGCCATCTTTAAATCGTTTAAACCACTCAAACACCTGTGTTCGCGATAAACAATCATTGTTGTAACATTACAAACGTTTCACTTGCATAGTTTGAAACAAAATTTGATGTTAACACGCTGTTCTTTCTGTACACTCAACATTTTCCGACGCACAGACAAAACGTCAACTACTTAAAACAGACGCCACGGGCAGACTGAGTGCAGGAGGCAGATGAAACTCGAGCAGTAGGCGGAGCGAGAGTCACGTGACAGGCCACGCGACTTTCAGCCTTATTGCATTCGTTTTATTGTTTCACCAGTACTAGTCCGGTTTTTTTCTAGCCACACCTCGTACTACTATTGTAACTTAACATCCTATCTCCAGATGAGCGCGTATTAATGGTGAATCTTAACCATACGTACGCAAACATCAGTGTAACCATGTAAGGTGCCAGGACATGGGCACTTACACGTTAGCCTACCAACAGTAGTATTAATAATAAAGGGACTGGCCAGGGCATCAGATCCTGACACTATTTAATTATGATAAATATGAGGCACTCTCGAGCAGTATTCCCTGCATGTCTGCATGATTGAGCGACTAACTTAAAGCGTTGGTGAAAAGCATCGGAAATTGAGGATTGTGCAATGTAAAGTCTGCAGAAGGCCGTAGCTCGCCGGGCCGCCGTGGGCGGCAGGTAGCTCTCACCGGAAACGCGGGACAATACGGAGCTTTTGGGGATAGCCCGGCATCCGGAGCCATCTGTGCTGGGCAACCCGTGGCGAAGACGGGAATTTCGTTTGCCTAGGGGCGTTATGACCTACTCGATCATTGGATAGATCTCAGTGGAGGGATTTCGGCGATGATAGAGCGTTCGACATTGGCCGAAATTGAATAGTCTTCCACCGCGTTTTCGTACGCATGGGAGACGAGAGAACTGTGGAAGGACTTCGCCTTCAGCCATCGAGCGGTACGGACTTGGAGACGGCGTCTTGGCCATCGTCTTCGAAGGCAGATATACGGTCTGTATCGCAGCATTGCACCAACGCGTGTTCCGTGCAGAGTTCTGCGGTTAGAGCTCTTTGTGTGCTCAGAAGCGAGATTTTCACCAACGCCTAACCACTTCCAACAACTTACCTAATATTCTCGATCTAGAAGTTATCCTTGCGAGGTGCCGAGTATTTATCAACGCAGCTGCCGGTAATAGGGGCGCGTAATTGCAAATTGTTAATGTGCCATTCTCAGGAGTGTGTGGGTGGACTAAGAGATTCACATTTTTTTGTAAATTTTGTCAGTTGTGGGGAATATCAAATTAAAATGCCAATATTACGATCGAATTATCGACTTCATTGTAGCTAGCATTTACCCTGTCCCAGTAAGCTTTACATGTACTCTAGTCACTGCACAGCTTGCCCGGGCGGGAAGGGAAGAAGGTTTGCAGTCTTCTATGTCAGCGACGGACTGATAAGCTTACAACCACATCCTGCGAGACCTCACTCTAGAGAAAATTAATTCTTTTGCAGAGATGGCAGTAGACCATTGTGTTGGCCACCATGCCGGTGTGGGGCGTGGATGGGCTCTACCTCTATATGATTAAGTGATCAACATACTGTGCAGAGTGTCGACATGTTGTTGGCCTGCTCGATCACCAGATCTGCCTACAATCGACCACACATGGGACGTCATCGGAAGACAACTCCAACGTCATCCACAACCGGCATTGACCGCCGCTGTATTGAATGACCAAGTGCAACAGTCATGGAACGTCATCCCACAAACTGACATCTGGCACTTGTACGAGATTTTGCATGCACGCTTTCCAAAGCTTGCTTACGACATTCTGGCGGTTAAACAGATTATTAATGTACAAGCATTACACACTTGCAATGGCTTATCTCGCGTTTACATTAACCTGCGATATTGCAATGTTAATTATTTTCGTATGTTACCTAGACAAATGTATTCCCGAAATTTCATTACCCTTCATCAATTATTTTTTGTGTTGGGATTTTTTCTCTCACTGTATGTTCTGTACTATTTGATATTACTTTTATATAAGACGGCTCTCTCTCACAAGTGAATTTGTTCGATACAGAGAGCGTGTCAAAGGATATTGCAAGAATGCAAGAATGGTCGTCTAAGCTACGTCGACATTAACTGCGAAAATTGCTGAGATAACGTGATAATGAATGTTACCATTGACTTGCTGATATTAGTAATTTCATATATTCGCAAGGAATTGCATATAAAGTACTAGGTGGAACCTTCTGAGTCGATAGGCCGCGTCATATGGCTCTCGAATTTTTTTCACTGCTCGACGTTTCGATCCCTTAGTTGGGGGCCTTCTTCAGGACTGCAATGGTGCCCCTGGATAGCTGAACATTGTCGAAATACAGCGTCACTTTCATTTAATAAAAGGCGGAAAAACACTACAACAATAATATTTTGGATTTCCCATTTCTGTCCATATCTGCTTCCAATACCTACCAGTAACGATGGCTTATCAATAGCACCCTGAAGATTTCTACCCAGTAACTTCATTTCTTCGAAAAATCACGGAAAATTGCCTTTTATGAAGTGAACGCGACAATGTTTTTCGACAGCGTTCAGCCCCCAGGCACAGCAGAGGAATTCTGAAGAGTATCTCAGCATATGGATCCAAATGCAGAGCAGTAAACAAATTTAAAGAAGAATATGACGCGACCTATCGATTCGGCAGCTTTTATCATCAGCATATTGTTGCACGAGTTTTGCCCCAATTCGATGCTGCACAGCATTCAATTTCAAGGTTTGTGAAACCAAAAACGTCCTCTGAGGCGACGGAGAGAACTCTTCACAGGAAGCGCAAAGTAGTTTCAGGCACAATACAAGGGAGTGTTATGGACCGACATACATATAAATTAGCTAGACGATTAGTTTGACTGATTTATCGTGCAAACGAAATTTAACGGATTTATTTCCATACTCTTGTGTGTGATCTTAAACTTTTCCTGACTGAAAGACAATTGTCTCTTTTCACACCGTACAGACGTTTTGTCTAAATCATATTGCCATTGGTTTCGATAATGTGATGACTTGACAACACAATAAATCATAGCATCATCTGCAAACAATCTAAGAAGGCTGCTCAGTTTGTCTCCTAAGTCATTTATACAGATTAGGATCACCGCCTTGGGGAAAGCAGGATATCACTTCTTCTTTACTCGACGATTTCCCGTCGATTACTAGGTACTGCGACTCTGTTACCTTTCTGACAGGAAATCACGAATCCACTTGCACAACTGAAGCGATACTCCACAGGCACGCAACCTGATTAGCAGTCTCTTGTGAGGAATGGTGTCAAAAGCCTTCTGTAAATATAGAAATATGGAATCAATTTAACATCCCTCTCGATAGCACTGATTACTTCGTGTGAATGAAGATCTAGTTGTGTTTCACAAGAACGATATTTTCTGAATCCGTGTCGGCTGTTTTCCTCGAGGTAACTCATAATGTTAAAACACAGTATGTGTTCCAAAAACCTACTGCAATACGCGGTTAATGACGTTGGTCTGTAACTCAGCGGATTACTCGTATTTCCCTTCGTGGATATTGGTGTGACTTGAGCAACTTTACAGTCTTTAGGCACGGATATTACGTCGAGCGAGCGGTTGTATACGATTTCTAAGTATGGGACTATCGTATCAGCAAACTCTAAAAGGAACCTAATTTGTATACTATCTGGACCGGTGACCTTGCCCTTATTAAGTGATTTAAGCTGCTTCCCTACACCGAGGATGTCTCCTTATAAGTTACTCATGTCGGCAACTGTTCTCGATTCGAATTCTGTAAAGTTCATTGCTTCTTCTTTGGTGAAGAAGTCTCGGAAAATGAAGTTTAATAACTTCGCTTTCGGGACGCCGTCGTCGGTAATACACACATCACCTCGGTTACGAGAGTTTCAGAGCCTGTACAGAAAATTGGAATATACACTCCTGGAAATGGAAAAAAGAACACATTGACACCGGTGTGTCAGACCCACCATACTTGCTCCGGACACTGCGAGAGGGCTGTACAAGCAATGATCACACGCACGGCACAGCGGACACACCAGGAACCGCGGTGTTGGCCGTCGAATGGCGCTAGCTGCGCAGCATTTGTGCACCGCCGCCGTCAGTGTCAGCCAGTTTGCCGTGGCATACGGAGCTCCATCGCAGTCTTTAACACTGGTAGCATGCCGCGACAGCGTGGACGTGAACCGTATGTGCAGTTGACGGACTTTGAGCGAGGGCGTATAGTGGGCATGCGGGAGGCCGGGTGGACGTACCGCCGAATTGCTCAACACGTGGGGCGTGAGGTCTCCACAGTACATCGATGTTGTCGCCAGTGGTCGGCGGAAGGTGCACGTGCCCGTCGACCTGGGACCGGACCGCAGCGACGCACGGATGCACGCCAAGACCGTAGGATCCTACGCAGTGCCGTAGGGGACCGCACCGCCACTTCCCAGCAAATTAGGGACACTGTTGCTCCTGGGGTATCGGCGAGGACCATTCGCAACCGTCTCCATGAAGCTGGGCTACGGTCCCGCACACCGTTAGGCCGTGTTCCGCACACCGTTAGGCCGTGTTCCGCTCACGCCCCAACATCGTGCAGCCCGCCTCCAGTGGTGTCGCGACAGGCGTGAATGGAGGGACGAATGGAGACGTGTCGTCTTCAGCGATGAGAGTCGCTTCTGCCTTGGTGCCAATGATGGTCGTATGCGTGTTTGGCGCCGTGCAGGTGAGCGCCACAATCAGGACTGCATACGACCGAGGCACACAGGGCCAACACCCGGCATCATGGTGTGGGGAGCGATCTCCTACACTGGCCGTACACCACTGGTGATCGTCGAGGGGACACTGAATAGTGCACGGTACATCCAAACCGTCATCGAACCCATCGTTCTACCATTCCTAGACCGGCAAGGGAACTTGCTGTTCCAACAGGACAATGCACGTCCGCATGTATCCCGTGCCACCCAACGTGCTCTAGAAGGTGTAAGTCAACTACCCTGGCCAGCAAGATCTCCGGATCTGTCCCCCATTGAGCATGTTTGGGACAGGATGAAGCGTCGTCTCACGCGGTCTGCACGTCCAGCACGAACGCTGGTCCAACTGAGGCGCCAGGTGGAAATGGCATGGCAAGCCGTTCCACAGGACTACATCCAGCATCTCTACGATCGTCTCCATGGGAGAATAGCAGCCTGCATTGCTGCGAAAGGTGGATATACACTGTACTAGTGCCGACATTGTGCATGCTCTGTTGCCTGTGTCTATGTGCCTGTGGTTCTGTCAGTGTGATCATGTGATGTATCTGACCCCAGGAATGTGTCAATAAAGTTTCCCCTTCCTGGGACAATGAATTCACGGTGTTCTTCTTTCAATTTCCAGGAGTGTAGATCAACATAAACATCATTTCCGCCCTTTTTTTTCCTCATGAAAATCACGCATTGCATGTTGTACCACCATACAGCGAGACCTTCAGAAGTGGTGGTCCAGATTGTTGTACACACCGGTACCTGTAATACCCAGTAGCACGTCCTCTTGCACTGATGCGTGCCTGTGTTCGTCGTGACATACTAACCACAAGTTCATCAAGGCACTGTTGGTCCAGATTATCCCACTCCTTAATGGCGATTCTGCTTAGATCCCTCAGAATGGTTGGTGGGTCATGTCGTCCATAAACAGCCCTTTTCAATCCATCCCAAGCATGTTCGATAGAGTTCATGTCTGGAGAACATGCTGGCCACTCTAATCGAGCGACGTCGTTATCCTAAAGGAATTCATTCACAAGATATGCAAGTTGAGGGCGCGAATTGTCGTCCATGAAGACGAGTGCCTCGCCAGTATGCTGCAGATATGGTTGCACTATCGGTCGGAGGATGGCATTCACGTATGGTACAGCCGTTACAGCGCCTTCCAGCGGCGTACGTCAGCCCCACATAATGCCACCCCAAAACAGCAGGGAACCTCCAGTTCGCTGCACTCGCTGGACAGTGTGTCTAAGGCGTTCAGCCTGACTGGGTTGCCTCCAAACACGTGTCCGACGATTGTCTGGTTGAAAGCATATGCGACACACATCGGTGAAGAGAACGTGATGCCAATCATGAGCGGTCCATTCGGCATGTTGTTGGACGCATCTGTACCGCGCTGCATGGTGTCATGGTTGCAAAGATGGATATCGCCATGGACGTCGGGAGTGAAGTTGCGCATCATGCAGCCTGTTGCGCACAGTTTGATCCGTAACACGACGTCCTGCGGCTGCACGAAAAGCATTATTCAACATGGTGGCGTTACTGTCAGGGTTCCTCTGAGCCATAATCCGTAGGTAGCGGTCATCCACTGCAGCAGTAGCCCTTAGGCGTCCTGAGCGAGTCATGTCATCGACAGTTCCTGTCTCTCTGTATCTCCTCCATGCCCGAACAACATCGCTTTGGTTCACTCCTAGATGCCTGGACACTTCCCTTGTTGAGAGCCCTTACTGGCACGAAGTAACAATGCGGACGCGATCGAACCGGGGTATTGACCGTCTAGGCATGGCTGAACTACAGACAACGCGAGCCGTGTATCTCCTTCCTGGTGGAATGACTGGAACTGATCGGCTGTCGGACCCCCTCCGTCTAACAGGCGCTGCTCATGCATGGTTGTTTACATCTTTGGGCGGGTTTAATGACATTTCCTAACAGTCAAAGGGACTGTGTCTGTGACACAATATCCACAGTCAATGTCTATCATCAAGAGTTCTAGGAACCGGGGTGATGCAAAACTCCTTTTGATGTGTGTATCGCGCAGTGAAGGTATTGACTGCGTCCTGTCGCTGGTGCACTTTACACACTATCAGAAACTCTTTGGACTTTCTGTTCGCTTTCGAGACAGAGCTTCGTTGTGGAAGCTATTAAAAGCATCTCACACTGAACTCCACGCTACGTTTCCTGCTTCAGTAAAACATGGCCAGTCTTGAAGATTTTATGTTCTATTAAATCTGACACGCTTTTTTCGTTGCTTCTGAAACAATGTTCTGATCTGTTTCGTTTACAATGGGAGATCAGTCTAATTTATTCGGTATAAATCTATCGAATGCTGCAGATACTATTTCCTTGAATTTAAGCATCATAGTATGCAAATTACCAACTTATCCATTCTTTTAGTCAAGCAGCACTATAATGTTCGTTTCTCTTTCAACATGTTGATGTTCGTCGACCAGCAAATTACATTGTGCTTGACATAATACGAATATTTGCACACAATTGAACACCGTGGCTGTAATGCGCAAATGCTGAAATAAAGACATTATTTGAACGTTACGATGAACTAATATGATCGTAACTTTTTGTGACGAAATAATGATCAATAGATATTTAAACGCTGCAGGACGCCATCTTCAAAAAATATTGTAGCTAAAGCGCCTTTAGATTAAAAAGAAAGCGAAAAAACGTATAAAATAAATTTTTTGCTACTGCTACTTCGCTGGCTTATGTAGAGTTCCATATTACTTAAATGGCCTATCACTTGCGCCTTTGTTTCCACTGCATAGTGCTAACCACAGTTTTCAGTCACCTAATTCAGCAAAACAGTAGAAAGTAAGAAACAGTTTATTTTCAAATGCGAAGAAAGCTACTCAGATTGAGGAAATCAACTGTATCAAATATATTTTACTAACATCTGCTTTGCGAGCTGGTTACGGTACAATTAGTCGGCTATGAATAATGGCCCTTGTCAGTGCGGGCAGTAAGGCGAGACACAGCCCATCCTCAGCTACGACGTTTTAATTCCACGTGAAGTGTGATGAAGATGCGATAGGAGAAGAATTAAACGAGTGCCTCTTCAGGTTCTCAAGGGTGACGGCACAAAAAGAAGAAAAAATGGGTGCTGAGGGAAGAAGGGGGGGAGGAAGGGGGGAAGGGAGAGTGAGGGATAGAGAGAGAGAGAGAGAGAGAGAGAGAGACTTGAATGACTATGAAGGCTGATGTAGAGCAAATAAAGAAAATTATTTATTAACTGCGTGGGCTAACACGCGCAACGAGGTTGCATTAACCCGAAATTTACAGCCACAGGACTACCACGAAAGTATTTCCAGACCTTCTAGCGTCAATAGAACTAAGTAATCCGAAACCGGTTTCAGCTTAATATGAGACTTCTACAGTTCTCCAAGTGTAGGCGACATTGCATTCTGTAAACTAAGTTCGTCGTTCCTTTTTGTCACAACGGACTTCCATCAACATTCCAAGGTAGTCTACTGTTTCGCCTATTCTTGTTGCGGTTGATACGTTTAGATACTGAACTGGAAATTCTGTCTGCAGTATTCGTGGAGTAAGCTTACATATGAAGTGTGCTTTCGTATATTACTGTACTGTCACAGATATCACTGACTGACTGACTGACAACGTGTGTTCCATTCAATCTTCGTCCACTGTGTCTAGTACGTAGCAGCTGTATAGTGCAAAGATTTTGTTTTTGAGGATGACTATGAAAAATAACGTTAAAGGGGAAAGCAAGATCATCATCTAGCATGTAGTTTGCTATGTTGGAATCCACAGACTGTAATGTAGGCATCGGAAGGACGAATCATTTCCGTCTGAGGTACTACTGATGTAAATAACACTTGTTCCAGAAAATGCAAGTCTGAATAGAAGATAGGCACTGCCCAGTTCAGCTGGTCAAAATACAGAACACGAAAATTTATCCGACTGTCGTCGAATGAAGGCACTACTCACGGTGAGTGTTCCATTACGTAACTTCTGGTTAAGGAAATAGCGTCTAGCAGATTTCTGACGACACCTGAAACCTCTGTCGCGCCTCTCTCCAACGTCACCTGAATGTCTTGGTAGAGTGTCATAACAAAAGGGAACACCAAGCAAACCTGCGGAAGCGCAAAGCCATTTGTTCGGCTAGACCGTCGTCTTCAAGCAACATTTCTCTTACTAACAGTAAAGTACTTAGGGATGATTTGCAATAGAAAACTAGCTTAGTATGCACACCTCATCACCCAGTACAAAACCTGAAACCGACTAAAACCACAAACGCATATGGGAATCTACATCCATCTAGTACCATTCCTCACCTATAGATACTTCATACGTCCCGTTCCTAACCTATGCCAAAGTTGCCTAGATATCCGCCCATCCCAGATGTTGAAATCATTGATGGACACGGACAACACTTCACCTATGGGATATGGTTGCATTCTACGAATGGAAAACCGCGCCAACTTAGCAATAGCAATAACAATACTGAGAAAAAACGAGAGGCTGTCTGGCCTTCGCTTTGTATAAGGGCAAGTTGTCTACAACGTCCAAATCTGACAATAAACGCCGGCCGCGGTGGTCTAGTGGTTCTAGGCGCGCAGTCCGGAACCGCGGGACTGCTACGGTCGCAGGTTCGAATCCTGCCTCGGGCATGGATGTGTGTGATGTCCTTAGGTTAGTTAGGTTTAAGTAGTTCTAAGTTCTAGGGGACTGATGACCACAGAAGTTAAGTCCCATAGTGCTCAGAGCCATTTGAACCATTTTTTGACAATAAACTCTAGAACTTCTTCTGTAAAGCAAAACAGACATTAAGACAATACATTCAACAGTACCTGACAACTGTAACTTGAGGGATAGCCATAATATGACTTGCAAGCCGTATGCGACTCTTGCCTCAGTGTAATACGGCTCTCATAGACGGGTAATGCTGCGCATGTGCACTCTTCTTGTCGCGTTGATAATGCTGTACAAAGTAGTTAGTAGTCAGTCATTCACTTACTCTCTTAGCGAGTAAGGATATTGTTGTTCTCCTACAGTAACACTGTTCACGTAAAATTGTGGTTCTTGCTGGTAGCTTAACAGTTACGACGTTGTTTAAAAGTGTAATTTCAAGAACGTACATTACACACCTACAGCGGTTCATGCTCATTAGTGTCTGCCGTAGACATACCTTACCCGCGGCTGCGCTTGCTTGTCAATAAAATGAAATGAAATGTATATATGGTATTATTGATCGAAACGTTCGCCCGCTTGGTGAAACTCTTTATTTGACACCACTTCGGTGACTTGTGGATAGATGATAACGATAAAACACACGCATCCGAGCAGAGAAAATCTTATCCGGTCGAGAATCGAACCTGGGACCCCGTGATCGGAAGTCAGCAATACTAACAACTTTTATTTTGTATTTTTTGTGATTCTTATGCTACAGGGGTTGGAACTTTAATAGCGGCAACTATTTATTTATAGCTCGTACAAAATAGATACGTGCTTCAAAGTTTTACTGACCTTCAAAGTAGTCACTAGCATTGTGTATAACCCGTTGCCAGCGATGTGGAAGTCGTAGGATACTCTTAGCAGAGCCAGTTGTGTTGACCGTTCGAGCGGCGCGGTCTATTGCCCGACGAATTTGTAGCAGTTCTGAAGCGAATGTCGTGAAGTGTTTCCTTCAGTTTAGAAATCGAGTTGAACTTATGAGGGCTTAAGTCAGGGAAGTGCAGTAGCTGGTATAGCCCTTAGCAGTCCCATCAGTCAAACAAATCAGTAACAGCCTGCACTGTACGTGCTTGAGCATTGTCCTGCAAAATGATGGTCAGGTCCTGTTGAAAGTGTCATCACTTCTGTCTCCATGATGTTCATTTTCGGGACACAACCTACGACCAGCTTCTGTTCTGTTATGATGAGTGATGGTGACAGCACTAAAATAAAATGTGAAGTTTCTAAAATTTCTAGATATCGTTAAACTTACAAAGAAAGAAAATAGATAATTTGTAATATTAAAAAGGAAAACGTCTCCTAATGTTCTGCAAAATTATATTTATTTGGTCACGAACCGGCTTTCGGCTTCTCATGCCATCTTCAGGTGAAAACCGAAAGTCGCAAGCTCAAGTAAACATGATATACGACTTTCACAGACATTATTTGTACAGGAAATACAAAAATGACGAAGTGTTTACATAGGAAAATATCACAATAATTACATTAACGAAAATGGGGTAAACAAAGTTGTTATGTGGAGATACGTTTAACAAATGATGAAGAATAAGATGAATTTACAGTTTGACTCTAATACTTGTAAAGAAAACTAAATTTAACGAGAGGAAAATGGAAACTGAGTCTGATCATTTAATACTAGGATGGAATTATGTGTCTAGTACTGCCTGATCGGACTCAAATTTCCACTTTCCCCTTTGTTAAATTAAGGTATCGTTACAGATCCTATATTCAAGCCGTTAATTCGTCTTATTTCTCATCTTTGTTAAATGTATAAAATCTTTGTTCACCGCTTTTTTAGTTAATGACATTATTACAATGTTTTTCTGTGTACACATTTTGTCATTTTTCTATTTTCTGTATAAACAGTATCTGTGTAAGCCGCACATCATCTTTGTCTGTGTTTGCGACATTCAGCTGTCACCTGAAGATGGCCTGAGAAGCCGAACGCTGATTCGTGACTAAATAAATGTAATTTTCCATAACATTAGAAAGTGTTTTTCTTTTTAATATTATTATCGTGTTGTGCCAAGCACGGGCATAAAATTCAACTGGCGTTAAATAACTCGTAGTTCGGTGCGTCGCAAAATTTTACCATATTTGTACGTACAGTAACGTCAGCTGTCGTTACGTGTCTGCAGCTGCACTCGCATATTGTAATCACATGCAGCCTCCTAAAAGCCTCCCACGTTTAACACACAAAGGAAATACGTCTCCCTGATTAACATACTGCATTTAAATGACGCCGCCGTTGTGAGTCTTCAAGCGTCTCAGAAGCTGTAAGAGGCGTATGACGCTCAGCGGCTAAAAAGCAATGGACCTGTGACTGATGTTACTGTGGAGGTATCAATTAAACACCTGTGAGATTGTATAAACGTTGTACTCGTTACGTTGAATCGTGTTGTATAGAACTTTTTCACGAACATGAAACTAGTTCAGAAGTCAAAAAGCAAATAGATTTTCCATAGGGTAAATACACTCCTGGAAATGGAAAAAAGAACACATTGACACCGGTGTGAGACCCACCATACTTGCTCCGGACACTGCGAGAGGGCTGTACAAGCAATGATCACACGCACGGCACAGCGGACACACCAGGAACCGCGGTGTTGGCCGTCGAATGGCGCTAGCTGCGCAGCATTTGTGCACCGCCGCCGTCAGTGTCAGCCAGTTTGCCGTGGCATACGGAGCTCCATCGCAGTCTTTAACACTGGTAGCATGCCGCGACAGCGTGGACGTGAACCGTATGTGCAGTTGACGGACTTTGAGCGAGGGCGTATAGTGGGCATGCGGGAGGCCGGGTGGACGTACCGCCGAATTGCTCAACACGTGGGGCGTGAGGTCTCCACAGTACATCGATGTTGTCGCCAGTGGTCGGCGGAAGGTGCACGTGCCCGTCGACCTGGGACCGGACCGCAGCGACGCACGGATGCACGCCAAGACCGTAGGATCCTACGCAGTGCCGTAGGGGACCGCACCGCCACTTCCCAGCAAATTAGGGACACTGTTGCTCCTGGGGTATCGGCGAGGACCATTCGCAACCGTCTCCATGAAGCTGGGCTACGGTCCCGCACACCGTTAGGCCGTGTTCCGCACACCGTTAGGCCGTGTTCCGCTCACGCCCCAACATCGTGCAGCCCGCCTCCAGTGGTGTCGCGACAGGCGTGAATGGAGGGACGAATGGAGACGTGTCGTCTTCAGCGATGAGAGTCGCTTCTGCCTTGGTGCCAATGATGGTCGTATGCGTGTTTGGCGCCGTGCAGGTGAGCGCCACAATCAGGACTGCATACGACCGAGGCACACAGGGCCAACACCCGGCATCATGGTGTGGGGAGCGATCTCCTACACTGGCCGTACACCACTGGTGATCGTCGAGGGGACACTGAATAGTGCACGGTACATCCAAACCGTCATCGAACCCATCGTTCTACCATTCCTAGACCGGCAAGGGAACTTGCTGTTCCAACAGGACAATGCACGTCCGCATGTATCCCGTGCCACCCAACGTGCTCTAGAAGGTGTAAGTCAACTACCCTGGCCAGCAAGATCTCCGGATCTGTCCCCCATTGAGCATGTTTGGGACTGGATGAAGCGTCGCCTCACGCGGTCTGCACGTCCAGCACGAACGCTGGTCCAACTGAGGCGCCAGGTGGAAATGGCATGGCAAGCCGTTCCACAGGACTACATCCAGCATCTCTACGATCGTCTCCATGGGAGAATAGCAGCCTGCATTGCTGCGAAAGGTGGATATACACTGTACTAGTGCCGACATTGTGCATGCTCTGTTGCCTGTGTCTACGTGCCTGTGGTTCTGTCAGTGTGATCATGTGATGTATCTGACCCCAGGAATGTGTCAATAAAGTTTCCCCTTCCTGGGACAATGAATTCACGGTGTTCTTATTTCAATTTCCAGGAGTGTAGATTTTTCAGAGTAACTATGTCTCCATATTTAGCGTTCTATTCTCCAAATTTGTAATATTGCACTACACACCTTCTAAGGTGTCCTGTGTTACTCCTCAACATTCAAGCTATCTTCATATCAAATTTAATGAAAATCGGTTCAACGGTTTAACCGTGAAAGCGTAACAACACAGAGTTGCTTTTGCGCTTGTAATATTCGTATGGATGTAGATCTACACTGACGCTCTGCAGACCACTGCCATGTACATAGCAGAGTGTACTTTCCATTTTACCATATCGTAGGATTTCTTACCGTTCCATCCAGATTTGGAGTGCGGGTTCTCGCTGTAACTAGTCTCATCTTGTGTTTACGGCCCCTAAGCACCGATGCTAGGGGGCTTCAGTATATTCCTAGATCCATCGCTTAATACTGATTCTTGAAACTCATAAGTCGAGCCCCGCGGCGTAGCCGCGCGGTCTGAGGCTTCTTGTCACGGTCGGCGCTGCTCCCTCCGTTGCAGGTTCGAGTCCTCCCTCGGGCATGGGTGTGTGTGTTGTCCTTAGCGTAAGTTACTTTAAGTTAGATTAAGTAGTGCGTAAGCTTAGGGGTGATAACCTCAGCAGTTTGGTCCCATAAGACCTTACCACAAATTTCCAAATTTTAAGTCGACTATGAGGAGACAGCGTCTGCCTTCTACGGCTTTTCAGCGTTTCTGTGACTTTTCCCAAGAGTTATGCAACCATTTGAACATTTGTTCAAATAATGTTCAAATATGTGTGAAATCTTATGGGACTTAACTGCTAAGATCATCAGTCCCTAAGCTTACACACTACTTAACCTAAATTATCCTAAGGACAAACACACACACCCATGCCCGAGGGAGGACTCGAACCTCCGCCGGGACCAGCCGCACAGTCCACGACTGCAGCGCCTGAGACCGCTCGGCTAATCACGCGCGGCCGAACATTTGTCTTGTCTTCGTTGTATATATTATATGGAATGGTTCCCACACACTTGAGCAATATTTTAGGTTGGATCGCACGGATATTTTGAAGCACTCCCCTTTGTAGACCGAATGCATTTTCCTCGTACCATACCAATGATCCGAAGCCCGCCACCTGCTTTGCTTACGATTGAACCTATGTTCTACATCATATCTACACAAAATGTTTCACTCCGGTATTTGTATGAGTCGACGGTTAAATTATCATTGATACTGTAGTAACAGGAAAAAAGGGTTTAGCATTTTGTGAAATGCCTGCACTATTTTATATTTTTGAATATTTAAAGTAAGTTGCTTATCTTAGCATCACTTTTAACCCTATCAAGATCAGACTAAATATTTGTGCAGCTTTTGTTAGAGGGTACTTCATTATGCACCGACGGAAATTGGACGTGTCGCACCATGAAGCACCAGATCGATGTTTGTCAAACTTTGTGAAGGTGTTCGTCACATAACAGATATTGAATAATCGAACTTTCACATCATCAACATCAGCATGAAGTGTGACTCCCATGGGCACAAATACGTTCTTGCATTCGTTGTGACGCGGAAGCAAATAGCCTCCAAACGTCATCGTAAGGAAATTTCTCGTTATGCTTGAAATGCCTACATGCCATTTCATGAAGTTTGATGTCTGGAGGCTACGGGATCAGGCAGGCCAGCAAGGCTCCTATTGCTCTTTATTATTTTGTATTATCATTATTTCTTCTTCTTCTGCGCTTCAAGATTTAGGCACTTGTGGCTGTTCCGTCTTCAGCTTCATTTCCACCTCGTTCTGTGTCTCCCTACGGTGCTTTTTGTCTTGGCCGGTATAGCATGGTCAGACGTGGGATTCTCTTTGCACTCATTTTTATAGCTGATTTTCTTCAATATTTTCATTAATCTTATAAATATCTAGTTCATTCCTAATAATTTTATTTATTGTATGGTCTTCCCTGGCAACACCTCTCACTATCCTAAGAAATCTCATTCCTGCTTCTTGTAGTTTACTTTTATCGCGTTTTTTTAGGGGTCCATGATATCCGAAAGATTGCCATTAATACACAAAGAAAACCTCAGTTCACGTACACACTTACTGCTTTCCATGGTCACCTATGTCTGTTAGGTACACAGGTAACTCAGTATTTAATTATATAGTAAGTATTTCACTCTGCTTGTTTGTCTCTAACTTTTCTGATCCAAATTGTATGTATATAGTCAACGTATGAACACACCTGCAGTTTGCAATGTTCACGTGCTCCCGTTAGCCTTGATTGTAAATATTTTATGCTGTAATTTAATGCATCTCATTCAAAGACCACAATGTGGCAAAGTGTGATATGTAACATCTTTACACTCTTTATTACATACGTTGAGCGTTTGTTTACTGTGAAACTAAGCGCACCTAAATACTGTGTGTGTGTGTGTGTGTGTGTGTGTGTGTGTGTGTGCGCGCGCGCCTGCTTAAGGTGGCTAAAAGGTACGTCATCGCAACCAATTCGTCATGGATATCACGAGGCAGTAGGAGGTAAGGTTTCTAACGCGTAACGATCTTTTTATTTCGTAAAAATTTCGGTGACTTATGGCTCAAGTTTCGTTATTTTCAACAGTACCACGACGCTAGCGTCTGGCTGCACATGGTTCAGAGAATAATGTTCCTGTCAACATCTCCATCTGATGATGATCCTGCAGTGGCACGAAAACTAGTTAACGTTAGAATAAATCGTATCAATTTAGTTGCGTATAAGCTATATAAAATCCACAATGGATATAATGAAGGCACTAGAGTGTTCAGTTACGAGCAAGAACAGGAATGTGCTCCTGTAGAGGGAAACAGGAAACCGATGTGTATTTTGTATCGAATGACATGTCGCAGTTCAAGGTATGTAATCTGAAATGGCATCACGACAGTAACCACAGTGGTGTCAGTAAAAACTTTCCTGTTGGTCGTCAGTCAAAGAAAACTAAATTGACATCACTGGAAGAAAAACTTCAAGGTTAGAGTCGAGTTATATCCACGTTTACAAAGGAGGCAGTTTTAACAATTGAAGCTAACGTCTTCTTCGCTTTTAATATTTCACTGTGAAAGAAATGTCATGTAGAGCGAAGGTTTATAAAGTTCGCTTTTGCACGGGTAGTTTCTATTTTAGACTGCGGAAGTAACGAACTACAAAAAAAGCTTAATCAGTTGCTCGCTACTAGAGAGACGAGATTTTATTATCAGCGGCTATATTATAAGTCATTTGAAAAAAAAAAAAATGTGTTCGGGTCTTACTACAGATGCTGATGATAATTTACAAACGCTAAATATATCGTTGTATGGGAGTGGGAAGTGAATCATTGATTTAGAGCGTAGTATATTTAATAACAAATTAAGGCTGCTTAGAAAAGGCATGAGACTGAAACATTCGCTCATTTGGAATATCTGAAGAAAATTACTAAAACTCTTCCTGAAGTTCAGGTAGAGAGGAAAGACTACTCAAGTAAAATGCATGACCTCGCTGACGAAATAAATGGCAGATTTAGCGACTTGAAAATATTTATGTATTCATTTTCATTCCTGGAAAATACATTTGTTGTTGATGTTGTGAGGGACGGATATACTGTGCCACGGTCAGTTATTAAGGATTCAACGACTGTGGAGATGGAGCTCCTGGAACTGCAAGAGGGCGAAGGACTAGAAAGAAGTGGTTGTTCAGTTACTGGATTTTAGATCGAGGTTACAGAACAATGGACTGTCCTTAGTTACTGAGACCACTTACGTGTGAGAGCCAGTGTGTTCAACACTTAAGTTTATTTAGAAATATCGATCTGCACTCATTCATTGGCATTTAAGTGAAGCTGTGCGAACTGCGCTCATCAGTTATCAGCCCGATTTCAAACAGGTCACTGGAAAAATAACCACTCGAAACAGCACAACACGAAAGTAATTTTTTATTTCTTGGTGTGTAATGAAATACTGGTCAGTGATATTACTTTTAAAACTTAAAATAATGGTTCTCCATTAGTCTTAATCATTACTCTCAACAATGCAGCTCTGTTTTCGGTTCGCAGTGGTAAGGTTAGCGGCCACCCTTGATCATATGCGTTAAGCTTCAGGATGTCTACATTAAGGACCGTTTGGCGAAGGAGAAAAGGTGGTGAACTAGGGGCATAGCAAACTAAATTACCCTCCCCGACACTGGCCACCTTCCGAGTGTCTTATCACGATGGGTTTACTATTCACACTGTTTTTCTCAGTCACTTGGCAAATTCTCGATTACAATAGTCCATGCGCACTCCATACACATGTTTCAATGACGGAAATGACTCTGTAGGTACAGCTATAAGACTAATCCTGCAGCTTCCATGGTGATGGAAGACTGTGGGGTCATAAAATATTAAAGATTAACCGAATAAACATAAATTTTTTTTTAAAAAAAATTGCCTCTTTTTCCCTTTCTTCTTCCACTGCGCTGCATTCGTTGACGTCATTTTTATATGGTACTAATTTCAAAGCAGATAGGTTCCTTGTGTGCAGGTAATCAATGAAATATCAACAAGTTGTGGTAACTGAGGTGTATTCGGATTTGTGTTGATACTTGAAGAAAAGATTTGTCATATTGTCTATAAGCAGATGGAATAGATTGTGGCTGTGCGGCTAGTTCTGGCAGAGGTTCGAGTCCTCCCTCAGGCATGGGTGTGTGTGTTTGTCCTTAGGATAATTTAAGTTAAGTAGTGTGTAAGCTTAGGGACTGATGACCTTAGCAGTTAAGTCCCATAAGATTTCACACAAATTTGAGCATTTGAACAATAGATTGTGGAATTAGATTTACTCCTGCGTACGGAGTCTGAAGATAGAGCATGTGGCTCTTAAACCGGTGGCAGGTACGTTTGACTTCATAAATACAGGTGAGTGAGAATAGAAAGAGGAAAAATGGGAGTTGAAAATATTATTTTTCGATTTTGGATGCTATAAGATTTCGTAACTCACAGATATATACACCTGGTTGGTTGGTTGGTTGGTTTGGGGAAGGAGACCAGACAGCGTGGTCATCGGTCTTATCGGATTAGGGAAGGATGGGGAAGGAAGTCGGCCGTACCCTTTCAGAGGAACCATCCCGGCATTTGCCTGGAGTGATTTAGGGAAATCACGGAAAACCTAAATCAGGATGGCCGGACGCGGGATTGAACCGTCGTCCTCCCGAATGCGAGTCCAGTGTCTAACCACTGCGCCACCTCGCTCGGTATATACACCTGGTATCATCTTTTTGCTGAAGTACTGCGTGGATAGGTAGTTAGCTTAAAGTGACCCAGGCCAAAGTACCGGTTGGTTAAAAAGTCAGTATAAATTCGAAAACTTAATAAACCACGGCATAATGTAGATAGAGAGGTAAAAATTGACACACATGCTTGGAATGAATGGGGTTTTATTAGAACAAAAAAAAACCAAGTTCACAAAATGTCCGACAGATCTCTTGTGCGCGTCGTTTGGTGATGATCGTGTGCTCAGCCGCCACTTTCGTCATGCTTGGCCTCCCAGGTCCCCAGACCTCAGTCCGTGCGATTATTGGCTTTGTGGTTACATGAAGTCGCAAGTGTATCGTGATCGACCGACATCTCTAGGGATGCTGAAAGACAACATCCGACGCCAATGACTCACCATAACTCCGGACATGCTTTACAGTGCTGTTCACAACATTATTCCTCGACTACAGCTATTGTCGAGGAATGATGGTGGACATATTGAGCATTTCCTGTAAAGAACATCATCTTTGCTTTGTCTTACTTTGTTATGCTAATTATTACTATTCTGATCAGATGAAGCGCCACCTGTCAGACATTTTTTGAACTTTTGTATTTTTTTGGTTCTAATAAAACCCCATGTCATTCCAAGTATGTGTGTCAATTTGCACCTCACTATCTACATTATTCCGTGATTTATTCAGTTTTCAAATTGATACTGACTTTTTGATCACCGGGTACTTTCGCTGACCGCGGGCGCTACACAGTTGGACAGCGGGCCGCAGGTGCCTGGTTAGCCGCTCGCTACACAGCCGTTCCTGAATCGTGCCTAACGACATTTGCCCCGTCACGAAACACTCTCCGCGGCGATGTTGGGTACCGCCCGAACGAGCCGGCTGTGCGTCCTTCGCTCACTCCGCTGGCACGTAAATATTGATTCCGGACTTTGACTCGAGTTCCAACCCTTTGCAAACACGTCTGGACGTAGCAGTTCCCTTTGTAAACCCATTACCGTCACGTTGATTCTGAGTGGTACGTGTTGAAAATCAACTACACGAACATATCTAATACGCTGCCGCTTCGGGGAAAAGTCTTTTTCCTGCCAAGTGCTTTAATGTAAGTATTCACTGTTTAAACTTGGCATATCTGTACGAACGACCTCAGTAAGAATTAAAGTTATTTTTTGTTCTTCTGACTGTTATGGTGCGGCCCGTCGCGAATGACTCTTCTGTGCCAACCTCTTCATTTCAGTGTGGCATTTGCGTCCTACACCTACAGTTATTTGTTGGACATATTGTAATCACTACCTACCTCCCCAGGTTTTACCTTCAAGTAGTATGGCGGTTATTCCTTCACGTCTTAACACATCCCCTATCATACTGCCCTTATTCTTTTGAATGTTTCTCGTATGTTCCATCCCTCGCCAATTCTGCGGAGTATGTCCTTGTTCCTGATCTTCTCAGCCCACGTACTTTTGAACATCTTTGTATAACAAGTCTAGGCGCTACAGTCTGGAACCGCGCGACCGCTACGTCGCAGGTTCGAATCCTGCCTCGGGCATGGATCTGTGTGATGTCCTTAGGTTAGTTAGGTTTAAGTAGTTCTAAGTTCTAGGGGACTTATGACCTCAGAAGTTAAGTCCCGTAGTGTTCAGACCCATTTTTATAATAAGTCTTTTTTCTAATCGAGAATCAAAGTCACATTTTTATTAAAAGACAATTCGACTATGGCTATTATACAGTCACATACGATCAGTTGATATCAGTGCTGCGGCAATTTCAAGCGCTACTCCTATCGTCGCAATTTTACACACCGTGTGGCTCTATACAAATTAATACTAATTTAAATGTCAGACGCATATTTGTATTCATCCACACAGGTTGGCGGTTTAAAATTGCGACGACAGGAGTATCGCTTGAAAACTGCACAGGGCCAAATCAGCTGATTGCCTGTGATGTAAAATGGAATTGTATTTTAATCCTCCTGAAGTACCACATCTCGGACGTTCAGGTTATCTTCTTTTCCGGTTTTCTCACGGCCCACGGTACAGGACTGAGGGCATCGTTTACCCAACGTTAAGGTAAGTAAAAACAGTTACGTTAGCTTTCATTTCTGGCAATAATTAGTACTTATAATCATTTCTCAAGTCAATATCCTTCTTTCCAGTTATGTATGAGGTGTCGTTAGTAAGGTATTTTTAATCGGTTTCTAACATTACATACCGATTTTGCGCTAAAACTTACTATTTGTGGAAAATTTCAAAGTAAAAGAGACTTCTAACTATCAAAGGCAAAGCTTCATACGTATATGTTACGAAGCTAACTTATTAATCACGAATAGGAGACTCCCTTTTAATATTATCTCTTATTACAAATATTTTATTTGTGTTAAAATACTTAGTAACTGGATAATTTTATGTACAGCAGTGTCACAGTTATTGACTGTCATCAATACGGTTGTCCATTATCCCTGTTCGTCGAACAAGTTGACCTTTCTAAACGAATATACTTTCCGAAAGGACAAACATATTTGTCATTGTTGCCTTGAATTTTGATTTACATATCGCCACTACGGTCTAACGTACTTACTGTAACTGATAATGTTTGTCGAATTAAAGTTACAGGTTATGGGACCACTTGGCAGTACCTGATCTCTGCCGGGACAAACATTCCGAATGCAAAACACATTTTCGGACACATGGAAATGTACGTATAAGGATGTATCATAAAGTCATGATTGTTATTTCACGTCGTTCGGTTCATTTTTACAAATGTTTTCTCTTCATTCCCACAACTACCCTTATTCCAACAACTACGCTTAGTCCAAATACTGTCATTGTTTAAAACTATAAAAGTGCGAAAGTTTCGCACGGGTCTCCTGGTTAGTACTTACGACAGGAACAATTTACACCACCGTTTGTTTCCAGGTGAAACTGTAGATGTCTCTAATAACAGGATAAGTCGATTCTTACGTAGAAGAAGGAAAGTATACTTCGCTTTCAGTACGAGTATACCTAGTAAAGCATTACGCTGCTGATATCACTGTAGCTTAGCCAGAAACACAATATCACTTCGGCATGTCACATTATACATTTTACTGTACACGCATACCTGTTCGAGGAAGAGCTTCACGTGTCGCCCCCGCATTTGACTGCGTTTCTGTACTCGTCTTTTCAGTGAGTTACGAGCTCTTTCAGACACTTCCGGACCATTTCGTAGATGTTGACAGCACTATTCAGTTCCATGCTCCAGTTCTCAACTGTGCCAACGGGAATGGTGTACGTGTTACTTTCAATGTGACACCAGGCAGAAAAATCCAGAGCATTGATGTCAGGTGATCTTGGATGCCAAAAATACAGGCCCCTATCGACTTTACCCACCATCGACTATATCGATGCTTTAAATGACGATTTACGGAGGAAAGTAGCAACACGGGCGGCAATACTTATCGTTCTGCTTGTATTAGGAGATAGACTGAAGAATTGCAAACCTTCGTTTAATGCATTTGTTGATTTAAAGAAAGTTTTTGACGTTGTTGACTGGACTATACACTTTGAAATTCTGAAGGTAACGGGGATAAAACAAGGGGACGAAAGATTATTTACAGGTTGTACAGAAACCAGACGGCAGTTTTAAGAGTCGAAGAACATGAAAAGGAACCAATAAATGAGAAGTAGTGACACAGGGTTGTAGCCTCTCCCTGGTGTTATTTAATGAGACAGGATTGGAGCCTCTTCCCTATGTTATTTAATCTGTAAGTTTATCAAGCAGTAGAGAAAACCATGAAGAAATTTGGAAAGAGAATTACACGTCAGCAAGAAGAAATAAAAACTTGGAGGTTTACCGATAACATAGTAATTATGTCAGGGACAGCGAAGGAACTGGAAGAGCAGTTTGACGGAATGGATACTGTCCTGTAAAGAGGTTGTAAAATGAGCATGAACAAAAGTGAAACACGGGTAATGAAATATAGTCGAGTTAAATCGATCGATGTTCAGGGAATTAGGAAATGAGTCACTAAAAGTAGTAGATGACTTTTGCCATTTAGGCAGCAAGGTAAGGGATGATGGGTGAAGTAGAGAAGACGTAAAATGTAAACTGGCAATAGCAAGAAAAGAATTACTAAAAAGAAAAAAGAGTAATTTGTTAACATCTAATATAAATGTAAGTATATGAAATGTATTTGAAGGTGCGAATATGGACAACCATCAGCTGAATAATGGAATAAAAACAGTGAAAAATTGTGCCACACCGGGACTTGAACTTGGATTTTCCGCTTATTGCGACCAGTTCCCTTACCATTTTTTTTCTGCATTTTGTTCGTTGTGTTTGGTCGTTTCTGACGTCACATAACATCCGTTCAAGTTCGTTGTTGATCCTTTCACTCAGTTTTTTTATTACAGAGGCCAACCAGCTCTCTGAGCGAACGCGCTGAGGTACCAAGGTACTAATAACAGCAAGATGTTACCATTAGGCTATCCGAGCAGACTTTACAGCCAGACCCAAAAATCCATATGTCCCAAATCATGTGTCTACAACCTGCACTCGTACATCCATTATGTACGCTTCCTTACAGGGGAGACATTTTACTTGAAAGTCGCTTGTCCGGTATCGGCTGAAAAATGCGATATTTCAGTGCCTTTGTTATTGAGAAGCTCGATGCAATGGAACTTTGCATCGCGCTTCTGAACAACACAGGCGCTGCAGTACCGTTTAAATGTAAATATTAGTAAGTTTTTCTGACGACATTTGTTTCGAGTGCAGCTTTGCGCGGAAGTGAAACTTGGACGATGAATGGTTTATATAAGAAGAGAAAAGAAGTTTTTGAAATGTGGTGCTACAGAAAAACGGTGCAGATTAGAAAATAAGAAGGTACTGAATAGAACTTGGGCAAAAGAAATGTATAGTATAAATTGACTAAAAGGAGGGACTTGATGGTAGGACACAATCTCAGGCATCAGGCAACCGTCAGTTTGGTAAAATTGGCAAAAACTGTACAGTGAGACCTTGGCATGAAATGGGTGTTTATGCAGTAGTTATGTACTGATGAATAGGGTAGCACAGAATAGAGCAGCGTGGAGGGTTGCATCAAAGCAGTCTTCAGACTGAAGATCACAAGAACTTCCACCTGTGTCAATTTTCCTATTATAAAGGGGTAAAATACAGGGAGCGAAAGGCTATTTACAATTTGAACAGAAACCAGATGGCAGTTATAAGAGTCGAGGGGCATGAAAGGGAAACAATGGTTGGGGAGGGAGTGAGACAGGATTGTAGGCTATCCCCGATATTATTCAATCTGTATATTGAGCAACCAGTAAAGGAAACAAAAGAAAAATTCGGAGTAGGAATTAAAATCCGTGGAGAAGAAATTAAAAGTTTAAGGTTCGCCCACGACATTGAATTCTGTCAGAGACAGGAAAGGACCTGGAAGAGCAGCTGAACGGAGTGGACAGTGTCTTGAAAGGAGGATATAAGATGAATATCAACAAAAGCGAAACGAGGATAATGGAATGTAGTCGAAATAAATCGGGCGATGCTGCGGGAATTAGATTAGGAAATAAGACGCTTAAAGTAGTAAAGGAGTTTTGGTATTTGGGGAGGAAAATAACTGATGATGGTAGAAATAGAGAGGATATAAAATGTAGACTGGCAATGGCAAGGAAAGCGTTTCGGAGGAAGAGAAATTTGTTAACATCGAGTATAGATTTAAGTGTCAGGAAGTCGTTTCTGAAAGTATTTGTATGGAGTGTAGCCATGTATGGAAGTGAAACGTGGACGATAAATAGTTTAGACAAAAAGAGAATAGAAGCTTTCGAAATGTGGTACTACAGAAGAATGCTGAAGATTAGATAGGTGGATCACATAACTAATGAGGAGGTATTGAATAGAATTGGGGAGAAGAGGAGCTTGTGGCACAACTTGACTAGAAGAAGGGATCGGTTGGTAGGACATGTTCTGAGGCATCAAGGGATCACCAATTTAGTATCGGAGAGCAGCGTGGAGGGTAAAAATCGTAGAGGGAGACCAAGAGATGAATACACTAAGCAGATTCAGAAGGATGTAGGTTGCAGTAGATACTGGGAGATGAAGCAGCTTGCACAGGATAGAGTAGCATGGAGAGCTGCATCAAACCAGTCTCTGGACTGAAGACTACAACAACAACACCAAAGGATTTGTCCTGTTGTGATGCAAAGTTCTTCAACTGGTCCTTTTCCAGTCCATGTTAATGTACAATACACACTGCATTCCCGCGTCTGCGACACGGAACGCTAGTAGACGCAGCCCCAGCAACCGGCCACCGGCCGGTGCGTCGGCCGCAGGCGCGGAGGAAGACTCACCAGTAGGGAGAAGAGCTGCAGCAGCCACATGTTGTGCTGGTGGTGGTGCTGTTGCGGCGTCCCGAGAGCTACTGGCCGCAGCGGGCGCTGCCTCCCTCCACCTGCGCGAGCACCCCCCCCCCCCCCCACCTCCTCCTCGACCATCAGCGGACGGGTCCTCCGCAGCGCTCGCCTGTCTCAATGAACTTCCCAGCCGTCCGCTGACGTACGGACAGACGCCGCCTTCCTGACGTCAACGTCAGCCACCACTCACACAACGTGCCCGCCTTTTTTTTTTAACACTGTAAATTTCATTACGTAACTTCTCTGTAGCGCTAAAAAATTGTTTGCTCACTACGCGGTTCTCAACGGAAAAGCTATCGTTCTTGGACGATCGGTAACTGTACGTTTACACGGGTAATAGAAAATGCAAGGACCATTGCCGGCTACACGAATCGCAAGCAAACGTCACAACATTAGCGGCCACACTTGTCCGGCAATATTAACGGGTCAAAAGTACACTACTGGCCATTAAAATTGCTACACCAAGAAGAAATACAGGTGATAAAATGGTATTCACTGGACAAATATATTATACTAGAACTGGCATGTGATTACATTTTCACGCAATTTGGGTGCATAGATCGTGAGAAATCAGTACCCAGAACAACCACCTCTGGCCGTAATAACGCCCTTGATAAGCCTGGGCATTGAGTCACATAGAGCTTGGATGGCATGTACAGGAACAGTTGCCCATGCAGCTTCAACACGATACCACAGTTCATCAAGAGTAGTGAATGGCGTATTGTGACGAGCCAGTTGCTCGGCCACCATTGATCAGACGTTTTCAATTGGTGAGAGGTCTGGAGAATGTGTTGTCCAGGGCAGAACATTTTCTGTGTCCAGAAAGGCCCGAACAGGACCTGCAACATGCGGTCGTGCATTATCCTGCTGAAATGTAGGGTTTATCAGGGACCGAATGAAGGGTAGAGCCACGGGTCGTAGAGCCACGGGTCGTAACACATCTGAAATGCAACGTCCACTGTTCAAAGTGCCGTCAATGCGAACAAGAGGTGACCGAGACGTGTAACCAATGGCACCCCATTCCACCACGCTGGGTGATACGCCATTATGGCGATGACGAATACACACTTCCAATGTGCGTTCACTGCGATGTCGCCAAACACGAATGCGATCATCATGATGCTGTAAACAGAACCTGGATTTATCCGAAAAAATGACTTTTTGCTATTCGTGCACCCAGGCTCGTCGTTGAGTACATCATCGCAGGCGCTCCTGTCTGTGATGCAGCGTCAAGGGTAACCGCAGCCATGGTCTCCAAGCTGATAGTCCATGCTGCTGTAAACGTCGTCGAACTGTTCGTGCAGATGGTTGTTGTCTTGCAAACGTCCCCATCTGTTGACTCAGGGATCGAGACGTAGCTGCCAGATCCGTTACAGCCACGCGGGTAAGATGCCTGTCATCTCGACTGCTAGTGATACGAGGCCGTTGGGATCCAGCACGGCGTTCCGTATTACCCTCCTGAACCTACCGATTCCATATCCTGCTACCAGTCATTGGATCTCTACCAACGCGAGCAGCAATGTCGCGATACGATAAACCGCAATCGCGATAGGCTACAATCCGACCTTTATAAAAGTCGGCTACGTGATGGTACGCATTTCTCCTCCTTATACGAGGCATCACAACAACGTTTCACCAGGCAACGCCGGTCAACTGCTGTTTGTGGATGAGAAATCGGTTGGAAACTTTCCAGATGTCAGCATCTTGTAGGTGTCGCCACCGGCGCCAACCTTGTGTGAATGCTCTGAAAAGCTAATCATTTGCATATCACAGCATCGTATTCCTGTCGATTAAATTTCGCGTCTGTAGCACGTCATCTTCGTGTGTAGCAATTTTAATGGCCAATAGTGTATTTACACCGGCCACGCTATACGCAAGAAATGAACGAAAGCGAGCTAAAGAAACGAGTGCAGCTCTCCCGCTTTTACATTAAGCAACGAGCTGTGTCTCCGCTAGATGTAGTACACAGCAATATATGGAGAAAGCGCCACGGACCAGGCGGTAACAGTGTGGCGCCTCACACATACACTGAAGCGACAAGGAAACTGGTATAGGCATGAGTATTCAACTACAGTGACATGTAAAAAGGGAGAATACGGTGCTGCTGTCGGCAACTCCTATATAAGACAGCAAGAGTCTGGTTCAAAACGGCTCTGAGCACTATGGGACTCAACTGCTGAGGTCGTAAGTCCCCTAGAACTTAGAACTACTTAAACCTAACTAACCTAAGGACATCACAAACATCCATGCCCGAGGCAGGATTCAAACCTGCGACCGTTGCGGTCGCGCGGTTCCAGACTGTAGCGCCTAGAACCGCTCGGCCACTCTGGCCGGCAGCAAGAGTCTGGCGCAGTTGTTAGTACCGCCGGTGCAATGTTAGGTTGTCAGGATTTAAGTGCGTCTGAACGTGTTGTTATAGTCGGCGCACGAGCGATGGGACACAG